>NC_133161.1:97120000-99520000 GCF_040802235.1 Manis javanica | reverse complement strand
GTCCTTGGGCCCAGCTGTGTGACCTCCAGGCTGACCCTGCCCCTCTTCCCTGCCCCTGGCGACCCCAGCTCCTCCTGCCACTGCCCTCACCTCCTGCAGCGTTTCCTCTCTCCCCAGTTTCTCCCACATTTCAAACCGACCTCCTATGTGCAGTTTGTAACAGCCTTTCTCGTGTTAACTGGCTACTTTTTCATACCCAGCTGCTTCCCACCCAGTTTCTTTTCACTTTGGCTTTCCGGATCAATTTTTTTAATCTCTTATCTCCCACAGTCCACTTTTTCTTTAATTTTACTCAAACTATCAACACAATACAATCTAAATTTTCCAAAATGAATCACACTTCTTTCTTATGCTCTCTTTCTAGCTCTCGGGGACCATGTATTCCTGCTTTTATGCAAAAGAGTCTTTTTAAGGACCCATTTTATTTTTGTTTTTACTCCTGAAATGACGCATGACTCTCCAAGTCTGTAATAGGATTTTGTGAACAGAATCAACTGTTTTTTTTTCTTCTGTCACTCCATTTCCTTTCTGTAGATGAGTGGAGTCTCTTATTCTTTAAATTCTTAATTTTAAAAGTTAGACACCACTTCAAATATGCACTTGCTTTTGAAAGCATAGAGCCAGAATCATTAAGTAATTTCAGCAAGAACATATACTACCATCAAAATGCTATTTTCTAAAGATTGGGAAAACTGTTTCTAAATATTTTATATCAAATGAACCGATCATAAATGTCACTTTTGCTTTTTTGGGGTGACCCAGGCACGTGGCACTTGGGCGTCCTCCCCCACTAATTAGCAGGGAAACCATTTCTGCCCTCCGGTCGCCTCCAGGGTACACTGGCCAAACCAGGTCAGAACCAGCAGCACTGGAGAAATCCCACATCCATGACACACTGACAGTGCTGGGTTTGGGGTGATACTTGGCCTGCAACCCCTACACAGACCCCTCACTCTCGGCCTGGCTTCTACTGAGCCCTACCCCAATGACCTAGTTGATAGCAGGTCCCCTCACCCTGCTCGGATGTTCTCTGAGCCTCTGCCTGACCGTGATCCCCAGGGGCCAACAGCACATGTGCCTCCAGGCCCCCATCCTGATGCTGGAACCAGGGTCTTTGCTGTCCAGCTAGCAGAGTACACCTGCTGGGGAGCTGTGTGGAGGCTCAGGGGTCCACCCAGCACCCGGGCTCTTCTGTCCTCCCATGACCTTTGTTGTCTGACTGGGATTTCAGAAGCAATAGCTTTTCCTCAGGCGTTCACAGCTGCCTTTAAGACACACCCTCGAGCTCCCTTTTCTGATGTCTTATTTAAAGAATAAATCATTATGTTAATATTCATGTATATTAGTTCACAGTGCTTCTACGTTTATGTTCTCATGTTTTAAAGTGCAGAATTCTTACCAGGAATCAAGTTGCTCAAGTACCACCCACATAAAAAATAGATGCCTGAATCCAAGAGAATTATCCAGCAAACCCAACCGAATGCCATGCCCACTTGCTCCGGAGACTGGTACATATTATTCCACTGAATCCCTGCAAGGAATGGGAAGGTCAGAGTTAGAAACACACATCCCCGTGCCCTGTAAGTTTAGGCAAGGTGAGTCCATTAGCTGTGGAAGCTCAAGCCTGGCTGAACGCAGCTAAAACAACACCAGGGGCAACACCACTGGTGATAACTCTTCAAATGAAATGTTATCTTGCTGAATTTCACATTTATTTCAAGAACAGCAGGTGGTGTTACCTTCAAAAACACTTTAATATCTAACATTTAGGAACTTTTTTAAATATTGCTTTGTTTATATAAAGAATTATTTGCTTAATGAAAATGTAAATAAGCATATACACACATATATATGGGAAATAAGCATATTTTCTTAAATAAAGGAGACTCTTTGGAACCCAAACTCTAAATCACATTATTCTCTCTGCTTTTGGAAAATACATGAACAGGTTATATAAGATCCGGGGTGGGAAAGAATCATTATTTTCTTACAATACATTTGTGATTTTTGGCTGGATTAAAACACAGTTCATTTTAAGAAAAGCATTCCTCTTTCTCAGTTTTCCTATAGAAGTAGCCTAGAACTCCATAAAATAGGTGTTTTAACATTGTGTACTTGCAGGAATTTGGTCCAAAAGACTCAAAGCCTGTTGATCCAAATTAGTTTGAGGATGAGTTTGAGGAATTCAGGAGGCATCATTTAGTTACTCATCTGTTTAGCATAGCTGTAGTTCAGTACAGCTGGGAATGGGCCAACATGTTCTACTGAAAAGTCGGAGAACTAGTGTTGAATTAACCAGCAAATGTGACCACAGCCGGAGCTGGGTTTTACTATGGCGTATGTTGTATCGGTAAATGTTTACACAACACACCACAGAAACCATATAAACATCTAAGAAATATAGTTCTAGTCTGGCTTAGGGACTTAATTATCAAAATCTTGACAGTGGTGAAAAATGCCGACAACAAAGTTTTTAAAACATTATTTTAGCTAAATTAATAGGGATAAAACATATAGAAATGGAAGAGAGAACTGTGCTCTATTCTACACTGGCTACACTGATTTCTGGACCCTCATGCTTCTGGAGGAAGGATCCAGAAAATCTGGAGGTAAAGATGAGAGCTGACAAATATGTGAATGACTGTCATGTGAAAGAGAGAAAACACTGGCAGGACAGCCCAGAAGACAGAGTCCAGTCCAATAATCCCTAGACTGTCACCATTATAACCAGTACGCGGGTGCACTCTCCATTGTTGGAAGAACTCAGGAGGCTGCTAAGCTGATCACATGTATGTTGGGTGTTTTAAGGAAGCCCCAAGTGCTAGCGGGGTGGCTGACTGGACAGGGTCTGAAGCATAGATGCCATGGTCATTCTTCATTGTTGCTAATACCAGGGCAACTGGATGGTGGGAGGTGTTGGTATCAGCTAAGCCAAGTACCAGGATCTCAGTCCAGATTTCCATTTTATAATGAAGACCTTCCACTGTACCACTTACAACACGGTGACCATAAATTTCCAAATACCTGAATCTCTGAGAGTCACTTTTTAAAAATGTATCTCCATACCTGCTTCTTGTCCTTCCAGGAATGTAATGAAAAATACTCCTTGTCCAAAGGCGGTGGTGGAGAGGAGGCACTGCCCGTAGATTGAGGGAAGGAAGAGAGAAGTGGCACGTTAGTTACAAAATCCACAGCTCTAAACCCAAATAGAGAAGTCACTACACGTTCCAGCTCTAACGAGGCCAAGCCATTGCTCCAGGTGGTGATTTCAATATCTGAACCCGGAGACTGAGCTGAATGTCAGCCCACTCTGAAAGGCATGATAACAAGCTGTTGTTTAATGTTAAAAGGAATTATTTCCTTTTGCCGTAGTGCTTGAAGTGTCATAAATTCAATGCACTGTACACAGAAATGGGGAACACAAAACAGTGGAAAATGGAATAGTGCAATTTACTATTTTTTATTATGAAGTAAATGCCCTGGAGCACACTGCCAGCAGACTAAGGGAATGCATTCACTATTCTCCACTCAGAAGAGAACGCACTGAAGGAAAATGTGACTCTATTTCCAGTGGAGAGGTCCTATGTCAGAAAAAGAGCCCACTGAACTCTCACATCTAAAAATATAATATACCAGAATTAGATGTTTTATTTACATGAAAATATTTGCACATATAAAAAGGAAATAGAACTTCGTTTGTATAGATCCCTTCAATGTAAGCACTGAAGTAAAACCAAAAATAACAATGTTGGAAATTCTGGCCAGGTGGTCAGTGGTTTTTTTCTACATGTGAGGAGTATATTGGGAGGGGGGAGGGGGGAACTAAATATCTCAGCTGTTTTCATCATTCTGAAAACACCTAATTAACACTAACACAAAATTATTGCTGATGGATTATTACAGGTGTGACATTAGCTCATCAAAACTTATGAGTACACATCAATGTATAAAATACTGATTAAATAGCGCATTTTTCATTCTGCATGTCTATCTGTACTGTGTGTATATGGCCAGTGGAAACCATGGAAGATGGAAGAGTCTGTTGATGTCAGAGAAAAATAATTTGGCTTTTTCAGAAGTTTTTTACCTTGAGGGTCTCAATGAGCAAACAAGGTGACCCCTCCCACCAAATGGAGATACCTAGCTGTCACCATGTCACATGGGACAAAGTGACTTCTGTTGCCCTGTAGCAGCCCTGAGATGTTACATCTCCTGAACCTCCCCACTCCCTAGTGACGCCAATCATATCTCCCAAGGGACTGCATTGTGAGAAATTCACCTGCCTGCACGGGAAGAAAACCTTCAGCATGATGCAAATATTAGCAGTAATGCCCTGGCTCCGTGCAACTGTCCTGATGGTGCCTGTCTGTCCCCCACACACGGACTGAGTCCCACTACACGTCTGGCATTGTGCTCACCAGGCCACAGTCATAAAGGAATAAATGAGTTTCTGCTTTCTTATATTTTATATTTAGACCTGAATATATACTAATACTTTTTCAGGAGGTATATTTTAAATGGATGAATGATTCTGACATTGCTAACGGAGAGACCTTTCCACTTAATGTAACGTAATTTATTATGCTTCAAGAAAAAAAATGCTGATTTTTTACTTCTAAAATAGCCTTGGAAATGTGTCTTTCCATGCATGACACAAAGACATACTGAAGTCCTATGCTTCCTTTAGGCTGTTACTGATTTCTAAATGTCTTTGGAGAACAATCCCCATTACAGAAGAAACCCCAATTATAAGGGGCTTCCCTCCAGCAAAACCATTACGGCCTCAGGGATCTACCTCTGAAGGCCTGCCTCTATGGGAGAATAAAGAAAAGTAGGTATCAGAAAGCCCACATAGATCTGAAAATGACAAACTGAAACGTGGAGTGTGGTGACTTCGCTCCATCTGATAGAAATGGCAGTTGTGTCTTATTTTGCGCTCTTACAGAGCCACCCACTTACCAGAAATGTCTGAATGACAACACTTAATTGGCTGCGTAGAACCAACAGAACTATGTAGGGCAAAAAGCTGATCATGTACACCAGGCTGGTACAAAGGGCAGCTGTGTTTGCTTGGCTGAAAAACGCACTCAGGAAGTAACTCAGCATGACGGCTGACACCCCAAAATCCAGGAGGAAGAGGAAAATGATAAAGGCGTTGCTGTGTGCGAAGATGCCGCTAGTCTTCAGAATGACGGCCAGAGCAGCGCTGCTCAGGGTCAGCATGGCCATGTTCTCCAGGAACCACGCCAGGAAGTGGGTCGTGGGGTGTACGCCCATCATCCACATGTACTGAGAAAGAAGAACATGGAGTTACCTCCCGGGAGCCGGAGAAGGAGCAGGACGGGTCACGGGAAGAGAAAGCCTGCCGGGGGAAACACATGCGGCGCCCACACACCCGCCTGGAGATCCAGCCTGCTAAGCCATGCTGCCCAGCATCTCCTAAAGTCAGGCGTCTAATTATCAGAGCCCCTGACAGAGTAGGTCATTGGGCATGTTAGGGGCGCAAGAGCTGAGAGCAGGCACTGCTGTAACAGTGACAGCGGAGGGGCAGGAGCAGATCCTGGGCAGGAGCAGGTCCTGGGCCTTGTGTCCCACCCACAGCAGTCTCCCTGGGTTTCTTTGTTTGCTTGGCTTTTGTTGGTTTTGTTTCCTTTTTTGTTTCTTTTCCCTTTGATTTCTGTCGGGTTTGTTTAATAAAATTCTTCTGGGGGAATTACTGCAGAGGTTACAGAATGTGTTTCCCAAAATAATGTATAACAGTAAAATTTATTCATCCACTAACCCTACCATTTGCTCATCTTTAACATCACGATGTCTTTGGGTGTGGGGCTGGTTACTTTCATTCAGGTGCACCCACGAGGACCTTTCATTCAGGTGCACCCACCCTGGGAGGCTGCCGGCCAGCAGCAGGCAGCCCAGCAAGACCCCCGACCCTGTGCCCAGGGGCCCAGTTGGACAAGGAAGAAACACAGAAACCCCAGAATAAGACAGTTCTAAACAAGTAAACATGCAAAACAATAGTGCACAGTCTAATCTACACTGAATGAAAAGCACATGCACCTTACCATGCTCTCCCTTGGCTTTAATGGATATTAAGTAATTATATAATATGTGCCCACTATCTCACTGCTTCCCTCTTTGCTGGGCTAAAGGGCGAGTGAACAAAGCATCTTTCAGGCCTTTACCGGATACTTCTGTGAATTTTCATTCTTAAACGCAGTCTTGATAGTTTCAAATTTTAACATTATTAGGACCAAAACAGCAAAGCTATATATACAGACCTCTAACTCTAAATTCACATAGAAAGTCTGCCGTTATATCTTCCTAGGTTGGATGAAAACTGCCGAATGAGCAGCACAGGCTTCCCCCATTCCCCTGTGCCTGCCTCTCTGGCTTCCTCACCTTGACAGGGAATATTTGTTAAACTCCCGCAGGGCTTGAGACTTCAGTATAAAATGATTTTTCTGGGGCAGGGACACAGCTAGGCTGTGCACAGAACCGCAGCAGAGGCAGGGAAGGCCAAACAGACCCTGGTGAGTTGCAGGACAGGATTCATCTCCAAAGCCCGAACCTCCCCTCCTCACCTCCCGGGCAAGCTCCAAGGCCACGTACCTCTTCTATCTGGATCTCCCGCTCATAAACCAGCTTTCGGACCATGCTGGCCACAGACACCATCCACGTCAGCATCATTATCAGGGGGAAAAAGAAACCAACGTTGTTCAAGAATCTGTAAGGAAACAATTCAGTCAGCACCTGAGGGCAGGCGGAGCAGCTCTACCCGGAATCAGGCTCAGGGTAACATACCCGGGCATGGCTTTTAGGTTATCCTTACAGGCTACAGAGCACTTTCAGGAAAAAGAGATCCTTGGGCCATTCCAACAGGCTTGTGGCTTAGGCAGGATGGCTGTTTGCTATCCTGATTTAATAGGTGTGCAAACTCACAAAGACGACACAACCAGTTTTCAAGGTTCCAGACAAGCCATTGCTCTTGCTGTCCTTTCTGACACCCTCTCAGGCAGAGCAGGTGGGAAGAAGGCGACCGCTCATTAATGCATGACTACAATTTACCCCATTAATTGGGACCATTGTCTATCTTCAGTCAATGACACCCATTGATCATAGATTACCACCTCTAAGATAAATGAAAACTGGCCATTGAAAGTCTCCAAAACTCAGCTTTCAACCCACTCTAATGGGGCTTCTCTTTCTAATGTGCACATGAAATGAACCTTGTCCAGGGCACCAATGACAGCCAGGCCTCAAATGCAATGGAAATGTTCTCATCGTTTTCCATCTTGACTTCCCAGCTATGACTGAGATCGTAGGACGGGTCCCTCCTTCTCTCTCCTTTGGGTTCCAGAACCACCCTCAGCTTTCTAACACCCTTCTCAGTCCCCCTTAGTGGAGAATTCTTTCCTCCCCTTTACCGGTGGGCCTTCTCAGCCACCCTGGGCTCCGTCCCCTCACCTTGTAGCTCTGAGCTCTGGATCCAGGTGATTCCTCCCAGAGACCAACCAAAGAGACAGGCCACTTTGCTGGGCATGTGACACATGATGACCAGAGGAAGGTCCTGCTGTAAAGGATCCCACATCCTAGTACCACCCCCCAGGGGGGACAGGGAGACTTAAACTAAGTCAATGCAGAGATAGACAACATTATGGCAAGTCTGTAAGAGAACAGTGTTCTTTTGGCAACAGAGAGATGGGAAGTTATTTCAAACAGGGGAGTTAGCCAAGGTAGCTGGATTTATTAAAGAACAAGGGAATACCAAAAAAAAGAGTTTTGGAAGGGGGGGAGAGAAATTGAGGGGACATATCAGGTGTCTGGCTTTAAAAAAAAAAACTAAACTAAGCATAGACAGTGGTGCCAAGAGAAGAAGCCTATTAAGAGGGAGTCAGAAGCTACTATAAAGTTGCAGCAGTCAAGACAAAAGATAGCACCTGGAGAGATGCTGGTCCTGGAGAGAGGAACATCTCACTGGGCTCCTTCTGCAGAGCCTCCCAGGGCTCAAGGCATCCCCTTCAGAGCATCATCTGCAGCATGGACCATCTGGAGGACTAGCGGTGTCTGCCCTTCACACTGGACAGCGAGCCCCTCAGGCAGGCCTCCCCCTGCACCTCCTCTGCTTGGCAAAGACCAGCCACAGAGTGGAAGCCAAGCATTTGTTAATAAAACCATGAGCAAGTAAACAAGAAAAGGGAATTAACCACTATGCTTTTATTTCTTTTTCTGATTAAGATAACTATAATGAGCCATCATATATAAAACTTGGAGAATCACATTTTTAAGTTAAATACAGTTAACTTGCACTCTGTACAGTGGCTATTTGCAGAGGGCAGAGTGCTTTAGACTTTCAGTTTTGTGATTTTATGTTTTTTCTCGTCATTGTTTTCTATAGAGTTCAGTGTAGGTAGGAGTCTCCAATCAGGAAGTACCGTAAACCATATCCACTTGCCATCCCACAAATGACACCTATTCTCCCAGAGTGACATTTCTGGCACAGAGATGAAGCTCAGATTACTTGTAAAGTTAAAAACAATGAACACAGAATTTATCTGGGGGATAGGGTGAAAAAACTGTCTGTTTGTTCATGGGCTTTACTATTCTTTGCTTAACAGCATTGGAATTGATGGCTGTTGAACTCTATTCTTTAAGCAACTTGAATCTTACAAGAGAGCCAATAAATATCATGCGCAAATATTATCTTAGGATTCTAATTAGTAATAATTCTAGGATACTGCCTAGAATTCTGTAGTTATGTGTCTGGGGCTGTGATATGTATGTCCTATGGACCCCTACATCATTGTAAAGGAGAAAGGCATGAAAGACTCAGAATTGGATAAGTCCAATGCTGGAATTTTTGGCACAGCTACCCCAAATCACAGAGAATGTCCGGACACCCTATACATACATGTTTGAGTGAGGCCATTTGGTAGAAATTAAATGTAATAGAAATTGGAGATGAGAAATTGTATTACCTGGCTATGTTACTCAGCTCCTTCCTGATTCAGAAACACTTCCCAAATCAGCGAAGGGAACAAGTTACATTCCAATTTCAATTAATGTTTGGAAATATTTGAAAAAGCTGCTAAAAATAATCATGTTCATGTGGGAGTCACATAAAAGAGTAGGTAAGAGAGCTGTCAGAAGCAAAGTGCTGCCCTCGGCAGATCCAGAATGTGCAGTCAAAACTGCACTTGTGAAAGCCTAGGGGCACCCTGGGGGCATGACACATAGAGCAACAGCGTTAAGCGGGTGCCAAGCTGCATGCAGAGCTGGGTGAAATCAGAAGCCATTCCTAGTCCTCAACCCTCCTTCCAGGGAAATGGGAGAAGGTCATGTGCAGAAAATCTGTATTTGCAGGAAGCATGCGGTCTTTGTGGCCATTGAAAGGAAAGAGCCTGTGAGCTGTGTAGCCATTAATGTCACCTGGACCTCACCACTACCTGGACCCTCTTGCAAACAACTGGTCAAGAATACCCAGTTCATTCAAAATAAATAATCATCTAGCACACTGAAGCAAGAAATAAAAGGTTATCAGAGTTACACAATTACTAAGAAATGAAGACATACCAAGCACATGGTAACATGGAGATGAAAACAGTGAACACATTTTTTGCCATCAATTTAAAAATTTTTAATAAGGCAACCCTTTCTATAAAAAAAAACACCATTCAGCCGAATTTGTTACAATGATGAGATGGCAAGACAGCAAGATTTGAAATGTTACTGGAAGAACTTGGAAAGAAACAGAAGGAAAAAAACAGCCATCAGACAACCGAACATAAAATTAGCCAAGGAGTGAGGGTAAATTGATGCCACACAAAATACAGCAAAGAGGCATAGAAAACAGACACAGAAACACAACTGGGGAAAGAGAAATGAATAAAGTTTAAAAGAATTAGGAAAATTTTATTTGTAAGAAACACAGACAAAAGAAATTCATGCAATTGGAGTCCCTGAGAGGGAAAACCAAATATACTGGAAGATAAATTGCAATGTTAGAATACAACAAGCATTTCCAGAAAAGAAAATTTAAATCCACATATTGAAAGGTCTTATCTTGTACCATGGAAAATTGTCCTAGAATGATCAACAATGAAGTATGTCTTGGTAAATGTATTGAATTTGCAAGTTATTAGAAACTTACCCAAATTACCAGGTCATATAAAGGCAGTAAAATATCAAGGCAGCCTCAGATTTCTCCATAATAACCTTCAAGGCCAAAGATAATGGAGCAATTTCTATAAGATACTTAAGGAAAGAGTGAGCCAAGAGTTTCCTATCCAGCCAAACTGTCTTTCAAATATCAATCTTCTAAGAGTTTTAAGTAGGTAAGAATTCAGGTCATATTATCTCATGAGAGCTTCTTAAGGAAATTACTAGGAGACAAATGTCAGCCCACCAAGGACTGGGGAGTTACCATGACAGGGTAATGGTAAGCCACGGACATATTTCCCAGTAAAATTAAAAAAGAACCAAAAATGAAAACTAAGATTACAAGAAAGGCTGAAATGTTATGTTTCCTGAAATACAGAAATGATACAGCAAACAAAGATTGGCAGGTGCGAGGAAATGAGTCAAGAGCAGAAAACTCGGTAAGTGAAGGTCAAAATCAAAAGCTATCTGTTTAACACTGACAAATGTGGAATATAAGCATAGGCAGCTTTCACTGTACAAAGGAAGACATGACATGAGAGAACATACCAACTAAAACCACATGATGGAGAAGAAAAATCAATGGTAGAGGAGAAAGATTACTTCGTTTTTATTTCTCATGGTAAAAAAAACAAATAAAGGGTTGATATTATTTATATAAAGTTATAAGGTAACCACTAGAACACAGTGAAGCATTACTAAATATTAGTTTAAAAGCAAAATTATAATGCAAGATGTACCTATGACCATGTTTACATGAAATTTCATTTCACACGATTAAACAACTAACCTCCCCTATATAAGAAGCTATATGAGGTACACAAGAGACACACCTGAAACAAAACACTTCCAAGATGTTTAAATGAATGGATGGGCAAAGGTTTATCAAACAATGGGAATATGGGGTGGAGGCAGGGGGGATAGAAAAAGGAAGAAAGAAAGAAAAAGCAGTGGTCATTGATTTAATTCCATTTACAAGGCACAATTATCTCTGCAAAGCATTAAAGAGGACTCAAAACGCAGTTATGTATAACTGTGCACAAAGTAACACACCATCACCATCCCAAAGGCCACAGGAGAGGGGCAACCATACTGCAGGGACTACAACCCATCTGTCTTTCTCTAGGACAAATATAAAGGACACAAGTAAAGGACAGAGAATTCCTAAATATGGAAATTCATTTAGATCAAATTCTCTACTCTAAAAATAGGAGATTAGAAATTATTTTCAAGTGTCCAAAAATCATTCAAAAAAGATTATGTTTTAGTTGACACAGAAAAAATTCCCTAAATCCAAAAAGTGAAAATGATCAAGATAATATTTTCTGTTAACAATGTAAAATTAGGACTTAGCACCAGAATTTAGTAATTTAGTGTGTGCTACAATTTTTGGATTTTGTCAATCTAAATTTTAAAATGCTACCACACTGTAATCTTAATTTAAATTCTTCTTATTAAAAGTAATCTGAGTAACTTTTCATATGCTTAAAATTCCTAAGAATTTCCACTTGGGAATTAAAAGAAACGTTACTTAAACAGGTCTTGGGTCAGGAAGACAATAGAAATCCTTATTATAAGTATCTAGAAAACAATGAACTTTTAGCAGCATGTCAGATCTGGGGAACATAGTTAAAGTATTGGTTGAAAGAAAAATTGTCCCCTTAGGTAACAACATTAATTCAAGAAAAAAAAAAGAACTCTAAAAATAATGAATTAACCATTGGCCTCAAGTATCAAAGAAACAATGTAATACGCTAAAGGCACCCAGACAAGGAGGTAATACCACTCAAAGCAGACGTAATGAATACGTTAGGAAAGACAAAAAAGAGAATTAATAAATAAAGTCCAAATACGGTTTTTTGAAAAAATTAAAATAGGTGACTTGGGTGGGAGGCAGTGGGGCAGCGTCCACACACAGGTATGCCCTGTGCCAGCATTGTGCATGGGAATATGTGGACTTCCCAAACCTGGATAGAGGTGGATCTGCATCTGCTTTCTGGCTCCTGGTCTGTGGGAACATAGGGCAGAGGGAGGAAGCCCAGGTGCACACACTCTCTGAACACAGCACCGCCCGGAACTATCAATCCATCCTGGCCTTGGACTCAGGTGAGCACCTCTCACCCATGAGGCCCTGGGTCCCTGCCTGTTCACAGGGCCTCACCCTGTCTCCTGCCCAGGTCTCAGGCTCTCACAAACACAGTCATCGCTGAGTACTCCATGCAGAATACTCCACACTGAGTACTACATACAGAGAACTATACTCTGAGTATTGTATCGTAAGTACAACATGCTGAGTACTGCACACTGAGTACTACAGAGTACTGCACACTGACTACTCCAGACAGACCACTACACAGAGAACTACCCGCTGAATATTCCATGTTGAGTACTCCATGCTGAGTACTCCACACAGCATACTATACTGAGAACTCATGCTGACTACTACATGCTGAGTACTCTGCACTGAGTATGCCATGCTGAGTACTATACACTGAATACTCCACACTGAATATACTGAACATTCCATGCTGAGCACTCTACCAATTAGCACCCCCATGCATGGTTAAGGGCCTGGCATTCAAACATTTCAGATCCCTGGCCCAAGTCCCTGTGACCAGCATGAGGCAGGCCTGGATCCAAAAGCAGCCTTTTCAGATGAGCTCTCTCAGGATTCCAAGCCTGAGATTCTAGAGGGATCCTGGCAGTTGAAAGCAACTATAGCCTTGAAAGGTGAGACAGAGCCAGGGCCCAAAGTGCTGAGAGGCCAAACTTAGAACTTGACTGACACTTCTGGGTCCAAAAAGCCTCCCCATCAGGAAGCACTCCTATACTGCTACAAAGGTCAGAGCCCCCAGTTCCAACTTGGGGGGTGCCCCCACCACCGAACAATTCTCAGGTACCAGTCCTACAACTCAGCTCACTGCTGACATGACCTGCCTGCGGACAGCATCAGACCCCTCAGTCTGAGGGCTAGTCCCACAGACCCTGCCACACATCCACTTGAGATGTCTCCAAGTTGTCACCTGGGCTTCTGACCAATGGTTGACTACACACTGGAGGTCCCCACGACCCCTCTTCAGGTTCCATTGATCAGCTAGAGCAGCTCACAGGACTCAGAGAAGCAGTTGACTTATTAGGTCACCAGTTAATTATAAAGGACATAACTCAGGTACAGACAGACAGAGAAGATGTCCAGGGCCAGGTGTGGGGAGGGGTGGAGCTGCCCTACCCACTCCAGGCACCACTCTCCCCAAATCTCCACCAGGTTACTTTCTTGCCAGTGGGTTTCAGCCCCGGGCAAGTTCACTATGGACTCAGTGTGACCAAAGAAATGACAATAGAACATTCTTGGGGTGAAAAAGATTATAGCCAACTTTATTCCCATGGTGGCAGGTCAATCACTAGAATCCTGTCCACTCTGCATGCAGCAAGCCATTCTCTGCCTCTGGGCCTCTCTGCCCCCACAGCCATCCCAGTCTC
Source organism: Manis javanica (assembly GCF_040802235.1). Classification (NCBI taxonomy): domain Eukaryota; kingdom Metazoa; phylum Chordata; class Mammalia; order Pholidota; family Manidae; genus Manis; species Manis javanica. The sequence continues at coordinate 99,506,362 of NC_133161.1, read as the reverse complement.
TGTCCTTGGCGCTGCCACCACTCCAGCCTCTGCTCTGCTCTCCTGAATCCTTGCAGCCGTGCCACTGTGCCTCCCGGAGCACTGGGCAGAACTCTTTACATAGAGTCAATAACAACATACTGCCCACACACGTGTAGTGAGCAAGCCAACCAGGGCCAGGTGAGAATCCTGGCCACAGGTACCTTCACTTTATCCACAGTTACCAGCCCAGAAGCACTCCAAACCCTGTCTTTTGGAGTTTTTATAGAGCTTCATTGCACAGGCATGATCAGTTAGCTCACTGGCCATTGGAGATTGACTCAGCCTACAGGCCTTCCCCTTCCCAGGGGTCTGGGGTTGGGACTGAAAGTCACATGGTTGGTTTCCCTGGACACCAGCCCCCACCTTCAGGCACTCCAAAGTTCACCTCATTCACTCATTCACACAACAAGACACTTTTATGACTCTCATCATGGGAAATTCCAAGGATTTTAGTAGCTCTGTGCCAGAAAGAGGGACGCAGACCAAATACATACCTCAGAGTGCCACAACTGTGCGAGCAGCCAGGGGTTCAATCGGCCTCACCTCCCCCAGAGCAGGAGCATCTCAGTCTCCATCCTTCCCACTCCCAAGTAGCCCTCTGAATGTACAGTATGGACTGCAGCAAGCAGTGAGTGCCTGAGGCTCAGAAATGCACACTTCTCATCTCTGTCCCCACTCCCCTGCACCTAGAAAAATGCATGTCACACAGTGGGAAGGAAACAATGTTCACCAAACAGATGAATGGAGGAATAAACAGGTGTGTGAGTGAAGGCCCTGGAATGACCTAGTGAATAGGCATTCCTAGGGAGGGCCTTTGGAATTGGCTGGGGTGGTTTTTCCCTGCGGAGCCACCCGTTGATTCCAGGACTGCTAGTGCCTCTGCCCTGGCTAAACATCCCATGGTGACCCTCAAAACACCAGCACGTACTCAGTCCAGAGCCCTCTGAACTCTGAGCTCTGATTAGGACAGAAGGAAACACCAGTCTGCACGGAGCCTGAAGAACAGGATGGTGGAGGGACTGGGGCACACAGGCTCTGACCCAAAGTGCTGGGAAGTGAGGATTGAGAGCTACAGGGCTGAAGCCGCTAGGAAGGTGTGAGGCTGGGGAGTGCCCGCCAGCGGGCGGAGCCTCAGGGTCTGGAGCTGTATTTATCCTCCTGGGGGGGAAAGGACAACAGGAGCTTGAAGATGTGACAGCATATAAGAGAGGCATTATTTTTGCTGCCCTGGATGGAAAGAATGTGGAGAAACCTGGAAACCATTCCTTGAGGCCTTTACAGAGCCTACATTAAAAGAGTAAAGATGAAAGAGCCTTCTTCTGCTCCAGGGGTAATGAGCACCGACCTTTGGGGGCTTGAGAAAGAAAAGCGTTAAAAATATAGTGACTGTAGTGCTTCCAGCTCCAATTAGGCATGTTCCCTCTCAGTGGGACAGAGCAGCCTGGGGCAGGAAGGGGCAGGAAGGGGCAGCAGAGGACTCCCGGCTCTGAGTGGAATCAGACACGGGAATTTCTGCTGGAAACAACAGCTATTCACTAAATGTAAGGGAAAGATGTTTAATCCATTACTTGGGGAAAACCCCGGGAGAAGGAAAAGACAAATGCGTGAAGTGAGAGGTCCTCTCCCTGCTCTGTTTTGGATCAAGCTGATTTTTTTTTTCTTCGGAAAGCAGGATTCTGTCATTTCAAGCACAAACCCCTGTCAACCCATCACTCTGGCGTCTCCCAAGACAAATCCCCGTCCAGATGCAGCAGCACCCGCGCCATCACTCAGCCGCCGGCTCCCTCCCTCTCTCTGGCGGGCTCCCGTCCTGGGAATTAAAGTGCCTCAAAGCAACGCAGGAAATAATAGGCACGCTTTCAAAGAAATAGGCTTTTGTACATAAAGCAATTCTAGAGGGCAGCTGTGTTTTTCATTTTTCTGCAAGCCTTTGTATTAACTTGCCATAGTCTTTGAAGCAATATATTAACATTTGAAATTCTTTATGGTCCTGAAGCACACCATAGCTCCTATTATAAAATCATCCTGTGACCATGAGCCAGGAACCACAGGCTGGAAGGAACATCGGGTTTCCTGGAGTCCTGCTCCCATCCCAAGAACAGGTCCCAGTGCTTGGCTTCAAATCATGACTTGCATGGGCTGCTAACATATAGCATGAGAGAGAGTAAGGGGGTGGTCTGTGTTCAAAGAGGAGAATGCTTTCTGAGGTCAAGTGCACAGACATGGTCACTAGTCAGATTGCCTGGTGGTCGGTGCTCCCCCTGTCCAGGTCTCCCCCACCACACACCACAGTTCTGCCCTCTTGCTGGACGATTACAACAGCATCCTGCATTAAAAGAATAAAGATGAAAGAGCCTTCTTCTGCCCAAATTCCCTCCTCTAAGAGCCACTGCCCTCTTCTCCTGGCAACAATAGCAAACTCCTGGGTTTGGATTCAGCCTCCAGTCCTGCTGTCCCCCTAATCTGCCTCCCATCCCCTCCTCTGCTGCTGCTCTTAGTGAGTCCCCATGACCTAGGGACCCATCTGCACTCCCTCCTGGAGCCACTCACTCTCCATCCTCCCAGGCTTCCCCCACCCCACCTGCTCTTTCTCGTCTCCTTTACTGAAACTCCCCAAGGTGGGGACCCCAGGTCTGGGCGTCGGCCTCTATCCACACTGCCTCCCATGGGAATGCCTGCCAGTTCCACATTCTAAATGCCATCAAAACAGTGAAGACTCTGAAATTAATGTACACTGCTGGATCTCTCCAGCCTCCCAAAAAGTCCATCTCCATGTTTTTTCTGGTCCCTAAAGGCTATCAGATGTGTTTGACCCTGAATACCTATCCTCAGCCCCCAAACCTTCCCACCCACCATGGTTCCACCAGAGTTAAAGGTCACCCCAGCAACCCTGTTACAATGGCGTTCCCCTACATGCCTTCCTCCAGTCTGCTGCCTCTCCCTTCTGAATGCAGCCAGATTCTCACCACCTCCCCACAATCCTGCTACCACACCTGGACCAGCCCCACCATCTCTCACCTGGGCTATCACATCAGCATCCTGCCTGATCTCGGTTCCACAGTCACCCTCCACAGACTCCTCTGCCCACAGCTCTCTGTATCCTAAGTCAGATGGTATCACTCCTGCTTAAACCTTCCTCAGCTCGTGTATCATTCAGACCCCGTGCAACCCCATCTGTAGGCTGCTCTCTGGTTTCACCTCCGGCACTCTTTCCCTATGCCCTCTGCTCCAGTGAGCTTTCCCACATACCAGCTGCCCCTGCCATGCAGCCTTTGCACTGGCTGTTCCCCAGACCTGCACACATTTCCCTGTGCTTCTGTAACACTCCAGGTCTTTGCTCTGTTAAGAGACAGCAAGTCCAGCACAGAGCCACTTGTCCTAAGTCTCAGATCAGCAAACCAAGACTAAACACCAACCTAACCTTAGTTCCAACCACCCAGGAATGTGACCTTTAACCTGTCAACCTGGAATTACCTAAATAATCCTCCCAATAAATGCCTTCCTTTTCCCTAGAGGTCATCTTGCATGAAACAATGCATTCTTTGCAAATAATTACCTTTTTTCACCCCTTTTGCCTTTGAAGACTTTTCTACAGCTTGGCCAAGCTCCTTTCTATTTTCTGCCTGATTCTTGAATTGTTGAATAAAGCCAATTTGATCTTCAAATTTACTCCACTGAATCACTGTCATTTAACAGATGGGATGGTACTGTCCTGGCAAGGTCGATCCTAACCACATTACATAACTTCCAAAATTCAGTGTAAGTTTCTTCTCTCCTGATCTTCAGACTCCTTCCCTGGACTGTAAGTGCCCCAAGAGCAGGGAGATTTTTACCTGTGGCCTTCATTGAGTCACCCCAAACCCAGAGATTGACAAGTAGCACACGATTATAGTTGAACACATTAATAAATGACTGAATATATAACTCATGCAAAAAGTAGCAGGGAACCACGTAACATTTCTAAGCAACTGTGTGCAGTGGTCTAAACTGTACTACAATTATAACTCAGGTGGCCAAGTGCCAGCTTCCTGGACAATCTCAGATGATGTCAATCACTTGCAAGCACATCAAGTCTTAAGAAACATGCACTTTATCTTCAGGGAGTGAAAGGCACACCTTCATCTATCTTACTCAGGTTCCTTCCCAGCCCTCTCCCATCCCTGCTAATCAAGCACGATGGTGGGTAGGAATGGAAACGGACCGTGTGGGCCATCTCAGACTTTCTGTCAAGCTGTTTGCAGGAACGTATGTTTTTCTTCCCAACACACCTTTCTGGGAAGCATCCTGTGCCAGGGGATGAGCTCCCCTCTTCCTCCTGTGAACAGGAGGGGAGGGAATAAGCAGATTCCCATCCCCTCTTCCAGGGTGGGCATCACAGCATACTTTGGGGATAGAGGCTTTCAGAGTGAGGTTTTCCTGAGAGTCACCTAAAAAAGACAGCATCCTGAAAAGAGGGCTTCTCCAAGAACCTAAAACAGGTCATTAATTTTCACACCTTGCTATTTGGGTTTGTGTGCAGTTTCTGTGCATGACACCTTGCTGAGGACAGCCTTCTTCGTGATCTCTGCTCCTGGTGCTATCACCTCCAAGAAAAACAATTTAGGAGCAGAAGAGCAATAGTTGAAAATGTTCAAAGCCAAAACTGTCATTGCTTTGAAAGGAAAGAAAAAGCTCTCATTTTACAAAGAAGAAGGTTAAGAGGTTTACCAGTGATTTGCATAATGAGGTGGCCCTGGGTTAAAAGGACCCCATCTCTTTCTTCCTGACCCTTTGTTCTCCCCACTTCATTCAGTGAGTCAGCCTTTGATCCTGCCAAATGGGAAGGCTCTTCCCTCCTCACCACCCTCATTTTTATCAGACTGTGCTGATGAGCTACATGGAGGACATCAAGACAGGATGGAGTTAGGATGTGGAGCCTCCCTTCTGAAAGCGTGGCCAGCCACCTGGCTTCTGCTCTGCAGTGCGCCACTGGAACTGCCTGCCACCCACGCTCACACCGAGCAGACCCCATGTGGTCCCTCTGATGCCACTGGAGCTGCCTGCCACCAGCTCTCACACTGAGCAGACCCCACATGGTCCCTCTGATGCCACTGGAGCTGCCTGCCGCCTGCCTTCACACCAAGCAGACCCCATGTGGTCCCTCTGACACCCTCCCTCAGGGACTTGCTTCTTCCTGGGAAGTCTAGAAAGAGCAGGAAGATTATGAACCCCTGCAGCTTGGGTCCTATAGTGTGGGCATGGAGGATGCCACAGCCAGGCCCTAGTCCCAGAAGGCAAGGAGGACATGCCATTAGGAGCAGAATTCATGAAGGCAGAGCTCACAGCCCAGCAATAGGCTGGAAAGCTTTTCAGCATCAGATGTTGCACAGGCGTGAGAGTCCCAGGTGGGTCACATCCTCCTCCACTTCGTAAACCCCACCTGCTCCAAGGTCTATGGGACTGTCCAAGTCTTGTCCCTCAGCTGCTCCAGCCCTTGGCGGGAGAAGGGACAATCAGCCCCCACCCCCTTCACACAATTTCACCTTATTAGATCAGTGGCACACAGACATTTTTTAAGGATTCACCCTGAAGAGGAAATAACCTTCGTATTTCTATAGTCAGGTGGGAGCCATCTGGAGTCAGACATGCAAAGTCCCTGTCAATATTGTTCAAATTCACTCTGAAGGGTCTTTAAAGCTACAGATTTCAGGTGTCATATTTGAAGTTCCACATGGTAATATTATTGCAACAATTATTCTTTAGGGATATAAAAAAAATGAACCATAAGAAATTAAAAGGGGATGGATTTCCTTTGCATGTTCTTTGGCATGGCTATAGAGAAGCTCCGAGATTTGTCCTACCCAGTTTTCTGATTGCAAAGCCCTTCCTTCTCCCTGCAAGTGGGCACATGGGGAGAATGTGGCTGATGCAGCTACTCACAGGTCGCTGGTGTGGCAGGGGTATGGGATGGCCTGCGCCTGCACTGCTGGCCCCACAGCACTCTGCCCTGTCTGTGCCAGGATGATGGCCCTTTCAACCATGTCTTGCAGAGGGACAAAGATGTAGTTGTATTTGAACCCACTGGCTGGTAGGCTCTGCGGATGGAACTTCCAAAGTGGGTTTTTCACCAAATCCGTTCTCATGCTGTATAAGACACTGGTCCGGATTGTGTAGGTGACATGGGGTGGCAGCTGGCCAGACTCTGACCTGAAGTTCTTGCCAACAAAGGAATTGTTGAATATGATACCTGATGGCAGGAAAGGAAGAACAATGGCAGGTTACAACCTGGCAGGGCCTCGCAGGATGCAATGCAGGGCCTATGGAAGCTGGATGGACCATGAGACCCTACACTGCCCTCTGTCTCAGAAGGGCACAAAGGCAGTGGGTGGTGAGTGAGATCAAGGCCTTCAAGCTCCTAGCCCAACACTTTTTTTATTTAGTAAGACCACACTGTGGTGTCACTAATACAAAGCAATTTGCATTTCTTGAAAAATCACACCAGGCTGCTCAGATAATCAGGCTACCCTTCTCAAGGATTACAGACACATTCCTAAGAATTGGTACCTTTAGGATTATCTGCCATTCAAAATGTAAACGTATGGATTCTGTGTTCTGGCATGCGGATTCTTTAGATTTCATATATAACACCTGTTATGGGTTGAGCTGTGTCCTCCCAAAATTCATATGTTTAAGTCCTGATCCCCAGTATGTCAGAATGTGACCTTATTTGGAGACAGGGTCTTTCTATAGGTAGTCAAGGGACAATGAGGTCATTAGGGTGAGCTCTCATCCAATTTGACTGGTGTCCTCATACACAGGGGACATTTGGACAAGGCGTGCATGGAGGGAAGGCAATGAGAAAGCCCAGAGAGAAGGCAGCCATCTGCACCATGGACAGAGGCTGGAACGACTCTGCCCTCAGCCTCAGGAGGTATCCCTGAGGAACCAGCCGCCCCCCCACCAACACACACACACACCCTGATCGTGGGCTTCTGGCCACAAGCATGGGAAAATAAACCTCTGTCGCTTAAGGTCCCAGTTTGTGGTCCTTTGTCAGAGCAGCCCTAGAAAACTAATACAAACCGAAAAATAAAAATAATTCAGTGTTTACCCAGAGTGAATATCAGACCACATCATATTTATCTGAAATAAGTGAACTATTAACAGAGGAGTTGAATTGGCTGTTTTCCTCTCTCTCCCCACCTCCAGGAGATCAAGAGACTATTATAAAAATCAAGTGATGGAGAAAACCAGAGGATAAATTTAACCAAGAAAAGTATAACTGATCATGTGATCCAGCCACAAAATGACACCACATACTAATAAAACTAGATGCAGTGAACATTGCTGGGCTGGGGTGCTAAGGGCGTCATGGACCAGGCCCACCTTCCCATCAGCTCCAAGTAACTCTCTGCTGTATATTATTTTATCTGGAAAGGGCTTCTATTCTTCCTGAGTTACTGTCAGATGCTTTTGGGAAGAAATATGCAAAGTGACAACCTATTGGAGCCTGGGCCTTTGTGAGCAGATTTCTGCCTTGAATACTTACTGGCCAACAAGCCGTTCTGCTGCAGGAGCTCATGCGCCTTCAACTCCAGGGCGGAGACAGACTCCAGGGCCTGGAAGCGGTTCAGCACCACACAGGACGACAGATTGACCAAGACACGGCCCAGGAAATGGATGCGTGTGGTGCCCACACTGGTCAGCACCTCATCCAGCATCGCTCCTGGGAGAGTAAACACAGGGGGCATCGCAACAGCACAGCATCCACGGCTGCTATGGTGGCATTGTACAGAGAAATGCAGAGTCACACCTAAATTCCTTCATGAAGAAACCAGTCCAAAGAGTCTCATCTGTTCATGTGCAAAATTTGTTACATACTTGCTGCATGTAAACTCCACTTTGGGAGCATGGTCCCTGAAATGCTGAATCTTACACAGAAATGAAAAGGAAAGAGCCAATGCTCAGTGGATGTGGAACGGTGGCTGTTGGAGAGGACACACACTAGAGGGAAGCTGTGAGCAGCAGAGCAAAGATCCTCTCAGGGACATCGCAGCAAAAATGTCAGTGCTCCCACCTGGATGCAATGTTCCCACCTGGAAGCAGGACTCCCACCTAGAGGTGGTGCTCCCACCTCGAGGCAGTGTTCCCACCTGGAGGCGGTACTCCCATATGAAGACAAGCAGTTGTACAAATGTGCCTTCACTGAGGCAGCAGGCACAGTGCGAAAGCCATCCATCTGTAACATTAACTTCACAGAAACAGTAAGTAAGGTGCATTAACACAGGAAATCAAACCAGGCTGTGATCTCTGACCCAATGTGTGCATTTGAAATGGAAATAGAGCAGGAAATTAAAGGTGGCCACAACCTGTCATTGAAGCTGAGCATCAAACATTTTTCAGGACAAAATAGCAAGGATGTCTCAGTACTTTAGCTCTGGATTCTAGGAGGAGCTGGGCCACAGGAGAGACATGGAAAAACCAACTGTCAAGAGTCAGGCAGTGCGGAAGGGCGCCCAGGACACAGCCCAGAGAGGTACAGTGGCCATGAAAGCTCTCGGGATCCCAGCTGAGGAACGGAGCCCCTCAACTTTGCTCTACCCACAGCCCCTCAGTGGGGGATGTCATCAAGGCCACACCATGCCCCTAGGCCTCACTTCTTAATGAAGTCCTGAGAGTCTTTAAAAGAATTAATCAGGAAATGGTGAACATACATGAGACAGGCTGACATGTTTTTACATACCCACAACACAACACAAACACACAGCAAATCAAGAAGCCATGGAGACAAAATTACAGTGGGGGGCAGCTGTTAGCCACCAAGTCATTTCCCCAGCCGCAGGGACCTGCTTATTCCAGTCCCAAGGAACAGGTGGACACCAGCTGCCTCTCAAACAGCACCTATAAAGGTGCAATTAGCTTCCATCCACTTGACCCAAATCTATCAGATTGAACAGAACCATCAGCTGGGACACATCAAGACAGAAAGAAATGGGAAAGTGTAACAAGACCCTCCTGAGAACGGCCGGCAACTATAGATGGCGTTTCATCTTTACAATGCCTTTTAATTTTGCCAAAGTGTACATGTGCTTTGTGGCGAGTGTTGACTGACCAACATTCTAGTTATGTCATGTATTATTTTGCTCTTAAATACATGAAGTCCATTCTCTACGCAACAAATCCTGTTGCTCATTCCTGGGAGCACTGTAATCCCATGATTCCTCAGTAGCCCCGTGGACCCGGCTCCACCACCTGCTCCCCTGCATGTCCCAGGGGCAAGCAGCCCCCGTGAGTGAGGGTTTGTCACCATGGTATCCCCTGCTCCACACTCCGGCCTGCACACGCTGGATACCCAGTGTCAGCATCCAGTGTCCTGTGCAGAAATGGTCACACAGGAATCCCAGAGAGTCTTCAGTACCAACCTTGACTTGTTCCTTCTCCAAGGTCTGGGGCAGCCTCTCGCCTTTGCGTCCTGTCACTTGCCCTCCATTGTACAGCAGCAGATAATAAGCCCTCCCTGCCTGCCCTCTGTGTACAGGCACTGCCCTCTGCAGGCCCTCTCGTAGCTCTCTGACATCCCCAATGCTCCAGGCTGCCCAGTGACCTCCCCATGTGCCCGCTCCCCGGGCGCCCCCACACATGGCAGCATCAGGCCCACTGGACGCTGCCTCTGCGTTGTCACCTCCCTCCTGGGCCAGGCCTCCTGCTCCCACAGACTCCTGGCTCGCAGCATTTCTGGATCAGGTCCAGGCTCTGCCTGAATCTGAGGCAGCGTGGCAGAAGTGCACACCCCAGAGCCGGGGATGAATGAGAAACCACCGCAAGGTCCGTCCCTGTCATCCTGGAGCACGTGGACAAATCAGCATGTCCAGGTCTCAGCTTCACTTGGTAAGGGAAGAACATTCCATCACCAAATCCAGATGACTGGATGCATGTAAGGCTCCAAGCAGCACAGGGCAGCCGGCCAGATCCTCCAGCTGCTGGAGCAGCTTGCCCACCTGCACTGCCCACCGTTCCTCAAGGCAGAGGCTGTTGCTCATCATCGTGTTACTCTTTTGTTCCTGATACCAGGGAAAGCCCCGGTGCAAGGATTTGCAGGAGGCGCAATTCAGGAGGGCTGGATTTCAGATAACCCAGCTTTTCTACCTCACTAGGAGGATATTGAGGTGGCATTGTCTGTGTGTCAGTCATGTGCTAGGCACTATTCTGAGCACTTTTAATTATTTTTTCACTTTATCCATACATCTCTGGAGGAAACTGCTATTGGCACATTCATTTTAAAGCACAGAAATAAAGACACAAAGAAGTTAAGTTACTAGTAAGGTTTAAAACCACGATTCGAACACAGGCCTCAGCTTGGAGCCCATCCATTCTCTTACAACTATACCAGGCTGCATTTATATCAGGTGGAACTGAATGGAATGCAATTAACATATGTCAAAAGTACGTGAGCATCATCCTGCAGCCCTACCAACCAAGGTGCGGCCTACGCTTCTCACTACATTGGGTTCCAGTTCCACCTGCTACTGCAGGACTGTGAAAGCAGCTGGTCCCAGAGCCTTGGTTTCATAGCCTGTATTTTATAAAGAATGAAATCGTGTTGCTGACTCCCAGGGGCAGATCAAATGGAGAGAAACAATGGATATGAAGTCATTTAGTAAATGATTAAACAAACCAATTAAGCCCTGGAAGGCCAACACACACACTCATGGGAATAGCACCTTAATCCACAGCTTGGTGGGCCCCAAGGGTCTGGTTAAGCAGAGACAGTCAAACTGAGTCACGGAAGATAAAACAAACCCCTCAGTCATACAGTTAGGAAAAAATAGCCCAAGCCTGAACCAGCAAACAGCCTTGACAGCAGAAACACTGAATTGACACACATTTCATACCCCATAGAGTGCCAGGTGCAGAGATTTCCAAGGTTCCAGGTGGGAAAGGACCTTGCTGTTTGGATGACTGGAAGGATCACAGGATCTGGGTCACTGCTGCAGTGAGCCCTGCATCCACCACTAGGATGCAGTGGGGACACAGTGGGAGGGACACCACCACAGGGCGAGGAGAGTCTCACAGGAGGGTTCAGGTCATTGCCGTGTGGTGGGCATAGCGCGGCTTTCCCCAGGCACTGCCATGGAAGGCAAGCAGCAAAGACCAGTGGTGAGGCCCTCTCAATTGAACAGGTGATGGGGGTTTGCCTTAAAGGGCCCCTTGTGCAGACCTCGTTTGATATGCAGGTGGAGACTCAGTCTTGGCTCCCAGGGGGCCATCTATGGGCCTGTGGTCAGGCCTCCTCTGGGGGATACCCACTCTCCACACCCTAGTGGGTGGTATGCCTGCTTAATCCTCGGAACCTACCTTCCCTTTTTATGCAACAGGCATGATAATAATCTGCTCTTTGCTTTTTTTCCCAAAGATTAAATGAAATAATGTCTGCAAACCTTCTGGCACTCACTGAGCAAGCTAAGCACTCAATAAATGTGTCCTTGTAATCTGATCATTAAAATATTATATAAAATCCATTTCTAATAAAGCATAGAGAGGCAATGCTGCTTCATCTCACTGCCTGGTCAGATATTGGCTCAGATCACAGTGAGCAATCAAAACAACGTTCTGCACTGAGGGCCGACTTCCAGATTCCCCACCTCTGCCTGCAGCCCCCAGATGCACCCCAGTTCATCTCCTGTGGAGACACAGATGGCCAGGGCTGGACAGCTGGCTTGAACTGGCAGGTGTAAACCAGATGCCAGCAGTTTTTAATGTTTTCTCATCCGTCACCCTAGCTGGTGGACCGGATGTGTGGGGCGTGCTCATGAGGTATACGGTCATGCCTCTCAAGTGTTCCTGGCCAAGGACCATGGGACTGGTGCAGGAGGAGAGTGGAAGGGGAGGGGAGTGCAAGAAGAGGTCCTGAAAGAGCCTTTCTGAAAAGAAAATTATGTGAAATGACTGATCTTTTTCATGGAAATTTTATATTCTGCTGATCTATTCCTCCTTCAGTTTAGTATAGATAATGTTCCATTTTCCCCCAATTTGGTGGGCAATGCATCAAGTTACTCTGTGACACAATGTGCCCTGGCTCCTGACTAGGATGCATCTCTGCACCAGATTCCAGAGATGCCATGTGGGCTGTGAAATGCCACCCCAAGGGGCTGGCAGTCATGAGGTGCACAGTGGCCGTGATAGATGCTCCTGGGGATTCCTCCATGGACAGGGGTGGGCAGGGGACTCTTCATGACAGTCAACATTGATGGACATGAAAAACCTCTGGAATGCTCAACTTTTAATGAACAGGCTGCAAAATAATATAGACAGTATGATTGATTCCATGAAAATACAAACACTGATGGTCATGTGAGCTGTATAAATCCATCTGAAAAGTTACCACCAGGGTTTCTAGCTGCATCTCTGAATGATGTGATGGGTAGACGTTTTTCTCTGGTTTGTTTGTATGCTCTCATGTTGCTACAACAGACATAAATTGCTTCTGTAATGAGCAAGAAGTTATTTTTTTTTAAGTTGGATAGTGAATTAAACTCAAGAGCCTCACTGGGTAGATGCTCCCAGGAATGGCATCCATTGATCTCCACAGAGTCATTGTTGCCCGTCTCCAGATACTGGTTGTAGGATGAGGGAATGGGTGCCTAGCCATCGATTTTAAAGAAGGCATGGAGTAAGGTACTTAATTATTTTACTAGGATGCTACAAAAGGAGATCTGTGCCTATGGGGGTCGACTGCCATGGACAGTGCCTACCTCACTGGGCAGGGCCTGATGGAAAATCACCACCTTACACGCCACCAAGAGGGGCTTCAGTCACGGGCTTCAGCGGGGGCAGGAAGGAGGAGGAACCACGCTGGACGGGTCTCAATTCTGTGTGAACCACACTCTGCAGATAAACCCCACTCTGCATGTGAACCCCACTCTGCATTTTGGCACATTTGTAGGAAAAGCTCATGGTCTGTTTCAGGCACAGATCTTTCCCTTAACTTTGTAATAGGAGTTCACAGGGGTGAAGCCCAGCCAGGAGCAGCGTGGTTCTCAGGGAGGTGCTGACGGGGTGTGTGGCCCTCTGAGAACCATGTGGACACCAGCAGGACCGCAGAGGCAGGCGGACAGGGGCCTCGGTGCCCCGGATGCACAGCCTCTCTGATCACACCATCCTGCTCCCACCACACGAGTGGAAAATCTGTACAGCCAGCCTCCCATCCTACTTCAGTTTTTTTTTTAAGTGTGTTTTAGTGACTTGAAAACATGACTTAAGGGAGTAACATTTATTTTTAAATATTACTAACCCTTCTAAAGTAGTAAATTCACCATTTTTTTCGTGAGTATCACAGCTAATAAAACGCCTTGCCCTCTGCCAATCCTTGTGCTCCAGGCAGAAGCTAGCCCTTCCTTATGTGCACATAGAAGCCCAGTGCCAATGACCCAGCAGGGACCCTTCCTCCACTCCTGTTCTGCCACCCAGCCAGGTTAGCCCCTTGCAGGACCCCTGGAATGGGCCTGACAAGCCCTGACTTGGCAGAGTGCCCCTGTCCCCAGACACAGTGGTCTGCAGCACTCCGGACAGGCTCTCCAGACCCCTGCACAGGCCAGACTCCCTGTGATCTGAATGAATTCATGGATTAATAAATTGTAAAGACACAATGACCCTTTGCTGGTGGACAGATTTTTTTAATCTGAGCTCCACATTCTCAAATCAGTGTAACTGCTTTCAATTGACTATTAACTCAGTAATGATAGTTTCTTTTATAAACTTATTTTATAACTCACAGTTCTTGTATACCAGTGAGAAGCTTTCCTCTTTAACTGGGTTCCTTACTATTCAAGCCCTGAGTTAACAAATTGGAAAATTTCAGTTATGAACTAAATTTGTAATGTGTCTAATCCAAGCCCTTTGTTCTACAGATGAGGACAGAGAGGGGGCGTGAATGCCAGCATCGCCCAGACATTTGGGGTCTAAAGCATGAGGACCAGCAAAGAGAGCCAGTGGGGTATGTGGGCTCTACCATACCCATCCACTCACCACCCTTATACACCCACCCACTCACACATACACACCCACACCTGCTTACATGTATACACTAACACACTCATTTACACACCCACATACCGTATCTCTGGAGCTTTTCAGTCAACTGGTCCACATCAATAGGCAACTGGCTTTCTATAAAGTTTTTTATAAATTTGTTTCTTAGGGCTTCCTAAAGGAAAACAGTATCATTTAGTAAAAAAAATTTCATCATTTCCTGTTACTGAATAATACCTGTCAGGTGTATTCAAAGTTCTGTTACACAGGAGAAAAGCACATAAAATGAATCACCTTCAACGAGGTTCTAAAACATCATGTTAAAAAAGTAAGAAAACATTTGATTAGAAATTGATCTCACAAAACAAAGGTAACAATTAGGACAAGTTAGGTGATAATTGCCATATGCACTAACACTGAAAACAGAATGAAGTAAGTGTTGACTCTCTGGAAGAATTTCCTAACAAAACTATACGGCGGCCCTTTCTACAAGGTCCTCTGCTCTGCCTCTTCCATAGGCCAGTTTTACAGAGGGGACGTCCTTTCACTGTAGAGGGTTCCAACTGCGCCTCATTTGTCAGTGGTTTTACTATGAATCTTCCAAGATCATTTCCAACAAACAAGGAAATCTCGTGTCTCTGGTTTGCAGTTGGCACATGTTTGCTTGCCGTGTGTCACCACACACGACACCCAACAAAGTCGAGGCTGGGAGAAATGTCCTGTAGTGAGGCCGGAGCCAGGGACTCCATCGGTTCCCTAGAGTATTCAGTGCTGCCCTGCCTTTCCACACAGCCTCATCCCCTGGAGACCTCTGATGAGGAAACCTCAGGGAACTCCCGCCCTCCGCATTCAGCCCTGTACCTCACATGGTCTTAGGGATGGGGTGGCTTTATTGACTTGGTCTACAGGTGACACGACGTCATCATGAAACCTTGGTGTATGCTTTTGTATTTTGGGGTCTTATTCATTGTTTTTTATCGGGCAGTAGCTATGTGCAGACGCTGGGCATATACTTCACACGTAATAGCTTTGCAATTTCGGCAGCATCTCCCTGAGTGATGCAGACAGGCAGCCAGGCCGGGGCATCACCGAGGGCCCTGGCCCAGTGCTCTAGTGTCAGAGCCGGCCTAGATGCCGGAGTCACCCACTGCAAGTCCAAGGGCACTGCTGGCTGTCCGCAAACATGATCCAAACACTGGGAAACGGGGCTTAACAGCCCTCTTAACCCTCCTGGATAAAAAGTTCAAGGAATTGAAGATGGGACTCTGATTTCTAGGCTCAGTTCAGCCCTAGACTTCTCCAGGAAACTCCTGATGCCTGGGGAGGAGCTCAGCACTCTGTAACATTCTCATACTATTTTGTAGAGACTCAGTTTGCTGTTTATGATATTGCATGTAATTGTTTCTTGTTGCAGCAGAGATTTTCCCAAAACCTGTTTACAATCTGACCTGTTACAGAGCAATCCTGCTTATCCCTGTAGTAACCAATTAATCCATGAGCAAATGAAGACTACTGCAATAATAGAAAGCACTTAGACAGCTGTTGCTGCCATGACAATGAGCATCATAGACCTTCAACTACCAGCGAGGGACCTGGTGGGCCCCAAGGCTGTACTCAGAAATCCATGTCAGCTTGCCCTGGGGCGCCACCTCCCGCAACTGCTCCAGGCCCTGTCTAAGGAGCTGCAGGATGCCCCGTTGGTGACTGATGTCCACTCAGTGACGTCACATGCACTACGTTGCCGGGCTGTCTCAAATATTCTCACCTGACCTTCCTCTCTCTCTCCATCTCTCAGGGTCAGATTGACACTGCTGTTGATGACTGTAGTCCTATCTTCCCATCTCCCTCTTCCTCTCGCTCTTCCTCTGCTGTGCTGTTAACCAGAATAAAACCCCTGGCAAGTGTAATCCTGTTTTAACAGCTGCTTCTGGGAGAATCCAGACACACAAGCACCTCCTGTGAGCCAGACGCTATTCCAAGTGCTTCTGCATCCCACTGGCTAGGAGTTCTGTAGACTCTGCCAAAGGGCCGCTATGAATTCCCAGACACGCCCCAGCAAATATTCCCACAGCCTCTCGTGTCAAAGGGAGCTGCCACTCACCTGTAGTTGGCTGAGCATCTGGCCATTTCCACTGTTCTGAAAAATGCTGGACATTGTCAGCAATGTTTCTGATAAAGTCTTCAGCTTGTCCACAAAAAGGAAAGTATAATTTGCCTGCAAAATAAAGCCTATCTCGTTATGTGTCTCATTCAGCTGTGCTGCACTGGGAAGATTCTTCAATGCTGCAATGGTTATAACAGGGAGGTGAGAATTATATACATGACTTGGCCATCAAACCAAAGACCTGTCCATGCCACCTGCAGGCTGGCAGACATACCCCCCCAGACAAGGTGATCAGTGCCCATGCCCTCATAGCCAAGGTGAGCCCCTGAGAACTCCCTTCCAGCCTCTGTCCATTGGGTTGCCCCCTACCTGTTCACCAAGCTGTCCCCAACATTTAGCTTTCTGTCAGTAACAGCAGATAACCTAAGGACATCCTGACTAAATAAAACAACGTTTGCACATGTTTCCTCCTTAAAAACATGTTCTCAACTATATCCATATATTTATTTTATGCTACCCAATACTACTGCAGATAGAGTAAAACTGGTTGTATATTATTTATTGCTGCTGGCAGAGCAAATTGACACAAGATTTTTGTAAAATAATTTGGTATCATAAAAATATTCATAAGTCACCCACCCACAAAAAGTACTTTTTCTCTAAAGATAAAAGGACTCAAACCTAGGGAAATAATTTCATAGAAATATGAAGGTATATCCATGAGAATGTCTTTCACAATATTAGCACAGTGTTAATACAGATAATAGTCTATATGCCAAAAATACCAGACTAAGGAGGGTTTAGAGTACAACCACACATACACCCACCACCCCTGGACCTCATAATGGTGCAGGTTCCACCAGGTCAGGAGCTGAAAAGCAACCCCCGCAGAGGAAGAGACACCACCTGGTCACTCGTGCTATAAGCCCAAAGACAGGGCAAAGCCCAAAGACAGCCCAGGCACCATGGACTGCCCCTCACCCTGCATCTCCCCCCAACTTCTTTGACACCAGTGTCTGACACAGGAAAGGAAAGCTGTAGCCAGTCTAAACTTTTCCCTTCTGCCTTCCCGTGAACCCCAGAGACCTGGACTCACACAATGTCTGTGTTATTTCCCACCTGGGTAAGCATGATGCTTGATTTTTAAGGATGAGCGAACTCAGGAAAAATACCAGTGGGCGCAAGAAATGATCCTCTAGTCAAAAGACAGGTCAACATATGAATTGGACTCAGGGTCTGTATCTGGAATTGACTGACTGGGAGACAGGAGAATATGGGGAAAACCTCCACTCTGTATTTCCCAGACTAGTCAAGGAGAGTCGAGAAGGTTGAAGAAGGGACCACCCACGTGAGGAGAGGCCATTGAGGAGTGCGCACCAGCTGCTGGGTTCAAACAACAGCACTGCAGGTGGGCAGGCTCCTGCAAGCACTGAAGAGCCAATTGTTGCACAGAGCAAACATGTGGTGCTGTCTCAGCCCTCAGAGGACAGCCAAGAGACAAAGCAGGACAGATGCTAGAGATCTAAGCCAAGGAGGATACAAATCCTGGGGGAGAGGGGCCAGGGTAGAGTCAGTAAACAGAGAGGAAAAAACACACCACTGCTGACAAATGTCTCTGAGCCTGTGAATTTAAAGACCATTTCTTATAATTGACAAAATCATAAAAAACAAACTAATGCCTAATATACCCTGTAAAGCTTAGAATCCTAATTAAAAGACTAAATATATAGGCTTCAAGGAATACACAAGAAGCTTTTAAGAAGGAACAAAAATTAACATTGCATCAGGCGACTTCTCTGCAAAGGTCAGTCAACAGTGAAGCAGAATCTACAGTTTTGAGAGGAAAATAAGGTAAGCCCAGAATTCTCTGTCCAACTAAGCTGTGGTGCAAAGGTAAGGACCACAGAAAGCCATCTTCAGATAGCCAAGGAGGGAGAGATTACAGGACCTATGAATGCCGCTGAGAACGTTACTCAGAGACAACCTGAGCAGAAGCTAAATCAGCATTATAAAAACAGGTATTTCTTTATACAATCAAAATGATAAGGAACCACGAACTAAATAAAGAATTACCTTTAAATAATGGCTAATTAAGTCCTATCTTTAATCTTAATGCCAATAATGATCCTTGAAAGAAAAAAATTATAAAAATTATGATACAAAGTTATAACAGGAAATTTATAATAAAAATTCTAGACACCAGTTGCTTACTATGATGATGATAATTGTTAAGATAATGCAAATCTCTCGGATTCCAGTCTCTGTCAATGAAGGACAAAGAGAAAGTGAAGGCGTGCAAACACTCCCATCTCACAGAGCAAAGAACTGATGGGGTGTTAATTCTGGAGAGGGTTAGCATGATGTTGAAATAAAGAAGGGAGCACAGGAGAAAAACAGATTCTAGAAAACAAGTGCCTTGGGCAAAAGAGAGAGAAAAGGATGGACAAACACAAATGTGAGAACTGTATAGGATGACAGAAATAACACTACACTCACCAGTTTGGCAATAATGCTGGGTAGGTTAAGAACAACCTGATACAAAGGCTGAGCTTTTCAGACTCATTTAGTTACATTATTTAGTAAAGTTTTACTGAGGTCCTCGGAGACTGGCAGGTGCAGGAGGTGCTCAGAATGTAGCCATGCACAAACCAAGACCCTTTTCCTATCTTAGTTAAGATTATGTCCTCCTGCAGAGACAAAGTTCATCAATGTCAACTGTATTTCTAACTGGGACAGAAAATAAGAGATTTTTAAAATCAACCAAAAAAAAATAGCTAGAAATGCTAATAAAAAACAAAATCAAATTCATGGCAGAAATAATAAAGGCCACAAAGACTTCTGAAAAAACTCACAATTTACAATGATTACAACATAATATTACGTATACAGTAACATATCATTAAAATACATGAAGTAAATATGACTAAAAATAAGAAAAGAATTTGATAAGAACTGAAGAGGAGGAGACATTAACACACTGCACTGAGCCTTTGTGAGACAAGGCAGAGAGTACTTGAAAAATCAAGTTGTGAACTAGACCCCCTGTTTTGGGTTAAAACCCTGGCTCTGCTGTTTATTTGCTGCAAGATCTGAGCCAAGTTATTTTAATGCTCAGCTTCAGGCCTTAAGAAAAATGGAGGCAGGGTTATTATGGTATTAAATAAATTAATATTCCAATGTCTTGGTACCCAGCCTGGCACATAGTAAGGGCTCAGTATCACCTGTGTCAGTCAAAACCGCACACAGAGAGGCAGTTTGGATGGTGTTACCACTGCAACCAACTGAAATTTTTAAAACAATCTTAATCTACAGACAGAGAACACACACTCACCATATGTGTGTGTGTGTATATATATATATGGTAAATAACATGTAAGTATATATAGTTATATACTATATTTACATATAGTAGAACACAATGCGAATATTTATAAATATATGTTTACATTTATGTATTTACATATATGTACATATATATTTCATATAAACATGTGCTGAACCTTACATAGGTTAAAATATCCTAATTCATCCTAGGAATACATACCCTCATTTTTCAGATATAGAAGAAAAATTTACCAGAACTAATAATATGCTAAGGCACAAAGAAATTGCCAATAAAATCCTAAAATATGCTATTTAGATATGTATCATAAGATTAGAAATTCTTAGCAAAAGTTTGTGAAAACACATTTTAGATTAACAATTAAAAAATCTTAAATATTATCATAAAATAATCCTTGAATTATAGAACATTATTTAGTAAATTATTATAAAGAAATAACAATAAGGGAATTAGTTAGAAAAATATATAAAGACAAGAGCTATTTTCCTAACAACAAAATATAAAATCTCTGCAGTTGAATTTTAAATTATTTGCTATTTATTAAAATATTAGGTTGCATCTAAATATTAATGTTCAGTATTAAATTTAAATATTCCAAACAATTGAAAACACTAATACTTAAATAATAAAATAATTTGATAATATTAGAAAACAAAGCTACCAAATATGAAAAATCCTAGATAATATCCATAAGGGAATGTTTTTAAGCAAAAAAATACCATCTCTATGATCATAGATTCTAAAATCTCAGTGAAACATATTTTTTAAAGAAATGAAAAATCACCAGTAAGGTGTAGAAAACCCTCACAAGGAAGCAGAATGTGAGCTGCGTCCCCTGACTGTTAAGGTCTACAAACGATGACCAGTAGCAACACGCCACCCCAGCACCACAAGTGTGCTTGCCAAATGCTGTTGTCGTTTCAAAGAAACCAGAAGTTTTTGGAGAAGAGGCTGACTCCAGGGTGGAGGTGGGGAACAGACAAAACGTGCCTGAGCATCTCATTCTACCACACACAGGAGAGCCGTCAGAGACTCCTAGAGTTATGTTAACAGGACCAAGAGAAGAGGACTTGTCAGACAGTAAACTCACATCTCTCCGCCCCTGCCTGCTAATACCTGCACCCGGCCTGGAAACCACGCAGGAGGCCTCTACAGAGAACAATGCAGAAGGAGGAAGGCAAGGTGGCCAGGGTCCCCAGGGCTGTAGGAACAACACAGCAAAAGGGTGTCTTATGACCTCTACTCAACAGGAGCTGACCCAGACCCTGTGTTTCCCAACCAACAACCTAGCAACAGGAGGCAGCCAGGTCCACACCCAATGCACCAGGACTCCTGCGCAAATGCCAGCAAAGGGCACAGTAAGGACACTTGCTGACCATAAGCGGTCAGGGAAATCGCTCTTCTCATTCCCAGGAGGACAGAGGGGACTGGGAGGACCAGAGAGGGAGATCTTGCCATACGAGCACCCAGCATACGCGGGAGACAGTGGGAACAGTGGGAGGTGGTGGCAGAGGGCCACAGCAGGTGGCCTGACTTGGACGCACTCGCTACCCCACAGCAGAGGGCCCAGGCACAGCAAGGTCTGGCCTGCAGCTCCTCTCCTTCTCCAACTGCCCGGGACTCTCTCCTCACGTGGAGGCCCTGGAAGCTGGGCCT
The DNA here is from genome assembly GCF_040802235.1 of Manis javanica. NCBI lineage: Eukaryota > Metazoa > Chordata > Mammalia > Pholidota > Manidae > Manis > Manis javanica. The sequence continues at coordinate 99,485,231 of NC_133161.1, read as the reverse complement.
GGAGGAAGCCCTCTGTGCCTTCAGGCAGCAGCACCAGGGACCAGTGGCAGCTTCAGAGGCACCAGGTAAACCAAGCAGACTAACACAACACCACAAGGTGGTGACTGAACTGCCAGTGGAACCACTGCCCACAAAGGAGGCTAAGACCTGCTTGTCAAATTTCAGCAGGATGACTGCAAAAATGGAAGATTTTTACAGTCTCCTAATATAATAGCCAAACTGCATACAATACAATTGAAAATCACCCATCACACAAAGAACCAGAGTAATCACAACTGGAAAAAGAGAAGCAATCAACTGAAGCCAATATTGAGATAAAGCACATATTGGAATGATCTGGCAAGTATTTTAAAGCAGTCATCTTAAAAATACCTCAACAAGCAATTACAAATTGTCTTGAAATGAGGTAAATAGCAGAAAATCTAAGCAAAGGAATAGAAGTTCTGGAAAAGACAGACAGTGCCTGTATAGTATAGAGCTGAAAAAAGCAATAACAGAAATTTTTGAAAACTTGCTGGATGGTCTCAAGTAACAGAATGGAAATGACAGAGGAGATAATCAATGACCTTGAAGATGGATAAATATACTTCGGCCAATCTGAGCAACAAGAGCAAACAGATTGATCATAATGTGAAAAGACCCTCAGGGACCTGTAGGGCAACAATAAAAGATGCCTCATTTGTGCCATTGGTGCCCAGAAGGAGAGGAGAAACAGAGTGAGTGTGGCTGAAAGGCTTTCAGAAGAAATAGTAGCTGAAGATTTCCCCAAATCGGTGAAAAATAAAAACCTACAGAATCAAGAACCTGAGCAAACTCAAAATAGGATTAAACTGAGAGAAATTCATAGCAAACCACATCATCATTAAACTTCTGAAAACTGAAGACAGAAACACCTTGAAAGCAGCCCAAGAAAAATGACAAAGTCCCTATAGGGGACACGATCTCAAAAGTCCACAGACTGCTCACCTGGGGCCACAGAGGCCAGAAGGAAACGGCCCAACATTTTCAGTGAGGAAAGAAAATAATTCCAATGGTGAATTCTGTATCCAAGTGTAAATATACTTCAGGAATGAAGGGAAAATACAGACAATTCCAAGATGAAGACAAACTTTAAAAAATTAAAGAAGTTTCTCAAACAGAAAGGAAATATGAGGAGGAATCTTGATCATTGGGAAGGAAGACTGAATATGGAGAGAGCAGTATGGGTAAATACAACAGATCAGCCTCTTCCTCATGAGATTTATCAATCATCTTTGAAGACTGAAACAAAAATTATAAGACCATCAGATAGTCAAGACAATGCTTTTTAAAAGCAGGGCAGGAGACCAAGTGGAAACAGGGTTTCCACACTTGACCCAAAGTGGTAAAATGTCATATACAGTAGATTGTGGTAAGTCATGTGTGTGCCATGATACCAGGCACCAGGGCTAAGAACTTCACGCAAAGAAATACACTCAAAAGCACTATGAATTCAAATTCAAGTAATCCATAGGAATAAAGAGAGGACTTGATAGCCAAAAACTGGAAACAACCCAGGTGTCCCTCAGTGTGTGAATGGTTAATTAAGCTATGAGCCATGCATACCATGGAATGTTACCTAGCAATGAAAACAAATGAATTACTGATATATGCACAATATAGATAAATCTTAAGGGAATTATGCTGAGCAAAAAACTCCAATTCCAGAAGGTGACATTCTGTATCATTCCACTTATATAGCAGCCTTGAAATTACAAAATGATAGAAATGCAGAACACCGTGGTGGTTTCCAGGGGCCAGGGACGGGGCAGGAGTGGGGTAGGAACAAAGTGGGTGTGGTTATAAGGCTCATGCAGGAGACCCTGCAGCAAGGGAACCGATCCAATCAGCTGGTGCCATGGATACGTGGACCTGCCCAGGTGGTGAGGTTTCATGGACTACAAACAGGAGTACAAGTCAAAGTGGGAAAATCTGAGTAAGATCAATGAGTCATATGGACATCAGAATCCTGGTTGTGCCACGGTTCTGTGAGATGCTACCACTGGAGGAAATGGTAAAAGGTACTTGGGATCTTTTTGTGTTATTTCTTAAGAATGCATGTGAATCTACAGTTATTTCAAGGTAAAAAATTTACTTTTTAAAGAACATAGAATCCTAACTGAAGAGCTGCCTCCTGGCCCTAGGTGGGACAATCCGAACATCACGAAGCATAAAGACTCGCAAATGCATCAAATATATTAAATAGACTTAAATCCATGGGTTTATATAAAGTCATATTTTCACTTTTACCCTGGAGAAATGAAATGGGTCTAATGATGCCTACCTCACCTGTTTCTTGTGAGAAGTAGATGAGAGATAGTTTGTGTCCATGATCATTCCTTTACCCTGGTAGAAGTAAGTTCTCAATAAATAGCAGTTTGATCTGCATTCAAGGCACTGGAATTCTTGTTGAGGGGTCAACACTATGAGCAAACGTTAAAGTCTCCATCGGCCTCCTCTCTGGCCCCAGACGTAAGCAGAGCCCACTACACCCTCAAGGAGGTTAAAGCCATTCTCTCCCCGTCATAACCTGATAGGCCAATTCCCAAGCTTAGCCACCTCCCCCCAGGGGAAGCAGCCTTCCTCACTCTACTCAAGAGGAATCTGAGTCTCCTTCACCCCATAAATTCTTCTGAGAGCTGCAGCTGAACTTTCCTCACATGTGAATCCCCGCCAGGGGGATGTAACAGTAAAGTGAACAGAAAAAAGCCAACCCTGGCCTTGCAGTCCGCAGACCTGAGTTCAGGTGCCACCTGCGCACCTGCTGAGAGACTTTGACAGGCTTGCTCACCCCTGAGACTCGGTGTCCTCTGCTGAAAACTCAGTGTGAAGTACAAATCCCTGCATAGGTGTGAGGCCCGGGGCTGTGCCCAGCGGCAGGAACTCAGCAGGGTCAGACAGTGTCAGTGACACTACCTAAGACCTCTCCTGCCTCCTCAACCCAGTGTGTTCGATAAATTAAACTCACATTTAAGAACTGAGAATTTTGTAGGAACATGTCACACCGCAGAGTCTCACTTCTCTAAAATGAAGAAACTGACCTAGGACTGGCTGGGCCAGGACCAAGCTATCATCTCCCCACTGCAAGCCCACCCCCAACGGCCTGCTCTGTAAGAATGGCACTGGGCCTTTTGCTAGCTGGCATGACATTAAGCTTTGCCAGCAGACAGTAGTGAAGGGACACTGGAGGGGTGATTTTCTCTTCCTGAGTCTAGGGTACTGCTTCCAGCAGATTCCCACAGAACAAGCCCCTGGCTTCCTGCTTCCCTGCTGCTCATCTCCTGCATTGCAAGTGGCAGGCAGCACCCAGCGCCTTCCCCCAGCAGCCCAGCTGGTGCTCTCCCCAGGGCTGCTGACTTCCCAGGCAGCCCCCATGCAGTCCACAAGGCTGTCAAGCACAGAGCTTCTCCTGGCCCCCAAGTGCATATTCCCAGCCAGCCCAGGCTGGGAGGCAAGGCATCTGAGAGATCCCTTGCCCTCCAGCAACCATAACTGTGCTCTTCCCAGTGAGGCCTGGCCTCCAGCCCTGGGTGTGGAGGCCCCTTCCAGTCCAGGGCCTTCCTTGGAAGCCCTCCCAGCCCCAAATGGGGGCTGCACCCTGGGCCTGCTGTGCTGCATTCTCCAGTGTTCTCTTTACATCACTAGCCAACTCTCTTTATACTAGTGTCTTGCCCCTGTAATCATTCTTCATATTAACTCCCCCTCTTGTGTCCTTTGATTGGACCCTGACTGATGCGCTGGAAAATAACCAAATGGGCGACATGCTCAGAAAACAGCAAAATGCATAAAGAGCTGAGAAGAAAAAGTAATGAAATCTCTTACATATGTCAAGTCACTTAAAATACCAAAAGCTACTGATCTCTAACAAAGCAAAACAAAAACTATCAGGTGCAGACTGAAGAGAGGTGGGAAGCCACAGAAAACAATCCTGGGGCTTTGAGGAGCCTGAGGCACGCTGGCAGGCTCCCAGGCCTCATCTGGGCTAGATTTCTGCACAACTCCCAAGAGGCCAGAGTCACCAGGTGGGGTGGGAGAGGCCCGTGTGGCTATCCCACCTGGGCTCACTACCCAGCACAGAGCCCAATCTACAGAAGGGGGCTAGAGTAGTGGGAGAACTGGAATTCTGCTAGCCCAGACCAGCTGGCAACTACAGCACCCTGGCCACCAGCTGCAGGCTGTCCTCGGTCTTCAAGTTAGCAGGCCCCATATGGTGGGCATGCCTCCTGTCTGCTTCAGCAACTTCAGATTAAACTGTGGTCAGATTTGATAAAGATGTTCTTGGTTCTCTCACAGAAGTCTCCAGGGATCAAAGCAAAGTGGAAGAGCACTAGGTCAATTTTCAGGGAAAGCATTTTAATTAATACAACAATTTGAACCACATCTTCTCCTCCAACTGGCCCTGAAGACAAAGATCTTTGTATTTTGATGCATACTTCACAATGAGCTTCTTGTCAACAACTCTTGGGCATCAGCTCACTGCTGGGCCCTGCAGGTGACCCAGGAGAGTGAGGTCAGACCCTGCCCCAGACAGCTCCAGGCACTCAAGCACTGTGCCTGACTGGCCAGGTTTGGGGGAAGTTCAGTTGGGACCCGGGGCAGATGAGGTAAGGGTGGCCCCACAGCAGGTTCCTGTGTGCCTCTTGCTTATTTCAAGCACCGAGCCCTGTGTGCGGGCAGTGATTAGCAAACTTGCCTTCCTTGGGTGACTATTTCAATCCCAGAACCAGCTTCAACCGTAAGGACAGAGTTTGCAAATTTCCTAGATGGCTTTCAGCATTTCCATTTTCAAGTGGTCAAAGATAGTTTGAAAGTAGCATGATTGTGAGCTGAATTGTGTCCTCCCAGGATTCATGTGTTGAAGCCCAAGTCCCTACAACCTCAGAATGTGACTGTATTTGGAGATAAGATCTTTAAACAGGTAACAAAGTTCACATAAAGTCACTAGATTGGGCTTGAATGGAATGTGACCAATGTCCTATAAGCAAAAGAGATCAAGACCCAGACACACACATGAGGACATGGAGAGAAAATGCCCTCTGCAAGCTAAAGAGAGAGGCATGAGGAACAGCCCCTGCTGACACTCTGATCTTGGGCTCCTAGCCTCCAGCGCTGTGAGACAATGAATTTCTGTTGTTTAAGCCTCCGATCTGGGCACTTAGCTATGGCAGCCCAGGCCAACTAATACAGGCAGGTTATCGAAGACTTCAGAGTAACAGCTTTGGCCTGAATTCCAGCTCCACCACTTCCTCGCTATGTAAGTTACCCTCCCTAAGCCTTGGTTTTTGTGTATGTATCATGGGGATAATATTAGTACCTCCTCCAGGGGTTGCTATGAAGAGTAAATGAGCTAGATGATCCATGTACTGTCCTGGCCAAGCGTTGATAAATGAGAGTCATAGCCTAGGCAGACCACTCTCCCTGATCACACTTAGCCCGTCCAACCTCACACAAGGACATGGCTGATCTGCATCAAAGCACAGCTACTACCGTGATGGAACTCAGAGAGGGCAGAGGGCCTGGCACAGAGCTTATCCTGTCCCTGGCTTATTTAAGTACAGGAATGCCTTTGACTCAAATAGGCACAAGAGCTTTATCATCATGATCACTTAACTTATTCAACAACTGTTTGCCTAGTGCATTCCTAGCACATTCCTAGGCACTGGGGTGGGGGGGGGGGTTGACACAACAAAAAAGATCACAGGGCACTCTCAAAAAGAGAGAACTACAGTGTCAAGAGGACAGATGAGTGGTCCTCTGGCCTGTGGGTGAGAGGGCATGAGACCACCAAAGACAAAGGGAGGGGCTTGTTTTGGGGGGCGTGATGGAAGTGGGGGTAGCTGAGTGAATCTAGATGGGTGTCTAAACTGTACACACACACACACACATTTAAAAAACTCAAATGTACTGTATTTAATTAAAAAACAGAAACACGCAGCCTGGTAGAGGGATCTCTGAAGGAGGGAATGGCCCGGGTGGGGCGGTGGGACAGCTCCCCGCAGGAGACCTCATTCCAGATGTGGAGAAGGTCCAGGGAGAGGCCCAGGGGAAGGAGGACACATGGAAAGCCCAGCTGGAAGTCAGCCTGGTGCCCGTAAAGAGCCGCAGCTGCCACTCCATGAGTGGGACCCCGGAGAGGGTGGGAGAGGGGCTTGGATGCCTGGCCTTCGGGGCGCATCTTAGGCAGGTGCCATGCTGCCCCCCCAGGTGGTGGAGGCATCCCTTCCCACAGGGTGGCCCCACTGGGCCCTAAGGGGTGGCACTGACTCTGTGCAGAGGCCCACAGATGTGTGTGGACCATGGCGGCCCGTCAGCAGGGACACACAGGGCAGTTCTCCAGCCAAGTCAGAAGACTGGCTCACGGTCATGGCCAGAGGATACTGAAGCCTACTGCCCTTGCTGCAGGCTACCTCCCACAGAGGGGCATGAAGGGGACCGTGGTGACCTGCCGAGGACCTGCTCTGGATCTGAGTTAGGGGTTTACACTTGAGTGAGAAGTTACGGGGGGCTGCGGGGTGGGGAGGCACCAGAGCCTAGCTGGGGAAGGGAACCCAGTACTGGGAGGCACCCCCATGCAGAGCCATCCCCCTATGAAGCCACACAGACGGCTGACACGGGGAACACAGCCCAGTCCTCCCAATGCACATGCTTATTTTGTACCAGTACAGCGTACTTCTCAGCACCACCCTCAGGGTTACAGGTTGAACCACATGAAATTACCAATTTTTATACACAATTTTCCTAAAAAAATGGCAACTTCACATGGTCCCACCTAATAAGAAGTAACAAGTAGTAAATAATTTACAACACTGGTCCCTGCAGCCCTGCAGATGATGTTCCTTCACAAAACACAAGTGGCAAAGCTTGCAGGGTGTCCCAGTCATATGGGACATGAGGCCAGGAGTCTAATGACCAGAACCAACTGTCATGAACTGGAATAGCCATGGCTGACCGCTGAAAGAATTCATTCTGGCCACTGTGCCGTAGGGTTAGCTTTATCAGGACACAACCAAGATACCTACACATAAGGTCATTAACCATGTCAAATACATGAAAAGGATAGCAGCTCATTACACATCTGAAAGGGGATAAGCAAGAATCTCTGCGATTCTTCTAAACTGTTTAGCATTCTCGGAAATCATGGGGCTCGACCCACCCTCACCTCTGTCGCGGCCAGACTTCCTCCATCCTCCACTGATGGGGAAACACGTGCCCCCAAATGCTTTCCCAAACCCTTTCTTCCAGGAGGAGAGTTGCTCACCTCCCTGTGCCCTGCTGCCTAAACGAACCACTCATAGGGTATCCAAATGATCTCTCTGTCATCTGCTTCCCTTTCCCCACTGCGGGATGAGCTTTCAGAAGGGGAGACTGCTGTTGTAGCTGTGGTATTGCAGAATGTAGCACGGCATGCAACCCTGTAGTATATGTATTATTAATAATACTGATGTGCAATAGAATCAAAACAAATTCAGGGCCTATTTTAAAAATTCAAATTTATAATAAAGCTGTGATATAGTCATTTTCTATGAAATTTCTAAGCTACCACATGGCCCTTAAAGGCTCATTACACATAGAGAAGCTGAATAACGCGGGCTCTGGCTACAGGCCTCTCTGCAGCCCAGGCCTGGAAGGACCAACTCCCAGCATACATCTAGTTTATATCATGTCATAGTGAAGTCAGACTTTTGGTAAACACCCCTCCAAAGGGACATTTTCAAGATAAAACCAGAAATCATTAAAAACACTTGCATATGCTGAGACGAATGCAGTGCCTGGGCTATGGCACAGGGTGGGGAGGGGGTGCACGAGGCCTCTCAGCTGCAGCCCCACATGGCAACCACAGGGCCAGGAAACACACACTTGGAACAGCCAGTTTGATCAAATATAATTCAACTGCTCATATGACCACACACGCCAGTGCTACCTTTTGAGTTTTTAAATTAATACTATTTGAAGCTTGGAAGTTCCTGGTGCTTGGTTTCTGCCCTTCCGGGCTTGGCAGTAGGATCAGATCACTCCCATGGCCTCTGTGAAGGCCCCCAAAGGTGCCTGCAGGCTTATAAGCCTCCATTAGAGAAAAAAGTAAGACCCCAGGGAAGTCGGACATGATCCTTCCAAAAGGGTAAATATGACTAATTTGAACCTTGCAGTGAATAGGTTTGAGGAGTTAAGCAACATACGAAATGGCAAACAAACAAAACACGCAGAGCTGTGCTCCATCTAAATTCTGCAGGGAAGCAGCTTTGGCCTCTCCCCCACAGCTCAACCCCCCACAGGGTGAAGCCCACAGAGCCTCAGTCAGTGCGGGAAGCATCCATCAGCAGACCCCGACTTCAAGCACATGGGGCAGACTCTTCCTTAACTGCCAGGTGTACCAAGCAGAACAGAGTAGCATTCACCCTCCAAGTTTTTCTGGAACTTCCCAGGACATCCTTCCTGTTTAACTGTCCTCACTGCACCAGCTACTCCATATAATGCCTCCAGAAAATTACTTGGCACATTGAAGTTAAACAGCAGCAGGGACAGTGAAACAATGAACTGTGACCGACATCAGAGAAAAGTATGCCATCAAAACTAATAATCATGTTAAATGCTTTTAAAGATTTCTTCCCAGTGGTACCTGCATGGTCTATGAGATCCACAGTTATTTAGACTTACCTTTTTAATGATGTTATTAATCTCTGGAGTGTTGGGTGTGTACAGTATTTTCCCATGTAATACAGGTTTTAGGAAGGACCACACCAAAGCGCCATTCGGAGACTGCAGGATTTCCTGATAAAGGTTCAGGCAAAATGGTGCTGTCACAAGGAAAAGAAAAGAATTGTTATTCATGAGACAGGATGCCCAAGTTAACAAGAAATGCATGTACGTATCTATGATTCCTCACTTTTCAATGAGTGACATATATTTTTTTCATGATACAATACTGAATTTGGGCAGTAAGTTCAGAAATGATTTTTCTTATCACTGACTTTAGTGGCTCTTGTCTCATACAAAATTTCAAGACACCATGCTCACATCAATCATTTGAAAGAAAGTAAAGCATGACCTTCACATATTCACACTGAGCTATCATCAAAAGTACTGAATAATGGTAAAGATGGCTCATACTGAAAAGCAGTAATAAAAAAGGAATACATCTGATTTTTAATTTGGAAAATCTGTTTCAACAGTCTCCGTATAAAGGCCATAATTCGGTTTTTCTTATGAAATTAGCCTTAAAAGTTATTACAGAATTTTCTTTGCTACACCTCTACAGAACAATTGAACTTGCTGCTTTTGAGCTATTAAATTGCTTTGTTTTCACTCAAATACTTGATTTCTGGTGGTGGTTCATCAGTGCTATGGTGCTGTCTTGGTGTCAGTTGAAGTCTTAACTAAACTGTCCAAGCCAATAGGCACCCAATGCAGGTACAGTCTTTATCACATTAATGATTAGTAACCAAATATTACAAGGTTTTAAGCTAGTGATGAATACTTCCATATAACTAGTTCTTTTACCCCTGAAAAGAACAGTAAAATAGACATACCATCTTAGCATTGGTACCATGATTTGTAGTACCCAAATTATGCGGAATACTGCTATATTTATTCCACTATTAATTTCACCTTCCCAAATCCTCTGTTTGGGAAGAAAAATGAGTTCTTTTTATTCAAGTACAATAAAATCAATTGAAATAATCCCACAAAACATAAATTAAGAGCCTGACTACATAACAAATCTCTAAATCATGAATTATAGAGGCTGCTCTTACTGATTTTTAAAAACATACACTTTATAAGCTTAATGTAGACAGCAGCAATTTTGATTTCAGGAAAGACAATATCATATATGTGTACAGAACAAGGAATCCTGACATCTGCCACTTGTGAGCTGTGTGAACTTGGGCAAATCACTTAACCTTCTTTCATCACGTCATCTGAAAATGAGGGCATCAATATTGTCTATGGCTAGAGTAAAATGTATGAAAGGACCAAGAAAACCTAGCCCTAGATGGTAGCTGAATGAGAGGATTGATGGATCGATGGATGGATGATTGAATGATTAGATTTGTTGAATAAATCAATAACCCTCAAGAAACCCAAATGCAAGAAAAGAGGAAATGAGGATTAGGAAGGGAGAAACAAAAATATTAAATATTAATAGCCTTAATGTGTGTCTGTGCTGCTAAATGGTATTATACTTGAAGTTATCTAAATTACCCTTCAGCTGAGGAACATACTGATACACTGTCTCTAAGGCAGCTCTAAGGACATTGCTATCTGGCCCCTCACCTTATACCTCCACCTCTGCAAATCACCACTGTTCTCCTCTTCCTTCCCCAGTCCCACCAACACTCTGCCCATCCCAGATGCAGTGAAGAATCATCTTGGGCATAGTGGCAGATTCCAGATCACCCCCTGGCATTCACATGGTGTCCTGCAGACAGAACCTGTGAGCAGGATGGCTGCCACACCCATGGTTGGGTTACACAGCCATGGAGGAGTTCTGAAGATGTAAATAAGACCTCTAATTAATTGACCTTAGGAAGCCTACCTTCCAGGTAAACCCTTTAAAAAGAGTGGAAGCCTGAGAGCCAGAGAGTTCCTCCTATTGGCCTGAAGACACAGCCTCCATGGGTTCTGCAGCCTCAAGGAAATGAATTCTACCCACATTCATCTCAGAAGAGACCTCTGCCCCAGCCACCACCTAGAGCAATCTTGTGAGATGCAGCACAGAGGACCCCACTAACCAGTGCCCAAATCCTGACCCACAGGAACCACACAATGAACATGCGCTGTCCTAGGCCAGTAAGGTGTGGTGGTGTGTTATGTGGCACAGAAACCTACTGTGCTAGGGCACATCTACACTGTTGTGCAAGGCGGCTGACACACATCCTCCCCAGGACTCCTCGCGACAGCCTTATGAGGCAGCATTATTGTCTCCACGTTACAGATGAGACCAAGATGATTCAGAGATGAAGTCATGTGACCCAAGAGGCACGACTTGTTATTGGTGGGGCTGAACTGTGTAAACCCCAAAGGCTGACCATCATGTTTAGTCTGCCTTTCTAGTTAAGATGTCCCCACCTGAAATAGGGCCAAGAAGGTCCTTATCAACCCACCACCATTTGCTGCTAAGCTTTATAGAAGGCAAATTTGTAGGAGGCCCCACAGTGCTCCTCATTATGGGACCAAACTGTGTTCCTGGGCTCTGTGTCTGGACCCCCACCACTAGTGGTTAGCTGGGAGTCCCAAAGGGGCTGGGCGTCAGGCCCAGTCCCCTGGCCTTACAGCTAAGAGGATTGGCCTGTGCTCACAGGCACTGAGGGCCTCCAGAGTCAGCAACCAGTGGCCTTACAAAACTGAAGATAAGAGGGTGAAAACAGAAAGGTCTCTGCTGGCATGCACCCACCTTTACACAGATTATGTAGTATAAAACATGGCTAAGGATCAATATACAAATACACCTGAATATGAATTATTATTTTCTTACTTGAATCTTCAGGAATGTTGAATTTTTCTTTGTCCTCTCCCAAGAGTTCATTAACTCTGGGCAAGTTAACAAACATGTTAGAATTGCTGAAGAAAGACTCTTGCTCCTTGCAAATTACCTTCATCATAGACTGGAAAGAACCAAAGGATGAACTTCTGGCCTGGCCGTTTTGTGGAGCCGGGGAACATAAGAAAAATAAACTGCAATTAAATAGTGACATAGAATAATTCACTACAGACTTCTGAAAGTATAGTCCTTCTCCAACTGAATATGCAAGATATTCAACCAGGCAATGGGGTGGAACCTCCGCTTAGCCTTTTCTGTCCTTGATATACTGTGCACATCCCTGCAGTAATTCTTTCTGTCCTGTGTACCTATTAGAAGAAACAAATGTCTCTCTTTCTCTCTCCCTCTCACACACACACACACACACACACCAGCAAATCCTTTTTGTTTGTCCATGATAAATTGTTAATCCATAAAATATCTCTAATTTAGACTAATTAGTGGTCTTAATGTGGTCTGTACTGCCAAGTTATCAAGATACTTGACAATTATCCAAATTAGCCATCAGAACAGGAGCATATCAATATTGCTCCCCTGGGGCAGCTCTGTGGGTGCTGACACCTGCCTCGCCTCCCCTCTCCCCACTTGCTTCTGCAGATCTCTTCTTCCCCAGCAATCCCATCCCAGGCATAGAGAGTTCAAACAAAAATGAGTATCATGCCACTACTTCATTCAAGTGTGTGCTTGTACTTGCAGCAAATACTCTGTGAGTTGTAACCCAATTATTTATATGTAAATAAACATTGAAGGGTTTGAAAGCAATTCATTCTCTGAATTATGTTAAACAAGCCCTTGGAATCTCATTTGTGCTAGTAATCGATTTAGAGGTTTCTGACTTCACAGACAGCCCGCGCCGGAGCGATCCCAGCACCATGTGGGTGGCTGCCGGTCAGCAAAGGACCTTCCATCTAGTTTGCAGGGAGATGCCAGGCCTTACTCTTTGTCATGCTGTTGCCTCTAGAGCCATTAACAGGTATTGCCGATCCTGTATTGTGTTGTCATATGCAAATTTTAGATGTTGGAAGAGAAATAAAGGCAAAAGGAGCAAATGCAAAGACCCTGAAATCTGATATTCCCCAGAGGTCAAGATCAAACACACACCTGTGGGAAGTCGGGCATGTCTCTCAAGGCAGTGATTTGAAATCCATGCAGAAATTCAGGAAGGTGTTTGAGGACGTGGTCAGCTTTGGCAAGCAGGTGGCTGAGTCTAGAGACGACATCCAGCAGGGACCTGAGCACAGCACCAGCTTCCGACGGTATCAGCATCTCAAGGGAAGCAACACAGCACAGAATTAGCAGCACTGTATTTTTTATTCTGATGAGCATCACTTGTGCAGTGGCAACTTAGCTATTTGATGTTATTCTCTCTCAAGCTAGGGAGATGCCTTTGTTGTGCTGTATACCAGTCGTCCTGCTTAGAGTACATATGGCTCAGGATTTTGGAGCCTGCTCAATTGTACCAGTATTGTTAAAATGTAAACCACGGACCAGTGTGATCTATTGTTAAAATCCAAATCGTTTTCAAAAATTTCTTGCTGTCTTTGGGGTGCCTGAAGTGGAAATTTAAAAAGTGTCAAATGAAACAATTCTTACATGTGAAAGAATTTCCATCTACCTGCTGCTTCCCTGAGTTTGAAGCATGCACAGTCACCTCCGCCCCCATAGCCCCCTGAGCAGTATGTGTTTGTGCTCATTTCATGACAAGGAACTGAGGCTCAGAGAGATTCAGGGCCTCACAGTTAGAGAGGATCAGGGCCAGGAGTTTAACCTAGTGCTTTAGGAGTATCAGTGCCCTCCAAAACCTGCCTGTGCTATCACCTCAGACACACACTGCACTTTACTTACTATTGACATCTTCCTTGTTCTGGAACATAAGTTCAATTCAGGCAGGGATTTTTGCCTGTCTTGGTCATTTATGTAGCTACAGGGACTCAAACAGCATCGGCAATATCATTGCTTGGATGGATGGGTAAAGGAGCAGATGCTGCCTCTTTCACAAGGAGGGAGGGACCACCGCGAATCTCCATCCGCATCCATTTGCCCACTGAGGTTCCCGGTTTTCAGTCTCCAGCTGGGACCCTAACTGTCACTACTTCTTATTCTTTCTCATTAGCCTCCTGCACCTGCCACGTAGCTGCTGGCTCTGTGGCTGACCTCAGATCACAACTCCATCCTTCACAGAGACACTCTGCTAATAATGAGGTGGTCATGTGGTGAATTAGGACAGTGGAGATGATTCAGGCAGGAGAAAGGGAGGTCGGCTTTTTCTCTTCTACTTGCCTTCCTAATTAAGCTGCACCTTCGAAGGGGAACCTACCAGCCTCAGCTCATGGTGGGAATGCCTATAATGAGTCACAGCACAGGCAGACGAGGAACGCACCAGATCAGTCAAACAAGATGTGTTTTGCAAAAGGCTTCATTAATCCACTGTCAGTGCAATGGAAGTGTGTGGGCTTGGGAGAGAGCTAAGCTGGGCTGGAATGCTGGTGCTGTTGCCCACACTGGTGGACTTTAGACTGCTCTGCCATCCTATAAACATTGTACCCTAATCCACTTCCCCAGAGCCACACACAGAAAGCTCCTGACCAACAGGCACTGGTGTTATAAATGGCAGCATCATTTTCACTGTGTCTGGGAGACTGACCAAACCAATAAGTCATCCTTGTGGCCCCTGTCAAAGGAATTATTCAGAGGCACTAATTTCATGTTGGTGGCTCATGTGTGCCTTATAGAATGGCCACTAAAATGCTGGCTTGCCAGGGGCGCTGCATCTGTTTCCCAGGGGCATATGGTCAAGTTGGAAAGTGTGGTGAGCAGGCACAGAGACAAACTGGCTGCATGTTGGCTGGAAGTATCAATCCTATGGGAATAGAGGTGGCCTTGTAAATTATGGCTTTTAGGAAGTGTTTGTCCTCCTGTTTATGGGGTTCAAAATGTATGTGTTCTGAAAATTATAATTTGTTCTCAGAATGTCTGGGTGTGCTTAATGCAAGCTGACATTTGCCCACTGGACTCCTGGTGTAATACAAGGCAGAAGACCACAAGGAAATTGGGCCAGGATGACAAATCTTCTCTTTTCCTGACCTCAAAACGATTCCCAGGATTGGAGCGCCTAAAGCCCTTGCCTCGTTTATGACACTTGAGGCATCTCTGATTAGCCCCAGGGCTGTCAAACCCGTCCTTGGGGGGAACCCTGGAGCAATACCAGTCCCCAAGGGTAGGGGCTGAAGGTTCTGGAAACCTAAGTAACGGCTCAAACAGTAGAGGCCAGAAGATGAGGAACATCTAGAAGAGGTAGAGCCAGGAGCAGGGACCAGACCGGCCACCTTACACAGCCCATGGTCCGTGAAGGGATTCATTCGGGCTTGCCCTCCGTGTGTCTGGGCCCGTCTGCTTTCACAGACTTCCAGCACACACCGGAAGTGTTCTCCAGCCTGCCATCCTCAGCCACTGGGTGTGCAAGTGTGTGGGCAGATAATGAGCTGGTACACACAGGGACTGGGGCCGGACAGAGCAGGCCATGGCCGAGGACAGGTGGGAGCAGCTCCTGACTCAGAGGGGCAACTGGGGGTGGCCCAGCAGCCCAGCACCCCGATGTACTATGAGGTGGCCCTTACAGAGCAGAGCAACCTAGCACTGGGCTTAGGTAGTACTTTTTGCCATTGGTCCTTCTGTGTCGAGTATGCCACCCTGATGCCTTGACTCCAAGGACCCCTGAAAGGTCCCCTGAACACCCCTTGATCCCAAGTCCCACCCCAGAGTCAGTGCACAGGAGACAGAGGCTGGCCATGGCTACCGGGGGGGAGGAGGGGGCTGCACACTCAGCCCTCAGCCACTGCTTACTCATCTGTGTGCCCACGGAAGCAGCCCCTCTGCAGACATCACACCACTCAAGTCAGGCCACCCCAGCTGTCACCCCACTTACTTTGTAAATCACACTCCGCAGGTTCAGGTTCTTACTCATCGACACAAGCAGAGAATACACCTTGGATGCAGGCAGGCCGCACAGTTCCTTCGTTGCAAACCCAGACCTATAGTCCTCGGGGAAGAGCAGCAGGAGGCGGAGACTGCGGCGATCACATCTTCCAGACAGAGCTACAGTAAAGGCGCTCGAGAGAACCTGTTCCAAAGCAGGAGGGCTGGCAGTCAGTGGGTGCACCGGGACCCACAGCCCCCAGGCCCCAGCAGTCCCCCGACACTCATTTTCCCCAAGGGCTGAGCATTTACGTGTAGATACATGGTATCCAAATTCCTGTTCTATTTTGAACATTTTAAATGGAAATGTTTCTCAAATGTGCACCTAACTCCCTTTTGAAGCCATCTGCCTTTTCGGATGCCTGGGGAGCAGCGCTAACACACACCGTCCCGCACCCGGCCGGGGTGCCCGTGGGACGCCGCCCACCCCACGCCTCTGTGCCGACTCCCGGCCCCTCCACGACACCACCCTCCTAGGTGGCATTCTCATCTTCTTTCCGATATGAAGTCTCAGCCTTGGCTTCAGTTTGTCAGCTTTCACTTTTCACTCTTACCAGGTGAAACTATTTTTTTCCCTTCTTGATTTCCAAACTTAAAAATAAAAATTTCTAAGCTTGCTGCAGTTTTCAAAAATGAAAAGTGAATAAATTCAGAAGAAGGGACTGAGGGCACCAGGCATCAGTGTCTGGTTTATTAGCATTACACACCACAGAAAGAGGGTACGAGGCACATCTGCTTTTGGGTATGACTTTCATTTAATGACCTTCATGATACGACAAATTATAAAGGAAACAGTGGGTCTCCTGTTTGTGGTTACACTCGGATGGGTGTGACTGCTCTGAAATCATCAGGACAAGGGAAACCCTGGCGAGCAGAAGCCACCGCTCATATACAAGGAGCCTCTGGGGCAGGCAGACTCGTCCACTGCTTCCACCTGATGCCACAGAATGCCCCGCAAATCATGAAGAGGTAGAATAGTGTATCAGCCAGGGTCGCCCAGTAAACGGAACAAATAGGATGTGTATAGGCAGAGACAGAAATCTTTTTTCTAAACAATTGGCACATACAAATGTGGGAGCTTGGCAAGTCCAAAATCTGCAGGGCTGGCAAGCAGGAAACCCAAGGAGGAGCGGCTGATGCGGCTCAGCCCGAAAGCTGTCTGGAGGCAGAATTCCCTCCGCCTCAGAGGTTTCAGACATTTCTCTTCAGTCCTTCAGCTGATTGGATGAGGCCTACCCACACAGTGGAGGGCACTCTGCTTATTGACTTAAACATGAATTTCCACTAAAAATAAATAAATAACCTCACAGGGACATTAGATTGGTGTCTGACCAAATACCTGGGTACACTGACATACAAAATTAAACATCACAAGTGTAAGGCTGGAGGCACCAGGGGAAGGGGTGAGCCTGGCTGGACAAGCTCAGGCCTCACCAAACAGGGCGGGGAGACCAACGGGTTCCAGTCTGACAATATTCCAGAGTCTGATCAGACAACATTCCTAACTAGAGCCCTCCCCCAAGCTAGAAGAGTAGTGGTAACTTTCCAGTACCTGGCTAAAGGCCAATGAGAGACCCCCACATACCCTAGGCAAGCCAATCCCCACACCACTGTACACCTTGCTCTCCCTCCCCCTGCCTTCTTTAAAAACTTGCTGCCTGCCCTGCTGGGCATGACTTCCCCAGCCTCCATTTCCATAGACTGGTGAACCTCGCCTGGGAATTGCGTTCAAATAAACTACCTGGCCCTTTTTTGCCTCTCTCCACCTGCTTATTTTGGCTAGAATTTATCTTACATTTGGTGCTGAAATCCTGGGAAGGAGCGTGCGCATGGGGCCCTGACTGGTCACCGGCGGCCCTGCCCCCCTCCTTCCCCGACCCAGGACCTCAGCCTGCTCTCTGCTGCATGGACTACTTTCAGGTGAGTCCCTCAGTTTTTCCCGGTCTGTTTCCCTTCCTAACTTCGTTTCACCTGGTCCATTCAAAATTGTAGCTACATCCAGGTCGGGGCATCTGGCCCCTTGAGCATCCGGCCCACCCTCTGTGGACATCCAGCCCACCCCTGGCCCTGCGGTGGGGGAGACGTCCCTCACCCAGGCTCCCAGGACATCTCCCCTGACTTGGCGTGCTTGGGATGCTGGGCGTTCCTCTCAGCGGGATTGGTTAGGGGGTGACGCAGACATGGGGAACCAGCCCTCAAAAGTGGAGACTCAGACCCCGTTGCGGTGTCTCATTTCTAATCTGGCTACTCTGTATTTGTCCCGGGAAGCTTGCAAATGGAAGCTGGTCTTTCTTTGCTCTGAGGCCGGGCCTCAGTATCCCTTGGACAACCAATCTCACAGGCCCCTGAGGGAACTTTCGATTTTGGTCTCCTCACCGACCTAACTAATTATTGTTCCCCTTCTCTTCTGGTCTCTCCTCCATCTTGTTCCCCTTCTCTTCCGGTCTCTCCTCCACCTTGTTCCCCTTCTCCTCCGGTCTCTCCACCATCTTGTTCCCCTTCTCTTCCGGTTTTTCCTCCACCTTGTTCCCCTTCTCTCCTGGTCTCTCCTCCACCTTGTTCCCCTTCTCTTCCGGTCTCTCCTCCACCTGTTCCCCTTCTCTTCCGGTCTCTCCTCCACCGTGTTCCCCTTCTCTTCTGGTCTCTCCTCCACCTGTTCCGCTTCTCTTCTGGTCTCTCTTCCACCTTGTTCCCCTTCTCCTCCGGTCTCTCCACCATCTTGTTCCCCTTCTCTTCTGGTTTTTCCTCCACCTTGTTCCCCTTCTCTTCCAGTTGCGCTGCCATCTTGCTCCACAGGTGCCGACTCCACTGGAGTGGAAAGTGGAGTGAAATTCCATATTGTGCAGGCCTTTTGGACTTTGCGCACCCACCCAGATCTATGTGTTATGTGTACTCCTTCCCAAGTTTTGTTGGCCCAGGCCTCCTCCAAGGACTGCCGAGCTCTACCCCTCCTGTTACTGGGAGGCTCTTCTCTGGTGGGCTCGGCGGAGGATCTCGGCTACCCCCCTTCCCACTCCTCCAGGCCCACGGCGGGGCCAGCTCCCTTCCTCATTGTTCATGTCCTCCACCTTGTTCCCCTTCTCTTCTGGTCTCTCCTCCATCTTGTTCCCCTTCTCTTCTGGTCTCTCCTCCACCTTGTTCCCCTTCTCTTCCGGTCTCTCCTCCACCTTGTTCCCCTTCTCCTCCGGTCTCTCCACCATCTTGTTCCCCTTCTCTTCCGGTTTTTCCTCCACCTTGTTCCCCTTCTCTCCCGGTCTCTCCTCCACCTTGTTCCCCTTCTCTTCCGGTCTCTCCTCCACCTGTTCCCCTTCTCTTCCGGTCTCTCCTCCACCTTGTTCCCCTTCTCTTCCGGTCTCTCCTCCACCTTGTTCTCCTTCTCTCCCGGTCTCTCCTCCATCTTGTTCCCCTTCTTTTCCGGTCTCTCCTCCACCTGTTCCCCTTCTCTTCCGGTCTCTCCTCCACCGTGTTCCCCTTCTCTTCTGGTCTCTCCTCCACCTGTTCCGCTTCTCTTCTGGTCTCTCTTCCACCTTGTTCCCCTTCTCCTCCGGTCTCTCCACCATCTTGTTCCCCTTCTCTTCTGGTTTTTCCTCCACCTTGTTCCCCTTCTCTTCCAGTTGCGCTGCCATCTTGCTCCACAGGTGCCGACTCCACTTGAGATAAAACAGATAAAACTCCCCCATATCCTAGTCCCCTGCCTTCAAGTTCCGCATTGATTCCCAGGTTGTATCCCCTGCTACCAAGATCGCCTCCTTCGTCCCCTCCTTCAAACCCACCGCCGTCTTACTCGCCGTGGCTGGCGCCCAAATGGTATAGCCCTCCTGTAACCCGCTCTAAGTCACAGCAGTCTCAAGCTCACGTGATGGCTCCTCTGAGAGAGGTAGCAGGAACTGAAGGAGTAGTGCAGGTTCATGTTCCCTTTTCCCTGGCAGACTTGTCCCAAGTAGAACCGCAATTGGGGTCCTTTTCCTCCAGCTCCATAATGTTCACTAAATAGTTTAAATATCTCACTCGCGCTTACAAGCTCACCTGGCACGATGTGCATGTAGTCCTCCAATCCACTCTAACCCCGGAGGAATATGACCATGTCACAGCGGCAGCACAGCACTGTGCCAATGAAGCCCATGCCACAGATAAGTGAGAACCTATGAGCAGAGAAGCTATTCCTCTATAAGAACCCCTATGGGATTATAATTCTCCTGAGGGTGAAGCATGCCTGGATCTCATGGTTCACTACTTATTGGCAGGTATGAACTCAACCACCCAAAAGGTTATCGATTATGATAAGCTTAGAGGAATTACCCAGAAACCTGATGAAAATCCATCAGAATTCCTCAAGTGCCTCAAGGAAACCTTAGGGGCTTTTACTAAGATTGACCCAGCCTCACCATTAGGTTCCTCTCTCCTGGCCATGCATTTTATAACTCAGTCAACTCCCGACATCAGGCACAAGCTTAAAAAAGCTGAGGATAGTCCCCAGACCCCTCTAGGAGACCTGGTAGATATGGCATTTGAAGTTTTTCATGCCCAAGAGGATGAGAGTGAGAGGAGGTCAGCTGCCCGAATGGCAGAACAGACTCACGCCATAACAGCTGCTCTGTGGCTGGCTCATGGAAATTGTTGGGGTGTCCCTGAAGATCGACTCGAACCTCTGGGCCTTTGCTTTTGGTGCGGCGAAGGAGGGCACTGGGCACGGAAGTGTCCCAACCAGCCACACAGACTGACCAGACCATGCCCCAACTGCGGTAAGCAAGATCATTGGAAAGTGGACTGTCCACTAGGAGGTGGTCCTCCCCCAATGGCAGAGCCCCATGGGGGGCAGACACCCTCAAAGGACTACCCTTCAGACCTGCTGGGCATCCTTGAAAACTGAAGACGCCTGGACTTGGACACCCCAATCACCCTCGCTGAGCCCAGGGCCAAGCTGTGGGTAGCGGGTAAGCCCATCCCCTTCTTGGTGGATACGGGGGCTACCTACTCTGTTCTCCCCTCTTTTAAAGGGCCTCTGAACCCTGCCAAAGTCTTCATAGTTGGGGTCATAGGAACCCTCTCCAGGCCTTTAGAGATGGGCCTTGTGGCCTGCACTTTCCAAGGCATCCCGTTTACCTGTTCTTTTCTGGTCATGCCTTCCTGTCCTACCCCTCTGTTAGGATGGGATCTGTGCTATAGGTTAAGAGCCTCTATTTCCCTCTCACTTTTTAAATGCTTACAGGATGGCTGAGACTCCCTCATTGCTTTGGTCAGTGAAGGGGAGTTAGATGACAGGGACCTGAGACTCCCAACTACCTGGACTGCTGTCAATCTGGTCGTGTAGGACATCTCTACCCCTGTGGTGGCAACCCACCACACCCCAGTTTTAATACACCTTAAAAACCCATCCCGCTTCCCTTCTCAGCCTCAATTTCCTATTTCGCAGGCTCACCGAAGGGGACTACAGCCTATTGTTAATCGTCTACTCTCTCAGGGGCTTTTAGTAACAACTCTCCATGCAATACTCCCATCTTGCCAGTAAAAAAGCCTTCTGGAGCATATTGCCTTGTTCAGGACCTCCGAATAATTAAGGAGGCTATTATTCCCTTACACCCAGTAGTGCCTAACCCATATACTCTTCAGGTCCCTTCCAGTACCTTTCATTTTACTGTACTAGACCTTAAAGATGCCTTTTTCACTATACCTCTCCACTCAGACTCGCAGCCGCTATTTGCCTTCATGTGGGAAGACTCTTACACCTGTCGATCTAGACAACTGACCTGGACAGTTCTACCTCAAGGTTTTAGAGATATCCCCCAATTTTTTGGATAGGCCCTGGCAGAGGACCTCTCGCAACACTCAACAGGCAAGAGTACCCTCCTCCAATATGTGGATGATCTTTCACTTTGCAGCCCCTCAAAAGAGGCCTCAGTCCTAGACACCACAACCCTTCTCAATTTCCTGGCAGACATGGGATACGGGGTATCCCCTGCCAAAGCACTGCTGTCTCTACCCCAGGTTACGTATCTCAGGCTAGCTCTAACTCCCACCACTAAAGCCCTGATGGCAGACCGAGCAGCTGCAATTAAAGCTCTCCTGCCACCTACTTCAGGAGCCGAGATACTATCCGTTCTAGGATTGGTGGGGTTTTTCAGACACTGGGTGCCTAACTTTGCCCTTCTGGCCAGACCGCTCTATGCGGCTGCCACAGAGACTCCTACTGGGCTGATAACTTCACCCACTGAGGTAGCTTCTGCTTTCAGTTAATTGCGGGATGCATTGCTCTCCTCCCCCCTGTTGATGCTCCCTGACCTAACCAAGCCCTTTACCCTAAATACAGCAGAGAGGGCAGCGGTGGCCACCAGAGTGCTGGTACAGCCAGTGGGGCCGGGGTGCCATCCAGTTGCCTTTCTCTCCAAACAGTTGGATACCACCGCCAGGGGGTGGCAGCCTTGCCTCTGAGCCCTGGCAGCTGCGGGAAGTCTGGCCCGAGAAGCCCTGAAATTACCACTCCAACAGCCCATTACTGTGTATTCCCCACACCGGTTACAGGATCTTTTGAGTCATAAATCCCTGGCCTCCTTGAGTCCTTCAAGGGTACAGGAATTCCACCTCCTGTTTATTGAACATTCACAGGTAACCCTACAAGTCTCTCCACCCCTTAACCTAGCCTCCTTGCTTCCCGTCAGCAATCAGGTGGATCAGCCCATTCACTCCTGTGTAGAGATTGTAGAGGCTCTTAGAAAACCTAGAGAGGGGGTACAAGATGTGCCCCTCAAAGACCCCGACTTGACTTTTTTTGTAGATAGAAGCTTGGTGAAGGGGAGTGATGGGTTGTGGAGGGCAGCCTATGCAGTGGTGACTCTGTCGCAGGTGATAGAAGCAAACCTACTCCCATCTGGGACCACCTCCCAGAAAGCCGAATTAGTGTCTCTTACCTGGGCATTACAGCTGGCAGCCGGTAAGAGGGCCACAATTTATACTCACTCTAAATATGCCTTCCTGATTACACACACTCATGCTATTATTTGGAAGGAAAGGGGGTTCCTCACCACCAAGGGAACCCCAATCATCAACGGCAGAGCTATCAGCCACTTGCTACAGTCCCTACAGGACCCCAAGGGGGTGGCCATCATGCATTGTAAGGGACATCATACTGGAAACGATCCAGTAATCGGAGGTAATGCGTTGGCAGATGCCATGGCCCAACAGTTAACATCCGGGTCTAGCCAACACTCTGTGTTGTTTCTTTCCCCCCTCACTATTGCCCCAATACCCCAATGACGAATGGCAACTGCTTCTACATCCAGGGGGGACGTTGAGAGACCAGGGATGGATATATCTTGGGGGATGAATTGCCCTCCCCCAAGCCCAAGGCAGAGATGTCATATTCAAAATTCATCAGGTCCTACACATTGGGCTGAAGGCTATGCACTGGTATCTCTCCCCCATATTTGCCCCTTATGGTCTCTGCAAGGCTATAGATCAGGTGCACCAGACCTGTACTACTTGTCATCGCGTCTTGTCTCAAGGTGCTCTGAAGACCCAGATGGCCCTCCACCAGATGAAAGGAACAATCCCTGGACAGGACTGGCAGGTCAATTTCACCCACATGCCTAAGCATAAAAAACTGGTATTTACTAGTTCTGGTTGATACCTTTTCCCCACCAGCTAGGAAACAGCTTCGGTAGTGGCACAGACATTGGTAGCACATATCATCCCATGCTTTGGCCTGCCTGCCTTGCTACAGTCGGACAACAGGCCTGCTTTCATCTCTCAGGTCACTCAGCTAACAGCAGAGGCTCTCAACATCACCTGGAACCTCCATATACTCTATCACCCCCAATCGTCAGGTAAGGTCGAAAGGGCTAACAGTCTCCTAAAGGACCAACTAACTAAGCTGTCTCTAGAGGTAAAGTTCTCGTGGCCTGATCTTCTCCCCATGGCTCTCGCTCGGCTGCGTGCTGCCCCCCGGGGACCGGCTGGACTAAGCGCATTTGAGCTGATATATGGCAGGCCCTTCTTACGAAACACAGGCCTGTCCACTACCTCTCCTCCTTTGGCCTCCTACCTTCCTTATTTCACAGTGTTGAGACATCTTCTTAGGGAACAAGCAGACCAGCTCCTACCCCAACCTACATCATCCAACAACCCAAGAGACACAGCAATCCTTCAGCCAAGAGACGAGGTACTCCTAAGAGAACTCCAGCCCAAATCTCTCCAACCCTGCTGGACAGGGCCTTATACAATACTCCTCACTATGCCCTCAGCAGCTAAACTACACAGGCATTCCTCCTGGTATCACCTTTCTAGGCTCAGACAGGCACCCAGACATGATGATTGGGTGTCTTGTGAGGTGGGCCCTCTTAAGCTGCGGGTTAGTCGTGTCAAGTACAACCAGCCAGATGAATAGCCCGGTAGTCTCCAGGCAGTTATTCTTCATGGAAGTTTAAGCTCCAACTAACTCTTTGCAGAATCAACTGAGAAGTAGGCACCCAAAGTTGCCCACATGTAGGTTGTTGGGCACCAATTTCAGATACCGGTACACACAGACATCTTAAACACTTTCTAAAATCCTATGCTGTGCTTTCCATATGACCAGATCTCTCATACATGTATTTTCCAGTCTGACATGTGTGGGGGATTTCATCCTGAATTAGACACATGTAGAGTTCATGCAGTAGAAAAAACAGCAAGAGGAGTCTCTGACAACATGTTCTTCAGAATACAGGATAGGCTATACATTACCATTAGTGACCCATGGGATCCATGCTGGGAAAAAGGAGTACAGGGCAAGCTATACCATAGTTACCAAGCCTCCCCACAGGGCACAGTACACATCAAGAGGGAATGGACCACTGTAAACCCCACTCTCACGGAAGTTCTAAACACCCAGGCACAGGTATCAAGTAATATTCTACAAACAGAACAGGCACTAAAACAGAAGATTCAGTCGGACCCCTACCCCCACTCCCTATCACCAGCAGGAGCACCCCTTTCCTGGGCCGGAGTCATTGGAGAAACAGTGCGGTTTCTTAATGTTTCACATATCCTCAGCAATGTGTCCTATTGTTTCCTCTGTGCCTCCCTCCAACGCCCCTCAATGGCGGCAGTTCCCATTATTTTTTTCCAGGCTCAACCAGTAAACTGAAAAAGACTGCGGCCTCAAGCGAGGTACCGATGTGGAAAACGAGCCTTAAGCCCTAGGCTCGACATAAGTCTGGGGCCACCAGAAAACAACGCGAAGAACCATCGTCCCCACTGACCTGCTACCTGACCCAGCATTCCACCAACTCAGAATTGTCAATGGGAAGCCAATGCCGACGACAGGTAACCATAGGCACTCCAATTTCCCTTCAAGGGGGCAGGTTTTTCTGTTGCAACAATACCCTTACCCAGTGTATCAGCAGCACCACCATAGGGCGCTGCTTTTCAGTGATGCTAGTTCCCCAATTGACATTATACAACAAACCTGAGGTAAAGCAGGCACTAGACAGATGGTCTATGTATCCGGGAGCTAGATAAAAGAGGGCTGTCTTCCTACCCGAACTAGTAGGAGTAAGTCTGGTCACCACAGCAGCCACAGCTGCCACAGGGGCAGGAGGGTTAGGCCATAGCCTAGTCAGCTCTCAAAGTCTCACAAATCAACTGGCAGCATTAGATGATAGAGTGAGCCTGACCCTGGGAGAAACCTCAACCTCTCTGATTTCCCTCCAGCGGCAGCTTACTTCCCTTGCCCAAGTCACCCTTCAAAATAGGCAGGCTCTAGATCTGTTTACTGCAGAAAAGGGCGGAACCTGTATTTTCTTGCAGGAAGAATGCTGCTACTATATCAATGAGTCTGGGGTCGTGGAACAAAGCATAAAAAAACTACAAGAACTACAAAAAGACCTCCATAAAACATGAGTACCTGAAGGCAGCCCTTATGAGTGGCTTCAGTCCCCCTTGATAGCCTGGCTAATGCCTCTGCTGGCCCCTTCATAATAGTTTGCAGTTTACTCTTAATTGTCCCATGTGTTTTCAAGTTCCTTCAACAGCGCATGGCAGAAATATCACACATAAAGGTCATTCAACTGTTGCTGCACAAGTACTCGCCCCTCCCGACTGAGCCTCCTCCAGCCATCAACCAGCCTTAAACTCCCCTCCACGACGCCCCTTGTCAGCCGGAAGTAGCCAGATCAAGTCAACGCCCATTATGACCAAAAGGCTGGAATGTAAGACTGGAGGCACCAGGGGAAGGGGTGAGCCTGGCTGGACAAGCTCAGGCCTCACCAAACAGGGCGGGGAGACCAACAGGTTCCAGTCTGACAACATTCCAGAGTCTGATCAGACAACATTCCTAACTAGAGCCCTCCCCCAAGCTAGAAGAGTAGTGGTAACTTTCCAGTACCTGGCTAAAGGCCAATGAGAGACCCCCACATACCCTAGGCAAGCCAATCCCCACACCACTGTTTACCTTTGCTCTCCCTCCCCCCCCCCACCTTCTTTAAAGACTTGCTGCCTGCCCTGCTGGGCGCGACTTCCCCAGCCTCCATTTCCATAGACTGGTGAACCTCGCCCAGGAATTGCATTCAAATAAACTACCTGGCCCTTTGTTGCCTCTCTTTGCCTGCTTATTTCGGTTGGAATTTATCTTACAACAAGTGGCTAGGATACTCTAATATGCATATGTACATCTTGAATACTGAGAGAGATATATTAAGTATCTTACTACCTAATTAACCAAGAAGCCCTTTTGTCATATGGAACTTTCATGGTGCAGACACACCTTAAAAAACATTTCCTTAATGCCACTGCCTTCAAATATGTCCCATGGTGGGGAAGGTAGAAGCCTTGGGTGGGGAGGAGATTCAAAGAGGAGGTAGGATAAAGGGGGCATGGACACCCACTTTCTGCTGTAATCAGGACAGTCCCTCTTGATCAGCTCCATAAAATGGGCTTCAGTCTGAAGTGTTCCTTGAAAATGGGATTCCTGCGAGCCCACAGCTGCAGTGGAGTTGCTCCTGGCTTTGGGTGGGCATCAACCAGAACTGGCCAAGGAGCGCCCCTCTCTGCTTGCTATGGAGACCTGGTCTCAGCTGTCACCCAGTGGTCCCATATAGATCCTATTCAGTATGTCTCTTAGCATTCAGTCCTAAGACAAAAACATTTGTCTTAAAAATTGTGTACACTCCTTTTAACCTAACAGAGCGGTCCCACCCACTGCCTATGGGATCCAGTCTTGCAGAAACCCCAGTGACACCACACAGACAGCGACAACCTGCACAGTGATTGCTGACACTCCTTCTCTTTGGTTTTTCCAACTTTACTCTTCATCTTTTTGAAATCTTGCTATGTCCATTTTTTCCTGTTCAAAAGCCACCTGGAACAGGTAGAAGCAAATGAGGAATAAAAACAAAAAGATAACACTCAGTTTTTTTGAATTGGAAACATCAAGTGCGAATCCTCTGCAAAGTAAAATAGACATTTTCAACTGGCTTTGTTCAGGCTGACAAAGCCAATTATCAGAAACAAGAAGGCCAGGCTGCTGATGCTTTTCCCATGCATTTATGTTTGGCTTGGGAAACCACAAGGAGCCAGGGATCCAGGGCAGAGAGCCTCTCACCACTGTGTGCCCAGCACGTGCACACACACACACACACACACGTGCACACACTCAATTAGGTATTTACTTGGGTTCACAGACTCCTTTTAAAAATGAAGACAATGCCTAGGAGAGGTATTTACATTTTTAGCAGAAGCTTGTTTACTGGCATCTGTCAAAACCCTAATTGTGTTCAGATGAGTGCCTCAGAGATGGCCTTGATTTTGCCCAGCTGATGATTTTAGACTCAGAGGTGCAGGGAAACATAGGAAGAGACTGCTGTTTGCAGCCTAATTATGACTAGAAAGGTAACAGTGACAGTGATGTGTAAGCACTGGAAATACTGGGGGATGTCCACACCATGTCACACTGCCTATGAACAGAGGAAGCAGGATCGGGACAGATATTTAAAAATCTATCTTACATGGGTCACAATGTGTCCCACAGGGCTCAGGTCTGCCTCCACGATGAAGCAGGATGGACAAGAGCAGGAGAAGATTGAGAGGACCCTGCCTGGCCCTGCAGGGAAGATACAGGAATGAGACGGAAGGATCCTGAGTAAGGCTGATGTCAGCTGAACCCTGACACCAGCTCCAGCTGGGCACCCTCCCAGGTAAAAGACACCTGCAGCCTCAGTGCCTTCATCTACGCAACAGAGGTGACAATGAGACCCAGAAGGACTCCACAGGGTGTTCTGTGAACTAAATGGAATCAGTGCATCAGGCCCTCTGCATGCAGGTAGGATGCTACCAACAAACACATAGTTTAACTTACAGGAAATTTGAAAAAAGATGAGTATGAATTCAACAGGTTGTTGAATGAAAATGATATGAGAGGAAAGGTAAACCTAACTAACTCCTTGTTTCCATATTCCTGAAGAGACAGTCTTGGCCCTGGAGAGGATAAAGGAGCACTCTGAGGGAGTCTGGGAACTGGTATCCACGTGGCCGTCTGCATGCCCCTCTCCGGGCCCTGCTCTCAGCCCTGCCCTGAGCCCAGCAGCCTGTGCCACTGAGGCAGGCTCATGGGCTGGCTGCATGGGCTGCCCCCACGTGGGCCTCTCTGGGTACATTTGAATGGCTGCAGACAGGATCAAGGTTCTATTACTTATTACAGGGTTTAAGAAGTCAGGAAGGAAATGAAACTAGCTCAGTTTTATTTTTTAAGGCGGATTTTAGAAATTACCAACAGCTAATAATGTCAATCCTTGGATGAATTCTGATCATGAGCCCTTGCAGAAAATGGTAATTGCCAGAAACCATGTTGATCGAGTCACCACAAGAGTCAGGTCAGGACAAAGGCACTTTCTTTTGACAGCAGAGTTATTAGGCTAGTAAGTCACCAGGACCCACGGCTCACATGCTGTGGCTGATTTAAGACTGATGAACAGTGTGGGTTGGTTGCTTCCCAAGCCGTGGTCACCTCTCTGCATTAATGACTTGAATAAAAATAGAGAAGAATTGCTTACCTCCTTTGTGACTGGCACAGTTGAGAGGAACAAATGACACTTTGCAAAGCAGAGTCAGGATTAAAAGTACCTTACTATCTAGACTGGCTGGCGAGAACTAGCGAGAAGTACTTCGGCAGAGATCAATGCAAATCCTGAGCTTTAGGTTCGAAACATTTACTTAAGTACATGTAGGAAAGATGCAGCCATTAGAAGCAGCAATTTATTTATTTTTTTTTTTTTAGCAGTTGGTACAGGGTCTGAGGCGCACCGATTAAAGAACCATAAACTCCAGCCTGATGATGTGGTAAAGTGTTGCCTGAGGGAACAGAGTGAAACTCACAGCCTAGGACACCGATTCCCTACGCGGAGAGCCAGTGGTGTCTGGCAGGGACACCGGGCCAAATTCTTCTACATGGGCCAGAAACCCTTAACTCCACTCACACATTAATAATTTTCCCTCTCTCAGTGGGGAGGAAAGACAGAATGAGCAGATTTTGACTGACATCGACTCTGAATGAGCTACACCACCGACTAGCTGTAGCGGCTTTTCTGAAGATAAAGCTCGTACACTACATGGGATGCATGATGCCCATTAAATTCCCCTAAGGACTCTCTCTCCAAAATCTGTGCCAGCCAGCTGTTAATGAAGCCCATGGAGCCAGCGTCAAGAGAGACAGGGAGATTTGGCCAGATGCAACAACGTAAGCATTTCTGCCCAGGGGAAAAAAGAGAAAGTCTCAGAATACCTTTCCCTTTGAGGAAGCTCTCAGAAGACAGCAAAGCTCATGGGGGGCCCCGGCTCCCCACCCTCCTCCCTGTGAGAATCCTGGGAAGGGGGACAAATGTGCTGAGGATTTTAGACATGCTCATCTTCCAGGGCCGTGGAAATACACTCAGTTGTTTGGAGTTCAAAATGAAAGGACAGTAGACAGACCCTCTGATGGCTCTCTCTCAATCTACTTGAGTCCTGATTCTGACTCATTGTTAATTTTAAAAGAATAAAAATTTGGCCTGACATGAGGAAGGAAGTCACTGCAGATTTAAAGCCAACAGCATGACACAAAAGGCATGGACACTTCTGGGTGGCGAGGGGGGTATCCAGGCCCTCCTTCATCCAGGCTCCAGGTCTGACCTGCCCAGGAGGCTGAGATGTGGGTTGTAACTGGGAACTACTGGGGTTAAAGGATGGGGCATCCTAAGGGCACCCCAGTGGGTTCTCTGGAACCGGAAAGAAACTCAGAAAACAAATAGCGTAGGCTCAGCGTGCCACCTGCCTTTGGCCCTTTGAACCACATCCAACTCTGAGACTTAACACAGCTCTTTACAGCCGGTGGCTTCCCTCATTCCATCCTAGCCCCAACATCACCTCCTCACAGCTTCCCTGTGATCGGCCATTCCCACTGCTGACTGTCCCTCTACATGCTCTTCCCCTACATGTGTTTATTTATTTAGCAGGCTGCCCCTGAGAACCCCCGGTCCCTGCTGTCAGTCTGACAACCAAGAGAAAAACAGAGCCCCACACTGTCACCACCCAACCAAACATGAATTTGTTACCTAGGATCTGCAGACTCATGTGGGTTCAGGGATAAATTGGTTATCAAAGCAAATTATTTCATGATTTAGTTGAATAGCAAAAATGCAAGCTTTTCAATACCCTCCCACTGACCCACATGCTCAGCTACTTAGGTGACTCTGATGACTCACACTGCCAAGGAGGTAGAGGAAGATGGAAAACCACACCGGTGACCACCTACACCCAGTGTCCCCTTACGAGCCCACACGGCGGTCCCCCAATGGAACGTCAGTGACATCTAGTGGTAGCTTGCTTAATCAGGCAGCAGCTATCAAAAGAGTTGAGCTCAAACCCAGGAAACTTTGCATGTGAAAGGGACCCCAGAAATTAGCTAACCTGGCCCTTCCTTAAAAAAACGTCGCTGGTCACCTACTTAAATCAAGCTGGTCACTGCCCCATTCCCGTTGGAAGCCCCAGTAACTGATGACTTCACACCAAATCTTATCACAGTTTACAAATGGAGCAGCTTAGCAGAAGCTGTCCCCACCCCTCCTTCACTCTGGCGTCCCCAGGCAGATGTGTGTGTACACATACCTTTGATTTCTCCCTCAAGGTGGATACTGTGTGACTTACCATAAGCTACATGGTGATACTAGAATTTGACTTTGGGTTTCCTAGCTTCTAATCTATTTCTTTCTTAGGGCAGGTTAACTCTTAATAAACTCATCTACCTGCCCAGGCTTGCATTAGGCCCCACTTATCGACATGAAACTAAATGTCTACTGGGGCCCAGCTGGCTGTCAATACAAACATCCACCTGAGAGCCACCTTCACAGTTACTGCTTCCGGAAGGTGTTCTGGACAGACAAGTAAAACCCCAACAGGAAGTGCCAGCAGGACATCTCAGCAAAATACCTGCTAAGGATGCAGTCACGTCTGCAGTGGTCCAGGTGGAACCCCCTCTTCCCATCCTCCAACACAGGCCATGCCCCAGCACCAGCCAACACATGCTCAGCTCCTTATTCCAGGTGCTTCTCAGCTACCGGGAGACGGCACTGCTTCCACCATGAGCCACAGCCTCAGTACACCGTCCCCCATACCCAGCTATTCTGTACTTAAAAGAGATCACAGCTGATGTTTAGAGCTTTTCAGATGTTTTTGTTTTGTATATTTTTGAGAATTTTGCAACCCCTGCTTAACCAAGCAGAGCCTCCCTGGGATACCGTGCACCAGGAATCACTGGTGTATGTCATCTTTTTAATCACAAACAAAGGCAATATTAGGAAATTAAAGACCCTAAGGCTTTAGCATGGGACAAGAATACCCTTTGGTTCCTGAAAGGTTCTCTCATTTCCTTTCTGCTTCCAGTTATATCTTTCCCACTGGGGAGGGGAGGCAGGGAGGAAGGATGGCCCCAGTCCCGGGACAGGTTGGCAAGCAGAGGAGATGCCTGGGCACTGTACCTTTGAATGGGAAATATTTGCTTCTAAAATACTGCTGATGGTGTCATCTGAGATGTGGATGGAAGATCGGAGCTCTTCAGTTAATTTGGTGGTGTTCTGCACCAAATCTTTTACTTTTACATCTGAAAAGTAATCAGAAGGAAGGAAATTGTATAATGACAACAGTGTGGGCTAGTACTGACTATGAAAACTAGATCTAATACTAAACCTGGCAAGGCCCGTTCCCGTCACTGTGTCCAGGGCACAATAACACTAGTAGAGTCCCATCTTACTCCTCCAGGAGGACTGACATACTTTATGCTGAAAACAAAGCAAACCCCAGGTTTCGGGGTATTTCCTGCTCACTTGCTCACTCTAAGTCCTGGATGTTCAAAATTCACTCTGGAAAGAAGCTTTTCTTATGGAACAGTGACCAAGTGCTGCAGGGCTCACCTCTGTCCACTTACCTATATACCTCACTTTTTTTTCTTTTTTTACAGGAGGAGGAACATCTAAGGATTTCCCACAGTTCCTCAGATGTGGTCAGTTGATGGGGGCCATGAGGACTTTATGAACTGTCCAGATTGAACAGTCCAGGAAACAGAGCCTCAAAGACCCAAATGGCTTGTCTGGGGAGGCAGGACCAGGGCAAAGCTCCAACCCCAGAAGTCCTCTTCCTTCCCCTCCTGAATTTGGTACCAGGGTTTTAGGATTTTCCTTCTGAACCCCAAATATATCAGAGCAGCCAAGCTCTAAATTATTGTTTATCATGGAGAGCATAATTTACCCTTGCTATGTTTTATTTTAGTGATACATTTGTGTGAGAAAGTAAATTTTCAACCAAGCTGACTTGAAGGAACCACAAACTTACCCTCAGTTACTGTGAAATTGCTCAGAAAAGTCATAATGGGATTCCCAGACAACAAAGTCTTCTCAAGGCTTTGGGCCAACCTAGAACAGCAGAAATTAAAGCTCCTTTAGGCAAGACCAACCACCAGAAACAATGCTGGAGTGACTAATACTGCTGCAGCTCAGAGGGAATGAGCCAGACGACAAGATCTCAGGCAATTAGACACACAGTGTCTCCTGACACTCTCAGTATGTGAAGACCCATTAATATCACATATTGACTGAGCCCCTATCAGTCAAGATGAGTCAGGGGGATAAGGATGCATAATAAATGGCTTTTCATAAATGTGGAAAGAATGGACAGAATGGGTCATGGAATGTGTGAGAAATTAGGATACTAAGAAGTCAGATAAACATCATTCTTTCTGGGAACAAGTCATTTGCAGAATACAAAGTGCCTGATTTCCTCTTCCAGTGGTTGACACTTTCAGAACAGAGAACAAAATTAATCCAGTAGAAAGTAATTTGAAAAATCTTTTCTCTTACAGAATATATTTAATACCATACTGTAATCTCAGATCTCAACATTGTGATCTAATATCTCAGTCATCAATAATGCGAGCCTGAGAGCTAATGCTGCTCTTACATTTTACAATTTAAAAGCCTAATGTCATGGAAAACCTCAGTGTTTGGAAAGTAGGTGTTTATTAATAGTATGTTGTACACCTTACTGTCTAAAGTTCATCATTTTAAAATGCAAGACATCTCCTTTATAAAGGGAAGTACTGGAATGGGCACAGGCGCCAAGGGAGAGCATACATGTGCATGCGCTGCTGAGCCGTGTCCAGTGTGGGCTGGCATTCACAGTCCTGCTCCGTGGCCTTGTCCAAGCTTCTCCTGAAGCCTTCCAATGTGTCGGAAAGATTCCTGCTGAGACTTTCACAGTTTAGGTGAAGGGGTGAGGACCATATCTTTCCCATTTCCTAGAAAATATTGCAGTGATGTAGTTAGAAACATATACACTTCTTTGTATGAGCTTAAGTCTAGTCTCCAGTTAAATGCATGCCCACACTGAGTATTACATGCACTGTATGTTTTCAGCATATTTTCCTTAGTCTCGGAACACAGCACTGAAGACTGAGCATGCACAGCCCCATCCCACTGCTCCCGTGCACTGCAGAGCAGTAGAAGGAGCCCTTGGCTGAAAATGAAGAACCTGCATTTTAGTCCTGGTGCTGCCATTAACCAGCCAGCCAAGGGGGGATGTTCTCCAAGGCACAGCAGAGGACAGGCACCACCCAGCTGATGACCTGGCACTTGGCCTCCTGGAAGAACTCATTTCTGGTTTGAAAATAGGCTTTTCAAAATTCCCAGCCACAAAACCAGTAATTGAAAAAAAATCACATATGGTTGTCCATACATTTACTTTATTCATCCTACAGTGAATAAAGGCTGAGTGCCCCTGAGGTCTGCAGGGCAGCCTGGGAGCTTCCTGTCTTCCCCTCTTTGGGAGGAGGGGTTCCTCAGACTTTGAGGAACACAGCAGGAGACTCCCACTCTAGGCCCGACTCTGGGATTCCATGGACATCTTAGCATCTTACAAGCATTAACCAGCTTTATAAAAGACCAATCAGTTTGAAAAAAATTTCTAATAATCCCTATAAATTGATAAAAATGTGAAACATGTATCATATGTACAATTAAGTGACAAATACAAAGTCAAAAATGTGAGGAATACTGAAATGTCAAGACAGAGGGACCCTGAGCTCTGAAGCATCCCATGGTGGGCCACCTGGCACAGGTGACAGGCTCTGCATGGAGAACAGACTTCTCAGGAACTGAGGAGCATTAACACAGGACCAGACACCACCATCGCCTCCATGGGACCTACAGTCACGCTGGGGCAGCCGGCCCAGCCAGTGGAGCATCGCTCAGATGGCACCACTTGACTCTACCACGTTGCTGAGTCTCTTTTTCCAAGTTCACTTTTCTCCCAGTGAATTTGGGGGTGAAACATGCACAGAAATCCTACAGAACTGTTCACTCATTCCTTCCTTCAGAAGACCTTCAGTGAACGCCAGCTGAGTGCTGGGCACGGGTGAAGCCCCAGGCCTGGAGTTGTGAGCTCAGGAGACAAGTCCCCACCTCCGAGAGGCTTGCATCGCACTGGAGGAGTCCCCCCAACAAACAGACATGGGAGCCACTTGTTGGCATGTCGGAGGAAGATGGAGAAAAATAGGCAGAAATGGGGAAGCAGTGCTGGAAGCTCTAGCAAAGGCTCACAACTTCACATAGGGCTGTCTGGGAAATACACGGAGGCAGGTGCAGGAGGCCAGCTCCACGGGGAAGAGCATGAAGGGACGCAGTGGGACACTAGCAAGGCGATCTTCACTTGGGTGGCCAGGCCCAGCTGGATGCCGGCACTTTCTCTGATTGAGACTGGAAGACATCAGTGCGCAGCTGAGGGGTGACATGTGCTGGTGATGCCCCAGAAGCGGGACTTGGCTGCAGACTTGAGACAGGGAAGTGGAGAAACTGGAAGAGTCAGGGACAGGTGGGGGCTTGAATCCGAGGACCCCAGGCAGGTGGTGCAGCATGCCCAGACTCTGGAAACAACTACAGGGTGGAACTAACAGTTTGCTAACAGAAAAAAAGTTAAACAAGTGCCTGGCCACTGGGGGACAGGGTTTGCAGGGGCTGGCTGGTGAGGAGATTGAATCGTTGTGAGGCTCTGCATTGAGAGGCCCATGGACGTCTCAGTGGGGCAGTTGGAGGGCAGTTGGGCACACAAGCCTGAAACAGGAGGGGCCTTTGGACGCTGCCAGGGTATTCATGGCATCTATCAGACTATAAACGGATCTGGAGGGGACCATCCAGTGTGAGAACACAGAGAAGCAAGCAGGCCTTGGTAACAGGGTGGGCCAGCCACAAGGAAAGGCAGCCCAAGCCACGTTCTTCCTCTGGCTGGAAGAGTCTGTCCCGCCCAGGAAAGGGTCAGATAGGTGTACTGGGTCTGCTATATAGGAACAACGCTGCCCACAGGTGGGCCCAAAGGCCTGGAATGGGGAGGGGGTAGGAAGGCCCAGGTGAACCTGCTCTGCTGGCCACATTCCCCAGTTTAGCTAAACCCAGAAGCACTGAGACTCATCAGGCATTTGCTGTCACTGCATAAATGTACTTTCTTACCCCATCTAGCCCTTCATTGCTATTCTCTACTCTTTAGAATGAGGGCGAGGCCCTGACCCCAGAACACTCACCACATTGATTCAGCCGGACACGACTTTCACTCCCGATGGAATTCCACATTGGTAGTGAGACAACTTGATGTTAGAATATCTATTTAGATATTGAAAGACTAAAATAGCATCATGCCTCTGCTGGCCTCTGTCAGGCACAGGCCACTTTACACCCCGCCACCTGGAGGAGATTTATGTTTCTAAAAGCCTCACACCCTTCAAGACCTTGAACCACAGACCTATCCTGGGAGCTTTGCATCCTGAGACAGCAACCTTCTATTTCTTCACCAAAGACAGGAACTTCTGCTTTTTATCAAAACTGACCTGTTACCAGCCAGAACCATTGACAATTATATAATTTGAACAATAAAAACACTCTTTGAGGCAGTTTGTATGGAAAGCTGGCAGTTCTCGTGTGTCTCACTGCTTCAAACTGCACTCAGGAACTGTCTACTAGTTTCTCTAATGTTGCCACAAGTGATCCTGACAAAGATTTGCACAACCTGGAGATAAGAATCTGATGATCGAAATAAACCAATGTAAATATGACAGATGGCTGGGCTGCAAAGACGAGGACCTCGGTGGACCCCACAGGGCTTCCTGCTCACTCATGCCCCACAGCCCAGTGCAGGAATCACAGCCCTGACTTCTCACATCTTCATGCAGGTGAGGCCTTCAACCCCCCAAATGCTGCTGGGGTTCACCCAACTATCTCTAGTCTCTTGGCATTGTCTTTCTCTCTACTTGCTGTGATAGCCCAGTATGGGGGAAATGGAAGTTCCTATAGCCAAGATCCTCACCTGACCCTAAACTACTGATGCCATAACTGGCCTACTGCTAGGCTAATGCTTTCACACCCTTAGGCAATAAGCTAGTGTTTACTGAGTCACTATATAAAGAGCTCTGCCCAGTGCTCTGGGTGCAGGCAGAGACGGAGGATTACAGAGCTGCCGACTGCTGAATGCAGATGTAATTCTAGTGCTTGACCTACCACTGTGAGAAGAAAGTCAGTTATAAACACTTTTACCCCAAGAATGTTCTCTTGTCATTCCTTGGTCTCACTGAATCCATAGTGAACTTTCCTGGGGCTGAAACCTTCAGGGAAGATACCAGCACCCACTGTTAATGTGATCAGGTGGAGTTACTGTACCACAAATGTGATAAGCAGTATTCACAATGGAACCTAGGAGGGAGGTATCTGCTCCACCGCTGAACAAATCACCACAGTCCAGGCTTCCCAAGCAGGTCAGGCCTGCCTGTGGGCCCCATGGTCTTTACGCCCAGAGCCAGGGAGTAGGCCCCATGTGAAAGTCACTTCTGCCAGTTCTTACTGGGCACTTACTTGATCAAAAGGAAACCGCTAGCTGGTTCCCTTCAGCTACCAGTTCTAGGTACTCACCAGTGTGTTCAATTAGTCAGAACCCACAATGGGCTGGTACACATTTAATCACTGGCTCTCTGGGAAAAAAGATCTTTTTGGTAGAATTTGCCTATGTTCATGGTGTAAATGCTCTCATCAAGTCCTAGTTCGAGCTGCCAACATGACATCACTGGTGCAGAATTGGGAAGAGATGCTCAGTAGCACATGGCTCTCTGACATTTCCATTATGTGATGCAACAGGTGTAAAAATTCTCAAAGGATAGACAATAGTAAACATACTAAAATATTAGGAGATGGTAAATCTCGAGTATTTAGTAGCTTTGTTTTTAACATAATTCATTTTATCATATATTTATATAATTTGATTATTAATAATGTTCATGTATAAGAACCAGCTTGTAAAATTCCTAAAAACTTCACCATCAGCTTACAAGTCCACGCTCTTCACCCTGCACACCACCTGGAAGCCCTGGGAGGTGAGGGGTGATACCCTGCAGGCCCAGCCTTCACATGCCTGTGCACAATACAGCCACCTCAGGTGTAAGGACAAAGCCAGCAGGCCCAGAATAACAAGCCTTCCCTGCCGGACCAGCTGTAATGAACACACGGCTCTCTGAACCACGGAGCCAACGAACCTGGTAGTGGTCATGCACCAACGTGAAGCCTTGCAGAGCAGATAGAATGAGGCGCCTTATCCCTCCTTGCTTGCAACTCAGAGTGGCACACAGAATGTCCTTGGTCAGGGAAGGGCTCTCTGCCGAGGGAACACACAGAGGAGTAGTTAGTCATCAGTCCTTCCCCAACCAGCAGCTCCTGCCCATGTCTGAAAGATTCAAAATGATACAAATCTGAAAGATTCCTAAAGCATCAACATGAACATTCAGAACATGAGAGGGAAGCTGTGCCTTTTGATTCTTAATGGGCATCATACCTTGTTTTTTCTGGGCCTAACTGAATGGATAGAAGTCCACATACCTCCTACATCCACCTGGCCTCTCCCCAGATGCTCAGGCGGTACCCATTTCCCAGGACAGCCTGGCTGTCACCTGCTATCTCAGACACAGTGCCCTCTGCCACTCCCCAAGTGCCCTGTTTAAAGGAGGAATCATGCACATGGCTGCTTTGGGGCCCCTCCTCCCAGACCATCCCCTACGGTTGCCCATGACTCTCCCCATCACCCCTCTCAGCCTGCCTGCTCAACGCCACCTGCCAGATCCGAGGGGGCCCAGCCCAGCACCAGGGCTCACTCTCAGCCCACCCCTCTGCTCTGCCCTCCATGCTGAGCACACGCCGACATTTCCATTATGTGATGCAACAGGTGGAATGGAGAGGCCTGGTTTTAGGAATCTGCCAAAGATTCACACCACATCTGTGGCCTTCAGCAGCCTCTATCCCTGCTCCACACTCAGCTCCTACAAGTGCACGGAGGTCCTTGTATACAGAGTCCTGGTGTACAGAGGTCCTGGTGCACAGGGATACTGGTGCACAGAGGTCCTTGTGCAAAAGCGTCCTGATGCACAGGGGTCCTGATACACAGGGGTCCTCGTGCACAGGGGTGCTGGTGCACAGAGGTCCTGGAGCTCAGATGTCCTGAGGTTATGCACACACTGCAGCCCAGACCTTGCAGGGACTCTGCTCTCTTCTTGTGTCATGTCACTGCAAGCACCTAGCACATGGCTTAGCACCTAGTAGATGCTTGATAAATATTTTTGTGAGTAACAAAATCTTCTTTCTTCATGTAGAGAAAAAATGCATGCTTCTTACATTATTACACTGTCTCAAAAGTTAATCTCTTTCGAACTATGTCCAGTGTAGACGACATAGAACATACCCAAGGCCATGTTTTTCAGAAGTATTCCATCTGAATGCCTCATTTGTTTCTGTTTTCTCATTTTCTTGCTGTGTCTGATTTTGAAAACAGATGTTATAAAAAGAACTTAAATTGTGTCTCTTAAGTAATCTCTTATTAAATGCACAATGAAACAAGTAGTATTATGCATCACAGCATTTATCTGTAAGGATAAATGGACCCTCTGTTTTGAAGACACGACATGTTTGGGAGTCATGTTATCCAAACCTAAAGAACAGAGAACCCACCATTACAAAGACCACCTACCACGTCATGAGACTTTAGGCAAGGATTACTCGGACCCTTCATTTCCTCTGCATAAAACGAGAAAAAGGACCAGCCTGCCCTCAAAGTCATCCCCTCAAGGCCAGACAAACGGGAGCCCATCCGGGCCATGTCCGCCCCACTCCCTGGGCCCTCTCCCAAGGGGCCTCGGGCGCCTCCGCAGCCCAGGCGCCCCCTGGCCCCTCCCACCTGCCGTCGCCGCCCTTCCCAGCTTTGGGACACCCTGGACCCCCACTGGCTTTCCAGCCCCACCTCTTCAGGGCCCCGCCCCTCTGCCTGGTCAGCTCCGGGAACCCTCCGCCTCCTCGCCAGCAGAGGGCGCTCGCTTCTTCCCTCCCGGCAGAGCAGCTCGCTCGCTCTCTGGTCCTCAGCGAGCCGGTTTGAGAAGGCAGAGGCCAAGGCAGATGACCGCCGAGGTTCCTTATGGTTCTGGAGTCCACGGAGCTGTACACCGTGTTCTCACGCTGGAGCCAGAGAAGAAAAGCAGGCGCTTTCCTCAAGGGACGCTGAACTTGATAACTACCTGACTTTCAACAGTAATAGTCGCAGATCTGACTGCTGCTCCTCCGGGTGATGAGGAGGAGACATCAGCCCGGTTAGGCCCATTCCACCCCAAATCCGTAGAAGCCAGCTCTCAGCCCTGTCCCAGCCTGTCCCTGCCCTCCTTCTCTACAGGATTCAGTGACTGTTTAATAAGGAGCCTGTAGTGACCATGACTCAGTCATGCTCGAGTCATGACATGCTTGGGTTTTCTTGAGATTAAATATAAAAATTCAAAATTAATGTTCTGTTGCTAATGTAATTTCAAGGATGCTATATTAATGTGGCAGCTGCAGTACAGAATGGCAAAATAAATATGAATTAAGGTATTAATGAATGCTTAATTCACTTAAAAGGCATTACATTCACTGATTGAGAGACATCAAGGTAATTATGTGTTCGAATGTGGCCGGGCTCCGAGCGTCAGACAAGCATCAGAATCCTGGAGGAAGCGTGATCCGCATTTTCCCAGATGTCTGTCAGCCACCTGAAGGTTTCCTAGATACCTAACGCTATTTGGCAGCACTGCTGATGTTCAAAACATCCCTAACTGGGAAAAGGGATATACTCTTTAAAAAACAAACAGACCTACATGACCAACGTGGCTCCATTTACGTTCAGACTGCGCACTGTCCCCCTGGCCCTGAACACCCCTCACCCTCCACCCTGACTCCTTTTCCAGGTTTCTCAGCCTAAGATTCCCTTGGTGCCCCTAAATTTCTATGTGTCACTGTCAAAAAGCTCGCTGTGAGCTCAGAGGTGGCTTTGACGTAGGTGTGCACGCAGACCCACCCTCCATGGCACTGTGGCCCGGACCCATCTGTCTGCCTCCCTCCCCCTACTCCTCCCAGGGCTGCGTTAAAGAGACGAGGCCCCATTCCTTTGAGGCTCAGGAGCACAAAGCAGTCGCAAGGCCCTCAGCTGGCACGTTGGCTGAGCAGGCTGTGGCGGGCCCGCCACACCTCCACACGCGGATCCACAGCTTGTGAGCGCCTGCTTTGGATCTGCACCTGCGACGCCTGGGAGAGGAAGGCCTTACCCAGTGGGATGGCATGGTTACAGCGGTTACAGGGGCCACCCCCTCACTGGCACTGCAGCCAGCAGGCCCGGCACACCAGCCTGTCCAGTTGAGCAGACTGACGCACAGTGCAAGCCCAGTGCCAGCATGCAGGCCCTACAACAGACATGCCCATGTGAGGGGTCAGGGGCATCCCAGACCCTGGGGCGGGTGGGTGCCCAAGGAGCCAAGCAGACGCCCCCTGCTCACCCTTCAGATTTCACAGGAAGTGCCACCACCCAGAGGGGGTCCTAAAGGCCCCTGCTCTCCTCCCAGCCCTCATTCTTCACCACGTGGCCCTATTTTAACTTCTTCTCAGCACTTGGCACGAGAATTTCTCTCATTTATTTAAGTTTGTTTTTAAAAGTACTCCACATGCTGGTTCCTGCCAGAGGCTCACTTCCTGTCCCAGCTCTCTGGGTGGGGGCTGAGCTGCACTCCTGGCTCCCAGCTCTGCGGCCCAGGCCCTCCCTCTGTGAGGTGGGTGTGCATGTGCCTCCACTGTGACCCCTGGGGCAAGCCAGCCTCTGCCCCCCACTCTGTCCTCCCAGCCCCCACATGCAAAGTGACTCCAAGTGGTACCAGGGTGCACACGGCTTAGCCGCTGGCATGTATCCAGATGTTCCCACGGGAAAAATCCGTGTGAAATCCCACAGACTGCAGTAGATAGACATGTGA
Source organism: Manis javanica (assembly GCF_040802235.1). Classification (NCBI taxonomy): domain Eukaryota; kingdom Metazoa; phylum Chordata; class Mammalia; order Pholidota; family Manidae; genus Manis; species Manis javanica. The sequence goes on along the minus strand of NC_133161.1, from coordinate 99,443,868 downwards.
GGGCATAAAGCCTCCTGGCATTCACTCACTTTTTCATTCAACAAACGTCTGTCCACCTCTCCTAGGCGCCAGTCCCCATATCCTGAGTTTATGATGACTGACAGGCCAGTCACTGGCAGACACGCACGTGCACCATCACTCCTGGGCACAGCTGTCAGGCCACGAGGCACAGTTCGGCTGCTGCAGGAGCAGGGCCACCTGATGCCAGAATGGGTAGGAAATCTGGGGCCTAGAAAACGCCTTCCAGAGAAAATGGCAGCTAATCCAAGAATAATCATCTCATCATCATCATTAAATAATCATCATCTGAGATGAGTTGGGAAGGTAGAAGAGTGTGTGGTATCTGATGAGACTGGGGATCCTGGGGGCACAAGGCCAGCCATGGCAGCTGCATGCAGGGAGGACGGTGGATGGCCCACTCAGCTGACCCCCAGCTCCTCCCTGCTCCCCTCATCTGCCCAGAGGTGAGAGTGGCTTCCCCATTCCTCCTCCCTGCTCCCCACCCACCAGGCCAATTCTGTCTCCCCAGCCTCTCCCCAGCCCCACTGGGCCAACAGCACCCAGAGGGCCCTGTGCAGCCGCGATGGGGATGATGCCTAGAGCATAGCCACATGTGTGCAAAGTACAACAGTGAAATTACTCAGGCAGTGCTGGTCCCGTCCATGGACTACAAAGTGCTACGAGGCCTAGTGCTCCCACTGCACAGAGCCCTAAATAGCCAAGGCCACCCTAGAAGGCAACAAAGGCTGCCCCTTCCACAGGGGAAGTATGCATAGTAATGCATTGTGCAAATCGGGTCTTGGTCCACAAGTTCACTTAAGCACAAATGTTTAGTTATTCATTACTGTAGACACCGTGCTGACCATTATGAAGACAGAACTGAGTAAGCGCAGATCTGCTCTCAGTGAGGTTACAGACCACTGCCAGTAAAGGGCACCAAAACCCAAGACAAAAGTGGCCTCTCCAGGCAGTGTCCTGGGAATTCGGTTTACTGCACAGACCACCCAGCCCACATCAGTGGGATGCATCTTCTGTGCCAGGCACTGGGTTTGCACAGAAAGAATGTTGAGACAGGGTTCCACCTTCAAGGAACACTGACTCTAGCAGAGAAGGGACCCATGAGATATAAGGGCATTATACTGCATTTGGTAGAGAGCCGGCCAGGGTCAAAGGAGCATGCAGCAGTCCTCCTGGAAGACACACCCCAGCTCCAGGCCATGGGGTCAGCTGGAGTTGAGGTCAGGGAGGGGGAAGCACACTTCATAACCAGGACACAGCCACCACAGCCCAGGTCAGGGAGAGGGCGGGGGCTGCTCTTCTTGGCTGGAGAGAGGTGCAGTGTGCAAATGAGGTGGGAGGCAGAGGGCCAGGGCCCCAGAGCCTCAGCAGCCAGACGAAGAGGGCTGCATTTGACTGTAAAGGACACTCAGGGTTAATCTTCCCATCGCGCCACAGCCAGACTCTGAGAATCACCAGATCAATGGCAGCATTCTTACCCAAGCAGCCCACCTGCAAAGGTGACAAGCACATGCAGAACCAGGATCTTCACTTTCTGCAGAATCGCAATGGCTTCTGGGAGCTCCAAAGGCTGCCGGAAAACCTGACACATTTCAACAACACTTGGGGAAAAACAGACAACAGCATTAAAGGGTGAAGCTCTATAGCAAGAGCATCATTTCTGCGTACAAGAGTAAGTCAGAACACACATGGGAGAACAGTCCTCCCCAAGCCATTTGCGCTGCAGAAACACACAGATGACAGAGGGTAGACCTCTGGAAAACACTAGGCCCCCTGTTTCTATTCAAAGATTCAATCATGTTGCCAATGAACCTGATATTTACTCTCTCTTTTTGTCAGTGATCTATTCTTTTGAAATGCAGAAGTAAATGATCAAAGGATGTCAAAAAGAAACAAAGGAGAGAGCCAAAGTAAAGATCCTTAGTGTTTACTTCTTCTGTATGAAGAATTATCTTCAGCAGATGAGTGCATATGTAAGATCTTTACTTCTAAACAAACCCCCAGAGAGCTGCAGTGTGTGTGTGTGTGTGTGTGTGTGTGTGTGTGTGTGTGTGTGTGTGTGTGTGTGTGTTACATGTGTGTTGGTCTTTATGGAGTCCAGTTGGCTGGTGTTGGAGTGAAATCATCAAGACCAATATTTTTAATAAGCTGCTGTTATGTCAGCCTTGAGAGTTGGTGTTTCTTTTCTATACTGTACGTTCCTGATTTAAGCTTTAACTGCCTAGCGGCTCCACCACAGAAGGCCACGTCAAACACACGTCGCCAGCCGCACAGCAGAGGGAGGGCCGCCCGCCCAGCCCCGGTGAGGCACCTTGTTCTAGAGATCTTGGTTGATTACCATAACTGATTGTTAGGGCAGATTGCTTTTTCTCTTCCCACACTTGCACTTCTGGCACTTATGTTTAAATTCACCCACAACGGGTGATCTCTAGAAACCTTAGGCCCCCACCCTTCACCCCGACGCCTACCCTTCTGCTCTCTCTCCCCCTGATATTGCTGTGTGGCCACGTGGGCTGTGTAATTTCCAGGGCTTGTAAATAATAAACCTTTGGTTTTCAAAGTCTCCTAATGTTGCCACTGAGGGCATCATGCAATCATAATAAAACCCTGGGGGCTGGTCCAGCCACAACACTGCTGGTCATCGAGAGGCTGACCTGACACCAAAGAGCAGCCCTTGGTCAGAACAGCTTATTCGCAGAGTTGACATCATAAAGACACAGGTAAAAGGGCTCAGTAACTCACAGCTTTACCTTTTATTTTTTTAACCCAAAATGGCTTTCTCTCCACTCTTAGTTGAGTTTACCTTCTTTCCAAAACTCAAAATCACCCTCAAACATCAGACACAACTGAGCATATAGTAACATTACCTGTGAGACAATTTATAAAAGAAGTTGTAAAATATGTATGTGTCTATTTTGTCTATTTTTTTTTTTTTACACCGTGGGCCACATCAACTGATTACAGGTACAGTTCCCCAATGAAAGTCCCTGGGAAGGGATATCCAGTGTGGCCTGGAGATGGATTTCAAGCAAGAAGATTCATGTCGTTGCTCCTCATCGCGCATCCTCTTTGCAGTCACTGCCTGTGGCTCATCTGCTCTTGAGCTCACCTTGCACAGCAACCTCGCACATCTGCAAAGATGCCTTACTCAGAGCACTGACAACCCAGCGGCTTCTGGGGACCACAGCAGTGCTATTTTTTTAAGCAGTGCAATATCTTTACAGTGTCTTGTTTTAAATTTTCCCCAGGGAAAGAATGAAACTTTCTGAAGAAAGTGTTTAACTTCCAAAGTTCCACTGTGGCATTGACTACAGAGCAGAAGAGAGCAATTCTGCTTCATTAACACACCTAATGGTACCAGTACAGCCACCTCTCTAGGCAAATGTGAGTCTTCTCCAGTTGGAATACTGTTTTTATGTTTGTTGAGAGCCCAGCCCCCCCTTAAAGAATGCAGTTTTCCTGTGCCAACATGGGAATTTCAGCTCAGTGGAGCTGTGTGACCTATCAGGACAAAAGTCAGTTTAATGATTAAATGTGTCTGACCTGGGTTGCTGAGACCCTGGAGGTGAGGAGACTGTGTTGTCTGTATAGTTAGTTACACTGATTAATTGGGGATCAAAGAGATCCCGAAGTCTGACACTTCTGAAGGTAAGGCAGAATTATTCAAAATCTTCTTCGAAAACCAGATACAAGAGCAAAAGTTCACTCTAAACTATACGACAGACTAAAGGTGACTTTTTGTAGCAATAATAAAAATATAGTTGAATTTGAAAATGATTTGGGGGTGGGAAATAGTTACTACAGAGCCATGTTTCAGAACCACAGAAAGATAAACAGGTAATTTTTATATCCACCAGACAAAAAAAGTGACAGTATATAGAGCCAGTTATTAATCACCATCCAGTAATATATGCGTCAGTGAATTGTGGGATTGTAAATTCCATTTTAGTTGTACACAAACTATCACCAACCTGGAAGCAAACTAGTCATCATTTCAGAGTCTCCCTGCACAGCTGCCATGGGCTACTGTCAGCTCTCGCTCAGTAGATGTGCCCAGGTCTTGGTTTCTTAGCCTTGACCACAAAGAACATGGTCTAGACAAGCATTTGCACAAACTATAGCAGACTTGGGGAGGCCCACGACCGCGCTAAGCCTCAGGCTTTGATGGCACAGGGTGGACCCCTGCTGTCCTAACTGGCAATCAGGTGAGGCCATGGGCCCCACCACCCCACACTGAGGAGCAGAAGGCTAAATAGCAGAAGGCTACCTCAGGGGACCTCCAGGGAGGACACTGTATGTTGCCACCCACCTGACTTGAGTGGCATAATGGTTTATTAATCGGGCCCTCCCAGTGTCACAAGGCATCAGACATGAGCAAAGAACAGAGGCAAGTGACTGCCTTCTTTTTCTGACCTCCATTTCCTCTTAAATATATTGCCTCATTTTGATGGTAGATTTAGGGATGGAAAGTAGGATTCCCGTGTGGGGTGACCACACTTCTCCCCCTGAACAATTGTCAGTACTGACACAGGGGGCAGGAAAAATGGATTCTGCCTGAATTTGCTCCAGATATCTGATCTCTGCCTTCAGGGAGTCTCAACTCCAGGAACTTTGTAATATATCTTCAGAATATTCATGGAACTTTCTACATGTGGAGGTTTTTGTTTTTGTTATTACTATTTATTTTAATTTTAAGCTGATGTTTTTGCCTAGAAGTCTGTGGTTATTTTATTACTAATATTTTTCATATGTTAAACCCATGCAAAATGAATATTATCCCTGTATTGTACATAGAAAAAGGGAGACTCAGAAAGATTAAATGAGGCCTAGATCCAGAAAGTGGTGAATAGTACGGCCAAGACTCACATTAAAGTCAGGCTGCTCTGACCTCAGACCCGTGACCAATGGGATTTTCTGTTCTGGACATTTTGTATCTTCCCCATTCAAGATGTTGATGATAAAAGGATAGTGAAAACATGGAAAACAAATGAAAGCAAGTAATCACTAATGTAAGATGAAACTGGGAGCCAAGTCCAGAGATTTTAGACACTCGGGTGGGCACCCAGCCAATTCACAGCCCATCAGTTCCCAGTCTTGGGACGTGGTATAAATTCACTCCTCAAAGAGCTTTAAACATCAGATGAAAATTGGGATTGGTGGACGACATGGGTGGCCAGGACCACCTGCAGCTCAAATGAAAATTCAGAGCACAGTGTAAAGTCAAACACAGTAGAGTTGGGGTCAGAGGCCATGGGGAGATGGGGCGAGAAGCTCTGAAAGCCAGCATGCAGGCTGTGAAGCTCTTCGTGCCAGGAGATGCCATTTCAGTAACCAAGGAAATCCTTCCAACCGAATAAAAAATGATCAGATTAAAGGTGCAACAGAACTAACAGAATATGTCAAGCTGTCTGGCAGATGAGTGATTCGGAGACCTCTAGTTTCCCTGTGGGACTGAGAGAAAGAGAGGTACAGACAGGGACCATGGGCCACACAAAACAGCACAGTCGCACACAAAGAGCATGGGCTGGGACAGCTCTGAGACTGCACACCTGAGGCACAAGCACTCCGATCGAAGGTAACAGCTTCCAGAGCACAATGACCAACAGGACTGCAGCTTTTAAGAGCAGGGCTCCCTTGCCCTGCATTTCAGGGGTGGGGGTGCTGTGCTTGGAGGTGGATTAACCACCCGGTGTTGGGTTGAATCTAAACAGAGAGGAAGCCAACAAGTTGCCTGGCCCTTCGCAGTGGTTAGTTACACCTAAAGGCACAATTTTCTGGGTGAAGTGCATAAATTCCTATCTACATATTGAATAAGAGGACCCTTGGCTGCTAGACTAAGTGAATAGAAAAATCGTTTCTGTACCTAGCTTGGGACAAATGAATAGAATAAGAGGTTTTTACTTTTGAAAATAAAATTATCTACTTTGGGAAAACAGAGAATAAATTCAAATCATATTTGAATGTTAAATAACAAGTCAAATGATGAAAAGGCACTGGACTTGAATGACCGTAAGTTGAAGTAACTTCCAAGTCTAACAGAAATTGAAGGGGGGACTACTTACCCTGGTTCAGGGTGATTCCTGCTTGGGTCTGTTTTACAGTTACTGCAGTGGGAAAATGAAATGAGTTAGGTGTTTTATTACCTTTGATCTGTCAGCGGGACCTTCTGCCAGTATTCCGTCAATGCAAGTAATCCCCTCAGATATTTCTCGAAATATGATACTGGTTTGAGGATGGAAGGAAAATCGATCACCTCTTTCTTGGTCCTCTCCTCTTTTCCTGATGTGATATTCTTTCCAGCATTAATAAAAATCTCAAAAATGGACTGAAACAGAGTTCTTGTGGAATTAATCCACAGAGAGTTGCTTAGGAGAAGCTCTTTCCTCAGGAGAGCTATTCTCCTTAAGATAATCTGGATTGCTGCATCCATTTGCTGACGAGTCTCATTCTGAATCCAAGAGGGGTTGAGAAACAAAGCTTCACTCAAACCACTTGCATGGTCACTTTTCATTCCCCTGGAGCCTTCTACAACTGTTTTTATGACTTTCAAGAGATTTTTTGGATGCTGAGAAAATGTCAGCAAAGGATTAAAAGAATTCCAGTCACCCTTCTCCAATCTATTCCAAAGAGCTTCTAAGGTGAGATCAAGCACTATCCTCAAGTAAGTCCCTATTTCTGTGCTGTTTTGGGATAGTATTTCATCCAAAAATAAGATCACTTGATGAGTTCTTTCCCATTTTGTATCTTGAGGGAAACTGTGAGTGGACACAGGTTTAGGATGTAAGAAGTCTATCTGGTTGATGATGTTATTTATAGGAATAAAGCAATTGAGGATTTCTTCCCCTAAGTTGACAGAATCCGTAGAAAATATCTGAGACCCATTATTAAGTGCTACCACAAGATGCTCCATGTCTCCCAAATTGATTTTCACAGAAGTTAAAAAAACAGCAATTTCTTTCAAAATATCAGAAAAGTCCTTGGACTGGTTCACATATGCAAATATGCTAGATGACATATTGGAAATATCAGAGTCTTGTGAAATATTAGGCTTGACCCCAATCATCCCAAAAGCCAAGTCAAGAAATGGTGTCAGCAAGTCATTTATATTTTCAAATATTAAATGAGGTATTTTTTTCAAAGTAATTATTTCATGCACAACCTGTTGAACATTTTGTTGCAAAATAGAATAGAGACTGTCAAAGAATTTCACAGTATCATTGGTCTTAGAGATAAAATGAGTTTCAAAACTATGGGCCATCTTCCTGGAAGCTTTCTTGGCTAATTTAAGAAGTGCCACAGTGGAATTTACTGAGGTGGCCAGGTCTCCCATTTCAGCAGTGCCCCTTACCAGCATGATCAGAGTATTAGACATTTCCAAGAGTGGTTCCAGGACATGACTTTCTCCACCTTTCTCAGCTCTTGAGATGACACCAAGAAATCCCTTGGTAATTTCTAATGTTGCTCTGCTTCTTAAAGGGAATGAATTAGTTACGAAGGAAAGCAAATGGGTTAGATGAGCAAGTATAACTTCTTGGAGTGTAGGATATAAGTTCCGAAAGTCCTTATTTGGAGAGTTTAAAAGAGCATCCATAAGACTTGATGTCTCTGTTGAAGTTTCTTGCACAAGGTGAAGGGCTGACCTAAGATCTTGACTGAGTTTGAAGATATTCTCAGAACTATTCATATGGAAAAGCAACTGGCTCACCACCTTGAGAAATTCAAAATTATTTTCATTCCTATTTTCCATTGGCATTTCCCATAGAAGAGCATTAAATAAATCACCCATGAACTTCAGTCCTTGGTGATTTTCAAAATAAAATTTCCCATTCTCTAATACAAATGAGCTTTTGATTAAATGATACAGACTCTCCTTTAAACTTGAAAAAATACCCATCAACCGGTCTTCTTTTGTGGAGTTAAGAAGTTGATTCAGTTTCAGGATTTCTGGGATTTCATCCTTTGGGACAAAACTATAAATATGTTTTTTAATTTCATGTTTAGCAATGGAAAGATCACAACACACAGTGACATTTTTGTTTGCAGTAGCATCATGGGAGGACGATATTGACTGAAAGATGGCATGCTAACATATATTTCCATGAAAATTAGTATTTTGTTGCCAAATAACGAAAAGAGTGGAGGAATTCCATATATGATCCCATTGCAATGCCTCAAACCTACAACTTCAAAGCCACATACTTCTGCTTCTAGAAAAGAATGTGAACTCCACATAAAGTGGTTCTCAGTGTAAGAAGTATGTCTTCCTGGCTGTTCAGAGCCCTAGCAAACCACCTAGACACCTGATGGATCTGTGATGTGCAGTTGGTTAGCGGGGTGCAACAGCCCCAGAATCCCGTTCTCACATGCTTCTGGTTTGGGTGGGCTGCACAGTTGATACCCTCATAGGAAAGAGGAGTATGGAAGAAAGTAGCTGTTTTGTAACATAAACACTAACTAGGTGCTGCTGGGAAGGGATTTTGTAGATGTCATTAAAATCTCTGATCAATAAACTTTAAGTTAGTAAGAAGGGATATTGTCCTGACATATATCAGGGTGGGCCTGACATAATCAGTTGGAAGGCCTTCAGAGAGGGTGCAGGCCTTCCCTGACCCAGCGACACCCACATAGCATCTGGGTACACAACTGCCCTCTTTCCCCCATTGTCCTCCCTGGCCACCACCTGTGGATGGCCAGCTCATGCCCATGGCACTCCAGCCTGCCCTGCTGACTTTGCACCTGCTTAGCCAGCCCCCAGAACTATGGACACCAATCCCTTGTATGAAATTCTTGCTCTGATTCTACATCAGTGGTTGAGCCTCAACCGACACAGACATCATAGAGTAAGTTGGAATTTCCCTCCAGCCTTTTCACTGGCAAACTTCAGTCCTTGGTGATTATCAAAATAAATTTTCCCATCCTCTAATACAAATGAGCTTTTGATTAAATGATACAGACTCTCCTTTAAACTTGAGAAAATGCCCATCAATCTGTCTTCTTTTGTGGAATTAAGAAGTTGATTCAGTTTCAGGATTTCTGGGATTTCATCCTTTGGCACAAAACTATAAATATATGTTTTTTAATTTCATGTTTAGCAATGGAAAGATCACAACACACAGTGATATATCAGGGTGGGCCTGACATAATCAGTTGGAAGGCCTTCAGGGAGGGTGTAGGACAAACTTCAGTTTGCCAGGATGAAAAAAAACATAACGTGACTACCACTTTTAAAATCTTGGAATCGAATCAATTCCAAATACAAACATCATAGTAAATTACTTGGAATGAAAATAGTTAAACCCCTCATTTGTGATTAGACAGTTAATACATTAACTCAAATTATGACCATGGTATATATGCCTATAAATGTATAAAAAACTGATTTTTAAGTTCCATCTAAAATAGAATTTCATAATTATTTTCATAACCAGCAATGTAAGAAAGCACAATAAGTGATTAAGTGCCTGGCACTTGGTTTATATACATGTTTACTAGTTAGAGGACAATCGTCAAAATTATTTTACCTTGGTATTTTAATAAAATTTTCATTAAGACAAAATTCATTTCAAAGATCATTTCAAAGGTGTTAGGTACTAATGCAGCTATTGATGTTTATATACCCCAGGAAATAAAGTAGATTGTAATGTGTGATGACTGCATGTAAATATAAAACAAAGGTGGACTCACCTCATCCCTGCAATGATGTCTTTGTGGGAGTCTTTTAGCAGAAGAGAGATTTTGTTCTCAGAATTTCCCTTTAGTGAAAAAGAGAAGAATTTTTTCAAAAGCCACTGCATGAAGTCCATTATGTTTCTCGGAGGGAAATTTATTCCATCACCATCCTCAGACTCAGTGTGGTTCAAGGTGAGGTTCACGAAATTCATTACCTGAAGGTCAGTATCACTTAAATTCAAGGCTGCCTCTTGAGAACTCCTAGCTAAGTTATTGACTGAATTAATTAGGAGGCTTTCCAAAAGTAACCAAATAACTGAGAAATTAGTTAGCTGTACTTGGTTTGGCAGATGATTAAGTAGGGAAACATCGAAATTATCTTCTAGAGAAACGTTTTTGAGATAATCCAAAAAGTTAGTAATATCTTTAGTCAATATATCATCAGATGAACTCTCGTGGACCATAGGAAGAAATCTTTGTATTATTCTGGAGTAATCTTCATTTGCATGTTTATTAAGCCAGTTTTTTACAACCAATAGAAAATCCTCAATAATTTCTAATGTCTTCATTGATGATGAATCCAGGCTTTCCAAAAAGCGGCCAGATTGCAAAGTTATGTTTTGAAGAGCCATGGAATAAATTATTTGAATGTCTTTGTTAATTTCAGAAAACAGGGCTCTGATACTAACGTCATGGGTTAGATAGTTCATGATTTGCTCAAACTCAAGCCATAGTTCTTCAAAATTATAAGTTGCTTCACTTTTTTTAATAAAACTTAATAATGCTTCTACACTACTACCTGTCAGATTTGCATTCAGAAACATCCCAAATGGAGAGATTAGTGAATGAGTACTATTTTCTAGACTCTGATCCCCAAAAAGCAATTTCATTATCCTTTCCAAACTTGAGGAAACATGCTGAACAGATGCCTCTGTGTCTTCATTAATGTTAAGGATCTTGTTTAAACTGGACAGCTTCTCAAGAATGCTTTCATCTGATGTAACTTTTGTAAAGTTGACGTTTTTTAATGTTTCTATGATTTGCAAAGCAACTTGTTTTATGGGGCCACCAGGACAAAGTTCAGAGATGTTGCCATTGCTTTGACTTCCAGAAGACAAGCCAAATGGTAGCACCTTATGCCAGAATTCTTGCACAGTTTCTACAAGCGAAGTGTTCATGTGGAGGACTTCAGACAACTCTAGAAGAATGGAACTACAGTCCACTAACTCATGAATGGCACAGACCATTCTCCTTGTTATTTCCATCTGTGAGCTTTCATTTGAACATTGTGCAACATCGCCTGGGGGAGACATGTGGAGGTGGTCAAGTATACTGGCCACTTTGCTATAAAAAGCAGAAGACATGAGCTCATGGGCCTTACAGGTTTCAAACTTTGGATTCTGCTCAAATCCAGAAGTTGTGTGATTCCAGCACCAAACTACAGGAAGACAAGTTAAAGCCTCTGAAAGAATTCCTGGTTTATCAGATATTAATTCAATTGTCTCCAAAAGAGTTTTTATGACAATAGCAAAGTCCTGCTTGGTGACATTTGAAATGCTTATGCCATGGAGGAGTGTGAGGTTATAGATGTCCTTGAGGATTTCTGTGATATTTTTGCCAACTACTTTCCGCAGGAGCCTCATGGCGTGAGGAAGTGTGTAGTACATATCTACAACAGCATTGACATCATCTTTAGGAAACAGGCGTGAGAGTTTCAGCAGATGATTGACATTCCAGGAATGTGAGCTGTCTACAAATGTTTCCATCAAGTCAACAAGCAAATTGACTCCCAGATCACCAGGACCTAATCTACTGATATTCTTGATGAAATCCTTTAGGCTTTCACTAATGTGCTCAAGTTGATATTCTAGCAGACGTATGTCTGGGTTCTTGAGAGTATGCAAGAAAGAAGTCACCTTCTTTAAAATGTGGCTCTTACCTGGATCTTGTGGCATATAATGGTGAACCGAGGGCATCAGGGAGTTGAACACATCCCTAAGCACTTGGATACCAAAACCTGCAGCTTGTATTATTTCATGTGGAATTATTTTTGGTGAATTTTGGAGTACGTGAGATAAATTGAGGACAAGGTAACGAACCAAATGATAAAATGAATTTCCTAAACTCTTTATATCCTTTTCATTTGCACTGGCAGCAAATACATTTAAAAACTTTTCAGTTTTAGAAGAGGAGTTACCTTCCAAGATGTTAGAGGACATATCTTTCATAAATTTTTGAATTTCCTTCCCCAAAGCTACTAAATGCAGCCAAATATTTTGAAACTGGCTAGGAATTTCACCTGACATTTCCATGGAGCTTAGAACTAATTCGGCAAAATGTTTCCAGTTGGACTGAGATGCAAAATCAAAGTCTTTTGTTAAGTTGTTGATAATCATCCTTACTTGGTCTGTGGAATCATTTAAAAGAGTCAAGAAAACTCCAAATGTTGGTACCTTTTCCCTTTCAAAACCAGCAGTAAGTATAACATTTAGAAACTCAGTTATGTGTTTCAAGTTAATATTCACACAATTTATATTTGACTGATTCAAAGAACAAGGAGTTTCCTTTATATTTAAAATCCAGGTAATAAGCTTCAGTGTAGAGTTGATTCTGTCTTCCACATCTCTGAAACTCCTCAAAATGCCCTGAAAAGGGCCTTGATAAAAAGTGGAGTTGGACACTGCGTACAGATGGTTTATGGCATCTACCAATGTGATGCATCCTTTTAGTCTGCTAATTGCATCCTCAGAGGAAAATGTATAATTTAACATGGCCAGAATATGTAATGTCCTCTGTGAAGTATTTACATGTAATAAGCCATCTTCCAAAATAAACTCGGTGACATTTTGGAAAAAACTAGCACAAGACACTAAGTCTTGGTCATGTGACACATTTCTAAGAAACAGTATTGTTTCTCTTAGCTCACTGATGACACTCTCGAACTTTCCTCCCTCATTTGTGAGGTTTTTTGAAAGAAAGTGATTGATCCAATGTACAATTCTATCTGTATATTCTGAGGCATTGCTTAACTTGATGAAAACATCAAGCAGAGAATATAAAAACTCTCTGCTTGTATTTGTGTTTGCTGGAAATGCTGTTAGCTGTTGCAGGGCAGTTTCCATGGTGAAGAGGGATTCCTCTACTTGGTCCGGGTTAAGCAACTTAACTCTCATGAATGCATCCCAGAGATCCCTGAGATTCAGAAAATCATCCAAATCGTGGATGCCATCAGCTTGAGTCATGTTTTTAAACAAATTTAATATGAATCCAGCAGGATGATGGGTGGGAAATATTCCCTGGCAGCTTTTAGGAATTTTCACATCACTTTCCAATTCATCCAAAAGCTGATGTAGACCAACACGAAGAGGAGGAAAAACATTCATGTCAACTTTGAGTATTTGAGATATGCTTCCACAGATTTCAGCCCATATTTGAAGCCATGAAATGGTACAGTGAACAGCCGTGAACTCATTGAACACGTTGCCATCTGCAGAGAGATTTGAAAGAAACTGTGCCCACAGAAGAATAGACGAAGACCTTCCATCTGTTGAATGATTCACAGAATGAATGCTTTTATTAACCAAAGGAAAGCATTCACTGCCCAGCAGGCTTTCTACTGATCCATTGAAGAGTTGGCTCACATATTGAAATAAAGAAATACGAAAATCTTCATCTACTATGAGCAGCTGCTTGAGACCCATCAAAGTAGTATGGATCACTTCCAGGGCTGAGCCCTCTGTAGATGTCAGGGATTGAGCTTGATGCTCCAAAAAGTTAAAAATTGAAATCAGTTGCTGACAATAGGATACCTCAGCCAGTCCCTGAAGAAGCCCTGCTGTCTCATATAAAAATGCAAATGATTTACTGATGTTTTGGAAATTAAATTGCTTTGTGATATCCAAAACGTGCTTTGAAGTTTGTGTAAGGAAAGATAGCAAAGACTCTCTACTATGAATGCTCAAGAATTTATAAATATATTGAAGATAGGCAGAATAGATCTGCAAAAGTAAAGCTGAATCTTTATTCTTGAAGACATTTAGATACAGATGAGTCAAAATTTTATCCACTTCTTGTTTTTGAGTTTCGGAAAGAGCTGAGAAAAGATCATATGCATTCCGTATAGCATAGACTGTGTCCAGAGCTCCTGAGGCTTGATCCTGCCTCAGAAATCCAAATTCACAGAGACTGTTTATTATAGTTTCACTTAAATATACAAAATCCATTTTCACAGTTGATGGTTTGGGCCAGTCTGAATGGAACAACTGGGAAAAGTTAAAGCTTTTACTAAGAACCCTCTTGTCTTCTGGAAGAGACAAATTTAGAAGCGTAGACAAGGTTTCCAGTTTAGATCTTTCTTCTTCTGAAATGCCATACATCCACAATTCCTGTAGCTTGGGATTAATTTCAGAAAGTATTAATTCCATAAATCTCAAAATATCTCTTGATTCCTTCCTTATCCAGAAACCTTCCAGAGTTGGCATGTTTTCAATCATCTCTTTGCCAAATTCCCCAAGTTTCTGAGTATCAGTAGAAGATGGGTCTCTTTCTAAACCATTTAAGTGATTTATCCACAAACCACTTTTATTCAGAATAATGTCAGTGAGAGATGCAAGGTTATAGACTTTGGAAGTACCAGTTGCATCTAAAGGATTAGGCAATAGTAACTGCTCCAAAAATTCCACAAATGATAAAAGAAAGGTCACTTGCCCATCCTCAAGGACATGAAACTTCTTTTCCACCATTAGAAGTTCTTTTGTGGAATTTAAAACCCTACAATATCAACAGAATTGCTTTAGTATCAGAAAAAAATAGTAAGTAAACTTAAGACAAGTTCTATTTATCAAATTTTCAAAGTGATATCAAGACTTATTTAGAGTAAAGCCTGAAAGAATATTCACTAGACAATATATTTCCCAACAGAAATTAATGTCAACATTTCAAAGTATTTCAGAAGCCTGCCATGCAGATACATATATTTAGCTTAAAATTTGCTTCCTGAACCAAAAATAATGCATTTTAAATTACTTTAAATTACTAGAGAGGCAAGTCCAAACTGTGGGGCTAGTCAGACGCTGTGACTAAAGGCCAGTGGGTAGAATTCCCTGTTCTAAGCAATTCCAGCACTCATGAAACTTAATGCTGTATTTCCCACTCTTAGAAACCTCCTGTTTTAGATGGTGTGCTTTCTCCAGGTGTTTATTTTTAAAACACAATGGGTTCACAAAAGAGCACCTCAGGAATTATGGTGAATCCACCCTTGTAAAAGAAGTCCTCTCTTGGAGAAGGGACTGACTTCTACTAACTCAGCAGCTATAAATCCCCTTTTTAAATCCTGGAGGCCTCCTGTTTTAGAGTTTAGCAAGAGGGCATGGGCATGTATGAGGCATGTATCAATGGTCCCTCCAACTGGAGCCCCAGGAAGCCCCTCCCAACTAACATTAACACTTCCACAGTGACCCCTGAACATGGGCTCAGTGTGTGCGGTGAACAGACTCATTAACATGTAAGTCTCTGCAGAGTGAATTATGGTGCCAACCACAAGGAAAACTTCATTCTTCAGTCTTGTTAAGATTTCAGAGTTGTGGATAAGGGATTTTGACTTGTACTAGCTATCAATGCCTTAAAGGATGAACTCCTTTCTACATTTATCTCTGTGATCCTGTTGTGTCACACCATCTGGCACAGAACAGATAGAGGATGGATCAAATGCAAGAATGGTGTTTTCCTCTCTGAGAGTATGAAAAATACAGGCTAAATTGAGTCTATTATTATTTGTAGGACAGAGAGTACCTTCTTTGAACCAGGGAACACTGAAAATATTTCCTGGGAAAATTTTCCGTTAGGAAACAGACCACTTTACTTTCAGGGACAGAATGTGAATTTGCTCAAATCCAGCCCCACATGGAAATATATGCACAACTATTATGCAAGTAGTCATGGATTGATAGAGTAAAAAAGAATAAAACTCTTTCTTAATTGAAGTGTAGTTGACATACAATATGGGACTGGTTTCAGGTGCACAAAAGAAGTACTCACCATAGTAAGCATGGGCACCATCTGTCAGCGTACAAAGTTATTACAATACCATTGACTGTATTCCCTACACTATACTTTTCATCCCTATGACTCTTTCGTTTTATATCTTGTTTTGTATTGGGAATTGAGAAGTCCTGGAATAGTAATAGTAGCCTTAGTAACAGGTGAAGTAAAACTAATACTACTAGTAGTAATATTGCCACATTTTTATATCACACTACAATTTATCAACTTTCACAAAAATAATCTTAGTTCATTTCTACAACAGCCTTTGAGGTGCACATGACTACTGCCATTTCATAGGAAAAGAAATGTTTCAAACATTTTTTTTAATTAGAAAACTATTACACAGCAGGAATGGGACAGGGCCCAGGTTTCTCAATTCCAGCTCGGCTTTCTTAATATTAATCAAGCTTGATGCCCAATTTCATTCATTCATTCAGTAAGTCCCCATCTAGTATCTAAGCATCTATCATGACAGATACTGTGCCAGCTGTGATGGGCTTATAAATATAAAGGTAAACATGCCCTCAGGGTATATTTAGGCTAATTTTGCAGCTGTCTTTCTAGGACTATCAAATATTTGAGACTCTGAAAAGTAAATTATTACAAATCCAGCAGGATCAAGGGACTAATTTCCAGAGGCCCATCCTATTCTCTTTCTCCTGTGCCCACTAATATCTGAACTTAAAAAGTTTCACTAAGAGTGATTAAATCCAAGATCTAGACTGATGTTGCAGAATGGCTCTCAAATGCAACCACCTGTGAAATTTGTTACATCTACAGAAACCTGGGTGCTGCACATAGACAAGATTTAGCATGTCTGGGGCAAGGTCCACACATTTGTGTTTTTAGCAAACTTCACAGTTACATTGTAGAGCTACTGCTCTAATGCCAAGCTCTGGTCCACCATGTCTAACACACCCCACAAACAACAAAGAGTGCTTTTATTCTGTGCACAATATCCACAATTATACATTGAAAATTTCCATGTCAAACATATTCTAAAACAGCACAGCTGTATATAACCCTGCAGACTGAGTTACAAAGATCACTTCTCTCCCAAAGGTTTCCAGAAGTACCAGAATCTTAAATCATTGTTCCCATTTCTAAACTCTAAGCTACTAGATAAGGCTATTTTTCAAAGAAAGATGTTATTTTTGGAGTATCGGTTATAAATCATGCTTCTGAATCTTATTACTATAATCTGTATTTCTTTTCAACATCCATGGGAGCATGAGTTATACATTTTATGAAACAAATATTTATTGAACACTAACATGAAACACTGTGTCAATAGCTAAAACAGGATCTCACATTTTAAAGCAAGTGTTATCCTATGACTAGGTTTTGCTTATCCTCAGATGAGAGTTTAATCAAGACCTGAAAGTTGAATTCTGAAAACTTGCCTGGATATGGATGCTTTGGGAGACTTGAAGAAGTTCTCAAAAAACTCAAAATAATTATCAATGATGACTTTCCAATCCATGTGTTCTTCATAACACGGAGATTCCTCTGAGAAAGCTAAATAGAAAGCATTTTGTATGTTGAATTCAAGTTGGACATAACAGTCAAATCTAGCCAAGGGAAACACTACAGCATGTTTCACTTGAAAATATAACAAAAGGGGATAAGAAATACTTCTGACTTGACTTTCACTTCTGGTCAAGATGAAATACGACTGGCCATTGAGCAATGCAGGACAGTGATCCATGAAAGATGGAACATACACCAGGTGAGGCCCACAATTATCTTGCTTGCTGCCCAGGGAGAGCGCCCAGGCCATGACACAGGATAAGGAGCTGGGCTGCAGCCTGTGGCCATCCTGAGCTGAGAGGACAGAGGTTAGTCAGAAAGACAGCAAGGGCAGTGGGCAGGAGGGGGGCGGTACCTGGGAAAAAGGACCAGAAAGAGACAGCTGCACAGAGGGAGCATCTGCTGTATGCCTCTTTCAGGCATTCAGTTGGGAACAAGTCAATACAAGCATGTGGGGAAGCTACCTGAGATCAGGGAAGGATCCACCCAGACAGATTCCAGATCAGCAACCACAGATGACTCAGGGCCAGAAATGATCTGTTTCCATTAACCCAACTGGGACAATCTACAGTTCTTTGAACATTGAGTAGTAGATGCACAAATGGTCTTTCCTCAGTAGTGGGGATATTTGCAACCACACTGAGCACATAGCATAGTCACATTGGTATTCACAGGATACCCGCCCAACGTCAGCACCGTATAAATTCTCCTCAAGTGCACGTGGAACATTCACCAAGGCAGACCACATTCTAGGCCATAAAATAAGGCTCAGTAAATTTAACTGGATTAAAGTCATGTAAAGAATGCTCACTGAACTAAATTAGAAATCATTAACAGGAATATATCTGGAAAATCCCAAATATTTGGATACTAAATAACACACTTCTAAAGAACTCATGGGTCAACAAAGAAATAAAAAGAAAATTAGAAAGTACTTTAAAACTGAATGAAAATGAAAGCACAATATGCCAATATTTGTGGGATGCCATTAAAAAAAGTACTCAGGGAGACATTTATACCATTAAACACCTACAGTGGAAAAGGACGAAAGTGTCAAATCAATCGTATTCCTCAACTTCCATGTTAAGAAACTAGAAATGAAGTCATTTAAATCCAAATTAAGTAGCAGAATGAAAATGATAAAAATCAAAGTAGAAGATAAGGAACTAGAAAAAAGAAAAACATTCAAGAAAAATTAATAAAACCGAAAGCCATCTCTTTGAGATCAATAGCACTGATAAACCTCTAGGCAAAGTGATCAAGAGAAAAGAAAGCCACAGAGAACTGATGTCCAGCATGACAGAAACATCTGTGATGTGACTACAGATTTTGTAATAAAGAGAGAATAATAATGGAATACTGTGGAAGACATTATGACATTAAACTGGACAATTCAGATGAAAAAGACAAATTCCTAGAAAGACACAGTCTATCAAAGCTTACTCAAGAATAAATGGATCACCTGAATAGCCCCCTATCTATTAAAGAAATTGACCTTGTAGTTAAAAATCTTCCCATGAAGAAAGCTGAAGCCTCAGATGACTTCATCAGTGAATCCTACCAAATGTTTAAGGAAGAAATAATACCAATTCTACAATACAAACTCTCTCAGAAAATTGAAAGGGAGTGAATATATCTCAACCCACTCTAGGAGACCAGGATTACCCTGATACCACAATAAAACAACGATATTAAAAGAAAAGAAAACTACAATCCACTATCCCTCATAGCACAAATGGAAAATATTAAACCAAAAGTTACCAAGTTGAATCCAATAGTATCTTACCAGCTGGGGTTTATCCCAGTTATGCAAGTTTGGTTTAACATTCAGTATAACCTAAAACATTATATTGAAGTACAACATGTCAATAGCTTTAAAAATATTAAATTCTTGGGGATAAATCTAACAAAAGATGTGAAATAATCCTACAATGAAAACTACAAGAAGTCATGATAAGAAAATAAAGAAGACATAAATAAATGGAGATATGTTCATGAGTTAGAAGACTCAATATAGTAAAAGGTCATTCCCTCTAAATTTATATATAGACTCAATTCAATCCTGGTTAAAATTCCAGCAGTATTCTGAGAAATTGATGAGCAGATGCTAAAATTCATACAGAAATGCAAATGACCTAGGATCACTAAAATAATCTTTTTTAAAAAAAGAACAAAGTGAGAAGATTAACACTGCCTGACTTTAAGACTTATTATAATCAGGATCATGTAATATTGGTGTAAAGATAGATGAACAGGTCACTGGTACAGAATAAACAGTGCAAGAAAATACCCATGTATTTGGACAATTCACTTAACAGAAATACAAAAGAATTCAATGGAGAAAGGATAATCCTCACCACAAATTTTTCTGGACAATCATATCTCTATATGCAAAAAATAAAATTCAATGTTCACCTACATCTTATATAAAAATTAATTCAGAATGCATCATAGACCTAATTTAAAACCTAAAGCTATTAACCTTCTAGAAGAAAACAGGAGAAAATCTTTGTGGCTTGAGAGTTAGCAGACTTCTTAGCTATAATACCAAAATCATGATCCACTGGGAAAAAAAGTAAAATAGATACATACGTCTTGGTCAAAATTAAAATGTCTCCTGGATGACACTGTGAAGAAGAATGGAAAGATAACCTAGAGGAAATATTTGCAGATCGGATATCTGATAAAGGACTTGTATCTTTCATTTACAAGGAACTTTCATACTCAACTAATAAACACACAACCCAATTTAAAAAGTGTGGAGAAGATTTGAATAGAGAATTCATGACTAAAGATATCCAGAGGGCATAGAAGCGCATGAAAAGATAGATGTACAAAATCATTACTCATAAATGCAAATTAAATCCATAATGAGACACCACTACACACATGTTAGAATGGCTAAATTGTTTATACTGACCATACCAAGTGTCGACGAGGATGTGGAGGGGTCAGAGCTCTCATATGGTGCTGGTGGGGATGTGAAATGGCATGGCTTTGCAAAACACTTGGTCAGCTTCTTAAAACACTACACATGCACATACCATGTAATCAAGCCAGTTTACTTCTGAAGAAAGGAAAGCATTATTTCCATGCAAGAATTGTACATAAATGTTCACAGCAGCTCTGCTTGCAACAGCCAAACACAAGGAATGACTCCATTTTAAATGGTACAAATGGACAACCGGAATCCCTCTGTGCAGTGAACTATTCCTCAGCAACAAAAAGGAACTGGCATGCTACTGTGTGAATAAAGCCTGCGTAATTAATTCTAATGAACTATGATAAGTAAAAGATGTCAGACAAAAAAGAGTACGTTCTGCATAATTCCATGTACACAAACTTCTAGCAAATGAAAACACATGGACAGTGTTGGAAGCAGATGAGGGGCTGGCTGTCTGGGGCCAGGAGCAGGGGCAGTAGGGGAGAGTACACAGGAGCAGGGGGACTTTGGGGAGGTACAGGTATGTTCACTCTCTCCACTGTCATGATGGCTTCATGTATCTTTTCACATGTCAAAACTTAACAAACTGTGCACTTCAAATACGCGGGACGTGTTGTGTGTCAATTATATTTCAATAAAGCTAGGTCTTTTTTAAAGCAAGAAATCCTTCTAATTTGAAGCAAGTAACAGAGCCTAACACATATTTCAGAGAGAAAATTACATAAAACTTGCATCCTTTATGCTTTAGTGAGCTCTCATGGAAATACACTGGTTTTCATACATGCATAATTTTGTAAATGTTTACAAGGAAAAAATGTGGTAACAGCTTGAAAATTAGCACAGGTGCATGTGAGTAATATCAGATTTTTTCTAAATAAAAGGTTAAAGCTCCCAGAAAACCAGGCCTTACTGAATAACTATTAAACAAAAGGAGAAAACATAACCCACCGTGGTAAATTCCCTGGCTATTGTTTGTGATGCATTACATATCTGGCAATCTTCTCTGTGGGGAATAAAAGGAACAGGTATCTATTGCTCTTGCCAAGCACTATGTGAGGCACTTTACATATATTATCCGACTTAGTCCTCATCAGAGCCCCATAAAGTTGGCCATTCAATTTCTGTCTTATCAGGCAGAGGACTGATTACAATGAACCCATGACCGCTCAGTAAATCTATGTCAAAAGCAAAGTTCACTCCCCAGTCCATCTGCTTCCAGACTGATGCCAAAATGCCAAACTGAGTCCACACATTATCTGCATGATAAAACTGCATTGCAGAGTTTAAATAACTATGGCAGAATACATTTGTTTGAACTCTTAATTAGTGTCTTTATTGGACCACAATCTTACCATGTGCTGTTGCTTTTGTTTTGTTTTTTAAAGGAGAAAAGGAATTTACAGAATGTATAACACAGCACCGGGTGCGTACCCACAGCCTTGCTCTGTTGCTATTCATGTAAACCAAAGCTTCCCAAGCTTTGATGCGCTTACAGACCACCTAGGTGTCTTCTTCAAATGCTCGTTAAGCTTTGGTAGGTCTGAGACAGGTAAGGCTCTGTATTACTAGCAAGCTCCCAGCTGCCGCTGCTGGTCCCGAAGTCACACTTTAAGGAGCAAGGATGAAAGTGAGACATCAGGTGTCATCTGATAAAGGCAACAAGAATGAAAAAAGGCACGGAGTCTACTAATTTGCCTCGGTTATTATTCATCTTGCCTATATTTCCATACAACTATCAAAATTGTTTTACAGTGCACTCATTACCAAAGCTTCAATACTTCAGTCAGTTAACTTGAGAAACAATTATGAATCTCCCAAGATGGAAAGGGCGATACCATGTAAATTTTTGTATACTTCTCTCATGTTTTCTACCTGAAGATTTCTCCTCACTTTCCAAGTCCTGGTGCAAACAACTCAAGCCGTTACCCCCTCTGTGAACCAATGTTCTTTGATGATACACCATCTCTAGATTGTCCATCCCCCACCAACCAGGACCCATCAAGGTCTAATGTTAGAGTAGGCAGTTGGTTAAACATAAGCAAAAGAAAAGCACCCATCACCAAGGAGGACTCCTCCCTGGCCAACCCCTGAGCCCTCCTTAATTCCCAGTTTCACAGTCAAGGACACCTAGCTTATCAGGAGGCCCAGACCATCAAGGACACCTAGATTGTCAAGAGGTCCAGGACCACAGAAGCTTCCCTGATTACAGGGCATATGCAAAGTACAAAGACTTTGTCAGAAAGTAACCCCACCTCAATAAAATAACATCTAAATCTAATACGTATTGTGATTTTGGCCCTTCTGTTGACTTCACTTATGGGTAAGGTGCCTGCACTGAGCAAAAGTTTATATAACCTAGAATTGTCAATCAAAGACATAAAATGCAGGGCAAGACCTCCTGCCACCTTAAGGAAAAGTAAAAGCCAACCTAATAGCAGGGCTGCTTCTAGTTTTCAGACAGGCTGCTCTCCACCCTTCTTGAGAGTGTACTTAGCTTTACTTAATAAAGTTTAAAACTTTCCTAAGCCTGTCTCTTGACTGAATTCCTTCTTTCAAGAAGACAAGAATCATAGAAACACAACACGTTTTGCCGATAACACTAGGATCTCCAGTTATAAGTGACCTTCATCCTGATAACAACTGAGCTTCCTTTATGGCAGTATTTCCAGAATCTCTCCTCTGGTTTTAGTTCATCTGCATATCAATAGGTGTTTCCAAGGAGTGCAGAGAATTAGTCTATCTACATATCAATAGGTAATCACAAGGGCATGCAAGGGTTTATCTGGACCCTAGAGGTTGGGTGGAGCTCTCTGCTATTCTGCTGCAGCCTGGTCAGGAGAGAGATGGGGCAACTGCTTGTAAGAAATAAATGGGTTTCTTAATTTTATTTCTCCCTTTGACTGATTTCAGTTTTAGAGGTATTTTGCCCCAGGATTTTCCTCAACACCACATGCTGTTGGCAGGAATTTGGAGAACTCTGTTTTGCAGATTTGAGGCAAATGGACCCACCCAAAAGGAAAGATGGACATCCCCTCATGGAGGAGCCGGGGTATGCCTGATGACACTAGAGAGAAAGAAGCCCTCCAGCTGAGAAGCCACCATGTGCTTGCTATGCTTGCTATTAGTGTTTCTGAGCCTCATTTTTACATATGAAGAAACAGCCAAGGCTCATCAGATGATGGGAAGTTTCCACAGAAAACACAGAGATAACCACAAACAAAAAAAAGCAAAATCTCAGAAGAAATAGAAAATGCTGGCACAGATTTTTTTTAAAAAGTGGCTCAGAGTGGTAGAAGATGATTCAACAAGAGCAGAGTCATTTTTAATGAATCTCTTCAGAACAGCAAAGTTCTTAGAAATTTAAAATGTGATAAAAAATTTTTAATTAAATAGAAGCTTTTTAAAATGAAATTGAGAAAATATCCCAGAAAATTGAAAAGAAAGTCAAGAAAGGGGAAAAAATGGGAAACAAAGTAGGGTGCCAACATAGTCAATAAATAAAAGCTAACTATACAAAAATCAGAAATCAGTAGGACAGGCATAGTATTTGAAAATGACAAGGTCAGAGGGCTGAGCTGCATGAGGCTGCCGCACAGTAGAATTAGATTGGGAGGGAGGTGGGGCAATGGATGCTGTTTTCATTTTGACTTAAATTTGACTTTTAAATTTAGTCTGTGTATTAACTGGAAACAAATAAAAATTAAATTCAAAACAAGAAAAATTTCTTTTTTGCTCTAAAGGCTAATTCTGGTCTATCTCTCTCTCATGAGTCGTTGTGCTTCTACCTGCAGAAACAGGGAACAAGCTCATCGCTAAAGCACCTGGTACAAAGAGGCATGGTCGTGACACACCAAGGAATGCATGCTTTAACATTCATTCTTTATTATGTGCTTATGTAACAGCTAACACACCTCACATGATGTCCTAAGTATTAGTTCATTTAATTCTCATATGATTACACCTATCTGTAAATGATATAACTGACGCTTCCAAATCATATGGTCAGCCAGTGGCAGAGCCGAGATTGGAAACTGACCAGGCTGACTCCATCCTCCATGCTCTTTACCCCTTTCCAATACACTCCATCCTCTAAGAGCTCTTCTGGGCTTGACTTCTAGCCACAGGCAGAAGCCTGGCTCTGTCATCCATGGGTTAGGGACATATAAACTTTGAACACTAAGCTGGAAAGGCAGTTCTGCATGCGGCAGGTTAGTTTGCTCCTTTCACTAAAAACTCTTAGAAGAGTAGATCAAATATTTTTTGGAGTTTGGAGGCAACAAAGAGCTTTCAAAGCAGTGAGAATTTGTTAGGCCAGGATCCAGAAGAAGAAAGAAGGCAAGAGAGACAAAGCCCAGTATTTGGAGCCACTTTCCCATTGAAGGCAGGTGTTACTTCCAAAAGCAAAACAAGGGCTGAGGGGCTGATCTTCCAACAGTCTCACAAGGCTAGGAAAGAAATTTGAATTCAGGACCAGCCAAAGAAAAAATGTCTTGGTAAACACCACAGCTTCAGGTTGGGACCCCACGGGTTCACACTGGTAGGAGCTGCAGATGAGAAACACATGAGCTCTCACAAACATTGATGCCATGCTTTAAAATGGGTCCATTTCTGGCTGAATGAAGTTGATATGTCCCTACTCTAATTGCCTATCAGGAAAGGAAGAAGAAGAAGAAGCATGTCTGAAGGATGAAAACTTCATCCAGAGCATAAAATTGCCACTACACTTTTTCAATACATAACGTCTAGAATGCAGTCAAAAACAAACATATATAAATAACAATAAGAACTTATAAAAAGAAGAGAAAAGTACAATAGAAATAGACATCCTAGAGATGAAGATATTGGAATTATCAGGCACAAGTTTTAATAAAAACTGTAAAAAGTTATCAAGTAGAAATTCTAGAACTTATGAAATTGAAGAGTCAGTGAATAAGCTAAGTAGTACATTAAATGTATTCTTAAGAAAGAATTGGTGAACTAGAAAATAAGTCAGAGAAAATTATCAGACTGAAGCATAGAGAGAAAAAAAGAAAAAATACAGGGAAAAAAAAGAGAGAGATGCCACTTTTGCCACTTGTATTCATCACAGGAATAGGAGTCTGAGCCTGAGAAATTAGGCAAGAAAAATAAAAGCATCCAAATAGGAAAGGAAGAAGTAAAATTACCCTTATTTGTAGATGACATTATCTTACATGCAGAAAACCTTAAGCATTCACACAAAAAAACTGTTAAAACTAATAAATTCTGCAAAGCTGTAGGATGCAGAATCAACACACAAAAATCCATTGTATTTCTATACATTAATAATGACTAACCTGAAAAAGAAACATAAAAAACAATTTCATTTACACAGCATCAAAAAGAACAGAAAGGTTAGGAATAAACAACCCATGTAATGTCCCAGATGAGCAGCCAGACTCCAGCTAACACTAATCTTAATACTAATATCAGATGATGAAGATTTAAGGGAAAAAAAAAAATACTGGAGAAGAAGAGTTTCATTTCCCAATGATAAAAGAGCCCATAAAATATGAACATATATCGACTCTAAACTTTTTGCACAAAGAAAACAGACAAATCCACCACCATGGGAAATTTTATGTCACCTGTATTGGTAACTGATAGATCAGGCAGATAAGGAATAAGTAAGAAATGGTTGATTTGGACAATACACCATACATGACCTAATTTATATATATATAAATTATTGCACCCAACAATGACAGAATTCACATTCATTTGCAGAGTATACATTTACCAAAATCAACCACATGAACCTAAAGCACATCTCAAAAATTCTAAAGATTGATACACTCAGTGTATATATTCTTTCACTAAAGTAAAATAAGGCTAGAGAATGGGTTTTTTAAAAAGTAATTTGAAAGACCCCCAATTGATGGAAATTAAGCAATGTACTTGTAAATAGCCATGGGCCAAAGAAGAAATCATAATAAATGTTAGAAAAGTTTGAACTGATTGATAATAAAACGTCCATATCAAGATGAGTGGAGCATACCTAGAGCTCTGCATCGGGGAACATTTACAGCCTTAAAAACATCTACTATGAAAGAACAAAATCTGAAGATCAAGAAGCTAGAAGAAGAACACCAACTAAACTTAGGAGAGGGAAAGAAATGATAAAGTTAAAAGGAGCAATTCCAGAAATGGGAAAAAAATTAATGAAATAGGAAACAAATGTACAGTACAGTCAACAAAACACAGTTTTTTATAAAATTCATATTTTAGGGTATTTTTGGTTTTGAGGATGGCAAGGAAAGAGAGGCATTGACTTAGCCCGGGGTGCGGTCCCCAGTGTGTGGGGTGGGCCTGATACTAGGTGGAGGGAGAAGCCCTGTCCAGGGAGGGGTCCTGACTAGTTTGCACGTGGATGTGCTCATCACCCAAACAAGGACTCTGGGCAGAGTGTTATAACCAATGCGAGTGGGTTGAATACACTGATCACAACAGCAAGTTACACTTGACAAGCCTCTGTTTTAAGCTCCCTTCATTCAATAGAGTCACCTCTTAGGAAACCATACTGCCACACTAAAGGGGGAAAAGCACCACATTCCTGTAGCTAAGACCACTGACTTACCAAAGAGACTGTTCTGAAAACTTTCTTGCATGTTCACATATCGAGCCACTTCACAAGTCCTCCTGATGAATCCTGTAAAGGCTTTCCAGTAGGATGCCTGTCCCAGGGACAGCTGGGCTTCTTCAAGGGTGTGAAGTATCCTGCATTCGAAAAGCATCCAGAGAAAACTAAAATTTAATAATGATTTTCCAGAGGGCAGACCATTACAAATTCATCAAAATACATATAGACAAATGCCTGGCAGTCCGTTTATGTTAGAAATTAAATCTTTGAAACAGTTTTCTTAATATATTTTTGTCTATGAATGCTCCAACCCTAAATGAGTTAAAATCATCTATGGGAATATGTAAAATAGAGAATACAACAAATCAAGAGAAAAGAAAGTGGAATATTAAAGGCTGTAATAGGAAACAAGCTTTGACACTAAGAAAAACATTCCTTATTTGACATATTTGATAATGAACTTCCTGACAGCCAAGGAGAACAGAAATTGATCACACATACAATTTAGTGTCATAAAATAAAAACAAGGCAAAATTTCTGGAGAAATAGAGCTCCGAAGAGAAGCTGGCCACTGGTGGTTAATGTGAGAATTCCAATTAATGTAATAAGCAGGAACCTCAGTCATCACTGCAACGTAGACTAAACGAAGGTTCTAGATTTCTTGTGAAAGATTAAGCCAATCATTAAACCTTGAAGAAGCTGTTTAATATTTTCTATTTTTATCCTTAAACATCTCTTAATTCTATCCTTAACAGGATGTACTATGTTGATCTTCACTTGAGCAGCAGATAGCAAAAAGTAGGAATCATTCTGGTTTCCAATTGCTCAGAAGTTTTCTATCAAACACACACTTACACTGTGGAGATAAGCTGGTCCTTACAGGCATCAGAAACATCACTATCCCCCGGGGAGATGTCAGCTGCCAGCAGCTGGAAGAGCCTCACGCAGGAAAGGCTTGCTTCTGACAGCTGGCTCTCCACTTCCTGCCAGCCTGGATAGCCTTCAGGTACAGATTTGGACATATTCGTGTGCCCCGTGATGAACTCTTGCAAAAGATGACCCTTAGCAAGAAAAGAGGACATTGCTTTAATCCATAAAAAGATTATATCTGGGTAACAGCACTGCATCCTTTACCTCCTCTTACTTAAAGGGGTCTCTTTTGAACCCTACCTCAAGGGCCATGTGGTGGAGGATGCTGATCACCAAACTGGGTCCTGGACTGGAATCTTTACTCATGTTCAAGTGAATATTCAGACCCCAAAATAAAGGCTCATACAGGTATAAAGCAGAAGGAACCCTCATGTCAAGCCCATCTGTGCTGGCTGGTCCCCCTTAATAGCCCCCAGTGCACCAGGCCTCCTAATAGTCTAGTTCCTCTTCCCATTCCCACAATTAACCCAGGCTGAGCTGTGACCCATGTTAAGCAACTCAATGCAGCAAAAGTGACATGTACCCAGTACAGTCCTATATTTTCTCGTGCCTAGAGGTCCCCCAGCTGCCACATGAGAAGTGGAGAGGCCACACGGAAAAGAGAGACACTCAGGAGGGGACAGGTCCTGCCCCAGCTGAGCATCCAGACCACAGCCCCCACAGCCATCTGCCTGCAACCACATGAGATGCCCAGAAAGACGCAGAAGGACCGCCTAGAGGAGTCATGAGAGGTGACAATGTGTGCTTTGTCTTAAGCTGCTGAGCTCTGGGGAGGTTTGTGAGTGATAAATAGCCTAAGCCCCACAAGGAAGGCTATGCCACGTGCATAACCTATAAATACACTCATAGCCTGACAAGTCTTGCCAAGTCCCTGCACTGTGGGGCCTCTGAGATGGGCTTTACTGATGCAAAGCAATTTGGGATGGGCTTTCTGCCAGCAAAGAGCTTATGAGCCAAGAACAGAGAAGCTAATGTGCAAACAGGTAGTGGTTTTCATGCCTACCTGCCCTCACACACACTTCTCTTTCTGCCTGGGATCTGCTCCTGATTTCCCCTTGCTTCCAAGTCATACACCTGTGTTATAGCTCACTAGGGAAGCCAGAGATGCTGCACTGCATGCACCACGGTTCTCTGACCTCTCGTCCAGGACAGTGTCTCCACATCTGGGCCCTTTGGCATGCTGTCACCAGAAAGTAGGTGCCAAGAGCATTCAGTAGGCTCAACTGAGTGCACACTGTCCTTTTTGCTGTAACAGGTTATAATTCACATTTCCTTATTGCACTGGTTTTATTTTATGGTATATAAGGAAGAAGGTAAAAAATAAACACGTAATACTGAGAATAAACTGCAATAAAATGGATGTTATAGCTTGTAATGCTCAGTGAGAAAAATCCAGGCTCAGCTTGACATAATCACCTTTACAAACAAACCCTTCAGCATCCTGCAGTCCCACATGAGTGCTCAGCAAAGGCTCAGCAGAGCCAGGTATCCCAGGCAGGCACACAAAGGGAGAACATCTTTCTGGTCATTAGAATGCACAGCTTTGCTCCACCTGACTGGTCACCTCCACCTTTCTTTGCATAGATACAAATAAATGGAGCCGGACAGGGAACCCAGGAAACAGACATGGCATGCTGTGAACATCTGGGGTGCTCTCTGGGAGAGCCATTTAATGTCAAGTAGATTTTGGCAGAAGGGTGGCAGACATTGCCTATAGGGTCACACAGGAGGATGGAGTCCAGAGGCACCTGGGAGTCCGTGGGCCAACTGCCTTTAAGCAAATGGCTGATGTCAACACCTGCCTTGTAAAATTCCAGGTTAGGTACTAGCATGTTTGGGGGGGTTAGCCTGTGAGATCAGGTGGTGGACACTTACAGTGTCCTCTGCTGACCCAAGGAGCTTGGTCAAAGCCCTGGTCTCATTGGAAGAGGTGTGGTGACACATCAGCTCCCGGAGGCTGGCCCAGACGCTGGCGTTCCCCGGACGCCGGACGGCCGCTCCCTCAGACCCGTGTCCATGCAGGCAGCCGACAGTAGCATTTTTCATCAGCAGCTACAAGGTAAGTGAGGGTGGTAAGGTCACACTTAGAGAGACTCAGATAGGCCCCTAGGGCCTAGGAAATGTCAAACAGAAATCAGCAATAATCACTATTTTCAAATAAGACATAAATTCTTTATTCACTGGTACCATTCACAACAGGAGCAGACCCAAACACAGCGTAAGCTTCTTGACTGTTGTATCAACTTTACCTGCTTTAACTCCTGAAAGAACACGCCCTTTTCCAGTTTCAACTGGTCAGGTCCACCTGCTTCAGGGTCCTTAGCTGCTGTCTCCAGGCCAGTGAGGACTTCTGTAAGATTGACCAAGGGCTGATTAGTACTCCCCTCAGGTGAGCACCCCCAGGCCAACGCCTCCACGTGCACACGAACCAATCAACATGCTTTCCAGCAGACTGACCTGTTACCAGACATTCTACCTTCTGCCTAAGGGAGGAGAAGTGTGAAAATCATGGCAATACCACTTCAGCCCCTCTGAGCCGCGGGCCAGTGGAGTGGGAGGCGCAGGAGTTTCCCTGGGGAGCAGCAGCTCCTGCTCACTTTCCTCTCCACCAGGAGGGGAAAAGCCTCCAGCCCGCCTGCCACATGCCCAGCTGCCTCCTAGGAGGGCAGAAGACTGGCACAACCCACACAGTTCACAGGTCCCCAGAGAGGGGCATCTGTAACCGGGGAACCTGCTTTCCCTGCCAACACCCAGAGCAGGGCAGGAACCATGAGGATGATACCCAGGAGGCACTAGGACCATTCCAGCCTGAGCTCAGGGGACTTGGGAGGGAATGTGCCAGTCCCCTCCCCAGCCAGAGAATTGCCCTCCTGCCCTGCCCCCTCCCCATGTGGTGCCCGCCCTCGGGGTCCTGAACTTACAATGCCCACAGGCGCAGGGAAAGGCACAGATACCAGGCCCTGCGGTGGGGGGTGGGAGATGACCATCTGCAACTGGGCAAAGGTGTCAGCAGCCTCAATTTCACTTTAGCACTGGCACAAGGGTGACAAGTGACAGCAGAGGTAGTTTACCTTGGGTAAAATGTAAATTCTGTCCTATGGCCTTTGTGAGAGCTCCATGGAGCCGAAGCAGTGTCTTCAGAGCCGGCTGCTGGGGCAGGTTCTGGAGAACATTCTGCAATTTCTGTAGATGCAGGAATCTGAGGGGAAAATAAATAAATGAAATAAACAGGAAGCCAGTCAATTCCACTCACAGGGAAATGACCCTTGGGACAGAGCCTTCATGGACCGAGCATCCAGCTTCACTTGTACACAGAACCAGGTTCTTGACAGGGTGCAAGGCTTCAATCAGCCAATCTAGAGATTCTTTTAGGTACTTAGTATGGACTAAACATTCCTTTCACCCCCAAACAGGAAAATATTTTGCTAGCAGCATGTCTAAGTGGCAAAGTTCAGGTTAAAATTCTAGGTGAGATTTAAAGACATTTGCCAGGAAGTCTCCAGTTATCAGGTGCAGAAAAATATTTCAAGAAGAGTTTCAGAATATTGAGATGTGTATGGTGGCATGCAGGACCCAGCAGCATGGCCCCAGTCGGTATAAATTAGTATCTCTGGGAGCCTCAGGGATGGCACTCCTCATCTGGCACATGGGTGTTGAGAGAACACCTTGCTGAGGGTCCCAGAGGCACCCCTGAGTCCTCAACTCCTGAGGATCCATAAAAACACAGAACCCAGGAGAGGAGCTCTCAGGACTCAGCCACCTTCCAGGAGGTGACATGGACTGGAGCAGGTGCCCAGGAGAAGGCAGACCTGTGTCTCAGGGTGCCAGCATCCTCAGTAAGAAACAGGAAGGCTTAGGGCCCTGTGCTGTTCTATTTCTTTCCACTGGAAGTTGTGACTTAGCAAAAGAAGTATGAACACACGGCTGGAATAAGTAGCAATACAGCAGCCCAGGCCTCCCAGCCCCAGCTTATGGCCAGAGCATCGTGAGTACCTGAAGAAGCTGGAGGAGGGTGCACATCAGATTTCCCGAGGGGTGTGACTGGGAGTGGACACAAAAGTGCAGCTCTGGAGAGGAGGTCCCAGAGACCTTGGTAGGTGTGACAAACGGCAGGGAAGGCCGCCCAGGTGGGGAGGGCCACAAGGCCTCAGTGCAGAGCAGAGCCCTAACCACAGACACGCCCACCACCACCCACCTGCTGAACAGCCTCTCAACCTCACCCCAGGGCAGGAGAAAGCACGTGCCCCCACAATGCCAGAATTCACAAGGATGCATGTGCAAGGGGGCATCCATATAGGAAGCCATTGGATCTGTGGGAAGAAGGTGCAGGCGGGGGTGCCAGAAAGGTTGGATCAGCAGGAAGGGTGCAGGGAGGACAGCAGAGGTCCATAAGGGCCGTCTAGACACAGCCTCTCCATCAATCCCATTGCAGCTGCAAGGCCAGTGGCTCATTCCTTCTTCGAGGTGGAGGCACAGGGCCTCTGGGAGGCCTGCATGGAGCGTGCAGCAACCAAGAGCTTGGAAACCCACAGAGACCACCCAGTGATAGTAGCAGCCATGGGGAGGTGGGGCCCAGAGAGGCCAACTGCTGTACAGCTCAGGGTTTGTCTGTCACCAGAAAGCAGCTTTGTATGACCTGTAACAAAAGTGGTGTACACGCAGAAGGGGAGGCTAACAGGGGCCCCTGCTTGCCTGGCACACACAGCCAGTGAGGAAGACCTCATCTTCCCGCCCTGAGTGTGTGCAGGACTTAGGTGTGGTAGTACTTAGAGCCAGTGCAGCCTGTAATGACCCAATCCCTGAGCGAGCTAAGAGCCAGGAAATCTTCTGGTGGACAAAAGTGCCAGGGCCCTCTAGAGGCTTGTAGGGCCATTAAGGTGACCTCATGTGGTGTCTCTGTTAATGTGCATTAAGTAACAGAGGTGTTATTTTAAAACACCTTTAAAAAGAATAACACCAGGGGCCAGCAGTGTTTTCAGCACCCCAGGCAGTGTCCTGCACTAGAAGCTCACTAATGACAGAATGGTTTGTCCCTGCCCTTTGTCATCTAATGGTTGCATGGCATCTGCTGTTGCCCCCCCCACCCAGCTCCCACCCTACTCTGTCATGGCACCCACAGGCCCCAGCAAACTCCAAAGCAAAACCGGGAAACTGGACCTTCCAAAGGAGATCTTCCTGCTTCCTAATGTGGCTCCAAGAAACACAAAAGGGTTGGAAGCATCCCCAGTTCCTATTTCTTCTGTATGCCATAAAAATGCCCAACCAGTCTGACAGCCCAGCTCTCTCTGAGCCTTCTATACAGGTTCAGGAGTGTCTGTGACCCATGCTTTGAACTGAGCCCCCTTGAGACACTGCTGGGAAGTCTTACTGCTCTCTTCCCAAGAGGGCCTACATTTCAGGAGCATGAAGACCCATCAGCTTGCTACAAACTGCACACTTGCTGAAGAAAAGAGCTGGGACCACAGCAGAGCCGGCCGTTTTGGCACACGGGTTCTGGTTTATCTTAAAAATAGAGAAGCCACGAGTTCATCTTGTCCTACTTCTGAAATATTTCTGGACCTTATGTAAACATTTCAACTCTAGAACATTTCATAGTAAATATGAAAACAGGTAGTTCCTTACATGGAAGTACCACTGCAACGTTTTCGTGCATTTTAAAACAAATGTCAGACAGAAAACCTAAAATCCAGAATGCTGATGTCTTCTCTAATATTGTTCCCCCATGAGGTGGTGGTTTTCCACATGTGAGCAGGCATCGGACTGCTGCAAATAGCTCCGTGATGGTCTGAAATAAAACCTTGCATTTCCAGACACTACCTAGAAATTCATTGCATAACTGGAGTTTTATAGAATTCATTTCATCGCATTCTTTCAAAAGCACTGTTGTCTCGCCTAACAGATAAACAAACAGGAATCTGCCTTACAACTGTGGAGATGCATGGCTGCCCTTGGGGCCATCCGCCGGCACGCTCTCATTCAGGAGAAGAACCACAGAGAGCAGAGCTTCTGCCACCCTCCATGGCTCACTGGCCTCCTCAGCCTGACTCCTGAGCACCTCCAGACTGTGGGCAGCCCCTGCAAGCACCTTCTGGAGCAGGCCACCCTTCTGCCACTGAGCGAACACCTGCATCGTGGAGAAACCCGAATGTTACTATTAGCAACAACACATTCAGAAGAACAGTATTTACCTAAGTAGTAACAGACCCCCAGATGACAGCCCATTCTTAGGTTGTTGGCAGTTATGTCAAATGTCTGCGCACCACACTTTAATTTCTACTCAGAAATTAGAGGTGACAAATTGCAACAATGGTTGCAATGTAACTTCTCAGTTAGGGCCCTGCTTCCCTCCTTCCTTCCTCACTCCCAACCCCAAGAGTGAAGGTAATGACATATATTTCTCAATGAGTGACATATACTGTAAAAACTAAACTGACATGCTTAGAGTAGTATAAACATATTCATATACTTAAAATTATATTGTAATTAATATATGGTTTCTAAATACCATTTTATGGCATGGATTTGGGGATAGTGATACTAAAGACAATTGGTGTTGTGATTTATCCTCAACATTACACCAAAATTAGTTTGTTCATGCTCAAATTATGAGGCTTGGGTAAATAATCACAAGCATCTCTGTGGCTAATAACCCTTAACTAATCGTGAGTTTAGGATTCCAGGTAACACACCAAGCAAGGGTGGCCACCTGACCATGTTGGGGCTGGTCAGGTCAGCAGTGTCCCCTGGTCACTTCAGTGCCACCAAGTGGATGATCACACCCACATTTTTTTAATGACCTTTTTTCCACTAATTGACAATTTGACATTTATCAGTGATGCAGTAGGTAAACAAAAGTCAAAACATATGAGTCCTTTGAGGGAAACTTGTGATGGGAAGTGAAAGTGCAGTAAGATGAGGGGAGAGTGACCGCTAGTTGAACCTCTGGTTCATATGGACCCCCCTCCCAGAAAGACTGGGATGTGAACCAGCCTAGGTATGGGCTTCCGAGGCCAGGGCACACAGTTGCCTGCTCTGTGCTGCGCCAGCGCATCCGTGAACACACCACAGCCCCTCCTATCCATTGCCTTGAAAGGCACAGTCACTGTGGGGGCACAGTGCTTCCTGTCAAAACTGGAGCAGAGGGACAGGCCAGCTGGCACCCCACATGCTCCAGGCCTCTGAAGCTCTGCACCCAAATGCCGAAGTAGGGCATGAAACCAGCCAGTGGCAATCCCTCAGGCCCATAATGGATTGCAGTTCTTGTAATGCACACAGGTGTCTAAGGGGGGCTTTATGGTGATATTTCGGTTGAGGGCTCAGTGAGCTGAGGCTAATGGATGCAATAGGAGAGGGGCACATAAGGGCCAGGATGCAGGGTTCCCAGGTCCCTCCCTGGGAGGACACAGAGAATGATGTGCGCAAAGTGGGTGGATATGAGGGCTTCGAGCTTCGTTAGCAAAATGAGTCATCTCCAGAGACGGGCTGCACAGCTTTGTACCTACGTCAACAACACTGCATTGTACACTGGAAAACTTGTTAAAAGGGCAAATCTCATCTTCTGTATTCTTACCAACATAAAATAAAATGACAAAATGTTTATAAATCCAGCAATAAGAAATGCAGGAGGAAAGTGAAGAGGTTCAGACACATTTAAAAGTGGTGCACACCAGGACAGAGGTGTGCTGTTGGGGGACAGCACCTGTCTGTAGACTTGCAGCCAGCTGACTGCATGGACCAGATAGTGTCTGGCTGCTGACCATCTGGGGTGACAGTCTCCATGGTGACCATCTCTGTCAGCTTCATCCTCAGAGGTGCCAGACAAGACTGTACACACCATCCGATTCAGCAAACTGTCTGTGGGAATCTGGCAATGATATGAATAGTATTTAGAAGCCAAAAATTTTTCTAGAATGTTTCCCTTCTGAGACTAATACACTGTCTTGCCAAAGGAAAAGCTCTGATATTATTTGATTGAAGAAGTAACAGGTTGACAGTGTCACCTGTAGCGTCCATGTGGATGTACCCTGAGGAGAGGCCTGGGGAGTTGGGAATGAATTGCTTAGAGTTTTCAGGAGAGCCCACAAGCAGCGGGACCAGCTGTTCTCCAGCCACAGATGCAGGACGGGCCAAATAGTCCTCATTTCACTCTCCAGCCAAAAGCAAACACAGGCCTGTCCAGTTTAACTGAAATGGTGAACTAATAAAGTTGCATTGCCCGAAAAATCTTCTTTCCTAATTCTCAAAGATGGATGAAGGTGGAAGGATTCCAGTTGGGGTTCTGGGTCAGCCACCATTTAACAATCGGAGCTAAATCTCCTTTATTTCTGTAAACGAGCTTCCACACCTTTCTAACGCAGTTCTGTGGAAATACTTAGGTTTGTGTCAAAACAAACCATGTCCCCCTGTCACAGTTACCCACAATCGTGGGGTCACCCTTCAGAAACTCGGTGGCAATGGCCAGGCAGCATCAAAGGCCCACTTGTTCCTGTTGACCCTTCCTTTAGGATCCAGATTAAAAATATTCACTTGTGACTATCAAGTTGCAAAGCCACTGGGTTCCCCCTGGTTTTTAGTCTGGTTTTTTACTTTAATTTAAAAAAAGGAGGCAGGTGGTACCACGTGGCCTTTTCAGGAACTAGGGCCCAGTCCCTGACCTTAGGACGCACACAGTCCATGAGAGGCAGACAAACAGCCTTCAGGTTCCCCAGGACGGGCCCGGTCACAGACGGTCACAGCGGAGGGGCTGCTGGCTGTGAGGTCAGGAGAGTTTATCCAGGATGTGAGGTAAAATGAGTCTGTTTCTCAGTGGGAAGTGGAGGAAGTGGGGGGCCAGCTCCTCCATTGCAGGGGCGGGATATGCAGAGGCCCCAGAGTGGGGCAGCATCCAGAATCAGGCAGGACCCGGGGGGACCTGGGAACCTATGCCATGCTAGCCTTACACGGGGTGGAGGCAGCGTAATGGCCCCCAAAAAACACTCGTGTCCTAATCTCTGATCCTAGGAATATGGAAGGAGGGAACTGGGCTTGCAGATGAAATTAAGTCTGCTAATCAGCCAACTTTAACTTGGGGGATTATTCTGGATGCTCAAGTGAGCCCAGTGGAATCCCTGGGTCCTTAGACGTGGCAGACAGAGGCACTAGAGTCAGAGTGATGGCCACGAGACAAACTCCAGCAGCCATCACTGGCTTTGAGGAGGTTGTGGAATGCAGTGGCTCTGAGGCCTGGAAAAGCAGGGAATGGCATCTCCCCGGAGCCTTACGGAAGTAAGTGTGTGCTGTTCAGGCCCCGATGTTGGCGGCAGTTTGTTACAGCAGCCATGGAGACCTAGCCCTGTGACACTCGATTTCCACGGAGCTTTGTGGACTCTTAGTGATATTCCCTGACCATTGTCCCTTTAATTCTAATCTCTAAGTTTTTATCATTTCAAGGTAAAAGTCTTCTATAATTTGACTCAAACTATATCCTAAATCAATGAGAAAATGGAGTCATAAAGTATCGAGAACACTGGAGTAAAAGCCAGCTGGCTGGACTTTCTCATCCCACCTACGACAGCACCCAGGAGAAACGCCAAAGGCACAATTCCAAGTCCTACAGGAGGCAAATCATTAACAAAAGTGTGCCAGTGGGACAAGAGCAGAAAGCTGCTTATATTCTGGCTATGCCCGAGACCAGCCTGGCAGAGGGTTTTCCAAACACCATGCCAGAGAGGAGGCAGCAGGCTGAGAGCCCAGATCCAGAGCCCAAAGTTCAAAAGCAGCAGTCTGCACCCAAATGGTAGCTGCATTTGATGTGAAAAGAGTCATCAGGAAAGGACCAGTCTGTGGGAACTCTGAGAAATGAGCAGAACCCACCCCCTGAGTGTGGATCAAGGGGAAGGCATGGCTCTTTGCGGAAGGCTCAGTACTTCAACCCTGACCTGGGTGCTGCTCCAGAAAAGCCCTCACCCCAGAGGAGAGGTCCGTGCACCAAGGGGAGGCAGATGATCCTTGGATTGATGAAGGAGAACCATGCGGGAACAGAGTCCCTGCAGGACCTCAGGAAGAGCACCAGTGAACTGGGTCTCAAGGGGTCAGCTAGTTCAATGCCTACATTTTACAGTTCGGAAAGTAATGGCCCATCTGCTGAGCCCAGTGGCCTCTAAGACTTCCTCTTTGCCTGGGGAGCAGCCCCTCATACTCCAGTGTCCCATCAGGCCCCCAGTAGCTGCTGCTGGTCTTCAGAACTCACACCCTCACCTGACCTGGCCTCTCCCGCTGCTAGTGCCCAGAGCAATGAGGTGTCCTCCTACTTCCAAGCTTCCTTTCAGGCCAGGAAAAAGTGACAGGGTACAAGCACAGGGACACCACTAGGAAAGTCAGACACAGCAGGCCCTCCGGGTCCCAGGAGCTGGGATAGTAAAATAACCCCTTGTCCTGCTGTCCTTCCTATCCCAGCACCCACCCTACCCAGGAGTACATTCTAGAGTCACTTGCCAGGAGAAACACAACCGCGTGAGAAGCAGCCGAGCATGTGCATACCTCCTGTAATTCAGCTGGATAACTCAGGATTCGTTCTGCATGAAGGGCATCAAAACCAAACCAGGATCTCAGGTCATCCTTGACCTTCTGTGGATGCCACACCAGCATCTGCAAGGACAGGTGGTAGCCTGACTCTGCAAGACAACCAATGATTCACACAGTCAGGTATTCCAACATTGTGACATGCTGAAGCTATTCTAAAAACGACACCCTCTTTGCTTTTAAAGGAAAAACCAATGCAGACCAGCTGCCATTTGGACAAGCCAAGAGGAGAAGCAAGCCAGCTACCAGTGGGTGTGCAGAGGGTGCTCTGAGATAGCCACTCTGGGATAAATGACAGCAACGTTTCCAGATGATAATCGGACAACATACTTCAAGGGCTTCATGAAATTCAAATCATTCAGCCCAATAATTTCACTTCTGAAAAAAATCTTTCTCAAGAAACCTTATCAGGCATCTGAAGAAAAAGTCATGTACAAAAAGTTTACTGCGTTGGTTTCATCCTGCTTAAATTTGAAAAGTCAAAGCCTCTAGCATGGAGAAAAAGGACAAATCATGCAATAGTCACAATGTAAAAGACTACATAGTCTTGAAAACTGTACTGCCAAAAATCATTTAAAGTCATAGACCAAGGTTCCCCTACCAGAGTTAGTCAAGGTATTAAACTCATCAGCCACAACCAATAGCCCAGCAACAAACAGCACTGCCTGCAAGTGGCACTCCCCAGACAGAATTCTGAGACCTCCAAGGTTTGGCAAAATCTCTGTGTGCGTATGGCCTGGCAACTTCAAACATAACAGCACATAAATCCATTTCAGATCCTGATTCAACACCATCTGCTGAATGCCTACATGTGCCAAACTACATGAAGCCATTTTCCCGTGCACGAGCTCATGGTGTCCCCAAATGAATGCTGTGGGTCCACAGAGAAGGCACAGGCCTGCCACTACAAAATGAGCCCAGACATGGGAACTTCTTCAGTGAGAAGGAACTGAAGGTAGAGCTGATCCCAGGAATCCAAGACTCCTGCCTCCAGGCTGATAGTCTTCCTGGGATCCTGATAAAAGGACCAGGCTTGCGATTGAAACTAGCATTTGTTGTGTCAAAGAGGTACCAGGTGAGCCCTCCAACAAGAGGGCAGGCAGGTGCAATAACATCCCCCTTTTGGGAGAAGGCAGCAGATGCTGAGAGCCACTTAAGGTCAAACTTCTACATCAAGTCATGCTTCGAACCCAGATCCAGTTTCCAAGTCTACACTGCAACCACTCATCTCCACTGTTCTCAGAACGTATGGGAACTATTCATAGATTTCCAGAGAGGAAGAG
This sequence comes from Manis javanica, assembly GCF_040802235.1. NCBI lineage: Eukaryota > Metazoa > Chordata > Mammalia > Pholidota > Manidae > Manis > Manis javanica. Next base: position 99,404,294 of record NC_133161.1, on the reverse strand, counting down.
GGAAAAACAAATAGTAACATCAGTCAGGGAATGGGTATAACACCCTAAAATCATTCTGAAAAGTAAAAGACAGCTTCAGTTCTGAATGTCCTTACTGAATGACAGAGTTCCAAATGTGCAGGTTAATGATGCCAATGAGTAACATGACTGGGCCATTTGCCCTACACCACTAACAGGCATGTCCCCTCCCTGCCACACACTGTGACATGCACATGAAGCAAAGAATTTTTTCTTGAAGACCAGAGAAATGGAGGTCATTTTCATTGCCTCTAGAATATGTTTTGTAATTGCATTCCTCAGCTTTCCTGCACTGGCAAGTTGATAGAAAATAGCTTATTTTAATTACACTCTTAGCTGTAATTACATTTCCAATTGTAAGGTAAACCGATTGCTCTAATTTGGATCAGGTTCAAAAACTTGAGTTTATAATGAGTCTGTTAAACTTGAGGTCACTGGGAGACTTCAAGGAGGTGTTCTATGTACCTCCCTCCACCTCTGGTTTTGTTCAGAGCACAAGAAATAATTCCCACTGGAATTCACCTGTGGGAGAGGCGAGCTAAATAGTAATAACTTGGTTGCCCTTTACAGAGTGGAAGTGGACAAAGAAACTGCTCCTCTCTGTGGAGCTCCTGCTACAAGGAGCCCCCAGCCAGAGGACCTAGAGTGTGACTGGGGAGATGGAGAGCATCAGGGTAAACTATTCCCTGGACAGGAAGTCTGCAAGGGTTCACAGGAACCTGTGTGTGCATCCATCTCAGTATTCAAATAGGACATTTCCAGAGGAGAGCCGATGGAGGGGATGTGACCCTGAACCCCTGACTGCAGGTTGGCCACCCCTCACACCTGCCCCAGGGGAAGCTTCCCACAACACAGACCCAGCTATTCTGCTCCGGGGTTCTCCTGTGATCAGATCTTCTTCTGAACTACCTCCTGCCATTGCCCACTATCCCACACAACCTGAATGCCAAGCACAGGACCCTCACCAAGTCCCAGGACTTTGCACACACTTCTCCCTCTTCCTGGAAGTGTACCCTGTCTCTGCTGAACTCTGACTCACCCTTCAAAACTTCTCCTTGAAGCTTTTCCTGAGAAAGATGTCAATACCCTATCCTGTGGCCTTTCCTTTTTCTTTATTGACACATGCCTCCTCTTTACTAAACATGACTCTACTGAGAGCAAGAATCATGTCTTAGTCAGTTTTTTATTCCCACTGCATGGAACAATGTTTGGTTCATAGAAAGTGCCCACTAAGTGTTTACTGAATGAAGGATTGAGTAAATGGATAGATGGATGGATGGATGGATGGATGGATGGATGGATGGATGGATGGATGGATGGATGGATGGATGGATTGATGGATGGATGGATGGATGGATGGATGCATGGATGGATGAATGGATAGGTGGGTGGGTGGGTGGATGGATGGATCGATGGATAGGTGGGTGGCTGTGTGGGTGGATGGATGGATGGATGGATGGATGGATGGATGGATGGATGAATGAATGAATGGATAGTTGAATATAAATTCTAACTCCACTGTTCTCTCCCTGTATGCTCCTGACAGAAAGACACAGAAATAGATAAGAAGATTATTAAAATTAAAATGTCTAGTTGATAATTTAAGAAAAAATACTCCAAAAAGAGAGTATAATAGTGGTTGCTGGTGTTTCGGGGAAATGAGAAAATATTGGTAAAAGGGTACAAACTTAAGATGAATAAGTTTTGGAGATCTAATGAACAACATGGTGACTATAGTTAATAATGGCGTATTGTATACTTGAAATTTGCTAAGAGATCTTAAGTGTTATCACCAAAAAAAAGGTAACTGTGAGGTGATGGATGTGTTAGTTAATTTGATTGTAGTAATCATTTCACAGTGTATACATATATCAAATTATCCCACTGTACACTTTAAATATATATAATTTTATTTGTCAAAATAAAATAAAATGAATATTCAATGAAAAAAGAAAGAATATCATGGGTTAAGGATAGAGCTAAATAATTCTATGCTCTCCCTACAGAAGGGCTGTCTATTCAGTGGTGGGATTTACAAGTTCACACCAGCCTGCCTCCTCACCTGCTTTCAAGTATTTCTCCCTAATAGGAGCTTAGAAGAGAGGAAAGATTAAACTCACAGATACAGTGATAGATCTAGCCTTAGAGGATATCAACTCAAAGAATTTTAAAATCAGTTATTTTTAATTAAAACTATCATTGTTATTAGCAATGACTGCAGAATTGCAACAATGGCAGACAGTCAAATTCATTTGTGAGCTCTAAATTTTCAGTCCATTCTCTTCTATTAATAGAAACAACTAATTCTTTTTGCACTCAATATTTTAATTCATCTCTTTGAATAGCATTTTAGCTCTACAGTGGCCATCAGTAAACGTAACTAGTGAGCCATCTGAAATATTGAAATAGCCCTTAGGTGCCCGTACCAGTAGCTGCTGCTCCATTTTCCTGCAGGAGTCTCAGTATCGAAATAGTCACATTTAGCATGATTTCAGAAAATGTGGAAAAAGTGTGGTTGAATGGCAGCCAGTCTAAGTCTTCCAGGGATGTGACAGAGCTGGAAACAAAACAGAAGCATTTCGATATGAGTTTGTCGTTAGCAAACCAAGTTTCCAGATTTACAGGGCCACAATGTGGCCAGACCACTTGCATACCAGCATTAATCATGGCTTTACCACAACCCTAACTCCGTGGACTAAGGGCTCAGCTTAAGAGTCAGGGCCTTTCTTATGTCACTGGGGCAATGACAAGTCCAGTCACAGCCCAAGTGCTCCAGTCTCAGAGAAGCAAAGAAGCAGTCAGCCTGGGGGCTCTGCATTCAGTTTCCTATTTGGACGCAGCCCTCCGGATGCCCCGCACTGCAGTCCTCCACTTGCCTTCGCCCATGGATCTGAGTATGTCCGTGCTTGTCAAACTGGTTCCCAGCACAAGGGCCTCTGGGAGCGCACATGTATACAGTGCTGATTTTGTCCTTTAAATATCAATAGTTTATTTTATAAATAATTACACCTCAACTTGTAAATTAGAAAATCCATTCAACTAAAGCGAGAATGTATCTAAACGTGAGTGACAGGAGACCAACAATACATAAGTTGTGCTTCAAACAGGTTCTTTTCCTGTAACTTCTCATAAAGGAAAATCTCTCCTGGCACCCTTGCACATCAGAAAGTATCCTAAATCTATAAGATATACCAGTAGAAAACTGGCCCCACATGCAAATACTGATCTCAAGGACTGCAGATTTTCTGAATTTTGTGTCACTGCAGCAAATATAGAAGTAAACCTGGTGCTGGAGCTCATAGGGTTCAATAGCCATCATCAGCAACTCCTGATTCCAAACACTGGTCTCTCTCCATAGAGCCCAGCACAACCGCTGCCCACTGCTAACATGTTCAGGGCTTGGAGCAAGAATAAGAAGGGAAGTGCCCCACTGTGCTCAAACATTTACCTGGTAAGTCAAACCAGTAAACTGTCTAAATATGTTCCATTCTCCTATATTGACAAATACCACTTGGAAAGCCACGTTCAAACTTAGAATTTTCCCATTGTCAGAATGTGCACCAGAATGGGGGTTTGAGGAACACCCACCCCAGCACCACTTGCCCCCTGGCTCCATCAACACCTAAAGGGGCCTTGTGTGCACATATGTGAACACTCAGGCCTGCACATCCAAGCACCATCCACAGCCTCCACCCCACACTCCTGCCATCGGCTGCAGCCGGACCACCTGGGGCCTCAGGGGCACGCTCCAGGGAGGAGGGCTGCCCTCAGAGGGCAGTCAGCCCAGAAGGGGGCTCTGGCCATTGGAGCAGGGGCTCTATCATCAGGGGCTTTCTGAGCATATCTGTCGGTCCCAGGGGCTTCCTCAGTTACCGGCAGAGGCCTGGGCTGCAGAGGGCTCCCCTTTAAGGCAGGGACCCCCCACCCCTAGTTCTGGCCTTGCCCTTGTGCTGATTGTTCTTACTGATGGCAGATAAAATAAGTCACAGTTAAAAATCTGAAAAGACTATAAACTTCCACTAATACACTACCATAATAATACAATAGGTTTAAGAAAATTTGATTGAACAACAAAAAAAGACAGTGCTGTTCAAACAAGGGAAACCCATCCGGGGAAGGGGCCCTCTCAAAGGGAACCCCGGTGTAACAGGGGGGTCAGAGCCATCAGAGGAGACCAGTGTTCAGCCCCTCAGAGAACTGAGCTTTTCGTTTCCAGATGCTATTTTGGGCAATTCAGCATAACTCATTAAGAAATCAGTTGACATTATTATATGCATGTCACATCTCCAATAGTGATAAAACTTAGAAACAACCAGAATTTCAATTATAAATTATCAAGAAAATTGTGGTATATGATACGTTTCCAAAACAGAATATTATGAGGCCATTAAAATGCTCATTTGAAGACTGCTGGAACATATGAAACAATAACGATGTAATGCTAAATTATTTAAATGAGGGAGAACATGCTCTGAACAACATCACTGCACTTATGTAAAATAATTACAGCCAGGCGAGGGACAGGCGTGAGCTGTAAGAGCTCCCCAGCCATCTCAGGGTGACATCATTCTGGAGTTCTTTCTCTTCTCGAACAATTGTACTCAGAGATAGAGATTTTCCTATTGAAAAATGAAGAGGAAACCCCAACACACCCACAGTTAGTCATAGTTTTCTTCTTAACTTACTTCAAAACTGCCTGGAGGAGATGCACTGCCCCGCGGATACCGTCCTCAGCGCCAACACTGTCTGCATGCAGTCCCGACAGGAAAAACAGAAAATCCCAGATGTGGGGCTGCCGGTGCAGGCTTTCCAACTTCGATATCAGCTCCTCCGTCTGATTGAGATCCACCTGAGAGGAAACAGCACCAGTTTCCTTCTTAAGTCTTGTTAATTAGTTAAATGACATGGGTGTGGGGGGCTGCTGATGCCAAAGAGTAAGAATGCAGAAAGTCTGTTTCTGGGGACTCATGCCTGATATTCTGAAAGGACAGATTTAAAAATTGTCCTGTCAGGTTGGTTTTTTAAATGTTGTGAAAGTATGGAGGAAAAGAGGGATACAGGTCTGTTTTTGTAAAAGGCTATACCAATGTCTAAGACTTTGAGAAATCTTGGAAATAAATGATGAGTTGTTCAACTATGAACAGAAGTGGAATACTACGGTTATTTGGGGTTTTTCTGTTATTGCAACTGAGCCCAATCACAATGGGTACAAGGTGGTAATAACTGAGAACCGTGCCTCTGCACACAAACCCCTGACTCCATCCACACTCACTCAAAGAGCTGGTTTTCAGGGCACAACCAATAGAAGCTCAGTCTAGAAGAATGTAAGTAAAAATTTATGAGGAAAAGAATGTTCTGACAGCACAGTCATGGAATAAGAAACTAGAGACCAGATTTCTTTTCCTTGGAAAAAAAAAGACCCAAAGGAAAGAAGTAAATATGTTCATTCTAATGGGGTAGCTGCCAAGCACTTTCTCCCCAGGCAAAGGCATAAGAAGTGGAGATAGAATGAGTTTTTAACCCATTAAAAACTCAGCTCATAAGTCAGGCAGGAAAGGGTTGAACACCAGGGCAGTGCTTAAAAGCAACAGAGAAAAGGGTGATGTGGGAAGAGCAGGAAAGAAACCCGGATTTTGACTGAGCATTGACCACTTAGTCATAGGCCCCCCTGAGCAGCTGGCACATGGCACAGATCCTTCAGATCATTCTAGATCCCTGCGCTTTTCATACTATACACTGAGAATGGCAAAGAGAGAAAACAGAGCAGAGGTCTCCAGGCAGCCTTGAGCCACCCAGCCCCCTCGGGGTGAGAACAAGCCTGCTCTGTCTGTGTTGATCTCCCAGTTCCTGGCCCCTTGTCAACCTGCTTCTCACCCCTCAACAAGCTGAGTCCAGAAGTCACACGTTTACCCTTCAGAAGGCATATGGTGCTGCTATTGTTTTAAGATGGCTCCTCAGACCTCCAGCCAGTCTCAGAGGGCGCCACCTCCACTCCAACTTCAGTGGGAAGAGGGGGTCCTGTCCTCCTGTTTCGGACGGGGGCCTTGACTCACTGCAACTCCCACCAGCACGCCTGCCTGTCCGATGCCTAGACACTCAGCTTCTCTTAGGTGAGACAGTGACCCCTGCTGCGGCTCCCAGGCCAAGACCTTGACCTTTTCACTAGTCACGGCAGCCCCATGCCCCTCCATCCAGCTGCTGCCCAGCTGCCTGCACAGCCCTGAGTTCCCCCATCACTGCTGCCTGCTCTCCTTCTTGCTGCCCTCTGGGCCCTGGCCACTTCTCCTCAAACCATGCTCCCCTCTGCTCCCACGCTCCTCACACCTTCCCTTGGAAAATGTCCAGCTAGTTACAGTCCCCAGCTGCCCGGTCCCCACTGCCCCTGGCAGAGATACAAAGTGACACCAACTCCCCCCACCAAATCCATCACTGTCAAATCAGACAACCAGTTACCATTGTCATACATGCCACTGGAGCCCTAACTAGTTAACCTAGCTTGACAGTGTGTGGACACCTGTTTGACTGTCACAGTGTTGGGGAGCAGGGGGCAGCCAGGAGGGGGTTCTGATGGCACTGAGACAAGTGAGGTGTGTAGCCCTAGGTTTGGGAGGTCTTGAGGGGAGCAGGGAAGAAGGCGGAGCAAGTTATGTGCCAGATACATGAATCCCAGACCTGCTGAGATCAGGCACTCCAAGCCCATCTCATAAAGCCACTCACTCCAGTGACCCAGCACCCACGAGCCTCAGTCTTCCCCCTGCTGCTTTCTGGGTTCACAGCCTTGCTGGACAACATTAAAACTCCCCTTTCAACCCATCTCTTGAGTGATTCTGGCTGTCTAAAATAGTGTTACTAAATATCAAATCATTAGGAAAAGTGCTTGAAAAAAAGTTAAAAACCAGTCTTTTGAACTTAACCACCATATCTCTGAAGACTAAGTTTCAAACTTTTGTTAAGATACTGTAAAGGAAATAAATCTCCCACGTGAAACGTACCATCCATGCACCCAGAGGGTAGATGGCATTCTTAAGCCCAGAGATGGGGAGTTTGGAGCAGAGAAGGCTGCATAAACAAATGCTGTTACTTTCCCTAACTTAGATCAAGGCCATTTAGAATTCCTTCCTCACTAACTGAAGCTCCCAAACCCAAGTTTTCTTTTTCTTGTGAATTCCTCACATATTTATTGTCTCTGTCTAAAATGCATAAAAACTGCCTGCTTTGGTCATTTCCCTGGGTCTCACTTTTATTACTGGGTCTCTATACCTACGTAACTAAACTTCAATTTTTCTCTCCTGTTAATGTCTTTGATTCCTGGACCAGCAGGAAGAAGCGTGAAGGGCAGAGGAAAACCCTTCCCCCCAACAGTACTTACAGCTGGAAAACTGGAACCATAAGAAGAATCTGTGATAAAGAAGATTTCAGAGATATTAGCTCAACAGACAATCAGAAAGCATTTGCTGAGGTCCTATTTTAGATCTAAAACCAAATGAACCATCACAGAGTCCCAGCCCAAGGGATGATTACGCCCAAATTGAAGAATGACTCGGAAGGGAACAGTCACTTTTGATTTCCAGGACACACTGATAATAAATAAACTGGAAAATGGTTAATTGGTTAACCAAATTTCAAAAATTTGCCAGGAAGTATGTATTATTTTATCAATCTCTAATTCCACACACCTTGCGAGCATTCAGGACAGGACAGACTGAGTAAAGGGGAAAAAAAGATAAAAGTTGAGGAGGGAGAGAAGAGTGAAATTATGATTTTCCAGGTTATATTTAGAATCACATTTGTGACGTAACAGGAAATACATATATTGGTCTCTGCCCCAGGTCCCTAACACAGAGCTCCTGAAACCCTCATAACCTCCTGAGCGGTGAGGATGATAGGAGCTTCTCTGGTTATAATATTTGGTCTTAGTCCCTGGACCTGACCAAAAAGCTTCTAGGACTTCTGGACTCTCTAGAATGATCCCATGTCTTTTGTATGCTAATGATATGACTAGATAGCTTGTGGGTGGGGGGCTTGTTCCCAGAAAGACCCAGGTGGGGTTAGAGAGTAAACTTCTACCTCCCTACCCCTGACTGCCAGCGAGGGGCAGGAGGCAGTGACTAATCACCCAGGGACAATGACTTAATCAACCATACCTACTGAATGGACCCTTCCTAAAAACCCTAGGTGCGTGGGTTCATAAAGCTTCTGGCTGGTGAATAGTCCACAGGCCGGGAGGTGACAGACCCTAACTGCTTGGGGACAGACACTCCTGTGCTCAGGATCCTTCTGGTCCTAGCCCTGTAAACCTCTCCCTTTAGCTCTTCATCTGCATCCTCCATATATCCATTATGATTAACCAATAAGCAAGGTGTTTACTTGAATTCTGTGAGTCATAGCAGAATCCGAGGACAGGGGTCATAGGAACTGATTTACAGCCACGTTGGACAGAAGTGTGGGTAACCCAGGGACACTGCATGGAGTCTGAAGTGGGGGCAGTGGTGGGGCTGGGCCCTCCATCTGTGGGGTCTGTGCTCATTCTGAGTGGTCAGCATGACAACTGATTAAATGGTAGGATACCCGGCTGGTGTCCACAAAGGACTGCAAAACTTCTTGGTGTGGAAAAGCCACATATTTGGTGTCAGAAGTGCTGTGACTGGAGGAACAGGTCTTCTTTTACACATATCCCATGGGAGAGGGCTCAGATCATAGCAAATTGAAAAAAAGTGCAGATGGAGAGCTCATCTCAAAAAAAAACAAAAAATCAATTATTTCTTTGTATAACAGAATGCTGAACACCTCACTTGAAAAACAAATTTCATAGATGTAGAATGATCCCCAAAGAGCCCCTAACAGGAAATCCATCATTTGGTATCTGAAGCTATTCTGGTCTCTCATTGGTGCATTTGGGTCCCTGGAGAAATCTGCAAAGACATGTTTTGTCTTAGAAGTAACACATCATGTCACCTCCTCTGGGGAGTCTGTTCTCCATTTTTCTACCAAACTCTTCATTCCATTTTCTTGTATATGCTTCATGAAGAGAAAGAGGTTATATGAAAAGACAAATTTGAGATGGGTACCTAGAGTTGCCAAATATAACAATTAAAAACACAGGATGTCCAGTTACATTGGAATTTCAAATAAACAACAAATCATTTTTACTGTAAGTATATAATTTTTAATATAAGTACATACTGATACTAAGAAATTATTTGCTGTTTACGTGGAATTCAAATTTTACTGGATGTCCTGCATTTTATCTGGCAGCTGAGGTTAGAACAGTGTTGGAGGGGGGCCAGGATTACTGGACCCCAGTTGATCAATAAAGTTCACACTCAGCAAAGTGTGAAGTTAGAGGCCCCTTGCCAAGGTCCAAGCTTCTCCATCAGCAAGCCCATCTTTTAGTGAGCTATATATATATTCAGTCTCACTTTCTCTATTGTTAATTTATAAATAAGGGTTGAAGCCTCTTAGAATGTGGACATGAAAGCAAACTAATCAATCAAAGACCATAATTAAAAGTTTGCTAACACGGAGAGATCAATCCAAGCCAACCAGAGGTGGGGAAAGGAATCAGGAGTGAGTGAGTGAGTGAGTGAGTGAGTGAGTGAGTGAGTGAGTGAGAGAGTGTGTGTGTGTGTGCGCGCGCGTGCGCCAGCCAAAAAGGAAAAGAGAAGGCAGTGTGGAGAGGGCTGCAGAGATAAGCAGGCGCTGCAACGCCTTGATGACTACCCTGTTCAAGGTGTCCCCACCTCCCAGGGAGGCACAAGCATCCAGCCCACACTCCACAGCCCGTGTGGGTGCTGAGCCTGCTCCATGGAGGGGCTTTTTTCTAAGACTATAAGGACAGCCTGCTGGATGAGGGGGACTCACATGTGGACAGCACATAAAGACACAGCACATAAAGACCCAGCCCAGGCCTGGGTCCACGGAGGGCAGTGATGGCCAGGACAGCTTTAGTTACCTGGAGTCTTGGATCTTTTTACCCAAAGATGCTGTAAGTTTTTTGCCTTGTCCATCATTTCATAAATTTCCTCGGCAAGGTCCTGTATCTCTTTCAGGAAGACCAGGTCGTCCACCTGCCCATGGTCACCAGCTGCAGCTTGGAACCTAGATGAACTTTAAATGAATGGAATAAATACCCAGAGTAGAACTCTCCACAGGCACATTTCCTCCACATTTTTCAAGTTGTCATGCCCAAGGCCAAAGCAATTTCAGTTCAACTTGCCCCGTTTACACTTCCAACTGCTCTTAGGAGCTCATTTACTTGACCCTCATTCAAAATGGAAATTATCCTTTTTAAAAATCTTTGCTTTAAAAGGAGAGAGTTGTTCTCAATCACTTTACTATCTGTGATGCTCAGCCGTTTTATATGTTTAGAGTCATTTTGTTTTTCCTTCATCTGGCGCCTATCAGGCGGCCTGTGCTATGGAAGGCGCCAGGGGCAGTACCTCAGTGAACAAGGGCCGCCCTGCATACAGAGCACATGGGGTGGAAGTGGACAGACACACTGCAGAGCTGAGGGCTGAGGTAAATCCTAGCAGATAACCACCCTGGCCATGAGCTGGGGAATGTTTTCTCTTGTTTACTGGGACCCTCCTCTGCAGTCTTTACAGGTTAAAACCTGAAAAATGGAATGGTCCAGCCAGGGAATGGCCAGAGAGGTGCTGGGGGCAGGGCCCTGCTGCCAGAGGAGCGTGTGCAAAGGCCTGGGGACTGCAGGTGGCTAAGGGCCAGGGACGAGGGAGAAAGAGGGAGGAGACAGAAACAGAGAGAGGAAGGTGTGCAGTGTGAGAAATGGGGCCACACGCTCAGCTGTGGGAGGGAGTCCGCCTGGGCAGTGGGGAGCTAGGACGTTTTCCCAGGAACCACATGGTCTGATTGCCATTTAGAGTCCTCAGCTGCAAGGTGGAGGCAGGCTTCAGAAAGCCAGGATGGAAACCAGATAACAGCTTAAACGGCTTTGGAGGAAGAGGGAAGTGGACAGAGAGGACCTTTCATAACTTAATGCATGCTATGTTACCCGTGCCTTTTATTTATGTGCTTCTGAGGCTCTGAAAGCTGAGGCCTTGCTGACTCTGAGCCTGGAGGGCTGACCCTCCCAGGAGAGGGTACTCACCCACTGGGCACTTCATGTCTGCAGGTGTTGCACACCTGCCCAGGACAAGTCACGAGCACCTAGAAGATGGGCTTCCCGGAGAGGGAATCCTGGAGGACTTCCAGGTAGTGGTGGAAAGTGCACCACCTCCTCATAAGAGGACAGCTGTGAATGGTGGAGATGGAGCATCCCTGAGACCCAAGCCTGGGATGCGCACCTGACACAAGGAGAAAATCAGAGCACCTGCACCTGGGGCCTGCAGTCAGGAGGGCCTGGAGGGTCCCAGCCTTTGCCTCATTTCTCACTGTCTTCTTTATGTGTACCACAGTATCCCTTTGTCACATTTGTTAAAAATATATCCTCAGGGTGTTTATTGGTCTTTAATTTTATTTCAGCTGTGAGTAGTTTTCCTGCTAGAGACACTAATAGATGTAAAATGTGTTAACAAAAATGTTATCAGAGCAGTGCTCTAAAGGGGAAAACTTCCAGGAAGCCATAAACATCTGCTACAGAGAACAGCTCAAGGCGCGAGAGCAGGTGCTGTGAGAGGATTTCCTTTCTTCTTTAAAAACAGGGCCCCTGCAAGTAGATTCCTGTGGGCTGGTTGGAGCTGCGTGTGCCGACAGAGCCCTGAGGGATCTTGGTCCAAACCCCAGTCTAGCGGCCCAGGAATGTCGACCCACACCGTCTACCGGCCCTGCCTGATACACACGTCTGTGTACCAATCTCGTGGCGTGGGAAATGCACACTATGCAATTCCAGTTGGAAAATGATGATAAGGTTCCTACATGTACCATGTTATCGGGCGAAAAGAGGGTTTTTTTCCCCAGTAAACAAGGGAAAACATTCCCAGGAACTTTGAAATCAGCATCATCCACCCAGTCCACAACTAAGCTCAAATTAGTTGGGAATTGATTTTTGATCACCAAGAAACAACTGATTTAAAATAAAATAGGACTCATTTCACAAATTGCTGGAAACTTGTTAAAGGGACTAGGTGTGCAGTTCCATTTAGCATAGCCAAAAGGGAAAAAAGTAAAACTGGGGGACATTTTCCCGGCTTACAAAGTTACAGAACCTATCAGATTTTTTTTAAATCCCAATTCCTTCATTTTACAAGTCAGAGAACACTGGGAACATGAAGTAACAGTTGTCAAGGGCAAATTTACCGTGAAATAAAAACTAAGTTGGCACCATACCTCCGCAATCTAGAAAGAGGTCAGAGCAGGTTCCACAGACACTGACCAGGGAATAAAACCATCAGTGCCCTCAAGTCACAGTCCACTCAGAGCCAAAGGAATGAGGCCTGAGAAGCCAAGTGACTTTGGTAAAAGCACAGCATGGAGAGGGAAGCCAGGCCAAGGAACGGGCATGGGCTTAGTCACTTTCCATACACGTGACAGAAATCTCACCATTCAGACCGTGGTCTTTAATTTGAATGGGTCAGAATTCCAAAAGCACAAGAAATCAGTTACTGCTTCTGCTGTGGCCTGGTATTAAAGGATGAAAGTGACCCTGGGGAGCTGCAGGCCATGGTACAAGCTCTCCCACCTCGCCCAATGTGGGACAGTCCTGGGAGCAGAACTATCAGATTACAGAGACTGATGTAATTCAAGGCAAGTTTTCCCTGTAATAATGAACTGGTTTTATGTTCTTTTTCTAATTATTATTTCAAAGGTTCCTCAATTTGTTCTTAAGACCAGATTATAAACTATTACTAACATGAGAAATGTTTAGAGTAGAAGCAGCACATTGAAAATCCTGGGTTAAATATGGACGTGGTGATGGAGATTTCGAGCCTCAGGGAGTCTGTGTGTAGAGGAGTTTACCTGCTCCCGAATACAGTTCTTTCTTTGGACTTGGGCAGGGGGGAAACCAAATATTCATATATTTGGTCTTTGATCATGTGACCCTTGATCTTACCAGGTCTGAAATGGAGGGGGACAAGAAAAGGCAGGGAACTGAACTCCTTTCTTAGCCCTCAGACCAGTACTGAACCCCCTCTCAACAGGCCAGGATGCAAGCGGTGCACCAGTGCTCATGCGGGTCCAGCCACAGACCACAGGACGTCAGAAGCCAATGGGGTTCTCCAGGCCCACCCCTCAGACTGCAGATGAGGAGACTAAGACCTGTGAGGGGTCGATGGAATCAAAGTGTTTCTCAAGTCAGAGTCTCCTTAGAATACTGTCTTTAAAACTGGATCATAATGTCCACCTGATAGAGTTCGTGGAGGGTCAGCAGAGAGAATCTACATAAAATCTTAGCAAAGTGTCCAGCACCCAGCTCTCTGTAAATATGAATAAAGGGTTGTAATATTATAGCTAATGCTGGGAAAGGACTCATTGTCTCCATGAGAGCTGCAGGAATGAGCAAGCAAAGTAAAGCAAGAAGATTATTGTTTCTAGTACAGTTTGTGCTAATTTTATTAGTAGTTTACAAGTAAAACAACTTCTTACAGAATTAGAGTTATTTCCTAAGACAACTAGATCCAAAGGCAAAACTAATTCTCCTGGGGCCAGAAAGGAAATATTGGAGATCAGCTGCCTTGTGGTGAGTAAGGCTGGCCAGGGACTGGCCTCTGCCTCATTGTCAACCTCTGATTCAGGGCCCGCGCTCTGGGAGAGCCTTCAAGGGTCAAGTCGCTTTTGAAACCTGTAACAGACCTGTGATGTAGAGAAGAGGCCAAGTTTAGATACTCCCATCTGAGGATAAAAGAAAGAGCAAAAATTCTTTGGGACTTTCCTTAGGTCTATTTAAAAAATAATCCAAACTCCAGAGCAGACACATTGGCCATAAGTACTTGGTGTATTTTGAGATCTCTGTTTCCAACACACTCTCGGTTTCCCCAAATCTTGGGATTTCCAACCCAGCTCTCGAAGTGAAGAGCTTGTGGGCTGTCTGTCTGCAGGGTGAGCTGGAAAAGGGCAGCGGAGACACGGGAACACACTCTTAGTGTGTTGGGTTGGCGGGTGGGGGAAGAAGTCCCCAGGGGTAGGGGGAAGGCCTCCAAGGACACAGCTAGAAAATTCAGTTAATTCAAATTCTAACCATTTCACAATCTCTTCTAAAATACCAGTGGAAAGAAATGGCTTCACCCACATTTGACATCATTTGTTCCAGGTATAAAAGATCTCTGTTTATTGGCCATCATTTTTCACTGAAACAGGACAATTTTCAGCTATTTAAAAACTACCAATAAAATAATTTCTAAAAATTATTATATATTACTATTAAAATGTAAATTAGAATACTACTCAGCCATAAAAAGAATGAACAGCTGGCACACGCATCAAGAGGTTTGGGTCTTAAAGCATCATGCTTAGTGGGAAGACACAAGCCAATCTCATAAGATCACATCCTATATAATTCAATTCATGTAACTTTATTTAAATGTATATAAATGTGTGCAATTATAAATAATGTGATTATACATGATTATATCTGAAAATGTCAAAACTATGGGGACAGAACAGATTTAGAAGTTGCCAGGGACAAGATGGGGATGGTGGGGTAAGCATGGTTCACAAGAACAGCATGAGGGAGTTTCTTTGCACTGACTGAACAGATACAAGATACTGATTGGACACAGTCACAATATACATTGGTTGGGATGGTGGTTACATGAGCCTATGCAAGAGATTAAATTGTATTGCAGTACACACACACACACACACACACACACACACACACACACACACAAATGAGTGAATGTAAAAACAGATAAAACAAAATTAGTTCAGTGCTCTACTTGACAATATTATACCAATGTCAATTTCCTGATTTTGATATTGTACTATACTAATATAAGAGGTCACTATTTGAGAAAGCTGGACTCAATATACTATTCACAACTTCTTTGAGTCTATAAATGTTTCAAAATGGAAGTCAAAAAACAAGCGAAGTCAAAAAATAAATGACAAATTCAGGAAAGAACATTTATAACTCATATCACAGACAAAGTGTTTAACTCCCTAATATATAAAGAGTCTAGAAATCAAGAAGAAAAATAATGAACCAAGAGAAAAATGGACAAAAGATATGAATAAATATTTCACAGGAGAGTAAGTATAAACTGTATATAGAGAAATTGGTAAGATATGAGATTGCAAGAAATTTAGGAGTTCAACAAAACCCTCTATTGACCTCATTGAGGGAAAAAAATCCTCACATTTTGGAAGACATAATGCAGAATATTATAATCCCCAAAAAGGAGCATTTGGAAAAGACCATCAAAATTAAAATATATTTATTTGTTGACTTGCAATTTTGTTTCTAGGAATTCTTCAAACACATGTATACTGGTATGAAATGGCATAAACCATTAGAAAAATGTATAAAAAGGTATAGTTAACAAGTGAGTAGTAGAAAAAAGTGAAATAGTAAGAAATTCTCAATATACGTAAACACAGGCAGTAAAGAGGAAACTAGGAGTACACAGAGATGACAAAAGGAGAAAACATGTGGCAATATTGGTAAGTCCAATATATTAAATACAAAAAGTCTATCATCAAAAGGCAAAGACTGTTAGAAAGGATAATAAAGCAAGAGCCAACTATATGCTGTCTAAATTTTAAGTATAAAGACACAGATAGTCAAAAAGTAAAAAGATGGATTTATCATGAGACATTAATCAAAAGACAGCTACAGTGTCTATGTAAATATCAAAGTAGACTTCAAAACAAGGACAATGAGATACAGAGATTATGGTACTATATAATACATTATATATTTATTAAGTATATATATTGCATATGTAATACATTATATGCATAATATATATAAATGTAGGTTATTATATCATGATAAATGAGTCAATGACGAAGATATAATGATCCTAATATGTATGCACTTACATCAGAGCTTCAAAGTAAATGAAGCCAAAATCAATAGAACTGAAAAGAAAAAAAGAAAACTCCACAATTATGAATGGGGGTTTCAGTTCCTTCCTTGAAAATTTATAGAACAAGTAGACAGGAAATCAGTAAAGATGTTAAAGACTTAAACACTCCACCCAACAACAGCAGAAGGCTAATAGTCTCCTCAAGTACACATTAAATACTCATCAAGGGAGACCATATGCTGGGGCCATAAAACAAGCCTCACCAAATTTAAAAAGACCTGAATCACATAGAGTTCTCTGAGTGCAGCAGATTTAAGTATAAATTAGTATAAAAAAATTTGAGGAAAATTTTCAAATATTTAGAAATTACACATCTGACATACAAGTAACCAGTGAGTCAAAGAAATCACAGTGGAAATCAGTTAATATTTTGAACTTAATGCAAATGAAAATACAACATGTCAAAATCTGTTAGACACAGAAAAGCAGTGCTCATAAACATAAGGCTCTTAATCATTATATTAGTACAGGTCTAAAATGAATGATCTACAATTGAACATGAAGAAAACAGATAAAAAATAACACATTACACTTTAAATAAAAGATAGAAAAAGCATCCAGGTAAAGAAGGAAGAAGTAAAACTGTATTTTCAGATAATATGATCATGTATGTAAAAAACTCTAAGGGAAGTTTAAAAAGGCACTAGAACAGATTGCCTGCATTTTAAATTTTTTTAAATACCACAACACATGAACTACTTAGGAAGGCATTTAACAAAATGTGTATAAAACTGAAAACTACAAAAACATTACTGAGAGAAATTCAAGAAAACTTAAATAAATGGAAAGATATAATGTGCTCATGGATTTGAAGACTCAGTATTGCTAAGGTATCAATTCTTTCCCAACTAATCTATAGATTAAATGCAATCCCCTGGAACAATGAGACATCCACATGAAAAGAAGGAAGTTGGACCCCCTTCCTCACATCATACAAAAAATCAACTCAAAATAAATCAGAGACCAACATGTAGGAGCTAAAATTATCGAAAATTTAGGAGAAAACATAGGAGTAAATCTTCATGATCATGGATTAAGCAAAGCCTTTTAGATTTGACATCAAAAGCACAAGCAACAAAAGAAAAAATAGGTAAGTGTGACTTCATGAAAATTAGAAAGTGTGTGCTTCAAAGGATGAAATTAAGAAAATGGAAAGACAACCAACAAACTGAAAAGAAATGTGCCAATCATATATCTGCTAATGGACATTTTATCTAGACTGTAGAAGGACTCTTACAGCTCAATAATTTAAAAAATGAATAACCCAATTAAAAATGGACAAAGGATTTCAATAAACAGTTCTCCAAAGAAAATAGACAAATGGTCAATAAACACATAGAAAGACTGCCAACATCACTAACCCTTAGGAAAATGTAAATCAAAACCACAATGAGCTATCACTTCACACCTATCTAGATGGCTATAATCTAAAAGACACAAGTATAAGTAATGGTGAGGACGTGGAGAAATTAAACCCTTATACACTGCTGGTGGGAGGGTAACATGGGGGCCACTTTGGAAAACAGTCTGACAGTTCCTTAAAATATTAAACATAGAACTACCATCTGACCTAGCATCCACCCAAGAGAAATGAAAACATATATTCACACAAAAAAATCCTGTTCACATATTCATAGCAGCATTATTCATAACAGCCAAAATGAAGAAATAACTCCAATGACCATCAACTGATGAAATAGATGAACATCATGAGATGGCTACACATTGAGACATCACTGACCAGCAATAAAAATGAATGAAGTCCTGGTATGTGCTACAACACGGGTAAACATTCAAGGCATTATATTAAGTGAAAGAAGACAGTTACCAAAAATACCACCCATAAGTCTTTTTCTATAGACTGTCCAGAACAGTCAAATTATAGAGACAGAAAGTAAGACGGTGAATGCCTCGGCTAGGAGCTGGAGAGATCCAGAGAAAAGCAGAGTTAATGCTAATAGACACACGTTTTCTTTATGGAACGATTAAAATTTTCTCAAATTGATTGTGGTAATAATTGAACAATTCTATGAATATACCAAAATCTATCACTATCGAGTTGTATCCTTTAAGTGGGTCAATTTTATATTATGTGAATTAAATCTCTATAAGGCTGGGGTTTTTTTAGATGCAATTCCAACCAAAACCTCAGCAGGTATTTTTGTAGAAATAAAAAAACTGAATTTAAAATTTAAGTGGAAATTCAAGAACCTAGAAGAGCTAAAATAATTTTAAACAAAAAAAACAAAGTTGAAAGACTTAAACCACCTGACTTCAAAACTATCTCCAAAAAACTGTAGTTATGGAGAATATTGGCCTAAGGATATTCATAAAGGTCACTGAAATGGGAAAGTGCAGAAACAGTTCTACATATTATTATCAGATCAAACAAAGGTGCCAGCCTAGTGTAATGGGGATAGGATAGTGTTTTCAACAAGCCGATATCTTACAGGTCATGTAAGAAGGCCACCTCAACACTTGGCACACTCATATACAAAATTAACTCAAAATGGATCATACGCCTAAACAAAAGCTAAAATTACAAAACTTCTAAAGGAAATTGTAGGAGGAAATCTGTTAGCATCAGCTTGGAAGAATAGGACTGACTGCTTATACTGCGTGGGAATGCCCACTCACTCTGTGGTCAGTAATGACTCAGGGTCTGTTCTGAAATCCTCTGGCTGGAGCTAAAGGGAAACTCCGCAGCAAAGCCAGGGATGAGGAAGCTGCTTATCATGGTCATAACCAGGATCAGATGAAATGTGGAATTTCTGCCCAAAGCACACTTTCCCTGGGGAAGCACACTCCGCATGGAAATTCACAAAACTGATTAACTGTGACCAAGTGTAAACAGACTTGAAATGGGAATTTCTGCTTTCAGATACTGGTAAACTGAGACAATTACTACAAAGTAATTGGATGTCAATCTTTCTAGGGCCAACCAAAGTCCTTTTTGCACCAATAAGAACCCAAGCTGGAAACACTCAGCCGCGTGGCCAGGTTTGAGCAGAGGCAAGCTGGGTGATGGTCTTTCTCTTCCTGTCCCCCTTTCTCACTCTCCAAGCCCCTCTCTCCTGACCCTTTTCCTTCTCCACCACCTTTTGATTTCTCCTGCCTCTGCCGCAGGACCTGCTGCACACGAGGCACATCACTCCTGGTCACCCGAGTCAAAGGCTTCATGATGTCGATGCTATGAACCAGACCCTGGTTCTCAGAATGTGGGGGTGCAGTACCATCTGACTTATAACACCCAGGTTTCAGCAAATTTTTGTTTTAGATCAGATGTTTGATCTGATAATAATATGTAGAACTATTTCTGTACTTTCCCATTTCAGTGACCTTTATAAATATCCTTTGGCCAATATTCTCCATAACTACAGCTTTTGGGAAATAGTTTTGAAGTCAGGTGGTTTAAGTCCTTCAACTTAGTTTTTTTTTTTTTGTTTAAAATTATTTTAGCTTTTACTAAAACTGAAGAGAGTGAAGTGGCATGGAGAAGAAAGGACAGAGTCATTTCCTGGTGACTATGAGGAATATTTCATTATTGTCACAGCCAGACAATAAGAATCTGTCATCAGCACCCAGGGGTGGCGTGCTCCTGTACCGTGCATTCCGCTAGGGGTTTTATGGGTTTGGTCTTGAATACTCATGAAACTTGTAGCAGGTCCATGAGAAATGGATTCAGAGAGGTTAAATTATTTGCACAGACACACAGAACTAAAAAGTAAAGGGTCAATATTGTTTGGTACAAAACCCACTCCAGGCTGTTTCAGTGTCCCCTGGAGGAGGCTACATTATCAGAAAGACCTGCAGTGGGAATGCCAAGAAGTCTCACACTCTGAATCTTCCCAGAAAGACAGAGAGTTATGTATTTTCTTTTTCCACACCCACAAAAAGATCACTGAACATTTCAGAGTTACGACTTCAGACTATTTGCAAAGGATTTTATGTCATACTTTTGTTACCTATCTAAAAAAAAATGTAAGCACCATTTATAACTATTGGGCCAGATGTGTCCAAAAGCAGCTGGAAATTTTCATTTTCTTCTTGCAGCTTAAAGATGAAGATCAGATCATTTAATATGGTTGACCTTTAAATAGGTTATTCAATGCCGGGAAGTATAGATGAAGCAAAACCCAGGTCATTTATACCTGATCAATTCAAACTATCATGAAGAATCGGACACTTCCCTTCATTCTTAACTACACTGAGAGAAGTTTCTAGGGTGTTCAGAATCCTCTAATTTAAACCCCCTTTATTTGGACTCTTCTCGCAGAAACTACCTTCTGCTCTTTTTGGTCTTTGATGCCACCTGACTCCACAGGTGTGGCCTAGCATGGAGAAGGTCTCAGCTGGACTCCTAAATCACCTAGTCCACTTAAGTAGCTAGATCAGGAAGAAAGAAGTGAGTTACCACTGTTTTCACTTGATCACAACTGCAAGCAGGAACCTACCAAATATCCCACAGTAGGAAAAACCCAGTGTGGCTCAAACAAACGCTTTTGCTTGGGGGCCATTTGGCACCAAAATGAATAGTTGGCTAAGCAAGGAATCTGGAAGTCCAAGTTTTAACCTATGGAAAATAAAACCTTGCCTGCAAATGGCATTTGCTGATCAGCAATCACCTTGTGGTTCTTAAACCAACAGTAAAAAGGCCTCCCACTGGAAACTACCATTAGCTGGAGACATTATCATGTGAGTCTGAATTTAATAAAAATGACTTCCTTGTAACTCTAAGCTCTGTACTTTTCCTAGGGTCTGATCTGCCCCTGGTTACTGAGGCTTGGCCAGAAGCACCATGCCTGCTACGGACCAGCTTCCCATGACTTCTGAAAAGATGTCTGTGTGTCTCTTACCGAAAATGGTGCTCCATCGACCCTGCATAACTCCTGTTGCGGCACCTCGACCCGCTGTTGCAAAGAAGGCCTTGGACAAAGGGGAACACACCCCGACTGGGCAGATCCCGAGCTTGCAAATAACCTGGATGTACATGCAAAGAAGAAATGAGTCCATACAGCTGGTAACAGAAGGGGAAAACCTATAGAGTTAGGATCATAATATGCAATATCATGTTGTTGTGTTACTAATCCTGTTATTAATTGAAAGGAAATCTGGGCATGGAAAGCAAGGAAGGAAAGAAGGGAGGGAGGGAGCGAGGAAGAAAGAGAGGGAGAAGAAGGGAGGAAGGGAGGAAGAAAAGGGAAGGAAAGGAAGCGAGGAAGAAGCAAGCAAGAGAAAGGAAAGGCAGGCAGGCTGGGGCCCTTTATACCTCCCTGTCCTGGGCCTGCACTCATGCGTCTGCTCAGAAGAGCTGGGCCTGGCCACAGAGCTGTGTGCTTCCCTCTCCCTATCTCCCTGTTCAAGGAGTGGCAATATCCCTATCACCCAGCCAGACCTGCAGACACAGACCTTATAAACAAGCTGTGGGCAGGAAGACCAAGAACAATACTTCCCATCTTCATATAAAAATGTAGGAGTTTTTAGTTTTGGAAAATTTCTCAAATCAATACACCTTGGATTCTTGCAGGTTTAAGTGTAGTTGCTAAAGATCATGTAATGCAAAGTTTCAAAAATCTGGTTGGGATCCAAGGTGTCTCAGCACAACTGCTGCCACAAAAGGCTCCTCACTGGATAAACTCTTGGGTCTGCACACGCTCGCTGTCTGCCCTCCGCACCACAACCCGGGAGGACATGGTCGGGCTGTAGGGGACAGCAAGGGTCTTGGGAGTTACTAATTTAACTGGTTGAGCTCCTAAATCTTTGGCAAAAGGCTTCCCACTTGAGTCTGGTTTGTCTGGGACATGGTCTTATTCTCCACAACTCGGATGATCGCTGTGCCCAGAATTCAATACAATGCTCCACACTGTGTGGGGAATGAATGAACCAGCCAATGTATGAACCTACAGACGACTGAGGGCATGACTGAATGAAAAATAAATAAGTGTATAAGTTAGTAGGCTTTTAAGTTAAAGGGGCAATGGAGTTCTTAGGTAACATGTGGCCCAGTGCACCAGGGTAGGAAAGTAGAGAGATTTGGTCTCATCCCAGCCAGTATTAAAAGGTGTGTTTCCCTAGTATGATTTCAGTGTCCCACCTCCCTCAGGAACATGCTGGGGATAGTAATCACCACAGTGGGGTGTTCAGTGGGTCAGAGATTGAGGACTAGTCCTGGATGCACTTTATCTCCAAGACCGAAGATCTGGCATGATGACATGAGGCCACACCTGGACAACAGGAAGGGAGAGGTGGGGGAACAGACGTCTGTCTGTCATCTCCTCTGGGTACCTGTGCTAAGTACATGCTCATGCCTGATTTCCTTTCTTAGTCCTTGGGGCAGCCTGGAGGCAGGTGAAATCAGCTGTCCTTACGGAAAACCTCTATTCTGTGTGGCACAGTCTCTCACGAAGGTTAGGCCTCCAGCCCACGCACCTGGTGGTCCTTAAATGATTTTGGGTCCTGGACCCCTTTGAGACTCTGGCAAAACCTTCTCTCCCTTAAGAATGCTCACCTGTGCCAACCTCTGAAGCATTTCTGGTGTTTCTCTAGGCTACACTCTGGCTATGAGCTAAGAGCTGCCTAAATGCTTAAGGAATGGGTGTCACCTTTTAAGATGAGGAACATCATAAGCTGCTTTTCCCACATGGCAGGGCTGAACCAGGACCCCACTGTACTGTAGATCTAATGCTCTAGTATTTACAACTAAATCATTCAAAATGTTTTACTGGCCACTATTGACTTGGGTCTTTGCCCTGGTCCTTATGCCACACTGTCCACTTGTGACATGAGAGCTGCCACCCCCCATTTTACCCTCCAGCAGCATCCCTGTTATTTCTCCTGCCCAATGAGCCAGGTTTCTACCATCTACCCTTCCATTCACTCTTCATGCCACACAGCTGGCCCCTCTCTGTCCTATCCTCCCAAGGAAACACCCTGGGCAATGTCACCAATCCCCTGATGGGGACATGTCAGGCCCCCTCCTACCTGCATAGCAACTCTCCGTGAAATCTCCCCACACAGACTGCACAGCCTTTCCACCTCCTGCCCCCAACTGGCCACTCCCTTGGTCCCTCTGGCTGCCTTCGGAACATGCTCTTCTTGAGGACCCTGTCCCGGGTGCTGCTTCTCCTCAAGGGTCCTCATCTACCTCCCAACTCAGATGAGCTCAGGACTCAGAAATCCACCTGTGGGCCAGCTCAGCCAGGCTCCTCAAATTCAGCACGGCCACCCTGAGCACAGGCCCCCACAGAACCCCCACTCCTGAGGCTCTCAGTGCAGCCAGGGGCATGTTCCACCCCGTTGTCTCAGGGGAGGGCCCTCTCTCCTCAGGGCACCCAGCCAGCTGTGGTTCTTTCAGTGCCACCTCCTTCCAGTCTTGGGACTCTGTCCTCTTCCTCCTGCTTCAGGCCGCGGCCATCACTTGCCGGGTTACTCAGGGACTCCACAACTCATTTTGAGCTCCCCAGTGTTGACCCCATCCTCCTCCAAATCAATTCAATGCTCTGCCAGCACAAGAGCATCATGCCTACATATTCACCTTACTGCGGCCTGCCTGAAGCCCTGCAGAGGCTCCACAGTGCCCTTTAGGAGTTCGCCAGCCTCAGCACCATACAGAACCACTGACTGATCTGACCCCGCTGCTTTTCTCCAGCCAGATCTCCGCCTCTCAGCTCCATACTTCACCGCGCTGTCTGCCTGCCTCCAGCATTCCTCCCCCGCACGCCCTCATTCTGACAGTTTTACACTGTTGATTCCTCCCGAAGCCCTTCCCTAGAGTGGATCGGCCAACCTCCTGGGCACTTACGCGGCCCCCATGACAGAACCCCACCGGGATGCTTTCCCATTGCGCTGTAATAGTCTGGCCCTGCAATGAGTTCTGTAGGGGCAGGGGAAATACTTTGTCCACCACTTTATCCTCAGCAAGGCTTGGGACACAGAAGGCGCTCAGTACATATTTGCCGAAGGAATTAATATTCTGGATAGTGACACAGCATTTTAGATGAAGCCCATCCCTTAATAACCCTTTATTCTTGTAACATTTTCACAATTAACCACATTACCAATATTTCAAGTGGCATAAGTCTAATAGAAACAATACAGGCCATTCATTTCTCAAGGAGCAATGCTGTTGAGGTTTCAAACCAGGTAAACAAAAGGGTCTTTCTGATAAAGCTCCTGGAGCAGAGGAAGTTATTAATAATGTTTTATCAGTACATCACCACCATCACTGCCGTCATCACCACTATCATTACTATCATGACATCAGCATAATCTTATCATCACTCCCTCACCACCACCATCATCTCCACCATCAGCATCACTGGCATCACTGACATTATCACTATCACCATCATCACTACCATCACCACCTTCCTCCTCCCCTCCTCGTAGTCACCCTCCCCACCGCCACCCTCACCATCACTGCCATCAGCATCATGTTGGTGTACTGTGAAATGTACTCCCACCTCTGCCTCTTCCTCTGCTCTTTCTATATGTGTAACAACACATATACCTATGCCCAAATCAAGGTAGTTTAGTCCAAAGAATAAATCTGTCTGCTACATTGAGCAGATGTATGTGAATATCATTATTAGGAGAAAAAAACAACGTAGTGATGCTTACAGGCACATATCCCAGACATAGGTGTTGTGATATCATACTGGAGCCCTACCAGTTCATTCCACTCAGAATTCAAAGTTTATAAAGAGGAAAGGCTGCTGCTTTTTTTCCTCCAGAGGTTTATAATTCAAAGAAGGTAATAAAAAGTAAAACTTACAATTGTCTCTATGTCTGGGAGGTTCCTGAAAACGAAGCACTGTCAGAATCATGAACAGGATACATGGCCAAAAGAATTCAGCAAGGGAAAGAACCTGAGGAATTTGACAGAAAAAACAAATGAGTGCTTGAGTAAACTGCAAAGCATGACAATATCTCCATCTCTTGAAGGATGCTATGAAGGCCAGGTCAGGCCTCCTTTAAAAGGGGTCATTGTTACCATTGCTGTCTGCACACAGACACAATCTGAGAATAATCTTTTGAGACAAGGTTCCCCAGAGAAGGTTCCAGTTCACTTGTCACCATATCCAGATCTATGACCATGTCAGCTCCTGCACTCCTCCCACCAGACTTGGCCTCTGCTTCTTCTCTTGTTTATACAATTTTTATGTATTATAGACTTTATGACACTAAAGAAATTGAATGAATAAATAACTTCGTCCTATTTCTCACACTCCGACAAATTAACTATTTCTATTTTTCTAATTTCTTCAACATTGCTGACTTTTCCATCCAAGTAGAGATCTCCCCCAGAGTTGGTAGTGGCACACACCTTCATTTGATGAATATTTTCTAATGTTGCTACATGAGGTTCATAAATATCATCTTACTGATTGCACGACATTCTTACCAAATGGATATATCATGATTCACATTCTTCTATCAATGAATATTTTTTGTGTATAAATAATGTTTCCTTTGAACTACCTTTTTGAGATTGGCACAGACCCCCTAAAACTCAGATCATTGGAGCCAGATCTCTTGACACAGACTACAAAAGGACTGCCTGCAAAGATTGCAATACTCTGCCTAACCCTGACTTGTCAAAGTCAGAAGAGGGGGAACTTCCATTGATGCCTGAAAGTTAGTTTTGTGGGAGAGAAACACCCAAGAAAGAGCCTGATGAAAAATTAACAGAATTTTCAACAGTCACAAGATTGTTTTTTTGTTGTCATTCTTCACTTCTTTTTGTGGTGGATAATGTTTTATTACTGATTTTATGTCATTCCACAAACACAGAAGTTTATCACCAGACACAAAAGGACCAGGCATTCAACAATGCACAAACAAATATCTGAAAATCTGCAGGTTAAGAAGTTAAGAACACTCAGTCTAACACTAAAGAGGGTGTCATACTATTTCAGACTCCAAGTTATACACTTTGAACTAAAATGAGCTTCTCATCACTTTAGTTCCTTCACTCTTTAAATGGCTATGACCATCCCCACCTACCCCAATTCTTCCCTGCCAGGTCTGGCACACAGATCTAAATGTGACCAGGTGACCACATGCAGCCTGAAACTGTAAAGACAAAACACAGGTGGAAAAGATGCCAATCCTGATGTGATTAAGGAAGAAAGGAAACCACCCTCTTTGAAATAGTTCATGAGGAAGCGGTTTTTTGTGCCAGGAGGTACAGCATTATGAAAAATCCTCCATCCAAGTGCTGAAATCCAATATCATACAACCTGATAACAGAGAAAGCATCCACAGGAATTCACCCTCTAGCTCAAAGGATCATAATTAAACCAGAAAGAAAGGTCAAGAGCACTCAGAAAACCACAATCTATTTAAGTCATTTTGTTCCTTTTCTGTAAAAAATTAATAATTTCTTCAAGTATGGGGTATGGATGTAGTGGGAAAGATTCCACAATTAATTATGGCTGAATATAAATGTGAAAAAATATAGAAAGTATACCTATCATGAGTTTTCTGTACATGTTTGGCTGACTTATAGGTATAACTATGAGGGAACATTTCTAAATGAGATTACTAGTCAAAGTGTATGCAATTTTTAATTTAGATTTTTAATTTGGATAGATATAATCACATGCTCTCAATAACAGCAAAACCAGTCATTACTCATGCCAATCACACTCTCAATACCATCTGAGGTTAACAGACTTTGGTTGAACTTTTTGTCAAACTGATATGTAAAAAAAAAATAACATTTCTTTAATTATTAAGATAAAGCATTTTTCGTAAGTATATAATAATTCCTTGTAAACTCCTTATTCTTCTCTGTGCCCATTTTTCTATTAAATTGGTTTTTTACTGGATTGCAAATTATTGTTTCTTGTTTTTCTTTTCTAATTAAAATTAGGCCCTTTGTTGGTTTTAAGTATTGCAAACATTTCCCTGATGTATTATTTGCCTTTTTTTTTTGTGAAAATCTTTGATGCAATTTATCAGTCTTTTTATTTACAGCATTTAGATTTTTTTTCCTATACATAAGGGACACTGTAATTCAAGGGACCTTGTCAAGTCAAAATTAAAATTGGTAGAACTGTTGAATTACAAATATTTATGAATCTAATTATAAAATAAATGGCAAATCTCCAGTTTCAACTTGCTTTAAAATAACTAGCTTTAAAAACACTACCTCTGTACCAACAGCATTCTTCAACAAACTAGAGAAAATAGTTCTAAAATTCACATGGAACCACAAAAGACCCTGAATAGCCAAAGCAATCTTGAAAAGGAAGAATAAAGCTGAGGGGATTACACTCCCCAACTTCAAGTTCTACTACAAAGTCACAGTAATCAAAACAATTTGGGATGAAGACAAGAACAGACCCATAGATCAATGGAACAGAATAGAGAGCCCAGATATAAACCCAAGCATATACAGTCAATTAATATACGATAAAGGAGCCATAGACATACAATGGGGAAATGACAGCCTCTTCAACAGCTGGTGTTGGCAAAACTGGACACTTCCATGTAAGAGACTGAAACTGGATTATTGCCTAACACCATACACAAAAGTAAACTCAAAATGGATCAAAGACCTGAATGTAAGTCATGAAACATAAAACTCTTGGAAGAAAACATAGGCAAAAATCTCCTGAATATAAACATGAGCAATTTTTTCCTGAACACATCTCTTTGGGCAAGAGAAACAAAAGCAAAAATGAACAAATGGGACTACATCAAACTAAAAAGTTTCTTTACAGCAAAGGACATCATCAGTAGAACAAATAGGCATCCTGCAGTATTAGAGAATATATTTGTAAACAATTTATCTGATAAGGGGTTAATATCCAAAATATATAAAGAACTCACATGCCTCAACACCCAAAAAGCAAATAACCTGATTGAAAAATGGGTTGAGGATCTGAACAGACATTTCTCCAAAGAAGAAATTCAGATGGCCAACAGGTACATGAAAAGATGCTCCACATTATTAATTATCAGGGAAATGTAAATTAAAACCACAATGACATATCACCTCACAACAGTAAGGATGGCCAACATTCAAAAGACAAGGAACAACAAATGCTGGTGAGGATGCAGAGAAAGGGCAACCCTCCTACACTACTGGTGGGAATGTAAATTAGTTCAACCATTGTGGAAAGCAATATGACATTCCTCAAAAAACTAAAAATAAACATATCATTTGACCCAGGAATTCCACTCCTTGGGATTTACATGAAGAAAACAAGATCCCAGATTCAAAAAGACATATGCACCCCTATGTTTATTGCAGTACTATTTACAATAGCAAAGATATGGAAGCAACCTAAGTGTCCATCAATAGATGAATGGATAAAGAAGAGGTGGTATATATACACAATGGAATATCATCCAGCCATAAGAAGAAAACAGATCCTACCATTTGCAACAACGTGGATGGAGCTAGAGGGTATTATGCTCAGTGAAATAAGCCAGGCAGAGAAAGACAAGTACCAAATGATTTTACTCTTTTGTGGAGTATAACAACAAAGCAAAACTGAAGAAACAAAACAGCAGCAGACTCACAGAACCCAAGAAGAGACTAGCAATTATGAAAGGGAAGGGGGTTGGGGAGGGTGGGTGGAGAAGGAGGGAGAAGGGGATTAAGGGGCATTAAGATTAGCGCACATAATGTAGGGGGGTCACGGGGAAGGCAGTATAGCACAGAGAAGACAAGTAGTAAATCTATAGCATCTTACTAAGCTGATGGACAGTGACTGCAATGGGGTGTGTGGAGGGTGGGCTTGATAATATGGGTGAATGTAGTAACCACAGTGTTGCTCATGTGAAACCTTTATAACATTGTATATCAATGATACTTTAATAAAAAAAAACACTACATCTGTAGTTGAGAGGTATCTTTGAGGATCTTGAAATAAAAACAAAATCCCAATTAAACCTAAAAAATAATCTGTTTTTTATTTACAAGCCAATCACTGAGCCCTCTGTAAAGCACTGGTAGGAAAATCTTCCATTGTTCTGAATTTCAAATTACTGCATTCGAAAAAGAAATATATCAAGGTCCCCAGTTCTGCTGTGCCATTGTCCATTATAAGACTATGAATCACCTCCTTTCAGGAGACTGCTTCTCTGCAGGTATGCAAAAGCAGTCTTGTCTTTCCCATCACATTTTTGCATCATGTTTTTCTTCTCATGTGTCATTATTATCCTTAAATCTTGTTTCACATTTTTAATCTTATCCTTGATAAGTGGGAATGCTATCTGGTTAAATTTGTGTTTCCCTACATCTCCCACACCTCAGGCCCCCCAGGAGTGGCTTCTCAACACTAGAAAGGGCACAAGGAAAAATAGACATTAGTGCAGGCCAAGGGCAGCCAGGAGTTCATGCTGGGAACCCTGCTCCTGAGAGAAACAACCATCTGGTAAACAAACAAGTGCTTGCAGAACCATAGCCACCCTTCCAAACAACCACAGCACCCTCCCTCCCAACAGTCCCAGGAGGGAAGCGCCCACCAAATGGCAAAAGTGTCCAGCACCACAGCCCCAGATTTCACATCCCAAGTACCCCTTGCCATGATTTTCTTGGATGCCACTTGCTCAGTTCCTTCAGCACAACTGAGATACAATAACATTTGGGGAGACCTTAATAATACATACACACAAATATGTCCATAAAGGGCCCCTGGGTAAAATGACATATTGAAACTTCCTCATAAACGTTTTCTTCACCCAGACAACATGAAAAGGGAAAAAAGAAAAGAAATTAGACAACCTGTCTTCACCTAACACAAAAAACTACAAAAATGTCAAGAAACAAATGCCTAGAGCAGATCGAGCCAGCCCACCATGGCTCAGTCCTAACTCAGCCCAGAACCTCCAAAGCTCGCACCCCCAGGGGGACCCCCATACCTGATGAGCACCCTGAAGGGATTTCCTTGTCTCCTTCCTCTAACCGAAGAGTCGAGGAAATTGCTGCTGGGAATGATCACATGAAACATGGAAGATGAACAATGAGGCTGACTGCTGAAGAAGCTTCTAGGGCTTCACACAATAATGTGAAAAGAATCTAAAGTTGGAGAATAATTCCCCCAACTACATGGAGTGAATATGGTATAAAAGATTGAACAAAATTTCAAAGGTAAACACAGAACCCAGCTGGTCTAATAATAATTGCATCTCATATCAGGAGGGCCCCCGACTCATTCCCACCATCATCCCAACCAGCCCTCCTGCTATAGAAATTTGGCAAACGCAGGATACGCTCAGAGAATGCACTACAGTTGGAAGGAGAAAACAAACTAGTCTCAGATTTATTGAAAAGAGAGTGAAGAGCAAATGTAACTCCTGCGCTGAGCTGTCCAAGTATGAGTCAGATTAAAAGAAGGACAGCTATCTTTCTATCAGCTGTCTCAACATTCTGGGGGAAAACAAATAAGAAAAGCAAGAAAAAGAAAGTCATAAAGCATGACTGGAAAAGAAACAACTCAAATAAAATGAAGACTCTCTTTATAACTGTCTCATAAAGAAGAAGAACTTAGTAAGAACAAATTTTCACAAAGCTAGAGCTCAGAAAAAGATGATTAATAAGAGTTTGCAGACCTAAGGAAAAAATAACCAGAAAAAATCATCACTGTGGAATTTGAAATGATTTAGAAACCACAAAAAGAGTAAGACCTGTTTATATTTGAATTTTTGCATTGGAGAAACAGTTTGAGATAACAGTGTTTTTTTTTAACAATTTTAAAGGCAAAAATATTAACACAGAAAAGCTAATGTCTTTGAAAAACAAAAGCTATGCAACTTAAAAGTAATAACCACCCCTGAAGTAGAGAATCCAACAAATGGAACACAAAATATGCTCAAAGATGTAACACAGGAGAATTTACCTGAAATAGAAAAGATTTTATTTGAAGACAGAAAGGGTATGTTGTATTTCAGGAAAAATACAAAACAAAAGTATAGTTGAATTACAGCTATTGAACTTCAAAGATAAGGAAAGAATACTACAGGTGTCTAGATGGGGGATGGGGGCAACACACTGACAAGGGGGTTAAAAACCAGTCTGTTTCAGGCAGAGAAAGACAAGTACCAAATGATTTCCCTCATTTATGGAGTACAACAACAAAGCAAAACTGAAGGAACAAAACAGCAGCAGACTCACAGACTCCAAGAAGGGACTAGTGGTTACCAAAGGGGAGGGGAGGGTGAGGGCAGGTGGGGAAGGAGGGAGAAGGGGATTAAAGAGAATTATAATTAGCACACACAATATAGGTAAGTCACAGGGAAGGCAGTATAGCATAGAAAAAGTGGTGACTCTATAGCTTCTTACTATGCTGATGGACAGTGACTGTAATAGGGTGGGTTTGGGGGGCACTTGATAATATGGGTTAATGTCGAAACCACAATGTTGCTCATGTGAAACCTTCATAAGATTGTATATCAATGATACCTTAATTAAAATAAAATAAAAAACAGAAACTGACAAAAAAAAAAGTCTGGTTCCAACAGAAAGAAAGTGTGACAAATATATGATACCCAGCCAAAAAAGAATGAACCCACACGTGTTCTCAATCATGAAAGGACACTGAAAATTTATGAACCATGAACCCTGAGGGGAGGAATAGCATAGCAATGAAACCCCCTCAAATGAAAACCAGACAAATTTCAAAATCCAGTAGTATCACTTTGGTTCCAGCCAGCTGACTAGAAGCAAGGGGAGAACCACTGCAGGAATGTCATGTATGTTGCACAGCTGCTCTTCCAGAAGTAAGAGAAATCTCCAAGTCGCTGGAGGAGAGGAATGTCAAAAAAAATGTTAAAAAAAAATAAGTCATGAGTTGAATCATTACAGTTATAAGGAGAGAATCCCCTCAAGGTAAATGTAGAGCAAGTAGGTCAGGCAATATTTAAATAGCTAATGGAGAATTTTTCAGAACATATGATAGACACAAATCCATTGATAAGAGGAAATAGAACATTTACTAGGAAACTTAAATCTACATTAAAAACTTCGGTGTCACTAAGTCAAAGAGAACATCTCAATAGCAGTTTGTGAAATAGACATACTACTTCCTAGGAATAATTACTTCCCAAGGACTCATCAATAGCAAAATACCAGAAAATAATTACATATTTTTAGATGGCTTGGAGAAATTCCCTTAATCTAAAATTGTGTACCCAGGAAAAAGCCTCTCAACAATGATGGTAAAAGAAAATTTTCAGTTAATCAGAAATCAAGTTATCCAACTAAAGACTAAAGACTTACACTAAAGAAACGAATATGCTTAGATTTCAATAAATGTTTGCATTAAACTCACAGAAAGATAAGGATTTCTCACGCTTGATTTTAAAAAGAAAAACTATGTGCCATTTAAAATAGATAAAATAAGGACACCGACTGGTTGGAAATGAAGAGATTTTAAAAAATACTAGGTAAATATTAAACAAATTAGGTATGGCAATGTCAGACAAGAGACTTAAAGACAAAGAGCACCATTAGATATAAAGAGGACCACCACCCAATAAAAAAATGATATGATAGGAATATGCAGTAAGTTGGTGCATTTTTATACTTAACAAATATCCTCAGGCTTTATAAAGCCACAACTGATAGAACTATACCAAGAAAATTCCAGATTTACTTTCATAGGAGAAGAATTCAATACCTGTCTCACAATAATTCTCCAGACCGAGAATCAGTAAGAGAAGGTATTTTTTAAATAAGAACCATTTGTATTATCAGTAAAAAGTATAAGGTACCTGAAAGAAAAAAAATCTAACTGAAATATGTGCAATTATTTCATGAACAAAATTATGACACTTCATTGAAGGACACCAAAAAGAACCTAAGTTACCTAAGTGAACAGATGAACATCATTAATGCACACAAAATATCAGCATCACAAAGATGTGAATTCTACCCAATGGGTATGTAGGTTCAATGCAATTCCAATGGAGTTACATGTGTTCAATTTTATTTTGATTTTGCTGTTGTCAGATTTAATGAGCTGGTTCTAGAATGCATTTGCAAAAACAAAGGTCAAAAATATGCAAGGAGATTTTTACCAACGGGTTGAAAAAATTTGCTCTCCCACATATCAAAATTTCCTATAAATAATAGTAAGACCGTGTGCTATTAGTTCAACAACATGGAAGCATAGAGAGCCCAGGAACAGAAGTTTGCATATTTATAGAGTCTTCACATAGGAGAAAGGCGGTCTCAGTGGATCAATGGGAAAAAAACTGCTATTCAGTAAATTGTGCCACATATCATGATCCTCAAAGTGGGGACCAGCGGGTAGGGAGGGGATTGGATTCTTACCACTCCTCAGGCACAAAGCTCTAAATGTAGGAAAAAAGGAATTTTTAAGATGTTTATAAGAAAACATAGAGCATCTTCTTCATGTCTTGTTTTTCTTATATAAGACACAAGAAAACACAAACCACAAAAGAAAATTAATCTGTGCTAAAAATTAAAATCTCTATGCTTAAGAAAAGCTATTTCACAAGTGAGATCAGCCACAGACTTGAAGAATCTATTTCCACATGCACAACTGACAATGTAATATACAGAATATATACACAGGCCTAGAAATCAATGAGATCACCTAACAGAAAACATTTAGAAGGTAATGAGGAGGCAAGGGCAAATTACAAACACCTCACAAGTATACGAATGGATGCTCAATGTCAGTAGTTCACAGTAAGATATAAATTAAACCCCAATGAGGTACCATCTCACATCCACCAGTTGGGAAAAAGTAAGAGTCTGACAACACCAAGTGTGCATGAGGACAGGGGTCAACAGGAAATTTAGAGGTCAGCCTGACAGTCTCAGTAAAGCTGAAGTTGTCCAAATTCTATGACCCATATATTTTAACAACTACATAACAGGCTGGACCATTTTAATTTATCTGTATTAGACTGGTTTTAGCCTATAAAGAAGGTTCAACCTAATAGTTGTTGAGAAGGTAATTCCATATATGAACCAAGAGATGTACTCAAGAATGCTTACATTATTTGTGAATGAAAAAAAGTCAAAGTCATGCCAAAAAAAATAGGAGAATGTATCAATACATTGCAGTGTATTGGAGCAATAAAAATAAGTCTGCTCATTCATCTGTTCATCAGGAAGTGGGTACCATGTGTCAGGCACTGGGGAAATAGTGGTGGACACATGTGACTAAGCCTGGGCCTGGGAGGCTAAGCGGATGTGCATGGAAGCAGATGGAGCAGGTTGTTTGCATCCATCCGTGAGTGAAGTCCCAGGATGCAGATGTAAGCAGGACCCAACCCAGCCTCGTTTGGATCATTTGCACAGCCCTGGAGTGTTTGCAAGCCCTTGCTCTTCTATTATTTTATCCTTCCAACAACCAGTGAGGTATTTTGTGCCAATTTTACACACTGGAAACAAAAATGATCATTATTTTGCCTGGTGTCCTTGAACTAGCTTTCAATGGGACCCAGACTGCATCTTAGGCCTGCAGATTAAATAAGTAATTTTCCATCTCACTGAACAAATCATCTCACAGACTCAGTTTAAACCCATTTTTAAATCCTCCAAGTTGCTCTAGCAGCATGTGGCTTTGGTTACAACTGAAAACAAAAGCACAGAATAAAATGCTTTGGGACAAAGGATAAAATTGTAAATGAATTAAGAAGAAAGAGAGCACTTCAGAGGGGCAAGGATCTCATTGGCTGAGAGCAGGAAACAATCACAGTAAGTTTAGAATATCAAGGAAGCTGAAGTAAAGCTTATCATAAGCCTGGTCCTTGGAAACAAAGCACTTTGCAGTGAGTGTGAAATTCTATTTTGTCTCTCTGGGGCACAAAAGATCCTGTATGCCAGCCTCTTAGAAGAGGAGACTTTCCCAGAAGTATTATGGTCCTTGCCATAAAATCTGCAAGAAAAGGGGGTTCAAACAAAGCATGAGTCAAAACTAAATAACAGGTCTCAGCACAGCTGACCTGCCCCAAATCCAGTGTGGTTCAGAGCTGGGACTTCCAAAGAACTCACCATTGGTCCAAAATTTCCCCTTATGGGACCTTTTGCAAATCTGTAAGCTGGATACTGACTTAGTTGGGTGCTGAGAGAAAGGAACAAAAAGACTCTCTCCCTTTCCTTATTTTTTTGTTTTTTAGCTGCTTTATAGTGAAAAACAATTGCTTTTCTTTCAATAATCATCCCTTTAACACACATGCAGCACCCACTCTTTCCAGCACTATGCCAGAGTTTAGGGAGTGAGCCACAAAGAAGGGGCAGTAAGTCCTTCCTCCAAGGACCTGAAAGAGACAAGCAAACAAATCATCCCAGTTAAATGTGGACCCAGGTATGACATGCACATTTGTATGACCTCTGGGAGCCTTGTGAGTGATACACTGCAATACTGTAAGTGTGCAGGCTCTTCAACCCAGAGATTCCAAGTCAATGAACTTTTCACAAGGACACAATCGAGAAGGTGTCTAAAATACATTTAAAGAAAAGAAAAAAGGTAATTTTGACATTGTTTCCTGCCAAGTCCAGTAGGCACACAGAAGGTTGCAATGGAAAGGAGGCAGGGGTCAAGGGCAATCAGAAGAAGCATGGAGACAATATCCAGGGAGTGAAGTCCCCTGTCCACAGGGACACGAGGGAGGGGACATGGTGATGGGGGACTGTGACAGCCCTCCCACCCCAAGGCCCATTCACAATGACTCCAGTTCCACTTAAAATACCAGCTGGGATAATTTTTTAATTCAAAACGATTCTAAAATATAATTGGTGAGCAAATACATTCCGAAAACTCTGAAGGAAAAAGATGAGCTAGAAAGATTATAGTTCTATAATATGTCAGAACATATTATAAACTATAAATGCTTTTTAAAAGACAAATCCAGTACAGAAACGTAAGTATAGCCCAATGAAATAGCTTAAGAAGTCCAAAAACATTCTACCATGTTTCAAAACATAAGAAAAGACAACCTTTTTGGGAAGAGGCAAGGAAGAACTCAACAATGGGGTCAGGCCTCTTGAATTGGGATTTCTTTTTTTAAGATAAACTAAAGCCTTACACAGTACTCAAAAGTACACTCTTAGTGGAAGAAAATCTGAAACAAAGTAAGTTTAATTCTAGAAAAGCAAGAAAAGAATATTGACCAAACCTATAGACAAATGAAGTACAATCCCACGGTTCTGAAATTATGACACTTCAAAGAAGAGGAAGAGGTATTATTAGATATGCAGATTAAATGTGAACAAGAAACGTAAGGAAATAAAAAGAGCATAAATAATGGCAGAAAATTTTTTGTACACATAGTGAGGCCTTAGCAATCACACCGCGGGAGAAAATCACCAGGCCTCAAATTGTGAAATAGGAAAAGAATTTGGTGAGCAATTTGTATGAGCAAAAATACATATAAAAAATGTTCCTACCCACACTAATCCCTGAAAGTAGACAATTAAATAAACCTTCCATGCCATGTGCATGTAGTAAATTTTCAGGGGCAGACCACAGGCCTGCTCACCACTGCACACGCCAGTGGGCCTCATGGGCATCATACATGCCTTCTGAGAAAGAGGCCGGCGCATGGACCTGGGGGGTGGAAAATAATCACACTCCCCTCTGGCTCAGCCACCGCGCTGGGTAGAGCTTGTCCTGGGACTAGTATGTTTTAAGCGGGCCAGCATGACAAGCATTAAGGCAACATTCCACACAATGTGACATATCAAGAGCGATGTGTGGGTATGGTCATGATTCCACGAGGGAGTCCCCACAACAGAAATGCCCCCAGTATGCCAGCATTGCCTGTCAACAGAGGTCAGGGCTGTGCTAGGGCTGGCATCATTCCCCCAGCTCCTGACGAAGCAGTGGCCCAGGTGGCTGAAGCCACTGCGTGCAGGAGGGAATTCCCTGCTTCTCGGTGTGTGGTGGCATGTTGTCCTATTTACCCACCCTGGTCTTCAACACATAAATTCAGCACATGCTTTTTCAGAGCTATTTCTGGAGGAAATGGGAGAGCCCTGGGCACTGAACAGGCAACCGTGGGCTGGACGTGGGCCAGGGCTGGCCACACTCTCCAGGGCCAGGCAAGCCCCACAGCACCAGGTTGGCTGGGTCCTGCACCTGCATGTGGGACTGGGAGGTCCCATCCTGCAGGAATGTAGGGAGGACGGAGATCACTGGGGTACTGGGCTCAACAAGTCACTGACTGGCCAGGGGAGAAAACAGATGCAAGGGGCTCAGTCATGTGACCCAAGTCCACCTGGAAGGAGAAGGGGCAGAGGAGGCCCACGCTCAGCTGGCGAGGCCCCAGCACAACCCTGTGCCCATGTTCATTCTCATCCTTCACAGCCAGCCCATGCCCACCCCCATCCTTAAGTCTGTACCAAACTCAAAAAGGGCAGCAGAGGCCCCTGCCACTCATCCCTAAGGAACAGTCGTTTTCCAAACAGGCACTCCGGGATGCACGGAACTGGCTCTGCCAGGGCTGCAGCTGCAGACCCAAAGGCTGAGGGTGCCTGTGAGCACACCCGGGACCTGCCCAGCACCAGCCCCCAGCACTCTGGCCAGGACTGGGTGGGCCTGGGCACAGGAGCCCTCCTGCTCACAGCAGGTGGTGGGGATGGGAACCCCACCAGGGCTGCAAAGCAGGATGACAAGGACTAGGGCAGGGTGGATGGTACTCTAAGCTGACAAAATTAATGTGCTCGGCAATGCAGATGGTTTCCCAGGAGACAGCTGCCTCTAACACCAGCTCATAAGACAACCCAAGGCCACCTTCGCCCTGGTCTCTGGAGGTTTCATTGCCAGGAGGTCTGTTTGCTTGTTTGTCGTCTTTCTTGTAATTGAAACACCCAAGTGTCCGGGCCAAAGTAAATAAACCACAGCAACTCCCGAATCCCAAGGAGGCCCCCAGTCCTGGCTCAGAAGTGCCTCTGGGGAAGAGAAGAGGTCTTCGTATTTTGGTTTTGGTTTGGGGCCTTTCTTTTTCTTCCATAGAAGTCACCCAAATCTACCATCCCAAATAAAATCTTCCAGACCCAGCTTTTTGAGGACCTTGCAGTTTTCCCTCTGATGTGCTGATAACAATTTCATCCAAATAACGATGTTAAGAGGATTTTTATTTTCTTTCCACCCCAACAATCAAATTGGGAAATAGGAAATTGGATGCCTTGTTCTTGAAATTCAGTGGGTTTTCCATGCCTTTGAAAAACTGGATATTTTTACATTTTTAAGCTTGGGCCATGGTGCAGGACACAAAGAATGCTGACTGAATAAAACATTTGCTTTACCAGGATGCTCCCTGACCTTCACAGCTGTTCCCAGGTGTGGTGCCTCTGAGAGCAGGAGAAGGAAAGTGAGCTCACATTACAGGATTAGAAGCAAATTAAGATTAGTCAGAATGAGAGAGGCCTGCCTGCAGACATGGGGTTGTAAGGGTTTAAAGCACACAAACCTGAAACAGCCAAGCTTTTCAATAATTCGATTTCTGCACCACTCTTCTTAGACCACTGTTCTGAGTGACCTGAGCCACATCAGAGTGACCTTCAGTGACCTGGCCACTTTCCTCCTGGGGCCTAGTCGGGGGTGAGGCCTAGCGGCAGGGCAGCCCAGGCCAACCTCGTGCACCCTAGGCCTGCAGAAGGGCAATCCACTTTGTCTCTCTACCTAGCCAGGGAGAAGCTAAATTATTCTGCAGCTTTCCAGACAATCCCTCAAGTCAGAGCCTAGAGCTCTGCAAGCCGCAGACACCAGCTCCGAGACACCGTTCAACCAGAGGAGAAAAGTGGGCCATGTGAGCTATCTGCATGGTCTCCACAGGGAAATGCGATTTCCCCGTGACCATGGGGAGCGCTGAGCCTGGCATGAGGCTGCTGCGCTGCCCTGGGAATGCCCATGCCTCCCCATTCTGTCTAGCCCAGCAGCACTGAGTCACAGTTCTGTGGGAGTGTGGGTGAAGGTCTCCTGGAGTCACTGCTCAGAAGTGGGGTGTGGGGGATGCACAGGGCCAGCAGGTCACCTTTCAGGACTGCTTCCCAGGTTCCATGTCTGACCAGCTAGCCAGTGAGGACATCCCACCCCAGGATCTGTAAAGCACAGGAGCCACACTGTCAGCTCTCACTAAGTGCTGGTGCACCAAGGCGAGCAGGACTGAGCACCACCACCACTGCCATCTGGGAGCGGGCAAGGACCAGCAGGCTCCATTCTTGGGCTTAGGCCAGACGCAGCCCTGGAGAGTCTGAATGGGGCCAGGCCACCGGCTGTGGACCTGGACCACAGTTCCTCCATGGAGGCTTCCTGAGGGGCCAGAGCCACCTAAGGCTGGAGGTCCTGCAACTCAGAGATCACTAGAGACCAGAGCAGACAAGTGTGAGCAAACGTGGGGCTCCTCCTTGGTGGGCTTCACTTATTGGCCAGTCCCTGCCCTTGGATGTTTGTGTGGACCTGGGGTGCTATGTCGACAGCCAGAAGTGTGCTCATGGTAAAACACTGTAGCGTTTTCTTATTTCCACCAGCCCCCTTTGACCTCTGGTTGGTGGTGCACCACAGCATTCTAGGACAGTGATGTCCTTGCATTGCTCTATGCTCCATGTCTTCATTAATGCCCACCAAAGCCAAAAGGCTTGCATCAGCTCACACTGATAGGAGTAAGGGGTCAGCGTGCTGTCCAACCCAGGGCCGCCGGGGCAGTCACACAGAGGTGGAGGGGACACAGAGCTGAGAGGGGGGCCCACC
Organism: Manis javanica; assembly: GCF_040802235.1. Taxonomy (NCBI): domain Eukaryota; kingdom Metazoa; phylum Chordata; class Mammalia; order Pholidota; family Manidae; genus Manis; species Manis javanica. The sequence goes on along the minus strand of NC_133161.1, from coordinate 99,364,606 downwards.
AGAGCAGGAGACAGGAGGCAGCCCGGAGGAGAGCCACTGCCCCACGAGCACCTGCACAACATGGGTCAGCCCCCCTCTTCAATGAAACACCAACAGGAGATATGCACACCACAGAGACTTGGCTTATGTTGTTTTTCCTTGTTCTTGTTATTAAATTATTAAAACAAGATGCAATGAATTAGACTCATTTTCTGTTAGAATGAGATGTAAAAATGAATATATACATTCATGTGGAGGAGCATGGCTCACAGCCAGTGGACGTTTGCCAGCATTGGCAAGATTGCTCAGAAATGGCCCTGACGGATGCTCCTGGGGGCACTGTCAACTCTATGGACCTGCCCAACACTGGTGTCTTGAACTCTGACCCAGAAACCCTGCTCCAGGAAATCATTCAGGTGGAACAAGCTGGTAGAAGATGCATCCTTCAGGCATAAAGCTGCTACCCACAACAGTAAGAGCTAGGGAGCACCTTAGAGTCCAACATAAGGAAATGGTTGAATAAATAATGTGTATCCAGTGGATGGACTATTAGGCAATAGGACCATTAAATAGGAAGACCAAACAACAACTTTTAAAGTGTTGGGCTTAAAATGCTGAGTGGGGGGAAAAATGCGAAAAAACTCTGACTTTAATTATGCAAAAACATTGCATTATATATGCCTAATGACAAGAAAAGACCATAAAAGTAGCAGGCATATTAGGATAAGGGAATATTAGATAACATTCAAAGTTTTCCTTATTGTTATAGGACTATTTGTGCAATAAATAAAAATCAAGTGGAAAAAAATAAGTGGCATTAAAACAGTTATAAAACATTCTTCTATTTGAGTTCATTTTTTTCCCAAGAATGGTGTAGTTTCAACAATCTATAAAGCTAAGTATGAAGATAAGTATGGTAGCACTGTTTATCCATTCTAAGCTATTCTATTTTGCTGTTTGAAATGCCCATAACAAAGCATTTTCTAAAGGAACTACAACAATAAGAACATAATGTAGGAGCTTTTTAAGTAAATATGAAAACAGACATGTTTCCCTCAATAGTACAGCCATCTCACAATGGCGCCTAGTTCTTGTTCACCTAGTAAACATTTATCAGAGGTCGTTTAATCACCAGTCAGATCGGTTATCCCACATGTTGGCTCCCCGTTGCCAGAGCCAGGAAGCTGCAGGGCACAAAGAATGCACACATTGACAGAGGAGACACAAACTAGCTGGGGAAGATGGATCAGCTTAAAGGCATTCGCCCAGAGGGGCCTGGCCTCAACAGTGCCAGTACCATGGCCCAGAGGGCTGCAGCTACATCGCATCCTTCCGGGCCGTGGCAGCCCAACTATGCCCACAGGAGCCTCAGCACCCTCACCTGGCCTCACACTGCTCGGGCATCACCTACCCGTGTCTACCGCATCCATACTTTGGTCAAATAAGAAAACACGTCCCACTTCTAGGCTGGGCTCTGTTGCAAGCACATTATACGCACTAACTCATTCAATCCTTACAAACCATCTCCTTTTATAGGGAGGAAAACCAAGTTAAGAAATGCGCTTACACAGTAACCTAGTAAGTGGCTGTCAGAGGTGGGATCCCAGTTCCCTGCACTGAACGCCTTGAGTTGTTTCAAATATCAGCAGTACTGTAATGAATGGCCCTGTGTAAGTATCATTTCCCCATTGTGCAGGGACATCTGTGGGACAGAGGCCTGGAAGTAGGCTCATTAAATATGTGATTGCATATTCCATTGCTTTCCTCTGTTCCAAGTGCCTAGCACATAGCAGACATGCCATAAACTACTGTTTTCCTGCCTTCTTTCTCCCTCTCAACAAGTAGTTATTGAACACTTACTGCATGCCAGGCACTGTATGGGTGCTAGGAAATATCAGAAAAATTTCCCTGCTCTCATGAATCTGAGATACTAGTGGGGCTCCAAAGGAAACTAGTAAATGTATTTGTGAAATGTTACAAGAAGATAAATACTAAAAAGAAAAATACAGCTAAGATGGATGGGATGCAGGCATCACCATTGAAATAAGTAGTCTTCAAATAAATAAATATAATATTTCTGAGGAGGATGTTTATCTTAGCAGGATTAATAATCATGAAAAATGTTTAAACAATTCAAGTGTCTGATACTGAAGGGTAGTCAGTCCTGGCATCTACTTCACTGAGCTGTTTTGTTGAGGTTTAAATGAGATGATACACTAAAAGCAGAAATTGTAGCGCCCAAGGAAACTTCTATCCACAGAATTCCTTCATAGGAAAATAGGCTTAGTTCCCAAAAAACAAACTATGTGTCAATAACACATGCTGTTCATAAACTGAAAAACAGTTACACAGATGTCTAGATGCACTAGCCATCCGTCATAAGACTTGCTTGTGAATTGCTGACCTTAAAACTTCTGTGCAAATTTCTAGCTGAAATTGTTCTAAACCTAAAGATCATCACATGAAAAGGTAAACATCCTTTTTAGCATTTACCTTATTTTGAGGAAGTGTAACCCCCAGAGGAAAATGTGTTCCCAGCCCAGGAAGATTGGTTTGAGCAATTCCAACTGATCTAGGAGAGCCTTGCAATATAATTTGGATACAGTTCCAAAAAGATGTGAATTAACACAAAAGATGGACATGAAAGAGCAACATTGAGCCAATGCACCGGCAGCCCAGGTTACATAGGCACAGACTTGTGCTCTGGACTAGGTGCCTGTGATACAGTATTTGGGCATTAAGTGCACTTCATCCTAGTCTCTTCAACCAAAAGATTCAGTTTAGTTTTCACAACAGATGCCCAAACACCAATTTAGTTCAAATTCCTCCTTTTTAAGAGTTTTTCCAAATTAGCCTTTTTCTGACAACATGCTGCAGCCCCAATAGGCTGAGTGTTCAGCTACCTTGGCCCTCGGGGCAGGCTGTGACCTTGAATGAGCTGCCCTCCTCCAGTTCCCTGCAAGTGGGGCAGGCAGGCCAGCGCCTAATGTCCCCACCTCAGGGTCTCTCTGGGACCTCAGAACTCACCGGGTGCCGGAGTCTGCAGAGCCAGTTCTTCCAGACCAGGGCCCGAAACTGGCACCCAGCCCGCCCCATGCCTGCTGAGCAGCTCTGGGCATCAGGCAGGCAGCTGGCCGTCTTATGTCTCAGGGCTGGGCGCAGGCATGGTGCCCGTTAGTCAATCCCAACAAAAGCAGGTGATGCAAGAGAATTACGGGTGACTGGAGAAGGCACGCATGAATGTCCCTCCTGCCCTGCACCTGTTGAGAAATCATCCCTTTTGCTACTGGGCCAGTTTGGGAGGCGTGGGCTTCGTGAGGCAGTGGTGGGCCCTTGCCCACCACATGTTTCCCGGAGCAGTGGGAATCCCTGCCCTCCCTCCTTCCAGATGTCAGTCAGATGGCATCAGACCTTCCTCTCTCCTGAAACCTCAGCTGCCCCACAAAGTTAGCAACACATGTTCCCTTCCCAGGTCCCATGGCTGGGAACTGAGGGAAGGAGGTGGAGGCAGGGTTGGTCTGGGAGAGGTGCTGATGGAGGGCACCTAGAGTTCAAGGCCAGTTGTGGTGCCTCACGCCCCTCTTCACAGACTTCCCCCCAGTGGTGGGCAACCTGTGCTTCAGGAGCAGGGAGCGGGCCAGCCTTTACCCTGTCCTCCGAGTAAATCGCCCAGATGACTCAGTAAGACAGACAGGGAGCCGCTCTCCATATGTGATCCGTCTTGGTGGCCCCGGAGGCAGGCCACTGGCCAGGCTCCCTGGGAGCCAGGTGAGGGCTCTCGGGCACCTTCTGGGAGGCTGGAAGGCATCAGCAAGCCTGCAGTTGCCTCCGGGTCTTGGTGGATTCTGCACACATTCATCGTTCCAGTGGACTGTTGCCCCACCGTCCTGGGGGCCTGAGCTCCCAGGTTCCTGTTGCCCTCGACTGTGGTCAGAGGAATGTCAGGCAGGCGGACTCTGTGGTCTCCATTTCATAAAGCGTTTTCACAAGCTGTGAATGTTCCATCAATGGCTTTTGCAACAGGAACAGGGCACAGGCTTCAGCAGAGGAATTGACTCTCAATTATCCTGCAAACCCATTTTTTTAAAAGAACATTGTTTTAGGTTGTTATTTTATTGTTTGTTACCCATTTTTCAGCACTGGTAGAGGCCATTCCCCAGCAGGATGAGGTCACCACACAAGAGTGGGTTTGCCCCATGCTGGCACCACACCTTCCCTGCACCCCCATCCCCTCAGAGCCCTGCCCTACTTTCTGGGTGTTGCTCCCCAGGTACCCTTGCAAATAGCACTTACCACATTTTGCATCATTCTTGGTTAAAACCATGGGGTTTTCCCCATTTTATTGTCAGGCACTTCATTTCATCCACTGATTTCCTGGAGCACCACCACGAGCGTTGCGTCCACATCACTATTACACCAGTGAGGATGAGTTGCCACCCAAGACTGAAAAAGTGGATTTTAGTTAAACACAGAATTGCCATATGACTTTGCAATTTCCACTCCTAGGTATATATCCTAACAGAATTCAAAATAGGGCCTCAAACAAATACATGTACACATATGGTCATTACAGTACAGTTCACTCACCAAAAGGAGGAAATGACAGGGGTGTCCATCAGCAGATGAATGAACAACAAAATGTGGAAAGTACACATAAGAGAATATTACTGGGCATAAAAAGGAATGAAATTCTGACATGCTACAATGTGGATGAATCCAGAAAACACTACCAAGAGAAAGCCAGATGCAAAGGCACATATTGTAGGATTCCCTACCAATGGAAATGTCCAGAATAGATAAATTCACAGATGTAGGAAGTAGGCTGGTGGTTGTGGTGGCTGGGGGAGGAGGAGGAGAAACGGTCTAATGGGTGTGGGTTTTCCTGACAGTGGAACCAGGTGCAAGGGTGACCACAGAGAGTGGTGAATGTACGGGATGTCCACGCGAGGTTCATGCTCAGGCGGCTAATTTTATATGATGTGAATTTCACCTCAATACATGATTTTAGGTGAATTATGTATTCTCAGCTATTTAGCCAAGCTCACAATAGCATAAACTCACAGTACACTGGCTGGGTCTGCATTTTGGAACCTGTCAGTTCTGACTGCGTTTGTTCTTCCCATTGTCTTCATGACAACCACCTGGTTATTCTGTGGGATCAAATGGCCACTACTGATGTCCTACTTGGAAGAGCCAGGACACACATCATGTCCCCTACCCAATCTGCTTACCCAGCACCCTCATCTTACCTGCATGTCATTGTAACTGGGAGCCACCTAGTCAAGTACTGACTGCCCCTGTGTCCTTCGGGCTCACAGCAGTGATGAGAGCACCCCCAACATGCACACATACTCTGCACAGAGGCGCCATGGCCCAGCAGCCAGCTTGTTGGCGAGGTCATTGAGAGGATATGACCGCAGGCTGACCCTCAGCCTGGCCCCAACCAATCAGAAGCCCCCACCTTCCCTTCTGTGGAATGTGCCCCACTGGGGCCTCGGGAGGACCTTCTGAGGTCTGGTGTCCAAGGCAGGGATCTTGCCTTCGTGGCTGTCCAGGCAAGGCTGGAGGGTCAGTCCCCTTGCTTATGCACCTTCCGTGCCCATCCAGGGGTCTGTCTCTGACTTCCCTCTCCGCCTGCTGTCCACAATGCCAGGCAGGTTCAGATCTCCCCCAGGGAGCCCTGCAGGTTTCAAACCAACACAACTCCAGCTGTCACCCACCTCTCTCCCTTCCCTTCTGTTCAGATCCCGAAGAGCCCTGAAGAAGCCATGCACTGTAAGTAATAATAACATAATAGCAGTAAAATAGGATTGGATGGAGCATGGGGGGATGCAGAGTAAGTTTTAGTGCAGCCACAGAAGGATGAGGGGTGGGAGGCCCCCACCCCAACGGCTCACCTCCCACTAAAAAGGCTGAAGCAGAGAGGTGTGTGTCCACAGGACTGCCTTGGAGGGGAGGGGACTGGGGTTGGCCATTTCCAAGGCCAGGTTCTCCACCTCAGGTGTGCATCTGCCCTCGCCCCCAGTAGAGGCCCCAGGGGGCAGAAGAACAGAAAGACCCCTGGAGGCTCCTGTGGCGAAGCCCCCTGAGCGGGGTCACTGAGCAGAGACAGAATTCCTTCCCTTCTGCCTCCCATCTCCCCTACTGGGGCCCTGGCTCCATAAACCTGAGCTCCAGCCTGGAGGTGCAGTGGCTTCCTAGTACCACCAGTTCCAGAGTTACCTTACCATGCTTCCCAGCTCTTCCATCACCTACGCAAGTTTCCCACATTCCATTTCTTCTCCTTGCAATGTTCAGCAAGACCTATATTTTCCTTTTACAGATGCTGATGGATGCAATCTGCCAGGTGGTCCAAAACGCCAGCTGCCAGGGGAGTGGCTGCCCCAGGGTTGGAGGCCAGCCTGTGCTGTCATGGGAGAAAGCCTCTGCCACTCTCTCTCTCCCTCCCCTCTTCCTCTGTAAATACCCATCCCAACCATCCACCCCCTTAACACAACTCAGAGGCAATTAGACCAGAAGGTAATGAGTACCTCCAACAGGAAGTGGGACAAAGCACAGAGAGAGAAGGGAATGGTGGCCTCCTAACAGAGAGAGAGAAGGGGTGGTGGCGTGGGAGTGGGGTGCCTGATGGTGGTTGGAGTTCTATGACTGGAAATCAGTCAGTTCTGGCACTGGAACCAGCTGGACAGGAGTTCCAGGTCTGGCCTGTTGCTCATCAGCTGCGTGGCATTGCCAGCCATGGTCTTTGGAGCCATGGGCTCCAATCAGCACATCTATGAAGTGACACCACAGATGAAGTGCAAGAACCCCCAGCCCAGGCCTGGCACAGACTTGCTCTCAGAAGTGGCTGCTCTGAAAGTCAGTTAGCAAGGGTCCAGTTCTGTCTTCTCCTGCACAAGGCCAACTTGCCTATCAGGACAAGCCCCTGTACCACGTCTCTCTAGTCAGTGGACTGCACATACACAAGCAAGTATGCAAGTTCAAATACCAGGACAATTAGAGGAAAAGCTATGAGAACAAACTTACCAGCCCCTCTTCTATATCACATGAGAGCACAGGCTTGCTGGTTCAACAGTGATTAGGGAACAGGTATTTTCCTACATCACAAGGACAGTGGAGGAAGAAAAATAGGGTGGTTGTGTGTACGTTTCCTTCTTATATATACAACAACAATAGTGTTGTTCATTCATATGACCAAATATGTATTTCCCAGGTATATTTGATCTTCACCCACAGTTCCTGAAAACACTGCCATCTCCAGGCAGATAGCATCAGAATTGACTTGATTTCTCAGATGCCCTGCTGGTAGTCGAGAATTGCTTGGTGTTGTTGGGGAAGTGCGGGAGATGCAGGGGGGGCACACTGGAATAGTCTGAGAACCAGAAAGAAGTTATACTGTTACACTGCTGTTTATTATTACACATCCCACACCAAATGCAATGGTATATTTCTCCCTACATACATGTATAACAGTAACAATATTATACACAGTAGGAATAGTAGTATTACTCCATTGGGGTGAACAGACCCAATTTCAACGCATGTAAATATGCAGGAGGGGATCTTCCCTTACACAACACCAAGCAATTCTCAGAACACCAGCAGAGCATTAGAGAACTCAACTCAGTTCTGATGCTATCTGCCTGGAGACAGCACCAGATTCCCAGGTTAAGGGCTCTGTCCTACAGGACTGACCTCCATCCCCTGACTCCAGATGCTGGTTGCAAGCTCCAGGCAGTTACCTGTGCTTCTGACCTACCAGCTACAGTATGGACGTTCCTACAGACTCCTGCTTAGGTTTGATTAATTTGCTAGAGTGGCTCACTGAACTCAGGAAAACATTTACATGTACCAGTTTAATAAAGGATACCCTGAAGGATACAAGTTAACAGCCAGATGAAAAGATACAAAGGGCAAGGGCCAAAATAAAGGAGCTCCTATCCTGGTGGACCTTGGGGCCTGGCTGGATGTCTTGTGGAGGCTTTCTGGTTCCCCAGTTGTGGAAGCTCTCTCCAACAGAGAGGAAGGCTGTGACAGAGAGAGAGAGAGAGAGAGAGAGAGAGAGAGAGAGAGAGAGAGATGCTCTTCTACTGGGGTTTCATGAGGGCTTCATTGCATAGTCATGACTGACTAAACCATTGGCCATTGGCTGATTCAACCTCCAGCCCCTGCCCTTGGATGGTGTCCCTAACATGACAAGACACCTATTTCACCTTTAAGACTGCAGTGTCTTTAAGAACCGTGGATGAAGACCAAATATACCTGGGAAATACGTATTTCTTATGACTCATTATCTCACAAGGGTACAGGCAGAATCATGTTCTCCCAGATTCCTATGCTGAAACCCTAGCCCCCAGCGTGACTGGATCTGAAGATAAGAACTTTAGGGAGGAAATTAAGGTTAAATGAGGTCATAAGGATGGGGGTCCTGATCCAATAGGACAGATATCCTCACAAGAAGAGGCAGAGACACCAGAGATGGCTCTCTTTGCATGTGCCTGCAGAGGGAGGGCCACGTGAGGACGCAGCGAGAAGGCAGCACCTATAGCCAGGAAGTAAGCAAACCTGCCAACACCTGGATCTGGGACTTCCCACTGCCAACACTGTGAGAGAAAACGCCTGCTGGTTCAGCTCAGCCCCAGGAGACTTGACACAGAGGATAAAAGGCAGGGGAGACTAAATGTGCATGTGTGTGCCTGCAGGTGAGCCAGCTAAGGAATGTGGGGCTGACGCTTGCCCCTGACCTGCACTGCAGAGTTTCTCTGAGTCTGGAACTGTCTTGCCAATGGGTTTCAGCCCCAGGCAAGTTCACTATGGATTCAGTGTGACCAAAGAAAATGACAGCAAAACGTTCTTGTGGTGAAAGGGTTATACCCAACTTTATTTCCAGGTGGCAGGTCAGTCACTAGAATCCCATTCACTCAGAGCGAGTCTGTAAGCAGCAAGCTGGTCTCTGCCTCTGGGCCCCTCTGTCCTCACAGCTGTCCTCCGGGCTTCTCTGCATAGCCATCCTGAACAGCCATCCTCTGGGCCTCTGTCCTCAGCACTGCCACCACTCCAGCCTCTGCTCTGCTCTCTTGCAGGCTTGCAGCCCTGCCACCATGTCGCGCCCAGAGTACTGGGTGGAGCTCTTTTTATAGAGTCAACAGCCATGTATTGCCCACAGGTGGTGTGCAGTGAGCTAGTCAACCAGGACCAGGTGAGAATCCTGTCCACAGGAACTCTCATTTTATCCACAGGAACACACTGAGGAAAATGTGGGGTTGGCAGAAAGGTCTCTGTCTGAAAGGATCCTGAGAACAGAACTTCCTGGAGATTCTCTCTAACGCCAAGACCTCCCCAGAGGAGAACTGGCCACTCCATACTAACACAATCTCATGAACAGTCTGCAGAGCACACTACATGCCAATGCATCAGTCATCACAAATCAGAATCCCATGTGCACCAGCCCTTGTCATCAGACACCTGCTATGGGTGAGTTTAGGAAAATAATACTTGACTGTTTAATTGATCACAGGACTTATCCCTCTGTCTGCTCTTGCCCCCCTCACCCAACCCCATCCCTTCCTCCCACAGCCACTCAACAGGGACCTTTCAACTACAAGTTTATTCCACAGTGAGGCACGCAGGAGGAGGGAAGGAGGGCTGAATCCAGAGCAGAAAGAGGTGAAGAACCAGGCAGCCAGGGGCTGGAAACCCACCCCATCTCTTTCCCAGCTGCACTTCAGTCCATGCCTGAATGGATCATGGCTTGCACGAAAGCTGACTTGTTCCTAAAAGGCCGCCCACAACATTGGAAGAGTGGGCTGTGGACTTGAATGTAGGAGATGATCACACACTTGGCTGGTCCCTTTGATAGGATAGCGTAATGTAGTCTGAAAGTTAAAATGTAAATTATTCAGGATTTTCAGGTAAAAGTGCCTCTTTGTTAAAATCTTTATTTAATTTAGGGGCAATAAGCATTAGAAGGTTCACAGTTTAAAGAATGTTCATAAGAACGATATAATTGTTTCTTATTTAATTACAATTTAAAATCATGAAAAATAATAACCTCATGGGTAGTTCAAATACTTTACTTTTCTCTGATACTGAAATTCTATCTTGCTCATTTCAATAATTTTTCATGAATCTGAATTAGTTTCCCTTCTTGCTTTAATAGAAAACCATAGTTTCAACTTGTATCTAAAGGATACTTGTTCAAAAGGCAATATATTGATATGAACATGTGGTTTGCATCTTCTAATGTTATCTGGTGACCACTGAGCTAAGAAAATCAAAAAGAAATCCTCAAAAATCTAACAATATTGAGAAGTAGTTTGTCCAAACTTATAACTTAGGTATACAGCCAGTGAGTGGAATCCCCCCTTAATCCCCTTGGGACAACAGAGACCTGAATCATGCTACTTTTACCTTCCATTTGAGTTCAATCACATTTCTCCAGGTGAAAATGTGAAGTGCCATTTCTGTTTGCCCCAAGGCCAGTTCTAATTTGGAAGCAAAGGGCTGCAGAATCAAATGCAAAATCCACAAGTGAAATGAACAGTAGGACTCCAGCATTACCCTTCTTCCAGTGTCCTGGCCAGGGGAGTGCAAGTCTGATGACATCAAAACCAACCTTCTAAAATTTTGAGGACCTCAGGAAAGAAGCATTCATATCTGTAAGAGAGGGAGAAGTTTGCCAGGGTCTATAACAACAATCATATTTGTACAATGTCTTGTGCTTTTCAAAATATGCCGGAATGTATCGCTCTGATCCTCACAAAAAAAGTAGACAGGTTTTATCCATTTCATTTCCCAGATGCAAACCAGGTGATCAGAAGAATGCTTTCACACAGTCGCTCTAGTAAACAGACTGGCGGGCCTTGTCTTTGCTCGATTCTCTGCCTGCCCTGACCTGGGACTGGCTACACCGCTCCCACCCATGGGCAGTCGTGTATCAGGTCATTTCTAGGAGCACACAAACGTGCCAGACTGGCTGCAACCAGAACACACTAGTCCTCCAGCTATTGTGTTTTGCCTTTATTAACACCAAAGGTCTTCCAACACTCCCCCACGCCTTTCCAGCCCATCTGTCCCAGACCCACTGCAGCAGGCTTCTGTCGGCTACCTCCACACTCATGCTCCCAGATCTAGTGCCCAGACCTGGTGAGCGCCTCCTACTGGCCTGGCAGGGGCAGTAGGCCACTGTCCCTAGCTCCTCTCCCACAGCGCTGGCTGACTGGGCTCAGTCCTGGCTGGCTATCTGTCTGTCCTCAGCGTCCCCTCCTCTGAACATCAGAGTGCCCAGGGTTCAGCCTCTACCCCCTTCTCTCTCCACGTGTACCCACTGCCATGGTGATCTCAGCTGTCTCACCACCTGCTCAACATCCTAGTAACACGCAGCCAGCCCAATTCTCTCACTGGTCTGACCTCCGCCCTCAGCAACCCCACCAAGATGGACCTCCCTGAGCATGCCTCCCTGCTGGACTGTGCTGCAGTGCCTGCATTCAAGTTTGGTCTCCTGTCTGCATGCCCACGGGGCCCTCTGTGGCCGCGTCCTCTCACCCTGTCCACAGCCTCTCCCAGCCCCTCCCAGAGGCACAGGGAGCAGGCAGCTGCCCTCCCTGCTGTCTGGGACGTTGAGGAACTCAGTGGGCTGACTTTGCCTGTCTGCCTCAAGGCCCCACTGGCACTGCTGTTCTACCACTCTCCTGCCTGAAGGGCACGGGTTCTCTAGAAGGTGCCCCCTCCAGGGCTTTGCAGAGCAGCAGGGCACCAGCCTGCTGAACACTCAGACCCCAGTTGCTATTTGGGGCTGTACTGCCCCAGCCCCACCTGGGAGATGGCACTGGCTCAGGAGACGGGATGGATAAGGGTCCCTCTCAAAGAAGCTTCCAATGCAGTTTTCCCCAATAATCCTGGCCCCTCACATTAGACTTTATCTCCATTCTAGAAGAGGAAGCAAACAAAATAACAAAATCAATGAATATTCCTCCAATTTATTCTGGACCATGACCTTTTTACTTAAAAGCCAAGAAATAGGGTCCTGATTGTAGTTAGAAAGCATTAAGCCCATCCCACTCTATCACTTCCACTGATTACAACTAAAACCTCTAAACAGATCATAAAAGCAACTATTGGAGAACTCTGAAAAGTAAATAAAAGCAGGCAGACTGGGTAGAGAAATCAAATTCAAACAATGGCCCATATATGCCAGTGTGTGTTTCCTTATGTTTGGGTGATTTCTTTCTTGTTCTTTTTCTTTTGGTTCCTTCCAAGTTGCCTGATGTAGAGTTTAGAGCAGCCCAAATCTATGAGCAAACACAGATGGGGAAATCTCCAAGAAAAAACCCTCTCACACTAGCCAGAGGACCTACAAAGAGACCCTGCTGTATGGAGCTGGGCCAAGTCCCCAAGACCTCCTTCTGGTGTATCCCATAAAAAATCTGGGCCCCCGCAATGGCAAGTGGTGGTAGCAGCCCACAGGCCCAGTCCTCTGTCATAGGAAGTGTGCATCTGCACAGGGAGGCTACAGGCCCAGCACCCTGGCCAGGGCACCAGGAGGTGGTGAGCATAGGAGCTACTGTGGGTGAGGAACATCCCGAGCAGACATGCCCAGAGGAGATCCTTTAGATCTGTGTGCGGTGTCCTGGGACCCCCTGAGCTCTGCGTGCATGGAATGGACAAACTTCAACATAGCAAAGACTCTGAGAGCTGACTACACACTGCCCAGGACCCTGACTGCTCCCGGGTGGCACACGTATCATTCACATCCAAGGCCTTTGCAAATTAACATTGAATGCACAGCCCACAAGAGATGCGTCAGTACTTGCAGAGTGAACCGAACTGGGTTGACTGCCTGCTATAACAAAATAACAGAACAGATCAGCATTCCCCAGATTTTAATAGGACCCAGTCTATTCAAAATGCCCAGGATAAAATCTACAGTCAACATATATAAAAACAAGAAAAACCTTTTTAAATAAAAAAAAATACTTTCCAGGGAAAAGGCAATCAACTGATGGCAACCCCAAGATGCTGCAGATATTGGGACTGTTAGTTAACTCTTTTAGATAATTATTATAATCATGCTCCATTAAGTAAGGGCAATTGTCTTGAGACAATTAGAAAGATGGACATTCTCAGCAAAGGATTAGTATTATTAAAAAGAACCAAATGGGAAATTTTAGAACTTAAATATAAAATAACAGAAATTAAAAAAAAACTCATTAGAGAGGTTCAAAAGTAGACTGAGCATCTGAAAGAAAAAGTTAGCACACTTGAAGATAGATCAATGAAAAGTATCCAGTCTAAGAAGAAGGGAAAGGATTAAAAGAGATAATAATTAGAGCCTCAGGGACCTGTGGAACAATGTCAGTATCCAATATTCTTATCATCAGTGTGATGGAAGGAGAGGAGAAAGACATTGGTACAGGAATAAAAAAAATAGAAGAATACAAAGATGCAACACAGGAAGGACAGTCCATGAAAAGAAATGTACAATTAGGCTTTATCAAAATTAAAAACTTTTCTCTGTGAAAAATACTCAAGAGAATGTAAAGGCAAGTCATGTTTGTAAATCATATATCTGACAAAGGCTTCATACTTAGACTATAGAAAGAGCTGTCAAAATGCAACAGTAAAAAACTAATAATAATCCAATTAGGAAATGGGCAAAAGACACAAAGAGACATTTCCCTGAAGAGGGAAATCAATTAAGACCATGAAAAGATGCCCAACATCACTAACCATGAGGGAAATTCAAATTAAGTCCAAGATGAAATATCACTACATACCTTTTAGAACAGCTAAAATAAAAATTAGGGAAAATACCAAATGCTGGCAAGGATGTTGAGAAACTGGATCTCCATACATTGCCCATGGGATGGCAATAGTTTGGTAATTTCTTAAAAAATTAAATACAACTTATCTATAAACCCAGCAATCCTACTCTTGGGCATTTATCCCAGAAAAATGAAAACTTACATTTACACAAAATCTGGTACATGAATGTCCATAGCAGCTTTATTTACATTAGCTTATAACAGCAAACAACCAAAATGTCATTCAATAGGCCGATAAACACTCTGTTGGGCATCCACACCATGGGCTACTGCTCTGCAATGAGGAGGAATGGGCTGCAGATACAGGCACCAGCCCTGAGGAATCACAAGGATGTTATCCTGGGAGAAAAATGTCACCCTCAAAGACACACACTGCATGATTCCATTTATATAACAGTCTCAAAATGACTGTATTATGAAGATGAAAAATATATTAGTTCTGGGTGGGAGTTGGGCATGACTACAAAGGGGAGCACATGCAAATCTTTAAGGGGATGGAACAGCCCTGAATATTATCTGTGGTTACATGAGTCTACATGTGATAAAACAGTACACAACCACACACACACACTGTGTCAGTGTCAGTTTTCTGATTTATACTACGGTGACCTAAGGCATAACCATGGCAGGAATCTGGGTGGAGTTACATGGGATCTCTGTGGACTGTCTTTGCAACTTCCAAGTACCTGTACTTGCTTCAAAATAATACGTTTTTTAAAAGTCCTAGAACTATGTATTTTTAAAAGTTCGTTGCATTGTATATGTAAAATAAAACAATAACAGAAAATCAACGGCTGGCAGAGTTCCTAGTCAATCTTGCCACAGGGAACTAAAAGAAAAGAAGCTCATCTCCACCACCAGAGGCAAAACCCAACTGCTCTGTCTCTGCAGCCACATCCCTTTCCCAGGGAATCGGTACAGGGCTCTCAGGTGGCCCCAGGCTCACCAATAAGACATCTGGGAGGGGCTGTACTGCTGCAGGGTCACTGAAAGCTCTCTGGCTCTCAAGAAGAGGACACCACAGGAGAAGGCCTTGTTTGGGGATGTGACACGTGTAAGTGCCTTAGTCACCCTGTTTCTGACATGAGATGAAGCCAACCCACAAGGGAGGGCAGAGTGGAAAACATAGGGAAGTGGAATCGAAGCCCACCCTCCACCTGGACAGCAGGCATATGAGATGATAATCAGCAGAGGGTGGAGGTGGTTCAGACATTGGTTTGGGATATTGTTCTCAAGAGCGTGTATCCGAATC
Source organism: Manis javanica (assembly GCF_040802235.1). Classification (NCBI taxonomy): domain Eukaryota; kingdom Metazoa; phylum Chordata; class Mammalia; order Pholidota; family Manidae; genus Manis; species Manis javanica. The sequence continues at coordinate 99,349,552 of NC_133161.1, read as the reverse complement.
ACCGGAGGGGCTCTTAAATTGCAGATTGCCGGTTCCACCCACAGATTTTCTAATTCCGTCTGTCTGGGGCCTGAGGATTTGCACTTTCAACAAGTTCCCAAGTAATGCTCATCTTGCTACTTGAGGACCACCCATGGAGAGCGGCTGTTGTTGGCCAACTGCTTCACTTTCATTTCCTATGTGGATCTGAGCTCATGGCCAGGGCAGCCTGCTTCTTGCATGGAACATATCTGATCCCTAGAGATTCATGGTAACTCAGTCCCAAAGGCAGATGCCCTGGGGGCGTCATCCCCTCTGCACACGAATGCCCTGCCCCAGGACAATGTCGTCAGTGCCAGATGATACACAATTCTTGGATGAACACCCTGGGTGATCCCTAAACCAGCCTTCCAGGCTGATTGGTTAGGAATTAGCAATAATAAAATCCATTTCGTGTAATATGAAACAGAAATGTCCTGCCGCTGGATCCCAGGAATTACTTGCTCCTGCTCATTTGGCAAATTATTTATGAGAGATCCCACAAGCCAAGCACCTTGCCAAACACTGGCTTAAAGGGGAGCCGGGCTCCCCAGTCAGCAGCGGCTTGAATAATTACGGCATACCACGTCATCTGTAAAAGGGGAGCATTCAGTGTGCTACCCAGAGGGGATGCGCCGTCCACAGAAATCCCGGAGGCCGGTGTGGCGCCCATTTGTCAAGCTCTTTGATGGTCTTTTATCACTTTATGTCCATGACTGCGAGAGGACAGCAGCATTTCCTCCTACAACCTGAAGCTCTGGGGTCTGGCTCGCTCACAAGCAGGGCGGACAAGGACGCAGACTCAGCTCCTGACACCTGCCAGCCCCTCTGCAAGGCTCCCTCTCAGCCCCCGGGGCGCAGACACCACAGTATGCTGAGGATTGCCAGACATCAAAGGACTGATAGTTTTAGCAAACAGCGCGCTAACAGGCAAGCACTGGCTCTTTAGTCCTGGTGACACCCTCCAGGGAAACTGAAGTGAGTAAACCATGATGCCATCCGGGGAGCGGCAGGTTAAAGAGCTAACTTGAGCCTAGGGTGGCCTGAAGATATTCTGACTGGGAAAGACGGCAGCAATCTCTCAAAGTTAACAGAATTGGTTTCACTGACTTCCTCACTTGTCCAGAGAGAAATTCAACAGGCCGCGAGGGGGCGCCCTCCGCCACCAGGCCGCCTCACTGAGGCCTGTGCGCAACTTCAGGGACAAGTTTCCTCCACTTACAGCAACCAGATTTTTGTTAGTGTTCTATTCCATATTCCGGCCCTCTAGTAGACTCTATTTAAATCTGTTAATTAGATGCAAAGTGAGTTCTGTTGGCTTCTCCATAATATTAGAAAATGAGAAAATCTTCCAGTTTGGCAAAATGTTTGCTAGACTGAATACTAGCAGAGTTTTTAGCAGTTTTCAAACAATACAATTCACTTTAGAGGCATTTTACAGACATGACTTACTCATTCTTAAATTTTTTTAAAGGTATGGTTTGAAATGTCACAAAGATACATTATGTTCACACACACACACACAAAGAAGGAAGCAAGAATACAGTACGGAAGCTCTCAACATCCCTGTAGCTATCACCTAACAGGTGGGAAATTACAGGATTAAGGAGGGTGACAGTTTATCCAACTCAATGTCTGTTAAATTGTAAAAATAACATCTAGCAATTTTTTTCTTCAGTGCTTTACAGTTTTTGAAACATATTCAGTTACATTGTCCCACTTACTACAGAAAGCTATAGTACATTGCAGGCCACCACCTGCCCTCAGTGCACAGGTGGGGAGAGTCCCCTGAGACACGTAAAATCATGGCTAGGATGGCTGATGGTCTTCAGGTAATAAAGCAGCGGATCTGGGAGAGCGTGTGTCTCCTTGCTCTAAAAGCCATCGTGCTCTCCCCCACCCGCAGCCAGGGAGCTGCCTGGGTGGGTTGCTCACACAGCCCCATGGCGTGTGCTGAAGCGGAGTGGGCCCACAGTTCCAGCATGAGCTTCTTTCGCTACAGCTAATGGACACCTCTCTCTACGGAAGGACTGGGAGATGCAAAACAAGAGTGCCACAAGCCAATTCCACCACCCAAGGACCACAGGAGCCACAGCAATCCACTAAAAGCAAGACAGAGGACAGCCAGTCTAGAGACATCAATATGGCCTATGACTTCAGATCCATGACCATCAGACCAGGGTACACGTGATTCTGGGGTACATGAAGATGCCCCCTCACATTCAACCAAAGAAAAGGCATACACCCAGCCATCCCAATGTCACATGATGTATTTCCCTTTGGTGTAAGAACTTCTGGGGGCCAAACTCAGGGACACAGTGAGGATGCATAATAGCTCCTTAGGAGAACCCAGAGGCTCCAAGGTGAGGAGTGTTTGGATAGGAAGCGGTGAAGCACTGAGTGCTCATTTCTCCAGGTGACAAAGGCAGCCGGCCGTCCTGCCTCACTCGTCCATCAGTGCCTCCCATACACCTACTAACCTCAGGACACACACTCAGAACTGGGGAGATTGCATGCCAATGATCATTAATTCATTTATTTGAATAGAACTGGGAATAGATTCCCATTCAAATAGAAAGGTGAAGAGATTTGAAAAGAATCCATTTTTTTCTGACAGAAAGTCTATTACGATTAATTCAACAAAGGTGAGTTTTGTCACTCAGAGTATATGACACATTCCAAAAACCAAATGAACTAATCTTTCAGCTCTGAGGCTTGATGGATATATTTAAAGCAAAAATACAAGAAATGTCCCAGAAATTACATTCTTTGTCTCTGCTAAACTTATAAAAGTAAGATGTAAACTTAAAATTTTACCAGGGATGCACAGATTTTCAAAATTATTTTCAGGGGAAAAAAAACAAAGTTTTTTTTTTTCCAGAAAAAAATTAAAGACCACTGCCTTAAGGATACTTAGGCTTAGCAACATTAAAAACCTAATGCTATGAAGTAATAATAATAAAAATGCATACACATTGTCATTGTCCTGGTTCACGGTACCAGCTTGGAATTTCCTGGGTGACTAAGTGTCTTTTGTTATTCCCACTTGTCATGGACTGCATGTTTGTGTCTCTCCACAATTCTTGTTGAAGCCCTAACCCACAGAGGGATAGATTAGGAGGTGGGGCTTTGAGAAGTGATCAGGGCCAGAGGATTCATTAGGGTGGGTGCCCATGCTGGGACTCGACCCTGATAAGGAGAGGAAGGGACCAGCTCCCTCTCCACCCCACCTGGCAACACAGCAGTCTGCCGACCAGGAAAAGGGCCCTCCCTCGGGACCAAATCTGCGGGCACTTTGATCTTAGACTTCCAGCCTCCAGAACTATGAGAAATAAATTCCTTTTGTTTAAACCCTGGGCTGTGGTTTTCCATGTGGCAGCCCAGCTGACTATGGAGTCCTTTCTCCCACCCCTGAGTTTAGGCTAATGAGCTGACTCAATGGGGGCCCTAGAGAGCTTCAGGACGGGGCTGGTCCTCCGTGGCCAAACACATGATTGTAAGGTTGGGCCACCAGCTGACTCACCCAGGCCTCCCAGTAAAGGCTGGGGAGCTGCAGACTGACTTCTATCCTGTGCTCAGTGATTTAGTCAATCATGCCTAGATAATGAAAACTTAGGGGAAAAACTCTGGAGAGCACCCTGATTTGTGGACATACAAATGTACCAGGGGTGGGGGCTTGAGCTAGCTGCATGGGACAGAAGCTCCTCTCTCCCTCATCAACCTGGCCCTGTAGACCTGTCCTTCTCGCTGTTCACTCATATCCTTCATAATAAAATTATAATCTCAAGTATAGCATTTTCCTGAGCTCTGTGAGTCATTCTAACAAATTATCAAATTATCAAATGGAATCCCTAAATGTGAAGTGTGGTAGCCTGAGGACCCACTTACAGCTGACATCTAAAGTAAGGGTGGTGTTAACTTCAGGGGGCTGGTGTCAGAATTGAGCTGAATCGTGGGACACCCAGCTGGTGTTGGACACTGGTCATAAGGTGGGTGCTTACCACATGCCAATGTTGTTGCAGGGACGTCATACATAGAAGTCACAATCTGTAACAGGGTGAAAAGCTTGGCCTTTCAGCTTCTATATTGTATCTGCCTCCTTTGCTGCCTTAATCTTTGTGTCACATCGTTTCTACTAAGCACTGCAGCCCTGCACAAAGGCTGGTTAATCATCAAAAGGAACTTAGCTCATGGCTTAAGATCAATGCAACCAGCCCCTTACCGGAAACTGACCTCCCTAAAGGAAACAAGGAAGTAGGTACAAAGATGACAACTGGTTTGTCAAGATTACAGGAATATCATGGTCGGACCCACGTCAGCAAATGACTAAATCAACTAAACAAGGACAAGGAGTTTCACACCCTCCTCAGAACCTAGCTGGCATCCAGATGTTGGCAGGCATTGGTCACCCCTTAATCTGCTCCCACACCCCCTTCTGTGACATAAAAGAAGCTTGAAATCACCCTGAGTTAAGGTGAGGCTTTAGGACATTGGTCTACCATCTTCTCGGCCAGCTGGCTTTCAGAATAAAGTCACTTTCCTTTTCCCAGCACCTTGTCTCCCTCCTTATTGGCCTTGCATGCAGTGACAGGCTTGGACCTGGTGACATATCGAATACCTGCCATCTAAAATTCTGAAATTCAAGTATCACGAAAATCATCTGTCCGGGTTCCTGGCACAGAGCTTCAAACACCCTTGGAGTTTCCTGGGTGACATGAGTGCCTTTTGTCATTCACACCTGCTATGGACTGATTGTATGTTGGTGTCACTCCAAAATCAATATTTTAAAAACTGGAATTATCTTATAGTTAAATAGGTGATATGATAGATGGAAGTTATGAATATGCAAAACCCATCACTTGCATGCATAACCCACAATTATTTTACCGCTGTTAAGTTGTTGAAGTTGTTTCCATGTCTTGAAGTCTTGTGTGGTGTAAAATAAATTTATGGGAATCCCTTTTCCAGGTAGCAACGCTGACCAGCGGTAACGTGTAGTCTTCATCCCCCGACATGAGTGCTATATGGGTTACTGCCCTTGGTTACAGGATGCTCCCCAGCCTGTGCCACGCACATGCACTACATTGCCTCTCGATAATTCCAAAGTACGTGAACTTTAAAGTATTTCGTTAAAATATACTTTTCAATCACAATGGTAAAACCATGACTTTCTTGCATATACAGAAGGAACACAGGTCAAAGTTCTTATGCAAGTCATTCATTAAGGAAGAAGCCAGTAAGCGTGACTGCTTCAAAGAGCTTTTGGAAGGTCATATTCCAGCATTGATGTCTTAGAGAGCCATAAGCTGTACCCTTCGGTGGTAGCTCATCACTGGGCAGACACTACAAGAATCTCCAGGTGAGCATGTAACTTCATGAGCTCTAGGACCTTCACCCAAGCATAGCAGTGAGTCAAACCAAGCAATTTCCTTTGAGAGTCTTGTGCAGCCTGCCCCCCGAGGACATTGCAAAGTGATGCCACCCACCTCTGTGCCTCATTTCCGAGATCTGGAGGTACATCTACTTAAAGGGTTTGCGATACAGGATTGAGGCCCTGGATAACTAACCTCCCTGCCCTCATCTCCCTGCCCCCATGCTCCTCTCTTTCCTCTGGGGCCCTGGCCAGGCTCAGCACTCCTCACACCCTCTGGAAGGGATGCCCTGGGAGCAGCCTTTGCAGTCTTGAGAGCCAAATGGTAAATTATCAGAAATTTACTAGCCAGTTATTAAAACCATCATTTAAAAAACTGAACTTACAATTAAGTAAATTCTATCAAAAATTAAAGTGACACTCAAATCACTTCACATTATTTCACTGCCTTCATGTTCATGAAGTTATTTACATCTATGAATCTGTGTGGTGTAAAGATGACTTGGTGTATCTCAAACCCACATGCTCAGTGACACGATGCCAGTAGCTTGTGACCGAGCACAGTGGGAGTATTTACACTGTAGAAATTGGCGAACACTATAATTGGGACTTGGTTTATCAATTGTTGATTATCTAGACTAAATAAAATGATAGGGAAAATGTTAATAATACAGATTAAAAGTATCTCATGTCTGCAGCTGTTATATTACAAATAGCATAAATACTTGAGAAATTATTCTTCTAGTATTTGAAGATTATTACCTATTTAGCAGTGAAAGAGCATGTGTACTGATGACTGAGTGGAGTTCCAATATTTGCAGTGTTGAAAACAAAAGAGGTTTCATTTTAATCAGGATAATTCAGGATTAAAAATCATTTGCCAGTAGGTCATGTATCAGATTTAGCAACAATAAAGTTATTCAGAAAATCTTAGCTGACTGGGATACAGTTCCATTTGCCAAGTCAGGGTTGCATTGCAGACACAGGGAGGCTAAAATTTCCACAAAAATCAGTGAAATTCTCTGCAAGACTCAATCAGCTATCTGAAACTTATGATAAAAACTATGGTGTATTTTATCATTATTTATAAATTGTATATTACACATACTTTACATCATTATAATGTATGATAAACAGATAAACACAGACATGTGTGCATGCATGCATGATTTTGGGAGACAAAAACAAAACACAAAGAATTGAGCAGCTTCTTCAAAGAGGAATGACATTAGAATTAAGAACAAAAGGTTTTGACTGCTTGCAAGCACACACCTGGGCACATTCTGAGCCCCAAGCAGCAGCTGCTTAGAAGCAGTTTCCCACTTTATGGGGGCATGGTGTCTCTCTCCAACCCAAGTCACCTCCTTCTGTGAAGATAGCACATCACCTGAGTCCTGCACAGCCACCAGACCTCTGTCCACACGGGAAATCCACAGGGCCTCTGTATGCAGCCACGTGTGTGCCCACCTGCTGAGGTGGGCTTCCGCTGGCCCCAGGCCCCCCACTACAGCCCAGGGAAGGTCCAGAGCAGTGGACAGAGGGTCCCAGAGACCCATTGTCCCTTATTCCTCCCCTCCCTGGGATCTGCGTGATGCAAAATTGGACCCAGCTCAGCCCCTCTCTGGTTCCCAGAGATGCCCTGCTGGCCAAGATTTTCATCTAGTTCAGAAACTAAATTTAAGAGAAGGGCAGGTCATGAAGAAGGGTGACTGGCCAGCCATTTCAATGTCCCACCCCACCTCCTCCACCTGCCTCCATCCTCTCCCCCCTCACTCTGACCCAACCCGCAAACCGCCTGCATGCAGCAGAACAGGGCCACCTACATGAAACTCTGGGGCTCACCTTTTGCCCAAACGTGTTACTAATGTAGTCCCATTTCTAAAACGACAACTCGGAATAAAAAGTAAAGTATTCCCGCTCTGACCATATATGCAGAGTGCAGAGCCAGGCCCAGCTCTCAGAGGGCTGTGTGTGCTACTGCCCACCCACTGCGTCCTGCCAGATACAGCCTGCGAATCAGTCAAGGGCCTCTGCAGGCTGCTCTTTGGCACAGTAATTTATACATAGCTTCATAAAAGCAGCTACACAGTTTTGCTCTCTCAAACCTGACTTACTAAAACATCTAGTATTAAAAAACAAAACTCAAAGAAATTTAAAGATCTAATTGGCTTCATTAAAGAATTCATGAATCGGGCCCCAAGGAGACAGCACTCTGAAAGGCTACAGAAAGGGAAACGTTTTTAAAGGCAGAGAGCATAAAATTTTTTTAAAAAGAGAGGAATCCATTAGCATGATCACACTCCTAAGGGGGAAGAGCATCCGAGGGGATGACCCCCAGGAGATCCCAGTTTGGCTGGTCGAGGGGGTTGAAACTGAAATAGATTAGGTATTAAATCTTGGTTTATGGGGGCCTGAACTTTAAGTGATCTCATTATGTGCCTGCGATTTTTCTTTCAACAGTAGAAATATAAGCAGTTATTTTGTTTTCCATAAACTATCTTTACTGGTAAACTAAGTTCTCCAGGCTATACATTTCATGATTTTATATAGTATAAGAAAAGACTCTTATCACATATTTCTTTCAAAACCATGTCTGTATGCTAGTAAAGCTAAAGGACAATGAGGTATTCCTTGATATATTGTATGTTCTCATTTGTGTTTAAAAGAACTCTTCACACACATAGGCAAGTCCCTGCAGGAAATATTACCAGACATTCAGAAAACTCTAGTTCTGCCTCTGAAGAGGTTCTGCAGGAGATTTAACTTCTGTCACATATTTAGCTGATCAGATTTTTTTCCCATTATACCATGCATTGCACTTTAAATTTTAATTACAAGTTAAATTCATTTTTCATAAATAGTAAGATGTAGGGGAAGAGGAAATAATTTTCTCTCTACCTTTCTAAATTCTCTGCTGGGGCCCTGCAGCAAAAGACAGATCAACAAGAGAAAAACAAATTTTATTAACATGGATACTTCATGTACACTTGGGAGAGACCCAGGAAAACTGAATAACTTCCTGAAAAAGCCCAGCCACCACCTGAATCCATCTTCAGCTAAAGACACAAGAGAGGAGGGGCACAGGGGACCAGTGGGAGGGGAGAGCAGGAAAAGCTCCTAAACCAGGGTCAGGGAGTGTAGCTTTAAGCCCCTGCCTTCTCCACTGGTCAGCGCTCCCTGTGAGTTTTCCTTCCCTCCCAAGTACAGAGGCAGACACCCCTACAAATGGAGATTTCCTGTAACAATGTAAATTTCCCTCACAAATGGGGGATGCCTACTCGGTTTTCACTATTTCCCCTGTCTGCTGTTTCTCAATAATCGTTATGCGAAATGGGCACATTTTGGGGTGGCATACTGCCCCTCCCTTGGCAGAGTAAACAAGGCCCAGGAGAATCTCTGGGCTGTTGGAACACTCGGACACCACCTATCTAGTTGGAATCACAGGTGCCCTTACGTGACATCAGACCCAATTCTGCACCTCACGTAGGAATCCATCAAACGGATTCATTGTCCCATAATCACCCATACATGCCAAATGCTCCCTAGAATGGCAGAGTGCCACCTCCTGAGAGGCTGTCCATTGTTCAGTACACTATGGGTCATCAATGCGATCCCTTCATCAAGCCCAGAACCTCTGGGAGACATACAGTCCATTCAGCTGCCATGCATATACGGGGAGCCCAGACCACCGCACAAGCCCTGTTTGCCCATAGATTCCTTGCATCAGCTGATGGACAATCCTGCACCATCCACCCCAGAGGGGCAGCCCCAGAGTGCCCTCTATTCCTGAGGGCCAGGGGCTCATTCCCAGTTCCTCGGCACAATCTCTGGAAAAAACTTTATTGCCTTCAGATCTTCAAAGAAAAACAGCTCTTCCAAACATGCGTTCTTAAGCTGAAAGCATTGACCTGGGAGGGGTGCTTTCCCACATTAGTAAACTGAGCGGTCTTTATCTCCTTGCCAAAGGTCCCTGCCAGGGCGGAGAGAGGATGGGAAACAGGAAAAGAACCCTCCTTCCCAGCATGTAAAGTTCTACAGGATACCGGGGCTGCTGGGCACCACCCTCCTGCCTCTTGAACCTGAAAAAATATACTCAATGCCCTAACTCCCTTTCACTTGACATCCCCTGACACTGTAGATCATGCAGGTTCCTAGTTGTACCCACTTTCTTCCCACCTTCCTCCTGAGCTGTAACTTCATGTCTGCCACGGCTAAAGGTGGTGATTCCACGACACTAGAGCCCTGGGGACATAAGCTGAAACCGCACCTTTTAACGGTTTTTGCATTGAGCTGGCCTCAGACTAAAATATTCCAGATTTATTTCAGGCAAATGCCTGATAACCTCCCTCCAAGCCCACACCTGCTTTTAGATGCTTTTTGGACACAACTGTTAATGGGGTGATCCACAGCAGGCCCAATTTCGATTTCAATTCACAGATTTAAAGCTCTATGAGTCCTGGAGTTTAAACGGGTAAGCGTTTCCCAAACAGCAGTGGTGCTGAGAGCTCTTTAGGAACCAGTGACCAGCAGAGACTCCTGGAAGAGAGTGGTGGGGTCTCACCTTCTCCTGGCCTCCTCGGGGTCCAGTGCAGCCGGACTGTGAAGATGTCTGCTTAGCGGGTGGGGAACAGGCTGGGAGAGCAATATATTCACACAGAAATTTGTAAAGGAACACTTGCAGATGCCATCACTGTAAGCAATCATCACAAATCAAATATAAACTATAACATCATTATAAATGAGCTTTTAAGAGGCTATATGCGCCGACACTTTAGTTGCCATTAAATGAAGACCACAGGACTGCAGCAAAGGTGATTCAGATGATTTAAACCCACTTAGATGATTATGAGCCCAGATGCTAAGGACACTTTGTCTTCCCTTTATCAATTCGCTGAGCTGCTGCTTGGCCAGCCTAGAGGCCCGCCCATCACCCTGGCCTTGCTTCCCAGGTGTCTGCGGTTCTCACAGGTTGGCAACTAAGCCATCCTCTGCACCTGTGGTCTCTTCAGAGGCCATGTCTGAAGGGTCCCCACCAGTAAGATGGCGAACTTCCGGCTTCTTTTCGGGGTCCTCGGTTCCCGCCGGCGCCACCTGAAGCCCAATCACCTCTCGCCCCCCTCCCAATCCCAGCACCTAGCCAACAGCCACCAGCCCCGTAGAAGTAACACCACAATCACCCTATGCCCCATCCTATATATCCCAGCACCTTTCCCTAATAAAGCGGAACTCTCCGGTAAATTGCTGTTGTGTGTCGCTCCTTTCCTTTCATTGGTGCCGAAACCCGGGAGACGGGACACCCCAACTGGGCCCCGTCTTCCCCCAACACCAGCAGCAGCTTGCCCTCGTCCTCTTTTTCCGGCGCTGGCTCATCACACTCACCACTCCTCTCTGGCCTTTAGGTAAGTCCCCTCCCCGGGGTGGGCCACTCTTCCCTGAGCTATCGCAGTGCCATTGACCGTGATCGTCCGGCAAGGCCCTGACGCTCGGGGACGAGGAGGGAACGCTCCCCGCCTCAGGCCTTCACGGCTGCGGCGGACCCTCAGGCCCCTCCCCCGACAGCCATAAATCCCTGCCTCAGGCCCTCACGGCTGCAGCGGACCCTCAGGCCCCTCCTCCAAAAGCCATAAACCCCCACCTCAGGCCTTCACAGCTGCAGCAGACTCTCAGCCCCCCCCCCCAACAGCCATAAATGAGGTGACTCCTTTGCAGATGAGAACGCTCCTTTTCCCGCTCCCTCCTCCTTCTGTTCCGTCCGCCGAAACCTGTTCGGCCCGCCGAAAACGCCTAGCGCTAGGTACCTCGTGACTCCGGCACTCTGCCTTCTTAGGGAAGTTTGGGTGACGACCCACACTTCCCAAGAAATTCCGACTCGTATACGAGTTTCCGCAGACCACCAAGGATCATCGGGGACGCCCTTTGTCTCCTTGTGGTCTGCCTCCAGTCCGAGGATCCCCGTTCGTCTTCCCCTGTTTGTCTCCTTCTCTGTCCTTTAGCCATTTTGTCTCCTTGTGGTCTGCCTCCAGTCCGAGGATCCCCGTTCGTCTTCCCCTGTTTGTCTCCTTCTCTGTCCTTTAGCCATTTTGTCTCCTTGTGGTCTGCCTCCAGTCTGAGGATCTCCGTTCGTCTTCCCCTGTTTGTCTCCTTCTCTGTCCTTTAGCCATGGGAGCCTCCTCATCCCTCCCTGAAAGTTCACCTCTTGAATGCCTGCTTAAGCATCTGGCTACCCTCTCCCTGACGCCTGATATAAAACCAAAACTTCTCCGTAAATATTGCTCCCAAGATTGGCCGACATACCCCCTAGACAATAACAACCAATGGCCCGCAGGGGGAACTCTTGATCCTAACATCACTCGCAATCTCTTTAACTACTGCCAGCGCCTGAAAAAATGGAAGGAGATTCCCTATATCGAAGCTTTTCGCCTCCTAGCTCAAAATCCCAGCCTCTGCACCACCTGCTCCCCGCCCCAAGTTCTCCTAGCCTGCAAGCCGTCTCCCTCCCCTCCACACACTCCCAGTCCCTCTTCAATTACCTTTGACCCGGCCGACGAGCCTCCGCCATACAGACTTCCCCCTTCAGCCCCTCCCCCTCCTACAACCCCTCCACCCTCCGCCGCCACTGCCGCCTCTTTCCCCATGGCAGAAGCCTCCCGTCCTCTCCCTTCCCCTTCTTCTCCTACAACAGCACCCCCCCCTTCCTCTACCGCCGCCACCGCTGCCGCTTCCCCCGCAGCAGAAGCTTCCCATCCTCTCCCTTCCCCTTCTCCTTCTACAACAGCCTCTCCCCCTTCCTCTACCGCCGCCACCGCTGCCGCTTTCCCCGCGGCAGAAGCTTCCCATCCTCTCCCTTCCCCTTCTCCTTCTACAACAGCCTCTCCCCCTTCCTCTACCGCCGCCACCGCTGCCGCTTTCCCCCCGGCAGAAGCTTCCCATCCTCTCCCTTCCCCTTCTTCTCCTACAACAGCCCCTCCCCCTTCCTCTATCGCCGCCGCCGCCTCCACCCCCGCAGAAGCCTCCCATCCTCTCCCTTCCCCCTCCTCCACCATCTCCTCCTGCACCTCACCACCTCTTCCTCTGTCCCCCTCACCTTCCCCCCTCCCGCAAATCAAGCCTGAGCCTTTCAGCCCCCCTCTAACTAAGTTCCAAGAGCCTCGTCCATTTTTGCCCCCTCAGATTCGGTCCCGAGAGCCTCCCAAAATTATCGCGGCTTTGCCCCCATTACCTGTTTCCCCTGCACAGACTGAGCCAGAACCCTTCAGTCCCCCTCAGACTCGGTCCCGAGGGCCTCCCAAAATTATCGCCCCGCTCCGGGAAGTAGCAGGATCCGAAGGCATCTTGCGTGTTCACGTCCCCTTCTCCTTAGGAGATTTAGCCCAACTAGAGAAACGCCTAGGTTCCTTTTCCACTGATCCCACGACCTACATCAGGGAGTTTCAATGGACCCTCCAGTCTTACAGCCTCACGCATCATGACATCTTCATGCTCCTGGCCAATACTCTCCTCCCTGAAGAGCGTAGACGAGCTTGGGACTTCGCCCAAATGCATGCTACCGAAACCCACAGGACTGACCCCACCTGTCCCCCTGGTCCCACTGCTGTCCCCGAACAAGACCCACACTGGGATTATAACACCGCTGTGGGTCTCCACTCTCGAGATATTTTTGCCTCCTGCTTAATAGCAGGTCTAAAAAAGGCAGCTCGTAAAGTAGTCAATTTTCAAAAGCTCCAAGACATAATTCAAAAGAGAGATGAAACCCCCTCCGAGTTCTTAGATAGACTCACTCAAGCCCTATTACAGTATACCAGCCTGGACCCAGAAACACCTGAAGGAAGACAGGTCCTTATGACATACTTCCTAGCTCAAAGCTACCCCGACATTAAAGCTAAACTCAAAAAGTTAGAACAGGGCCCCGCTACCCCACAGACTGAGATCCTAACAGTGGCCTTTAAAGTCTTCCATAACCGGGAGGAGGAGAAAGAACGCCGTAAACAAAAAGCTGATCAGGCCAATTTCCAGATGTTGGCCCAGCTGATAAAACCACAACCTGGGCGCCCCTCTACAGACAAGCCCCCCCAAGGAGCTTGTTTCAAGTGCGGAAAAGAGGGACATTGGTCAAGGGCGTGCCCCTCCCCCAGATCTCCTACCACCCCATGCCCCAGATGCCACAAAAAGGGCCACTGGGGGTCTGATTGCCCAACCACCCGAAGGGGAGGCTGGACGAACAACCCCCATCCTAAGCCCACCGTAGTGGGGCTGGCAGAAGAAGATTGACGGGGCCCGGGGGCTTCTCGCCCGACCATTTCCATCACCAAACAGGAGCCCAGGGTTACTTTAACAGTAGACGGTCGCCCCATCTCCTTCCTCCTAGATACAGGAGCCACCTTCTCAGTCTTGCGAGAATACCGGGGCCCTACCACGCCAGCCATTACTCCTATAGTCGGGGTAGGAGGTAAACAGATTTTCCCATTAAAAACCCCCCCCCTTTTATGCACAATCCTAGACAGTCCCATACCTTTCTCCCACTCCTTCCTAGTTATGCCCCAGTGTCCCATCCCCTTACTAGGACGGGACATCCTTTCCCTCCTCCACGTTTCCATAACTATATCCAATCCCACAGCCCCCAGTACTCCCTTTCTGATGGCCCTCATAGCCGACAGCCCCCCTCTACCCAATGAAAGCTCCAGTTCTGCCCTTATACACCCTGTAAATCCCAAAGTTTGGGACATTACAAGCCCCTCCATGGCCCTATGTCCCCCTGCCTCTATCAAATTACGTGACCCCTCTCAGTATATCTGTCAGGCCCAATACCCCCTAACCACTTCAGCCCTCATAGGCCTCCAACCCATCATTCAAGATCTCTTAAACAAAAACTACCTCAGACCCACTCACTCCCCATTTAATACCCCCATATTAGCTGTTAAAAAAAACAACGGATCTTTCCGCCTTGTCCAAGACCTTCGCCTCATCAACATAGCCGTTGTCCCTATCCATCCCTTAGTTCCAAATCCATACACCCTTTTATCGCAGATCCCTGCTTCTGCATCCCACTTCTCAGTCCTAGATCTCAAGGACGCATTTTTTTCTATTCCCCTAGACCCCTCCTCCCAAGATTTTTTTGCCTTCACCTGGACGGACCCATACACCAGACATTCTGTTCAGCTTACTTGGACAGTTTTACCACAAGGCTTCCGAGATAGTCCCCATATTTTTGGACAAGTCCTAGCTCAAGACCTCAAACAGTTTCACCATGATCACCCCGAGTCCACTTTATTACAATATGTAGATGATCTTCTGCTCTGCAGTCCCTCGTGGGAACAGTCTCAACTTGACACTGCGTCTCTACTTAACCTTCTAGCTTCCAGAGGTTACCGAGTATCCCCTGCCAAAGCTCAAATCTCTTCCCCTTCTGTCACTTACCTTGGATTCCTTCTGTCTCAGCAAAGAAAGTCCATTACCTTAGACAGAAAACGACTCCTCTCTGACCTGCCCGTTCCCAAAACCAAGACAGAAATCCTTTCCTTTCTAGGCTTGGCTGGGTATTTTAGAGCGTGGATCCCTAACTTCTCCCTGTTGGCAAGACCCCTATATGACCTCAGCAAGGGCCCCCCTGAAGAACCATTATCATCCTCACCCCGACACTCCTTCATTAAGCTCCGTCAAGCCCTTGTAAAAGCTCCAGCTCTCCATCTCCCTGATTTGTCAAAACCCTTCTCATTATACATTCATGAGAGGTCCAGTCAAGCTCTAGGAGTCCTAGGCCAATATTATGGCCCATCCTTTGCCCCAGTAGCTTATCTCTCCAAGCAATTAGACCCCACAGTTCGGGGATGGGCCCCCTGCCTACGGGCATTAGCCGCTGGACAGCTCTTGCAGAAAGAAGCTCATAAACTAACATTCGGAGCGCCACTTACCATTCTGTCCCCACATCACCTAAAAGATCTCTTAACCTACAAAAGTTTACAGACTCTCCCCCCCTCCAGACTCCTCACCTTACTGTCCTCTTTCCTCCAAAATCCAAACATTTCTTTCCTCCCCTGCCCGCCCCTAAATCCGGCCACTCTTCTTCCTCTACCCTGCTCTCCTCATACTCCCTCGCATGATTGCCTAGAAGCCCTTCACAACTTCCTTCCATGCCACTCCACGATCTCCGAAGGAGCCCTCTCACACTCCGACCTCATCTGGTTTACTGATGGGTCCTCCTTTAAACATGAGGGCATCCACTACTCAGGATATGCAGTAGTCTCCCTCGAAGATGTCATTGAAGCACGAGCCCTACCCCCTGGTACAACCAATCAGCAGGCTGAACTCATTGCAGCCACCAGAGCTTGCACTCTGGCCCGGGACACGTCTCTCACATTGTACACTGACTCCAAGTACGTATTCCACATTCTCTTGTCCCACGCGGCAGTATGGAAAGAACGAGGCCTCCTCACCACAAAAGGGAATTCCATAACTAATTCAGCCTTAATTACTAAACTTTTAGAGGCTTCACAACTCCCACACCAACTAGGCATAGTCCACTGCAAATCACATCAAAAAGATGACTCCCCCATTGCAAGAGGTAACAACAAGGCCGACAGAGTAGCCCGGTCAGTTGCCCTATCAGAAAACGCACCAGGCAACAATCCGTCTGCCCTTGCAGTTTTAGCCTTATCACAAGATGCCCTCTGCTCTCAGGACAAAGAGTCTCTCTTCCGCCTCTTACATGACCTGTTCCACCCCAGCCCCCAATCCTTAATCCATTTTTTACAATCTTTTTTTCCTCTCTCTCCTGAAGACAAAACCCTACTTAACCAAATAACCTGCAAGTGCACCATCTGCCAACGCACTAACCCTAATACCCCCCTCAAAGCCCGACCCTTCCCGGCTCATCAAGCAAGGGGTAATGTCCCCGCTGCAGATTGGCAAATAGACTTCACTAACATGCCCCCTGTACGACGTACCAGATACCTACTCGTGCTAGTAGATACATTTTCAGGATGGGTTGAAGCTTTCCCCACCACTAACAAACGAGCATCCGTAGTTGCCTCTATCCTCCTCACCCAGATCTTTCCTAGGTTCGGGATGCCCACTTCCCTCCAATCAGATAACGGCCCTGAGTTTACTGCCCAAATTATCCAGAACCTCTCCAAGTTGCTCTCGCTCCCCTGGCATTTACATTGTCCTTATCGACCACAAGCTTCAGGAAAAGTAGAAAGAGCCAATAGGACTCTAAAAGACATCCTGACCAAACTATCTCTAGAACTACACCTTGACTGGGTTCGCTTACTTCCCTTAGCTCTACTCCGCATTCGAGCCCTCCCAAAAAAACCTTCCTTCTTGTCACCCTTTGAGATCATGTACGGCCGCCCGATTCTACCCCCGGGGCTCCCTTCCCACAAAGGACCAATTCCTCCCAATATAGCCCTTCCACTACTCTCTCTCCTCCGCACTGAATTGTGGAAATATCAAGATTGGCTCCTTCCTGATCCATCCGCCTCCCAAAATCCTCCTGTCTTACAGCCCGGCCAACTAGTGTTTTATAAGCCACCAGAGGATCAGCCCTCTCTCACCCCGAAATGGGAAGGTCCACACCCAGTTATTCTCTGCACCCCCTCGGCTGCCAAGCTCTCACTGCCTGATAACTCTGTCACCCCTTGGATTCATATCTCCAGGTTGAAACCAAATACCCAAGACTCACCTTCTCTGGACACCCAAGACCCATCAGTCACAATCCAGAGTCCTTCGGACACAGCCCAAGACGCTGTCTACTCTACCACGCCTCATCCCTCTGATCCCCTGAAGCTCCGCATCTCCCGTGCACCCTCTTTGCCATCCATACCTGAATCATGACTTTTTCCTCCTTTACTGCTCTCTCGCTTTTTTCCCTCATTCCTATTGTCTTCCCTGCCGCCCCATCCTCCTTTGTATGGCGATTCAAAGTCAAGCAGACTTACACACAGCATCAAACAAAAGTTACTGCCCTCATTGCCACATCAGACTGCCCTCTGAAAGGCTGCTCTGAGCCTTTGTACCTCCACTTTCCTCCCTCCACTGAAGTATTCATTTACAGCTACCTTTATTCTCCCTACCTCTGCTTCCTCTATGACCAAAGACAAGCCTATTGCAGGCGATGGCCAGACACCTACGGGGGATGCCCCTACTGGTCTTGCACCATTCACTACATGGGTGACTTCCAGTACCCACAGTATTACTCCTCCAACCGTTTCATGAAATATCCCAACGGCTCATTCTCCTTATCAATCCCAGATCCCTGGGACTCTCGATGGGCTGCTGGAGTAACAGCCTCAGTTTACTACAAGGGGTCCTCGACCCCCCACGGTACCCTTCATATCTCTCGAGAGTATGTTCCCTCTCGCTCCCAGATCTCTCAAGTTGCATCAGATATCAGACATTCCGAAAAGGTCATTATCCAAACTCTTGACGGCGCCTCTTCATCTTATTCCTCCTACTCTTGGTTACAGCTCATTCAAGACACCACCATCTTTCTCAACCACACCCTCAACACCGCCAATTGTTTCTTGTGCGCATCACTACAGCGCCCACTGCTGGCCGCCGTGCCCCTTAATATTTCCAACTACTCCTTCCATGCAGAAGGACAACCCCTCCGTCCCCTGGCAGACATACCCCTATGGGAGCCAGAATACCCAGATAATCTCACCATCCACCACTGTGTAGGCCCAACTCCACCCCCCTCCAGTGCACTTCACTGCCTCTCTATCTACACCCCTACCTCCGGCTCCAAGACTTTTACACAACCGGGACACTTCTTTTGGTGTAATGGCAGCCTTTTCAACTCACTGCCTCTCAATTCCGATACACCCTGCATTCTCGTCACCCTAATCCCACAGCTTACACTTTACAGCATGGCAGAATTCCTTGAGCTCCAACCTCCCTTGCACTCGCGCACAAAAAGGGCTGCTTTCCTTCCCATCATGGTCGGTATCTCTTTAATCACCTCAGCCATTGGGGTGGGGTTTTCAGGAGGAGCCTTGGGTCACTCTCTATGGGCAGTTAGAGATCTCGACGCCAAACTTGAGGGAGCCCTGGCATCCACTGCCGATTCCCTAGCCTCTCTCCAAAGACAAGTCACTTCGCTAGCTAAAGTCACCCTTCAAAACCGGCGGGCCCTAGATCTGCTTACAGCCGAGAAGGGTGGCACCTGCGTCTTCCTCCAGGAAGAGTGCTGCTATTACATCAACGAATCCGGCATTGTAGAAACTGACATCACCAAACTCACTGACCTTGCCTCCAGCCTCCACTCTGCTTCCAATTCCAACCCATTCTCGTCAATACTAACAAACCCCCTCCTCACCTGGCTCTGGCCCATTGCAGGCCCCATAATAGTCATTCTTCTTGTCTGTCTCTTCTTACCCTGTATAATAAAGTTCATCAAATCCCAAGTCGGGAAAATCTCTAATCAAGCTTTCAACCAGCTTTTACTCAGGAACTACCAGCTTCTGGCCACGGAAGACCCCTCACCCTCACGTGACCTCCTCACCACATGCTGAGATGGACCCCTCTCTCCGCTGGAAACTGTTCCTGGAAACAATGGCCGCAGACGCCTGGCTCCTGACACCCATATCCTCTTGGCACCATTGGAATCAACAGGTCCTCAACCTATGGTTACAGGGAACCTTCATTGATTTCCAACCTGAAGAAGTCCACATCTACTCATCCTTACTGTGGGGAGTCCTGTCAACCCTTTCCTCCCAATCCTCAAACCCTCACTCCCTTCTCCGCCCCTGTTCAGCAGGAAGCAGTCAGAAAGAAAGCAACGCCCACAAACCCATAGAGGAGAAAGGGGGGAATGAAGGGTCCCCACCAGTAAGATGGCGAACTTCCGGCTTCTTTTCGGGGTCCTCGGTTCCCGCCGGCGCCACCTGAAGCCCAATCACCTCTCGCCCCCCTCCCAATCCCAGCACCTAGCCAACAGCCACCAGCCCCGTAGAAGTAACACCACAATCACCCTATGCCCCATCCTATATATCCCAGCACCTTTCCCTAATAAAGCGGAACTCTCCGGTAAATTGCTGTTGTGTGTCGCTCCTTTCCTTTCAATGTCTACCCAGCTCTCTCCCATCTGGGGTTCTGCATGGGTGCCTGTGTGCCTTGTGACCTCACACTGTGTAAAATGCTCCACGCAGGAGTCAGGAGTCTGACTGTGGGCCTTAGGCTTTAGCCAGGCTGGACCCAGAACTTCCAGGAGAGCAGTTTCAGGTCCCACGTGCTTCCTGGGGGGTGGAGGATGAGAGGCTGGGGACCTGGGCCTGAAACTAATAACCTACAGCATGCAAATGCAAGGCCCCCACCTGACCTGCACTGCAGCAGCTCCTCTTAGCAGATTCGGTCTCTCGGGGTGCAGCTGGGTCTATTTTGCAGCTCTCAGACCTGGCAGCTTATTAGTCAGTGAGATTAACACCCAGCAGGTAAGCTTGTTAGAAAATGATGCCAACATTACAAGTGATTACGGCTCACAACTACTGTCTTCTTCACCAAGCTCTTCTGAGACCATGAAGGCCTCAGACTTGGGCACAAACCCAGAACCCAATTTGAACAAAATTCCTGTCAAGGAAGTTTAGCAGAAACCCTGCCCTTATCTGATCACCCAAGTATCTGCCCAAATTCGTCTTCTCCCACTGGCCCCTAGGTGATGTGTGCTCACCTGACTGCCCTCAGGGAGCATCCTGATGGGCTGCTTTAGCATACCTACCCTGCCCTCTGTGATGGGCAATTTTACATGTCAGCCTGATGGCCCTAAGAGATGCCTGAGTAGCTGGTGAAACATTATTTCTGGGTGCACATGTGAAGGTGTTTCTGGAAGAGATTAGCATTAGACTCAGCAAACTCAGTAAAGAAGGCCCAACCTCACCAGTAGGGGCATAGCATCCAATCCCTGGGGTTCCAAATGGGACAGAAAGGTGAGGGAGGTTGAATCCCTCTCACTCCTTGAGCTGGGACACCTTCTCCTGCCCTGGGACACTGAGGCTCCTGGCTCTAGGCCTTTGGACTCCAGCTAAATTACATCCCTTGCCCCTTGGGTCTCCAGCATACAGACAGCAGATTGTAAGACCATACTTGGCCTCCAGAAGTATGCAAGGCAATTCCTAGAATAAATTTCCTCTGACATATACCTATACATATATATACCCTGTGCATTGTTTCTCTGGACAACCCTCACACACCAGCTTAGTAATTTTCCATCTACAGGCCTCCTCCCCAACCTTGCTCCTTGGCTAAATAGCCCCATTTTCCTTTGTTGCATTCAGAAATGAGCCCTGTCTCCCTACCCTACTGAGAAAGCCCATTGCTTTCAGATTACCATAGGTAGGTAATCTTCATACCTATTGAAATTGTCCTGAGAAAAGTCTGCTTACAGGCTTAACAAATGTCATGAATAAATTTTTCTCTGACACCCATTTAGTCTGCCATGTGTGTTTCTCTGGATACATAAAATATGCTTCCCAAAGCAATGCGGTGTGACATATCATTACAGGGGCAGCTTACACCACATGGCCTTTTCCACAGAACCCTATTAATTTCTCCAGAAAATGTTTCAAGCATCCCAGGAGTCTCACTGTTGCATATTTACCGTCGCATCAGCCATCAGATTCTTGCATCACAGAACCATCTACTGCTTACGGAAATTGCATTCTCCAAGTCGTCTTGTTACATGACCACTGGAGGCAGCCTGTCCACACCAGATTTAATAAGTTTTCAGTGACTCTGAAATATAACCACAGATTAATGTGACAGTTCAATAGGTGGTAGTCAAACCTGCAATGACTGTATTTTCCCAAGAGCTTTTGTTTTTAGCAGGCTGGGTGTCTGTCAGCAGTGAGGCTGCAGCTTCCCCCTTCAGCCATGTTTGCAACAGCAGCTACAGGAACACAAATGTCTTGTCACCCATGTGAACTATAACATACCACAGTTGGATCTTTCAAGCTCCCTTTGTTAGATACTGCATGAAGGCTTTGTTCACTCTGAGTGGCCTCATCCACCACAGAAGGGACAAGGTGTGAGATGTGCTACAAAGAAAAGCCAGCCCAGTAGTAACTGCCCCTCGGTTTCCATTCCTGCATAAAGATAAAAACAATGCCAAAATGGTTCTTTAAAAGGTAAAAATAAAAATACTATTAAGACTAGTAATTCCACACCTAGATATATGCCTAAAAGGACTAAAAGATGGGACTAGATAGATATTTGCACACCCATGTTCACTTCAGCATTATTTGCAACGGGCAACAGGTGGAAACAAGCTGTGTCCATCATGGATGAATGGATGAACAAATGTGGCATATCCATACAATGGAATACTATTCATCCTTAGAAATGGATGAGGTTTTGGCATATGCTATTACATGGATGATCTTGAAAACAAAGTGAAAAAAGCTATGAAAATTATTAAAGGAAACGTCATGGATGGACATGTCATAAGGCCAGCAGGGGGACGCTCTCAGGCCCATCCCTTGTCAGTTGCAAAAGGGAGGAGAGTAGAGGGACCTTGCAAGGGGACCTGCATTAGCTCCTGCTTTACTAGCTAAGCAGGAGGAAGGATTTCCACCTGTCCCAGGAACAGCTCAGCCCATGAGAAGCCATGACATGTGGGAGTCCCAGTTTCTACAATGGGCTTTTTGCTTAGAATAGCCTCCCAACTTGGCCCTTTTCCTCTATAAAATCACGGTTCCTCTCCTTTGTTCTCTGGATTTGCATATGGTTTTGCAGTAGTTTGCATGTCCCGAATTGCAATTCTCTGCTCTTCCCGAATAAACCCCTTTACTGGTGAAATAACTGACAGTTTTATTTTCAAGGTTAACAAAGCCAAACAGAAAGGGCAAAGACTGTATGATTCCACTTATATGATTGTATGATTGTCACTAGAGAGACAGAAAGTAGATTAGAGGTTCTCGGGGCTGAGAGAAAGGGAAAGGATTATTGTGAATAGGTATAGAGTTTATGTAGGGGATGATGACACAGTTCTGGGTGTGGATGCTGGTGACGGTTACAACATTGCAAAAGTATTTGATGCTATTGAATTGTACCTATATGAATGATTAAAATGACAAATGTCGTGTATATTTTTATGACAATAAAATAAAGAAAAAACAGATAAAATATCCCAGGGACTGGATCCTGTCTACTGCTCACAAAACATGTCTTAGCATGGAGTTGAAAAATAACAGTGCCACTGCCAATAGCTCCTACTTACTAGAGTCAGCTCTGTGCCCCTGCTACTCTGTGAATCCCCACATTTACAGGAGGTCACGGGAGCTCAGAGACAGGAAGCCACCTGCCCAAGGCCTCAGGACTAGTTAGTGACAAGAAGAGTTAAAAATCAGAGCTGCTTGTTCAAACTATTTAGGACAACAAAGCCCTACTGTCCTCTGTTTCTGACATATTTCTCATTTGAAGAGCAGTAAAGAGGTTTTTTTCTGTAGAAAAAAAATTTTGTTTCCATAGAAAATTAGGCACTATCTGCCACACACCCTTCCAGGTGATCTGCTCTAGGTAACTGATGGACTATAAAGCCTGCACCAGACCGTGAGATTTTAAGTAACTTCTGCCCATGCCTTTCTCTGTAAAAAGCCTTTATTTCAGCCTTCCTCAGCTCTCCATATAAACGTGTGCTTTGTCGATTCCCATTGAACCCTTTAGAACATCTGCCTAGGTCTCTCATGGGAGTAAAATAAAATCTGACACCTTATTTTCATGTCTCTGAGAGAGTCATGGTCTTACCTTTTCCTGAAAGTTCTCTGTAACACTCCCTGTTGAACAGCAGGGTAGAATGAGCATCCTGGGCCAGAAGCTATGTCAGCCTGAGATTCTAGCTTCTGGTTTCTCATTGCCTCTGACAACATTCTGCTGTCAACCAGGAAAGAATGAGATCTCCAGACGCTCTTCGAGGTTAGGGCAGCTGGTTAGCCGGAGCTCACAAGATATATGCGTGCTGTCTTGATACACAAATGATAGCACGCATCTTACAGAAACATCATCCCATATTCCACCTGTGAAGTCAGATAAACCATCCTGGCCTGAGCCCTCCGCACAGTCAGGCAACCTGTTTCACTCTTTGGAAAGGATGACAGGTGAAAAGACCAGGCCTGTAAGCCAGTCTGCACAAAAAGAGAGAAGTCATCTCCCGAAACCCTTAGTTTAGGGCCACCTGTCAGCAGGAACTGACCAGTTTTCCAAAGAAAAAAGCCTGGAATTAATCTGATAGTCACCTTGGTGATGAGAAAAACAAGTTTGAGAGAAACCACTTTTTTCTGTGTTGCTGCCTGGGCATTTCACATTGTGACAACCCTGCTCACACCCAGAGTCTGGATGTTGAGATAAGAACCTGAGTTCAGAATGCCCCCCCTGCAAGATCCTGCTTTGCCTTTCTGAGGGCACTTTTTAAAATGGCCACTTACAGTTAAACCAAGAAATAAAGTGACCTCCCCACCACCCTTTCATAGGTAATCGAGGCTGCTCCCCTCCCTCCATCTCCTGCTCAGTGTGACCTGGAAGGGGAGCTGCCTGTCCCCAATCATTGTGCACTGCTCTCGTTTCTGGGATCAGTAAATATCAGATATTATAACCTTCCTTCATGTGCGTGTATTCAAACTGCCTCCAATCAAAATGACCATAGCATTTTCACTTCCCCAGAGTGGGAGCCTGAATGCCACAGGGGATGCCTGTCCACCCCATGAGGGTGGCCTGAGCCCCTCATTCGACAAGTCACCTCTGTGTAGTCTTAATTTGATACACCAGCCATGGGCCCCCAATGCAGCCTTGCAGCCCTGGGCAACTCTCAATTCTGGGCCTCAGCTTCCTCATTTGTAAAATAAGAAAGAGACTGCCCGCACCACAAGGAAGTCAGGAAAGTAAGTTGAATTAAAAGATTGAGTCATTTAAAAAAATCTAAAAATACAGATGTTCTATAGACTCAGGTTAACATAATCATACTATTTCCTCTTTCCCCACCCAAGTCTAAGACTTCATTTAACCTCCTCTGTGTCAAGCACATATTACATAATTTCTCTTCAATTCTTCTGTGCCTTGGGCAGAGGAAAAAAGCAAAAACATAAACCGTCCATCTTCCTGTCCTCTGAAGAGAAGGAACAAGGACAGAGGGGCAGGTGGAGGAGCAGGAGCAGAAGAGGCCCAGCGCCCAGTGAGAACAGGGCCCCTGTTCAAAGGTCATTGAGGATTTTCCCTGTGTGAGAGCAGAGCAGCACAGCAAGGTTTCTCCCCTCGGTGAGGGGCCTTCAGGGCCACCAAGTCCACAGTGGGAGGACTGCAGCCACGGCTGCCCCGCAAGTCTTGGGGCCCTGGGAAAGGTGTCTCAGGGCTGGGGAGGGGTTCCTGTGGGACTTCTTGAGGTGACAGTGCCCACTGATGCGAGAAGTGGGTGGGAGTGGGTGTCTTTATAAGAATTCATGGTGGTGTGGCACCTGGACCAAGGAGAGGCTACTGGTTGTGGGACAGGGGCCTGTTTCAGCAGGAGCCTGGACAACCTTTGTCACCTCATCTTACTTAGCCAGCACCCCTGGTGGCACTGGACATCCTGGCTCAGACTAGGCAAGGCAGGAAAAGAGAACTGGCCGGTGGACCTCGCCCCAGAGAGCAGTTGGCCAGTCATCTTCTGGAGGGGCCATTCCATTGCTGACTTGCTCTACACCTTAGCCAGCACTCCCTGAGGGACACTGATTCAGAAGTTCCTAATACCAACGAACACGGGATTGCTCTTAGCAATCAACATGGAAGTGACATCACGTGGTATTTCTCTTTGTCTTACTTCACTTTCACTTAGTGAGAGTGGGTATCCTTGTCTTGTTCCTAATCTTAGAGAAAAATCTGTCCAGTTAAGGAGGATGTGAGCTGTGGGTCTGCTATATGTGGCTTTTATTACGTTTATGTATGTTCCCTCGATGCCCACTTAGTTCAAAGTTTTTTTTTTTTTACCATAAAAAGGTGTTGAATCCAATACTAGAAACACACTAGTGTGGAAGTGTTGAGAAGTTATTTGGGCCAACCAGATGCCAGCAATGACCCAAGACCTGATGACACCCCAGAAGCAGAAGCTGCCAGACTCATCTGAGACAGGAGGGGACCCCCTGAACTCTCCCTTAGCCCACGCTCCAGTATCCCAGCTGGGCCCCTCAATGACTGATCCCAGAAGGAAACTAAGGAGCACAGAGTCTGGGGGTGCCATCTGCAGGAGCAGGGCAAGGCCAGGGCCACAGGCCAAGGCTCCAGGGACAGACACACCAAACAGCCTGTCTTGGATCTAGGGGTGTATCATTGCCACTCATAGGTACCTGGACCCAGATCCATCAAGTAAGCAGTGTGGAGAACAGACAGGGAAACAGCACAGTGTGATTAGGCTGACATGGAAGGTTCCAGAAATGTGGCTGAATGTTACTTGAGAACTATGTGTGTCCCTATGCATATTCATGTGAAATTTATTTCTCAAACTCCTGACATCACTCATCAACGGGGTGTACAGAATTTCTTGCTCAGTGACATAAAATCTGAAAACCGCTGTAAATTAAAAGTCTGATAATTTTTCTAGAAATCCTTCAACTATTCCGACGAACATGCTTAAAGAAAACCCAAATCAGGCTAAGGTGACTGAAAACGCTCCAAAGAAGCTTCAAAAAAAAAAAATAGTTAAGGCAGAAGTCTTTGTCTCTGAAATGCAACCCAATTCCAGAAATTCTTGCAGTGTGCATGAAGTCATGCAGAAGGAAATTTGGGGCATGGTTTTATTTGCAGCAGCCAGGACCACTCATGCAGGAGACTTGCGGGCATCAGGCTGCAGCAAGGCACTTCTTGATGAAGTGGCCCACCAGCCGCTGAGGCCGCTGCTGATACTCCACGAGCAGCTCGTGGGGGCTGCTGATCTGGTCCCCTTCCAGGCGGTTGAGCAGAGTGACACACACGACGGCCGCTGCAAAGAGCCAACTCCACATCACACAAAGCGCTGGGGCCTGACTCAGGGGTCACCTGTGCTGTCCCCTCGGGAGGAAAGGCTGACCACTGCCACCAACAGTGGCGAGCGGCTAGATGGAGAGCCCGCAAGGCCGAGAAGAGCCCTCCCTCCTTGCGCCACCTTGCCGCCTCCCTCCGTACTCTCCCGCCTTTAAGATGTTTTGAGTGGAAATGAAACTGGGTGGTGGGAGAGGAGAGACTCTGTACTGCCTGGAAGGGGAGGAATTATGCAAGGCAGCGCTGGACCCCGAGGGCGAGACCAGGAACGTGGGGGCGGATTCGCCCCAACGCGGAAATCTAAAGAGCTGTAAAGGCCAGACTCGCCCTGGTGTTGGCAGCAAACCTGGGCCAAGCTGAGGTGGGTCTTTCGATCGAGTTTGTCACTGGGAATCCTGCCTCTGCCCCGACAACGGGGCACGTAGCCAGGGTGAGGCTGCCCCATGTCTGGGGGCACCTCCCGGGGCGGGCCGGGGAGGGGCGCGGGAGGCCGGCCGCGTACCTCGGAGGCCGCAGGCTCTGCACAGGGCGGCGAAGACAGTGGACTCCATCTCGATGTTGCGGACACCCGCCGCGAGCGCCGCCCGCAGGTACTCCTGCTTGTCTTCCTCCGTGTAGGAGCAGAGCGCGCCGTCCAGCCGGCCCTGCCCTGAGGACGCGCGCATACGACCCAGCGTCGGCAGGAAGCGCCCGCTGCGCGCCGCCGGTACCCCGCGGGCTGAGGATGTTACCCACCCCGCGGGCTCCGTCCCGGACCAACCGCCCGCTGGCTCAGGCCCAGGAACTCTAGGACAGGGGAGCCCACGGCCGCCCCCTCCAGACCAGGACCCGCTGGAGGCGCCCTCCCCTCCGTCCCCACCACACACACTAGACCTGGCCGCTCGGGAAGTGCCTGCCCTTACCCCCACCCCCAGACCAGCCCTCACATCTGGGAGATGTCTGCTCCTCCCACTGCAGACCAGCCCCTCCCCCGGGAGCGCCCGCCCCGCCCCCGGCGCCCCGCCCCTCACCTTCATAGAAGTCCAAGGTGCACATGGTGTTCCCCACGACTGTGGGGAATTCCGTCAGGTCTGCAGAGCACTGCATCAGCTCTTGCACTAGCTGGGCATCCAGGTGCGCGCTCCGAACCACGCGCTTTCCCAGGACCACCTGCTCGAACTCTGGCTTGAAGCAGGGATCCACTGCCTCCCGGGTGATGACCACAGAGCCGGGCTCCAGACCTGAAGAAAGCAGTGGCTGTCACAGCCACACAGGGCGAACCCAGAGGGCACAGCAAAACACGCACAGAAAGGAAATGATCGATCTATGCACCAAAATACTGATGCATCTGCTAATATTCTAAAAAGAAATAGGACCCATTTTCTGTACCAAGTGTTTTTCTGATGATAAAAATAATAAATGCATAAGCATTGCAGAAAATAAGGAAAACAAATGTACAAAGAAGAAAATGAATTGCCAGGAACCTCCCATCCTGTCTCAAATGTTTGCCGTCTTCTGGTCAGTGCTGTTTTTAGAGGTCTGGGACTCCACCACATGGGTGAACATATGTGTTTAAAACTGTCCCTGTTTTGTACGTTTATTAGTAAAGATTTCAAATAAATACTAAGTAGACAAGAATAGTACAATGAGCTGCTGTGCACATAAACCCAGCTCCAAAAACTGTCAGCTCCTGACCCATTTTATT
Source organism: Manis javanica (assembly GCF_040802235.1). Taxonomy (NCBI): domain Eukaryota; kingdom Metazoa; phylum Chordata; class Mammalia; order Pholidota; family Manidae; genus Manis; species Manis javanica. Next base: position 99,321,509 of record NC_133161.1, on the reverse strand, counting down.
TCTTCTGCTTAATGAATAATATATGAACCAACGGCTTTCATTAATTCCGGGGGCCCAGATGTTCAAGCCCTTTGGATCTTAGCTTCGCTCTCACAGTAGGTGTGCAAGACCCCTTCCAGAGCCAACTGCCATTCTTAACACCGGCCCCACCCTTTCCAGGCAGAACCTGCTGGCTATCTGGGGACTCTTCTGTTCTCCGTAGCCACCCTGTGCCTTCCTCCAGAGCAGTTGCCCATGCCCCCCACCCACCCACTCTTCCTATTTGGGGATTTGTGGGGATGCTGTGTCACACTTTGTCATCAGTGTGGTTGGAGTCTAGGATTGGGCTAATTGCTGTCTGCTTTAATGGGCTGTTTCAGGAGATGGAAATCTACACACTCCTTCCAGGATGCTCTCTGATCATCAACTGTAGAAGTCCCTCCAAAGCAAGAACTCAGGAATGACTTTGAGTCCCTGGCAGATGCTGGCATGCTGTGCACAGCTGATCGATGGAATGGGAGGCTAAGTTGGCAAGATTAAGACAGCTCAAGGCCGTTGTGTTTTCCTGAGAACAGTTTCTTTAAACACTGAATTATAATCCAGCAAACACAGATTTTATGTATCAATCTGTCTATACAATGAAAAGAAAAAGTGAGACGATGCACCCAGAAGATTTGGGGTCTACAACCACCATCTCATAGTCAGATAACCTAAATTGTGTAATTACCATAATTCCAGAAGAGGTTAGGCCCGTACAGAAACAAACGCACACAGGCTGGGTGGGTGACATCAAGGCTACCACAGGCCCCCTCCTGCAGCTCCAAGTTCCTGGGCAGGGGCAAAAATTGCTGGACCCATTACCAGCAGAAAGACAGGGCAGCAGTGAGTATGACAGCTTGTATAAAGCAGTGTGCTGAGGGACTCTGGTTTAACTTAGCACCGTTTTTAGCATTTTGCTTTCTCAGTGCATCCTACTCTTTCTTTGCTGGCTTTCAAAAAAAAAAAAAAAGGTCAACAACTGGGGGCTTTTTAGGCAATTTAGGGATGCCTATCTTAATTTTGATTTCCACCTCTCTCTTCCCCTTTGATTCCCCTATAGGTCTTTCCATAAGGTGCTCCAAATCCTTGCTGGAATGAGGAGCAAAGGAGGAAGGCAGAGAAGAGGGCATGAGAAAGATGAAGGAGAGCCAGCAAACAGTCAAAGGCTCAACCACCAAGGCCCAGCGTCCTCATTCGCATGGCCAGGGGCCTTTCCTCCAACCTGTTTCTGGAGTGTGAGTTGGAACAGGCTGGACCAAAAACACTGCAAGACAAGCTTCCTCCATGGGCCCATGGAGGGACAGACTCATAGGGCCCAAGCCTGCACCACCTGCGCCTGCTTTGGGGCCGGATCCTCATCCACAGGCAGAGGCCCTGCATTTACCTATCCCGCCAGAGGTGCCAATGCGGATCAGGGTGACACCGGAGCATCGTGCATGGTACAGCAGCTTGATGAGCTCATGCAGCATGATGGAGATGGAAGGGATACCTATACCGTGCTAGAACCAGGAAGAAAGGCCAATATTAAGCAAGGTGGTGCCTTTGCATGTTCTGTGCTACAGTGTAAACTTTTGGTAACAGAAGATAGACTGCAAAATACATATTTAAAAACTTAACACTTTGGGAAATGTAAGTCTACATGAAGCTGTCACACAAGTGACCCCATTTGAGCCCCACACCCCATGATTAGGTGACACTGGAAGAACTGGAGACTCAGTGGAGAAGCAAGAGCCTGCTATTGCCAAGGAGCACAGGGTCCTCTGGTCCCAGATGCCCTGCACACATGCCCACCCCCCATTCACCTGTTGCAGTCTTTTTTTCCTCTCTCTTTTCTCCCTGCCTTCTCTGCTTCAGCCTAGCGAAGTAACTGGCTGGCCCCACAGCCAGCCAGATGCCTGTGGCCTCTCTGGTTCTGCCTGTGGTGCTTCCTCCTGTTGGAGTCTCTCTGCCCCACCTCCCACCCTCTAGCAGAGGTGGTTCTTTGCCACTGTGTTTGCCATGGTGTCTGGCACAGTTCATGGTTCCATGAATTACCTGGAGCTGAATGATGTCTCGGCCCCCCCAGGAGTGTTCTGCATGGTTGATACTGCTAGGTGGCTCAGCTGACCAGCAATAGGGGACCCCATCTCAACAGGAGAGAGGTTGTGACTCTAGTCAGCACTTCATTCATATTGCTGCTTACAGGGAAACCAAAACTAGAGAAGAAGGTATCTTTGGTAGAATAGAGAGATTTCTGTGTGTTTACTGTCATTGCTAATTCAAGTATATATATAAAGTATCTGCTGTGGGGTAACAGCAGGGGGTGGGGGAGCTGTGGGGGTACTGGAGGCCTGGAACCTGGCCGCAGCTCTCCTCCCGACCCTGTTCATGTAGGACACCTCCTCCTGCATCTCCAACCTGAGAGCCTCACCATGTACACAGCTGTGTGTATTGCTCTGCTGAGCCTGGGCCTGGAGGCTTCATTGTCTCTGCACCCCTGCAGGGGCTCACCTTGCTCCCAGCCTGACAGAGTCAGCAGGCGTTAAGGGGACTCAGCCTGTGCATGCAGAGCAGGTGGGAGCTGGCAGAGCCTGAGGACTGAGCCCACCATGAGGGCAGGTACTCACACTGACAGACAGCACCGGTCCCACTTTGAACATGGCGTAACGGTCCGTCCCCTCACAAATGTTGGGATAGTCTGTGCCCGGCCGGTCCAGGCCCAGCTCCTTGGCCATGTATCTGATGAAGTCCTTCATCCGGGTAGGGCTCCCCCCAACACACACAAACTGCAGACAGAACAGCACCACTGTCAGCACAGGCCCAGCACACTACCTGTGGGGCAGGGGTCCTCAGAGCATGGCTCCAACCAACATCAGCATCACCGAGAACTTGCTAGAAATGGAAGTTCCCCAGCCCCAGTCACACGTGCTTTAGCAAGCCCTGCTGGAGAGCTTAAGAATCTCTGGGAATCACCGCACAGTGCAGGAGGCCCCAGGGTGCAATGCAATCTGCTCCACAAGATGCAGGAAAAGCAGACCCTTCCTCTCTGGGAAGGTAATTCCAAGTGCCATGGTCTCTGTCCATCGTGTGGACAGCAGCTCAGTGTACTGGAGGAGCCAGGCTCCTCTCTGTGCCCCCAGGATTCAGGCCATATCTGTAAAATGGATTTCCAAATGCTGCTTCTCACAAGGCCCACGGCAGAAATACCTGGGACCCAGCGGAGCCCTGGGAATTGGTAGCTATCATGGGAGGGTGACACTCGGAGAAGTTAAACTTTAATCTGCAAAATGCTATATACAAAAACTTACTTTTCATTTTGTTTTACACAAGAAAATTTAATAAGCCAGTTTTAAGAAACTTGAGGGTGAAATTATTAGTCCATAAACATTAAGAAATTTATTTCATTTCCATTTATCCATTAAGGTTAACATATTTTTTCTAACCTAAAAATTTAGAACACATTGAAAGGTTCACCCCAATCCCGGTTTGAAAACCAACATACCGAAAGAACACAGCAGCCGATGGCACAGACCTCTGTTGTTATGTGATGATGCCACATGGCAGCAAGGGGTTCAAGTGCCACTGGTTCTGATTTTGAATTCTAAGCATTAGTCCAGCTTTATACACAAGCATTAGACATTTTTGAAGTCCTGTTCTAGGATAAATCAGAACTGAGGAACTTAAGACTTTGTAGGAAGCTGCATTCAGCAGAAGAAGCATTAAAGGCAATTAATGAAACAGTGTCAATACTAATCCTATATGAGAAACAACAGATACAATGTAATTACTCTATATATTAGCCTTTGCTCCTCTGGAAAATGTCTCTATCTCCTTTCACCTTTTCTCTTAAGGAAGCAATATATAGATATATTGCTTCCATTATATACTAAATTCATAAGAAATTAACTAGGAAATAATCTGGCAATAGTTACCATAGTTTTCTTTTACTAGTTCGTTATATGCTTGAAAAGTAACAATTTGCAAAATGCTGGTAAACATATAACTTCACAAACCTGTACTCTTGTCACCAAGACTACCCACACCACCCATGAGGAGGCTGGTCTTAAAACATGTTCCCAGTCCCAAAAGCCCTGCTTTTTACCTTCACATCTCCAAACAGAGCTGGGAAATCGTGTGTGCTAGTGCTGAGGCTGAAGTGGTAGAGCACGTCTTCATTCATTGTTGCTACATTCGGATTGCAAAGTTGTACGAAGTGGTCACTGTTACAGAATAGGAACATAAAAGTGTAGAACGCCAGCATCCAATGGCTAATGTGATTACAGAAGCGCCCTAAGTCAGCACGATGTAGGTGGCACATGGTGAGCTTAGCACTGATAGGCTCTCCCTCCCTGGTACCATTCCTCCCCTCCTCCCAGCTGCCACCCAGGGCCCATTTAGAGGGTGATTAGAAAAAACTCAGCACAAAAAAAGTACAAATATTAAAATGCAAAATCACCCCATACAAAGAGCGTGGCCAGTTGTTACCCAACTTAGGTTCATTCAACATTATAGACTTGACTTTATTTTAAAAACAGTACATTTGCCACAGGAAATAAAGACAAAAATAGAAGGGAAAAAAAATGCCTCTCCTTCTTCCACCAAGAGATAACCTTTATAATCTGTATACCTTGTATTTTTTTTTCTTGTCTTATTGCACCAGCAGCATTTTACCTGTACAATATCCAGTGGCAGTGATAAGACATCTTTTCTTTTTTTTTCAATATGGCTATTAAAATGTTTGTGTGGCTCTTATTATTATTTCTATTGGACAGGACACCACTGGCCTAGATAGGAACCAGAAATAGTAAGTATTTTTAACTTTGCAAGCCATATGGTCTCTGTCACAACACTCAACTCTGCACAGAGAACACCCAAAAGAGTGTGGTTGTGTTCTAGTAAGACATTATTTACAAAAACATGTGCCTGCCAACCTTAAACATACTGCCTTCAACATTTGTGCCTTCCTGACTCTCATAGACAGATATCCTCCCTCAAACCCAGGCCTGCTGCATGCCAGGAGTGCAGAGACAGACAAGGATCCCTGGTTCAGAGCAATCAGGACCTTCTTTATCTTCCTGCTGAGTCTTTCTGCCCAGAACCCACTGGTCATGTTTCAATCTAGTTCTGCATAAAGAAGAGGAAAATATGAGACAAGGTCTCAGCGGCATGTGATTTGGAAATACCTACATGACTTTCCATAAGGCCAGCTTGCATGCCCTCACATCTGTTCAAACCAAGCCTCTCAAGTAAATTTGTCACAGAGCTACCATTACATTTCAAAATCTAACTGAAAATACACACTTTCCTACCACACAGACACTCTGGATAGCTCTAATACGAATTTCTATTTCTATTTACTTATTTTTGCTTTGGTCATACCACAGATTACTTCCCAGGAAAACAGGTTATCTGTAAACTATAAGTAACTAAATCATAAGTTAGTGCCTGCACTAAGCGCCTACTAAGGCCAGTCATTCTATTGATCTAGGAGGTCACTCTCAGTTCCTGCCTCTGAGATGCCCAAAATCCAGCAAAAAAAAAACAAATGTGAGCAAAAACATGCAATATATTGTATTAACTACAGGAAGACAAAGGAAAACACAGCATCCAGGGGAAGAAGGTATCTGACTTAGTTTCAAGCAGAGGTCAGTATAGCCTGCAGGAAAAATCCAGCTTGCCACCTGGGGTTGTTAGCACAGAGCCACCCTTACCCATTTACACACATTACCCATGACTGCTTTCATCCTATGCCTACAAGGTCAGAGTTGAGCAGCTGTGACAGCGCTCTCTAGCCCCAAGTAGAAGATGCCCACTCTGACCTCTCAAGGAAAAAAACTTCTCCTCTGGTTTAGAGGGATGCAAGCTTCCTCGTGGTGGACACAAAGTTGGAAACGCTCTCCAGGTACAGGCAGGGGCATCTGGCCACATGGGGTGTTTGGTGTATTCTCTCTCAACAGACCTGAACATAAATGCAGGTGTAGGGTGATCAAAACCTAACATAGAGGCATGCATGCTTGTACCTGGAATGGAGTCGGTGAGAGGTATCACACCAGGGACATGTAAGCAGGTGTGCCTTCTAGAACTACCCCTCCGGGGACACCTATGAAAAGCTGAGCAGAGGGGTCACTGGAGCCTTGGAAACCATGGTAACATTTGGCCCAAACAGAGACAGCAAAAGGAGGGTTTGAACCCAGCACTGGGAGTCCATGGGAAAGAATCCTTCAGCAGCTAAATTAGTGAACTTACAGGTCAGGTTGAATCTCTGAGGGATAAAAAGCATCTAACATGAGTCCAAGATCTCTGGCTTTCATGATGGTGGGGTCACCAAAGTGAGGGATTCCAAATGGTAAAAACAGAAGTTCAAGGAAGAGGGGGACTTATGTCTGAACACACTGTTGGAGGTGTGGAGACGTCTGAAAGGCACCCAGGCTTCCCTCTGCTTCTGGCTGATGGAAGGAAGTTAAATGTGGAGCTTGGTCTTATTGCAACTGGGTGATAGTGAAAACAGAGGGGAAAGTTCAAGGGCTTCATGTGAAAAGATGGCCAAGAACCAAGAGGGTTAGGGGACACTGTCACCAGCCACACCGAGGACCCAGAGCCTGTGTCTGTCCAGTGATTAGCTTCGTCACCTGCAATGAACATTTCAGACAAGGGAAGTGACATGCAGCCAGCAGACTTCAACTGTACATTCCACAGGCTTCCAAATTCCTGATGGGAACTGTGGGTTGCCAGGGCCGCTGGCTGTGTGTCAGGATTTCCAGCCTACATCTCCTCGCTCAGCACATTCCGCACCTCGTTTTCACTGATCCAACCGACTCTCATTTGCTGGGTCTTTCTGGAGATTCAGCAGTCCTCTCTACCTAGTATTCACTTGTCCTGAAACCCTGTCTTCCCCCTGGTGACTCTGCCCCTAATAGAGGCATCCGAGGCCTTGGCTCTCTGCAGGCATGGGGTTGCTCTCCCTGCTGAAATCCCGTCCATTCTCCAGCTCTTCCTCCAGATGATGCTCGTTATACTTTATCTGTATCTTCCTGTAATAATTCTTATTTATATAATTAATGGAGTAACTTTATCTCCAGTAACAAAAAGTACTGGAGGCCACGAGTGCGTCTTACGTTCCTCTGAATCCCTGCAGCATGAGCCTGCAGCAGATGTGCGAGACAAGGCTGAGATGGCCCTTCCCTGTTTCATCGGTCTCACTTCTCCTTGGGTCTCCCCAGTTCTCTTTCATCTATTACCTCATCAGTTCCCTCGTTTATCTTTCATGGAGCATCAGTGGCAGATACCCAGGCTCCAGCCTTTTCTCTCTCTTCTATATTTGATGGCTTTTTCCTTTCCTGTTTCTCAAATTTCCTTTCCTGTCTGATTTCCTAAAATAGTGTCCAAGTGAACTCATACCCTTACAGTTTTAAAAGGCTGACACAGAAAAGATAAGAACAAAATATTAAAAAGAAACAGAAAGACTTTTTTTAAAGGGAGGATGCTGGTTGACAGTCATGGCTCATGTTGGATTTCAGACATCTCTGGGCTGATCAATAAACTGCCACCAGGATCCTCTGTGTGCTGCTTTGACAGTTCGCTCACATTACAGCATCCTGGGCAGAGATACTGCAAGATCTGGAGCAAGCAGCACAAGAAATCTGCCAGAGCCACAGAGCCACGCCTGTGCACCCCAAACCCTTCACCAGTCCTAACCAGGTTACCTGGCTTTCTAGATTCAGGGTTTGTTTTACCTGGCTGGGGCAGGAAGGACACTTCTCGAAAGACCAAATACAGGTGTATGTGTAGCTGGAATGATCCCCAGACTTTCCCAGAAAGCCTTTCTGATCTCTAGGCCAAACTGAACTTCTGACATCATGACACACAGCATCTTAAGCAGCTCTGGTGACAGTTACTTCTACTCTACTTGTGGCCCCTATTCTCCTTAAGGAAGTTGCTAATACATAGAGCACCAAATAGATGGGCTAATGGGCAAGCATCGGAACTGATGAAACAGGATGTGATAAACACAACTTTGTCACGTATTTCAAAATAAGAAAAACCTTTTTTCTCTTTGATTCCAGGAAAAGGAGGAGAAAGAAGGTATAACTGCCAAAGGTCAGCAATGATTTTTACATGTATAGAATTTGACACAAACTATTACCAGAATGTGCTCAAACTCATTTTTGAAGTATTTTAAAATAATATAATAATAAATAAATAATAACACATATTACTACATAGTAATATCATAAAATAACAAGCCAAAGACATATCACTTAGAAAACTATTTCTCTGGATGACACACAATTTCAAGTTACTTTATCTTGTTTTATTCTGTCACTTTACTCATTTACTGAATATTCATGGAGCACCTGCTTTGTAAAAGGAATGTCTGAGATAGAAAAGGAACAAAAACTAGCTTCTGATTCCAGGAGTTACCTGGCAGGGAAGGGAGAATGCTAGCTGCCCTTATACAAGCTGGCCCAGATTTATTAGGCCAGGTACTCACAGGGACAAGAAGAAATAAGCAAGGGGTGCTGGCTGGGTAGGAAGATTGAGCATGGGACCTCGGCTGACCCTACCACCAGCCCCACAGCCTGCACTGGGCAGAGGAAATACCAGGCACTGGACCTTGTGGTAGAAATGATGTTGTCAATATAGCTGGTACATAATTCATCTAATGCTCACAACTAGGGCAGACACCAGATCCCATCAGTATCCACATTTTAAAGCTTTAGGAGACTGCACTCACGAGCCGGCCTTCAGCACTCAAAGCAGTGCACACAGCCTCTGGGAGCAGACTGTGATAAGTCAGTGGGTGAAATAAAACCACGGAGGGAATGCTAAATAATTACAGAGTCGAGGGAAGGGGTGCCTCCCAGTGGGTCCCATCAGCTGTGGCTCCACCATCCCCTCCCCAGAAATCATTGCTGATCTTGGCAGTTACACCTTCTTTCTCCTCCTCTTCCTGGAATCAAAGAGAAAAAAGGTTTTTCTTATTTTGAAATATGTGACAAAGTTGGGTTAATCACGTCCTGTTTCATTGGTGAGATTAGAGCCACAGAGGCAGGAATGGCCATGCAGTGGGGCAGAATTCCCCAGGCAACGCAACAGAGGGGGCACACATGGGGGACAAAGAAACTAGAAAGGTTAGTGGACTTACAAATCCATGCAGGTATGGGGATGAAGACAATAAATTTACTTTTCTAGAAAAGCACAGATAGATATCAAAGAGGGGCCAGGACAGTCACAAAGACTAGAAATACACAAAACTGCAGAGAAGGGACAGCAGTGAAGGTTCGAACCATGGAAGCGCTGGGAGGGAAGCAGTAGACAGAGCTCATGTGAGGGGAGTCCTGCTGGACACAGAGCCCGCCCAGCCATCTCAGAGGCCCCTATGCCCAGCGCTGAGATCCACGGCCTCGGCCACCCCAGCCACAAGCCTACCGAGTTGTCCCTCCAGGACCTGTTCTCTGTCACAAGTCAAATGCATTCATACGTATCAACTCTCAGAAAAATGTGGGGCACAAAGTAATGGCAACAAAGGCAACAAATCCCCAAACCCAGCATGTGGCTACTCAGAGCCTTACTTGTGATAGCCAGGTTCCTTTGTTTTGGGTCCTGAGGCCATTCTCTCACCTGGCGCAGGACCCTAGGAGAAAACAGCACAGGATGGCATTCAAAAATAAGCCCAGGCACATTAAAAATCTTCATTTTATCTGATTACAACTGATTTCAGTGGGCAGCACCAAGTGGGGGTCATTCGGAGCTGGGCCTCAGGAGCCCGGAGGTGCAGAGAAGGTGCAGGGCGGACAGGGGTTCATGACCGGCCACAGCTCACGCCAGCTGGCACTGACTGGTCATCTTGAGTGTTTTACTTTCATGACCTTGAGGCATTTGCGGACTGAGATTTCAGTTTGCTGACTAGGCCCCCATCTGTGCATCAGGGCCCCCTACCCCTCCCAGTCTACTGGCCTCCTTGTTTAAGTAATTCAGCAACAGTGAATCCCCCAGTAGGAACCAAGGTCACTCTGACAGTCAGAGGCTGTGCTAGGCTGTGCTGGCCTGTGGAAGTTCAGAGCGATCAAGTGCAGCGCTGAACACAGGTACATCACATGTGCATGCAGGTGTGACTGAGAGCGCTGCCCAGGGAGCTACAGCCAGAGGCTCCTGAATCTTACCCTCCCACAACCCTCCTCCCTGCTGTTTCCCAGCCACACACCTCACCCCCAGACCACCCTCCACTGTCCCAATCTTCTCAAATCCTATCCTCCTTCAGGGGAGAGGGAGGAACAGGGCAAAGGCCCCAGCGGTTGGGACCCACCAAGAAGAGGGACCGGAGGCAGGTCTGAGTCAGCCATCTGGCCCGCCCCCCCTCCAAGGCTGTAGGAGAAATCACTCAGACATCAGCAACCACACGCTGACTCAAAACCTCATCTCCAAAACCTCATCTCTGCGTGGAGCGCAGGGCTGAGCTGGAGCCCCTGCAGGTGAGCGTCAACACCCCCGGTCCTGGCCCTGGCCCTGGCCCTGGCCCTGGCCCCTGTTTTAGAGACAGAAGGGTGAATCGGATCAGGGACTCGGTAGGGGAAAGGGAGCTTCCTCCGGGGACTGATGTCTCACCAGCACCTATTAAACAAGTAGAGCTCAAGCTGGAACCCCAAAGAAACCCCATCTCTTTTGCAAAAAGAGATGGATAACTGTTATTACCACAGTTAATACTGACCATTTTTAGCAAATTCTGAAAAACAGAGAGAATTATAATGGTTGGGTCTGGTCTCTTTTCACCAGCTTGGTATTTATAGACCTGTCTCTGCAAAGACCAGCCTCACTCAGTCCAGTGAAGGGAGCTGAGGAAGGGCCTGGGTCTTAAAAGAGGTGCCCCCAGAGCCACCAGCCCAGCCCATGTGGAAGGAGGGCAGGAGAACCCGGTGGGTCATCAGGGCAGTGGTTCCATGGTCATCCCCTCTCCCCACCTTCCTCAGCTGGAGAGCTCCTAAAACTCTGCATTTTCCATGCGGTGAGCCACAAAGGTCTCTTGTTCTGTGAATAAGCTGACCTTTGGAGCACCTGAGGGTGGGGGCTGGTTGCCAAGGGAACCAACCACATGATTAGAGGGTTGAACTTTCAGTCCTACCCCCTGACCTAAGAGGGGGAGGAGTTGGAGGCTGAATAAATCTCCAATGGCCAATGAGTTAATCGATCATGCCTGTGTAATGAAGCTCCATAAAAAACCAAAGGGTCAAGGGTCACAGCACTTCTGCAGTGGTGACTTGGTGGAGATCTGGGGACAGTGGCACCTGGAGAGGGCAGGGCAGCTCCACCTCTCCCACACCTGGCCGTGCTTGAGTTATGTCCTTTATAATAAACTGGTCATCTAGTAAGTAAAATGCTTCTCTGGGTCATGTGAGCCGCTCTAGCTAATGGAGCCCAAGGAGGGGTCATAGGAGCCTCCAATCTGCCGCAGGTTGGTCAGAAGCCCAGGTGACAACCTTGACTTGCATTTGGCACTTGAAGGGGTGGAGGGGTGTGGTGCAGTCTTTTGGGACTGAGCCCTCAGGCTGATGCTGTCTCTGGGTAAGTAGGGTCAGGGTTGGGCTGAATTGTAGGACACCCAGCTGGTGTGAGAGCCTTGGTACTGGGAAAAAAAAACACATCAGAATTGCAATTGGTGATGAGAATCTCAGGTCCAAATAACAGGTCTTTACAGCCTCCATCAGACACATATATAAACTGCTTGGTGTCAGCACAAGTCTGGTTTCCAGAAACTGCAACCATCAGGAGGCTCGCTGCCCTCAGTGGCCCCGGCTCACCCGGCTCTCAGTCCTGTGCCCCTGCAGCGTCATGGGGAGTGGGCTGTACATTCCATGCAGACTCGTCTTGCTGGGCAGCCAGCCCTCAGCTGTCCCTGTCCCTGTCCTTGTCAGGCTCCCTAATCCCCTTCTCCATGGGGATTTAGAGAAGTGGCATGGCCTGAAGCCTGAGTCCCCTGGGAGAGCTGAACACTGCTCACAGCACTCTCCCTGAAGATCTGTATCCTCTGGGCTGTTTTGGGGCTGGAGACCTGGTAGGCAGGAGCTGTACCCCAGGGAGCTCAAAAGAGGAAGTGTTAGAGGGCCTTTCTCTAGGGGCTGAGTCACAGAAGCGAGGTGCTCCCCACCTCACAGAAAGCCTGTTTGCCTGGCCTTCCAGAGAAAGTGCCGCTCTCCGGGTCTGCTTGCCTCAGAACCAGAGAAACCACTTCCCTGCCCAGCCCTGGACCTGGGCTCCTCCTGAGCAGCCCAGGGCCTGCCTCCCCTGCACCCAATGCTCACCGGTGCTCCACTCCCAGGACTTTCTCCTGCACTCCCCCCATCCCCCTGCACTCTGTGGAGCTTTATTCAGCCACCTGCAAGCAGAGGAAATCAGAGACTTGTGCCATGTTCTAGTGGGAAAGTTCCCAGAGAAATAACTTGAGTCGGGTGGCAGGAGTGCAGGTTTCCCCGGGCAGCCCTGGCATAATGGTAAGAGCAGAGTCTCACTCTCCAAAGGACAGGGGCAGGGAGCATCCCGCCCACCCACTGAAGGTCAAGGATGGGAGGTGGATCAGTCTCACCCTCCTACACTGCTCAGCCCCTAGACCACCTGGGGCAATACCAAAAATTGGTTGCCCTTCCTGGGCAGGTGGGTTACTCACCTAGACTCCCTCTTCTTCCAGAGGCTGCAGCTGAGCAGGCAGAGGGAGGGACCAGGTGTTCACTCTTATAAAAGACCCTGGTGATGATTAAGAATGAGATAACAATTTAGAGACAGTGCTACATTTTTATTTCAAAATCAGCTTTTGAGTTAGAAAAAAATGAACAGAGTTGCATTATTTTTTCCAACCTTCAAAGGAATCAAGAAGTAGGTCTAGTGAATGAGTATTACAGGTCCTTTAATATTGAGGCCAAAGGTTGGCCACTAGGGTTTGGGGTAGAAAAGTAGACAGGAGTCCTTGCACCCAGGGGTCCATAGTCTCCACTGTCCCTTTGTCCTGAGAGGTAGAACTTTTCACTCTATGGGACAGGTGAGAGCTTTTCCGGAGACTAGCCAGCTTCTTAGCAGGTTAGGTGGGCCCCTGGTGCCTGAGTAAGAGGTCTAGGCAATATTTCTTCCAACATTGTACCATGAGCCTCAACCTCTCCCGAGGGAGGCAGGATTCCTGCTTCAGGGTGTCCCCTCCTTCTGGCCAGCCCAGGCTCTTCTCTACACACCTAGAGGGTTTCACCAGATTGCTGGCCGGAAGGTTCTGCGTCCCAGAAAAATCTGAGTCTGGTTCTGGGCTCTCAGGCTCCCCAGGGAGGAACCTTCCCTGTGAACCCCGGTGAACACTCCCCTCTATCTGTTGTCAGAAACGACTTATCAAAACCAAACCTCCCCACCCCAGCTGTTCTTGGTGGGTTTTTGTTCGTTTGTTTCTTGTATGTTTTAGCCTATTTAAAAATCACAGAGGTGGGTTACTTTGTGTAAATAGCTTAGTGTATAAACGTTTATAACACTTGTTTGAATAAACAGTTCAAAAGCAAATGCATCTGAGTGTCTGTGTGTCTGTCTGGGAGGAGGGGTTAATGTCCAGTGTTTATCTCAAGGGAGTAAGAAAAGCTGGAAGTTTCACTTTCTGTTTTATATTTGATTTTTTTTTTTAAGCAATGTGTTTGTAGTAATTTTATGATGAGTAAAAGCAACAGAAAGTCCTCTTGGACCAAAGCCAGTTTAAAGAAACTAATTTATCTTTTTCAGCTAAAATGTTATCTCAGTGCCCACCAGTGCTGAAAGTTCTGGAAGGAAGAATATAATTTGTGCCCAATAAATCTGTGCTGAATTAAGAAGGCTGCCTCTATAGGGCTGGTGCAGAGGGAGAGCTAGACGGCCAGTTTGGCCTGGGAAGGGAAAGCAAATCCTGGAAGACTGGCTGAGAAGGGCCTGGGGCCAGTGCCAATGGACAGGCCAAGGAGGAAGGTGGGACAAAGCGGCAGACCTGGGGGTAAGGGAGCCAGACATGGAGAACCAGACTGAGACACTTCTATTCAGGGCAATCATAAATCACAAAGCCATAGTCACAGCCAGTGAACAGAGCCAAAGACCTCTAACCCAGAAGACACCAGGGAAATGGGGAAATAAGCCAAAGAGAGGCCAGGTGGGCTGGGACAAGGTACAGGAAAAAGGAGGGAAGGTCAGAAACAGTGAGGGGTGTAGAGGAAAAGGTCACAGATGCCCAAAGACTACCTCAGTGGTCTTCCTGTAAATCGCCCTGGTCTACTTTGGACTTCAGAAAGGATTTCTCTGTAACCCTTACGAGGGGTTGGGGGGTGCTGGTAAGGGGCTGGTCTTAGGAGAGGCAAGTTCCAGGGGGGCCGGGAAGGCTGCAGTCTGTCACCTCAAGTCCCCTGCCCAAGGACTGACCTGGAAGGGAGCCAACATCGGTGGACAGTCACTGAGGCTGAGCCAGGTTCCCCTCCCTGGGCCTTTCCAAGTTCAAGGACAGCTTAGATACAAGAATCCCACAAAGACCCACTGTCATAAAATTTGTGACTGTGAAGTTTCTCTAAAACCCTGCCAAACTGCTCAATGCCAGTGTTTTATGCTGTAACATTTTGTTAAATGTTGGTTTGGTGTATACATGCGTCCATTTGAACTCTTAAGGTTTGGCAATTTTTTTTTAAATAAGAAGAAAATAACATGCCCAAAATGGAGCCACTTTCCTCAAGACAGCAAACCAAACTTTATATCTGTTAAAAGTTTTATTTCTTTATATCTGTGGGAGACCAGCCTTGAAATTTTTCTGAGCAGATAGAACCAGGTTGGTCATACAAACACAGCTTAATGGGGCTTATTTTACAAGGCTAAAACTTGACCTGGGTTACTTCTACTGTGTGCCTCTAGAAGAGATAAGCAAAACTTGAGCTGTTCTCCGTGGTTGATAGTAGGCAAGGGCGTAGGGCCAATTCCCTATCATTTAGGAGAAGTCTGACATGTGGCCAATCGCTGAGGGGCGGGCAGCACCACCTCCCATCATATTAGCTGCATTGTAACAGGGTACCCCAGCCTCAGTGCAGGTGCGGATTTGAGTAATCGGGGTTTGCAAACTGTCTTTTGGTGGGTGCACAATAAACTTTCAGTAATGCAGCGATTCATGGGTTTTACTTCTGTTGTTTCTGAACTTCGGATATTTCTAACCTAATTGCAGTTTCAGTGTCTCAGGAATGTGACCTTTAACCAGTCACCTCAGATTACCTCAGCACAGGAGTGGTAATCTGCAGGATCCACCCAGCCCTTCCCCCAGGGAAAGAGGTCTGGCCTAAAACAATTCTTTCTTTCTTTTTTTAACTAATAATTTCCTTGTTCCACTGGGTTCTGCCTAGATCATCTTCGGCCTAGTCCATTCCCTCAGAGTCCCTTTCATGGATGGCTAGATGGGATGCTGCCCATTCATGAATCACTGAATAAAGCCAATTTGATATCAGATCTTCTCAGGTATCATCTTCTAACTGTAATAGTCACTTTCCATGACAACGAAAAGGGGGAGTTCTAAAAGTTCCTGCACTCCCTTCCCGCCTGATCTGGGCAGCGGGGAAGCGCTGGTCAGTGCCCTCCCTGGTCCACCAGGTGGATCTTCCAGAGACCCATACCTGGGGCTGAGCCCAGCGCGGCCACGGGAGAGGGCCGGCTGTGGGTGGGCGGGGGAGTCCACCTGCTCCCACGCACCCTGCCCAGGGCCCTCTCCGGGTGCACCTCCCTTAGTACTGGAGCCCAGTTCCCGCGCACCCTTCCCGAGCACCTTGCTCACCGTCCTCGTGCACCTGCCCCGCGAACCGTCCGCATCCTCTCGGCGCTTGTACATCCTCCCCATACATCCCGCTCCCCGAGAACCGAACTCCCAGGGCACTCTCCCCCATCCGCCGGAGCACCCTGCTCAACCTGCTCCTCCGCCACCCTCCCCGCGCACCCTACTGGGCCCGCTCCGGGGCACCCCGCTCCCCGCGATCCCTCCCCGCACTCTCCTGCTGCAGCACTCTCCTTGTGCACCCCGCTCCCAACGCACCTTGCAGACCGCACACCCTACCCTCGCACCCTCCTCCCGGCGCAGACACCTCCGGCACCCTGATCCCCGCGATCCCTCCCTGCGCACCTCCCCGCACGCCTCTTCGCCGGCTCCCTCCCGGGCGACGAGAGTTTGAGTCACCGCCCAGCAGGTGACAGCGCCCGAAAGCAGAACGCGGCGCACGACTCACAGGCACAGGGACCTGCTACTCGCTCTGCGCGATGCCAGGCAACAAAGACCTCGTCCAGGGCCCGAGGAAGACACAGCTCTCGGAGGGCTGCAGCGGGCAGTCCGAGGAGGTACACACCAGCTAGGTAAACTTCGGATCTAAGTCTGGCCCAGCTCGGGGACACCGCCCCGCCCCGCCCACCGGTCCTCGGCCCCCCCACCCCCGCCCCGCCCTCACCTTTTCCGGAGGCTGCCCCCTCCACCAGTCGGCTTCCTCCTCTGGAGCGGGGAGGGCCCTGAATCACCGGTGACATCCCTGTTACTCATTAAGCCCTGGTAGTTCAGGGGAAACCTCGTGCTAACCTTCAAAAATGACAACAAGCCTTATGGAGTAGATGGGTTTATTCCTAATAGAGGAAACGCAATTCGGGACGTCCGCTGGCAAGTCCCCGGGACAGAGGGGAGCTTGCTTATAGGCGGGAAAGGGAGTTGGGAAGGGCTGCTTTGGACCGAGCACATTGGAGGATAGCGTTCCACGGACGCTGGCCCCTCATTGTCCTCGGGCGGTGGAGGCGGCAGGGCATCCGGTGCCTGAGCAGAGGAGTTCCCCCGCCCTTTTGCTGCTGGGCTGTGGCACCGGGAGAGCTCCCCAGTCCTGGCTGCTGATTCCCTTTAAAGAGTGGTTTCCTTTATTCGTTCTCACTCCCTACTGTTTTCATCCTCATCTGGCAGCAGAGGAGACTTGGGGTAACACCAGGACCCAGGGCTGCCTGGAGATGCTGCACCTGATGGGAGAGCCACCAGGACCAGCCAAGAGAAAGTTCCAGAGAGAAATCCACGGAACCAGGCCTGGGTGGGGTAGGGAAGGGGGCTGGGCCACATCACCTGCAGATCCCTTCATTTCTCCTGTCTTTAGGGTGTTTTTCTGGGAACTTTCTGTAGTTTTCCATACACACTTCTACCTGCTCGCTCCTATTCTAAACCATTATCTCACACACATTCTCCACCATTCCACCAGGAATAAGAGAGTCAATTTCTTAACTGACTCAGCCCTTAACTGGTAGTCAGCACCCAGTGACTTTTCCCTCCTGTGAAATTACAGTTTTGGCATGGGCCACACATGCCAGCTCCCAACTTCCTGTAAATTGCCAGGACCTGTCCCCACTCCGTGCAGCAAATGAGAATGATGCCCGTTCTACCGGGAGACCTTGGGTCAGACAAGATACAATATAATTCATAGGTTCTTGTCAAACTGCAGTTTCCCACAGCACTCACTGATATAGAGTCATTCAGTACCCTGAGATACTTTGTTCACTGCTGCAATATTTTTAAGTTCAGATCAGATTGTCACAGATAATCCTCAAAGGCGTGTGGGTGTAAACTAGGGATTTGCTGATTATTTTCTGGACATGCTGTAGGCAACAGAAAAGCATTGGTGGGAAACCTCAGAGTGAAAAGGTCACATAGGTCATCTTGGCCACCCTCCCACCCTTGCCTCCCTTTGCTTAGCTACACAGAGGTCACTAGCAGCGTTTTGATTGTTAATGAGAAAGAATGGAGAACGGTCTCCTGCCTCATGACCTGCGTGTCACACACTATTCTCAGACCACCCACCTGGACATTTATTTATAAGTGCCCCAGACACCAGAGGAACGCGTTTGGGCTGGTGGGTTCTTGCACTCTCAGTCTTCACCTACAGAACACTGCAAACTGCATCCATTTGCCGTTCACCTGCATTGCCACAGCCTTCTCTTCCTTCCTCATTTAGGTCTCAACCTAAAGGTTGTTTGTGAGAGAGCCTTCCCTGACCCCGACTCACTTCCCAGGGCCCCTCCTCTCAAATTCTAGCCTACAGCCCCACTGTGATTTTTTTAATGAATTTTTATGGAGGAAATTGTGCGGTTATATTGAGATGATTGTACACTGTGATGTTTTCTGTGGTCTGAATGTGTGTGTTCCCCCAAATTTCATACGTTGAAATCGTGAGTCAAAGGTGATGCTTTTAGAAGGTGGGGCTTTATGATGGTGAGGGTGGCGCCCTCATGGATAAGGTCGGCATAGTTATTAATAGAGACCTCTAGGGCCTCTTTGCCCCTTCCACCATGTGAGGAAACAGCGACCTGTGAACCAAGAGCAGGTTCTTGCCAGACACCAAACCTGTCGGGGCCTTGGTCTTGGACTTCCAGCCTCTAGAACTGTGAGAAATAAATTTCTGTTGTTTATAAGCCACCCAGTCTATGGCATTTTTGTTACAGCAGGTCTGATGAACTGGGCAAAGTTGGAAGGAATAACAAGAGGGATGCCTTGTGTCCTTTACTGGGTTTCCCCAATGGGAACATTTTGTGGAACTGTACTATTGTGTTACATTCAGAGTATGACTTTAATGCAACACACCAGTGTGTCCCAGATTCCCTCAGTTTTTCTTGTACTCATTTCATTTCCTATTGTACTTAGTTTTTACAACTTTGTCACGTGTGTGATTCCACTACCATCAAGATCCTGATCAGTCCAACACCAAAAGGCCCCCCACAGCACCCTCTGATAGCCCACCCCCACCCCGGAGCCCTGCCATCCACAGATCTGTCTGCCACTCTATGTCATCTGCAGGGAAGCATATGGTATCAAACCTCTCAGAACTGACGTTTCCGCTCAGCAGGATTCCCCAGAGACTCATCCACAGTGTGTATTGCAGTGCCTGGTTTGCTCTGGCAGCCAAGCTGTGCGCCATGATGAGGATGTGCCACACTTCGCTCAGGTGTGGGACACACTAGTTTGGGACCATTAAGCATAAATCTGCCTTGGTACACATGGTGTGTGTGGAGGGTCACGGGTAAGACAGTATAGCACAGAGAAGACAAGTAGTGACTCTGTGGCATCTTACTACACTGATGGACAGTGACTGCAACAGGGTGTTGGGGGGACTTGATGATATGGGTGAATGTAGTAACCACAATGTTTTTCATGTGAAACCTTCATAAGAGTGTATATCGGTGATACCTTAATAATAAATAAATAAATAAATAAATAAAAGAATAAATCTGCTATGAGATTTCACATACAGGTTTTTGTGTGAACATAAGTTTTCATTTCTCTGGGATAAATGCCAAGAGTACAATTACTGGATTGTACTGTAGTCCCCCAGTTAGCCTTACGAGGCACTGCCACACATATTAGTTCAACATATTAGTTCCCAGAGTGACTGTAATATTTTGCATTCTCATGAGCAATGGATGAGAGCTCCAGCTTCTCCTCATCCTCACCAGTATTTGGTGTCAACTCTATTTTTCATTTAGTCACCCTGTGGTCATTGTACTCAGATGCTGTGGTTTTAATTCGCACTCCCTTGATGGCCAGTGGTGTTGAGCATCTCTCGTTGTGCTATGACATCTGGTGATCCTCTTTGATAAAGTATTTGTTTACGTCTTTTCCCCATTTTCTAATTGGATCATTTGGGTTTTTTGTTGTTGTTATTTTTACTGGGATCTGAGAGTTCTTTGTATATTCCAGATTCCAGCTCTTTGTCAGAAGTGTCACTTGCAAATATTTTCTCTCATATGTAGCTTCTCTTTCCATTCTCTTCCTAAGAGCTTCCACAGGGAATTTGTTAAAATTTTGATTCGATCAACATATTAGTTTTCCCTTTTATACATCATGCTTTTGTTGTCAAGTCAAAAACCCTTTGCTCACACTAGACCCTGTGGATTTTCTCCTATGCTTTTCTCTTTAAGATTCATACTAATGTTTTACACCTGAGCTCATGATCCACTTTCAGGTGTGATGGGTAGTGACACTGGTTTTGGCCTCTGGATGCCCAGTGGCTGCAGCACCACCTGTTGAAAGGCTCAGCCTTCCTCCATTGAACTAACTGCCTTTGGTCGTTTGGCAGAATAAGTTGAGCCCATTTGCGTGGGTCTGTTTCTGGGTTTTCTGTTCTGTTCTAGTCACCTATGTGTCTCTCCCTTTCTGTTGGTATTGTACTATTTTGATTACTGGAGCTTCATACTAGATTTAATACTGGTTAGAGTGATTTTCCTACTTGATTTCTTTGTCAGGATGGTTTCAGCTGTTCTAAGGCCTGTGCCTTTTCATGGAAAATTTAGAATAAGTTCATCTATGTCAGCAAGAAAACAAACAGGATTTTGATCAAGACTATGTTAAACCCATAGATCAGTCTGGGTCCTGGCACATACTCTCTCCTTGGACCAAACTTGAGTCAGGCTTCTCTGAATCTTCTTTCTAAATGGGACCCTACCCCAGGTTCTGCCCACTTAGTCCACTGTTAGTAAGAGTCCTGTTGAGTCAGTTTAGTGAAAATTCCCCACCTTTGGTATTATGTATTGAATGGTTTTGTCCATCCAAAATTTATATGTTGAAGCCCTGCTTCCTATGGTGCTTGTGTTAGTAGGTGGGCCTTTGAGAGGCACTTAGTTTAGATGAGGTCATGGGGGGACCCCATTAAAAGGATTACTGTCCCAATAAGAGTTATGAGAGCTGGCTTCCCCTCTCCACCAGGGATTAAGTAAGAAAGGGGACATACGCATTGCAGGACACCCCACAGTTCCCCTCCCTCAGGGAAGCTAACTGGGCCATGCCAAGGGAGGAAAGGGCATGCTGGGGAGACCTGGCTACCTGGCCCATTCCAGAGAGTTCAGCCTGCCCTTCCTTACTGTAAGATAAATTCTAGCTGAAATAAGCAGGTGATGAGAGGCAACAAAGGGCCAGGCAGTTTATTTGAATGCAATTTCAGGGCGAGGTTCCCCAGTCTGAAACACAGGCTGGGGAAGTCGCACCCAGGAGGGGAGGTGGGGAGTTTTTAAGAGAACAGGGAAGGGAGGGGGAAGTGGGCTGTACTAGGGGTAGGTGGGGAATTTTTTATTGGCTCAGGGTCGGGTGATAGACAGCCAGAGGTCTCCTCCTTCCAGATGGAGGGGGTCTGCATCCAGGGTTTGTTGGCATGTCATGGGACTGGAATCCAGGAAGAGCTGTTCGTTCCTTCCCGGTACGGCACAGAGCTACTTGGTGCTGTCCCTGCTCCGCCTGCATTGTCCTCACTTTCCTCCCTCCAGTGCCTCCAGCCTTACATTCCAGCCTTTTGGTCATAATGGGCGACGACTTGATCTGTCTACTTCTGACTGACAAGGGGCGCTGTTGGTGGGGTGGTTCTTAGTATGTAGTTACATTGCTCTGACTGCAAATATCCTGCCTTGCTTTCTCCAGAGGCTCTCACCTTATTCTGTCTAAGCCTATGGTTCCTGTCTCATTCTCTCCTTTGATAATATACATTCATAAATGTATCAATCTGATGAATGCTAGTGCAACAGTTTACAGTAGCCTATTTTTCAGTGTTCACTGAAGGTTAAAATAATGGTTTTAAGTTCTAATGAAAACTACTTAATATAATAAAGAAAATATTTCTGTATGTTAAAGATGCTAAAGATGTGCGTTTTAATAAGAGAAAGTATAAAGAATGGAAATTCATTTTGTTGAGAGTAAAAGCAGGTAATTGTTCTAAAGTACAGCTATTTATTTAAAGGGGGAGAACACTGAATGTAAAGAGAAAGTTGTAGAAAGCTTGTAGAAAATTGATATAGTCATGCAATGTGAAATTAAAGCAAGTGAGTCTTGATATCATGTACACAGCAAAATTAGAATTTTGTTTTCAGTTAAAAAGACAAAGTTTTCTTAAACTGTTAGTCTGCTCTTAATGTTAAAAGATTGCAAAGAGTTCTCTAATTGTTTAATCAAAACAGTTTCTCATGCTTAAAGTCTCAATGAATTATCTGAGTATTTAAGAAAATGAGATTCTAATATCAAAGGACTAAATGTTAAACTTTGCTAATAACTGTGTAACCTTCTGTATTTGCCT
This sequence comes from Manis javanica, assembly GCF_040802235.1. Lineage (NCBI taxonomy): Eukaryota > Metazoa > Chordata > Mammalia > Pholidota > Manidae > Manis > Manis javanica. The sequence goes on along the minus strand of NC_133161.1, from coordinate 99,299,436 downwards.
TTAAAAGCTTTTACTGTCATTCTAGTTAAATGGATAAGTATTTATTCATGGCAACCTATAATCTTATTTAAGCAAATGCCAAAGAAACTTTCTTTTGACAACTTTCCAAAATCAAATTCAAAAAAGTGCTTTTACCTCTAGTTAACTTTCATATTTTCCAGAGGGCCCCTGGAACATGTCAGAGGAATTTTTTTTCCTCATTGAGGAAAATATTTAGCTAATTTGGCTTATTTATCTGATATATATTTACCTAGAAAGCACTGTCAAAAAGAATGATGCTAAACTTTGTTACTGAATGTTTTGTGTTACAGAAATATCCAAATTTCCTTATGACAACTGTTTTACAGTAAGCTCTCATCAGATCTTTAACCATTGTTATTTGTAAGTCTTTTGTCATCTATACTCAGTTTTATTACTCCTAAACTAGTGAAAAAATAGATTTCAGCAGAACAGGTATTAGTTACATAAGATTAAGTAAACTAAGGAAGATGATTTTGTGGCTTTTTGTTTCAAATGTTGTTGATAAAGTGTTTTAAGTCTTAAGTTGACAACAGTTTAGTAAATGACTGCCTTTATAAACAGAATTGAAACTTTATCTTTCTCTCTACCTGATCCCTCCAGAATTTAAAAACTCTCAGTGACTATTTTTATATTTCATGGCAGTACATTTATTTGCACAAGTTCAATAAGAATCTGCTTTCCTTGTAAGAAGACCAATTAAGAACACTGGTTATATTACCAAGGCTTTGACAGGAACGTCATACCTGAGAGACACGGGTGTAAACTCAGATATGAAGAGACAGCTTTAAGGAACTAAGATTGACTTTATAAAGCCAGCAAAGCCCCTGAGAAGAACTGGCCTGGTACCTTGCTTACAGAATTCCCAGCAGCCTTACCAGGTGAGTAAGGAAGGTCACTTCCTGGCCAGTGCAGGAACCTCAAGAATGTCTTGTGAACCTCAAGAAGAGAAGAATTCACCCAAATGTACAGGTACTGCAGGCACAACCTGACGGCAAGTCTGGCTTGGCTGTCTGACCTCGAGAGGCCTTTAAAAGTTCAATCTGAAATTCCTTACAAAAAGTTTCAGCAAAGCACATTTAAAAGATCCCATGTAATCAATTACTCTTCTTGCTGCACTTATGCAAATAATCAAGCCAACTGTTAATTATTTTATTAATCTGGCTACTTCTAATAAAAATGAGGGTGATTTTAGAGAAAAGTATTGTTTCAATAATTCAGTCTTATCTATACTAAATCCTAATACTAGCCATTGAGATGTAAACTCAATCCAGAATTCTAGTTTCCCCATGATACCTGGCCATGATTCTCAATTAGACTCTTCATATTTCTACTTCTCATATTCAGCCATGCATTCTTAATCTCATCAAGTTTGTCCTTCCAGAATATAAGCACCAACCTTCCGAGGCCCTCTCAACTGACCAGTGATGGAAACCTAGCTGCACCCTTTACTGCACCCCCTCTCAACATGAAGAAGCCAGACCGGTCATTGCCCCTTTTCCCTAGCAGCAGCTAGAGTCTCTGTAGAGGAGAGAATGAGACAGGAACCATAGGCTTAGACAGAATAAGGTGAGAGCCTCTGGAGAAAGCAAGGCAGGATATTTGCAGTCAGAGCAATGTAACTACATACTAAGAACCACCCCACCAACAGCGCCCCTTGTCAGTCAGAAGTAGACAGATCAAGTCGTCGCCCATTATGACCAAAAGGCTGGAATGTAAGGCTGGAGGCACTGGAGGGAGGAAAGTGAGGACAATGCCGTACTGGGAAGGAACGAACAGCTCTTCCTGGATTCCAGTCTCATGACATGCCAACAAACCCTGGATGCAGACCCCCTCCATCTGGAAGGAGGAGACCTCTGGCTATCCATCACCCGACCCTGAGCCAATAAAAAATTCCCCACCTACCCCTAGCACAGCCCACTTCCCCCTCCCTTCCCTGTTCTCTTAAAAACTCCCCACCTCCCCTCCTGGGTGGGACCTCCCCAGCCTGTGTTTCAGACTGGGGAACCTCGCCCAGGAATTGCGCTCAAATAAACTGCCTGGCCCTTTGTTGCCTCTTGTCGCCTGTTTATTTTGGCTAGAATTTATCTTACACTTACCACCTTCCAAACCATTCCCATAGTCATGTCAGCCAGTTCCTTGCAAAATATGTAATTTATTTATATATTAATGTACACGATCATCAGTGTTAATCTCTTCCTCTCTCTCTCACACACACACACATACATACACACAGTCTTAGTTGGCTTGGGCCACCATAACAAAATACTGCACACTGGGTACTTAGACAACAGACTTTTTTATTTCTCATGGTCTGGGGACTGGATGTCCAAGAGCAAGTTGCTGGCTTGTCTGGGTTCTGGTAAGGCACCTAGGAGCTTTTTCTGGTTTGCAATTGGACACCTTGCTGAGTTCTCCCAGGGCAGAGAGAACAAGCTCTCCAGTGTCCCTTCTGTTAAGGGCATTGATCCCATCCTTATACCACCACACTGGGTATGAAGGCTTCAGCATATGAATTTGTGGGGGGGGACATAAACATTCAGTCCATAGTAGAGAGAACAAAACAAAATGGAAAAAAGTGCAAATGACAGCTAATTTGAAGGATATGTTAGTAAGTACAGTGGTAAGAGCATAATTCTTGATTTTAATTTATGACCACATTATATTTCTGCTGTCCATTGTACACCTTTGTATATGCTCAGACACATGCACATACAGTTTTCTTTCCCTAATGCTGTGGAAATGTCTTTTCTTCTATGCATTTCCTCTCTATCCTGTATCTTCTGTGTCCCATCCCAGCTCACCTGCAACACAGAGCTATTCATAGAGGCTTACCTTAGTAGAAACGGTTGGTGCCCTCCGCCCTCTATCTAGCCTCTCAGTGTCTCTGGATGGACCTTGCTATCCTAGCCCCCACCTGCTCCAGGCCCAGCTTCCTGGTGAATGAGATTCTTTCTCAAGATAGCAGTTTCCCTCTGGGAGTATGTCAATTAAGACTGCCTGCCCTGCCCCCAAGGTGGGCTGGGTTGTTGCCTGTTTGCTGAAGCACAAGTGCTGTGTGAGTGAAAACTGAGTTCTCTAAATAAGGCTTTTCAACAGGCAACATCCAGTTTGTAGATATCATATTGGATAAAATAAACATTCAGAGAGTAAATCAGGAGAGGAAACAACACAATCTTAGGAGGCAAACAGACTGCCTGCCCTGTGCCGTGTAATAGCAGAAGTCAGCAGGTCTCAAACATTTTGGCATCAGGATGCTTTTATACTCTTAAGGCTCCCTGAGGACTCCAAGGAGATGTTTTTGGGGGTTATTAGCTATTTATATTTAGCATATTTGATATGAAATATAATACATGTTGTAACCACAGCAAACCTATTAGGTTAGGGTAAATAACCTATATTCATGAAACATACCTCTATTTTAGAAACGCAGTGAGCCGAGTGGCATCTATTTACCTTATAGCAATTTTCTTTAATATCTGGCTTAATATAGTTAATTGGATTCTCATGTCACTTCTGCATTTAATCTGCTGTGATGTCACATTTTATTTAATCATCTATGAAAAATGCCACTGAACGTAGTGAGAGAATAAGAGAAAAAGGCAAGCAAAGTCTTAAGATTACATTGAAAGTAGTTTTGCCCTTCCCAACCCCTGGACAGGTGTTGGGTATCCCCAGGTTTCCTGGTGATGCCGGGGTTCTTGTTCACGAAGCCGAAGAATGAGCTTCACAAACACTAAAGGTAGGAGAGCAAGGAACAGGCTTTCATTTAGAGATAAAGTGAGAGGACAGAGCTCCCAGCTTATGCCAGGAGGGGACAAGAGAATCCGTGGTTGGCTCATTGTCTAGGGGTTTTATGCGTGGTTGAGGGTTTTCAGGAATGAGGGTAAAGGGTTAGGGGTGCAGACTTGTTGAGTGGTCTCAGAATGCTCATCCTGGATGAATAACAGAAGAAATTTTCTGCTCTGATTTTTTCTCAAGATAGCAGTTTCCCTCTGGGAGTATGTCAATTAAGACCTCCTGCCCTGCCCCCAAGGTGGGCTGGGTTGTTGCCTGTTTGCTGAAGTAAGTTAAGAATCTTACTTCTTAACTTCTTGGGCTGTTTATAGTTGGGCTTGCTTACTAAATTAGTCTTTTTCTTAGGTTGCAGATTACTTGGTTAGAATCAGAGAAGGAAATATAGCACATAGGTACGGTTAAAATAAGCTAGGCCTTTTAGCAGTGTTTTGATTTTAGTGTCATGATTTAAATTGATACAGTGAAGTCACAGGTTATGCTGAGACACTTCTCTTTATCTGCAGAACACTCAAAACATTCCAGGCCAAGTTGCTCCTGGCCTTTTGAACTTTAACTGATCTCACTGAAGATGTCTATATTCCTAGTCTGGCATCTTTACCCTAGAGAATTAGTGTGACTCTGACTTTGTGTAACGCTTTATCACAGAGTTTCAAAAGGGACTTCTTTGCACACTGCTACATTGTTCTGACTGTAATTATCTTGCTCTGCTTTTTCTCCGGAGGCCCTCACCCTACTCTGACTACACCCACAGTTCCTGTCTCACTGGGACACACTTTGAGAACTGCTGCTTTAACTATAAAAAGGAGCTTCATGGTATCTTCCTTGGAGGATGCCAGATGGCTGATGTGGAGCACCTGGTACGAGGCTCTGGTCACACAAGGCTCCCCAGCTGGAAGGCAGAGAGCAGTATTCAGGTCTGAGGGTCTCAGAGCTAGAACTCATGGACAACTGTTGTCCAGCTGAGATGATGTGGAGAGGGATCCCGCCAGACTGCAGGCTGCAGTCGCACACCTGAGTACCAGCCTTCTCTGGTGCCATTCTTGGTATTGTTCCAAGCTGAGGATGCTGAAAGTTGCCTTCCAACTCTGAAATACCAGTGGCTGGAGGGAGCTCATACTAAATCTAGCTGGAGGCTCAGATGTGCAGTTATGAACAGCGAACCATGAAAACCCTACTATGAACCCAGGACTGTCAGGTGCAGTCTCCATGACATGCCTCTTCCTCCCTTGGCCTAGCCCAGTTTACTTCCCTGAGGGAAGGTAACTGGGGGGTGCCCTGAGAAGGAGATGCCCCCTCTCTTACTTAAAACCCTGGGTCCTCTTAGGATGGAAATTGGGATTGGAGCCCCCATAGCCTCTGAGGCCTCAGTCCTTGGGGTGTGAAGGCCTAATTTCTGTGCTCTCTCACTGCTCCTCCTGAGCTTCTCAGAGCCACATGGCCAGGTAGAAAACACAGATACGTGCTGACCCCAACACCCACACTCTCACCCTGCACCACTCACCCATGTAGAGGCGGCTTCCAGCCAGACCCTCAGGCAGAGGGGCTGTGGGCTCCTGCCCCAACCAGCCCACCTTGTGTGGGACCCAGATGCTGGGGCAGACACGGATCAAAGCCCACCAGTCTTGGTAATGCAGTGACCCAGAGAATCAGAAGGTCAGCATGAGGCCAAGGCTAACTTCATGTGGAAGGACAGAATCTTCACCCAAGCTCAGAGAAGCCACTGCAGTAATAAAGCTAGAAGCAAGCATTACAGATAATCCAACGTGGAACCAAGCAAACCAAATGCAGTACAGAATGAGAGAGACTGTTTTCTCCTATAGGATTGGGAGACCATGCAGACTGTTTTCATTTGGGGATGGGTAAAAAACGGTGTGAATCTTTTTTCCTAATGAACTCGACTTTCTGCTCACCTAATAGCAAGAAAGATAAATTAAAAATTAACTCATATTTACTTTTGAGTTGAATGATTAATATTGTACTGTATATATTCTGAAACGGTATAAATTCATTCCACAAATACTTTTTAATTTCACTGTGTAAAAGGGAGATTAGCATTTTTAATATTTTTTGTTTGTGTTTAAGAAAGAAAAAGAGAATGCTATGATACTGTTTTCTATTTAATTTAGATTTATAACACATTTTGGATTAAACCTTTCTGTAGGCTAGCCTAGAAATGTAATGATCCATTAATACCTGGTTTTTGTAGGAAAAATGCATCCAGAGCTCCAGACAACCCACTGATAATCACTTAAAACATAACTTATTGATAAGTAAAGAGTATGAGTAATCCCAAAGAATGAGTAGAAAATAAAGATTGATACTACATACAATATATACAAAAGAATGTGACAGCATATTAGATTATTGGTAGGTGTTGCTATTGGGAGAAAGAAAGTTAATTTGTATTAACTATTAATAAACTTTGTATTCTTTTTCAAAAATACTTGAATGGCACCTAAGAGATAATTATATTATTTCTCAAAGATAACCATTTGTTTATTGTTCAGGAATGGAATATCAAGGTAATTTTGACTGCAAAAACAGACCCTAGATCAACTAGGTTAAATGGTATGGTGTTTGATTATTTTGCAAACTGTGAAGTTCCCCATAAAGTGACTCCAGGGCTGCTTCATTCAGCAGGTCACAGTAGTTACCGACACCTGTGTTCTTTCCCTTTGAGGGCTTACTGCCCCTCACAGATCTGCCTTGCAGCTACAAGATGGGTGCAGAATTTTCAGGCATCACCTGCTGAGCTGATTAATATTTAGAGGAAAAAAGAGTGTCTCCTCCTATGGATCTCTCTCAGAGCAAGAAAGTGTGTCCCCAAAGCACCTGATTCTCCAGCAAACTCCCCTGAGATTTCAATTCCCCATATGGCACTACATTCCAAAACCCAAAGCAGATGGAATGATACTGAATGTTTTTCAGTGGAAATCATCATATGGTTTTTCTCCTTAGATGCATCCATATGGTGCATTTGATTATTGGATTTCCTAATACTGAATTAACTTTGGATTCCTGAAATAAAAATCCCACTTGATCACAATATATTATTGTCATTAACATGATGTAGGATTCTGTTGCTATTATTTTATTTAGTATTTTTGCACCAGTATCGATAAATTATACTGGTTAATGAATTTTCTTTTCTATACTATATTTCTCAGGTTTATATGTCAATATTTGATATTCTCTGGAATATTTATCAACATTGGGACTATCCGGCCTATGACATCAGGTGGGATTCTGCTGTGAAATCAGCTTGGCCTGGTGTAATTCCTTAAAAACTTTATTTCTTCTACTAAGATCACTTTATGTAAGCCTTGTAAATTTAATGTTCTCAGCTCTGATAGACTGCATTATCCTGAGGAATATTCCATTTCCTCTGAGTTTCCAAATGAATTTTTATGGAAACCTACAAAGTAGAATCTCATGATTTCAAGAAATTCTTCTCCTTTAACAGTTATTTCTGTATTTGTCATTGTTTACCTATTTTTACTTATTAATTAGCTGGTTATTGACCTATTTTATTTTTTAATGAGTTCTACTGCTTCTGGATTGTCCACCTCATTAATTTCTACTTTTATTGTTTCTTTACTTATTCTTTTAATTTACTTTAGTGTTCTTTATCAAAATCCTTGATTTGATAATTTACCTAATTTTGTCATTCTTTTGTTCATATCGATACAAATTTTCAAGGCTACGCAACTTCCTTTGATCACTACTTTATATGTATGCCATACTTTTATTTCTAGTGAATATTACATTTTTTTTACTGTTGTGAAATTTACATAACATAAAATTAACCATTTTAAAGTGTACATATACAATTATAGAATCATTATGTTGTATACCTGAAACTAATAAATCATATGTCAATTATACCTCAATAAACATAATAAATTAAACTTAAAAATTAAATATACAGTTCAGTGGCATTTAAAATATTCACAATGTGATGAAACCATTATCTCCAATTAGTCCCAAAACATTTTCATCACCTCCAAAAGAGATACCATAACCATTTAACAGTCACTCCCCATTACCTCCTCCAAAGGGCCCCAGGCAAATACTAATTTACATTTTATCCCTATGTATGTACCTATTCTGGATATTTCATATAAATGGAAATCATAAAATACATGGCCATGAATGACTGGTTTCTTTCATTTAGCATTATGTTTTCAAGGTTCTTCTACTTGTTAGCATGAATCACTATTTCATTCTTTTTTATGACTGAATAACATACCACTATATGGATATACCCCCTTTTATTCATCCGTTCATCAGTTGGTAAAGATTTGAGTAGTTTCAATTGTGTAGTATTCAACTGTGAACAGTGCTGCTATAAACATTAGTGTACAGCATTAGAACACCTGTTTTCAATTCTTTGGGGTATAGAACTAACAGTGGGATTGCTGGGTCATATAGTAATTCTATGTTTAACTTCTTGAGTATCTGCCAAAATGTTTTCTACAACAGCTCTTCTACTTTGCAGTCCCATCAGTGGAGTATGAGGAATCCAGCTTCTCCACAAGATCACCAGCACTTGTTATTTTTCTTTTTTCTTTTTAAAAGCTTTTTACAGCCTTCCTAGTGTGTGTGAAGTGGTATCTCATTGTGGTTTTGATTTGCATTCTTCTAATGATGAATGCTCTTGAGCACCTTTTCATGTTGTTTGCCATTCATGTATCTTCTTTGGACCAATGTCCATCCAAGCCCTTTGCCCATTTCTAATTGGTTTATTTGTTGAGTTGTAAGAATTCTTTATATATGCTGGATACAAGACCCTTATCTGATATATAATTTGCAATATTTCCCCTTCTGTGTGTTGTCATTTTACTTTCTTTATAAATGTGTTTGATGTACAAAAATGTTTCATTTTGGTGAAGTCCAATTTATTTTTTTTCTTCTGTTGCTTATGCTTTAGGGGATAAAATCTAACAATTCATTGCAAAATCCAAGGTCATGAAGGTTTACATCCATGTTTCTAAGATTTTTATAGTTTTACTTCTTATGTATAGGTCATTGATCCATTTTGAGTTATTTTTTTTTATATGGAGTGAGGTAGGGGTGTCTAACTTAATTCTTCTGTGTGTAGCAGCCAGTGTCCCAGTACAGTGTACTGAAGACTGTTCTTTGTCCATGAGTGGTGTTGGCACCTTTGTCGAAAATCAGTTGACCATAGGTGTAGTGTATGTGTTTAATTCTGTACCCTCAACTCTATGCCAGTGGCCTATAGGTCTATTTTGATTCCTATAGCTTTATAGTATGCTTTGTAAGTGGGCAATGTGAGTCTTACAACTTTGTTTTTCTTTTATCAACATTGTTTTGGCTATCCAGGGTCCCCTGCAATTCCATATAAAATTTAGAATTAGCTTTTCCACATCTTTGAAAAAGACCATTGAGATTTTGATATCAATTGCTTTGAACGTATAGATTGGGGATGTATTGCCTCCTTAACAATACTAAGTCTTCTGGTCCATGAATACAGATGCCTGTTGATTTATTTACGTCTTTTTAAATTTCTCTCAGCAATGTTTTAGAGTTTTAGTGTGCAAGTCTTCCTCCTCCCTGACTAAATTTATTCCTATGTATGTTATTATTTTTCATGCTTTGTAAATGGAGTTGTTTCTTAATTTCCTTTTCAGATGGTTCATTGTTAGGGTATAGAAATGCAACTAATTTTTGTGGGTAGATATTGCATCCTGCAACTTTGCTGAATTCATTTATTACCTATGATCATTTTTAATGCATGTATTTTTTTTCTGGATTTTCTATTTGTAAGATCATCTACTCTGGCTAGAACTCCCAGTACAATGTTGAATACATGTGGCAGGAATGAGCAATCTTACCTTGTTCCTGGTCTTAGGGGAAAATCTTCCAGTCTTCCACCATTGTCTATCATATTGGACGTTGGTTTTTCATTAATGCCTTTATCAGGTTGAAGAAGTCTCTTTAATCCCTAGTCTGTTGAATGCTTTTATCATGCAAGAGTATTGGATTTATTCAAATGATTATGTGTTTTTTTACCTTCATTCTATTAATGTAGCTTATTATGTTAATTGATTCTTATGTATTGAATGAAGCTCATATTCCACTTGGCCATTGCATATGATGTTTTTAATACAATGATGGTAAATTTGGTTTGATAGTGGACTTTTTTTTTTTGAGGATGTTCACATCTATATTTATAAGGGATTTGGTCAGTAGTTTTTTTATAATGTCTTTATCTGGCTTTAGGATCAGGATAGTGCTGGTCTCAGAATGAGTTAGAAAGTGTTCTCTCTTCTATTATTGAAAGAGCTTGGGAATGATTTGTGTTAATTCTTTCTTAAATGACTGTTAGACTTTTTCAGAAAAAAAAACTCTTGGAAAACTAAATAAAAAAGATTTTATCAGTGAAGACATCTAGTTTTGAGCTTTTCTTTATTGTGAGGGTTCTTTTTTATTACTGATTCAATCTTCTTATTTATTATAGATCTGTTCAATTTTTCTTATTTCTTCTTGAGTCAGTTTGTAATATGTATATTTCTAGGAATTTGTCCATTTCATCTTGATTAACATACTGTGGGAGAACAATTGGTCAAAGCATTCTCTTATTATCCTTTTTATTTCTGTTATGTTGGTAGTCATGTCTTAGTTTCATTTCTTATTTTAATAAGATGAGTCTTCTCTCTCTTTTTCTTAGCCAGTCTAATTAAAGGTCTGTCAGCTTCATTGATCCTTTCCAATAACTACCTTTGGTTTTGTTGATTCTATTGTTTTCTTATTCTCTATTTTGTTTATATCTGCCCTAATCTTTTTCCCCTCTGCTAGCTTTGGGTTTAGTTTGCTATTCTAGTTCCTCAAGGTGTAAAGTTAGGTTATTGATTCAAGACCTTTATTCTTTCTTAACATAGGCATTATATTACTATCTCTCTGAGCATTGCTTTTACCGCATCCTGTAAATTTTGTGTACTGTGGTTTCATTTCATTTGTTTCAAAGGATTTTCTAACTTCCTTGTGTTATCTTCTTTACCCCTTGGCTATTTACCAGTGTGTTGACTATATTTTCATAGTTGTAAAATTCATAGTTTTCCTTCTGTTATTGATATCCTTCTCTTAATAGTTCCCATATGGTTAGAAAAGATACTTTGAATGATTTCAATCTTTTTAAATTTATTTGATTTATGGTATAATATGTGGTCTGTCCTGGAGAATCTCCCATGTGTACTTTAGAAGATGTACTTTTCCTGTTCCTTTTCATGTTATTGATGCTTTTTTGTCCTTTACACTAAGCCTGTTTTATTTTAACTCTAATGAATGTGGTACAATCACTCATATGTCATCATTTGGTAATTAAGGCAGCATGCCCAACATTATTATTTTTGTACTGTAAATTTCTTTGTTTCTCCTTCATATGAAAGGGTCCTGTGAGACCACAGAAAATACATATTTATATCTCTGCCCCCAGCTCTAAGTACAGAGCTCCTGAAACACTTGTGATTTCCTGAGTGATAAGACCACAAGAAGCATCTTTTGTTCTAATATTGGTCTTTGATTCTGGTTCCTAACATCGAGCTCCTAAATCCCTTGGAATTTCCTGAGCAGTAGGCGTGTCCTGTTCTAATGAGAGTCTCTTGGTGGACTACTGATTGAGGGCTGCTCATGGAAAGAACCAGCCATAACTAAAAGCTTGGCATTTTCAGACCCACTCCTCATGCTTTAGGGAGAAGAAGGAGGCTGGAGATGGGCTTAAATGTCAATCAGGCCTACGTGATGAAGCCATCATAAAAATCTCAAAAGTATTCAGTTCAGAGAGATTCCAGAGTTATTTCCCAGAACTCACCCTACCCATCTCTTCCATTTGGCTCTTCATCTGTGTCCTTCATCACATCTTTTCATAATAAACCAATGAACATACGTGTTTCTCTGAGTTCTGTGAGCCTTCCTAGCAAACTATTGAGCCTAAGGGGAGAGTCATGGGAACCCCACTTTATAGCCAGTCAGTTGGAAGCACAGGTGACAACCTGGGACTCATGGTTGGCATCAGAAGGTGTCGGGGGAGGCAGTCTTGTGGGACTGAGCTCTTAACCTGTAGGATCTGATGCTTTCTTCTGATAAATAGTGTCAGAATAGAGTTAAGTTGTAGGTCACTCACATGGTGTCTCAGAGACATGCTTGTTGGGGGATAAATCCCCACACAGAAGTGTCAGAAGTGAAGTGTTCTGAGAGGTAAAGAAGTGAATTCTAAAAGAGACACAGGAGGAGAAGTGATTTTTTTCCTACACATGTATTATTGTGATTTTCCCCAGTTTTAAATTGACTTTATCTTTTAAAGCAGTTTTAGGTTCACAGAAAAACTGAGTAGAAATTACAAAGTTCCTATATGCCCCCTGTCCCCAGACATTCATAGAACCCCCATTATACCCTCCACTAGAGAGGAGCATTTGCGAAGTGAACCTACACTGACACATTATAATCACCCATAGTGCATAGCTTACATTAGGGGTCACTCGTGGTGTTGTGCATTCTAGGTGTTAATGATTCATATCCAACATAGTATCATACACTGTTTGTAATAACATCCACTGCCCTAAAAATTCTCTGTGCTCCTGTTTATTCCTCCCTTTCTCTCTAAACTCTGGCAACCCCTGATCATTTTATTGTCTTCATAGTTTTGCCTTTTGCAGAATGTCATAGAGTTGGAATCACACATTTTTCGATTAGCTTCATTCACTTAGTGATATGCATATAAGTTTCCTCCATGTCTTTCATGGCTTGATAGCTCATCTCTTTTTAGTGCTGATACTATTCCACTGTCTGGATGGACCACAGTTTATTGATTCTTTCACTTACTGAAGGACACTTTACTAGCTTGCAAGTTTTGGCAGTTGTGAATGAAGCTGCTATGAACACCCATGTGCAGATTTCTGGGCAGACATAAGTTTTTCATTCTTTTGGATCAATTCCAAGGAGTGTGGTTGCTGGATCATACAGTAAGAGTGTGCTTGGGTTTTTAAGAAACAGCCAAACTGTCTTCCACAGAGGCTGCACCATTTTGCATCCCCACCAGCAGTGAGCAGAATTCAACTCTGCTGCTCCATAATCTCAGTATTTGGTGTGATTGCTGTTTAGGATTTTGGCCATTCTAATAGGTGTGTAGGGTATCCCACTGTCATTTTAATTTGCATGTTCCTGATCACATGCAATGTGGAACATGTTTCATCTGCTTATTTGGCATCTGTATATCTTCTTTAATGATGTGTCTGTTAAGATCTTTGGACATATTTTTTAAAGTAGGCTTTTCATTTTTTTGTTGTTGAGTTTTAATAGTTCTTCTACATTTTGGATAACAATCTTTTATTGGATATTTCTTTTGCAAATATTTTCTCCAAGTCTGTGACTTTTCTTCTCATTCTCTTGACATTGAATTTCACAGAGCAGAAGTCCTAAATTTTAATGATGTTCAGTTTATCAATCCTTCCATGGATTGTGCTTTTGCATTATACATGAAAAGTCACCATACCCAACTTACATCACCTAGATTTTCTTCTATGTTATCTTTTAGGTGTATAGTTTTGCATTTTATATTTAAGTCTGATCCATTTGAGTAAATCTTTATAAAAGCTGTAAGGTCTGTGTCTACATTAATTTTTTTGTTAGGTGGATGTCCACTCATTCCCATATATTGAAAAGACTATATTTTCTCCATTGCATTGCTTTTGTTCCTTTGTCAAAGATCACTTCACTATATTTATGGCTATTTCTGGACTTTCTATCCTTTTCCATTAATCAGTTTGGCTTTTCTTTCACCAATACTACATGTCTTGGTTACTGTTGCTTTATTGTAAGTCTTGAAGTCAAGTTGTGTCAGTCCTACAACTTTGTTCTTCTCTCTCAATATTGTGCTGGCTATTCTGGCTCTTTGGCATCTCCTTACAAACCTTAGAATTGGTTTTTCAAAACACACAAAATAACTTGCCGAGATTTTAGTATTGTATTTGAATCTACAGATCAAGCTGAGACCTGATATCTTGACAATATTGAGTTTTCCTATCCATGAACATGGATTATCTATTTATTCAGTTTTTTCTTTCATCAGAATTTAGACATCATCCAGGTCATGAGATTTATACCTAAGTATTTCATTTTTGAGGGTGCTAATGTAAATGGTATTGGATTGTTAATTTCAAATTCCATTTGTTTATTGCTAGTATACAGGAAAGCAATGGACTTTTGCATATTAATCTTGTATACTGCAACCTTGCTCTAATCACTTATTAGTTCCAGGGGCTTTTATGTCAATTTTTTCAGATTTTATAAATAGACAGTCATATTGTCTATGAAGACAGTTTTATTTCTTCCTTCTCAATCTGTGTACCTGCTATTTCCTTTTATTTTTTTCTTGCATTAGGTAGGACTTCAAGCACAATAAGAGAAGGTTGAATAGAGAGGGAAGAGGAACATCCTTGCCTTGTTCCTGATCTTAGCAGGAGAGCTTCCAGTTTCTCACCATCAAGTATGATGTTAGCTGTAGGGATTTGTAGATGTTCTTTATCAACTTGAGTAAATTCTCCTCTAGTCCTAGTTTGCTGAGGGTTTTAATCATGAATAGGTGTTGAATTTTGTCAAATGCTTTTTCTACATCTATGGACATAATCTTGTGATTTTTTTTTCTTTTTGGTCTGTTGGTGTGATTAATTATATTAATTATAATTATATTAGTTGATTTGTAAATGTTGAAACAACCTTGCATACCTGGTCATTGTATATAACTCTTCTTAAACTGTTTTGGATTTGCTTGTATTTTATTGAGAATTTTTGCATCTATGTTCATAAAAGATACTATTCTGTAATCTTCTTATATCGTTGGTTTTGGTTTCCAGATGATACTCTAATGAGTAAGTTAGGAATTATTCCCTCTCTTCCATCTTTTGGAAGATACTGTAGAGACCTGGTATAATTTCTTCCCTTAAATATTTGGTAGAATTGACCAGTGAACCCATCTGGAATTTCCACTGCCTTTCAATGTACACTTCAGCTAATTTTTGAAAATGTTCCATGGGACCCAGTTAAGCCCATTGTAGGCATGTGGAATACCTCATTCTCTTCCATCATAAGCTGCTCTAATTCTTGACATTTATTTCCACTTCTACCTTAGTTTTGTTGTATTTGTCTTGCCAGTGGGTTTCAGCCTCCAACATGTTCACTATGGATTCAATGAGACTGAAAAAATGACAGTGGAACATTCTTGGGGTGAAAGGGTTTGTACCCAACTTTATTGCCATGGTGGCAGCTCAATCACTAGAATCCCATCCACTCAGAGCAAGTCTGTATGCAGCAAGCTGGTCTTTGCCTCTGGGTCTCTCTGTCCTCAGTGCTGCCACCATTCCAATCTCTTCTCTCCTGCAGCCCTGCAGTCATGCAGCAGCACAAAGCACTGGCAGAAATCTTTATATATATATATATACATATAATCAATAACAACATATTGCCCACACATGTAGTGAGCAAGTGGACCAGGGCCAGGGGAGAATCCTGGCCATAGGAACCTTCACTTTCTCCAAAGTAATATTTTGCCTTCTCCCCCTTAAAGCTATTCTCTCATCTTTCCCCCATTCACCTAACTTCTTTGTTTTACTTTCTCAGAGACTGGTCTCTAGGCCCACTTCACGCAGATCACAGGGATCTGTACTGAAGGGAACTTCAGTCAGCTGCGGTTAGAATCACAGCTTTCTCCAGGCGTGCTGGCTTTCAACATACATCTGGGCCTCCCTTCATGGGCAAATTAACCACCAAATTGAACAGTGGTTTTCTGAAAGCTAAGAGTGCTTGAGAACTGTGCATCCATGAGGCACTGTGTTAGGAAGCTTGTTGAACCTTACTTTAATGCTCACAACAGCCCTTGGACAGTTCTTTCCATTTGATGTAAGAGGAAAGTGCTTAGAGCCTGGCTCCATGAGCTAAGTTAGCTGTGGTGAGCTAAGGTTGCCAGTTGCCTGAACCTGGGAGGGTGTGCGTGTGCTCACATAGTGTATAAGTCATATTTAATTAAACATGTTTTTTGCTAGATCTGACTGGCAATTTATACTTAGTATGATCTCCTGATATTTTTATCTATTGTAAACAAGTAATTTGCTTTTGGACAATTGGGTGGAATTTACAAGTTGTCTGTTTTCCTGGCATTTGCTGTATTTTGCTGAGCAGAATGTTACCAGCAAAGTTTTCAGTAACAGGCCCTGACTGCTCTGGACGGATCCAAGAGTTGATCACAGGTCTTCCTGCTAAACCACTGATCTAATAACCTACATAAAGAATTAAAGAGTTGCAAGCTACCAACATCTGTTCGTGAAGGTGTTTTCATTAGGGTGGGGCTGTTTGAGGATGAGGTAGGGATTGAAGTAAAGGAAAAGGAAAGAGAGAACGGAGGTGAAAATGGGCTTCCCACTGCAATGCTACACTCATTACTCAACTCACAGCCATTCACGCTTTTTCACACTGCACACATTCTCCCACAGTAGCATCAGTTTTATCAAACAGGAGAGCTCCAAGTGCTCGATTAAGTATCTCATTTATAGAACTACTTGAAAACTTTTAAATCTTAGGTGAGCAGGTGAGTGAGTTTATTCTGGGAAAGACACTAAAATATGTGATCTTATTTGGCTTTCTGAAAATCCTCCAGCAGAAAATTATTTAGTAACTGAGTTTAATGTACAAAATATAAAACCACATTTGGTGCTAATTATATACATGTAAATAGTAACAAAGTTTATATAACAACTGAATTCAGTCTGATTATTGTAAAAAATTATGAGGACTACTAAATTAAATATTCTAAAAAATTCAGACTACAAAATATTAAAATTAAGCATATCTTTACTGAGAGGATAGAAAATCATAAATGTTTAATATTATGGATTATGGTTTATGCACAAAATAGTAGCAAAATTGTAAAACCAGCAATGATACAATATCTTCATGTTACATGTTTAAAACTTCAATGCGCAATAATCTTTTTCTTAATATAAACTATATCACCGTATTTGGAATTAAATTTATTTTTGTCACAGTAAAGTTACCTCTACAAAGATTACAGAATCAAATAATAGTAAAACTGTGTGTTTCTTCTGTTTCAGAGTCTAAACAATCAGGTTCTATAACAATCTCACACAGTAGGAGGTATTGTCAGGTGACAGTAGTAACAATAGGGAGGAAGCGGTTGGTTCCAGGCCACTGGGACACCCCAGGCCAGCAAGGCACAGCATCCCAAAGGCCATACACTGTACAGCCCAGAGAAATACAAGCAGAGCCCAACATCATGCAACAGTGATAACATAGCTGCTCTCAGATAAGTTAGTTCCTAATATTCTATATTTACAAATTTAACAGGAGCCTTGTAAGTACAGCTGTAGCATAGCCAGATCAGATTCAGCCATCAGAAAGTGATCCTCGGTGCCAGGCTTTATTTGGGCTCCACTGGAGTTGGTGCAGGCAGAGATGCCGCTGGACCTGCGAAGGGCAGCAGAGAAATGTGTTGATGGGTGGAGACAGGCTATGGTAATACTTCTTATGAATTAAAAAATTTAACCTATTAATTTTAAATAAAGGAAACCATATGTTTATGTACCTATTTGTAAGGATTATTCCAGTCTACAAAAAAATGTAGCCTCCAACCTGCCCACAGGTACAAATCACACACAGGAAACATGCATCTCTAGCTCCTGGCTGCTGGATGACAACTGAGCGTTCTGTTGAAGACGTCTAAATGCTCAAGTTGCACCTGCCCATGTTAACAAGGCTGACATACATGAGCGGAGCTGACCGGGTAGGGAAAGCACAGCCTCGGCAGCAGGTGGGCAGGGGGGATCCAACCCAAGGAGTCATGGACTTCCCAGCCACAAGAGGCCACTGCAAGGGACGCCATGTCCTATGAACCTTCCTTAGTGGTGGTTCTTTTCAAGTACAATGCTGGGCCAGTTACTTAAAGGTCAGTTTTCTGGCATGCCTGAAACATCCAGATGGGCTGCAAAAATTTCAGTAAGAAAACAGTAATAATCCTGTGTCTCGTGGAGGGAAAGAAACACAATTAGCGTTGACGAGGCCCAGAAGAAAGTCACAGTGCCAGGCTCTCAAGGGAAGGGCAGGCCTGCTCTCGGCTGCCTGTTGTTGCTCATCACATTAGAAGCCAAGATGGACAGGACAAGAAATAGGGAACAGAAAAGGAGAGCTCAGGGTGGCCTCAACACCAGAGTCAGGCCGGGGGTCAGAGATTCTGGGGAGGGCAGGAGCCGGGAACTCCCATGGCGACAGCTCAGCATGCAGAGAGCATGGGGACAAACCTACCCACCCAAGTGGTGATTCTGCCTGGTTTCAGGTGACTTACTGCTCCCTTGGTCTTTCTGTTCCTTTCACATGCAAGTTTTGCTACTTTAAACACATGGTTTATATAATATGTGCAATGACTTATTTCCTGATAGGAAGTTTATAAACTCTTATAATTGTTGTTAGGAAGAGAACCATAGACCCAACATGGGGTCACTTCTGCTTGGACACGTCCACTCCGAGGCTGAATACCCAAACTAACTGCAGTTTCCACCTCACCCAGAAACATCATCAGTCAGGGATTCTCTGATCAGATCCATAAGCTAATGTCACGGGTGCCCTCTGTCCCCAAAGGAGACAATGAGATCCACCTAAGGAGACCATGACCCTGCCCTCTCACATACAGAGAGCATGCAAATGTGCATGGCATGATCCTTGATGACACAAACTACATGTGTCTACGCTACACTTCAGGCTGTACTGATAAATGTAACCTCTTTCCTGCACAAGTTCCCTGCTGTAAAGGAAGTACTGGACATGGCTCTAAACAAAGGGGCTTTGGAGCAGTTCACTAAATCTCTTATTCGGGTGCCATAACCCTTAGTAAGACTCTGAAATCACTCTCCCACGTTGATTTCAGCTGACAATGTCAAATGATAGTTCCTTGATTAGATCATGTATTTTGTTGATGGTGAGGTAAATTCTATCTACTCAAGGCTACTCAGAAAAATAATGGTAAAAACTCGAGAGAGCGTGTGCAGGTAACCTCTCTGCTGCTGCTTTCATATTTTTAGGCGGCAGTCCTCCCCTGGCCTTTGATTTCCTTTTCCAGTATTTCAACCACATCTGTCACATGGTATAGAATAAAATGTGTGTCTCTAAATTAATTACATTTTATCTGTGCATGTGTAATATGCATAAAGGAATGAAACAATCTCATAATAATGTAAATGGCGGCCCCCAAAGTGTGTTTCTAGAACTCCAATTTTTCAAAAGCATGGCTGGCACTGGCTTGGGTAGTTAGAATACATGCAGTTTGTAGAGTGGTGTCACAGGCTGCAGAGAGGCATCAGCTTCAGATTTAAGAACTATTCCATTGGTTACTTTGTATGTAAAACACTGTTTGGATGCGGTCAGTTTCTCTATAAACACTCACTTGGAGAAGATCCTGTAATAAAGAACATCAGTTGTTCAATTTAATAAAACACATTAAGTACTAAAAGAACTAGTATTTTAACAATTGCTTAAAGCATTAACAAAAGGCTCTGTTACTTAAAACGGTAAGTCATAGAAACATCATCAAGCATTAAGCCTGTCCCTTGTCCACCATGACAGTAGAGGGCATGTCATTAACAGAACTGGATGGGGCACCTGGTGCCAGTACTGAGCAGGTGTGGGTGACAATGTCCCCCTTACTGGTCAAGGCGTCACCACCAGAGTAAAGGCGAGACATAGAGAAGAGGCAGAGGCCATGCCCACAGACCACCACAGAAAACACTTCAGACCCTTGAAGAGACACAACGCGCCTCTTTCCCCCTTAACCAAAGAAGTGAAGCCTCAAAAGTAAAAATAAGGTGCCCACAGACAAATGCCAACAATTACTGGAGCTACAGCAGTGGCACAAAATACTCCATAGGCTTGAAGTGGCCATGGCCAAAAATTCAACTGATTCTACCTGTGGCTGTGACAGATTAAGATCAAAATTAATATAGAATTTTGAACAACTCATTCCTGGGAAACTTCTCAACTGTTCCAAGTTTAATAACACAGCGTGAGAAATGCCGGTAATGGAATAATTTCAAGTTTGAACTGTGGGTTTTTTTCAAAGAACTGGTGACGGTTCATGAAGCTGCCTCTCAGCGGACCAACTGCTTATGCAGAAATTCAAGCTTTGCTCAGAATCTTTTGGATCTGGGAGTCTAAAATGGATATTATTTGGAATATTATTTGTTTGGAATCCAGATGAAGTATCAAGACAGAAAGCCTCAGAAATCATGAATAATGAGGGGAATGTAAAACATACATTAGTCTTATGTATGTCTGTAGCCTCAGTAGTTGCGTAGGTTTTTTTATGTGGTTTTTTGGTTACTCATGATGAGTATATAATGAGACAGGAGTAAGTCCTTTGCTGCCATCTCAATGCACAAAACGCCCAGGGACCCTGGACTGCTGGGTGCACTTCACCTTGTGCTTCAGGGGAACCTTCAGGCCCCTCCGGCTCTGCATCCTGGGGCCCTGCAGAGTCCTGCGAGGACTCAGATGACACGGACGCTCTGGATGTCTGCTGGGTCCTCTTGTCTGAATCAGCTCGCTGCTGTAACCACTCATCCTTATAACCATTGCTAATAAGTTTGGAAAAGTTTGTGGGTGAACTGGTTTTTTGACCAGGCCTCAAAAAGAGAAAAATTAATTTTAAACTTGAGTACAAAGGTTAATGATAATCCAGGAGATGTCTCAGTGAACATACTGATAATAAATTAGATGCCTTATTGTCTCTTAAAACGTAATAGAGATATTTCTCTCTCCCTCTTCGTGTTCTCTGGCCCTGTCACCCTCTGTCTCACTTGCCCTGTCTCTTTCTCCCTCCCTCCCTCCCTCCCTCCTCCCCTCTCAGTCTCAGTCTCAGTCTCTCCCTTCTCCATTCTAAGCATCCAAGCATCCCTTGCACATGGTAAGAGATTGCTCAGCTCAGTGTCTAAACCCTTTCTTCAGGACAGACAATTAGAAAGAGAATAATTGCAGCATTTCTAAGGACACCTTCTCCAGAAAACATCACATCCCTGGATAGTAAGAGACTACTCGGCCTCTACCACTTTTTTAACAAATTATTACTATCTTAATTAGTTCTTCCTTGGCCACATTAAAGATTACCTGCTGCCCCTTTACACAGCTTTGCCTTCTACCCATGATTCACCTCTGCTGCTGTGTGTTTACAGACCTATCATAATTCCCATCAGAGAGTGGCAGGCAGATGGACATGGTGACATGGTGGAATCAGCACTAGCGAGGAGGTCAGACAGGTAACCTGTGGCCTGTGCTCCCCGAGCCTCGGCTTGCTTACTTGCAAGTCATGCTGTGGTTATTAGGTTATTCCAGGGCACTCTAATGCCCCCTCTAATATACGTATACATGTAATTTTTTCTCCCAGTCTGAGCATGATTCTCTCGAGGCACTGGTCACATATAATGTAACTGATTGAGTGTTTTTCTCCCCACTGGACAAGACGCTGTTTGAAGAATTAGTCAGACCATTAGTGACATCAGCACTAACTGGGATTCTGGGAGAGTAGGAGAAAGGGAAGACCTCCGGGGTTTCACTCTCTAGTGCCCGATAGGTTTCCAGCGGGATGCAGAGCAGGAACACTCACAGGCAAGGACACAAGGGTCCGGCCGTGATGGCGGAAGACCTCAGGACTGGGCAGCACACCTGGGTAAGCACCAGAGGCCCCAGTTTAAAAGGTGAGCTTTTGTGGGGGTGGGATTGCCAAGGAGGGTCTCTGACAGGACACTGGCTCATGGACAACAGGGCAGCTCATTGGAGAGCTCGGCATCCACACAGCAGAGACGCATCACCACTAGAGAAAGGGCTGGACGTGCCCCGCAGGGACAGGGTGGACACCAGCAAAGAAGGAGAAATGGAGAGGAGCCCAGGAGACAAGGCGGGGCCAGGGCTCTGTGGGATGGGTGGTGGGAAGGCCAGGCATCAAAGCCACATTGCCGAAATTGCCAAAACCCGTGGCTGGGACGCCGCTGTCTTAGGCCAACATCAGCATCACATGCTGTTGCCGTCACCATCACTGATGTCATTTGGATGAAAGACCAAAAAAGGCAAATCCAGACCCACTGTAGACAGTGCCGGGGTGCCCTGCACTTACATGGGAGGAAAGGAGAGTCTGCCTCCTGCAGAGTCCTTGGGGCCAAGCAGGGTCCCTGCTTTGCTCGGACACTTGGAGTTGATGGCTGGGAGCCGTACCTGTGTGAAGAAACACACAAAACCCTGATTTGGTGAAAAGCTCAGATGCCACAAGAGAAGAAAACTCACAGACGGGGCAAAAGTGCAAGCCATGCAAGAGTGGGCTTGTGGTCCCTGTACTGGAAAAGTGCAAATCAGCAACAGCCCCGGTCAACACAAAGTGTGTGTACAAAAGACACTCAGAAATCCAAAAGCAGTTGCATCTCCTCAGGCAGAAAAACAGTGAACACCTCACAGGTGAAAAATCAAGGGAGGACAGGCCTTAAAGGGACCCTGAGGGGACAGGGGTTCCCATGCCCGAAGGGTGGGCTCCAAGGCAGAGGTGCACCCAGGCGTGGAGGGGCTGTCTCCCAGGGGCCTCGGATTCTGTCGCCCTGAGCCACCAAGTGGGAGCCAGGTTAGAGCAAATGGGCAAGGCCACCAGTGGGAGACCTGCCCTCGTCCCATCCCTAAGTTGGGCTCACGGGCGCCCAGCCCCTGGTGAAGGCAGCCCCCCGCAAGTCCTGAGGGTGAGGTCAGTGATGGACACCTGGTCCTGGCTAAGCAGTCCCTCAGAACAGAGAAATAAGCTGCCGGGGTTGCTCCTCAAACCGGACGGGACACTGAGGGCCCAGACCTTGGAGTCAGGCACAGATAGGCGCCAGGCCAGAAACCACCCACCCCCGTCAGCAGAGGGGTGCTAGTCTTGTGCTCTTATCAAAGTACCACTGTTATTTCTCATATGAATGTCAGCAGTTCACCACAGATCTGCACAGCCTGGAATGAAGGCTGACTGAGGCCTCAGTGCAGGAGCCCCTTACACCCAGGAGGTGGTCCCAGCCTGATCAGAAGGCGTTCCCACCAAGAGAGCGCAACCAGAAGCCACCTACTAGATGTGGCCTATGAATTCCAGAGTCGCTCTTTGAAATACCAATCCTCAAACAGGCCTTAACCTCAAGCCAGTGGCTCCCTGAGGTCAGGTACACCCCTGGGGTTTGCACAGGAGAAAAGCATGGACCTGCCCCCTTTGACAGCAATAGAGAACACTTCAGGGAAATTGTAATTTAAATACTCAAACAAAATGGAATGTTCAGAAACCAGATAAGGCATAAACATGAAGTGTGCTCCGTAAGTGTGCGGGCTGAGAGTGGCATGCCACCTTGGCCCCAACGCTCTCTCTAGTACAAACTCACTTGGCAAAAGGCAGTCTTACCTTAGGGAGTCGATATTCATAAAAAGAAGAAAGGAAACATTATCGTAGCCTCTTGCCTTTCAGTAGGTCTACATTTAAAGTACAGAACCGAGGTGGTGTCCCGGTTCTGTGGGCACAGCGCACAGCAGCCGCAGGGCTGGGGGGCTGCCAGCACAGCCACCCTCTATCAGGGCTCCCGTCACCTTTTTTTCCTCCTTTTCCTGTTCCTCGGCCTCCCTCTGCCAGACGGTCTTCACATCAAAGTCGAAGGGCCCTCTTCTGGACTCGTAGCTCCCGTTGGCCTGACCAGGGTTAAACTCTTCATAAACCATGTACTCAGGCAGGGCGATGGCAGGGGCTCTGCGGAAGGGAAGCAAGGGTCCCCGCCTGCGGCCATGGCTGCTGCCCCCCTCCCCCGCTGTCCCCTCTCCCCCTCCCAGCTCCTACCCTCCCCTCCCCTCCCCCTCCCTGCTCCCCTTCCAGCCCACCCCTGATACCCCACCCCTGCTGTCCCCACTCCCCTCCCCTCTCCTGGGCCTCCCACAGTAAGGAGGAAAAGCCATAAATCACAGGTGTCCCTGTCAGTGAGAGAGACTACATTACATTATGAATTATTAAAGCTGGTAAAGTATGACTATTTTTATGATGTCATCTACTATTTTATTCTCTTAAAATAGCTAGACTCCCATCGACATTTACCATTTCGTGTGATCATTTGATAATAATAACCTACTTCTGTTCTATCAGGCAGTCCTTTTTAGTGTGGGTTGTGGCTTCCAGCCTGTTTTCCTCTCTCCCCCCAGATCACCCCGACTCCAGGACACCGGAGTGCACCCAGGCTGTCAGGAAGGCCCCCCTGAGTAGGCTGAGGGCTGGGCCTTTACCCCGCAATCCCCTGGGGGCCGGAACGCCCGAGGAATGGGGAGGGAAGAGAAGAGGGGGGCGGAGGGGGACAGAGGAGAGGGGGAGGGGAGGGGAGGCAGGAAGCCGCGCCTCCAGGACGGGAGCCTGGCAGTGCTGGGCTGCTCAGGGTCAGGACCAGGTAGAGGGCCACCAGGGAGAGGTGGGGGTAGGGTGCGGAATCAGCAGAAGAGGGAGGGGCGCCCACAGGTCCCCGAGACGAGACAGGAGGAGGCCTGGAAGGCCCACAAGAAGCAAGTGAAGAGGCCAGGGAGCAGAAGTCAAGCCGGGAGTGCAGGCTCAGGGCAACCGGGGTGCCCAGGAGGAAAAGCTGAACTGGGAGGAAGGGCTGCCAAGCGCCGCGGCCCTGTGCTCTCCAGCCGGGCCACTGCTTCTCTGGGGCAGGAAGGGAGCCCACTCTCTCCGAATGCTGATGCTGGTCAGAGGGGAGCTATGGTAGCCCGCAGTGTTCACTTTAAAGAACAGGGACAAGGAATCCTGAGAACAAAAGTGCCCTGTGGCCATAGGCTGAGAGCCCAGGAACAGTGGAGGACAGCGTGGAACCCCAGCTGTCTGCTCCTGCTTTCCAGCCAAACCAGAAGCTGCCTATGTTATTTCTCATCCAAGAGAGGTGGTTTGGAAGCCATAGTTTTTGGGCCAGAACATAGGAATTTCTCAGACATTGCAAACATTATGGGGGACAATGGCTCCTCATAACTCTCTAATAACCATAGAAATTTAGTATTTCCTCTATTTCTGACTTGGTATCTTTCTTCAATGAGAAGCTTTGGGACACGGTATTTATAAAAGGTAGGTGTGATCAGGCCTGCAGTACAGGCAAAACTTGAAGCAACAAATCCATAACCAGCCCTAAGAGGTACTAGTGTGGAGGGCAAAACATGAGAGATTTCCAGAATGCTGTGGCTCTAACCACTTAAGCTGTACCCACCCCAACACCCTCAAACAGCTGGCCGTTACACACAGTACCTGTAGTTGCAAGATCACAGACTGCTATCAGGGTGTAATTTGCATATTTAATGTGCAAATTGAGCTGATTTATTTTCCCTACAGAGACGCACAACAAGGTGGGCATCTCATAATACTCACTGTCTCTGGTTGGTAGTCTGCGGCTTGCTGTGGTGGATGTACCAGTCTGGCAAGGAGTAGGCAACCGGGGAGCCTTTCCTGGTCCCAGGGGCAAAGTGCATCAACAGATCTCAAAGCCAAAAAGACACTGTGAGTGGTCTCCTGGCAGGGCATACTGCATTACTAGCAGGCAGATTGATCTTTGCCATGACAGGGCTGCCCCTGACCCCCAGCATTCCTGGAATAAGCTGCCCCCTCCAGGCTCCTGGTGGAACATTGGGGCACAGGACCCTCCAAATCATGGGGTGGTAGAGGAGGTGTTCCTCAGAGCCCCTTGGAGCTACCCTCAGACAGACAGGGAACCAGGCTCCTTCCCGGAGAGCCTCCCCAGCTCCCACCCTCCCCCTGGCTCCAAGGGCTTTTCCTGGCTGGGGGCCTAGTTGGGAGGTGGGAAGGTCTGGTTTTGCCTGCTTGTAATAAGGACAACAAACTGATAATAACAGTGGCAGCCAACATTGCCTGATTTCTTACCATCAGTAAGAAATATTTACGTTTTTCATTTTCTAACTTTTGATTTTTAACTTCTTTTTTTCATGTGTAAGATTCACTTTATTTTTTTAATTTTTTAAAATTTTTAATTAAGGTATGATTGATATACACTCTTATGAAGGTTTCACATGAAAAAACAATGTGGTTACTACATTTTCCCACATTATCAAGTCCCCACCCATACCCCAATGCAGTCACTGTCCATCAGTGCAGCAAGTTTTAAACTTAACTTTTAATTTCAGATTTAGAGAAAAGTTGCAGGGATAGCATGCATTTGTCTATACGCTTCACCTCGATTCCTTAAATGCTACTGTAAGGCAGGAAAATAGATATGAGCAGGGTGGAAAGAGAAAAAGGCCAGAAAGTTCACTAAAAAGACCCAAAATTAATCAATTAAAGCTCAAAAAGCCAGGAGCAACTTGGCCTGGAATGTTTGAATATTCCCCAGATAAAGGAGGTTACCTCAGCATAGTCCATGCCTTTATTGTGTTAATCATGCAGGCCCAGCCATAAACAACATAGTAAAAGGCAGGAAAGATTCCATCTTAAAAACTGTATTTTAATACCCAGGAAGTTAAAAATGTAAGATTCTTAACTTACTCTTTAGCAAACAGACAATAACTCAGCCCACCTTGGGGTCTGGGCAGGCAGTCTGATATGCTCCCAGACCAAGGTGCTGGTATCCCAGGGAGAAATCAGAGCAGGAAGTTCCTTGTGTTAAGTTAATTCTAAGTATTCAAAGAGCATTTAACAAGTCTGCACCCCAGCCCTTAGTCACTCTCCTAAAGATACTTAAAAGGAGGAACCCCCAACCTTTCAGGGTGCTCCTCTCTCTGAGGTCACCCGCACTTTATAAGTGTGTAAGCTTTTAATCTTAAACTTTCTCTCTCCAGCCTTTCAGGGCACCTCTCCTTGCTGAGGTTGCCTACTGCACTTCTTTCTTTAACTAACTGTAAATAAAACTTTTACTCTGCTTCACTACTGTGTCTCTGCCCTTTTCAATTCTTTGTCGCAGCGGGGACAAGGACCGAGGAAATACACAGCGCTCCCCTAACACTACCATTTCATTTCATATTTGCTTAATCATGCTTTCCTCCCTCCCTCAGCTTTCTCTCCGTCCCATTGGCAGTGTCACTGTCACTGCTATCCTGAGGACAGTTCGGGAGCATGTTGTAGACATGATGCCCCTTTACCTTTATCTACTCCAGTGAATGTTCCCAAAGCACAGTTTTTACACAATCACAGCACAATGGCCAAAATCAGGAAATTAGTGCGGATGCAATCCTTTTTATCTAATACAAATATTATTCAGACTTGGCCAGCTGTCCCACTAATGCTCTTTTAGCCAGTGGCTGGGGAGTGGGGAGGTGAATCTAAGAACACCTACAGGTCCTCTTCTATGAGTCTCACACAGAGACAATCAAAATGGTTTATTCTGGGCTTTTTAACATTTAAGCCTGGAAGTTGCCATTCCACTTCTCACTACCCAATGACAGTCTCCTTAGGGTAAATAGGAGCCAGAAAGAAAAGGTTTGTGTATCTCAGTGTCACCCACTGCAAAGGCCATCTAGAAGACTTTTTACATGTGACAGGAGTAACCTGATGAGCAGGTTGTTAGCACAGCCAAGCCATACTGTTTCAATTAAGTCACAGATAAAAGAGTGATGATCATCAACAATGCCATTAAAACTATCTGTTCATTGTTTAAAACATATTAATACACAGGACAAGGAGCTGCGAGCATGAACAACAGGAAACAAAGCCAGTTGCACAAGCTAGTCAGGAAGTGGTGCCCCAAACAAGGTCATCACAGTGCTAAGGCAGGCTCCCTCCTGGGGTGGAGGCATCTGAGACTCCACCCCAGGAAAGTACACTGGGGCAGGTGAGTCACTGCAGGGCGTCACTCAGAGGCCAGTTTTGTGCATTCAGCGCCTATTGAGTCTTCCTCATAAAAGGAAGCAGATACTCAAGACTGTGTGCGTCCTGAGCTGGGTAACTAATCCAAAGGCCTTGGGCAAAACTGAGAGATTTCACAGTAGTATTTTTATAGGGCATGATGACCAAGTGGCCCCATCACCCCCAAAGCAGAGCCCCTGGAGCCCATGTGGAGTGCTCACCAGGCCGGCCACCTTGCTTGGCGAGCTTCACGTACTCCGAGTCTGTTTCTTTTATCCAGTACCTCCGCATCCCGGGCCCGTGCCCATTGGGTGGCTCTGTCCGCTGGCTGAGACCTGGGATCTGGGATGCTGGCGGAGCCTCCACAGCCTTCTCAGACCGCTTCACGGGAAGGTGGTAATACCAGTCTAGAGGGGAGAAGGCCATGGGTGGAGACGTTAGATTCAGAGTGCAGGTGGGCTTACCTGGGAGATGTCCGTGCCAGGGAGGGCAATTCATCCTACACAAGACATGGGCACAGGGGATGCCGCCACAGGACATTAGTTTAAGAATGTGAAAATTAATAAAGGGAAAGTCACTGACAGGGAAGCCTGCAGGCAGAGCTCTCTCAGTTACAGACGCCAAGGGAAGGAAGAGAGGGCCCTTGCAAGTAGACACTG
This sequence comes from Manis javanica, assembly GCF_040802235.1. NCBI lineage: Eukaryota > Metazoa > Chordata > Mammalia > Pholidota > Manidae > Manis > Manis javanica. Next base: position 99,271,080 of record NC_133161.1, on the reverse strand, counting down.
TTTTAGCTACTTTACTCCCCAGAAGAAGGAAGATTCCACCCCACCCCACCCCCACCGGCCTGCACAACAGCCCAGCTAAAGAGGCTGTGACAAATCAGCCAATGAGAAGCCAGGGACTCCCGGTTTTCTCCAATGGGCTTTTTGCTTAAACAACCCCACCTTTTTTTCTATTAAACAACTCCTTAACCACCCCCTGCTTTTTCTCTATAAAAGCACCCTTCCTCTCCTTTGTTCTCCAGATTTGCCTAAGACTTTGCTATAGCTTGTTTGTCCCAATTGCAATTTTCTGCTATTTCCAATAAACCCATTTTTGTTGATAAAAAATGACAGTTTTATTTTTAAGGTTAATGGGAGAAACCACTGCAGGACATCAGCACAGGAGACACTGTCCTCTTTGAAACACCTTCAATGAGATGTGACCCTGCTTGTTCTTCCTAAGACGCACCAGCATGCCAGCTGCTGAGGAAGCGGGCCTTCTATGAGACTCTGCTCGTTTCTCTGCTACTAGCTGCCCTCCGCTCCAGAGCAGGCAGCGGAGCCTCTGCCATGGGTGTTTAACTTCCCAGAGAGATATCCAAATCCCCTTATGTTGTGTCACATGTTGCGTCTTTTAATTCTGCATGAAATTGGAACTAAACTGCATTTCTGGATATTTCGGGGAACATACATTCCTGAAAAATCCCAAGTCACTTAAAACATTACGGGCAAGTGTATGGAATATACAGACAGAATAAACTCCGCACATTACAAACACTGAGCTATAGATCCCATCTCAAAAGTAGCACCCTCATTAAACATGCTTACCAATCTGAGAGGTAGAGCAGGAAGAGGCAGGTGCAGGTACTATCCCGGAGGCCTCATCCAGGGAAAAACCTATCTGAAGTCCCATTCCTCCCTCATCCCATCACCCTGGACCAGCATCCAATCAGACTACCTCTCAGATGCTGCAGCCCTTCCACATTAGCCCCTTGCTCTCTTGATTTATGCTGGAGGCCAAAGTGGGGCATCCCAAGAGGTCAGAAATCAAAGATGATTAGGGCTCTAGAGGGTAGCTGGGGAGAAGAAGGGGGAGGCAAGGACCCGCTGGGGTAAATCTCTCAGCTGCAGACTCCTGAGGGGGTGAGTTCCGCTGGAACATCAAGTCGGGTCCCTAGAGCTCAAAGCCTGGTGAGCATAGAGAAACTGTGCAATTTTTGTGGGACAGGGTCCTGTGAAGAGGAGGTGCCGCAGTGTGGTGGAAAAATGAAGCGCAGCTGGCTGGCAGTGCTTCCTCCCCAGCTCCATCTGAGCCCCTTGGAGATGGGGCCATGGCCAATGAGGCAAATGGGGCCATGGCAGTGCCATGGGAGCTAATATCCTGGAGCTGAGGGCATCCAGGGAAGAGTCCTGCAGGTGGCTCTGTGACCACACAAGTGTCTCTGTCACGACAAGGTGTTGGCAGAAGCCAGGGACCTGCAGTTATCAGTGTCCACTATGACCCCACAGACTGAAGAGAACAGGGGCATTTGGACTACTGGTGTTTCAGGTGACTCTCTGCATCAGAAAGTGATTTACCACATGGTCAAACATAAGAAAAAAAAATCATAGGTGATTGAAAACTTTGGAAACAAAGTCCAGGAAGAATGTAAAATACAAAAGATGCCATTACTGTGGCAAAAGTGACTCATGTATCTAAGAGCTCTTTCCATAACGGGCTGTTGAAAACTCATGACATTTAGGATCTAACACAGTACCTGGCTCCCAGCAGGTGTGATGGGTAATTTTATGTGTCAATTTGGCTGGGCCACGGTGCCAGGGTATCGAACATTATTCTACATGCTTCTGTGTGAAGGTACTTTCTAGATGAGGTTTACATTTAAACCAGTAGACTTTGAGTAATGAAGATTGTCCTTCTTAATGTGGGCAGGCCTCATCCAGTCACTGAAAGACTTAAGAGAACTGACTGAGACCCCCGAGGAGGGAATCTTGCCTCCAGATGCCCTCAGTCTCAAGACTGCAGCATCAGCCCTTCCCTGGGTCTCCAGCCTGATGATCTCCTGCCTTGCAGATGTTGGATTTGCCTGACTCCACACCTGTGAGACACAACTCCTTAAAACAAACCTCTTAAAACAAATATCACATAAAAATGACATATTAACATGACAAATCTTTTAAGTATCTAAAGGACAGTAATTAGCTGAATCGACATTGTAGTTTTGAAAAGGAAGAAAGCATTAGGACAGGTTTAAAGAATTGCGCTGAAGTCCACAGATAAGCATTTAAGTATTAGGAGTAAGACAGTTTCATAGACTGATCATATTCAGCTCAAATATTTTCTCTTTTAGAGAGAAAGCACTGAATTACTGCTTTATTTTTCCTCTCTGTGTTTTGATGACTAATCCACAGAGAACAGTGTATCTGAAACTTCTCATTACTGAAAGCTTCAGGCAAGCACTGCACTCAAATGCGAGTGGCCATTTTTAACAGCCTGCAAAGGAACTGGGAGAGACAGGGCAAAAATCACTGAGGACCAGCTGCCACCACCTCACACACACCTCGCACTCACATTCACACACCTTGCACACTCACATTCACACCCAGCGTGCCGGGTTCGAGCCACCCAGCCGCAGAGCCCAGCCCTTTCCCGTGCGCTCACCGCAGGGTGCGTAGCGATTTGGGGCGCCGTGCAGCTCCTTGCTTGTCCTGCTCATGGTGGGACACGCTGGGCCGGGTGTTTACGAAAAAGCCAGGAGCCGCCGCCCGAGCCTGAGCTGCAGAGGCCACGTCTGCGCCCCAGGTTTGTCCGCTCCACCTGACAGGTTATGCAGGCGTCTGTCTCACCATTCAGGAAGGGCGTGAACGTCCACGCGGGTACACAGCAGGGGCACATGCATTCTGGTATGCAGCAGGGGAACGTCCATACCCGGGATACAGCAGGAGCACATGCACGCAGGTATGCAGCAGGGTCTACGAGGGTACATAGCAGGGACAGCAGGTCATCGCATGATCTCCAGACTCGGGGGGCCCGTTGCTTTCCGGCCCGGAGTGACAGGTGGCCCCCGCCCCAATCCCGCCTCCCGCCAGGCCCACCGCTAGCTGAGGGTCTCCGTGGGCGCAGCTCGCACCGCTTGAGGTGCGTGTGTACCCACCGCGGGACGAATCCCACGCTCCCAGCGCTGGCGGAACCACAACAACCCGCGTCGCCAGGGCAACGGCCTGGCGGCCAACCGGCGGGCGCGGCTACGCTCCGACAGCCATTCGGGAAAGCATACGGAACAAAGCGGACCTATCGGGACTAGGGGCGGAGCACAGGCAGTTGTCAAAAGTCCGGGCTTCGGCTGGGCGGGGCCAGCGCTCCCCGGGAGTCTGGCTCAGCTCGGAGAGGGGGCGTGGCCGTGTTGAGGGGCAGGGTGGGGAGTGACTGCGCCTGGAGGGGACCGGGCCTTATGGGGGAGGGGCGGGTCTCCATTCCTCTTTGTGCTCCCACAGGGAGTTCGCACAGAGCAGTCCAGGAAACCTGGATAGGGATCCGCTCTCGTTTATTTAATGCATTTTAAAAGGAGGGCGGATAAGTACCTGGGAAACAGCAGTCATTCCTGCCTGCCGAGTGTCATTAGTGAGTTAAGGTACGCGTGCCCCCATCCCCTAATGTTTCCGCATTTCTGTCCTGCGCTGGGACACTGGTAAAGCCTTTGGCCGCCTTAACGCGGGGCCGCGCTCACAGCGCAAACCCGGGATCCCACGCCTAGGCCTTGCTCACCTGGCCCCTGGCAAGACCGGGCTCCCGCTACCACAGGTCACAGGAGATGAGCGACGGCAAGGTAACTCCGCGACCGAACCAACCCTAACTCTGACCTACCCAGGTGTCACAGAGTCAGGATAAACTCGGGGCTCTAGGGAGCGTCACGCAGTAACCAGGACCTTACAGCGCGAGCCATCCGCGTGCTCCATGGCGTGCAGGGCACGAGGGCTGTCACCGCGAGCAAACGGGCTCCCTTTGCATAAATTCTGCACTTGCGCGTCCCGGAAGGTGTTTGACAGCGGTTGCGGTAACAGGAAGAGCCTTTCGTGGTCTGGGTGGAGGTCAGTTGCTGGTCCCATAGCCCGCCCCGCTAGCAGAGCCGTGCACAGCGCACACGGAGAGGGAGGCTTTGGCGTTGGGAACGCCCCTAAAATCACCAAAGCTCGCGGATGCCCGGTGAACTCAGCATCTAGGTAAGATGCTGTGCGAAAGAAGGCGGACCCAGGCGTAGTCCACCGAGAACGAATATCTCAGCGACCTCATTTTCTTCACTTCATCGTAGACGTCTCCCTGTCACATTGCGCTCTCAGGGTTCAGAAGTACCCAGCTTCTCCTCACATACAATCTCTCTTTGTGCACAATTTTATTTCTAGATGTTTAGAAAAAATATATATCTTGTATACGTAGATCTCTTATAGATACCTACAAATATCATATATATCTTATTATGTCTTATATATCTATAAGATATTACAAACATATACCGTATATAAAGATACCTTATTATAGATAACTTGTATAGATACCTCCTGCTGGCAAGCATTTTGAGAAGAGGAAAACAATGTGTTTAAGTATGAAGTCCAATTTCTTAAAGCCCTTGAATGCTTCCGACCTGCCTAGTCGCCCTTGGTTTACCCTGTGGTGGACAGAAGCTGATTGACTTAAACTCCCAGGACACATCTTCATTTCTGCCTTTGCTCATCCATGCTATATATGCCAACCAAGCACCTAAAAGGCTGCTACACTTCTCTTCACTAACCATCATACTGAGGAGACTATGCAGCAAACTCTTTAGAGCAGGGCTTCACAAACAGGAGGAATTTCTAAATTTTGTGTTTTTGTATTTGAAGATAATCCAAAATGAATAAAAAACAAACTCTTCCTTTTTGACAAATATTTATATATTTTAATATTATGTAATAGTTTGGGTTTTCAGTCTAGTTGGGAAAACAAGACTATCATTTCTATAGGCACTGAGGGAGATGGGATTTCTACAGTGCCCTGTATTACGTGTTAAAGTGGTAATGGCCTTTTGCTTTAATAGGAAATGTTCACATTTTAAAATGGACTTAAGCAAGATCCCTTGCTTAAGACTGACATATAACAGTAAAAAGTTTTGGAAAGTAATGGAGTAAAAACAAAATATATGTAAATGACAGAATGGTTTAAATCATCTTAAAGTCCTATAATACAATAATTTGTATATAAGGCTAAGATAACTGTTATTTTGCAATAAATACAAATTAATTATTTGTATTTGAGAACTACTAAATGTGATCTTTTTACCAGGGATGCAAGGATGGTACAACATTCAAAAATCCATCAACATCATCTACCACATCAACAAAAAGGACAAAAACCACATGATTATCTCTGTAGATGTGAAAAAGCATTTGACAAAATTCAATACCCATTCATGATAAAAACTCTCAACAAAATGGATATAGAGGGCAAATACCTCAACATAATAAAGGCCATATATGACAAACCCACAGCAAACATCATATTTAACAGTGAGAAGCTGAAAGCTTTTCCTCTAAGATTGGGAACAAGACAAGGATGCCCACTCTCTCCACTTTTATTCAACATGGTACTTGGAGGTCCTAGCCATGGCAATCAGAAAACACAAAGAAATAAAAGGCATCCACATTGGTAAGGAAGAAGTCAAATTGTCACTGTCTGCAGATGACATGACATTGTACATAAAAAACCCTAAAGAATCCACTCCAAAACTACTAAAACTAATATCTGAATTCAGCAAAGTTGCAGGATACAAAATTAATACACAGAAATCTGTTGCATTCCTATACACTAACAGTGAATTAACAAAAAGAGAAATCAGGAAAACAATTCCATTCACAATTGCATTAAAAAGAATAAAATACCTAGGATTAAACCTAACCAAGGAAGTGAAAGACCTATACCCTGAAAACTACAAGACACTCACAAGAGAAATTAAAGAAGATACCAACAAATGGAAACACATCCCATGCTCATGGATAGGAAGAATTAAGATTGTCAAAATGGCCATCCTGCTTAAAGCAATCCCTATCAAATACTGACAGCATTCTTCAATGAATGGAAACAAATAGTTTTAAAATTCATACGGAACCACAAAAACCCCGAATAGCCAAAGCAATCCTGAGAAGGAAGAATAAAGCAGGGGGGATCTTGCTTCCCAACTTCAATCTCTACTACAAAGCCACAGTAATCAAGAGGATTTTGTACTGGCACAAGAACAGACCCACAGACCAATGGAACAGAATAGAGAGTCCAGATATTAACCCAAGTATATGTGGTCAATTAGTATATGATAAAGGAGCCATGGGTATACAATGGGGAAATGACAGCCTCTTCAACAGCTGGTGTGGGCAAAACTGGACAGCTACATGTAAGAGAATGAAACTGGATTACTGTCTAACTCCATACACAAAAGTAAACTTGAAATGGATCAAAGACCTGAATGTAAGTCATGAAACCATAAAACTCTTAGAAGAAAACATAGGCAAAACTCTCTTGAATATAAACATGAACAACTTCTTCATGACCATATCTCCATGGGCAAGGGAAACAAAAGCAAAAATGAATAAGTGGGACCATATCAAACTAAAAAGCTTCTGTACAGCAAAGGACACCATCAGTAGAACAAAAAGGAGTCCTACAGTATGGGAGAATATATCTATAAATGACAGATCCGACAAGGGGTTGGTATCCAAAATATACAAAGAGCTCACACACCTCAACAAACAAAAAGCAAATAATCCAATTAAAAAATGGGCACAGGATCTGAACAGACATTTCTCCAAAGAAGAAATTCAGATGGCCAACAGGCACATGAAAAGATGGTCCACATCACTAATCATCAGAGAAATGCAAATCAAACCACAATGGGATCACCTCACACCAGTTAGGATTGCCAACATCCAAAAGACAAACAACAACAAATATTGGCGAGGATGTGGAGAAAGGAGAACTCTCCTACACTGCTGGTGGGAATGTAAAATAGTTCAACCATTGTGGAAAGCAGTATGAAGGTTCCTCAAAAAACTCAAAATAGAAATACCATTTGACCCAGGAATTCCACTCCTAGGAATTTACCCTAAGAATGCAGGAGCCCAGTTTGAAAAAGACATATGCACCCCTATGTTTATCACAGCACTATTTATAACTAAGAAATGGAAGCAATCTAAGTGTCCATCAGTAGATGAATGGATAAAGAAGATGTGGTACCTATACACAATGGAATATTAATCAGCCATAAGAAGAAAAGAAATCCTACCATTTGCAACAACATGAATGGAGCTAGAGGAGATTATGCTCAGTGAAATAAGCCAGGCAGAGAAAGACAAGTACCGAATGATTTTACTCATCTGTGAAGTATAACAACAAAGAAAAACTGAAGGAACAAAACAGAAGCAGACTCACAGAACCCAAGAATGGACTAACAGTTACCAAAGGGAAAGGGACTGGGGAGAGTGGGTGGAAAGGGAAGGAGAAGGGGATTAAGGGGCTTTATGATTAGCACACATAATGTAGGGGGGCACAGCGAAGATAGTATAGCACAGAGAAGACAAGTAGTGATTCTATAGCATCTTACTACACTGATGGACAGTGACTGTAATGGGGTATGTTGTGGGGACTTGATAATGGGGGGAATCTAGTAACCACAATGTTGCTCAATATTAATAGAGGAAAAAGCCAAAATAAATAAATAAATAAAAGTGATCTTTTACAATATGTGATTTATTATTTAAAAAGTTAAATTGTTAAAGACTATCAGAAACCAATCTTTAGAGCAGAGTCACAGGATTTTTGCTTTGCATCCAAAAAATGAGAAGATTTTTTAAAATATGAATGTAGTACTCTATATTTTTCCTTCCACTGACAGGAAAAACAGGCAAAATTGAAAAAGAAACAGAGGCTTTTTTGGGGGGTCTCAGAATTGCAGTTTGAGGAGCACAGATCCTGGCAGGAACCAGAAAATGTATCATGCCTGCTGGGTGAAGTAAGAGGTTTTTATAAGGATGAGGAAGGGGGCAATAACATGGCTCAGATGAAGGAGAAGGAGAAAAGGAATTCCTGGCCAGCTGGACCAGGCTGAGCTGGTTTGTTTATATTCTGTTCAACTAATGTATTGGCGGGATCAAGAGAAACTAGTCCTGGTATCCTGCGTTAATTAATTACGCTAACTCTGTAAAGTCTACACTGGCAAGTTTTCTATGGTTTGGATGCCAGTTGCCCACTTGATTGTTGAAGCAATAACTTATAAAAACAACTCCATTTCTGACCCAGTTCAAAAGTTCATTAGAAAGGAAAAAGGAGCTTCAAAATGGAGTGTCTCATATCCCAAAATTCTATGCAGTTTCACACTTCTCTCTAGGGATATAATGAGTCTGCACATTTTAAGAAATAAATCGTTTCCCCCTCTGCACCCAAGAGTTTGGAGGCATGTGCTTGTGATGGGCAGTTGGTTCCCAGTGGGGAAGGTTACCTACCTGCTGTTGCTAGAGATGTAGATAAGGATGATGATGAAGATTGCTGTGGTCTGAATGCGTGTGCCCCCCAAATTCACATAGTAAATCCTGACCCCCACTATGCTGGTTAGGAGATGGGGCTCCTGAGAGGTGATGAGGTCATGAAGGTGGAGCCCTCATGATGGGATGGGTGCCCTTATAAAAGAGACTCCACAGAGCTCCCTCACCCCTTCCACATGTGAGGACACAGCAAGAAGGTGTATCATGCCCCAGGAGCAGACCCTCCCTGGGCACCGAAGCTGACTGTGCCTTGGCCTTGGATGACCAGCCTCTCAAAAGCTGTGAGAGACAAATGTCTGTTGTTCAAAAGCCACCAGTCTATGGCACTTTGTTACAGCTACCGGAACAGACTAAGAGAAAGGCTTTACACTGAGTTTAAAATTTCAGGAAAAATAGTGGCTCTCAGAAGACTACATTAGGATCCTTGGTCTCAACCATGAGAAATATGCAGAGGGCCTACATCACAGCTTGGAAATGCTGCATCCTGAGACTACGATTACGCATGTCTAGACAGCCTGCCACATCTTACTTCCCAAACCCTTCCTGTTTGCTTTCCAAGCACCCATATTCTACTGTTTTCCTTCAAACGCAGGGTCTAATTCTATGCATCTTCTTCACTGGATCCCCCTCCTCCTGGTGGCTATATACGGGAATGCCGCGAACCTCCGGACACTGACCTCTATGAGCAACCCGCCTTTGCTCCCTCTGTGATCTCTTCCAGCCCCATTACATGCGATGATGCCCACATTTCTACCACTGGCTGCACTGCTCGCTATCTTTTGGTACTGATGACGTACTTCTCTTATGCCTCACTCAGCCGAGAACAACTAGTAACAGGTCTGGGAAAGTCCTGCAGAGAAGGGTCTCAGACCACAGTCAAGCAAGACGGGGAACAGAAACATTACTAGAGATGGTGTGAACCAGAATTTCTAGCCAAACAATGGGAGTAAAGGAAACTCAACTGCAGGTAGGGGGCTGGGTGGTCCTTGTCACAGTGCTGCTGTTGCATATATTCAGGTCCTTCGATAACAATAGCATTGGAAGTGTGCCCTCAAGTACCTCCTTGTTCCAAATTAGACAACAATAGATAAAATACTAATAGGAAATTTACCAGCCAGGAGCCATGCAGGGCCAATACACACAAAGAAGCAGGAATGGGAGGAAAAGCAGGAAATTCCCCCTTCAAAATAAGTCTGCCATCCAAAACCCTAGGCTGCCACTGAAGCCAACCAGGGAGGAGACAGTGAGTCATCAGGAAATGAATGGTCCCCAAATGGATTTTATTTTTAGTCCAGCAGTCTGAAAGGTTTAGAAATAGGTACCCAACACTTTAAAAAATAAAGTAAAAGATGATATCGAGTCAAAAAAAGAAATTTCCTAGCAAGAGAAGGAAGAAATCAAATACAGGTAGACAAAAAAGCAGAATCCAGGACAAGAGGGGTCCTCAGCTTGTGTAAAGCAGCAGCTCAGACTCACTTACTAGACGGCCAAAGGACGCCATCCTGACATACAATTTTTAAAAAACTATTTGCTTAGCAAAGAAAAGTTTGATAATACATGGTGTTGGGGACGGGAGCAAAATCTCCTAACTTCCCTGTGGAAAGTTGAACGGGTAGAGTTTCTGCAGAGGACCGAGGCAGCGCTAATCAAAGTGACACAGACCCTTTACCCGACGGTCCGTCGTTTACACATGCAGGATGCCTGAAGCTCTCAGTTATTACTGGGCATTGTTTCCAAGATCAAAATGATCATCATCAGTATGAAACACGTTAAACAAATTATGACAGTTTATACAGTGAAACACTGTGCAGCCATGAAAACCTGAGGAAGATCATCTCAAAGTATATCAGAAAGACTTCCAAGATATATTCTTAAGTGAAAAAAAAAGATGTAGAACATATAGTATTCACTTTAAACAATGTGAAAAGATAAATATACACATATGAATATATGTGTGTGTGTATATATATACATATATATACATACAGATGAATATTTGTATGCAAACATGTTTGTATGTGCATATCATATCTTTGAAAGAAAAGAGAAGGAAATGGTAACCTGGATGCTAGAAGGGAAGAGAACCCATCACTAGAACATAGAGGGGAGCAGTGAGGCAGAACTTTGCCATGTATTGTCCACTATCTTTTGAATTTTAGACCACTAGGTAAAAAAGTAGAAAACCTGGGATTACTTAGGATAGAGCTAGACTTCAGAGTCAAAGATCTAATTAGTGAATTGTAAAATAGCACTTAGGAATTTTCCCTGGAACCAGCATAGAGTAAAAGGAGAGGAAAAAAAAGAAACAAATTTGAAGCGTCATTGAGCTCCATGGAGGGGATGGAAAGGAATTCACAAATGTCAACAGATGGGCTGTCCTAAGGATGTAGAGGCAATAGCAGGCAAGCAGTCCTTGAAGAACTGACAGCTGAAGAATACTCCAGAATCCAAGGAGTCCATGACCACTCAAGTTGAAAGTACAAAGTATCTGTATAGAGGAGGAAAAAAATAAAACTAATATCACTCTTGGATACATTGGAGAAGCAGAAGAACTTCAAAAATAAACAGAAAATCTTAAAAACCACGAGAGGAAAACGACCAAATCACTAAAAATAGAAAGAAAGAAAAAGGCATAAAGAGTAGGCAGAATTCTCATCAGCAACAATCAACTGCCTCCAAAGGGCTGAGAGATAAATAATTCATCAGGGAATTATGCTCCAAATAAATATGCTTATCCAACAATTCCATGTCTAGGTGTGAGGCCGGGGAAGCCCTGGTGTTGTGCACGAGGACAGGCCGTGAGCATTATTTGAATCACTGACTAGAAACAGTACAACCATACAAGAATAGGTAAATGAAATTGTGCTATGTGTATAACAAAATATTATGTGGTAGTTAAAGCAAGTGAACTGGAGTTATGATGTCTCAAGACAGGTAATGTAAGCAAACTAAGAGGACCATTTAAGTTGGAAGCATGAACTCCATCACATTATTTGCGGAGGCATACTTATGTGGTAAAATATGAAGAACTCATAAGAATTACAGATACCGACTTTCAGATTGTAATTATCTGTGGGAAAGAAAAAAGTGACATTGGGGAATGCTGTTTTGGGGTCTTCCATGGATTTGTGGTATTTAATTTTTTAAAAAGTAGTGAAGCAAACACAGCAACACCTTGATTTGTTACAGCAGAGTAGTGGATACAGGGGACCTTTGCATCTTCCGATACACTTGGAAGATGTTGTAAAAAAGCATTTTAAACATACACACAGGAGGATACGCCCGGTGGAGAGGTGGCTGCGGGTACACCACTGAAAGTGTAAGGTATATGGCCTGTCCTTGTACATGCATCATGCTCTCCACCAGGGCTTCCCTGGACTCACACCTAGAAATGGAATTGCTGGATAAGCACATTGATTTGGAGCATAAGGCCCTGGCTGGCCAAGTTATTTTTCTCTCAGCCCTTTGGAGATACTACTCCATGGTTCTTGGCAGTTGATTGTTGCTGATGAGAATTCTGCCTACCTCTTCACTCCTTTTGGGGTTTTTGTAATTGTTGTTGTTTGTATTTTTGGTGATGTGGTCTTTCTCCTCTTGTGGTTTTTGAGGTTTTCTGTTTAGTTTTGATGCTCTTCAGCTTGACTCTAGTGGACTTGAGAGTAATATGTCTTATTTTTTCCTCCTCCATGCGTTGTACAGAGTCTAGGGTATGCCATTATGAGGTGTCATAGAAGGCTGATGTAACAGAAGAGTCCGAGGCATTTCAAGATTGCTCACTCACAGTTTCCCCTTCTAAGGAGAAACACCTGTGAGAACACTAAAGACAAAAACAAAACCCACTATGTATAGTTCTATGTTTTCCATAAAATAGAGAAGAGAAAACAAATAGTATTCATCTTTTTCCCAGCTCTTTGTTATCTTGTGGGGGGAAATGAGCAGAAGGCCAAGGTCCAGAACGCGCAGCAGATGCTTTACAAGTCAACCTGAAGAAGCCAGCAGTAGTGAGAATACCAATGTGACGCTCACAGAGCATGAAAATCCTCTTTCCCACAGGTATGTAACTCTGCAGAATGAGCTCCATATGACTTCACGTTGTACATGGCATATGTCGTACATGCTCTGTTTACTTGGAAAATAATCCAAGGAAAATTTTTCTCCTGTTTAGAGAAAATCATTTCCAGTCATGTCCTCTGAAGGTTTCTGTTGATCACAGTACATTCTGTGTCATGGCATCTTCTTTCTATGTCAGGGGTGCTTCAGTGAATTACAGCAGGCTGGGGACAAGGATTAGGAAAGAGAAGCCATCCTTTCAAAAGGGTGAGGTCTGCACAGCAGCAGCCGCGAGACTACTCTGTTCACTTACAACCTGACGATGATCTTTTCCACCCGGCTCATCCAGGCTCTGTGGTTTGCAGCGCTTAGCACTCTGGTTTAGGACTCGAGACGCAGTGGCCTTTATCCATCCTTGGGTGAGACAGGACTACATAGTCTGTCAGTGGGCACTCAGGTTGTGCTAATAACTGTTTTCCCCAAACAAAATCCATGTGGAATTGCCTTCGAGGAGGAAGCAGGGAAGTCCTGCCTGCTTGGGTGGGCAAACCCCACCCCCACCCCCCCTTGCCCCGTTTGCACTGCCTGCTGGGAAGACAACTAGAAAGTAACCAATTAAGCACCTGATGGTAACAGTGAGATGCTTGCACAGAAACAAAGCTGTCAGTAAAAATTAAAAAAAAAGAGTGCTGCCAGGTTATTGGGCCAGAAGACAGCGTTTAGAAATCAATGCACAAAAGCCAAGCATGCTCCTTGCAGATGCAGAACTCACAGGCTGGGTGAAGGCATAGAAGGGGCTTTGAAAAACAGTCTGCCAGCCAGGATTTCACCAAAAAACCTTTATTAATCTCTGGTGAATGTGGAAATGTGACAATTTTCATTTAATTCAATCTGGGCTCTCCTGGGTTGTAACTGACTTTGAATAACTCTCTTTAGACAGGGACCCTCCCCACCCCCTGCCAGTGATCAATAAATAACATTTAAAGAGCGTGGTGGTTTAAGATGCACTTCCCTGGAGGAAAAAGTGTTGAGAAACCCTACTTTGCTGCTTTAGCATAATCTCAACCCCCCACCCCCAACCCCTATGGCCAAAAAGCAGGATTGCTTTGTGTAGGGAGATAAGCTGCTCAAAGATCCTGTAATGGGAGAACGGCCTGGGCGGGAGGCTGGAAGGGGGGTGTGGGGGTGCTCCTTCTAAGTCTCTAGAGGCTCCCTGCGGCATTTGAGGGGACTGCACACCTGTAGGGCTACAGGTCCCACCCCCAGGTCAGCTCAGGATACCTCCCTGAGCGAGCGAATCTGTACTTCGTTTGGTCAACTAGCTGGAAAAAATTAATAGAGCCAACGTGTTTCTATGTTTCCTGTCACCTGCACATAAAGGGAGAGCAAAATGTCAGGCCATGCACATGTCTAAATGCTAAATGAAGGAGCTTCCAGACTAAAGGTCCATTGGTTAGCTATTCTTCATAGACTTGGAGCAGAGATCCAAGCATTTAGTGGATGGAGACTAGTTCAGAACCACTGGGTCAAAAACCGAAGCCCAAATTGCTGAAGTGCAGTGCAGGATCCCCCTTCCTGAACTGGGGCCCAGAGATTCACTACATCCTTTCACTGCCTGTAACTAGTGAAGGACTCACCTTTATCTGGGTGTTCATGTTTCAAGTAGAAATTTTTAGTTTGCCAGCCTAGAACGCTTTGTCCAGAACTCCTGGCCTTCTTGTCTCAGCTTGATCAGCCTATTTTAGGCTTTCTTTTTTCTTTTTTTCTTTTTTTCTCCCTTCGAGAGTTGGGTATAAAAAGATTATAACTGTAACCACTTTGTAAAACTGGCATAACTTACTGAGGCTGTGTGTGCACATATCCTGTGACCCAGCAAGCCCCTCTGGGACCACACTTCAGTGACGCACGCACGAGTGGTCATCAAAGATAAGAAGGTCTGTAGCAGCCTGGTTTGTAAGGCTATCGATAGCTGTGTTGTGTATCACAACCCAGAGTCTATGAGCTTTAGGATGGATTCCCCGTGTGCACCCACAGAGAGAAGGACGAGACACACCACACAGCATCAGAGTGCAGTGACTCACAGGCACACTGAGCAAAGCAGTCGCACCCACGGTTCAAGACCAGGCAGGCCTATCCCATGAGGTCAGAGATCAGGACAGAGGTGACCTATGGGAGCAGCAAGTTCAGGGGCTGAGGGGACCCCGAAAGGGCTGCTAATAAGCCACAGCTGCTCTTTCTCCTGTTCTGGCTGAAGACTCACAGAGGGGCTCGTTTGAAGGTCCATCGTGCTGTGCATTATGACTTGTGCCCTTTACTGTATACAGGTTTATTGCAACCAAAAGTAGGGAAAGGGCTGTGATGACTTTAAAAACCTTCATTAGATAGTTAATTGACATAGTTCTTTTTTTTCACAGTTCTTTACCTTAATACCTAATTTCTGCAAAATCAGACTCAGTTTTCTCTTTCTTTTTAGCTCGCACTACACCCAGATGGCAAGGATAACCTCCTTGTGTTCTTTTTTATAAGCATCTGTAGACTTATAAATAGGCACATCGATGAACCAGGCATATAACAAACAGTAAAGCAGCACCATGTGTCATGACAAGGGATAGGAGTCCATATACAAAAATCGATTTTCTCCCAATTCCAAAGACAATGATTAGGAATTAATTCACAGACTCAGCCTAGAATGAGCACATTTGTTGACTTGATTGTAGTGGCTAAAGTTCACATTAAAGGTCAACGGTGATGAGTGGTTAAATTCTTTTTTGTTGTTGTTGTTCTTTTTAGGTTAACTCAATCATGGAAGATGATCCTTCCCACAGTGTTTGTATCGACTTTTTTCCTTACAGGTAAGTCTTACTAAGTCATGATCCCTAAAGCTGTGTGACAGGATGCTTTGTTTGGTGAAAGGGATTGCAACGAAATGGCTCAGATTTGTAAATAAATGCCACAGAGAGCACTGCCAGGGACCATGTGTTCTTGAAGCATTCTTTCTTTTGTCGTTTATTTCTAACTATAAAAATAAAATAGCCTTCTCCATTGGAAATTTAGGAAG
This sequence comes from Manis javanica, assembly GCF_040802235.1. Lineage (NCBI taxonomy): Eukaryota > Metazoa > Chordata > Mammalia > Pholidota > Manidae > Manis > Manis javanica. The sequence goes on along the minus strand of NC_133161.1, from coordinate 99,255,437 downwards.
TGCCTTCTTCTCTAAGAATCCTGATTTAAAGTCTCAGAAGTTGTTTTGAAGCTAAAAACCCTTATGACCTTTTTTATTGCAAACACCTTGCAAGCTGACCTTTTCTGAATCTGGGTTGGCTCAGCTTGGGTGATGCTGACAACCAGACTCTTACTCATCACTGGATTCTTGAAGAAATGGATGAACTTGCAGTTTGCAGATTTCTAACTGCCATCACAACCCCCAGTACACTGGAAAATTGCTCCTTAATATATGGGCAATGCAAAGCCTAGAGTGTCCATTAAAATCAAGGTTTTGACCCAGTTATTGTCATGAAATGCTATTTTTTAGCATGGCAGTATTCTGAGCACTGTTTTCTTATGTTGCATGTGGATACCTGGACCACAGGTTCTCCTAACCCTGTACCTGTCCCTGCATTGCTGGAGGGCTGCTCTTCCTTCCACTGGCTGCATCGTAGTGGGCCTGGCCTGCCCACCCCGCCTCAGCAGACATCCACATTAAACTCTGAATATACCACTTTCTACTGAGAACTGCACACTGCCAGGCTGTCTTGTTTTGATCTCTGCTGACCTTGGGCCATTACCCTCAGCTGGTCACCTCCACCTTGCTGCTGCCAGTGCCTGTCTCATGACCCCTCTGTGGATGAAATTGTCCCAGGGCATACCCCTGACCCGTGTGCATGGATTCAAGCCTGCTCTTCTTAGTCCCACCTGCTGCCTGCATACCCAGGCTGTTGGGAGCACAGAAACTAGCCTGTGAGCCACAGAACTCTGTGTTCAGGATTTTCCTCACACTGGAAACTATACCCATATTCCTTTGACTTCTTTTGGGATAGAAATATCTGTATCTTCATGGTGGATGCAAACCACCTCTTTGAGCTTCCCCACTGTGAGCTTGCCAACTTGCCCACAAATGTGCCACATCCATTTGAGGCACTGCTGATGGGCAGGAATTAAATTGGACTCAGTCTTTTTTTTAAACTGAGGTGAAATCCACATAATATACCATTAACCATTTTAAAGTGAACCATTTGGTGGCATTTGGCGTGTTTACAATGTCATAAAACTATACTACCACTTCTAATTGCTAAACATTTTCATCTCCCCAAAAGGAAGTCCACTGCCCATAATACAGTTGCTCCCCATTCCCTTCCCCCTGCCCCTGGGCACCACCAACCTGCTTTCTGTCTCTGGATTTACATGTTCTGAATATGTCATATAAACAAAATCATAGAACACATGACCCTTTTTGTCTGGCTTCTTTCACTAATGTTTTTGAGGTTCATCCATGTTGTAGGTATATATGCTTCATTCCTTTTTGTGGCTAATATTCCAGTGTATGGCTAGGTCACAATATGTTTATACATTCAACTGTCAATGGGCATCGACTGTTTCCACCTGTTGGCTGTTGTGAATAGCGCTGTTATGAACACGTGCACTTGTGCTGGTTTGAATTCCTATTTCTAAATCTGTGGGGTCTATACCTACTAGTAAATTGCTAGGGAGGAACAGCCAAACTTTTCCACAGCAGCTGCACCATTTCACATCCCCACCAGTGGTGTATGACAGTCTTGGTTTCTCCACATCTTCACCAGCATTTGTTATTCTCCATTGTTTAGATTGTAGCCTTCCTGGTAGATGTGAAGTAGTGTCTCACTGTGGTTTTGATTTGCATTTCCCTGAAGACTGATAATGTTGAGCACCTCTTCATGTGTTTGTTTGCCATTCACATATCTTCTTGGGAGAAATGTCTATTCAAGTCCTTTGCCTGTTTTTTGATTGGGTTCTTTGTCTTTTTCTTGTTGCAAAGTGCCTTTATAGGTTCTGGATAATAGATCATTCTCAAATATATGATTTACAAATATTTTCTTTCATTTGGTAGGTTTCATTTCACTTTTTAAAATACTGTCCTTTGATGCCCCAAAGTTCTAATTTTGATGGTGTCATATCTATGATGCACTGCTAAATTTTAGGTCATGGAGATTTACTTGTATTTTTTTCTAAGAGTTTTATTATTTTCACTTTTATATTTAGATCATTGATCCATTTTGAGTTAATTTTGGTATATAGTGTGAGGTAGGGATCTAACTTCATTTCTCAGCAAATGTATATCCAGTTGTCTCAGTATCAATTGTTGAAACGACCATATTTTCCCCACTGAATGGTCTTGGCACCCTTGCCAAAAAATCAATTAGCCATAGGTGTATGGGTTTATTTTTGGATTTGCAGTTTGATCCCATTGGTCTATATTTCTGTCTTCATGCCAGTGCCACATTGTTGAGATTCTGATAAGGATTGCTTTGACTCTATAGATAGTTTCAAATCATATTACCACCTTAACAACAGTAAGTATTCCAATCCATGAACATGGGTTGTCTTTCCATTTATTTAGATGATCTCCCTTAATTTCTTTCATCAGTGTTTTATAGTTTTCCATTTTGGTTGTAAAGTGAGTCTCTTGTAAGTGAAAAATAGCTGGATCATATTTTTTAATCCATTCTTCTACTCTAACTGTTGATTGGAGAGTTTAACCATTTGCATGTAATCACTGATAAGGAAGGACTTACCCTCAGCTGTTTTCCTATTATTTTTTTTCTCTGTATATTATCCTTTTTTCCCCCTCATTTCATCCATCACTACCTTTTGTGTTTAACTGATTTTTTTTAGGGTACTAGTAGTTTTTATTATCTTCTCATTTCATTTTGTGCATGTTTTAGATATTTTCTTAATGGTTACCATGGAGATTACAACTAACACTCTAAATTCATGAAAATATAACTTGAATTGATACGAGCTTCAACAGCATGTAAATACTCTGCTCCTCTACAGCTCTGTCCCTTCCTCCAATTTTTATGTTATTGTTGCAAAAATCCACATCTTTATGCACTGTGTATCCATTAATATAGATTTATAATTATTTTTATGCATCTATCTTTTTAATCATGTAGGAAATTTAAAAAATATAAACACAAAATAAAAATACAGTAATAGCGGATTATTTATTTATGTAGTTACCTTTGATAGAGATATTGATTTCTTTATATGACATTTACTCTCTAGCGACCTTTTACGTCAGCCTGAAGAACTTCCTGTAGCATTTCTTGTAGGGAAAGTATCTTCACAATAATTCGTTTGGATTTTGTTTATCTGGGAATGTCTTGACTTTCCTCATTTGGAAGGAAAGTTTTTCTGGATATAGATTTCTTGCTTGGCAGGGGGTTTTGCCCCTGCAGCATATATTAAATATGTTACCCTACTGCTTTCTGGTTTCCATGGGTTCTGATGAGAAATATGATAATAATCTTGTTGAGAATTCCTTGTACATGTCAAGTAGAATTTCTCTTGTTGCTTTCAGGATTCTCTGTCTTTGGCTTTTAACTGATGATAGTGTGTCTTGGAATAGATCGCAGTTTATCCCAGTTAGTTTGTTGAATTTCTTGGACATGTAGATTTATGCTTTTCATCAAATGGGAAGTTTTCAGCAATTATTTCTTCAGATATTTTTTCTGCCCCTTTTTCTCCTTTCTCTGGGAACCCCAATATGTGTTTGTTGGTATATTTGATGGTGTCCTATATAGGTCTCTCAGGCTGTTTGCCTTTCTAAATTATTTTTTCTTTCTGCTTGTCCTCCTCAGACCCAGTTTCAACTGTCCTATCCTTGAGTTCATTGAGTCTTTCTTCTGCCTGCTCAAATCTGCTGTCAAGTCCTGCTAGTGAATTTTCCATTTCAGTTACTGTAGTTTCCAGTTCCAGAATTTATATTTAATTCCTTTAATAATTTTTCTCTTGATATTCTTATTTTATTCATCTATCATTTCCTTGGTTTCCTTTAGTTGTTTGTCTATGGTTTCCTTTAATTTTTGAGCATATTTAAAACAGTTGATGTAAAGTTTTTGTCTAGTAAATCCAAAGATTGGGCTTCCTCAGGGATGGTTTCAGTCAAATCTTTTTTCCTTTAATGGTCTGTACTTTCCTCTTTCTTTCTTGCCTTGTTCTTTTGTGTTGGAAACTGGGTATTTCAATATTATAATATGGTAACTCTGGAAATCAGATTTTCCCCTTTCCCAGGGATTATTTTTGGGAGCTGCAGTCATTTTTTTAGTGATGATCAATGTTCTGATATCTCAGTGGTCAACCAGGGACCTGACAGACATTTCCCGGAGTCAGTGAGAGAGAGAGAGATTGAGAACTCCTCTCCCAATCTTCACTGCTTGGCTCTAAACTGGAGCACTCTTTCCAGGCTAAGCTGGGGCACCCACAACTCTGCTTTATCATCACCTCCTACTAGCTCAGGAGCCCCAGATCCACTCAAGGTGCAAACCTGTCCTTTCTAGGGTCTTTCCAAGCATGCTGCCAGTCCTGGGCATGCACATTGCATTCCGTTTTCCCTTCCAAGCCCTACTCCCACAGGACACTTCATCCCTTACCTTCCCCTTCTCATGCCTTTGAGTCTGTCTGCCACTTGCCCCATTCACTGTGCTTTCTCAGGGGGACATAGCTGGTTTATGTATTTGAATATTTCATATACATTACAGCCTCCTAGAAAACCATTCTTGTCCAAGGGAGTGGGATAAACAAAGGTCAGCCTCTGTACCAGCCAGTCAGGGGACACTGGCAGGTCAAAATGCCCAGTCATAGTAGCTTAAGTACAGGGTCTGCATTAGCCCCTTTGTACCAGCTATGCTGTGCTAGGAATGTAGGCTGCAATCCCCACAGCCGCTGCCACCATGCTGGGAATGGAAGATGGTAGATAGGTGAGCAAAAACCCCACAGTATCTTTTAGCAAAAATAATTTGCTATTTTTTCAGTCCCCAGGTTGCTATAAGTTTGGGATTAGGTTTCATAATTCAAAAAAAAATTGATTCCATTAGTCATTGCCAGCTTATGGTTATTTCAATGGAGGACTAATTTTTTGAGCCCCTCTCCAACCCCATGCTGCCATTTTCCATATCGTCACCCAAGGATCTGACACTTTATTTAAAAGTGTATATATCCTCCATGCTAAGAGAACTTCCTACTAACACATGTAAATGTCTTAAGTGTTTCCAGATAAATTCTTTAATCAGAATTGGTGTTTTCTTTAAAAGGACTTCTAAATCACCTGTGGCTTAAAGAAACAGAATTTCCTCAGAAATCCAGACAATTTTATGCTGCAATTGCAGAATATGGTTCAAGGCTCTGTAATTACCAGGTGAAGTTTTGTTAAATCATTCTGTATGTTGTCTTTTAAAATTTAATATGGTACATGGCAAATTCAACTTGTAATATGTTATCTTTGTTTTGCATGTGAATATCTAATAGATATAATGTAGGGACCTAGGACCTGAGTTCATGCCCTTTTAACTCAGAATTCCTGTTTGCCTTAAATTTCCCTATGAAATCCTGTTTCCAGCTCACCCAGCAGCTACTGAATTCCTGTGTGTCTTGTTAAGTGGAGTTTCTCAAGTGCGTGATGGTGCCCCAGTCTTCCCCAGTGAAGAACAGGGTGATGATGTACCAGGACAACTGTGAGCCTATTGAATACATATTTCACTTTATCCTCAAAATGATCCTTTAGTAAGAGTACTACTCAATCCATTTATAGATTAGGACACTGGAGCAGACCAATTAAGGAAATTAGTGTGTGTGCCTAAGGCAGCATGAATGTAAATCCTGTAGCTGAAATTCAAACCCAGACTTTGCTGAGATGGTCCAGTTTGAACAATCTGCTGCTCAGATTTACGGTTACACACTGTACAGTGTCAGCAACCATTATAATCACTGTCACAGCGAAGAGCTTAAGACAAGTGATCACAAAATACTTGCTCTAAACATATAAGTGGTTTCTGTCTAAAACCCTATATAAAGCAGAAAGCTTAATTACTTACCCAGGAGTACAGTCTGCAACCATTACACCTTGGATTCTTCTGGACATCTTGTGGGAGTTTTGTCAAGGGAAAAAAAAAATTATGGCCACATAAGGCATTGTCAACACTCACATGGAATCTGTCCCAGCACATATCACTGGAACCATGTTCTAAAGCATAAAACCTTGGGTCACAGTCAACATTACTTGAAAAAACAAAACAGTGCTCGCTTTGGCAGTACAGTATAGTAAAATTAGAATGACGCAGATAAGATCAGCATGGCTCTGAACCAGGGTGACATGCAAATTCTTGAACTATTCCATATTTTTAAGAGTAAAATAGTTCAAAACAACAACAAACAAACAAACTCTGCCCCTGCCACTTTTGGCCTTTCACTGGACTCCACTTCTCGGGAAGCTGCCAACTCCCCACCTGCTCAGTGGCCAGCAGATGCAAACAGGTTCCCCCTTCCAGATGTCGTCAGGGTAGAGTCGTAGATGTTTCATCAGGAGTTTTGTTGGAGATGGTGACATCTTGGATGTACGGTGCAGCCTGACTGAATGCTAGGAACATGCTAAAGCATATTCCGGAGGCTTTATTGGCCCTGCATAGCCTGCAGGGAGGGACCTCCTGGAAGGGTCTTGGGAAGACTTACACTTGGTCACCGAGAGTGTGGCAGAAGGGATCAGGAGCTTTACCCAAAGCGGCTGCTCCCACACCTGTAACGTTTGTTTTCTAACACTGTGGATGCTGTGAATTTGGGTCCTCCCCACTTCTACCCCTCACCCCACCCTATTTGGACACTGAGATGCTCAGAAACAAATTGTGTGGCCCACAGCTAATAGCTTCTTGGAATTTAAGGCATGTACATATGCCAGCCTCATCCTTCACATGTGATCTTAAGGTTCCAATCCAATCACCTGTATTTTTCAGGTGTTTTGTCCTTTGTCTTCTTATACTTCATATACATATTCCTTTAGCGGAGGCCACCTGACATCCTTTTGGGAAGAAGGCAGAATAAAACATTTTTTAAAATCTTGAAATTTTTAGTTTTTGAGGAACTCTCAAATTAATTTATCAGCAAAACAGCAAAGGAGTATTTTCCATATATTCTTTTAAGGCTAGAGCAGAAAAAAGAAACAGGTTGAAAATGCTACCCCTACCAATAAGGAACTTACTCAGACAGAAACTGAAAAACTATAAAATTCCCCTTGTCACATATCACACAAGGGGCAGGGAGATGTCCCTCTGTGCGTCACGCGGCTTTTGGCAGAGTGAACTGATGGGAAGTCAGTCTTTGAAACAGAAAGGCAGGCTTATTCACAGAGAAGGATGGAGTGTTATTTCCTGGAGAACATATCGTCATCACCGTGGTGGGCGGACCCTCACAAAAGGGTGACGCCCGGAAAACTGCCTCCACGGCCAAGTCACCAGAACCTGTGGGTATGAACCTGATCTGGAAAATGAGTCCTTTCAGACACAACTAGGGATCTTGAGATGGAATCTGGATTTCCCAACGGCTCTAAACCCAAAGGCGAATGTCCTTATCAGGGATGGCCAGGGGAAGAGGCTGTGGAGACAGGCAGAGACTGGGTCCATGCAGCCCCCGCCAAGGAAGGCCAGGCACTCTGGGAGCTGGAAGCAGCCAGAAGCAAAATCTGACACTGCTGAGGCCTGCTGACACTGGGATTCAATGTCTGGCCCCCAGGACAGGGGGAAGCACATTCCCACTGTCAGCGGCAGGGTTTGCAATTGTTCATGGAAGAGGTGGAGGCCAGCAGCACCGGCAGGGGCTGGCGGATGGGACAGGGCAGCTGGGGGGAAGCAGGGACTGTAGCTTGGGGTCCACGTCCCCGAGCAGCCACCTCACTGACAACTCCACCCAGGCCTGTGCATCCCCTAAGAGCATTTTTATCCCCCAGGTCATCCTGGGCCCCACCTGCTCAGACAGCTGGTGGTCCTGCACAGACACCTGGTCAGTGAGGTGGAGCACTTCTGAAGTCAACAGGTCCCTGATGGCCTCACTGTCCACAGGGCCACCAAGGCCTCAGCAGGACCCCCACTGTGGAATGCGTGTCCCCCACCTCCCCCATGCATGTGGATCAGGTGGAAGTGTGATTTCTTTCCCCTTTACAAAGAAGAAAAAAACACCACCTGAACAGGCAGGACTCAGAACAGTTTGTCTTCCTTTTGCAGGCCAGGCTTCGTACACCAAAAGAGCAACTGGAACTTTTAAAGTGAGTGGGATCTTCTGGCACGGGGAGCGTGTGACTCCAGACACTGCATGGGTTTTTGACATTGTAAAGCTGAAATCATTCCCACTTCTGTGGATCATTCCTTAAGGAAACATACACTGGGAGGTGCTTTCAGTATTATTTATGATCTTAAAAAATGGAAGACAACCTAGAGGAGAAAAACAGACGAATGGTTAAATACATTAAATGATAGCATGTAGTGGAGAATTACAAAGTCATTACAGTAATTTAAAAATATTTTTCATGGTTTGGGAAGTGCAGCAGGACACAAAACTGTAAGAATGATTTCTATTCTGTTACCAACTTTTTTGCATAGAACAAAAGCTGTCATAAATACACTAAATGTAACTGTTTATTTCTTCAAAATTTCTGTATTTTCCAAACTGTGAACATGTGTTGTTTTATGAATTGGGAAAAATTGCTAGATAAGTGGTGATTACATTTTTCAACATAAAGAACTACCTATTGGATTGACATTTTCTTATTCTCTCCACCAGTTCTCTCAAACTGTAAGAGTAGCAGAACCTATTCTTTGGAAATAACATCATCTACCCTCATGCCCCAAAATAATGAAAGGCAGCTGGCTTGGCAGGATCGCCTAGCCACCTCTTGCCTGAGACTTCTCCATGGAACCTCAGGGCTCACCTTAAAACCCACTGCTCCATGCCACCCTGGAAATGCAGTGTGTTCCCAACCCACACACTGCGAGGTTCCCCAGCCTCAGGTCTAGATGGAGAGCCAGCAGACTAGGGCTGTGCAAGGCTGCTTGAGCCCCACCTGCCAGGGAAGAGCACCCCCAGGCAGTAGGACTACCTCAGGATAGCTTCCCCTGAAGGTCTCCTTTTCTTAGGAAGTGCCAGGCAGTGTTTTAGAAAAGTACGTGTCCCCCGAGCATCCCCACTCAAGACTTCAATTCTCCTACAACATAAAGCACCTCATTCTTCACTGTGCTGCTCCCCAAACCCAATACCAGCTGAAAACAGGCAGCTCACCCCTCTTCCCTTCTCACTGGGGTCTCCATTTACAGGAAGGAAAGCCAGACCTTGAAAAACCACTTCCATGAAATTTCAATTTTGATTGAGCAAATGGATGTTCTGAAGGCCTTACTTAGAGATATGCAGGACGGTCTGCACACTTATAACTGGAATGCCAACGGAGACCCCACTGAGGTCCAGGATCACATGGAGGTCAATGATGAGGTAAGGTGGGTTTGGGAGGGTGGCAGGGGGCATGGTTAGCATTGGCTTCTGATGTCACATTCCAGGACTTCTTTGAGTGGAGAAATCCAGGGCTGACAGATATGGGCTTGTGACCCCTTTAAAATTCTGCCCTGCCATTAGCTGACTGTCTCTAAAGCTTGCCCCTGGAAACCCACATTTCATAATAGCTGTGTCACAGAGAAGGCTGTGTATTGCAGTGTGACTTACTTCCCACCAAAATAAATAAATGGTTGTTTTATTTTATTTTAAAAACAAAAGATTGTTCAGAAATGAGTCTCTGGATGTCTGTACACAGATACTTAACTGGAAAAATATTTTTACTCACAGACCTAAAGCCAGTGCATTTGGTTTAACGAGCACCATGTTAGGCAGCAATGGGACGAAGGCCACGGAGCTTGGCTTTTCCCCTCTCTGTCTCTGTGGCAGCAGTTGTGTCTTCTAGGACACTTGCTTTTTTAGAATCAGAATGTCCTTAAGGACCCTGTACTAATTCAAAGGATGAAATATTTCTGACATAAGCAATCACAGACTCTCTGTAAACTAACATGATTCCTGAATACCTACAAAGTGTTCAGGTCTCTCTCACTTAGCACAGACACTAATGAAGGAGGGGACCCAGCAAGTCACACACACAACCTCATTTGCCACCCACACTGCAGAGCATGACGGGGCTGCGGTCAGGACTGCAGAGGGTCCTTGGCTCCAACCTTGTTCTGGGACTTTGGGGGAGAGATGATCACAGTTTAGATACCGCAGTGCATGAGAAGCTCTGATCCTAGTGAGCAGGGAGGGTGATGTTAGGAATCCGTGGGCCCAGCCTGGCTCTGCATGTGGCTGGGCAAATGTTCACTGTTATTATTTTCAGATTAGGGAATTTAGGTCCAAATTAACAGAGTGAATTGTCGAAACACAAGCAGTTGGTAGAGATTGTTAACAGAAAAACACTTTTTTAACTTTGTACAGGAAATCTCAAACTTGGTAAATTACATACTTAAAAAGTTACGACAAGACCAAGTCCAGATGGCTGATTATGCCCTTAAGTCAGCAGGTGAGTAAAGAAGTGACAAGGCCATTGTGAAAATGTAACGCCATGAAAGTGTCACTGTTCTCTGTGTCCCTTTATTAGAAAAACAAACTTATCTATCTGGTAACTTAGTAAGGAAAAATTAACAAATCCAGGCATTAAAGAAGAGGATAGAAATGGTTGCAGTTGCTGGCTTTCTGGGTGCAAATCTCAGAGGGAACAAAAACCTCAACAGCATACTTTGAAAACAAATCTTCACCAGCATGCATCAAAAAGGACTACAAAGAAAGGTCACACACCACAGTAAAGTTGGGATGCAGCAAAATGGCTTAAGCATCATAAATATTGTAACATTTTTGTATTTTTTATACTAAAATGCTAATGACTAGTCTAAGTGCATTACTAGTGATGAAATGATAGTGATTGATGGCTATATTTAATGCTTAGACTGTGAATCATTAAGTTTAATATTCTTTATAAGACTCTGCCTGTGAGTGTCTATGAGCTATCCATGTTCACTGAGCAATATGGAAAGAGAGGAGGCAGGAAGAGTGACAGAAGAGGGAGGAAATATAAAGGACACACAGTAACACTAAGTTTTATCAGTTAACAAAGCCAAATTTATCCTGGGCAAATAAACTGAATCCTGCAGGAAATGAGCTCTTGGACCAGAATGATTATCCATTGCATTGTGTGTGTGTGTGTGTGTGTGTGTTGAGAAAGAAAGAGTAAGAGAATAGGCTTGCCTAGATCTAAATTCCCTGAAGCATGGGGAGGAAAAGCATTGAGATAAGACATGGGGAGGTAAGCCATAGATCTTTGTGGAAGTTCCATGTGCATTTACAGTGAAGGTGTATTCTGGCATTGTTTGGTAGAATATTCTATAAATGTCAATTAGATTTAGCTTTTGAAGTGTTGACAGATCTTCTGTGTTCTGATATATTTCCTATTTTCTTTTTTTATTAATAAGAGAGAAGAGTATTGAAGGCTCCAATTAAAATTGTGGATTTGTGTATCTAATTTGATGTAACCATGTTTAGGATTATTATGTCTTTTTGGTGAATTTCTCCTTTTATCATTATATAATGATAATATGAAAGCATAATATAATAATAATGTTCTATGTCCTGAAGTCTACTCAGTCAGTTATTAATGCAGCCACTCACTTTGTAAATGATTATTGCTGGCATGGTACATCTTTTCCCATTCTTTTACTTTTAACCTATCTATGTCGTTTCAAAAACATTTCTTATAGACACCAACATGCTAAATGACATGGTTAGAGGTAAGTCTACCATTTTATGACTTTCTTTTTGTCTCCTTTGGTTTTCTTCATCTGCTACCCCTATCTGCATTCTGTTATATTAATTGATTTTTTAATTCCTTTTTACCTTATCCATGGGCTTTTGAATGTCTCTTTGTATTTTTTTCAGTGGTTGCTCTGGTAATTACAATAAATATACCTTTGAGGTTAATAGTTCACTATTTCATGTAAAATATCAAATCCTTACAACCATAGAGTTCCCTTTAACTTCCCCACTGACCTTTCCTTTGGAGTTGTCATGCAGTATGTCTGCATGTATTAAAACCCTATCAAATAATGTTGTAATTTTTCCTGTCAACAATCATAGCTATTTTAAAGACTTGCCAAAGAAAATGATCTCATATTTATTCAGATGTTTATCTTAATTGTTGCTTTTATTTATTCCTGAGCTTCCAAGTTTCCTTTTGGTGTCATTTCCTTAAGCGAGAAGAACTTCCTTGAGCAGCTCTATTGACAAAGAATTCTCTTGGTTTTTCCTTCATCAGAGAATGACTTCATTTCTCCTCCATTCTTAAAGCATATTTCACTGGATCCAGAACTCTGCGTTGGCATTTCCTTTCCTTCAGCACTCGGCAATGTAGTTCCCTTATTTTCTGGTGTCCTTGGCTCTACAAGGGCTCCCACCTTTTTCATGGGCAGATGTTCCAACCTCAGTTCAGTTTTCAGAGTCTCTGCTACAGGTTTGTTCTGCCCAAGTGCCACTCAGTGCTCAGTCTTAGCCTTGAGCCATAGCTTAGCTCTGTCAAATTCCCACGGCCTTTGCTATGCTGCTTTGGACTTGTCCCCAGGAGTGAGCAGCCGAGAGCTAAGTCTGGAATGGCCACACGCATGTATGAGATCAGGCATCTTCCCTCCAGTCTGTCTTCTCATGCCTTCTTCTACACTCTCTGGCCTATAGGATTATTTTATTCTGCTTCTTTCTAGAAAGGTGGACTTTCCTTCATAATTTTATCTGCCTATCCCACTCACTGTCATTACTTTGCAGCTCTGTAACTGCAGCCTGCCTCAACCTAAGCTGTGAGAGAAAAGAAAAACAATAAACTCACCCCCACACAGGTCACTTTTCCAAGTGGATGGTTCACCTCTGTGATCTGCTACTATTGTTCACTTTTCATCATACTCAGGTGGTTGTTTTTATATTTTATCCAGATCTTGCAGTTGTATATAATCAGTGCATGAGAGGAGCTGGCATGGGCTTTTCCATCCTGGCCCAGCCAGAAGCTGCTATTGTATCTCATGCTAAAACTTACTGAGAAACCATATCACTTCCTGCTTCTTTGTTTACATGGGCTATCCCTGCACCTACATTTATCATCATGGGCTTTTCAAAATGGAAGTTGTAAATACGTTCAGTAGAAAAGAAGGAAGGAGGCATGAAAAGGGTGTACCAGGATACCAAGACTTAAAAAACCATATTTTGGGCTGTAGGCAAAAATAAATTTAATATAATTGAAACCATATTGAGTATTCTGTCTGGCTATAATGGAAATATAACCTAGAAATCAATAGTCAGAAGGTATCTAGAAAATCCTCAAATATTTGGGAATTAAAAAGTACATTTCTAAATTACCCAGGGAACAAAGAGGAAGTTACAACATAAATTAGAAAATATTTTAAATTAAATGAAAATGAAAACATAAAATATCAAAACTTATGGTATGCAGTTAAAGCAGCACTTTGAGCAAAATTTATAGCAACAAATATTTACATAAGAAAATAAGAAAGGTCTCAAAACAATTATGTAATTTTTCATGTAAGGTAGTAGGACTTAAAGCAAGGAAGAAAAATAAATAATAAAGAACAGAAATTAATAAAATTTAGAGAAAAACAATGAAACAAAAAATCCATTTTTTGAAGAAAAATTGATAAAACTTTAGCCTGACCAACCAATGAGAACATAAGGAAAAGACACAAATTACCAACATGAGGAATGAGAGGACAGACATCATTACAGACACTATAGGACTAAAAAGATAATAAATGCATATGAAAAACAACCTCATGCCCCCAAATTTGACAATTTAGAAGAAATTGACTAATTTCTCAAGACACAAACTATCAAAGTTCACTCGAGAAGTAGATAACCCATGTTTATTAACACATTGAAACTTATAGTAAGAAACCTTCTAAAAAAGGAAACTTTCAACCTCAGATGGCTTCACTGGTGATAGCTACCAAACACTTAAGAAAGAAATAATATTAGGACACAAACATAAAGTAGGAGAAGAGGGAGAACTTTCTGTTTATTTTATGAGGCCATAATAACCCAAATACTAAAACTAGATAAAGACATTATAAGAAAAGAAGTATATAGGGCAAGATACCTCATGAACAGAGGACTTCGCTTCATCTATTTCGAAGCTCTTTTAGATACAATCACATTTAGGATTATTATTTTTATTTGTGAGTTGCTCTTTTTACCATTACATAATGTCCTTCAACAAAATATTGGCAAATCACACATACGTAACACATAACAATGATAATACACGATGACAAAATGGAGTTCATCCTGGAAAGAAAAGGGTGGTTTATCATTTGAAAAGAAATCAATGCTATTTACTGTATCAACAGACTAAAGAAAATTGCATGACCATCAAATTAGATGCACTAAAATCAATGAACAAAATTCAATATCTATTTATGATACAAACTCTGAGCAATCTGAAAAAGAGAATTTCCTCAACCTGATAAAGGACACCTGTAAAATTCTCCCAGCTAATACCACAGTTACTGGTAAAAGAGAAAACACTTCCAAGACTAGAAACAAGGTAAATTTGTCAGCTCTCATCATTCCTCTTCAGCATTATAAAATAAGCCCTAGCCAGTAAGATAAGTCAATACATAGTCAGAAGGATAAAGAAGCACATAAATTGGAAAGGAAGAAATAAAAATATCTCTATTCACAGACAACATGATTGTTTACCTAGAAAATAACAAAAAAGTCTCCTAGAACTAACATGAGGTTAACAAGTTCAATTGTAAATATATCTTTTAGATAATAGTAAATAAAAAATAGAAAAAGAACATTTAAAAAAGTAGTATTCATAATAGCAGTAAAAAACATGAAATACTTAGGTATAAATCTAACAAAATATGCACAGGATTTACATGTTAAAATTTAAAAAGCACTAGTGAAAGAAATAAAAGATTTAAATAAGTAGACAAACATATCATGTTCATGGATTTGAAGGGTCAATATTGTTAAAACGGTAATTATCTCTAACTAGTTTACTGAGTCAATTCCAGCAGGATTGTTTATGGAAATCTACAAGCTGTTTCTAAAAATTATATGGAAGGCAGAAGAACTAGAATAGCCAAAGGAAGAACAAAGTTGGAAGACTCACACTTCCTAACTCTTAGGCTTATTATAAAGCTTCACTAGTTAAGGGAGTGTGGTATTCATGAAATCAGTGAAACAGAAGAGTAAGTCCAAAAATAGATTCACACATATATGGTGGATTGTGTTTTGACAAAGGAGAAAAGGCAACTCATTGGTATGGAGGAGCTGGCCATTTATATGTAAAAATAAATGTCGACTCATCACTCACACCTTATAAAAATTAACTCAAAATGGATCATAGACCTAAATGTAAAGTTTAAAGCTCTGAAATGTCTAGAAGAAAAAAATAAGAGAAAATCTTTGTGATTGAGTTGGGGAAAGCTTTCTTAGATAGATACATGACCCATAAAAGAAAAAGAAAGTATAATTTTGACTTCATCAAAACTAAAAACTTCTGCTGTGAAAGAGGTAAGAGCAGGAAGAATCACAGGCTGTGAGAGAGTATTTGCAAACCACATAGTTGACAAAGGACTTGTATCTAGAATTTATTAACACTCTAATCTTCCATAATAAGAAAACAGCCAACCCAATACAAAATAGACAGAAGATTTGAAAGTCATTTGATTGAGGAAGATACATGAATGTCAAAAAAGCATATGAGAAAATGCCCAACGTTATTGTTCATTAATGAAATATAGATTTAAACCAGAGAGATATACCACTACATACCTATCAGAACAGCAAACAAACAAACAAAAAAAGTGCTGGCAACAGTGGGAAACACCAGTGACTCTCACAGCTGCTGTGAAAAGGTAATATAATGCAGCCATTTTGAAAAACTCTGACAATTTCATATGAAGTGAATGACAATGCTTATATTATGCCCAGTAATCCCACCTCTAGACATTTACCTAAGAGAAATGTACACTTATGTTCACAACAAAACTTGTACATGAATGTCTATAGCAACTTAATTCATAATCATCAAAGGTGGAAATATTTCAAATGCCTGCCAGCAGATGAATGAGTAGGTTGTTGATATATCTATGCATTGCAATACTGTCAGCAACAAAAAGGAGTGAGTAGGGGCACTCATTACCACACACAGGAATCCCAAATTCATTGCTTGTACTAAATGAATGAAGCTGTATTCAAAAATCTCTACACAGAGACAGTGAGATAGAAAATGAAGGATCGGCAAATCCATAGCTACAGCAAGCACAGGACTGATGGCCCCAGGGCTGGGGTGGAAGGGGAGATCAGAAGCGGGTGACTAAGTGCTGCAGGGTTTGGGCAGGCTGATTGAAGATGTTTTAATATTGATTGTAGTCATGGTTGTGCAACTCTGAATACACTAAAAACCACTGAATTGTACACTTTAAATGGGTGAATTGTATAATATGTGTATCATACCTCAAAGCTGATTAAAAAGTTTTAAACTAATTAGATGTGAATAAATATGAATTATTCAAAAAACCCTACATACCGCAATTAAAAGTTTTTCTTGATTAGATGGGGGTCAGAGGGCAGTCCTCCCATTCCCACGTGAAAATACAGTTCCTGTCCAATCACAGAATAGAAATATTAATCATGTGAGCCAACAACAGTGTCAACATTCAAACACAAGACACCCCAGGATGGCCAGGTAGAATGAGGGATGCCCAGTGAAAACTGAAATTGAGACAACCAGCAAATAGTTTTTTCACATAAATATCTCCCAAATATTGTATGGGACACCCTAGTACTAAAAAATTTCTCACTGTTTATCTGAAACTCAAACTTCACTTGGGAGTCTTGTATTTTTACTTGCTAAATCTGACCACCCTCGGCACACACTCACTACCTCAAATTGTGCCATCCTCGAAAAAGTACTGGTAATCAGATATTCAGTCAGGCCCATTAATGTGGACTGCCTTAGCCTGATGAAATTTGAGGAAACTATTTGTGTTTTGTTTATTTCTTATGTCTAAAATACGCTCTGCTTCGAAATGAAGTAACCTGAAGGAATAATATTTGGTGAATATATTTTATATTTCCTGGATTAAAATTAAAGCTCAATCTGTGGAATTGCTGTCATTAATATAACTTGTTAGTACATTTATGACATTGTTGGATTTTCTGCTTTTTCATTTTTGAGAGAATAGGGCTGACATAGAAATCTCATCATCACATGAGCTGTTAAAATATCGGGGTCCATATGTCCCTTTAGGTAGTAAACACAATCCACATAATATTCCTATGTCTAAATCAATTGCCCCAGAATTCAATTTTTATTGTAACATCAGTTTCAAAAGTTTTGTGAAACCATACAGAGCAAGGCCTGCCTTTCTCAAAGTGACAAAATATTAAAATCTGAATAATGATGTGCTTTGAGTTGCAGCACATCAAAGCAGAGGAATTATTTTATAATTTTAGGAGCCTCCATCATTGAAACTGGAACCTCAGAAAGTTACAAAAATAATAAAGCAAGGCTGTATTGGCATTGGATGGGCTTCCTAAACTATGAGATGCCTCCAGACATCATTCTTCAGGTAAAAGCTAGATGAACAGTAACCCATTTATATTTTAGGATTTTGTTCCTATTACTTATCACGAAAACATTAATGTCTAAAATGGAAGCAACTCTGGACTTGTCACAGAACCTGAAACCATCTCCTTGCTTTTTACAGTCATCAAACTACTTGGGTTATTTCTTATGATATGAGCTATGGTTAATTACTTAACTATTAATTATTATTTTAAGATCAGTAAATGAGATTATTTACTTCTCAAATAGCACATACATATTCCATATCTTTTCTCAAAGCTGATTGTGTGGCCTCCCTTTTTCATTGAAAATGTCACTTTGTTGAAGGTGCATGTCCCCTATGTGCCTGTATGTGCTATTCAGGCCAACACATTCTTATATAGGCCAATTGTAATAGGAAATCTCCAAATAACACTTCAACTAACATTTCAGTTCAACTCAAAAGGTGGTAGATGTCAAAGGTAGAGCTCTTCTCCACTGCAATATACACACCTGAAGTTAGTTTCCAGTTTAGAAATACCTTCAGGGTCAAACCTATAGATCTTATTCCAGAATACAGTATCGATCTAGAAAATGATAGACATCGTTTTTCTTCCTTGCCACCAGTGCCATCACCACCTCCACTACCACCATCACCTCCACCATCCCTCCCACCCTCACGGTCACCACCACCACCATCACCTCCACCATCCCTCCCACCCTCACCGTCACCACCACCACCATCAATCTTCACGACTAGTGTCATCTACGCGCCATCACCACTTATACCAACTAGCCGCCTTCTAACCACTTGTAGTCTAGTTACAGCAATGCAAGAAAACATGCTTGTATACTAAAGGGCTCTGAGTGATATAAGCACAAAATGCTCTGGCAGAACAACCAAACCTTTTGGGTGTCTTGGAAGTTTTCCGTTTGAGATGATTGATAGGCTACAACGCCTTCATGACAGGCATAAGTGAGATCTGTGGTCAGTAGTGATTAGCTGCCCATTATCGCAGGGGTGGATTTACCTAACCAGATAAAGAGATTAACTCGGTGTTTTCTTTCTAGCCGGATGTCCACCCTGGAAAGTGCTGGGCCTTTCCAGGTGCCCAGGGTCATGTGCTGATCAAGCTTGCCAGGAAGATCACGCCAAATGCAGTTACCATGGAGCACATCTCAGAGAATGTGTCTCCCTCAAGAAACATCTCCAGTGCGCCCAAGGAGTTTTCTGTCTACGTGAGAAGCTCTAAATCCTTGTTCAGAGTGGGTTATGATAGAAGGTAGTTGGCTAGGCATTAGGAGCTGGGATCTCATCTGAACTCTGCAGCTAGCCTTTTGTATTCCTGTGAGAAAGTCACTTATTTCCCAGACCACTGCTTTGTCCCCTGCAAAGTAAGAGGCTTGAACCAGATGATTTCTATTACTTAATTTTAGTTTTTTACTTCTATCAAAGTCATCCATGTACAATTTAAAGACCAACACATCCACACATTTATAATGAAGCCTGGTTTCTCCTTGTGCCACTGCTCCCACCCCCACGTTTTATTCCCAGGAGCTCCCACTTGGCAACAGTTTTAACTGCTTATTTGGGTACACGTCTTTATCAATATTTTTTATATTTTCACTTTTTCATAGTTTAAACCTTTACTGTTATTTCTTGATTTTTCGGTTTTGATTATTACCTACTAACCTCCTCTGATGGAAAATGAAGATTATCCCTCTTCTCTGGCTCTTCCATCTTCACAAAATGTTTATGTCTTACTTATTAAAAAAAAAACAGGTTTATTGAAATATAATTCACACATCAGCAATTTGCTCATTCAAAGTGTACATTTCAGTGGCTTTTAGTATATTCACAGAGTGGTGTATTCTGAACCACCATCAATCTGAGAATACTTTCATTATGCCCAAAGAAATCCTGTGTCCCTTAGCTGTCTCCAGCACCCCCAGCCCCACCCCCAGTTCCTGGCAACCACTAATCTAATCTGTCTCTATAGAGCTGCTTCTTTAGGCCATTTCATAGAATCATATAGTATGTGGTCTTTTGTGAATGTCTTCTTTCACTCAGGATCATGTTTTCAAGACTCATCCGTGTGCCAAAACTTAATTTAAAAAAATTGCTGACTAATATTTCATTGTATGGATAGAGAACACTTTTTTCCCCCATTAATCAGTTGATGGGCATTTGAGTTGTTTCTACTTTTTTTTTCCATGTGTAACTTTTTTTCAACTGAGGTACATACAATAAAATGCACAAATCTTAGTGCACAGCTTGATGAATATTTTCACTTTGGACTATCATGAATAATGCTGCTATAAACATTTGCATATAAGCTTTCTTGTGGACATTGGTCTTCATTTCTCTTGGATCCAAATGTAGGAGAGGAATTGCTGGGTCAATGGTAAACCTGCCTTTCATGCCCAAACACTGCTAGGCAGCATATTCTACTTTTAGCTTCAGTCAGTATTCAGTGCTTTCATATAACTGTGAACAATACCCACCTCAGCTAAGCCATAGAGTTATAGTTGAGGACTATTTTTTGTGTAAAATTCTTTATATTCTCAAGGATAACAGCCTCATTTTAATTTAATTTGCTTAGTGTTCTATGTTCCTATCAGGAAAACATTCCAACCTCTTCTTAAGAAGTTCAAACACTCCCCCAGTGTGTTCATTCATATCAGATAATTTATAAATTTCTTTCCTATGTTGTAAAGACATCTCTGTGGACTCCTGTGCCCCTCTGCTCCAGTCTGCCTGGCTGCTGGCTGGACCTGATGTTCAGCTGTCATCAGGGGCTTTTATTTCCTAACTGGAGGATTCCACCTACCATCTAACCTATTATTTAATAGATCTTTTCTCTGTTTTCTTTCTTTGTTTTTTGTTCCACCATCATTTATAGAGTCTAAATTTCTTCATGCATGGATGCAGTGTCCTCTCTTATGCCTCGGGAAGTTATTCGTGGACACTAATTACACTTTGTCTTCTGCCTCCTGGCTTCATTCCTATGCGTTGACAGTGGCACTGTCTTTCTCATGAGGGGCTTTTCCCTTGTGTCTGGAAGTGCTTGTCTTTCACATTTAACAGCTAAACAGTAAAAAGCTGGCTGGAAGCTTTGCATATATGGTGGTCTGTCCATGGTGAGTCCTGTGATCAGCCTCACTCTTTCCTTACAAGCCCTTGGGTTAAACACCTTTTGGGTGCATAGGGCAGTTCTGGCACATAGCACAGCACCTGCGCCTGGTAGACACCTGAAGATATCTATTGAATTGTTGCTACTTGAACAAATACTGTCTCCATTGATTTAAACTGAGTGTCCATTCATGACGGCCTCTGTCTGATGCTTTCTTTAATAGGGCATCTTGAAACAATGTGAAGGAGAAGAAGTGTTCCTAGGTCAGTTTGTATATGACAAAACAGGAACCACTGTT
Organism: Manis javanica; assembly: GCF_040802235.1. NCBI lineage: Eukaryota > Metazoa > Chordata > Mammalia > Pholidota > Manidae > Manis > Manis javanica. The sequence goes on along the minus strand of NC_133161.1, from coordinate 99,234,548 downwards.
CAAACATTTGAGCTCCAGGTAAGGAGAGTCCTGGGAAAAGATGGGTTTGTTGGTGAGCTTGACACAAAGTGGTGTTGAGGGTGATGACGACAAAAGTCAGAGTGAAGGAAGGCTTACCCAAACTTCAGTTCTCAGCTCCAAGCGCTTGTGTGGATTTTATGATGCAAAAGACAGGCAAACTCCAAAGTAGTTTCTAATCCAAATCTTCCTCATTTGCTATCACTTTTTTTAAAAAGTACTGTTTCTTTTGGAAAGGGGAACAATTTCTTTTGGAAATAGGGACAATGGTGCCATATGAGATGACTGGAGGCAGAGAGGAACTCAGAGCAAGAGAGAAATATTTAATGTCAGAGACTATAAGTAAACCTACTCTTATAAACAACTCTTATATAAACGACTGTTATCATATAAAGCCCCTGAAAGTCATTAAGGTATATGAAATATATTTGTATTATTTCTCATTAGCCACAGGAAGTAATGGAGACTACAGGAGGCATCCCATACCATGGAAAAACAAGTGTTTTATGATACTCTTCTTGGCCAATGCTGAGAAAATCTAACCTGAAAACAATAGATGTTAGAAATGAATGTAGCTGTAATTTCATATTTGATTATAAAATCACATTTCTCTGTCCCTCCCACCCTGGGTTGGCCAATTAGGAGCATGGTGGGTTGTGACAGGATGGTGGCAGTGAGAAGTTCTTGGGGCTCTAGGTCACCATATTATCTTTCCCAGTGTTTGAAATACCTGTGCTAGGAAGGAAAAAATTAATTTTAATTTTTCGTTATATCAACATTCCTTGGGATTCTTTGAGGTAGATTTCTTTATAGGGCATTAATTTTATCTTTTCTTTTTCTTTGCTTTTTTTCTTTCTATTTTTAGCATGAAGTTTCTGAAACCTTATTATGTGTAAAACTTAAGGTCCTCAGCAACTGGGGACATCCAGGGTACACTTGTTTATACCGGTTCCGGGTCCATGGCACCCCAGGAGACCACACCTAGGAGAGCTGGTGCAGAAGGCCGTGTCCACACATCCAGAATATTCAAGTATTCTTATCTTTAGATTTGAGGCAGCCATAAGAATTGAAAATCAGAAGTGGGAGGGAAACTTCAAAGTGGCTCCTACTTGCATTAAAAGGTGAATGAATTTTATTAGTAAAAAATATGAAAGCAAATTCAATCTCTTTTGAATACATATTTAGAAGATAGTATTGTTCTGCTGCTGGGCAGCTGCATGTGGGGAGGCCTCTCCCTGCTCACTAGGTGAAACTTCATCCTGGACAGGGGACGGTTCTTGACTCTGATCAGGAAAGAACTCTCAAACTGTTCAGACAAGTGTAGGTGAGGAAGGAATGCAGTAAAGCAAGAGTAGCAGCGAATGTCAGCAGGTGTGCCGGCAGGCAGCAGAGAGCAAGGAAGAACAGGGGGAGGAAAGGGACATTCAGTCAACTGCTACTTGGCATGGGGCAAATACTTTGCCAACTCTTAAAGCCAGGGTCACCTGGTATCCAGTGTCCACTTGAATCTTCACTGTGTGGGAACTAAGCCCCTACCACCCCAGGATTTGGGGGAGTCACACAGCACTGGATGGAGTGAGATTATGTTCTGAGAACTTCCCAAAGGCAAAGAAAGGAGATTTGGGGCAAGCTACTAAAGAGCATGATTGTACAGCTGCTGTCCTGTCTGGGTCACCCAGGTGACAGGAACTCGCAAGCCCAAATCAGAGATCTTAGTAGCCCTTCCCTATTAATCTGAAGTGAACAGAGAGAAGACTAATGCTTAAGTCTAGAAAATTGAATGAAATAGCAAAATAACAAAGATGCTTACCACTGGAAGAGCACAGAGACAAAACACAGTAATGCTGGGGTAAGTTTGTTTTTCTCAGTTCTTGTCCTCACCGCAACAAAGAATTGAAGGGCAGAGACACAGTAGTGAAGCAGAAGGAAAGTTTTATTTGAGTATACTCTAAGGTAGGAATGGGCTCGACTCAAGGTAGATAAAGGCAGGTTTACTTGCTTATCTGGAGTAGGACAGGGAGAGTGAAGATTTATGCTTAAAGTCTGGAAAATGGACTTGAATGGCAAAGTGACAGACACCACTGGGAGAGTACAGAGACCAAGGGCAGTAAGTTGAGCAGTAAAAAGTCTTTTGAAAATACATGCTCAAAGAAAGGGGAGTGCGGGCAACCTCAGAGAGGATGAGGTGCACCCAAAGGCTGGGATTCCATCTCTTAAGGCTTTCAAGAATGGGGCAAGTGTAAAGGGTCAAGGGCATAGCCTCATCAGATGGCCTCATCTCATGATTTTATCTCTGGGGAGAGACAATATGTCATTGTCTATAGCTAGTCCTCTAGGTAATTCTGTAGGACAAATCTTTTATTTCTCTTTAAAATAGCGGCCACTCCCAAGGACTAGGAGCACATCAGTTAAGACTGCTTGCCTTGCCTTAAGATAAGTCATTGGCTGAATCCAACTTTCCAGTTCTCTCTCAAAAGTGGTATCTTAGCCTTAAGATAAGTCTCTCCTGTTCTTATTATGCAAATCTTGTCATTTTTAAGGAAAATTAATGATACTTGTCCCTTGTCTCTGCCCTGTCTCACCTGCATTAGGAGGAGCAAGGAGCAAGTCTCAAGGTCAGCTCAGGTTCAGAGCATGTGGAATGAGCTCACCTTGAAAGGGCATGAGTCCTTTCTAGCTCTCTGACTTAACCTGATGAGCTCCCTGAGTTCTTGGTAGGCCCCACCCTCTTTTCATCCAACTCATACCTATCTTTCTGCCTAATAGTAAGTTGGGCATCAAGAAGGCTTTATTAAAGGCAAAGTAGACACTTGGAGAAAGGGGAGTGTGGGCAACCTCAGAGAGAGCATGATTAAAGGCTTAGGATTCTGTCTTTTAAGGCTTTCAAGAATGGGGCAAAGGGTAGGGGTGCAATGTAGGGTTGCCATGTGGTATCATGTCTATCTCCACTGAGAGACATTGTATCATCATCGATGGTCTGCCCTCTAGATATTCCATAAGATAAGTTTAACACAAGGAATTTCTTGACCCTGTTCTTCTCCAAGATAGTGGTTACCCCCAAGCAGTGGGAACATACCATTTAGGACTGCATGCCCTGATTTAAGATATGGTCTTAAGTGGACTTAAGTTACTGGCTGATTACCATAAAATATGTTAGGAATCTTACCTCCTAACTCCCTGGTTTATAAAATGGAATCTTAGACTTAAGATGAAGTCCCTCCTGTTCTTACTATACTATTTATATCTCACCATTTTTCTTCAGAGGCAGGAAAAATTAATCATGATGCTTGTCCCCTGACCCTGCCCTACCTCAGCTCACCAGTCTTCCTCATTATAGCATTTTTTCCTTCATTTATTCATTCATCTATACCAGGCATGGATGCCCAACTCTTTCCACCCTTATTTAACACTGATCTGAAAGTACTGGTCAATCTGATTAGATAAACCAAAGAAATTAAAGGTAAAAATTAGAGAGGAAGTCCAACTATGACTATTTACAGATGATTTGACGAATTCTTTGAAATGCAATATAGTCAATTGAAAAATACATTGCAAAGAAGAAACTGCAGTATGTTCATGGATACAAAATTATCACCCATAAATCAACATCATTCATAAATACAGACAATGGTTAGAGGGTGTACTTTACAAAAGTCACAAAGTTAAATAAAACCAAAAGATTAAACTACCTATGTGAAACTTCCAAATAGCAGTGGCTGCCTAGAAATTACTTCAATTAATGGAAAGACGTCTTTATGTGTGGACACGAAAACTATCAAGATGTGAATTTTCCCAAAATTAATCTATGAATTCTATTTGATTTCTATTTAAAAAGCAGAAAAACATTTATGGTATTGATGCTGGGGTTCTTGTTTGTGGAGTTGAAAAACGAACTTAGTAAACACTCAAGGTATGAGAGCCACTGTCCATCAGCGTAGTAAGATGCTATAGAATCACTACTTGTATTTAGAGATACAGTGAGAGGACAGAACTCCTGGCTCATGCCAGGAGGGGACAAGAGAACCTGTGATGGGGCATTGTCTAAGGGATTTATAGTCGGTTGAGGATTTTCAGGTAAAGGTGTAGGGGTGCAGACTTGTACCATCTGCCCTGCTCCCAAGGTGGGATGAGTTGTCTGTTTGCTAGGGCTGTTTACAATGAAGTCATGGGTTATGCTGAGATACCCTGCTTTATTTGCAGAAGACTCAAACATGCCAGGCCAAGTTGTCCTGGCCTTTTGACCTTTAACTGATCTCACTGAAGATATCTATATTCCTAGCCAGGTATCTTTTTTTTTCTTTTAATTTTTTAAAAATTTTGCTATCATTACTGTACAATTGCATGAACAACATTATGGTTACTAGACTCCCCCTATTATCAAGTCCCCACCGCATACCCCATTACAGTCACTATGCTGATGAGCATAGTAAGATGCTATAGAATCACTACTTGTCTTCTCTGTTTTATACTGCCTTCCCCGTGCCCATCTCCCAAGTTATAAGTGCTAATCGTAATGCCCCTTATTCCCCTTCTTTCTCCCTTCCCACCCACCCTCCCCAGTCCCTTTCCCTTTGGTAACTGTTCATTCTTGGGTTCTGTAAGTCTGCTGCTGTTTTGTTCCTTCTGTTTTTTCTTTGTTCTTATACTCCACAGATGAGTGAAATCATTTGATACTTATCTTTCTCCACCTGCAAAATAAAAATTTTGAAAATAAATAAATTAAATTAAATGAATTAAAAAATAGAATCACAGCTTTGCTGCCCCCACCCCCATGGGCTTGTCTGTGTCCATTTTGGGAAAAGTCGTGCACCAAGAGGAATGGGTGTATAACCAGAATTGTCAATCAAATGACCTCACCCTGTCAATCAAAGAGTTGCCTCTGCACTAGGTCATGATAAATAGAGCCCCCCTAAAAGTTCGGAGCCTTTGGGTACCTTGTCTGGCCCACTCCTCTCTTGGAGTGTATCCAAATAAAACTTTCGCTCTCCTTCACTACTGTGTCTCTGTCTTTCAATTCTTAGCTGTGGCTGACAGAAGAACCGAGGAAAACAATCTCAATCCATAACAGTAACAACTCAAAAGGGGATGGAAAAAGTAAAACAAATGCCTTGGGACATTTCTCATTAAGAATATAAGATTGCACCCATGTGTCTTACTTTGTAACATGATGAATTCCCAATATGGTAAATGATTTATAGGCATGATGAAACCATACAAATATAACAAGAAATCTTGGGATAACTTCTATATGGCACTGGCAGAGGAAGACCTTTCCAAATATAATTCAAATCTCAGAAGCCACAAAATGAATAAATAAATAAATAAATTCTACAAAAACAATAAAAAACTCTGCATCCCAACAAAACCTTAAATGAAATGAAAAATATACTTGCCATTGATACAGTAAGGGCCAATCTTCCCCATATGTAAAGAGTCTCAGGGAAACAGTAATATTAATAACTCTATAGAAAAGTGGCCAAAGAGTGTGAACACAGTGTTCACAGAAACATAGGTAAAGGTATTCAAATGTAAAAAGGAAAATGGCAAAAGTGACATATTTCACCAAAGCAATTAGAAAAGTTCAAAAGGTCAATAACACTTTATTGGTGAGGCTTTGGGGAAGCAGGCTCTCACACTTCTGGTGAAAATGCAAATTGGTTCAACCATTAAGGAGGAAACTTGGCATTATTTATCAAAATTAGAGATGCACACGCCCATTGACTCAGCAAGTTGTCATGTGCAAAATATCATGTAAAAGAAGTTCCTCATTAGCAATATTTCCCGGGAGGAAAGGGGTGAGAAGGGAATGCAGCAGAAGAGGCTCCCATGTGGAGCATAGTGTTTCAGATGCCAAGTGGTAGGTCCCCAGATAACACACAATTTCTGTCCAACTTGACTACAGATTGGAGGTTCCCATGACCACCTTCTCTCCTCTTGGATTCAATTATTTGCTAGAACAGCTGGCAGAACTCAGGGAAACACTTTTATTTACCAGTTTATTATATAACAAAGGACACAGATGAATAGCCGGGCAAAAAGATACACAGGGTGAGGTCTGGACTGGTCTCAAGCACAGGAGCTCTTGTTCCCCTGGAGTTGGGGGTGTGCCACCCTCCTGGCACGTGGCTGTGCTCACTCACCTGGAAGCTCTCCAAACCCCCTACTATTGGGATATCATGGAGACTTCCTCCTGTAGACATGACTGATAATTAACTCCATTTCCAGCCCCTCTGAAGCTTGGCATGGGCCCCTTTTCACTCTCAACATTCCATTGTCATTTTTCAGTCTCACCAAATCCATTGTGAACTTGCTTGGGGTTGTTTGGCGTTAGTCATGCCTAGTGACAGCTCCCATCCAGGAGGCATCCAGAAGCCCACCCAGAGTCACCTCACTGGAACACAAGATTCACCTTGTGTTCTTATCACTTAGGAAATTACCAGGATTTCAGGCGCCCTGTGCCAGGAGCCTGGGGAAGAGACCGATGAATGTATTTTCTACTATTTCACCATGGTCAAGGGGGAAAAGTGTTAAATATAAATAAGTATTAAATATTAAAGAAGTAAAGAGTGGTACATGTTATGAAAAGGAAAAGTAAGAAATGGAAATGGAGAAAAGAAAATAAACAAATGGAGCAAAAAGAAGTGGGGACGCTCCTGGCAAGGGGAAGATTTGTTATGGGTAATTACCAAGAAAGCCAGGGAACACAGGGAGAGAGGACAGACACCAGCTGCAGGGTGTCTGAGCTCCAGGATGAAGATATGGGGGGTGAAAACAGAAAGGATGCCTTTTACTGAGGCATGGGAATGCCAGCCTCCCTCCGTCATAGAAAAGCAAAGCTTCAGCACAAAGTCCTGTCTTCAGTCCCATTGAAGCCCTCCCTTGAGCACAGGGGCCACTACAGAGACTCGGGGTCATGGGATGCTCCAATCTGTTCTGGGTGCTGCTGCCCAGCCATTGCCCTTTCTGTCCCTTTGCTGAATGAATTAGAAGCTTTGGGGAACAATACTCTGTCGGCATGTTTTCTCCGTGTCAGCAGGAACTCCACCTGCAACATGGCTCTTGCATTGAGAAGGTGGCCATTCGATGACACGATGAAGCCATGCAGGAGCTGCCAGTGGGGTGGGGTGGGGCTGAGAGTGGGGCTGTCAGTCAGTCTTGTTGCTAGAATGAGGCACACATATGGGGAGCTTTTGAGGAATTAAAAGCAGCTTAAAATCCTTTTGCAGAAGGGGTTTATGATGGGACTGGACAACAGGTTGAGTTCAGACTTTTCTGAGGAAGGATGCTTCTGTAGCCACTGAGCTTGGACATGTTGGAGTGGACCCCAGAGGCCAGTCAGGCATGGCAAGGCAATGCAGTGGAGGGAGGCAACATTGAAGGGGGACGAGGAAATGGGAACAGTACAAGTGGGTCACTTAGGATGGGAGCCATCCAGTGTCACAAGTGGTGGCTGCTCTCATGCATAAATGATGCAGTCTCATCCGAGCTACCAAAATGAATTGGGTTTTCAAGAGTCTTAGGGCACCTGAGCTAGCAATTAGTGCAGGTGTGTGCCAACACTTGGCAGTCATGGTGTTGGCATGGTTGACATCCCTTGGGTTCCCTAGGTCTTCCCCAGATTGGGGAATAGAGTGCAGAATTCTGTGTCACCTGGTGAATGTAACTCCTCAGGGTGGAATAAATTTAGATTGTAGGCTTGAAATGGGGAGTCGTGGGTTCATGACCAGATTCAGAGCTAACAAGCACTGAGACCTTGGGCAGCTCCAGTAAAGGCATTTCTGGTTATAAGAGAAAGGCCTTACAGTGAGCATCAAACTGCAGAGGAGAGTTATTAGGAAGGGTCCAGAAGATCACAGAATGCTAGGGCTGGAAATGGAATGCAGCCAGACCTCATGAGGAAAGGAATGAGGCAGGAGCTTTCCAAGTGGCCAGGATGGCACCTCCAAGGCCACTAGGCTCTGGGAGAAGGCTGTAGTATGGGTGCAGATTCCTCCCGTTGCGTTCCATACGCTTCACTTTGCAACTTGATTCTGCTGCTCCTCCCATCCAGAAGTACTGTCTGCACTCTGCCCCGTGTACCTCCGCTGGCCCATGACTTGCTTTGACCAATACAACTTGACAGATGTAATGTGGGAATTCTGCAGCCCAAGTCCCAGGAGACCATGAGGCTTCTGGCATCTCCTTGGACCACTGTCCAGAATCACAGTCAAGCTGGGCAGGCCTGCAGAAGGAGAAGGGGTGCTGTCCTGCATCACCTGTCAGGTGTGCAGTGAGCCATGTGGGGCTGGCAGCCCACATACCCTCAGCTGAACACAGCCTCCCAAAGATGTACAGGGGGAGGCAGCAGAGGAGTGGCCCTCCAGCACACAGGCTCATGAGGCACCAGAAATCCTGTGGAAGCTCTGGGTTTTGGGGGTAGTTTCTTAGACATCAGTAGATAACTGACATGTGGCCCATTCCTGGTTGTTCCTGAAAGAAGGCTCCAAAATGGCCAACCCCCTCTCTTAAGTGCTGGCAGCCTAAGCAGAGACTGAATAGCAGATGATGGCCAGAACACAAATACAGATAGAGCTCTGACCCCCAACCTGAGCAGCCAGCTGGAGCACTGCCTCTCATCTGCAGTTAGCCTCCAGCACAAGCCTGCTCTCTGCCCCGCAGAAGCCAGACCACTGTCTCCAGCCACCCACCCAGGAAGCTGACAAAGTCCTCTGGAACAGTCAGCCCCAAATGGCTAGGACATGATCAAAAGCTGACAGCTTCCTTAATTTGCATCCCTACTTCCAACTTTGGACCAGCAGAGAGCCAAATATGCTGCCTGCACCATTCAGTGGGATGCCCCACTTCTAGTACCCCCGACTCCCACTTCCATCGGGGCCCCACCTGAACATTCTCTGTTTCTTCTAAAGCTTCCTCACTCCTCTGCATGCCTGCGAGTGTCTCCTAAAATGCAGGTAATGGTGGCTGAGCCTGAACACAGCCTCCCCCTGTTCTCTCTGGGTTGTTCCTCATTTATTCCTACACTCCAATTGCTTTCCTGCACATCGAGTGTAGAGTGGGTCCAGTCAGCAGGAGTGTGTGGGTCACTGCCCACTCACAACTTGGTGGTGCAAGTTCTCATGAAGGGTGTGTGGGTAGGGAATGATGTGGTCACTGTTTCCAATATGCCTTTAATGGGGTAATGCACTTATCTTATGGGCATTTGTGCTCAGAATGGTCATTCAGTGCAAGGTGCTATGAAAGTGACAGCTCTCTACCTTGCCCTGCTGACTCATAAAAGATCCCTTGTGAGTGAAACACAGTGGGCACCCCCAAACATTGGCCTCCCTCCTCTGGGGGTGGTGGGTGTCCCTTGCCTCAGACTCCAGCCCCCGGTATCATGCATGAGACTTCTCACAGGCTCCACAATGTTTACTTAAACACATTTATGAATTCACTGAAGCCTTTTTCCTTTAACATCTGAACAGTGAGTTGTCTTTGAAGGGCTGTGGTAAGCAAAACCTACCCTTTAAAGTAGAACAATCCCAGACGGTCACCCATGCCACTGCTACAGTGCATTTCCCCTCATTTTACAGTTCTCTCATTTAAGAAAAAAAAAGCCAAATATTTCCCATCAAATCTGATTCAGAACCTCTGAGCTGTGCCGGTCTTTTTTCCCTTGGGTAATTTTTCCAACATTAACTGGTAACAACAGGACTGCAAACAGTCCTTCCCCAGGGGACGGAGAAGATGAGCAAGCAGCTGACAGGCACTGGCAGGTGCAGCTTGGGGTGACAGCAGGAAGGGTATAATACTGACAGAGTAGAACCCACTGTCTCTGACTGCCCTTTATATGTGTCACTTTATTTGTATTTCCACTTTTAGGACAAACTTACAGTGTTTCCCTGCACAATAAACAAACATAATTGACAACATCAACACTGTTGCCAGGATCATCCTGCTACTGAATTACTAAACCCTGAGATTTGGCTGCTTTTTACATCAGAAGGTTATTTACTAGCTGGATGGACAACAATGTGAATACACATTACATTAGAAAACACAGTAGCACACAGGTTTCTAGATATCTCTGTTGATTTCATTCCTTGCCTCAAAATCATTTGAGAAAAATGTCAAGAAGTAGTGTGAATAAATTTGCTTATCAGTACTGGAATTACTGAAGTATTAATTTGCTTATCAGTACTGGAAGTACTGAAATATTAATTTGCTATTTAAGAAAACTGTAGGAATACATAAGATTTTTTTTCTCTTTCAAGAAAAGATCATTAGAGCTTAATTTTTATATTTTTTGGGTCAAAATTCACGATACTGTTTGAGACTGTCTATACAGAACGTATAATACACATCTTAGGAAATTTTTAAGAATTGTTTTATTTTTTATGTCATAAATTTAAGTGATTTAGAGTAAAGATATATTATGAAACATTGTTTACAAAGCTTATTTAGATACATTCTTTAATCATACTCATGCTTTCTATAGGAACTGCCTGATTTAATAATTTATCTCACTATTTTATGGTTCATTAATGGAGTAATAAAAAAGCATGTTTTGTTAAAAAAATTTAAGTGTGACATTGTATCACATTTGGTTAGGCAAACACTTGTCTGTACCAATGTAGACTGGAATTTAGTTTCATGTTATAGTCTTAAAATAGGCAGAATTGTTTATAATTTTTATATTTTGCACTTTCAAAATAATATGTGATTATTATTCTTCATATCTTGATTCTATTTCAAGTTAAAAAAGTTGTAGCTTCCTATTTCCAATGCACATTAGAAGTAACACATCCTTAACACAGATAATCTCGCTTTTTGAAAAACCAAAACCAAGTTGGATACAATTGCTCTATTTCCCATGCTGTGTTTTTAAATTTTACAAACATCATTGGAATCATTTGATACAAGAAGTTTAACAGGATTTGGTGAAGTTCACCTTGGGACAAAGTTGCAAAATTGTCACTTCAATTCAGAGTTCTTTAAACATCTTGTCTTTACCACATTTAAAATGTAAATTTAAACAACTTTAAAACCATAATCCAACATGGGCTGTTCTGCTGAGGTACCAACACGACAATTGGATCGGGGGAAGGGGGCGTCATAGTCTCCTTTAATACTTTATAAATAAACGATTTTATTTCAGATGTTTTACAATAGAGTTGGGAATAGGTGTCATCAAAGTTCTTTCAAAATATGAATCCTCAGAGCACTTCCCATACTTGGCGGGAGTTAAGACTCCCGCGTCACTAAAAGTAGATACCGCCGTCACCCCGCCTCCCGGGGTTCGTAACCTGGGACCCCGCCTCCCCGTGACACACCTCCTAGTGACGTGACAGCAGACCCCCGTCCCCCGCCTCCCCCCTGGGGATTGAGCCTGGACACCACCGGTTCCGCGGAGTGACTCTGGACCCCACCTCTGCCATGTATTGACCCTGAACAGCACCCACCCCGGGAGGTTACCCTGGACCCCTCCCTGCCCGGGTTCATGACCCTGGGACCTCCCACCGGGACCTGACCTGAGTCTTCACCTCCTCCGGGAACCTGACCCGAAGCGGAGTCCCGCAGCCTGCCTCTTGAGGGGGTGACCCCGGACCACGTGTAAGGCCTGCTGGGCCGGGCGGAACCAATGGGAGCGCGGCCTCGTTTCCGGCGGGACTCTTAAGGAAAGACTCGGGTCCGCTGCTGACGGACGCCCCTTGCGGCCCGCGTCCAGTCATGAAGTTTCGGGCCAAGATCGTGGACGCGGCCTGTCTGAACCACTTCACGCGTGAGCAGGGACCGTGGTAGTCCCGGGCGGTGTGGGGAGAACAGCGGGGGACAGGGGACGGACTGGGAGGAGGCAGTGAGCGCGGCGGAGCCCCGCGGGGATGGGGAGTGTGAGTCCGCGGGAGGAGGAGGCGGGGAGGAGAGGCCCGCGGGAGGATGGGGTCAGAGGTAGGGGCGTGGGCCTGCGGCAGGTGGGGTGCACGGGGACGAGGGCACCTGAAGGCTGGGGGGACTTCCCCGGGGAAGGTTCGGGTTGATGCCGGTGGGGACTGGGGCAGAGAGCAGTGCCAAGGATTGCTTCTAAAACTTAGTGCAGTCCGGCGGCTGTCCTTCGCGGGTGCTGCCCCCAGCAGACAGCTTTACGTAGCGCAGATATCCCTTTCCTGTCCAGCCCCAGTGGTCCCATCTCCTGACTGTCCCTAACCTTGCTTTCGCTTCTGCGGTACAGCAACTGGTGGGCCACGAGTGCCTGTTCAGTGAGTGAATAACGCCCACTAGGCGCCAGCTGACCTCCCAGCCGCCGTTTCCTTATTCCAACAGTCATGGTGTGTGCTGCCTACCTGCAAGATTGTTGGGATTTGGGAGGCTGGCATGACTTCAGTGGTACCTATAGTGCTTTCAAATGGGATATACCAGTGTAAACCGTTTTTTTTCCACTGGGAAGTTGCACTGTGTTGAACTAGTTCTGGAAGCTAAGTTGGTCTCTGGGATATTTGACGTGCTTCTCAGTAATTCCTTACTTTAATCCCCTCCTACAGGAGTCAGTAACATGATAGCGAAACTTGCCAAAACCTGCACTCTCCGCATCAGCCCTGATAAGCTGAACTTCATCTTGTCTGACAAGGTGGCCAGTGGAGGGGTGAGCATGTGGTGTGAGCTGGACCAGGTGAGCAGAAGCTTACAAGAGGCCTGCTAACTGCCCAAATGCCACTGGAAAGGGCACACATGTCCCCTGCTTTGTCTTCCCTCAGGAGAACTTCTTCAGCGAATTTCAGATGGAAGGTATCTCTGCAGAAAACAATGAAATTTACTTAGAGTTAACATCGGAAAATTTATCTCGAGCCTTGAGAACAGCCCAGAATTCCAGAGCCTTGAAAATCAAGCTGACCAACAAACACTTTCCCTGCCTCACAGTCTCCATAGAGCTGGTGAGTAGGAGGTGCTTTGGAAACTTCCCAGGAAAGGAAGTAGTCATAAGCGTAGGCTTTTAACAGTTGGTGGAAGGTAGTTGGTTTTATTTAAAGAAAACTTTGCCCATAAGTAGTTGTTTCTCCTGGAGTCATTTCCTCTAATATTCAAACAGCTTTGTTACTCTATGATATGCAGCTGGGATGCTACCTTTCTTGTGCAGTCACACTTCTGCATCTTTCTTCTCAGATCTGCATTTGTCAGGTCCTCCATTTCTTTCAGGGATATTGTCACCTTGTCTATAAACTGCAGTTTCTGTCTTTTGTCACCTTTGAAGTGTCTCCCCAGGCAACCCGCTCTAACACCTGTAAATGACCTCTCATTCTCTTGTGATATGTCTATTTTCCTACCAGAACTTAATGCACACACTCCTCAGATCACACACTCCCTGCAGGCTATCACTCTGTGGGGTGAAGTTCACAGGTCTTACCATGGGAGTCAGAGCCCTTCACATAGTGCCCAGCCTGTCTTGAGCCAAATCAAAAACTCTTTCCCTCGAAGTGGTTGCCAGGAGGTGTCTTATTCTTGGCCAGGTCCCAGAGTTTGGTGACACTGGGGCTTCCACTTGGACCCTACTTCTCATCTTTGAACCCCTACCTTCAGCCCAGTACTGCCTCTTCCCCCCACTTCCTTCATCCTTGCAGCCCCTCCTTTACACATATGAACTTTGTGTTAGGTGTGAGTGTTGTGTTCAGTTTAGAGCTCTCAGTGAAAAAGGATTCCTCGACTTCATAACTTTTTCTCAACTCTTTGCAATCAGGCAGTCGTTAGAGCCAACTAGAGTATTCCACATCAGTATTCACACCAATGTGAATTTGGTATTGTTCTTCAATTGCTTAAGGAAAAGCAAGATAGTAACATGTTTTTCTATCTGTACATGTGGGAGATTTTGGTCTGCTAATGTCTCATCAAAGCCTCTGGACATAGGTGAATACTGTCTGCCTCCCAGCAGTGTTGACGCTGCAGTGCGTAGTGTCCTGTGCAAAAACAGTGGCCTCTTGCCTCCTCAAATTAGTGAGTTTTTTCTGCCTCATATCTTTACATGTGCTGTTCCCCCACTTGGGACAGTGTCCCCCTTTTCCCCATCTTCTCATGGCTGCCTGTTCTGGTGCAGTCTGAAATGTCACCTCTCAGAGAAGCCTTTCCTGACCTCCCAGTCTAGGAACTTCCCCTCACACACACTGGTCACTGTTTTATTTTCTTCAACGTTGTAACAAGTGCCTGTATTATGTGCAGCTCATTCAATTTCATGTCTTTGTTTTCTTGTTTATTGATCCACTGCACCACTGGGACACTGGGGACCTTCTCTTGCTACCACACTTCCAAATCCTAACAGGATGCAGAGCAGAACAGGCAGACCATAAATACTTGTTGAGTGGACTTGGATAAATGAAGTGAGAACATTCCACTTAGATTTGGTATCATCCTTACCTCTCCTTCAGTATTTTTGTTGCTTTTTTTAAATGGTGGCATTATAAAAATATTTTTTAATTCTTTTGGCAGCTATCTGTGTCAAGCAGCAGTCGCAGTGTGACACACGACATCCCCACAAAGGTTATTCCTAGAAAATTGTGGAAGGATTTACAAGAACCTACAGTCCCGGACCCTGATGTGAGTGATGGCCAGAGCCTGTTGCTTATCACATATTAAATGGTGTGATTTGGATTCTCTGATTTTATTTAGTCTATCACTGTGTTTTATTAGAAACCTGCATAGTACCTCAAAAGAAAGTAATATTCATTTTTAAATGATACTCCAGGGAAATATTAGAATGTTTGCCTTTTATTTGTAAATTGTCTAAATTTATTTTAAAAATATGAAGAAAACAATTTGAAAAACATCTTGAAACAGTGCTACATGTAGTAGAAATTCCATACTCGACAGATAAGGGACAGATGTCTTGCTCACTATTAGCACTTAGTTATTTGGAGGACAGTTATTTCTATTGGGGGTGATGGCCTCAGGTGCCAGTGTGGGTTTCCCTTGTAAGGAGCAATGTCCAGGAAGTGTGTAAGAGCGAAGAGGAGAGACTACTTCTATCCTGCCGATGGGATCCCAGAGCCACCAGAAATAAAGATGATGCCAAAGGGTCCTGTCCCTCTTGATCACAACTTACTGAAGAAGAATATTTACTTGGCTTTTTCTAGAAGGCACCTGCACATTGGGAAAAAGCCAGCACTGTGCCAAGCACTGTTAGGAGCCAGTCTCAGCACCAATGCCTGGACATGCTTGCAGTGTTTTCAAAGTAGGAAAGGCCCCTGAGTCTAGGTTGTGGCCCTCAGAGGAGGGCCTCTGCTGGTGCTGAGTCACAGTCCCCTTGGGTGTCTACAGGGGCATCTCAGCTGGAGGGCTGCCATCCTGGAATCAAAGAAGGCCCACAGGGATGTGGTTGCCAAGGTAACCTGAGGCCAGCATGAGTTATTGAAACTAAAATGTTTTTCTATTTATATTTTTAGGAGAATGTTATTCGGGCAATTTAAAAACACAGGATTCCAGAGTTTTGAAGCATTCCAAACATGGGTAGTAAGCACCTGTCAGTACTTGACTCTGTTAATATTTTTAACACTTCTGATTTTTCTCATTGGTTTTGTAGGTTAGTATTTATTTACCAGCCTTGAAGACAATGAAGAGTGTTGTGGAAAAAATGAAAAACATCAGCAATCACCTTGTAAGTTATAACTTCCTTAGCAAACAGTATTCCAAGTATTGTATAAATGTTTGGTTTAGAAGTACCTGCATGTTCTGGGAAGAGACCTCATCTAGCAGAGGTGTGGATGGCCTCACAGTCGCCGAGAGGTGTCTGGGTGGCCAGGGCTCCCTCCCTGGGGCTGGCTCCAGGGACTGGCCTGTGTGGAGAACCTGCATTAACAGGTGCCCTGAGAAACCTGTCTAGTGCTTGTTAGTTCCCCTGCATGGGGAAGAGCTTTCATGTTTGCCCTAATTCCTCCTATTTCTATTTATAGTTTATCAGGAATATGGTCTACAGTTCCAGCTTTTTTATATTCAGGACAAAACATTACATGTTTTATCTGCTAATGTGATTTTTTTGTGTGTTTCTTTATGAATCAGTGATACTGACAGTGATTTGAGTGTCCTTCTCTACTTGCCTCATGTCTCAGGGAGCCCAGGACTGAGACCCCCAGAACACACACATCCTGCTCCACACCGTGGGGCTAACTTTGGTTCTCCTGTGGCTTCTTTGATGATGATCCAGTTGTCAGGCTAGAAGCTTCCTCTGGAGATACCGTGGGGACTTCCAGAGAGGTTCAGAAAGGCCCAGGAGAGAAGAGGCAGGGCAATTAATCCAAGGATCTCATTGTTCTTTCAGTCCAGTGGAAATGAGTCAGCAAAGTAGCTTTGACAGATAAAATTATCAGAGGCATTTTTCTCTTCTCTGGAATGTTTAGAAACAAAAATTGTGTAGAGTGGCTACTGCCGTCTGAAATACTAAGTACAGAGTTATCGAATGTATGGAAAGTTAGGGTAGCCAAGTGTATAATGAGATCTACTTGGGTAATGAGAATTCTGCGTCTGAAGACTTCAGGTAGAGAATTGAGGAAAAGAAGTGGGACTCAGCAAGTTAAAAATCTCTCCTCTCCCATTGGAGATGCTCAAGCCATCCTTGCTGAGATTCCTGGGCTTTCCTTAACTTCTTTTAATGAGAGATGTGGCCGATGAGGGTGGGTTATGTGTGTGACTTGTGTGGGGTAGAGAAACAAGCATGGACAACCGGGAATCTGTACAGGAATCCTCAGGGTTCTTATCAGAACAAAAGGCAGGTGCTGATGGGGTTGGGCCGAGCTGGGATCTGAGGCTGAGTTTCTGATGAGCTCCTGGCGCTGACGCTGCCTGTGTCTGGACCACACTGTAGCAGGGCTTTGTGATAGCTGAGCTACGTCGTGCCTAATCTGTTCTTTAGGAGCATGGGACCAGCCCAGTTGTTAAAGCAAGGGAGAGGAGGCGTGATGTGGGGGCAAAGGTGAGTCCTCAGAGCCACACAGACCTGTGGCTGCTCTGTGCAGCTGTGTGCACTCTGGGGCCACTGTTAGCAGGGAGGACATGCAGCTCTGACTGGGGCGTTGCTACTCTCTGAAAGTTGAGAGGCGCATTCCACAAACGGTAGGTGATAATTACTAAAGCAGTCATCATCGGAAGAAGGAAGATATCCATCAAAGCCTCAAGTGGAGTGTGTTAACATGGATAATATTCTCAGTAACACACACAAAACAGACACAGTGCCAGTGTTCAGAGAATTAGTCATTTGTTAGTTTTTTGGGGAAGTTTTGATTGAGCACCACTGGGCACCACACACTGGGTGTGGTCAGATGATGTGGGTCCTAACATTTGAAGACAGGGATTTTAGGAATCAGAAGAAAGTGTAGGAGAGCATTTAAGCTTGACCTGAGTCTAGGATCACTACAGGCTGTCTTCTTGAATAAATCTTATTTATACAAAACCATTGTTTTTCTAAAGCAGTGAGAATTTGCAGGTAGATATTGAGTGTGTGGTTGTGTGAAACAAATGGTCTCTGTATGTGTTAGTTCTACAGAGACCCAGTAAGCAGTCCCGGAGATTAACAAGGAAGGTCTGCATTTGATTTCAGTCAGGAGAGTGGTGAGTGAGCTTAGAAATATAACGGTATGTGTGCAGGTAGTTGGCAGTGAATAGTTCCCAAAGGTACACCTGCCTGCTAGAGTATGCAGCGAGCACGTTTTAGGGCTGCTTTTCTCTGTAACATCGAAGGCCTCAGAAGTAAAAGCTCACTCAAGTTAAAAAGTTCAGGTTTTGTTTTTAGAATGAGAAGTACTCAGAATTCACCAGTTTAAGGAACAAGGAAGGAACGCTAAGTTAGTCACCAAGTACCTACTCCTTAGCTGCGGCCGAGGCTTGTGAAGCCGCAGCTGCCTGCCTCTGGCCCTGTTTCCTTGCTGCCCCGGGGGCTCCTGCCTGATGAGACAGCTGCCTTTATCTTTCCAGGGGCTAGGTGGCAGTCTTGTACTGTTGACTGAACAAAATGCTGCCTTGCAAACCTCGGCATGAGCCTTCATAAGGTCTGCCAGGCTTTAGAAATGGGTGGATACCCACATGGGAAAGGGAAATCTTAAATCATGGAGGCGTAGGAATCTTCCTAGGAACTTCCTTTCTAGATTCTGTCTAGTTAAAAGAAGCGATCAGTTGGTGGTGGAGTGGAGCCCCCTCTGATCATGGAGGAGTCACGGGAGTTGGGGGGCAGTCACCAAGCTGAGCTGAACTGTGGGTGCCCTGTGCCAGCCATGTGACAGCAGTGTTTCTAGACTTTTCTGGATTTGGAAATCTCACTTCCCAACACCTGAGTTTGTTTCTTAAATAAAAGGTTATGTTCTAATTAAACTATGAAGGCTTTGTGGTTTGATTAAATTTGTAGTTATAATGTGGTTTGGCCATTTATAACAATGAGGCAGTTGGTGAGCGCATGGATTTTCCAGCTCTCCTCCATTCTCCCCCATCTCCGATGGTTCCCAGCAATTACACAGCAGCCTGTCCCTCAACTGCCACCCTTAGCTTAGGCTGGGCAGGGAGAGGTAAGGCCCACCCTGCCTTTTCTAGCTGTTCCCAGACCTCGGGAGGGATTGCACTGGTTTTCCATGTCCATCTGGCTGGGTGTGAAGCCTGTCCTGGGCCTTTGTGTTCCAGTGGGGAATGTTGCTGGCTGGCAAGGAGCCCTCTGAGTCTCTCTGCCTTGTGAGGAGTGGGGATGTGATAGTGGGGAGGGGCTCTGGTTGCCACAGGGACTCTTCATGTGCTGTGGGGTCCGGCCGTTTGGCTGGCTGGTTGGGTGACTGCAGTGCATGGTGTGGCCTTGCCCTTGTCCTTGTCCTGCCCCAGTGTGTGGGCGGGTCCTCCTGGGGAAGCTGACCCAGCCTCGCCCGGCCTGCTGTGCTGCTGCTGGTCCCCTCCCCACGCTCCCTCCTTCCCTCCTGGCACCACCATCCACCAGGCCCTTCTTGCCTCCCCATCTCAGTCTGGTAGCTGCCATTTTAGTCTTTCTGTCTCACCTCCTTCACTGTGCTCTGTTAGGCCCTCGCTCCTGTCCTCCTTGTAGCCTAGCTCCTGTTCCTGAAGTTTCCCTTGTATTCCTAGCTGTCCCTTGAGCCACTGGACTCTACTCAGACCTCAGTGTGGCTTCTGCTCCCCGTCCCAGAGCTCCCAGCCCTTCTGGGCCCCTCTCCAGGCTCTGCCCGGTGGGGCATCCAGGTTAGCCTGTGTGTCTGCTCTGCGCGGTGCCTCCGTATCTAAGAGCTCCACTGGCCTGTGTTGGTCCCTTTTCTCAGGTTACTTGGTTGGGGTTTGACATGACCCTGGAGGACTCCTCTTTCGGGTGAGGGGGTACTGGGAGGGCTTTCCCGCCTCAGGCGCCAGGCTCTCCTGTGTTGTGATCGCAGCACGGGGCAGCCCCCAGGCTCTCACGCAGCAGCCTGTCTGCCCCTCTGGAGACCTGGCCATTCTCCTCCCTCCCAGAACCAGGGCCCCTGGCCCCCTACCGCCAGCAGCAGCTCCCAGCATGGCTTGTCCCCAGGCCCCGCCCCTACCCCATCTCTGGGCAGAGTCCCCCAGTCCCCCTGTTTGTGGGTCTCCACCCTGATGGGACCCACTGGGGTTCTGGTCCTCAGGCTGTCCTCTCGCTGTTGCTGGTGCTCTGTGGGTCTCAGTGCTTTTGGAAGTGCTGGGGGTTTTGTGGGGCCACTTTGTTACCTGGTTTGGTGGAAGCTGATGTCCATATTTTTTTTCCTTTTACTCTCCTTTTCTTTTTTAAGTCTGTAAAATACTCAATTTGCAGATTATTGAAGCAAACCTAAGTGGAGAATTGAACTTGAAAATAGAAACTGAATTAGTGTGTGTTACAACTCATTTTAAAGATCTTGGAAATCCTCTGTTAGGTAAGATTTCTGGTGGTTTGTGTTTTGCTTTTGATAAATTGTTACAGGTGACACATCTTACTGAGCTCTCTAAATGGAAGGACGTTAGATTGGGTTGGCTGTGTTTTCATGCTTCGGGAGAGAACAGAGGGCTGAGGGGTTGTCTCTACAGTGGAGTGGGCAGGCCAGCCGCCTCCTGCCACTAAGGGGCTGATGGATTGGCACTGGGCTTGGGGATCGGGCCAGCTGATCTCCAGGTGCCTGATTCTGCCCCCCAAGATTTTGCTTCTTCACCTGGAGTGGGGTCCTAAATGTAGATGACATTTCTTATTTTCTCCTACATTAGTCCTTCTAGTACTTAGGGAATTAGCAAATGTAGCCTTGTCTTGAGTGATCAAAGTTTTCATTTCATCCACAGTGATAAGGACTATGGAATTAGTTCAGCAGCTGTGAACAAAAGGATGATTGACCAGATTAGATACAGGGTTTAGTTGTGTCTGCAGAGCTCACACAGTGGGCAGGCAGTTAGTGGGGTGCTCGGTCGGGGAGCAAGGCAAAGGACCCAGAAAGTGGTCTCTTACAATGTAAGAGACGTTGCAGTCCCACACGTGCTCTGAAACAGATACGTCAGATCCCTGCCACTTCCAGAATTAAAATGGGTTACTGCAAGTTTGCTGTGAAGACACTTTTAGCATAGCATTGCAAGGGGTTTACTTTACAGTGAAGGGCACACTGTTCCAGCAAAGGGAAATCCAGATGATTAAGGCTTAGGTAACAGTGTGTGAAATGACTTATTTTGAAGGAACTTATTGTTACTTGTTTGTTTATTTTAATAAATAACAATTAGGATCTTACCTCTGAGACTTTCCCAGAGTGAAAGGACATTTTCTTTCTTTCACTCCACTAAAATGAGCTCCATATGTTTCAAATCCTAACTATGTGAAGAGTGTGAGTAGGTATGGTTTTCTTTGACCCACAGGGGTTGACTGAGTCATATTTTAGGTCCTAGCACATGAAGACTTCCTAGAAATTAGCATGGTGTTTTAAAGAGTTAGGACTTTAATGCTTTCTTAATGCATGACTTGAAGCATTGATGTCTTGCAGGAGTTCTAGAGCTTGCTCAAAGGAGTGGTAATGTGAATCATTTATTTACATAAATAGTCCTTGTACTGCTTTTGGGTTCCCTGTTACATCCCAGGATGTTCATATCATTTTAGCCTCTGAAAACGCTTCTCAAGATAGAAGCCCAGACGAGATGGCGGAAGTGCACATAGATATCCGGAAGCTCCTGCAGCTCCTTGCTGGACAACAAGTGAACCCTGTCAAAGCTATGTGCAGTGAGTTGCCTTTGATTCACTTCACAGTTTAAATACTTTGATGAACTGTAGCCTTTACAAGGTGCATGCAGTCTCCTGTGTCCCAGCACAGCTCAGCCTGAGAACTCCAGCATGTAGGGCAGGCAGGCATTTGGATTTTCCTGGATTCAAAAGTGCCTGAAAGGTGAGCAGGGAACAGCTGGGGGCACTCGTGGCTCCTGGAGGCCTATGGCACAGGTTTGGTGCCTTGCCTGACATCACATGTGGGTCTGCACCCAAGAGAAGCTTCGGGAGAATGTGCTGACTGGCTGGGTCCTGCCGTGTTAATCTGGCCACCACATGTGGAGTCCCTGACTTCATTCAGCTTATGTTCAAGTCCCATCATGATTCCTGTATTTCCTAACAGGAATGTCTAACCCTGAGCAGTTGCTGCAGTTATCCCGTTTTTCGGTGGCTGCCTCCTGAACCCAAGTTTTTAATGATGGTCTCTTGATTTTGGTTGACTACATACCTGCTTTAGTGCTGTTCATTCAGTGACTGCACATGAGGAAGGGCTTACCTTCTGAGAATCCTTCAAGGCTCTTTCTGTCTCCTTGCTACTAAGATTGCATTAGCTGAATGGGAACTGAGCCCTTGCTTGGATTTGGACCTTTTATGTAACAACTCCCAGGTGGAGCTGAGGTGGAAAGCCCAGGGGTGTCACATAATCATCAGGTTGTTAGCACTGTACAGAAGGAACAGAACATTTGAGGTGGTTCCGACAAGGAAAGCCCTTTAGGAGAGGCAGAAGAGGGCAGAGAGCTCTGGGAGGGTGGGTAGTGCATCAGGAGGGCCTAAGGTGGGAGATGGGGACGGTGGGGGGCAGTGTTGGGGACGGGAAAAGCTGGAGTGGCTGGATCCACGGTTGGTTCGTGTCATGTCTGTAGCATGTTTCTAGGGCTGAGAGTCTTGGCAGCTACGCTTTAGCCAGCATCCTTGCAGGTTTAAGACGTCCCTCAGATCTGCTTACAAGCTTCTAACAGGCTCTTGGGTGACTACCATTGGTCTGGTAATGGCAGCTTGAGTAGCCAGAGCCTATATAAGCCAGCCCTGTGCAGCTGGCTCCCCCCTTGAGGCTGTGCACCTAGTGCCTCCGGCTGAGCCACTTGTGCTTTGCCAAGGTGACTTTGGTGTCTCCAAGCATAGCAGAGAGGAACCAACAAATTGGGACAGAACAAAACTGACGGCTCATCCCTTTTCTGTGTGCCTCAGGTCTGTTTCTGCTGGTAGTTTGGTCTCTGTGTGCCTCGGCTCCCTGTTTGCCCACCACCTCCCTGTGCAGCTCTCCTAGAGGGTAGGCTCTGTCCTCCCCTGATCCTGGCACCCTGCCTTTGGGCCTGGAGGTATGGAGGGCAGCCTGCTGTGGGCCTGGCTGCTGCGCAGAGCTACAGAACCACCCTGCTGGCCTCAGCCTCTTCTCCCAGCTCCTGAGGCAAGCAGAGGCTGCAGCGCTCCAGCCAGGCATGTGCAGGACGCCCTGGGCTCTATGCTGGCAGTCGGCAGGTTTTGTGCACCTACTAAAACCACATCCCCACCAATGCTGGGCATGGTGGCTGGTCCTGGGGGGCAGGTGAGGCCCGGGTTGGGTTTTCCCCAGCAAGCTTAGGTGGCTTCTGGCAGAAAACTGCCTTCTGGAAGGACAGCAACCTGGGTAAATGTGGGTTTTCAGCCCGACCTTGGCAGCCTCACTCCCCTACCCTTGGTGGGCGGTGGGGAGCAGGCTGGAGCTGGGGTCGTACCGTGTTGACCATGCACCGCTGGCAAGGGACCGGCCGCCTTTCGGAGGCTGGGGTGACACATGTGTGCTGGGAGGGGTCTGCACAGTCATGGGTTTTCTTCTCTTGCCAGATATTGTGAAAAACAAGATCATCCATTTTGATTTGCTCCACGAAGACGTTTCCCTGCAGTACTTCATCCCTGCCTTGTCCTAGCCATCCTCCTGGACTGGGGAGCTCAAAGTGCAGTGCCGGGAGAGGTGGGTGAGGCGTTGGGAGGCTGGCTGTGCTCTCAGTAGCTCACAGCCTGCACGTGTGACTTACTTTCCCCCTATAATATTTTAACTAAAACTGAGTTAATGAATTGCTGTAGGATAAACATCCTTCTTCATATTACTTCTTTGTTTGCATGTCTGTTTTGTTTTGCTTTTAAGACATTGAAAAGGAGTCTATTTATCCAGACTTTAAATGGCACTTTCTCTTTGAGGATGAGAAAATCCTCCTGTACTTAGAATTGGTTGGTGTAGTAATGCAGATTCACAAAAGTATGGTTCATTTAGCACAGCACTTTTTTCTCTAAGGACTGTCCACAGCTCAGCCTATAGCAGCAGAGAGTCCATTCCTGTGGGGACACACCCAGAGCACTGGGGTCTCTGTGGGCTCCCCTCCCCTGGCTCCATACCTTGGAATCTGATAATGGTAAGGATGGCCCTCTGCTGCCTCCTTACCAGGAGCGTCATGGAGTGTCTGCCTGCAGCCTGGGGACCTTGCTGTGATGCCTTGAAGACCCGAGTTCCTGCCTGGTGCTGTGAGAGCTAGCCCAGAGCCCTCGGCAACCACTCCTCCCAGCTCCCTGAGGTCCCAGGTGTTAATCCTTAGGCTGTCTTGCACAGGGCATTGGGCCTATCATTCTGGAAAGAACACCTGTGCAATTAAAGGGGGAGCAACAAGAGCTCTCAGGGAGTGTTTGTTCTCAATGATGAGAGCCTTTGTGTATGTGTATATGTGTCCACCTCCTCCTGGTTTGGGTCCTGGCAGGCTGCCTCCTGTTTCCCCAGATACTCCCCCTGCTTCCTAGTGTGACTGAAATCTCACATGTCTCATGGAGATGGAAGTAAATGTTAGTGAAACATTACAAGTTGAGAAGTAATGCAGTTGTTTAGGATAAAAGGAAGAAATGGAAAATAAGCAGAATTGAAAAATTCTCTTACAGCTTTTCCCTATTATTTTGTAAAACCAGTGTATTTGAATGACTCCTCTGATGCTTACTGTTAGTTCAGATGGTATGTAACATTTTGTTAAACCAACACTTTAAAATCTAAGTATCATTTTAATTTTGAATCCTCTCTCCTATCTTTGGCTTGTAGCAAAATTAATTCTAGCTGCAGAGGTAAAACTTAAAAATCATGATGCACAATGAAGCAGTGCCTGAAAATAATTTATAAAACTTAGGTTTCTGTTAAAGAAAATGTAGTAGTGACTTGGCATTCTGGGAAATTTGTTACTTCTGATTATCTAAATGCTGGTTTTTAATGTATGATGAAAATAAAATATTTTTTAGAAGTTAATAGTAAAACAGCATATTTCTTCATCTGCAGGATACAAAATGCCCTTTGGTTTTCCTTTATTGAGCATTTAATTTAACAATAAGCCCTTGTTGGGGGTCATCTTGTGCTGGGTCAGGTGCCTAAGGATCCTGGGCCTGAGCTTGTACCTAACACCCAGGTGCCTTGTCCTCCCCCTGCAGGGAGTCCCATGGCCCCAGGGCCTGGTGGAGGACACTGTTCTGGGGTCCTGGAACATGGCCTCAACATCAGCCCTGGGCTGGCATTATGGCTCTGCTGCAGGTAGCAAAGGTGTCTAATGGCATTCCTGTTCTTCATATCGTGATGGATGCTACCAAATGGGCAGGGCATCATTTATGAAGAGACACAATTGCAACCTTTTATGTGGATTCTGGTGTTGGGGGGAGGAGGGTGTCTGAAAGGCTACCTGGACTCCTTTTGGGTTTTATAGCTTCTTGGTGCAGTCAAGAGGTTGGGGCCACTGATATGAGGTGGTTGGGGAGATCTGTTAGCTCCTCAGACATGTCTTGGTGTGAATTGATGCCACCTTTCTGGAAGCCACTTGGGTATTGATTACATATGGAGAGCCTTGAAGAAGTGTGTGCCTCGTGTGCCCTGCATGTGCCCTGTGGCTCAGCACATCCCCACTCAGGGCTTTACACCAAGGCCCAGGCAAAGATGCTCTGGTACACTGAGAAGATACCAAAGAGCCTAATCCAGGGAAGCAGGGGATTGGCATAAATGGTCTCTGCTTTGACACTGTTTTGAATCTAAAATAATACTGCAGACATAATGTACTGATGTGGCCAAGTGTGTGGCATTCAGTTAAGCTGAAAGCAGCTCAGGTGTGAGTGGTACTGCCTGATTCCAGTTAGGAGGAGAACACGGTGCATGTATATGTGTGGTAGGAAAACAGTGGGAAACTATACACCAACATTTAAACCTGGTTATTATTTCTGGATGTTTTTATTTCAATCTTTGTGAACTTAGTGTTTCCTTAAAATTTTATAATCAGCTTTGTAGCAAAAACAAGTTAATTTTATAGGACCGAGTAGTAATATTTATTTAAATGCAGTACATAATCAACTGGCAGCTTCAGCCTCCTGAACATTGGACTGTTGACTCTTAATTTTCACAGCATGTCCTCATTTCATAAGTACAAAACTAAACTTCTATTTGTCATGTTGAAATTATAGCAGGGTCCTAATTCTGAGTCTGGGTTAGGTCACATTGCATTGTGGAATGGTTCCTTACTTCCCTGTGTGAATGAGGTCACATCAGTCTGCAACAAAGTCTTTGTAGTGAGGGGCAAGTGACCATCAGTTTCCCGGGGCCAGGCTAAGGGGGGCAGGCGAGGTAGCCTAGACGGGGCCTTCACAGATGGCCTGTGATGGTGACGGAAAAGAAGACCCCAGATCTACCTGGAGGGAGCCCCTTGGTGGATGAAACCTCACTGCAGCACACTTACTACTGAGCCACATGGCCATGCTCTGCACCTGGGGACATCCTGCTTGTCCAGCACCTCCCCTGGGCTTGCTCCTATAACAGCAGCTAGCGGAAACTGGAAAAGAGACTGCCGGTGAGTCACCCAGCACACTGCGACCGCAGCCTGCATCCCAGCAGAGGCATCACAGATGTTTGGGCCCTTGGAGAATGAACACCTGTGTGTCTTCCTCAGAGGGAAACCCAAGTAAGGTTCCCTGGCCGGGGGTGAGGGAAGGCCCTGCCCAGGGAGGAGAGCCTAAGCAGCCCATGGCACCCGGTGGGTCTTATTTCCCCTGTGCTGTACTTTGCCCTGGGAGCAGCCTGCCCTGAGGTGGGGCAGTGGTTTAGTGCCTCCCTGCTGCCCTCCCCCCTAACCCTCACGTGCTGTGGCCAAGCACCCATCCCAGATGCCCAAAGCAGCCCTTCTTGGGGTTCGGGGATGGGACACTCAGTGTGATGTGGGGTGGTGCTGGCTTCTCTCTCCTAATGACATAGGTGGACCAGCTTTCATATTGGACATGTCTGAAATCTGAAATAACCTGGAGAGACCATGGTGGCTCCAGCTTAGCTCAGGGAGAGGAATTTAATGGGCATCTGCAAGACGTGCCATGCAGAGCAGATACAGCATTTGATGGACATCGCTGATCTAGATGCAGACAAGTAGCAAAGCTTCTAAAATAACTGCTCATATGTTATGATCTATCAGTTAACTGTATCAAGTCATATTTTCATTTCATGAGTCTATAAGGGAAACTGCTCCAAATAGACAAATTCTGAAAGCAAGGCTGGCAGCTTGGCAGGGGCCCAGGGCTGAGATACTGGTAATCACACACCTCTTGAATTCAAGTGCTTGTATGTTGGAATCTGATAAATACCCCCATGGAATATGTGTGTTGTGCTTTTCTTAATAATTGCATTAGAACAAGAAAAAGCATAAGGGTTATGTTAATTTTCTGTATTTTTTGAGAAAAAAATCGAAGTGAACATCAAACTCTTTATTGCCGAAAGATGATTTCTACTGTGGTGATCACTGGGGACAGGGAGAGACAGAGAGAGGGAAAGGACCATGGGCAGGCATATCCACCCCTGTGTGAGTGGCCAAAGGCCCAAAGCCATTTGGGACCAGCTTATCAAGGTGTTTGAACACTGAGCTATGGATGTTTAATTTTATTTCGAAGTCAGTGGGAAAAATGGAAGATTTCAGAAGAAATGGGTGCCATTTATTAATTCAACAATTACCTGTGTAAGACAACATTCCTACGTTCCCTCCTAGGTGTAGCAAATTTGTTTTCTCCAACTTGGAAAATGGCATTAGGGGTGTCCTGTGAGGGCCCTGCATGAGGAATTACAGAGCCAGTATGCCTGCGTTTGTTTCCTTTGACACCCCCCACTTCCCTGCAATCAACACCATCTGGGACATGCTCACCCAGCTGGAAGCAGCCTGAAAGCATGTGGTGGGTGGGTGAGACCCCAGCGCCCCTGGGGAGGAGGCCAGTTTCTCAGAGACACCAGGATTGGCTGATTGTCGAGGTGAGAAGTGGGTGGAGGAAGGCTGTTCTGCAACTTCAGGAGCATTTTCTGGTGCTCTCCCATTGCTCTTGTTGGCTGGACCTTCTCTGATTTAGGGTGCTGAGCAGACGGCCCCATGTGTGCCGTCTATGTGGGGCTGGGATGGAGGGTGCTAATGCCAGCCCTATGCCTGCTGTCCTTGTTGCAGCCCGTTTCTGGAATCAGCTCAGAGGAAGGTGAGTTGACATTTACCAAGATCTTAGAGATTTCCCTTTATTTTTGCTGCAACTCAGTTATCAAAATCTGCACAATGCTCTTTTGCTTTGGCATGGGGAGTGTTGGTGGGAGAGGGGTGAGTGCTGCTCGATTTAGCACTTCTAAGGATGGCAGATGAGGGGACATCCACAAGGTCCATCTGGGAGCAGAACGGACATGAAAATGACCAGGCATTGTGCTTCCGAGGCCGTGAAGTGTCCGGCGGGGCAATGGCTTGTGTACCGCCTGCCAGGTGCTGCCCCAGGTAAGCTCTGTTCACAGGTGAGGAAACCAGGTCATAAAGTGATACCAGTGAGAACCTGGATTTGGATTGAGATCTGAGAAGAAAAGCTAATCAGTCACGGTAAGCATCACTGTGTTTTGTACCCTCAGTTTGCACACTTGTCTGAGTTGCACGTGTGTAAGTACAGATCCAAAACCTAATGTCACTTGATACCACCCACGATGTCCTGAGATGCGGCCATGGTTGAGCCGAGCCCAGCTTCGAATAGCCTACAATGTGCCCGCAGGCTCGTTTCCACCTTTGTCCTGCTGGGGAGCTGAGAGGGGCTGTTTGCCTTCCTCCTCAGCCTTCTGACTCTCCAGACAACTGTTACCCACTTTCAAGTGCCGCTTTTCCTTTTGAGCTACACATCTTAAGAACCTTAAATCCTCAGTGGGGTAGGTGGAACTTAGTTAAGTAAACTGTTAACTCAGGAGCATTCCCCAAAACAGTACGAAATCTGACAAACAAAATAGGTGGCATTTGTTCACCCAAACTGAGAAGAAACAAACAAGGTGGGTGGCTGTATCCCAGGCTTCGCCTTCTGGAACTCTCTCCAGGGTGCCGGCAAGGCCTGTGTGGGCTGCATGGACAGGGCCTTCATCTGGGTGGTAAGGACAGGTGGGTCTGAGTCTTTGACAGTCCTAGCAAGGGGCTTCCATGGTGATTTCTTAAAGACTGATTTCACTCAGGATGTTTGTATGTAAAGCAGCTTGAAAGCCCCAGGTGTGCAGGACCTGTTTGCTCCAGAGTGGGCCAGAGTCACGGGAGGTCAGAGGGCTTGGTTCCTGCTCCTGCTGTGCGGGAGGCTGGGGCCCGGCCCAAGGCTATGAATAGTGGGTGTTGCCTGTGTGGTGTGGTCCCTCCAGGCCACAGCATGTCCTGGGTGCCAGATGCCCTGCAGTCTGCCCACCTGGTGGGAGCCACCAGAACTGGGACGGGCATTTCTGGATCCAGACAAAGCACTGGCAGTGTGATGAAACTAAATCTCACTTCTACTTCAACTGAAGTAGCCCATATGGCCACAGCCAGCACATAGAACAGCATAGGGACACTCTTCCCTCAGTCTTATCATGTCCTTGCTCCTCATTTCCTAGCCCCAGCGGTAGCACTGCAGCCCCGCAGACCACCCCTGGGCTGCTGTTTAGTGTGTCAGCCCCTCTGCTGGGCAGGGGTAGGGGTGGGGGTGGGGCAGCCCAGAGGCCGGGAGCTGGGAGGTGGGCCAACAGACCTGCAGGAAGGGGACAGAGCCCTTGGTTCCTTGGGCTTTAGAGAAAGGCTTTGTTTGCTGACTGGTGGGTATTGGATTGCAGTTGACCCTTTTCTTAGGCAGAACACATTTAAAAGCACACATTTCCCAGATCTGAGACACACACACACATACTAGCTGAAAAAGCATAGCGGGAGGCAATGGGAGGTGCTGACTGGCCGTGAGGCGTTCAGGGGCTCTGGGAGTCCAGGAAAGGCCTCCTGTAGGGCCTGTGTGCCAAACCAAACAGCACCTGCCTCTAAACCCATGGGGCTCCAGGCTCTGTTCACCTGCCTGTCTGCAGGACTGCAGCAAAGTCGTGGAAATCACAGGACTCAGACAACTTCACTCATCTTCCCAGGGACCCTTCCGCACTCCCACCTGACACCCAGCTGTGCCAAAAAATGCCCCAGTTAAATGTTAATTCACATAGAACTCTGGAGTAGAGAGAAAACGATCAGTTTTCGAGGTAAAACAAAATGAAACTAAGTTTTGTAAAATCTCAAAGTGTTGATACAAAGAATTAAGGGTAAAAATGTTGATATAAAGGGTTGAGAGAACTAGTAAATACTTAAACATAAGACTGTTTATCCTGGGGAGGACCCCACCCAACCCTCAGAATGCAGAGGAGGCCCCAGGCTCCAGGTGGAAGAGGGAGGGGCGCAGGACGCGCGGGGAGGGCGCCCCATTCGCCTCCCTGTGAACACTTCTGGTAGAAGGCCTGTCCCTTGTGTTTTTGTCAGACTTGCTCAGTTTCCCTCTGCTCTCTCCTTGGGTGGTGGCCTGTTTCAGGCAGGCGCACCAAGGCCCCTCCAGAACGCTCACTGAGATAGAGAAGCTTTCTCGAATGACTAGGAAAAAGTGACTTCTCCCTCGGGAAGTATCTCGGTGGGTCTTTTGCCCCCAGTGTGTGCTGTGTGTCCTGGTTGGAATCATCAGCTCCTCCATCTCACTGTCTTCTAGGGGACCTGGAAGAAAGCTGGCCGGCTGCCTGCGCTGGCCGTGACCCACCTGCACCCAGAAAGACCTGGGTCCCCAGGGTCCCAAAGTCCACTGAAGGCATTCCTAATGACCAGGGAAGGTGAGCACTAAGCACTGCTGTTCGGGGCATGATGAGCTGGATTTTCAATATGCATTTTCTTTAGAAAGGAACATTTCCACTTTTATCTTAGTGGAGAAAATAGTGGTGCTTTTTTGGGAAATGCTCGGATTAAAGAACTCTACACAGATTGTTTTAACCCACCTGCTGCCATCGTACTGTGGTGAGAATAGCCCAGGCTTTGGGTTCTGTGCTGGCCTGTGATGTAGTGAATCCCTACTCTGCCCCTTCCACCTTTCTGTACAAAAGTGTGTATTCTAAAGGGCACACACACACATAGATGGCATCAAAATATTTATTGTTCTCTAAGGACACAGCCCTTTTATGTTGATTTGACACATCTTCCTGACATCCACCCCCTATTGTGAAAAAATTATTAAAGGTGTTCCCAAACAAAAGGGTGCTGGAGCAGTTTATCAAAACACGTTGAGGAGCTATTCTCAGCAGTGGGTGGGGGGGTCCTCAGTAAGGCGCTGAATAAACTTTTTTTCCTTAAACCTTGCATGCAAGGGCCAGGTTGATTTCAGCGGATACCTGAGTAGTTCATGTTAAATCTGTTGGCATGTGGAGTCTCTGGGCTTCAGGCCTGTTCCTGTCTAACTTGATAGTGTTAATCAGCGAAAGTGTTTCCCCATCCAACTTCTGATGGGGATGGCCTCTGAGGAGGACCATCCTGGGGAGCCAAGTCACCCCAGGCCTCCTGTGGACCCCTGCCCGTGTAACCCGGAGAAAGCCAGGCTGTCTGGACGGGGCTGGGGGCAGCTCTGGGAGGTAAGGTCTGCCTGGGTCAGTCACCGCCAGAGCTAGCGCCCAGGCAAGACTGTGCCCAGCCACTTCTGGGGACAGCAGACGGCTTTCATCCTCCCCTGCTCAGAAACACTCGCTATTAAGGGCAATCTATTAGAGGCAGAGATGCAGTGGGAACAGTGCAGTGTGGTACTCGAGGTGTCCTCAGCCACAGGAACAGCCAGCACCTTGGCCAAACCTCACTGAAGTTGGGTGAGTCCCTTGTTCACGTGCATTTTCCTCCCCCGTGCTGTATTTGGAAAGATCTCTGACTGTCTGCGGAAGGTCCCTTTGCTGTGCTTTAGGCCCTGATGCCCCCATGAGTGTCCAGATGTCTGTTCGCTCACCTACACAGGGAAGGGGATTCTGTGAGGGCTGACTGGAAGCCATCCTGTGCGGAAGGCCAGTCAGGGGCCTGGGAGCTTGGTCTGCACCAGGGCCGTATGACCTTGAGGGCCTAGCAGGAGAGGGTCTCGTGGCTGCGGGCACTGCGTGAGGGTGGAGGTTAGGGTGGCCTGTCCTTGGTGTGGTCAGCCCCGCATCACCGCCGAAATCCTCTAAGTTTTGCAGTATGATGTCATGCTTCCAAAGTTGTCCTTTATCTGTTTTCATGTCCTCTCTTCCCTGGCTCCAGAAGACATGTGTGATGAGGGGCAGGAGGGAGGGCCTTGGAATTACTGGATAGCTTGCGGTGCACCTTCATTTACCAGAACAGAGCCGCATGTCCCCCAGATTCCCCCAATTCTCCTTAAACCATGTCCTCATCTGCCCTCTGGTGGCACCTTCTATATCACTGCGAGAACTAGGCTTGTAAAAACAGGAATATATATGGAAGCCTCGTTTAAATTAAGATGTACATCCTCTGGATTTCTACACCCAGGGAGAGAGCCTCAGGGCTGAGTGTGTTCCCCCAGGAGAAGAGAAACCCAGCCTCCAGGACCCAGATGAACTCCTGCCAGTCAGGGAGGCCCAGCACAGGGAAGCCCTGCTTGGGGGGGACTATGCTCCTGGCGACCCTGTGAAGTAGGCACCTCTGTGCCATTCCTGTGTTGGAGAAGGAGGGAGGTGCCTTGAGTCTGTGGGTAAAGGGCCGAATAGGAGGTTGGGGGTCTGGGGCAGGGCTGGGTGGATGACATCCCTGAATCACACTACCAGTGCCTCAACACTAGACCCAGTCGTCACCGGTTCGGCTCTGCACACGATCCTGGGTGGCCCCGAGGAGCCACAGTGCACAGCCTGCGGGCAGTGACAAGCAGCCCACTGGGCACCAGAGTGGAGGGGCGCTGCCTGTGGAGCCCGGAGGGATGGGCACTGCGGTGGGACTCCCTGGGGCCAGGAGTCCCTTTGGATGCTGGGAAGGGCCCATTAAACCCTCTGGGAGCAAAGGTTTAATCCTGGGCGGTGTTGCCAAGTTGCCTGCCTCCCAGGGTCTCAGTGATGTCATCCTAGAAAGTAACTTTTGGGAGGATCCGCCTGTGGGTCACCCGGAGCAGTTTCCTGACCGCCCTTCCTGTCCTTCCACTCCTTTGCGTGTCAGGGCCACATGGGGCAGACGGAGCCTGTGGGGTCCTGGGAGCTGCAGGCAGGTGGCCAGGCCTCCAATTGCAGGCCTGACCCCTGCTCTCTGCCCCAGCTGCTGGCAGCCAGGAGGGGAGAGGGGAGGCAGAAGGCTGGTTTCATGGTAAGATGAGAACTGCTTCAGGTCAAGCCCTGCTTTCAGAAAACAAAGTTAAAAACCCAGGGGAGTGATGTTGTCTTACTAGGTGTGGCTGCCAAGCACAATTTACTTATGAAGGATGCAGGAAGTGGGAGGCAGAGGAGCAGTCGGGGGCTGGCTGTGAATGAGGCAGCCCTTCTCACAGCCACCTCTTCATTTGTCTGCCTGGCAGGTGTGCCTGGACTGCCTGCTCTCCTTCCTTGCCCAGCATCGCCCCACCGCAAGCAGAGCTGGGCAGGGGTCATCTCTGTAGCTGCAGCCCTGGCACTGCCTCCGATGGAGTGCAAGCTGGTAAGGCCCTGGGCTTGGGGAGCCTGGCTGCAGAGCCCTCTCCCTGGGTCCTCATGCCAGGTGCCCCGCAGCACCGCATGGAGCTCATGGCCCCGCAGCCCGAAGGGAGGGGCTGTCCCTTTGGCTGCTCCCTCGTAGGTGACAGTGTTAGGACTGGGAGCTCCTGCCTGAACCCCAGGCCTGCTTCCTTACCTCCTCTTGGGCTTCCCAAACTGGAGAGAGCATCAGATCGCCTGGGAGCTTCCTGAAACCTGATTACAGGCCTGCCCCAGAGTTTCTGCTCAGGGGTGTGGGTGGCGGTGGCTGCAGGGCTAGGGGACCCACTCTGAGAACTGGGCTTCTCAGAGCCATGTGATGGGGCAACAGTTACTCTGGGGAGATGCTCCACGGCCACAGGGCTGGCCTTTCCCCTCCTGAGCACAGGGAGTTTTCATTATCAAACTTTTAAAATAAAAATCCTGAATGGTTGCTTATAACTTAATTCCCAGCGTTCCTTTCAGTTGAAGGAATTTTAGAGTTCTCAACCCAGGCTACACATTTGGTAGATGAGGAGTTTTAAAATACTACAGAGACAATTTAAGTGGGGAAAGAGCAGCAACAGTATTGAAAACTATGTAAAACTAAGTCTTTTGTGATTCTTATGTAAAGATCATATGGATTTAATTTTATTTAGTTTATTTCTCCTTTAGTTATTTATTTTTATGTAGTTTCATGACTTTATGTATTTTTATGACCTTTTAATGTCATTTTTGTGTAAAGGGACATTTCTGCTGATTTTAAGAGGTCAGACTTTTCTTCAGATGGCTTGACCACAGTAGCTCTGGTAATTGATAGGCTTCAGAGAAACAGAGTCACTTTACCACTCTGCTCATTCATGAGCGTTTTCTAAGTGTTTCCCCTTCATGCACATTCCATCTGGGACCTCAGAGTTGGGAGGGCACGTTTAAGAGCCCGTTTGGGAGCATCCTGGCCTGTAGTCTTTGGGATGTCTTGATTTGTCTTCACGGATGCATTTGAAATTTCTTTCCTTCCCCTTTGCACATGTGTCCCAGGGTCAGGGCTCCTGACCCCGTGCCAACTCAGCACTGACCCCTGGATGAGCTGGCTGTCCCTACCTTGGAGTGGGCCTGGCTGTTCCCCAACATCACCCACATATGCTCACCTCTCAGACACTGCACCAAGAGAGGAGAAGAGGAAAGATCCCAAGTGCAGGCATGGTGGATACTCAGGGCGCATCCCTGTGACAGGCCTGTGAGGTCACCCACTGCACAATCGGGTCCCTCCTTGCACTGTACACCACAGCCCACAGACCCTGTGCTCATTTTTTTTAGAGGTTCGTGCCGATCGTGCGCCCCTTGTGAGCGCCCAGAAATTGAGCTGCCCTCCGGCTGCTCTGTCAGAAGAAAATGGAAAGCTAGAGACGCCCACTTCACCGGCTCCCTGGGAGAAGGTACTTCTGAGAGTGACTCCCTTCCACATGAGGGGCCAGACTTCCCTTTGAACAGCTTGTGTGTCCAGTCAGCTCATGGAAGCCGCCCCGCCAGCAGGAGTGAGTTAGACATAGGTTCTTGTCTGTGTGTGCTGGTGAAGCAAAGTGAAGCTGCCAAGCTTGAATTCTGTTGGAACAAACAAGGATGTGGCCCAGAGAGAGGGAAACAGGGTGCAGATGGGGAGCCGCCCCCAACTGCTGAGGGCTTCTTGCAGCCCAAAAATCTGGAACACTGTTTTTGTCAGGAGTTGGGGAGCTCTTTGCAGGCCCCCATTAAGTAAGACCGGCCTCCCTGGAGCTGTTGAACTGTACAGGTCCTCCGGGAGAGGCTGCTAGAGGTGGATGCTTGAGGGACGAAAGGGGCAGGTGTCTCAGCCACATAAAGAGTGGGGAGACAGCACAGTGAGGTGGGGCCCAGAGAAAAGCGAAGCCCCCTAGGGTGCCCTGCTCTTTGCTGAGAACATATGCCATCAGCTCAGAGCCTGCACTTACTTGGATGTGAAGGAATCTGTTCTGCAGAAGATCCTGGAGCCTCCTCAACCCTTGGGGGACATGACCCTGTAGTCCAGTCTGCAGTATGTCCCCAGGGGTCCCCCAGGCTCACACCTGGTGCCTCTGCAGGCCCTCGCATGTTCCTGTTGGGAGCTCTACACGCTCAGCTGCCAGTTTGGGGAGGGAAAGTTCAAAGGTAAACTTCCGATCTGCGCAGGAGGTTGGGGAGAGGTTCATTTGTGGGTGGTATTGCTGTGTTTTCCACACTGTACAAGGTTCACCGCCACACACACAATCCCCTGAGGTTCTCAGCAGCCCTGCCAGACACACAGCAATCCCAGCTTCTCAAACTTGTTGCAGAGCTCCCGTGCAGAATCCGATGTGAGGCTTAACAAACACAAACAAAACCAAACCGTGCCCGAGTCTTGCTTCTTGGGCTCCTGGTCAGTTTGCTGTGGGTTTGTGTGGGGTGTCTCTCACCCACGAACTCCCGGCCTGCACCTGCCCCAGGTCATTCAGGTGCAACCAGCCTGGGCAGCCCTACTATTAGCACTGGTGGATGCCCTGGAGTTCAGCCACCGAGTCCCAAATTCCTTGGTCCTCATGATTTTGTGGCTCGTGGGGAGAGGGGGCTCCACGGTTCTGGTTGACCTTGAGCTCACATGCCACACACAGCTGGCTGTGCTCCCTGGATCCCAGTGGAGCAGGGCCAACTCAGTGTCAAGTGATGGCCTGGCCGTGTGGGGCTGTAAACCAGGGCCCTGGGCCTGTCCTGTAAAGGTGAGATCCTACATCAGGTTTGTAAAATGCTTCTGCACGGAAATAACAAGTATGTCTTTCTAACTATGAGAGCATGTGGAAGAGCATTGTCTCTCAGTGGAGTTGATTATAACAAGATTGGTTAAAAGTCCTAGTAGGTTAAATGTTACACATAAGGTTGATAAGCAAATTCAGTTCTCTAGAACAAACATAAAATGAATCAGCAGATTTCTTACCACAAGGAAATGTCATGGTTATGGTTATAAAATCAGCTGCTATGGTTCAGGTAGGAGGCTGGGGATGTAGATGAGTCTTGGGTTTAGGATGACAAGGCAGTGAGCACCCTGGGTGGGTGAGGGCCCACCACCCTGACTCCTGCTGAGCCTTGGGGTGAAGGCAAATACCCCCAGCCTTCCTGCTTATTTTCAGGACAGAATGCTGAGGGCTGGCTAAGGGCTTTTTGTTCTCAGAGTTTCTTCTCTTTAAAACTGTTTCTCCCATGAAAACTTGTGGCTTCTGATCCAATTCAATTTTTGTTAAAGCCAAATCAAAAATACTCAGGCCTTTAATAAATGTTTCCATCATTCACTATTGCCAGGTCACGGGGCCTGGTGAGGTGGGTGTGGGACTGTCCTCAGTGGTGCCAGCCAGCTGACCAGGCCTCCCAGCCTGAATGCGTCCCTATCACCTGTCATTCTCCTGGGTTTCTTTGTGTGTCCTCATGTTAGCCTTTAGCACGACTATTTCAACAAATTATTCTGCTAACCATTCTAGTCGTGGTCAGAAGCCCTTCCTATTGGGGGAGGCATGCCATACGAAGAACAGCTAAGGCCGCACCTTTGGGGAGCGGGTACAGTCAGGATGTGTGGCCACCTGGACAGCCAGAAGGTTTCTAGGCATTTCAAAGGCAGACCATTTCTAAGGTTGCACTTGCTAAATTATTTTATGGCAGATCAGCCTAATTTGGTGGGTACTATAAATGTGAAACGTGTGTAAGTGTAGAATTCAACCTTTGGCAGCATTTTTTTGCCTTGTAACTACCTAGAACATTCCTCTGACATTCTCCTTGGGAATTCTTCTACAACCTGATGTCCTGCCTCATCCTGCAGTGACTCATCACTGATATGAAGCACCCTGGCTCAGTTTGCCTCAGTTTACTGCACTCTGCACCTGCTTCTCCCGAATTCCACGGTTTACCCATTTATCCAGATTGTATACCTTCACTAGGTGGACAAAATACCACTTCCCAAAGTTCATTAGTTACATCTCCATGTTAGCAGACCCATGTTACTCTTTTCCCAGAACAATCAGCTGCTTCTGGAAGGCAGAAGGAAGACAAAGGGAGCGTCTGAATTCACCCTGGGTGTTTGCAGGCTGACAGTGTGCTTGCTGAGGACACTCCCAAAGTCAGGCGGTAGGGGACACTCAGCCCTTGCTTCAGTCGTGGTCGCCACGTGGTAGATGCTTGGCAGGTCATGAAAGCTCCCAGCCAGTGCTCTGCTCCAGGCACACAGTGCCTGCCACACCTCAACCCCAATTTGTCTGGCCAAGCCCTTGGCCTCATCTTAACCCTGCTTCCACTCCAGCCACTGGTCCTCCTGTCTGATCTTTGGTTACCACAGGCATGGAGGGCCGAGCCCCATCCCCCTGCATGGCTGCCACCCTGGAGGCCCCACAGCTAACCTGGTACCCCTACATGGGCTGTTGGGACACAGCAGAGCCTGGCTCCATTTAATCAGCTTTCCTGGGCTGACATAGGGTGTTGGCAGGTTGCCCCAGGCTGTGGGGATCTGTGGCTCTTCCAGCTTCTGGTGCTACTGGTTGGCATTCTGTCACTATGGACATACCCCCCAAGGGGAAGCTCTGGGTCATATTCAGCAGCCCCTGCCCTGCGGCTACAGGAGGGGAATTTCTTTGGGGCAGATATGGCTCATTTGTGCAGCTTGAGCCAGGAATTGAATCCCGGAGCCCACCCTTCCTCTCCCAGCTTTGTCCAGTGTGGTTAGGAGCAGACAGCCAGCGTCGTCATCCCCTCTGCTTTGACAGGGATGTGCTGAGAGCCTAGCCTCATGCCCAGTGGTGATATTTTGCCCTCTCTACTGCACATCCCACCGTGGACCCGAATGCTGTCAGTACAGAAAGAGCCACTAGAGTGTATAGTTCCAGTCAGCTGGGATAACCCACTGGAAAGCTGTTCCTTGGGATTCTGGTCGCAGCCTTTCTCAGTATAGTGGCCAGGCTGGTGCTTCCAAACATAGGCCCAGGATCTGCTTGTGCACTGCCTCCATATCCTTCAGTGTGACAGGCAGAGGCCCTTGGTCTGAAGCCCCATCTGCCCACCCTATCACCATGCCCCCTGCTCACAGCAACCCCACGTGCAGCTGCTGCCAGCCCGCCTCCCTGTGTCCCCAAGAGCCTGAGGTCCCTGGGAATGGGGATTGCCTGCTTTCTTCACTGTCTGAGCCCAGCACAGGGCCTGGCATATACCAGGGGCTAGCAGACATTTTTGAAGGAAATAATGTTACCTTATCAAATGTACGAGGTTTTCATAAGCACCCCTTAAATTATTCCACCCCCACCCCCACCCACAGGACATTTTGGAAATAACCCGTGAAGAACTATCAAAGGTTGTCAGCAGGAAAACATGGGCTGCTCTGCATCGGGGTGGCCACACTGACAGGTATGTCACTAAGCCCCACTGGGACCCTGCTCTTCTGGATGACACGGGGTCTTGTATAGACACCCACTGGCCTGCGGTGAGCGAAAAAGAGCACCCCTGGGGTGCAGGAGTGTATGAAGCACACACAGAACACTTCCTGTGATGGAAAAAGAATGGCATTTTGAAGCTGTGATCATGTTCAGTGAGGCAATGTGTCCACCACCACCCGGAGTGCTGGCAGCCTTACCTGATGGTGCTGTGTAAGATTTTGTCACCATCACAGCTGTGACATCTGGAAACATTGAACCTTACCAGGTTAGGGTAACAGATACCAGGGCAACTAGCTGTCTTGTTCGTGTAAAACCCAGAGACTTGAAAACAGTAGTATTAGGTGACCTGCAGGGTATTATGCTAAATGGAGTAAGCCAGTCACAAAAGGACAGGTACTGTAGGATCCAGCCACATGAGGTCCCTAGAGGAGTCATTCACAGGGACAGAGAATGGAGTGGTGGGTGTGGGGGTCAGGCCATGGGCAGTAGGTGTTGGATGGCCCAGGGGTTTTTCTGCCCAGGGGGACAGTATCGTGGACCCCCAGCTTCACCTGCCCTAGTGAGGGGTGCAGGACAGGCTGGTGTTGCCAGGGACAAGGTTCCTAGAGCAAGTGCATGGCTCCTGAGTTCTCAGGCTTGGTGGTCTAGGCATGACCCCCTCGTGAGGCCCACTGCAGCCCATCAACTAGCTGAGGCATCAATGGACAGCTGTAAGTGGGGCCTGTGACGTGGGGCATGAAGGGGGTCCTCTAAGTGATCCTCACTTTTGCTGGCGGTGGTCAGGCCCATCACATCCCATTCCTGGCCACTTCGACCTTTTGCAGGCCAGGCTCAGCAAGCAGGTCCCATGTACAGGAGCAGCTGCCTGGCCTCCCACTGGTCCGGGGGGATTCCCAGAAGGCCTGGCCCTGCCACAGGGAGCACCCAGCCCAGGCTGTGGTCCCTGAACGTCAGAACACGTGAGGACAGGGACCTGCCCTTGGGTGAGCCATCTGGAGTGATCCCTGGATTGGGCACAGGTTTTAGTAATGGCTTCAAATATGCTCTACTCTTCAGTGGGACTTTGTCCCAGAGCTCTGGCAGGGCCTTGCTGGCTCTGTTACTACCTGCGCCGCAGCCCTGTGTCACTGGAGTCAGGCATGGCCCCTCCAGTAAATGCGGGATGTACATAGTAGTCAGGTGGGCCACCAGAGTGAATGCAGCCCTGCAGTTTTCCTTCCCTTTTTACCTTTTCCTTCATATTCAGAAGCCCCCAGGAGCCTGCAGTTACAACCTTGAGCTTACGGAGCTGGAGCTGCGGTGGCCCCAGCTCCAAGTGCCGACAGATGTGCGCAGCTGGGAAAGCCAGCGGTGCAGTCTGCAATCTGCTCCAGGTTGGTGTCTGACCTACGGGTGAGCTTTCATGGGAAAGTGGCTGGCCGGTGCAGGTGGCCCCTGGGGTTTGTTGATATGAAGCATATGTTGAATTTCTGGTCCTTTGGACGCTGCTCAGGAGCTTGTAGCATAACTTAACTTTGTCTCCCCAATAAGAGAAAATATATGCCACATTTTGATGTCTGCCAGAACATCATCACTCAGCTGCCCACTTCAGTTTACAACTGACCCTATGAAATAGCTCATTTTCTATTATCCCAGCCAGGGAGCAGCATGAACTTGAGATAATAATCATTGCCCAAATTCCTGATAAATCATGCTTGTAATTCCAGCTGGTGCCACGGGGCACATCTTGGCTGGTGTGCCATTCCCATTAGAGCCCATACCTTATGGTTCCTTTATTTTTCAAGTATGAATTATCTCTAAAGTCTGCCCCACACTTGGGGCAATTTATAGGAACCCATCTGAGTAAGGGAGGCCCCCTGCCACCCCAAGGCTCTGGCCTTCTAATCCTGGAGAAGCACCAATGTGGGTGCCAGGCTAGGCCATGTCACGACCCCTCACTGCCCTTGCTTCTGTAAATTCCAGTGCACCTGTCCTGCGGCAGGCCCCTGTAGCCTGGAAGCAGAGATGCCCTCCTGTGCCACTGGACCTCTGCGCTCCGCGGAGGACATGATCCCAGAGCTGTTTCCTGGGACTGACGTCGCATCAGCCACTGTCATGCTGGAGACCCCTGTCAGGAGGGCCATATCTGCCCAGACCAGCATGCCACCTTCTCATTCTCTTGCTGTGCCCAGAAGGTAGGATGAGGGTGGCATGGAGACCCATGTTCCCTCTAGACCCAGACTCATGAGCCACACCCAGTGAGGTGGGGACTTTAATGTCATCCTTGTTCACCTGAGGGCTGCTGCAACTGTGGCTAGAACTGTCGAGTCACAGTACATTGGGCCACACAGATTCCCGTTAGAGCCCATACCATATGGTTCCTTTATTTTTCAAGTCAAGTCTTATCTGCAGTCTGAAGTCGTATCCAACTGCATATATCTCTAATCGGGCGTGGCAGCATACGTGGCCAGGAGGGACATTCAGGGGGCATGGACATTGGCTATCCCTATGCTCAATACACTTCCACATCCACGACGTTCTCTGCTTGGAGGCTTTCCTTTCCTGTGGTTTATTCTGCTAGCTTCCTGTGCCAGCACCGTAGGCATCAGTCAGAGCAGCTTTTGGCACATGTGTGTGATGGAAAAGTCTTGTATCCTAGGAAGCTGAGTATGGAGGTGTCCGGACAGCTCCGTCTCCCCAGCTCACTCCACTTATTCACGGGACAAATTGAAGCACATAGACAGGATGGTACCATCCCCACACTGAGCACCCTCCTGGGAGCATCCGAGGCAGTGACTTTCAAGGACACACCTGTCACGTGCATTTCTTCAGTGAGGAGGGAAAGTGTTTACCTGTTGCTGTGACTAATAGGCTAGAGCTGCAGCTCTCAGTTAGCCGACGTCAGTCTCCTGAGGGCTTGCTGGCCACCCAGGGCTGCTGACTCTGGGCCTGCAGTGAAGTCATAGAGCTTGCATTTCTCACAAGTGCCCAGTGATACTGGTGCTGCTGGCCCAGGGATCCCACTCTGAGAACCAGCTTAAGTGAGCCCTGCCTTCAGGTGCTTTCAGGCTTCTTTCAGGCCTCCTGTCCCTCCTGGTAGCACCTCCCTGGGCTTGTCAGGATGCTGTGACATCTGAAGTTGCCTGCCTTTCTCCCCACAGTGCCGACAGCTTCCCCCACGAGCACCCAGCATTCCTACCTGGTCCCGCTCAACTCCGTGCCCTCCCCCGGTGTCGCCTGGGAGCCCTGGAGCTGGGCCCTGCTGATGCAGCATGTCCTGCCACTCACAGCCAACCAGAAACCGTCACTCAGGTGCCCCCAAGGCTGGGTGTCCGTGTTCATGTGGCAGCCCGAGCGTCTCTGTGCCTGGTGACAGACTTTGGGGACCATTCTGGGGTTCAAATGAGCATCCGCAATGTGTCTGGGGATGTGGCAGTTACCGCCTCCCACCGGTACAGCAGAGGTAGGCAGGGTCCAGGGTCAGTGTGGAACGCGGGGAGACACTGTGTCCTAGGACTTGCGTAGAGGGGGACGACCCTCCAGCTCGCTTGCCGCTTCTTTGTCCTATGATACATGGGCTCAGGGGCTGGCCTGTGCCTGTCCTTCATACCCTTTATCTCAGAGGATCCTGTCAGCTCGGGGGTAACTGGCCGTTTAGAGGAGAAAATGCAGGCTGGGGAGGCCAGGGTTTGTCTGCTTTCTCCGTGAGGGGAAATTCTGCACAACTGTGTAACTTGCTTAGCATGTCCTTCAGGTAAACACACACACACACCATTGCACACTAAATCTTTTGTGCTAAAATTTTGAACACTTTTCATTTAGACCAAAGGGAGAAAAAAAATCTTTATACAGGCATCTTGGCATTGGAGCCATTCTGCTTGGACAACTGCTAAGGCCCAGATGATGGGGGCCTAAGTGTGAATTCTGACATCCTGCTTACCAAGAGGATTTCACATGTTTCTTTCTTTTCATTTTTTAAAAATTGTTTCGACTGTGGTACATTCCCAAGGTTCAAACCCACAGGTTGTAGAAAGATGTC
This sequence comes from Manis javanica, assembly GCF_040802235.1. Taxonomy (NCBI): domain Eukaryota; kingdom Metazoa; phylum Chordata; class Mammalia; order Pholidota; family Manidae; genus Manis; species Manis javanica. The sequence goes on along the minus strand of NC_133161.1, from coordinate 99,191,910 downwards.
TGGTCACAGGTCCCTCCCCATGACAGTGCTGTTTCCTATTGGTCTAAGTCAGTGTGCTCTCTGCACCTTGCACGCAGACAGAATGATGCTGCTCAGTCCAGCTCCCTGCTCACCTGCATACATGCCCGTATCTCAGGGATGTTTCCATGTCTGCACAGAAAGAGCTCCTCTGTTCTTTCATGTAGTTGCAGAATATTCCATTGATTGGATGCCCCAAACCCACTTAATCTTCAAATTGGTTGTCATTGGGAAATGGAAAAGTTGCTAATATTGGCTATTAATTTTGTGCCCTCCTTTCTTATTGAATTCTCACACTGTTCACAGTTATCGTGAACTTGATTCTTTAGTATTTTCCTGTTATGTAAACATGTTATTTACAAATAATGATATATCCACCCCACACGTCCAGCCTGACACCTGTAGCTTCTTCTCTTATTTGACGACATTGGCTGGTTCCCCAGAACAAGGCTGCACAGGAGAGATGATGGTGAGCATCTTTGTCTTGAGATGCTTCCACCTTCCCATTAAGCTTGATGCTGGATTTGGCATGGGTATAATTTATCATGTTCAGGAAGTTTTCATCTTTCCTCCTTTATTGAGGACTTTTTTAAAATCAAAATTGTCGAATTTGTTAAATCCTTTTCAACAGCTGTGGAGCTGATTTTATGATGTTTTTTCTGGCTCTCTAGATCTACAGATAAAACCAATACCTTAATAGTGAATCATCCTAGAGTTCCTAGGACAGAAAAATCCACTTGATTTTGATGTATCTTTAAGTGTGCTGCTGAGAGCAGTTTTCTGACATCTTACATATGATTCTTCCATTGGAAACCTATGGGACTAGTCTGTAGTCACTGTTTTGTGTAAGACTTTTTGATTTGGGTTATCAGTGTTATGTGGAGGTGTTCTTTACTTTCCCTTTGTCCTGAAACAGTTTGGATAGCTTTGGAAATAGTTCTGTTTTAGAGAATTTGCTTATGATCCTCTGTGACCGGTATTTTTCTTACTGCCTCTATTTTATGGAAATTTGTGTTGAAATTGTCTATGTCTCTTGTAGTTATCTCTTATATTTCCTTGGAAAAGTATCCATTACCCCCAGTTTTCAAACTTATTTGCATGAAAGTGAGCAAAGTAGATTCTTAGAGTTCTTTAAATTTCATGAGTGTGGTTATTTCCTTCTGTCATTTCTTATTTTCTGTTTTATGCTTTCTTCTCTTTTGTTCTTGATTAGGTTGGGCAAATTGTCACTATCTTACCTAAAGAATCAGCTTTCAAATTTCACTTTTATCCTTAAAGTGTTTTATTTCTGCTTTTATCTTTACTTCCCTCTTCCTGCTTTTATAAAGTGTTCATGTTTTCCACCTTTAGTTGAATGCTGAAATTATTTGTTATTATTTAAATTGAAAATTTTCCACATGTCATATGGCCTTTTTTATGTTACAGTTGCATTATTCCTCATAGTTTTATCCAATCGCAATAAGCAAATACTTTAGTCATTGTTTTGACTTTAAGTTCTGAGGTTGTCTTTGTAGTTCCAAATGTGGTCAGTGTTAGAAATGAAAATCTGTGACAGCCAGCAGGCTCTAGGAGGGTCACAGCCATGTGTGCCTCCACAGCAAGGGTGCTGGAGCTTGGCACCTGCCTGGGGAACCTTGTGCTCCCTGTGTCCCAGGAGCCACTGATTCCATGAGTTGTGAAATCCTTTTATCTTCCTGTGAACAATGTTCTTCTGATAAATGATCTTAATCCATTAGGAGCAGCTCCTGAATTTCCCATTTTAACTCGTATAAGAATCTTTCATATACTAAGTAATCTCCCTCCCTTCTTTCATCTTCCCCTCTACCTGACCCTCCCTCTGTCTCTCTTCTGTCCCTCCATCTAACCATCTGTCTCTCCCTCTGTCTCTCCTCTGTCTGTCTCTGCCCCTCCCTTCCTCCCTCCTGATCCTTTTTCTTTCTGCATAGCATTAGTTGTAATAGAAAAAGTTGCTTTCTTCCTGGACTTGCTGTTTGCAGGTGGCGTGTGTGTGTGTGTGTGTGTGTGTGTGTGTGTGTGTGTGTGTGTTTAAGGCTGTATTAGACCATTGAGACTTTTCATGCACATAGTTCTGTGTGTGCTTTAGATGGCCTTTCTCTGCTCTGGCTAATGGAGCTAGGCATTTGGTGGTGTTCCTGCAGACTGCCCTCTACCTCCACAGAAGCAGAGCGCCCCTCACAGATGCAGTTTGTCTGGACGGCTCTTACACTGCCCCTGCTCCCCGCCTCTCACAGTCAGACCAAGTTCAGAGAGACTCCATCTCTGCTGGCTCAGCCATACCCCCACGATGCCTGCAGGGTACACCCCCACAGCATGAGAGGGCATGCGTGCCTGTGCATGCACTGCTTCATGATATCCACTACCTCGGAGTCCTGCTACTGACCTTGCTCTGGGCCTCTTCTCTCTTCTCCCTCCAGCAAGGAATCCATCTAGGTTCCTGTTCCTCCATGCTGGACATCTGCTGTCTGTTTTGGAATCCGAGCATGCTAGCCACTTCCTAGTTTAACAACACCAATTTTGAATGATCACCGTTTTCCTTTTTGCTTTGGGATTAACTCCTGGAAGATTCAGTGGGTACCTCACTCTGTCTCCACATTCAAATCAGAGCTTGCTTAATAAATTTTAAATATCTACAACTTTAATACATGTTAATTATTTTCTTCATTGCTTTAAAATAAAGAATTGCTGTTACATCTCTCAGTAGGGGTTTAGTCTGAAGTCAGTTTGTAAGTTGAGTATGTAGAAAACTTGATTGCGTATAGAGGGAGACACAGTCCCAGTGCCAGTTCACCGAGTCCCTAGAGTTCTCTCAACTACTTGTCCTGACTTGGAGTCATGATGAGCAATTTATTGCTTTACATGTAGCACGGCTCTTATCAAGTCATGATCCCTGTGAATGTGGTGAACTGCATATGTGTCTACTTCACTTCCTGCTTATCATCAAAATCCATGTGCAGAATTTGTTTGGACACAGCTGTGAGAAGCAGTGTTATAATAAAGCTGGAATAACTCTATAAACAATGTCTCAGCATTTAAGAGGTAGCTTCCAAGGTAGTTTATAATTTGGGAGGACGTGTCCATATTTCATACCTATCATTTTGGCATGTTTCCTATAGGACGCCCTTCCACCTGACCTTGGCTCATCACAGAACCCCCAGGCCTCCTGCCCACTGTCTCATCTGTTATTCCTCCTCAGACATAATGCTGTGCTCTCTGAAGTCATGCCCTCTTCTCTGCTTCTTACCATGCTGGCACTCACAACTTTCCCTAGATCCGGGTCTTTATTCCATCTAATTAGGTGCAGAAAGTGCGCTCTCAATCCCTAAGAGATAATTGCATACTCTATGCCTCAGATGAATTATTTAAACTCTTTGAGCTTCAGCTTTTGATTCTGTAAGAATGATTGGTCATTTGGTAAACATTTGTATTTTAAGTGCTTTGTGATGAGATTTGGGGACAAGGAAGGAAGACAGCACAGTGAATCCTGAGAGGCAGGTGCAGCCCCAGTTCACTGGTCAGGTGTCAGGTAAGCCACGCCTGCCGGAGTCATTAAATGAGGGTTACAGTAGGTGCAAGCTGGCCTGAATGGAGACGTGAGGAGGGACACCGAGCAGACAGAAAGGTGGAGCACGGGCACAGAATAGTGAGAGAGAGTGGGGCCTGGCTCCTTAGGGGCAAGTCACGGGTATGTATGAGGGAGCCAGGAGTGGGCAGGTGGGACCAGCTCAGCTAAGGACTTCATCCTGGGTTCCCTCAGAAATGACCAAATGCTTTAAAGTAGGGAATCAAATGTACAACTGGAAAGCACCATGTGGGGATTGGTATAAGGGATTGCTAGATTGCTAAAGACTCTTCCAGCTCAGTGGGATTGTACCAGTAATCTACTGCTGTATAACAAACCACCCAAGACTAGTGCCCTAAAGCACCATCATGTGTTTAGCCCGTGGTTCTGCTGGGTGTCCCTTGGGGTTAGGCTGGTCTCTGATGGGCACATTCATGGGTTTGCAGCCACCTGCCTGTCAGCTAGCTAGCTCTGCTCCTGGAGGTGGGCTGGCCATTGGCCAGGATGATGGGGGTGCCAGTCACATGTCTCGCAATTCAGGGACTAGCTGGGCCTATTCATGTGGAGCAATACAAGGTCTTAAGACAAGCAAGTAGGAACAATGTAAGCATGGTCAAGCCCATTGACTATGAGACTCATGCTGATTCAAGGTATGCTTGATGAGAATTGATGCAGTCATACCTTAGTTGTGTTGTAAGCATGTGAAAACAAGGTGAGGATGGGGCCATTTTTGTAATCTGCTGTGATAGTTTTTTGATATGTATCTCCTTGACTGTTTCAGTACTTTTTGCCTACTGTGGGATGATGGATATTTCTATCCTTGTGAATAGTTTCTGCTGCCCAGGGCTCACCACATAATTCTCAGGGCCCAGTGTACAGTGGCAATGCAGCACCTCTTGCTAACAAAGCATGAAGAATTTTAAGACATCAGAGCATTAACCCCACCCTGGGTCCTGTGCCACTGCACAGCTGTGTGCCTATGGAACAATCTTCCTGCAGATGAGCAGAGCCACCTCTGCTGTGTCCGTTCCCACGGTAGCCCCCCAACACACCCTTCCACATATGTAAACGATCCAGAGAATGGCATCCTTTCTTTTTCTAGAGGGAGTCTACATACTTAAAGCAGTTATTTATGATGAGTTTTCTGGAACTGAGAAAGAGCTTGGGCCTTACTATGTGAAAATCAACCATGAGGACGTATCTGTGTTCATGAATTCCAGCAGCATCCACAAGGATGAGCTTCTGGTCTTTGCTGGTTCCCACCCAGATCAGAAAGGTGAGACCTGCACCCGGAGTCTGAACCCGCCCCAGACCTCAGCTCTGAGTGCAGCATGACCTTGTTCTGTGTTAATCTCATTCCAGTTATGATAGTTCTAAATTCAGACTCATATGCACATACTGTGCTCTGAGGGGGGCATGAAGATGAGTCATATGAAGTCCTAGTCTGGAGCTTGCATTCCAGTAAAGGCATTAAGGATGGAAAGATGAGCTGGACAGAATAGCGCTTTAGGAAGGATGTGGCCAGGGCCTGGGGGTAGGATGTGTGGGTCACCACAGAGATAAGGAACATCAGAGGCAGGAGGTGGCTTTGATGAGGAGGTCAGCCACAAGGAAATGGGTTTGAGGAGAGCATTTGGGGGTGGCCACGAGACAGCAAGTCAGAGAGGGGTGAGAGGAGTGCTGGAGGTCACTGAGCCCTGCTGGTGCCTTACCATGTCAGCTCCTGTCCCTGCCTATGAGGGGGCTTCGCATTAGCTCAATCCCACAAGGGAGGCCCCAAAGCTCAGGGGCCAGAGGGTGGGAATGGAGAAGTCCACAAAATATCAGCAGTGTAGAGAAGAAAGAGGCCCGCCACATTTAACATTACAGCAGGTGAGTATGGGCACCAGAGGAGGCCACCCCAAGAGCATTCACAGACAGGGGACATCCCAGGACAGGGAAAAGGCAGGGGCTAGTGGGGCACGTCCACACAGCACATTCACAGTACCAATGTGTTCTACACGGTCAGCCTTGTGGAAACTCCATCTGAGAAATGGCAAAAGAGGTCTGGGAGCTTTTTTAAGCTGTCCCCTATTGGCTCTATGACAGGAACAGAATTAGAAAGTCTGGTACAGATTGGTAATTGGGCCCACCTTGTGCAAGCCGTAAACCGTGCTTCACTCGCACTGACTATCAGACTGGTCAGAATGGAGTTTGAAGCATTGTTAGTTAGCTGACAGCCCCTTTATCTGTGGGATATTTATTTTTCAGAAATTCTAAAGTGTCAATGAAGAACAAAATATCCATTTTACCTTGTCATTGTCATAAATGGTCATTACTCTTTATAGAGAGAAAACTACACAGAAGAGCAATACTTCTTAGAAAACCCACCTGCTTTGTAAATATCCTTTTATGATAAATGAGTTCTAAATCTTTTTAGACATCCCAGTGCTCTTCTGGAACATGGTGAGATGTCTGGATTCCATCCTCCTGATACATGCATACATGTATACACATGTGTGTTCACACACACACACATGTGACATTTCACATTACATTTCAGAGAGCTTAAAAGCCTGGACCCTGTTTAAAACTACTTTGACGTAAAAATCTGCTCAGTGTACACATTGAAGAAATCCTTAAATATAAGGGCATCTACCAATGCAGTTAACATATTTCAAAGGATATTAATGCATTTGCTGGTTAGCATGAAAGACATTCTTGGGAGAGAGAAACACTTAAAGAAAGTTTTAATGAGAAATTCTAGTGATTAAATTAATGTTTCCTAGGCTTGTCTGATTTCAAAGCACATGCTTCAAAATTTGAATTTATTGAAATTTAAGGAGGGAAAGTAAAAAAAAAAGGGAAATTGGCCATATTTTATGTGAGCCAAGTTAAGTAATTTGAAGAACTTTTCACCCGTGACTTCTTTTTGTTTTCATTTTAGGCACTGTTGTTCAGCATCGTTTTCCACCCACTTCCTCATATAACGTGTCCTTTGCTTCTCTGACCCATGAGGTCAACAGCCAAGCTTGGCCACACGTGCCTGTTTCATATCAGATGCAACGTACGTTTTTACTCTAATTCTAGACAAATCTCACAGTTAGTGATTCTCAAAAATTGCAGACAGCACAGGATTCTGAGATGAGCTCAGCTGAGATTTCTATTTGCCCTTGAGCTCCCTGTGTGTTCACCTGAAGTTCATTCTAGGGCTTTCCTAACACCAGACTCAAGGTGCCAAGGTGCAGAGTCATCTGCCGGTCCCCACACCACACCCTCGGGCAGAGCTCCGCAGAGCTGCCCTCGGCCCTCTGTGCCCTTGGCTGCAACACCTGCCAGGCCCCGGGTGCACATCCCATGCCCAGCACTGTGGCCCTGAGTGGGCTCAGTGGCGCAGCCTGACAGTGGGAGGCTGGGGGCCTTTCTCCCTCCCTGTAGCACCCACCTGCTTTCCTCTGGCAGCCATCTCTGTATACACCAATGGAACTGTGTTTGCCACGGACACCAACATCTCTTTTGAAGCCATTACCAAGGAGAGGATGCCCCTGGAGTTTGAGTGGCATTTTGGGGACAAGCCACCCATGAGGACAACGTCGAGCAGTGTCAGGAGGAGGCTCAGCCGCCCAGGGTGGTACGTGAGGGTGTGGCAAGATGGGCTGTACCAGGCGGTCGGTCTTGTGCTGCCCCAGAGGGATGCCAAGTGCCCATGTGCGCCCAGTGCCACAGCACTTCTGGAGCTGAACCAAGCACAAAATTTATAGGAAGGGGCTTCCTGCCTTCCTCTGCTGAGCTAGGTGGGGGTGGGAAGTGAAGCCAGTCCCCAACCTGGGCCCAGGCACCTGGCCCACCTGCAGCCTAAGCAGTTCTAGGGAACGTGGTTGTGCTCACCCCAAGATGGCCACTGGGGGGGCCACAACCATTCCTGCCTCTCAAGTCATGTGCACGTAATCTTACCTAGGTGGCGTCTGGCCATCTGTCCTGTATCCCCCTCCCCCCAGGTACCATGTGAGGGTGGAGGCCTCCAGTGGTGCAGGCTGGGTGGCCTCGGAGCCCCGGCGCATCAGGGTGCAGAGGAGAGTCGTGGCCAATCGGCTCGTGTCCGCTGCCTCGGCCCTGGTGAACACCAGTGTGGCCTTTGAATGCAGAATCAACTTTGGCACCGATGTTGTTTACCTGTGGCACTTTGGAGATGGTACCATTGCCCTGGGGAGCAGCTCCTCCAGCCACATCTACAGGAGGTAAGCTGCTCGGTGGACCCAGGCCAGCCAGCCCTCAGGGTCTGGGCCAGGGTTCCCACACAGCTTGGCAGATATTAAAGGGAGACAGTAAGAACCAGCTTGTTCTCAAGCTCTCTGTTTGGGGGTGGGGATAGGCAACAGATCATTTCAATTCAAGGGTCAAGTGCTACCAGGGAGGCACAAGACGGCATGGGACACTTCTGTATAATTGGACATTAAATCTGGATTAAGTATTTGCAACAGGGGACAGTGGGAGCCTGGGAGGGGCCAGGCAGCCTGGTCAGGACACGGAGAGGCATAGTTACATCCACAGGCTGTGGGGGCGTGGGGAGGAGGGCAGTGACGGTGGGGGAGCTCGGGAGGGATTCTCAGTGGGGCCTCAGTGTCACCCTGAAGGGTGAGGGCCATATGCCTTAATTCAGCACCCCCGTAGCCCCCACTGTGGCCTGAAGCACTGTGCAGGCCCAAGGAGGAGCCTGCCTGCCCGGGGGAGCCACAGGCGCAGGTGGAGCATTGCAGTGTCAGGAGGGTGACGAAGCGCAGGCCAGCCTGGGCCGGAGCTCCAGCCAAGTCCGTGGGCAAGTCCCACCAGTGGGCACCCAGTTGCCACAGTACAGAGCCTTGGACTAGCATGGAGCCTCTTGCCCTGGCATATGAAATATTAAAGTGCAGAAGCATCCAGAAATGTGGCCCGTGTGGGCCGGCAGAGCCAGGAGATCACAGGCCCCCTTGGGTACAGGAACTCCAGCAGACCCACCCCATGGCCATGCCACGCTTCAGGGCATGCCTGACTGGTCCCAGCACTGGCTGTCAGTTTACAGCTTCTCCATTGGAAATAGGTTTCACTTAAGGAAGGGATTGTGAGACAGCCCTGGGCAGGCTGGGCACTGGGTCTGGAACTGGAATGTGCTTTGGAATCCTTCCTTGCCCTGGGAACTTTGCCACCACCATCCTCTCCTGAGTTCTCTGGGCTTTCCACCCACCTGGACCATGAGACTTTGTCATAGGGCCTGCATTTGTATGGATACTTCGTGATGGCAAGCGCTCTGGTCCCCAGATGCTGGGATTGTGGTCTTCTGGCGGCCACTGTTCTGTTTCAGATTCAGAGGTCTTGAATGGTTGTGCATTCCCCATCATCTCCCTAGTAAACCAGGACCTGCTTAGTCACAATCTGTCTGGTGTTCTCTCTCCCATCTGGCATCTCCCCATAGCTGGACCCTCTGCCCCTCCCTGGGCTGGCCTTGTCTCCAGGCTATGGGGCCTACCCTGTGCCTTCTGGGTTTGCAGGAAAATCTGTCCATGGGGCAGGGACAGAACAGGAAGGTCATGTCCTAAGAGAACCTGTCATGCAACCTAGGACCCTGAGGACCACCCCTGTGGGGCACAGAGGGGCCAGGCCATGGCTGCCAGGAGGGTTCCCCAAGAGGGGTGCAGTGTGTCCTCTCCTAGGTGGTTGTTTCTGGTACAGCAGGTGACACCTGTCTGGGAGCTGGGTGCCTATCCTAGGCCGGGTGGGAAGCTGGTCTATTAGCTTGCCAGCCACTGGCCTCTGTGGAGATGAAACTCATGACTCAAGTCTCCTGTTTCATCTGTGGGCTGTCCAACCACCGGCTCCTCTAGTTACACAGCTGTGGGATGGTTACAAAGGAAAAAGCAGGCTGATGTGTGGCAGATTCACCCCTCCATGGTGTATGTTCTCCCTGCAGGGCAGGGGGCTCACCATGGCCCCACTGTGTGCATTTCACCCTGCAGGGCAGGCAGTTCACTGTGGCCCCATTATGTGCATTTACCTTCGAGGGCAGGGGTTCACTGCGTGCATCTTGCTTTCCAGGGAAGGGGAGTTCACTGTGGAGGTCCTCGCCTTCAATAATGTCAGCGCCGCCTCCCTGAGAAAACAACTTTTCGTTGTGCATGAGCCCTGCCAGCCACCCCCGGTGAAGAACATGGGGCCCGGGAAGGTGCAGGTAGGGCCGGCGGCAGCCATTCAGCACTCCTTCCTGTGCCTCTCCTTGTGGGAACCAGCTTTGGGGAATGAAGGGGACTTTGTGCAGTTGATCCTTCTGCGTCTGACACCTAGGAGCCTCTGTGCGGGCCTCTGGGGGTCCTGGAGCTGAACAGAGGCCCCATACCCAAGCCTGAGACAGGGGAAGCCTTGTCTGGCCTTGAATTGGGCCTTTATTCACCTCTGTTACTCTGGTGTTCTGCTCAGCCTGCTTTGAGAGGCTTCCTTTAAATTGGTGTGCAAAGAACTGAAGCATTTTGGGAGAAAGGAACATTTGAATTTATGAGATACCAACAGCCAAAGATTGGTTATTTCCTGAGCACGTCTTGTAGGTTAGAAAATGTAGGACTGCTTTCTATGTCTTTTATTCCTCTAAGGCCTCTGAGGAATTTAGGGCAAATTATTCTTCTCAGGGCAAAAGTGCTCCAATGACACTGGGAATTAAAGCCAGCAACTCAGCTGCATTTGCCAAATGCTTTCTATGCCTTCTGCCCTGGTGCTCAGTTGCTGGGCCCTTTGAGTCTGGGGTCAGGCACCTCCCATCCCAGATGTAGTGGAAGAAATCAGGGAGCGCATGGACAAGTCCCCAGGGCAAGGCCCTGGTGGTCCCAGGCAGTGGGCTCCCTGGTAGTGTGCTGTTTCCTTACAGACAAGACCCACACCCACCACGAGGCCACCGCCTGCCTGCGCAATCTCACAGTTCTGTGCCCTGGAGTAGCAGGTTCTCTGGGTGGGAGGTGGACACAAAGTCAAGCCAAAGCTAACAGTGGAGACTGGAAGCAGCTCGGCCCTGGGGAGAGTGGTCTGGGCTTAAACCCTGACTCTGCACTTGGCTGGAGACATGAAACATGGCCTTCTCCCAAGTTAAAAAGGGTTGCGTTGAATGACCCATCTTCAAACTCTTTATCAGCTATAAGGCAGGGTTATTTTCTCTAAATGTAGTTGAGAATCTTCATTTATAAAACAAACAAAACAACAGTGATGATTCCATTTCTTTCTTTATACTTTCTTTTACACATTTTCTAAATATATAAAGAAAAAGAGGGAATCATCTGAAATGGAGTCAGCGGGAGCTAGCCACTGTGTCTTGAGCACTTCTGCCCTGAAAAGGAAAATGTGCTCTAAATCAGAGGCCTCGAGGGAATGAAGAAAATAAAATGCAACTCTGCTTCTCCTAACCTATAGTAGGTGCTCAGGAACACTCGTTTCCTGTATTTTTCTGAGGCTTCTAACAGATGGTGTGTATGTGCGTGCATGTGTGTTCATGTGTGTGTTTGCACACATGCATGTGTGTTTATCACAACTGGGTCACTGGGTTACAGTGCCCACTTTCTCTTAAATAGTCATGTGTTTACACAAATTTACTGTGAGGGTACCCTCGAACCACATAAAAAAATTCTGTCACTTTAGTATCCTTATTTTCAAACATCTGTTGTGTCCAGTTTTCAATCACTACAACTTAACTGGCAACTACTGCCTGTACACACATCTTTTTGCACGTCTGTGGGATTTCCATAGGAATAATTCCTGCAAATTACTAAACCACAGGACATTGACCTTTATGGGACATATATGAGCCTTGCCAGATGTCCTCCTTGTCGCCAGTCACACATCAGCACCTTAGAACCATCTCTCAACTCCTCAACCCCTGGCCATTTCATTATTTTATATCTTGGTTATTATTAATGGTTAAAAACTGGCATCTGGGTTTTAAAATTAGCTGTAACTCAAAAACTTGAGCAATTTTGTGGCAAATGCCAGAATGATGTCACATTTGAAGGAGAAACAGTAAGAAATAATTAAAAAGTGATTAAATGATGACTAAAGTCAAAGAATGCTGAAGGTAAAATTCCATTTTTTACAAACACCAGTTTTTCTTAAATCCCATTTCCCAACTCCTTCTGACACTTTTTCCTTTCCAACTTTCTGGGAGCTCTTCATTAAAAAACTTTCCAGCGGGAACCTGGCACTGGTCATCTGCCCAGGGGTGGGGTTGCCCAGCCAGGCAGGGTCTGCACCCATGTCCTTTGCTTCCTTCTGTCCTGTGCTGCGTGACTGACACCAGGCTCCAGGTGCTCAGGGTCTGGCAGGTGGAGGGGACTTGGCAGAGGCAGGGTGGCTGGCGCGGGCCAGGCTTGTAGACTCGCAGGTACTATTTCCCCCTGTATCATTGTCCCTCTGACTTACTAATGTTACCAAGGATGTGTTTGTATACTTATGAAGTACAGTTGAAAATTTTTGTTACGGAAAAATCTCCAACATAACTGAAAGGAGAGACCACAGTGTGATAAGCCCATCACCTATGTTGAGCAATCATTACAATTTTGGCATATTTGTTTTCTCTGTTTCTCTTTTCGATGAAATACTCTAGTCCTTCCTAGACATCATGACGTTTAACCCTAAATACTTCAGTACAGCCCTCTAAAAACTAAGAAGGGCATTTTCTTAAATAAACACTATGCTATTATCAAAACAACTAACAGTGGTTTCTTAATATAATCTCATCCTAGTTTATAATCAGGTTTCTCTAATTGTCTCCAAAATATCCTATGCAGTTGTTTATTTGGGATGCACAGAAGTTCTCTTGTTTTAAGAAAAAAGATAGGAAAAGGAAAAAAATGGAAAACCTTTTCCTCAGCCAGTCTACAAGGTTTCCAAAAATGTAGTTTGTTCAGTCAAGGGAGAAGGAATGTGTAAATATTTCTCTTAATTCCCAACATCCAGAGTAAGAAGTGGGGGCACCAGCTACCTGCACTGGTAGCAGATGAGTTGTATGTGTTTTGTGGGGGGACAGGAAGCCCCTCTGTCTTAGCATGATGTCTATTTTTTCAGTGGTGTCACCCGATTGTAGACATTATCTTTAAATGCTTAGGTGGTTTGTTGGGGCCAGCTGGATTCTCTCTGAGCCGGATCTGGTAGCCTTCTGCAACATCCCTCTAAATCCCGGAAGGCTTCCTCCCTCCTGGCAGCTACCTGCTTCAGCTCTGGAAGTGATACACCTTCCATGGAGCCCTGGGCCTTCTAATGGAAATCAGCCCTGGGGTGCTCACTGCTCCAGGGGTGTCATTGTGTCAAGCTATTTAGTATGTGTTGATAGGGAATGCACCTTCAAAATAAATTAAGGCATGATTTCATCTGATGTGTCTGATTCAAAAACATTACTGATGTATGTAGTTCACCTGCTTTTTGAAAATTTTATATTTGAATTCTCTCATCTGAAAATCTCAATTCCTGTAACATTAACCTCATTGTTTATTAGCATTTTTCTAAATAAATAGGTGAAATACTTTCAAAGTCATAACACCAATATTACCACCAGAAATAAAACTTCTTGGTAAGTGAGCTTTCAGATTTATTTGTAGTTCTTTTTGTCCTTAGAATATATCCTCAAAATATTATATATTAAAGTCATCTTGAAATATATTTTTCTTGTATGTTACTTGCTTAAAATATAGTTACAGTCCTTTCTTTCAGCTTGTTTCCAGTTACAGAGAATGGAAGGCTTTTTTTTTTCTCTTTTTGACTGACTTTAATTTCTGAGTATATAAAACATTTACATGATTTCAGTCAAAGCATACAGTAAGGTATCAGTTTGTATTTTATTTTATGGCTCACCTATTCATGTCTTTGCTCCTTTTTTTATTGCAGACTGAACATTTCCTATTGATTTTAAATGATATTAACTTTGTCGTATATTGTACAAATGTTTTTTTCTCTGTTGATTGCTTTGTAAAATTATTTATATTTTTTGATATTCAGAAGTTTTAAATTTTACATAATCGAATCTATGAAACCTTTTCCTTTGATGATTTCCCATTTTATGCTTTAAAGGATTTTTTTTCCCCATTCTGAATATATGTTTAAATATTATTCTTTCTTCTCATTAGTTTTATATTTTGACTTTCACTTTTGTTGTAAAATAGATGGCATATTTGTTTTGGGGCTTTAAATTCCATATCTAAGAATCCCAACCTGTGATTAGACAAATATTTGGAGTTCTACCTTAGAGTTGTTAATAATTTACTCTGCATTAGGTGTGATGTACATTTTGAGACTTCTTGTTTTGCTTTTTAAAAATACTTGTTAATTTCTTTTAATTTTTCTTCTGAGGTATATACAATAAAATGCACAAATCTTAATGTGCAACTCAATACATTTTGACATTGTATATACACTCGTGTAACCATCACACAGATCAAAATATCAAACACTCTCACTAGTTTTTTTCCCCTTCATTTTTTTCACCCATTCCTCTACTCCTGTCTGTTCTCTATGTTTATGAGCCTATTTCTGCTAGTTTGTTCATTTGCTTTATTTTTTTAGATTCTCCATTTAAGTGCACATAAGTGCAATCCTGTGGTATTTATCTTTGTCTGACTTAGCTCACTTAGAATAAAATCCTCTAGGTCCATCCATGTTATTGTAAATGGCAGGAATCTATTTTTTTATGGCTAAGTAATATTCCACTGTATACATGGACCACATCTCCTTCATCCATTCATCTATCCACAGACATTTAGGTTGTTCCCATATTTTGGCTGTTGTCAATAAGGATGCAGTAAACACAGGAGTATATGTATCTTTTCAGATAGGTGATTTTGTTTTCCTTGGGTAAATTCCTAGAAGTGGAATTGTGGGACTGTATGGTATTTTTGTGTTTACGTTTTTGAGAAACCTCCATCCTTTTTTCCATAGTGGCTGCACCAATTTACATTCTCACTAGCAATGTAGGAGGGTTCCCTTTTCTCCATATCCTCACCAACACTTATTTCTTGTCTTGTAGATAGTGGCCATTCTGCCTGGTGTGAGGTCATATCTCATTGTGGTTTTAATTTGCATTTCCCTGATGATTAACAATGTTGGACATCTTTTCACAGGTCTGTTGTCCATCTGCATCTCTTGTTTGGAAAAAATGTCTTCATTCAGATCTTCTGTCCAGTTTTCAGTTGGATTATTGTTATTATTATTATTTTTTGGTGTTGAGTTATATGAGTTCTTTATATATTGTAGATATTAGCCCTTTTCTGTATATATCATTTGCAAACATGTTTTCACATACAGTAGTAGGTCGGCTGTTCATTTTGTTGGTGGTTTCCCTTGCTATGCAAAAGGTTTTTAGTTTGATGAAGTCCCATTTCCTTATTTTTGCTTTTGTTTTCCTTGCCTGGGGAGATAGTTGCAGAAAAAATTGCTAATGTTGATGTTCAAAAGCCTATGTTTTCTTCTAGAAAGTTCAGTAACACATAGGTCTTTAATCCATTTTGAGTTAACTTTTGTGTACAATTTAAGAATGAGATCCAGCTTCATTCTTTTTCATGTAGCTGACCAGTTTTCCTAGTACCTTTTATTGAAAAGACCATCTCTTCCTCATTGTATATTCTTGCCTCCTTTGTCATATATTAATTGACCATCTATGTGTGGGTTTGTTTCTGGGCTTTCTAGTATGTTGATCTATATATCTGTTATTATTCCAGAACCATACTATTTGATTACTCTAGCTTTGTAGTATAGTCTAAAACCAGGGTGCATATTACCCCCAGCTTTGTTCTTCTTTCTCAAGCTCATGTGGACCATCCAGGGTTTTTTGTGATTCTACACAGATTTTAGGATTATTTGCTCAGTTCAGTGAAAAATGCCTGTGATATTTGGTGAGGATTACATTGAATCTGTATGCACAGGATAGCCATTTTAACAGTGTTCTTCCTATCCATGAGCATGGGACAGTTTTTCATTTATTTTTGTCTTCTGCAATGAGAATATCTTTTCCTTTACACAGGTGTGGCAGTCCCAGCCTGTGAGACTGAGAGTGACGTTTGAATCTGCCATTCTCTGTGACATTTCCCAAGGCCTTTCCTATACCTGGAGATTCATGAACTCGGCAGGGTCTCCAGTGCCTCTACCTCCTGCTGTCGCCACCCACAGGCAGACCATCACTGTGCCTAACTACTTCCTGGAGCCTGGAAACTACACCGCACTTGCCAAGGTGGGCTGGCTGGCTTACCATACCACTTACTTTCGACCAATCTTTGAGCAAGAGCTCAGCTCCTGCAACTCCAAACCCATTCTACCCAAGAAAAGTGGGGTTGTCACCAACAGGTATGGATAGAATTTCAAGAAAAATGTTTAATTCCTTTGAGAGAATAAGTTTTATGCTCAAACGCTGGCAAAGTAATCAATTAAAAATTCCTTCCTATTAATTTAATAAAACCTTTCCAAGCACAAAGGTTGGAGGCTGAGACCAGTGACAAGAGCTCCAGGTGCGAGGCTCTGGTTTTTTTCAAATTGCAGCAAACTTTTAAAAGAACACTTTTGAATACTGTGTTCATAAAATGTTCCACTGTTCCTGAGTTTAAAAATATTTGCCTTAAATTTCATTTATATTTTTTCAAGGCCATAACGTGTTTGGGGGTTAAAAGATAGCTTAAAGAAAGTAAGTTAAATGAAATCCAAGACCATGGAGATGTTTACTGGGGACAGAGAAGGTTTGAGAGCTGGAATATGTACACGTGTGGAAAGTGGTCCCTAAGGTGTTTTTACATTCACAGGCCTCAGACACCCTAGTATTGTGTGTTGACACAGATTTGTTCAGAAAAATGTTCATGCTCTCACAGACTCCGGTCGGTGCACAGAGGGTTCTGTATTGACACAGGTGCCTGGTTGAGGTGCCAGGCAGATACTTTTTCCTGTGCAGTGCTAGATGCTGGTACCAGCTGATGCACATGGAGACTCACCACTTCCTTCTACTTTAAGATGCATCCAGGCCCAGCGCGTGCCCCTCGGTGCCCTGGTGACACCTGTTGTTCACGTTACAGGTGCATGTGGAAGGAAGCACCGTGCACAGCACCTACAGTGTTGGGGTAGAGGTGCGGGCCAGGGCCCCCGTCAGCGTGGTCTCTGAGGGCACACATCTGTTCATCCCCAGAAGTGCCTCATCCACCGTGGTGCTCACGGGGTCCCAGTCCTATGACCCAGACAATCCCAGGGCCACTCTCAGGTGAGCAGCAAGGGGCCATGCTCCCACCTGTGGGATGCAGCCTTACTCCTCTCCCTCTGTCTGCTCCACACTCAGGCTCCAAAACATTGGGAGAGGGATTTAAAATTCTTCCATCATCATTTAAAAGATTTTAGGTACCTCAACTCTTATTAGTTGAAGGTTTCACTTAGGATCCAAATATAAGGGAATTTTGGGAAAGGGTAGAATTAAAACATGAGTAACTTCCTAAGTTTGAGTTCATGATATATTTTGGAATACAAGGTTACACATTGTCTTAGCTCAGGCTGCTATAACAACTACCACAGACCAGGTGGTTTATAAAGAACAGACATTTATTTCTCACTGTTCTGGAAGCTGGAAGACCAAGATCAAGGCACCAGCAGATTCAGTGTCCAGTGAGGCCGTGCTCGTAGCCTGCATCTTCTCTGTGTCCTCGTGTGGCCAAAGGGCCAGGGAATCCCTGTGGGCCACTTTATAAGGATATTAATCCCATCTTGAGACTCTACTCTCTTGGCCTCAACACCTCCCAAAGGCCCACCTCCTAACACCACCTGCTCGGAGGTTGGCTTTTCACATATGAATTGTGCAGGACACAGACATTAAGTTGGCAGCACATAAGTCACTTTCTTACTAAAATTCTTACTTTGAATGATGTATTTGATACATGGAGGCTTGATTTCAGACTGGGACACATCTCCAGATAGGTGAGTCCTTGTAGGTGGAGGCTGCTGGCTCAGACATTGATCCTCCTTCCCATCCACACCTCCCCCCACCGGGCAGCCTCACTGGTGTCCTGACATGGTCACCATCCATGCAGTAGTTACCCAGAACACATGTCCCCTAGAGGCCCTACCCAGTGCCTATAACCCAGAGCATGCATCCTCTGGACCCCATCCAGTGCCCATAACCCAGAGCAGGTGTCTTCCTCCAACCCTGTTCAGTGCCCATAACTTGGAACATGCATCCTCTGGACCCTGTCCAGTGCCAGCGAACATGTGTCTTCCATGGACCCTGTCCAGCTCCAATAACCTGGAACATGTGTCCTCTGGACCCCATCCAGTGCCCATAACCTGGAACAAATCCTCCATGGACACTGTCCATGCTCTGATCTCCTAGAGCATGTGTCCTCCGGGCCCTGTCCAGGGGTGGGTAACTCCAGGCAGATATTGACATCTCCTGCCTTGCCCCGGAAGCCCTTGTCTCTGCTGGTGGAAGGACCCTTCCTGCCATCAGGCAAACCCCTTAGCAGCTGTTCCTTCTTTCCTCTCCCACTTCCAGTCGTCTGTCAGGAAAGCCCGCCAGCTCTGTCCTGGTGGGAGCGCCGTCCTGGGCCGGACTTTGATGTCTGTTCACAGTGACCACACATCACCTGGCTCTACTCCTGCTTTCCACAGAGCAGTGGATGGAGTCCCTTAACCACAGCTCACACCTTCCAGGGCTGCCTTTCTCTCAGGGGAGGCCTGTGTGTTCCCCCGCCCTGCAGGCCCACCACAAACTCTGGATGCCCTTGATGCCACTGCCTACATGTGGGCAGGGAGGGAGCTGTGCTCAAATGCTACCTTCCCAGAGAGGCCCCGATGGTCTTCCAAAGTGACAGCAATCCTGTCCTGACATTTCCCGCAGCAGTCTTCTCCCTCCAGCTCCCATAGACCATGGTCGGCAGTCCATGACACCCCAACACCCACTTCTGGAGGAGGGGCTCTTGCTTGGCACATCCCCTGGGTCTGTGCATGGTAGGCATTCAGCGCATGGTCACCAGTAAGCAGAGCTGCTTTCTCTCTGCCTTGTGGCTACATGCCCACTGGCTTCCATGGAGTGAGGGGTCCTCTTGGGCTCCCCATACTGTCCACCTGCAGTTCACACACACGTGCCTTGGACAGTGTACACACCACTGCACACCTCCCCTCCCCAGTAGACAGAGCTGCATCTTGTTCATCTCTGCACCTGCCCCCTGAGAACCCAGTATGGGGCCTGAGACAAAGGGCAGTGTGTGCCAGCTGAAGCGGGTGGAATCCTCTCCCAGGGAGCAAAGAATGTCCCTATTGAACCCTGGAGGATAGTGGCTCCGCAAGGCTGTGAGGTGGACATCAGTGCTGCCGCCTCACAGCCTATGTACCAACACAGGGCTTAGGACATGGTGCCTGGGTTCAAGTTGCCTACAGTCCGGATAGGGAAATGGAACTTGGAAAGATCAACAGTGCCTCGAGGGCTTGGTGGCACTGTGTGGGGCTCAGTGTAGTGGGGTCAGCACTGGCCCCACCTGGGCATGAGTGTCCCAGTGTGTCCCTGACTGGAGCTGTCTGCCTCAGTGTGCATCCCCCTAGAGTAAGGCCCGCTCAAGGCTGGGGGTGGTGCTGATTGTCACATGAGAGGATACTGATCCTGAGGTGGGGGCTGAGGGGCTTCGCCCCCTGGCCAGTCTACTGGTTCTCAAGACCAGGCAACTCCCTGGGATACAGCCTTCCTTTGGGCCCATGTAACTGCCAGCATCAGAGGCAGGTTGCTAGGCACTGCTCGGGGGTGCAGAGGTGAGTGGAGGTGTTGAGGTGGCAGGGCAGGGCAGGCTGGAAGGAGGGGCATCCAGGACTGGTGCGCTGGGTGTGGGAAGTTCAGCAACCAGGAAGCAGGTCTCCAGGTCCTTCAGCAAGTGAGCCAGGTGGGCCTGCCTGCCTTGATGACGGCTCCCACCCTGCACTCAGCAGAGAATAAGGGATCTGTCTTGCCTCCCTGACCCACATGCTTCCTTGCAGGCCCCCTGAGAACCTGGATAGTGACACTGTGTCACCTGACCAGCCATTGAATGTTCATGCAGCCCTCCAATGCTTTTCCCACAGATACCACTGGAAATGTACTGCAGCCAGCTCCCCTGGGAGCCCCTGCTTCACCACCCCCTCTCCACACAGCCTGGGCACTGGGGCCCCCACCCTCTCATTTGCAGCAGACACTCTCAGCCACAGCTATGACCAGTTTCTCGTGACGCTGACGGTGTCCAGCAGTGGCCGGAACTCTTCAGAGGCACAGGTGGTCCTGTCCACCCACCTTGACACACTCAGGTATCACCACTCTGCTTCCCTCACCAAGCAGGCTGGGGATGGGGGTTAGCCACACAGCTTCCCTACTGCTGAAGAGAAAGGCGGCTGGGGAAGGTCCGGGGAACCCTGCTCTCAGGCTGGCCTCTGGGCAGAACTACTGGACTAACACTGACATGAGCGGCTCCAAATGGGAGGCACCTCCCTTCCCCACCCCGGGCCGTGGCAGCTGCCCTAGGGCAGGGTCTGCTCCAGGGCTCTGGATCATGGCCAGAGGAGGCAAGGGCAGTTCAGAACTTCTGCCCAGGGCCTTCGAGACATCACAGTGGCGGGCTCCCCTCTGACATGGAGACTGCCAGGCTGCAAAGAAATTCTGAGCACAAACCAAAACCCCACGACATGGGGGGTGGCCCCAGACACTGAACCTCGTCGGGACTGGGTCACGGAGGGAGCCGGCTGGGGCAAGCAGGACCCCCAGTGCCCACAGCTCTGCTCATCACCTTGGAACTCTGGGCGGGCAGGGCCGCTTCCATCATCGGGCCTTTGTGGTGTCCGAAGCTGTGCATGGAGGCTGCGGTCCCGTTGTGTGAGGGCGTGCTGTCTCACCTGGGAAAGGCCCGCACCACATGGCTCAAGGTCCCTCCTGACCTTGGCCTTCTAAAGGCCCCCCCAGTCCCACAGGAAGGAAATCTCTTGAAGCAGGCCTAAGGCAGCAAGCAACCCCAGACCACCTATTCCTCACAATGCGCTTGAGCAGCAGGAAAAGACACTGGAGGAGTGGGGAGGATGCAGGCTTGAGGGACAGGAGTGCAGGGCCCATGTGTGGGTGTGGGGCAGCCCCAAGGCTAGGACAGGATCTGGGGTGGCCGCCCCTGTGTGCTGAGCTTGGCTGGAGTCAGACTCAGGGCCGTGGGGCCAGGGAAGCCGACATCTTCTCTGAGGTCAGTGCTTCGCCTCCTAGGACCTGGCTGGTGTCAAATGAGGTCACGGGGCCAAGCTCGGTGCAGGCTTGGTCACCACGTGGACTCGGTCATATGGGCTGTGTGTGACACTACTCTGAGTCACTAATTAAGGCCCAGCAGGGTGCTTTAAACCTGCCTAACACAAAGGGATATGGCCACAGCACCTCAGACCTGATTTGCATGTTCCAGGTTCGTCCACATCTCTTGGGTCAACTTTAAAGACATCTTCGTTAACTGGAACGAAGGGCTCTCTCTCCAAGCTGAGTGTGAAGGCTGTCGTGAGATGTCGAATCTTTCTTACTTCTGGGATCTCTTTGTAGTGAATGCAACAGAAAAGACCAGTGTAGAAGGTAGAAGTGCTTGATTGCTCTATTTTGTTGCTAGAGGAAATGCTCAGGGTTACTTTGAGATTGCTGATGTTTGCAGAACCTGCTCATTTTCCCCTGGGAGCCTGAACCTACCCCAGGGGAATCGCCACCCCCTCCCTGCACCCGTGGATATAGTTGTGACAGCAGAGAAATGGTGATGTGCTTGCTGCTGCCTGTCAGCCTCACTGCTATACGGCGGCTGGGACCCATGCTCACCGAGGCAGTGGCAGCTATGTCAGGAGGGCCCGCGTCCCATCCAGTCTTGCTCGTCCTCAGGCAGTCCACTGTGGAGGGGGCCAAGGAGCCGGGACAGAGAGCCTGGCCCTGGCATTCACTACAGCACCTCCAGCTGTGACCCTAAGACTCAGTTCTGGGGGTGACTCCATGGGTCATGACATTCACAGGTGGGGTGATGGGATGTGGCTCTTCAGTGCCACGGCTGCCAGGTTTGAGACAGAGTACTCACTGGTCATGCTAGTGATGGGAGAGATTGCTCTGGATGGCAGACAGAGGAGCTTTTGTTTTTGGCCTGGGTACAGCTGCTTCCTGCAAAAGAAGTTTGTGCCAAGCCCACAGAGCCTGACTTATTTTCCACCCACTCACTGGGGCCATACAAGGCTTCCACACGCAGAGCACTGAGTACAGCTGGCCGCAGCGGCTAAAGGAACGTGCACATGTGGAGGGCAACTGCTCTTGGCAGGGGCACATGCCCACATTCTTTAGGTAAATGGACTTCTTCGGTATTGATACTGATGCTGTGTATGAGAGAGGAGCTTGAAGGGCAAATCCACCCCGTGGCTGAGTCTCAGCAAAGCCAGTGATGGTTCCTGGCCTGATGCAGCTCAGCCTCACCACCAAAGCCTCTTGCTCTGTCTGCCACAGTGGAAAGTGGAAGCTTACTTTATCCAGGTGACAGTTTTTACAACCTTGGAAATCTTTTGTTACTGATCCTTTATTATAAATCATACCAACAACAACTTTTACTATTGCACTAGACACTGACAGGTGAGGGAGGGTTAGGGGAAGCTCTGTATCCAAGGCTCTTTCCAGAATAACCCATGCTGGGGTGGGTGGGGGTGTGCAGGCCCTCCCAGGGGCACACAGGCCCCGAGGGAAAGCCCACCCCAGGTGGAAGGGCCGGGCCAGCCGTCATCCTGCGCCCACGTGCCTGCATCCCATTGTCAGTCTGCCCGCCTCAGGGTCGGGGGGTTGCCGCCCCACGCCACTTCCCTTGTTAGGGTAGTTTTCGAATATACATCAGATTCGTTTATAACAGAGTGTGCTTATGTAATCTGTAGATCTCTTTAAACCAAATGGGTTTTTGGTCCAGATTTTTAGTCCTGTTATATGTTTGTCTAAGTTCCTTTTTGTAGAACAGTGGGGCTGCTGGGTTCGTTGGGATTCGGGGCCATCTCGAAGCTGTCAGAGTCCAGTCCACAGTTGGTGGAGTCAAGCAGAGCACATCCCTACGTCACCACCACACAGCCCTTGTGGGAGCTATTACCAAGGGCCCTGGGCCGGCCTGTGCATTCAGCCGCGGGGACACCCCCCCCAGGGTCCACGGTCATGCCCTGGCTTCCCACCTCGGGGGATGCTGCAGCCTCAGGGCAGGCTCCCTGGGAACGGGGGTCCCTGGGGCCCAGCACCCCCAGGAGAAGTTGGCCCCCACAGAGCCCGTCGTCTCTTGCCCCCTCCGGTAAGTGGGGCATCCGCATGGCCTCTGCCTCATACCCGGGCTAGGTGTGCATGGGTTCCCAGTTTTTCCCTGTCTAACCTGGAGTGCCTGGGCTCTCACACACGTCTGTACCCACCAACCTCCCTTCCCCTCTCCTCCCCTAATGGCTGATTGGTTCACTTTATCATTGACTGTTGGGTTGCACAGAACATTTTGTGCCTAAAAACTGAGAGAAGTTCATCATCATTGGGGAAATTCAGGCCCAAACCCTAGTGATGCCTCCCCAGTGATGCCATCTGGGTTTTCCACCACACACCATGCCCCAAGCCTGTAGCTAGGAGGACCTCTGAGCGTCCCTCAGACTTGAGGACAAGGAGGGGGCAGGGATAGATAGCTGACACCAGCAGCTGGACACTCTTGTGGCCTGTCTCTCCTTCTAAGAGGAAAGAGCTCAGGTGCTCCCTGAGAGGTCTAGATGCATGCTTGTGGCGGTGTCCACAGCTTGGCCCCAAACCTACCAGCTGTCCTCAGAAAGCCACCCACTACTGAGAAGCACCTCCTCTGGGGGCCAGGGCACCTGCTCCCCTCACTGTTGCAGTGATTAATTGACACGTTGCCTGGGAGGGATTTCCTCATCCACAAAGTGGCTTGGTGACTAGAAATAGACCCATTTGTGATCCATGAGGGGGGCCATTCACTGTAGGGGAGTCTGGCCTTAAAGAAGCATTGTGATATCGCCCTTCAAACAGATTGGGAGACCTATTACAGCAATATCCAGGAGGCAGCGCCGTCCACGGGGAGACCGCCAGCTGACTGTGAGTCGGGTTGTGCCCTCCCTGGCCTCTGTCCATCTCTTCTCCGGTCCACTCTCAAGCCCTCTTCAGAAGTGGAGAGAGTCCCCTTGCCCTTCCCTGATGCTGATCACCAGGAACGCGAGTCAGGGGAGCTGTTCTGCCTCCTTCGTGCTGTCTGACCCAGGCCCCCATTTCTACCCACTGGCCTCTGCCCTCTGGGTACTCTGTGCTTCTGGCCCAAAAGAGCCCCTGGCCCACTGCCCCTCTCACGCCTTGGTCCAGGGCACCATGTGCCGAGAACTCCTCAGTGTCCTTCCTGTCTTGGAGAAACCCCACCCCCAGTGGGCTTTGGATGCCCTCTCCGGGAAGGCCCCCTCCCTGTGTTGTCACCCCCCAGCATCACGTTAAGCTGTCCCTGTGTTTCAAGGAGGTGGCTGTGGGACTGCTGGACTCCCCCCGTGCCTGCCCCTCCTCCTCTGAGCTCCTCAAAGATGCTTCCACGGCAGGTTTACACCTGTGTCCTCAGGCCACCCATGCCCCTTCCTGTTCACCTGCCCACCTTTTGAACTCACCACAGGTGTTCAGTAAAAACCATGGAGTGAAGACAGAGCATGACATTCACGAGGTCACCTTCCTGAGCCCATCTGGCCCCCAGCCCACCTGGTCCCCTCACTGTGCCTTGGCTTGGTCACTTGGCTGGGAGGTTCATGTTAGCTTCCCCTGAGTGGGGCCAGCAGCCTCTGCGCCTGGGCTGTGGGGACCCTTGCTGTCGGCCTCCATTCCTGCTGCCTGCAGCCGTGTGACTGCACCACAGCCGCTGACTTCCAGGACCACACACCGGACTGCCACTCCTCTGGGATGGCCTCCACCACACTTCGAGTGACAGCCGAGGGCAGTTTCTCCACGGTGCTTCTGCCCTCTGGCCCTCACTCCCCCCAGCCACCTCAGATAATCCCTGAGGATCCCCTGCAAGGCTGCTCTGAGCCCTCCCAGAGGGAGCTTGAGCACCGCCTCTAACATGGCCCCTCCCAATGCCCCCATGTCCTCCAACACCTGCTGCCTTTCCTCACAGTCTCTGTCCTCCCCTGGCTGAGGGCACTTCCAGCGGTGCGTCCTGTTTGTTTTCCTGACTCGCTCACATGGGATTCCCGATTGCATGGCCTCTGTTGCTCTGGCTTTTTGCTGCATCTCAGGTCCCTAGGCTGGTACCTGGGCTGGGCAGGCCTGGATGCACATTTGCCAAGTAAATGGGGGCAGTTGCACGCCAGTCACAGGATGATGAAGTTCAGCTCTTGAACATGTTTAGTCCTGAGGAGGTTATTTAGATACAAGATCCAGCAATAGTGAAATTAGTTACTGATACTGACTCTGAGCCCTAGTGCTGTTAGGTCCTGGTGAATATTTCCCTCACCACCCACTGCTTGGTTTGTCTTCCTAGGGACCAACATCAACCTTCTGGGGTCAGGACCAAGTGTGCACGCTGATGAGAGCCTCCAGGAGGGGGACAACCTGCTGGTCCCCTTCCTCCCCACAGCTGGGGCCAGGCCCACCCTCCTGGTTGACTGGCCCAAGTCCCTGGTCAGCAGAGCTGTTTTCCGCAGCTACACCTCCTCTGGTAGGCATGCCAGGATGCACAGCTGTCTTGGGAGGGTCTGGACAGCAGCCCTTCAACCTCTTCTGCCACTTCTCCTTTTCATAGAAGTATTTGAGGTCATGGTACCTTATCTTCTGTGCTTATTCCTCTGTGGGCTGTGGGCTGAGGCCCTGTCACTCCAGGTAGAATCTGTAGAATCTGCTTCTGTGGCTGCCAGGAGCACCCTGTCTCTAGTCCAAGGGGAGGGCCCTGTTGGGCTTGTGCAAGGCCCAGGGCACTGGTGCTTGGAAGCCTTTTTGTGCAGATTTGGCCACACCTTTCCCAGCACAGACCAAGCATCCCACAACTGGCCTGGTGTTGGTTTCCCATGAGTGGTTGAATTTGTGATGGACACTGCTTGCAGTGCCTAACCACCTATTGTGGTGACATGATTGTCACCTCACAGAGGCTCTGGGTCTCATGGTCAGTTCATTGCCTGCTCCCCTTCCCTCAAGTTTTTCAGAAAAGGTGGTTCTAAAACCATGAGGCTTAAACTGCCCCTGTTCAGACCATCAGCCTGCATCTGGGGGCTCTCCTGTTGTCAGGGTCTGCCCCTACCTGCTGAGGAAGCCACCTAGTCACCCTGGTCACCAGCCACACCCAGATTTAGGAAGTTGTTCACAACCCCGCAAAGACTTAAACATTGCTTTGAAAAGCCTTAATCATACTCCATGGATCAATTTATAAGAGCCAAGTCTTTTATGCACTGAACCCAATTTTAACTGCATAAAGTAAGTTCTTAGCAGTGCTCTCATTGCCTGGGAACCAAGGGTGATGTCCAGATCATTGGTGCCTGCTTACTGTCCCTCTGTTGGCTGTGGAGGCCTGCACCTGACCCCTGAGCTCTGTGAGGGCAGGTGACGCAAACCAATGGCACTTCCATGAGGACAGGCATGGTTAACCGCTTCCCAAGGGATCACTGGCCTCCTGCCCTCTGGGAGCTCTGATGACTGCTCCCACAGTCCCCCTTTTCCATAGGTATCACAGGACAAACTGTGACAATAAAGCCCTACTCACTCAGCCCCGGAGAGACATACGTCCTGCAAACCTCTATAGGTACGTCTCGCGGCTGGACCTGGTGTTGGGTGATCTGCGCCTGCCTTCACTCGGCTTCCTCCTGGAACTGCAGTCGCGTCTACCTCCTGCGGGCTGGGGTTGTGGAGTGCTCTGCCCACCTCCTTCCCCTGTCACTGTTCTGCTCCTGGTTACTTCCTCATGTGTTCCTGACCCTATGGATTGGGCGGGTGTCTAGGTCATGGTGAAGGTGCAAACAGTTCCCATTTTTTAAAATTACACGTGTATTTCATTTGTTCTAGACAACTGCTTGAGTCGATTCCTTCCCTGCAAATTGGTCAATCATTTCTACAGATATTTAAAACTTCACATGTGTTCTATTGTTTTGTGGAGTCAATGTTGATTTAAATTCACCACATGGTAACCCTGTGCATTGTTCCACGTTCCTTTTGACATCTACATGACTCAGTCGGACAGCTTCCTTTTGGGTAATTTTAGACACTTTGCCCCCCTTTCTAGAGGTTTTCAGTTCCATAGACAAGTACAGAGCATTCAGCAGTTTGTGTCTGCAGATGGCTCTGGTTCAGGGTCCACATTGTGCACTGACTAAAACCTGTCATGCATTTCCAGTTTTGCAATTCATGTTGACTTCATGTCACCAAGTGGGAAACACAGGTTACCTTCCTTCTGAAAACCCAGTGGTGGTACTCAGCAAGGTCCCCGGGATCCCTCTGACCCTTGCTTTTTCTGTTATCTTTGCACGCATCCTCCTGCCCTCCACTGTGCATTTGGAAACAGAGCTCTGGGTCCTGTTTTTGGCACAAGAGAGACAAAAACAGTACAAAGCAAATCTGTGGCTAGCTTTCTCTTTTGCTGTGAAATTTGAGGGTAGAGGCCATTTGCACAGATGGGCCACACTCCTGCCGGGCAGGGAAGACTCAGCTGCAGGAAGAAGTCTGGTGAGCCCCACTCTCAGGACAGCAGCACCCTCCTGCTCACAGCTGGCCCTCCAGGGCACCGGTGCTCTCCTGTGGTAGCTGCGGGGTACCCATTCTGTCCCCAAGGCCCTGGGCCAGTCCAGTACGACTCACCCTAAGAGTGCAGGGACTTACTGGTCAGCTCGGCACAAGTGGCACCCCTTCCTATTTGATTTCCCTGCTGTGACAGGGTGTGTCTCCCAGGAGCCTGGCTGTTGACTAAGACAATGTGGATGCCACAGCACAGCATCTGCACGTAGCCATGGCACCTGCTGGCACCATGATGAGGAGCATCCTCAACATCAACATTTTCACCCATTTAAACATGGAAATCTTACTCCTGTAATTATCTCAAGAAAAAGACATCAGAAGTAAAAAATCCTTTTATGTTAAGAATCATCTTTATGGGGTTTTAACAATAGCAAAAATGGAAAATGTCTAGTGGTTGGGGAATAATATTTATGCGTGTCAGAGCTCATCTACATACAGCTGGGATTTTGAACACTAGATGGCAACAAGGAAAATATTTCTGATACTGATTCAGTTAATAAAAACAAAATATAAAATTGTATCCACACTATAATTCAAAGCTGTATTTACAGGTGCTCATGGATGAGGCTTTATGGGAACCCAGGAGACTGGAGAGGATTTATTAGCAGGAGTGATGTGTCTGTTAGTGTCTTCTAGCCTAGACTCTGATTTCTGTCGGGGTGGTCGTCTGACTCCCTGGTAGGGAGTTGGTCTCTTTTGTCCATGTGGGTCTCCCAGGGCTAGAGTGAGGCTGCCCTGCATAGCAAGTGCCCAGGAAATATGTGTTGTATTAATGGGTGCCCCACAGTTGACAGCCCCTGGAAGATGGTGGATGGGTCTCAGCCTCTTTCTGATCCCTCATGTCTAAGGTGAGGCCCAATAATCTGAATTCCTAGCAAGTTCACAGGGGTGCTTATGCTGCTTGTCTGGGGACCCCCCTTGAGAATCATGTAGTTTTGTGCTGTAGAAGCCCAGTCGTGTGGCTGTATAGTCTCCAGCGTGGGTTTAATCTCCATGTCATCCTTTCTGTAGCTTTGAAGCACAGATTCCTTGGGAAAGCTCAGCTCTACTTGACACTCAGTGGAGCCCCGCGGGACGTGGCCTGCCAGGTGCAGCCCCATCGTGGCTTGGAGGCACACACTGTCTTCAGTGTTTTCTGCGCGTCGGGGAGACCGGTACTGTTGACCTCGAGGACTGAAGGCAGCACCTTGGGGCTTGGGGCCCGCTCTCTGCATGATGGGTGCAAAGCTGAATCCTGGTTGGGAGGCCAGAGTGTCAGGGGATTTTCCTCTGTCTGCCAGTGTAGATGCAGACCTATTCCTGCCCCTCCTGCTAGCTGCTCCTTCTCAGAAATTACCCATGTGCCTCCTGAGAGGGCCAGGTTCTAGTCCTTACTCAAGGCCCAGGTCAGATGCCCTGCTCTGACACTGAGAGCCTGTCCTTGCTCCCATCTGTGTGTCCCCCAGTATGCACTGGAGGGTAGCTGCATCCCCATCACCCTGGAGAGGCCCAGACTGTCTGTGCTTCTGATGTCCTAAGGCCAGGAGAGCACAGAACCCTGAGTGACAGACAACCATAGGTGTGGGGTCCTCTGGGCTGTTTGGAAAGGGGGCCTTGGAGGTGAGTCACCCTGCATGCATGCACATTTGGGGACATGTAGCCATACCCCATAGTCCATGCCCTATGCTCTTAGGTGTAAACAACACCCTCAGGTAGAGTGAAGAATGCAGGTGGTGACATTTACTGGGATATAATGGTTTATCTGTACTCTCTTTTGCTCTCTATGGAATGGATGATAGGACTTCCATTATGAATTTAGTTACCGGATAGGAAACCTTTCCAAACACACTTTGTACCACGGGAGAGACACCCAGTATTACTTTATGCTGCCAGCTGGAGAGCCCCTGGACAATTACAAAGGTAAGTCCTGGCAAGGATTCAGGTTACTGGCTATGCTTACCTGTGGTGCTAGACCTTTTCCCCTGGATTCCCAAAACTGAGAATTGTTCAACTGTGTATCTAGAAAGTAAAGGTCTTAATTATTCATCCCAATATGTTTAATACATTTTAGTTTAGGTTGATTACCTACTTTTTGGTGCAGAAAGGACATTAGTAATATAAATAAATTAATCTTTTGTATCTTAAATTATATAACTGAAATATAATATAAGTTATACAATGTCAAAGAACATTTTGTGCATATATATTAAATATCTGAGACCAGCTGTCCTTTATTTAGTAATGAGATACATGGCATCTGGTGAATTTGGTGTTTTTCCTAGATGAAACCAAATCATGTGCTCCCGCCAATAAGAAATCGTGGGGGCAAAGGGGTGTTGAGTCAGTATATGTTGGTGTTAGAACAAAAGAGCCCTGGTGTGGACAGACTTCCCCTCTACCCCATGGCTGTGGTGCGCCAGGCTCTGCACCAACCCCTGGGCCCCAGCTGAGCTATCTAGACACAGCCCTTAGGAAAGGGTCTCAATCTACAGAACACAACCACCTCAGTGAGCCTTTGGGGGTGAGGGTGTTTTTAAGCTTCCAGATGATTCTGAGTTCAGGTGAGGTTGAGAGTAACTGATCTAGATGTTTCTTTGATCTGGGTGGGTGAGATTAATTCAGCCCAAAGTCTGAACTAGCTCAGCCACCAGTTTACTTAAGCCTCTCTTCTCCTTTAAGCCCGGCTAAAATGGTATCTCTTCAGGAAACCCTGCTGACTCCCCTAGAAACACTTGCACCCTCTTTGGGGTGCAGTCAGTGATGCCGAGCAAAAGTGTTCTGAGCAAGTCACTCTGTACCCATTCAGCAGGCCCATCTGTTTTGTGTCAGGCCAGCATGGCACACATTGCAGGGACAGACGAAAGTGGTTTCCACAAGCCTGACTCATAAATTCTTCAAGACTGAAATTCCACCCAGCTTCTGTCCTCTGGAAGTTTTCCTCAAACTGGTGCCCACCCAGGTCTCCCCACATCCTGCAGATGGACATGAAGCCCTGTCTCGAGAGCTGGGTCAGAGCAGTCATATAGGTGGGGAGCCAAAATGGCCAGGGCGTCACTCCTAAGTGACAGTCACTTCTGTCCAGACCTGGCAGTGCCTGTCATCAGACTGCTGCCTGCAGGGGCACATGGGACCTGGGCCACCATGGACCTGCAGGCTGCAAGCTGGGCAGACGTCCAAGCACAGGACTCTAGGGCTTCAGCTCAACATGGGAAGGATTTCTGAACATGAATGCATAGATCCAAATTTCAGGCCATGGTCCCAGAGCAGTGTCAGGGTGAATGGCATCACTCAGACCATTCCCAGTGCATTCACAATGACTTGTAATTGTCCACATCAATGCAGTCCTTTCTGGGAACAGCTGGACTCAAGGTTTGTGAGTGTAAACCTGAGCAGAACAGGTTCAGAGGGCCAGTGCTGTCTGCAGCAGACTCCCCAGGTGCTTGATAGACTGCAGCTTTCCTGCAGCTGGAGGGGAACCCACCCAATAGCTACTGGCTCAGAATCCTGGGGAGAAGGAGGAGCCCAGAATCAGCCTGAATAGGTGACTGGGTGGCCGCATCCAGGGACCACATCTTGGAAACTACTGGCCTTCAAAATTAAGTCCCAGATCCTTGGCCTTGTGTTTCGGGTTGAGAGTATTTTTACGAGGACTCCTGGTACACCTGTGCTTCACTCTTCCTATGTGGTGCACATGACTGGACCCTCGGCCCTTCATGATCAGGGTCACGTGCGGGTGCCCCACCCCAGCCCTGGGCCCTGTCATAGGGAGATCATGAGTCCACAAAGCCCCATCCTGCAATGCTCCTTTGTCTTCATGCAGACCCTCTGCAGGGAGGATTCTCTGCCTTTCTCTAGACCTGCCACATTTCTGTACTGAAAATACCACCCCTACCCCCAATACTCCATTGTGGAGGAGTCTGTATTTCATTCTCTGGGCCTCTACTGCCCTGGTTCTACCTGTCTGAGCTCTCACCACCTTTCTAGTGGCTACCCTGGAGCAGGTGGGGAGGAGCTTGAGGCGGGGCCATTCTGTTCCCCTGGGGAGGTCAGGTGAATGAACACCTGAGCCCTGGGAGTGAGCCATTCCCTGGCTCCTCTGGTGCACAGCATCACTTCTGCACTCCCTGTCCCTCCGGCATACCCCATCCTGCTGCATAGAGTCTGCGTTGGATGCTGGGTCTGCCGAGGGGCAGAGCTGCATGTCTGGCTCCCATCACCAACCTGGGTGCGTGGGTCAGCCCAGCAGAGTCTGCTTGTCATGTGGTTGGCTTCCACAATATAAGCCCTCACAGAGGGAGCCTAGTTTACAATTTCATCTCTGGACTTGGATGGAGCCCACCTCCTGTCCCTCAGTTGATCTCAGCATGCAAATAAGCATCTCTGCAGCTGTGGTCCAGGCTGACCGTCTGCCATGTTCCCTCTCCAGTCCTGGTATCCACTGAGATCACAGATGGCGAGGGCTTCCAGGTGCAGCCGTGTGCTGTGGCCGTGACCGTGCTGCCCCGTTTCCATGGGAATCACTGCCCAGGCGAGGATGTGTGAGTAACACCCACAGAGACCCCCGCAGCAGGTCTGCGCTTCCTTGGGAGTGGGACCAGGTCAGCAACAAGGCGGAGGGAACAGTGGCTCCTGGGAACGCTCCTTCTTGGGGGGGGGCAAAAGAAATAGCCAAGGCTCTGCCATCACTATCCTAGCTCAACCATGCATGGCATTTCTGCACATGCTTCAGAGCCTATACAGTACTTTCTTCTGTCATTTAAGCAGTTTTATTGAGATGTCACTCACATGCCATACAGTTCACCATTTAAAGTGAACAGTCTCTTGGCTCTTAGTACCCTTACAGGTTTGTGCAACCATAATCATTGATCTCGTTGTAGAACACTAACAATATTTCCCAAAATCCTTGTACTCGGGAGCAGGCACTTCCTTACTCCAGGACCCACATTCCTCCCACTGGGCCCAGCTCACCACTCACCTGCTTCCTGTCCACAGACTTGCCCACCATTCCATCAAATGGGATAATACCTGATGTGGTCTTTTGTGACTGGCTTGTTTCCCTCAGTGTAATGTTTTTGAGGTTCACCTATGTTACAGTATTGTTATGACTTCATTCCCTTTATGGCTAGGTAATACTGTCTCATGGATATCATGACACACTTTGTTCATCTATTCATCAGTTGATAGACATTTAATGTGTTTTCATGTCTGGAATTATAAATAACACTATTATGAACATAGGTGTGGATGGATGTTTTCATTTTCCTTTTTTTACAGTTTTTGAGGGGGGTATTTATTTATTTATTTATTAAGGTATTATTGATAAACACTGTTATGAAGGTTTCACATGAAAAAACAATGTGGTTACTACATTCACCCATGTTATCATGCCCCCCCATACCCCATTGCAGTCATTGCCCAACAGTGTAGTAAGATGCCACAGAGTCACTATTTGCCTTCTCTGTGCTACTCTGTCTTCCCCATGATCCCCCCCACACCATGTGTACCAATCATAATACCCCTCAGTCCCCTTCTCCCTCCCTCTCCACCCACCCTCCCCTAGCCCTCACCTTCGGTAACCACTAGTTCCTTCTTGGTGTCTGTGAGTCTGTTGCTGTTTTGTTCCTTCAGTTTTGCTTGGTTGTTATACTCCACAAATGAGAGAAATCATTGGTAATTGTCTTTCTCTGCCTGGCTTATTTCACTGAGCATAATGTTCTCCAGCTCCATCCATGTTGTTGCAAATAGTAGGACTTGTTTATTTCTTATGGCTGAATAGTATTCCATTGTGTTTATGTACCACCTCTTCTTTATCCATTCATCTACTGATGGACACTTAGGTTGCCTCCATATCTTGGCTATTGTAAATAGTGCTGCAATAAACATAGGGGTGCATATGTCTTTTTGAATCTGAGAAATTATATTAATTTTTATTTTTTATTATTTTATTTTGGTATCATTAATCTACCATAACATGAAGAACATTATGTTTACTACGCTCCCCCCTTCACCAAGTCCCCCCGACATACCCCTTCACAGTCACTGTCCATCAGTGTAGTAAGATGCTGTAAAATCACTACTTGTCTTCTCTGTGTTGCACAGCCCTCCCCATACCCCCCCTCACTATACACACATGCTAATTGTAAGGCCCCCTTTCTTTTTCCTTGCCCTTGTCCCTTCATTCCTACCCATCCTCCCCAGTCCCTTTCCCTTTGGTAACTATTAGTCCATTCTTGGGTTCTGTGATTCTGCTGCTGTTTTGTTCCTTCAGTTTTCCTTTGTTCTTATACTCTACATATGAGTGAAATCATTTAGTACTTGTCTTTCTCTGCCTGGCTTATTTCATTGAGCATAATACCCTCTAGCTCCATCCATGTTGTTGCAAAATGGGTCTGTTTTTTTCTTATGGCTGAGTAATATTCCATTGTGTATATGTACCGCATCTTCTTTATCCATTCATCTACTGATGGACATTTAGGTTGCTTCCATATCTTGGCTTTTGTAAATAGTGCAGCGATAAACATAGGGGTGCATCTGTCTTTTTCAAACTGGGCTCCTGCATTCTTAGGGTAAATTCCTAGAAGTGAAATTCCTGGGTCAAATGGTATTTCTATTTTGGGCATTTTGAGGAACCTCCATACTGCTTTCCACAATGGTTGAACTAATTTACATTCCTACCAGCAGTGTAGGAGGGTTCCCCTTTCCCCACAATATCACCAGCATTTGTTGTTGTTTGTCTTTTGGATGGTGGCGATCCTTACTGGTGTGAGGTGATATCTCATTGTCGTTTTAATTTGCATTTCTCTGATAATTAGTGATGTGGAGCATCTTTTCATGTGTCTGTTGGCCATCTGAATTTCTTCTTTAGAGAACTGTCTATTCAGCTCCTCTGCCCATT
Source organism: Manis javanica (assembly GCF_040802235.1). Classification (NCBI taxonomy): domain Eukaryota; kingdom Metazoa; phylum Chordata; class Mammalia; order Pholidota; family Manidae; genus Manis; species Manis javanica. The sequence continues at coordinate 99,157,722 of NC_133161.1, read as the reverse complement.
TTTTAATTGGATTATTTGCTTTTTGTTTGTTGAGGTATGTGAGCTCTTTATATATTTTGGATATCAACCCTATATCAGATCTGTCATTTATGAATATATTCTCCCATACTGTAGGATACCTTTTTGTTCTATTGATGGTGTCCTTTGCTGTACAGAAGCTTTTCAGCTTGATATAGTCCCACTTGTTTATTTTTGCTTTTGTTTCCCTTGCCTGGGGAGATATGTTCATGAAGAAGTCACTAATGTTTATGTGCATGAGATTTTTGCCTATGTTTTTTTCTAAGAGTTTTATGGTTTCATGGCTTACATTCAGGTCTTTGATCCATTTTGAATTTACTTTTGTGTGTGGGGTTAGACAGTGATCCAGTTTCATTCTCTTACATGTAGCTGTCCAGTTTTGCCAGCACCATCTGTTGAACAGACTGTCATTTCCCCATTGTATGTCCATGGCTCCTTTATCATATATTAATTGACCATATATGTTTGGGTTAGTGTCTGGAGTCTCTATTCTGTTCCACTGGTCTGCGGCTCTGTTCTTGTGCCACTACCAAATTGTCTTGATTACTGTGGCTTTGTAGTAGAGCTTGAAGTTGGGGAGCGAGATCCCCCCCCCCCACTTTATTATTCTTTCTCAGGATTGCTTTGGCTATTCGGGGTCTTTGGTGGTTCCATATGAATTTTTGAACTGTTTATTCCAGTTCATTGAAGAATGCTGTTGGTAATTTGATAGGGATTACATTGAATCTGCATATTGCTCTGGGCAGGATGGCCATTTTGACGATACTAATTCTTCCTAGCCAAGAGCATGGGTTGAGTTTCCATTTGTTAGTGTCCTCTTTAATTTCTCTTAAGAGTATCTTGTAGTTTTCAGGGTATAGGTCTTTCACTTCCTTGGTTAGGTTTATTCCTAGGTATTTTATTCTTTTTGGTGCTGTTGTGAATGGAATTGTTTTCCCGATTCCTCTTTCTATTAGTTCATTGTTAGTGTATAGGAAAGCCACAGGTTTCTGTGTGTTAATTTTGTATCCTGCAACTTTGCTGAATTCCAGTATTATTTCTAGTAGTTTTGGAGTGGAGTCTTTAGGGTTTTTATGTACAATATCATGTCATCTGCAAATAGTGACAGTCTGACTTCTTCTTTACCAATCTGGATTCCTTGTATTTCTTTGTTTCATCTAATTGCTGTGGCTAGGACCTCCAGTACTATGCTGAATAACAGTGGGGAGAGTGGGCATCCCTGTCTTTTTCCCAATCTCAGAGGAAAAGCTTTCAGCCTCTTGCTGTTCAGTATGGTGTTAGCTGTGGGTTTATCATATATGGCCTTTATTATGTTGGGGTACTTGCCCTCTATGCCCATTTTTCTGAGAGTTTTTATCATGAATGGATGTTGAATATTGTCGAATGCTTTTTCAGCATCTATGGAGATGATCATGTGGTTTTTGTCCTTCTTTTTGTTGATGTGGTGGATGATGTTGATGGATTTTCAAATGTTGTACCATCCTTGCATCCCTGGGATGAATCCCACTTGGTCATGGTGTATGATCCTCTTGATGTAGTTTTAAATTCAGTTTGCTAATATTTTGTTGAGTATTTTTGCATCTGCGTTCATCAGGGATATTGGTCTGTAGTTTTCTTTTTTGGTGGGGTCTTTGCCTGGTTTTGGTATTAGGGTGATGTTGGCCTCATAGAATGAGTTTGGGAGTATTCCCTCCTCTTCTATTTTTTGGAAAACTTTAAGGAGAATGGGTATTATGTCTTCTCTGTATGTCTGATAAAATTCTGAGGTGAATCCATCTGCCCCAGGGGTTTTGTTCTTGGGTAGTTTTTTTATTACCTCTTCAATTTCTTTGCTGGTAATTGGTCTGTTTAGATTTTCTGTTTCTTTCTGGGTCAGTCTTGGAAGGTTGTATTTTTCTAGGAAGTTGTCCATTTCTCCACGTTTTCCAGCTTGTTAGCATATAGGTTTTCGTAGTATTCTCTAATAATTCTTTGTATTTCTGTAGGGTTCGTCGTGATTTTTACTTTCTCGTTTCTGATTCTGTTGATGTGTGATGACTCTCTTTTTCTCTTAATAAGTCTGGCTAGAGGCTTATCTATTTTGTTTATTTTCTCGAAGATCCAGCTCTTGGTTCCATTGATTTTTTCTATTGTTTCATTCTTCTCAATTTTATTTATTTCTTCTCTGATCTTTATTATGTCCCTCCATCTGCTGACCTTAGGCCTCATTTGTTCTTCTTTTTCCAATTTCGATAATTGTGACATTAGACTATTCATTTGGGATTGTTCTTCCTTCTTCAAGTGTGCCTGGATTGCTATATACTTTCCTCTTAAGACTGCTTTGGCTGAGTCCCACAGAAGTTGGGGCTTTGTGTTGTTGTTGTCATTTGTTTCCATATATTGCTGGATCTCCATTTTAATTTGGTCATTGATCCATTGATTATTTAGGAGCATGTTGTTAAGCCTCCATGTGTTTGTGAGCCTTTTTGCTTTCTTTGTGCAATTTATTTCTAGTTTTATGTCTTTGTGGTCTGAAAAGTTGTTTGGTAGGATTTCAATCTTTTGGAATTTACTGAGGCTCTTTTTGTGGCCTAGTTTGTGGTCTATTCTGGAGAATGTTCCATGTGCACTTGAGAAGAATGTGTATCCTGTTGCTTTTGGATGTAGGGTTCTATAGATGTCTATTAGGTCCATCTGTTCTAGTGTGTTGTTCAGTGCCTCTGTGTCCTTACTTATTTTCTGTCTGGTGGATCTGTCCTTTGGAGTGAGTGGTGTGGTAAAGTCTCCCAAAATGAATGCATTGCATTCTATTTCCTCCATTAATTCTGTTAGTATTTGTTTCACATATGTTGGTGCTCCTGTATTGGGTGCATATACGTTTATAATGGTTATATCCTCTTGGTGGACTGAGCCCTTTATCATTATGTAGTGTCCTTCTTTATCTCTTGTTACTTTCTTTGTTTTGAAGTCTATTTTGTCTGATACTAGTATTGCAACACCTGCTTTTTTCTCCCTGTTGTTTGCATGAAATATCTTTTTCCATCCCTTGACTTTTAATCTGTGCATGTCTTTGGGTTTGAGGTGAGTCTCTTGTAAGCAGCATATAGATGGGTCTTGCTTTTTTATCCATTCTATTAGTCTGTCTCTTTTGATTGGTGCATTCAGTCCATTTACATTTAGGGTGATTATTGAAAGATACGTACTTATTGCCATTGCAGGCTTTAGATTCGTGGTTACCAAAGCTTCAAGGTTAGCTTCTTTACTACCTTAGTGTCTAACTTAACTCACTTATTGAGCTATTATAAACACAGTCTGATGATTATTTCTCTCCCTTCTTATTCCTCCTCCTCCATTCTTCATATGTTGGGTGTTTTGTTCTGTGCTCTTTTTAGGAGTTCTCCCATCTAGAGCAGTCCCTCTAAGATATCCTGTAGAGGTGGTTTGTGGGAGGCAAATTCCCTCAACTTTTGCTTGCCTGGGAATTGTTTAATCCCTTCTTCATATTTATATGATAATCGTGCTAGATACAGTATCCTTGGTTCAATGCCCTTCTGTTTCATTGCATTAAATATATCATGCCATTCTCTTCTGGCCTGTAAGGTTTCTGTTGAGAAGTCTGATGGTAGCCTGATGGGTTTTCCTTTGTAGATGACCTTTTTTCTCTCTCTGGTTGCCTTTAATATTCTGTGCTTGTCCTTGATCTTTGCCGTTTTAATTATTATGTGTCTTGGTGTTGTCCTCTTTGTGTCCCTTCTGTTGGGATTTCTGTGTGCTTCTGTAGTCTGAGCAACTATTTCCTCCCCCAGTTTGGGAAAGTTCTCAGCAATTATTTCTTCAAAGACACTTTCTGTCCCTTTTTCTTTCTCTTATTCCTCTGGTACCCCTATAATGCGGATATTGTTTCTTTTGTATTGGTCACACAGTTCTCTTAATATTGTTTCATTCCTGGAGATCCTTTTATCTCTCTCTGCTTCAGTTTCTATGCGTTCCTGTTCTCTGGTTTCTATTCCATCAATGGCCTCTTGCATCTTATCCATTCTGCTTATAAATGCTTCCAGAGATTGTTTCGCTTCTGTAATCTCCCTCTGGATGTCTGTAATCTCCCTCTGAATGTCATCCCATTGCTCCTATATATTTCTCTGCAGCTCCATCAGCATGTTTATGATTTTTATTTTGAATTCTTTTTCAGGAAGACTGGTTAGGTCTATCTCCTTCTTAGGGGTTGTGATTTTGGTCTGTATAAAATTCTTTTGCCTTTTCATGGCGATAGAGATAGTTTGCGGAGCTGGCGCAAGTGATGGCTGGGAGAACGTCCCTTCTTTTTGGTTTGTGGCCTTCCTCTCCTGGGAGAACAGCAACCTCTAGCAGCTTGTGATGGGTAGCTGCGTGCAGACAAGGCTTCTGATTCTTGCCCGGCTGCTATGGAGTTTAACTCCATGGTAGCTGTGCGCGTGGTCTGCCTCCAGCTGCTGCTCTGATATGTCTGAGCTGCTTCAGAGGGGAAATGGCCAGGAGGCTGTTTATCTCCGTGAGGGGCCTCCAAGCTGCCCTGCTATCCAGGGATTTAGGGTGCCCAGAGTTCCCCAGGATTCTCAGCTGCTGGGCTGTGTCCCAGGGTGCTTCCATCCAGTTGTGGGGTCCCTTTAAGACTTTCAAAAAGCACTCACTTTTCTTTGTCCCAGGGGCGCTGGCTGCAGGCACCTGTTCACAGGTCTTACTGTCCTGTTTCCCTAGTTTCCAGCACCCCACGCACACAGTGTGTGTCTGCGCTCTGGTGCGGATGGCTAGGGCTGGGTGATTAGCAGTCCTGGGCTCCCTCTCCCTCCCTGCTCTGACTCCTCTACTCCCACCGGGAGCTGGGGTGAGGGGTGCTTGGGTCCCTCTGGGCCACAGCTTGTTTCTTACCCCCTTTGCGAGGTGCTGGGTTCTCGCAGGTGTGGATGTAGTCGGGCTGTTGTCCTGTGTTTTCTGGTCTCTCTTTTAGGAAGAGTTGTATTTGTTGTATTTTCAAAAATATTTGTGGTTTTGGGAGGAGATTTCTGCTGCTCTACTCATGCCACCATTTTGGCTCCCACCAAAGTAGGTTTTTTGAGAAATTATATTCTTTGGGTAAATTCCTAAGAGTGGGATTCCTATGTCAAATGGTATTTCTGTTTTTAATTTTTTGAGGAACCTCCATATTGCTTTCCACAATGGTTGAACTAGCTTACATTCCCACCAGCAGTGTAGGAGGGTCCCCCTTTCTCTGCATCCTCACTAGGATTTATTGTTCTTAGTCTTTTCAATACTGGCCATCCTAACTGGTGTGAGGTGATATCTCATTGTGGTTTTAATTTTCATTTCCCTGATAATTAGTGATGTGGAGCATCTTTTCATGTGCCTGTTGGCCATATGAATTTCTTCTTCGGAGAATTGTCTGTTCATATCCTCTGCCCATTTTTAATTGGATTACTTGCTTTTTGGGTGTTGAGACATGTGAGTTCTTTATATATCTTGGATTTTAATCCCTTGTCAGACATGTCATTTACAAATATATTCTCCCATACTATAGGATGCCTTTTTGTTCTGTTGATGGTGTCCTTTGCTGTACAGAAGCTTTTTAGTTTGATATAGTCCCATGTGTTCATTTTTGCATTTGTTTCCCTTGCTTGAGGAGATGCGTTCAGGAAAAATTTGCTCATGTTTATATTCAGGAGATTTTTGCCTGTATTGTCTTCTAAGAGTTTTATGGTTTTATGACTTATATTCAGGTCTTTGATTATAGTTTTTTTTATTAGGGTATCACTGATATACAATCTCATAAAAGTTTCATATAAGCAACATTGTGGTTATTACATTCACCCATATTATCAAGTCCCCCCCACATACCCCATTGCAATCATTATCCATCAACATGCTATAGGACATTTTCATTTTCCTTCAGCAGGTACCTAGGAGTGAAATTTCTGGGTCATGTACTAATTCTATGCTTAGCATTTTGAGGAACTGCCAGACTATTTCCCAAAGTGGCTGATGGTTTTCCAGTGGCTCCAGTTTTTCCACATCTTCGGCAGATAATCACCAGTTATTATTATCTGTCTTTTTCACCTTAGCAATCCCAGGGCATGTAAGGTGGTATCTTACTGGGATTTTGATTTTTCATTTCTCTAATGACAAATGATGATGAGCATCTTCCAATATGCTTAATACAGTTGCTTGGAGAAATGTTTATTCATACTGTTTCTAAATCAGGTTATTTGTCTTTTTATGATGAAGTTGTGAGATTTCTTTATATGTTCTGGACACATGTCCCTTCTCAGATACTGATTTGTAAATATTTCTTACCAATCTGTGGTTATGTTTTCTCATGCATGTGATGTCCTTTGAAGCATAAAAGATTTTAATTTTGATGAAGCCCAATATATTAATCTTCTCTTTTATTGCTCATGGTTTTGGTGTATCTAAGAAATTATAAAAAAAATAAAAGAAATTATCACCTAACCTAAGATCATAAATATTTATTTCTGTGTTTTCTTCTAAGAGATGTACAGTTTTAGCTCTTGCACTGAGTTCTATGACCCATTTTGAATTGATTTTTGTGGGTGGTGTGGGGTAGGGGTCCGGGTTCATTATTTTGAATGTAGATGTCCAGTTGTTCCAGCACTGAATGTTGAAAATATTTTTTCCCACATTGAATTACTTTAGCCCCTTTGTCAAAAATCAATTGACGGTAAATGTTACTGTTTATTTCTAGACTCTAAATTCTGTTCTACCAATCTATGTCTATCTTCATACCAGTATCATACTGTCTTAACTGCTGTAGCTTCATAGTAAATTTTGAAATTAGGAAGCATGGATCCAGTAGCTTTGTTCTTCTGCAATATTGTTTTGGTTGTTCCAGTTCTCCTGGTTATTATTTCATTGATTTCTGCAAAAAAAGCCACCTGGGATTTTGATATGTATGAATCCGTAGATCACTTTGGGAATATTGCCATCTTGGCAATGTGAAGTCTTCCAATCCATGAACAAAGTTTTACATTCATTTAGATTTTCATTTCTTGCAGCAATGTTTTTTAGCTATCAGTGTACAAGTGTGGAATTTCTATTGTTAAATTTAATTATAAGTATTTTATTCTTTTTAATGCTATTGTAAATAGAATTATTTTTATTATTTCTTGTTTGGAATTTTTATTGCTAGTGTATAGACATATAATTTAAATTTTATATATTAATCTTGTATCATGTAACCTTGCTGAACTCATTTATTGCTTTTAATAGTTTTTTAGTGTAATCCTCAGGATTTTTCAATGTATAAGATCATGGCATCTGTGAACACAAAGAGTTTTACTTCTTCCTTTCCAATCTGGGTAACTTTTATGTCTTTTTCTTGCTTAATTGCCCTGGAAAGAACCTTCAGTTCAAGTTTGAATAGCAGTGACAGGTGTGGAAATCCTGGTCTTGCTACCAATCCAGGCTGGAAAGCATTCAGTCTTCCACCACTTGGTGTAATGTTAGTTGAAGCTTCTCCATAGATGTCTTCTATTAGGTTGAAGAAGCTTCTGTGTATTCCTAGATTTGAGGTGTTTTTATCATGAAAGGGTGCTGGACTTTGTCAATGCATTTCTAGATCTATTGAGATGATCATGTAGGTTTTGTCCTTCAGCTTCTTAATATAGTGTATTACACTGACTTATTTTCATACTTAATCACTCTTATATTGCAGATAAATTCCACTTGGTCATGGTGTATAATCAATGATAATGGTGTGTCATCCAAGTGCAGTGTAAATCTCCACTCTATGGTGTGTCTGGGTGCTAACTACCAACTAGGCTTGTTGGGACACCTGTGTACCTGTCGAAGCTGAAGCCACAGTGGTGTCTTGATCTAGATCTGCTCTATGTCCCCTCACATGCCGAGATGTTTCTGTCTCATTCTGCTTGGCTTCCTGTCCTTACATTGGTTGTGGAAGAGGTTATAGAGTTTTGGCATTATCCCTCACTGTGTCTTGTTAATTTCTTTTGCACCGACCAGCTGCCTTTTGAGTGATTCTCCTTCTTCCCTGACCCCCAGTCCGCAAGAAGTGTTTCTATAACAAATACCATTACACTCTTGGTAGGCAGGCTGAGAAATTTTGCTGTGTGTTGGAACAATTGGGATAACTCTTCTATTCCCTTCAGATATAATTCCAGCCTGAAAAACCTGTCTACCCTCCAGCTTATGGGGAGCTACATGGAAATCAGGAACTATATCGCCATGGTCACCAGGGTCCTGAGTCGGCAGGCCAAGGAGGACACAAGTCCCTCATGTGGCCAGTGGTCACGAATGCAGGATACATTGATCTCTTCAGTGTGCAGATTAGCTTTCACAGATCAGGTATGGCCCAGAGAAGGGAGAACTCAGTGTCCGTAAACCTGTAAATCACGATGTAGTTGGGGCCTGTGACTGGCTAGCTCCCAGCAAGTGCTGCTCATGCTTATGAAACAACAATCAAGAAATGAGCCCCAGAAGCCAGGCAGCAGGGCTCTGGTGCATGGCTGTGGCCTTTCTTGCCTGCTCATGCCTTTCACAAAGAAATGCTGCTCTTTATACAAACGACCTTGGAAGTCAGTCATTACTACAGATAATTCTGCTCACATCTCTGCAAGAAAAAACTGTGTAAATCCAATCTGGTGATATCTTGTTAACAACGATATACGAGACTTAAATATATGATTATGTGTAACCACTAAGGAAACGACCATGTATTCACATGTCACTGTTCCTGCTCACAGCATTTCTGCAGCACCTGCCCTATCCTTGCCACTAGAGAATGTTCACATCACAGAACATACTTCACTCCAGTGGTTTTGGTGCTTCCACTTGATCTAATAATGTTTCTTCCTCCTTCCTTCTCTCTTACCTTTCCCACAGTTGTCCTCATCTCTCCCCCAGTCTCTTCTTCCCTCCTACTTTCCTGATGGGGTGCAGGAGGCTGGCCAGCCAGGAGGAGCAGTATTGCCTAGTAGGGAGAACTTTGGCCAAGCTAATGCTTTCCCTGGAGAATATTTTTGTATCTGCAAACTGAATTATATGGCTTAAAGCAGACAAGCTAACCTTCTTTTTCCATCCCTTTTTTCCCCCTTTTTGTTGGTTTTCTTGCTTCTCCTGGTCAGGAAGAAGTGATGGATTCTGTTCGCCTGCTGAGGGACCTCCTATACTTCCCTAATAAGGTGAGCCTGCTGCTCTGTGGTGCATTTTCCTGCATTTTGCATAATAACAAGGTCAATCCCTAGAGCAGGTCCTATGCAGAACTGTGACACCCAAGTTAGCAACAAGACTTGCCTAAGCATTCATTTCAGTAGCAACACACGTCCCAAATCCCTGGTGAGGAACTTCATTCCAATATGGAAATTTGAAAACCCACAGTAGAAACAATTGGAAGCAACTCCAGGCATAAGCTCTTCTGCAGGGGTGTGGCTCTATAGTGCATCCATGGTATTGGGTCTCCCATCTTGCCCCTTCTTTTCTCCTCAAATCCCCAGCTCCAGCTACTCCTCTTTGCCAGCCTTCTCCATGCACCCTCTCTGGGAGGGTACAGGGGACCCTGTGAGTCCCTTGTCCACTGCAGTTGGCTTATGTCCCCATGGCAAAGCGTCCCCACTCCTGGCGAGGGCTCACCCCATCTGTGCTCAGAAGCCATCTCACAACTGCAGCTGCTGCACAAGCCCCATGGTCACGGGTGGCAGTACCTTTCCATGTGAGCTTCAGGATTTGTCACCTTGGTTACCACTGGCTGCTCCTCACTGCTGGCTGGACCCCAGCGCTCCTAGGAGCTCCCTTACTGCAGGGAAGTGGAAATAGACACATTCTGTAAATGTGTTAATCTGTAAGTTATAAATGAGTCCTAGAAATCTGCAGAAGCGCTGCCCTGGTGCAGTGGGCTTTGTCTGCTGGGCATTTGAGATTGGTTTTAAAAGATGGAAGGAAAGAACCTTTACTAATTTTGTTAGATATGATAATGGCATGTGAGCGTGTGCTTAGAAAGAGTTCTTATCTGTCAGCTGTATGTCCTAAAGTGCTCATGGATACAAATAATGCCTGAGATTTGCTTCTAAATATCTTTTAGAAGGTGAATGGGGGAAAACCTATTTCCAATGAATCACAATTGTTACCACGGGGGATGGGTATATTATACCAGTGCACCATTCTCTCCACTTCAGTGCTTGTTTGAAAATGGGTTGTGCACCATCAGGTGATGGCCTCAATGGTTGGGGAGCAGGAAGAGGGTCTGCATGGCTGGAAATGGAACGTCTTGGTGGGTGAGGCCCTGCGGAAGGTAGTTGGCCAGCATGGGAGAGGATTTGTGAAGTGGTTGCTGGGGTTCAAGCCACACAGCATCTTAGCATAAAGGACCGATAGACAGCAGTTGTTCTTTGGTCATTTTATGGGTCAGAAACTGAAGATCTGAGAGGGAATTGTCTCTTACGAACTTGGCCAGTAACCTGCTAGGACCACACCTGAACTTGAATCCTGTGCTCTTGAGACCTGACACAGTGTGTTTATTTCCACAGTAATGAAATAGGCAGATGTGTATGTCACGGGAGCATTTCATTTACACCTTTCCTCTCTCCATATAGCTAAGCTTCATGAGCTCGGCTCTCATCCTCAAACTTGCCCGGGCACTGCTTGCTCCGAGCACGTTCCTGGGGAGGCCTGTGGTGGACAGAGAGCAGACGCTGCAGCTCATCCTTCTCGTATCCAGGGTCTTGGAAGTCTGTGACCACGGAAAATCCAAGAATGCAGACTACATATGGGAGGAAGGGGTTAAGGTCATCTCGGACCTACTGTTAGTGAGTCATGGTTTTCCTTCATTGGGAGCAATGTTTGCAGTTGCTTCTAGAGCCCACAAGTATCATTGGTTCCTGAAGTACTTTTATTATTCTGGGTGGTGATTTAGTATTTCAACATTTTTGTTTTGAATTTTAAACAAAATTACTCCATGACTCCTTTTCATGGGTATGATGTTTCCAATGAAACTCTGCTTCTGTTCCATCCTTTCATGCTTCCATAGATTTCCATTTAGGGTGTTTGGGAAGGTGCTGAACTTAGAAGCATCATTTCTCAGCTCACCTTCTGATTTCTGAGGCAGGAGGAAGTAATATAGGTGATTTTTAATGTGCATTAATTTAAAAAGCAGCCCTGATGATACACAACTGCTAAAATAAAAATCACCAAGTCTATTGCAGTAAGTATGGGAAATTGTTTTGGGGATTAATCGGTTTTTTTGTCTTAGGAAATGGCCAGTGCTCTGAAGAAGCAGTAAATTGGTGGATAAGCATCTGTCTCTCCTCTCCTATGCTTTTGTCCTCCATCCTGTCCAGATCTACCAGTTTAACTCTAATTGGGCAATTAGAAAATAAATAAAAGCTTTATCTGAATCTAGTAATAGCAACCATGATTAGCAGTTAACATATTTGGAATCGCATCTGATCCCTGTCCTGCTGTAAGCCCTAAGGCACTACACTCAAGTTCATTGTCAAGATAGTGAAATATCATGGTAGTAAAATAATCATAGTGTTCAAGTGCCTCTTAGATGGGCTAAGAAACCCAAAATATTCTAGTTGCCACAAAAGGAATAAAATGTCACCAAAAAATGTGTCAGAACACTGTGTTTTGCTGTTAGTCAACATTCATTTCCTTATGTCAGAATCTTTGCTCAGGCAAACGAGTCTGAACTACCCCCAGATGGGCTCCTTTCTCAGTTATTCTCTACCTGTCCCCTGGCTCTGGATTCGAGACCGCTTCCTCCTTTGTTTGGTGAACATTTGATGCCTGTTCTGTTTCAGAGCTGCCTGCCTTCAAACAGTGGGCCTCAGCTGCACATGAGCGCCGGGCACATGGAGCTCAGCATACTCCTTCATCATGGCCTTCAGGGCACTGTGCAGAGCCTGGGCTCCGTCCAGGTGCATTTACCTGGAGACCTGGCCAGGCAGAGTCCTGCTGGGATGGAAGGACAACGCCCGTGCTACATTAGCCAGCTCGTGTTCTTTAAGAAGAACCCATACCCAGGGGCACCAGCTCCTGGCCAGGTACGGTGCGGCAGACGACCGGTGCCTCCTAGTGACCCCCTGAAAGCTCAGTAACCATACTTGGTAATGAAGAGAGGAACCAGGTGGCACATTTGCACCTGTTCACTTACAAGAGAGGGGCCAGTTAAAACGTGCTGATGTCCACTTTTCTTGGAAGAAACTCTTAGCAGAAAGGTATTCCTGGTATCGGGGTGACTGGGCCCACATCCAAACCATTGTCCACAAGACCATGGACTGAGTAGGCTGGAGTGTGTGGCACAGTGACTGGCCCAGGCATGGTGGTCAGAGACTTTGGGTTCACTGGTTTCTGTAATCAAGTGAAGAGTTTAGCTCAGTGAAACTTGAGAAGGGGCTGCTGAAGACCTGCTGGGAATGACCTCGCCCCCTCCACGCTCACCTGACAGGTGCAACCTGGCTGAACCAGCAACGGGGGCCACTGTACCTGGGCAGCAGAGGGGACCCAAGTCTGGGTGATGTGGGAGTGAGGAAGTCAGGAGGCTGGTGCCAGCGTGTGGTGACTCCATGAACCCCATTTCACCTGATCCATGGGTGATCCTGGGGGCACAGGTCACTGGAGGACAGTGAGCCAGCATTCTCTGTATTTTCTGTACCCCAGGCATGGCTCAAGGGCCTGGCTCACTTGAGCACCCAATACACGTCTGATGAAAGAATGCAAATTAATGATGCACAGCTTATTTTGGTGAGAGTTGCTCATCTTATAAAGCAGACACTTTGATTTTTTAGGCTAATAGAAATGGCTAATTAGCATATAAAAATTCTATGTATGAAAAATTCAGACTAAAGAACCATAAAGAAACAAATTAGAATGACTTTTTTGACTTACAAATTGCAGTTTTGTAAAGAGACTTACTTCGGGGGGTGGTGAGCAGGTGTCTGTGGTGTAAGCTGTCTGAGCAGCACTTGGTCACTGGCCCCAGGGGCCTTGAGACCTGGTACCCCATTGTGACACTTGTAGGAATCTGCACTGAGGAAATGAGAGAAGATTTTTTTGAAAGCAAAATGCTTTGTTTCATTTATTTATTCAAAACAACATCATGATAACCCAAGTAGAAAAGTACATAAATCTTCAACAGAGGGATATAGTTCCCTGGCCATTAATGAGCTATGATAAATCTAGATAGCCAAGTAAGTTATATCAACCAGGGACTTTTAGTGACTTCAGAGGATATTTTGCAAAACTATGGGCCATGAATTGTGTGCCCAGTATGTGCCCAATGCATAGAAAAAGTTTCGAGCGTGACTCCCCCACAAAGGATTTCCCAGGGTGATGGTATTGCGGGCCAGCTATGCTTCTCTTCTCCAGCTATGCATTTCTGTACCTTCCTGTCTACAAGCAGCAGCTATTTATTTTTGGGTGTTTTTTTTTTAAGTAAGCATTGAAATTACTTTAAACTCTTTAAAAATTACTAATTTGAGTTAGAGTAAAAATATGAGGCATTACAGCCGCCCCCGCACTGTAGATCCTGCCATTCAAACCAGGAGAACTGGCTGTTTTGGGTCAGCCCCTGCTGTCAGCTCCCTAATATGATGTGACTGTGGCAGCACACCCCTGGGCTTTGGATTCTGCTTCCATCACCTCTGACCACACAGATGTCACCTGCTCTGGGCTCTGTGTCCCCAGGTTGGCGGATCTGTCTCCCTGTCTCTGTACGACTGCTCCAGCAGGAGACCCATCAGCAGACCACGTCTGACAAGCCCTGTGACCGTGCAGTTTGGGGAAGCAGGTGGCTGGGTAAGGATGTCACTGCTGCTTCCTGGAGGTGGCACTGGCCAATTTTCAATGATTTGACTTTTCCTAGGGGAAATGTTGCTTAACTTGTTTTCCATTTGATGGCAGGATAACAGGAGAAACCAAACAATGTTTGTGTTGCTTCGGGACAGAGTGAACTTTCATCGGTTCGTTGGGCCTTCTGAAAACCCCCAGGAGTGTCTGCAGATAAGGACAGAATTTTCCAAGCCCCTTACAAGAGCTTTCCCAGTCATGTTGTTGGTAAGGTGCGTGGTGGTCACAAGGCCGGAGCAAGAGATGCCCTTAAGGATATCTCGTGAAAAAATTAGTGATTGAAATTGCATTTCTAAGGCAGCCATGAAGCCCATTGTCCAAAGAGCTTAGGTGATGTTGTCTGCTGTCTAGGTAAGCTTCCCCACTTTGTTTTTTTTTACAACTGGGTCCTTGCCTGCTAAGTGCATTAGAGTGAGAATAATGAGCTGGCAGAGAATGCTGACACCTCATTTAGGAATCGAATCCTTAGTCACAGTATGGAGTTGGCCCACAAGTCTCCTATTTTTTTATTTCTTTTTTTTCAAAAGGAAAAAAATGGTTCAAACTCTTTTGTCTGAGGAGACTTGATAAGTGAATCCTCTTTCTTAGCAATGTTGGGTCTCTGAGTCGTGGGTAGGCCCCACTACTGAAGAATTACACAGGGAAATTACATAAGTGACTACTGAAGAGGGTCTTTAAAACCACACATTAGCAATGGCCCTGGTAGGTCTGGATGGTGAAGGGTCCTGTTGGAGAAGGTGCCTGCGGTCATTCGTCTTCTGAGCCCTGTCCTGGGCCAGCTGACAGCCGTCAGCCTCTCCGCTGCTCTGGGTGAGGGCACGCATCACTGAGTGCATCACCTGCAGGGCGAGGCCCACAATGCTCAGCAGGGTTCAGTGTGTACCTGTTGGCTCTACCCTCACAGGAGCCCAGCTGTTGAATGAAATGTGTCTATTTGCTTAAAGAGTTTGGATTTTAACTTAATTCTTTAAGTCACACACAAAAGGTAAATTGGCTCTGACCAGATCTCAGTCTAGCTCCTTCCTGCTCCCTCCTCCATCTCTCCATTCCTGATGTGACATTAGTGGGTTGTCACTGATACCCACACACACCAGGCCACCTGCCACCCAGACCACCGGGAGCCAGGCCTGCATATTCCCATAGTTGTGCTGCTTATTGTTCTTGCTTCAGACTAAGTTTCTACCTTTCAGTGAAATGAGAGATGAAAGTGTCACATAATTCTTATTGAAAGGCCTGTGGTCCTGGGGAACAGGCGAGGTGGCCCATGGTCTCAGCTGCTTCCCTGTGAGGAAGGACTTTTGCACAGAGCTGTATGGCTGAAGTCTTGCAGGAAGAAGCCACAACAAAACTGGACGCTGTTGCATCATCTGTCTCCTAGGTTCTCCGAGAGGCCTACTCCTTCTGAGTTCCTTGTGAAACACATCTACAGCTGGGAGGAGCAGAGTGTTCACATCTGTGTGCCTGCCATCTCACTGAGAGGTCAGCACACATCTTTAACCTTGCACTCTGTGTATAAGACAAGATGAAGTGTCTGTTTTAAGACAGGAGCACGAGTGTGCTTTATTCATGCATGATGAACATGGTCTCAACCTGGTTATACAGTGGTTTTGGACAGGCCGCCCACCCCACTGGCCAGTCTCCAGCACTTTCTTCTGGTCCTTTGGCACCTTCCCTGCAGGGCCCCCTCCTGACCTCTCACAAGCCTCTGCTGACATGCAGCCTCTGCTTCTGCCTCCTTGGTGGGCCTCCCTTGGCCTCCAGGACTCCCTCTACCTGTTGCTCCTCTGGCACCTTTTTGCCTCTCCTGTTTGTTACTCTGCCTCTGGGCTCTCCCTGCAGCTCTTCTCTGCCTGTAGTCCACAGGACCCACCAGCCGACCCACCAGCCCTCACCAGCAGGGGGTAGAGCGTGGCTGGTTCTGGGCTCGCCCCATAACATCTGACCCTGGTCGCTTAGGCTCCTTGAGTCTGTCCTCACGAAAGGCCAGGAGCAGACTCAGCGTGCTTATGCAAGTCCACACTGGACTGTGTACATGTTTCCAGCAGATTCCAAAGGCTGTGGCATTGCATGGGGACTGGTTTCAGATGTCAGACCACAAGCCATCCTGTCTCCTCCGTCTACCACATCTGTATATGATGTATTTTCCCTGAGAACCAGTCATTACATAGCTCGTTTCTTTTCAAAATGGACCAAACTGTAAATGAAATTCAAATTCTCAATGGCAATTTAAAATATTTTGCAACTGATGTTTCTTTTCCATATTTTTTTATGGTCAGAAATTTCAAACTGACAGAAATGTTGGGAAAAGAAAAATTTCATCTAGAGTCACAATTTGTTGGCTTTTTGCCACATTTGCTCTATCTATGCATGCTCACATGTGTGCACATGTGTATGAGTGTCAGGGGTAGGGTGAGTCATTAGAGAGAGAATTCCAGGCACCATGCCCCTGCAGTCCTAGCTACATCAGTATACATCTCATACACGTGAGAATATTCCATCACATGCCTGGGCACCACTGCCATGCTACAGAGAGCCAGCACCCCTCAAGGACACCATCTACTGTGCAGTCCACAGCTAAATGCTGGTGATGGTCTCCACAGTGCCTTCCAAAGCTCTTCACCTTTGTTATTTAGAGTTAAATCAAAGTTCCTAAATGCACTTCATTGTCCCATTTGGTGGCCTCTTGAAAATTGAGAATACCCTCTCCATGGTTTGCCTTTTTTCCATGACGTTGACTTTTTTTGAGAGTCTAAGTCAGTTATTGTTTGAGTGTCTCACGTTCTGGACCTCCTGACTGTCTCCTTGGGATTAAATCCAGTTTCCAGGTATCTGGTGAATAACAACCCACTGGGGACACCAAGTTTGAAAACTGGGTTGGGGATGTAACACCAAACTCTCCACTTTAGCAGAGCATCTTCCCATTGTGATTAACGAGGCTATACCGGTGAGAAGATCTGGGCACCTCCTTCTGCTGATAACAGGGCCTCCTCTGGTGATGACAGGGCTGACCACAAATGGTGATCTCCCAATTCTATCCTGAGTTGTCTGGCATTCATTAATAAAGAGAGCTTCTGTGTCATTCTCTTTCAGGCCCGCTTCCTTGTCTCCACAGATGCATAGATTTTAAAAAGTCAGTATATTTCATTCACTTCCATAACCTTTCTTTCTGATGCTCAAATTGTGCCAGGGAGCTCCTTCCTGATGGCTCCTGAGCCTTTCTGACATAACATCAGTAGTTCAGAGCTTCCTCCGTGGGACACCAAGGTGTGCGGGCCTGTCTGCTCCTCAATGCCCTTCCCAGAACCAGGCATTTGCCCAGGGAGCCTGGGCTCCTTCCTGGGAATGGTGCTGAAGACACAGGTCTTTGCACCAGATGTGCCCATTGTTACTGGGTATCGGCGTTTCTGAGATGGCTCAGTAGAGTCAGTAGTGTGCGCATGTACACGTGTGTATGTGTGCGCGCACACACACATCCTTGTGCAAATGAGCTCATGCTAATCCCTCCAATTCAAATCCAGCCCCCTGGATGCTCTCTCCCTTTCCCCGAGGGCCTCTCTGGATCCCTGCCCCTGCCTCAAGAATTCCATTTCCCCCATTGTGCCTACCCTGCAATATACACAGAATATCAGAATTAAGGCAACATTAACAAACCTACCAGATGAGGTTCAACATCTCTTCTTTTCAGGTTTTGCTTCTCTTAGCATCCATTGTCTTTGAGTCAGTTCTTTTCTCTGTAGAGAGTTTGCTACCAGTTTTATAGAGTTAGGTTTGTTTTTTATAAATGTATTTAATGTTAGTGGTTACTGTTCTCCATTTGTTTTGTTTTTTTTATTTTTATTTTTTTGAGAGGGCATCTCATATTTATTTCAAATGGTTGTTAACAACAATAAAATTCTGTATAGGGGACTCAATGCTCAATGTACAATCATTAATCCAACCCAAGTCTAATTCTTGACAGTCTGCAAAATTCTGAAGCATAACGAACAAGTTCTTACATAGTGAATAAGTTCTTACATGGTGAACAGTGCAAGGGCATACATCACAGAAACTTTCAGTTTTGATCACACATTATGAACTATAAACAATCAGGTCAAATATGAACATTCGTTTGATTTTTATACTTGATTTATATGTGAATCCCACATTTCTCCCTTATTATTATTATTATTATTATTTATATTTTAATAAAATGCTGAAGTGGTAGATACATGCAAGATAAAGGTAGAAAACATAGTTTAGTGCTGTAAGAGAGCAAATTTAGATGATCAGGTGTGTGCCTGTAGACTAAGTGTTAATCCAAGCTAGACAAGGGCAATAAAACATCCATGGATGCAGAAGATTTCTCTCAAAACAGGGGGGGTGAGGTTCTAAGCCTCACCTCTGTTGATCCCCAATTTCTCACCTGATGGCCCCCCTGCAACTGTGCCTGTCTTAGGTTGTTCCTCCCTTAAGGAATCTTACCCATCTCTGGCTAACCAGTCATCTTCCAGGGCCATACAGGGAAATGTAAAGTTGGTAAGTGAGAGAGAGGCAATATTGTTTGAAAAGGTTAGCTTTTTACTTCATTGCAGATTTATGCCCTGTGGCTTTTATGCCCAGTATTTGTCTTTAGGTATCTTTACCACTTGGAAGAATTATGATACTCAGTAAATTCGATATGAGGCACAAATTCTATTTAAGGGTTGTAATTAGGAAGGAAGAAGAAAAGCTATAGGAGTAGCAGACAGAAGATAACATGGGAAGATTGATTATTTCTTTGACATATCTTCTTGTAGAGTAACTTAAGCATGTATAGGTTTTAAACTACTAATTAAATTGTGTACACACATTAACATAATAGGAATACAGTTACATAACCAAAGCAGACCTATAATTACCAGCCATCTCCAGTGAAACCAAGAAAACCAGTTAGGCACCCTAGGCATTTGTGAAAACTTATCTATGATATGGTGGATATTGTCCAACTGAACTTGAACAGTCTGAGAGAAATCAGACAAATTAAAACAACCCATTCCTGGGGACTGTTCACATCCCATATGTTCTTTTAACAGTAGATAGTCTGTAGTTGTAAAATTTTGGAGTGCTACAACTTGCACTTCTCCTAATTCTTGGTTGAGTTCCAACAGTATAGATCCAGTCAAATTTGTTGTTTTACTGTATGCACAGGCCACCTTAGATATCTCCTCTTAATTCCAATGGCAAGTCCAGGAACTGGTGGGATGAATGCAGCTACAACTGCAGTATTGCCTGGATCTTTGTTGAGGTTTTTTTGATGATCATCTTCTGGTATGACTCTTCCAGAGAGTGCTGATGTTGGAAGTTCTTCTTGATATCGTATTTTAGTTCATTTTCTGGGTAGCCAAATTAGGCTTTGATCCTCTGTATAAACACAAACAGACCCTTTGCCCACACTTTGATATGCCCTTTATACCATTGTGTAGAACTCATTGGAGGTCACCACACAGGAACTGTTTTTTTTTTAAGAGAAAAGATTATTATCAGAAAAATGTACCTCCATAGCCGATCATCTGACACCCTTCAAGTGATCAAAATTAAGGATATTTAAAGCATGTATTAATCGTTGATTTACAGTTAGTTTTATCCTATCAGGGAGTAATCCCTCTTTTCTTTCTTTCTTTTTTTTGTTATCATTAATCTACAGTTACATGAAGAATATTATGTTTACTAGGCTCTCCCTATACCAGGTCCCCCCCACACACCCCCTTACAGTCACTGTCCATCAGCATCGCAAAATGTTGTAGAATCACTACTTGTCTTCTCTGTGTTGTACAGCCCTCCCCTTTCTCCCTCCCCCCCATGCATGCAAATCTTAATATCCCCCTTCTTCTCCCCCCCCCTTATCCCTCCCTACCTACCCATCCTCCCCAGTCCCTTTCCCTTTGGTACCTGTTAGTCCATTCTTGGGTTCTGTGATTCCGCTGCTGTTTTGTTTCTTCAGTTTTTCCTTTGTTCTTATACTCCACAGATGAATGAAATCATTTGGTATTTCTCTTTCTCCGCTTGGCTTATTTCACTGAGCATAATACCCTCCAGCTCCATCCATGTTGCTGCAAATGGTAGGATTTGCCCTCTTCTTATGGCTGAGTAGTATTCCATTGTGTATATGTACCACATCTTCTTTATCCATTCATCTACCGATGGATATTTAGGTTGCTTCCAATTCTTGGCTATTGTAAATAGTGCTGCGATAAACATAGGGGTGCATCTGTCTTTCTCAAACTTGATTGCTGCGTTCTTAGGGTAAATTCCTAGGAGTGGAATTCCTGGGTCAAATGGTAAGTCTGTTTTGAGCATTTTGATGAACCTCCATACTGCTTTCCGCAATGGTTGAACTAATTTACATTCCCACCAGCCGTGTAGGAGGGTTCCCCTTTCTCCACAGCCTTGCTGGCATTTGTTGTTGTTTGTCTTTTGGATGGCAGCCATCCTTACTGGTGTGAGGTGATACCTCATTGTAGTTTTAATTTGCATTTCTCTGATAATTAGCGATGTGGAGCATCTTTTCATGTGTCTGTTGGCCATCTGTATTTCTTTTTTGGAGAACTGTCTGTTCAGTTCCTCTGCCCATTTTTTAATTGGATTATTTGTTTTTTGTTTGTTGAGGCATGTGAGCTCTTTATATATTTTGGATGTCAAGCCTTTATCGGATCTGTCATTTACAAATATATTCTCCCATACTGTAGGGTTCCTTTTTGTTCTATTGATGGTGTCTTTTGCTGTACAGAAGCTTTTCAGCTTAATATAGTCCCACTTGTTCATTTTTGCTGTTGTTTTCCTTGCCTAGGGAGATATGTTCAAGAAGAGGTCACTCATGTTTATGTCTAAGAGGTTTTTGCCTATGTTTTTTCTAAGAGTTTTATGGTTTCATGGCTTACATTCAGGTCTTTGATCCATTTTGAATTTACTTTTGTGTATGGGGTTAGACAATGGTCCAGTTTCATTCTCCTACATGTAGCTGTCCAGTTTTGCCAGCACCATCTGTTGAAGAGACTGTCATTTCCCCATTGTATATCCATGGCTCCTTTATCAAATATTAATTGACCATATATGTTTGGCTTAATGTCTGGAGTCTCTAATCTGTTCCACTGGTCTGTGGCTCTGTTCTTGTGCCACTACCAAATTGTCTTGATTACTATGGCTTTGTAGTAGAACTTGAAGTTGGGGAGTGAGATCCCCCCCCACTTTATTCTTCTTTCTCAGGATTGCTTTGGCTATTCGGGGTCTTTGGTGTTTCCATATGAATTTTTGAATTATTTGTTCCAGTTCATTGAAGAATGTTGCTGGTAATCTGATAGGGATTGCATCAAATCTGTATATTGCTTTGGGCAGGATGGCCATTTTGACGATATTAACTCTTCCTAGCCAGAAGCATGGGATGAGTTTCCATTTGTTAGTGTACTCTTTAATTTCTCTTAAGAGTGACTTGTAGTTTTCAGGGTATAGGTCTTTCACTTCTTTGGTTAGGTTTATTCCTAGGTATTTAATTCTTTTTGATGCTATTGTGAATGGAATTGTTTTCCTGATTTCTCTTTCTATTGGTTCATTGTTAGTGTATAGGAAAGCTACAGATTTCTGTGTGTTAATTTTGTATCCTGCAACTTTGCTGTATTCTGATATCAGTTCTAGTAGTTTTGGAGTAGAGTCTTTAGGGTTTTTTATGTACAATATCATATCATCTGCAAATAGTGACAGTTTAACTTCTTCTTTACCAATCTGGATTCCTTGTATTTCTTTGTTTTGTCTGATTGCCGTGGCTTGGACCTCCAGTACTATGTTAAATAACAGTGGGGAGAGTGGGCATCCCTGTCTAGTTCCCGATCTCAGAGGAAAAGCTTTTAGCTTCTTGTTGTTCAGTATAATGTTGGCTGTGGGTTTATCATATATGGCCTTTATTATGTTGAGGTACTTGCCCTCTATTCCCATTTTGCTGAGAGTTTTTATCATGAATGGATGTTGAATTTTGTCAAATGCTTTTTTAGCATCTATGGAGATGATCATTTGGTTTTTGTCTTTCTTTTTGTTGATGTGGTGGATGATGTTGATGGATTTTCAAGAATTTTACCATCCTTGCATCCCTGGGATGAATCCCACTTGGTCATGGTGTATGATCCTTTTGATATACTGTTGAATTCTGTTTGCTAATATTTTATTGAGTATTTTTGCATCTGCATTCATCAGGGATACTGGTCTGTAATTTTCTTTTTTGGTGGGGTCTTTGCCTGGTTTTGGTATTAGGGTGATGTTGGCTTCATAGAATGAGTTTGGGAGTATTCCCTCCTCTTCTATTTTTGGAAAACTTTAAGGAGAATGAGTATTATGTCTTCTCTGTATGTCTGATAAAATTCCGAGGTAAATCCGTCCGGCCCAGGGTCTTGTTCTTGGGTAGTTTTTTTACTACCATTTCAATTTCTTTGCTCGTAATTGGTTTGTTTAACTTTTGTGTTTCTTCCTTGGTCAGTCTTGGAAGGTTGTATTTTTCTAGGAAATTGTCCATTTTTCTAGGTTTTCCAGCTTGTTGGCATATAGGATTTCATAGTAGTCTTTAATAATTTTTTGTATTTCTGTGGTCTGTCATGATTTTTCCGTTCTCATTTCTGATTCTGTTGATTTGTGTCAATTCTCTTTTTCTCTTAATAAGTTTGGCTAGAGGCTTATCTACTTTGTTTATTTTCTCAAAGAACCAGCTCTTGGTTTCATTGATTTTTGCTATTGTTTTATTCTTCTCAATTTTGTTTATTTCTTTTCTGATCTTTATTATGTCCCTCCTTCTGCTGACTTTAGGCCTCATTTGTTCTTCTTTTTCCAGTTTCGATAATTGTGATGTTAGACTATTCATTTGGGATTGTTATTCCTTCCTCAAGTGTGTCTGGATCGCTATATACTTTCCTCTGAAGACTGCTTTTGCTGTGTCCCACAGAAGTTTGGGGCTTTGTGTTGTTGTTGTCATTTGTTTTCATATATTGCTTGATCTCTATTTTGATTTGTTCGTTGATCCATTGATTGTTTAGGAGCATGTTGTTAAGCCTCCATGTGTTTGTGAGCCTTTTTGTTTTCTTTGTAGAATTTATTTCTAGTTTTATACCTTTGTGGTCTGAAAAATTGGTTGGTAGGATTTCAATGTTTTGGAATTTACTGAGGCTCTTTTTGTGGCCTAGTATGTGGTCTATTCTGGAGAATGTTCCATATGCACTTGAGAAGAATGTGTATCCTGTTGCTTTTGGATGTAGAGTTCTATAGATGTCTATTAGGTCCATTTGTTCTAGTGTGTTTTTCAGTGCCTCTGTGTCCTTACTTATTTTCTGCCCGGTGGATCTATCCTTTGGGGTGAGTGGTGTGTTGAAGTCTCCTAAAATGAATGCATTGCAGTCTATTTCCCCCTTTGGTTCTGTTAGTATTTGTTTCACATATGCTGGTGCTCCTGTGTTGGGTGCATATGTATTTAGAATGGTTATATCCTCTTGTTGGACTGAGCCCTTTATCATTATGTAGTGTCCTTCTTTATCTCTTGTTACTTTCTTTGTTTTGAAGTCTATTTTGTCTGATATTAGTACTGCAACCCCTGCTTTCTTCTTACTGTTGTTTGCCTGAAATATGTTTTTCCATCCCTTGACTTTTAGTCTGTGCATGTCTTTGGGTTTGAGGTGAGTTTCTTGTAAGCAGCATATAGATGGGCCTTGCTTTTTTATCTAGTCTATTACTCTGTGTCTTTTGATTGGTGCATTAAGTCCATTTACATTTAGGGTGACTATTGAGAGATATGTACTTATTGCCATTGCGGGCTTTAAATTCGTAGTTACCAAAGGTTCAAGGTTAGCCTCTTTAGTATCTTACTGCCTAACTTAGCTCAATTATTGAGCTGTTATATACACTGTCTGGAGATTCTTTTCTTCTCTCCCTTCTTATTCCTCCTTCTCCTTTCTTCATATGTTGGGTGTTTTGTTCTGTGCTCTTTTTAGGAGTTCTCCCATCTAGAGCTGTCCCTGTAAGATGCCCTGTAGAGGTGGTTTGTGAGAAGCAAATTCCCTCAGGTTTTCTTGTCTGGGAATTGTTTAATCCTGCCATCATATTTAAATGATAGTCGTGCTGGATACAGTATCCTTGGTTGAAGGCCCTTCTGTTTCATTTTATTAAATATATCATGCCATTCTCTTCTGGCCTGTAGGGTTTCTGTCGAGAAGTCTGATCATAGCCTGATGGGTTTTCCTTTATAGGTGACCTTTTTCTCTCTAGCTGCCTTTAAAACTCTTTGCTTGTCCTTGATCCTTGCCATTTTAATTATTATGTGTCTTGGTGTTGTCCTCCTTGGATCCTTTCTGTTGGGGTTCTGTGTATTTCTGTGGTCTGTTCAATTATTTCCTCTCCCAGTTTGGGTAAGTTTTCAGCAATTATTTCTTCAAAGACACTTTCTATCCCTTTACCTCTCTCTTCTTCTTCTGGTACCCCTATAATAAGGATATTGTTCCTTTTGGATTGGTCACACAGTTCTCTTAGTATTGTTTCATTCCTGGAGATCCTTTTATCTCTCTCTATGTCAGCTTCTATACGTTCCTGTTCTCTGTTTTCTATTCCTTCAGTGACCTCTTGCATCTTATCCATTCTGCTTATAAATCCTTCCAGGGTTTGTTTCACTTCTGTAATCTCCTTCCTGGCATCTGTGATCTCCCTCTGGACTTCATCCCATTGCTCTTGCATTTTTCTCTGCATCTCCATCAGCATGTTCATGATTTTTATTTTGAGTTCTTTTTCAGGAAGACTGGTTAGGTCTGTCTCCTTCTCAGGTGTTGACTCTGTGATCTTTGTCTGTCTGTAGTTTTGCCTTTTCATAGTGATAGAAATAGTTTGTAGAGCTGGTACGAGTGACGGCTGGAAGAGCTTTCCTTCTTGTTGGTTTGTGGCCTTACTCTCCTGGGAGAACAGCGACCTCTAGTGGCTTGTGTTGGGCAGCTGCGCGCAGACAGGGGCGCGCAGACAGGGCTTCTGCTTCCTGCCCGGCTGCTATGGAGTTTATCTCCGCTGTAGCTCTGGGCGTGACCTGGCTCGGGCTGCTGCTCCAAAATGGTGGAGCCCTGTTGGAGGGGGAGCAGCCGGGAGGCTATTTATCTCCGTAACGGGTCTCCGTGCTCCCTGCTGCCTGGGGGGTTAGAGTGCCCAGAGATCCCCAGATTCCCTGCCTCTGGACTAAGTGTCCCACCCTGCCCCTTTAAGACTTCCAAAAAGCACTTGCCAAACCAAAACAACAACAACAAAACAAAGCAAAAAAAAAAAAAAAGAAAAACGCACTATTTTCTTTGTCCTCATGCGCTCCCAGTCTTGTTGCCCTATTTCCATAGTATCCAGGACCCCACGCATGCACTGTGTCTGTGCTCTGGTCTGGATGGCTGGGGCTGGGTATTCAGCAGTCCTGGGTTCCTTCTCCCTCCCAGCTAAGACTCCTCTCCTCCTGCCGGGAGCTGGGGGGAGGGACGCTCGTGTCCCACCGGGCCAGGGCTTGTATCTTACCCCCTTCAGGAGGTGCTGGGTTCTCGCAGGTGTGGATGTGGTCTGGATGTTGTCCTGTGTCCTCTGGTCTCTATTCTAGGAAGAGTTGTCTTTGTTATATTTTCATAGATATATGTGGTTTTGGGAGGAGATTTCCTCTGCTCTACTCACACCGCCATCTTGTGACTTGTATTCTCCATTTGTTTTTATCTCATTTTATTTTCCAAGCACGCCAAACACTTGTCTTGTTCAAATGTCTAAACCTTATTAAAAACGTTTATGGTCAGAGCTGAGTCTTGCTTCCCACAACCTTGTTCCATCTGCCTTGTTCTGACCTTTTCCATTCAGGTAAGTTTTTCATAAGCTCATTTGTCTTTCCAACATTTCTCTCTTGGGAAAACAAGCCTGCACTTGGGCACATACACGCACGACCTTTGTCCCCGTGGTTCTCATGCTCGTTTGCTTTGTGCTTTTCTCAGTTCAAGTTCTATATTTGGAAGTCCCACTATACATTTTCATTCACCAATGTCTTCATTGTTTTTTACTGCTGCATAGTCTCCACTGTACGCACCATGCTTTGTTCAACCAGGGTCCTATGTGTGTGCATGGGAGACTCAGGATATTCTCAAGTGAAAGTCCTAAATATGGTATTCCTGGGTCGAAAGGTAAATGCATGTGTAGTGGGCAGGTATGTATTGCCAAATTCCCCTCCAGCAATGTGGGGATGGCCTTTTTCCTCACAACTTTTCCAACAGAGTATATTTCCAAGTTTAAAAATTTTTCCAGTGGATAGTTGAGAAATGAGAGTTGTAATATGCATTTATATTATGAATGGAATATTTTCTCATAGTCTTAAGGCCATTATCTTTTTTCATGAACTCTTCATATGTACCCATTTTTCTACTGAGTTTTCTCTTGATTCATGTTTTTTTATTTTGTTCTTGAGCTTTTTTACCTTGTTAAAGATTTTTTAATAGAAAAATTTATCCACTTTTTAAAAATTACACTTGGATTTTGAATCATATAGAAAGTTATGCCTCATACCCAGGTTATAAAAGAAGCCATCCCTGTTATGTTTTTTTTGAGTACTTGTACACTTCCATTTTTCTACATTTAGATCTCTGATTGATTGGTATTTACTACTGTATGCAGCATGAGATTCATATTTTTACAAATGGTGAGTATCTAATTGTGCCAACATCATTTATTAAGAATTCTTTGGGACAAATTTGAAGTAAATGGGATGTTAAATATTTTTGCTTCTAAACATAAAACACATCCAAAAATGACAGGCTAAACCCACATGATCATGGGCTGTCCTGCCGGGACTGAGCCTGAGGACATGCTAATGTTGGCAGGTGGGCTGATGGAGCCCCGGAGAGGCAGGAAAGGGCTCTGGGTGGAGCGGAGAAGTTGACTCCACTCTCTGCATCCCCCAAAGGCAGCTGGGTGACGTGCTCAATGTCCGGAGGGGCTTGGAACTGGAGGAAGCATGTCCACACTCTGCCAGCCCAGAAGATGCAAGCCAGCGCTCCGACCGGGAGACTTATTCTCAGGGCCAAGGCTCCAGGACAGGCAGCCGCCAGACCTGCGTGTCTTCCCGCCCCTGCCCAGCTTCCCCGCCTCGCCCCCTCTGTCTGCTGCCCCATCTGCATGTGGAACAGGTTATGCCTTTCTGTAGACTTTAGGTTGTATTTCTTAATTTATTTTTTCTCTTTTTTTAGACACCAGCTTGGGCTATCTGTCCTTGTTAGATGCCAACTATGACAGAACACCCCCCAATCAGTACTTTGCTGAAGCAGTGAACTATACAGTACATTTCCAGTGGCTCCAATGCCTGTTTGGGGACAAGAGAAGGTGGAGATCTGGAAGTTTCTTGCCACAACCAGGAAGCTCTCCAGAGACCGTGAACTGCAGGTATACATGTTACATCCTCCTGTCTGCTGGCACTTCTTTGTGAGCCAGGAGAATGAATGGATACAGTATGGGACCTGCTCATGGTATATACGAGGGGCAGAGAGGTATTATTTTTTTCAAGTCCATCTTTAGAGTGGTTGTACTGGCAGGGGCAGCAGACGGGCATTCAGCATAGGGCACTGCGGCTGGCAGCAATGTTATCCTGCAGGCCAGAGCTGGGCTGCACCATGAAGGCTTTGTGATCAAGGTGCCTGAGTCCACAGTGAGGACAGCCCATGTCCTAGGGTGGCCTCAGGGGCTGAGCACTGAGACACCAGGCGTCTAGTGCCTGGCAGAACAAACCCCTCCTTTCTGACTTTGGTTTTAGCCGGACACTTTAACCTGGATCTAAATCATAGCATTACAATCACCAGAACCTGTGGCCCCTCCTTGAGCCCATGACCTATGACACCATAAACCTTGCTCTCCCCACATGCCTGCCCCTAACCCGCACCTCCCTCCTAGCTATGATCGCCTCACAGCCTTCTCTGTGGCAAGAAGAGAGCTGAATGCTAGTCTTGAAATGAGCGACGTTTCCAAGTTCCAGAGGTAAGTTCCATTTTCTAAGTCAAGATAAAATGTAATCTGTACTGCTGCCCACGTGTAATTCAGCAGATGCCTGCCATCCATGTTACTGATTATCATTTGCTTTCTGAAATATCCATATCAGTTGCTGACTGTCTTTAAATGTTATGCAGTTTTCTGCGTCTGTCTGTCTACACTTACGTTCACTGGCAGGAGATGTACAGACACAAGAAAGTCAACGTGCTTTTCTTTTCAGTTTAGCTTTAGTTGATGTCACTGCTCAGTGTTTGCCGACGGGGTGGGGTCCTTGGTGACCAGGTTCCCAAATGCCGTCCTCTTGATGCTTACTGTCAAAGCTCCCTCTTTCTCTTCAAAGTGGTTTCAGACACATTGGACAAGCCATCAGGGGAGAGGCAGCCCTGGGGATGCCTGGATAAAAGACAAAAGCCTGAGGTCATGCAGGGACATGGTGTCCTGGGAGGACAGTGACCCCAGGGACCCCTCTAGCCCACACAGGTGCCTGGGAAGGAGAGGAGCTGTGGAGGGGCCGGGACGGCAGCGTCCAGGCCTCATTCTGCCTGGGGTGGGGAGTATTCATCACTCCCACATGCTGAAGCACTTTATAGGTGTCACCTTGCTTAACCCTCATAACAGTGGGACAGTGCTCTGTCCAGGCTGCTTAAGGAAAGAGCCTCAGACAGAGGACATGGTCGCCCAACTCGGTGCAGCTTCAGAGGCGAAATCTGGTCCTTCCCCAGGCCCCTGTGCCCTGGGTCCTGCTCCTGGGTGGCTGGTCGCTGGGCTGCAGGTCACTTGTGCCTTTGGGAGCCCCTGAATCAGCCTGAGCAGCTCAGCTGCTGCCTGCACCACCCAGGGCCAGACATGGCAGAGGCTCCCCACCCCATCTTTCCCTCCTCAGCCACAATCCCCCCAGATCTATCTACTTTCTTCTCCCAGTCACAAAGCACTTTTTAAACAGATCCATGACGCCCAGGGGCACATGTGTGTGTTAGCCAGTGTGGAGGGGAGTTGGTCAGAATTAGCCTAAGTGTTAATTTTTGTGAGTAATTCACTATTTACTTGTTTCCTTTTATTTATAGATGCCCAGCAAACCTGCTTCCCGGTATTTTTATTGTGGTTTTTACAATTCTTTATGCACTTTTGGTTACTAAAAGCAGACGCATAGATCACTATGAAAAAAAGAAAACTGGTTACATTTTTCTTCAAGAAAGCACCCCACCCGGCCACCAGCTATATGCAGTTGTCATCGACACCGGCTTCCGGGCTCCAGCCCGCTTTAGCGCAAAGGTAGTGGGGTCATCCTGGGAGATGCTCTGCGTGTGTGGAAGGATGTGGGCTGGTGTGAGTGACAGCCCCACAAACACACGGTTTGGGGAGTCTTCTGCCTTTCCCCTGTCCTTGTGCCCTGCCTGGCTGGCCCAGTCTTATTCCTGGGGGGCTCACCTCCCCCACGCACAGGCCTCCCCGCGCCCAGGACGGTCCGCTCCAGCCCTCCTCCCCTTTCCTCCTGCACCGAGAGAAGCAGCCCGCAGTGGTCTGTGTCTGAGTGGAATATGGGGCCTTTGAGAGCCATGTTCACCCTTGCAGTTGGTCTGAGTCTGTTACCTGCTGCCCAGGGGCAGACACTGGAGGGTTGAGAATGTCCAGGCCAGCTCTGAGGACAGGCAGGTGTGTGGCTGGCTGGGAGTCTTGGGTAAAGACAACCTTCCCAGAGTTGCTGATGGAGGCTGGCTTGGAGGGGACGGACAGGGTGTGCAATGAAGTGGGCGGGGTCCCACAGATGGGTCACGTGGAGGCCAGATGTCCATGAGGGAAAAGCACACAATGATGGGTGGCACCACCCTCCTTCCTCAACTGGAGGGACATTGGGGCCCATGGTGGGGCCCCTACCATGTGAATTACCATGTGAATCAATAGTGAATTACTCACAAAGATAAACACTTAGGTGGGGCTGTGAAGATAAGGCCGCATAGGCAGAACCCAGAGCCCACCCGGGGGGCTCTGTGAGTGGGGGTGTGCACTCACACGGATTCCCCAGGATGGGGGCTCCCTCTGCACTTGGACGCTCCCCCACCTCTCAAGGCAGCAGGGTTGCCTATGGAATCCATAGTAAGAGAACCATGAAGACTGGGGTTTGGGCACAGGCCACGTGGCAGGGAGCATGTGACTATGGAGCCCCTTGTGCGCCCGGGCCATGACCCCAATGTCCCTCCAGCTGAGGTGGGAGGGTGGTGCCACCTATTGTCGTGTGCTTTCCCTCATGAAGCCACATGCGACCTAATGAGTCCGATCTGGCGCTGGTTTTTCTAGACCAAATGGGGAAATCTGGCCAACCCTGGCGGGCACTACTCCCCAGGTCTCTCCCAGGGCAGCCTGAGGAATGACCACCGGGCCATGGGGCAGTGTCCCCTGCATCCCTGGGGCCCGCATGGTGGATGGCACTCCACCTTTCAGGCTTGTTTTGGGCAGGATGGGGATCTGGGGGCCCAGGCATAGATCAGTGCCAAGTGCTCAATGTCTTAATTCGTACTGTGTCTTTGTTTGGAGGTTTACATTGTCTTATGTGGTGAAAATGGGCTTTCAGAACCCAAAGAACTCTACTGTCCAGAGAAGTCCCTGTTTGAAAGGAATTCCAGACACACCTTTGTCCTGAGGTATTCTGAAACTCCAATTGCACAATTTGGGAGAGAGGCTGATCAGATCTGGTGTAGCCTTATCACAAATTCAAAAAGAAGAAATGTATAACATTGTTTTCTGATAGGGCTAACTCACATCTGATGGTTTTATAAAGCAGTTTTACTGTTTTATTTGAAGTAGATCAGATAGTAGATGTGTGTGCAGGAGGGAGTGAGGGACAAGGGCCGATAGACCCTGTGTGCCTGTAAGGTTCATGGCCACAACTTTATCTGTCACTAATCCTGCTTGATTTTGTCCATCCCCAATTGGGGGAGTGGGGCACATAGCCACTCAAGGATGGTGGGGCTGGAGTAAGAAGGACCATTTACCAGGACTTAAGCACCCGAAGGTCTCAGAAAACATGAAAGAACTGAACCACATGTTTTTCTCCTGGCAAATTTCATTCAGAATATTTATTGGTTTGGATAATTACATCTTCATTAAGAGAGAAGAGAGTCACCCGCAGGTTAGTCCACACTAAGCACACACATTATCAAGGGGTGATTGGGTTAAGGGAAGCTGGTAGGAGCTGAAGAGCTCGTGCATGGTCACTGTGCAGCAGGCCAGGGACACCACCAGGCTTCGGATGACACCCTGCATAAGGCTTGTTAATTGACATGTCCCATCAGCCCCAACGGTGAGAATTGGGGCTGGCACTGCCGGCCTGATGGGTTGTTGTACCCCCAGTGCTCCAGCCAGGCTGGGCCCACTCCAGAAGATCCGCCTCTGGCACAACAGCCATGGACCCTCTCCTGCCTGGTACGTCAGTCACGTGATGGTGAAGGAACTGGGTGTGCGGCAGGGGCACAGCTGGCTCTTCCCTGCTGAGTGCTGGTTGGCAGTGGGCAGGCAGGATGGCTGCGTGGAGAGGGAGCTGGTCTGCTTGCACCAGGGCCTCGGCTTCTGGAAGGTAGGTGGCATGCATCTGTGCATCTCCGGTGGTCTAGGAGACCACCCGTCTGTGCATCTCTCTGCAGTTCCTTAATCTCTTCTAGAGTTCCATGTATTTGTTGCTTTCTTAATATCTAAGTTAGTATCCATACAGCCGTGTCTTTAATGATGCAAGGATTAAGTGAACACCTGAGCATGGATTAATTACCCTTGCCAATTAGGCATTATTGCAGTCAAGTTTTTCTTCTTTTAATTGTGACTGTAATAACATTTGCAGAATTGATGGCGGCCTGTGGTCTGTGTCATCCAAGGGGTCACTAATCAGCTCACTTCTGAGCGCCTGGCTTAGATCCCGAACAGCAGAATTGACTGAAGAACAGAATGCACGTGTGACCCATGCCGAGTGGCAGGAGATCACAAAAAGAGACACAACATAAGCTCACAGACCAGCTCTGAAATGTTATGTTTGCCTGTTCTAATCTTCCCCAATATATGGATATATTTCATATGGTTCTAATGATAATGCTTGTGTATTTTGTACTTTCTAATTTAATATTTTAGAGTAGATTTCCTCATGAATTTCCTTTAAAATCATAGAAGGGCTATCTGATGGCCCACTGTGCACTTCTCTTTGCTTAAATATCCACCTGTTGGACATTCAGAATTTCCTTCTGTCATGCCCATAACAGAAAATGGTGTAGAAGGCACTGGGACTCGTGGCTTTGTGTTTCTGGAGAACCATTTCTCAGGCTGGTCTCAAATGGAGACAGGAAGTCAGTGAGCACTGACATTCTCCTAGGCCACCAGGTCTTTCTTCTCAGTGTGTGCCCATCGCCGCCTGCCATGGGGAGAGGGCCAGGCTCACCACCTTGCATCAGCAGACTCGACAGTGCTAACTTAGAAGAAAGCAATCACAGTGAATTTGAAATACAGAAATTCTTTCGCACCTAAAACTGAATGCTTGATTCAATGGGAGTCTCCTTAGATGATTACCTTACATAAATATAACTGCCTGAATATCTTCCATGGTCTATTCCCCAGCTGTTTTGCTGGAGAGCTTTGAGAGAAACCCGTGCTTACTAATTCAGCTGCAGAGGTGCACAGGTGGCCATGCCTAGGGGTTGGTGTGCACCCTCGCTGCCTGTCCCTCTTTTGAAAGCTGTACTCTCATCCTAATAGACCCGTTTGCTTGCCTTTCCTGTGTGCTGCTGTTTGTTGTCCTGTTTGCTCTAGAAGAGTGCTAAGCGCTGAACACTGTTTGAGTAGAACTGAACCTTTGGAACTCGGTGCATAAACCACATGTGGCCCTGTGTGGCAGGTGCTGTGGGCTATTGAGGGCACAGGAGGTGCTCCCAGCCCACAGGGCACTCAAAGCTGGGTAGATGTACCTGTGTGGCAGGGAACTGTGCTGGGAACGAGGGTTTTATATGTCTATCAGGAACACAAAGGACAGATGTGGGGTCCACTGGGTGAGGGTTCATTAGGAGGCTCTACAGAGTAGGTGTGAACACTGAGCATGAGGTGGTATGGGGGCAGTGTATCCTCCAGCTCCAGACACCCAGTGGCAGATGGCGTTGGGCATGCCCAGTGCACTGAGTGCGTGGCGGGACAAGGAGCTATGGAAGAGGCAGAAGCAGGCAGGGGCGAGTGGCTGGCATGCCCAGCGTAGCTTGGCCCCCGGCTAAAGAAACCCACTCAAAAGGACTGGTGGTCAACCAACGTCCACATGTGTGTGTAACATGCAGTGTCTATGCCCTCTGTCTGCTGCAGCTTTTGTACTCCAAGTTCACAGAGTACCTGGAAGACTTCCACGTCTGGGCCTCAGCATACAGCGCCCCACCCTGCAACGGCCTCCTGCGCACACAGCGCCTTACCGTTGCCTTTGCCCTGCTGTGCACACACGCGTGCCTCACTGCCCTGGTCACTGCCACCAGATGGAAGCAGGTGGGAGGCACTGGGTTTTCCTTAAAGTGGCTTCCAAGTCCCAACCTTATCATGTGATGCCTTGCTGACTCAGGAATTAGCCGAATCACAGTGCCCAGGGAGAGGTGGGAGGCAGGGCAAGGGAGCTGTGGGCCTCTGGAGCCCTGGAGGGGATGTCGGCCTGGGAGGGGCCGGGAGGGCCTGTGGGCAGGGGTCTCTGGGTGAAGCCAGCACAGGCCTGCTTCCAGTGATGCTTCTGTGTGGAGCTCGCAACTTCTTTAGAGGGTCACCCACCTAATTGTCTAATGAGAACACGCCTGCATTCTTTTAACATTGGCAGTTAATTCAGAGTTTAAAAATCCTCTGATGGAGGAGGAGGGAACAGTTTGGATGGCCCTGTTTCCCCTTGGGATGCCAGTTTGCAATGGGCAGCTCGGTCCCGCAGTTCCTCAGGAGCTGTAGAGGGTAATTCTAAATCAGCACAGGCAGAGTGGAGGCTTCGCCTTCCTTTGGAAAATAACCATAGCCTGACTTTGTGGGGGAGGGAAAGCAGTCAGATATGCTTCTTAGGACAACCTCATGGCCATTCATGGGCCCCCCAGGGGCTGGAAATGTGGAGGGGCCTTTTCAGAGGTGGGGTTTGGTGACAGGGCCACCAGAGAGCAGTAACAGTAGTGGGTTGGCAGAATCCTTTAAAAAAAGAATAACAGGTGTGTAGAATGTATAAGATGATTAAGAAACGTCATCAAGTAGCAGTAAGGGAGCAGCTGTGCCACTGGGACAAGAACAGGCCATGGTCAGGAAGCCTACGGTGGCATCCTCCTCCGAGGTTGACCGGCTGTCTGATCCTCTCGGCCTCTCTATTGACAAATGGGTTGTTGGTGCCCTTGCAGGACCGCAGTCAGTTGAGGGGTCAGTCAGGGGAGCATAAGACACACCCAGCATAAAGAAAACGCTGAGCAAATGTTTGTACAATACAAAAAGATTCATGTAGGAGAAAAACAAGAATATGCCTTGTGATTTTTCTTTTCTTCTGGGATGATTCAGGGAGCGAGAACTTTAGTTTCCTATAAAGAAAATGCTCACATCAGATACCCTTGTAATTTCAAGATGACTGTACATGTTAAGCCAGGCCTACTTCAGGGATGTCTCTGCTCTGTTGTGTCACTGCAGCTCCCGTGGGCTGCCAGCCCCAGCAATGTCACTGCCGGGTCCTTCTGGACGGGTTTCCTATGCGCCCTCCTGGCTTCTCCTGGGGCACAGCTCTTGTCCCTGCTCTTCAGGCTCAGCAAGGTACCAGCGCCCGCCACATGGCCCTGTTCTCCTGGGTGGGCCCTCATCACGGGGACACCCACCAGAACCATTGCCTTACTTCCACAGGAAGCCAGTGGGCCTCCCCGGGCAGAGCCATACCTGCCCCCTCAAGGAGCACTGGAGGACGCAGCTCAGGGTAAGTTTGCATGTTCCCTTTAAAGGGGTTTGGTGTTTGCTTTAAAATCACAGCAGCAGGGAGATGAGGAAGTCTGGGGTGGCAGTGGGGTCGGAGAAACTCCCCCGTGGTGGCTGACTCTTGGGAAGGCTGGTCTGCTGAGTGGGCATTGTGTCTCTCACTTCCGTTTGCATAGTGTTCATTGTGAGGCTAGCTGGGTTTCATTCATTTCAAAGCCACCTGAGCGTTGTCCAGGCCCACACCAGGACAGCACCGTGGCTAGTCCTCCCTTCAGCCCTGTCCGTTTCCAGTGTTTCCTGAAGAAAGTGCTCTCCCAGGAACCCTCCCTCCCTGCTTAACATCATTCATTTGACTTTTCAAATAAGGCCCTGATACCCGTAGAAGGACAGCTGGTGCACAGAAGACATACGAGGTAAACTGAATTGTGCACAGTGCTAACTCTCTGGCCTGAAATGCTACCAGTTAGGTTTCTCTGGTGTCTGCCTTGACTGTGGTCTGGCCACAGGTGGTCAAGCCCAGGGTGGGGTAGAGATGTGGGAAGGATGCGCTGGAAACCTGCTGGACTGGCTCCTGAACAGGCTGGAGCAGCTGTCCAGGCATTGAGCAAAGGCCGGATGGGAAGGCGTGCAGCCAGCAGAATTTGGAAAGCCACCTTGGTATAGAAAGAGATGTTCTAGAAGCTGGGCCTGAGCAGGGGTGGCATTGTTAGGTCCAGTGGGGGAAACTCGGTGAAGCAGGGGTCCTGGGTATGAGCCTGGCTGCTCTGTAGTCCCTGGGTGGGCCTGGGAGGAGCTGGCCCCAGGCAGGTGCCCCATGGTCCAGCCCTCACCTATGACCTAGGCAGGTTGAAGGACAGGTTCAAAGAAAATGAATCACATCACCACCTGGCTTATTCTGGATTGGTGTGGTTGTGCAGCTAGTTGGGTGGGATTCTTCTCTGTGGGAGTGTTGGGGGCACATGTGTTTCCTTATCATTTGGAATCCCTACCTCCTTGTGGAAGCTCCTTCTCCTGAGCATGGTGCTGGTCCCCAGGCCTGTGTCCCCACTGCTGTCCTGCTTGGAGCTGCCCACTCCCCATGCCAGGCCAGCTCTCTGCCCTTCTGCCATGAGCCTCACTGACCCCTTGCTGTAGACAGAACTCTGCTGTGGTGGGTCCACAGCCTGTGGAAGGCAGGTGTTGTCACCTCTGGCTACAGCAAGCCTGTTAATGCCATTGCCACCCTCTGCAGGGTGCAGAGCTGCTGGCCCTGGGCTGCCTGCATATCCTCCCCAGAGCCCATCCTGAGGCCTGGGGCTTAACAAGTGGCCAGGCCATGTCTGCCTCCTGAGAAAACTTTCACTCACTCTGCATTACTGTGATGGCCCCAAATTCTACCGAGCCCTGTATGCACTGGGACACTAACTAGTCAGCCTTCTTTTCAAGGGTAACATTCTCTCTGGGAGTGCCAGGCCCTGTCCTGCCCCCGAGCTGGAGGCCCGCAGAGCTGCCCCAGGCCAGCGGGCAAACAGGGAGAAGAGTGACGTCTGTGCTGTCAGCAACCAAGGTGACGGTGGTGGTGGGTGTGCAGCACGGCCCTTCCTGCTGGGCCCCTTGGCCCCTGGGAGAGGCAGGGTTTGCACAGTAGGGCCAAATGTGACTGAACATATGATCATGTCTAAGCCAGGCCCATCTGAAACCAAGGCATCAGCTTCATTCCAAAGCCCTGGTGATTTCTGGTGTCCTGGCAGGAATTTAGTTGTGTCTTTTGAAAACCAATAATAGACTCTTAACTCTCCTTTAAGTATTCTGAAATTTGAAACTTCAAATGTTTTTGATGCAAATTAGAATGAATAACTCTGCAGCTCCAGGCGATGCTGGACAGTGAGCAGAGCCTCAGACAGGGAGCTGCAGGAACAACGGGGCGGTGTGCATGAGGGCCGCCCAGGCCTAACACTGCCTTCTGCCTGCCTCTGGGCCCTAATGGGATCTACCCAGAGAAGTGATCACCTGGGAAACTGGGCCTCCAGGCGACTCCATGCAGCAGATGTGGGGCAGCCCTCAGAGTGCCCTTGGTTCCAAAGAAGCTAACAGAGTGGGCACGAGTTGCTGCTCTCTCGGGAGGTGGACAGTGCCAGCATGGCCCCTACTCCCTGCTCCTCTCCCTCCTCCCTGCTACTCATAGTGAGAAATATAAACTGTGGGGCACATATAGCAACAGACCATAGCCCAGACTGTGGCATAATTCTGATGGAAAGTACTGATTGTAAACAGCACTTTGTTCTGAGAATGGCCACATTTTCTCCCAGGCTGGAGATGGTGGTCACTTCATGCAATCAGCCATTGTGTAGACCCAGCAAAGCTCCAGAGAAATACCAAGTCCACAACACTGTAAACTGTGACACCAGTTGTCTGTGAGGAAGGCTGAAGGATCAGACAAGACAGAAAAAGAAAAACCATAAAATCCCCACTTTAGGCAAACTACAAATCTCTGGGCATTAAGCTTCTCCAGAGAAACAGAACCAATAGGGTATATGCAGATATACACAGAAAAAGATTTACTGAAAGTAAGTCACGTAGTCATGGAGGCGAGAGGTTCGAAGATCTGCTATCAGCAAGCCGAAGGCCTGGAAGAACTGATGTTTCATTCAAGCCCAGAGACAGAAACAGCCCATGTCCTAGCTCAGAGGCCGTCAGGCAGGAGGAAATCCCTCTGATTCTGGGAAGGCCCGCCTTTTTGTTCTATTCAGGCCTTCTCCTGATTGGATAGGGCCACCCCATGCTGGGTCCACCTGTTAAATGTTCATCTCGTCTAGGAACAGTTTCACTTAACACACCCAAAATAATGTTTCACCAAATGACTGGGACCCCCATGGCCCGTCCAGTTGGCACATAAAAGTAATGACTGCATTTGGGTGAGGATGGAAGCGAGCAGGTCTGTTAACACATGTGCCTCTTCCCTGCGGCTCCTCAGTCCCCTGCAGTGGCTTTGAAGAACTCACCGCACTCCGGTGGCCAAGGACCCTGCTGCCTTGGTTGAGCTTTGCAGCGTGGGCCATTTGTGGGATAGTCTGCATG
The DNA here is from genome assembly GCF_040802235.1 of Manis javanica. Taxonomy (NCBI): domain Eukaryota; kingdom Metazoa; phylum Chordata; class Mammalia; order Pholidota; family Manidae; genus Manis; species Manis javanica. The sequence continues at coordinate 99,119,877 of NC_133161.1, read as the reverse complement.
GCCTCTGGCTTGGGGACAGGACTCCTAGGGTACAGGTGAGTGGCAGAGGTTTTCAAATACTCTCAGGGCTTTGGGTGGAAAGTCTAACATTTATAAGGAAATCTCGGGTTCCTGGGAGCTCATGCAGTGTGGTCCCCTAACATGACTACTGCTGTCATAGTCTAATTTCTACCTCCATCACCTTGGGGAAAAAGAGAAACACATGAAAACCCCAAAGGGCCTCTGGGGCTGGCCAACTGTGGGACGGCAGCTGGCCTGGATAGAGTCCTGGCTGTTACAAGAAGCCCAGGACCCTTGCCCAGCTGCTGAGCTCCCTGGAGGGCATGCTCTGAGCTGGTGCATCCTTAATGCGTCCTGTCTTCGGACAAAGCGTATACCTGCAAGACGGGGGTCACTGTGTATATCCCATACATTCTGGCTCCATCCACCACCTGCATTGATCCCCTCTATAAGCCAGTTGCTTAGAAACCTCTGTGTGCTTCAGTTTGCTCACCTGTGAAACAGGAGTATTTGTAGTGCCTAATGCATGAGGCTCTTGGAGGAGCAAGGAAATCCTCAATGTGATGGTGTTAGCATAGGGCCTGGCACCTGTTCGGTGCTCAGCACATGTGAAATTCACCATTACCCTTATTAGCACCGTCCACCCTTCCCATCTCTGCCTTCTCTGTGCTGGCTGTTCCCTTACCTCCCGCACAGCAACTTCAGGGAGGCTGGCGGCCCCTTGGCAGGGAGAGGCACCCTCCAGTGCCAATGCTGTCCGGCCTCCCATCGTGGGTCCCTGGGCGCATGCAGGCAGTTGCTGACACAGCTCTCCTGGCAGGTTTGGACCCATGTGGTGTGCTGGGTGGATATACCTGCTGGTTCTCTCTGTGCTGTGCTGTGCTTTCATCACCCAGCCACTCATGGTGAGCAGGTGGACTCTTTATCAACAGGGGGCTGAAAAGGGGTGTGGCTCTGGTCTGAGAACTTCTGCATTCTTTCCAGCTTAACTAAGGAGTGGTGAGGAACCCCGGGAAGCGGGTCCCATGCATGGCTGCTCAGCCCTCATATGCTTCCCTAGAAAACATTTCAACCCCCATTTCCATTTGAGGCCACTGAGCCTGAGAGAGGTGGGTCTCTGGTGGGATCCCAGGCAGGTGACGCTGGCCTGTGTCTAGGCTGGCAGTGCAGCCCCTCCCAACCAGGAGGTGGGGACACATCCATAGGGCATGGTATGGCACCCACTCCGTGTCTGACTTCTCCCCAGATCGGCCTTGTGGCGCTGGGCTTCGCTTGGAAAAGGAGAGCCGACAAGCACTTTTTCACTGAGTCATTACGAGAAGCTACCAAGGGTCTGGACGCTGAGCTGGAGGAGCTTCCCAGGACCTGCACGCCCCTCCATTCATGCTGTGGGGTCCCCCTCTGTGCAAGTGAAGTTGAAAAGGTGTGATGCTGTCCATGAGGCTGTGCTGCAGAGAGCTGCTCCCGCCTGGTTTTGCATGTACAAACTCACTCTTTGAATTCAAGTTCAGTTGCATTTTGGAGACCCACAGGTGTACGTGGAGATGAACGAACAGCATCTAGTTCCTTACCTTGATTCCTCCCCCACAGAAATCAGAGCATCAAGAAAATGGGCTTGTTTTAAAATACTGAAGCAAATGAGAAATATAATTCTCGGCCATGATTTTGGAGAACTTTTGAGCCATTTGCGTTTCAACAGACCCACAGAAAATTTACTCCCTCCCCCGTCTTACCTTTCCTCCCTCCCTCCTTTCTTCCTTCCCGTGCTCTGCTTTTCCTCTCCTGTGGGTGGCATTCTCCTGGCAGGGCAGATGACATGAGGGAAGAGAAGGGCCAGACTCCATGAGGAAATGCACAACCCAGTTGCTAGGTTAGTGCCTGTGACCTGCAACAAGCATCGACCTCACATGGAATGGCAGTTAGCTGTGACCGGGGCTATAAACTGCTCATGACAGCCAGACCTTGTCCCCACTCCCATCCTCTCAGAGTCCAGGAGCTCCTGATGGCTAAACTGGCACAGGGTGACCCGTGGGGCCTTCCTCCCATAACCCACGACCATGATAAATACGTGGTGCGTTTACTCCGTCCCGAGCCTTCTGCAGTTTGTCATGCACGCTTTCTTCCCGCTACTGTGTTATGGGCTCTCACATGCCTCCTGATGTGGGACCGTCACTGCCTCCTTCTGTAAGATGAGGAAGACGGATGCTGGGAGTGGTGAAGCAATTAGAGCGAGGCCACTTGAGTGGAGCCTTGGGCCTGGGCCCCAAACCTCAGTCACATCCCTTCCTCAGTCCCCCCAGGCCCCCAGCACATTGGCCTCTGAGTGCTGCATGTTCTGGCCTTCCTCACCCCTTGAGGTCTTGACTTTCCTTTAAGGCCCCCTTCCTACTGTGGCCACACCTGCCATGCTGCCTTGTCCCTTGTCTTCCTGTGGTCTCAGCCACAGGTAAGCTTCCTTCCATGGATGCAGCCCTGATCCAGGGCCGCTACCTGCCTACCTGAGTGCTGCAGCACCCCCAGCCAGCTGACCTCGTGGCCACCACCTGCCAGCACTGTGAAATCCAGGGGTTCCCCAGCCTCAGCTCCCCAGCGGCCCACATATGTAACTGCCCCAGCCTCTTAGATGCCCCAAGGGCCTGGCCAGTGCCAGCTCAGCAGATGAGCAGAACTGCCCCTGCCACTGGACTGTGACCGACAGGCCTCTTGGGTGACTCTGTGAGTGCCCAGCCTTGACCCTGCTAACAGAGCCAGCCTGGGACATGGGCACACTTCGTAGCTGGGCTGCCTCCTCCCAGGCCACTGCCCACCAGCCTGGTTATGCCTCCTGCACAAAGCAGCCCATTCCTAACCCTAGGTGGATGTGGAGCCGCGATGCCGCTGTTCCAGGTTCATGGGAGCACCAGGGCCTTGGCCTCCATGGCAGCCCTGAGCTCACGTGCCCTCATCCCACAGGCCTTGGCTGTCCGGCAACATGTGCGCCGCCTGCGCTGGGCACGGCCACCGACCACAGCGCAGCTCAGGGTCACCAGGGACAGGATGAGAAGAGAGGCATGGACACAGGTGATGCTGAGGTGGGTGCAGGCTTGCAAGGCCGGGTCTGGCCCAGCCCCCTTTTTGTAGGGAGCACTGAGCAGGTGGGACCTTGCTGGCCCCAAAGTCGTGCTTTTCAAACCGACCACTGCGTAGTCAGGATACGGGAGGCCAAGGCCACCTGGTGTCAGCTTGGTCTGCAGGTGCTGGTGATGAAGTTAAGGACTCCTGTCCACAGGCCTCAGTGCACATGGCTGCACACAATGGGAGTGGACCCCCACTGGGTGGGTGCTTTGCATGCTGCCTGGGACTTATGCCTCCCTACTGGAGCACCTGGGGAGCAGGAAGGCACAAGACAAACAGCCTTTCCTGGGGCATCAAGCTAGCCCCATGACATATATTTAGCAATAATATTAAAATATGCACACATATTTATGGTGCTTGATGCAAAATCTGCACAACTTCTTTTAGATGAGACACAAAGCCTCACATGTCCCACACGCATGGCAGCTTCCCCACCTAGACCTCAGACACGTTTCTCTCAATGACACACATTCTCACACCTCATCCCAGTGGATGTAGGACCTTGTGCAAACACCAGCTGAGTCTTTTCTCTAAATCCTAGATGTTATTTGCTCTCTCAGATCCTCTTGCTGTACTTTGGCAAGGATTTAGAAGTTGCTGATACTTTGCAAATGGGGTGATGCTAACCTGCAGTGGGACCACTGACAGCAACTTCTGAAAACCCTCCATCGCAGTATGGGTACCATTTGCTCCCCCTTAAGGAGGGAATACGTCCGAAAGCAAACCTTTTCCCAAAGTGAAGCTGTGGTTGTGTTACATGTTCCAGGGAGAGTGTGGGAGGAACTGTGGGGCAGGTGGAGGAAAAGTCTTAATCCCTACAACTCTTCCCCTGAAAATGGAGCGATTAGAGAGCAAAACAAAACCCACAGAAAACATGTGCTTTCGCAGAATGAGAGGGCAAGTTGCTCCCCACAAGCCCCCAAAGGCAGACAACTGGGAGAAACCCCTTGAGCACCCCAAGAACTGGGTGCAGGGGAAGTGTTGGGGTGCCTGGTGCCAGAGAAGTGGGACCCAAAGCCCACTGGCCATCGCAGGCAACGTGGTGTCCCTCTGAGAGAGTACAGGGGTGCGAGGCCTTTGCACTCTGTCCAGCTCCCAGGAGACCAGGCTGCAGCCGGGGCCAGGGACCAGCACGGGTGCACCCAGGGAACAGTCAGAAACAGCAGACGTGGCAAAACCAGCTCTTCTTGCATATGACATGGCTGAAAGTCTGTCATGAAAACTGAAAAACAAAAAAAAACATACTACAGATGGTAAGGGAATTAAGTGAAGTAACAGGTTATAAAATTAAAATACAAAGAATACAAAGTCCAATATCCTTCACATGTTCAAATGAAAGCCAGTAGAAGATTTGACAGAAGACTCTATTCAACACAACAACTAAATAAAATACAAAACCCCTCGGGTACAGGAATAAGGGGAAATGCACAGAACTTCCAGAGGAAAGTAGAAGCAGTGCCAGAGCACAGATGTGGGCGCAGGTGCACGGAAACATGTGCCTGCGGACGCAACACCGCTTCTTCCTCAAGTTCTCTCCAAAAGCAGTCTATGAATTTAACACGATCCCAATAAAATGCCGTCACACTTTTTTTTTTTTTTACTGGTTCTGGTCAATTATAAAGTTAGTTTAGAAGAACAGATGCAAACAGCTGGCCGAGAAAACCCTCAGCAGGCAGAGCAAGTGGGGGGCCTGTAAGGTTGGAGGCACCGGAGGGAGGGGTGAGCACCTCCAACACTGATGACGTGCCAAAGTCCCCAGCTGCTGCCCCCTCCCAACCTGAAAAATGTGCCTTAGGCTAGCCAATCCTCGCCCGCTGTAAATCTAAGCTCTGCCTCCCCCTACCTTCTTTAAAAACTCACCGCCTGCCCTGCTGAGCGTGACTTCCCTGGCCTGTGACTAGCCAGACCAGGCAACATCGCCCGGGATTGCGCTCAAATGAACTAACTGCCTGGCCCTTTGTTGCCTCTCATCGCCTGCTTATTTCGGTTAGAATTTACCTTACAGGGCCGGCTCCGCAGACATTAAGGAGATTACAGGCATCTTAAGGGGCGCGGTTTCTGGCACATGAATAACAGCAACAGCCCACAGACAGAATAGAAAACCCAGGAAGGGACTCACATATGAATGCCAAGGCTAGTAGGTGATGCAGGTGGCATCTCAGCCCTCTGCATTAAGACAGAGTTCTTAATATGTGGAATTGAGAAAACTGAATAGTCATATAGAAAGAGTAAAATCGGCTGCTTTTGTCACACCACATACAACTCAATTCCAAATGATTAAAGATTTAAATATGAAAACAAAACCATACACGGTCTGGCTGGAAGAATGAGTAAATTCCCCATGACCTGTGAGTGAGGAAAACTTCCCTGTGACTTGAAATCCAGAAACAAAAAGGGAAAAGAAAAATAAATTTGGTGACAAAATGTGAAAAAGAAAATAAACTCATGGCAAATAATACTCTGCACAAAGTAGAAAGACAGTGACAAACTAGGAAAGAATACTTGTAACAGACACAGGTCTAATCTTAACGTATAAAGATCTTCAAAAAAATGGAAGAAACCCATGACTCAAGATGTGCTCAAGAACTGAACAGACAATTCACAGGAAAAAGAAATGCAAATGGCACTTCACTTACCATAAGAGAACTGCAAATTAAAACTGCAAAAATCTAGAAATGTGACCACATACCATGGTTAGAGGGCCAAGGGAAAAGAGATGCCAGAGTACAGTGTTGGTGTGAATGTGGAATGATGCCACGTGTGGGGAATCTGCAAATCTCAGGGAAGACACAGGTACGAGACTTGATGCAGGACCTTCAGAGCAGAAACAGCCTGGAAATCACCCCGATGTCCTCGTTGGGCCCAGGGCCCAGAGGGGTAGTGCTTAGCTGTAAGAAATCCCAGGTCTGTCTGCACAGACATTGGGAAGGCCTCCGGGATCTGTTGCAGGAGGGAAGCAAGGTAGAAAAGAGCATTAACCTGCCAGCCACTGAACAGAAGGGGATATGAATCTTATCTACATGCATCTGTTTATCCTAAATAAAACAAACAAGGAAAGATAGCTCATATCACTTCAGAAAGAACTTCCTTATGGAGGAGAGAAGGAATAGGATTTTCAAAAATTTATGTTAAGATTTAAAAATTTGACCTTCCAAGCCCAGCCCCTGAGGACAGAAACAAATTAAGGGAAAAAATCATAAATCTGTTTTCATTCACTGTGTTATTGCGGAGTGTTGCTGTCCTTATTCTGATGGTTGATTGTTGTGGGGTAAAGCAAATGAGGAATTCTGTGACTTGAAGCTTCCTGGTGTTCTTGAAGCTAAGATCCTCAGTGTGGGAGACAGGAGGTACAGATTTGAAATTGTGAAAAGTTAAAATCCCGTAGACCTGAGTTTGAGCAGGAAGTTAAGGGGAAAAAATATTGTCTAGGTCTGTCCACCAAGAAAAGGCCTTAAACAGCCTGTGAGCCATGGGTACCCACAGCACCCAGATTTTGAAATCTGGTTTCCAATGGTGGAAAATTCCATTTTCTACTGAAAAGAATCAGGCATTGTTGGAATTCCTGAAATTCAGTCTGTGGCAGAACATGTACAAGATAAGCCTGGAACATTTCTTAAGCAAGGAGGTAATGAATGACTACGGGCCTCGGAAGCCAATTTGAAGAGGCTCACTGGGTCAAAGATGGGTAATTTGACATCAGATCAGGAATTGCAACTACAGTGAACTGAAACTCATCAAATATATGTAAAGCCTTGAGTTTGATAACAAAAAATGTAATTGTTCAGTCTTGGCAAATGCTCTGGACCCAACTTTGAAAAAACCGGTAATGATGTTACCAGTTCTCTCTTTCCCTGTACAAACGAATCCCCAGGGAAATCGTCTGTTTCTCTTGATAGCAGTATTCCAGCTAATGGAAGACGGTAACATGATAGAATCAGAACCTGACCTTTTCCCAGTCTTTAATGAATTAATGAGTCTAAGCCTTAATCATCAACAAAGTCCAACACAAAGAGAAGAGGAGGAAGGAACCAGACATGTGCCTTCTGATGGAAAACACATCACCTATGAGGCAGGCTACCCGAAATAGCCTCGTCTGGGTGTGGTCCGACTGTGTGCCAACCTGCAGTTCACCTGAGAGCACACTCGGGGACCCCATGGGAAGGGAGTCTACAGCACAAAAACAACATTTTCTCAACAAATAAATTACAAAGAAACCAAACAGAGGTGGAGGTGCCGCCCACAGGTTGAACGAGAAGAAAATAGTTCATGTAGCCCACCACCTTAACAGGATGCCAGGACTGTGTGGTCACCTCAGTAGATACAGAAGAGCGCACCCAACAGCCCTTCACAGGGAAAATGGTCTCTGCGAACTAGGCATAGCGGGAGCTTCCCAGACTCACCGTGTCTGTGAAAACCCTGCAGCTCACTCAGACTTAGGCCAACAGCGAGTGCTTATTCAAACCAACGCAAGGCGAGGATGTCCTCTCTTACCGCTCTCGTTAGACCGCAAGTCAGAAGTCCGAGCCAATGCAGTGGGCAGGGAAAGTAAATAAAAGGCTTACAGATTTGAAAGGAAGAAATAAAACAGCCTCTTGGCAGATGACGTGAAGAGGCTATACAGAAAATCCCAAATAGTCTACAAGAAAGGCTTCTAGGACTAATCGGAGAATGTTAAAAAGTTACAGGGTGAAATTCAATAAACTGTCAACCATGTTCCCAGATGCCAGCAATGAACAGTTGGAACTGAAAATTGAAAAAGCAGTACTATTTACAATGCACCAAAGAAATGCTTAGTTATAAGTCTGATTAAACATGTAGAATTTGCTGAAAACCAAAAACACTAATGAAAGAAATCACAGATAATAAAGCAATGGGCCACACACTGTGTTCATGGATTGGTAGACTTGGCAGTGCAAAAGTGTTGATTCCTCTCAGTTTGATCCCACCAACTCCCGAGAGCTTTCTTGTAGTTAGTAACAAGCTGATTCTAAAATGTATATGTGGAAAGCCAAGGAACCAGAATAACCAAAACAATTCTGACATGGATAACTAAGCCACGATAACTAAGCCAGTGTGGAAATGCTCACAGGACCAACCTGTCCATCAGGAACAGTACAGGGACCCCAGAAAGAGATCTGTGCAAATATGCTCAACTGGCAAAGGCACAAAGACAATTCCTTGGAGGAAGGGGAGTCTTTTTTCAAAAATGATTTTAAGAAAATTGGGTGTCAATGTACAAATAAATGCTCACACCTTTCCCAAAAATTCCTGCCTGGGGATTTAAAAGCCTGGTTAAAATTCCATTAAAAATCTTTTGCTGGAAAAACTGAAGGAACAAAATAGCAGCAGATTCACAGACTCTAAGATGGGACTAGCGGTTACCAAAGGGGAGGGGTGGGAGAGGGTGGGTGGGAAGGGAGGGAGAAGGGGATTGTAGGGTATCATGATTGGTGCGCATGGTATGTGTGGGGTCAAGGAGAAGACAGCATAGCTCAGAGAAGGCAAATAGGGACTCGGGCATCTTACTACACTGATGGACAGTGACTGCAGTGGGGTATGGGGGGTACTCAATAATAAGGGTGAATGTAATAACCACATTGTTTTTCTTGTGAAACCTTCATAAGAGTGTATATCAATGATACCTTAATGAAATAAATAAATAAATAATGTTTTGCTGGATCCGTACACACTGAGTGTGTGAGGATGCTAATTTTAAAATCTCTGTTTTACAGGGACATTGCCATGTACACCTTCATGCTGCTTCTGCACTTGTTTTTAACATATGGGCAATTCTCCCGAGATGAACAGGCTCTCAATCAAGCTATCCGGAATGAGTTTACAAGGTAGGTTGTTTAGGTGACCTTCTCTACATCTGGGGCCGCAGCACTAGGAGTGATCTGGGCATAGCCAGCATGTGCCTATGGGGCCCAGAGCTCAGGGTGCCAGGGCAAGGGGTCCTGTACTTCATTACTTTGAGGGAATCATGTCTGTCTGCTATTATAGACTGTAGAGAAGCAGACCCTCCACACCACGGGATCACTGTCTGGGACATCATGTTTTTGTAAGACTGAGGCCCTCTTCACCACTGCCCCACATAGGAAAAATGGGAAGAGTAGTCAAAGTGTCTCATGGACACTATTTTCCCCACTGGTAACAGGTAACTGCCATGTGCAGACTTGGGACTTGGTCACATTTACAGTATCTCAGTTTGGCAAATAGTGAAACCATGATATTTCAAGGCACGTTAAGCTCTGTGCTGAAATAGGGTTTTGCAGTTTCTTTTTTCAGAAAGCATCTGAGTTCTTTAGTCAAAGAAATTTACTGTGAATTGTTGCAGTTCACGAGAACTAGCTCAGAATTTTAGACACTGGTAATACCCCCTCCCATTCTCAAGTGTTCATTTGTTTCTTCCTGCTATGATAAGTAGTAGATGTTCACTGTAGGTTAAAATGAAAAAGAGGAAGCAGAGAGATTTCCATATGCCACCACCCAGAGAGACCACTGACTACATTCTGTTGTGTTGTATTTCTTCTCCATGTTTCAGTGTTTCTGTAATTGGGGTGCAAATTATAATCAAGGTGTACATCTCATACGGCACTCCATTCCATTTTTTTTGAAAATTCATATTAAATGACTGTTTTCACCTGCCAAAAATACTCAGTCTGAGAGTTCTTTCAAAGCATTTGGCTCTAAATTGTCAAGTGTATGATACAAATTCATTTGATTCTTTATTATGTTGTAGGTGGCAGAACTAAAACAATGTGCTCCAAGGCTTACTTTCTTTCTCTGGGGAATACTTAACACATTCCTGTAGCTTCCCTATGAGTATGTTGCTTTTGACTAAGTTATTCAATTTGATGTAAATTATTTTTGTTGTATATTTTTTGGTAAGGATGGGTAGCTGGCAAATCAATTTAATTTAAGGGCTTGTTTAATTTTATCTTCTGTGAAAGAGGGTGATTGGTGCCCACCAGGCTGATGGCAAATGAATGCAGATTAAGGACACGTCAATTAAGTAGGACTTGGACACCCCAGTTAACAGGTCTGGATTCTCCATAGCTCAGCAATCCAAACCGCTGCTGGCAGACATCCTCGCCTGAAATCAAGTGGTGTTTTCTGCCTCCCTATTTGCAAAAACAGCTGTACTTTCCATTGGTAGCCAACTTTTTGGCTCTGCCACCTGTGCAGGCGCAGTTTGTACCGGCAGGTGGCGCTGTGCACAAAACAAAATGACCATTGGGGTGGTTCTGGAAATGGAACTCTACACCTGAGAGATTTCTTGCTTTGCTGGTTTTTTTCTCACATTTTGCAAGTTAGCATTACTTGATACGTTCCTCATATGGGTTGTTATTTGATACTCAAATAAGAAACATCGCAGCTGGGATACTCTGTTCTCTGTCCCACGCGCAGAGCAAGTGACATGCTTGAGTCTGGGGGTGTGCGTAGACCTGCGTTGCCACAAGGTTGTGAAACCTCACTACTTATGGACCCGCTGGCCACCAGGCAGGGATATTTACGGGTCCCTATCTGTAATGAGCTGCTCAGAGTGCACCCTCACATTACCCGCACTGGGGCCTGATCCTGCTGTTGAGATGGCCATCACCCCCCATCACCCCCTTCAGCAGCGCCCCGTGTTCCACCTTTGCCAGCATCCCAGGTGGAAGGAGGGAAGGGCAGTGGGGCAACTGACTGGGCTGGATTCAGAACCAGGCTTCTAGTGCTCTGCTGGTTAGCAGGTGACTTAGGCAAGTCCTCCTGCTGAGCCTGGACGTCCCTATCTGCAAAGGGGACACAGGGGCTGCTTGATTTGTCTTCATAAAAAGTGACCGTGTTATTGGATTCTATCACATTTAAGTTTTATTTGAAGTCTTTCTCAACTCAATCAAGTCTTCATGAAATTCCAAGTAAAACAACAATACACTGACAAACAAAGCACCAGTAAATGAAAGAGTACCTCTGTCCAGGTGCCGTAAGTGGAAAATAACTGCTGGTCTCTTTTACATCTTTTCATCACTGACCTGGCATTGCAGGCCTGCTTTAGCTACATGCTCTACTCGATACTGAGTGAGGATATTCAGATTGTTCAGTTTGTTACCTGCCTCCAAATGAGTCAGAATGAGGCGTGGGCAGGGCACAGTCTGGGCGTGTGACGTCTGTCACTGCGTCACTTTCAGGTCTTCCTTCTCCTGGTTCCTTTAATGTCATCCCACAGGGAGCAAGTGTCCCCAAGTGATAGTATTTCCCCAAATTGTGCAAACTCAACATGCCGGCAGGCCTGTATCTCAATTTTTAAGTGTAGATTAGGGAGCATTGGTCTGTAAAGGTGGACTGTCTGTCAAACTGTCTCGCTTCCCAGAGCAGATTCTCTGCTGTTGAGATGGCCATCACCCCCCCGTGAACGTCTGCAGGGCTGCGTCTCCCCGTGCACTCTCCTTCCAGGGTGCCCATCACCTCATCCTGGATGCTCCAGTGGGGTCCAGCTGGCTCTGGTTTGACCATGATTTCCATCAGTGAGGGGTTGATAGCAGCGCCCAATAAAGGGCCTGCATAGTCCAGGCTCTGAAAAGGTAGGAGCCATCAAGTCAAGGTCATGAATGGGGAGGTAGCCTCTCTGTGAAGACAGGAAAAACCTGCTTTCGGTAGAGTACCTGCTGTAAATGCTTACCAGTACTTAGTCCCCAGGCTGTGGGCTAAACATCCCCAGATGGCTCTGCAGGAGCAAAAGCACTGACCTTGTAGCACCTGCCACCACCCTGGCCTGTTCACATCAGCATGGGGAGGGTTGAGCTGGGGAGAGGCTTGGGCGGCCCTCTCAGGAGTCACCCCTACCTACAGCCTGCCCCCCACCCCCGCTGCCCTCTGGTACAAGCGCACAACCACATAGCCCATGAAGAGCTCATAGTCAGTCCTTCTCACAGTGGTCAGATTCGGTCGCTGCAACCGGCAGACCAGTTAAGCTGTGACTTGGATGACTTGAGTTTATATCCTTTTCTAACTTTGCATCACTTTCCAACACCGTGACTGTCCCTGAGAAGGCCTGTGGCCTCCCCTTTTCCTGGAGAGACCTGGTGGAACCGAGCCAGCTGCCGTGGGGATGGTGGCAAGGACCCCATCCTTGCTGTTACTTGGTGTCCTTAGTGCGAAGCCACATGCGGGGAGGTGTTTTGAGTTAGGGGAGAAGTACTTTGCGTTCTCCGTGGAAATTTAACTTCTTCCTTTTCCCCTCAGCTGCAGCTTGGAGCCAAATTGTGCTCCTGACGCTGCAGTGAGTGGCTAAGGTCCCTGAACGTGGTTTACTGCTTTGTCTGAACAGTGAAAATGGTCAGCCTTGTCAGTTTGAAATGATTTCAATGCTCCCGTAAGTCAGTTGCATGATGGAAAGTGATGCAGACCTAAAAAGCTACAAAATAAATCAATTGGGAAGCAAACCGACTAGCCTTTGTCAACTCCCCGCTGTGTCAAAGTGGCATTTGATCTGTGCCCCCCCAACCTAGAGCTCACGCCCGTATCCAGGAGGCAGGGGTGCACGCTCTGGGTGCTGGAGTGGGCAGGCGTGTAGGGAAAGGACCGCCTTCTGCTGCCACTCCTGTGCTCAGCTCCTTGGCACAGGCCACACTGGCCTCCAAGCCCCTCCCTCCACAGACCTGCACATGCTGTCCAGGAGTTTGCCTGATAGTTCTTGTCTGCTTGTGACCCACTCATCCATTGCCTTCAGGTCTGGGCTGAAACCTGGTGTTGACGTGTTCTGTGGCCCCCCACTGAACTGAAATTCCCACTGGCCCACCCCACCACTTCTGTCTCCCCTGCTTAGTCTCCCTTCTCAGTGTTCACCACTAACATGGTGTGTGTGTTGCTTGCTGATTTTATTTGCTGCTTGTTTCCTCACAAGAGGTCAGGGATTTGACCCCTCTCTCCCTGGTGCCTAGAAGAGGACCAGGTACATGGGCATTGCAATGACGTTTGCTGAGTGCGTGGGTGAGTGAATGGACACCACTCCACCGCTGTTCTGTCTTCCATCCGCACTGAGGAGCAGAACACTTTCCAGGGTTGGGTACCTCACACTGTAGATGGCATTGCATTAATACCTGCAGGCACCTGAAAGATATATTAGAGAAAAATAACTTTTTGTTTCTGCTTTTGCATCAAGAGGTGCCAGGAGCTCCTCCAGGCGTTTGCAAAGTGTGGATGAGTGGTGGGGCTGGAGCCTGAGCACACTGCTGGACAGGCTGTACCCCAGGGGTTCCTCCACAGCCAGCTCTTCAGGCGCTCAGGTGGGCCTCCATCTGCTCTTCACAGGGTGCACTTCCCAGTAGGGTGAAGCCATCAGAAATGTTTGTTTTGCCCTACTCTGTGTGTGGAATGACTGCTAGGCGGCTCTCTGCTGTGCGTGCATGTAGCGCCTGCCCTTTCTATGACCCCCACACCCCACCTGCTGTTCCATATGCCTGCATTTGCCAGGCCAGAGCCAGACACAGGAGTGTAGCAAGTGCCCAGGAGCATGTGGGCCATGGGGGCTGGAAGGCCAGATGCTGTGACATAGGGACACAGGACACCGCTGGGACAGAGGAGGGACTTCCTAAGATGGGAGCATCCAGGAAGCTTCCAGAAGGAGGCAAGGCTGCTTCCAAATTCTGGAGATAAAGTTACCAGTGACTGTGCATTTTGTATAAGCCCATTTCTCAGTCATCTTTTATTTTCTTTTTAAAAATTAAATGACTTTGTCCTGCATTCCTCAAACTGTAATTTTCATTCTGCTTTTGTTGTATTCTATGTAGTTGCATGGGGTGACACTGAGGAAACTTTAGAAAAAGATGAAGAGATTATTCTGATTTGGTGCAAACACTGGGGAGGTAGCTTCTGCCTTTCTCAGAATGTTGGTTAAAACCTCAGGATGTTTTTAAAAGTAAAGTAGAATTCTGACCTCCAGCTGGTGGCTGAGGCTATCCAGAAGCCCTGCGCCCTGCTGGTGCTATGGCGTGACGATGTTCTGAGTGGCCCTGTGTCCAGTGCATGCATTTTGTTCTTTTTCCAGCCCGGAGCTCTGGGGGGAAACTGCTACCTAATAGGCACATTGCTAATTAAACACCTACGAGTTCCTCCTGGGAGTTTATGCAAGGTAAGATCCTCTCTTTTTATTTCTAAAAATACATTGAATTAGAAAAGCCCAGGAGACATTCAGGCAAGAAACCAGCAAACCAATCAGATCACTAATGAGTGCCTGCCCATGACCCGAAATTGTCAACATGGCACCTGGGGGCTGGACCTCCACCTTCCTGTTCTCTTCCTCTTCACAAACTCTCCCAATTTCTCTGCCTGTCCTGGCATTGGAGGCAAAACCAGGATATTTCAATCTAAAATGTCTGAAAGTAGAATATTCATGTACCATTTCCAAATGGATTGGGGTGTGTGAAGAAGGCCTTCACCTGCATCGTCCTAGGATAGCCACTCCCCCAGTGCCCTGGCCCAGATGGACAGGCACTGCAGGCACCAGCGTTTCCATGGTGGGGCGTGACCCTGCCAGCTCAGGCTGCAGCCGGGGGACCATGAGGGGGCTCTGAGGGGGCACAGCTCACCTTCTGGGACAGTCATGTACCCCTGTGTGGTCAGTATGCAGCATGGGCTTTGAAACATAAATCCTAACCCCTTTCCTGTGGGCACTTTCCTCCACAGCTTCCCAGCCCCTTCTCAGTGCCGGTCCAAGATGCCCTCCCTTCATGTGGCCCCAAAGTTGGAGGCGCTGGGACGCCTTCTGTGACAGATCCAGTGATCCAGAGTCTGGCCCCCAGTGGCACCTGGGGCTGCGGGTCCTGGGAGGACTGTGTGCTCAGCCTGGGCAGCACAAGGTCAGTGTGACTCAGGGGTCAGCTCTCCCATGCCTGCCCATGGGCTGATCAAGCAGGGCTGGTTGGATGTGAGGCGGCCTGGCCGACCTCGGGGTGAGAGCAAGACTTGCTGTCATAGTGAAGTGACAGGAGGCGCCTGCCAGGGCCCTTGAACCATGACACAAGTAGAAAGCAACTCTGGCCTTCAGTCCAAGGACACAAGAGGAATGAGCCCAAACTCCTTCAGCATTTGCTGGAGGACCTGGAGGTCATGGATACCCAATGGCCATTTGTCCTGTGCTGGCTTTGTGCTGATGACGAGAGGCCCACTAAGTCCGCACATGATGGTGAAGTGGTCTGGCCCCCATCCGAACGGCGTCGTGCAGATGAGGACAGAGGCTCAGATGAGTCGTACCCGCTGCAGCCACCATCCACTATGGGCCGGCCCGTCACCTCGCTGGCAGCTGGGACAGCATGGCCTCAGGTGGGGTGGGACTGCGCTGCGCCTGGGGTGACACCAGTTGTCCAGGACCAACGGCAGGCCCTGTGCCAGTTAACAGCATGTGTGCCTTTGACTAACACTAAACTCCCAGTTATCCAAATGTTACTAAACACAGACTGGTAAAAGGTAGCTTCTTTCCAATGGTAAGTCC
Organism: Manis javanica; assembly: GCF_040802235.1. Taxonomy (NCBI): domain Eukaryota; kingdom Metazoa; phylum Chordata; class Mammalia; order Pholidota; family Manidae; genus Manis; species Manis javanica. The sequence continues at coordinate 99,104,288 of NC_133161.1, read as the reverse complement.
ATAGCAGAGAAAGGAAATGAATATTCCAGGGTCCTTGTAAGGACATTGCCTCTCCCGTGGGAAATGGAAGGTCTCCCTGCCCCAGGACTCCCTTTGCCTGAGGGTCCCGGCAAGGACAGAGGTACAGCTGATGGTCGAGGGGTAAGAAGACACAGAGGCCTTGTGTGCAGGCCCATGAACCCAGCACAGGGCCTCGGCTGGTGCACTGTCGGGGTCCCCCACCCGGAGCCTCACTCTCTTGCAGGTTGGAGGCCCATGCAGCCCTGACCAGCCTAAGGGCCAGCAGATGGGTGGACCAGCATACCAGGGCTATGTCCGTGCACTTTGCCCTCTACAACCCTGCAACCCAGCTCTTCTCCAGCGTGTCCCTGAGCTCCGAGGTGCTCCCGGCCGGGGACCTTGCCTTCTCCTCTGTGGTGGAGTCAGTCACTGTCTTCCACAGCAACTCAGCCAGGTGGTACCTCCGCACACTTCCTGAGGTGAGTCCCTGGCCTCTCCACCTGCCTGTGGAGCGCAGGGCCCACGCGAGCTCACTCTTGCCCCGGGCCGGGCACGGGATGGCTTCCACGCATGCTTGCCGTGTGAAGAGGCACTGGCTGCCCCAAGGCCTGGAGGAACAAGCCCACCATTGGTGCTCCCCGGAGCAAGAAGTTAGCTCGCCTGGCATCTATCCACAAGGGGATTGGCTGGGAACCAGCCAGGAGCCTAGCCATAAGCAGAAAGTTGGTATTTTGTTTCTCTTGATTGTTGATCTTCCTCCACCAGCTGCTCTTCCTGGGGCTCAACCTGATACACGTCTGTTTTCAACTCTATGGCATGGCAGAGAAGGGCGCCTACAACTACTGGCGAAAACCGCAAAGCTGGCTGGAGGTAGCCTCCCCTGTCACTTTCCTGGTGTAAAACCAGAGCAGGAGCATCCTTGCCTGAGGATGCAGTGACTTCCATGGGGAGCTGAGGCACCCTGGCTACTTCCCACCTTGTTGCCATCTCCCACCTGTTGTGTTAATGCCCCAGTGGCATTTGACACCAGTGTCCACTTATGCTTTTGCTATTAGTTTGTCCTCCAAGTCACACTGATGATATGGTGGCCTTTCCCGGGGAGTCTGTCTAAGCCACCTTCCCTTGAACCTGCAGCTCTCCATTGTGGGATCTGGCCTTGCCTACTCTGCAGCCTCCAGCCACCTGATCGCCCTTGCTGGGCAGGTGACCAACCAGTTCCAAAAAGGACTTTTCCAAGGGTTTATGGACCTCCATCTTGCGGCCTCATGGAACCAGGTACGGCAGGGCGTTAAGAGCAACTCACATGGGCCATGCTCTGTGACGCTGTCCAAAGGAGGAAGCTGTATGTGCTCTAAAAGGTCCAAAACAAGGGATTTGCTCCATATTGAGGGATAATACTCCAAGCTCATGGGCAAGGGTGACCTGGACGGAGAGGGCTTGGGATCCTTAGGCCCTGTGTGCAAGCCTGGGATGGGATGGTGTGATCTGTGTGGGGCATGGAATTGCAGCAGTGACACTGGGCAACCCTAGGTGGTGGGGGGAAGCAGGCAGACAGGTGGTGGCCTAGGGAAGGGACTAGCTGGGAAAACACCTCATCTGTCTTCTTGCTTCCCCCTGACGGCAGTTCTAGAAGCAGGCGGTGTCAGCCTCTCTACAGCCAAGAGGCTCAGGGAAGGCCAGGGTCAGGGTCCCACCCCAGTGACAGTCGGGCTTTGCAGTCCACACCTCCCTCCCCCCAGGCAATGTGCCCACACGGGGATGGGGGCTCCACCAGAGGAGTAGTGCCTGTGGGGAGGGAGGGACGCCACCACAGCCCGGGGTCCTTGGGGATCTGACTGCTGCCACATGCTTGGCTTCTCTGCCCTGAGGCCTTCAAGGCCAACCTATCCCTACAGGCCTCCCAGGACCTTCCTTCCCCACACAGAGGGGTACAGCCAGGGCCCCAGTGACCTCACCCACCACCCCGTGTGGTTCCGTCCAGATCAACCCAGAAGAACAGGTTGTTCTGTGACCTGACTCTCCTGTTTACTCCTTGGGAACCTGGCAGGGTGGCAACAGCTGTGCTTCCTCCGCCAAAGCTCCACACGTGTCTCCTGGCTGACCTCTGTCCCCACCCTTGTCAAAGATGGTTTTCTTGCAAGCAACAGAAACTCACCACCCCGGGGGAAGGAGGCTGCCCCAAAGGAACCCATGCAGGGCAAGACCTGGGTTTTATTCTTAAGACAGAAAATATCTTCCTAATATAAATTTTCTAAAACTGCAGCCTCATCCTGGGACCTCAGTGGAAGGGGCTGTGCACATAGTGGGGTTGGGGGGCCCTGAGCTCAAGCTTTGCACACAACTGCTGGGCAAAGAGCAGGCAGACCCACACCCCTCCTGCCAGTCTTCATTGCACAGGACCACTGCTCGAGCCTCCCCCAGCCTCGTCCCCATCCTCCTGGTGCTGACCAGCCTCCACCACAGCCCACACTGTACTGGCTTGCTTGGTTTATTGTCTTCTCTCCCCAGGAGGCTGGAAGCTCCCAGAGGGAGGGAGGTGGACAAGCTTCTTCCTTACTCTCCCTTTGCCTCTTTCTCTCTCTCTCTGTGTCTCTCTGGGGTGGATGGAGCCTTTAGGTCTACCTTCCATGCATGTCTACACTCGCCTGCGGTCTTCCTCCAAGATGGCCCTGGTTGGCCATCACGTCTGCTGCCCAGTAACTGAGCTCAGAGGACCACTGCAGGGGATGGCTTTCTTCCTCAAGGAGGCCTTGAGAGGGCATCTGATTGATCACTGATGGGTGGGCTCAGGTCCAGTAAGAGTACATATTCTTAGCAAATAGTTTTGTAAGAAGCTCTTGTCATGGATGCCGGCCTGCAGGAGAGTTTTCCTAAAAGATCAGGATCAGGGCAAAAATGAGTGGGTCTAACACACCAGCTTGGAAGTGCAGCTTTCCTTGGGAAATGGGTTTGCATTTCTGTATGGCTGCTCCTTTGCAGTAAACTGAGGCTCAGACGGGGTGGTAGCCAGGTCTGATCTGTCCTGAGCTTTATAGAAATGGTGAGGTCAAAATTAAGACCTGGACTTTCTGAAAATGCACTACAGTTTGAGCTTTCCCCTAGTTTTGACTCACTCCCCAATGCAGACAGCTGACACTTCCTGCCCCTTGGAGATGGAGGCCTGCAGAATTCATCCTATCTCTTCCATGCATGGCTGGCAGGATGTGTGTGTCCTCTGTGGCTGGCAAAACATGCTGAGCTGCTCACTGTGTTCTTCTGTCGCAGAGGGTGAGGTGGCTTCAGGGAGTCCTGTCCTTCCTCCTGACTCTGAAAATCATCTACCTTCTCGGCATTCAAAAGACCCTGGTGTGCTGCTCCTCCACGATGCGTGGCTTACTCTCTAACATCTTGACAACAGGGGTAGGAAACCTCCCTTTACCACGTGATTTCACCAATAAATCAACACAGTCATGTGATCTTGTCACTTAGCCCTTTTTCTAGGGAAAAAACAAACTGCTTTCGCGGTGGGAACCATCTAGAATCTCAGTCCTCTAACCCATTACGGGGTGATTTTAGATCACTGGTGTCAGCAGTTATATAATCAGTATTTGTCGTGACAGCAATAGCCCTACTGATGAACACCTGTTCTGTTCCATGCTTTTCCCTGGCGTGTTCTTATCATTCTAACATAAGTAGCAATTCTCACCTACTGAGCTTCCGCGAAGTGCCAGGATTGGCACATGGGCCTCTTGTAATTACCTCAGTTATCATGCCCAAGCTGTGGCCAGGTCTGGTTCTTCTTCAGAGGAAGAAATGGGCGAGCCGTGGCGAGCCTGCCTTGGGCCATGCCCAGGGAACTTAGGTACTCCCTCCACAGAGGCCACCAGCCCCCATTCCCTTGCTTCTAACTCTGGCTCTGTGCCCAAGGCATCCCTTTGAATACACTGGAACTCACTTTAGTATTATTTATGCCCCAAACGGAATCGTATGTCAGTGGAACTCAGAAGAAAGAAAACACAATCATTAAAGAGAAAACAGAAAACTTCAGGTGCTTCTCCCGTGCATGGATTCTCAGCAAGCCTGCTTCCAATCCCAGGGCCAGGTCTCAGGCCTGAAGTCCGGTCTGGCAGGTGAAGCCCAGAATCAGGACAGAATCCCGCACATGGCCCTAACCAGATTCCCAGAGGTGGGTAATTCTGGCCTGGTCCCAGTGGGTCAGGGCGGGCTCCAGCCCGGCAGCCCCAGTGCAGCCCCAGTTCCGCCTCCACAGCAGGATTATTATCAGGGCCAAGGGAGGGTCTATCTCAGGGGGCTCTGGCTCTTGGGATCCCAGGCTCGCTTGGCACACATGGGAATAAACACAGCTCCATGAACCTTGCTGGCCTTGTGCTGGCTGGGACAGGCTCAGCAAACCAGGGCAGGAGGAGCGGCCCAGGAGTCACACACGGGGGGTTCAAGCACCAGCGCATGTCCCCGGAGCCCGTGGCCATGATGTACCCCAGTTCCCAAAGCCCCACCTCCTGATAGGCGTGGAAGATGTGTGCCTGGGAGGTTACCGCGGGTCAAGAGTATGTATATACGGAACTTACCTGCCTAGTAAACTAGTTCCGATTACACCACTTAGCAACATACAAAAACACTTTTTTGTTTAGAAAAAAGCCTTGGATGTTACGAATAGCATCCAAATTAAGTAGCCACACTCCAGCGTGTAGGCTTAGGTATGCATATGTACAGGAGCACAGGAAAGCTTAGTCCAGATGATGCACCCATGAGTTGCATTTTCTTTCTCCTGAGTCACTCAGGCTGCATGTGATTCCCCTCGGGGAGTGAGTTATAGCATTTCCAGGGAGGCTGTGGGTACAGGGCCAGAGCTGGGAGCAGGGAATGGAGGTGAGCAGGCCTCAGGGATGCGGCACCTGGCTGCCCCTGGAGAGCCCTGGGATGGCTGGTCTGCACAATCACACCCATGTGGACTGTGACAATCGGCTGGTATCTGCCCAGCAGGCAAGAAAATGCCCATTGACACCAGGGTTTGTTTGAGTGGATGGAGCAAGCACCATAGATACATGGGCTTTGTCGGGGCATGATGGCCACCCAGGATGGAGGAAGGCATGGAGCTGGCCTGGGGGCCTGAGCAGGGCTCCAGAAAGTGCATGCCAGACTAACCCCAATGGCAGATGACGTGGTCAGCACTCCGCAACCTGCTTCTCCCAGCTTTCTGTTATTTCAGAGCATATAGAAGGCCCAGACCAGTCTTGGGCATCTGTGAACCAGGGCCCAGAAAGCCAGCTGTGCTGTTTTTCTCCCTGCAGCTGGTGGGCGTCCTGATGCTGGCAGCCCACTGCCACCTGCGCAGCATCCCACTCTTCTCCTGGGCTCTGCCATCTGGCACCTTCCCAGACTCCTCCCTCAGCCTGCTGTTTCTTTTTCCGGGAAGACACCGAAGAGACGCGTTCCTCAGCCTTGCGAAGCCTGACCGGCGTACCCTGGCTTGGTGCTCTGGGGCCCTTCTCACAGTAATGGCCACTTTGTGGTTTGGAATGGTATGCACCCACGTCCCAGAATCAGGATAGGGTTTGCAAAGGTTTCGTCCGCTGTGGGTGAAGTTACCTGTGGCCCATAGGCACATCCTGGCTGCACACCAATCTCATGGTCACAACTCCCTGAGGCCCGTGTGGCCTGCGCTGGGCAGGGCCAAGCACTATCACTGGTCTCTCCAGCAGCCTGATGCAGCCCTAGCAGGACACACCCCACTCCAGGAAGCCACCTCCTGCCGGGACCTCCTGCCCTCACAGTGCTGAGCCACACCCTGTCTGTCTGAGCCTAATTCCAGTCTTTCACTACAGGCTGTCTTGACTTGTTACCTCAGTCTTTCCATCTTCAAAAGTTCCTTTCATCAGCCAGCCTTCACTGGACACCTTCTCCAGGCTCAGGGCTGAGGTGGATGGGGCTCCCCGTTTCCCACCCTCCTACAGATCCACCACTTGCAGATGCAGTCATCACACACAAGTAATCACACACACGCGCGTGCGCATGCACACCTGCTGGCTTAAACTCCTTAATTGAGGAAGAGGTTCTCCATAGCCCTCCATGGTAGCCCCTACTTAGTGCTAACAGATTTAACAAAGAAAAATACAGGACATCCAGTTGTACTTAAATTTCAGTAAACAGCTAGTAATGTGTTAGTATCAGGATGTCCCTGCAACAGCTCAGGCATAGCTGTATTTCAGGCTGTCCTGTCTTCTACCTCGTGATGCTGCCCCTCAGCCTGCCTGGCTCTGCTACATGGTCTCATCGGGCTTCTCAGCCCGTCCTTCCAGGGCCTACCCTGGGTTTGCTGCAGCCTTACTCAGGGTGGGGCCTGGCCTTCAGAGAGCTCTCCAACTGTCCCTGTTGAGGCCTCAGGGTTGGGGACCCCTGCACCCCACCATACCCTGCTTCCTCTCCTTCACAGCCTTCCCAGTAGGTGTAAAGCCCATGCATTTCAGAAGAAAGTGTTCTGTGTGGAGTCTCCCTCTGGTGAAGCTTTCTCCGGCCTCATTGCCCCTCCTGTGCTCTGCTGCCCTTGGCTTTCTCCCCTTTGAACTCTGGCCACACTCACAGCAGGTACCTTGGTGTGCCTGGCTCCAACAGTACTTCCTGACACACTGTAGAACCCTTGCAAGTTAGTGGATTGAATATTCAAATTTCATAAATTGGTAAAAATTCTCTGCAGGCTTTAAAAATCTACTAGTATTCTAGTTTAGTAGGTAGAGTAAAATTAGAGCTTGTACTCACACCTTGGCAATACTCAGCCCTGAGCCATTTGCTTCTGCTAATGTTCCTAGCTCCCTAGTCACTACTCATCCATTCGTCTATCTATTCTTCTACCCACCCATCCGCCCATCCACCCATCCACCCACCCATTCATCCATCCATCCATCCACCTATCCACCCACCCATCATGCATCCTTCCTTCCATCCTTCTACCCACCTATCCTTCCTTCCATCTACCCACTCATTTGTTCATTCAGCAATTACTTAAAGAATGCCTGTTGTATTCAGGCACTGATGAAACAAATGTAACAAGATATGGTTCACAGTCCTTAGAGGAAAAAATACAGATAAACAAGGAAAAAGCATTTAAAAATATTTCTGATACATTCCTTTATTGCATATGTGAGTTGCAAGTATTTTACACTGTTCTGTGGCTTATCATTTTTGTTCTTTTAACTGTGCATGTCTTTTGTAAAAGTTATAATTTTGATAAAGGCCAATTGATCAATTTTTTATTTTATAGATAAATTTTTCTCTGTTTTCATCTAGAAGTTTTCTAGTTTTATGTTTTATATTTAGGTCAATGGTCTTAATTTTCACATAAGGTGTGAAGTATGGATCAGAGTTAGTCTTCTTATATGTGGCCATTTCGTCATTCTGGCACCATTTTTTAAAAGCATATCCTTTCTCTGTTGAATTGCTTCTGCATCTCTGTCAAAGATCAGTTGAGGGTACCTGTGGGTCTGTATCTGGGCTCTCTGTTCTGTTTCACTGATGCATTTGCTTGCCAGTCCCACATTGTCTTGATTACTATAACTCTATAGGAGTCTTAAAATAGCAGAGATGAGTCCCCAAAATTTTTTCTCTTTCAGCTTGGGCCATTCTAACTCTTTTGCCTTTCCATATAAATTTCAGAATCATCCTGTTGACAGCTATAAAAAAAAGGCATGCCAAGACTTTGGCTGAGGTTGCTGTGGATGTATAATCACCTTGGGAGAGAACTGACACCTTAATAATACCAAACTTTTCAATCCAAGAAGTCTGTATATCTCTCCATTTATTTAGCTCTGATTTCTTTCATCAAGCATTTTCAGCATGTACATAGTGCATAGTTACACACAATTTTAAAACCTAACTAGAAGTGTCCTCAAAGAGCGAGAAACTTGGAGACTCATTCTGAGCACAACAGGAAGTCCTCACACAGTGGAAGAGATATTTGACTTTTGATGGATGAACAGGGACAAGCTCATGGGGAGATGTCTGGGTGCGGTGTTTGTAGATGGGGACAGTGCAAACCAAAAGGTGATGGGGAGATGGATGCTTGGAGCCAGAGTGAAGGGCCCCAAATGTCATGCTAAGGCACTTGGATTTTATCATCTGAGACAGGAAAGCACTGATATGTGGGTGTTCTGAGTGCTGCAGTCAGGGTGCCTTACTGCAGCTCCGGGGCTCTCATGGCTGTTTGACTGGCAGAGCAGAGACGCCTCAGGCCCCCAGACACTGTCTGCACATACAGTATCCCGTCCGCAGGCACCTGGGCCTCCCTGCAGGGTTCTGATCCTCTTCCAGGGGTTCAAAGGCTGATCAAATTTCAATTTGAGGCTGATCAAAGAGAAAAATAGGACCATGAGAGACAGTAACACACACAATCTGTATGTGGGTGACATCTTGACTGGTTTGTATGTGGGGGACATCCCTCTCACCATAAGACCATCCAGAGGCTGCGTTGCAGGGCCACCATCAAGAAGAGAAGAGTGAGGGAAATCTTGGGGATGGGGTGGGAGAGAGGTGGACAGCTTCTGGGTCAGAGGGCTCCCCAGGGCTACAGGGTTTGGGGCTTGTAACCGCAAGGCCCTGTCTCACTAGCAGGCGGCAGCTGTCCTGGGAAGTTTTGCAGGGTATGCAAACCAGCCTCTAAATGGCTCAAACTTTGTTGTTTGGGCTATTTTTTAAATAATTGAATGTGTAAAATTTTGAGTTTGGTGCCTACAAGCTCTTTGAGCTAACAAGCCTCAACCTGCAGTAAATAACCAAACAATCTGGGGCCCACTGTCAGCTCGTTTTTCCACTTCCGCAAGCTCAGTGGGGCCCATCACAGCCTAGAGGAGTTCACCAGAAGACCTGAAAGGAGATGCAGATTCTACATATGAAAGTGCATGTCATGTTCATAATCTTTGTCCTTCACTGCTAGATATTGAAACATCTTTATAATAAAATTTAATTTTTAATGCTGAATTCATCTTGTTGCAATTTAGTTCAATTCATGAGACATATTTTCCTGAATTTTTTGCTAACCGATTATTGTCTTAACTAAAAGACCACAAAATAACATGATCAGATATACTCTCCATTTTCTAGACTATCAAATTAACAAAGCTCTTTTTTGTTTGATAATATGGAAATTGAATGTGTACAATTTGTCTTTATTTTTTTCTTTTCCTCAGCTGAGGGGTTCCCACATGACCCTTGCTCAAAAACGAACATCTTCTCAAAGAAAATCTCTCATGAGACTTACAGACCTGACTGCCTTCATATGGGAGAAGGTCCTCTCCTGCCTGGGACTGGGCAGGCCGGGGCTAGAGGAGGCTGAGATGGTTGAGCATCACGTAAGCTGTGGGTCTGGGATTACTGAGCACAAGGGCACATTGAAGATGATGGTGCCATGGCTCTTCTTTTTTGCTTTCAATTAGTAAAGCAAGGTGTTGACCCTGCCAATGTTACAAAGCCAGAGTTTTCACTTGAAATTCTAAAGCCCTCTGCAGATTGCCAAGCAGATTCTCTTCCGTTAACTCATGTATCTAACGATATACCCTTAGACGACCATGTAAGGTTGCAGAGTGGGAGTTTATGATTCCCACCCAATAACTCCCCCTGACTCTGTGCCTGGAGAGTTAATCATCTTCTCTTGGCTCTTGCTACCAGACCCAAACATCTACCAAAACCTAGAGCCTTAGGCCCACTGTCTAAGTGTAGTCACTGCCGCATGGATGAACACAAATCAGAGCAGGCATTTGCACACTGAATGCCCAGTTTCCAATGGCTGATATTCAGGCCTCATCCAGTGCAGTTCTAAAGCCAATCCCATGTAATCATGATATTGTGTGTTTTATAGGGCTTTTCTGTTTATCATATATTTTCCTGTACACTATTGCCTTTAAATCCATTTACTAGTCCTTCATGTAGGCATTCTGAACCCTCACACTTAACCTGTGTATGACATTTTGAATGTGGTGTGATTGTGCACCCCTATGTGTGACATGGGGAATGAGGGAACTGAGATGTTCCCAGCACCCAGGCCTCCTGACTGCAGTGTCCAGTGTGCTTTCCAACAAAGGCCAGTGCCATCTAAAGTCATAACTGAAATTCTTCAGATAATGAGTCAAATAGAAAACTGGGTTCTGGACCACACTTCTTAATCATTTCCTTCCCTTCAGAATCACTCCCTGGATGAACTTGCATACCTGTTAGATGAACTTCTGTTGAAGATTAATGGTTTGTCTGACTGCCCACGACCCCCTCTTCTGAAACAACAATCCAGGGATACGGTGGAGACTGGAGCACAAGCTGGCACCTTGGTGGGTGTTTCTGCCTGCCAGGCTGCAGGGGTAAGCAAATTAAAAAATACTTTTATCACTTTTCTTTATAACAAAATTGTTTTTAAGTTCTAAAGGAGGTTTAAACTAGTTGCTGTTTCAAATCATGAGGCCGGGTTGCATACTTTCTAAGAGCAGGTACTGCTGATAGTGAGAGGTGCTCTGGCCAGAGCTGGAGCACTGCTTAATCAGGTGAACCATGTGGGTGCCTTCCAGCTTACCATAGTGGCAAAAATATCTATCAGATACCTTGCTTCTGATTATCATGGAAATCAGCAAAGAGACAGAAATGGGAATGAATGGATGCCATCCTCCCAGACCCTAAGAAATACCTCTGACCCAAAACATGACCAGGAATCCCAAGATGGTGGCCCAAGTAGAGTGGAAATTAGATCAAAGGGAGAGAGGACATTGCCCCTTCCAGGCGCACACAGACCTCTCCAACCTTGACACATGCACAAAGTTGCCTGGTTGGGTGGAAAGGATAATAGAACACAAAAGAGCTAAAGAATCTCCCTGAACCCCAACAGCAGAATTTTGGGGACACAGGGCTGAAGTGAGGCCATCCTGTAAGAAGCTGTCTGCTGATGTGATGAAGGGGAAGTTGGTGGCTCACAGAGATGGAGTCATACAGATTCACACTCCAGGCTAGGTGAAATGTGAGCGGGGGCTCCAGGGAGGAGTGTATCCAGTGGTGGCTTCCCTGAGACCCAGAGTCAGCACAGTGACACACCCGAGTGGAAGCAGGAGTGTGCCCAGGTTAAGGTGAAGTCTAGACGTGCCCCCGCTCAGACTCACCCAGCCCCTCCCCAGCCCTATCAGCAGCCACTGGGCAAAGATGAACTCCCTGATGGAGAGGTGAGTGGTCATGATACACAAACCATCACTGGGTCCATGCAGACATGCCAGAAAAAGCAGCAACTAGAAAAGACCATAACAGAAGGAGGGAAATACCAGGCCTTTGAAAATGATCACCACACACAGGTCAAATGTAAACAGGCTGTGCTCCACACACAAAAATAAATCCATTAAGACATTGCCTCTTCAAAATAAAAGCACAAAACCAAGATGAAAGAGCTTTTTAAAAAAGGAAGTAAAAAGCCAAAATAATAAATGAATGAGTTAAGAAAGAAAAATTGCCAGAAATACAGGTGCAGCAAAAAAAAAAATGTGTAGTAGATTCACAGAAGAAAGAGTAAAGGACACAGGTTTGACAAAACTCAGCAAAATGAGATTTTTTAAAAAAATCAGAGTCAAAATGGATTTTAGGGGAAAAATACACAGATAAGTCAAAGAATATGTGTAAGAAAAGTAAGGGATATATATAATTAGCATAATTATTGTTTCCTTCCACCCCCCAAAAAAACCCAGAAAATTTGACAGAAAAAATATTTAAAGATATAATTTAATAAAACTTTCCTGAAATAAAGATATACATCTATGTATTTTAAAAATAATTATTTCCCAGGGAAGAAATAGATAAAAATCTATCAAAACAAGAAAAAATCCTAAAAGTTACTGGACTTAAAAAACAGAGAATCCTATTGATATTTTCCCTTCCATACCTGAAAAAGGTCAAATCACTTCTAAATAATTAGAAATTATTTTAAGGTTGTTTATTAATGATCATTTAAATTATTGAAAACTATTTAAATGTGCATATCAGTAGAAAATTGGGAAAATTATAGGAAAAACATAACTTATTGAATAAAAACTAATATCCAGTTGTACAGAAAAATTAGGAGAAAAACATTCATGTAGAGAAAGATAAGGTATCACTTAATATATTTGTAACATGAAAAAAATAACAAAAACTTTAGTAAAAATGTTTAGAAGAAAGACTGTGCATTTATATTCAAACCATAAGTTTAATATTATGATTTCTTTAAATTACAGGATTAAAAGAGAGGACATTGCATACTGCTAAATTAGTGTTTACAGGAAAATCTGTGACATATGTTATGGAGCAGCAACCAATGAAGGCAAACTAAGTGTGCATTCAACTCATCAAAAAATGCACATGCACACGCTAAGCTAAGCAAAGCAGAAGGAATGAATTTGTAAAGCTGCAAGCATAATGTAATTAAATCAACAGCAAAAATGAATTAACCCCATACAGAGGCACTCAAGATGGCAGCGTGAATAGGGTGGCAGAAATCTCCCAAAACCATATATGTTTTTGAAAATAGAGCAATACAACTATTCCTAAAAGAGAGACCAGAAGGTGCAGTACAACAGCCAGGCTACATCTACATCTGCGAGAACTCAGCATCTCACAGAAAGGGTAAGATACAAAGTCATGATCCAGTGGGACGCAGGCACCCCCCCGACCCCAGATCAATGGTGGGAGGAAAAGAATCAGAGTGGGAAAGGAGTAGAAGCACCAGACTGCTAAATAACCAGCCCTAGTAATCTGCACTGGGAGGACAGACACGCATCACATGGTGTACTGGATATTAGAGAAACAGAAAAGTAAGATCTGAGATGGAGACTGCAAGCGGGTCCCCACAGCCAGTTCCCCTGAGGCAAAAAAAAGCGGGCCCTTTAAAAGTCTTAAAGGGATAAGGGTGTAACAGGTGAACAAAATCATCCCAGCACACTCAACCCAGCAGGCTGGGAATCTTAAGGAACTTCAGGTGCCCTAAACCTCTGGGTGGCAACACAGATCCAAAGCCCCTCATGGTGATAAGCAGCCTGCCATTCATTCCCCCACCCTGCTGGCACTGCAAGCAAACTGGATGATCTGCCACTGCTGAAGAGAAGCTGGGGAGCAGCCCTGCCCACAGCAACCACACAGAGTCTTCTCCCAGTGCACAGATAACCAGGCCAGACTCAGAGACTGCTGCCTATGTGCAGCTGCCTGGTACAGGCAGAGGAAGCTGGCACAATGTCCAGAAGGCATGAAGGGGTGCTATTCTTGCAGGTGAACACACTTGGTGTGTCTGCGACCCCCTGCAGTGCTTTAGGCTATCCCAAGGGCCACCCTGCCCATGGCAGCTCAGGGAATTAACCCAGAGGCTGCTTCCAGTGTGTGGGTAACTGGCACAGGCAGTGGAGAAGGGCAAGGCAACCAGCAAGCAGGAAGGGACTTTGTTCTCCCAGCTGACACATGTACCATCTGCCAGCAATCATGTCTATCACCATAAAAAGGCAGAATAACCTGGTCTAGTCAAAAAATCACTCAAACAACCCCAGAGAGGGGGCCTGGTTAGATAGATGTAACCAACCTTCCTGAAAAAGAATTTAAAATAAAAGTTATGACCATGCTGATGGACCTGCAGAGAAATATGCAAGAGCTAAGGGATGAAGTCTGGAGGAAAATGAGAGAAATGAAACAATCAATAGAAGGTCCTAAGAGCCGACTGGATGAGATGCAAAAGACTGTTGATGGAATAGAAATCAGAGATTAGGAATACCGAGAAGCTGAGGCAGAGAGAGATAAAAGGATCTCTAGGAATGAAAGAATATTAAGAGAATTGTGTGAGCAATCCAAATGGAACCATATTCGCATAACAGGGTACCAGAAGAAAAAGAGAGAGAAACAGGGATAGAAATTGTCTTTGAAGAAATAATTGCTGAAAAATTCCCCAAGCTGGGGAAGGAAATAGTCTCTCAGACTATGGAAGCCCACAGATCTTCCAACACAAGGGACTCAAGGAGGACAACACCAAGCCGTATAATAATTAAAATGGCAAAGATCAAAAACAAGGACAGAGTATTTAAGGCAGCCAGAGAGAGATAAAAGATCACCTACAAAGGGAAACCCATCAGGCTGTCATCAGACTTCTCAACAGAAACCTTACATGCCAGAAGAGAGTGGCATGATGTGTATAAGTGTTTAATTCAATGAAACAGAAGGGCCTTGAACCAAGAATACTGTATCCAGCAAGATTATCATTTAAATTTGATGGAGGGATTAAACAATTTCCAGACAAGCAAAAGTTGTGGGAATTTGCCTCCCACAAACCACTGCTAAAGGGTATTTTAAAGGGACTGCTCTAGATGGGAGCACTCCTAAGGCTGAATAGATGTCACCAGAGAAAATGAAATCATAGCAAAGAAAACAGATGAGCCAGATACTAACTAAAGGCAAAAAATAAAATCAGCAAATCAGCTATCCACAAAAGCAGTCAAAGAAAACACAAAAGAGTACAGAATAAATGCCTAACATATAAACAGTGGAGGAGGAAGAATAAGAAGGGAGAGAAATAAAGAATCATCAGACTGTGCTTATAATAGCATAAAAAATGAGTTAAAGTTAGATAGTTAGATAATAAAGAAGCTACCCTTGAGCCTTTGGTAACTATGAATCCAAAGCCTGAAATGGCAATAAGTACATATCTATTGATTATCACTCTAAATGTAAATGGACTGAATGCAATAATCAAAAGACACAGAGTAACAGAATGGATAAAAAAGCAAGACCCATATATATGCTGCTTACAAGAGGCTCACCTCAAACTCAAAGACATGCACAGACTAAAAGTCAAGGGATGGAGAAAGACAATTCATGCAAACAATAGGGAGAAAAAAGCAGGAGTTGCAGTACTTGTATTAGATAAAATAGACTTCAAAACAAAGAAAGTAACAAGAGATAAAGAAGGACATTGCATAATGCTAAAGGGGTCATTCCACCAAGAGGATATAGCCATTATAAATATCTATGCATACAACACAGGAGCACCGATATATGTGAAACAAATACTAACAGAATTAAAGGAGAAAACAGATTGCAATGCATTCATTTTGGGAGACTTTAACACACCACTCACTCCAAAGAACAGATCCACCAGACAGAAAATAAGTAAGGACACAGAGGCACTGAACAACACACTAGAACAGATGAACCTAACAGACATCTACAGAACCCTACACCCAAAAGCAAGATACACATTTTTCTCAAGAGCATATGGAACATTTTCCAAAATAGACCACATAGTAGGCCACAAAAAGAGCCTCAGTAAATTTAAAAAGATTGAAATTCTACCAACCAACTTCTCAGTTCACAAAGGTATAAAACTAGAAATAAATTGGACAAAGAAAACAAAAAGGCTCACAAAGACATGGATGCTTAACAACATGCACCTAAATAATCAATGAATTAATGACCAAATTAAAACAGATCAAGCAATATATGGAGACAAATGACAACAACAGCACAATACCCTAACTTCTGTGGGAGGCAGAGAAGGCAGTGACAAGAGGAAGGTATATAGCAATCCAGGCCTACATAAAGAAGGAAGAACAATCCCGAATGAAGAGTCTAAAGTTACAATTATTGAAACTGGAAAAAGAAGAACAAATGGAGTCCAAAGTCAGCAGAAGAAGGGACATAATAAAGAACAGAGAAGAAGTAAATAAAACTGAGAATAATAAAAAGAAAAAATCAATGACATTAAGAGCTGGTTCTTTGAGAAAATAAACAAAATAAATAAACCTCTAGCCAGACTTATTAAGAGAAAAAGAGAATCTACACACATATACAGAATCAGAAATGAGAAAGGAAAAATCACGACACACCCCACAGAAATACAAAGAATTATTAGACAATACTATGAAAATCTATATGCTAACAAGCTGGATAACCTAGAAGAAATGGACAACTTTCTAGAAAAATACAACCTTCCAAGGCTGACCCAGGAAGAACCAGAAAATCTAAACAGACCAATTACCAGCAATGAAATCAAACTGGTAATCAAAAAACTACCTAAGAACAAAATCCCTGGACCAGAGGATTCTTCACTGAATTTTATCAGACATTCAGAGAAGACATAATATCCATTCACCTTAAAGTTTTCCAAAAAAAAGAAGAGGAGGGAATACTTCCAAACTCATTCTATGAAGCCAGCATCACTCTAATACCAAAACTAGGCAAAGACCCCACCAAAAAAGAAAATTACAGACCAACATCCTTGATGAACATAGATGCAAAAATACTAAACAAAATATTAGCAAACTGAATTCAAAAATACATCAAGAGGATCATACACGATGATCAAGTGGGATTCATCTCAGGGATGCAAGGATGGTACAACATTTGAAAATCCATCAACATCATCCACCACATAAACAAAAAGAAGGACAAAAACCACATGATCATCTCCATAGATACTGAAAAAGCCTTCGACAAAATTCAACATCCATTCATGATAAAAACTCTCAACAAAATGGGTATAGAGGGCAAGTACCTCAACATAGTAAAGGCCATATATGACAAACCTACAGCCAACATCATACTTAACAGTGAAAAGCTGAAAGGTTTTCCTCTAAGATCGGGTCAAGACAGGGATGCCCACTCTCCCCACTGTTATTCAACATAGTACTGGA
Source organism: Manis javanica (assembly GCF_040802235.1). NCBI lineage: Eukaryota > Metazoa > Chordata > Mammalia > Pholidota > Manidae > Manis > Manis javanica. Next base: position 99,087,633 of record NC_133161.1, on the reverse strand, counting down.
GGTCCCAGCCACGGCTATCAGACAAAACAAAGAAATACAAGGCTTCCAGATTGGTAAAGAGGAAGTCAAACTGTCACTATTTGCACATGACATGATATTGTACATAAAAAAATCCTAAAGACTCCCCTCCAAAACTTCTAGAACTAATATCTGAATTCAGCAAAGTTGAAGGTATGAAATTAATACACAGAAATATTTTGCTTTCCTATACACTAACGATGAACTAGCAGAAAGAGAAATCAGGAAAATAACTCCATTCACAATTGCATCAAAAAGAATAAAATACCTAGGAATAAACCTAATCAAGGAAGTGAAAAACCTATACCCTGAAAACTATAAGATACTCTTAAGAGAAATTAAAGAGGACACTAACAAATGGAAACTCATCCCATGCTCTTGGCTAGGAAGAATTAATATAATCAAAATGGCCATCCTGCCTAAAGCAATCTACAGATTCAATGCAATCCCTATCAAAATACCAACAGCATTCTTCAATGAACTGTAAAAAATAGTTTTAAAATTCATATGGAACCACCAAAGACCCCGAATAGCCAAAGCAATCCTGAGAAGGAAGAATAAAGTACGGGGGATCTCACTTCCCAACTTCAAGCTCTACTACAAAGCCACAGTAATCAAGACAATGTGGTACTGGCACAAGAACAGAGCCACAGACCAGTGGAACAGACTAGAGACTCCAGACATTAACCCGAACATATATGGTCAATTAATATATGATAAAGGAGCCATGGACATACAATGGGGAAATCACATCCTCTTCAACAGCTGGTGTTAGCAAAACTGGACAGCTACATGTAAGAGACTGAAATTGGATCATTGTCTAACCCCATACACAAAAGTAAATTTGAAATGAATCAAAGACCTGAATGTAAGTAATGAAACCATAATACTCTTAGAAAAAAACATAGGCAAAAAAATCTTGGACATAAACATGAGCAACTTCTTCATGAACGTATCTCCCCTGGCAAGGGAAACAAAAGCAAAAATGAACAAGTGGGACTATAACAAGCTGAAAAGCTTCTGTACAGCAAAGGACACTATCAATAGAACAAAAAGGCATCCTACAGTATGGGAGAATATATTCGTAAATGACAGATCCTATAAAGGGTTGACATCCAAAATATATAAAGAGCTCACACACCTCAACAAACAAAAAGCAAATAATCCAATTAATAACGGCACAGGATCTGAACAGACACTTCTCCAAAGAAGAAATTCAGATAGCCAACAGACACATGAGAAGATGCTCCACATCACTAATCAGAGAAATGCAAATTAAAACCACAATGAGATATCACCTCACACTAGTTAGAATGGCCAACATCCTAAAGACAAACAACCACAAGTGTTGGCGAGGATGCGGAGAAAGGGGAACCCTCCTACACTACTGTTTTGAATGTAAACTAGTCCAACCATTGTGGAAAGCAGTATGAAGGTTCCTCAAAAAGCTCAAAATAGAAATACCATTTGACCCAGGTATTCCACTTCTAGGAATTTACCCTAAGAATGCAGCAGCCCAGTTTGAAAAAGACAGATGCACCCCTATGTTGATCACAGCACTGTTTACAATAGCCAAGAAATGGAAGCAACCTAAGTGTCCATCAGTAGATGAATGGATAAAGAAGATGCAGTACATATACACAATGGAATATTATTCAGCCATAAGAAGAAAACAAATCCTACCATTTGCAACAACATGGATGGAGACAGAGGTTATTATGCTCAGTGAAATAAGCCAGGCAGAGAAAGACAAGTGCCAAATGATTTCACTCATCTGTGGAGTATAAGAACAAAGAAAAAAACTGAAGGAACAAAACAGCAACAGACTCACAGAACCCAAGAACGGACTAACAGTTACCAAAGGAAAGGGACTGGGGAGGATGGGTGGTGGGAAGGGAGGGATAAGGGGGAAAAGGGGCATTACAATTAGCAGACATAATGTAGAGGAGGCACGGGGGTGGGGGGCTGTACAACACAGAGAAGACAAGTAGTGATTTTACAGCATCTTTCTATGCTGATGGACAGTGACTGTAATGCAGTATGTGGGGGAGACTTGGTGATGAGAGGAGCCTAGTAAACCTAATGTTCCTCATGTAATTGTAGATTAATGATATCAAAATTTAAAAAATAAAAAAAATAAAACAAGTGAATGCACAACAAAAAAATTGAGGAAACAATCATTTGATTTTTCTCCATGACTCCATTTGATAAAATTCAACATACATTCCTAATTTCCTAATTTTTAAATTAATAAAAAATTTAACAAAATTTAATAAAAAATTAATAGACTATTAATTTAAAAAGGAATTGATATAATTAAAAAAATAATAAGCATATATCTCAAGTTTAATCTATTACTATGTCTAATGGTACAATATCCAAAATGTCCTCACTGAGTTGAGGACAAGGAGATGCTGCCAGGCCAGAAATCCCATAATGGCACTTTTAAGAGACTCAACTCAGTCCAGTAAGTATGCCTACCTTGCTTATGTATTTAATAGCTCCTAGCTAGAGGGAACTTCCATTTACATGTATGATCTGGTTGCAGTCTTTTCTGTACACAGCACGGACTATTGTGAGTCCTTGTACAATCATAGCCTACAGTCATTTAGACCAGTTTCCTAAGGCTGACAACATAATTTCACGCAAATGATTATGGAGGCTGCAGCCGCTGTGTCTTTGACCTTTCGCTCTCCTGCTCTTGTTTATGATGTTGGCAGCAGTGCCCCCACCATCCTTCATTTTGTGCCATGGGAAACCATTCTTAGGGGCTTAGCTTTAGGAGGCACTTATCACAAGCGTCTTTCCCAGGAATCCCGCACTGCCGGGGTGGCCTCTCCCTCCTGGCTCCTGGGTGTGCCTGGGCCCATGGAACTCACGTTTCTGCGGCATGAGGGTTGCTGGCCTGAGTCGGGGAGGACCGGCAATGGACTTGGCATTGCCACAGGCCGAGCAGGCCTCTGCACAGAACAGACCCTCTTTTGTATGACGTGATCTGAAGAAACAGTCTGTAGAGATTTCCTAACTTCAGGGTGGTTGTTTTTTCATCTTAACCATTAATGACTATGATTCATATCTTTATAAACTGGAAGGAATGGATGCCTGGAGCCATCAAATAAGCACCTATGAAGCACACTGCTCTTTGTGTTTTCTGAGTGGTTCACTGCAGGGAGATGCGCTTGGGCTGCCAGGCTGCTGTGCTTCCGCCATCTTGGCTCCCTTTTTCTCCTCAGCTGTGTTGGTTTGGAACAGAGAAAAGCTCTGTGCCAGTGGGCGCCTCTCACTGAGCAGGACTATGCCCCCTGTGAGGCCCCAGCAGGCCTGGTGACCCAAACCCCTTTGGAACCCACTGCTTGGTGGGCCACTGAGGATGTGGGTGACATTCAGAGATGCCACCAGGGTTTCCCACATGTTTCCCACTTGATTTGCTTTCATGAATGCGACTGGGAAAGGTACGGACACCCCGACCTCAGGTACAGTCTGCCTGAGAAGTCTTTGGTCCTCATTTTTTTTAAATGCCAGGAGGAAAGTGGGAAGTTCTGTCGGGTGTGGACAGTCTGCCCTCAGGTCCATGTCTGGGGTCCTGGTGACAATGGATGTGGGTTTGCAGAGAGGGCTGGCACAGCAGTGCCCACAACCTCAGGTTTCGGAAAGGCAGGTGAGTCCTGTGGCCGGTGATATTCAGGACACAGGAGCCATCACAAAGGAGGACTTTCTTTCTGCTTTTTCCCTTAACTTTGACAGTTGGTGGGTATCTTGGAGAAGATTTAGAGGACTTGACTTTCCTGCATCCATCGTGGAAACCCAGTTATCAGGAAAAAGGGCTGAGCTTCCCCCTCATACCCAGGAGTATCGGTAATGATAGCAGGTTCTGTAGGCCCAGCTCCCCACATCTGCAGCCGCTCAAAGTGTTTTCTAACTGGTGATGCAAGTTACCTGGACATGCTGAACTTGCATATTTGAGGAGAAAACAGGCTACAAAGGGTTTGTTCCAGGACATATCAGCTCAGCCTGAACACATGGGAAATCCAGGTGCTCTCAGGATGCAGCTGGGTCTGTTGGCTGGGCAGCTGCTGAGTGAGATTTGGCTTTCAGCACGGGCTGGGTCAGCCTTGAGCAATGATTGGACCTCTTCATGTCCTTCTCTGTCCAAGGCTCTTGCAGAGAGGCACTGCAAGAAGTTTATGTCCACATGTGCATAGTGTTCTCTAAAGGCTTGATGTACGATTATTAAGACTTGAGTTTCAGGATCCATTCGCTCACCAAGAATTATTGTGCCAGGGGCTGGAGGGTCCAGTGATGACTCTGTCCACCAGGAAGACTCAACATTCCTGGAACTTGGACATGCAAATCTCAGAATCATGGGCAAAATTCTGGGCAACCTTTGGATCTGCAGTATGATGTGCATCTTCCAGGGAAGCTGAGAGGGGCCCTTAAGGACACAAACGTCAAACTAAAATAAGGTTCTTGGGAAGAATGCCCACCACAATTCCCAAGACTCACTGGGTAATTAAGGACCAGATTACTCCTGGATTGGACTAAGCTTTCCATCCCCTGTGAGCTGAACCTTCTCTCTACCACACTGCTTTCTGTAGACCTGGCTACTTGGTGAATATGAAATAAACCGGTTATAGCAGAAAGGAGCTACTGGATGTGCTCATGCATATAAAGAGAGAAAGTAAATAAAATAGAGCAGGATGTTAATAGGTGATTCTGAGTAAATGGCATATGGGGGCTCATTGAACTGTTATTGCAAGTTTTTTTGTAAATCTGGAATTATTTCCAAATGAAAAGCTTCTGAAAAGGAGCTACTGCATTCTTCAGGTAGAAAGATGACGCAGTGATAGGGTCACCATTGTGGGATAGGATTTGTTTTAATGGTTGTGTTTGTTTCTAAGCTATTCTATATGTCTGAGTATATCTTGGAACTTTTCCCTTGACAGACATCACAAGAAAAGTTAATTAAATTTAATAGAACTATTCAGATATGATTTACAGGTATTTAATATATTAGAAATGGAACTAGCCAGACAGACTTCCAAGATAAACTTTCTCTGCTTTCATGAATTATATGAAGTCTGCCTGTGATAACCTCATAGGAGGGAATGTTTTCCTGGCTGCTGATTCATTCCTTCTGGCAGACAAGGCTCTGGTAGAGCTGAACTGCTTGTGTTAATCCCCCTTTATTTGGATGTGTGCTCGAGTAGCCTTTGGAGCACTGTGGATGTAAACCAGGACTTCCGCGTTTCTGTGGAGACGTAACGTATTTACTTGAACCAAATCATCTCACAGTGGGAGCCAAGAAGGTTGAATTGTTTAAGACTAACCCTCACTACCAATGGGCTGCTTTTTGAAGAAATTTCTGCTCCAGCTTGGAGTCCTACAAACAGCAATAATTTCCCAAAATAATAAGTAGACTACTGGATTAGTTTGTTGAGCTGCCGTAACTAAGCCTCATGAACAGAAATGTGTTGTCTCAGAGTTTAGAGGTGCCAAAGCCCAAGACCGAGGGGCTGCGGGACACACTCCCTCTGAAGGCACCAGGGAAGGACCTGTCCCGGCCACCATCCCCGTTCATCCTGGCCCTTGGTGGGTGGCAGCCTAGCTCCAGTTTTACATCGTGTCCCTGGGCGCATTGCGTGTGCCGAATCTCCCTTTTTCATAAGGACAGAGTCACCCTGGCTGAGGGCCTGCCCTTAGGATGTCATCTTGATTGGGTCATCTGCAAACCCTGGTCACATTCACAGGTCCTGGGGTCAGCACTTCATTGTCTTTTGCAGGGAGCACCATCCAGTCTGTAAAAAGCCCATTCAAGCAACTGTAAATACCTGAAAGCAACGCTTATGTAGTTTTTAGTGAGTTCCAACTTTTTGAGAAATTTAATTCCACGTCTCTGACAAAAGGAAACAAAATACTCAAAAAACTCCACAAGCTTTCTGTTTATGCTCTGTGCAGAGCCTCATTTCTGCAGCCTTCCACAGAGGTGATGTTTGCCAGTTAGTACACGTTGATTAGTATACAAATTATAAAACAAATGGGTCCTCTGAGTTATTTGACTCTGAAAAAGATCAGGTAAAAGGCAAAAATAAATTCCTTTGGGGCATTCTAAATAGCAGTTTCAAGTAGGAACACAGTTGGGCCTCCCCTAAATCCACGTCGGTGCCCCTAAGAGCAGAGGGAAGGATCTAGGCAGCCTCTGAGGCTGGAGCTCCTCCTGGCCTCCTTCCCAAGGGATAAGATCATGGTGGGATCCCACAGAGGCACCCCTCATTCACAGCCCAGGACCACACCTGTAGAGAACCACTGAATTCATTTCCCTAGAGGCTTGGAAGGTAAACTTGACTGCAGCAGTGTACACAGCAGTCCACTCAGGGCTGTTGTCCCCTGCGGGTGGGTCCTAAGCAAGTCCTCATGCAACAGGAAGCTGAGAGCTTGACAATTAAACAGCTTAAAGTGGCACAAGGTGGGGGAAGAGCAGGTTTGGAGGTTTCCCTGCTAGGGTGCACACTCCCTCGTTGGCAGCCTGTGAGATCTTTATTGGGGGAAGCGGAAGGACCCAAATTACAGCCAACATCCAGGACTGCACCCCTCACTACTCCAGGGTGACGATTGATTTGATGAGATCCTCAGAATTCAAGTAAATGCAGAATGAAGTTGTGAAAATCCCCAGGTCTGGAGGCCCTGTTTCAGGGCTGCCCAGCTTCTCCCTGACATCTCTCACTATAACAGCTGCTCTGTAGAATGACACTAGCTAAATTGCTCTACAATACCAGCACTGAAAAAGTGGAAACCCTAGAAAAACTTCCTCTGCAGTTGGCCTGTGTTGAACCACTTTCCGGAGACGTGTGCTTGCAGGGCCTCCTTATCACAGTTCTACGTTCATTCGTTTGTTATTGCATGTTTTTACCAACTTCCTGGCCCTGGTGACAGGCGAGGAGCAGGGAAACTTGATCCAAGTTCAGGAGTGTGAGCTGACCTTTGAAAGATCTTGGCAACCCCAGAACCCGGCAGAGGATGAGCATGTACCTTCAGAAGCTGTGGATGAGAATAGGTATAATTCGCAGATAAGCTGGCTTTCTGGATGCTGAGTCAATGTGATGGGGAGGGACTGGGGCACCTGTGCAGAAGGTGCCAGTGCTGCCTGGGGCAGTGATCCAGGGCGGTGTGCTTGGGTGGAGGGATAGACACAGATCGCAGGGCAGAGCAGAGGCTCCAGAAACAGACCCATGCCAGCCGGAGTTTTGACAAAAGTGCAAAAGCAATCCCATCAAGGGAGAAGAGCCTTTTGAGCAGTGGTGCTGGTGCATTGGACATCCAGAACCAGAAAGAAAAACAGAACTCCAACCCACACAGTACACCATGTACAAAACTGGACACAGTGGATCATGGACTTAAATGAAAACATAAACTGTGACATTTTTGCAAAAAAGAATCATTTTGATCCATAAAAGGAAAAAAAATTGATAAGTTGGGCCCCATCAAAATTAAAAACTTTTGCTCTACAACTGACCCTGTAAATAGGATGAAAAAGACAACTTACAGACTGCAAACCACACATTCAACAAAAAACTGGCATGTTCAATATATAAAGAACTCTCAGAACTCACTACTTAGAAATACAAGTAATCCAGTTAGAAAATAGACCCAAAAGTGCATGGACATTACACTGAATAGATTGTACGGAAACACCTGAAAAGATTCACATCTTTCACACCACCAGCCACCAGGCAAATGTAGAGTAAAATCACAAAGGTGTGTTACTCTGTTCCTGTGAGAATAGCTAGAGTAAAAAACGGTGCCACCAAGTGCCCATGAGGATACAGAGACTAGATCACTCATCCGTTGCTGGTGAGAATGTAAAATGGTTCAGCCATTCTAGGAAAGAGGTTGGCATTTTCTTGCAAAATGAAACATGAAAATTTATGATCCAAAAATATGATACACTTGATCATTTATCCCAGAGAAATGGGGACATGTTCTCACAAAAACCCATGTAAGAAACGTTCCTAGCAGCTTTATTTGTAACACCCCTGAACTGAAAATTCCCTGATATTTTTCACTGATACAACAGTTAACCGAGCCATGGTACCTACATTCCTCTGTGAAATACTACACAGCAATAAGCAGGAGCGGACTCCTGGCACACACAGCAACCTGGGTGGGTCTCCAGAGAGGTATGCTGAGGGCAGAAAGCCAAGCTCAAAAGGTCACATGATCTGCAATGTGTTTATTTGACATTCTTGAGATGACAGCATTACAGATGGAGAGCAGGTTAAGGCAGGAAAAGGAGAGAGATGAGTGTGGCCCTCCAAGGTCAGCACAAGAGATCCTGGGGATGGAATGTTTCAATCCTGACTCTGTCAGTGATGTTGTCCTCTGGTTGTGCGAGTGTGAGATGTGACCATTGAGGAAAGCTGGGGCCAGGGTGTGGGATCTCTCTCTATAAGATTTTACAGCTGTATGTAAGCCTGTGTGAAAAACAATTAAAAAATAATTTAACATTGTTATAACATGCAAACTTAACATAAATGGAAGTGATATTAAATTAAAACTAATAAAAAATTTAATACTTTTTCTGGCAGACAATGGAGTGACCCCATCAGGTCTGTGCTTCACAACATGAGAGGCTTCCCGACACCACCTTCCTCCAGCCCAGCCCTTGGTTTATCCTTTTCCCCAAGTATCTTGTAAGTGTGAACATTCTGGAGCACGAAGGCATCTGAGGTCCTCCAGGGGGTGGTGTCCTGAGCTGCTCTGCTTTCTGTGGAATGATGACGTGCAGCCCGTCCTGGGCCCCACACACCTGTCTCCACTTGCTGTTGCTTCGAGATTCAGCTGGGGAAAGCCTGTACCAGGGCAGAATCTGTAGTCATCCTGGGAATCTCAGAAGTTCTGGATTATTTGGGATCACAGTACTACGTGTCCAAACATTTCAGAGAGAACAGCAGCAGGAAAACTGGGTGGAAGAAAGATCAGAGGCCCAGCCAGGCCTGGGGCCAGAGCTCTGTCTGAAGCAGAGGTCACCTAGCCGGCAGCGTGCTCCTTAAGGACAGCACACGTCAGCACACATTAGCCACGAGGGGCTTGCCAGCCTTTGAATGGCATCGTAGCCCAGCCCAAAACTGACAAGGGAACTGAGTCAGCCAGGGCCCCAGGACCCACACTGTGAGCACCACTTACTGATTTGATGTCTGTTCTGGGGTGAGGGGCCTGCACGTGGCTCTCTGACCTACTGGCAGGATGTCTGCTGCCCGCTGTTCTCAGTTTCTTCCATTTCTGGATCCACGTCTGCTGCCCAGGCCAAAAGACCAAGCAGAGATCTGTGTGGTGCAGGGTGGGGCCACTGGTGTACTTCTGGCATTGTTTACACCAGGTTAAATTACTTAACTGGGTTAAGGCTATGAAAGAACATCTTTTCAAAGATTGTTGAGATTCTCTCCACAGGTCCTAATTTAGTTATTAAAACAGCATCTTGTTAGTTCAGTCTCAATTTTTAAACAGATACGGTCGTCAGTGTTGGTTCTCTGGGCACAACTCCTCCCAAAATAAATAGCCCTGCCTTGCATTCCAAGTAGGTCTGGTTTAAGGTCAAAGTCACCTGTGAGGTTGGCAGGAGGCCCAGGCCAGGAAGGATCACAGGTAAAGTGAGGCCAGTGCCTGGGGGACTGAGCATTCCCTCCGTGCATGATGCACTGAGAGGGCAAGTTCTCACATCGCCAGTGTGTCAGTGGGACAGCTGCACTGCGCGTGCCCCCATCACTGTTCCAGATCTCAACACTGGGAGCTGGTGAATCACAGATCAAAGGCTTAAGAACGTCACAGAACAGTGAAGTAGCAGCTTCACTACTTGTAAAAGAGATGGTTCCTTCATCCTCATCAAATTGTGGAACGTGATACTGTTCCTGGTGAGCCACCAGGTATATGGCCTCATCTGCATTTCTCACTAGCATTTCTTTATTCTAATCTTGAGTAGTGTCTACTGATAAAATTCTTTTTTCTCTTCCTGATATTGAGCCATAAATACTGTAAACTGCACCAAACAGTTATTTGCCCTGGAATCAAAGGTCATCAAGTCAATTTATTCCCACAAGGCAGTCTTTGACATATTTAATGGAATTTTGTTTTCTTCCCTCCTACCTCACCAGCCTCAGACACTTTTCTCCCCAGACCAAGACACCTCAATCCCCCCAAAACCATATGACGTGACCCCTGCCATCCCCATGACAGTGCCCTCACCCAAGAGTCTCCATATGATGCTGTGCCCACCCCTCCTACCCCCACCCGACATTTCTTTGGGTTGTTTCATCTGCCTGGCATCTCTGGTGATTCTCCTCCAGCCCTGTTTGAATAAATAATAGTCCAGGATAGGAGTGATTAGAAAAATATGTCCTGTGGTGGTTTTCAGTAATTTGTGTCTTTTCTTATCATCAGTCTGTTTAGAGGTTGATTAAGTTTACTGATCTCGAAGACCAGCTTTGGTTTCATTGACATCTTTTTTGTTCACAACACTGATTTCTGTCTTGAACTTCATTATTTCCTTAGTTCTGCTACTTTACGTTTAATCTGTTCTTTTCATAGTTCTTCAGATAAAAGCTGCAGCCATTGATTTGAGACACTACTGTTGTAATACAGGCATTTGGTGCTACAAATTTTTCTCAAAGTACTGCTTTAGCGGCATTCCACAGATTGTTTATTTTGACTCAGTTCAAAATGCCTTCTAATTTTCCCTTTGGTTTCTTCTTTGACCCCATAAATTATTTAGAAGCATGTGTTTTAGCTTGTACATATTGGAGGATTTCCCTGATGCCCTAAGTAATGGATTTCTCATTTTATTCTGTTGTAGTCAGAGTATACTTGACATGGCTTGAATCCTTTTAAAGGTCCTGAGACTTGTTGTATGCCCTGAATATGGTCTAACGAGGTAACAGGTGTGCATTCTGTTGTGTGAGTGTCCTGTCACTGTCCTCAAGGTCAGGTCTCATAGTTTTTATGAAGTTTGGGAAGTCTGGGGATGTTACTTCTTCCAGTATTTTTCTTGCCCACACACTCTCTTGCATTGGCTTCAAAGACCCCAGGAAGTTGTCCTAAAGCTCACCAATGCTTCTCACTAAAAACAGTCTATTTTCTCTTTGTGCTTCATTTGGGAGATTTTAAATCTCTACATCCTCAAGTTCACGGACTTTTCTTTGGCAATGTCTTATGTTCCTTGAATTTCAATGAGCATTATTTTTTTTTTTATCTCACACATTGTAGTTTTCACACCCACATGTTCAATATGCTGTTTGGCTTCTGCAGCACATCTCATCTCCTGTGTATTGCTTCAGTCCCAGCTCCTTTGGTGTCTACACCTGCTAATTCTAACCTCTGTGTCAGTCAGCATCAGCTTCAACTGGTTGATTTTTCTCCTCATTACGGTCACATTTTTCTGCTTCTTTGCATACCGGCTCTCTTTTTTTTTTTTTTTTTTTTTGAGAGGGCATCTCTCATATTTATTGATCAAATGGTTGTTAACAACAATAAAATTCAGTATAGGGGGGTCAATGCTCAATGTACAATCATTAATCCATCTCAAGCCTAATTCTCGTCAGTCTCCAATCTTCTGAAGCATAACGAACAAGTTCTTACATGGTGAACGAATTCTTACAGAGTGAATAAATTCTTACATGGTGAACAGTACAAGGGCATTCATCACAGAAACTTTCGGTTTTGATCATGCAATATGACCTATAAACCATCAGGTCAAATATGAATATTCATTTGATTTTTGTACTTGATTTATATGTTGATCCCACATTTCTCCTATTATTATTATTATTTTTATTTTTAATAAAATGCTGAAGTGGTAGGTAGACGCAAGATAAAGGTAGAAAACATAGTTTAGTGCTGTAAGAAGGCAAATGTAGATGATCAGATGATCAGGTGTGTGCCTATGGACTAAGTATTAATCCAGGCTAGACAAGGGCAGCAAGACATCCACGGATGCAGAAGATTTCTCTCAAAGCAGGGGGGGTGAGGTTCTGAGCCTCACCTCTGTTGATCCCCAAATTCTCACCTGATGGCCCCCCTGCGACTGTGCCTGTCTTAGGTTGTTCCTCCCTTGAGGAATCTTACCCGTCTCTGGCTAACCAGTCATCTTCCGGGGCCATACAGGGAAATGTAAAGTTGGTAAGTGAGAGAGAAGCCATATTGTTTGCAAAGGTTAGCTTTTTACTTCTTTGCAGATTTATGCCCTGTGGCTTCTATGCCCAGCACTTGTCTCGAGGTATCTTTACCACCTGGAGGAATTATGATACTCGGTAAATTCGATATGAGGCACGAATTCTATTTAAGGTTTGTAATTAGGAAGGAAGAAGAAAAGCTATAGATGTAGCATATGAAGGAAACTTGGGAGGATTGATTATTTCTTTGACATATCTTCTTGTATAGTACCTTAAGTATGTATAGGTTTTAAACTACTAACTAATTTGCACACACATATTAACATAATAGGAATACGGTGACATAAACAAAGCAAATCTATAATTACCAGCCATCTCCAGTGAAGCCAAGAAAACCATTTAGGCACCCTAGGCATTTGTGAAAATTTATCTATGATATGATGGATATTTTCCAACTGTACTTGAACCATCAGACAAATTAAAGCAGCCCATTTCTGGGATCTGTTCACATCCCATATGTTCTTTTAACCATAGATAGTCTATAGTCATGAGATTTTGGGGTGCTACAACTTGCACCCCTCCCAACTCCTGGTTGAGTTCCAACAGTACAGATCCAGTCAAATTCGTTGTCTCACTGTATGCACATGCCAGCCTAGACATCTCCCTCCTCCTTCTTATGGCAAGTCCAGGAGATGGTGGGCTGGATGCAGCCACAACCGCAGCATCGTCCGGATCCCTGTGGAGGCTTTTTGATGATCATCCCCCGGCACGAGTCCTCCAGAGAGTGCTGATGCCGGAAGCTCCTCCTCATATCGTATCTTAGTTCATTTTCTGGGTATCCAAGCTAGGCCTTGATCTTCTGCGTAGAAACAAACAGACCCTTTGCCCACACTTTGACATGCCCTCTATACCACTGTGCAGAACTCATTGGAGGTCAGCACACAGTAACTGCTTTTTTTTTTTTTTTTAATTAAGAGAAAGGAATATTATCAGAAAAGAGTACCTCCATAGCTGATCATCTGACACCCTTTAAGTGATCAACATTAAGGATATTTAAAGCATGTGTTGATCTTTGATTTACCAATAGTTTTATCCTGTTAAGGAGTAATCCCCCTTTTCTTTCTTTCTTTCTTTTTTTTTTTTAATTTTTAATCTACACTTACCTGAAGAATACTATGTTTACTATGCTCTCCCCTATATCAGGTCCCCCCTAACAACCACATTACGGTTACTGTCCATCAGCTTAGCAAAATGTGGTAGAGTCACTACTTGTCCTCTCTGTGTTGTGCAGCCCACCCTCCCCTTTCTCCCTCCCCCCCATGCATGCTAATCTTAATACCCCCCTTCTTCTTCCCCCCCCTTATCCCTCCCTGCCCACCCATCCTCCCCAGTTCCTTTCCCTTTGGTACCTGTTAGTCCATTTTTGGGTTCTGTAATTCTGCTGCTGTTTTGTTCCTTCAGTTTTTCCTTTGTTCCTATACTCCTCAGATGAGTGAAATCATTTGGTATTTCTCTTTCTCCGCTTGGCTTATTTCACTGAGCATAATACTCTCCAGCTCCATCCATGTTGCTGCAAATGGTTGGATTTTTCCACTTCTTATGGCTGAGTAGTATTCCATTGTGTATATGTACCACATCTTCTTTATCCATTCATCTACAGATGGACATTTAGGTTGCTTCCAATTCTTGGCTATTGTAAATAGTGCTGCGATAAACATAGGAGTGCATCTGTCTTTCTCAAACTTGATTGCTGCGTTCTTAGGGTAAATTCCTAGGAGTGGAATTCCTGGGTCAAATGGTAGGTCTGTTTTGAGCATTTTGATGCACCTCCATACTGCTTTCCACAATGGTTGAACTAATTTACATTCCCACCAGCAGTGTAGGAGGGTTCCCCTTTCTCCACAGCCTCGCCAACATTTGTTGTTGTTTGTCTTTTGGATGGCAGCTATCCTTACTGGTGTGAGGTGATACCTCATTGTAGTTTTAATTTGCATTTCTCTGATAATTAGCGATGTGGAGCATCTTTTCATGTGTCTCTTGGCCATCTGTATTTCTTTTTTGGAGAACTGTCTGTTCAGTTCCTCTGCCCATTTTTTAATTGGGTTATTTGTTTTTTGTTTGTTGAGGCGTGTGAGCTCTTTATATATTCTGGACGTCAAGCCTTTATCAGATCTGTCATTTTCAAATATATTCTCCCATACTGTAGGGTTCCTTTTTGTTCTATTGATGGTGTCTTTCGCTGTACAGAAGCTTTTCAGCTTAATGTAGTCCCACTTGCTCATTTTTGCTGTTGTTTTCCTTGCCCGGGGAGATATGTTCAAGAAGAGATCACTCATGTTTATGTCTAAGAGGTTTTTGCCTATGTTTTTTTCCAAGAGTTTAATGGTTTTGTGACTTACATTCAGGTCTTTGATCCATTTTGAGTTTACCTTTGTATATGGGGTTAGACAATGGTCCAGTTTCATTCTCCTACATGTAGCTGTCCAGTTTTGCCAGCACCATCTGTTGAAGAGACTGTCATTTTGCCATTGTATGTCCATGGCTCCTTTATCAAATATTAATTGACCATATATGTTTGGGTTAATTTCTGGGGTCTCTAATCTGTTCCACTGGTCTGTGGCTCTGTTCTTGTGCTAGTACCAAATTGTCTTGATTACTATGGCTTTGTAGTAGAGCTTGAAGTTGGGGAGTGAAATCCCCCCTACTTTATTCTTCTTTTTCAGGATTGCTTTGGCTATTCGGGGTCTTTGGTGTTTCCATATGAATTTTTGAATTATTTGTTCCAATTCATTGAAGAATGTTGCTGGTAATTTGAGAGGGATTGCATCAAATTTGTATATTGCTTTCGGCAGGATGGCCATTTTGACGATATTAATTCTTCCTAGCCATGAGCATGGGATGAGTTTCCATTTATTAGTGTCCCCTTTAATTTCTCTTAAGAGTGACTTGTAGTTTTCAGAGTATAAGTCTTTCACTTCCTTGGTTAGGTTTATTCCTAGGTATTTTATTCTTTTTGATGCAATTGTGAATGGAATTGTTTTCCTGATTTCTCTTTCTATTGATTCGTTGTTAGTGTATAGGAAAGCTACAGATTTCTGTGTGTTGATTTTGTATCCTGCAACTTTGCTGTATTCCGATATCAGTTCTAGTAGTTTTGGAGTGGAGTCTTTAGGGTTTTTTATGTACAGTATCATATCATCTGCAAATAGTGACAGTTTAACTTCTTCTTTACCAATCTGGATTCCTTGTATTTCTTTGTTTTGTCTGATTGCCGTGGCTAGGACCTCCAGTACTATGTTAAATAACAGTGGGGAGAGTGGGCATCCCTGTCTGGTTCCCGATCTCAGTGGAAATGCTTTCAGCTTCTCGCTGTTCAGTATAATGCTGGCTGTGGGTTTATCATATATGGCCTTTATTATGTTGAGGTACTTGCCCTCTATTCCCATTTTGCTGAGAGTTTTTATCATGAATGGATGTTGAATTTTGTCAAATGCTTTTTCAGCATCTATGGAGATGATCATGTGGTTTTTGTCTTTCTTTTTGTTGATGTGGTGGATGATGTTGATGGATTTTCGAATGTTGTACCATCCTTGCATCCCTGGGATGAACCCCACTTGGTCATGGTGTATGATCCTTTTGATATACTGTTGAATTCTGTTTGCTAATATTTTATTGAGTATTTTTGCATCTACCTTCATCAGGGATATTGGTCTGTAATTTTCTTTTTTGGTGGGGTCTTTGCCTGGTTTTGGTATTAGGGTGATGTTGGCTTCATAGAATGAGTTTGGGAGTATTCCCTCTTCTTCTATTTTGTGGAACACTTTAAGGAGAATGGGTATTATGTCTTCTCTGTGTGTCTGATAAAATTCCGAGGTAAATCCGTCCGGCCCCGGGGTTTTGTTCTTGGGTAGTTTTTTGATTACTGTTTCAATTTCTTTGCTTGTAATTGGTTTGTTTAACTTTTGTGTTTCTTCCTTGGTCAGTCTTGGGAGGTTGTATTTTTCTAGGAAGTTGTCCATTTCTTCTAGGTTTTCCAGCTTGTTGGCATATAGGTTTTCATAGTAGTCTTTAATAATTCTTTGTATTTCTGTGGAGTCTGTCGTGATTTTTCCATTCTCATTTCTGATTATGTTGATTTGTGTTGACTCTCTTTTTCTCTTAATAAGTTGGGCTAGAGGCTTATCTATTTTGTTTATTTTCTCAAAGAACCAGCTCTTGGTTTCGTTGATTTTTGCTATTGTTTTATTCTTCTCAATTTTGTTTATTTCTTCTCTGATCTTTATTATGTCCCTCCTTCTGCTGACTTTAGGCCTCATTTGTTCTTCTTTTTCCAGTTTTAATAATTGTGATGTTAGACTATTCATTTGGGATTGTTCTTCCTTCTTCAAGTGTGCCTGGATTGCTATATACTTTCCTCTTAAGACTGCTTTCGCTGCATCCCACAGAAGTTGGGGCTTAGTGTTGTTGTTGTCATTTGTTTCTATATATTCCTTGATCTCTATTTTGATTTGTTCATTGATCCATTGATTATTTAGTAGCATGTTGTTAAGCCTCCATGTGTTTGTGAGCCTTTTTGTTTTCTTTGTAGAATTTATTTCTACTTTCATACCTTTGTGGTCTGAAAAATTGTTTGGTAGAATTTCAATATTGTGGAATTTACTGAGGCTCTTTTTGTGAGCTAGTATGTGGTCTATTCTGGAGAATGTTCCATGTGCACTTGAGAAGAATGTATATCCTGTTGCTTTTGGATGTAAAGTTCTATAGATGTCTATTAGGTCCATCTGTTCTAGTGTGTTGTTCAGTGCCTGTGTGTCTTTACTTATTTTCTGCCCGGTGGATCTATCCTTTGGGGTGAGTGGTGTGTTGAAGTCTCCTACAATGAATGCATTGCAGTCTATTTCCCTCTTTAGTTCTGTTAGTATTTGCTTCACATATGCTGGTGCTCCTGTATTGGGTGCATATATATTTAGAATGGTTATATCCTCTTGTTGGACTAATCCCTTTATCATTATGTAGTGGCCTTCTTTATCTCTTGTTACTTTCTTTGTTTTGAAGTCTATTTTGTCTGATATTAGTACTGCAACCCCTGCTTTCTTCTCACTGTTGTTTGCCTGAAATATGTTTTTCCATCCCTTGACTTTTAGTCTATGCTTATCTTTGGGTTTAAGGTGAGTTTCTTGTAAGCAGCATATAGATGGGTCTTGCTTTTTTATCCATTCTATTACTCTATGTCTTTTGATTGGTGCATTAAGTCCATTTACATTTAGGGTGACTATTGAAAGATATGTACTTATTGCCATTGCAGGCTTTAGATTCGTGGTTACCAAAGGTTCAAGGTTAGCTTCTTTAGTATCTTACTGCCTAACTTAGCTCGCTTATTGAGCTGTTATATACACTGTCTGGAGAGTCTTTTCTTCTCTCCCTTCTTATTCCTCCTCCTCCATTCTTCATATGTTGTGTGTTTTGTTCTGTGCTCTTTTTAGGGGTGCTCCCATCTAGAGCAGTCCCTGTAGGATGCCCTGTAGAGGTGGTTTGTGGGAAGCAAATTCCCTCAGCTTTTGCTTGTCTGGGAATTGTTTGATCCCACCATCATATTTAAATGATAGTCGTGCTGGATACAGTATCCTTGGTTCAAGGCCCTTCTGTTTCATTGCATTAAGTATATCATGCCATTCTCTTCTGGCCTGTAGGGTTTCTGTTGAGAAGTCTGATGTTAGCCTGATTGGTTTTCCTTTATAGGTGACCTTTTTCTCTCTAGCTGCCTTTAAAACTCTTTCCTTGTCCTTGATCCTTGCCATTTTAATTATTATGTGTCTTGGTGTTGTCCTCCTTGGATCCTTTCTGTTGGGGGTTCTGTATAATTCCATGGTCTGTTCGATTATTTCCTCCCCCAGTTTGGGGAAGTTTTCAGCAATTATTTCTTCAAAGACACTTTCTATCCCTTTTCCTCTTTCTTCCTCTTCTGGTATCCCTATAATACGAATGTTTTTCCTTTTGTATTGGTCACATATTTCTCTTAGTGTTGTTTCATTCCTGGAGATCCTTTTATCTCTCTCTATGTCAGCTTCTATACGTTCCTGTTCTCTGGCTTCTATTCCTTCAATGGCCTCTTGCATCTTATCCATTCTGCTTATAAATCCTTCCAGGGATTGTTTCACTTCTGTGATCTCTTTCCTGACATCTGTGATCTCCTTCCGGACTTCATCCCACTGCTCTTGCATTTTTCTCTGCATCTCATCCCACTGCTCTTGCATTTTTTTCTGCATCTCTGTCAGCATGTTCATGATTTTTATTTTGAATTCTATTTCAGGAGGACTAGTTAGGTCTGTCTCCTTCTCAGGTGTTGTCTCTGTGATCTTTGTCTGCCTGTAGTTTTGCCTTTTCATGGTGATAGAGATAGTTTGCAGAGCTGGTACAAGTGACCGCTGGAAGAGCTTCCCTTCTTGTTGGTTTGTAGCCTTTTCCTGGGAGAATAGCGACCTCTAGTGGCTTGTGCTGGGCAGCTGTGCGCAGACAGGGCTTCTGCTTCCTGCCCAGTTGCTTTGGGGTTTATCTCCACTGTTGCTGTGGGCTTGGCCTGGCCTGGCTGGGGCTGTTCCTCCAAAATGGTGGAGCCCCGTTGGAGGGGGAGCAGCCAGGAGACTATTTATCTCCGTAAGGGGCCTCTGTGCTCCCTGCTGCCCAGGGGGTTAGAGTGCCCAGAGATCCCCAGATTCCCTGCTTCTGGTCTAAGTGACCTGTCCTGCCCCTTTAAGATTTCCAAAAAGCACTCTCCAAACCAAAACAACAACAGCAACAATGAGAGAGGGAACAGAAAGAAAGAGAAAAAAAAAAGGAAAAAAAAGGAAAAAACAAGCGATTTTTTTTTTTTTTTGTCCTCAGGTGCCGGTCCCAGGCACCCGCTCACTGGTCCTGCTGCCCTGTCTCCCTAGCACCAGGGTCCCTGTCCTTTCAAGGCTTCCAAAAAGCACCCACCCACCGGTCCCGCAGGGAAGGAACGCTCAATATTCTTGGTCCTCAGGCACTGGTCCCACGCACCCGCTCACCAGTCCCGCCGCCCTGCCTCCCTAGCACCGGGGTCCCTGTCCCTTCAAGGCTTCCAAAAAGCACTCGGCAAAAAGAGAGAAAAAAAAGGGGAAAAACGCGCGATTTCTTCCGTCCTCAGGTGCTGGTCTCAGGCACCCACCCACCGGTCCCACAGGGAAAAATGCGGGATATTCTTTATCCTCAGGTGCCGGTCCCAGGCACCCGCTCACCAGTCCCGCCGCCCTGCCTCCCTAGCACCGGGGTCCCTGTCCCTTTTAGGCTTCCAAAAAGCACTCGCAGAAAAGAGAAAAAAAAAAGGGGAAAAACGCGCGATTTCCTCTGTCCTCAAGTGCCGGTCTCAGGCACCCGCCCACCGGTCCCGCAGGGAAAAACGGGGGATATTCTTTGTCCTCAGGCGCCGGTCCCAGCCACCCGCTCACCAGTCCCGCCACCGTGCCTCCCTAGCACTGGGGTCCCCGTCCCTTCAAGGCTTCCAAAAAGCGCTCGCCAAAAAGAGAAAAAAAAAAAAGGGGAAAAACGCGCGACCTCCTCCGTCCTCAGGCACCGGTCTCAGGCACCCGCCCCCAGGTCTCGCAGGGAGAAACGCGGGATATTCTTTGTCCTCCGGCGCCGTTCCCAGGCACCTCCTCACCGGTCCCGCCACCCTGCCTCCCCAGCAACGGGGGCCCGTCCCTCTAAGGCTTCCAAAAAGCGCTCGCCAAAAAAAAAAAAAAAAAAAAAAAAAAACTGCTCCGGTTTCTCTCCACCCTCTGGGAGCTGGGGGGAGGGGCGCTCGGGTCCCGCCGGGCTGGGGCTTGTATCTTACCCCCTTCACAAGGCGCTGGGTTCTTGCAGGTGTGGATGTGGTCTGGATGTTGTCCTGTGTCCTGTGGTCTCTATTTTAGGAAGATTTTTCTTTGTTATATTTTCATAGCTCTATGTGTTTTTGGGAGGAGATTTCCACTGCTCTACTCACGCCGCCATCTTGGCTCCCGCCTCACCGGCTCTCTTTTATCCAGGACTTGTGAATTTTACCAGGGCTGGATGTTTTCATATTCCTTTAAAAATTCATGAGCTTTGCTCTGGGATGCAGTTAGGTTACCTGGAAAGGATTTGAGCCACTTGACTCTTGCTCTCAGTGTGTGTTAGGCAAGACATGGGCAACTTTAATCTTGGTCTGATTGTTCCCACCACAGAGGCAAACCCTCTGAACGTCCCATGTGAGGCCTCCTGGATGATGGGGTTTTCCATTCCTACTCCGTTCTAACCCCTTGGTCTGCTTGCAGCCTGGCCTGGTGGAGTTTCCTCACATGTCTTCTTCCATCGGTAGTGAAATGACTCCTCTAGGGGGCCCTTGCAGATCTGTGGAGGGCCTCTCTGCCATGTCTCCCGTAAACTCCAGCTCCCTGGACCCCAGACCCCCACCTCCATCCTCTACCTGAGGGTCTGATGGGCCCCCCTGGACCCCATTCCCCACCCTCTTCCCTGTCCCACAGCCTGGAAACCCTCACACAGTGAGCTGAGGCCACGATGGAGCTCATCTTGCTTGGTTTTTACCCCCGAGTGATCACCAGCCTTTGTCTGCCTGTATCCTGAGAACCATTATTTAATATTTTTTTTTCTGTAAGTTTCTCTTGGTTGTTTCAGTGGGGAGGGCAAATCCAGGCTTGGTTACTCCATCTTCTCTGGAAGCAGTTTATCACAAAGCTATGAGCCAGCCATTCCACTCACGGGTAGTGACCCAGGACAAGTGAGAGCACACGCCCTTGGAAGGATTCGCACCCCGAAACGAAGCCCATCATGGCTTTGTTTGTGATAGCCCTGAACCGCAGACAGCACAAGCATCCATCCACAGGGAAACAGATAAAGAAAATGTCAGATGTGATGAAATGCCACTTGGCAATAAAAAGGAGCGAACCTGCAGTGTGGGCTACCTTAGAGGAGAGCCCCACCATGCTTAGGCTGATGAAAGGAGCCGACAGAAATGGGGCACCTGGAGGGGCGTCATTCATACAGATTCTAGGAACCACAAACTTCTGGCCATGATATGAACCAGATCCTCAGCATCCTGGGGCCACGGGGGATGAGGGGTTACCGAGAGGCTGGAGGAAGCGATAAGGGGTGATGGAGATGCCACCCTCCTGATGGAGGTGACAGTCTCACAGGTGTGTACACATCAGGTAGAAACTCTAACACGTGAAGTTTGCAGTTGAGTTCAATGAAGCTGCTTAAGGAACAGTGATCCTGAGTGGGTATGGTGGTGCCCCTCCTGCCCCCAGCCCAGAGACACAGGTCTGTGTAGGACAGAGGAAGGCCCCACAACCCACAGTGATGGCAGAGGACAGCGGCGACCTCCGTGCCCTGTCAGACATCACCAGGGCAAGTATTGCTTACCTGGCCAGGTATAACCTCTGGGGAAAATCCTGAATAGGAAATTTGCAAAATTAGATGAAAAGCATTTCATAAATGGGAGATTTCGTAGTCATTGCTGGACTGTCCTCCTGAGATTTCCCCAGCTGCTCTCCCACCAGCAAGGAGAGAGATTGCCACTCCTGCCAACCTGGCCTCTATGGGGAGTGTCTTCCTGTATGTCTTGGTCAGTTTGATGTGCTAACTAGTGGGTCATTGTTGAAACTCACAGTTCTATGATTATTAGTCAAGTCAAACATTTTTTTTAACATTTGCTGACTTTGTTTATGTTGTTGTTTATTGCCTGTTTATGTGTATGGCTCATTTTTCAAAGTAAATGGTTACCATTTTGCCTGGTTTTCAGAGATTTTTATTTAGTGACTGTAATAGTGTGCTAGTGCTGCTTTAAAAAGGACCAAAGACGGCACCTTTAAAGACAAAAGTTTATCCCTCCTGATCCTGGAAGCTGGACACCTGAGGCCTCTCCTGGGTGTGTAGTGTCCCTCCTCTGTCCTCACGTGCTCGTCCCTCTGTGCGTGTCTGTGTCCTCATCTCTTCTTATAAGGACATAAGTGACATGGAATCAGGGCCCACTTTAGTGATCTCATTTCAATCACCTCTTGAAAGGCCAGACTGTCTCCAAACACAGCCACGGTCTAAGGTCCGGACTGGGGTGGGGGTTGGGGATGGGGTGGTACATCAACATATGAATCTTGAAGGAAAATAATTAAGTCTGTAACAATAGAATACTAAATATTCTATCCAGTCCATCTTCGAATTAAATTTATCCCTCTTGGTAACTAAGCAACTACATATATTTTTTATTGCCTGCCACATGATAGGCAGGCATGAGTCTAAGTTCTTTACAAACAACCCTGAGAAATAGGTTTCATTATTATCTCCATTTACACTGAGGCACAGAGAGGTACAGTGACTTGTTCTGAGTCACACAGCTCTGAAGGGATGAAGTTAGCATGTTAACCCAGGCACTTGGGTTCCAGAATTGGCATTTAACCACTATGCTTCCCTGCCTCTCAAGGGGGCACCTTAGGCTTTACAGAGGCCTCAAGCCTGAATGTTCACACTACTTTCTGCTTCATAGCTTCTGCCCTTGGGGATGCACCTCACAGAGCCATTTCCATCCCCTTAGTACCTAACACAGACCCATTTTCCCTCTGCTGCTGACATTGGGTTGATTTGGGATTTGTTCTGGTGTAAAATCTTTTTCATTTTTTCTTTTTAGCCATCAGGCATCAGGACTTAAGATGGCCTGGCGCTGTACCGAAGTGCTTCCAAGCACTAATTTACTTAGTCCACAGGGCAACCAATTCAGCAGATATCCTGCTTTTATATGTGAGAAAAGCCAAGGCTCCAGGAAGTGTTACTTGTTCAGTTCACCAAGTAAATGGGAAACTAAGGTTAAAACCAAGGTTTAACTGTCATCAGACCATTACTCAAAGTCACAATTCCCAAAGGTCAGACAGGGGTCGGGTTCCAACTCTTGTCATTTTCCCAAATGGTCAATTTCCCAATTACCCTGGAGCTATATATTGTTTTATTTGTTTGCTTATTTGTTTTATGGAATCTGTCTGAGTATCATAAGACTGAAATCTCGTTTTGTGGAATCTCTATTCTATCCTCTGTGTCTCTGGTCCTGTAATTTATCACATAAATCTAATAAATGCAATAAAATGGACCAAGATAGGCTTCTGAATTTTAAATATGGGTTCTGAAATAAAGTCTTCATTTTGTAAAGTTAGTAATTGAATCTTGCCAGGTTAATAACTCTCATTTTTCATGATTTACTAATTCAATATAAAATAGTTATTCAAATGGAATCTTTGAAGTCTCCTACACTGATGTTTTGAACCCATTTAGAAAGCTACATTCTCAGATCAGAATATGCTGAGGATGTCATTGAATTTGGAATGCATGCTCATATTTTTCGGATTCTAAATAGTTTCAAAATGCCTGGTTTAAAGTGCATAAAAAGGAGGCTGGAGCATAAGCACAACATGGATGTAAGTCTGGCGTCAGGTAAATGCCCTCCCAGTGGCCTCCTGGGAAAGGCTGGGGTCAGGCCATCCAGCGGGCAAGGTGCACTACCACCTTGAAGTCCAATTTCCTTGCAGAGTAAAGCAGAATCTGCCTCAAAGTGTTTTATGAGGACTGATGATAACTCATGTGAAGTGGAGTACAGTGCCTGGCAGCAAAGGGCGACTCAGGGTCGTTGGTCTGACTCAGCCAGTACCTTATTCTGTGTGTGTTTATACATTTGAAAGTAAAATGTGTGACTCATGGGCTAACTTACTGCAGGCTGTTGCCCCAGGTTTACATCTCTGAACTCTGAGAGGGTCCAGAGGAGCCCAGGAGGCCCTGGTGAGCCAGTGTCCCCTGGCGTGTGGTAGGCAGAAGCCTGTCAGTTGCTGGAGAACGCCTCTCCCTCCCCAGGGGAGTCTCAAGAAACCACAAAATCCATCCTCACTGACTGATGACATTTCATGCCGTGGGCTATGGCTTGACAGACTTTTTCCATGGACTCATTCATTACAAAAGCATTTATTGAGCATGCCAACTTGTAAGGGGCACCTGAGCAGGCAGGGGATGAAGAAGCCAGCAGACAGCATCAGGACGAGCAGGGCAGGGCTGATCCCAGGAAGGGCAGCTCAGACTGGCTGTGATGCACGTGGGGCAAGTTGGTGCAGGACGCAGGCGGCAGGGACCCATGGCAGGCTTCTCTGCTGCCTATGTGGCCTGGAAGAGGAGAGGACGTGCACGTGGGGATCAGGTAGCCTCAGAGATAGGCTGTGTTAGAGCACGGGTGGCTTTACCTTAAGGAAGCCCAAACCTGCAAAGACGATGGGGACCTGGTGGTAGCACTATGTGGGGACCCTTCCCCGGCCATAGTCCCTGCTGTGCACTTCCTATGAGCACTGGAGTCTCCTGGTGCTGCTCTCCCAGATACTGTCAACCAAGTGGCTTAAAATGACAGACGTTTATTGTGTCACAGTTCTGGATGCCTGAAGTGTGGAGCAGGTCTCTCTGGATAGCCTCAAGGTGCAGGCAGGGCTGCATCCCTTCCGGAGGCCAAGCGGAGAACCCATCCCTCCTGTCTGCAGCGTCTCAGGTAGCCACGCTCCGTGGCTCAGGCCGCACTGTCCCTCCTGCTGCACCCCTTGGCTACCTGTCTCCACTTCTAAGGACCCTTGGGATGCCACTGAGCCCATCAGTGAATCCAGGAATAATCTCCCACTTTAGGTCAGCTCCCTTCATGCAGTTGCAGCCCTGATCCCACTTGGCCCCATGAGGAAACATCATGGGGTCTGGAGACTGCCGGAGGGCACCTTTGGGAAGAGCCACCCTCTGCCACCTACAGAGTTCCCACTGTTGGTCCTCACAGGACCCCTCCAGGTGGCACTCTGAGTAAACCCGTCTTTCAGAAAAGGGTGGAGAGGTGACTGGCTCCAGCAGCAGGGGAATCATGTCCACCGTGAGCTGGCACGTCACCCGTGGACTACAGGGTCTGCTCGTATAATCTCACAGCTCCCAGGGAAGACACCTGCCCCCCACCAATTTTACAGAGGAGCAAACCAAGAGCCCACAGGCAGTCAAGTGCCTGGCTCAGGGTCAGTCCACTGGGAAGTGGCAGGACCGACCTCCAAATGGTCCTGTGACACCTCAGTGGGCTTCTATGACCATCGAGCAAGGTCACATGAGAGAAGGATCTGTGTGAATTAACTGGGAGCCAGACCATTAGGGCCGGCATTAAAGGAACTTTCAACCCAAGCTCGGGAAAGGCAGTGTGACTGCGCCCCACTGGTAGGGGTTCCCAGCAATGGCCGGAATTCACTGGCCATGCTAGTGGTTTCAGACATTTGGAGTGGCTTTTCAGCAGGTGGGTGCAGGGGCTCCACTTCTCAGGAACTAAACTTGCTCTTTCTGGCTCCTACTTAGTCTGGAAAGCTGAGCAAATGTGCAACTTCTCTCAAACATAATGAAAATGCTTCCACAGGGAGAAGTGGCCTCATTTGTACAAAAGGGATTTGTTAACTGCAATTCTGCACATACAACTGTTTTTCCCCAGAAGCCACTGAGGTCCTGACAGGGCCTTGCTGTCAGAGCCAACTGGGAGGAGGGTGACCTGACCTTGACCTTGTGCCTGAGGCCTGAGACCCTCTGCAATTTCCTCCACCCATGGGCACTTCCCTACTTCCTTGAGAAACAGGGTTACCTCCTAAAAAGGGCCTTTCATTTCACCCCATCCTGCAGGCTAGCTCCTTAAATTATTTTCTGCTCCTCCTCAGCACACAGGCCTCTCTAGGCACTGCTTTGGCAAGGCTAATAGGGACCCTGCACCCTGCTTTTCCATGCACCCTGAGAGCTGCTGTCCCCAGGACAGGGGTCCCATTTGTAGGTTCCCAGTGGGAACCCCAGGGCAGCATCATCAGTGGGGCTGGAAGATAATGAGGAAAATGGGACCTTTTCTGTGAATCTGATTGTGCAATCATGCATGGGAGAGCTGGAAATACAGCTTATGGGTTTAATTTTTGCTTTTAGAAAAACACTTTTTAAGTGAAATAAAACAGAGAAAAACAAACGCCATATGCTCTCACTTACATGTGGAAGCTAAAGAACTCCTCAGAACCGAGAACAGGCTGGTGGTTGCCAGAGGTGGGGGTGAGAGACAAAGCAGGTGGTGAGATCAAAGGTACGAACTTCCAGTTATAAAACAAGTCACAGGAATGTGAGGTACAGCATGGAGATTATAATTAATAATATTGTGCTGTACATTTGAAAGTCACTAAGAGAGTAGATCACTGTGAAAAATTTGTAACTGTGTGGGCAGAGATGTTACTGCGGTGATGAGTTGGCAATTCACGCATACACATACACAACACACACCATTATACTGTACACCTGAAGCTAATATATGTCAATTGTATCTCAATAAAAATTAATTTTTATGATACAAAAATATATATATATATATTTTTTTGAGAGGGCATCTCTCATATTTATTGATCAAATGGTTGTTAACAACAATAAAATTCCGTATAGGGGAGTCAATGCTCAATGCACAATCATTAATCCACCCCAGGCCTAATTCTCAAAGGTCTCCAATCTTCTGAAGCATAATGAACAAGTTCTTACATGGTGAACAAATTCTTACATAGTGAATAAGTTCTTACATGGTGAAGAGTACAAGGGCAGTCATCACAGAAACTTTCAGTTTTGATCACGCATTATGAACTATAAACAATCAGGTCAAATATGAATATTTGATTTTTATACTTGATTTATATGTGGATCCCACGTTTCTCCCTTTATTATTATTATTATTTTTATTTTTAATAAAATGCTGAAGTGGTAGGTAGATGCAAGATAAAGGTAGAAAACATAGTTTAGTGTTGTAAGAGAGCAACTGTAGAAGATCAGGTGTGTGCCTGTAGACTATGTGTTAATCCGAGCTAGAAAAGAGCATTAAAACATCCACGGATGCAGAAGATTTCTCTCAAAACAGGGGAGGTGAGGTTCTAAGCTTCATCACTGTTGATCCCCAATTTCTCACCTGATGGCCCCCCTGCGACTGTGCCTGTCTTAGGTTGTTCCTCCCTTGAGGAATCTTACCCGTCTCTGGCTAACCAGTCATCTTCCGGGGCCACACAGGGAGATGTAAAGTTGGTAAGTGAGAGAGAAGCCATATTGTTTGAAAAGGTTAGTTTTTTACTTCTTTGCAGATTTATGCCCTGTGGCTTCTATGCCCAGCATTGGTCTTCAGGTATCTTCACCACTTGGAGGAATTATGATACTCCGTAAATTCGATATGAGGCACGAATTCTATTTAAGGGTTGTAATTAGGAAGGAAGAAGAAAAGCTATAGAGGTAGCAGACGGAAGAAAACATGGGAGGATTGATTATTTCTTTGACATATCTTCTTGTAGAGTACCTTAAGCATGTATAGGTTTTAAACTACTAATTAAATTGCGCACACACATTAACATAATAGGAATACAGTTACATAACCAAAGCAGATCTATAATTACCAGCCATCTTCAGTGAAGCCAAGAAAACCAGTTAGGCACCCTAGGCATTTGTGAAAATTTGTCCATGATATGATGGATATTTTCCAGCTGTACTTGAACAGTCTGAGAGAAATCAGACAAATTAAAACAACCCATTCCTGGGAACTGTTCACATCCCATATGTTCTTTTAACAGTAGATAGTCTGTAGTTGTAAGATTTTGGAGCACTACAACTTGCACTTTTCCTAATTCTTGGTTGAGTTCCAACAGTATAGATCCAGTCAAATTTGTTGTTTTACTGTATGCACAGGCCACCTTAGCTATCTCCTTCTTCATTCCAATGGCAAGTCCAGGAACTAGTGGGATGGATGCAGCTACAACTGCAGCATCGCCTGGATCTTTCTTGAGGTTTTTTGATGATCATCTTTTGGTATGACTCTTCCAGAGAGTGCTGATGTTGAAAGTTCTTCTTCATATCGTATCTTAGTTCATTTTCTGGGTAGCCAAATTAGGCTTTGATCCTCTGTATAAACACAAACAGACCCTTTGCCCACACTTTGATATGCCCTTTATACCATTGTGTAGAACTCATTGGAGGTCACCACACAGGAACTGCTTTTTTTTTTTTTAAGAGAAAGGAATATTATCAGAAAAGTATACCTCCATAGCCAATCATCTGACACCCTTTAAGTGATCAAAATTAAGGATATTTAAAGCATGCATTAATCGTTGATTTACAGTTAGTTTTATCCTATCAAGGAGTAATCCCCCTTTTCTTTCTTTTTTTTTTTACAAAAATATATTTTTTAAAGCACTATTTATTGCAAACAAGAGTGAGTTCTCTGTTTCTGTTTCTTTTCATATCTGGCCTCTCTCCATTAAAAAAAAATACTGAGATGGGGTATAAAGCAGTCTGTCAGTACTACAAGATAGTTAATCACCTAGATGGGGGATAGAAATTAGGGAGAAAAAAGCAAATGACAGCCAGGAGAGAGGTTAGGGTCTGAAGCTGCTGGTGCCATGATGCAGAGGAAACAGCAGAGACACATAGCCCTTGTGCTGGGAAGTCCTTCAGCACTGATTTGAGAGGAGGTATCTCTGTGGAGCCTTGCAGAGGGGCCTAACGGGCATGTGGCATTCTTTGAAACTTGTCCGTTGGCTGCACGGGGATGGGGGCAGCCATGCATTACACCAATTTCCAGGCCCCCATGGCTTCCTGCAAGCTCCTTTCTGAAGGACAGATGCCTAGTGGCAGAATACATTTCAGTAAGTGTTCTTGGTCTTCTGTTCAAAATGCCAGGAGGCACAGGGGTCCCCTGATGTATTCTCCCTTGCTCCAGATGTGAAGGGAGAATGCAACTGACCAGATACAGACCAGGCCCAGCCGGACCCAGAGGCAGAAGGCGAGCATGGGTCATGGGTCTTGGCAGACTCCTGCAGGACACGGCACTGAGACAAAAGGGAGTTGGGCCTGGAGCCAACCTGCCATGTGGTGCACATCTGCCTGGGGACCAGCCCCGAAGACCCAACCCTCTGTGCAAGGAGGTGAAACTACATTCCTGTGGCCCAGGGCAGTCAGGGACCATGCCACCAGGTCCCACGCACCAAGGAGTCTGGGTCTGAGATCCCTGCAATGACCCAAGGGCAGCACCCCCTTGAAATAGCATGAGAAGAACTGGTTCTGCTGTGGCCAGGGGACCAGACAGGGCATGCCACAATCACCAGAAAGAATCAGTAGGCACAAGGAAGAAAGGATAAAATGAAACAAAATACCAAAACAAAAAAAGAGATGATACCAAAAATTCAAAGCTCCTGAAGCTATCCAAAGCTAAGGAAGAAAGAGGAAAATCAGGAGAGAACTCACTGCAAATAAAACCTCCTTTTGAAAATAAGTATTATGAAATAGAACTATCAGAAGCAAGGCAAGAGCAAATGATAAAGAATTAGAAATCTAAGAAATTAGAAGTACAGTTCTGACATTACAGTAAAAAAGAAACAGGAAAGATAAACTCTAGGCTAGATATAGTCAAAGATGGAATGTGAATCAAATCTAATGTTCCCTCAGAATCTAATAGCAAAGAGATGAAAATGCACCCACTAGAGGCCCAGGGGCAGATTGTGGATTTCCAGAATAAGGGAATGGAGAGAGGGGAGCAAATCCAATTTGAAGATAAAATGCCTGAGAAATTTTAGGCACTGAAGAAATATGTAATGACTTTCATGGAGCATCAAGCATCCTGGTGATGGTGAGTCTACACCTAGACACCTGGTACAGGGGCTTCAGGTGTCACAGGTAGTGAGAAATACTAGACAGAGTAGAAAGATAACAAAAACCAGATAGATGTCAGCTTGATCATAGGAGACTTCTCATCAGCAAGAATCAAGGCCAGAGATAGTGGAGTGATACTTTAAAAGTACTGAAGGATAATATGGATTACCTAGAATCTTGTACCATCTAAACTTGCGTTCTAGGATGAGGTCAAGAGGGAGACACTTCAGACATGTAAAGACTATGCTGGTTTCCTACCTGTGGACCCTCACATGAGTTGTATCCTAACGAGAAGAAAAGTGAATCCGGAGTCTGGTCACAGTACACCAGACCAAGGGTGAGGGCTTGATGACTCTATCAAAAGCTAAATTAATTATTCATTATGAAACTTTTAAAGGGCTACATTAATAATCTAAACAGAAATAACATCATAGGGTGAAAGATAGGCAACCTGTAGTTAGAAGATGCTAACTCCCTCGGCTAGGTGCAGAGGGAGAATGTAATATTAAAATTTAACACTGAATGACAGTGAAATTATATATATATATGTTAATGATAACCAACTACAGACTGTGTGTGCTTAGAAAACCAAAAAAATTGGGGAAAGAATATACAAAAATATTTACAGTAGACAAGAGGCACAAAGAAAGTTTTAGAAAGAAAAGCATAGAAAAAATGATTAAATAAAACAAAAGATTAGATTGTAAAATTGTTATTACAAAATAACAAGAAACATGATGAATTAAACATGTTAATAGAAACTATCAGATTGAATTTTAAAATAACAAGATCCAGCTATGTACTGTATATAAAAGGCATATCTAAAACAAAACAGCATCAAGATGTTGAAAATAACAAATTACAAATGCTAACCAAAAGAAGGCAGTAATATCAAACTAAGTAGAACTTGAGGCAAAAAGTATCAAAGAAGACAAATGTAAAAGGGATAATCAATAATAAATTATATGAAACAAAAGTGGACAGAATTACAATGATTTAATGAGAACCTTCACCTAAAAAAAGATCAAATATACAAACTAGTAGTAAAAATAGAGTATTTTAATAAACATTAATTTTGATCCTATAGTTCTTTATGAGACCCTATATTCTCAAAAAGGACTATGCATTATTTCTGAGGTCACATGAATCTTTTACAAAAATTCATTGTGCATATGCCACAAAACAAGTCTCAACAAATTTTTAAAGAATTGATATTATCCAGAACTCATTCTCTGACCACAGTGTAACCATTTAGTTACAGTAGAATATAAAAAGATATATTATTTGAAAACAGCCGTATGACTGAAAACTCTGAAATGATTCATGATCAAAGAGACTGTCACAATGCAAATTAACTTGTATGATGCATCTCAAGTAGTATTTAGGAGGAAATGATTATTTTGAATACATTAATTACAAAGCAGGAAGTTTAAAAATAAATAATTTTCATGTTCAAGAACCTAGAGAAAGAGAAAAAGAATAAATATAAGAATGTAGAAATACAAAAATTAAAAAGATAGCACAGAAGTTGAAATTAGAAAACAGTGGGAGACTCAACTAAATCAAAAATTGAAAAGAATGCTAAAATAGACAAATGTCTAGCAAAATTGATAACAAATAATGACAAAATCCCAAATAAATAATAATAACATAAAAAGATAAATTCAGACACAATAAACTTTAAAAATTCATTAAGACAATAATTATGAACAAGTGTATTCCAGTACATTTGAAGACAAATAGATTAGACATTTTGATTTGACTAAGACGATTCATTTGACTAAGAAAAAACAGGAAATATGAATCATAAATATTAAAGAAGTAGAATTAATAATCTAGTGGTAATCACAAGCTCCAGAGCATTTTTCACAAACAAGATATATCAAATATTCAACAGATAAGCCATATCTCAAATTGTTCCAGAGAATTAAAAAAGAGAAACTTAAGCCAGTTGTTCTATGAAACTAGTATAATACAGATTTTTTCTAACTGGCTAAGACCATCATAGAAAATGAAATTTAAGTTCAATATTGCTAATGAACACCTTTCAAAAATCTTAAAATACTAAAAGTCAAATTCAATGCTATATAAAAATAATACATTATAATGGATTTATCTTGAAAATAGAGTGATGGATTAACATCAGAAAATATATTAATGCTTTCTACCATGTTACTGATTAAAGAAGAAAAAGGAATATATTTCAACACTATTTCATCATAGTGTTTATTTCATATGTTTATTTCAACATAAAATCTGTGCAAGCTAGTAATAAGAGAACGTAGGTGGCTATTCCGAACCAATAGTCAATACCATACCTAATAGTACAGCATTACAAGCATTCCTGTGAAAATATAGGACTAGACATGGATGTCTGTTATC
Organism: Manis javanica; assembly: GCF_040802235.1. NCBI lineage: Eukaryota > Metazoa > Chordata > Mammalia > Pholidota > Manidae > Manis > Manis javanica. The sequence goes on along the minus strand of NC_133161.1, from coordinate 99,055,348 downwards.
ATGGCTTTTATTTTGTAGATAGAAAGCCAATGCAATAAGATAAGAAAAAGAAGGTGGGGAGGAAAAGATGTAAGAAGGACAAAGAATCACAACTGTCCTCATTTCCAGATGATACGATTGCTTATCCCCTCCCCAAATCAAGACAATCAACCAAAAAAATCTTAACTAGGAGATCAGCATACAAAAATAAATACTACTCCTATGCACCAGGAATTAGAAAAAGCAAAAGGAAAAGATTCTATTCACTGTGTGTATATGTGGGAACCATAAGTGTATCCAATAATAAATCTAAGAAAATGTGTGCATGCCCTTTATTTTAAAAAATTATTCTCATTATGGAAGGACACAGATAACATGAATAAATGGAGATATACACCTCAAATTAATATATGAATTCAAGAAATTTCCAGTCAAAAACCCAATATGAATGTATGTGAAACTTCATACCCTCATCATGAAAATTCAAATGGAAAAGCAAAGGCCAATTATAGCTAAAGCAATCTTTATAAAGGTAGCAAAATGGAGGGATATATATCTCAACTCAGCAAGACTATCACCAGAAACAGGATTGTATTTTTCACGACCGAAAACTTCATTCAATCATTTGTCCATTCATTTATTCATCATATGGTTTAAGGCTCTACTCTGCTCTGTGCTCTGTTCCTGGCTTTGGAAACAAATCAGTGAACATCACCAACAAATTATCAGCCCTCAGGGTGTTCCAGTGTACTGGTGGGCTTCAATCAACAAACATAATATACAATAGTGGGTAGTGATACTGCTAAAAAGAAAAATAACATAAGTGGACAGGAAGGGCTTTATTTTAGAGGGTGAATTGGGAAGGCCCACTTTGATATTGGATCAGAAACCCGAATGAGGTGAAAGTAGCCACACAGAGATCTGGGGAAAGAGAAATGGCAGGAAGAATAAATGGCAAGTGCAAAGGCCCTGGGACACACCCAGTGTGTGAGGAACAGCAAGTATATCTGCAGCACAATGAGCAAGAAGGTGAGGGGGAGTGGGGCACAGAAGGAAATGAGGTGAGGAAAGCAGCCAGAAATCAGGCCATGGTGGGGTTGTGGACAGTCAGACTGAATTTTATTCTCAGTGTGAGCAAGGAATGGCATCACCAGATGTGTTTGTAAAGACATAACTCTACACTGTGTAGACAGGAAGTGCAGGGGCTGATTAGAGGCCCTGAAGTAACCCCAGCAAAGGTGGGCTGGTTGGGTGCCAAAAGGCAGCATTGGCAGGCATGGGGAATGGCTGGCATGGGCAGGTCAGGCTGTCAGGGTTTGTTAATGGATTGGATATTAGGTACAGGAGTCAGGATAACCCTGAGGGTTTTAGTCTGAGCAACTGGTGAAGTGATGTGTGCCTGATGGAATGGGTATTTGACATGTCCATGGGGAATCCACCAAATGGTGATGAGACAATTGCTTGTCCAGGTGCAAAAGTAAATTAGATTAACACTTCACAATACACAAAAGATTAACTTCCCCATGTGTTGAAGACCTAAATAATAAAAAGGCAAAACTTTAATATTTTTAAAAGAAATTTTTTTTAAATTTATAAATCTTATAGTAGAAAAGTGTTGAAATCAGAAAAGCAAAATTCACAAAACTAAAAATAAGTATTACTTAAATTTTTTTCCGCTTTGAGATATAATTTACAAATACATATTACATATGTTTAAAGTATACAATGTGATGACAATGTATATATATACATACTGTGAAGTGATTACTACAATGAAGCTAATTAACACATTGGTCACTTCACATACTTCCCATTTGTGTGTGTGTGTGTGTGTGTGTGTGTGTGTGTGTGTGTGTGTAATGAAAACACTTAAGATCTACTCTCTTAGCAAATTTCAAGTATACAACTCAGAATTATTAACTATAATCATCATACTGTACATTAGATTCCCCCCAAATTATTCATCCTATAACTGAAAGTTTGTGCCCTTTGACCAACATTGCCCCATGTCCCCCACCCTCAGCCCCTAGGAACCACCATTCTACCCTGTTTCTGTGAGTTTGAATTTTTCAGATATGAGTGAGAGCATACAGTGTTTGTCCTTCTATGTTTGGTTTGCTTGGTTAGCATAATGTCTTCCAGGTTCATCCACACTGTTGCATGTGGCAGAATTTCCTTCTTTTGGGGACAAGTAGGTATATATGTGTATATATGTCCCACATTTTCTTTATCTATTCATACATTGACAGACACTTTGTTTCCAAATCTTAGCTATTGTGAATACTGGTGCAATGGACAGGGGAGTGCAAGTATCTCTTCAAAATAGTGATTTTATTTCCTTTGGATATATACCCAGAAGTGGAATTGCTGGGTCATATAGTATTTCTATGTTAATTTCTTTAGGAACCTCCACACTGTTTTCATAGTGGCTGCACCAGTTTACATTCCCACCAACAGTGCACCAGGGCTACCTTTTCTCCACATTCTCACCAACACTTGCTATTTCTTATCTTTTGGATAGGGGGCAATGGTCACTGACTTGTGTAAATGATATCTCATTATGGTTTTGATTTGCATTTCCCTGATGATTGGTGATGTGCAGCATCTTCTCATGTGTCTGTTGTCCATCTGTATGTCTTCTTTGAAAAAATATCTATTCAGTTCCTTTGCCCATTTTTTAATCAGGTTATTTGTTTTTTTTACCATTGAGTTGTACATGTTCCTTATATATTTTAGATATTAACCCCTTACCAAATACCTGGTCTATAAATATTTTCTCTCATTTTATATGTTGCCTTTTCATTTTATTGATGGTTTCTTTTGCTGTGCAGAAGTTTTTTACTTTGATATAGACACACTTGTTTATTTTTGCTTTTGGTTTCAAATCCCAAAAATCATTGCCAAAACTGATGTCAAGGAGCTTGACTCCTATGTTTTCTTCTAGGAGTTTTATAGTTTTAGGCCTCACAATGGTCTTTTAATCCATTTTGAGTTATTTTGTGTGAATGGTATGAGATGGGATCCAATTTCATTTCTCTTCTGTGGATGTCCAGTTTTCCCAATGCCACTTACTGAACAGACTGTCCCTTCCCTATTGTGCGTATGGCTACATTTGTCAAAGACTAGTTGACTGTGTTTGTGTGGGTTTATTTCTGTTCTCTCTGTTCTGTTTCATTGGTCTGTGTGTTTGCTACTCTGCTGTACCATACTCTTTTGGTTACTATAGCTTCATCATATAGTTTGAAATCAGGAAGTGTGGTGCCCCCAGCTTTGTTCTTCTTTTCCAATTTTGCTTTGTCTGTCTGGGGTCTTTGGTGGTTCCATGTGAATTTTAGAATTTTCTATTTCTGTGAAAAGTGCTATTGGAATTTTTGTAGGGATTGCATAAACCTATAGGTCACTTTGGGTAGTACGAACATATAAACAGTATCAGTCCTTCTGATCCAAGAACATAGAATATCTTTCCATTTATTTGTGTGTTCTTCAATTGCTTTCATTAATATCTTGTAATTTTCAGTGTACAGGTATTTCATCTCCATAGTTAAGCTCATTTCTGAGTTTTTATTCTTTTTGAAGCTGTTGTAAATGGAAATACTTTTCTTAATTTCTTTTTCATATTTAAAACTTTCCATTTTTCTCTGCAACAAAAACCTATAAACCAAGTGAGAAGGCAAGCCACAAGGTGAGTTATTATTAACACATATCACTCACAAAGAATCAGTGTATACAGGCTGTACAAAGGATGCCTAGACATCATTTTGCAAAACACAAATCCATAAAACAGGCAAAGGGCACGAGAAGACAAAGGATAGAAGAGGAAGCAAATGGCCAATACTACTAACAGAAATGTGCTCAAACTCAATCAGCAACCAAGGAAATATTAAATAAACTGCATTATCACCCCGTACTTATTAGTTTGGCACAGGCTAAAGTGTCTGAACACAAAGTTTTGGCAAGACATGAAGAAGCAAGGGAAGCCTTCTGTGCTACCAGAGAATTGTAAATTCCTACAATCGCTGTTAAAAACAATTTGCCAAGAAGCCAATCTGCTGCTCAGACACCCTGTGTAAGGAAGCCAGCGGTGGTACTGCTCACACATCTACAGGAGCCCAAGCTTGGCGCTGGGGAGCACTGCCCTCCCGGGCTTCCTGGTCGCCTGCATGCCTTGCTTTCTGGCTGAGCCGCGACTGCAGAGCGCTGACTGCTTGTCACCTGGGCATTTTTCAGGTTTGTACATTTGAAAGGAACCTCAAAGGATGAGATCAAGCTTCACTCCACGACAGAGGTAGCCTGCCTACAGCCCGCTCTAAATCTGTGGGGTGGCCACGCTCAGTGGTCCCCTCCTGCCACTCAGTTCACTACATGTGCAGCTGTCAGCGGCCCCCAGTGTCACCCTCTGGGCACTGGGACTTGGGGACTTATATACACATATGCCAGCACCCTGGTGACTGCGTTGGCTGCAAATGATGAGGTCTTTCGTCTCTGACACAGGACTCTCATGTCTTTCACCAGCAGCCATGAAACGGGGCCGCCTAACTTGTTAGCTGGTAAATGGGGTGAAATCTCGGACCCTTCCTATTTCTTGACAGGAGTCACCTAAATATCCACCCTCATTGTAATTAAAATGTGCAGTACACATGAAATGAAATGCCAATGCACTACAAAATGAATTGTGCTGCATCTGTCAGTGTTATTAAATTGCAAAAATATTAACATTGAGAGAAAAGAGCCTGTTACTGAATGATGTATTCACATAAAATTTCAGTACTTTGCTCTATATTGTTTATGGATCCATTCATCTGTAGTAATAGTATACTGACGTCTTGGGAATGAGAAACTTCAGTTTAAGGACAGGGTGGGAAGCACAGAGGGACTTTCATGGTTTCTGTGTTTTATTTCTTAGTGAAAAGTGACACAAATATGACAAGATGTTAGAATTTTATAAGTGGGCATTATATACTTACAGGCGAATGCTCATTACACTATCTATGTTTTCTGTATATTTGAAAAGTTCTGTAATTTTTAAACAGCAGTGGTCATGGCATCAGTTTGTCTGGCCCTACATTTTCCTTCAAATATGAATTTTGGTTCTCACAGTTGCTATAGTAATGTTTCCAGATGTAAATGAGTATTTTTGTAGGTGAAAACTTGTCTCAAATTAAAACATCTCCCAGACCAGAAACCTGGGGAAAACATCATTAATGGGCTGGACAGAGGGGATATCAGAGACACTTCTGTTTAAAACAAAAATCAAAATACAAAAACTTCATTAATGTCCCAAGGTGAAGGCCGAGAAGGGGCCCATGCTGTTCGCAGTCTGCAGGCCTGATGACTCCATCTCTCCCAGGACTCTGTCTGGACCCCTTCCTGACCAACTGAATAGTAAAAGGAGCTAATCTGAACGCCAACTCTGTGCACACAGGCTTTGATTTGGGAGAAAAGATGAATCACTCTGAACTGGCAATCTGATCTTCGCCTTTTTTCTGGTAAACAGTTGAAAGACACTCAAAATGTTCTCCACTTTTTATAACCAGAGCAGCAAATAAAAGGGCCTGGAGGGGCTTGGCTTGAGCGGGAAAGCCATCTATCACCTTCAGGGAAAGAGAATGTAAATGGGTTTGGGTTTATTATCCGGTCCTCCCTCAGCCACAGCCGCCCCAGAAATACTCGCCTAGTTTCAGTTAGCAGGCCATGGGCCAGGGGTCAACAGGGCTGCTCTGGCCAGCTGTGTGGCATCACAATCAGACACTATTTAAAACCAAATTCCTTTCTCCAAAGCACAGGGGTCAACCAGCGAGTACCTGGGGGTCGTGTGGTTTGCCCTGCCTCTTGCTGCTGAGGACATCCAGCAAGTTCACATCAGAAAGAGAAAGGCTGTGTCAGGACTGGCCTGCCCAGTGGCAGTTTCTGATGCAGCGGCCAGTGGAGCACCCTGCTCTGCCACAAGGAGTGCAGGCCAGTAGCCAGACCGTGGGCAGGGACATGAGACCATGTAGTACACCTGGGCATGAACACGGGCATGACCCTGGGCTGTCCGCCAGGCCAGACTTCTCAGGCCCAGGGGCTCTTTGCAGAAGGATGAGAAAGTCCCAGGGGCTGGGCTGTGAGGGAAGTATCCTGGGTGGACGTAAGGCCATGGTGACCTCTCTCACCACCTGCCCCATGGCCGGTCCAGCTGCCCAACAAGCTGCAGTCTGAGCCTGGGGAGACACAGCTCCAGCCCTGGCGGTACAGAACCCACAGCTCCCGGGCTGAAGGCAGTGGCCGTGCCCAGGGACAGTAACATCCAGCAGAACAAGGCACACCTTCCACAAACCAGAGTGCGCCTCCACCCAGCGTGGGCAGCAGATTCACTAAAGGAGGCCAAGCAAGGAGGGAAGCTGGACGAGAGTTTTCCGGGCAGCAGGTGCTCAGGCTCCCAGATGACTTTCAGGAACAAGTCAGGGTCCTGAGGACTTTTGAATGGGCCTCTGGTGATCGCATGATGAGGGAAGACCAGCTAAGTAGACTTTTGTGTACAAATCTGTGTTGATACTACTTCAGAGAAGAAAGTAACTAAGGGCAAGAAATTCCTGTGCCAAATAGTCCTTCCAATTTTAAGATCCTCAGTATAGGGTACTGTGCTTGTTTGTTAGGGGTGCATGGCAATGGGCCACCACACAGATGTCCTGTCCACAGTCTGGGGGCTGGAAGTCCAAGATCAAGGTACCAGGAGGGTTGCTTTGCTCAGAGGCTGAGGGTGGAGCTGTCCCAGGCTCTCTCTGGGTGGGTAGATGCCCAGTGTCTTCATAGTGTCTTCCTTCCATGCAGCATCTGGGTCTAAATTTCCCCTTTGTACAGGGCCCCTGCTCCAGGATGACCTCACTTGAACTTGATGATATCTGCAAAGACCCTCTTTCCAAGTAAGGCCCCATAATGAGGTGCCTAGGGTCAGGCTTCACTGTATGAGCCTTACAGGGACAAAATTCAGCTCCATAACATCGCCAAATCCCAGTTTATCAGAGCATCATTCCATTATAATTGCCCTAGCATTGAATACTACCTTTAAAATAAATTGCTTAGTGGTGGGTCTTGAAAACCTGTTCATTCATTAAGCCAGCTATCCATGAATTGGCTCTTTGAGCCCTTTCACAAAGCATAAGAATATTTCTTCCCTCGCATGGGCTGGGATCAAAAAAGATGCCCAGAATGAGAATTACTAGAAGCCTGAAGAGCAGATGGGTGGGACCCCGCAGGAGACCCGGACCTTTTCCTCTTCTGTGTAAGCATCTTTCTAGAAGTCCCGGAGCATGGTAGAAATAAAGTGCAAGTTAGAGGCACAAGCTCTGATGGGAGTCAAGTCTCAGCCCGGACACTTTCCAAATGGGTCCCTTTTCCAGGCTCTTGAGAACTCTATTCTCTCAAAGGCAGAGTGGCCCTCCTGGCTGGCTTTCTGAGGAGAAAGTGGGCTATGCCAGCACCACTCTGCAGTGGTATAGGTTCTCAGTGACATCCAAGGGCCCCAGAGCCACTGGGCAAGAACCAGCTTCTGCTGTGGGGTAAACAGGCCACACGTGACTGAGGGAACCAGACGACCATGAACAGTAGGCTGTTTACACAGAGTAGCAGGTTCCTGTGCAGGAGGGGAGGCTTCATCCTGCCATTACCTGTCCCATGTGTCAGGATGGAATCACACGAGAGCATTCATGGGCCTAAAATTCAATTACTTGGCATACTTTTTATTCAACCGTTTCCTCCTTTCCTTGGTAAATTTAATTTTTCCTCATTGTAATGAAGATCCCTGGAAAAATCAAATCATGGCTTCATTTTAATCAGAGTAATTAACCTGTGATGGATGAAGCATGGACAGGATGCAGATGCTGGATGGTCCTTAGGACAGCATTGGGACTGGCTCCACGTTTGCCCTGGTGAAAGGGGTGATGCTGCACACCCCCAAACATGTGTGGTCAGCTGTGTACACAAGCAAGCCATGGCGGGAGAATGAGAGGGAACACAAGTTATTAGCTGTTTTCCCAAAAACAAAAGACAACCTTAATTCTATTATAATATGTAGTTCTATTCATCTATTCTCTCAGAAATTAAGGAAAAAAACTGTTTGGAGGACCATATATTCATATAAGTATAATCAATTGATCTACATAAAACAGATCATCTCAAATCCGCACCAGTTACAGTTTTGAAATGGGGTCCTGCCCCTTTGTAGGTGGAGTCTGGGCTGGTCCCGTGCGTCCACCCCCGTGTGTCACGCCCACTGTGTGCCTGGGACGGCCATGTCCCCAGCCCTGGTGGGTCTCCAGCGCTGAGACACTGGTCTGAAATATCCATTTACTTGACATCAAACTGAAACCTGTTCTGTTTTTCTAAAATAGGAACCATCCCAAGAGATTAAGGAGACATGACAATAAAACAATGTGAGATCCTTGACTGGCTCTTGTTTTAAAAATCTTTAAAAGACATTTGTGGACAAAGGAAACCATCCCAAACCAGGATGATTTGATTCAGACATGAATCCTTAGCAACTAAAACAATTTTGTTTGCTTTTTTTAAAAGTCTATTTTATTTTTCCTGAAACTTGGAAGACACACACACAGAGATTCATCCACAAGAATTACAGTAAGTTTTAATTCTGTTTTAGCTTCCCACCTGGTCATCCCACAGCTTTGCCAAATATCTTTTTTTGTGATGTATTTTCTGACCACAACCCAGGGCAGAGATTGCAGCCCATGCAGAGCGGGGCATGGCACAGGTGAATTACAGCGCCAGCCTCTGCACCCACCTGCGGTCTCCATTGCATTGCTCTGATTGGTGCTGTCCTGTGTTCCTCAGACTGTACCTGGAAGTCACCAGCAGAAACAAGAGCTCCCATCTTCCCACCTTGTTGGTGTTCTTAGTACATAATAGGAAGCAAGACATTGACCTTTGTTTTGGGGAAGTACATAAGAATCGGGGACCTTTCATTACACAGGGAACGTTGGCTGTTTCTTGACTATTCAGATATGACTTCTGCTCAACTCCTGCCCACTCTGCTCTCCGTCTCATGTTTTCTCTTCTCTATCTCGTTTAAGTGAGCACTGCCACCAGACATGATGCAATCTTGTCCTCTCCTTCAGACCTCTTTCAAGGATATTCGTTCCTACATGAGGCCTTCGACAGCCTGTTGGAGGCTCACTGCCTCTCCCCTGGCCAAGGATGGTGGGTGGAGGAGCCCAGGACCTTAGCCCGATCCTTCCTCTCAGCCACACAGTTTTGGGGACCTAAGCCTGGCGCAGCTCCGGAATGCATGGATTCAGGACACCAAGAGTTGGGATGTATTTTTGAGATGAGATAGCTTGAGTCCTTAATCTCCCTGTGGAGAACCCAAAGCCAAGGGACAGCTGCCTTCAAGTTGAACAGACATAGACCTGGAATTGGAAGTCCTGATTTGATGCCCATTTTGGTCTTAGCGATTTGGGCAAATCTTGCGATTGCCCTGAACACTGAGTACAAATACATGCTTCCCCGGAGCTGAGTGAGATGGTTCCCCCAACAAGCAGGTCTGTGGCGTCCTCTCTGGGACAGGACTCTAGCCCTGGCAGACCCTGTCTAAAGAAAGAGGAAATCAAAAAGTAAATTTTTAAACATACCACCGAAATTAGGCAAATTCCTGGCATGCAGTTGATTTTCCATAAATAAGCTGACCTCTTTACTGGCTTAAGCTTTGACCCACAAAGACTAAGTGTGAGGGGACAGTTAGATGGAAGAGATTAAGGAGACATGACAATAAAACAATGTGAGATCCTTGACTGGCTCTTGGTTTAAAAATCTTTAAAAGACATTTGTGGACAAAGGAAACCATTTGAATCAATACTACATTTCATAGGCAGTTAAGCCAAAGTATTCCCGTGTATGTTGATATAAATCCTGATCCTGTCACTGTCTCAAAGTAACAGTACATCCCGAAGCCCCCCGGCCACTGACTCCCAGTGGTTGACAGACCTCACACCAGAGCACAAAAACGCTCAGCCAGATGTGCCTTTGGATTCCAGAGAGTAGCCCAGTCTCCAGACTCCCTCCAGGACTGCAGCTCTAATTCCTGCCTCTCCCATGGTCCACTTCCCCTGCCAACCAGGAAGCCCGTCCCTGTGCCCATGGTCCCCCACAGTCTCCTGTCAGGTCCACCAGCCACGAGACTGCCCACTGCTACCCTGGATTCCCAGGGCCCCAACATGACACCCGGACCTCAACAGCTGCAAGCAAACATGTGAGCAGGTGAGTTGTAGCACCTGTAAGCAAAGAACAAAACTAGTGGTGCAGTTTTAAGAGGTTAGAGCCCCTGACTAGTGAAAGACGAATAGAAGAAGATTATGAGCACGTCTGTGCCAACAAAATTTGGTCAATAATTAATAACCTTCCAAAACATAAAGCAATGGTACCAGATGGGTTCACTGGTGAATTCTATCAAGCATTTAAGGAAGAAATGATCTGTTCCAGAATCTGGAAGTAGAGATAACACTTCCTAGTACATTCTATGCAGCCAACATTACCCTAATATCAAACCCAGTAAGACTTTATGACAAAGAAGACTGCAGACCAACACCTCCCATGAACATGGTTGGGAAAATTCTCAACAAAACATTAACAAATTGAACCCAACAGTGTATGAAAACATCTGGAATTTACTCCAAGTATACAAGACTGGTTCGACATTCCAAATCATTTAATGTAATTCAATCACATCACTAGACAAAAGAAGAAAAATCAACCTATAAATTAAAAAAATAAAAGATTATGAGAGAAGGCTCTTTCTAAGGGATTTATCATCCTCCCAGAAGAATCAGCTCTCTAAAACCCTCTGTAAATCTGAGATTTAGCATCCTACTAGCTAGATCAAATATAGGAACTGTTTACCACCCAGAGGAGCCTTCCTGTTCATGCTGCCGGGAGAGGTGCCCACCACGGGGTGCGGAGCCAGGATGCCTCCCAGGCTGTGCTCCACATTGCCCGGGCTCACCCACTTCTTCCTCTTCTTGACACACCGGCTCGGGAATTTACACCACCAGGGCTCTGATTTTGGAAAGATGGAAACCTGGGCATTGTCCTTGACTTCTCATCCTTTACCTAAGAAACCCTGTGGGTTTACCTTCCGTATCTCTTGACCCCACACTGTCACCAGGAACTCTGTCTCCAGTGGCAGTTAAAATATCACTGTCTTTTTTCTGACCTCGCTCAGGTGTCCCTGCCCTGCAATCCCTGTCCTGGCCCGCACCCAGAGTTCGCCTCCCGGAGTACAAACCTGCCTTTTCACACTCTGCTTGAAGCCCTTCTCCCCCAAGAGCTGGCTTTTCTCCCTCTGTTCTTTTTGGTCCATATGCAGCTACACGAACCCTCTTGTGACGCACCCCCGTCATCCTCCTCCCCAGCAGCGCTCAGCAACACCTGTGCGCACATTCCTGCACTGGCGACGGGGGAAGGCGGCACCCCGAGCACAGCAGGATCCCTGCCCTGCAGGAACAGGTGGCTGGGGTAGGGGGGTACCCCGAGCACAGTGGGGTCCCTGCCCCCAGGGATAGACACTCCAGGAGGGAGAGACAAACAACAGACGTGTAACCAACAAACAGGACATTTCCGGGATGTGCAAGTTTTATGAATATAAAATGGCTAAGAGGATGGGGATTCCCTGACGGACAACCAGAATAGGAGGATGAGGAGACATGTGAGGGAGGACTTGGTGGTGAGGAGGCAGCTGTGTCAAGATCAGGGAACAGGGTAGGAGGAGAGAAGGCTCCAGGCGGGAGCAGGCAGGCCCTGGCAGCTGGTGACTGGGATGCAAACACTGGTGTGGTGGGATGCCACAGAGCTGCTGGATGTGATACGATGAGGTTTGTGCTGGTGTCTCCAGCTCTGGGAGGCTCTGAGGCTGCAGAAAGGCTACATGGAGGCAGGCAGTGGAGCAGGCCCCTCACATGGATCCAGGCAGGGCGCGACAGCAGCTGACGGTGTTGTGGCCAAAGCTGGGTTTTCTCAGTTATTTTGCTTCATAAGCTAAAATGGGTGACTCAGTTGGACTAGAAAGGAGAAATATCCCCCAGGATCTTTGGGGCATTGACTGCTGCAGTATTACCTGCCTTGCTTTGATGTTAAGACAAAGAACATGAGTTTGCCTGTTGGGTCCAGAAGAGCAGGGTCATCTCAGAGGTATGACCAGGTGCTGGGCCGGCTTCTCTTCTGCAGGGAGACATGTGGTCACAGGCAGCAGAGCTGGGGCACGTCCCCTCCAGGGAAGTCTCTGTGTCTGAGATGGTGGGCAGAGCATTCCAACTGTCTGAGATTGTCCACAGACAGGATCAAATCTTCCCTAACTCACCAGGTGATTGCATGCTAGCAAATAGGAGCACCCACACGCATACATGCCTTATCCAGCCTTCCAGCCTCTGCTACAAGTGGACAGGCCCCCTCTCTGCTCCACTGGCTGGTGGAGGGTTCCCTTGAAGTCACCATAACCTGGCGCTGTCTTTGGGAAGAGCCAAATCTGGGCACTGGTGCATGGCATTTGGGTTTGACTGACAAGGGCACAGCTTCTGTCCAGAGCCATGTATGCCAATTATGTGTATTTTCCTTAGGGGAAGAAGGAGGAATTGGGCTGTCAGTAAAAACACAGACTGACTTTTCCTAATAAATTGCAGTGAAAAGTAAAATGAGCATGGCCCCATGTATAAGGGGAAGCGGCCCAGGAAAGAGAAAGCAGCAGAAAGGTAAGAGCATCTGGCCTAGGTCTGCCTGCAGGGCTGCAGGCAGAGGCATTAGCCACACTTTCAGGGACACGTGGGCTGTCAAGGGACAATATTGTCCACACTTAGGCTGGGAAAGTGCCAGTCTTGATGTTTTTGTTCAATGGGCTCTTACAAATCACGAAAATCAACCCCCTGTAGGCCAGTGAGCAAGGGACAGATAAATCACAGCAGCAGAGGATGGGACAGGAAGGTACACTTGGGGAAATGGGCTCTCTTACTGGCAAGTGAAGAGACAACAGTTGCAGTAATGAGATGCCATTCATTGCCTATCAATTAACACTTGTGTTCAAAATAACGTAATACTTAAAGCTGATAAAATCAAGGAAAGTCACATGGTGCTGGGAAACACATAAGTTGGTATAACTATTTTCAAAAGCACTTTGGCAACATATTGATAATGTATTAAGAACCCTAAATGATCCATACCTTTTAACCTGATGTTTCTATCCTTTAATCTGCAACCCACAATAGCCCAAAACAAAAACAGTGACAACAAGAAACCACTCCAAGCTACCCAAACAAGTCTGTGTACACACAATATTTTTGGAAAAACCTAGATATCCCTAAACTATTTTATGTATATTTAAAATGGTTGCACAGATTTTCAATACCTCATAGGGATCCTTGGATTATAAAGCAGATTAGGAGGTTGTTTATATTGCACAGCTTCAACTACTACACCTTTTACATAGACAGTGACTAGAAGAAAACAGAACAACATGACAATGGTAGTCGTATTTTGATAGTTGGACATATTTCATTTTTTAGTTCTAACTTGGCATTTCCAGTTTTTAAAAAATAAAAAAAAATTTGCAGGATAAACAGAGAAGGCTTAAAGGTGAGCTGCGATCTTCCTAATGGTCCATTTGTCCTTCATGGAAGTATCTAAATCTTCCTAGAGGCTGTTTATGTTGTCAGTCCCCATGACCTTGGGCTAGTGAGTTCCTTACGTAGGTCACTGCTACCCACAGGATGACTTCTCTCCTCCCGAGCCCACCTTCTAACAGAGGAAGAATGCCCTTAGGCCGCATGAGTGTCCACATTGGCTGAATTCACAGTCCCCATAGTCACAGGTCCCTTGACAGCTCTGTTGGTCCTGACACGGCTGGTGGCGTGTCATTGCAGCAACCACCACATAGCCATTTGGCAACATCCAGGGTCTAGCATGTGTCAACACCCAGCCAATGGTTCTCCACCCAGGAATCCCACGGGGCCCACCTGCACATGTTGGATCCCTCAGAGCCTGGCTTGGTCTGCACTTTGTGCACTCATGGGGAGGTGTCTTTGGAGAAAAACAAAGAACCGAGAAAGGGGACATACCTCAGAGTAGCACCATGAGGGACACAGGGCTAGGCCAGCTCCAGTGGACGGCAAGCCAGGCACAGGTCTAAGAATGCCTTCTACTTGGTCCTGGGGTGCCAGGGAGGAGGAGGAGAGAGCTCCTAGAATCTGGAGGTGAGCCTGTGGTTTGGGTTCTAGCAGGGTGGAAGCTCACCTGCTGGGGACAGTGGGGGCAGGGTAAGGATGTGTGGGGGATGTGGACATGAGACAGGGTGAGGGTACACTGGGAGCAAGGTGAGGACCTGGGGGTGGAAAATCAGCACAGATGCTGGGTGCTGGAGGCCAAGAAAGAGAGCAAGGGAGACCTGCATAGAATGAGCAGATGGGGGGCTCAAAGTGGGGGTTGGGATGGGGCGCTCAGTTGTCTGGCCATGTTAGCTTGGGTAAAGGGTTGCAGCTGAAACTGCATTTTGCAGCTTCCCTTGCAGCTAGGCATGGCCATTCTACTCCATTTTGACCATGGGACAGCAGGGGAATTTACTGGGAGAGGTTTCTGGAACAGCTCCTTAAGAGGTGCACAGAGTTCTGCTCAGTCCCATTTGGACTGTTTTCCCTTCCTCATACTTCAGCCTGAAATGTGGATTTGAGAGCTGGAACTCCAGCAGCTATCTTGATCCATGAGAAGCCATAAGTGGGGAGAAGCCACCAAGGACAGAAGATAGAGAAAAGGACCCCAGGCTATGAAAAGTCTTTGAGTCACACTGTTGCTCTGGATGACCTGCGCTCACACTGGTTTTATTAGGAGGAAAATAAGCTTGTACCTTGTTTAGAATTGTTCTGGCCTCTGTTAATAGCCAATTGCCACCCTAGCTGATGTAGTACATATTGTAAATAACATTGCACAAACATATCTTAACAGAGAAACACTTGCAGTACACACAAGTCTTTGCCATTTCAGCCTGAAGTTTGGAACCCTGACAACCTCTTTGACCTTTGGCTTCCTTACTCGTAGATTGGACTGTTTATGAGGTTGAGTGAGATGATTGTGTAAAACATCTAGCATTGAGAATAATCACTAAGATGCACTGAAAATATTAGCTATTTATGTCAGAAATGGGATGATTAACCAATGCTATGCTATATTGGAAAAGATAGAGATGTCTTACACTGAGAACAACAGAACATGCATAAGATGTGCTAAAAAAAACACCTAGAATCTCACAACACACAAATTATTTGCCTGTGGACAGACTGGCTCATTTCAGCATATATGCTACCACCCAGCTCTTCATCTGACTGTGGTAGCGGGCAGGAGAGCTTCCTGGTTGGTCAGGCTGGCAAGATTTGTGGTTGATGATCTTTTCTGCACCCCAGCATGTGTCCTAGGGGGATGTGGCATGGAGCCAAGTCTGGTGGAAGGCACAAAGCTGGATGTTTCTTTTACTTCTAACGTGTTGTGTACACAGACCCCCATCACTATTCAGATGCCCAGAAGGAAGGTGACAGATGACAGGGCTCCCTGTGTCCAGCCCAGACATTCTCCTCATCTCCGTCAGCATTGTACGTGGCCACCATCAGGAAGAGATGGACCCCATGCAGAGAGCTCCCAGGCAACACACCCACCAGGATGGCTGTGAGCTGTGCTGAAACCCCCAGAGTACACGGTCCACCGCTCAGCATGCATTTAGTCATGAGCCAGGCCTGACACCAAGCTCACTATGGGTCAGGAGCCTGTGCAGTCCTTCCCCTCGATGCAGTCACCGCTCACACGTCTGGCACGGATGGTGCTGCAGGTAGTTCCTTAAGGATGGGCAGTGCAGGTGGGAAGGAGGAGAGGGTCCAAAAGAACCAAACTGGAGGAAGGGCGAGGGGTAGGAGGCAGAGCTGCCATGCTCTGGGACCACAGCCTCCCTGCACAGCCAAGTGGGCTGGTGGCATCAGGTCCCACTGTCTTGGCAGACACAGTGCCTCCTGCCTTCCTGGCTGGCGTGGCTGGGGCAGCTGCTCTGTGGCTGGGGTTCCGCTGTGGCGATGGCTCCTGCAAAGGCCCAAGCTAGGCCAGCCTCTGCCCATTTTGCATCTCTGTGCATCTTTCTGTTTGGGTGGTTTTCCACACTTCTAATTCATGGAAACTGGATTTCATGATGGTATGAGGATGCAGCCTACCCCACCCTCCCAGCCCCCATGAATCGGAGCTGACTCCTCCATCCACAGGTGACTCCACCTCAAGTGGCTGAGAGGTAGTCCGCACAAAGCTCCAGCCCCACACGTACCGAACACAGGCCATGGAGTGGGAAGCAGAGACCCTGGTCAGCAAGAGGTGGTGGGTCCACCAATACTGGGGCCCTGAGCCAGGCTGCTGGCCACCCTCCAGGCCAGCCCAGACATGTCAGGGAGAGCAGGTAAGAGGCAGGGGAGAGCAGGGCGCACCATGAGGCTTTCCACACATTTCTTGTGGAGCCTGTGGTCCTGTGTGCAAATCCTGCCCCCCTCAGGAATGAGCTATGTGACCCAGGAGAAGGCACTTAACCCCCCAAACTCTCATTTCCTCATCAGCAACTGTACCCATGTCTGGGGCACAGAAGAGCCCTGGCATATGCTTGGCATCTTGGCATCAGCCACCTCTTACTTCAATCAGGGAAAGTGAGGGAAGCAGCAGAGATGACAGAAGGCTTCAGAAAAGGCCCACCTCCTCATCACTGCCTGTTTCTCCTCCATGTATCTCAGGGCCTGATTCTCCATTGGAATTCAGGAAATGTCACAGCTAGATGAGGCAACCTCTGGGCCCTCCCACCTGGAAGGTTCAGCACTATTTATTTGGGGTGGGAAAAAATGAAATGAAATGAAAGTCCCTTGAGTTCCTAAACTGAGCTGGTGCTCTGCTGAGTTGGTTGAGTTACGCAGGAAGCTGACCTCGTCCAGTTATAAACATGCTCTGAGCAGCCATGATCACAACTGGATTCCATGTTACCAAATCCAAAGCAATGAGGGCCTCAGCTGAGGCAGGAAGAGCCCGATTTGTATGGGGAGATATCTGCAGGTCCCAGAGGGTGGGGAGGCCAGGGGCAGCATGCAGGGCTGCAGGCCGGACCCGTGGCTGGGCCACGCCAGGCCAGCCGAGCCCAGGATAGCTGGGAGTCAAGGCACATCTTGTCCTCTCTTCCTGGGGTTGCTCTAACAAAGTACCACAGACAGGGCAGCTTAAATCCCAGGCATTTTACCCCTACAGCTCTGGAGGCCAAAGTCTGACATCAAGGTGCTAGCGGGGCTGCGGCTTCTTAGAAAACGCTGAGGAGGTATCTTCCTGGCCTCTCCCGGTTTCTGTTGGCTCCTGGCCTTCCATGGCTGGGCAACAGCATGGCCGTCTCTGCCTGCATCTTAGGTGGCCTCTCCTCTGTGTCTGTGTCTGAATATCCCTGTTCTTTTGAGGACACCTGTTGTATTGGATTAAGGTTCATCCTAACACCCTCTGTGAACTGACTCATATCTGTAAAGATCCTAACATCCAGATATGTTCACATTCCTGATACTGGGGTTAAAACTCCCATATATCTTATTTTTTTTCAGAATTAAATTCGATTTCACATGGATAGGGGCCATGAACAAGATTTACATCTTCCCACGTTATACCATGACATTTCAGTGGAATAACATCTCATACTATGAATCAGATCCTGCTGAACCAACAATTTATGTTCCTTTGGGTAAAGGAAAATGACTAATAAATGTCTACTTACAATGTTTAAATCCAGACATAAACATATGGCTTCATTATTAACTTTCTGAACCGTCCTGTTAAAAGATAAATGCAAACATTAAACAAATATTCACTTTGTGGGAGCACAGTCCATTCCAGTGGGCAGCGCCTAGTGGGGGTGGTCAGGAGCTCAGCCTCAGGAGCCGGGAGGGGCACAGAGCAGGTGCGAGGTAAACAGGCAGTTAGTGACCGGCTGCAGCTCACGCCTGGCTGGCATTGCGATGGGTCATCCTGAGTGTCTTGCTTTCGTGACCTTGAGGCATTTACAGGCTGAGATTTTGGTTTGCAACTAAGCATCCTCCCCATCAGAGCCACCCCAGTCTCCAGGTCTCCTTGATTAAGTAAAGTAACTGTCTATTACTGAGTGATTTCCATGATCAGTTGGCCCCTATTTGTAAGGATACCTTCCTAACACTGTTTTGGTCAGTTGCAATGCAGCAGAAAAATGAAGAATGGTATTCAAAAGTATTGAGTGTATATTTTTGCTACATTATTAAACCAGTAACTACACCATACAGTGTTCTAATTTATGTTTCTCCATAAATTTATTTTCAAATATCACTATCTTTTGGGGAGACATGATTCAACCCATAACAGTGTCCCTCTGCAAGGACCTCTAGGGCAACCCCCGAGGCATCAGGCAGAAGCCTCCACAGAAGGTTTGGCTGTAATGTGCTCCCCTGCTGGCAGAACCTCAGACAGCCTGTGGCTGCAGGACAGCTGAGGACACCGGACAAGGCCCCCCTCCATTGAGGGCATTTCTCCCAAGAGGCAGAACATCTCGGGAGCCAACTGCTCCTGTGTAGAAGCTCCTCCTCATGAGGCACCCAAGCAGGGAGCCCCACCTTGTTTGTGGAAGTTTCCAGAAGCCTCCCACTCCCTTAGAGTGGCCATCCCTGAGAAGGCCTCAACCTAGACCCCAGGCCTGCTGCAGAGGCGCCAGGGTCAGCCTGTCACCCAGGTCTATGAAATGCATTCAGGGAAACCTGCGTGGTGGGAGTCAGAAGAAATCTCTGTGAACAAGTAATAGGGACCAGAAAATGGGAAAGGAGTAGATGCAAAGGTATCACCATGAAAATATGAGTAAATCTGGCAAATGCTTAAGTTCGTTGCTCAGGAGTGGCAGATAGAGCAGCTGGGTGCCCGCTGGTCACTCACGGAGAACATGGGCAGAATGTTCACATGTTTGGGAGCAGATGGGTGGTCGGATTTCAGAGTCATGAAGCCAACTTTTCACAAAACTTTCATCAGGGATCTGCCTTCCATTTTACTATGAGTCTCCCTAGAACATAAAGTACTTGATACATCTTGGTTCCAAGATTTGGGACTAAATGTCAATTTCAGGCCAACATAAAAGCCCTCCTCATTATCGGTACACCTAGAACAAGAATCAGCTTCAAGATGTTGTGATTCTGACGGCCATGCTACTAACAAACCAAGGCTTTTATTTTTAAGAGGGAGTATTTGAAAAACGGATGTGCTAAGCCTCTCTCCCTGCAAGAAAACGAAAGACAGAATGTAGCCTTGACCCCCAGTTTAGGAACATCTATCAGGAAAAATTAGGTTGCAAAAATAAGTGTGCACTCACTGGGATGGCTATAATAATTATAATAACAAAAGGATGATAACAAGATTTAGCAAGGGTGTGGGCAAAGTTGGACCCCTCCCACATTACTGGAGGGATTGCAAAGTGATACAGTGCTCCAGTGGAAACAGTCAGCAGGCTCCTCAAAATGTTAAACATAGTTACCATATGACCCAGCCATTCTACTCTCAGGAATGCACCAAGAGAATGGAACATTTACATCCACAAAAACTTGTACACAAATGCTCAGCATTATTCATAATAGCCAAAAAGTGAAATAAACCCAAATGCAGATCAGTTGATGAATTAAAAACAAAATGTGGTCCATCCATACACTTGACAATTCAGCCATAAAAGGAGATGAAGTTCTACAACTGCTACAAACTGGAAGAACCTTGAAAACATGATGCTCAGTGAAAGAAGCCAGATGCAAGCAGCCATATATTGTATGATTCCTTTCCTATGAATACTCCAGAATAGAAAGTAGATCAGTGTTTGCTAGGGGGTAAGGGAAATGAAATGTGGAATCACTATTAATGCACCCAAATTTTCATTTTGGGGTGAAATGAAACTATCCTGAAATCAGATAGTAATGGTTGCACAACCTTATGAAGATTCTAAAACCACTGAATTGTACACAGCAAAATGGTGACATTTATAGTATATAAATTATATTTCAATGTAACTCCCGTAGTAAGGGGGGGTTCCCCTGCCCTCCCAGGACAAGTTACCTATGAATCCAGTGAAACTGAAGTGAGATAAAGGGATGGACAGGCTGGGTTAAGGGGTTTTACTTCTCATAGCTTGCTCCTGTCCATCTCCTCCAGGCGCTGGTTGCATGCTCCTCCCCGCCGCCTGCCCCTTCTGGGAGGAACTCCATGGGTGGTCGGGCCCTGGTGACTAACTGGCACCAAACCAATTGGGTACCAAGAACGGAGGGGAGGAGAAAATGACTGTTTTTTCTCCACTCCTTGCCCCAGATCAACCAGTGGCTCTGCTGTGGTAAATGCCCATTGATATATAAATGAACAAGGCCAGGCCAGAAATTCTGGGAACTCTGGGAAAAACTTCCATTTACCCTACATTCAATAAAATACACAAATAAATAAAAGGCATGGAAAAATGAGTGTGCAGGAGTCCTATAGTTTACTGAAACAGATAATCATATTCTAATCTGTAGAACAAGAAAGCACTGTCGCCCTGGAGCTTCTCTGTGAAATGAAAGGGGTATGGCTCAGCAGGGAAGTGGAGACCGCAGCAAGACCAAACACAGGCTGCCCAATGTGACCTGGGGAAGCTCTCAGACACTGCTAGTGAACGTCAGCACAACCACCATGGAAAATCCTCACGTAGTATCTGCTAAATTGGAGCATTACACATACTCAATGACCCAGAAATTTTTTTCTTAGGTAAACACCCAAGAAATGCAAGCATATGTACATCAAAAAACATACATATGAATGCTTACAGTGGTTTCATTTGTTATAGCCAAAAACAAGAAAGAAGTAAACCAATATCCATCAACAGCAGAATGGGCACAGTGTAGTATATTCATACAAGGGAGGTCGTGCAGGGAAAATGCATGAATTAATGCATGTGCAACAGCATAGATGAGTCTCACAGATGTGAGGTCAGCTGAGGACCACCTGGCCAAAGGCACCCCCCAGTGCGTAATTCCCATTAAAAAAGGACCAAGATGAGCAAAACTCATGGATGTTATTAGAAGTCAGGATAGTACTTCCCTTTTGGAAGAAGGAGAGAGGGTAGTAAGTGGCACGAATCATGAGGGGTTTCTGGGTGCTGAGGGGTGATGGTCACACAGGTATATTTATACACAGTCTGTGGCACTGCTTCTAACAGTACACTCATGATTGGCATGCTTTTCTGTATTTTCATTAAAATTCAATTTTTAAACTAGAATTTAAACTCAAGCTAAGAAATTTAATAATGAAAGGCTTTGTCTACAATAAAAACTGTGTCAATCTGGAGTTAAAATTTGAAAACATTGTAAAGTTGTATGCTTCCCCAAACTTCAAAAACTCCTTCTATAAAACTTTGCCTCTATCCAGTTTGAGAACCAAAATATTTTCGTGTGTTGCAAATCGTCTGATTTTCATCTAAGCTGCAACCACATTAAACAGAAAGTTTTGAGTCCTTCTCTGGGCAGTCATTTTTAGTCTGAACTTTTTTTAAAAAAGCATTGAACACATCTGGATCTTCTAATCGTAAACAACTCCTTTGTAAAATGTCTTAAAAGAGCTTTTCTTCCACAGGAAAGGAACTGGATCTCTTTGTTTAACATTTGGAGAGAAGATGTTGAACTGAAAATTCTTAATGTGTCTATATATGTGATTTTGTTTTATAGCCTTGCTGTGTCTTTACTGTTTCTTGACTTCAACTAGGGCATTTAATTGTAAGGTGCTCACTGTGTTAATTGTAGGTTTGTGTATGTGTCTACAATTGCATATGTCTTTGTATGTATGCGTAGCTAGGGAGAGGATGCTTAGAAAGCAACGGAGAGAGTGAAAAATTAAGAGATAGAATTGGAAAATTAGAGAATACCTGTAGAGTGCTTTGAGGTCATAATATCAGTTATTACTTCCAAGCTATTCAACACACTTTTTTAGCATGACTATTTGACTTTTGAATAGAAAGTCCCACAGGATTTTATTTTTTATTTTTCCTTCTTTTCCACTAGCATATGCCATTTAATTCTCTCAGCACATAATCATTCCCTACTTCCTCCATTAGTCAAGAACTTCTGGATCCTGTCTGATAAATCCTTCCACAGCTTTGGGCAGGTCGAGTAGGCATCCGGGGTGTATCTAAAGGCTGGGAGAGAGTGATCCTTGTCCTACCTGATAGTCAAACGGTTGCTTCTCTGATCACCATACCTCTAAAAAACCCTTTAGGCTCAAATTTAGCTCAGAACTAACCAAAATTTTCTTTTTTCATATTAGTACCTCTTACACCCACATTTCTTCTTTCTTCACTATTGCTGTTCAACTTTTGAGAGTGATCTGATAAAATGTCAGTTCACTGATTTGAAGCAAGTGCACAGCTTCTTGAAAAATGTTTGGCCTGAGTCTGTCATCCAGAGTCCTTGCTGTCCACTGCCCTGTTCTTCTTTGTGCCATTGGGTGCTGCATGCTCCTCCCCTCATAGCTCTATCCATGACTAAAGCATTGGCACACACAAGCAATGGGGGATTCCTCTTTCAAAAAAATGGAGTAGACACGTTTTTGTCTGTTTTATTTCTTTCCTGCTAAACACAACTAAAATCCTGGGCACTTTATGTAAAACAAAATAAGAAGACTCTGAAAGTGGGCAGAAGGTAAAACAGCTAGTAACCTCAGGACCTGAGAAATGACCCTGTGGTGAGCTCCCTGACTTTTTCTCTTGCCTCAGGATCCCAGAGCGGATGCTAGAGAAGCTGAGAACCCAAAAATGTCCATAGGTGCAGACAAAATAATAAAAAATAAGAGCTTAGTTTCCAAAGCCAAAGGACCTGGAATGGGGTAGATTAGCAAGACAGAAAAACAAAGATTTAAAAGCACCCACTATAAGATTCCTCAAGGGAGGAACAACCTAAGACAGGCACAGTCGCAGGGGGGCCATCAGGTGAGAATTTGGGGATCAACAGAGGTGAGGCTCAGAACCTCACCCCCCCTGCTTTGAGAGAAATCTTCAGCATCCTTGGATGTTTTGCTGCCCTTGTCTAGCCCGGATTAATACTTAGTCCATAGGCACACACCTGATCATCTGATCATCTACATTTGCCCTCTTACAGCACTAAACTATGTTTCTACCTTTATCTTGCATCTACCTACCACTTCAGCATTTTATCAAAAATAAAAATAATAATAAAGGGAGAAATGTGGGATCAACATATAAATCAAGTACAAAAATCAAACGAATATTCATATTTGACCTGATTGTTTATAGGTCATAATGCATGATCAAAACCGAAAGTTTCTGTGATGAATGCCCTTGTACTGTTCACCATGTAAGAATTTATTCACTATGTAAGAATTCGTTCACCATGTAAGAAGTTGTTCGTTATGCTTCAGAAGATTGGAGACTGATGAGAATTAGACTTGAGATGGATTAATGATTGTACACTGAGCATTGACCCCCCTATACTGAATTTTATTGTTGTTAACAACCATTTGATCAATAAATATGAGAGATGCCCTCTCAAAAAAAAAAAAAAAAGCACCTACTATAGAAATGTTTCAATGGACAATAATAAGTACACTTGAAACAAATGAAAAAAATATAGAAGATCACAAAAAGAAAAGATATAAAGACCAAATGGAGGTTTTAGAACTGAAAAATACAATAACCAAAATTAAAAATCCAACAGATAGGCTCAAAAGCAGAATGGAGAAGAAAGCACCAGTGAACTTGAAGACAGAACAACAGAAATCGCCCAGTTTGAAGAAGAGAGAAAATAGCCTCAAGGACCTGTGGGACTGTAACAGAAGATCTAGCATTTATGTCCTCATAAACCCAGGAGAGGATCAGGGACAAAGGACAGGGCTGAAAGAGGATCTGAAGAAATAGTGTGTGAAAATTTCCCAAATTTGGCATAAAACCCCCAGATTCAAGAAGTTTAGTGGATCCTGAATAGGATATATCAAAGTAGTCCACACCAAGACACATCATAATCAACCTTCTAAAAATTAATTTTTTTAAATGTTGAAAGAAAATAAATGTCAACCCAGAATTCTACATCCAGGGAAAATATCCTTCAGGAATTAAATTAAAATAAGGTATTTGTAAGTGATGGAAAACTAAGAGACTTTGTCATCAATAGAACTACCCTAAAAAATGGCTAAAGGAAGTTGTCTAAATAGAAAGGGAAACAATACAAGAAAGAATATTGGAACATCAAGAAGGAAGAAAGATTAATGGAAAGAGAAAAAATATAGGTAAATAGAAAACACTTTCTTTTTTCTCTATTTAGTTTTCTAAATTATGTGTGACATTTACAGCAAAAATTACAATATTGACTGATATGGTTCTCAAAAAAAACATTCATACGTGATATGGCTCACGTTATATTTCTCTTAAGCAGTGGTATTCTACATAACAAAATGTGTAATAAAGAAATGGCAAAAGCAGCAACAACCAAAAAGTAATGGGGCTAAAGAGAATCCCAAGGTCAAGATACGTGTTCCTGGCTGTGTTTGGTCCATTAATCAGTGGTGGCTGGCAGACCCTTAGATGAGGCAGTGTATACTCATCTGCTAGCCTGAGCTGTTCCATTTTCTACACAAAGACATCAGAGAAAAAGCTGCCAGGTGCTTTAATAGACTTCAGTTTCAGCATGCACAACATGACCTGTTTCAATGTATCACTCAGAAAGGGAGATGAGAATTTTCAGATTCACATCGACTAGATGGCAATAGCTAAGTCATCTTGCCCAGTATTATTACCATAAAAAGTATTCCTGAAAAAACATCAGTAGCTCTGGAAACTAAAATTTCTGACCAACAATGTCAGAATAAAAGAGGATCCTTCCTAACAGATTTATAGATAAAGTCCAAAAAAGAACAGCAAGGCTAGAATGGACATGGTGGGGGAGGTCTCCACCCAACATTATGCATACCCTGCCCAGCACACCTGGGCTACAGCTGTGCAGAAGTCCCGGCAGCATGCCTTGCCCGTAATGCCGGCTAGAATGCAGCCCTCATCTGACCTCCTCCCTGGCCTCTTCCTCTCAGCTTTCTTCCTCCCTGATTGCCTCCAAGAGTGATGTTTTAGTGTATCTCAGGGAGATAATCACCCAAGTAATGACCCATAGCTTTACAGTAATTCCTCATCTGAAATAGCTTAAAAAATAAGTGTTTTCCACAAAAACTTGATTACTAAGGTACATGTTTAGAAGGAGAAGCAAGCAGACATAAAGAGATGCTGGGTGGGGTGGGGGAGGGGGGAGGACAAAGAAAGGATTTTTCACCTAGAGAAACATGGTTCAGATCACCAAGAGCCCTGCATGTTTGTCCCATTTTAAGACCCTATGGCAAGTTGTAGTCCACCATATCCAGAAAAGGGTGTCATTCATTACAGAGGAAATAAAATCTTGGTTTCTGTTCTTAATGACAAACAAGTTGATGTTCTGTGAAATCTTACATTTTTGCAATAAAATTTCCTATTGCTGATGTCTAACTAATCCAGCAGGCCTTCAATATCCTCCTAAGAAGACATTTAAGGATTTGCTAGGTTATGGAGAGCTCAACAGTGGTCAGTGTCTCTTTCAAGAATTCCTAATTCATATCCTGTTCTCTATTGACTAACACACGCTATTGGGGATCATTAGATTTTTCCAAAGCGGAACAGAACCATGTAGAGTAATCAGCTTAGCCCTTTACCATCTGGCTAGAATGCCTCCAATTGACTCAGGGCTGCAGAGGCGTCTGAGTAGATGTTAAATTGTGAAGGGGAGCCTAAGCGCTGGGTGGAAGCTCTGCGGGGGTGTTACAGGAGAGCGGCAGGGTTCCTGGTAAAAAACAGACTGGAGAAGCAAGTGTCTGGGAATCACTGGGGAAACGGTCTGGTTGGCAAGTATCAGCCTGCTACGCTCCATGCCGCCTCCCAGCCCACCTTGTTCAGATCCCCATGCAGGTCTCAGACCTCCCCACTAACACACACACGGAGGCACTGACATCTGTTGGTCATGGCTCTATGGGGCGTGGCGTTTTACCTTCTTCATCTCGCTGGATCATCACCGCCAGCCTACAAAATGCATAGGACTACCCGTTTGTCTTGCCATTGGGTTTCAGCCCCGGGAAGTTCACTATGGATTCAATGTGACCAAAGAAATGACAGTAGAACGTTCCTGGGGTAAAAGGGTTATGTTTATTCCCACGGTGGCAGGTCAATCACTAGAATCCTGTACACTCAGAACAAGTCTGCATGCAGCAAGCTGGTCTCTGCCTCGGCCTCTCTACCAGCACAGCCGTCTCAGTCTCTGTCCTCAGTACTGCCACCACTCCAGCCTCAGCTTTGCTCTCCTGTAACCCTGCAGCCGTGCCACCATGTCACCCAGAGCACTGGGCAGGGCTCTTTACATAGAGTCAATAATGACGTATTACTCACATGTGTGTAGTGAGTTAGCCAACCAGGGCCAGGTGAGAATCTTGGCCACAGGAACCTTCACTGTATCCACACTGTTTACAAGACAGAAGATCAAAGCTGAGATTCATTAAGGAACGTGCCAGAGGACACCAGGTTTTGTCCTGCACCAAAGCCCATCTCCTTAATCAATGGGCAACACTGTCTATTCTTTGACTCCCTTTCTATTTGACTCTTGATACCATCTCTCAGTGCAGACTGTTGGCATAGTGCCCACATGTAATTCAGTAATGGTAAACAATCTACAAGGGGCCAAATCAGTGCACTGGAAACACAAGTTTCCCTCCTTCGGCTTAATGGAGACTGGCCAGAAGAAACAGATGCTCACCTAGTCCTCCGTGAATCCACACCTTGCAGTGCCCATGGCGGAACTTTTGACAAGAAACAGACAGCAGCAGTTCCTGGCTCTATTCCAGGGTACCATGTGGTTTGCTGACAAGGGCAAATTCACAAGCAGACTCATCCTCTAGGAGGGGTCAAGTCAACATTCCTGATAGAAGGGCACACATTGCAGAATGGAGCGTTTTCCCCTCTCTGCTCAGCTGGTCACAGGGAGAACTTGTGACGCAAGGGGGCTACTAATAATGATTTGCTGAATAAGCAAAAATGGTTCTGTGTCAGCTCAACACCTGTGAGCTGGGAGGCAGGGTTTCTCCAGAGAAACAGAACCAAATGGGTATAGAGACATACACAGGGAGAGAGAGAGAGAAATAAAGATTCATTCTGGGGAACTCGCTCACACTGTTGTGGATGTGGTGGCTGGCAAGTCCAAAATGTGCAGGGCTAGCCAGCAGAGAAGAGTCGATGGTGTGGTCCGAGTGGGAAGGTGGTCTAGAGTTAGGACTCCCTCTTCCTCAGGAACGCTCAGTCTTTGTCTCTTAGGCCCTTCAACTGATTGGGTGAGGCCCCCCACATTATAGGGGGTGATCTGCTTTACTCAGTCTGCTGACGTAAATGTCAGTACCATCTACAAAATACTTTCATGGCAACAGTAGAATAATGTTTGAACCAAATATCTGGCACCATGCCCACGAAACTAACAATCACACTCTCTGATCAGATACAAACATGTCCCCACAGTGACACTGACATGCCAGCCCCAAGGGATTCAGGGCTTTGGGCTCCTTCAAGGACAACCTGCCCTTTATAACCCTGCCTCCGGCCAGTTACCCTACCCCTCCTGCCCAGTGGGGATATCAGAGCAGGAGCATCTGGAGTCACACTCAGGGATTCCCCTAGAGCCACAAGCGGACCAGCGCCCTGCCCAGTTGGCCCTGACCGCCCTTAGTTAGCCTCCCAGACTCCCCTTTCTGACATTTTCTCATTTATCCTGTACGTTTACACTTTCAGCCAGCCTCTGCCTCCCAAACTCCTGCAGATTCTCCAGTAAACACTGTAGACCCGGGACCTCAATCCCAGAGCTGCCATAGACTAACGTGCCCCTTTTGTCTGTCACTGGATCAAAGGCAGTATAGACAGGAAGGTTTGGGGTTTTTGTTGTTTTTCTTTATCCATAGTCAGAAACTCGCTTGTGTCAAAGTTTCAGGTTACAAGAAATCTAAGCTGCATACAAGAATCCTGATGACCTCATCCCTAGATGCTTTGAATAGCATTCTTCCCAGGGTCAAGCAGGGCCACCATGGGCTGGGGCCTTGCAGGCTTTTCAAACACATGGGCTTTGCTGGGTTCAGCACGGGACTGTGTCAGCTACAGCAGGGTCTGGGGCTCTGTATGCAGTTCTCAGTTAAGGGAGCAAAGTTGTTTCTGACCACACCTGGTCTTACACCCCAACTGTGCCATCCCATATACTTCTGGTCCTCTCCTCTCCTCCCACCTCTTGACCCCTGAGCAACGTCATGCTGCCCGTGAAAGGGCCAACCCCTACACTGCCTCAGGAGCAGCATTCTCCAGGCTCCCTGGCTGGGCTGACATAGGTGTCCTCTGTGCTGCTGGGGCATGTCCATCTTGATTGACAGGGATCAGAGTAAACGTCATCTCATCCCAGACTGCCGAGCCCTTGAGAGCAGGACTGAGAAGCCTGGTACAGCCTTCGGGCCTGGCCTATGGGACACACCAGCTAACAGGGGTGAACTCATAAGCCCTGGAGCAAAGGCAAAAGTGATGCCTAAAGAGATGGCCAAGCCAGGATGTGGTGTAAACAGCAGGGCTCGGCGACCTGGTGATGTCACAGTGCATGCTAGAGTTTTGCCTGCAGGAAAAAATTAACATTTGTGGGGTAAAGTCATTGAGATTTGGGGGATATTTGTTATTTACCACAGCAGAGCCCAGCCTAACCTGCCTAATATGCATGGTGGTGAAGACAGGAGTCAGGATTCATGGCCAGGCTCCAAGCTTCAGTTCCTTATTCACAAAGGAAGGCTGCGAGGATTAAGTGAATTAATGCAGGGGGAGAGCACAGCACAGTGCCTAGCCCCAGGGTAAGTCGAACAGACACGTGTTTGCGACTCTTCCTCCAGAGCCCGGCGTAGGGCACTCTGTCTCCAGGTGGCCCCTGGAGCTGCCGGCAGACCAGCAACCTGACCACCATTACCGTCTGAGTGCAGAGGAGAGAGAGTGAGAGTGCACGGTCCAGAGGGGGAGCAGGCGGTGGGGGAGGCATGGGAAGGAGGCAGCCTGCTGAGCACTCTGAGGAGAGCCAGGGCAGCAGCTGTCATGCTCATCTTCCTGTACATGCTCATGGACTGAGAGAGCATTTCAAATAACCCGGACCAGTATTTAATTATTGTGATTTATTAATGCTAAGTACATACAGTGGTCCCCTGGACACGACATCCCTCATTCCCTCCCAGTCTAGGAGTCTGGCTGGCCTCCTGTCGCTGCCTGAACAATTCTTTTCATTACCATCATCGTGATTATTTACAGCAGCCTGACCAGTGGGGAGCGGGCGGTTGCTGTGAGGTTCACAGCGAGTTCAAGTATTGGCCAGGATGCCTGTGAGCCCTGTGAGAATCAGAGTGGCCTGGAGGTTGGAAAAAGGGAACCCAGGGGTTGGGGGGTCCCCAGGGTGCTGGGCCCAGTGGGCGGAGGGTAAACGTGAAGTCAGGGACTGAAGGGGGTCCACTGACAGAAAGGTGGGCTGGTGCAACTTCCGCACCTCCTCCCCCAACACCTCCTCATCTTCCTCCATATCCAGCTCTTCCATCTCCTCTTTCTCCCCCTCCTTCATGTCCCCTCTTCCTCCTCCTCACCCCCATATCCTTCCCCATCTCCTCCTCCCCCTTCTTCCCTGGTCCAGATCCAAGTGGAGTGCTGGGTGCTTCTCCCCCTGTACCCCTCTCCTCACATTTCACGTTCTTGTCTCAGAGAAGGGAGGCCCAGACAGTGCTTTCCTGGTTCAGCAGGGGTGACAAGATTTTGCATGTAATCCCTTTGACACCAGAGGCATTAGACCCCAGGTTGTGATTCTTCTGGCTGAGATGAAGTGGGCAGGGCCTCAGCAATGGAGGGTATAGGTAACAGGGTGATTAGAGGTGATTTCTTAGCTGAATAGAAGATCAGATGTTTTTCAGAGCTGTGTATTGTCTCATACATCAGCATGGCCACTGTGGTGCTTGGCCAAAGTTCACTCAGGGACCTCTGGTCACTGAAACAATTGTCATGTGCTTCCTTGGGAGGTGAGGGCTTATATTGTGGCAGTCCACTAAAAATGGGTCGAAAAGATAGATGAGACTGTAGCAAAGGGGGACTTACTTTAACCAAAGACCTAAGATTGCACCGGTTCTTACTATACTGGACGTGGGTTTTCATGGCTATGAGGAAAGGAATCTGAAAGAGGAACCATCTAAGTGGCCACCGTCAAGGACCACAGTGTCTACCCACGGTCAGTCCTGGTGTGCATAGAACAGCCGTATTTTGAACACCCAGTGTAAATTGCCCCAAATGCTGAGAAATGTTTGGTTATTGTTGTTGTTCAGTGAAGATTCATCTAGCGTATCTCTTCCATACCATGCTGGT
This sequence comes from Manis javanica, assembly GCF_040802235.1. Lineage (NCBI taxonomy): Eukaryota > Metazoa > Chordata > Mammalia > Pholidota > Manidae > Manis > Manis javanica. The sequence continues at coordinate 99,024,861 of NC_133161.1, read as the reverse complement.
GAGCTATTTCTAATTCTCACAACACCTCTGTAATTCCAGGATTATTCCTATTTTGATTTTCAGAAAAGTGACTCAAACTTTGCCCAGTGTCACAGGGCTTAGAGGAGGCGACACAGTGCCCACATCTGTTCACCAAAGACCAGGTTTTCTCACCGTTTGTACTTGATGTAGTTACTTATTTTGATAGAATTGTTTGTTTCTCTTTAGAGACTTGTATTCCTCACCCCTGTCTTTATGGACCTGGAGAGAAAAAAGTTTAAGAATTGCAGCCAAACCACAGTGACTAGGGAGTAGGAAGAAGTATTGGTTTTCCCCAAGCCAGACAAGAAATCCTGCCCGGAGTGTGAGTATCCCAGCTGTCCTCAGCCTGCAGTTGTCCTCTTTGAAAGTGAACTGATCCAGAAGGATTTCTTTAGGGGAATATAAGCTGGGGATTTTAGGGCTAGCCTTAGGCTCCTGAATTCTGAGTAACTAGATGATTTCAAAAGTAATAGAATTATGCTCATCATCATACTAATATCTAACACCATCCTCAAAATATTAGCTGACTCAGTAACAAAAGAAAAATGAAAGATAATTATTGAAGGGAGGCAATAAACCATTACTTTAATACTGCCAGGTAATATGATGGTGCACATGAAACATTTAAGAGAATTAAATAAAAATTCATTGACCAAGTAAGAAATCAGAGGGTGGTTGGGTATAATAAAAATATTTGAAAATTGAAGGTTTTTCTAATACCAGACATTATCAGCGAGAGAACACCATTTTAAAAATATGTATTATATCCACAATAGTGAGAAAATATAAAATACCTAGGATTAATCTTAGGATTTACAGAACGATATAAAATGAAAAACTTAATGAATAGAGACTGATATCATAATCCAGGATTTTAAAAACTCAATACCGTAACATAGGCCAGATGGTAAATATTTTTTAGCTTTGTAGGTCATATGGCCTGTGTCTCAGCTGCTCAGTTCTGCCCTCACAGAACAAAAGCAGAATCAGAGACAGCACATAAATGAATGACAGTTGCTGTTCCAATAAAACTTCATTTACTAAAACATGCAGAGGGCAATGTGGCACATAGGACATAGTTTAGCAACCTGTGCTATAGAGGATTGTCCTTTTTCCTTTAGCATAAAATAACCACAACAAAGATAAATGCTTAAGGTTTAGATAACTGTGCCAAAGGGTATAAAATACATTTACGGGTTTGGCCACATATTGCCATGTCACATCCTCAAATGCCCACTAGAAATATGTGTTCTTCCCAGGGGTAACCATTCACACTAATATCACCAATATTTGAGAAATCTAAGATTAAGTTAATCTGTTTAAAATAGAACTTCTGCAATAACTACTGAGAGGAACATTTTTTTTCTTTTTATATTTTTCAGAATTACCAGGTTATACACTCCATGCACTGACATCAAAGTGGAAATGGAAACGTGTTTCAGAGAAAGCGTGGTCTGGGGTTCCTTCCTATGGATCAACGCATGCCGACCATTTGGGCCCTAACCTCAAATACTTCAGCTCTTGTGCTATTTCAAGATGCTCTTTTTATGTTCACTTTAAAGGATTTACTTTGAAGATGTTAATTTAGCCAAGATGGAGCATTTGTAGCTTAGCTGCTGTGAAGTTTATGAACATAATTGAATTCAGGAACCCGGGCCACGTCTCCTGGCAGTTTCCACTACACTTGGGTAGAAATGTGGGAACGTGGCTTGCCCTAGTTTCATGGTGTGAAGGGCCCACTCCTTGGAGAGATTAAGTGAAGGAGCAGAGACACAGCAGTGTAGGAGGCCAGGCAGGTAGGAATCACCCTTCATCGGGCCACTGACAGCTGTTACATTTCATAAAAAGGACATTTTGACTGTCTCAAACTTAATTTTAAATGTCATTGCTTACATTTTATATCAGTGGGAATCCTTAGGGAATAAAGAATCGATTTCATTGTTCACTTATCTGTGTCCAGTGAATAGGTGCCTGGGACGGGACCATCCCCCTAAAAATCTCATAAAGCACCTCAGAGGGAGGGTTCAGCTGAAAACAAAAGCGAGCAGGTGCACAAGTTTCTGGATCACTCTCCCCTGCGCAGGTCCTGCGGGAGGGTCAGCTCTGCCAGCAGCTGAGATGCTGCCGTTGCCACATCAGGTTGGGTTCTGGCCACTTTGGGCCGGAAACCTGTGGGTGACCCAGGGGAGATGCGTCCTCAGCAGCTCAAGCCCCAGGACTGCTGACTCTGAGCAGGAGCTGACATCAAACGGCAGCCTGGGAGGGACAGTCTGTCACTGGAAGCCATTTGCAATGAGGAAACTGAAGCACAGGGAGCAGTGAGTCCCTCTGCCAGGAGGTCAGCTGGGTAGGGGCCACCTGGCCCCGTGCATCACACCTGGCCAACCTGGGATGCTGGAGGCACCCACCCCAGCCCCATGTCCCACTGCCCATGTCCCCTCCTCCTGCTTGTGGCATTCTTGGAGCCCAGAAGCCGCACACTCCAGGTTTTCTGAAGCATGCTTTAACAGAGCAAATGAGTGTCCCCACCGTCACAGCTGGGGGACACCATCCATGGGTGCATGGGGCATGGTTTGGGAGTAAGGGACATTTGCACTCAGTCCTGTCTCATCCTGTCTCCACACAATAGAAATTCCTGGGTGTCCTGTATGTGTTCCTGTGTTACCTTCTCTTGAACACACCCAGAGTAGCTGGACACCCCCCATGGCTGAAAAGGTTGGCGCTGGCCCATGGTGACCACCCAGAACCCAGGGCAGCCCTCCTACTTCTAGGGCCCCTTTCCAGGAGACCTCTATGCACCTCTCCTCCCATGGGGGGCCTGCTGCCATGTAGACTCCCAGGCCATTGCCGTGAGGCTCAGAGCCTGCAGGAGATGCCCAGTGGCACCCACCCCTCAGACGCCGGGCAGCTGTGTCTGGAGGCCTATTGGACTGAGTGGCCACCTGGCTCTGATGTCTGGGAATGATTTGCCCCAGCCCACCCATGACTTGGATGGAGTCCCAGCCTTTTGTCCTTGACACATTTCATTACCTACTTGGATGCCAGGGTCTGGAGGAAAGGAGGTCAACCCCCAGCCAGCAGTCTCCCAGAGAGGCCTGGCCTAGGCCTTTCTCATGAACAGTGAGGTGCACACAGCAGGTGCCCACCCTGGCTGTGGGGATGGAAATTTCCTTAAGAGATTTTAAAACAGTGATGTGCAAGCTGCCCACCCATCCAGGTTCTGACTCTGTGGTTCTGGTGTGGGACATCCATTACTTCATGCCTCCTGGGCCCTGCCCCGGAAACCCCGAGGTACCAGTGGTTCTGGGCCAGCATTCATGTCCAGCCAGGGCCGCACACTGATGCTGACAGCCGTGCTAACCCACTGGCCTGGCGCTTCCATCTCCCCATGGCAGACGTGCAGCCTCCCACATTCCAACCCCAAAGCATTTCTCAGGTGCACCGACTCACAGATCAAAGCCTCCATGTCCAGGTCAGGAGTGGACTTGGGCAGAAGGCAAGAATATGTGGGCTGGAAGGAGGATGTAGGTAGTGCCCTGTCATTGGGGATAAAGCTTGACCTCTCCTTTCTGTGGGCCCAGCATGAATTAGAACAGACCCCTGTCTGAGCCCCTAATATCATCTGTTGTCTGTGGGTCCCTGTGTCCAGCTTCTCTTCTCTGAGGCTCCACTGGAGGCAGCTGGGCTCCTCCAGCAAACACCTCACAGAGAAAGAAGGAGAAACTTGGCCTCTTGAGTTGGCGGGGGACAACTCACCCTTGAGTGCAGAGAAAGTGAGTCCCAGGCGAAACTTTGACTGCCTCTTTGTAGAGGGTTTGCTGTTTGTCTATTCCACCTGCTCAGGAGGCCAAGTGACACAGGAGACCCAGAGGAAACAGTGACTGTTGGGGGTGGGCTGCACCCTGGCTGTACCTGCCTCCAGGGCCCTGATGTCCAGGTGCCCCAAGCCATCTGCACCACCTGTGGCTTTCACGAGGCACTGTTGAGCACCCACCCAACTGCTCACACCTTCTGCCTGGTCACCCTGAGGCTGCACTGAACCCTCCTCCCCAACAGCGCTCTGACGTTGCTCTTCTTTCATTCAACTATTGGTGTCTGGGCAGCATGCCCTGTGGGTTGTGCTCCTCCAGGCCAGGGGCCATGCGTCATTCCACTTTACAGCTGCTCAGCGCCTGGAGCAAGGCCCTCTCACAGCCACTGTTGGCTGGATCAAGGAAGGAAGGCAGTTGCCTGAGATGAGGCAAAGGCGGTCTGGATTTTCCATCTGACTTCATCTGTATCGCTTCCCTGGCCTGAAGGCTCTTACAGCCTTGTGCCAAAGAAGGAATTTTTAAACCCACCACTGGAATTCTTTCTGTCAGCCAGCATATTTCATAGGAATATATTGACATGCTGTTATATTGCAGACAGTCTTGACAGCCAGGCTGCTATGATGACTGTAGACTGGCCATGGCAGTGCGGGCTTGGCACAGCCTAAAGCTGCAGGGAGCACTTGTTCTGGAGACTCCCCTGTTTCCTGCTGAGGGCTCTCTTACTGACCCCTGCTCTGCCCTCCTTTCTCTCTTCTTGCAAATGTCTCTTTTCCAAGTCTTTTCTCTTCCTCCACCTTCTCTTATTCTGCTCCCCACCCCCATCCTCTCTTCTACTTTTCTACTTTCATTTTTATTTCTTCTCTCTCTGCTTTCATTCTGCACCATTTCTATCCCTATCAATAAAACTTTGTGCTCTCATTTTATGTCTTGCTTTTTATATCTCCATTTTTTTCATAAAGTTTAGTCTTTAAGAAAACTTCCCTTCGGTGCTGACCTGCAGTGGCTGTCGCATTTGATGATGGGCAACCAGAGTCCAAAATCCCTAGTAACTGGCAGGTAAGTAGATGCCACCTGTGCGGAGCTCTGTGTTCCACACCTGGGGTTTGGGATTCTTTATTCTCCCACTTTGGGGCTTTCTTTCCTGCTCTGCCTCAAGGACAGAGAGCATGTGCTGAGTAGCAGCATAGTTCCACCTAAGACCTTATGTCAGAGGCTGCCCAAAGTGAAAGCAGTAATCAAGGTGTTTCTCATCATGTGAGGTAGATAATCTCTAGCCTCCTGGTTTTTTCCAAGAGAAAAAGAACCCTTCCAACAATGACAACTATGTGTTTTGTTGCTGGAGATCTTAGTTTGGTGCTTCCTTCTACTGTTATTAGTTGCATGGGAAAAAGAGACTGCACAGTTTCCACCTGCCTTCCATCCCCAGTGACCTGTTTCTGGGGTGCCCCTCAGCCTGTGGCTTAATTGACTGGACCAAGGTAATGAGGTGGGGTGCCTCCCTAGCTGGGCGCAGGGGTCATAGAATCTAAAATCAGAAGTCCTGCTTTGCTTTGCCTCTCAGGCTGCACTTCATCACTGGACCCACGGGCAAGCAACCTAGCAACATGAGCTGGCCAGTTTCTGAAACCATAAAGTGAGGTTAACAGCCTCAAAATGTAAAGATTGTGTGTGTGTATGTGTATATATATATATATATATATATGTATACATGTATATAATATACATATATATGTGCATAGTATTTATAGATTACATATACATGTACATACACATTTAATGTGAGAAGATATTTATAATACATAGTGTATAGCATAGGATTTAGAAATTCTGTAAAAGCTGTTTATTAATTAACTGAGACTTTATAAAGAACACAAACAATTCTTTGAAAATGATGAACTCATTATAGAATGATTTATGTGCAGTTACAATATTTGCAGTGGATTTGTCATAGCTTTACTTTTTAAAAGCTCTGATTAAGATATGATGCAATTCTGAGGTTAACCTCAAAACTTCTTCATGGAAGGCTGATGATATCCTTAGCGAGCTTCAACAGTAGGACACCTTCCTCCTCGTCATGCTTCTGTCTGTATTTTCTTCTATATACCACATCTGTTTGAGCAGAAATCAAGCCTTTCCTTTACAATGACTTTTGGGTTAATACTGTGCATCTCATTGCTCAAAGTTTAGCCATCATGGTGCTTTAACTGAGCATTCTTCTTTAGCTCTAGTGGTCACTGTTTCTAAGCTGTCATTGCACAGTGCCAAATTCGAGAGGATCCCCCATCCCATTAGAACCCTAAGGATGCCCTGCAAACCCTACTGATAACTGCCTTTCTCCAGGACCCCCCTTTCATCAGGACACATGTGCAACTGGCAGGGTGTATGGAAAGCCCTGGGGTGGGCAGGAAGGGAGGAGTCTCCCCATTCAGTAGTATCTGAAAACAGTATTTCTTTGACTTTGATGACACATCATTTATGCTCCTTTTCTGATTTTTCAAACATCTGCCTGGGTCAATGCTTAAATTAATCAGAGAACAAAGAGAGAGCTCTTGGAAATTGAATATGTGAACCTAAGTGAAGTATCGAACAGAACAATGAGAGTCACCAAAAGCCTTCCAAGCCTACTCTCAGGATATTTAGTTGATTAGATATGCTCTCTCCCAAATAATCCTCTAATTATCTTGCTATTTTCCCCTTAATGATGATGCATCCCATGTGACCTCTAAGAATCAGTCCAGGGCTAGTAGGACCTGAGGTGACCTGTGAGCAGGGGCCCACTCCTACCTGTCACTTCCAAGGCACGTGGCTGAGGCCAAGTCTCCAGTCCCAGGAATCCCTTAAGTATGAGGGCAGGGGGTGGGTCTAGCAGGGGTATTGGAGGGAGCAGCTCATTGAAAGTGCATTTTGCGTGGTCACTCCTGTGCCCCTTCCCAGAGCATATGCCAATAGCTAACTGGCTCCAGTGCACACAGAAGAGAGGCCATGTGAGGATGCAAGCTGAAGATGGCATCTATGCGCCCAGGAGGAGGCCTCAGGACAGTCAGCTCGACAGTACAATGACCTTGGACATCCTGCCTTCAGGACTGGGAGGAATAATGTCTGTGGTTTCTTGTTTGGAGGCCAGCGGACTAGGACCTTGGCTGGCTCTTCTTCCCTTCTCCTTGCACTTTTCTCTCTTGCTCTGGTTTCTCTGAGGAAAAGATGAAGGTTGAGAGGTCTTACTGAAAGGATTCGGTTGAAGCGCATAACCCTTATCTAGCAGCTGCCACATGTCTTCAGTCTCTCAAGAGGCTCCTCTGGACTCCTCAGAGCCTTCACCTCAGGGACTGCCAACAGCCAGTCCTCAGATGGGAAATGAGCCCCTCACCTTGGGCTCCAGGCTGTACATCTTCTCCCTGTGGGCTCTGTTGGGGCCTCCTTGACTCTGATCAGTCAGGATGGGTTGGGTTACCTGCAGTAATAAGCCCCAACATCTCAGTGGCTTATTTCTTGCTCCTGCCTAGAGCTTGACCCTTGTAGGTTGTCTGGGAGCTTATTCTGTATCATCTGCATGCCAGGCCCTGGCTGAATAAGCAGCCACTTATGACCAGGGGACAAGGACCATGACAGACAGAAAGAGGCACATAGCCCACTGGTCCTTGAAGCTTCTACCCAGAAGTAACTCACATCATTTTTGCTCTTGGTTTAATGGTCATAGCAGGTCATATGATTATATCTAATCTCAAATGGTATGGGAGAAAGCAACCTCCCTGGTGCCCAGGAGGAAAGCAGGTAAACATCCACCCTCTTTGGCCAGATTTTTGTCAGAAAGATTCCAACCGGACTGCATATCTAGCCCACAAAGCTCACTGCTTTGCCCTCCACCCACAGGAAGGTAGCACTGTCCTATCATACTTTGGATGTTTCCAGGGGAAAATCAGGTATGAGATTTAGTTGCTCCCGATTCCTGGGCTCACATGTCCACTTGTCCTGGCTCCTGGCAACCCTCCTGAACCACTCCCTCACCCAGCTGGCAGTTTGAGGAAGTGGAGAAATACCCTCATTTCCCCACAGAAGGAGACAAAATGCACAGTACACCAACAATTCTCTCCAAAATAATTCCTCCTGCTTTTCTGATTATTCTGGAAGAAGAGGATGTGTTAAGTGTCTTAAAACAGGTGGCACAATACACAGGGTTTCATCTACTGTGTTCAGCCTCTGGGGTCTCTATCTGGACAAGAGGGCAACAGAGATGGTCTTACTTAAAGTCCTGTTACACTTAAAGTCTCAGAGAAGGGACTGGAGTCCCCAACTCTTCTTTTTCTAGACTTTTCCAGAACCTTTGAGTACATTTGAATATTTGAATACTAGCATCACTTCCATCTCCAGCAATTCCAGGCTTAACATAATAGTTCTCTTCCCTAACTAACATACAAACATACATATGTGCATTCATACAGGTGTACATGCATGCATGCATAAACCCTTAAGTAAAAACCTCACTCAGCAGATAGCTGACCCAACACACGAATTTTAGAAAGGCCTCTCTGGTGGTAATTTGGCCACTGGATTGGCAAAAGAAAGTCTGGATTCAAAGGGTCCAAAAAGGAAGATTGCAGATATCCTGGCAGGAAAGTGTGGGGTCTGAGCAAGATAGAAATAATGGAAACAGAGAAGGTTCAGAGAGAAGGAAAAAATGATAGGATTTATTGAACTTTCTCATGTAGAGTAAAAACTGCCACTTTGTAAAACATGTGGGTAAAGACCCGGAGGTAACAGCCAAGAGATGAAAGGACTTTAGGTCCAGCATTGATGGCATTTGGAGTCCCCCCATCCCAAGAATTCTTTTAGTTGTTAGAGAACAAATGAGTCAAGATTGTCTTTCAGGGGTTAAGTTAAAGAAAAGAATCCATTTAAAGGAAGCAGAAAGGGTTTGTAGTCTCTTGACAGTGGAGCTAAGCAGTTTAGGATTCTTGACTAACATATCTGGTTCCAAGTTTTCTGGCACTTAAAGCCAAAGGAGACCCCAGGTTACGCAGATTTAAATTTTGACAACAGAAAACAGATGCCTCCAATTGCAGAGACTAAATATTTCCTGGAATGTAACTCATGCAGGGATTTATTGCTCCTTGTAGTAGGCAGTACATTCCACGAAGGTTTTACAAGAAATGTTATTGAACTTCTTTGTGCAAAACTCCATATGGACAGAAGACATGCCTGTGAACTCAGCTAACAGTTGTCATTCATGAGAGACTCAGCTCTGTGAATTCTGACACATGGGGATAAATCTCAGGGCCCAGAGGTGACACACCCATTCACCGAGTCCCCCAAATTCAGCATCAGAGGCCAGGAAAAGCCAAAGTCCACCCAGGGCACTCTGTTTGATCATAATGTCAAGAAGGTTGGACTTTTCTTAAATGAGATAGCGTGCCATCGAACCACATTAACTAGAGAAAAGATAGGATCAGATTTATATTTTAGGAGGACCTCTGATGGGGCTGTCAACCATTAATTAGGATAGGAGGGAGAGAAACCAACTCAGCAGCTTGTTCTAAGATGAGGCAAGAGACACAGAATGGTCCGGAAGGCACAGGGCTGGGATAGAAAAGATAGGATGATTTTGAGGGGAATCTAGGAAATAAAATTAACAGAACAAACTAGTGACTAATTGGGTGAGTTGGTGATAGAGTTCAAGCAGACAGAAGAGACTGACTACTCCAGTCTGGCCACTGGGTGAACAGTGTTGCCTAAAATTAATTCACAATGTATGAGGCATGTGTGCTCACTCAGTGAGGGTGTAGTCGATCCACGGAGGTGATGCGAAATGTCTAGATACCTCCAGACAGAGGTGGAGGGAGGAGACTGGCTGGGAGGGGGCTCTGAGGTGCACGGGATTATGGGTCAGAGTGGTTGCAACCTTGGGAGTCAGTGAGATCATCCTGGGTTAGCAGCGTGAAGAGTGAGGACCGCAGGAGAGGAGAGCAGCCTGGGCGGAGCCAGAGGAGGGAGCAGGAAAGCAGGCGAGGACCAGGTGGGGCTAGTGCCCCAGCCATCACACAGATTGGAGCATCCGGAGGGAGTGGCTGCCTTCTAGATGGTTCAGAGAACTGAGCGTGGGGGAGTGTCCCCAGCAACTACGGGTGCCCAGGGATTTTCCAGTCTACACTGTGAGACAGATTGGGTCCCTCACCTGCAGTTAATCAGGTCTTTGGACCTTCCACCAGGGCTGCCTCTTTCCCAGCCACATCTTCCAGAACTTTATGGCCAAACATTACTTCTCTCAACCTGCAAAGACTTCACCTTTCCTTCTTCCAAATACTAATTCTGCTGTATGTGAAAGAACAAAGAAACAAAGAAGCAGAAATTATATTAATTCATCAGGTCTTTGAAAGGGTTAAGTAAAAATATTGATGAGTTTATTTTTAAATGTGTTACTTAATAAATAAATCTTTGCAATGTTAAATCTTCAAAATTTGAAATGAGAGAGAAAATAATATTCTAAGACTCAAGGACCAAGTATTGTTTTTCTAGCTATAAGCTTTCCGTAATGAAACACCCTAAAAGTAGCTGAAGAAAAACAACTATGAAAGGCCATTCCATCCACCCACCCTCACCCTGTTTTTCTTAAAAATAAGGGCCAGCATTGTGGATTTTCTAAAAGTCATAAATTATTTTGATACTTTTTTAGTAATGCAATAACCACATGTTTAATATGAGTAAAATATGACTAAAAATTTATGTGTTGTTCTTGGAAAAAGCTGAATTTCCTACTTGTATCTAATACAAACCAATCCATTTTTTAAAATAAGAATCCAGAAAGGTCATATTTAACTGTTCAACATTATATATCAGATGGAAGTAAATAGTCATATCATTTGTCTTAAAAATGTTTCATGTTATAATAGCTCTGTATTAAACAGGATTAGATGCAAGCAAAGCCAGCTAATCTTCAAACATTTTAACAGAGTGCATGAAAAGCAAAATCCAGCTATTCCCATCTGGCCTGCAGGCCTGTGTTACAGCTCCGGAAATCCACACACTGGGGGGCTGCAGTCCTGGCTGTTAAGAATTCTTGAGTGTCATGATCCTGGAATGTTCACACATTTTAAAAAGCAACCCCTCCAAATGTTCAATGTAAAAAAAGCCTGATGACTTATGGGTTATGTGGTAACCCATAAAAAGAAAAATGGTTTTGAAGATAGAGTAACAGAGACGTTAATACAGCTTTCTTAAATAAAAATAAAAGTTTAGTTAGATTATACAATCCCCTAGGTTGTGGTAGCTGGGAGCCGATGAATGATAAGAGGAACACTCTTCTTTAAAAGTTAAATCATCGGAAAACTCAGACGAGCAAACATTTCAGCCGTGGGCTACAATTACAACTGAAGGGACTGGAAGGAGGAAGGAAATGAGCAATTGTTAAGGTTTTACTTAACCAGAAACCTGTCTGGCGTATCACTAATTCTTACAACAATTCATTACTGCAGCTCATTTTACAAACGAAAAGCAGTGCATAGAGTTTTAAAATAAACCGTCCATAAATGCTTTAGTTCTCTAAAATAACAAACTATGTAGCCGATATGCATAATCAGCAAATAACGATTATATAGCTAATTAAGAAATAGAATGCTATGCACTTACACAAAGTGCATATAGTTGTTAAGTTATTACTGTATAGCTATCCCATAATTATATAACACAGAAAATATAAGTAAGTACATAACTAATTACATTCACAATAAATAGAGCTGAGAAGACAGTCAAGAGAATCTGGCCCATCTTTTTTCACATGTTCACACTACAAACATTACAGTATGTCTATCACGTATCAGATGTTTCTGCTCACACCATAACAAGACACTCTGAGCACCTACTGGATGTCTAACACCACCACGTGCCTGGGAGGGTGTGGAACATGCAGAAGATAAATTGGTGCAGCTGTTTGAAAAGCAGTTTGCCATCATCTCCTTTGGACACCTTAGGACTCAGCACATCCCATTGGAGGCCCGCATGGCCAAGACTGAGAATCCAGACACGTGTGCCCCTGGGAACCGATGCTCAGTGTTTCTAAAAGCCCAGATGGAAAGAACCCAAACGTCCATCAGCAGTAAAATGGACAAATAAAAAGTGGCGTATTTGTGCATAGGTGTGCACTGCAGCTGTGAGAGAGAGTGAACCACATTCAACCACATGGGTGATTTCATCTTCCAAACAAAACTAAAACAAACGCCCTCAGAAACAGAGGCATGTAAATGGGAAAGCTTATTCATGAATGGTTCAAAAATAAGCTAATCAGAATTGCATAAGGATACTTATTTAGACAGTAAGCTGCAAAGAAAAACAAGAGGGTGGTGTCCCCAAAATCAGAATGGTGGACACCGCCAGGCCCAGGGGTGGGACAACCCAAAAGGAGCCATCTGTGGAGTCTTCTGGGGCGTGGCAGTCATATGACAATATTGGTTCAACTGCACAGCTTATGCTTCCTGAGCGAGAGTGTGTTGTATTTCACAATAAAGGGTTGACAAAATGTTGACCCCACCCACTTGAATATATACACATAAGTACAAATTTGTGTGTTTACACGTATACCATACACACGTATTCACTTCTTACAGGTAATACAGATGTTATATGTGATTTTTTTACCTTCTGTTACTTGATGTCAGTACTTTTCAAATTATTCACAATGAAAAATTAATATTACAGTGAACTAAAAAATCATCTCTAGAATGAAGAAAAAGTCCATCTTGGACTTGCTGGTTGGTGGTGGCTCAGGACAGCCAGCAGAGGGGGTGGAGGACTGGGCCAGGCCAGCATTCCAGGGGTTTGTGAGTCTGCCCGGACTAAGAAAGCCTGCCAGGGTGCCTTCATGTGCCGGGGCAGCTGAGGAATGCGCTGTGTTTTGACAACCAGGAGAGCCGAGGGCGGAGGGGCTGCGGGACAGAGCCACTCTGTGTTCCTGCCTGGCGCCAGGAGGCCCTTCCCTGACTCTGGCAGTCCTTCAGGACCCAGACACCCCTGCCTCTCAGCTCAAGCCCTGTCACTCCTCTGCTCCAGGAAAGCACACGAACTGTGTGCCCAAGAGCAGTCTGTACCCTTCAGCCCCGAGCTGCAGCGGTGGTGACGGTGACGGCTCCCTCCCTGCCCCATTCCCTCTCTCTCCCTCTTCCTCCCTTTCCCTCTGCCTAGCTCCTCTCCTGGTCCCATTTCCCCCCCTCTTTCCCTCTTTCTCCTTCTTTCACTCTCCCTTCTCCTCTCACTGTCCCTCTCCCTCTCTCGCAGGGCCACATCAGCCTGTCCCTGGCACCAAGGGCACAGGCAGGGTCTCCAAACCCCCTGTGGCTCACCTGCCCTTTGAACTCCCCAATCCAGAGCAACAGCTCCTGGCAATAACCTGGCTCCTTGGAAGATCTGCAGGGTGGCAGGGTGTCCAGCCCAACAAGGGGTCTCACCCCCTGAAGCCCTGGTGCCTTCCAAGACAGCCTGCAATACTGGGGTGAGGGCCCCTAATGGTGAGGTTAGAACAGAGGGTGCCCAGACTCCAAGTGTCCTCCACAGCAGGAGCAGGACCAGAAAGCAAGCTGCTGCCACCAGCAGGGTTTCAGTTTGGTTTGAATTTTGAAGCATGAGAGCTTTTCAGTAATCATCCTCCAAATCATCCTAATAATGAGCTTCATAAAATTGTCAGTAGTTAGCAACAGATTTTTATAGTGGAAGCCACTGTTCAAATGTGCTGAACAATGGTCTCCTGGTTGTACATCCTTGTAGACAACTGCCAACAAGAAATAACTCAATATATCTTTTCAAGGCCCTCCTTTATTTCTATAAATCAAATACAAAATGCTGAGATCATTGCATTCTTCTGCCAGTTTGTTGACTTGTATGGTGCTTAGAATACTTTTGGAAATTAAATCTTCAATCACTGTAGTTTTTTCTCTCTGAAAATAGTAAAGGAATAGGGAGATGGAGCTCTGATACGTGACCAACAGCCAGTCCTTTTCCCAGAAGCCTCTGGCAGGCCAGGCTGCAGCAGGGTAGAGGGAAAAGCAGAGCTGAGCAGGGAACAACAAGGGAGTCAAGTCAAGGACGGAGCTGAACCCGGCAGGGCCGGGAGGACAGAGGCCTGGGCAAACATCAATGAGTCATCGTTTCCAAGGTATGGCTTAAAAGGTGGAAAAGGAATGTTTATAATTCTCTCTTAAAATAACAAGCCAACAAAATTTGGCTCAAGTTAAGCAAACTTGGTTTTCAAGGGCATATTTCTCCCACACCATTTAACCTGATCGTGCAGATGGGTGGTCTCTGATGCGGGCTTGAGTCACATCTTTAAACTATCAAAATATTTTAACTGAAGCTTTTAAACATCAGCCTCGTGTTAGAAGATGTCTACATTTGGATGTGGTCCCAATCTCCCCTTTCCCAAATGCAGAGTTTGGGTCAGATGAGAAGGACACCTTCCCACCTCCTTCCCTGGGATCTGGCTCCATCTCAGTCAGCTCAAGTCACCACGAGAAGCCACCCAGCCTGCAGACACAGACACCCACAGCTCCAGAAGCTGAGCATGCAAGAGCCAGGCACCTGCAGTGGTTCCTGGTGAGGACCCACTTCCTGGCTTCCAGCCACTCTCTACCTTGCATGGAGGAAAGAATGCACTATCATTTCATTCTCTTCTATAAGGACACTGGTCCCATTGTGGCGGCCCTACCTCATGACCTCATCTGACTGTAATCACCTCCCAGAGGCCCACCTCCTAACACCATCACCCTGGGAATTACATCTTCCACACAGGAACTTGCAGGGGTGGGACTATCACTCAGCCCATCACAGACCTAAGCACCTCCACCAGGCATCTCACCACTAGGGCTCCACCAACCTGTGTCCCTGAGCATTTTCCTGGCTCAGTGGCTTCTTCAAGAGACAGAATCCTTACCTGACAGCAGGTGTTTGCTCCAGCCAGAACTGGGTATTTTTTTTCATGGTTGACAGAAGCCCTGGTGCCACTAGATCTCCCAGGACCCTCAGAGGGTGAGCTCCACAAGCCAAACCCAACTCCACAGCTCAGGGAAGCCATGGCTTCTTCCCTCTTTCTGTGAGCTCCCAGATGCTATTTCTCACAGCTCTGCCCCTGCCCTGTCCCACACGCACCCTCTCATCTGGCCTCTTAGTCCCCAGAAGCAAAGCGGGGCTCCCTCACTGCTCCCCCTGCAGTGTGTCCTACATGTTTGCACACCACACTGCCATTTATCCCAGGGCCTTCTGCCTCCTGATCAACTCCACTCCAAAGCCCCTTCTGCCTCTCTAATATCTCCTCTACCTGGAAAAAAATCTCTCTTGCTGTTTAGTGTGGACCAATTCTGCCTATAGTCCAGCTTCTGGGTGTCTCAAACATGACCCCAAAAAAGTTCACCCAGGACTTTTCTCCCAAACACTGAGAATCTCCCTCTGGAGGACCCTCAAATCAGTTGCTAAGAGAATAAAAGCTGTTTTCATCTTATGTATACATTTTAGACTTACTCCATCTGACCTATTCTATCCCTTTTCTGTTTTTATCACTTTAAACGAAGAATCATAAATATGATAGTTGAGTGTCATGCAGAAAAGTGGTATGGCCTGAGCCGCAGAGAGCTAAACCAAAGACCAACTGGCCATCTACAGTCAGCCCACAGGACCCAGGAACATCCAGACACAGAAATGACCAGTTCATTCCCCTCCAGTCCACACGGGAGCCAAGCAGGCCCCTGCTGCTTGGGTAAGTCCCGGATTAGAAGCAGATGGGAGACATTAGCCCCTTGGCCCCTTTGCCCTAGGCCATCCTACTGCTTTGTGCCTCTCTAGGATGGTTGCAAATGGACAAGGACACGGAGAAGAGTCAGAGCCCATCCCTTAAGGCCTAACAAAGCCTCTGTCATTGCCCAGCCCATGCCCAAGACCCACAAGGAATGCCAAGGGTAGGAAATCCATCAGTGTATCAGTGCACAAGCCACATGGGTGGGAAGAGCACAGCCCAGTGAGAATAAAGCATGGCGAGCAGAAAGGGAGCCAGCAGGGCCCAGGCCCCCCTCCAGTTCTATATATGATCCTTTTTGCCCCCACTGTGAGCTCTGATTTTGTTATCTCAGAGTACACTTGTTCCTGAGCTCAAGCTCTGGAAACAGAATTGTGGCAAATTCTGAAAGCATACACTGCCTCTCCCAGCATCTCATGAGAGAGAGCGGGTACCTCTGAATGCTAACTGTTCTAAATGGTCTCCAGAATCCCACCCACGACTGCCCACTCATCCTTAGTGACATCACTGACTGTAGACTCAGTCGACTCAGAGAGCCTCACAGCCTCATGTGACAAAGCTCCCTAGAGATCAGTGAAGCTTGCCCCAAAGCAGACCATACAGGTGTCCCATCTCCACAAAGAGATCTGTAAATAAATCCATGGGCATTCCTCAGAGGAGAAAAGGCCAAGGGCCAGAAATGACAGCATTTGCCAGAGGCTGAGCATCTAAAAAAAGGCAGAGCCAGAAGATAACCTTGGAGATTGAGAGACTGATTCCATGATTAATACTAAAAAATATATTATTAGCCACAAAAAAATGAAGTACTTAGGTATAAATCTAAAAAATATATACAAAGTCTACATGAGGAAAATTCTGATGAAAGAATTCCAAGAAGATCTGCATAGATAGGAAGGTACCCATGTTCATGGATAGCAAGACTAGATATTGTCAAGATGTCAATCCTTCCCAATTTAATCTACAGGTTCAGTGAAGCTTCTGATTAAAGTCTCAGCAATTATTTTGTTGACATTGACAAACTAATTCTAAACATTATATGGATCATGAAACCATAAAACTCATAGACGAAAACATAGGCAAAAATCTCTTGAATATAAACATGAACAACTTTTTCCTGAACACATCTCGTTGGGCAGGGAAACAAAAGCAAAAATGAACACATGGGACTACATCAGACTAAAAAGCTTCTGGACAGCAAAGGACACCATCAGCAGAACAAAAAGGCATCCTACAGTATGGGAGAATATATTTGTAAATGACATATCTGACAAGGGGTTAACATCCAAAATATATAAAGAACTCACATGCCTCAACACCCAAAAAGCAAATAACCCTATTAAAAAATGGACAGAGGATATGACCAGACAATTCTCCAAAGAAGAAATTCAGATGGCAACAGGCACATGAAAAGATGCTCCATATCACTAATTATCAGGGAAATGCAAGTTAAAATCACAATGAGATATCACCTCACACCAGTAAGGATGGCCAACATAGAAAAGACTAGGAACAACAAATGCTGGCAAGGATGTGGAGAAAGAGGAACCCTCCTACACTGCTGGTGGGAATGTAAACTAGTTCAACCATTGTGGAAAGCAATATGAAGGTTCCTCAAAAAACTGAAAATAGAAATACCATTTGACCCAGGAATTCCACTCCTAGGAATTTATCCTAAAAATACAGGATTGCAGATTCAAAAAGACATATGCACCCTTATGTTTATTGCAGCACTATTTATGATAGCCAGGATATAGAAGCAACCTAAGTGTCCATCAGTAAATGAGTGGCTAAAGAAGAAGTGGTATATATACACAATGGAATATTATTCAACCATAATTATTCAACCAAATCCTACCATTTGCAACAACATGGATGGAGCTAGAGGGTATTATGCTTAGTGAAATAAGCCAGGTGGAGAAAGACAAGTACCAAATGATTTCACTCAGTATAACAACAAAGCAAAACTGAAGGAACAAAACAGCAGCAGACTCACAGAACCCAAGAAGGGACTAGCGGTTACCAAGGCGGAGGGGTTGAGGATGGTGGGAGGGGAAAGAGGAAGAAGGGGATTGAAGGGCAGTATGATTGGCAATCGCCATATAGGTAGGTCATGGTGAAAGCAGTACAATCTGGAGAAGACAAGTTATGACTCTATAGCATCTTACTACGCTGATGGACAGTGATTGCAATGGAGTGAAGGGGAATTTGATAATATGGATGAATGTTGAAAACACAATGCTGCTCATGTGAAACCTTCATAAGATTGTGTATCAATGAAACCTTAATTTAAAAAAAAGATTATATGGAAAGGCAAAACACCCAGAATAGTCAACACAGTATTGCAGGAGAAAAACAAAATCTGAGGACTGACATTGCTCAACCTCAAGACTTACTCCAAATCTACAGGAATCAAGTCAGTGTGGTGTTGGTGTGGTGTTGGCCAATTAGATCAATGCAAGAGGAGAGAAAGTCCAAAAATAGACCCATGTAAATGTAGTCAATTGATCTTTGGCAAAGGATCAAAGGCAATTCAGTGGAGTAAAGAAAGTCTTTTCAACAAAGGAATAACTGGACATCCATATGCAAAAAAAAAAAAAGGGAAGTTGGGCAGATTTTACACCCTTTACAGAAATTAACTCCAAATGAATCAAACCCCAAATGTAAAACAGAAATCTAAGATAAGATTGGAGAAAACCTCAATGACCTTGGATTTGATGCTGACTTTTGAGATAGGACACTAAGCATAGGACACCATGAAAGAAAAGGCTGATGAGCTGGACTTCATTAAAATTTTAAACTTTTCTCTGTGGAAGACATTGTTAAAAGAATGAAGAGACAAGCCACAGACTGAGAGATAATATATTTGCAAAGTACACATCTGATAGAGGACTCATATCCAAAGAATACAATGAGCTCCTACAGTTCAACAATAAGAAAACAGCCTAATTTAAAATGTTAGGGCAAAAGACTTCAATAGAAACCTCACCAAAGAATTTACAGAGATGGCAAATAAGCAAGTGAAAAGATATTTCACATCATATGTCATCAAGGAAATGCAAATTAAAACAAGGAGATACCACTACACACCTATAAGAATAGCCAAAATCTAAAACACTAATCATGCCAAATGCAAAGAATGTGGAGGAACAGAGACTCATTCATTGCTGGTTGGGGTGCAAAAGGGTGCAGCCACTTTGGAAGACAGTTTGGCTATTTCTTAAAAAACTGAACATATTTATACTGTGTGATCCAGCAATCACGCTCTTAGGTATTTACCCAAATGAGTTGAATGTTTGCACAAAAACCTACCCATTGGATATTTATAACAGCTTTATTCATAATCGCCAAAATTTGGGAGCAAGCACAATGTCCTTCAGTAGGTGAATAGATAAACTGTGGTCCATCCAGACAATGGAGTATTATTCAGGACTAGAAAGAAATAAGCTCTCAAGCCATGAAAAGGCACAGAGGAACCTTAAATGCACATCACTAAGTGAACAAAGCCAATGTGAAAAGGCTACACACTGGATGATTCCAACTCTATGACACTCTGGAAAAGGCGACACTGTGGAGACAGTAAAAAGATCAGTGATCACCAAGAATTAGGGGAAGAAGGGATGACTAGGCAGAGCACAGCATTTTTAGGGCAGTGAAAATACCATTCGTCACTGCAATGGTGCACACGCCATTATGCATTTGTCCAAACCTATAGAATGTACCACATATAGTGTGGACTCCAATATAACCTATGGACATAGTTAAAAATAATATATCAGTCCTGGTCCCTCAACTGTAACACACGTCCTACAGTAATACAAGATGTTGATTACGGGGACACAGTGGCAGGGGGAGTGTATGAGAACTTTACTTTTCTGCTCAATTTTTCTATAAACCGGAAACTGCTCTAAAAGTAAAGTACATTCATTCTTATTGTATATGATATATTACGTAATGCTTATTATAATTATTAAATATAATAAATAAAACTCATGAAACTCCCATAGTCACAGTGGTTTCACTACCATGGATCCGTCTTGTGAGAAGGGGGCTGGGCTGGACTGGCAGCTGTGCTGGCCCGGGATGGGAGTGCCCGGCCAGTATGGGGGCTGCTCACAGCAACTGCAGGCAGTGCCATCCCCCCTGGCCTGGGAGGCAGTCACTGCTGGTGGGGATGCACCTACAGTGAGGGACCTGCATGAACGTCCCTGACCTCGGCCAGAAGGTCCTCCCCACCCGCCCTTCCATGCTGTGCTCCGGGAGCTCCCACGGAGCCAGTGGCACTCAGACAGCAATATTTGGCCCTGTCACTGGTGAGTGCAGAGAGACAAACTGATGAGGGCCACAAACCTCAGGACACCCAGAGTCAACAGGCCCCATTGTCCCCGGGGCTGGGAGGGGCTAGGCCTCCTGACATAATGACCCTTTTGCCTCATGGGCCTGAGGACTGCCAGCACCTTAGGGAAGAGGGGACCGGAATTTTTGCAACACTCTATAAGTCCTTGCTCCAGGACTCAGTTTCCTCATCTGTAAACTGTGGTAACAATTCCTCCCTGCAAGGTGCTGTGGAACTGTTGGTCCACATGTTGTGGAGGCCCTAAGAAGGTTCCTAGAGCAACAGTGTGAATACTGGCATGCAACCTTTCACCAAAAATCACCTGGCCCCCACCTAGCAGTTTTCTTTTATTGGCTAGTTAGGAATTTTTCAGCTGGACAAGTGCTACCTCTGGGGCATCTCTGACTAATCCTCACAAGGTGGCCTCAGTAATTTGTGTAACAGCTCCTCACGATCTGAAGCACTGCAGAGAGAGCAGAGGTGGGAAGACAGGCCTGGGTGTGAATCTGGATTCTGCCCCCGTGTGACGTGACACAGTGAGTCACACCTCCTGCCAGGGCTTCAGTTTCCTCCTCTGTGACTCTGTGATGATGGAGTTGCCTTGAGGGTTGTGGGAACCAGCTGTGGCTCACATGGGGGTGAAGTTGGAACCTGAGTCGTGCTGATATCCATCTGTCAACTTGCTATTCCTGAAAATAAAAATGACTGATGAAGGGGGGGTGACTTTGCAGTGGAAGTGCTGCAGAAATATTTGAAACACAAGTCTCTCGGTGTGTAAAAAGCTACACCCTGCAGGTTTGGGGACATCATCACATCTTGGGTGGCTCTGAGGCTTTACAGACTGAAGAAGTTCCCTGGGGTTATAAAATCCCCATGAGGAATTCCCTGAATCTCTGAGCAGGAAAGACAGCCGCTCTCAGCACGCGTCTTGGGCCTTAAGAAATCCTTCCCAAGGACTGAAACAAATCCTTACTTGCCACAGATGGATCAATCAAGGCCCATGGTTGCAAGCAAAACAAAGAAGTGTAATAAACTAAGGGAAAGGACATTTAGAGGAACGCTGTCAGGTTGCTCACAGATCCTAAGGGAAGGCTGGAGACCCCAGTGCACAGGGTCCAGGGGAAGCGAGAAACAGGCAGAACTGTCCTGCCCCTCACCTGCCTGTGCCAGAGAAGGGCCACCAGGCTTCTGCCCCGTGTGCCCTCCCTTGCACAGCCCTTGGGCGGCTGTACTTCCTCCCTGGAGTAGCTGGTCTGTTAACTTTATTTAGACAATCCAATCCCATCCAAGACTTTTACTTTTCAAATGTTTGTTTCTGACAATGATGTTTTTACATTTTCTGGGTTTCTTCTCACACTTAATAAGCTGTGTCATGTTTTTAATCCTCTAAGGTCTTACATGTTTTCAGTATTTGATTTTGTCCTCCGGCATTTCCTTTTGAGTGAAGTATGGGCTGGAGGTGGACTTGCATCCATCTTTTTGGATAAATCTATTATGCGGAATTCCCCAAAGCCCTGTGGGCTGGAGGCCTGTGGCCTTGCAGACTGACTGTGCTAAGGGTAGCACTCGAACACAGGACCTCAGCAGATGGTGGAGGGACTGAAGTACAGCACATCGCATCAGCAGCACTTTGAGTGAAATTGAATATTGGAGAGTATGCGCATAGCACAACAGGACAGGACCCTGCCACGTTTCCAGGGCTTCCCCTCCAGGCAGAGGCTCTCAGCTCAGGCCCCAGATGAGCAACAGAGTGTTTACTCCCAAAAGAGAGATCCTGCAGTGTGAGAAGGAGCTATGAGCCATCACAGCAGAGTTGCAGGTAGACTAGGACCGTGCTGGCTGTGGACTTAGAGCCTGGGTTAGAAACACCTGTTCAAATGCAGTTTCTGGGCCCCACCCCAAAGCCCCAGCCTCAGAATAAAATGAAGTGCACCCTCAAGAGCAGAACTGGGCAACTTCCCCAGAGAACTGCGACCCTGGCTTTGGGACGGTCTGTCCCCACAGGGAAGTCACAACCCACAAACACGCTGGGCAGAGCTTGCCTGGAAAGCCCCCAGCAGTGGCACTGGTGTGAGTTCATTCCGGAAGCCTGTTCCTTAGGTCTGAAAGTGGTGACCTTTGGGTGTAAGGTTCACACTTAGGAAGGCAAACTCACTCGGATGCCAAAGACCGTGAGCTTTACTACACTTCATTCTAAAGGCTCCGACGTGACAGCTTCACGGTTCTGTTCAGGCCTGGAAAGGAGAAAATGGACACCAGTGGGTGAGCATTATTGTCAGAGTGACAGTGGCTCCAAGACAGCAGTCAGGGTGCTGCTCGTGACAAGTGACAGAAAACCCCACTAGCCTAAAATATGAAGGCTGTTTGTGAATGTTTGGTTCCATAAGGGAGAACAGTGCCTAGGAGGAGGGCACCCCGGGCCAGTCTGATCCCATCACTGGCTGCCTCACCAAAGGTGGGCCTTCCTTCCCCGCATCCTCGCAACCTGAGCTCAGCCCCTTGGCTGCGGAGGCTCCTGCCCCACAGCACTGGGAGACCCAGTGGGCGGATCACATACCCACCCCATGCCAGCCACTGGGACAGAGGAATGGCTCAAGCCAATCAGCCCTCCCAGGGGCTGAAGGTGGGGTTACTCTCCCCCAGGCACCAGACTGGAGACCTAAAGAAATTCATTATACTGCTTTAGAAAGGAGAAAGACGGGGATGGATGCTGAGGACAGCAGGCAGACAAACACCGCGGAGAGCACTTACCAGCCGTCCAGTTCATCATGTCAGAGATGCTCTGGGCAGGCTCTTCCCCACACCCTGAATTTGCAGTGAAGGGTGGAGACTCACATCACATCAGAGAGCCACCATTCACTCACAGAGCAGCCTGGGTAGCAAGCTGGTGTTGGGGAGAAGGCAAGCCTCCAGAAGTCTCCTTCCGTGGCTCCCAGCGTCTCCCAGCTGGGTCCAGGCCCCACCACCAGGCTCATGGTTACGGGCATATCCTGGCAAAGGCCGCCATGAGGTTCCTGCACCCAACCACTCGTCCGCGGATTTACTGTGCTGACATGTAAACACACGACCAAAACAAACCGGTCAGCTCTTATTGTGCACTCTGAGGATGCCCATAGCCTCCCTAAGACTTCTGTGAGCTCCTGGGATCTAGGGTTACAAGGGTGCAGGGGGAGGTACCTGCTCTGACAATCACCTCGGGCTCCAGGGGCCTGTGTCAGCTCCAGTGCTTCCATGTGTGGAAGGGCTCAGCACCCAATGTCATCTGCCTATGGCAACGCCGGGTCAACGCCTTCATGCTCACACACACATGTGGGTGCACACGTACATGCACACACATGCAAACAAGTACAGATACATGCACACAGTCTCACCTATATACACGCACATGCATGCGACACACCATGCTTAAGGATAGGAGACTCACTGAACACATCCCAGAGGCATGGCCCCCCTCACATTGGGGCCTCTCTGTTCTTCCATGCCTTTTTGTGACTCTCACACAGGGTATGTGTCCACTTGACCCCTTGCTCTCTCCTACACCCAGGCTGCTCCCTGCCCACCTCCTCCCGGACTGACCTGCACACCCCAAATGCTTCTCCATCTGAGTGCAATCCACCTTCTATAGCCCCTCCTCCCAAACTCATTCCAGAACTACCCTGTAAATACCAGTCATTCTCAAACTTTTAGCTTGGGACCCCTTTACACCCTTAAAGCTTATGAAAGAATGCTAAAGAGCTTCTGTTTAAGTGGACTATGCAGGCACTCCTTGGAAGTACTACGGTTTGGTTCAGACCACCACAACGAAGTGGACATTGAATAAAGCAAGTCAAGGGAATTTTTCAGTTTCTCAGTGCATGTGAAAGTTGTTGACATTATCCTGCCGCCTATTAAGTATGCAACAGCATTATGCCTAAAAACACGAAGCACATACCTCAATTAAAAAGCACTTTATTACTAAAAAATGCTAACATCATTTGAGCCTTCATCAAGTTGTAGTCTTTTTGCTGGTGGCCAGTCTTCCGCAATGTTGATGGCAGCTGACTGATCAGGGTGGTGGGTGCTGAAGGCTGGGTGGCTGTGGCGATTTCTGAAAATAAGACAAGAATGAAGTTTTCTGCATTGATTGCCTCTTCCCTTCATGAATGCTTTTTCTCTAGCATGTGATGCTATTTGAAAGCATTTTACCCAGAGTAGACCTTCTTTCAAAACTGTAGTCAATCCTCTCCAACCTGTCACTATGCTAACAAAGAAATTTCTATAATACTCTAAATCCTTTGTTATTTCAACAGTCCTCACAGCATCTTCACCAGGAGCAGGTTCATCTCAAAAAACCACTTTCTTCACTCATTCATAAGAAGCAGCTCCTCATCTGTTCAATTTTTATCATGAGATGCAGCAATTCAGTGTCATCTTCAGGCTCCATTTCCAACTCTAGTTGTCTTGCTGTTTCCACCACATCTGCAGCAACTTCTTCCATTGAAATCTGAAGCCCCCAAAGTCATCCACAAGGGCTGGAATCAGCTCCTTCCAAACTCCTGTTGGTGTTGCAGTTTTGCCCTCTTCCCGTGAATCACTAAAGCTCTTCATGGCCTTTGGAATGATGAATCCTTTCCAGAAGGTTTTCAATTGACTTTGCCCAGGTCCATCCATGGAATCACTTTCTATGGCAGCTATAGCATTATTAAATACATTTCATTAATAACAAGACTCGAAAGTTGAAACGACTCCTTGAACCATGGGCTGCAGAATGGGTGTTGTGTGTTGTGTGAGCAGGCATGAAAACAACATTCATCCCATTGTCCATCTCCATCAGAGCTCTGGGGTGACCAGGTACATTGTCCGTGAGCAGTCGTATTTTGAAAGGAAGCCTTTTTCCTAAGCAGTAGGTCTTAACAGTGGGCTTAAAATACTCAGTAAGCCATGTTGTAAACACATAGGCTGTCATCTAGGCTTTGTTATTCCCTTTCTAGAGCACAGGCAGAGGAGATTTAGCATAAATCTAAGGGCCCTAGGATTTTTAGAGTGAACAATGAACTTTGGCTTCAACTTAAAGCCACCAGTGTCATTAGCCCCTGACAAGAAAGCCTTCCTGTTCTTTGAAGCTATGAGGCTATGCAAGTCTTAGACAGTGTCTTCTAGGTGGCTGTTCCATCTACACTGGAAATCTGCTGTTCAGTGTATCCACCTTTGTGAGTTATCTTAACCGGATATTCTGGGTAACTTGCTGAAGCTTCTCCATCAGCGTTTGCTGCTTCACCTGCACTTTCATGTTATGGAGATGGCTTCTTCCCTTAAACCTCACGAACCAACCTCCGCTGGCTTCCAAATGTTCTTCTGCAGCCTCCTCATCTCTCTCAGCCTCTCCATAGGATTGAAGAGTCAGGGCCTTGCTCCGGATCAGGGTGGGCTTAAGGGAATGTTGTGTCTGGTTTGCTCTTCTCTCCAGACCACTCAAATGTTTTCCATATTAGCAGTAAGGCTGTTTAGATTTCTTATTATTTGCTTGCTCACTGGAGTAGTACTTTTAACTTCTTCCTTTGTATTCACAACTTGCTGTTTGGTGCAAAAGGCCTAATCTTTGGCCTGTCTTAGCTTTGACATGCCTCCCTCACTGAGCTTAATTAATCATTTCTAGTTTTTGATTTAAAGTGAGAGACGTGTGACTCTTCCTTTCACTTAAACACTTAGAGGCCACTGTAGGGCTATTAATTGGCCTAATTTCAATATTATTGTGTCTCAGGGAATAGGGAGGCCCAAGGAGAGGGGGAAAGATGGTAACGGCCATCTAAAGCAGTCAGTACACACACAACCATTTATTAAGTTTGCTGTCTCACATGGGTGGGGTTCATGGCACCCAAAATAATTGTAATAAAATCCATACAAAATAAAATCACAGATCACCGTAACAAATATAATAATAATGCAAAAGCTTGAAATATTGCAAGAATTACTGAAATGTGACACAGGGACAGGAACAGAACAAATGCTGTTGGAAACATGGGGCTGGTAGACTTGCCACCAACTTCAGTGTGTAAACACCACAGTACCTGCAAAGTGCAATAAAGTGAGGTATGCTTGAGTGTGTTAAGATTTGCCATAGTAGGAATTAGACCTTAACTACAGTACCCACTGAATACACAGGGGTACCAAGACTCAACAGAGAGCCTGGTTTGAGCACAAGGCTGTGTGGGAAGCTGAGGCATTAAGGATCTTTTTCTTAAAAATTGATGTTTAGTGGACATGAAAGACATCAGTGTTTATATCTGGATCAGATTTCCTTTAAATGAGAGTGCTAGGGCTCACCTTTCTCACTAAAGTTGGAAATTTTAGTCTATCTGATAACCCCAACCACTGACAGCCTTTTTTTTCCAGGCAATGTATTCACATCTATGCAAAAAATTAAGTTAGTTTTATAAGTCAGATTAAAATATTCCTGGAGAGAGACCGCACCAAGCTAATAATTTTCCCTGCCTTTTAAAATAGCACTGATAGGTTGTGCTCTGTCTTGCCTCTCAGCTCCTCTCTGCACCTGGTTGGGAGCCTGTTCACAATGCTGAGGAGAGAGCCTTAGGCATCGCCTCACGAAGGAGACGCCCGGGGGACACCCATCACACCCATGCAGACCTCCACCCTCCCGACGGTCACCACCACTGCATGTGACTGTGTGCGTGTGAGTGTCTGTGTGCCTGTGAGTGTTTCCCGTGCTCTGCTCTGTAGCTTTCTAACTGGTCTTCCTAGACCTGTCCTCCCACGTGGGTCCCGCACAGTTCTCACCCCGCCCAGTTCTAGTTCACAAGCCGAGCCTATCCTACACCCTCTGGGCCCCCCAGGCCTCATTCCTTGCCTCCCAGGCTGAGGGCTGCCTGCTGCTCTTGGCCTCTTCCCCTGCCTTGTCCAGCCCCAGGCAGGCCCCATGAGGGCACTGAGGGTGCCACAGGTGGTGTCTGCCCAGGACGGCCTCTCCTCTGGCAGCTGCAAGTGTCGGGGAGAGCATCAGCCTCTGAAGAAGTCATCACGAGGTCCCCCGACTCCAAATCTCTGCACCCTGGCACCCTTCCTCCCCAGCAGTGACCAAAATCTCCATGCTGCTCTTGACTTGGGGGTGTCCCTCCTGCAACTGTCTGCATGTTCCCCCTCTGCAGGGCGGCCTGATGCCCTGTTCTGGGATATGCCCCCTCTGTACACAGTGCACCCTCAGTCAGGGTAAGCCGACGAGACACGGCCCCTCCAGGGCCTCTCTGAGCCCCCTGCTCTCTCTCCAACACCACATCCCCTGTGCCCCTCCTTGGCCAGGCCCTGAGGCAGGAGAAACAGGAGCTGGGTGGGATGGGGGTGGAATTTTAGGCCCTGTGGGAAGTGTCAGGGGCCAGCCAAAGGGAGCTAATGATCTGCTTTAGGTTTACTGTTCATCTTGGCAAAGGCACTAGATGCGAATTTAAGTTCTGTAAGTAGTGGGATGCCGAATGTCATTCTGATCCTGCCTTTATTTGGACTCTTGGGTATGTGTAGAAATGTGTATCGGTGTGTGTCCATTCCCCCAGCTCCTGTGTGATGGGGGCAGCAGACAAGGAATTTAGGCTCTGCTGTGGTCACTCGCTGTCCGCCTGCCTCTCCCGTACCAATGGCCCTCTGCCTTCAGTCTGCCTCCCATGCTGGTGACAGGCACCAGCAGGTCCCTGAGCTTCCCCTGGCCCTTGATGCGCCCTTTCTTATTCATTTAAACAGCACAGCAGGATTCTTGCAGGCTGCACTCCCAAGGCCAGCTGGGTGGCCTGGCTTTTTTTATGCACAAGTGTTGAGAAAACCTGTCAAACTTGGGCTTAATAGCCTTTACTGCTTCTCATTAAGAGGAGATTGTCACTCTGCACAGATGTGGTCCACAAGAAGGGGCTGGAGTGGGGGTGGGGGTGGTTGCCCCTCTGGCGCCTGCCCTTCTCAGTTACAGGATGGGGGTCCTATTTCCATCTTCACTTTTCTCAGGTGAAGTGTGACCATCATTTCCTACTGAATGACTTTGTGTGTTTTCTTCAGGGAACTGGGACCTAATGTCAAATGATCATTTGGCTGTTTGAACCCTGGGGGACAAGGCAAAGTAAGAGTTGTGGGCTTTGCGCTGCTGCAGTCCAAGTGAGCGGTACACTCACTTGGTTTTTCAAAGGTCCTCAGGATCCTGCAGAGACATACAGAGAGGTCTCTGCACCCCATCCTGCGTCCCCAGTCTTCCAGAGCTGCAGTGCAATACCCAGCCAGGAAATGGCCTTGGCCCGGCAGGCATGTCACTCGGTGACATTTAATCACATGAGAAGATTGTATAGCCACCATCACCCAGAGACAGACTTGATCCTTCACCATCAAGGTTCTCCTCCTGCAGAGCATCCCCATATCCTTAGTCCCTGTGACCACTAATTGTTCTCCAAGTATTGTCCTGAAAGGCAAGAGAAAGGCATGCAGGGACATCTCACCCAGGCGGACATACAGATAGCCAGTGGGCACAGGAAAGACGCTCCCATCACTGGCCATTGGGCAAGTGCAAAGACCGTAAGGTATCTGTATGCACCTCAGTTAAGTCAGCCTTGCTCACAGACCAATTGTCCTTCAGAGCCTGGCACCACCCCTCATTCCCTGTCCCTCACACAGCGTGCTTCACACACCCCATCTGCCCAAGTGCCATGGCCTTTCTCCCACCCCGGCATGCCTGTCTGTACAGTTCCAATACGAAGGAGCACCTGGCCCCCGTTCGGCAGATTCCAACCAGCTAACACTGCCTGAGCAGTGTGCCCGTGGCCTGAGAAGCCTGTGGCCAGCTCCTCTGCCTGCCTCCAGAACGTTGCCTTTCACTCTACCATTGCATGTGTCATTTTGAATTCGGGTTGTATGTGGAAAACTCTCTTTTCTCAACTAGACCCTCAAGGGCAGGGTCCAGATCTGATTGTTCCATGTCCCCAACCTTGGGCATGCAGAAGGTGCTTAAAACCTCAATAAGCCTGGTGAGGAAAGTGCTAGCCTGGCTCCACTTTTCAGCCGAGGGTTGAAGCCTGCATTCCTGTGAACACACCATGAAAGACTTTCCTCCTTATAAGACAATGGCAGCTTGTAGAACACTCAAATAATAAAATTTAAAAAAATTAAAAAATGAACTCCTACGCAATCTCCCCTCCCAGCTGATATTTGGGAGTTGTAACTTTCCAGACATCTGTAGTCCTTATATTTGCATGTTGCTAAGAGGAAGTGTCAGGCTTAGACTAAGAATAAAATCAACACTGAAAATGAAAACTCAAAACCAGAAGTTGGAAGCCAGCTGGGCCTCACTGCAGGTGGACACTGGGGAAGGCCCCAAGGTGCAGCTGTGAGTCCTCCTCTGTCACTGCTGGGCTGGCACCCCAGCATGCACATGGGGACCCGCTCTCTACTCTTATGTATTTCAAAAATGTACCTAATTTGTTTTGAGGGGAGAGGGGAGAAGGAAAATTTGGGAGTATTACTGGCTCAAATGTAACAGAAGTTACAGTATTTACAGATACAAAAGAAGAAAGCTTCCAAAACAGGGTCACACACTTTTCTGCAGTAAATACTTTATTCTTTAAACTGAACTCTGCTGATATAAAACCCAAATTGCCACAGACAATACAAAAATGGCTAAGTGTGACCATGTTTCCATACAGCCATGCCTTCACCTCAGTCCTGGGAGCACATGAAAAGATTCTCTCATACACCTGAGCAGGAAGGCAGTGGAAATCATCGCAGTGAATGTGCTCTAAGCTTTCCAGAATCTACCAAGATGGGCTGAATTCATTAACTTGTCATGTTCACTCCACATGCTCTCGTGTTTTCTGAGACGAGGTTTTCTGGGAACCTGGTGTGGCTGCGCAGGCATAGGACAGGTCCCTGCATGCTGTGGGGAGGGGTCAGTCTTCCAGCGCCAGCCAGGCAGTCCCCTGGTCTCCCCAGCCTGGCAGAGTTGTGATGAGCATGACCTTGAAGGTGATGCAAATTGTGATAGCATTTCTAGGAAACCCCATGTAAGCCAGACTTGACAACTCACTGTTTAGGGAGACAGGTGTGTTGCAACTTAAGGCAAAGAAATGATGCGCACATACCAGGCATGACCAGCAAGGCCAGGCTGGAGAGGTGTCAGCTGCCCAGTGGTCACTGGGTGCACACTGAGTTCCAGCCTCATCCCAGCTTTGTAATGTGCACACAGTCACACAGTCCTTCCTCCATGATCCAGGATAGCTGGACTGGAAGAGAAATGCTGCTGTGCTCTTGGCTTTCCAGATCCTTCTCTTTAATCAGGAGCCACCCTCCTCCCTGCCCACCTCCCCATTCTGCCCTGAGGACATTTAGCAGGAGGGTCCAATGTGGGTCAGGGCAGCAACACTTGTCCCCAAAAATGAAAGGAAGAGAAAAGCTGGCTGCTCGGCAGCTGCTGCCAGAGGAAGCTTCGTGACACGCCAGATCCCAGCCACTGCAGGTGCGTTCCCAGGGAAACTGGCTTCTGTCACCACAGGAGCTGCCGCCTCCCCTGGCAAGGACAGGCCCACCTGAGGCATCACCATTGTCTGCCCTTCTTGGGTCCTGGGACAGAGCTGGTCACAGCAACGGCAGGCTAGGGTGGAATCAGCCCCCCAGCTGCCCTGCGCTCCCCCTGCAGGGGCAGCTTCCTCATCTGTAAGATCAGGAGGGCCATGGGAGACTCAGTGAGTTAAGAAGGGAAGTTTAGGACAACACCTGCCACAGGGACACACTCACTGACCCCGCTGGCTGTGTCGCTGTTCATAGGAGACGTTCATGCACTCAGTAAACATTCACTGAGTGCCACCTGTGCCCCAGGGACAGAAAGACAGAGGACCCTCCTCCACACTTAGTCGGTGGAACAGCTGTCACCTACCTGGGAGTACCTTGAGGTGGGGGTGCTGGCTCTGTCCATTGCCACTCCAGGGTGTGCATGACTGTTGGTGTACATCAGGCACTCAGCGCTCTGAGGTGAATGACGTGCAGAACGTGGGCCTTGTTGCGTGTGTGCAGCCGGAAGCTTTCCTGACTGTCGTGCAGACAGCTGAGCTGTGACCTCATGAGGCTGGGTGGTCCTGGTGTCTCCCACAAAGGCTGGGACCCCAGCCATCTTCCTCGTCCTCCATGGCTCAGTAGTTCTAGAGACACGCACTTAGATGTCCTCTTCCTGTGCCAATATCCTGAAGGCAATTGGGGTTATTGCGGCCAGGGAAGATGATCCCGGTCCTGGCCCTTTGTACATTTGACATTGCTTTGTGCATTTGACTCACTTTCATGTTTAAGAGGAAATGGGTCCTGTACGAATGGTTTATTCATGCAGCGCACCTCTATAGGCCATCTTCTATGTGCTGTGTGCACACAGGGAGCAGGGCGTGGTCTGAGGCACACCCACCTGCATGTCTCGGGGGCTGCATTCTGCCAGGGCAGGTGCACCTTCCCACAGGGAGGAGGACAGACCACCTCAGACTCAGGTACCAGGAAGGTGCCCTGTGCCCCAAAGATGCCTGGCCTGGGCCTGACCGAGTCTGACCCATGAAGGAGAGAATTCCTCAGAGAAGGCCCTGCTGAACACAGTCAGGGAGCCTGGAAGGCACTGGGTATTCTGGGGCAGGACACTGGATTGCCTGGAGCCCCACTGGGCCATGGCTGCCGTGTTTGCTGAGGCTGGGGTACAGAACCTGGGAGTGTGTGGGATGTGCACCCTCGGAACCCATTGTTGATTTCAGAGAGCCTTTATCAAGGAATCCCCTACCTAGTAGTTCCTGCACGCTCTCAGCCTTGCCCATCCTTTACTCTGCATGTTAGAAGGACTCTTCCATCAGGGATGTGATGCTGTTCCAGACATAAGGAGCAGCTGGAGATGTCCTCAGGCAGCCCTCCACCTGCAGGAACAGGGAAGGAGAGCAGAGTGAGGCTGACACCTTGGAGGGGCCTGGGGGCCGTGAGTCCTGAGTACCCCACAGAGGAGAATGGCCCAGCTCTAACTAGAAGGTTCTCCAAAATGTTGCAATAGCCTTAAATGAGCCTTCATACGAGGACAGAGCTGGCTGGTCAGGCCTACAGGAGCAAGTCCTGCTTGCTCATAATAAAAGCCAGTGTGTCAGAATTCATCACCCTGACTCTGAGGACCGGGTACGCAGGTGGGAATGGCCAGTGTGGCCTGGGTCCTCACCAGTCAGATGGGGAAGGGTGGCCTGCAAGGCTGAGATCAATGCCCCACCTGCAGCCAAGCTGGACTGGGGCCCAGGTACTAGAGCAAGGAAACCAGAGGACCCGAGCGCTGGGCTCCTAGGACCTCGATGCCACATCCTCCAGCCGGCAGTA
Source organism: Manis javanica (assembly GCF_040802235.1). Classification (NCBI taxonomy): domain Eukaryota; kingdom Metazoa; phylum Chordata; class Mammalia; order Pholidota; family Manidae; genus Manis; species Manis javanica. The sequence goes on along the minus strand of NC_133161.1, from coordinate 98,992,595 downwards.
GGTATGGCTCTGCGGTCAGCGTGATTGATCCCAGCACTGAACAGTTCATCACTCTGCAGACAGAGTCCTTACTATTTCCAGGAATGGCTTGTACTTTTCCCATTTTTCTTTTAAGTGTGATTTTTCAAGGTTTGGGTCATTCTCATATTTGTTATACCAATAACAAAAATAAATGGGCAAAAAAGAAAACATTTTTTTCCTTCATTGTGCCTTCATGTCACGTAGAAGCTGATAGAAACACCAAACTCCCTCAGAGTGTGTGCCATGTGTAGGGCATTTTGCCAGAATGCATAATTTGCATTTAGATCAAGGCAGCATTTCCACAGTGCCGCCTGATGCAGGTGCACTGAGCACAGATGTCACCAAGGGCCTTTCCCAGGAGGGCCTGACTCTAAGTCAGCCTGTCCAGTCTTGAAACAAGACAGGGGGGTTTGTTCTCTGTTGTTCTCCTGCCAAACCAGCATACCACTTCTAAGAAAGAATGCAAAGTTCTGCAAAAAGCCAGAGAATCCATTAGCTGATATCATATTTTCCTCTGTAAGTGATTTTCAACCCATTTTGGAACAAAGCAGGCATACATACTGAACTTTACATGTAATGTGCTTTAGCTAGCAAATTATTGCAGTAGATTTTTACCACTTATTTTCCAGCCAGAAAAGTGTAAGGAACCTTATGAAATTTCTGAAATAAGGAATTGGTTTAGTGGGAAAGATTTTTGGTGTACTTTTCTCCACCATTTAATGGGGGGATCCTCGAAGAAGACCCAGAAAGTAGGAGGTGGTAGAGGTGTCTCCATGAAGATAGAACTGCACCCTTGACCACATGTCCCTCAGTCCTTTTGCTGGTCACACCAGAGTCAGCATTTCATCCTACATTCATCTATATGGTGTCTACAGAGATCTGCCCATGCCAGACCCATGACGACTGCTCATGCTGTCGATGCAGGCATGAACATGTTGGAAAAGAAATAAACTGGGAAACTCATATTCCCAGTCCTGGCAACTTCACACTCCAGGCCTCCCACATCTGCGCAGACCAGCAGGGAGAAGGGCTTGAGCCACAGATGCAGACCCTGATCCACACAACTAGACAGACAACCCCACCTCAGATCTGGCCCAGTCCAAGGGGAGAAGCTTTTCTCCATGAATTTACCTGTTTGCTAAAAATTTTACAGTGGCAATTCTACCTCTTTCTTCCCTCAAATAAGGAAAGTGCAAATAGAAATGTGCAGCAGTGAGAACTGGCTCATACCCTGGTAATGTCCCTGGGTCCTCCTTGGACCACTGAGATCATCCCCAGTGCCATGGTCACAGATCCCCCACCCCAGGCTGCCCTGCACCATCTGCTCTGTGCAGCAGCACCAAGTGACCAGCACCTGTCCAGGTAAACTCCTGCAGGCAAGGAGCAGGCCTTCATCTTTACACCGCAGTGCTTTGCACAATGTCTGGCAGAGAGTGAGGATATAACAAATGACTGTTAAATGACAGAATGGATGTACAGTTGCTGGACTGTCTAGGAAGGGGGTAGAGGTCTCCATTTTCCATTGAGAAGGACTCTCCAAATGTGTCCTGCTGAAAGAATAATGTTGCCCATTCTGTGAAGCTCACTTTCTATCCCCCTTAGAACCTATTGCTGTGGAGGAAGCCCCCTGTTTGTATCCAGCTAGCCAAGCTCAGGAAATGATGCATTAAGTAATTGGCTGTTTGATTTTGGGGGGATCTGATCTTCATGATGGCATAGCTATTGGATTTAGTGAGTCTGCTTATACACAAACATTCTAGTTACATGGCAAGTGCTATAAAGTAGTCAATAGTTTTGCTAGGATCTCATTCACATTCCAGGAGCTATGCAGGGGTAATGTGTGTGCACTATCTGGGGCATCCCAAATGTACTGGAGTCATTTTCACAGGAGAGGAATATGACCAAATGTGCACTACAGGACAGGAATTCTGGCAGCCGTGCTGGGGAAGGATGAGGGGGCTGGAATGGAGTGAGAACGGCAACCAGTTATGAGGTGGTTGTAGTGACAGAGACAAGAGGTTACAGGGACCTAAACTCAGGCCTAGACAGGAGAACTCAGTGTAGATTTGACCAGGAGACAGAATCTGGAGGATCTGGTGGTGGTGACACAGTTCACCAAGAAAGGGGACGCCCAAAAGAGAAGAGCGTGGTCCTTGAGGGGGCTTCAGAAACAAAGAGACCCGAGTAGGTCATGGCTGGAAAGAAAGCATCCATTGTAACAGAGACAGGGAGGAGGAAGGTGGGTCATGGAGCAGGTACTGAGAAGGAAGGAAGGATGGAGTCCCATTCCCAGTCCTCGGGGTTCAGCTGGCCTAGGACACCTGGGCCAGTCCCTTCCCAGGAGGTGCCATAGGAGGTGAGAGTCTGCCTGAGAGGCAGGGGGCCCCAGGGGAGTGCTCTGGGATGGGCTTCCAGCAAAGAGCCCTGGGGCAGGTCCAGCCAAGAGCAAACCAGCCCAGTTCTGATGAGGGGGTTGGAGTTGTGGATGGTAACTTGCCCAGGTCCATTCACCCCGCTGGTAGGGGTGGGCGGGCCTCAGAACGCAGGTGTGAGTGGTTGCAAAGCCAGGTCTGTCCAGGTCAGTGGTGAGTCTCCAAAAGGAGCATGTTAGTCTCTGTCCAGAGAGATAAACCTTCCCTCCTGGGAGCGGCCCGCTGAGTATGGGAAGGTTTGCGGGGCTCCTGAATCAAACCAGCACCCAGATACACTCTCACCCCACAGGGGAGCCTTCCCTCACCATGCCAGGCTACACAAAGCAGCCACAAAAAGACTAATGTTGTAGGACTCCACTTATATGAGGTCCCTAAATAGTCGAATACATGTGCCAGAAAGCAGATGGTGGGGGCTGGGGCATGAGGGAAGCAGAGAGTTGGTATTTATACAGCAGTTTGTTCCTTTTTTATTGCCGAGCATTTTTCAGTGATATGGATGAGCCAGTTTATTTAACCATTTACCCACTGAAGGACACCTGGGTTGTTTCCTGGTTTTGGGTATGACAAATAAAGCTGCCATAAAATTCATGCAAGAGTTTTCATATTAGTGTAAATATTCATTTCTCTGAGATAAATGCCTAGGAGTACTATTGCTGGGCTATCTGGTAAAAGCACATTTCACTTTTAAAGAAACTGCCAAGTGTTTTTCATAGGCTCTGTACCATTCTATATTCCTACCATTGTGTGAGTGCACAAGTTTCTCTGTGCTCTCCCCAATGGTTGGTGGTGTCAGTGTTTATTTTAGCCATTTTGATAGGGGTGTAGTATTATCTCATTGTGGTTCTAATTTGCATTTCACTGAGAGCTAATGATGTTGAACATTTTTTCACATGCTTATTTTCCCCCTTTTCACTAAGATGTCACTTCGTGTCTTTGACCCATTTTTTAATTGCACTGTTTTTTTACTGTTGAGTTTTGAGAGTTCTTTTTATATTTCATATACTAGTACATGGATTTGGGGTTTGCAGATATTCTTCCAAGCCTGTAGTTACCTTTTCATTCTTTTAACATATTTTTTTTGTGTGTGGGCAAAATTTTTCATTTTGATGAAGTCTAATTGATCAGTTTTGTTCTTTTATCAATCATGTTTTTGGTGTCAGGTCAAGAATGCTTTACTTACCCTTGGGTCCCAAAGATTTTCTTCCTATTTTTTAATGAAAGTTTTATACTTTTCCATCTTACAGTTAAATCCAGGATCCATTTTGAGTTTATCTTTGCATATGCATGTGACTTTGATTGAGGTTCAATTTTTCCCTAATCGTATCCAAATTGCTCAAGCATCATTTGTCAGAAAGGTTCTCTCTCCTCCATTTGTGTGGGTCTGAGTTCTCTGTTCTGTTCCATTGACCTGTGTGCCTGTCCCTCCACCAGTGCCACTGTCTGGACATTGGTAGTTAAGTAATAAGTTAACTTATTATTTAAAATAAGGCTGAGTCCTCCCACTGTATTCAACTTTTAAAAAATGGTTTCAGCTAGTTAATTCTTTCCCTTCCCTTATAAATTTTAGAGTAGTCCTGTTCATATCTACATAATATCTTTCTGAGAATAGAAATTGCAACAAGCCCATGTATCCTGGGGAGAATTGACCTCTTTCTCTTATTGAGGGTTCTGATCCATGAACACAGCTGACTCCCCATGTAAGTAATCATCTTTGATTTCTCTCATCAGCTTTTTGTAGTTTTCAGTATACAAAGCCTACATATGTTTTGTTAGCTTTTTATCATAGCATTTCTCTTTTTAATGAACAATGATAAATGATGTATGTTTGATTTCAGTTTCCATGTGTTCATTGCTATTATATAGAAATACAGTAAGTTTTTATAGGTTGATCATGTATCCTACAATCTTGATGAACCCACTTATTTTTTGTTGATTCCTTGGAATTTTTTACATAGATGATCATGCTACCTTTCTTCTTTCCTAATCAACACAATCTTTAAATCATTTTTCTTGCCTTAGTGCACTGGCTGAAACACCTGGAACTGTGGTGAATAGAGCTGGTAGAGTGGATAACCCTGCCTCATTCCCAATCTCAGCGGAAGGCATTAGCCTTCCACCGCTCTTGTGATGTTAGCCACAGACTGTTGATGTCCATCCCCCTCTTTCATGGTTGCTCCTCCTGAGACAGTGATGTCTCAGAGACTTGAGAAGGACCATTCTGGAAAAGCCCCAGGGAAGACAGTCAGAGTCCTTAAGTGTGATAGAATGTTGTCCAGCCTGGGAGTTTGGGCTCTGTCTGCAAATTCACACTGCACCGCTTTTAGTAAGGGACCCTGGCTTTCTGCGCCTCAGCCTTTCATTGGCAAAATGGCACAGCCTCAATGTTTAATAAACAATAAAGTTGCTGTTTTATTATGATGATAATTATTGTTTTCACTCAAAAAGGCTCAAAACCCCAGTCCTCCATGAACAGAGACAATGTGGCAGCCACTGAGCCTGAGTGTCACATGAGGGATGCATGCGCAGCAAGCCTTAGGGGCTCAGATCAGCACCCCTTAAGGTCTAAGAGAGGCTGGGTTTGGATTCAGCCCTAGAAGAGAAGTAGAATGCACCAAAATTCATCCAAAAGGGGACAGAAGGCACACTTGGGTGGAGAGCAAGGTACAAGATAGAGGGAAAGGGCCCCATATCTGTGAGGAGCCCTCAACACCCCCACGAGCAACAACTGGCAAAGCTAATGCATCTACCATGTGGCAAACGGTGGTGAAAGAGTGGATGTGTATGTGTGTGTGTGGGCTGTACAGAAAGGCTCGGGGGGAGGTCGCAGACCTGGAGCTCACAAAAGGCCATCCTGAGATGTGTCCTTAATTAACACTTGTCTCGGAGCTTAAATATTTCACAGAGGATATATCATTTTTATAACTTGAAAAGCAATAAAGCCTTTTCATTTTGTACAAATCAAACATCCCACACAGGATACATGTAGGGAGGCTGTTGGCTATGGCCGGGCCAGGGTCAGTGGGGTCAGTCGGGGTCGGCCAGGGTCAGCAGAGGAGAGGGGAGGGTGAGGGATGGGTTTCATAGAGGGTGAGAGGAGGCTAGGCAGGCAGGTCCCAGGACAGCCCTGTAGCTCATGGGGAGAGCTGGGTTTCAGACATACCCAGGATGAGCCCTCAAAGCTCTGATAACCCCGAGATGGGCTGGGAAGTGGAGGGACCCAGGACAGGACAGGACAGCCAGCAGACACCTAGGGTTTCCCTCTACCCTGGTCCTGACTGGCTCTGAAGAAATAACAGGCAACCACGTACCCCCAGCCAAGCTCCCAAATCACTTGGATCATCAGTTTTCCCATCTGTTAAATGTGGCTAATAAAGAGAGCTTCCTCATTGGTATTAAAAAGAATTAGTAGAGCCTCATCAGGAAATTTGACCTGCTCTACAGAAAATAACAAGAAGAGAGTCTAATGTATAATGAGACTGTTGACAGTGAAGCCTGGAATGAACACGGTTTGTTAACCTCTTTACAAACTAACTTGATACAAAAACAAAGGAATTGAAACAGCTCGATACAAATTGTTTAAGGGAGCCAAGAGTACTTGGTGCAGAAAAGAGTTTCTTCAGTGAATGGTGCTGGGAAAACCGGACAGCTACATGTGAAAGAAAGGAACTAGACCTCTATCTTACACCACTCGCAAAAGTTACCTTGAAATGGACTGAAGACTTAAATGTAAAATTGGAAACCATACAACTCTCTGAAGAAAACATACAGACAAACTCCTTGTCACGGACCTTGGTAATGGATTTTTGCAAATCACACCTAAACACTAGCAACAGAAGAAAAAAATAAACAAGTGGGACAACATCAAATTAAAAAGCTTCTGCACAGCAAAAGAAACCATCAACACAGTAAAAAGGCAATCTATTGAATGGGAAAAAACATTTGCAAACTGTATATGATAAGTGGTCAATATTTAAAATATATGAAGATTTCATGCAACTCAATAACAAAAAAACAAAAGACCTGATTAAAATATGGTCAAAAGACCTGAACAGGCATTTTTCCAAAAAAGACATACAGATGGCTACCTAACACATGAAAAGATGCTCCATCCATATGGCTAATCATCAGAGAAATGCAAATCAAAACCACAATGAGGCATCACCTCATACTAGTCAGAATGGCCACCATCCAAAAGACAAGAAATAACAGGTGTGTTGAAGAGGATGTGGAGAAATGGGAACCTGCCTACACTGTTGGTGGGAATATAAATTGGTGCAGCCACTACGGAAAACAGTATGAACGTTCCTCAAAAAAACAAAATAGAAATACTGTATGACCCAGCAATTCTACTTCTGGGAATATATCCAAAGAAAACAAAAAACAATTAACTCAAAAAAAGGTCTTCACCCCCATGTTCATTGCAGCATTATTTACAATAGCCAAGATATGGAAGCAAATGAAGTACCCACTGATAGATGAATGGATAAAGAAGATGCAGTGGAATATTATTCAACCATTTAAAAAAATGAGGAAATCCTGCCATTTGTGACAATGTGGATGGACCTTGAGGGCATTATGCTCAATGAAATAAGTTGGAGAAAAGCAAATACCGTACAATCTCAGAAATACATGGAACCTAATACCAAAACAAAACAAAGCACCAAACTCATAGAAAAAGAGATCAAATTTGTGGCTACCAGAGAAGGAAAGTGGCCAGAGGTACAAACTTGGAGTTACAAGAGAAACACTAGGGATGGTACGCTACGGTTACCTCTGCTGTGTGTATTTAGGGAAGGTGTTGGGAGAACAAACCCTAAGAATTCTCATCACAAGGAGAAAAGGTTTTATGCTTTTTTTTTCCTTCTTCATTTTATCTATATGAGGAGATAGGGGCCAAGTAGACCTATCATGGGAATTGTTTCATCATATACCTACGTCAGACCATTCTGTGCACACCTTAAACTTATGCAGAGAAGTATGCCAATTTTATCTCAAAACTGGAGAAATCTTCCCAAAACAAAATTTTCTACATTTAAAAAAAGGTTTAGCTTCCTTTTTTCCCCTGGCTTGCCACATAGTAAATATTCAACGAAATTAATATCAACATCATCACTGTTAGTTGATTGGCCACCTTGCTCCTCCTGCCCTGGGTTGTTTCCTAGAACCAGAGAGCTGCCCAGGCATCAGCAGCCCAAGCCACCCCCTGTCCCCCACCCCTAACCAGTGCCAGGGTGAGTGGGCGGGCCACAACCTCGCTGCCAGGCAGCAGAGCGCCTGCCATGCTGTGAGTCACTGCTTCCTGAGCAGCTGTTGACCCAGACACTGGACAAACAGATCCCCTTCCCTCTGTACCACAGGGCCAGTGTCTGCATTCTCTTCACAAACTAAATACAGCCCTGCGCTCTCCCCCTCCAGGCTGCTGGGAATTCAGTCTTGTCATCTGGGGGAGTCATGCCACCCTTGTGGACTTCACTAAGCCCTCGGATATTTTCAAACCTTTATGAGTAACAGGGCACTAAAATCCTCATGAGTTATCAGGAAGTTGGCACACCCATGTACCCGCCTCCCAGGCACAGGAGAACAGCTGTCTTGGAAAGCCGACCACCCGTGGGCCTCCCAGAACCTGCCCTCCTTGTCACCACAAATGACCACTGTCGCGACGTCAAGAGACTGCCCAGAGCTGCACTTCTCTGCTGTCAGAACCTGCCACCCACTGCCCTGGGCCACCCCCTGTCAAAGCAAGGATAGAAAGGCGGCCTGGGAGCTCACTGCCTACACCATGTCCTGAACCCCCAAACCTCCAACCCCAAGCACCAAGCCCTGAGCCCCCAGCCAGGGCATGATGCACACACAGCCTTGGTATTTGCCCAGGTCCCTGGGGTGGCCTCCCTGGGTGAAGGATGAGCATGCCGGTGTCAGCAACCTGCTAAAAGTGTCAGGAGACTTGTACCTCTGTCCCTACCCCTGGCCTTCAAAGGGCACACAACTGGGCCACTTACCAACTCCCCCAAAAGTGAGGGTACACTGGGCTCTTCTCACACCCACGCCTCCCACCAGGCAAGGGCTCCACCTGTGGGAACCCCAGCAATCCCAGGATCCCAGGCCTGTAATTGTCAGTCCCTGTGTAATTTGCAGGACCTGCCAGGGAGGACTGAGGAAATGCATATTTTACAACGTTGCCATTTTGATCCCTGCTATTGCCATATCAGAGGGTAGAGGGGCAAGCAGTTAGGGCTTATTTGGAGTTTATTTAAACATCATTCATAGCATTAATAAAAATCCTGTGCCTTCTTGTTCGTTTTAATTATTTTTTTCACCGAAAGAAAACATAAAATGTACTTCATAACAGTTTATGGGTGAAGTGAGAAGAAATTTCAACAACTGGCAATTTTACAAAAGATTCAGCCAATGTATCAGCTCATAAAATCTCCCAAACTGAGGAATTTTATTATTTTAATATATTCACTTGTTATCATCTATTCTGCCCAGTGATTTAGTTGCAAAAGGTATAGCCATCAGTGTTGGTCTAATTCACATTATAAGGCAAAGTCATTTCAATATTATTCATTTGAAACCAAGGATTTGTCCGAAGCCCTGGCTCTGGGTCCGGCATCCTGGGAGGGCTCAGGCACTGTCCCTCAAGCAGCTCTGGGCAAAGCTGGCCTGTGGCGGCAGATGGCACCTGGTGATCCCTGGTTCCTGTTGTCCGGGTGAGGAGGGCCCTTGAAGGTGAGTCAGGGAGCTGGGGGTGGTGGAGAAGACACGTCCTTCAAGAGGAAAAAGTACTGGCACCCACGGCCTTGAGGGCTACCCGAGGCCATGTGGGGCCCCATGCTAGAACCCACCGGAGGGCAAATATAGACTTTCCCCAGGTAAGAAGCAGGCTGTGTCTGGTGGGGAGGGCCACCTGGAGGGGCTGCGATCAGTGATCCCCTCTGGGCCTGACTCCAGGGTCTAGGACACACTCATGGAGACAGGCCTGAGGTGTAAAGGCATGAAGGTAGAAATGAAGACGAGAAGTTAGGTAATCAGAGATTTCCCCTGACCACGCCGGTTCATTCTTGTTGAATTTTGCTTGGCCTGGAACTGGATTCGGTTTCAGGTGAAACGGCAAACACTACCAACCCCAAAGGGCTTGAGATGCCGGTAGTCACCTCTGAAAGCGTCCTGGGGAATCACTGAAATTATAAACGAAAGTTCTCATGTTTTACTTCAAATCCCAGATTCATCTTCTTCAAGTTCAGAAACAAGGCCAATAAGAAAAATGTGGAGCTGTCTGTTTCAGGAAAAGAAGATAATCAGTATTAGTGTAGAGCTTTAAGTGGGCTTTTTAAAAATTGAAATCTCACTAGTGTCCTTTGAAACATCTATTACAACCTTTTCCAGTTGAGAACGTGGAGCCCTGGGGACCCTGGGGGCCGCCCACAGGGCCAGGCACTCTGGCCTCAGATCTCACCCAGGCCCCCTCCCTCTCCTTCCTTCAGCTCACCTGGTTTCCAACTGTCCCCCACTACCCCACCAGGACCTCTAGGTGCCTGGGGAGGGGACTGGACAAATTGTTCACAGTGGTCTGAGATATTTTAGAAGATCTTGGCTTGTTTTGAAGAATACTTGTGAATTGGGCAGTCAGTCCAGAATTCATATTAGGTGATTCTGAGGTTTTGTGCTGAAATTACCGTATGATGACAATAGCTCTCCTGAGACAAGTTGTGAGCATCTGGACATGACTCCTGGAGCCTTTGGGATATTTTGAGGGGCTGGTAAGGGCATGAGGGGTCATCCCCGGCCCTGTGTGCCAGTGGGGTGACAGGGATTGGCCGACCCCTCCCTACTGAGCAACCATGGAGAATGGCTCTCTGACCTCAGTTTCTGATCTATTGCTTGGGGTGAATTACCCCACCCCCGCCCTACCCCAGTCATGGGGTTTGAGAGAGTCATAAGGAAATGAGTGCACAGTCCTAAGGAAAAAATGTGCCTCCCAAAGATGGCATATGCTCCAGAGTGTGGCAAGGAAAACTGTCCTTCTGTGAGCACCCGCATCACCACTGAGCTTCAGGGTCGGGGCAACAGGCAGGAAGTGTCCCTTGTAGGTTGGCCAGGCCCTGGGCAAGAGCGGAGGTGCTACCTCCTGATGCTACGTCACTGGTAAGGTTAGCTGCCCAGGAGTGGGACATGGGGCAGTGGGACCAGGAGCAGCTGGGGGAAAACACAGCCCAGTGCTTGGCTCTTGGTGGAATAGGCAGCTGGCCAGGTGGCCTGGGAACGTGGTGTCCACTGAGGGCCCACTGCACTCCAGATGTGGCCCCCCCACTGCTCCCTACTTGCCACAGCACTCTGGAGAAAGGCACCTTTGTCACCTCCTAAGGTGAGGACACTGATTCAGAGTGGCCGTTATGGACTCCCGTCACAAGCTGGCAGATGGTGGCCTCAGTTCTCAGCTCTGGGGCCTCCACTCACTTTGGAGACATTTACACACCTGGAAAGAGCCGGGGTCTGCTTGGCGCAGGGTGACCAGGTGAGCAGGCTGAGCCCCTGATCTGCAGGGCCTTCTGTGGCCGGAGGTGGGAGTTTCGCTAGAGTCACTCTGTTGCCCCCTCCTCAGAGGGGGAGTGGGGTTAGAGCCAGAAGAGGAGGCTGGCCCCATCCTCCTTTCCAGGGTCCTTCTAGGCTCAGCTCCATCCTCCAGGAGTGAGTATAGTGGGGAGCTTCTTGGGACAAAGCCACTTAGTCAAACAAGAGAGAAGGTCCTTGGCAAACTGCACAGTGGAGGGAGTCACAGGTCTGAATGTTGCAGCCTGTGAGAGAGCTGCTGGTGAAGTTAGAAAGTTGATGACACCCTGTGGGAAATAAAGGGCTCCAGCCTCAGGGCAAAGGCCCTCCAGAAGATAAGTGTGCACACCAGCCAGGCTTCCTCGTGGGAACTTGTAGTGGACAGTTCTCACAATCAGTTGGGGTGAGAATGGGGTCAGACAGGGGTGGAGGGGGTGGTTCTAAGCTGATGGAGAAAGTCCCATGCTCCCCAGTTAACCAGCACTAAGCAGTACAAGACTTGAGGTGGCTGGGAGGAAAAGCAGATACTGTGACTTCCTTAGGGGACAAAGGTCTAACTACCTGGTCACCTGGAGCGGAAGGCCACAGGTCATTGTGTGATTCCTACGTGTAATGTGTTGATTCCCTAGCATTCCTCAGGGGACAGTTGAACTTTATTTCTTGTTGTGGACTCAAGGGTTTTAAAGTCACTGTGTCTGGTCCAGAGAGTCTCTTTTCTTTTCAATGCCAAAATGGCTTCATCTTTGGCCATTGGAAGCCTCTTCAAGCTGGGGTTTCCGTCTCTCGCCCTGCCCCTCCCAGCCTCGGTGGGCAGCTGTGTTCCTGGGGCCTGACCTCCGAGCCACAGCCTCAGGAGGCTTGGTGCTGGTTAGTGGTGATAAAAGTTCAAGAACATGGTCTAGTGCAGCCCAGCTAGTTCACCAAACCCATCAGGAGACCATTTCAAGGCAGTTCTAAAGTACGTGGGCCAGGCCAGTGTCCCTGGGGGACGCACATCACCGGCCCCCTCTCAAAGCCCCAGTTCAGGAGGTCCAGAGTAGGCAGGTGCCAGAATCTGTGTTTTGAACATGTTGCCAGCAATTCTTATGGCTTGCCCCTGGAACTTAGCTCCAGGGAGAAAGACCTCCTAAAGGGGGGGCATGGAAGTGTTCCCTTCTGACCTCTCAGGGTAGCACAACAACCCCCGAGGTCACCCAGAGTCATGTGTGGTATGTTAGGCCAGACCCTGAGTCAGCATGTCAAAATGTTTTCTCCCTCCTTAGAAAATCTTTTTTTTTCCTGGAATGAGAAAGGAATAATTTATTGCTTTCTTTCAAAACCCTATTGTCTCATCATCCCAAACCACCCTGAATGTATGTATGAATTAGATGACAGTCTTCAGATGTAGACACAGATGTATTTCTTAAACTTTAGTACACCATTCTCAACAGGAACAAGGGAAAGGGGCTTGCAGTGAAAACCCGTCTATGTCTTGTGGTTTGATCTGATGAAAATCTCCCCAGAAACACCAGCCCACACATCTGTCCTGGGAGGAGGGGGTGCACCGCAGAGCCCCACACGTCTGAGACCTTCCCATGACTCAGTCTCCATGGTGAGCCTGGGAAATGAAGGATCTGTGGCCATTTCTGTTCTGTGTTTGGGTTTTTTTGGTTATTTCATAAACCAGAGAACACCCAGCTCTTCTCCCTTGGAGAGGTATTGTCCAGAACGTGAGCACAGGGCCAGCCAGGACCCTCTAATTATGAAACCTCGGTGAAGTGAATGGGATTTAAGAGACTAAAACAGGCTGGCGGATGGAGGACAAATGACTCAGGATGCCCTCCCCTCCCCTGAAATTCTTCCCGGGCCCCCCAGCACCAGCACCCGTGGAGCTGGGTGTGGGGGTGCGGCCTGTCCAGAAGTTGCCTAGAGCAGATTTTCTCTTGACAGGAAGGAAAGGACAATTCCTCAGGGATTTGGGCTGTGAATTATGGAAGGCAAAATTTAAAAAATCACAAGTAGGCTCTGAAACAAAGCCGCTGTCTGACAGTGAAGCTGGTTTGGGTCCCAGGGTATGAGCTTCCCCAGATCAGGGATGGGAGTTGTTTATTTAATTTGTTTATACTTGTGTCATCTTCCTGGGCTGTAAGTGTCTTGCAGAGTGAACAAGCCAGCTTGCGTTCAGTAAACTGAAGGAGCTAACAGTCGAATGACCACTCGCTTCCCCCATTGTTAAATCCACAGGAAAAGGCGACCCAGGGAACCTCCCATAATGTCATGTGGATGCCAGCTGGTCAGGGACCCTCACTCAACCTTCTCTCTAACTGGGTTTGTTTTTAATGAAGACATCTTAACACCATATTTCCAGAACCCTCCAAAGAGTGAAGACTGTTTAGACAGAGCTGTCCCCACAACGTGGCATCTCACAGAAGAAACCAAAGTCCAGGGAGCAATGGGCCCTTAAGGCCACTAGGGAACAGAAACAGGCGAGTACACTGCCTGCCTCTGGGTCCATCACAGCAGCGGCTGCTCTGGGCCTGCACACCCAGATCTGTGCTTCAGAGGCTTTCCACACATGATTTATTAAAAGGCCTTGCTGCTTTCTCTCCTGCAGAATCCACAGGAAAACGTCTTTCCCCAGGCCAAGACCCCTGATGGCTTCACACAGAAGCCCTGACAGGCAGCCCAGCATGAGGTCCCAGCTTTTGTCCACCCCCACTGTTTTCCTTTTCAATGAGAAGCTGCCAAAGGGTCGGTTCTATTCACACAGTCCTGATGCACTGTCCTGAATTCAGAATATGCTCAGGTTACCCCTGGGAGGTTGTGCTCCTGGGCCAAACTGAGCAAGTAAGCCAGTGACCTGGAAGCCCAAGCTTGGGACCAGGTTCAAGCAACCAGGATGCAACCAGGATGCAAAGCAGATGCACACACAGGTTTCCCTCTGAAGAAGGCAAATAGCCCGATAGAAAAAGGAGCAGGAGACAGGAGCCTGAATAACCATGAAAATTTAAGCTGCCACCTCTCTGCAAACCAGGAAAAGTGAATGGACATCACACCATCCACTTGGCAAACATCAGAAGGTATGATGGTCCTAACAGCTGACCACAGAGTGGAGAAAGGGGCTCCCTCAGGCACTGGGGCTGCACAGTGGAGTTCAGCACAGGAGCTGCCCACATCATGCCGGGCCACAGAAGGGCACCCGCAGAGCCGGCAGTCCCATGCCTAGTCTGAGTGGCACCTGTATGTAGGTCCGCAGAGTGCATCCACGGGTATTTGCTGCAGCACGCTATGTGAGAATCCCTGGAAATGGCCTCCCTGGAGCCCTGTGCCTGGGGATGCACTTGCAGAGAAGGGATTCAGAGCAGTGTTCCGTGCTGTACCTGGGTGACAAAGGACAGAGGGAGTTTGGAGGAGAAATGAAAAAGATGATGTCCCAGTAAGGGACCAACCATGCCAACCTATAGAGGAGGGAGGAGCAGGTGTGGGGAAGCCTTGGGGAGCTGAATAAAAAGATTTGGGAGCATGTAGGGGATGAGATAGAGGGGTAGGTCAGGACAGCAGAAGGCTTTTGCCACCAGCAAGGAGGCCTGGCCTCCCCTGTAGCCTCCCTGTGAAGCCTTGAAGTTTTTTCTGCAAAACCCTCAGACTTTTTAAAAGAAATAGCCCTGGGGTGGTATGCGGCACAAGTCCAAGTGGCAGAGGTGGGTGCCAGTTCCAAGAGGGGGTGGAGGGACCCCATGGAGGCAGTGGCAGTGGGCATGGAGAGCAGGAGCAGCTCAGAAGTCGGGCAGAGCAGCGGGCAGTGCTTGGACCCCTGTCTCAGGTGAACTAGAAGCCAGCCTAATAAAACAGTCCCCCACTAAGGGCGTGTGGGACACACCAGATTTGCAGACTCCAAAAAACAAACAACCAACACAATCACAATGACACAATGGATGAATGTAGATTAGATGCTGTGCCGGCAGGCAAAAAGCCAACTGTCGTTCTAGGGGCTCCCGAGAAATGTTGAACATGGCAGGAAAGTAGATGATAGTGGGAATTCTTGTTAACGTTCGTGTATGATAACGTCACTTCAGTTACGTACAAGAGCGCCTGCACCCTCAGGAGAGGGCTGGTTGGCTGTTTAGGGCTGGGGCTTAGTTTCAAGTGGTTCAGAGACAAAGAATGAAAGAAAGAGAAAAGGAAAAATAGAATACAAATACGGCAGAACATCCTGTTAGGGACTCTGTGTGGGGACACGTGGCACAGCGTGTCATTCCTCCAAGGTTTCTCATCATAAAACACAGAGGGAAAATGACAACGAACACAGGAGGGCAGGAAAGAAGGATGTCAAGGTAAATAGAGGCCGGTGGTGTGGGTTCCTGACCTTGGCTCTCGGGCCTCTGAGGCTCCTATGTGAGTGACTTTAAAAGCTCTTTGGGAACTTGGTGGGGATTGAGGGAACCGGCTGAGGCAGAGGAAGGCAGGCAGCTGAGTGGGCCGCATGGGAGCGGGCCAGGGGCTTCATTGCCATCTGCTCGGACAACACCACACGCCGAGTTGGTCCCATCAACAGTTCAGTGGCCCTCGCACTTTCAAACTTGACTCTGCCTATTTTTGCATTGCTTGAACATGAAAGTGTTTGCTGTTATCCGGGATTTTCAAGCCCGCCAGACTTCCTGGGTCCCCACTCTTCTCCCACGAACAGTAGCACCTGGAGGAAATCAGACATCAGACAGGAGAGTTCCTCTTCCTCTAAGTGACAGCCACAGCTGACGCCAAAGTGGGGGAACGCACATTCCACGCCGTGGCTGCCAGTGATGTAGAACCTGCATGGCCCGCTGCCAAGGACACCTAATGGAGGCACCGGGGCGGTTAGAGCCGATGGGAGCACTGGGCCGCTTTCCACCTCAGTCATTCAGCACTGCTTTTCTCAAAGGGAAGATTTAATAAAGGCCCAATGCCCCTCACACACAGGCGCTTGATACAGAGTGAAGGGGAAGCCAGCAGCCAGCCCTGCCTGGGGGTGCCAGCCTGGATCTGAGGCTCTGGCCCCCAGTAGGGGAGTGACAGCCAGTGAGCACCACGCACCCCCTCAGTGGTGGACTGATGGCCATGCAACCTGGTGCACATCACACCAGGGCCTCCAGAGATGACCCTGGCCAGAACTCAGCCCCAGCCGAGTGTGATGGACAACGGTGTGCACCCCAGGGCCCAGGTGCCCTTCAAACTCTCATGTGGTGAACATGGGCTCCAAGGAGTCAGAATGCCTCTGCAAAAGAAGCCAAGGGCCCGTTTCTGTATAAAGCCGCCTGATTTTAAATGTTGGTAAACCAGGCCAACTGGAAACACACACCTGAGAGCCAAACAGCCACGTGCCCAGGCGGGAGGCAGGCTGAGGCCGCCTGCTGGCTCCCGCTTCAGAGGGCAACGGTGCAAATCCCATTTTTGCCATGCTCAGCCTGATTCTCCACCGGAGGAAATGAGGCCAAGGCCGCCTCTTCAAGGACGCAGGCAGCCCTAGGGGGTGTGCGGCCCAGTCTGGGTAAACCCCCTTCCCTCCCTCTCTCCTCCTCCCTTTCTCCCTTCTCCCCACCCTCCTCCCCTGAGTCTTTCCTGCCCTGGCCCTGAGCCTTGCCTGTGGCCACCCCGTGCCCTGCCAGCACCTCCCCAGATCCCAGTGCCTGGTCCTCAGACCCAAGCTGGCCGGACCCCTACAGACCACCTTCCGCAGAGGCAGTTACCTGGCCTCAGCTCCCTGGCCAAGGGGCCGCCAGTGCTTCCCAGTGGGCTCACGACAGGCACCTCCCTGAGCTCCACTGGGTCCGAAGCAAACACCCTCCACCGGGGATTCCTGGGCACCAACGCCTCCCTTCTACCCTGTTTTCTCAAAGACAAAGCCTAATGTGCTGGCTGCCCACTGCCCTCTCCTCCCAGTCCACAGGGCCCCAGGCTCCAGACAGCTCCTTCCTTGGCCTCCTCGGGGTAACTGGGACCTGGGCCCCCCGGGGGGCCATGGACCTTCCATGCCCACTGAGCTTGAAGTTCAAGGTCAGAAGCTCACACACCGCTGGCTGCCAAAGCAGAGCAGATTCACTGTGGCAATTGGGTGATGGCGTGTCATGCGGGCTGTGCATCCATGTGGAAGTGAGAGGAGCAGGGGCGGGGGAGCCTGGAGGCGGGAGCAGAGCGCAGGTTCACATCGGGACCCTGCCGCCTGCCCGCTGGCCCTCTGTTACACCTCTGTGCCTCTGGAGCTCTGTCTCCACGTGGCAGACAGAGAATGAGTTATAGGTGCATCGTCACCCCGGAGTGTGCGGGACCAAATGGGCATCGACAGGAGGCAGCTACTCAGAGAGGACACAGGGCCCATGACTCAGCAAGGAGCCCCACACATGCTGCAGAGGGCAGAGGCTCTCAGAAAGGAAACCATCTTACCTGAGCACACACTTCTCCATAGACATTATTAATTCTTGAGAAATAAGGTACCTGTGGGCTGAATATTTCTATCCCCACAAATCCACATGCTGCAGCCCAGCCCCCATGTTGTCATGGATTAGGAGGTGGAGCCTTCAGGAGGCGTTCAGGGTCAGATGAGGTTGTGGAGAGTGGGGGAGAATGCTGGGATTAGTGCCCTTATAAGAAAGGAGGAGGTACAGAGCTCACCCACAGTGAGAAGGTGGCTGACTATGGGCCAGGAAGCCCCTCTGCCCTCTGGCACCCTGATCTCAGACGTCCAGGCTCTGGAACCATGAGGAACACGTGTCCCATTTCACCTACAGCACCATATGGTGCTGAGCGCGCCTGGACAGTTCTCAACCCCACACTACTGTGAGCAGCAGCTGGCATGTCTGACTGGCCAGGATGGTCCCTGAAGGGCAGGTAGCCTTCACCCTCCTGTAGTGGGCTTCCTGGGACTCCTGGCATCTAGAAGATGCTCCACCTAGCCAACAAGCCCCAACAGGACTAGAAATGCAACTTGGAGCAGAAGAAATGCAGAGAAACCCCACAGTAGGGGCTCTCATCCCCAGGGCCTGGGGAGGGCAGCCAGAACCATCCTGAGCACTTGCAAAGTTGCCTAGGACTTACTTCTGCACATGTAGCACCACTGAAACGAACACCTGGAAAGACTGATTTCAGAGCAAGAAGGCCAGCGCCAGCCCCCCTGCTGCACGACTGGTCAGACTGTGCCTGTGGGTGGCCTGTCAGTGAGCCTCCTAAGGGTCTTGCAAGTGGTCGTCCTTTACAATCACAGCAGAGCCCCTACTGGGCCAGCTGACATGTGCTCAGCTGATGAGTGTCCTCTGGGTCCACCTCCCCCCAGGGTGGCACTGTATCCCACAGGAGGGGGATGGGTTTAAATGTCAGATCCACTTGCCTGCCTTGATAAACACAGTTTGGATGGACATCTGGTGTGGGTGAAGGCCTCACTATCCTCCTGGCACTGGGGGGCTTCCGGCTCCCCGATGCCCCTGAGGTGGGTCAGTCCCATCCCTGCATGTCATCTCTGGGGTGCAGGGGCTAGTCACAGACCTAACTTGGGAGTCACTGCATCTCCTCCTGCCACTTCAGGGGGATGTATCATCATTCCCAAATCCTGCTGCGTGCTGCCATGGGAGGCATGAGTTTTCCCCTTCATGCTGTGTGATCTCCTCTCCAGCTGTCCTGTCCCCTCCAGAGGTGAGCTCTGGGTCACACTTCCTCAGGGTCTGCATGCTCTGCAGATGGCAGAAACAATACGAAAGTCATGAGGTTCAGAGGATTTCTTTTTACCTGTAATTAATTTGCCCACAGGTGTGACATTCATCAGTTACACACAAGATGCTGGACACACACAGTGAGGGGGTGGGGGGGCACCCTGGGATCCCATAGACTCAGGGGCATACAGGTATCTAGGCCATGGAGGAGGTGACCAGCTGTGGGAAGCAGTTGCAGGAGAATTCAAAGAGACGGTGACATTTCAGCAGGACCAAGACAAAACCTATGCTCTGGGAAGGTCACTTCAGGGGGGCATGCATTGGGTTCAGGGGGCTGAAACCCAGAGGGAGATGAGTGGAGGGTTGTCACCGCTGTTCAGGGAGACATTAGGAGGATGCGCCAGTGCGGGCAGGCAGTTGGGGTGAGTTTCCCAATAGTGGTTTATAATACAGATGATGAGCATGCGTCAGCCAAGCCCTGTGCTTAGAGTTCCATGTGCATCACTGAATCCTCTGAACTCACGTTTCTCAGACCGGAGACCAGACACCCTGGGTTTAAAGGTGACAAAGCGGCAGCGCTAGTCCCATGAAGGAGGTGAGGTTTGAACCCAGGCCATCAGCTTCCAAAATGCACTCACAACACTGCTTCCCTAGCTCCTGACCCTGAGACAGTCCTGGCCCTGGCTAGCTGAAATGCCAAGACAGAGAGTAGTCACACACAGCGCCCAGGTCTCCTCTGGGAAGAACCTTAGGTCACTTCCCCCTATTGCACTATATTTGTAGGTATATATATGTTTAGATCTGAAAGCATGTGACTGTAAATGTCATATGCATACATACATAGACACACAGATTAATGCTATACTATGTATACTATGCAAACTCACACTTGCACATGCTCCAGAAATTCTGGAATGATGCGTCTGGTACAATTGGGCTCCACCACTTAGAAGACGAACAGGGAATCTGAGTACAAGAGAGTTGGCTTCTAATTCTCACCTCTGAGCCCTCCTGCAACATTTGAATTTTTTTGTGCGCATGCTCTACTTTTACAACAATAAAATAAAAGCCCCTGAGAAGTAAGTCTTGCCCTGAGTCTCGATGTGAGCAAAGCATTTCCCACAGGTTTCCCACAAAGCACTGCACTTCACGTATCCAGGATAACTTGAGGACATGTCATGCCCATATGTGCCAGCTGCTCACACAGCAATATGTTCTTAGAAAGCTGCCATTAATGACTTAGTCTCTGCCCCCAGGGAATTTGTGGGTGCTCTGCACACAAATGTAAACAGTTATGAAGGGACTTGAATCACTGTATACTGGTTAAGGCTGTGCAAAGTAGGGGACCCAAGGCTTCCTGATTCTTGCAGGAAGTCTGTGTGACTCAGCCTAGCAGTTAAATGAAATGAAACAGCTGCTTTTGATTTTAGAAAATCCCCCACACCCAACTTCAACCACATTGAACAGTTATTTTTGAAGTTGAAGCTTTGCTGGATCTTTTCAAACAGCCAAGAGTATGTTCATGGCAGCCAGGGCTTCCTGCGCAGCCCGGCACTTCCTGTCGCCTGCAGAACTAGGGTCCGAATACTGATCTCTGCATGGATGTGCTCTTGGGTACTTCCTGACCTTGTTTGTTAAAAAAAATCAAGATGCTTTCAAAAAATGCTCAAAGTTTGAGAGAAAAATCCAAAAGAGTCTGGGTTTATGAATTCACAGACTGGAAAGAGTTAACAACAGCATTCTTTCTGTGTTAATAGCTGGCAGCACATGCAATGTTTGGACTGAAAGATTTTTTAAAAGGAGAGAGAGAGGGAGAGAAGGGAGGGACAAAGAAACAAAGGGAGAGGGAAGGAAGAAAGAAGCCAGTTCCAGGGTTACTCGGGATGTGCTTCTTGGCACCAGTGCTGTTGGTAGCAAGGACTTGCCTGTCCCTCTCCCAAGGCCCCATTATCTCTCTCAGCTCAGCCCTGTGGCCTCTTGACCTTGTCCCCTCCCCCCATTATTCAGCCAGTAGGAAATAAATCTGTCCTTGTCTGGTGAACTTAAGGTGCTCCAGCCCACCCCCCAGGCCTCCCCTCCACGCCCTGCTTCTCACCCCAGCTCCCTGGGTGCTGGGCCATGCTGCCTGCTGGAGTGAGACTCTGCTGAGCCTTGCTGGCCCCAGACCTGGCTGGCCCTGCGGCCAAGGTACCAGCAGCCTCCCTCACCCTCTTCATTGCCTGACTGTTCAAGACCCCATGGCCAGGGGCCTCAGGGATATGAGGCTCCCTTGACCCCAGTGAGAACTCGAGATGAAGGGGGTCATTGGCGCACCAGCCTAGTGGCAAGTCATCAGGAGGGGCATGCACACACCTCTGGCCAGTAGGCTACTGCTCTGGGGGCTCTGGGCTCACCCTTAACGTGTGACCAAGCATAGGGCACACCTCCTTCTCTCCCATGGCCTCCAGCCATTGTTGCATGAGGCCTGGGGCCCTGAGGTGTTGCAGGCAGGCCTGTGGCCATGAGGGGCCAGCAAGGGATGTCTGAAGTGATAGAAAGATTGTAGGTCCTGGGGCGCCTGGCCTCCAGGGCACGTGGCTTCCCAACGTGGACAGTGGTCAGGTTGATTGCCTCTCACTTGCGGTTGAGTCCGGCTGAGAAGCTCCGGCCAGGCTGAGTCAGCCTGGGCTGGAAGAGAAGAAACTGGCTTGGGCTGGAGGTAGTGCTGAGGCAGGGGAGGCAGGCAGTGTGCTTCTGAAGCAGATGGCAGGACGGGGTAGGCCCCTGGCCCCAACACCCAGGAAGAAGACATCAGAGCAGGAGGGGCCTTGGTGTCCTGACCCCTGACTCAGCTGTGGGAGGCACCAGGAAAGCCAGTGCTCACCCAGGGTGGTCAGGTGTGGATGAGTCCTTGAGGAGGCTTCCTGTAGTGTTCATTTCCTGCTTTTGCTTTCCCACCTGGTGACCCAGCCAAGGCAACACCTGCACACAGAGGGGGATGCCCACAAGGTAGTGTGGCCCCTGCAGCTAGAACAGCTGGCACATTCAACACTCCCAGCTCAGTGGCTCCAGAGGCTTCCATCAGCTGCTGATTGAGCTTCAAGATGACCAGGAAATGTTTCATCTATCCAACAGTAATGTGAGTCCAAACTTGTGTGCTGGGCTTTGGGGACACCAGGAGAATAAATAAGATGGCCTCTCCCTCCAGCGGTGGTGGGGTGTGGGCTCAGGGCAAGGCCCTCCTTGAAGGGTTTGTCTGCCACACTGAGCAGAGATATGTCTATGCAACTATAACAGTGCCTCTCAGGAGGAATCTGCGTCTGGTACCAAGGGGTCCCTTTGCATCTATCCGTTCTCCCTGGGGCAGATCGTATTTCCCCCAAAAGGCTGTACCAACCTGTTTCCCCATCTTGCACGCTCAGGTCCAGCATGACCACAGCCCTCCAATGGAGGACAGCAGTGCAGTCCAGTTGCTTACATGCTCTCATTGTGTGAACTTGGGAAGAAATGCCCAAGAGCACCCATTACACTGTAAGTCACCACATACAACAGGTGGGAATTATCCCAGGGCATAAATAAAAGTGGCATACCGTAAAATACTGTGGAAGTGATAGGTATGGATAATGTATTGCTTTTGTTTTTAATATGGTTTATTTAATTATAAGTTTATGTAATTCAATTTTTGATGACACCTGTGTTTACCAACCAGTTGGCAAATATTCCTGAAAATTTAATCATTGGCTCTTGTGAGCTGGTACTGTCTGCCTCCAGACAGACACCAGAGACCTGAATGAGAGTCACCTGGCTGGGCCCACTCAACCCCCAGACCTAGGAGAGAGAATATCAAAAAACAACTGTTATCGGTGGGAATGTACATTGATTCAACCATTGTGGAAAGCAATATGGAGGTTCCTCAAAAAACTAAAACTAAAAACACCATTTGACCCAGTGATTCCAGTCCTAGGAATTTACTTGAAGACAACAAGATCCCAGATTCAAGACATATGCACCCCTATGTTTATCGCAGCATTGTTTACAATAGCCAAGATAGGGAAGCAACCTAAGTGTCCACCAACAGATGAATGGATAAAGAAGATATGGCACATATACACAATGGAATATTATTTAGCCATAAAAAGAAAAGAAACCCTCCCATTTGCAACAAAACGGATGGATCTAGAGGGTATTTTGCTCAGTGAAATAAGCCAGGTGGAGAAAGACAAATAAATTATTTCACTTCTTTCTGGAGTATAAAAACAAAGCAAAACAGAAGGAACAAAATAGCAGTAGACTCACAGACACAGAAAACACACTAACAGTTACCAAAGGGGAGGGGTTGGGGAGGATTGGGGGAGAGGGAGAAGGGGATTAAGGGGCACTATAATTCTGAGTCACAGTATAGGTTGGTCATAAGAAGGGTCGCACAGCATGGAGAAGACAGTTAATGACTGTATAACCTCTTACCACGTTGATGGACAGTGACTACAATGGAAGAGGTGAGGACTTGATAATATGGGTGAATGTTGAACCACTGTGTTGTGTACTTGAAATCACCATAAGATTGTATATCAATGCTACTTTAATAAAAAAAAAAACATTATTGTTACAGCCACCAAATTTTCAGTTGGTTTGTTACTCAAGAACAATCTGATTTTATAGGTGAACAAGCAGAGTCCATGCAAGAACTTGAACTTTTCCTACAGCGGTGAGTGGCAGGAGCCAGGATTCCCCCGTCTGTGTGACCTCCTGCTGCCATTGCTTCCTCCTCAAGACAACCCCACACTTTGAAATTCAGGGCACTAGACACCTACAGGACATTTGAAGGTGGGAGGCCCAATGCAGCTGCTCCCGAAGGGCAGTGGACAGTGTCTCTCTGTGGCTTGCGCTGTTCAGATGTCTCTTGTCACAGCGGAAGCTGCCATTGTCTCTGGGAAAAGCTGTTACTATTTAATGTCTCATTTGTAATTTTCTAACACTCGCATCAGTTATTAAACTGAAATCTAGAGAATTTGCCCTTTAAGGACAAATTACAGATCCTCACAGAAAAATTCCAGCCTCCTTGGCAAACATCCTTTGCTGTAAGGACCTGCCACGTCTGTGGGTTGGCCTCATCCTGGGTGTCAGGCACACTTTGCTGGGGATTATTCTGGGAGATGACACCATTAAATGTGTGCACACTCAGGGGCTGGAATGTGTGCCCACCATGACAGCTTTGCACCCTTTGCCCAAGGAGTGGTGACTGTGAACTCCCTGAGCCCTCACTCCTGGGATTGGAAGACATCTCGTCCTCAGCGTAGAGGAACTCACTGCCGGAGCCCCACAGGGAGACAGGCTGCAAGCATTTCCAGATCAGTTCTAGAACTACAGCAGCAAGAGTGGTACATGTCAGGTAGAGATGGCATGTGTTCAGGCTGCCAAGACTGTTCACACAGGTGCACCCACAGGGCCGGGAAGAAACCACCCTGGCAGAGATGGCTGTTCAAGGAAACCGAGTCTGCAATGAGATCATCTCCATAAAACACTTCCCACTAGGAGATCAGAACCCACGTCCCACGCAGTGGCTGTTTGCTACAGTCGCATAATTACAGAGGTCATCAACTGTTGGGAGAGACCCCACATTACATGTCCAGTTGTGTACCTGCAAGGGGACAGCAACACCAAGGCCCCAACAAGAAGAGGGAGGGGCTCAACAAGTGAGGGGGTCTGTGCCTCAGCAAATCTGTTCTGGCTTAGTGCTTAGCAAGACTGTGGCTCTGTTGTGAAAGGACACACTTTCCCTATATCCAATATACTTGGATACTGGGGCAGAGGAGCAGGACCCTCAACCTTTTGCCCACGGTCCAAACCACACAGTCGATGCCTCGCCCCCCATGGCACTGCACCCCCACCATCCCATAAAGCCTTTCCTTCTGCTGGCAGAGCCCCTGTGTGGAATTTTCTCTGGAAGCATCTGAGCTCTCTCTGTGGTGCCCTGGAAGCTCGCCGGTGGTTTGAAGCTGCTGGAGCAGCTCCAGGCCTTGCTGAGTGCCCGGCCAAGTCCACACCAGGGTTGAGAAGCCGAAGGTGAATTCCCCTTTCTCACTCTTGGCCGGCAGGGGCTCTAAATGTGGGCCACAGTGGGTGCTGCTATCTGTTTGGCCTTGGCCGAGTCACTAGGCCCTTGGAGGGACCCAGGCCCCCAGGGCTTGGTCTCCAGTCTCACACAACCGGCTCCACACAGGCCTTTGGAAGGCACTTGGTGCCAAGCTTCTGTCCCTCCATCTACAATGTTGGGGTCAGAGTAGGGGGCCTCTGCGGGGTGGTCATGAATTTTAGAGGAGCTGATACATCCAAGTACCTGGCACATGGGCATTATTCAAAATGTGAACCATCATAACCAATCACTGCTCTAGGAGTCCATCTTGCCACATAGTGTGGGCCAGAGTTCAGTGGGACGGATCCCATATTCTGCCGTCAGTGACGAGCCTAGAAACAACAGGCATTTCTGATTATTTCTCATCACAAGAGGCTTGCCCCTTGAAGAGTTGTGAAGTGACTCACATGGGGTCCAGCACATGAGAAGTGCCTAACAAAGTTTCACTCACCACACTCTTTAAGAGAATGGAGGCTGAGTAACTTTAGTTCAGGAGAAAATTTGTTGGAAAATGTCTAAAGAATTCTGAATTTTTTAATGTTACAAGGTTCAGCAACATCATTGATTGACCTTTGTTCTCTTTCACCTACTGATATTCTATTAGCAAGTAGTCTACCACTTCCAATGGGGGCATGAAAAACTATGATTATGTAAATGCTTCATGTCTACTTTTAGCATTCTACAAACCCGAGCACTGTACAGAGCAAAACACTTCCTAAGTTTTGAGTGAATGAGTTCAGCTCCAGCAGAACATGCTGTTTGGATAGAACTTAGGGATTTGTAACTGTAGGTGTGGGGGTGATGTTTTCACACAGGTCTTTTGAATATGCTTCAGTCTTTTGACTCTGCCTATCCACTGGAGGTCCATTCCTTTTCTTTTTGAAGCAGAGAAAGCTTTATTATCAGAAGGGAAGCCCAACGAGAAGGCAGGGACCTTCCCTAAATCTGCCTAACCCATTGGGCAGAGGGATGGGTGATATATTATTGGCAGAGGAATGTGAGGGTCAGGGCAGGAAATGCAGGGACTTGTAACTTCTCGGAGTTATGTGCCAATTCCATCTTCCTGGTGCCACCTGAGGGGTCTTGGGATGGTTCGTGTTGACTCCTCGTCTGGTAATCAACTCTGCAAAGTAGATATTATCAGCCAACATCCCCTCCAGTCCTGTAACCAGACTCAGAGAAGAGGGCAAAGGGCAAGTCAGGGTTAATGATCTTTACAAGGTTGGGCAGCGCATAAGGTAACTGTGGAGGGAGAGCCTAGTGAAGGCGTAAGTGAACAAGGAACTGTATGTTCAGGTTCAGCGTCCACAGGGACAGAACAGAGGCCATCACTAAGCCCCTGATCCTGTGGGCTCAGACCCCTGCTCTGACTGTGACCACCATGACTGTCCAAGCCCAGCTGCTGGTGAGGGAGGCGGGCAGGGGGGCTCTCAGGACTGTCTCCACTCCTTCCTGCCTGGGCTGGGCTGGACTACACCCTTACAGGTGCCCATACTTCTCCCAGCGCCTTGGCCCCTCTCTCGGGGCTCAGGACTGCAGAGGAGTGAGCCTGGCAGCAGTCCCTGGGGACTGGCACCAGCCATCCCTTCTGCAGCCCATTCGCTGTGAGCCATCTCAGCTACTTCCACCTGCAGCTCAGTTCAGCACTCTCCCCACGACCTGAGGTCTCCACCCTCCACATCTGACCTTGTCAGGACATCCAATCCTGGGAGTTCTCCCCACACGCCAGGTGAGACCTTAACCCAGGAGAGGGTTCTTGCCTCTGATCAAGAAATAATTCACAAAGCAGACTGAGCAGGTAAGCAAAGAGTAGCTTACTAAAGCAAAGTACACCCTTGGAGTGCGGGCATGCCCCAGAGGTGAACCACAAAGAGAGCCATTTCTTGCCAGTCGGGGAGTGAGAGGTGGAGAAACCTTAGGCCCTAGCTGCAGGCCCGATCCAGCCCTGGCCCCTGGATGTCCCTGTGCTGAGGGTACCTGTCCTCTGACCACCAGTGAGCTAGCCCAGGTGGAGACCACATGTGAGCAGGTTATGGGGTGCCCCACTCAGGGTGGCTCTTTTAAAGACCATGACCAAAGTTAAGGACTGGGAACAAAGTTTCCAGAGAGGCCCTCGCTCTGGGTTTCTGGTTATCATGCAGGATATCTGCTCTGAGGTTGGCTTGATCAGCAAGCTCTCCACTTGGGGCAGGTCACCAGAGGACACGCGCCTCAGGTCTGGGACCCCATGTCCCTGAAAGTGCCTCGGAGCTTAGGAGCATGTGAAACTACACGTGAGTCTCTGAATGCAGGTCCCAGGCCAGACAGTCTCACTTTCATCTCTGGCAGTTCATTCCTGTGACAAACTCATAGTGAGCTTGAGTGACCGAACACACTAGGGGCTATGGTCCACAAAGCCCCTCAGTCACATGGACAGAGGTGCTCTGCTCCCTGCAGGGCCTCATGGGACTGGCGCTGTGCAGTTTATGGATTCAATAGTGTGAACAATTCACAAGATTCACCTTAGAAAGGAATGGTGGTAAGTAAAACTGTTGACTTAGAGGCTGACATCTAGGTTGTTCATTGGGACTTTCCGTGCTGTTTGGAAGAATTTTGGCATCCCAAGTATGTGGCTGGAGCTGACTGGAGTGAAAAATCTGCTTCATGTCACTTATGTTTGGAGAAGTGAAAGCTGCTCTACTTAGAAATACCTTCTACATTTAAACAGAGTAGGGGTTGGAGGCGGTTACACAGGCAAGAAAAATACAGAGCAACCCTTCTCGGATCTCTCGGAAGCTAAGAGACCCAATGCAACAAGGACCCATCATTTTAAAAGTCTGGCAAATGTGTTTTTTTCAAATTGTGGCTTTTTTTTCATACCAGTGCAAGCCCATGATGGAATCCTAGACAACTAAGGAAAAATGGAGACCAACAATCGTAAGCAGTCTTCTCTACGTCTTTCCTCCTTCTAAGACTTCTTTAGGCATACTTTTATCTATGGAAGCACATCTTTTCTACAGGTGGTTTGAGCAAAACCTTCTCCTGCTAAGAAAAGTCTTCGAAACCATTGTTTTCAATGAGTGCCTCTAGTTTCAATCATGTGGCACCCCGTGAGGTGCCCTGAAGAGGGAGGGCAGGTTGGAGCCGGCGCTGGCTGAGCTCAAAGCCACCACTTTTGAGTCTCAGATCATCACCCTCTGCAGTGGAGATGACAATAGCGCCTACCGCATAAGCTACTGAACAGGGCAGATGTCCCAGTGCTTTGAAAGCGCAGGTACTGCTCCCTGCCCCACTGTGTCCTTCACCTATTGGTGCATTTCTCATAGTTACAAACAGTGTTGCTGCAAACACCTTTGCACTGGAATCCCAGGCCATGTCCCTGGCAACTTGGGTGTAGAATCCCAGCAGCAGTGTCTTCAAGGTCCCACCCAGGAGCAGAAGTGCAAGATGACCACCTACTTCTGGGGGTCCAGGGGAAGCCAGCTAAAGCAGCTCATTTCAGGAGAGCTGGTGCCAGCAGGCCAACCAGGGTCCCTGCAGGTCACCCTACTGCTCAGTGGGCCCTGGGGCCTGAATTCAGGCCACATGAGGGCAGCACTGACTTTAGTGCTCAATAAACTTCATTAAAATGAAGTTGCAGAGGAATCTTTCCCCTTCCTGCCCTTCACCTTGAGAGTGAAAGTTATTATCAAGACGCATTTGGAGGAAGGCCCTTCTTTATTACAACCCCTTTCACTTTTTTCTTTCTTTTTAACGTTTTCTTTCTTTCAACTGCACGCAAGCCAGGCCTGTTTGACCAAGTCTTGTGGTGGGGATTAGAGGGTCACCAGTACACCCCTCAGAGCTGGACACTCAGAAGTCTGAGGTTTCAAACAGTGTGTGCAGCCATTTTTGATGGGGACAGCCAGGGAAATGGCAGGCTGAGTGGGACTGAGTCGGGTGTCTGACCTGCAGAAGGAAAACGCCGTATCCGGCAAGTCGCCCACCCTGAGGCCCCAGCTCTCACTGCTGGGGAAAATCACACAGTGGAACCTCAGATGAACGGTTGCAAGCTTTTTAAATAGAACCCTTTACACAACCAGAAACACACAAGAGCCCTGATATTGGAATGTCAAATCTGTAACTTCTGTATATGAAAGTACATGTTCCAATTCAAAATATTTCTTCCTATGTGAAGCCATGAAGATCAGTGGTGGTGCCTGGCTGGACACACATAGCCCAGCAGCCTCGGGGCAGCCAGAGGTGTAGGCGCTCCAGTGGCCACCAGCCCTCCTGGCAGTTTGGCAGGCATGGCTGAGGAAAGCCGGACTCACAGCTAGCCACAGCAGGTGTGGGGGATGTTCTCAGGGTCGGTGGCTTTCCTGTGCAGAATGGGAATTCTCCCCCTAAAATGAATTCTGGAGCCTGCCAAACCTTGGGAGGAAGGTTAATTTCATCATCAATAAATTACTGAACTGCTTTGCATTCCTTAGTGAGGTATCTGACTTACAGGAGTCAGACAGCATCAGTCTGAGTGTGCACAGCACACCATGGGCCTGCACCGTGGAAACCTGCAACCCTTGGAAACCTCTGGAAGGCTGGGATTCATCATTTCTAAGTTGTGACGGCGTGTTGGGTGCCTGATTTCTGAGGAATTATTTGCTGTTTTTCTTGATGGGGCCTTGGGATGACATTAGGAAGACGGGGCAGAGCCTTGGAATTTCCAACCACTGTGCTTCATGCCAAACGCTGGAGAATTCTCAAATGGAAGGAAAACAGTGACATCACTGGACATTTATTTACCTAATTAGAAATAGAAATGAATGCTGCTGAAAACAATAGTGCCACCCTGGCCCTGTGGTTAGTGGTCAATAGCATGGCTAGGAGAGGTCAGGCCAGAACTTGAAGCTCCTGATTAATGACCCCTCCCTGGAAGTTCCAAGATATGGACAGAGTCATGAGGGGGCTTCCAGCTGAGGTCTGCAGAGCAAAGACGGGCAGAGGGCACAGGGACTGAGACACTGTTTTCCTATGGGAGTAAATATATGATTCACAAAATAATCAGAGTCAACACTGGGGTCCCTGGAGTTTCTCAGGGCAATCCAGGGAGTCCAGGATTTCTCAGGGAGCAAACTTGGAGGGTTTTGGTGGGGCTAAGATTTCTCAGGGGACAACGCTGATGTCCCTGGTAGTTTGTGGGGTTCAAACCCGAGGAGGCTTGGGGTTTCTCAAGGTACAACCCTGAGAGACTCTGGAGTTTTTTGGGGTGCAACCTGGAAGTTTTGAGGTTTTGTGAGGTATGATCAGAGGCTAAGGTTTATTGGGGTATAGCCTTGGGGGCTTGGGGTTTCTCAGTGAGCACCCGGGGGGAGCCAAGAGGTTCTTGGGGTACAAACTTTGGTGCCCTGGGGTTTCTCAGGGAGCCTGGGCCTTCTCAGGGGCAACCTTAGGAGGTCTGGGGTTACTTGGGGCAATTCTTGGGGTAGGTTTTTTAGGGTATAATCTGGAGGGTGTGGGTAAGCTTCAGGGGGGAGCTCAGAGTTTCTCAGTGCAATCTGGGGGACCTAACATTTCTCAGGGTAATGTTGACAGCCACTGAGCAAGCTGGCTTTGCTTGTTCCCTCTGCAGGCTGGGGTCCTCAGCTGCATGTACCCTGGGGAGTAATGGAGAAACTCAGGGTGAGTGTGGTCAGGGGCCAGCAGTAGTGACTTCCCAGAGGACTGGGTGAGGGGGCACATACTAGCGACTCTTCTGCCCAATGGGGGAAAGTGGGTGTTTAGTCAAGCTCCTTCCAAACCTCTTCTCTGAAAACCAACATACTACCTAGTTCTGGGTGCCTCTTGGGTCCTCAAGCTCTGTTATCTGTTAGGTCTTCTCCCGCCCCTCGCCCCAGCATCTGGGAGACCAGGCATGGCGCTGGAGGTGCTGTGTGGGGAGGCCCCACCACAGTGAGTTCAGTTAAGGAATCCGGCAGGTCAGAATTCCTCCCAAGGTTTGTTGGGGATACACCCATCTGAATTCTTGAGCTAGTTTAAAATCTACAGGCTTTTTTCCCAAAGAAAGACAGACTTTAAATAGAAAAGAGGGGCTGGTTAATAATGCCTCAGGATAACAAAGCTCTGTTAAATACATACAGAGCCCTTTCTTAAGGCGGTAATTACAAGGGCATGGGGACTTTTTTTTGAAGCACATTCCTAGACCCAGCCCTGGAATTCGGAGCTGGGCTCAGGAATCTGCCTGTTTAACTGCTCCTCCCCCAGCCTGATTTGGATGGTGAGCAAGTTTGGAATCCACTCCTCGGGGCTAGAGAGGTTTTGGTGAGGGGATGAGCGGCAGAGGTGAAAAGGTTCAGTTTTGGGAGTCGAGCCAGCTTCCTTTGGTGGTGAAGTGCAGGGTCGGAGGAAAAATGACCTTTGCCTTTGTGTTGTTGCCTACCCTACCTAACTGAGCCTAGGCATATCCTGGATGAGGTCAGCTCTGGGAGCCTGGAGAGCAGACATGATGGCCAAAACAGGTGCTGAGAGCCGGATACTACTCTAAAGGGAGCAGGGATTGTACACTGACCCGCTAAGCTCACCACAGCTCGACAGGGTTGGTTCTGCTATCACAGACATTTTTTTACAGAAGAGGAAACCAGGCACAGAGAGGCTGATTAACTTGTCAAAACCACACAGCAAATTGGCCACTCTAGGATTTCATCAAATCCAGGTGTCCTGCTTGGCTCCAGGCTGTGTTCCCTGGGAGCTCATAGGGGGGTCCTCCAAGCATGAGAATATAGCAGTTAGGGGATGTACAGGCCCCCAGCTCTGCAGAGAGACATCTACACAAAGGAAGAGCATACTCAGTGGCCTTTATCTTTGTCACAGGTATGCATGCTGTGCAGTACTGAGACCCCAAACCACAGGAAGCACACTTTCTAGGGCAGGGAAGTGTTGGGGCTATAGGCAGCCAGCCCCAGTGCTGCCCCACCCCCACTCGGGCGGCATCCTGTAGCTGAGTTCAGCCAGGGGTGGCGCAGGCCCTGGCTACAGCAACAGAGGCATTCCTGAGATATTACACGTACATTTTTTATAAATAAATTATATGCTGCAATTTCAAAGGATTATGTATTTAGAAAGAATCTCATATTGACTAACCCTTAGTAAACTAGTACCATTTTATAAGTAATTCATGAGTGTAGAGAGGGGAGAGGGGGCAACAGGAGAGGAGAGGAGAGGAAGAGGAGGCGAGAGAGAACAGGTTCGACACCATGGCAGCCCCCCTCTGGTCTTACCTTTGGGATCTCAGATTCCTCCTGGCCAACTGCTCCCACCCAGGCTGTGCCAGCAGGTCCCAGACTGAGCTTGGGAGTCAACCACATGCTGACTTAAATCACAGAGCCTTCTCTGGGCAGGGGAACTGGTCTAGTCCCTGCAGAGAAGTTTCTGGATTCCCTTCTCTGATGTGCAGAATCAGAGTTGGGCCTGCAGTTAGAAGTTTCTTCTTTTGATGGTAACTGAGGGAGAAAATCTGGATAAAGCTAATGGATAATGTTTACTTTGATTCAATGAGTGTTTTTAGTTCTGGGAGGTTGTGAAGAAAACCCACACAGACAGAGAATTGAAGTAATTTAAAATTCATCACCATGGCTTACACTGCCATCAGAATAGGGCCTGAGCTCATGAGCCCTGATAGCATTTAGGGGGCCTGCACATAGCAGGGGACAGCTGCTGGCTCAGAAACCAGACAAGAGGAACACTCCCTCTCCCTGCTAGCATCCATTTGTCAGCAGAAAACAGTGTCATTTCCCAGAAAACTATGAAACTGTGGTCTCATTCTTAGCAACTGTGGCACATTGTGCAAAGTGCATAAACAGTTCAAGGTAGGAGGCATGTTGTGGGCGAGCTCTGTCCCTCAAGTGCTGAGCTCTGGGTGGTGATGGTCTAGGCCAGGGGCAGGTAGCTGAGGAGGACTGGGCAGCAGAGGCTGGAAGTGCCCACGCCTACCAGGGGGTTTGCTAGAATCATGACTCTAAAGGGGGAGGAGAGGCCCTGCCAGGCAAAGGGACGGGGTGGCAGCATAGGGCTTTTCTCTACATGGGGTCTGGCCTGTCACCTGACCCAGGTCTGCAAAATGCTTCAGGGCACATAGATACCTGAGTAATTCCTTCTGTAAAT
Organism: Manis javanica; assembly: GCF_040802235.1. Lineage (NCBI taxonomy): Eukaryota > Metazoa > Chordata > Mammalia > Pholidota > Manidae > Manis > Manis javanica. Next base: position 98,959,710 of record NC_133161.1, on the reverse strand, counting down.
CATAATTGTTTAAGTGCAAAATAACAAAGCAAAACCACAGAGCCTCAGGCCAATGTCTGTCTGCTCTGGTATTTATTTTGACCTGCCTTTTAGAAACAGGAAAAAGAGGCTGGGCCAGGCCTCCCCAGTAACGTCCTTGTAGGACAGGGGCTGGTTATCAGACCAGGGCCACCCCTGGTTCCGGCCCTCAGCTCTACCCCTAGTCAACCGCCAGGGGTCCAGGGTGCAGCCCCTATATCAGGCTGGAGTAAAGGGCTGCAGGAACACCCCTCAGTCCGTCCAGTGCGACTCAGCCTGGACATGATTCTACAGACTGGGAAACAGAGGCACAGTGATGGAGTGGTGCAGCCCAAGATTCTTACTCAAATCTACCTGAACTAAAAGGACCCAAGCTTAGTGCCCAGCCATCTGTACTGTTGGGGAGGAAGAAATTTCCTCTATACCTTGAGGTTCTTCTAACTGGTCTAAGAAGCCAACTGACAGGAGACTAACAGGAGAAAAAACCAGAGTTTAATTATGTAGTGCAGGAATCCATAGACAGGGGTTCTGAAGACAGCCAGGGACAGTGAGGTATGTAAGTCTTCCTAAACTAAGGAGAAGGGGTTAGGGTGAGATTTTAAGGCTAGTTTTTGTTGGATGTGGACATAATTTTTGTTTTAAGCTGAATTTCAGTTCTTTTACCTTGTCAAAGGAATCCCTAAGGCTAGCTGTTATACTAATAAGACAATTGAGAGCCTTTTTCTTTCAAATATAGTCAATTTAAAGGACCCATCATATGGCCATTGACCAGTAGGATCTTAATAGTGGCTCAAACCAATAAGCCTTTTTATGCAAAGACCCAGAATGAGTTTTCCAGGCTTAAACCAGAGATACTAGAGACGAGGGACCATTTATGTCCTTAGAGGGCATAAATGACACAGTCCCAGGATCCACAAAGTTCACTTGCAGAGTCTAAGAAAGCAAAGCTTTCTTAGATTCTGCCTCATTGCACAGTAATATGAAAGAGTAAATGTTAGTCACAGACCTGGAATCTGGGACACTGGGCAGGGGTCACTAAATGGGACTTTTCCAGCTCTAACAAGCAGCCAAGTTTGAGACAAAAGCCCCACAGGGGCTGGGACCTCTTATGACAACCTTCCGGGAGAGCTGGCACAGCTGGATACAGAAATTCGGACCCACAGCCTGCAACCAGGTGCACTGATACGTGCACCCCCCGGGTGGTGGAGGCCAGAGGGCATTCTCATTCAAGGCCAAGCTCTCAAGACCCGCAACAAGACCCATGGGAGACTTACAGGCACATTAACAGCTTTAGCCAAAACACAGGCCTCAGAAGCCAAACTAACTCCTAGCAGAGGCATTCCCCGGGTTTGGGGATTGTGATTCTGCCTCATTGCACAGAACTTTTCTTGAGGTTGGCAGGTGACCTGGTGTCCATCTAACAGTTCCTTGACCAACTCACCCCACCATGGAGGGCTTTGTGAGGCGGCACGTACCCTAACAGCCTTGCGCTGCACCACCGCTGCCCACCAGTTTTGTGGTTCTGGTTTCCAAGTTTTCCCTTAGCAACAGCCTTTACTTCCTGTGCACACTTACAAATGACACAAAAGACAAAGGAGGAAATGGGTCAGCAAGCATCCTCAATCAAATTTACCAAGTGTCGCCAAGCCCAGGGGACTAGTTCCACAATATTTTCTCCTGCTCACCCAAAACTAGAAGAAGACTCTCACCACTCTTATGTCATCAGACTCTGTGGATAGGGATTCCAGGAGGTTGACATGGTAAGAAACCTCACCTACTGCCAGCTGTTGTCAGCTGTCCCAGAACCTTGGCTGCAGCAGCCTCAGGGCGAGCATGGGGAGTCTCCTGCGGTCTACGCCAACCACCGGGGAGGAAGAAATTTCCTCCACCCCTCGAGGTCCTTCTAGCTGGTCTAAGAATCCAGTTGACAGGAGGCAGGAGATTGCCAGGAGAAAAAACAAAGTTTAATTATGTACGTGTGGGGACCCCACAGACATAGGTTCCAAAGACAGGGAGAAGAACAGACTTCTGTCATCCTGAACCAAGGAGAGGGCGGGTAGGAGCCTGAGACTTCAAAGGAAAAGGGAAGCAATTCACAGGAATATGAAAGAGTAAATGTTTGGTAAACAAATGTTTGGCTGGGCCACACAGAAACAATGGGGAACCGAGAGGAATTTTAACAGACTTAGCCACATCCCTCCCAGTCTACCACGCCTAGTTTACATTATAATATAGCTATCTAGGGTGATAGCTCTCTTCCTGGAGCAGGTCTTCTGTCTAAATTCTTTTCAGTCAGTTGGGGGTGGGAGAAGTAAAAGTTTCTTTCTGAGTCTTTTGGGCATTGATTGTTTTCAGCTCTGAAATAATTTTCATGTCATAGTGGCACATCTTGGGGTGGCCTGCCCTTGGCCCCTGCAGTTGCACAGATGCATGAATGCATGTATGCATTAATGAATGAAAGAATTGATCCCCAGGATGTGTTTTAAGCCCCAACAGTAGGGGCCAGTCTTTGTCCGCTAAAGCTGAGGTAACAAACTATCACAGACCGGCGGCTAAAACCACAGACGCTGATCTCTCCGGGCCTGCGCCTGGACACCCAAGGTCACCGTGTGGCGGGGTGGGCCCTGCTGAAGCCTGTCTTGGGCATATAGACTCTATTTCCTCCTGCGTCCTCAAATGCTTGACCTTCTGTGTTCGTCTGTGTTTTCATCTCTTCTTATAAGGACCTAGTCACACTGGATCAGATTTTATCTTAATCACCTTAAAGACTGCATCTCCAATACACATTCTGAGGTCCTGGGAGTTAGGACTTCGATTTAGGAATTTTGGGTGGGAGGGCAGTTCAACCCTTAACAGCCTCTGTTGAATAAATCACAGATTAAGATGTGGTTGACAATGCATATACAGGATAAAGGAAAAGGAAGATGATTTGTCTGAAGTCAAATTTGTCATTTTTATTATAGAACACTGCCTATAAATTCCTTGCTGATTTCGTAAAATGGATTATTGCATTTTTTTATGTCCACAGGATGAACATCAGATGTTATATTCTAGATTTTCATTAATATCCCTGTATCTAAGTGTAGTCATGATATGTATGGTTTAGCAATTGACTCAGTCCTTTCTTTCTTCACAATGATGTCTTGAATAGCTCCCATTATTAATGCTCAGATGTAGACGGAAGGAATTCACAGACACAGAATCAGAAATGGTGTCATTACACAGATGCTTTGTCCAGGAAATTTCATTTCTCTTTGAATAAAGCTAGTCTGTCATATAAGAAAACCCCCAGCTTTTAAGCAGGTGCGCATATGTGACGGGGGGAAATTGAAGACAGTTGCTTCACACTTGTACAGGTTCAGGCTGGGACTAGCTCTCTCAAGAAGGTAGCCACGCTTCCTTGCTGCCAGAGGTTTATGGGGGAATTTGGGGGGACTCGCCTTATCCAGGGCACGAAGTGGGGAGTCCACTGGGATATCTTCACCCTTGGATATTTGCAATCAGGGAAGCACAGCTGCAATCTCATCTTTAAAGAAGGCATTTTCTTCCTACAGCTCCAAAGGCAATTTTAAAAATAAACTTTTTATTTAAGACTTACTTTAGATTTACAGAAAAGTTGGAAAGACAGAGCATTGTTCCTGGGTAACTGCCCCCCACCCACCATCACCATGTTGCTAACATCTTTTGTTCCAATGACTCGCTGTCCTGACTCAGGAGTCAGCAATGGCACGTCACTGCTAACCAGAGTCCAAAGCGTATTCGGAGTCCCTCCTGGGCACCTGCTGCCCTTTTTCTGTCCCAGGACCCCATCAGGACACCAGGTGACATTGAGTCTTTATGTGTCCTTAGGCTCCTCTGGGCCATGACAGTTTCTCAGACTTTCCTGTTCTTGGTGACCTTTACAGTTTTGCCAAGCACTGGCCAGGTGTTTTGTGGACTGTCCTTCAGTTGGAATTTGTCGGGTGTTTCCTTACAGTGAGGCTGGAGTTAAGGCTCACTGGGAAGACTGCAGAGGTACGGTGCCGTTCCTGACGCATGCCAAGGACAGAAGCTCTCACACGACTCATCACTGCCGACTGACCCCTGGCTGATGGCCTGTCCACCAGCTTCGGCCTCCACAGAGTGGCTCCCGGCCCCTGCCCTTCCCAGCCCCTCACGGGAGGATATCACTAAGTCCAGCCACAGTCAGGGGTGGTCTTCTTGAGGGAGGAGCTGTCTCCATAAACGATTTGAATTCTTCAGGAGTTCTGCCTATCCTCTCCCGTTCATTTATTCAGTGAGGTCTCATGGGTATTTATACTTTGAATTATAAAGTATAATTTGAATTATAACCCAGAACTGTGTCATTTATTTTTTCACTCAGATGGCTACAGGTTTGGCCACCCTTTTGTTCTCTGAGCGCTTCCTCACTTCCTGGCACTGGGAGGGGCTCCAGGCTCCTCTTCACAGGGATCAGGCCAGGATCCAGATGCCCGGTGTGCTAACGGTGAGTGGGCTTACTGCTTTCTAGCTGTTTCCAGTGGCCTTTTAAATAAAACATCATTCCAAAGGAAGTGAGATGAAAGGCTGCTAACTCCTGTGGCCTTGGGTTCTCCCCGGCCAGCTGGAGCTCAGTTCTTCTGACCTTGGGTGGAGGAAGTTCTCTGTGGCACCCTCACCCTTTCCCATTTGGGATCCTTTTCTAAACTGGAAGGTGGCAATTGACACATCTGAGCTGGTATGGTGAGGACATGTCATTTCTCCAGGGCACCAACCTGAATGTCAGTCCCCGGCACTCCTGGGGTTTCTAGAGTTCCTTCATTTGTCCATTCTTCCACAACCATCATTACTCAGCACATCCCTCCACTGAAGACCCTCTCAGTGGGTCTTTGTGCAGTGGATTTGATGCTGAGGGTGCAAAGGCACACCCAGGGAGGGGGCAAGAGGGCATGCCGAGGATCACTTGGGCTCTACTGCATTCAGTGTCAGGGTGATGAAGGGCTCCCTGGACTGGCTCCACCAGTAGCCATGCAGGATCTGGGTGGTGTGGGGCCCACGCATGCTGTGAGAGAGAGAGGTGCTGGTGGGCCAGGGCACAGGGAGGGCGGGCAAGGGGACCCGCTGCTGACCAGATGAGAAGCTCCTCCTTCGGGAACTGCTCCCTCCCCTGGGCTCCACATCTCAGGATCCTCTATCCTGACACCATTAGGGATATGTGTGCCATAGGGTCGGAAAGCCCGGCTGTCAGGCTTACACAACAAGCCTCAGTGTCCAGAGCTCATACGCTCCACGTCTTTCTTTTTCCCCTGCCCTTGTCAGGTTTTCCCCTGTGCTGTTTGCCTTGGGTTTCCTGGGCTCCAGCTCTAAGTGCCACATAGGTGGGGCTAGTGTGAGGAGTGGGCAGGCTCCTCACTGGGGAAGGGAAACGACCCCAGCCTCCTGCGGGACAGAGCCCAGTCCCATTTGGGAAGAAACAGGGTCAGCAACCCTCCTGTTCTAAACCGGGGGAGAGAATTGAGAAGCTGTGCAGTGGCTCCTGCTGGAGCCTCAGCTCTGGGGCAAAGCATCCCAGCCGGAGGTAGCGAGCCCTCAATAGCTCCCTGGTCCTCTTCAGCGAACACTTGTTGGCCCAGCCACTGGGAGGCAGTCATTGGCCATCAGCCTCCTTCGGGGACAACCCTGCCAGCAAAGATGGCCTTGTCTGAGGTTGCCCCCTCCCTGGGATAACCCGCATCCCGTGTGGGCCAGGGCAGTTCCAGCACTCCTGGTCAGCCTGGCTCACAGCCTCGCCACCCATTCATTTCACCTTCCTCCCCTTGCTCAGGCCCCTATTTCAGAGCCCCTCTCTGGGGACCTCACCAGCGGCATGGAGAGCTCATCTGTGTCCAGGCAGTGGGCTCCTGAGTGTGATTGAGACCTCGTTGAGGAAGTTGGTGTGCATGTGTATTTTGGGGGAGAGGATGCCAACTTCCACAGACTCCTGAAATCCTATGGGGTACAGACAAGGCAAGGTGTTGGGTTGTGGATACGGATTTGTGTGTTTGGCAGAGCAGGACAGGGAGGAGGGGGATCTGTCCCAGAGAGGCCTTGGGGGCATGGTATCTTGCACCACCCAGGCTTGTGTGCCCCAAATTCCATGCCACAACTTCCCCACAGCATTGAGGGGCCAGGGAACAACATCTTCTGTCAAGTCTCCTGCTGCCCCTTTCAGCAGCTCTTGGGAAAATACTAATTTTCAGTGTAAGGAAAAAGAAAAAATATCCACGTTATTGTCCACATGCTTCCTTTGGTCTGTGGATGTGAAATGGTCAGAAGAACATCTTCATGACAATGACAAGCTTCCAGTAAGTTCTTTCAGAACTCCAGGCTGCAAGGAGCAAGAATGAGGCAGCAGACAGCAGTTCAGAGGGATGAGGGGGTCAGTGCTTCCTGCCCAGGCCAACTCCTCCCACAGCCTTCACTGCTGAGAAGAGAATGGGCTCCTGGCTTAGGGCTGCTTTTCCTCAGCTAAATTGGTTTGAGACTTCTGTTTTCAGATTTGAGTTATTTTTGGATGGGTACAGATGGAAAAAATATGCACCCCCTTTTCCACACAATTGCCACATGTCCTGTTTTTGTTTAAATTTTTGGAAACTCAAAGTTGCGTCCTGGGAAGTGGGGAGGCCCTGGCCCTGGGAAGGAGCCCTGCTCAGGCCAGGAGTGGGTGCCTGCACTTTGGTGAACTGGGGAACTGGCTGCACCGCTAACAGAGGATGTGCAGGAACACCGGTTGCAGCATGCCTTGTCTCTTCTGTGAATGCTGCAGGACATGTGCAGACAGAAGGGAACTGTTTGCATGAACAGGAGCCAAGTCACTACAGTCCCAGAAATGAGGGTTGGCCAGCTGGCAAGGGACATCTGGGTTGTTAGGATGGTCTGGCTTTGAGGGGAGTGATATGAGGATAGAGATTTTAGGAGGGGCAACCTGATAGGGACGAAGAGCCCCAGTTTCTCAGTGGTGAGATCTGGGCAAACTCATTAGCTCAGTTCCTGGCTGTGGGTCTGAGGGTGCACCTCTAGTCTAGGGGGAGAGGTGTTCAAGCAAAGAGAAACTCAGCACAGTTGTGTGGGATGGGTGGGTGGAGCAGGGCCACTGGGAGATGGTGAGAGTGGCTTGCTGGCCAGGTGGTTCTAGGTTCTTACCAAGTTATGTCACTGACTGGTTAAGTGACTTTGGGTGAGTTGCCTAGGAATTCAGCCTGTCCCCCTATCAGTAAAGGGTATAGTAAGAGTACCAGGCTCACCCCCACTTAGGGACAGCAGGCTGTGAATTCTTTCATGCCTTCCTTGAGGCTCCTGTCCAGGTGGCAGTCCCTGCCTTACCTCAGCAGTTACCCTGCAGGGGGCAGGGGGAAGAGGTCTTCTAGAAGGCAAGCAAAATGTCTGCTCCATTTCCCAGGCCTGGGGCTCAGTGCCAGGAAGCCTCTGCCTCAGGGAATGAATGCCCAGCTCAGTCTGAGGACCACAGTCATGTGCTTTTGACTTCTTGAGAAGTTCCACTACCCTCTGGAGCATTGCTGGGTTCCTCAAGTCATTCTGAAAAGGTGTGGCTGGTAGCAGTGGCATCTGAGTGGGGCTGGGCCTCTGTTCTTGGTGATGAAAAGTGGGGTTTCTGCATGTGTCTCCCCAGACCCACTTTGGACCCAGGGCCTTCAGGTTTCTGAAAGCAACTTTAAAGTCCTTCCGGGGATAATTTGTTCCTCTGTTTCTCCACTGTTCCTGCCCAGTCCTGTTCTCCTTGCTCCCTGCAGGGCAGGACCCTGGGGGCAGGGACAGTTCCGGGTAACAGCAGTCCAAGACATGCCCAGCCCTGCTCCAGCTGGGATTCTGAGCTCTTGGTAAGGGCGGCATATACAAGCCATGACCCTGTCCTGTGGGCCCTAGGGTGGGATGCTTTCCCACAGATGTCTTCCTTGTGTCGGGGGCTCCTTAATTCCTCAGGATAGTGTTGATAAAACCATTCTTTTGTATGTGACAAATAGCACGTCTACTTCTGCAGAAGGGCTGGTGTTTTACATGATTTTTAAGAGCATGTGTCCATTTCCCAGATTCCACCAATGGGAGAACTGAGGCAGAGGCTGACCCAGGGCCATCCGGGTCTTGACATTGCCAGAGTCTCTCTGTCCTTCCTTCTCCCAGCACCCCTCTGCCTGGGGCCCTCTCTCCTGTTTGGTGCTGGCCTGCCAACAGCCTGCTCATTTCAAGAAGTCCTGTGACTTCTAAAGTCTTCCCTAACCCCCTTCCTCCATTGGCCAGACCCTGTGGGGTTTCTAAAGAAAAGCACCCTGGGCTTTCCTAACCCGGCTGCACTGCCTCCCTTTGCACCACCCCGACTGGACAGTAAGCCGCAGGTGGGCAGGGAGGGGTTCCTGAGGGCACCGTAATCACAGCGCAGGATGAGTGAATGAATGCGTGAGCGAATGAATGAATGAACCTGTTTTGCCGAAACCAGGACTGGGACCGTCCCGCCGGGACCTGCTAGCGACTTGAACGCTTGGGGCCCGGGTGGCCAGCGGTTCACCCACTCCGGCCCCGCGGACCTGCGCGGAGGCCGCCCGGAGCGCGCCGCGCCATTGGGGCGACGAGGCCGGGAGAGCGGCCGGCCGGCCCCGCGGTGGCGATTGCCCGCGCCGCCTCGAGGGGGCCCTGCGGCGGGCGCGGCCGCGAGCCAGGGGGACGGCCCGCCGCGCGCGGCTGCGCTGCTCCGCGCCTGGCCTGCTCGGCCCTCGCCCCGCGGGACCCGCCGCCGCTCGCCCAGGTACGGGGGCCGCGCCGCCGCCTCTTTGTCTCGGCCCCGCGCCGGCGTCTGCGTCCTGGGCGCGGGGAGGGCTCGGGGCGCGGAGACGGGAGCTCGGCCGGGGGCCGGGGACCGGGGCGCGGGGCTGCGGGGGCACCGGGAGCGCGAGGACGGAGCTCGGCCGGGGGTCGGGGACCCGGGCGCGGTGACCGCGGGGCGTTGTGGCGGCGGCGCCCGGCGGTCTTGCTCTCCCGAGCGGTCCGGGGCCTCGGGCAGAGCCGGCCCTCCTCCCGCTCTCCGCAGGCAGGCTCGGCGGCGTCCGTCTCTCCCCGCGCCAGCCGTGGGCAGGAGGCGGGGGTCCCTTAGAGCTGCCTGCCTTCCTTCTGAAGGAGCGGGAACCGGGCGGGCTGGGGGGTCCTGGGCCATCTGTGACACGTGCCTCCCGTGTGTGACACGCCGAGACGGCGAGACGGGAGTCCCTGTGCGGGGCCGCACCGTGCCGGGCCGGTCAGTGGGGGCTTTGCTCGAAGTGACTCGAAATGGTCTGTGTGGTGGGAAGGGACTCGAGAACTCTTCAGACGGTGCCCGCGAGTGCCCCCATTCTCCACGGAGGTTAAAGGAATACAGGCGCCCTGGGGGGTGCGGCCCCCCACCCTGAGGGTGTCCCAGTTCCTCCACACATTTGGACTTTCTGGCCCTTTACCCCCATTTTCCTCTCATGTTTTCATTCTTTGTATCGTGGATGCATGGTCATCAGGGACACTCTTAGAATACCCTGAAAATAGGAATGGAAAAGCTAGGACTGCATTATTATCGTGTGGCCCTTCGGAATAACCGTTTTGACATGTTGGTGTATTTGGTCTGTGCTGAAGTGCTGTCGTTCTTTGCCTTTAGAAAGAGATTTGTGTGTCCTTGTGACTCCCTTCTTCAGGGCCTGGGAGGTTATGTTTGCAAATCAATCAACAAGTATTAAGAAAGGCGTTCTGAGCAGAGGTGGGAGCCACTGCAGCTGGAGAGTGGAGGGACCTCTTGCACGCGGAGCTTGGGGAGCTGCCGGGAGGCCTGACTCGTGACCTCAAAGGCAAAGTCCTAGAAGTCTTACTTTGTAATATTTCCGAGTAATAATGGCTTCAGAGACAAAGTACTAGCGAGGTAATAAGACTGCTTAGAGCCTGCTTGTGCTAAATGCTTGGCAGGCATTCTTTGTACCTCAGCCAAACAACAACCTTGGAGGGGCTGGGATTACAGCTGCATTTTACACATGTGCGGAGGGAGGCAAAGAAAGGCTGAGTATCTCACCCAAGTTGAAGAAACTGGATGGTGCAGCCTGGGTTCGCGGGCGGTGGGACTCCAGGGCCACTGGCTGCTGCATGCCTGGCTGTTGAGTGGATGCACCTCCTGACAGCAAATTCCTCAGCTGAGGTGCCAAAGTTCTTAGCAGCGCCACTGAGTTGTTTCTTTACAAACCTCCCAGAAGGGAGAAAGAGCAGGGGCCTCAGGGAACTGTGCTCCTGGACGCACATTGACTGGCTTTTACAGAGTGTACCTTTGGCACCTAATGGGTTTAAATGGAGCTTCTTGCAAATATGACCCTGGGTGCTAAAGGTCATGAAGTCAAAGTGTGCTCCTGGGCTGCAGATGTTGTTGATGGGAATAAAACGGCCTGGGAAGCAGACAGAGAGGCAACAAAAGTGAAGGGAGAGACCAAGATTTCTGACCTGCCATCCAGCCCATTTTATACATGAGTAAATTTGTCAAAGGGCAAAGCAGTTAGGGATCTGGGTTAGACCCAGTTCTCTGGCCTTCTCTGCCTGCTCCTTCTCGACGATAAAATGGGCATGACCCACCCCCACATTGGGGGAAAGCCCTTTGTTCCCTCCCGCCCCCACCCCCAGTCACCCCTCTGTGGGGGAGGTGCAGGGCATTCCTGCCCAGGAACCAGCCTGAACCCGACCACCTCTGCAGCCACAGAAGGTTTCTATTGTATCCCTGTCACTTGGTGGGTCCTCAGCTCCCTTGCAGGGTCTCCGAGCGCTGGCTTTTCTTTTGGAGAGGCCCCTGTTTTGTGGCTGGATCTAAAGAGTCTGCTCCTGAAGGCAGGAGCTGGGGTGGGGTGGGGTCCAGGAGGAGCACCAGCCTGATAGGACCCAGCAAACATGGGGGTCACTGGTGACCTAGAACTAGACTCATCCTTCCAGAGGCCTTTGCAGTCATCTCTGTTGATTCAGGAAAAGGGGTTCTGGTTAGTTGATTAGATAAGTAGGTGACTGGTTAGTTTAGAGCTATTTGTCCCTGGCAGTTAGCAAGTGTTAAAACCATTTGTGTCTTCCTAATGTCTGGGCCTTATGTACTGTTGTGGCAGTAGAAATAGTTCCTTTTATCCTCTGGCTAAGCAGAGCAGGTGCAAGGGTGGTCCTCTCAGGGGTGTCTGTGTGGAACCAGCACTGAAACCCTGACTGTCCCGCCGGGAGGATGTACAGTTCCATGCTGACTTCCTGCCATCACGTCCATCAAACTGCTGCTGAGCAGGAGCTAATGCCTCAGGTTTGGAAAATGTTTCGAATCTTCTAGCCTGTTGAGTCCTCAGAACTGGCTGATGTGCCATTCTATCACTGTGAGCCAGCCTATGTGGGAACAGTTACTTCCTCAATGTCTATCCCTGTCCTATAAAAGCAGAAAACTAGAATCTCCAGGTTTCTAGAATTCTTTGCACTCTGCTTTCCAGGAATGTGTTTGGGTGAATCCCCACCATTTCAGTGCCAGCCAGTGGGGTGTCTATTGTGTCCATGGGACAGGAATGCCCTCCTTCAGGGACATCTTGATCTCCTTCTTGTGCACTTCAGGACATCTGGAATCCCACAGTGTGCCTGGCCCTGGTGCAGCCCTCCTAAGTGTCCCCTTCCTTGTGCCCCAGAACCCTGATTGGGGCTGCCTCTGCTGATAGGAAGGCCAGTGAAGGCTAGGGACACCCCTGCTGGTGTCACCTTAGGAGCTGTCAGAATGCCCCACTGTGTCACTGAGGGGCTCATGGTCATCAGTGGCATGCCTGGACACTTACAAAGAGTTATGTTAACGTTTTTAGAAGAAGGCAGTGATCTGATATTAATATGCTTTTTCCCAAGTGGGTTACATTAATGAAAAATTTCTGTTTCAGGAGTCCATGTCAGTGATCAGAAGAATTCCCCCAAGTGGAGCAGGCCCTGGGCATGCCAGGGAGGCACTCCTTTGAGCTACCAGCTCTGGGAGAGAAACCTCTTTCCACTGGGGTTCCGTGGCTCTGCTAAGCATCCCTGGGCTGGGTGGGGAGACCTAAGAGCCCTCCATGAGCATGACCCCCTGTTCCCAGGCTAGTAGCCTTGCAGGAAAAATGCCTTAGCTGTGCATATTACTCACACTGGTGCAGGGCGTTTGCTTCACCCAACTTCTCAAGAAACAGCTTTTGTCACTGTCTTCTGGGGTTGGGTACCGGGATGCATTGAGCTTACATAACTTGCCCAGGGTGGGCTGGGGCTGGCTGGAACCCAGGTCTGTTTGGGTTAGAGCATGTGCCTGGAGGTTGCTCAGAAAAGGTGAATGTCCCCCTCAGTCACCAGGGTCTTGGCTTGGGAGTGGATAGGGTGGTGTGGTGCTGAGTGGGGTTCTGGGTCAGAACCCAGTTCCCTCTGCAATGCTGGGTCTTCTTGCCAAGACCAGCGGTCTCCACATGGGGGCCGGTGAAGGCCGCAGCTGGCTAGGGTCCCAGCCATAGCTGCTTCCTCAGACAGGCAGCCTTCACCTTTCCTTCTCTCCTGACTTCCTCCTCAGCTCTAATCATGGAGTATGGCGAGCTGCCTGTTTTCCTGTTCCTCTCCTTTGGGCATAATAACACTCAGTGCACCCTCGGCAGTCCTGGCTTTGTTTGTAGGATGTAGAAAGTATCTGTAGGTGTCCATATTCTGGCTTCTCAACTGGCAAACAGTTGGTGCCACTCCAGGCTGCACTGCATGGGCACCAGGGACCCTCCAGGTGGGTGAAAGGGTCTCACCTCCTTTCACTGTGTCTCGGTGGCATCAATGGGGTGTGACCTGGAGCCTCTGGAGTGGACATTTTCCAAAACTGTTTGTGAACCATGAAAACCTGAGGTTTTGAGTACATAGGAATGAAACAGTTGCAGCAGTGAAAGAAAGCAAACGCTCTTGAGAAGAGGCTGAGGGAAAAGCCACTTGGCGTGGCCTGCAAGGGCCTTTCTGTTCACAGAAGAGGCACCGCACCCCGGGCACTCGGGCAGCCGGCTCATCGCGTTGGAAACAAGATTGAGGCCTCAGCTCCCTGCTTCCCCAGGACACAGCTGCAGTGTGTTGCATCCCACTCACAGTACAGAAGTGAGGGAGCAGGCCCACATCTGGCCATGCTGAGTAGCCCTGGGGCCAGACTGGGCCATTAGTGGGGGCGCCTGTGTTCTGTACACATTCCTTTAAGAGCTGCGTTGGGTCCAGGAACAAAAGGGCTCCATTGACTGGGTCCTGGCGCTCTCCACTTGTAATCCATCACCTTTCCCAGAGGTTTCCTGAGCGCTCACCCCCTCCCCACCGGTGCTTTTGGACGCAGATCAAAGGTAAGTTCAGGCAGCATGCTGGGAGGAAAAAATCTGGGCTCTGGCAGCCACAAGCCTGGAGTCAAGCTGCCCTTTGATGACTGTCCTCAGGGTTCCCCCTGCAGGCTGGGGATATTGGTGTCCTCTGGGGGGCTCACACCAGCGTCCCATGGTGGTGTTTTGTATGCCTGTAGGGTTGCCGCTTGGCCTGGGTGTCCCTCCCTGCCTGTGGCTCCAGGGCCACTGTTGCTCTGGGTCTGCTAGATTTCCATACCCAGCTCTCCTGCCCAAACACCACTTCCCTGTTCCTGCAGGCGCTATCTGATCACCCTGTGGGCAAACTGTGTGGGAACAGGAGGAGGTGGTAGGGACACTGGAGTTTGCCCAATGATCTGAGTGGGACAGGTGTGTCTTCAGTTCATTTATGGAAAGATCTGGAGCGCCAGCAGTGGGGGTGAAGGAAAAGGGGCCTATATCTGCCTGTTTCATCTGAACTAAGGGCTGAGTGAGATGGGAGGCCTCCCAGCTGGTTGGGCGGGCATTGCCTCTTGTCCTGGGTCCAGAAGGGAAGAGCACATTTGTCATTCATATTGGTCATAGTGTAAGGACAGATTCCAGGTAATGGACATGTCTTGTTTCCCAAATCTGTTTTCTGACTCTTTTTCTACAAAATAATTTTCATGGGCTCTGTGCCTTCTGTAGATTTGGAAAAGAGAAAAATGCTAAAGGAGTGGGAAAATGGCCTCTACTATCCTCGTCCGCTTGCTCCGTGCCAGTTGCTCGAAGTCACAGGTATTATTTTTTGTGCCCTGCATTTTAGCTTCAGTGTAGATTCCCTGCCTGTAATGACCTCTGCACATGCACAAATGCTGATGACAGTGCAGTGCCTGCTGTGTAGACATACGGCGGTGTTCCTGAGGACTGTTTGTCCTCTGGTCAAGGACAGCCCGTGTGCATCCTCACATGGAGATGGTTGGGCCAGTCATGCTCCTGAAAGGACTTGTAAGACTGACTGAGGTCAAAGAACATGAACTGTTGTTTTTATTGTGGTAACAGGCATACAACATATTTACCATTTTAATCAGGTTTAAGTGTACAGTTCAGTGGTGTTAAGTACTTCATATTGTGCAAACATTCCACCATCCACACACAGCACTCTTCATTTTGTAAAACTGAAACTCTGTCCCCATTAAACACAGACTCCCATCACCCCCGCCCCCCAGGCTGGCGCCCACTCTTCTGCTTTCTGTTCCTGTAAATCTGACTCTTCTGGGTGCCTTGCAGAAGTGGATCTGCACACACAGTATATGTGTTCTTCTGTGACTGGCTTTGCTTTTTTTTCACTCAGCATAATATCCTCAAGGTTCACCGACGTAGCTGGTGTCAGAATCCCATTCCTTTTTAAGTCCGGATACTCTTCCATTGCCTGGACACAACACATTTTGTTTATCTGTTGATGGACCCATGGGCTATGTCCACAGTTTGGCTATCATGAATAATGAATAACGGTGCCATGAACTTGGGTGTACATGTATCTGTTTGAGTCCCTACTTTCAATTCTTTTGGGCATGTACCCAGAAGTGGACACTGACTTTTGGAAGTCCCTTGATAGATGTGGTCAGATTGCAGTTGAGAACCCACTCGTCAGATCCTGTTGATGTCCCCGCCCGGTGTCCCTGAACACTGGCTGGGCTAGTGCCCAGGGAAGAAACCAGGCCTGCAGGAAAAGGAAGAGGGACTTCTTCCTGAGCTATTTTGACAGATTGTGTAAAACTCAGTGATTAATGGGATGAGAAAGCAGGAAGAATGTCTTTCATTAAAAAAAAAAAAAGAGCCTTTGGGGTTGCTTGGTTTTATTTTCAATTAAAAGGGTCTGAGTCTGTTTCTGGAGAATGGTTTTAATTTGGATGAATGGTTCAGTCTGGGAATCGCACGCCAAAGCCTATGATCTCCGAGGGCCATTTCTCAGGGTCTCTGTGGGTGCCTCTCTGAGGGACCCACACAGACCTGGGTCCTGCCTTGGTTTGGCTGTGGTGAAATGGCAGTGAAGGTGCCATGCCTGCAAAGGAGGCAGCACTTCTGATGGGCCCACAGGGGCTGCCGGCCAGTCTACTGGATGCTGGTTAATTTTTATCCTCCAAGAATGTGTTCCGGTCTCAAGTCTGGAATGCCTATGGGCAGGCCCTCCTCTGCCCCCTTGAAACACAGTGGACCAGAATTCCTGGCACCTTTTGCAATGAGGGTATTGGCAGCGCTGGTCAGGTTTGGAGGATGCCATGGGGGAGACATCCATCTGAGCCCCCCTACTGATGGAGGCTTTTAGGGCCAGGCAGACTGCCCGCCTTGCCCAGGGCTGTCTCCCAGCTGCTTGTTGTGACTACTCCAAAGGGGATGTGGGGCTGAAGGAGGCCAGGAGGAGGTCCTGGGGGCTCTCTGGGAAGGAGGCACTGCAAAGGTGCAGGTCTTGGCAGGAGCTGCCTGCTGCATTCGTTGAGCAGTGAAGGGCTGGAGGAAGGCAGAGGGACTAAAGCACACATGTGGGGCCTTCCACTGCTCAAGTGGGAAAGCCCCAGGCCTTTAAACAATGGGGGCTGCCCTGTGCTGCTGACATGGGAGGGACACCGAGCCCACACTGGAGTGTCAGTGCCCAGTGCAGGGGGAGGCCGCTCGTAGGAAGTGCTGGCTGCGGGTTGTGCAGCCAGGAGGCATTCAGCCCCCTGCACTGGAGGTGAGACCCTGAGGCCCAGGATGAGAGGTGCCTCAGGCTGCAGGACCGACAAGTGTTGCCCGCCCCAGCCCTGCGTTGCTGGCCTCCCAGACCTCGGCATTGCCTGCCTGCAAGGCTGCAGCTTAACCAGACGAGGCTGATGGGCTTTGGGTGAGATGTGGGGCAACCATGGAGTTGATTTCTCTTGCCCTTTTCCCCCTGCCCATGGAATAGGAACGGCCAAAGTGCAGTCATCCTTAAGCACATCCTACAGCATTGTTTGTTGCCAGATGCTTTCCCAAGGCAGAGGATGTTTACACACTTGCACGAGGCCCCATCTCACTAACAAACAACACTTGTTTCCCTCTTCCCACCAGGTTTTTGCAGTGGGTCAGTGTCAGAATGTCTGTGTGCTTTCCCGCTGATGCTCTCCCCACACCCATCCTATCCCAGGCATCTCCCGTGCTTCAGCACTGGCTGCTCCATTATGACTGGAGGCCACTGGTCCCGTGGTAGCCGCACACATGCTGTATGGACAAGCCCAGCCACGGGCCAGCTGTTTGTGAGCAAATGATGCTCACTTTCTGTTAGACTGCTGCCCTCAGAAAGCACGGAGTCCACGTGGGCTGCACCTTGGACTTTGCATGAAGCCCACTGGGAGGCTGTGCAGGCCTAGGCGGGGCAGGCTACCAGGCCCGGTGGGGAGTGCAGGGGAGAGTGCAGCCTTCCCATCAGGTCCCTACACACAGGCTTAGGTCTGCCGCCTGTGGGCCTGGCACCGCTGTGTTGCTGTCCTTCTCCCTGAGTCTTAGTGCCCAAGACTCTGGGCTAGTGTCCAGCTAAAACCTGTTGGGACAGAGCTCAGCTCTTCACCAGAATGTTCCAGTGGGGTCCAGACAGGAGCAGCTTCCAGGGTCCATTGCCAGAACCAGCTGGGGAATGGGTGGGAGATGACAGGGGCTTCTGCCTACCCGTCTCTTGTCTGCCCTCCCCTGACCCCTGGGCTTACTGCCTTCCTTCCATTTGTTCCCACTGATTGTTTCCGTGGTGTTCTGCCTGGCGTCAGATTCCTGGGCTTTGAGGACAGGAGCTTCTCCATGTCCTGGGGTACCAGATGGTGTTGAGCAAAGGGGGCCCCTGGGCTGGGTGCTGCTAGGGACCTGCAGTCCTGCCTGTTTGCTTTGCTGGTGGGTGGAGAGGGGTGGGGTCTGGTGACCAACATGCCCTGGGGCCCAGCGCTGCTTCTCTGTGTGACCCTAGGGTGGTTAGTGGGCTTCTCTGCCCTTGCTGCTGCACACAAGGTTGGTAGTAAGGACCTCACGGGGTTGGTAGGGGCTCATGGTGTCATCATGTACCTCAGTTCCTCTTGCTTCACACTCAGGGTCCCTGTCCTACCCTTCTTTTCATCTGCACTTACTTGAGGAACTAAGGAGCCATGCAGTCCCCTCCCAAGACAGACCTCCTGGGAAGGTGGTGGACTGTGGGCCACTGAGGTCTGGATAGGACCCTGACAGCACAGCCCCTTGCTGTCCTTCCTGTTAGCATGACCTTCATCCTCTGATAAACTCTGGGGCTGGGCTGTTTACACTTGGATGCTATCTCTCCGCTAAAATCTGAGCTTTCCAAGGACAGAACCCAGGCTTCTTTTATTTTTGTACTATGGGCGCTCTGGAAGGAGTCTAGTTAGCCCTGTGGCCTTGATCAAGGCGTTAGTCACCAGGAGCCCTGTGTCCTTGGAAAGTCGGGTGCTGCCTACTGACCTGAAGCGTGTCTGGCCTCCTCACCATGGGGGAGGCGACTCCCCATCCAGGTGGACGTGGCTGCGGTGGAAGCAGATTTTTCCCCAGAAGGGAGGGAGATACACGTCCCAGGCTGCCATTGATTTTTCCAAGGGCCACCATTTTCCTCTTTCTGATAGTTTTGCTTTGCAAATTACCTCATTAAACCTCAGAGGATGGCAGTTATCTCCCAGACTTGAAAGTCTAGCCCACTGTTGTTATTTCCTTGGAAAATAGTCACTCTCCAAGTTGTTATTTATTGAAAGTTGATGATAAGAGCCTGCTAGGAAACCCACAAGGGCTGCCCTACAAAAGCTGTGGGTACAAAACTGTTACTTTACTGTCCATGTAGCACAAAAGAATATTCTTCTTGGACAGAGTATGTTGTGAGGTTTCCTTGAAACCCACACTGTAAAATGCAAGAATTATTTCCTTGGTCTCTATGCTCAGAATGGATTCCGGTCTGATGCAGACCCACCACCCATGTGACACCTCTTGTCTGATATGTAAGCAAAGGTTCTGTTCTTAAAAGACTTTGGCAACCCGTGGCCTTGTGCTGGGAGGATCCCCTCTCATGTATCTGATCTCTGCAGGCACTATGGATCCTGTCCACAAATTATTTCGCTGGGACTGAATGCATCTCCCAAACTGGCCCTGTTGTGGGGCAGCGTTTGCGTCAGTGGTGTGTAGGCTGGCAGCTCTCACCTCAGCTACTGCCCGTGCTCCTCCGCGGGCAGCAGCCCATGCGGCATGGGAACCGGGTGGTGCCTGGCCTTGGCTCAGAGGAGGTCTGAGGCCCAGTGCATGCACACAACGCTGCACCCACCTCTGTCCCCATAATGCACTGTGCTGTCCCCTACCTCAGGATGCAAAGCAGCGTCACCTCACAAACCTCCTGCTTGTCTCCAAGAATAAAAGGGTTGCATCCGAGGGTGATGGAGGCAGCTGGGAGGAGGGTTGCTGGAATTACTGACTGTGTGTGAGGCCTGGGAGGCTCCTTTGTTCATTCACTCACTTGCTCACAGTCACTGCTTTCACGTAGCCACCATTTATTGAGTGCCAGCTGTGCCCCAGATACATTAATTCCTCAAACCCTGAGGAGAACTAGGGGCTGCAGGGTGCAGGGTTTCCAGATTGCACATCTCAGACCCAGGACCTGCTGCTCCTCTCTGGCATGCTTCAGAGGGGGTTCTGAAGACCTGTGGTCAGAGTGAGGATCCTGGCAACCTGAAGTTAGGGTTGGGGGGGTCCTGAAGACCTCTTGGTTAGAGGTTGGGGGATCCTGAGGAGTATGGGCTCAGGAAAGGGGTCCTGAGGACCTGGAGTCAGTGTAGGGGGCCCTGAGGGTCTGAGGTCAGAGTGGGGGTCCTGAGGATCCCAGGGCCACGGCTGAGGGGGGGGTTCCTGAGTACTGTGGGGTCAGGATAAGGGTCCTGAGGACCTAGGGTCAGGGTGAGGGGGTATCTCCATCACTGCCCTCATGATACCCATCTCTAGTTAGTTTTTTACAACCTATCTGGTATTGAATTCTCACTGTGTCATTTTGGGATCGATGTGACATCTGCTAGGGGGTTGCTATCTTGGGGCCAAGGGGAGCCCCTGGCTCCTGTGTGCGAGACTTTTTGCCATCAGTCAGGACCCTGGGAAGTTAACACAGGCCAAAACTTATGCTTTAGTGTAAAATTATAAGAAGACTGCAAATGAAGTAAAGACAAACTTGCTGGATAGTTATTAACACTGTTTTTCACTTAAACTTTTTCAGGAAAATGTTCACATTTTCAGGAAATTAGAAAGAATAGACATATATGCCTGAATGAACACTTGCATACCCTTCATCAAGATTTGCTGTTTTTTCCCTCCATTTTGCCACATTTGTGTTATTTCTGTATTTTTAATTTGGGAATAAGTTGTACACATCATGAACTACACCCATGAATACTTCAGCCTGCATTTCCTGAGAATAAGGACATTTTTCCCCATCCATCAACATCCAGACTATATTCACACTAACACATATAATATTGCAAAAAGAAAAAAAAAAGGAATGTAAAGGAATGTAATACTGCTTTGGTGACATCAGCTAATGTTCAGTCCTTCCTTGAATGTTCCCAGTTGGCCCCCTAAGGGGTTTGTCACCCCACAGTAATCTGCTCGGAATCCCATCATGCTTTATGTGGCACACTTGATGATTAGGTCTCTGTGCTCTGAAAGTGGGAGCAGGCCCCCACTATCTTTGTTTTAATATTGCTATTTTTATGCTTTTTGTTTTTTACTTCAGAAGACTTTATGTTAAATTTTTTGAGATAATTTTCAGGCAGTTGTAAGAAACAGTACAGAGAGATCCTTGTACTCTAGACCCAGTTTCCTCCTATGGAAACGCCCTGAAAACTGCAGGCAATATCACAACTAGCATGTTGACATTGATAGAGTCAAGATACAGAACATTCCTTCCCCACAGGGGTCCCTCATCTACCTCTACTTCCTCCCCTGCCCCCCTTCTTAACCCGGGCAACCAGTAATCTGTTCTGCATTCCTGTAGTTTTGTTGTTTGAAGAAGGTTCTATAAGTGGAATCATATGATACGTAGACCCTTGGGATCGGGGTCTTCCACTCGGTGTAATCCTCTAGAGACCATCCAGACAGCATTGCTATATCCACAGTCCTTTCCCTGTCATGGGTGAGTACCATTCTCTGCAGGGAAGAACTGCTGCTAGTTCTTGAAGGACATTGTTACCAACTGAGTCTCCAATCCATGAGCATGGTATGTTTCTTCAGTTGTTTACATCTTTGCTTTCTTTCATCAGTATTGTGTGGCTTTCAGCATATAGGCCCAGCCCTGTGTATCTCTGTTAGATTAACACCCAAATATTTATTTATTTATTTTTATGAGCAATTGTAAATGGTATTATATTTTTCATTCTGATATCCATATAGTTACTGCCAGCTCATAGAAATTCAATTGGCTTTTGTATGTTTATGTTGTGTCCTGTGACCTTGGTAAAATAACTTCAGTAGTTCTAGGAGTTTTGTTTCATAGATTCCATGGGATTGTCTGTGTTGACATTCATGTCCTCTGAGCATAGGGATGGCTTTATTTTTTTTGTTGCATTGACTATCTGAAGAGCCCAGGGCAGTTTTCTCATAGGATATCCCACAGTCTAGATTTGTCCAGTTCTCTTCTAATCGTCAGATTCAGAATGGGGTACTTGTGAGGTGGGGTACCTCTGCTTGCCTCATCAAGAGGTGGGGTGTCTGTTGTCTCACTCTTGGCTGCCAAGCCTGGTCATATGTTAATTGACCATATATGTTTGGGTTAATGTCTGGAGTCTCTATTCTGTTCCACTGGTCTGTGGCTCTGTTCTTGCGCCAGTACCAAATTGTCTTGATTACTGTGGCTTTGTAGTAGAGCTTGAAGTTTGGGAGCAAGACCCCCCCTCCCCCACTTTATTCTTCCTTCTCAGGATTGCTTTGGCTATTCAGGGCCCTTTGGGGTTCCATATGAATTTTTGAACTATTTGTTCCAGTTTGTTGAAGAATGCTGTTGGTAGTTTGATAGGGATTGCATTGAATCTGTAGATTGCTTTAGGCAGGATGGCCATTTTGACTATATTAATTCTTCCTAGCCAAGAGCTTGGGATGAGTTTCCATTTGTTAGTGTCCTCTTTAATTTCTCTTAAGAGTGTCTTATAGTTTTCAGGGTATAGGTCTTTCACTTCCTTGGTTAGGTTTATTCCTAGGTATTTTATTTTTTTTGATGCAATTGTTAATGGTTCATTAACTTTTGATATTTTAATTATAATGTGTCTTGGTGTGGATCTCTGTGGATTCATCTTATTTGGGATGCTCTGTGCTTCCTGGACTTGGGTGTCTGTTTCCTTCTCCAGGCTAGGCACATTTTCGGCTATTATTTCTTCAAATAAGTTTTCTGCCCCACCCTCAGGACCCCTGTAATGCAAATGTTATGCTTGATGAGTTGCTTAAGGCCCCCTAAACTATCCTCATTTTTAAAAAATTTCTTTTTTCTTTCTGCTCAGCTTGAGTCCTTCTCTTTATGCTGTCTTCCAGTTTGCTGATCTGTTCTGCATCCTCTAATCTGCTGTTGATTCCCTCTAGTGTTTTGCATTTCAGTTATTGTATTTGTCAGCTCTGACTGCTGCTTTCTTATATTTTCTCGATCTTTATTAAAGTTCTCACTGTGTTCCTACAGTCTTCTCCCAAAGACAGTGGGCATCTTTATGACCATTAGTTTGAACTCCTTATCAGGTAAGTTAGTTATTTCCATTTCATCAGAGTTTTTTTTTTTCTGGGGTTTTATCTTGTTCTTTAGTTTGTAATATATTTATCTATCTCCTCATATTTTGTTTTCTGTGATTTTTCTATGCATTAGACAGAGCAGATACCTCTCCTGGTTTTAAAGTAGTGGCCTTTTGTAGGAATGTCCCCTGTATAGACTGTGTGTCCAGTTGCTTGGGCAGGCTAGGGGGAGCTGGTGGGTGGGGTATGGGGGTCCTGGGATGTGCCCTGTCAGGTCCACCTTGGTGGAGTGGCTAGAACTGGAGCAGGCACAGGCTAGGGGGTCTTGGGCACATCATTCCTGGGTTGCTTTGATGGGTTCAGTGGATCAGATTCAGGCTTTTGGGGAGCACTTGGGTGGGACCCACTGAGGCCACCATGGCATGACAGCTGCTCCTGGACTGGGCATGAGCTGGGGGTGTCCCTAGGTGTGCTATGCCAGGACCTCCCTGGTGGGTTGGCTCTGGCTAGAGGGGGTACAGGGTGTGGGGCTCTGGGGTGTGCTGCATGGGGTCACTTTGGGGGATGGCTGAAGATGGTGTAGGCTGGGTCCCATGGCTCTCTGGGGTGGTCCTAACAGGCCCATTACGTACCTGGACCCTGCTCCTGCCCATGCTAATCAAGGTGGAGAGAAGCCCAGCTCCCTGTCTGCCTGGCAGATGTGCTCATGTTAGTAGACAGGTTTCCTCCACTTATGTTCTTGTTGCCTGTCAACTTCTGGTTTCTGTTGTGCCACCAGGTGGGCAAGCCTCCCATCAAGGGGAGAGAAGTGACCATCCTCTGCTGTCCCCAAACCAGACTGACAGGACTTTCCTGTGAGAACATACTTTCTGATCATTCCTGAGGCCAGACCCCTGTGTGCAGGCCCCCTGCTTTCAGTCAGTCAGGTGGGCACAGCACACCCCCTCAGGAGACAGGCTGACTGTGCAGCCTCACTATAGCTTTGCTCTGTGACCCTGGCCAAGGAACTGACTGCTATGCACCTCTTTCCTCATGGTGGGTGTGTGATGTTTCAGTGAGATCACACAGGAAGGTCTAATGTGAGCATGTGGTCCCTGTGAGCTGACAGTAAGGTGACAAGTCAGTGGTCAGTGACACATCCCTACCCCTGAGTCTCCATTTGTGGTGCGTTGCCCTGGGACCTGAGCCTCTGAGCCACTGCTTAGCACTGGAAAGTCCCTGAAACCCACCAGTGGCAAGTGTTGTGATGCTGCATCTGTGGACCTGGGCAGGGGGACTGCCCCTGTTACTAGAAATCTAAGCGTGGTCCCCAGTATTTCATGTATTTAAGGATACACTCCACATGGGACTTGGAGAGCTCAGCAACAGCCCGTGTGAGTGGAGGCTGTGCGTTTGCTTCTGCCCCAGTGCTTTACTCGGGCTCCCACGGGGGAGTTTGGGCTTGGGGAGGTTTCCATGGTTTTCTTCTACCCCAGTCTATAGATGGGCTTTCAGAGGTTGTGCAAAGCTTCCTGTTGCTCCCTGGTCTTGTACATTACCTCCAACTCCCTAAGGAGGCCCCGTCCGATGCCAGAACTGGGTTTCCTGGCTGGGCATGCATGGGGGGCATGGGGCGGTTGGGCCCATGAGTGAGGCTGTGCCAGCCACCTCTCTGTCCTTCCAATGCAGGGTGCCTAGGAGACCTGATGAGTGAGATTGGGGCAATTCTGCCCCAATTTTTGCAGAAGGAAACAAAACCAGGTGGAATTTGCCAGCAGGTGAAGGTGGAGGTGGGCATCAACCCAAGTTCGTAGATTGAAAGCCGGTACTCTTTTCCTGCCTTGCATCCTCCTGCATTGGGCTCTTTGAAGTTGGGGAAACTGGGGCACCCAGAGTCTGGGAGCATCTTTATGGGTGTGGGACCCTCTACAGACATTGAGTCAGCCTGGGGGTATGCAGGCAAGGAGCTCTGCTTTTTGCTGTTGGCTAAGAAAAGACCCAAGAAACAGGAGGAAGCATTCGTGGCTGGATTGCCTGGAGCTGGCCCGGCCTCTTTGATCCTGTGTGCGCCGGGCCTGCTGTGGCCTGTTACCGGCAGGGCAGCAACTCTATTGCCTTTTATGTTGGGGACCCACGCAGGCCTCTGACAGTGGACGGTCGCTCCCATCTTTCCCGCAGGGGGTGGACTTGTAGGGCCTCATTGATAAGGGTGGGAGGGTCCAGAAGCTGCAGCCAGCAGACGGACAGACAGATGTGTCCTGGGGGCCTGCTCACCGCCCTCCTCCTACTGGGACCTCCTGAAATAGGGCATCCTTCCAGTTTGTAGACTTCCTCTGGAAAATTCCATTGAACATTGGATGCCACCCCTCAGCACATGCCCTGTGACGTTTTGAGTGGTAGAACTGTTTGCTGGAGGGTCTGTATGGAATCCCTACCTCCTCCCACTAAAAGCTGGCAACCATCCCAGCTGTGGTGATGACTAAAAAAAAAGGCTCCTTGTATTTCCAAATGCCCTTGACATCTCGAGTTACGAGTGGGCAGAGAAATGAGTCAGTACTTAAAACAGTGAACTAGGAGGAAAAACATCAGGGTATTCCAAAAGTTGTCAGGTATTTTTTGTAAAACTTTCAGTTATTTATTTAGTTCATGTTTTACTGGACTGCTGGCTAAAAGGTTTTTCTTACTGTGTGTTGCTGTCAAAAGGTTTGATAACTGAATTGGGCATTTGATCATCACACATTGTGGATATTCATTTCCTGTATTTGAAAGATTAAAATGTGGAAGACTTCGGAAAGGCGAGGGTGGACGATTAGCTTAAAATAGCATGTATTTGGGTAACAAGGTGGTTTTGTGGGCTGGGAGCAGGCCGGAGCCTTCATCACGGCCTAGGTGATGGTGCCCCGTTTGTTGAGGGCCCTTCGGCTGTGTTCCTGTTCACTGTTTGGAGACCACCAGAGGATGGCAGTCAGCCTTGTAGATTGTGCTGGAGGACCTTCTAAGCACACGGGGTCCTGTAGTTGGCTCAGGTGTGTCCCAGGTGTGGCCCTGCTGTGGGCCTTCCAGAGGGTCTGGGTCCTCTGTCCTCACCGGCTCGCATGCTGCTCTCCGGAAGCCCTTTTGGCGGTGTCTGCATGGGGACAGCGCCTGGGAGCTGGACCTGCCCCCTTCAGGTGGGAGGCGGAGCCAGCATGGGCGCCTCCCATCCCCGCCAAGCCGAACTTGGGAGGCGTGCTGTGTCTGCTGCGTGTCTGCACCGTGCCACCTCAGAAGTCCCACTGTGGCCCCTCTGGCCTCATTGGGGAGGTGGACTGTGGCTCTGCCTGGCTCTTCTTGGGAAGGGGACTTGGAGGTACACCCATCAGTCAGAGAAGCTGTTTTGTAGCAGGGCCCAATTGTTAGTGTTAAAAAAAAAAAGAAATTCAAGTAAATTAAAGCATAATTGTGCCCTCCTTGGCACGTGGTGCTCAGGATGGGCTGTGAGCACAAAACCTATGTATATGGGGCACAGTGTCCAGCCTTGGTGTCCAGGATGGGGATCTAAGGACAACCTGGGGATATCGTCAGGGTGGCTAACTTCTGTTTTACTAAGTAAACAGAGTTTTTAAGAGATCACATTTGATGTAAAGGTTTCTCTAGAATCTTCTGCAATTGGCAGGTCTTTGAGCAGCATCTGTGGCTGCCTAACAGTCAGTGGGTCTGTTTTACCAAAGGGGGGTCTCAGGGCTCAGGAGGATCCAAACACACGTTACACTCAGAACCACCTACTTGCCACCACATTCATGCATGCACACTGTTTGCATATGCACATGTATTATTTGTGTACAAGCGTATAGCACTGGGTGTATATGTGTACATGTGTGTCTATACATGCATGTACACACAGTGCTGTGTGTATACACATGTATGTGTGTCTATATGTGTACATACATGTGCGCACATTCCTATGTATATTGGTATGCACACACGTGCGTGCCATATGTGTGTGCCTGTGCACATGTGTAGTTGGTTTCTGAAATGGAGGCAGCGAGCAGGTTTTTTGTTTCCTCAGGCAAATTGTTTCTCATGCCTGTTCAGGCGCTGAGCTCCAGACTGCTTCCTGGCTTGGCAAGAACGCGTCTTTAAGTAGTTCTTTTATTTGTCAAACCCTTGTTATTTTGTTAGACTCTATCTTGCAGCCAAAATAGCCTCCAGGGAAAAATAATGAGAAAATAAATGAGTGAGGTGTGTCAGAAGAATGTGCGGGGGATGGGGTGTATGCAAATAAATATGCATGCCTTATTTTTCAGGGTCCATCTAACTTTCTGAAATGCTGGAGGCACTGCAGGGCACCCTACAGTGGGCGTGTAGGGGGCAGGAGTGCCCTGTGGTCCCGGAAAGGTGCCTCCCTCCTGCTCGCCAGCGGCAGTCTTTCCTGGCAGAGATGCACCGTGGAATCTCTGCATAACTGCTGACAGACCATTTGTGTTTTTTTCCCCTTGACGTGCCTTAGCAGAAGTCATTCTTTGTTATTGCATCACCTCTGCAATGTGAGCATTAATGATTATATAATGTCTCCATTTATGGGTTTGCTTACACACTCACCCTTCTTGTGTGTGGGGTGTGCCCCTGTATGGGTGATGGGACCCTGGCAGGACAGAACCACCCCGGCCACACTGAATCCCACTGGTGGCCACCTCTCCCCTGGCACCTGCCACCACAGGGTGCCAGCAACCAGTCACATCGTCCCACGTCAGGGGCTTTTGGTCACAGTTATGTCACCCTTTCCTGCAGTCTCATCAGAGGGCAGCTGGAGGGAACCTTTTAAAACATTTCAAACCACATCATGCTCTTCTTCGCTCAAAACCTCCCGGCTATTTCCATTTCTCTCTGAGCCACAGGCCAAATCTTTACAGTGGCCACAAGGTTGGTCCCTGTGCCATTGCAGAGCTACCACCCTGGGCCATGGACCTGCCATGCTGGTCCCCTTGCGTGGCCCCAGTGTGCTTCTGCTCTGATGTTGCCCTCTCAATCCTGTGTATACAATGTCAAACTGCCTTTGAGAAAGGAATACCCATGTCTCTGGAATGATTTTCTGTCCTTTGCACTTAGCTTTATTTTTCTCTGGAGCAGTTACTGTGTCTTGTACGCCATCTGTTTCCTGCCTGCTTCCCTCACAGTAATGAAAGCTCTGTGAGGGCAGGGACCTTGCCTCAGGCATGCTTCCCAAACCCAGCTGAGGCCAGGAGATCGCTGCCCTGGGCTTGGGCCCTGGGCTCGTCCGTGTGCTGGGTGGCAGAGCCCTTCCTGCTCATCGGGGAGGAGGAGCAGGCCACTCTAAGGAGACGCTTCCTTTAGGGACCAGGCATTGGACGGAATGTTCTGGTGTGCACAGGGGTAGCCCAGGACGCCGAATCATGGCCTGCATCTCTGCTGAATAAGTTTGCTTTCCTGAGCGGGGAAGAGACCTAGGAAATGATGTCAGTTCCCCCGGGGCCCTGCCTGTCCTCCCTCTTTTGGCATGACGCCTTGGGAGTGGGGGAGACCAGTTGGGAATGATAGAAACTTAGATCTTTTTGTCACTTTATTATCACAGGCATTTCTGTGTCAATGAATGTGAATCTGAGTGACATTTTAATGACTGCATAGTGTTATAAATCCCTTTGTATGTGAACGCTGCACGATCACCTAAAGCAAGTTGCTGGATATTTAAACTGTGTCCAGTTTTTCTTGCTGTGCACAATTCTGTGAAGAATGTCATTCCATTCAAGTCTTTACTCACTTGGACGTGTATTGCCTTAGAACACGTTCCGTGATGTGGACTGCAATGCCATGGCTCACATTTGCATGGAGAAGTGTAGATGCTGTTCATATGTGCGTTGCCCTTTGAGACACTGCTTTAATGTGCTGTTGGGCTTCTCGTTCCCTGCCCTGGATGCCCCGCTCTGGGGTAGGGATCCCTGTGGCCTGGCTCCCCTTGCTCTACATGTTTACCTTTGCAAAGGGCAGTGCAGTGAACCCAGCTTGCTCTGTGTTCCTGGCCTTCCTGCTGTGCTGCTGGGCAGGGAGCCCTGTCCCCACTTTCCACATTGGTCCCCCACTGGGTCAGCAGACAGCAGGGCCTTCCCACTGCCAGGCGCTTGGACAGGGATGGGTAAGGACAGATTGAGAGCTCAGGAAGCACTTGGGAAGCACTTAGTGGGTTCTGAGCTCTGGACACCAGCAGACCTCTCGTGTCAGCCTTGATGGGGCTCCACAGGGGAGATCTGTGTTGGCATTTGGGGGTGAACAGCCTCCAAGAGCAAGGCAGGAGGGGAGAGAGAGGAGACCACGGCATGGGGTGGGCACCACAGTAGTTGGAGCTGGACTCAGTGCGTGGCTGTGCTCTCAGAGCTGGAAGTGCCCTGAAAGGGTCAGCAGGCATCTGTGTGCGGGAGGCCAGGACCACATTCATTCACTTGTCATTCAGCCTGTCCTTAGCACTGTTCTAGGCATGGGGAGCCCTGTGTAAGTCAGATGGACAGGGTCTCTGTCACTGGGAAGTGACTTTCCAGGGCAGCGGCTGGGCAGTAAACCCATGCACACTGACCCCAGGACCCTGGAGGAAAAGAAGGCAGCATGAGGGGGCGTGAGTATGGACCATGGTGGGTGGGCTCTTTTCCATTGTGTGTCATGCAAGGCCTCTCCTAGGTGAAAGTTTCAGGTGGAGGGAACAGCAGGTGCAAATGTCCCAAAGCAGCAGCTAGAAGAGCAGGGGAGGGAACAGGTTCCAGTGCGGGCAGGGGCTGCTCAAGTGGTCTTTGGGCCCATGATCAGAAGTTTGGGTGTTTTCTTAAAGACATAACTGTAAAAGCTGGGGGGTGTTGTGTGCGAAAACACTGTCATGTTCTGATTCCTGTTTGAGATGGTGCATCTGTCCTGGATGTAGAAATTCGGTCAGCTTGCTGTTACATAGACTGCAGTGGTGGGAATGGAGACCAGGACTGGGTCTATTTAGGGGTTTGTTTTGCAGGGCTTGTTGGTGGGGTGGCTATAGCTGCATGCTCCTTGTGGGGAGAGGTGGGCTGTGGAGCAGTATGTGTGGGGGAAAATCCAGAGTTCTGACTTGGAGGGCTGAGGACAGCCTGGTGGAGGTGTGGAGCAGGTGATGCCTGGGACCCAGCAGTTCAGGATGGGGGCTGGAGGGGATGTGGGAGGCTGTCAGCTGGTGGTGGGTGGGCTGGAGGTGACAGCTGGTGGGGCGTGCACAGGGGAAAGTCCAGGACACTTAGAGGTGCCTAGGGGACAAGGACCCTCCAGAGGTGACCAGGGCAAGTGAAATAGGAGGTACCCAGGACATGGGGTCTTCATGAAACCAGGGACAGAAATTGTGGTTGAGGGGCAGCTTGGTGAAGCTGGGAATGGGGGTAACATGGGTCAGGGGCTGGGTTGGGTCTGACATGTCCTGGTTCTTTGGGGACCCATGGACAGCTGCGGGGATGGGGTAGAGAGTCTGGTGTCGCAGGTCTGGAGTGAATGGGTGATGGGCAGCAAGAATTGCCTATGGCCAATCCTTAAAGAAGTTTCCCTAGAAGGGGAGCAGGATAGGGCCAGGGATGGGGGAGGGGCCATCTTTGAAGATGAGGTATCTTGCAGCCTATGTGTCTGCTGGGGAGACACGCAGCACGGGGAGAAGCCAGCATGGGAGGAGAAAGCCAGTGAAGCTCTGACTGGGGAGCGAGAGCCAGGGTCACTTTGGAGCCTCATGTGGGGGTAGCCTTGGGCTATGGCTGGCATGGTGCCTGGGTGGTCTGCAGTGGCTTGGGTTGCTCTTCTGCATTTGGCTTGTACAACACTGGCTCCCTAGTGAATGGGGCAGCTACTTGCCCAAGTGTGCCAACTGTAGAGGGTGGTGGGTGGCGCAGACACCCAGGGGGGATCTGTAAGGCCATGCTGAGCTCTGCTTGCAGTCTGTGGCCTTGACTTGTGCCCTGACCTTTGCCTCCCTGACCTCCTGCATAGTGGGTGCATAGTGTGGACCTGGCCAGCTCACTGAATGGTAAGGGGGCCCTGTGCTCATAGTGGAGGATATCTTGGGGGCTGGGCAGCAGCTCCAACCCACACTTACTGGTGTCCTCATGCCCAGGTACACCACCCTCCCCCACCGCCATCTCATCACCTGCCCATCTGGGATCCGGATGACCCTGTCCTCTATCTGACCTGATGACCTCTGAAGGTTCTGCCCCAAACAAGCCCTTCACTGATGGTCTCTACCCAATCGTTCTTTCTCCCTTAACTCCCAGCCCAGATAAGATCATCCTGACCCCAGCAGGTTTAGGGGGGCACCTGTCCTTTCTCTACTGGAGTCCCATCACCCACCGTTTGCCCCTCCCACCCCTGTGCCCCTCATTTTCACCAGAGGCAGTCTAGCCTCAAGCCTGGCTCCCACGCCTTCCCCTTCCTCACTGGGACCCCATCCCCTCAGGTATCACCTCCTTCGCCCTCCTCCACAGCACCTCAGGAGTACATGCATGGCCCATAAATGGGTGCCCTGAATCCTTATCAATCAGCTAACCGGGAATCAAAGGGCAGAGGATACTAGGCCATGTGTCCCAAGGCAAAGCCCAGGTGTGGCCATGGATGTGAGTTTGGTGACCTCGCCTTAGAACCTGGCGTCTGCCTTTATTGACTCAGTCATCGCCAGTACTGTGTGTATGGCACAGCCTGCGTCCCAGGTGGACACTTGGCAGGAAGTGCACAGTCCCAGCCCACATGGGGCACAGGGACACCCAGAGAAGCCTGCGGCGAGCAGCGTGCCCCAAGCACTGGTGTACTGTGGACCTGGGATAATTAAAAACTAAAGGAGATTAAGATGACTCTCCTGACTACTACACTGTGTGTACCTTTAAGCTTTAAACTTCTGCTTTTTCTTTTTAAACCTATATGCCAAGCCCAAAAGATGTATGGCCTCTTTACCTTTTTTTTTAAATTTTGGTATCATTACTCTACAATTACATGAAGAACATTATGTTTACTAGGCTCTCCCCTTCACCAAGTTCCCCCCACATACCCCTTCACAGTCACTGCCCATCGGCGTAGTAAGATGCTGTAAAATCACTACTTGTCTTCTCTGTGTTTCACAGCCCTCCCCGTGCCCCCCAACACTATACATGCTAACCGTAATGCCCTCTTTCTTATTCCCCACCCTTATCCCTCCCTTCCCACCCATCCTCCCCAGTCCCTTTCCCTTTGGTAACTGTTAGTCCATTCTTGGGTTCTGTGATTCTGCTGCTGTTTTGTTCCTTCAGTTTTCCTTTGTTCTTATACTCCACAGATGAGTGAAATCATTTGGTACTTGTCTTTCCCCACCTGGCTTATTTCACTGAGCATAATACACTCTAGCTCTATCCATGTTGTTGCAAATGGTAGGATTTGTTTTATTCTTATGGTTGAATAATATTCCATTGTATATATGTACCACAGCTTCTTTATCCATTCATCTGCTGATGGACATTTAGCTTGCTTCCATATCGTGGCTATTGTAAATAGTGCAGCAATAAACATAGGGATGCATCTGTCTTTTTCAAACTGGAGTGCTGCATTCTTAGGGTAAATTCCTAGAAGTGGAATTCCTGGGTCAAATGGTATTTCTTTTTTGAGCATTTTGAGGAACCTCTATACTGCTTTCCACAATGGTTGAACTAATTTACATTCTCACCAGCAGTGTAGGAGGGTTCCCCTTTCCCCACAACCTTGCCAACATTTGTTGTTGTTTGTCTTTTCTATGATGGCGATCCTTACTGGTCTGAGGTGGTATCTCATTGCGGTTTTAATTTGCATTTCTCTGATGACAAACGATGTGGAGCATCTTTTCATGTGTCTGTTGGCCATCTGAATTTCTTCTTTGGAGAACTGTCTATTCAGCTCCTCTGCCTATTTTTTAATTACATTATTTGCTTTTTGTTTGTTGAGGTGTGTGAGCTCTTTATATACTTTGGATGTCAACCCTTTATCAGATCTGTCATTTATGAATATATTCTCCCATTCTGCAGGGTACCTTTTTGTTCATTGATGGTGTCCTTTGCTGTACAGAAGCTTTTTAGCTTGATATAGTCCCACTTGTTCATTTTTGCTTTTGTTTCCCTTGCCGAGGGAGATATGTTCATGAAGAAGTCACTCATGTTTATGTCCATGAGATTTTTGCCTATGTTTTTTTCTAAGAGTTTTATGGTTTCATGGCTTACATTCAGGTCTTTGATCCATTTCGAATTTACTTTTGTGTATGGGGTTAGACAGTGATCCAGTTTCATTCTCTTACATGTAGCTCTCCAGTTTTGCCAGCACCATCTGTTGAAGAGACTGTCATTTCCCCATTGTATGTCCATGGCTCCTTTATCGAATAGTAGTCGACCATATATGTTTGGGTTAATGTTTGGAGTCTCTATTCTGTTCCACTTCTCTGTGGGTCTGTTCTTGTGCCAGTACAAATTGTCTTGATTACTGTGGCTTTGTAGTAGAGCTTCAAGTTGGGGCACAAGATCCCCCCCACTTTATTCTTCCTTCTCAGGATTGCTTTGGCTATTCGGGGTCTTTGGTGGTTCCATATGAATTTTTGAACTATTTGTTCCAGTTCATTGAAGAATGCTGTTGGTAATTTGATAGGGATTGCATTGAATCTGTATATTGCTTTGGGCAGGATGGCCATTTTGATGATATTAATTCTTCCTAGCCAGGAGCATGGGATGAATTTCCATTTATTAGTGTCCTCTTTAATTTCTCTTAAGAGTGTCTTGTAGTTTTCAGGGTATAGGTCTTTCACTTCCTTGGTTAGGTTTATTCCTAGGTATTTTATTATTTTTGATGCTATTGTGAATGGAATTGTTTTCCTGATTTCTCTTTCTATTAGTTCTCTGTTAGTGTATAGGAAAGCCACAGATTTCTGTGTGTTAATTTTGTATCCTGCAACTTTGCTGAATTCCGATATTAGTTCTAGTAGCTTTGGAGTGGAGTCTTTAGGGTGTTTTATGTACAATATCATGTCATCTGCAAATAGTGACAGTTTGACTTCTTCTTTACCAATCTGGATTCCTTGTATTTCTTTGTTTTGTCTAATTGCCATGGCTAGGACCTCCAGTACTATGTTGAATAATAGTGGGGAGAGTGGGCATCCCTATCTGTTTACTTTTTAATGCTTTCATTTAATCTTCCTTCATCTGGGTCTTTCAGGTGATTGCAGGGGAATGTAAATAAAATGATTCCAGTAATTTCTACATGGTCTTCCCACTAGATTTTTATCTTTGCCTAGATATTTTCTTCTCTCTCAAACTGAACTATTAAAAACTCTTCTCTGACCTTTACTTTAAAATTTTTTTGAATTGAGGTATAGCTGACATATAACATTTATTAGTTTCAGATGTACATAATGATCTGATACCTGCATATATTAGGAAATGATCACCTTGATAGGCCTAGTTTGCATCGTCACCACCCACCATCATCCCCCTCCAGTTGGATGTGTTTTGAGTTAATCTGCTAGAATTAGCTGTGAGATTTTATTTTTGTTTCCAAAGTATAATGGGTCCATGGTTGATGGCATTAAATCGAATGGTTTCATTAAAACATTTTGGTGGTGCATTTATAAATGACTGCTCCTACATTATTAAGAACCAAGCCTAAAATTTGTCTGTGTTTATTCAGATTTGTGGATTAATCATGTTCTAGATTTGTGAGTTGAGTAACAGAGCACTTGAACAAAAATTTTGGCATTTATGAACTTTGTATGTCTTAGATGTAAAAATGAGAAAAAAACATTGGTTTTAAAATCTGGTAATTCCATGATGAAAAGTATTTATATTCTATAAATGTTATGACTCTAATAAAGGATTTATTAGATAATCAAAAGCACTTTTTAAAATGACAAATTATAAAAGCTTGTTAACTTTAAGTTTTTGAAATTAGAAGTGCACCATGACTGACTTTGCAGAAATGAGGGAACATTTCTGTCAGCAGACCCACCGAGGCCCATCGAGGGCTGGTACTGGGCAGACGTGATGGCGTGGAGCCCGCAGGAGCCATGAAGTGGCTGTATTGTCCTGGGAGCTCAGGCCAGTCCCAGAACAGAGTGGCCTGTGGCCCTAACCTGAATGCCCTGTGGCCGCCTGGCTCTGCCTCCCCAGGCCAGTGGCTCAGGTGGGAAGTTGAGCATCTGAGCCTCAGCACCTGGGCCATGAAACCAAAGCAGCTGCTTGTGGGTTTATTCGGAGGGCTCCATAGTTGCGTGTGTGCCCTGGCCCAGTGGGTCATGGATGCGCAGCTGTGTTTGGGCAGAGAACGATACAAGCCAGTCTGGTGCCCTTGGTACCATCCTGGGACTCCACCCCATTTGCCGTGCACCCGGTGGATGTGGCGGTATCCCAGGCCGTTGGCATTCACAGCCTGCACACCATCTGGAACCACCTGGAATGCTTGGGGTCCTGGGATTGTGGTGCTGGGCTCACCTGCCCAGTCCCTCTTCTGATACTGCTGCCAAGCAGGTGGTCCCCAAGTCCAGGGGAGACCGAGGCACGGGGTCCGGCCAGGTGCATGGCCCAGGGCTCTGCCTGTCACTGTGGACACTACCTTCCTGTGCTCTGGGAATGGATGGAGATTTTGCTGTGTCTTTTTTCTGCAGTATTATTTATGGGAAATGTGCTTTTCACATGCTAGAAATTTCCTGGGTTCAGATTAGGGAGAAATAGGGATTACAGACATGCCACGTGTAATTGTGCTTCACTTTATTGAACTTTGTGGATATTGTTTTTTCAGATTGAGGATTGTGGCAACCCTGAGTTGCACAAGTCTATTGGCGCCATGTTTCCAACAGCATTTGCTCAGTTCTCGTCTCTGTGTTTCATTTTGGTGATTCTTGGGATATTTCAAACTTTTTCATTATGATTATGATTATTATTTGTTTTGATGACCTGTGGTCCATGATTATGAGTCACTGAAAGCTCAGAGGATGGTTAGCACTTATTAATGATAGAGTACATTTAATTAAGGTGTGTACATTGTGTTTTTAGACACAATGCTCTTGCACACCTATTAGACTATAGGACCGGGTAAACAAGTCTTAAATATACTGGGAAACCAAAAACTTCATTGACCCACTTGATTGTGATATTCCCTTTACTGTGGGGTCTGGAACCAAACCAGCCCTTTCTCTGAGGTCTGCCTGCCCTTAGGGCCAGGACATCCGACTCCCCAGGGAACAGTCCAGGTCTGTGGGAAGGACCGGCTACCCCAGCTGGCATCCAGATCAGAGGATTTAATCTGGGCACAGACATTGAAGGGGTCAGGCACATTCACAGCTTCTCTGTGAGGAATGTGGAGACTCATGGCCTCACTGAGTTCGTGGGTGACCAGGCACCAGGGGAGTCGCCTGGAATCGCCACCTCCCCAGAGGAAGGTGGATCCTGCCTCATGCCCACCCGGAAATAAAACACTGACTCACACACAGTGGCTGTAATAGAAACAACTTTTGCTTTTAAAAAAGCTTTAGGAATAAGTAATTTAAACTTGTTACTAGTGATGGGAACAGCGCAGCTGTGAGGTTACCTCTCTGTTGTCTGTTAAGGTCTGGCCACTGTAGCCCTGAGGCCCTCTCAGCAGGGAAGGAATATTCTGTGGGCATTGTACCAAAGGCCCTCTCACACTGCTGGGGGAACCTCTAGGGAATTGTGCGAGTTTGCCATCACTTTTAGCAGATGAAGAAACTGGCCCAGAGAGGTGACTAATAACCATGCAGATGCACAGTAAGCAGCAAATCACCCAGTGTGCACCTTGGTGCTGGCTTCTGCCAGCTGCTGGCTCACCTGGCTCCAGCCACCTCCAGGCCATGTATTCTGTCCCCAGATTTCACTGGCCTGTGCTTCCTAACTCAGCTGCAGAGTAGAGGCCCATGGGAGATGCTGAGGGAGTGCTGGTGTCAGGGGCTCCCTCAGAGGCTGGGCTTGGTGTGTTTTTCCAGGTGGGCGCAGTGCTGCACTGGGGTCTTAACAGGCAAAGGCCCACCCAGACTTCAAGAAGTGGTCCAGCCAGTACTATGTCCAGTCTAAGCCAGTGAATGCTGGGCAGTTTCGGTCCCGAGGGCTGGGCAGGAATAGGAGAACTGGCGTTAAGACCAGGCTCATTGACTTAGGGGTACACTGTCAGCCTGATCTGTTCCTATTTGTCCCCACTGTCGTGGGAGCCAGTTACCAGTCTGCAGAAGGCCACGGAGCTCATGCTTTGGCAGAAGGATGGGGCGTGGGTCCCCATCCTCACACCCCGCCTGCATGGGGCCAGCTCTGCCGGGCGGTCGTACCACCCAACAGGCGAACTTTCCGGAGTCTCCTCTGTTTGAGAAATGTCCCTGTGGAACTGGGAAAATTCTAGCCTTTTGAGGCCCATCACCTGGCCTAGATGACACACTAGATTTCCCTTTAAGTTAAATTAAACACACTGTGATGTTTCAAACTGATGTCACTGGGTAAGAATATGCAAGGCCAGGACAAGGAGCACGAGCAGCTGTGTCCGTGTCCTTGTGCCCCAGAGGCTGTGGCTGCCCTGCTGCCCTGTGTGCCCCTACCTGAGGGCAGCAGAAGGTGCCCTACAATTGGGGGTCTGCAGTTTTGCTTAATAGCTAACCAACTCTGGGGATTTCTCTGTGCTTGCAGTCGGAGATGTGCAGAGGGGTGTGGGAGCAGAGCACCTGGTACTCCCACTTTTACATCCTCTGGGGAACCCAGACAGGGTGGGCCCCTGCTGCCCATGCTGCCCTTGGTGGGGATGCTGTCAGAGATTGCCCTGAGCTTTGGGCCTGGCCATGTGCCGCCCTATGCCCTCAAGCAGGGCTGAGCTGAGACTGAAGGGTGGACCAGTAAGTGGGGGAGTTACCCCCTGGCAGGCTCCCTTTGTGCTCATCTCAGTGGGCAGACAGACTTGGTTTCCATTTACCAGTCTGACATTTGTCGCTGTTAGTCCCCGGTCCCTCCCTGCAGACATGTCCCCAGGAGGGGGTGAGACCCTGAGTGTTGGGTGGAGAAAAGGGTTGCAGCACCAGCACAGTGTGCCCCAGGCGGAAGGCGTTTGCTTTCTTCTTTTAATTGGAGCCCTTGGTGGCCACTGGCCAGGTACACCAGGTCAGGGTGTGGCCCTTTACCTCGTCCTCTCTTCAGCTCTGCTCTGAGTTTTTCAGCTACACAGTTGCTTGTTTTGAGCAGCAGGGAAGGGGGAAAAGCACACATTATAGGCTCATCTTGCAGAGAAAGCCTTTTCCTGTACCTTTTGAAGGCAGGGTAAGGAATGAGAGCAAATGTTTATTTTCTTAGCATTGGCAAAAGCTTGTAGCCAAGGATGTGGGAAGCCATGAGGTGTGAGAAGGGGCTGTGAGCTCTGGCAGGGTCGTGCCTTGAATTCTGCAGCCAGTGAAGACATTGTGGATAAACCGGCTGGACTGAATAACCTCCTTTGAGGCTGGGGCCTCAGGGCTCATCACAGGCTTCCAGAACACCTACTGTGACCTTTCCAGGAAACAGAGGGAGGACAGGGACAGAGCCTGCAGGCAGGCGGGACATTGCCTTCCAGCTGGGGTCCTCCAGGAGCTGCACCTGTGCTCTGATCATCCCCGCTGGTCAGGCCAGAACCTTTACTCCCACCCCTGTCCACGATGTCTAGGTTAGGTGACATGCCAACTCCCTGGTTCTTCAGTCTCAAGCTCCCCCTGCCCCCCATCCCAAACCACCCTAAGGTCTCAGTTTCCCCTTCTGATATCATCTTGGACAGGCTGTCACTGTCAGTGACCCCGGGTGTGGGGTGGAGCACCAGCTGTCCTGGCAGGAAAGGTCATGAGAGTGAGTTTGCCCACAGTCAGCTTGAGTGAGGTACCAGGCCTCTAGAGACGGTACCAGGGTCTCCAGCACCCTTGGCTCCAGATGAGGAAAGGAGGCCAGGTGTAGACTTGGCTGCAGATGTGTGCTGGCAGAGCCCCCTAAACCGACTTCCATCTCTCCAGTTACAGAGGCAGAGCACTTTCAAAGTGCTTCGAGTGGCTCTTGGACACTCCCTGCTGCTCAGGGTCACAGACCCAAGGCCGGGGGCCACAGGCCTGGGGCAGATCTGCCGAGTGCTGGGGGTGTAGAGTGAGGCCAGGGGTCATCTGCCTGAGGACTTGTCTGGGAGCCAGGGCGGATCTAGCGAAGTGCAGCTCCAAGGGACCATGGGTTGTGGCTCGGCGCCCCTCACCTGGCTCTGACACCCCAGAAGTGGGCAATCAAGGGCAGGTCACTCAGCCCTGGTTCAGGTGGCATGGCAGCCTTCTGGTGCTTTCTTTTCTCCTACAACAGGCAGGGGAGGTACCTGTGGGCCACGCAGACGTCCTTCACAGAGCAGCAGTGACAGGATGACAAGTGGAGGCATAGACCCTTCCATTCCTCGCACCCCTGCCCCAGCACCTCTGAGCATACCTCCTGCTGCTCTCTTCCTGCCTCCTGGTCACACTGGCGCTGTGTTCACTGGCAGGTCTCTATTAGCAGGATGCATGGCCTCATGGGTTCCCACCTTACTCAGTGGTTTATACTCGTGTCACCACGAGATATTTGGATGTTCAAGTTGTCCTAGGTTCAGGCCGGCTCCAGTGTCCTTGTGACATTCTGACCTTATGGCAAAACCAAAAAGGTATTGCAGGTTTCTTTGTACAACCCCTGACTCAGACCTGAAATCAGCCATGTCCGAAAAGCCTCGTGTCTTTTATTGAGAAATAGGATCTACACCCGAGACCAGGTGCTGAGTGTGGTACTGTGCCTGGGGGCTGCTACTTCCAATCTCCCTGTGGACAGAGCTGGGGAGCATGGGGAGTATATATATGTGGGTATATATGTGTGCATATATCATTTATGCATGTGCATGTATATTTGGGTATGCAGGCATGCAGGAATGTACAACTATACCTGTGTGCATGTGACTGCAGGCATGTGCATATATGCATTTGAGCTTGCATGTGTGTGATGGTGTTCATGTGTTTGTGCAAGTGCATGCGTGTATGCTTGTGTATTCGTGCATGTATTATGTGTATGCACATGTGACCGTATTAGCGTGCATACATATGTACACATGCATTGTATGTATGTACACACATGTGTGACTATTCAATGTGTGCTCATATGTGTGTGCATGAGCCATGCACATTTGTGGGCACACTTACATTATTTCTTTTTTGTCTGTACTTATGTCTCTATGTTGAAACTGTGATTTATCCCAGCATAGGATTCCTGCCCCACAACAGTGTTTACTGTAACTTTCTTCCTTTTCACATTGGTAAAGCCCTTCCATGTGGCAGGAGATGGGGTTCTGTTTTTATTACTGTAGACACCTCCCTGGTCTGTCCTCCAGCAGCGCCAGCGTCCATCTCTCTCATGTGTCCCTTTCCCCGGGCTCTGTCTCCACTCCTGCCAGCATTGCATGCTGTCCTTTCAGAGCTGTGGGGTTGGGGGCTCAGACACAATTATGTTCACGCTGCTCCTTTATTCTCTTTAGGGGCTCCCACTGACCTTGGGGTCCAGCCCTGGCTTGCTATGAGGATCTTGGTTGAGTCCAGAAAGGCAGCAGTTTTCAGCCAGAGAGATGGGAAAATACAGAGCTGCCCTGTGTGACACGCCAGCAGCGGCTGGGGCACGGAGTGGGAGGAGCTGGTGGTGTGAGCAGGGCTGGGGGCATGGTCCCAGGGGCTGCAGAGGAGGCTGCTGAAGTGGGCAGCCAGGGCATGGTTCCTGGCTTTGCTTTTGGGGAAGTCCATTCAAGCTGTGGTGTTCTGGACTTCCACAGAGAGACTGTGTCCCATTGATGATTCTCACCCTGTGTTGTGACAGCCCGTTTGCTGTCATCATCTGTGAGGTGTACCACGTGCATGAATCTGTGATCAGACTTTTTTGACATATCCTGTCAGTAAGTAAGTGGAAATTCGGGGTGTCCCTGTGAAAACAACCTCCTGTCTTTCCCTCTGGCAGGATGGATATGGGTGTGCCTGTGCTCAAGACGGTCATTTCCAGTGGCCCCCAAAGAGTGCAGAGCCCAGGCTGCGAGTTCCAGGAGGTTTATCATGTCGGGTGGAGAGGGGGGCACTGTTTGCTGGGATTCAGCTTCCTTCTGCTGGTTTTATGGCTAAGGCTTGTACTCGGTCTGGCTGATTTCTAGATAAAGGGTTTGCACCCTGCATCCCCAGACAGAGGAATAGTATGCCTCTAGCTCAGCTCTGTGATACTGCTCTGTACCCTGTCTCGTGTCGGATGCTGGGGAATCATGAATGCAACAGACTTGTCCTCAGGGATTCTGCAGTCACAGGAGGGTGTGTATATAGAAATAGGACTGAGAGATGTTTGCAAAAACTAAAATTTAAATATGCTGTGGAAGAGATGAATTGTGAATGAATCTAGAAATGAATGAATGAGCGAATATAGAGGTGAATGTAGAGGAAGGTGAATAATGGTCTGAGTTGAAGGGTGGGCAAACTGGAATGAATAGGGCACCTGCCAGGTGTGGATCCAGACCCAGAATGGTGCAGTGCTGCTCTTTTTGTGGTTGAAAAGTGAAGAGCTTTTCTATTCCACTGCAGAAATGGGAAGATGGATATTCGGTGCCTGAACAGGAGAGGTTAACATGTTGAATTGGTGACTGGAATTTGCACATGTGTTAGCCATCAAGGCCTTGCCCTAGCCCACCCAGACTGCATCAAAGTGAAGTCATTTGGAGTTGCAGGCGGAACGGAGGACCTGAAGTCAGAGTTACAGCAGTGCAGGCCCCCAGAACACTCAGGCTGGAGCAGGCTGGTCAGGTCCATAGGGCCGCTGCTAGGGCACAGGGTGAGCCATCCTGAGGCTGAGCCTGCCTAGCACTGCCTGCTCCCTGCAGGTGCCTCTCTGCTGCACCCCCAGATGGCTTCAGGTCAATGCAATCAGGTTGCCTTGCCTTCTTCTAGGGGTTAGAGTTGACAGAGCCACTCCTGGGGAAGCACGGGCCTACCACTCTGCCCTGGGTCTGACGGGCACTGGACAGGGGCTGTTTTGTCTGGGGATCATGCACACCCTCTCCATGCTGTCCTTCAGGCTAATGACCCTTCCCCTTTCCAGGTGTCTGTCTTCCTCTTTGTGTGATACCCTACCTCCACCATCCCATCACCTTCACCTCCTGCACTGCAGGTTTTAAATTTCCTTCTAAAATTACAGACACAGGCCGATGGGACCCGGGAGATGGGATGTAATGTGATTTTTCTGGGAGCTGGATGGCATGGGGAATGGTCAGGAGGGGAAGGGAGCTGGGGGCCCAGGCTCACCCCACCCAAGGCCCCATCATTTGCTTTCAGCTCACTGGACCCCCAAATGGTCCTCATGCTGTTGGGCTCCTCGTTTTCACACTCAAAGAGGCACATTGGAAAGAAAGCCTTTCTGCATTAGGGTTTTTCTTCTTTTCCCTCCACACCCACTGTTTGCCAGTAGTGGACACTACCAGCGATACTGACCATGGCAGATGCAGGTTTACGGAAAATGAAAGATTTTAAAACCCCGAGAGCCAAAGGGCCTACGGGTTTTGATTTTAAGTCCCTTGGTTGGCCTTCTTGGAGAGGTCTGAAATAGTCAAGCTGATCCCCAGCCAAAGGTGTTGGCGATCCGGGCGGATGGCAGCGGAAGGCTTGCCCCCCACCCATGCTGCAGACGCTTTCCATCACCACTTTCCCTGGGTTTGGCTAAGAAGCCGTGCGCCTCCTTTCCGGAGCTGTGGTCTGGGGCGGGGGAGGGGGCTAATTCGTGTCAGATGGAGGGGCGCCGGGGAACCGTGCGCTCGCCTGCCAGGCTTTTGTTTCCGGCATCTGACTTCTGACGGCAGAGTGGACGTGGAGGTGGCGGCTGCGTCCTCACGGCCTCCCGGGTCGAGCTTTTCCCGGGACTCCCGGACTCAGAGGCTCCGGAGGCCTCCCTACTGGCTCCGCCGCCGGGGAGGGGTCAGTGCCTCCGCCGCCGTCCTCCTCCGCCGGGTCGGGCTCTCCACAGGCGCCTGGCGGCCATGCGGCTGCGCGCCCTGACCCGGGGGCCGCCTAGAGGGTGCGCGCGCGCCGCCCGGGTGCGCCGGCACCGACGCCAGGTGAGGGGCGCAGGGAGCTCGGGGCGGGAGTGCGGGGACGACGGGCGCAAGGCACTAGGGTCGGGGACGCTTGGAGCGGGGCCGCGGGGCACTCGAGTCGGGGTCACTCGGAGCCGGGCCGCGCGCCGGGCGCTAGGGTCCGAGCGCTGGGCGCGGAGCGGTCCCTGGCCGGTGTGAGCGTGTAGATGTGTGCATGTAGCCTTCTGTGCGCGCGCGTGTGCAAATGTGTCCGTGTGCTCATGCACGCGTTTTTGCACGTACCGTCTGCGCGCGTGCCCGTATACTCAAGGGTCCAGGAGTGCGCGGGTGCTCTTGTGCGCGCGCAGGAGGGGAGGAGCGGGGAGGGCAAATCTGGTTTTCCCGGGTGGGAAGCGGGCGCGCTGGGGAGCCCCAGGGAGTCGGAGTCAATCAGGCTAAATTTTCTAACCCAGCGGCCTCTTGAACACGCTTCCTCTGTCTCCTTTCTCGGAAGGGAGGGAGGGCCGTGGCCATTATGGAGACTCGCCGTGTGTTTCGTATAAAGGAAAGTGGCGCGCGGCTAGTTCGCGGGTGCGTGGGCATGCTGCTGCGGCCCTTCCACGCTCACCAGGGCCAGCTACCCTCCGTGGTGCGCGGGTCCGTCCTCTACAGGGTTGTGAGTTACAACCAGCAGCCCTTTCTCTGAGTCTAATAATTAGGCATCTGTCTCATTCCTTTTACGATAAACTTTTGTAAGGTTCTGAGTGAGAAATCAGAACGTGGGCTGCTTTGCATCACTTTGAGTTGCACTGCATTCCTATTGTCAGTTCAACAGCCAAATTCTGTTGCTGGGAAGCTTGAGGACAGTGTGTGCTGCGGGGAGGACATTCTTACATACTGGATTCTGTGGCTTCCCGTAGGTGGGAACTTCTTGGGACTGGATCACCCCAGAGGTTTGGGGCCCACTCTGGCCCATGGGGAAGTTTTCCTGGCCTTTAAACTTCAGATTCAACTTGCTTTGTTTTTACGTAGCGTCTGCCTTCCTAGAATGCTATTGGTTTCCTCAGCACCAAAACGCGTGCCCAGACCCTCTTTCTGAGGGTAAGACACGGCCCGAGTCGTGCTGATTCGGCCTTTGGATGGGGAACTGTTGGCTGCTGCAGCATTAGTCCAGAGCACGTCACCCCAGAGGTGTGCGCAGCTTTGCATTCCACAGAGAGGAGTAGAACACAGGGCTACCCTTCTGCCCTCATGTGGGACACGTCCTTGAAGACATTTTTCTCCTAACAATCAAATGCAATTTAGATTCCTGTACTGAGCCAGC
Source organism: Manis javanica (assembly GCF_040802235.1). NCBI lineage: Eukaryota > Metazoa > Chordata > Mammalia > Pholidota > Manidae > Manis > Manis javanica. Next base: position 98,916,261 of record NC_133161.1, on the reverse strand, counting down.
TAGATGCCCCAGCATTGTGCATCCCCCAACCGTCACCTCGGAGATGCACTCAGAGGCCCCACCTCTTTGGGAGAAATGAAAGCACTGCAGTCAGATGAGAACAAAGGCAGCCTAATCCCGTCTAGGCTCATTTCACAGTGGAGATGTTATGTACAGATGAAGCGTGAGCAGATGTTATTACACTATCTGAAATGACCCGGGATCCAGTCATGGAAGTGGCTTCAGCCTCTCAACAGCACCTCTGCTGCCAGCCAGCAAGAAAATCACAGCAACACAGTGCCTCTTTCTCCTTGGTTGGAATAAAGATATTTGTAAGGAATAAAAGTTCACAGTATCCCCCACTGGCCCCCAAACTACAGCCAATTCATCCAGTCAACAAATATTAATTGAGGTTCCACAGTACATTGTCTGCCAGGCTGTGCAAAGCCTCGGAGGACAAATGGCTAACAGCCTGGTGTCCTGCTTCTGGGAATTGCAGTTGAGCACAGAAGAGAAGGGGCATGAACAAGTAACTGCATTATGAGAGGCGAAAGTAAGTGCAGACTCTGGGATTCGGATTGAGGGCCAGTTTGTCAGATACTTGAATGCCCTCTAGCCTGCGTGTGAGACTGTGTGGACACCAGCTCTGATCCCCTGTCCCTTACCTGTTGGCTGCGTGGATTTGGGCTCGCATCTGTCTGTCCCTGTTTGTAGAACAGTGATCATCATGGTTACAGCACCAAAGGGCCCTGCCAGTGTCCTGAACTTCATGATAGTAGTACCATCATCCCTCTTTGATAGGCATTGTATCAAAAAGCATAGAGTCTCTTGAAAAAATCAGAAATGAATGAATGAGCATGCACGTTGTAATACAGTGCCTTATGTGAACCTGGGATAGATCCACATAGCATAGGTCATTGTATAGTGGTGGCTCTCATTCCCAGCTGTGGATTTGAATCCCTGGGGGAACTTTGACAAAAATTTGTCTTCTGACCCACCTCCAGATAATGGTTTAGGGTGGAACTTAAGTGGAGCTGTTTTAAAAACAATGCCAGTGTTCACAACTGCAACCTGGCGTAGCATGTGGTCATTTAGAGTAGCCCCATTAATAGGCATGAAGGGAAGGGTAACCTTTCCTGTGAAGAGAGGTTGTGACTTGCTGGGAATCACAGATTTTCTACTTCAGGTAGCAGAACTGGTGCAAAGGCTTCTGCTTGGTTTGGGACATTTCCTCATTGAGCAGACTTAATAAGATCCATGAATACACCAGGAGAAAAGTGATTAGGTGACAAGACTGCTGTAGGACTGCTGAGGAACTTGAGTGGTCAGGAAGGACTTGGGGAAATGTGGGACTGGTAATGGTCATGATAGAACACTGTAAGTTTCTCAACTGAGTAGGAAGCTGAGGCAGGAGGTGGGAGGAGACACTGACTTTTATAAGGAAAACTGGGCTTCACCCTCAAGGGAGCGGAGATGGTGAGGAGCTGTCGCCCAGAGGGGATGCACGGGAAAGGCACAGGCCTGTCTAGAATCAAGGCAGCCTGACTCCTGGAATGGGAAGTGTTCCTGAGACCCCCACTTCCATGGGGTTGGGTGTAACTGTAAGAGCACTCAAATAGTTCACATGGCAGGGAAAAGATGGAGATGGCCAAAGCATGCTTTAATGTTTGAATGGCATGTCCTTAATCAGCCCTCCACCAAATTCAGTCCATTGGAATTGCTTGTGGAGTTTTCCATTGAGAAGGCTTGTAGGCCATCTGGGGACAATAGCCATGATTGATTAGTTATGTCTGCCATAGGTCAGGGAGTAAGGAGTTGTGGTCTGTGTGCTCAGTATTTATTCTACCTTTGCTCTATCTCAGGGGAGCTTTTGGTTGAAAATTAGGATTTAAGGTGTTCATTTAAGATCTCATATTTGTTACTTATGTAGAATCCCAAGAGTACACTTTGGTTCAAACTCAGTTTTGCGTTTTAACACTGAAGACACATTTTCAAAATATAATAGGAAACATCAAATTGTACACTTAAATATATGCAATGTTCAAAGTTGTTTGGCAGTCCTAAATGCTTTACATTTAAATGTGAATTTCAGAATCAGTTTCCAATTAAAAAAAAAGCCTGCTGGGATTTTGTTTGAAATTGTATTGAATCTGTAGATTATATGGAAAGAATTGCATCTTTAAAAAAAAAAAATTTTCCAGTTGTATTGAGATATGATTGACATACATATACATTGTGAATAATTCCTACAATCAAATTGATCAGATTAACACATCCATCACCTTACATTGCCTTTTTATTTTGTTTTGGTTTAGGGGTAGAATGCTTCAGATCTCTCTTAGCAAATTTCAGGTATTCAGAACAATATAGTTAACTATAGTCACTATAATGTAATGCTGTGACTCATCTTATAAGTGAAAGTTTGCACCCTTTTACTGGCCTCTCCTCACTTCCCTTCCCCAGAGTTCCTGGCAACCACCATTCTACTCTTTGTTTCTATGAGTTGATTTTTTTTCTGTTTTAGATTTGACCTATAAGTAATACTATGCAGTATTTGTCATTCTGTCTGATTTCACTTATATCCTCCAGCTTCATCCATGTTTTTGCAAATGACAGGGTTTCCTTTTTTTTTTAATTTTTCTAATTTTTATTTTTTAAATTAAATTATCATTGATACACAATCTTGTGATGGTTTCACATAAACAACACAGTGGTTTCAGCATTAACCCGTATCAAATCCTCACCTCCTCCACTGCAGTCACTGTCTATCAATGTAGTAGGATGTTACAGTCATTAATTGTCTTCTCCATGTTGTACTTCCTTTCTCGTGACCTGCCTATATTGTGATTGCAAATTATTGTGCCTGTGCCCCTTAATCCCCATCTCTCTCCCCACTCACCCTCCCCAACTCCTAAGAATTGCATCTTATATTATCTTCTGATCCATGAACATAGTATATCTATTAGATCTTTAATTTCTTTCCCCAGTTTTTGTAGTTCTTAGTTTACATGGTATTCACATTTTCTGTCAGATGTAAGTATATAATATTTTTTATGTTAGTTTAAATGATAATGTTTATTGAATTTCAGTTTCTGAAAGTTCATTGCTAGTATGTAGAAATAGTTGTACACTCATTAATCTTTTGTTCTTGAAGTGTGCCAAACTCATTTGTTAGTTCTAAAGCGCTTTTGTAGTAGATTTCATCAGAATTTCTATGTAGACAGTGATGCCATCAGTGACTAAAGACAGTTTTATTTCCTCCTTTTCTTGCCTGATTGTACTAGTTAGAACCTCTAGGATAGTGTTAAATAGAAATGTTGATTGCCGACATCCGGGCCTTGTTGCAGATCTTGAGAAAGCATTCAGTCTTTCACCATTAGGTATGATGTGTTACTTTGGGTCTTAATAGATAATTTTATCAATTTGTGGAAGTCCCTTTCTATTCCTATTAGACTGAAAGTTTTTAATCAAGAAATGGCTGTTGGATTTTGCCAGAGGCTTTATTTATTTATTTATTTATTTAATGTAGCAATTGAAATATAGTATAGTTCTCTTTTTCAGCTTCTTCATTGATACATCAATGTTAAACCAAACCTTGAACTCCTAGTTTGCCTCGATGTATTATCCCATGGGCTATTCAGAAGTGTGCTACTTGTTTCCAATTTTTGTAGGTGTTTTACAGAGATAGTTATGTTCCTTGTTTCTAATTTAAACCCTTTGTGGACAGCGAACATCTTTATTATGACTTGAATGCTTTTAAATTTATTTAGACTTGTTTTGTGTCCCTGAATTTGGTGTACCTTGGAAAACATTCAACATGCTCTTGAAAAGAGGTGTGTTCTGTTGCTGAGGGGTCAGATGTTCTATAATGTTCTATGAAGTCTGTACATGTTCTGTCAGTTACATTGTTTGGTAATGTTGTTCAAGTCTTTTGTATCCTTGCTTATTTTCTGCACTAGTTAGAACCTCTAGGATAGTGTTAAATAGAAATGCACATAGTTACCAAATGATTAATTATTGATACAAATTATTAATTTTTGAGGAAGGGTATATTAGTTTACTAGGGCTGCCATAACAAAATACCACTGACTGGGTGGCCTAAGTAACAGAAATTTATTTCCTTACAGTTCTGGAGGCTGCAAGTCCAAGATCAAGGTGTTGACAGTTATCTTTCTTCCTGAGGCCCCTCTCCTTGGTTTGTAGATGGCTGCCTTCTCACTGTGTCTCCTCACATAGACTGTTTTCTGTGTGCAATCCTCCCTGGAGTCTCTTCTTCTTATAAGGACACTAGTTCTATTGGACTGGGGCCCCACCGCTGCGCCTCATTTAGTTACACTTTAAAATCCCTATTTCCAAGTATAGTCACACTGGGGTTGGGGCTTCACATACGACACATCAGTACTCAGTTGAATGTTTCAGAGGGCCCTTCTGCAGACCGCAAGAGCTCTGTGCAGCTCTCTGTTCTGCAGAACTTTAGCAAGCGGACTCCTGTTCCCTTGCTGTGCCCAGACTCAGCTCCTCCACTCAATTCCAGGCTGTACACTGGCTCCCGCTTCCTTCTTTGCATCCTGGAAACTTTCTCTATGTAGGAATCTGGGGCAATCATAGAACTCACCTCATTTTTTTCTGCCTCTGAGGAATTAAATGGATTAGTTTGCCTGCTCATGAACATCCTATAAATAGAATTACTCACTGTGTGTTCTTGTGTCTGACTTCTTTCACTTGGCGTAATAATGCAGTGATGTTGTGTGTATTGGAAGCTTGTTCTTGTGTATACTTGAACAGTATGCTGTTGTGTGGACATACTTTGGTTTGCTTATCCAGTTTTCTGTTGATGCACATTTGGGTTATTTCCGGTTTTGGGCACTTTTAAATAAGGTAGTGATGACCTTGCACAAGGCTTTTTTTTTTTTTTTTTTTTTTTTTGAGAGGGCATCTCTCATATTTATTGATCAAATGGTTGTTAACAACAATAAAATTCAGTATAGGGGGGTCAATGCTCAATGTACAATCATTAATCCATCTCAAGCCTAATTCTCGTCAGTCTCCAATCTTCTGAAGCATAACGAACAAGTTCTTACATGGTGAACGAATTCTTACAGAGTGAATAAATTCTTACATGGTGAACAGTACAAGGGCATTCATCACAGAAACTTTCGGTTTTGATCATGCAATATGACCTATAAACCATCAGGTCAAATATGAATATTCATTTGATCTTTGTACTTGATTTATATGTTGATCCCACATTTCTCCTATTATTATTATTATTTTTATTTTTAATAAAATGCTGAAGTGGTAGGTAGATGCAAGATAAAGGTAGAAAACATAGTTTAGTGCTGTAAGAAGGCAAATGTAGATGATCAGATGATCAGGTGTGTGCCTATGGACTAAGTATTAATCCAGGCTAGACAAGGGCAGCAAGACATCCACGGATGCAGAAGATTTCTCTCAAAGCAGGGGGGGTGAGGTTCTGAGCCTCACCTCTGTTGATCCCCAAATTCTCACCTGATGGCCCCCCTGCGACTGTGCCTGTCTTAGGTTGTTCCTCCCTTGAGGAATCTTACCCGTCTCTGGCTAACCAGTCATCTTCCGGGGCCATACAGGGAAATGTAAAGTTGGTAAGTGAGAGAGAAGCCATATTGTTTGCAAAGGTTAGCTTTTTACTTCTTTGCAGATTTATGCCCTGTGGCTTCTATGCCCAGCATTTGTCTCGAGGTATCTTTACCACCTGGAGGAATTATGATACTCGGTAAATTCGATATGAGGCACGAATTCTATTTAAGGTTTGTAATTAGGAAGGAAGAAGAAAAGCTATAGATGTAGCATATGAAGGAAACTTGGGAGGATTGATTATTTCTTTGACATATCTTCTTGTATAGTACCTTAAGTATGTATAGGTTTTAAACTACTAACTAATTTGCACACACATATTAACATAATAGGAATACGGTGACATAAACAAAGCAAATCTATAATTACCAGCCATCTCCAGTGAAGCCAAGAAAACCATTTAGGCACCCTAGGCATTTGTGAAAATTTATCTATAATATGATGGATATTTTCCAACTGTACTTGAACCATCAGACAAATTAAAGCAGCCCATTTCTGGGATCTGTTCACATCCCATATGTTCTTTTAACCATAGATAGTCTATAGTCATGAGATTTTGGGGTGCTACAACTTGCACCCCTCCCAACTCCTGGTTGAGTTCCAACAGTACAGATCCAGTCAAATTCGTTGTCTCACTGTATGCACATGCCAGCCTAGACATCTCCCTCCTCCTTCTTATGGCAAGTCCAGGAGACGGTGGGCTGGATGCAGCCACAACCGCAGCATCGTCCGGATCCCTGGGGAGGCTTTTTGATGATCATCCCCCGGCACGAGTCCTCCAGAGAGTGCTGATGCCGGAAGCTCCTCCTCATATCGTATCTTATTTCATTTTCTGGGTATCCAAGCTAGGCCTTGATCTTCTGCGTAGAAACAAACAGACCCTTTGCCCACACTTTGACATGCCCTCTATACCACTGTGCAGAACTCATTGGAGGTCAGCACACAGTAACTGCTTTTTTTTTTTTTTTTTTAATTAAGAGAAAGGAATATTATCAGAAAAGAGTACCTCCATAGCTGATCATCTGACACCCTTTAAGTGATCAACATTAAGGATATTTAAAGCATGCGTTGATCTTTGATTTACCAATAGTTTTATCCTGTTAACGAGTAATCCCCTTTTCTTTCTTTCTTTCTTTCTTTTTTTTTTTTTTTTTTAAATTTTTAATCTACCCTTACATGAAGAATACTATGTTTACTATGCTCTCCCCTATATCAGGTCCCCCCTAACAACCCCATTACGGTTACTGTCCATCAGCTTAGCAAAATGTGGTAGAGTCACTACTTGTCCTCTCTGTGTGCACAAGGCTTTTTTGGACATATACATTTATTTCTTATCATTGTCCTTAGGAATGGAAATGCTGAGTCACAGGATTGGTGTAGATTTTAAAATTCCTAAGAAATTGTCAAACCATCTTCCAAAATAGTACCGTCTGTTTCACATTCTTGATAACATCTCATGTGGTCAGTGAATTTAGCTATTTTGATGGTGAGTGATGGCCTCAGTGAGTCTGTGTGGGTATCCATTGCTGATAGAATACACTGTCATGTATCAGCAAATGGGTGTAAGGGTTGGTATTTGGTTTCTAAGGCAACTTGAATTTTTACAAGATCATCAGATATAGCTGTGAGCCTTGACTCTACAGACAAGACTTATCAGATGAGTGCTTCACTTCCTCTCAGTACCAATGTGTGCCATGGATTCAGTGCTATACGAGGCTTCAGGAGGAACCACATATCTTATCATGCTGGTCTTACGACTGCTCCTCCTTCCGCAGAGGTGCACATTAGCCCAGGGACAGGAAAAACAGTCAGTTAGCTTCTTTCAAACCTAATTTTGCTGTTCACTAATTATTTCTTCCAGAGGAACAAATGTTGACTCTGGGGATGCGTGTGGACTACTTTGTCATGGAAGTAGGTGTTGGTAAGCCTCCCGCCTGAAAGCTAATACATGATCACAGGAGCAACGTTGATTAGTGTAGCATTCCTGTCTCTCTTCAGCCAGGGGATTTACAGGCTGGGCGGGTATAAGCTTCATCCGGGACACTGGCACTAAGAATGCTGACAGGGTATCCGAGGCACCCCTTGGGAATCCCAGCGTTGGCAGGATCATTTCTAGTTTGCCTGGGAAAGTTCCTATTTTAGCTCTTGACAAACTGCACTAGATTTATTATCTTCTGAAAGGGAAAAGGGAAAAGCAAACAAACTATGAATTGTACAGCTGATGATGTCTCCCTTCACTTTTTCAGCCAGAAGAATTAACTGCGAGTCTGCACAGTTTCAAGAAAAAGGGCTTTAAAAAAGCCAAAGTCTGTGGGGTTTGCAAGCAAATTATTGATGGTCAAGGGATTTCATGCCGAGGTAAGTGTACACTTATAGTTCTCTTGCTGTTTGAACCAAAGCAAGCAAACAAACAAAAACAAATGGAAACCTTTGTTTGGGAGTTTCCAAAAATTAAATCGTGGAATTCCCCTTCTTAGCTATGTTTACCCTGATCCTTTCTGGGCAGAGACCAACCATATTTACACAGACATGTGCTCATGAGGAAACTTTCCCAGAAGGAGGCCCTCTCAGCCTGTTGTCAGGCTTACTCCTATCAGTAAACAAAGCCACCACCAGCCTCATTGTTCGATGCTTAGGCTCTGGGTCATCAAGGCAGCTTGTTTTATTTTGTGTCCGCACATTAATAAAACTGCCTAGTGGGCACGTGGAAATGACTTCTTGTCTCCCTAGAGCCCTAAAATCGGGGCTGGGCCTCGTGGGTCCATGTCCCACAGTGCAGGTGGGCTGGGATCGGGTCTGCTCTGTGGCATTTTATTCTCGATGGAGTTGTCTCTTGACTCCACATCCTGGGGACCCTGGCCACAGGCTCCTGAGAGCTGCTTGGAGGCTGCTGTGAGGGGCAGATGGTCAGACTTTTGTGGGGTGAGGGCGTGCCTCAAAGCCTCTCAGGGTCTCTTTTGCAGTTAAAGGCCCCAAGAGTGGGAGTGGTCCTTCCTCTGAGGGGCCTCTACACAGACAGTGCTGACGATGCTCTCTGCCCGGCTACTGCCTCGTGGGGGCTGCCAGAAATCCGTGACCACGTGACCCCCCAGGATTTCTTCTCTATTTTGGGGTCACAGCACATTGAGGCTTTCCCTGCTCCTCTGAGCACATAGCCCCTCACATTCTCCCTGAAGGCAGCCTGTGTGACAGGGCTGGGGCTCCAGAGGAACTGTGCCCTGGGGTAGAAAATTCAGTGTTGGGTGTGAGCATTGAGCGTGGATCCCCTGCCAGGCCTCCTCCCCATGGCTCTGCCACCCACCAGCACCTGAATATATGCACACATGTGCACAGAGACACAGCACACACATGCATGTGCAAACATACGCAGACATCACACATGTGGATGCACACCCCACGCAATGGCTCAGGAGCCTCACAGCATGCTCCTCATGTGGGCTAGAAAAGCTCTTAAGTCAGAATGTGGCCTCAGGTGCTGTTCTTGTTCCTTGTGATCAGGAGGTTGGCTTTCCTCATTTGAACACCTCCAAAGTCTGTTAGTCTATCTGTGCTTTTAACAAGAATCATAAACATTTCCTTCTTACTAAAGCAAATCTGAGGTGTCAAGAGTGCTCAGCATATAGTTTATGAGGATGGAATATGGTAATTTCTGTAAAGATCTTATCATGGTGCCTTACTCAGAATAGATATGCAGTAAGTTACAGTTGTTACCAGTATTTTTCTGAGTTTTTTTTAGTGTGAACTCTGTGACATAGCAGTTGAAATCCTGAGCTGTGGCTGTGCCATCCAACCCCAGCCACCAGCTGCATGTGGTGGCTCTTGGGCATGTGAAATGTGGCTGGTCCAAGCTGGGTGTGCAGAACACACTGGATTCCAGAGGCGTGGTGTGGCAAAATGATGTGAAGTATTTTATAAACAGTTGTTTGAATAATGATTACAGGTGAAATGGTAATATTTCAGCTATATTAGGTCAAATGAATCTACTAGCAAAATTAATTTATAATTATTTACGTGGCTTGCATTACACTCCTATGAGAAGCTGAGAGCCAGCCAGATGTGGGTCTGAATGCTGCTCAGCATGCTAGGTGAGAGACACTGGACTTGCAAAGGGTGCCACCTTTTTGCTTTCTGATTAAATGCCGGCAGCAAATATGCATCCTGGTTGGAAGGACTTTAATAGGAAACAAGGGATCCCACATCACTGCTTTGGCCTGGGGAGGCACCCATGTCAGTTTCCACTGGTAACACTTCTACAGACCAGCCTGGTCACATTTCTGGTGAGCCAGTGGAAGCACCTACTCGGGGTCTGAGTGCTCCGGTACTGAGTGGCTGGTGAGAGCTGTGGGTACTGGGGACTTGACTCAGTTGGGGGTGGAGCCCGGAGGATGCAGGCTCCAAACAATGGAGAGCTGCTGCTGGGGGAGTGGAGCAGGAGAGCAGGCTGGGATGGGAGGGAGTGGCAGAAAGCAGGGAATGCTGCAAAGAGGGAGCAGAAAGGATGCTGAGAGATGGCACTGAGGGGGCTTTGGAAGGGAGATTTGACGATGAGCTTTCCCTTTGTTAGCCAAATGCACAGTGAGCACCTGCTAGAAAAAAAGATGAGAAACCTGTGTCTGTGCATGAGGAGCTCCTGTCCAGGGACGTCCTGTCCGGGAGAACTCAGTCTACAGTATACTAAGTGATTTAGGTAAAGACTTGGGGTGGATGGCAGATCTGTAGGTATATGTGTCAGCACTCGCTTTGTGCTGGTGACCCCCAGGACCTGCCAGTCACAGTAATGTGGCCATTTGGTGAATGTGGCCTTGGACAGGCCACCCTCTGCTGTGGGTGTCTGGTCCCCTCCTGTCTCTTGTAGCCAGTTACTGGGGGCACAGAGAGGCTGGTGGACACATGAGAAGCAGAGGGGACTCCCAGGGGCTTGTCTCTCATTTGGTAAATATGTGAAGAGTGCCGTGTAAAAGGTCTGACAAGCCTGTGGACAGACTGTCCCCAGGCTCCTGGAGACACCGGAAGAAGGGGCATATCCAAGAGGACTAGTGAGAATGTGGGGCGTTTAGGAGCCGGATGCTCTGGGCAGCTGCTGTGGGGGCCAGGATTCTTACCATGGCTTTGGAGACGCCCACGTGACAAGGGAGATCACATGCGGCACCAGACCCTTGGTGGCAGAGACAGCATGCAAGCATGCTGGGTGTTGTGTCATTGTCCCAGAAAACCAATGAGAAATGCATGTGCCACACATGGAGAAAGGACAGGTTCCTGACGGGAAGCACTTAGCCAAGCCAAGCCTGGCCTGTGGCTCCGATTCCACCAGCAACTTCTTGCCGCTTTTCAGCTTTTCACTTCTGCAAGTCGATGGGTGAAAAGTGGCATCTCCCTTTATTATACTTTTCAGTCAAAAAGATAAAGAGAAGATGTCTGTAATGTTTATTTCATAACCTAATTCATAAACCCTTTGCTCATTTGAAAATAAGATTTTTTTCTGCTTGATTTCTAAGAATTCATTACATTATAAATGTTCATCTTTTTTCCATTAGGTGGAACCTTTGCCAATTTTTGATGGGTTTTGACCTATGGAAATGTCCATTTCTCATCATTCCACCTTACAGGTTGCAATTATCCCAGGCCATTGTTATGTCTGATTTTGTTCGTGGAGCAGTCATCCTGTGACAGTTTTAGGGTTTGGCTTGTTCATCTCTACCACATCATTGCATTTAATTTCTGATTTTTTTCCTTACTTAAGAATGTCTTCCTTTCTCCATGGCCGTAAGGATGTTCTATAATATTTTATTCTAATATTCCTTTCTTCTTGCTTTTTCAGTTTTGACCCAGTTTCTTGGTTGATTCATCTGAAATTCATGTGATTCCTTTTATTTTTCTGAGTGAGCCAGTTTTCCCAGCATGATTTATTAAGTGGTCAATCACATCTCAACTGAGCTGTGATGACATCTCTCTCCTATGCTGAATTCTCATGTGTGGGTGAGCCTGTCATACACGTCTGTTTTTACAGAGTTTATTTGGGACCATTCATGGTTTTATATATTTCACCTTGCCTATTATAAGCATTGTCATATATTAGATTTTTAGAAATCATGATTTTCCAGTATCCACCCAGTAATTTATTTGTGGATATATAATTTTTTTCTTTTTCTATTGCTTTGGTAACTTATTATTTTTTTTATGGAAGAAAGGAATCTCTGATACCTTTATGTTCTGTTCATTACATGCAATAAGAAAGGTGGTTGTGTATATTTATATACGTTTTCCACTTCTGTGATGTGTTACTTAATAGAGAGGCTGGCTCCTCCTGTCTGCTTCTGCATTCAGCCTGGTGCAGTATTATATTAGGTACAGTTCTCTTGAGAAACAAAAACAATAGGGTGTGCACAGATAAAGAGATTTATTGTCAGGCATTGGCTCCCACAGTTACTTAGGCTAAGCAGCGCCTAGGTCTTCAGTTGGTACATTGGAGACCCAGGTGAGACAATGTGTAGTTTTGGTCGAGTCCAAGTCCGTAAGTAGGAGACTGATGTTCCTGCTTGAAGACAGGCAAAGAGAGAGAATTCTTTGTTGCTCTACCTTTTATTCTATTTAGGTTCTTAGTGGACTGGATGAGCCCAGCCAGCATTCGGGAAGGCAGTTTGCTTCACTTGGTCTACAGATTCCAATAGTAATCTTATCCAGAAACACCCTCCCAGGGGCATCTCACCTCATGTTTAACCCGATAATTGGTCTTCCCATGGCCCAGTGAGGCTGATGCATATAATTAACCATCACAAACATGTTTTGGCTGAAGTATTTGAGGACAATCTGGCTCATACAGATATGTATTTGGAAAAGAAAGTTTTTTAATAGTGTTTGCAGATTATTGGGACTACTATTTCTTTGAAACTGCACCAAAACTCAAGTGATAGTTTCATAGATTTGAGCTTCCCTGTGGAATCTGGGTCTGTTTCAGTGAGCATCTCCCACTCCACTCTGTTTAATTCCAGTGGCTCGTCTGCCACTTCGAGTGGATCTTTTCCCAGACATGATGGTGGAACATCACACAGTGGCCATTTGGAGAATACTGATTCACTGCATTAAGCAGGTCTTTCCAAATGTTGACACATCTGTGATACAATATCTAGAAAACCTCCACATTTGCATACCTCACTATCCATTTTATCAGAAAGTGTTAGGAATTGTCAAGCTCATGGTGATGGATACAAGTCTTCTAAAATTCTATTTTTTTCACTTGAAATCTCAGATTTTGTCATTGGCCAGAGGCTGTCAGTTGTTTTCTTTTTGTCATATGTGCACTTTGTTCATTTTTTAGATGGTTAAGCACTAAAGTCTGAATAACCGTAGACTGTCAGTCAGGGGTCTGTCAAATAAAAATGATGCTCCCTGAGAAAGCGGCTAGTTTAGCTGCTAACTTATATCACTCCAGTGCTGTTTCCCAGGCTCTGCTGAGCTCCACTGTGCAGACGATGCTCTGAGTGCCCCACTGGCCTCACAGAAAGGGAAAAAGATCAGAAATGAATCCTGATTGGACAGTGGACAGTGAGCACTATACTCCACAGCAGAGAAGCAGTACCTCCTGAAGTCCCTCAGTGTATACCAAGCATTCAGTGGTCCTCAAAAGATGTTGGGCATCTTCTGCAAGGTGTGTTTCCCTGGATTCTTAATGTTTGGGTGTGGAGGCAGCAAGAGGTGCATGAGCTGGCGATGGAATGTGACTGCAAGGTGCAAGCCAGAGGAAAACCTGGAAGAGAAGGGACTCAAGCTGGGTCATGGGGGCGGTCAGTGCAGTTGCTGGAGGAGAGCTCAGGGCCACATGGACACAGGGTCGCATGATGGTTATGTGGAGAGAGGTCTGTGGAAGCAGGAAGAATGTTGCAGTGACCTGTTAAACCTGGCATTGGGTGGAAGCACCTGGGCCTTGAGAGGTGTGGGTGCTCAGCACCCTGAAGTGAGAGAAATTGTAATGTAGAGAAACCCGCACAAAGGAGATGTTTAAAGAAGGAGTTGGTGTGTTTGAGCAGCATCTTCAGAAAGCTGATGGTGGCAATGAAAGTGGTAACAGTAGGGGCGCCTGTGGAGCATGCAGCCAGCCTGCACTGCACACTATAATGAGCTGCATATTCAATCCTCTCAATGACCCCTTTCACAGATGAGCGTCTTGAAGCTTGGAGGGTGTGTTAATGGTTTCAGCAGGAAGAAATTGGACAAGGGCCCCGAGGGAGCAGTAGGTAATGAGGGAAATGGGGCAAGTGGCTTTTTTTAAATGAGAGGGACATTTTTGCACTTAGGATTAATGAGGTTCTTTTCACATCAGTAAGTGAAGGTATTGAGGTGCCAGTGAAATTGCAATGACACTATTTGTGTAATGCTTAAGTGTGATACTGTACATTTAAAACTGTCGATAATAGTTTTAGGAGGCAAAGTCACAACCTTAGAACAACTGCATAGTGATGGGTGCAGAAATGGTGAGATTAACATGTTGGTTTTCTTCTGGAATGGGGTGTAGAGTCGAGTCTCTGTTTAAAAACCTCTACAGATTCTGCTCCTTTGAGAGACTGCTGGAGTTTTTAAAAATGATTTTCATTTATGCTAAGTAATTCAGGATTGTTCACACAATTGAAAGCTACTTAGCATTTATAAAAACCCAGTATTAAAAACAAAATACAATAGAAAATCCTGAAGAGCTCACCAAAAAACTGTTAGAACCAATAAATGGATTTGGTAGAGTTAGAGAATAGAAAATCAACATACAAAAATCAGTTTCATTTCTGTGCACTAACAACAAGCTATCTGAAAGAGAAATTAAGAAAAAAAATTTATTTTCCAGCAGCATCAAAAACAATAAAATACTTAGGAATAAGTTTAACCAACAAGGTGAAAGACCTATACACTGAAACATATAAGACATTGATGAAAGAAATTGAAGACAACACAGATAAATGGAAAGAAATCCTGTGTTCTTGGCCTGCAAGGATTGATATTGTGAAAATGTCCATACTACCCAAAATGATCTACAGATTCAATGCAATCTCTATCAATATTCTAATGGCATTTTTCATTAAGGTGGAAAAAACAATCTTAAAATTTTTATGGAATCAGGAAAGACCCCAAAGAGCCAAAGCAATCTTCAGAAGGAAGAACAGAACTGAAAGTATCACACATCTTTTTCAAACTATATTATGAAGCTATAGTGATCAAAATAGTAGGGTACTGGTTAAAAAAAAAAGGCACATAGACCAATGGGACAGAATCAACAGCCTAGAAATAAACCCACACATATAGAGTCAACTAATCTTTGACAAGAGAGCCAAGAATGCAGAGTGGGAAAAGTCTTTTCAATAAACGGTGTTAGGAAAAGTGAATATTCATGTGCAGAAGAATGGAAGTGGACCACTATCTTACACCACTCATAAAAATTAACTTGAACTGGAGTAAAGACTTAAATGTGAGACATGAAACCATAAAACTCCTAGAAGAAAACGGGAACATCTCCTTGATGTGGTTTTGGCAATGAGTTTTTGGACCTGACACCAAAAGCACGAGCAACAAAAGCAAAAAATATTAAGTGGGACCACATCAAACTGAAAAGCTTTTGCACAGCTAAGGACACCAGCAGCAAAATGGAAAGACAACCTATGGAATGGGAGAAAATATTTGCAAAACATGTATCTGATATGAGGTTAATAAGAAACTCATATAACTCAAAAGCGCAAAAGCAAATGAGCCAACCAAAAAAGAGGCAGAGGACCTGAAAAGACATTTTTCTGAAGAAGACATACAGATGACCAACAGGTGAAAAGATGCTCCATATCATTTGTCAGCAGGGAAATACAGATCAAAAGCACAGTGAGATATCACCTCACACCTGCTAGAATGGCTATCGTAATAAAAAACAAAAAACAAAAATAAGAGATAATGGATGTCGACAGAGATATGGAGAAAAGGGAACACCCATGCCCTGTTGGTGGGAATGTACAGTGGTCCAGCCACTATGGAAAACAGCTTGGCAGTTCTCAGAAAATTAAAACTAGAACTATCATATGATCCAGCTCTGCTTGCTGGTATATATCAAAAGGAAATGAAATCTTTTATCTTGAAGAGATATGTGCTCATCACAGCATTATTTATAATAGCTAAGACATGGAAACAATCTAAGTGTCTGTTGATAGATGAATGGATAAAGAAGATGTGGTGTGTGTGTACACACACACACGAATACGATTCAGTCATAAAAAATGGAAAGAAACCCTGCCATTTTCAACAACATGGATGAACCTAGAGGACACTCTGCTAAGTAAAGTAAGTCAGAGAAAGACAAACACTGTATGCTATCACTTACATGTGGGATCTTAAAAGCAAACAAGCAAACTCTAATTCAGAAGCAGAGAGTAGAGTGGTGCTTGCCAGAGATAGTGGCTGGGGGAAAAGGGTGATGTTGGTGAAAAGCACAGAGCTTCAATTATAAGATGGATAAGTCCTAGGGATATCATGTACAACATGGTGACTGTAGTTAACAGTAAATTACTGTATGCTTGAAATTTGCCAAGAGAGTAGATCCTAAGTAGTCACATAAAAAAGAGAAGTAACTATGAGATGGTGGAGGTGTTAATTAACTTAACTGTGGTAAATGTTACACAATGTAGACATGTATCAAATCATCGTGTTGTACAATTTAAATGTATACAGTTTTGTCAATTATACCTCAGTGAAGCTGGAAGAAGACAATAACAGAGTATGAGCCACCTGTGTCGGCTGCTGAGAAGGCTGGGAGGATGGAGAGACCAGTGGTCAGAGTGAACATGTGCATATTGTCCTTTTGGGCCTGCAAGGTTGGGGGTGTGTCTTGTTGAGGCTGTTTTGTGTGGTCCCCTCCCCACTTCCTGCGGCCTGCACTGCCCAGGCTGATGGTCAGAGAGGGAGGTCCCTACCATGGGTGGTCCTGCAGGAACCCAGCCTCTGAAAGCTGGCCCAGGACAGGTGAGGTCGGTGCCCACTGCTCAGCAGGTGGCCGCTCAGGTGCATGCATGGACCAGTGTCCCTTCAGCCAGCAGGTGGAAGGTCTGTAGCCCCTTCATGGGGCACAGTGGGTGTTGTATCATGGTACGGCCTGTGCCATGGTGGGTGCTTGGCCTGCCCTAGCTGCCTCTCCTCCTGGTCCTGCTGCTGCTCTGAGAAGCTGGTGGTGCACAACCAGCAATGCCGTCCTTGGGGAGCTTGGTCCCATCAGGAGAGATGGGCACAGAGATGACGGGGAAATGATGGCTAAGGAGATGAGTGCAGTAGAGGAAGGTAGGCCTCAGGGACTTCTGGATGCACTTGGAGCTTAGCCTGGGAGGGGTAGGTGGAGTGAGGGAGGGCTTCCTGGTGGAGGAGGTGGCTCGCACCCTCAGTCTTGAAAGAAGAAACGAGCCAGGTGGACACTGACGGGGGTGTGGAAAACTCCAGGCAAAGACAGCAGAGTGGCCTGGGAGGCACCTGGGGATGGTGTGAATGAGGGGTTGAGTGGGGGGCTAGGAGAGCAGCTGGTGTCAGCCATAGGAGTGTGGGGACCCATCCTGAGAAGGCTGTGGCTTCTGTAGGTGGCAGGGTGGGAGCTGGGCCTGGACACTGTCCACTCAGTGTGTGATGTGTCAGGAAGGCGTCATGCAGCTGGGTGAGAGGCTGGGATCTGGGTGGAGATTTTGGGGATGGTGGCACCCCAGCCTGCACGTGCACACTGCAGCCCCATAACCCTCATGGTTGCTCCCTAATGGGGTGGTCCCAGGATCGCATGTGGTGACACATGGGACAGCCTCTAGCGAGGTAGCACAGCCGAATGGCTGCTCTGAGGAAATCCCGTGGGCCCACCAAGATCCTGGCGGTTGGGTGTACAGTCCATAGGACTTTGGGGGTCACTCACCTACTTCTAGAAATAATGGGCCCACCTCTGAGAATCTCCACCTTATTTCTTGGGTGGTTTATGCAATTTCACTGTGATTAGTTAAGCCTTGTTCTGATATTGCCCCACTGTGGCCCATGGCTCTTGTGACCAAGTTGGCTGTCCACCAAGAATGTGTCACACCCCTGTCTCTCCACTGAGCAGAGCCCCTTTTAGGTCTAGGTGACCTATTGTATCTTCTGCTGCTGCATAAGTGATTACATGAAAAGCTAAAACCTTAACATGACAACAGCATCTGGTATCTCCCACTGCTTCTGTGGGTCAGGAATTTGGGCATCATGCGGCTGGGCAGTGCTGGCTCAGGGTCTCTTGAGAGGCTGCATCATCTGAAGGCTCAAGTGGGGTTGGAGGACCTACTTCCCAGGTGGTGCTGACTGTGGGCTTGAGGCGTCCGTTGTTCTCACGCAGCCTCTCCATAGGGCTGCTTAAGCACCTGGCTCTCTGCAAAAAGGGTAGTGACCTAGTGACCAGGGCAGGAGCCTCTGGGTTTTTGATGGCCATGTGAGGCCATGCTCCATCCCCGGGATGCTGAGCAGACTGCCTGCCCCATTCAGTGTGTGTGGGCAGAGCATCCCGTGGGACCAGGGGAATTCTTCCCCTGCATTTCTGCTAATTCTCACCCATAGGCTAAGGGCCTCTGACGGCCCTCCTCTTTATCTCTGTTCCTCCTGCTGGACCCCAACCTCTGCCTGTTTTTCTGTCTGGGTTTTTCATCTGGGGTGGAAGCCCCTTTGATTCCAATGGCAATTCTGTCTTGATTAGAAAAATCACTCACCGTGTTTGTGCAGAGTGCCCATTAGGACATGCAGAATAAATAGTTGTCAATGTGAATAATTTCATAAAGCATAGAGGCATACAAAGACAATTCAGAAAATGAATCTTGCAAAGGTAGTGACTCTGGCTGGTTTCTGCTCAAGTTCCAGTAAAATCCAGCCATGAGACAAATTAATTTGTCTGTTTTATTCTCATGCGATCTAACGTGGACCTTTGTGAGTTCAGTGTTTCTGTCCCCAGCTCACAGAAAGGATGGATTCTGCAGAGAGTAAAGGTTGGTCCTCGAGGCACTGAGCCAGTCTTCAGGGTGCCTCCTGGCTTCCGAGGCCTTGTTCTTCCAGGAGCCAGACATTACAGTGTGCTCTCCTGTTCTCTAGGATGGTTCCATTTGGCGTTGCAGTAACCCCAGGGGAGAAAAGAGGCTCTGAAGTGTCATTGGTCCTGCCCAGGGCAGCCCACTGTTGAGGGCCGGGAAGTCCCCAGGCCCAGGTCCTGCCACCCCCCGCCCCCCGCCCCCATCCCACAGCTGCCTGGGGATGAGAGGTGCTCCAGATGCATGCCTGGAGCTGCTCAAAGCATGTGGGTGGGGTTGTTTGAGGGCAGCTGCTTGTTGCTCAGTGTCTCCCTGTCCGCAGGCCTTGCCTGGACTGTGGCAGGGGTGGGGAGGGGGGCAGGGAGCCTTTAATGTCCTGTCAGCTCAGCTGCAGCCTCTGGAGGGTGGGCCTGTGAAATCCCCATTGGTTCCGCTCTAAATCTGCATTGTTGGGGCCTCTGAACCAACACATGTCCCTCCCAGTCTGCACAATGGCCCTGCTTGAAGGATCTGCAGTAGGAATTTAGACGTGGATTTATTCTGACAGTCAGACCTCGGGTTGCCGGAAGTGGAGGAGCAGGGAACTCAAACAAGCAACTTTCTCACTAACAGAGACGCCAGTCCTGATTCCTACAGGGTCTTTTCAAGTTGCTCTTTCTAGGGGGAGAGGCTGTCCTTTCCCGGCGGGCACAGATGCGTTCACTGCCCAGATCCCTTGCCTTTGTCAGTCAAGGATCCAGCCTGGCCACACTCCCCCAGAGGTGATCAGTTTGCAACTAAATCTGAGCCATTGCTAACAGGACAGGGGCTGGGTCCCCACACACCATGTCCACCCCGAGCTTTCCAGAAGCTTGGCATTGCATCGCTAATGGGAAACCTCCCTTGATCTAGACTTTCAAGGGTTGACAGGGTTCAGAGTTGGAGCAAGCATTGCTGCAGAGAGTGCTCAATGCACACACCGTCTTTCTCTTTCTCTTGCAGCCTGCAAGTACTCCTGCCACGGGAAGTGTGAAGCCCAGGTAAGTGCTGCGGGCCCTTCCCCGATTGTCCAGGCACCCCTCCTGTGCTGGGTGATGCGCACAGAGGGGGCCATAAGAAATGGTTGCTAGATGCTTCTCAGAGTATGTGCTTTCCATCTCGAGAACAAGCTGAGGAGCTATGCAGTCCGCATCTCTGATTATGGACATAGCTTGTGTGAGGCTTTGGTTTTAGGTAAGAACTCAGCCACTTTGCCCTGGCCATGCTACAGCCCTTTCTCCACAGCATGACACCTTCAGGTGACACCACATGAGCTTAGGGCAGAGAGTGGGCAGGGACAGGGTTGAGGGCACCTGCTGGGCCTTGAGTGCTCTCTGGCCTTTGTAGGCTAGTTCCTAGGTTGGTCTGGTTTTTGGGCTGGCTAGAAGTCGGGGGATCCTGAATGGGGGATAGTTGTCCTTGAAGGTGAGTTCCCTGTTGGGGTTAAATTTCAGAATGGCCCTGGGAAGTGCTGGAGACCTGGGGTGCTTGGTGGGTTTTGGGGGTTGCCATGGAAATAAGGAGGCCTATACGTGGCATGTGGGAAATTGCAGGGACCTCTAGGCTGGAACCCTGGTTTTCTACCTGATCACATGTCAGTGCCACACCTTCCAGGCATGATGTTGGTCTGCAGCCGGGCCAGGACATCTGTTGCCCCTGCTGAGTGGCCGGCCTGCCTCGGTGGGAGCTCCCTAATGCCCTGCAGGCGGCCCCAGGTTGGAGGCCTGGGCAGTGGGGTTTTAGAGTCTTGGGGCTTGGTTGCTGCTGTGGACCTTGTGGGTCAGCTGTTCCTGAGAATTTCTCACTGGCCCCTGGGCTCTGAGCTGAAGGGACGGGTGCAGGGAACTTTACATGGTGTGTTCCACATGTGAGGACCAGGGGGCCTAGTTTCCTTCCCCTCCCTACCATGCACACACATTCAAACAGGAACACACATGCACGCTAGGCACACATGCATATGTGCACATACACACATGCACACACCTTGCACAGAGGCACACACAAACATGCACACACACAGTTGGAAGGACTATAGGCTAGGCCACCTTTGTTTTTTTTTTTTCAAGAAAGTGGTTAAATTACTTAAAAAACAACCCTTTTCATTCTGGAGAGTTTGGAATGCAGAAGAGGAGAGGATAGTGCAGAGCCCTGCGCTACACTGTTACCCAAGCCCCCTGCCACCATCTTTCCCAAACCTGGTCCCCTGCCTCTTCTGGGATGTCACATGATGTACATTTGAGTGGGGCTTTGGGGCATTTCTGCAGTCGCTCTGGAGCAGCATCCCTGTCCTGGTGAGGCCCAGCATCCTTGCTCACATGTGCTCCTGCAGTGGCTGGTTCCAGCCTTGGTTCATTGTACCTGCTGTGCCAGCAAATAGGCTCTTCTTTGGAGTGTGCTTTTGAGTTAAGTGGTTATGTTGGAGCAGAGATGCCCACACAGTGTGGAGTAGGGAAAATACTGCTTTACGGAGTTTTTAGATTTCAGAGAGTGTTTTTCCCCAACACCCTCGAGGACCCCCAACCCCTGAGGGTCTTGTCCTGCATAGTTAACACCTCATCACCACTGAGGGACAGAAAGAGGGGAGACCCACCCTCAAAGACCCTGTGTTAATGTGTATATGCAAGTATGCCCACTGTATGTACATGTGTACACACTGTCAATGTGTGTGTGCATGTGAGTGCATGTGTGCATTGTATGTTCATATATGTGCATGCATTTATAACTGTTGTGGTAATGTGTGCATATGAGTGCTGTGTATATGTGTGTTATATGCATACATGTGTGTGCATTGTGTTCCTAATGTGTGTATGTGAGGGCACATGTGCATTATGTGTATATGCATGCATGCATGTGTTAATGTTTGCATTCTAAGTGTGTGCATTGTATATGTGTGAGTGTATTGTGTTGATGTGTGTGCTTGCTAGTGCATGTGTGTGTATATGTATGCATGTGTGTATGCAGGTCCCTGGTGGGTGTGCACTGTATGTGTGGCTGGCATAGCCACTCCTGACCTGCAGCTGCAGAACTCAGTTCCATACTCTGGCACCATTTATTGAAGGGGGCCCAGTACTGGCTGCTTAGGGGTTGAATTCTGCAGTTCAAAGAATACTACCAAAGTTTTAGCTGCCACTGATTATGGAGTTTGTATCTGCAGTAACTGGCAGTTTGCTTGAGAGACAGATAAGCACCTACTGTCTTTAGATTATGGTAGGGGAAAACTGGATCTGTATTCATTATTTTTGATGACACAGCTTTGAATGGCAGCAGAGAATGTTCACCAGCAATAATAAGGCCCCTTCTTATTCCGACACCATCACACAATTGCTGTTGGGCACACTAGGGCCATAAATTCCTAGCTGCCTCCCTGGGTAGCTCCGTCTCCCCAGAGCTGAGCTGAGGCTCTCCCAGACAGTTTGGTCCTGGTTACCATGTGCGAGTAACTGTGCAGGCCCCTAAATGCACGAGGCTTGCAGATTTTCTGGGAGATGGAGAAGCTTTGGTTAAGAACAGGCTTTGGCCTAACATCTGACCTGGTCCATCCTCTTACTGCCTTGTGGTCTCAGGTGCTGTGGGTCTCCTCTGTGATGGCAGCCTGCACCCCTAATCCGCAGGCCTGGTGGGTACACAGAGGATGTAACAGAGGCCGATGGTGTGGCATGCTTCCCAGGGCATGTTTGCATGTGGTGACCCTGCTGCTATTGTCATCGCCCTACTGCCACCAGGGCCAGCATTGTAGGCTCCCCACCAGGCCTGGGATGTCCCCTCCTTAGAGTGGAAGTCATGGAGAGAGCCATCCTGCAGGAATGGGGCTGAACCATGGTCTGGGGGCTCAGGCAGGGGAACGGAGTCATGAGGTCAGACATTCTCTGGTGGACTGAGGTCACTCTCTTCCTGGCCATCAGGCAGTATGTCCTCTGAGATGAGGCTGTGAGGTTAGAGGGCACATGGAGGCAAAGAGGTGTGTCTCATCTGCTGGAGCGAGGCCAGGTACCTGGAGCCAAAGTTTCTTCACATGAAACATGGGTGGATGGTGCTCCTTAGAAGCCACTTGAAGGCAGCTCGCCCATAGCTGTTAATTGAGGCACTGTTAGTTCTTTCAGGTTAGAGAAGCTGATGATTTATGTGTAATTGCTGGAGAGCTGGGATGGCAAACCTTTTGCTCCCTGGAGGCTGTGCTTGTTCCCGGGAGTCATGTGAGCGTTTGGGCAGCCTGAGGTGGTTTTTTCCTTGCCCCTAGTTGACTCATTGGTGAGAGTAGAAGAAAGTAGGAGAAATAGCTGTTTCATTTCAGGAAGGCAAATGGTGAGTTGACAGGGTGGGGTAGAGGGAACGGGGTCCCTGGTGGTGCCACCTATAGTGTGGTGAAGGTGGGAGCGTTGTGGAAGTAGCAGTCACATGTCTGCCAAAGGATGCCCAGGCGTTGGTCCCCTCCGTGTGCGCCTGGTCGTAGACGGGTAAACACTTTATCAGCTGAGGTTATAGAGAGATCCGCATAGCTTTTTGCAAACATAAGGCTGCGAGGAGGGACGGAGCCGGGAGTGTGCACAGGGTGGAGTGCAACATTCGCCATGCAGGGGCCCCATGCCAGCCCTGCCCCAGCCACATACTGTCTGGCCCAGGAGATATCCTCAGACCCCCTTTCCCTTCCTTTGCCTGTGCAGCACACTGCTCAGGGCCAGCTTGCCTCTCTCTCTGGACGTGCCTTGCTGGGTGCCTGGTACAGGACTCGGGTGCAGACCACTGTGGTGAGGGGGAAGCTGCCCATTGGAAGGAAGGGAGCCCTGGGCTCTGTGGCCCGGCTCCTGTGGGGCCCTGCTGCCTCATCCTCCTGGGGCTGTCACAGGGTTACCCCAGCTGGGAGCCTTCAGCCTCCAAGGCCCACTAGAAGAAGACTCTTTATAAGGGGCTCACTGTTCCTTATTCTGGAGAGAGAGCCTATCAGGCAGGCATGGCTGGGGCAGTCTCCCGCCCCACCCCTACTCCTGTGCCCCAGGCAGGACCTGCGCTCCTCAACACTGTGCTCGCCGCCCTTGCACCCTGATTCCCAGTTCTGGCTGTGTTGGGGTGGGAGTCACGGTGACTTCCACCAAAGTCTGGGTCTTCCAGATGCACCTCTGCCTGGGCAAGTGGAGACCCAGAACCAAGATGTCCTCAGAAGCCACTGTCATGGGCATCTCCATCCCCAGGGTGCCGCTGGCTGACTGCTGACTTTTAGCCGTGAACTTGTACATCTGCTCGTCAGCCTGCATCTTCAGACGGCCCACTTTGAATAATCAGGGCTGCAGTGTCCTCTTTTGGTGCTGCCATGTCCCAGGCCTTATCAGCCGGCCCCTCCCATACAGGGCGAGCAAAGGGGGTGGCAGGCAGGTTGGCTCAACTCAGTACGTGGCCTTCATGCCCCAGTGTTTGGGGTGTGGGCTTCAGAGCTTGGGTTTTCCCATCTGTGAGTTCTGGGGTGCTGTGTGCTCCACTCACATCAGCACGGGGCACCCGGCACTTGCTCTGACTCCATGAGCCCTCTGCTCCAGCTCGCAGCAGCTTCTCTGAAACACTGTAAGCAGCCTGGGGGCCAATCCCATGTGCCCAGGGCCAGGGTGTGTCCTGCTCCGTGTCTCCCCAGGAGGGGCGCCCTCATCATCCTGAACTCCATCCCCTGCCCCCAACTCCCCATGGATTTGCTGGTTCCCTTTTTCCCTATGAGGGTCCGTCCACCTCATGGTTCCATTTTCTCTGGAACCCCAGCTCTTCCTGGAGACTTGGGAGGACAGGGTCCATCCCGTGCTGGGCCCTTGCTGTTCAGCACGTGCCTGGGGATGTCCGCTGGCCTCGCCTCTGGGAGAGGTGGGAAACAGCTATTTCTCCTATTTCGCCTGTGTTGCTCAGGCCTTAGCCCTCAAGGCCTGGAAGCCCTCACAGCCAGAAGCCCTCCGGCTTGCCCTGATCTGCCGGGCAAAGTGCCTGCTCTTTTTCATGGCTGGGCTGCATCCTTCTGCCTGCAGTGCTTCCTTAACAGGGCAGTGCACGGGCATGTGGCGATGAAGGGACTTGGACACCCCCCAGTGCCACGGTGTTCAAGATGCAGGGCACTGCCATACCCTCCATGGACCATTGGTGGTAGCCTTTACTCACGGGGACCCAAATCCTTCCTGGGAACAGATGACCTGAATTTGTGTGTAGGAAGGAAGGACCAAAAGTTTTCCAGACAGACTGCTGGCTGTGTGATCACAGAGCCTGCAAGGGCCTGTGTGCCCCTCACTTCCCGGCTCCTGCCTGCACACCCGGGGGCCTTGGTGGCCCCGTGACCTTAGCTGGCACTCAGTGGGTGGTCACTGTCCCACAGGGTAGTTTTGGGTGACAGGAGATCCATATTTAAACACCTAGCCCAGCAGCTGGCTTATAATAGGTGCTCAGAAGTCACATACTGGCCACATTGCTGAGGAAATATGAATAGCCTGCTGAGCGTTTTGTATTCTGTCACTTGACAGTCACAGCTTCCCTCAGAGGTGGTGCTGTTCTTGTCCCAGTCTTATGTGACGGCTGCGACTGGAGGGGGCCACCGCCTGTCCAGGGGACAGGGCCTGGACCCCAGTCCGTGGAGCCATCACTGGGCGCTGGTTTCTCACCTGTCTCAGCAAATGTTTGCGCCCCACTGCCTTCTGCTTCCTAGCTGCTCCCTGTGCTGAGGGGAGGCCAACTGGCTTATTCAACAAAGCTTTCCTGAGTTTTCTCTAGGCCAGCCAGCCCTGAGCTGGGTGCCTAGCTGCAGCTTCCTGACCTCAGGTCCATTTTGGCTGGAGGATTCCATTTGTCCACCTATGTTAGAGGTGTGCATGCATTTTAATGCCTGACAACTAATTTTTGTTTGCTGTTTTTTAAAGTAACAGGCATCATTGTTTCAGAATAGTTTTACATTCAGTGCAAAACAGAGGGGAAAGTATGGAGAATTCACACACACACAAATCCCGCCCAAGTGTGGTGCATGCGTCACTGTGGAGGAGCTGGTTTTGATGGACTTTTGTTAACCAAAGCCATGGTGGCCTTAGGGGTCACTCTTGGTACTGTGCATTCTGTGGGCGGGACAAGTGTTTAATGACATGGGTCCACCACCATTGCATCGAACAGTATTTTTGTTGTGCTAAAAATCCTGCGCTTTGCCTAGTCATCCCTTTTCCCCCAAATCCTTGGCGGCCTCTGGTCTTTTTATTGTCTCCACAGTGTCGCCTTTTCCAGACTGTCATAGAGTAGGAATCATACAGTTTCCATTTCCCCTGGGCTTCTTTCACGTAGTTATGTGCATGAGGGTTCCATGTAGTTATGTGCATGAGGGTTCCTCTGTATCTTTTCATGGCCTGAGAGCTCATCTGTTTTTAGTGCAGAATACCATCCCATTGTCTGGATGGGCCTCAGTTTACCATCCCTCACCCACAGAGGGCATCTCAGGGTTGCTTCTGTGTGTTTGTCTTTGCGAGTTGCTGCTGCAGCCAGAAGAGCCATTACACACTTTTAATCTGCTCTTCTCTGGGCACTTCTGTGCCTTTTTCCGTAAGATCCTTTCCTGGTAGGCTGTCCTCAGCAATCTTTTTTTTGACTCATTCCAGTGAGAAAAAAAATCATATGGTTAAACCTTGTCAAGATACGTTCATGGCTGTGGTGCTGTTCCCCGGGCATGTGGGCGGCCCACACGTGCATCCCCACAGCAGAAGTCTGGTGAGGCTGTGCCAGGGAAGGTGCACTGTGCCACTTGAACCCTGGCAGCCTCCTTTGCATGGAAATTCATGTTTTTAAACCCAAAGTAATCTGGGCCCTGAACAGGAGCATCAACTATGGAGTCATGGAGTTTCCTGGGGCCTGAAGGCTGGCTGGCCAGCAGGATGGAGCCTTTAATGACAAGCATGACAGTTTGGTGGCCCTGCTGCCAGTGGTTCTGGCACCTCCATACAAGGCACTGTTCTGGGCACTGTCCCCCTGGGCCCTTATGGGGACCCGGTGGGCACTGGATGGGCTCTGCCATAGTGTTCATTGACTTACTCAGGAGGGAACAGGCTTTTGAAGCTGGTGGTGACACATGGCTGGGCGACAGGACCATGTGGTGGTGCAGTTGGGTGTCACTGTCACTCCTTCGTGACTGACTTGTTCCTTGGTATGGCCCAAGTCTAAGGTGGACTTATGTAGAATTTATTAGCCTGGCCCAAAAACAGTTCAGAAGGGAATGATAGTCTTTGAAATAACACATTTGTCTTAAATAAATCATATGATTTGAAACTCCGAACTGTTTTCTCTAAATTGTCACTTGTCATCTGCATTGTGTGGGGTTGATAGAGCAGCGTCCACACAGCTCATGTGCGCCGGCATACATCTGCTTCCCCATGCCACCCAGGGGCAGTTAGTTCCTGGTGGAGTGGCAGCCGTCGTCCTGGTCAGGAGGCCGGGGGCCTGCTACTTGTCTGGCCATGCGTTGGATTTAGCTGGGGACTTTGGAGGTGCCCAGGAGTCTGCTTCTGAGCTGGGTCTTTCTCAGGCCAGCTGGGCTCTGACCCCAGAAAGGGACTTCCCTGCAACTGATATGTGGGCCCTTTGTGGTTAGGGCAGTCACAGATCCTTGGCTGCTGGTATCATCCTATGAGGGGAGGGGGCCTGAGCCTGGGCCTTTCTCAAGGTACTTAGCATTTTGGTAATGCCGTCAGAGCTGTGGGCACGTATTTCTGTGGCTTCATCAGTGTGGGGGAGATTTGTGTTGGCAGAGACCTGATTTTTGATAAGTCCTGTGACCATGGGCCCTGGGTGCCCCCTCCTTCAGGAGGGGATTTTTCTCTCAAGGCTTTTCTCAGATCTGAAGTCAGTTGCAAGGAAGGTTTAGTTTTACTGGTTTTGTTTTAATTAATGACATAGTGCATCATGTCACCAGGTGACTTCTGAAGAGCTGCAGTTACGTGTCTATTCTGGAAGGTTCTGTAAGAAAAGCCAGTCCTACAGTGTCCCACTCGGCCACTGCATCTGATGGTCCTTCACAGATGCTTTGGTGGGGCCTACATGACAGATTAGCCGATGCCTGGTGTCCCCTGCATTGTGAACGTGGTGGATGGGAGGAATGATAGCAGTGATGGTTTTTAGCAAATTAATTCCAGTTTATCACTGGACCCACTTGTGCACAGGGACCTAACCACCTGCAAGACGACCAGGTGCAGCTCAGTGAGGGGTCTTCCACCAACCTGCAGCACCCGAGCTGGCTGCTCACTGAGGCTGGGAAGGGTAGGTGATGGCGCTTGGGAATGGGAGGCCCCTGGGTTCAAACAGGCATCACTTGCCCCAGTGACAAGGGTTGCAGATAGGTGAGCACTTGTCTGGGCATGGAGGGCACCCTGTGCAGCTCAGGGATGGGTGGGCTGCCCTGGGCTCATGCGTGTGGGCACAGGTTGCTCAACATGTAAACAGAAATGAAAAGCACTTCGTGAATGTATCCTTTCTCTCTGGGGGTTAGTGACCAGATTCATCAGTTCCCAAGACTCTTAATAGGTGATTTCTTATGCGTGCTTGCTCTGCAGGAAAACAAGTGGAAAGTGGCATTTCCATGTGTGGCCTTGAGAAGCAGCCCTCAAACTGTGCAGCCCACACAAAGAGAACAGGTAGATGTGGCTCTGAATTCTGACTCAAGTGATTGCAATTGCCCCACAATTTTAGGCCTTGGGTTGTTTCTCTAAAAAATGGGAATAAGGACACCTCCCGGGAGGGCTAAGAACTGAGAAATCAGCTTGTGTGAGTACTGGCCTGATGGCTTCTGGAGAGTGTCTCTCCATTCATATATTTGAAAAATTGGCATCATTTATCCTAAGAATCCGTTTAGGTATTTGCAGTTGTTAGGAGCCATTCTTTTTGCAGTTGAAGTAATGATTGCAACAGTTAAGCTATTTCATGAAATGTTGACCCATTAACAGCATAAATCAATATGCATTTTATTTCTCAACTGTTTAAGTGACATGAATGTGGGCGTATTTCCTAAGTTGCCTTCCTGGCAATGAGACCTTCCCTTTCAAGCAAACAAATCTCATTTAGTTGGCTTACTTGTGTTTCTCACTTGCCTGGGCTTGGCCTGAGCCTGGTTCCTGTATGGCACACGGCAGGGGAACAGGCTCCTTATTTCCTGAGACCAAAATCACGAGTTCCTCCTCATCAAGGTTGCCTCCAGTATGGCCTGTGGCCCCCACCTGGCTGGTTCTGTTACCCCCACCTGGCTGGGTCCGTGGTCCCCACCTGGTCTGCTCTGTGGCCTCCCCTTGGCTGGCCATCCTTCTTTCTGCTCCCCCAGCATCCTGCATTCTTGTCAGTCCAGGATTCTGACTTTCACTTGAACGGAAACAAACCGAAGCACAGCGCTTCCTTACCTTGCTTACCACTGCTGGCTGAGCTGCTTTCTGCACTAAGTGGCTCTGCTGGCTCACCTCTGGGTGCTTCCTTCCTGGGAGCACATGGTGTCAGCATGTCCCAGCCACTAGAAGGGTGTGCCTCCCAGGCCAGTGTCTGTGCCAGGAGCAGCAGGCAGAGCCCTCACGGCCCCAGGAGACGGTGCTGGTTCATTACTGGGTTGTCTTAGGAGCCACATGGTCCCACCCCAGTCTGATGACATTTCACACACCCACTTGATCAACTGGCATTCCTGTTATCTCTGTTACCAGGAGAGGTGATATGATCCCCAATTCACAGACCCGGAAGACGAGATCAGGGAGGACCTGAGCCGACCAGACCGCTGGGAGAGGGCAGGGGATGCACTCTAACTTAGTACATGTCTCTGATGCAGAGCTCGGAGTTTTTGGATTCTGTCCATCTGTCTAAGGTGCTTGAAGCTATGTGTGTACCACACTGTAAAAAATGCTGTTTAAAATAGAAGCACATATTTACAAAAGTCACAGATTGTAAATGTACAGCCTGATGGGTTTTGATGGTGGACAGATGTTCTTGGTCCCATTATAGGTGGGGAGACAAGAGCACACACATGCTTGCATGGCTGCCTGGCATCTGAGCCCGCCTCTCCATGAGTTCGTGATCCTTCAATTTATGCCATGTGCCAGGACCCAGGAAGGAAGGTGCTCTGGGTATGCAGGTTCTGCAGCTGTTCTTGGTCACCTCCCTGCCCTCTTTTCTCTTCCCTCTTGTTGGGGGTGCTGCAAAGCCCTCCTCTAAAGAGTCGTGGGATACGCCCCTTTGAAGACAACATACTGTATTCCTCAGGGGAGCTTTTGAAATAGCACACAGGGACTTATTGTAGCAGCAACCATCCACCCCTTCTAATTAAATAAAAGGCAAATTATTCACCAACATCAGTACTTTACCTACTGTTAATTCCCAGTCACTTGTGACCCATGTCCAGGCTGATCATGACATAGCTGGTGAGGAATGACTGAATTTGAGACCTAGATTTGTCTCGTGGAAATGGATCTGGGAATTGAGTGTAGTTGATATCTTGGTGCTTGGTGTTTAAAATGATCAGAAAAGTAAACATGATTTTTAAAAGACTTCTTAAAGTTAATATGTATTTTTAAATCTCAGTGCAATTGAACTGGATTTATGAGACTTTCTTCTGGTTCTTCAGCAAGGCACTGGCATCTTCCCAATCTATGGATGCTGTCTTCTTTTCTCTTTTCAAACAGATAAGATGCAGGAATCTGGTAAATGGTCCCCTCCCCATGGGGTCTGTAGGGCCCTATCTGGTCGTGCTTAATTCCTGGGGATCCTGGACTGGACATTGTACCTCTGGGGGCCTCTGCTTCTCCAGCTTGTGCGATGTCAGCTGGTGAGACAGTCTCAGACCGAGGATCGTAAAGCCCCCCCCACGGGCCTGGTGGTGCCAAGAGCCAACTTCTTGCCAGCTTGAGAAAGATGCCTGGGACATTGTCCCAACAATACACACATGAGATTTCTTATCTGGGATAAATATTGGTAACTGATGGCTGCGGAGCAGTAGCCTGTTGGTTTAATCTTGTCATATTCCATGTGAGTGTCGACAGGTGTTTGCCTCAATCCCAGGCACATGTGCCCTGGCCTTGGTGGGCCTCATGCCCCAGTGGGGTCGGGGACTGACCCCCAGGGGGGAACAGAGCCAGGCTGAAAACAGAAAACCGGGGTTTGTCTTTCTTTCTTTTAAAAACACCTGTGCCACTGGTGTGACTATCCCCAGCTGCTTGTTACTTTTAAGGAAAAACGTAAGGAAATGACTCCAGTGATTTTCCTTTTCTTCTTCATGCCCCTTATGGGGCAGGCAGGACAGAGGCCGAGGCATCAGGTTTGTAGGGTGGCGTGCTATTTCATGGGATTAGACAGGCCAGGTTGGGCCCCATGCTCAGTGGGAGAACCGTTTTCTGAGGAATGTGATCCTAATTAGGAATTCCAGGGCCACTCCTGGCACAGGGTACAGAGACCAAAGAGCCAAGGACAGCTCGTCAAGGAAGCAATCTTGAACGTCTGCATTTTGGGCAGCTGTCCCTTTGCACAGACACTGTCCCTGCTCAGAGTTTTGCATTTAGAGTCTGTGCTGGCCTCTGTCCTCTCCTTGCTATGGTGCCCCTGCCCTGGAGGAGCATTTAGCAGCAATCCTGAATGCCAGCCTGTGTCACCCACCCACATGGCAGCCCTCCTGGGCGCTGCCTACTGGGCCCTGCTCCCATGGGACCTTTGGGAGTCTCCTGTGTTGACCTTCGGTCCCCACTGGCCCTGTCAAACCTTAATGGGGGTGCTGTAGACCCACGGTGCCTCCTACCCCCAATTCAGAGGCTGGAGTCCAAACCCCTCTACCTCAGAATGTGATGTGACTGTACGTGGAGATGAGGTCTTTGAAGGGGTTATTTGGGTAAGCTGAGGTCATAGGGTGGCCCTAATCCAGTGTGAGTGACGCCTTATAAGAAGAGGAGATGAGGACCGAGATGCACAGAGGGAAGACCATTTGACGCAGGAGGAGGTGATACCTGCACACCCAGGAGAGGCCTCGGGTACCCGCCCTGTGGCATGGTGACCCAGACGTCCAGGCCCAGGACGGGGAGGAGCCAGTGTCTGTGGTTTGAGGCACCCTGGCCAACTGAGACAGGAAGGATGTAGGCAGTGGTGCCCCTATTGTGAGTGCCAGCACGAGGGGAGAGGGGTTTTCCTCTTCTCATGATTCCGACTCCCATTTATCATCAGTGGTAATAAAAACAAAGTGGACTTTTACCCTTTCTTAATCTTACATAGCAGGCGAGTAAAAACATCTGACTATTTTTTTGATCTGTAACATACAACACAAAAAGTAAAAGCTGTGAGATAATAAAAGATGAAGATCATGAAGACTCTGCACCTCTGGAAAGACCCCGGCCCTCCTCCCACAGAAACACTGCTCCGTGCAGAGATGAAGGAGCCCCCTTCCCACAGCACCGTGAAGTCCCAGTGGCCAGCGGGCAGGTCGCCTCTGTATCTGTCTCTCCAGAGCCTGGTTCAGGGAGTGAGAGGCAGAGAGTGGCCTCTGATTGAGGTCAGGATTTATTGTGGGCACCTGTGTGCATTTATTAATGCATTTTAATAACTTGGCTGGTGCTGCTGAACTGATCCATCTTGCCAGAATCCTGGCATGAATTTTGGCTTATGCCAGATTGATGCCAGACTGGGGGAAATTTATCTGTGAGCAGAACTCCCTGGAAGACAAGTGGGAACAATGGCAGGAGGGAGACCAAGTGGCGAGTCTCCACTGTGGTAGCTGAGTATGTGAAAACATGCCGAGGGCTCCCGGGCCCTGGTTTCCCTGGGCCTCTGTGAAGCTCAGCACTGCTGGAATTCTCGACAACTCAGAGCATGTTGAACTCGTTTGCCTTTACCCTGACACATAGATCCTACAGGGCATCAGTCACACATGCATTTTTAGACAGACTGATGGGAAAACACCATGTTTTTATATGGCACCGTTCAGAGTAAAATTTGATAAGCAGCAAGGACAATAGCCGAGCTCATTGTCTTATGCTGACATAAAGGAGATAATCTCTGCGAGGCAGGTGGAGAGCTGAACTGTAGTTTCTCTCCAGGACTTTAGCCTCCAGGAGTAAACGAGTGCCAGTGGGCTTCCAGAGGCCATCTTGCTCTTCTGGGAGAAAGAACCTCACCTCTGAGCTGAACCAGGCTCAGTCTAGGGGCAGTAGCCACAGTGCCATGGTGTTCCCTGGAAGTGATGCTGCGCAGCTGGGCTTTTGTTATGTGAGTGTGTGCACATGCACACACCCAGCCACACACACATCCCATTCCTGGCCACAGTCCCTTCTGGCTGCAAGGCCCCCTCTGCCCTGCCTCTGTCCTGGTCACCTGTGCACCTTCTGGCTTGGGGCCAGGCTTTAATACCAGCGGTGCAGGTGCCAAGCTGTGAGGTGTGGCTGGATACTGCTTGCTTGTTTCTGGTTGTCCTTGGTAACAGCATTCAGCCCTACATTGAGCCACAAGGCCATAAAATGGTTCTGAAGCAGGCCTCATGGGGCCGCCTGGGGCTGTCTCAGTTATTGTGGGCGGCCTCCCTGCCCTGTCCCCTTCCTGGTGTCTCCTCTCTTGACCCTGCCCCCAGGTTCCTTCTTGTTAGCAGGAGAGGAGTTGGAGTTTGGACTATTCTCCCTGTAAGGATCTCCTTGGACCTCAATGGGACTCAGCACTCACAGCTCTCTAGGTTATGAGGAGGGCCAGTGAGGGGCCTGTGGCCTCAGGCTTGGCCTGCCATGGTTTTAGCAAGCACACTTCATGAGCTATGGGTGCCTGCAAGCACGGTGTGCTGGAGGTGGTGGCCCTGTCCTCTCCACACATGGCCTGCTCAGGCCTCCATAACAGGGGGTATCTTGGTGAGGGAGGCACCCACTCAGGGCCCTGCCAGTTCCCCCTGGCACATTGACCATGCACTCAGGGACTCTTGGGTGCCCAGCTGTGGGGTAACTCTGGGGAAGGTAGCAGTGTGACACACCCCCATCCTCCACAGCAATCCAGAGAGCATGGTGGCTGCCTACTGCGTTTGTAGCAAGACCTTGGTGCCTGCAGAACCTGATGCTACAGAGGCATTGGCTCCTTCATGACAAGGAAGGCCAGGCCAACTGGACTGGGTCCAGCACCATGGCATTTGTTTGTCAGGTGGAAATAGCTAAAGACACAGGGTGGTGGCACTGGAGAGCATGTGTCCAGTGGTGGCACTAGAAATGTGGAGAAGCAGGTGAGCTCGCCTCTGACTCGGCTTGAACTCTGGACTGCCACCCCAGGTGTAGTTACCTGGTGCCTCCATCTTAAGGAGATGCCACCCCGATGGGGAGGAGAGTGGGGCCCCAGCTCAGAGGGGCAGGTGCTCGGCCCTTGGGGAGCCCTAGAGTTGTGCATGCAGCATGTCCAGAGAAGCTGTGCACTCCGTCTCTGGTCAGGTTAAGGAGCTGGAGGGGACCGCTGATGTCCAGGGTGTGCAGCCAGGGGCTGTGCACAGCTGCTCACATCCCTAATGCTAAACAGGATGTTCCCATTAAGAACGTGTGTGTGTGTCCTAGACCCTTGTCTCCTGGCTCTGCCTGACTGTGGTTGGCCGTGTGCCTTTTTCTCATTCTAAGGGAGGAAATGGACATGAAGCCTGGTCTATTTTCATGTAGTTCCCATTCTCGGACTTGGTATGAGCCACATCAAAGGAACATGTGTCCATGGTGCCCACTTGATGATGGGCTTTACTAGATAAGGTGTTTGCAATTCTTGGTGGGAATATTAGTTCTCTCTTTACCAACAGGTGGCTTTCCCCCCAGAACATATCTTTGTCTCCAAGTTGGTGCTTCCTGTGCATTTTCATTGGCAAATTCATTCTAACTTGAGGTCTTCCCTTGGACATTCGCCGACTGCATTTTGTAACAGTGCGTGTAGAAACAGACAGGAGGGGCTCTATTGATCCTCTGGGCCACAGCCTCCTTTCTGGCAGGAATGTCAGTGTGGAAGAGCTGAGAGGTGCTGCTTGTCATTTGTTCTACTGCCCGCCCAGTGCCAGTGCACTGCCAGTGGGCACTACAGTCTGTGTGGGCTGTGCTCGCACACATCTGCTGCCCCGGGACTTGTCTGTGTTGCTTCCTAGAGAGTCACCATGAAGCACAGTGAGTGCCTGGCGGGAGCAGTGCTCAGGGAAGGGGTGTTGAACAGATGACGAGCTAGGCAAGGCGGTTGCAGAGCTCTTTGGTGGTGTTGGTCACAGATGGAGCTGCTGAGTGAGTGGGGGTAGGGGGACACCCTGGGGCCAGGCCATGTGGGTGGTGTCACTACACCCCATGTGGCTGCAGGGGCACTTGGGGCCTCAGGACGTGCCTGCTTCTGGACCCAATAGCTGGTGGCTGCCGCTTTTAAATCTCTGTTTTCTAATACTGCATAGGACTTCTTTCATTCTCTCAGTAGATGTGTACTTCCAGACAGTGGCATTAAAAACTAATGATTAGACTTCATTTTTTCAGGAGAGTTTTAGTTTGCAGAAGAATTGGGCATGTAGAATAGCCAGTTCTCCTGGTCCCCCTCTCATCCCTCACGGGGTCCCCTCTGACCACCACGCAGGGAGGTACGTATATTACCCTTGAGCTGATCCCCCATAGCCCGTAGTTTACATCAGGCACATTCACTCTTGGTGATGGTCTTTCTGTGGGCTTGGACAGCTGTGTCATGTAGCCGCTACCTGAAAAATTCTCTGTGCTCTGCCTGTTCATCCCTCCCCCCAGCGCCTGGCACTCATTACCATCTCCATAGTTTTGCCTTTTCCAGACTGTTCTAGAGTTGGAATTACACAGGAGCTAGGCTTTCACATTGGCTTCTTTCACTTAGCTGTGTGCATTTAAGGTTCCACTGTGTCTACTCACAGCTTGATAGCTCATTTTTTTTAGTGTTGAATAATATCCCATTACGTGGAACACAGATAATGATTTGTCAAAGCAGCTCTGATTCCTTGCATTTTTCTTGCCAGCATGACACACGTTTAGTGAAGCACCGGGACCCACACATGCTGAGTGGACGTGTGCACAGGGATGAAGTTACTGCAGTGCCTGTTAACACGGGGGCTCCTTGGCTGGCTGCCACCACACTATAAGCATCTGTCTGTAGCTCCTTATGTTTCCAAAGCCATTTTTTTTGCCTTATGTTTATTTGTTTGCTTATTCCCTTGTCCATTCATCAAGCTTTAACATATATATGTGGACACACAAAAGAAAAAGGTGAGCTCCAGCTTCCCAGGGAGTCTCGGTGGGGAGTGAAGCCAACCCTGAGCCCAGCAGTTCTGGACAGTGAGAGATGCCACATGTGTGAAGAGGGGGCAGCTAGGTGGGTGGAATGGGGTGCTGTGAGGGAGGGTCCCTGCCCCAGACAAGAATATGAGTCAGAATCCTGGTATGGTAACATATGTCCCAGACAAGCAAATGACCATGTGTCATGTTCCATGAGGAACTTGCTAAGATAAGCAATAGAGTTATAAATAGTCTCCGTGGCGAGAATCCAGGTCACACTGCAGCCCCCTCCAGGCCTCAAGTCACGTCTCTGGGATTTCTCTTCCTTTTGCACGTATTCAGGAGACTCTGAGGATGGGGGTACCAGGGGCCTGGGAGGAGGAGAGGCAGGATGCAGCACAGGGGGAGCTGAGGGCCTCTTGCAGGTGCCCCAACCCTGGCCTTCCAGGTGCGCATGAGGCAAGTCTGACCCCCCCATGCACCTGGCATTCTGCTGGGCAGAGGGGGTGGTGCCGTCCTTGCTGCATAGTCTGAGCATGGAGGCCCTGCCCTGTTCTTCTGAGCACCACCTGCTCGTATAGTAATACGAGCCAGTTCTCAGATGAGGAAACTGAGGCCCAGAGTGATTAAAGGCCCAATGGCTCCTCGAAAGCTGGGGTCTTCATTTCCCTGGGTCCACGGCCCCCTGGGGCCCATAGCCTTGTCTCCATGACTGATTGTAGTATGGCCTCATCACATGGGCGTGTGTGTCTCTTAACGTACCTGTGCGTCTTCAGAGGACGTCGGGGAGTCAAAGGGTTTCCTGCCCGTCCTGGGCACTGAGCTCTGAGCCCAGAACAAGATAACTGCATGATGTTGCCATGTTTAGGCTGTTCCCAGTTCCATGTGTGGCGATAGTTCTGAAAAGGTAGTCTGTTTTGCAGAGAATGCAAACCCAGGGTGTGCTTGGGAGGCCAGGGCCTCTCCACCCCCCAGCCCGGTCCTCCACCTTTTGGGGTTGGGGTGGGGTGGGGCTGTACTAGCTCAGATCCCAGCTGGGGGTCTATTGGTTCTCTGTATACCTGAGCAGTGGGCATTTCTCCCGGGGGCCGGCTCCATGGTTTTCATCAAATTCTCCAAGAGGACCGAAAGAGCCCAGAAGTGAGGAGACACGTGGACTCTATTAAGTCCTGGTCTTGTCTGCCTTAGGTGTGGAATCTGTGTGACTGTGAGTGGTCAGAGGTCCTCTCCTCTCAGCCTGGGTGCCTGGGTGGATCATTTTGCTGAGTCTTGTCCAAAGCCCATCTGCTCACCCTGTTTCTTCTCCCTTCAGGTGGTGATTCCCTGCTGTGCACAAGTCCACCTGGAGCAGGTAAGCCCTTGGGTCACTGCCCGGGTGAGCCCGCTGTTTCTTCCCACTGTGCCTCCTTTGGGTCCAGCTCTCCGATCCACACCCTCTGCATGAGCTTTCACTCACAGAGCTGTCTGCAGGGACCCTGGCTACTTCACTGGCTGTTTGCAGGCTTTCCTTAAATGGAGAGAGCCGTGACTCCTTTATGAGAACTACCTTTCCTCAGTTACCGTCCAGGATTCACTGCCCTGAGTCAGAGTTTGTGTGGCTTTGGAGCGAAGATTGTCCACGTCCGTTTCCTTCATGATGGAAGTCTGCTCCCATGTCCTGTGTCTCAGGGTGGCCCTGTGGGAGCTGATGCGATGGCTATGGAGTAGGAAGCCCGACAGATGCATCTGTCAGATTGAAGGCAAACAGTACTTGTTGTTGAGTAAAATATAAGTTGCCCGTCTGCAGTGAAACGCGAATGTCATGGTGCCTCTGGGTGTTTTCTCTGCTGCCTCTCTCCCCTTTGAAGATGGTGGGTTAAGCCTTGTTCTAATGACTTACTAGTGGCTTGCAAGACACCTGCTGACTCGGTGCACTTCCGGGACTACAGGATACTCAGGACCCTCTTCTGTTGCAAATCGGAGGTGACTCACTGGGTGAATGTGGCCTTTCTCAACCTCACCTGTGAGGACAGGAGCCAAGTGTGCCTGCTGTCTCCTCCAGAGTATCTGTTAGGCGTGTCCTGTAGTTCCCAGGCTGGCCGCGCACCATGCCCTTGGCCCTGGTTTTGCTGTACTGAGAATCCAAAGTTCTGGTGGGGATTTTGCCTGCCTTCCTGCTCCCAGTGTCTCTGCTGGCCGAGAGCCTGGTGGCCTCTAGACCCAGGGCTTGTTTTTCCCGTCTGTGTGTTGGCTGTCCTGTATGTGGCTTCCTCCCTGAAACTTGGAGGGTGCTGAGTGCCTCCAGCCTGCTGAGGAATAAAAGGCAGGTGAGATGTGGGCAGGTCAGCCCGCTTGTCTCCTCCCCATCCTGGGCTGGGCGGTCTGGGGTAAGTCTGACTTTGTCTTGTGGAGCTTGGGTGAAGGCCTTCCACTTAACATGGCATCCCCCTTTCTGGGCAGAAAGTACAGAAGCTGCTTTTTCTCCCCTGGCCCTATGTCAGCTGAGAACCTTCCTGCACTGTGGGTCCAGTGTTTTGGACTGGCGTGGACATACCTCCAGACAACACCAGCATTTCAAGTGTGACCTTGGACTGCCTGGGCCCGTGTGGGTCTGGCCAGGCCACCTGAGCCCCTGTTTCTGTCCCTTTCTTCATTACATTTACAAAGCACTTGCTCTGTGTCAGAACAGTCGCTCAGAGGGTCACCTTCATTCACCTGCCTGAGACGCGGAGAACCTGGGTCTGAGCACAAGGAAGGGACTCCCTGAGGGCACACCCACCCCAAGAGATTGCAGCCTGGGCCCTGGCAGCTTTTCTTGCCCCAGGCTACACACTTTGTGGTGTTAGAGATAAGCTGGTTTGTTGACACTGCTTCTCCGTGTTTGATATGCTGTATTTTAAAATAAAGAATAGCTTATGTAGGAAAAAAACCCTCATATCCTGTCAGTGCAGCTCAAAAATATTACTGGTTACTCATGCCACCATGTTTTGGACCCTGCGTGGTATTTCTGGGCCTGGGTGCCCTTTCATTCTCGGGCATCTGCGAGCTGGGCACCACTGGCCCTTCCCCAAGGTGGCTTTGCTCGTGCATGGGGTCCTGAGGTCAGGTGCCCTGTGGCCAGGCCCATGCAGACAGGGTCCACACGAGCTCTCATGCTCCCCTTCCCTCACACACTGTCCTCTTGCATGGCCAGAGGTCATGCATGGTGACTCACTGGTCTTCCTGTTTGTGAGCAGGTGGCCCGGCCTCCTTGTCCACCTGAGGCTGTGTTTGGCGCTGTCTCCTTCCCGCCCCTCCACAGGTGGCCTGCTGACCCAGCCACTCTGTGTGCTCCTTTGCCTGGGGCCTCTCCTCCACATGGCATTCAGCTACTCTGCAGATGTCAGCTAGTCTTTCTGGGAGGTTCCAGAAGCTTCATCTCCTCTCGTTGCACCTGTGTGAACTGCCAGGCCTGGCTGGATTCCTGGACAGCATCAGCTTGAGTGTGACTGTTTTGAAACACCTTGTCATAATTGACCAGTCCTGGCTGGAGGGGTGATGTTGGTGATGGGCTGTGCCAAAGGACCTGACTCCATCCCATGGCTGGAGATACCCCTGCTCCTGATGGCATTATGCTCTACAAGGGTTTGTCTGCAGTGGGGTGTCTTAGTGACCACCCACTCGGGTGTTTGAGTCACACCAGGGAAGAAACAGTTGTGTGCTTGTTATGCTCAATTCCTTGGCCATTTGCCTGTTTTTCGATGAGTTTTCTGATAGCATGTCCCTTGTCTGTTTATTGCAATGGCTTGAAAAGTGGGGTGTGCCATTCGATTAATAAACGGACTGAATATGGCAGGCAGTGGGGCTGAGAAAGATGTCTGGGAGTCAGCCCTCCCTTTGTAAAGGCTAACTTAGTTGATGGAACATACACATAGTCTTGAGTTTTTTGGAAGCTGCTGTGAAAAAGAAATCATGGTTATTGGCATGTACCTTATCAGCAAGGAGGGAAATAGGGAGTCAGCGGAGAAAGTGTGGGATGTGGGGAGTGTGCCTAGTGTGGGCTGCCGCACAACGCCACTCCCCGTGTGTCGCAGGGAAGTCACACCCAGTGCTGCCGGGCAGCATGTAGGACCTCTGTTTCTTTTGTGGCTGCGGCTGTTGAGGCAGCATTTCAAAGGGCAAGGGATGAAAGTGG
Source organism: Manis javanica (assembly GCF_040802235.1). Taxonomy (NCBI): domain Eukaryota; kingdom Metazoa; phylum Chordata; class Mammalia; order Pholidota; family Manidae; genus Manis; species Manis javanica. The sequence continues at coordinate 98,876,263 of NC_133161.1, read as the reverse complement.
CTTTCCTGTCCATGCCAAGCCTGTTCGGCTCCTATGGAACATAGTCTCTGGTGTCATGGAGCAGATACATCACTGTCTCTGGATAACTGATCCGTAGTGATGGGAGAGGGGGCCAGGTTCTTTGCCACAGAGCCACACAGAGGCTGCAGCGATTTCTGTAGATCTACATGTGTGAACATCAACTGTGCATGCCCACACGTACATACAATAGGGGGCAGTGGTGGATGTGTGCTTGGGGCAGGGGCAGGTCTGGGTCCCGTTCAGGCTGTCACCGTGGGAGAGCCGTGTGATGTGAGCTGAGCCTCTTACTCCTGGGCTCCATGTCCCTCTTCTGTAAAATGGGGGTGCCTCAGTAGGAGCATGCACAAAGCACACAATGGATGACAAAAACCTTATTTATCATTTAGTGAATTCAAGAGGGCAATAAAGGTCTTTGGTTCCAGCAGCTTTTGCTGGCTTCTGTTTTGCTGTTTTTGATCACTGTTCTCTTGCCTTCTGGTGGCAGAGAACTGGTTTGATCAGTGCCAGAGGATGCCATCTGCCACATGAGGGTGAAGGTACAGACCCTTCTGAGACCTTGACTCTTGTAATCCCTTATTTGGAGATTTAGAGGCGGTCAAGAAGCCTGCAGAAAAGGGCTTGTGGTCAGAATGCATGTGGCCCATAAACTAGACAGTGGATTGGTTGCAGGATCTTTTCATGACAGTCTGCACAGTGGTCAGAACGTGGCGTCACAGCTTTGTTCACATCCGGCGCACGGTTGTTTGTTTTTCCATGCCTTTCAGAAGCCATCCATAGGGCTGATCATATCAGTGCCCCAGCTGATCTGGAAACTCCTTCCTGGGTGCAGGCGTGGCTTTGGCTAAGTGACTGCATATGAACCACCCACATGGCCAGGGTTCCTGGGCAGCGAACAATGCGCTGCTCTGTGTCTGATAAGTTTTGCTCTTTTCAGAGAGGCCTCTGTCCTTGAAAGAGGCATGTCCCCACCTTTGGGTGGCCACGTGCAGGAGGCGTTCAGGCTCAGCTTAGGACTCAGGTGCAAGCCCTCACCTGGCCACTGGTGCTCACATGCAGATTGTTCTCGCTTGGCTGTGTGGTTTCTTAACACTGGAGGAGAGGTTGTTTAAGAATAGATTCTGAAATTTGAGGCAGCTGTTTACTGAAGTCTTAGGGCTTCACTTCTCTTTGTTTAATTAAAGTGAAGCCAATGGGTGGTTTCTGTCAAAGGTGACATTTGGATTCGGATTACACAGTCTGAGGCTGGAGTCTCCAAACTGGGTTCTGTTAGCTACACTTTTGTATTTTTGTGCAGGTGCAGGGTTTGAGTGTGCGTATATGTGTGTGCATGGTGTGTGTGTGTGTGTGTGTGTGTGTGTGTGCTGTGTCCTGTTTGTGCATGCATATGTATGTGTGTGTGTGTGGGGGGTGACTTTGTGAGTTCTAACAAACTATATTTGAACAAAGTCAGAGGAAGCGATCATGAAATACAAGGTTAGCACAGTACAGTGTGACTCAGCACAGACGCCCATGAGCAGATGGTGTCGGTGTCACATTTCCCCCAAGGGTGCATGACAGATCCCTCAAAGGTGTCAGGTATTTCAGAAAGAATGCCCACTAAATTGGATAATGGCAAGGTTGAGATGGATAAAGTGAATCTACTTTAATGACAGTCTCTTCTTTTGATTGCAAAATTAGGTAGCAACAACTGATTTCAAGCTTTACATCTGTCATTGTTGGGTGGGGGCTTTGTATAGGAAGAGTTACAGGCTCACAGGCTGCGTGGTCTCTCCTGGTGGATCCAGTCCCCGGTGGTCTCTGAATGGATTTCTGGTTCTCTCTGTAAGTGCATATATCTGATTGACTGCTGGTTATTTTTGCTTGTAGATCGTTTGCACTACGTAGGAGACTTCTAAAGCCCAGACAGGGATCTGCTTACCACAGTGGGGTCATAGCTGAGCGATAAACTCTGATTCGGAAAATCACAAACATGTATACACATGTACAGATGTGTCTGGACCCACAGCTGCCCTGCCAGAGGCTGTATATCTCATATGGACATATTTGACCAGAATCACGGTGACATTAATAGGCCAACAGAGAGTTGCAATCTCCCTGGAAATGAGGAAGTCTTTAGGAAACAGAGAAGTCTCAAGAATCCCCTTGGATCTAAGTCTGAGTCTTCCACTTGGTCAGAAGAACCAACTTAACATCTGTGGTTTTGGTAAAAGCCGAGTGGGACCCAGGAATAAAAATACATATGATGTTGCACTTCCAGACTCTCACTGTGAAACTAAGTGATTTAGGAATTTGCTCCAGTTCACCTGTCCACACAGCTATGTGACGTCAGAGGAGCCCCACTGAGTTCCCCTGTTTAAAGGGACACATGGAATGGTTGGAGTCAGGGTAACTGAGGCTCAGTTAGGACGAAGGAGGCAGGGTGTGCATGTCAGATCTCAGGGGCTGGGACACACCCAAGATTGTAGGACTAGAAAGGGGGACAGGTGTGAGACTGGCACTAGTGGCGCCTTCTGCATGGAGACCTGCCCTTCTTGCCATGGCATGAAGGATGCATGAGCCCAAGGCAGGGCCAGAAGGACCCCCTTCCACTGCATCTAGGAATGAGCAGGACCCAGGCCGGACTGTCAAAAGCCCAGCCAGTTTTCGGAAAGCGGGCCCTCTCTTTGACCCCAGCCTCCCCTACATGCCACCTGGGGCTGTCTCCACATGGGTGCTGATTTCCCAGGAAATGGGAGGCACTGGCCCCACCCCTTTCTAACCACAGGCCAAACTTTGGTCACCACTTTGCTTTGATTTCACCATTGCCTCCCACACTTAAAATAACATCTAGGCCTTTGCTTCTTCAACATTGCTGCGGTGAAGTGGACTGGATTTCTGGGAAGGAATTGATTTCTGGGAGGCAGCTGGGTTGAGGGGTACTTGGTGGGAAGGGCACATTAGCAGTCAGGGGCTTACCGTAAGTCCACGTTTACCTGCCTTCTGAAAAACAGGGACACCCATCCACAACTTAAGGAAAAAACCCCCACAGGCATATTTTCATGCTGCAAGTGGCCCCTTGGCAGGTGGAACGTGGTGGGCAGACCTGCAGGTGGCAGGACTGGGAGGAGGCCTCCTTCCCTTGGGGAGCAGCAGCCTGCCTGGCTAATGATTAACACCCACTACCGGCTGGACATACCAGTCGTGGTGGCCCCATCCCTGTGCCAAAGCCGGTGTCCCCTGGCACCTCCACAGCCAGGTGTGTGGTGCACTGGGCTCTTAGTGTCCCCACCCCCAGCCCTGGCCACTCACTGCATCATGGGCTGGGGTGGCTCTGGTCTCCAGCTGCCCTTGTCCCTCGCCCACCATGGCCGGAAGCCTGTCGTGGGTAGGGACGCTGCGGTGGAGGCTGCTCTTGTCTCAGGGCACAGATTCTATAGCGATCGCAGGTATTAAGTGTGTGGAGTGACCCTTGAAGGCCGTGGTTCCATGTATTGGGGCTGGAAGTAGCAGTAGCTGTTGTAGGGGAATTGACTGTTTATTTTTGAATGTTCCCAGTGGGGACAGAGTTAGCATCAGGAAAGGCATCATGCTGCAAGGCACTTAAATCACTGAGGGCATTTTTACCTATGGGAGGGAGGGGTACTCCCTAAAGGAATGCACCCCACCCCACCCCACCCCACCTGGAAGAAATGCAAATCTCTGCCAGGAGTGAGGGCACAGGGGGTAGTGAGCCTGGCTGGCAGGTGGGGCCTGGATTCTGGCCTCAGACCCCCAGGCTCTACGTGGTCTGGGGTGCAGCCTTGCTCCCTTTCTCTCAGTGTGGGTGTTGGGCTGGCTGGCACAGCTGTGCCATCCAGGTTTAGCTCAGTGTCTGTTTAGAGAGATACAGGCCTGGGGCGAGTTCTCTCCTGAGGTCAACTAGGAGCCTTTGCGGTTTCTGCGAGGACCTCTTTGATTGAAGGCCTGTATGTGGGTGGGAGCCCGCCAGGCCTCAGGTTGTCTCCCATCTTCTAAACCAGAAGCCATAGCAGTGTGTGTCCTCATAGCTGTTGTCACTTTCTCTTGTCTTGGTGCATTTTTAACTGCCCTGCTTACATGTCTGGTCTTCAGAGTGTTAGGAAACCATTCTGCAAAAAAGGAAAGGAAGTTTGTCCCTACTGGGAATAGTCATGATCGGAGGCTATAGGAAGAAGAAGGAAAATCCAGTGAACGTTGGCCTGGGCCCCCTTCATTCTGGTGAAAGGGCTTCCCCACTTCACTTGTGTGTCTTTGCCAGAGTGGTGACACGGGATGGACCGGGAGCGCTCCCTACGCCGGCCCTTGCCTGGGTGCTGAGGGGCAGGGGAGTGAGGTGGCCCAGCCTCCAGAGTGGACTGGGTGTGTGGTGTGGCCAGGGCAGAAGACCAGGCCTCCCAATGCCCGTTTGTCCTGAAACCCATCTGAACAGCTGTCAGCTGCTTTGGGCTGAGATGTCATTTTCTCCTCTATACAACAGACTTTAAAAAGTACTTTAAGAAAACATCAAAACTGTGTTCCTTTTCTCAGAGGGATGCTAAGGAACCAATGCCTGAAAACTGGCAAATAACAACTATCAGACATAACCTGCTTTTCTTATGCGAGCTGTACCTGGGTTAAAAAGGGATGGAGAGGGAACACTTTACTTAATGAGGAATTCTGGCCAGCAAATGCTGAGGAAGTGATGGAGTTAGAACATGTCATGTTTCAGATGGAGTCACCGGGATGCGACCCTGTGTAACCCCCCTGTCACAAAGGAAGCTGGTGGGGTCAGGCGCCTTCTCACAGGAAGTTGGCCGGGTACGTGGCCCCCATGGGAAGGATGGGCTGCGCCTCAGCTGAGTCCCTGCCAGAAGTGAAACTGGAATCAGCACCAAGCCGAGACCCACCCACAGTTTACGGGAAATACAGAGCCAGAGCCATCTAATATAATTCCAGGGGTCAGCAGATCCAGAATGGGGAAATGCTGGGTAAGAAAACATCGTTTTCAGTGAGTTGCAAGAAGAGGAAGATCTTGCATTGTTAAGGAACCAAACACACATGGTGAATAAACATGGTAAAACTTTGGATCCTGAATCCAACCATCAGACTGTAAAAACACAAAGTTAAAGCAAGACTTGCAAAGCAGGGGAGTTTGCACATGGATTAGAAATGTTGTGATCTTAAGGAATTATTGCTAAGGATGCTAGTGTTTTGTTGTATTTATGTCAAGTTTTTGTCTTTCAAAGGTGTGTGCCAAAGTGTCACAGATGAAGGTGGCATGATGTCTGGGCCATCCTTACAGTGGCCCAGGGAGGAGTGGGCAGGCGGGTGAACTTTGTTTGAGGATGACCGGAAACTAGGCACTGGTGGCACTGGAGCTCAGGACCCTGGTCTCCACCTGCCGGGGTGTTGGGCAGGATGTGGTTATGTGTGAGCATGGAGCTCAGGGCTGGCTGCTGACTGAGACCAAGTGGCCAGTAGCTGTTTTCCATTGTTCTGTGAATCACGCTCCAGTATTTCCATCCTACGTGGTCATCTTACATTACCTAAAGGCTGGAGGCTTGCCCATGATTCGTCACTGAGGCATTCCCCACCTTGATATCTGGAAAGACATTGTGTCTGCCTGATGAAGTGTTTCACTGACCCGCTGAGTTAGTCAGTACATGGCACAGGATGGAAACATTGTTTCCTAAAATCGTAGCGTTTGCTTCATAAAGCCTCTTTATTTTCATTCTTCTGAAGATGTTTTAACATTCTCTTTTATGTTGAGATACATATAATGAAATGCACAAATCTTAGTGTACAGCTTGATGGATTTTGACATCTGTACACCTTCATGTAACCATCACCCAGATCAAGATAACAGACATTCTCACTAATTTGTTCCCCCCTTCACCTGTTTCACCTATCTCCCACCACTCCCCACCCCCTGTGGCAGCGACCAGTCTGTTTTCTGTGCTTATGAGCCTATTTGGTTTTTTTGATTCTATATATAAATGACACCATAAGTTATTTGTCTTTCTCTGTTTGACTGATTTCACTTAGGGTAATGCCCTCTAGGTCTACCCAAAGTGTTGTGATGGCAAGTCTTCATTCTTTTTTATGGCTGAGTAATATTCCATTGAATTTATATACCACATCTTTTTTATCCATTCATCTATCAATGGACATTTAGGTTACTTTCATATGCCTTTTTATAAACATAAAAGCCTTTTTAAAAACAATCATTCTACATAAAGGATTGTTTCAAGTAGCCAAGTGCATCTTATTCTTTTCCTTGGGAAAATCTTAAACCTCCCTCCTCAGAGGGATTATCTTCAGTATGATTTGCTTGTGGGGAAGAAATGGGGCCAAGAGCAGACATTGAGTGAGTGAAGATTTCAACTCAGTGGAATGACGAGCTTTGGAAAATTAAGAGTTAAAAATGGACTTGGACTAGTATGAGATAGTGAGCTCCTTGTCCTTGAGGCTGTTCAAGTAGAGCTGATAGTGCACCTTCAGTGTCCCTAAGGGGATCAGGAGATGAGGTTATGAGTTAAAGTAACAGCAAGAGAGGCTTTAATGAAGTCATCCTTGCATGTGGTAACAAGATTTTTAGTACAAATCAAGCACCAGTGGTTCCATTCCGGTCAGTGGTTCTTCAAGTGTGGTCCTGAACTAGCAGCATTGTGTAAACCCGGGAGTTCAGAAACACAAATTCTCTGGCTCCAGCCCAGATATGCTGAATGAGAGAGTCTCAGATGGGTCTCCAGATCCCTTTCCCATGCCGTCCAGGTATTGGGAGACTGTGGTAGAATACAGCGCGGAGCCTGGGCCCCAGCTCTGCCCCTCTTACTGGGTGGGCTGGGCACGTGGCCTCACCATGCCAAGCCTGGTCCTCATCTGGTATGGAAAGGGGTCCCAGGTTGGCAGCTGCTGTAAGGGGCCCCAGAGAGCGCGAGTAATTCCCTTAGCAGTGCATCTGGGCTGGAGGCAGTATGGGGCGCGAGCCTCCATGACTGTTACTATTCTCCACATGACAACACGGTCATGGGGTGAGTGTTGCACACGTATCACCTGCCATCTATTTGCTTCATATTGAGTCCAACCTTTACTTTAAAATGCTCAGAATTTATAGGTGATTATTAAATTAAGGTCAGTTAACTTGCAGAATCCTGAACGTTATTCACTTCAGCATTTAATTGCCTCTGAAACATACAACAGTCACTATCTGCCTTTGATGTCCCAACCCAACTGTCTTGAGTTCAGTCCCGGGGCTGGGGTTCCCCATCCTGTTTTTGCATAATGCATGCCTGCAGTGAATCCTCTAAAATTCCCCATGTGGGCTTCCTCAGTCTTATGCAAACTTAAAGGAACTTGTGAGGTAATTTGATCACATCACTCCCTGGATTTGCCCCCATGTCCTACACCTGGCTTACAGACCCCAACTAAGTTGAGGGCTCTCGTGACCATGGCTTTCCTGAGCCAGGAACATCCTTTTTCTGAGCCAGGAATGTCCTTTCCCGAGACAGAGACGTCCTTTCCTAAGACAGGGATGTCAGTGTTCACAGCAACAGTGGCCCTCTCTCCTGAGGCTCACATTTCATTGGTTTGTACATTATTTCATTCAGCTCTGCAGCAGTGGTAGCCACCTGGCATAGACAGGTTTGGACCAGACCCAGTGGGCTCTTGAGAACCTTCTGCAGTGACAAGGACACAGACCTATGTAGTGGGCTGGCCGTGAGTGTCCAGAGAGCGAGCAATGCTGGCAGCTGGCGTCTGCCAGGACGAATGGAGGGACGAGCTGACTCATGATTGGCGGGAGGCCTGGAGGGCAGCATTGGTGTGACCTTATGTGTTTGGTTCTTGGAGGTTTTAGTCCAGTCAGTGAGCAGCAAGAGCTCAAGCTTTACCATGGCCCTCACTACTGCTCCGGCCAAGGCTCACCTCTCATGTCCTCCAGCTTGTGTCTCTTTTCTAGGGTGTATCCTTTGCCACCTAATGTTTAATTCCACATTCACAGTCCTGTATTTATTTCCCTCTCTCACTTGTAAGCCTCTCAGATCTGGGAGATGTGCTCTTTTGTGTTTTTTCACCTTCTAAGTTTTATAGTGGGTCTGTACACATAGTGAGTGTTGAGAAAAAATAGCCATTGTAGTTAATTATTCTGTAAATTAACTTTCTCATGGCGGGATCTGCAGGTTTTATGATCTCATCTGTCAGTTGCACAATGTCCAGATTACGTGCTTAAGACCTGCTGCAGTGTCTGGGGAAGAGGAGGCCCTCTGGGGAGTCTGCACACCTGGGGCTCACCTGACAGGGATTGCCACAGGTGCTTGATGATCTGTTTCTTTCCCACTGCTGCTTCCCTCCTCAAATATTTTACTTTCCATCAGAGCATTGTTCACCATTTTCACCTACAGGGCTGTTTCTCCCCAGGCCTTTCTCATGCAGAGAAGACCGGCTGCCCTGCTGTGGGGCCTTGGGGTCCCGGAACCTCAAAACCCTCTGTAACTTTGCTAGGGCAATTCCACTTTGGTAAAGGGGATCAAACAGACTAAAACAGAATAGATTCCACGTGCTCTTCACCTTTCAGACCTTCACTCCACTCTGGAGCACGGACCGGTCCGGGCCTGGAAGTTTCAGGATTCTTCTTTCTGGGGAGATGGGAGACGGGCTGTAGGAAGGTCTCGTGACAAGAATCCCAAAGCAAGTGACACTTGTGGTGTTTATCCTGAGGTGACCAACTTTACGGATGCTGAAAATTTTAAACTATAGAATGTTCATCACAATATCGCTTATGAGAGTAGAAAATGGGAGCCCAAATAACATTCGGGTACAGGGGAAATTACCTTGTGCTTAGACACAGCTGTTAAAATTGCTTTGCGGAAGAACATCTGATGGTGCGGACATACCATGCTGTTCTGTTAAGTGAGCACATAGAATGACGTCAGCAAGTACCCGTCCCATGCTGCTAACTGAAGTTGCCTTGGGTGTGGGGAGGGGTGTGTGGAGGAAAGTCCTATATTCTTTCTGTGGGTCTCTGCTTTCCCACTTTTCTACAGTAAAGTAACTTGCTTTTATCTTAAGAGAGGAAATAAAATGAATTCTTGTTGTTTTTTAAAAGGCACCAGCAGGTTCTTGGAGCTGGCCTGCCAGTGAGGTGGTGGGACTGGTATGCAGCTGGGTGGGCTGGTTGGGCTCTGCAGAAGGGCTCTGTGTCTGGCTGGGGGTCCAGCCCCACCTGGTGTGGACCTGAAGGAAGGGCAGGGTAGACCAGATGTTCCTTCTGCAGGAGGCTTTCGGGGCTGCCCCACCACCCCCACTACTCATCTCAGGGCAGACAGACTTTATGTATTTTATTTTATCGATACTTTCACCTCCAATTTTTACTGGATATTTGACCTCCTTGAGTATAGAAAGGAATAAAAATGATTGGCACATCAAAGAGGTGTTGCTGTTCTGACCCCAGTCATTGGCCTATGCTTCATGCCCAGACTGAAGCCCCAGAATTTAGAAGACACTTCTGCAACATTACCCTGTCACCCTTTTAAGTGAAGCAGGTGCCCAGTGCTTAGCTAGTGAGGTTGTCCTTTGGCAGATACCCAGGTGACCAGCCAATCCTCACTCAGCACAGCTGGGGCCCTCGGGGAGGGGTACTGGGCCCAGGCACTGCCCTTGGGCAGCCGTCACCTCCACTGGTCAGCCAGGTGACCTCAGACAGGTCAGGCAGGTGCTGGGGCTTTATCCCCTGTAGAAAGAAGGGAATGCCGTTCAAGTGAGGCATTAAGCCCACACTGTGAATCTGTCTGGTGCTTCACGTCATACATGCAGGAGGTGACATGATCTGGGGATGAGACTCGTCTTGTGGATAGCGTTTGTCCAAGAAAACTTACTTCCTGATGTTTATTAGGGTCCTCTGGGCCTAGTACTGTTCATCTTCTCTAAGTCTTCTGCTCGAATCTTTGTTGTCAGGGTAACTGAGAAACCAAGATTCCTCAGTGCAAAGCAAGTGCTAGTTAGAAAAACCAACAGGACGTTTCCAGGACAAGCTTCTCTGTTCATGGACTGCCGGGGGCATGGATAGGGCATGGCTCGGGCAGCCTGGGGGATCTCATTGCCCCTTTCTGTGGATGGGGACAGGAGTGTCCTGGGCTCCCGGATTCCCCGTGAGAGTCCCGCCCGCACAGACAGAGCTGGCATGTGAGCCCACTCTCTCCAGCTGCAACCTGGAACGATGGCCAGGACCATGGTGGTTGTTGGGGGTGCTGGTACACCTTGGCGATGGGGCTAGTTTGGTGTTCCATGGAAGGAGGGAGCCTGTTTTTGAGTGGCTGGAAAGCATGATGGTGAGGGGTTTTTGAAAGCTTGGTTTTTGGCAGTGGTAAAGAAGTTAATTTAAGGAGTGTGACGTTGTGATTTGTAGTAAAAAGCATATTTAGTCTTTCTCAACATTCTAGCACAGAGATAAAACTCTGAATTTCCTGCAACAGGAGCCTTGAAGTATCTTTTGTTGTGTTAATGAGGTGGCTTGTGGAAAGCACCCAGGGAGGGGGCTGGTGGCCAAGGGAATCAACCCCTCCGCCTCTGGGGAAGGGAGAGACTCAGTTGCCAACCAGCCAGTGAGTTAATCAGTCATGCCCTGTAGTGAAGCTCCATAAAACCCCAAAAGACAAGGTTTGAAGTGCTTCCAGGTTGGTAACCTGGTGGAAATTGGGGGACAGTGGCACCTGGAGAGGGCAGGGCAGCTCCATCCTTCCCCACACCTGGACCCCTGCGTCTCCTCCGTCTGGCTTTTCCTGAGTTATGTCCTTTTATAATAAACCAGTGATCTAATGATTAAACAAATCATGGTATTTTCATTTTCTTTTTTTCTCAGTTTCTTTCCCAAAGAGTCTGTTAAACATTGAGCAGTGTGCTAACAGGGAACATGCAATTGCAGGAATGGGGTTATGTCCTGTGGGTCATGTTGTGTGGCTATGTCCTGTACATTGTGTCCTGTGGGTCTGTGTTGGCATCTGAGGGTCTCTGACACACTGGGGTGGCTTTGCTGTCCTCTTGGGTTTCATTGGTTCAGGCACTGGGGGAGGCCTGGGTGCTGGGACAAGATGGGCCTGCAGGACAGGACCCTGATTCTCTGGGCACCCCAGAGTAGACTCAGATTCTGCTGCTGAAGCCCTTTCTCCCGAAGAGCTTTTGACCCCCTGGGAAGAGTGACATCACCCCGAGCACAGTCACAAAGATTCTTGCTTCCTAGAGAGCAGGCAGCTCCTTCCAGCGTTGCCCACATTCTGGCTGGCCCCACACAGTGAAGAGCACCAGGAATTTGATGGCGCTTTGAGAGACCTGGGTCCCAGGGCTTGGTGTGACCTCTGTCACCACAAAATAAGGAGTAAATAGCCTGTCCTTTTGCTCTGTCTGCACCCCAGACTGCAGGCCCCTCCCCATCTGTCCCTCACTGGTAGCACCCAGGAGCCTTGCTTGGGTCTTCTCTCTCTTCAGGGGCCGTGATGGTCTTTGAGCCGCCACCACGTGCCATACACCAGGTGGGTGTCCAACTTCTCCAGGGCTGCAGTGATCCTGCGACGGGGGCACTGTTACCAACCCGTGCACAGGTGGGCACCCACACTCAGAGGACTGAAAAGCCTGTTTGTCTCCAGGTCTGCTGCCATGACAGAAAAGGGGAAGGTGGTCCTCCAGCTCACTCAGGTCACCCCTGCCATCTTGCGGGGGCTGAGCCTGCCCCAGGCAAAACCCCCCAACTGTGGGCTTGGGGCCTCCCTTCCCATCAGCCTGGAAGGAGACCCATGGGGTCCCCTCCAGAGCAGGGCCAGGGATGGGGTTGTGGACCCAGTGGCCCCCCCATGCCCTCCTGGTGGGTCCTCTTTGCAGGAAATAGTGTTCTTATTAGGAAGTAATTGATAGAAATAAAACTGTGTGTAAGGTGTAATTATAAAATGAGCTCTTGTGAATAGCCCTCTCAGTTTAAGGGACATGGCTGACCATTTGGCAGTGAAGTCCACCAACAGCCTCCAGTGTAGACAGAGGGGCTGGTCTGACGGTGGGTAGGGGGACCCTGCTGCCAGCCCTTTGTCTCGTAGCTCACATGACTGGATTAAATCCAGCCTCACAGGGTTAGGTACCTGTAAAGCTGCTGTTCCCATAGTCTGACATGAGTCCAGCCACCATTTCTGTTTTGGCCTCCCGGGAACTTGGAGCCCAAGGTGCAGGCAGAGGTTTTGGGGTGCCCCACTTCTCTCTGGCCCAACTGCATGCTTTAACCTTGTTTTTATGTTTGTTTCTTGGTTTTGTATGAATTAAGAACGCAACTGTTAGCTCTGGGCACAGGGCTGAGTACCTGGGAAACTGCAGTAGGTTTCTCTTCTGGGAGAGCTTTGGGGGCCAGGAGAGCCCTCTGTGTGCACCCTTGCTGCACCCCTGAGGGTGAGTCTGGGGCGGGAAGTCACAATTGGCTCAGCCCCTGCTCCCTCCCGCTGGGCCTGCCTGGTGCAGCACCCAGGCTGGGCACGCCTCCCGGCCCCCGCCCTCCAGACTTCCCCAGGCTCTTGGGCGGGCACTCAGCCACCTGCTGACCGGATCCTGCCACCCGCACCAGGCCAGTAGCAGGGAGCAGGGCGCTGGCCTCAAGCAGGAGAGGAGCAGGGTGGTGGGGTGGGAGGGAGCTGCCTGTGGAAAGAGAAGCTGCCGCAGCCCCTCCCAGCACGGTAAGGCAGGGGTGGTGGGGCTGGCACTGCGGTCTCTGTGCCCCCCCTTGTGCTTGCTCAGGGCCTGCTCTGCAGCTCCGGCCCGGAGTTTCCTGTAGTGCCTTCCTGGACACTGTCTCCTGCTGCCTGCTGGGACCTCTGCCTGGCCAGCCCCGCAGGAGACCACAGGGGCAGGGTGGCTCCGGAAACTGGTGTCCTCACTGCCCGGGACGCTGGCCCCCTCCCCTTCCCCCCTGGTCTCCTCCCTCCACCTCCTCCTCCCATATGGCTCAGAGCTGCTCACAAGGTTCAGAATTCATATTTGGTAACAAACAACCACAGATAACATCTCAATCTGAGCAAAACCTTGCTTCTCATAGTTGAGCACTGGGACAAATGATGTGACTTTAGGATCCCAACGTCAGTGAGTGTTTTTTTTTTTTTCTGGTGGATCACAGTAGTTGCTTCTCAGGTGTTAGAGTATTAGAAAAAAGTTCAAGGTGGGCAGCCTGATTGTAAGTTTGTTTCTGGTGTTGTGTTCTGGGAGGAAAGATGTTGCGCTGGCTGTCCGACTGGGAAGACCTCTTGTCTCCATGGGTCTGTCCCTCTGCTGTGCAGAACTGTGGTCCCAGCTGGTCACTGTGCCTAGTGTGGACTTGAAGGGAAACTGCACTTCAGGGGCTAATCCCTGCCTGGCACCCAAATACAAGAATTGAATGCCTAGCTGATGTTTATCTAGAGCTCATTACGGCTGCCTGCCGTGTATTGTTCTTAGCCCTGCACACGTGTTGATTTATTTAATCCTGCCAACACCTTCACTTTCCAGGTTAGGGAACTAAGTCACCAGCAGGCTGAGTAAGTTCCCAAGGTCAGACAGCTGGGCAAGCAGAGGAGCTGGGTTCAAACCCAGGAATTACAAGTCTGGAGCATGTTCACTTGATTTTTGTACCTGCCGGGAGGCAGGAGACTGAATGAATGAAAATCAGTGTAGGTCTGTGAACTGAACGTGGCTGGTTGGTGCCTTTGAAAAAGGTTTTAAATTCATTTATTCTCTGTTTGCCTGGGAGAACTAAAATGAAATGTGCAGAGGCGTTTCAGCTGATCTGTTCAGGGGTGCCTCCTCCTGAGTCCACGGAATGGCTGCTGTCTCTGTGCCCTGCTGTCAGGCCCTGGGTAGCCCCGCTTCCCTGGGAATCTGGCTCCAGTGACGCAGCCAGCCCTGTGTCCTTTTTATGGAAAAGTTTTCACACTGCAGGTGTCAGGGCTGGCCAGCACTGCTGGGAGCAGCACACAGCCTGGCGGCTCTGGGAAGGCTGGTGTCCCCACTCCATTTTCAGGCCTTGCGGAGATTCCTGGTTGGCATCCACAAAGGGTGTTTCTTTGCTCTTCACACAGAAGCCAGAGGGCAGGGGTGGGGGCGGGGTGGGAGGCGGAGCTGCAGCCTTGCATGCCTGTAGCCCAGGGATCCTGGTGCCACCCTTCCCCTGTGAGCGGGAGCCGGGGAGGAGTCTAGCTAGAGTTGTGGCCATTTCCCTGGTGGTGGGCAGCAGTCTGCCAGGGGCGGAGCACCTCTGCTCAGGGCTCCTGTCCTTGGGGGACAGAAATGCTCATGGAATGCCTTGGTCAGGGTGGCTGTGGGGGATTCTGGAAGAGAGGATTGAGGTGAGCACGTTGCCTGTAGTCAGTACCTGGGTAGGCACACATGCTGTGGCCCCTTCAGCCAGCTAGCGTGGTAGCGCCCTGTGGATCCGAGCTGTACTGTGAGCAGTTTCTGAGTCATCTAAAGTGGGTACTTCACCACTTGACTCTCTGATCGCCAGTGTTGTCCTAAAAAAGCCATAGGTTTTTTTGTTCCCATATGTTTCAACCTTGGTGAAGTGGACCTGGCCATTGCTTTTCATTCTGCTCTTGTTTTAGATAAGTCTGTTTAAACCACTTGGGTGCATTTATTTTTGTTGTCCTAACAATGAAGCTAACTAGGTGTTTAGTACTGATCTGTAAAAACAAGGTCAGAGTGCAGCATCTCTTGTGGCAAGGGACCTTCTTCAGTGAATTTTTGTAAGCTGGGTTCTCCGTCGTTCTTAAGCCATGAAATGTGTAGGGGTGTTTAAAGGGGGTGTTTGGGTTTTGAACCCTGAGAGCAGGTATCCTCTTTGCTTTTGAGTAAAGATGTCCAGAGACATCATACCCCATGTCACCTTCCTGACAAGCCGGGTGTTTGGGGAGCTCCAGCCCCCTCTGGGGGCCGGGGGATGAGCCTTTGGTCATCAGCTGCATGGCAGGGCTTCCTGGGCAGCCAAGGGGCTTCTATCCCTGTGGATTCAGGCTCTGGTCACTGGCATGTCATCTGTCTGGTTCCACATTTCACCCCTGATTGAAGCTTTTCCCGGCTGGGGGATCTCAGTGCACATCACATCACCGGAAGCTGGCTTGGAAGTGACTTGGTCACAGTTTCTCTCTCTGGTCGAGGGCTAGACCAGCTCCCCCAAGAGAGCCCCCCAAGTCTCACTGACTTGAGTCTGGCCCAGGGCTGGGCTAGGTGGGGTGGGCTGGGGACTGCTGGGGCTAGGGATGGAAAAAGTACAGAGTTTTGGTGTCAGAAACTGCTGTCACATCTCGGCTCTGGGCTCCAGGCATGGTTCAGTCTCTCTGAATGCCCCTCTTCCAGGCTGTGGGATGAGGACGGCCATGCCTGCTTCCCAGGGTTCCTGCTGGGAACCAGCTGGCTGACTCCCATGGGTCAGCTCCCTGACCTTTGTCACCTGTGGCCTCTTATGAGATGGCGGTGGTGGACCTAGGGGTGTGTATGTGCACGGTCAGACAGATGTAGGGGTATGGCTGGCTGCTGAGGGGTGCATGGCAGGCTGGCAGAGAATGGGAGGCAGGCCTGGCTTTCCTGCTAGCCTCCTGGGGGCCCCTGGACTTCACCCCAGGGCACCCTCCTGCCGCTCCTCCCCTGGTGCACCTGTTGTGGCCACACTAGCCCCCTGGCTGCTCCCCAAGGTGCAGACAATCCATCTGAGGGCCTGGGCACTGGCCCTGCTCCCCTGAGACACTCCTTGACCTGATGTCCCCCAATGCAGGGACATCAGCCCCCTTCCCAGCTCCTCCATGCTGAGCTGGGCTGGGCCACCTCCCTCCCTCACCACCTGGCTGGTGCTGGTGGTGGACATTTCTTCCTGTGCTCCAGTGAAGTGGGCCATACTGGGAGCCATCAAGGGCCTGCCTTCAAGGAGTTCACTCCTTATTGACAGACTTACATACATGTATGATCATGTGTCTGATTGTAAACCGATGCATGTTACCTCAGTCTAGACTGGCACAGGACACTGCTGAGCGGCTGCCAGTGAACAGAGGTGGGGGCGAAGGCTCAGGCCGTCTCATTCTTTTATGTATATAGGTGTGTGTGCATGTGTGATTACCTTTCATCTATCTGTCAATCATCTATGTCTGTATATATGTATCTATCAACACCTATTTATCATCTGGCCATCTGACTTCCATCCACATGTAGGGCAACGGAGTCCAGGACTTTGGGGGCAAGGGCTGCCTGGTGCCTTCTGGAAGCTGCCATGCCTTGGGTGCTGCAGGGAGAGTGGGAGCCACCCCTTGGGGCCCTTGTCTGTGGGTTGCTGTTTTGGGAATCCTAGTGCAGTGACGGCCATCGTGCCTGTAGACTTCTGCCCTTTTTTGGTAGTTTCTGCAGGATTCATTCCTTCTATTGCTCAGCCACATGCTTCAGGCCTTCTAAGCACTTTATATGTGTCCTGATGACCTGTCTGCCAAAATGTTGAATCAGCTTACATTTCACCAATATTTAAAGTATTTTTACTTTTAATTTTTGCTGTCCTTATAGACAAAAAGTCTCATGGTTTGGAGTTCCCATCTCCTGAGCCACTGAGGGTCTGGGGCAGGGATTGGGGAAGATGGGGGTTGGGGTGGAGCACAGGTGCGGGGCATGGGGCCTGAGCCTGTAGGCCAGTGTTCTGGGAAGTCAGGGAGATGTAGGCATGGCGGGGGCCAGCAGTAGTGGCACCCTGGGCTAGAGGCTCTAGGATGGGCAGTGTTCCAGTCACTGGTGGTAATCATCTCAGTCCCCAGACACCTAGAGGCAGTGTCTGGTCCTGGGGCAACCGGGAAACCAGCTGATGAGTGTGGATGCTTTGGAGCTTGCAACACGCTCCTCACAGGGGTGTGTGTGTCCCAGTTCCTGTGGTTGAGAAGGCCGAGGTCATGACTCTGTGGCCTGGAGCTGGCCCGAGCGAGTGTTGGTGTGGTCTCAGAAACTTCTGTCTGGTTGACCCTGAAGTGTCCGTGGTATTCACTATCTATCCCTTCATCTCATGCCAAGGTGAGCTAGGTGCCCAAGTGGTACACAGGTAGAGTCATGGTGTCAGGTTCTGTCCGAGAAGGGTTCCTGAGGGCCAGGATTGATGGGACACAGAACAGAGTGCCAGAGGCTCTGGCCTCCACAGCAGGCCCCCAGTGTCCTGCCATTCATTGTGCTGGGCACCTCCCACCCAGGTGTGTGCCTGGGTGGGACACAGAGCCCACCCCAGGGACCAGCGAGAGGGAGCTCCACAGGAGGTACGAGGGGAGGCGTGGCAGGACAGCTGTCCCCACAGCTGTCTCTGGGCCATGGAATTCTTTTCCCACCTCTGCCATCCATAACAAGACCTCGTACCTCCCTGAGCCTCAGTTTCCCCACTTCTAAAATGGGAGATAATGCCTGCCCAAAACACTTGTGGGTGCATCTCCTGAGATAGTATCTGTGTAGCCTTAGTGTAGCACATACCACCCCCCAACATGCGTGTGTGCATACACACGCACAGGCATGGGAGGGCTTGGGGCACCAATGTAACTATAACCTGAAGATTTTCTGCCTGTGTTGGGCTGCCTTTGTACAAAAAGAAAAGAGGAAATTTAGAATTCTCTCAAAGTCTTCAGTTTGAAGTAAATACTAAGGATGATAATAATAATGGCCAATATTGATTGAGTGTTTCCTGTATATAGATATATACAGACACCAGCGTTTACACGTGCCAGGGGACTGCTTGCTTTGCCCTGCCTGAGGGTTGTTGGGGTCCCACTGTGAACCTGTCTCTTGGTGGATTACGGGAATGGTGTCACTTGGGTTCTGAGGTCCTGGCTGAGAGCCTGATGAGCTGGACACCTTCCCGGGTGCTGAAATGAGCCAGTAGTTGGGGTTGCGATTGAATCTCGGAGCAGCACCTTCCTTCCTTCACAGTGGGGTTTGCACGTGTGGACTGGCAGGATGGGGAGAGTTCAGGGTGACCTCTGCGTTGTCATTTGCAGGCTCTGGGAGACGTCTCGCCATCTGCTTCTCTCTGCTGTGACAAACTGTGCAGGTGAGTGCCCGTCTCCTAGCCTGCTGGCATGTCTCTGACCCTGTTCAGGTCAAACCTCACACTGGAGACTGGGCATGGCGCTGTCTTATTCTGTCGTAATCTTAATTTCATTCTCAATTTTGAAATAAGTGCTCAAAGATAATACATATCTTGCTGATGTCTCTTTTTTGGGCTGTGATCTCCCAGCACTACAAGCCCAGATTATGGAAACGTGATTGTATTTCCGTAGTCACATAGCTGAGGCTTGACCATGGAGGCACAATATCAGGGCTTCCAGAAGTGAGTCTAGTGTGTGCAGCCAGCTCGTCTTTGTCTCCTAAGAGCAGAACCCTTGAGGCACAGCCACAGCATCACTGAGCCTGGGTGATCCCTCAAAGGGACTTCACTTGGCAAAGAAGTCACATTATTATTGTCATTATCTGTTCAAAATAACCTGATTTGATTATTGAAAGTATTTCAAACTCTTGAATCCATGCCTAGTACAAAAAAGGTGGAGGAAAAAGTCTTAGTAATTATTTGGGTCCTGATTTGAATAAACCAACTTTGAAAGGTAAGATTTTGCTTTTGACTGTTTGATGATATTGCTTCTGGAAGGTGTGGTGATGGCATTGTAGATATTTCTAAGAAAGTGTCTCTGTCTTTTAGAAGGAAATGCTAGGATATTTATGAATGACATAATATCTGGGATTTCTTCAAAGCAGTCAGAGTGGTGGGGGAGACAGTGGTGTGGGTGGAAAGAGGTTGGCCATGTGATTAATTTTGAAGTTGGTTGATGGGTGCATGGAGGTTTCTTAAACCATTTTGTATGTTTTCAAGATATTCCAAAATAAGGAGAAAAACATAAAATAGGAGTAGTAAGCAAACAACTACCACAAATCCCCAAAGCTGGTGTCCAGTTCTGATGGGCCAAAACCGCCATCTGGCAAGTGTCCTGCATCCCTCCACAGCTCCAGCTCAGGCCATCATTCCATGACCTCTCATCCCAGGCCCTACCCGCAGCCCTGGGGCCTCTCCTGGGAGGCGTTCTCTGGCTGTGGTCCCTGCAGCACCATCCCAGTGATGAGAGAAGTGGGGCCGAGTGTGTGTGGGAGGCACTGCCCTGACCTCCACGGCTCCCGGCTGGCCCCCTGCCAGCCAGCTGTAGCCAGGCCATCCTCCCTGGGCTGGACGTGCTTCTGCGTCTGCTCCCCTGCCCCTCTCATGCCTGATGCCGGGCTCACCCAGGGGCAGCCTCCTGCCTGGGCCTGCTGGCGGGGCCCTGCACACCTGTTTGGGTTCTGCCTCGATGCAGGAGGGTCCTGTCTATGGCTACCATCTGGGGCCTCTGCTCCCACTGCCCCCTCCCCAATATGCTTCAGCTCAGTGCTGTCTTGGAGCCTGGACAGGGCACCTGCTTCCTAGGATAAGGCCCTCCAAAGGCCCTCGGGGCTCTGCCTTCAGCCCTGTGGCACGGCCATGACCCTTCCCTCAGCTTATTCCTGGCGAGTAGTGTGGAGTGCCACTGGCATGACCCGTAGCCAGACTTCAGTGTGGGCTCTCGTAGGTGTAGAGGCAAGCAAGTCTCCAAAGCCTGTGGTCAGGCGCCTGTGCGAACCGGCGAGGGACGGACCTGTGCTGGTACTCCTGGTCCTGGCCACCCCCTGACGATCCCTCTCCCCAGGCCTATAGCAGCCGGCGTCACCATGGAGGACGGCCGTGAGCTGGACCTCACCTATATCACCGAGCGCATCATCGCGGTGTCTTTTCCTGCCAGCTGCTCTGAGGAGTCCTACCTGCATAACCTGCAGGAGGTGACACACATGCTGAGGTCCAAACACGGGGACAACTACCTGGTGAGTGGGGGCGCTGAGCAGGAGGGTGGCAGGGGTCAGTGAGAAAACTGAGGACAGTGAGGACAACGGGGACAGTGGGGGCACTGTGGAGGCTTACCTGGGAAGACACTGAGCTCCCCCAAATGGCAGTCCCGTGTGACCTGGGGCTCCTTGCGCCTTGCTGGGGACACTCTCCGGGCAGGTGCGTGGATCCTGGGTTTACAGGCAGGAGGTTCATGGCAGGGAGACACATGCAGCGCAGTGACTTGTCCTCCCTGGCAGCCCCGCTGTTTGGTGGACAGTCATGTGTGTCTCAGGAAACGCAGCTGTCCCCAGCTGTGGCTGCTGCCTGCCCCGCGCCTGTGGCATGTGTTGCCGGCTCTCAGGACAGGGTCAGCCCACCCCTAGTTGTGGGCTTGGCATCGCTGGCATCCAGTGGCTCTGTCCCCCCTGAGATGAGGTCTTCCTGGATGCCAGTGGGGGCTCCATCTCAACAATGCTTGTGACCCTGTGAGGAGAAATCAGGAGACCAGGGTCTTCCTGATTGTCGTCTAGCCTTGCCCTTAGTGTATCCTGGGGTGGCCACAGCCCTGCACTTGTGCATGCGGCCCTGTGCTTGTGCGTGATTGCTATTAGAGCATTCAGTTACAGCCCCTGCTGCTCCTCTGGCTCTGCCCCTGTGAGGCCTCTTTATCTCCATTAAAGCAGCTAATCTTTACCCTAAAGGGACAAGGCAGTTATTGTCACCATTATCAGTCCTGTCAGATGACTAAGCAGGTGGGAGAGTGGCCCTGGGGGCACAGCCAAGTGGGAGGTGAACCCCGTCTGACTTTAAGTGCAGAGGCCCTGCTGGCCAGTGCAGAGTGTAGGGCCCTTCCTGGTGCAATTCCCAGCCCACTGCTGCCCACCTGCTCCAGTGCTCAGTGTGGCATGGCCCGCTCACAGGTGGGGACAGCAGTGTCCACGCCCTGAGGTGGTCCCTCCTGACTGGGGGCTCCTTATCTCCAGGATCCTCCCTCCTCAGAGGGCCGGCTGCTCAGCCCACACCCATCTGTCTCAGTCTCCTGACGCCTGGCCTGGGTGTCAGCCCTCTGCAACCCCTCCACGGTCCCCACTTCTCACCTGGCTCACTGTCTTCAGATCCCGGGCCTGGGCCCTGGATGGCAGGGGCCTGGGGTGGCTCTTCTCTTCATGCCAAGTAGGGCCTCATGGAGCCAGAGTCCCTTGCCAAATGACGAGGGTGGGGATCCCAAGGACCTTTCTGGAAAATCTGAAGACGTGTGTGTCTTGTGCGGCTCCTGAGTTCCCATCCCGCAGTGAGCTTCTGTACTCTGTAGACCTCCCAATTTCGTGCTGGCTGTGGTGACAGACAGCTCTGGGATCGCAGCCCACTGACCTGGACATGTCCTGGCAAGGATAGAGTCCTGAGGCGGCTTGTCCAGGAAAGGGCCCTTGGACAGGTCAGGGTGAAGTGGCCCCTTAGGTGCTCACGAACCTGTCCCCAGTTCCCCTTAGGGTCCTCTCTGGGCACTAGTTTGCATGGGGCCCCACTCCCCACTGCCCTCCTCTCCTGGGCTGAGCTCCTGCATACCAGGCCCCACCTCCTGGGCAGCTGGGCCCAGGGCGCTATATGCCACCCTCATGTTTGCATGTTTCATTTGTTGTTTAGTGGTGACAGGTACACATCCACACTCTCTCCCATCCTTTGCAATCCTCAGCACCAGGGAGGCAAGTGTGCCGTGAAAATGCAGTGTGTTTCCTTTTTGAGCCCCCAGCACACTGATTTGCCTAATTGCTTTTTATTTCCCCTGCATAGGTATTAAACCTTTCAGAGAAGAGATATGACCTTACAAAGCTTAACCCAAAGGTACGGACCTTAAAACCTTATATTCTGTGTTTTGTAAAATGTCCACAATGTGCATCTTGGTCATGCAAAAATAGCTTATTTCAAGTCTTTGTGGGATGTGACTTGGTGAGGGGTACTAAGAACTGCTCATAGCCATGGACAATTTCTTAAAATTTATGTTTTAGATTGAAATAATCAAATATTCATGAAAAGGTGCAAAAATAATAGACCCCATGTATTCCTGACCCATTCTCCTGCTGTGGCAACATAATGTTATAACTAACAGTAAAATATTAATGCCTGGAAGTTGATAGTGGTGCAGCCACAGACTGCATTCAGCTCCCCTGGGCTTGCACGCAGCCATGCGTGTGTGTGGTTCTCTGCCATCTCATCCTGGGCTACCACCACTATGAACATTTCTATCCCGTATCTCCTTCCTGCCACCTCTGTACAGTCACAACCTTCCTCCATCCATTATTCATCTTAATAGCAAAGATTTAGGGGGAGAGTTTTAAGATTGCACTAAGTGTAAGTTACTCGATACATGATATATACACACACACATACATAGATATATATATTGCATATGCTGGAACATCTTGCAGCCATTAGAATAAAAAAACGTGTAAATTGGTGAATTGCCTGTTTTAATGCTAGTTAACAAAAGCAAAATGTGTATTATATGTGTGTGTGTGTGTAAGGCATCTCAACTATGCTAAATACATGGAGAAAAAGTCCAAGGGATTTTTCCAAAAGGTTACAGCCATTAAGTCTGAGTGGTGGATGGGGTGTGTGACTTTTCCTGTGTCCTGGCAGTTTTCTGAGTTTCGCCTTCATTTTATACCTTTTCTATTGCTTTTATGATACTGTGCTTTGCCTCCCCTCTGTCCTTCCAAAAAGGAAGGTCAAATGGGAAGCAACAGTACTGGGTGGCTGCTGCAAACGTTAAAACTCAGGCCGTGTCCAGGGTTCTCAGAGTGGCTGTTTCTGTGCACAGACCCACTGTGTCCCTCATGGGAATGACTTGCTTGTTTGTGCAGGAATGGGAATCAAGGCTTGAAGGCAGTTCCTCCCTTCTGGACACATTCCTGTCCTTTGTGGAGTGTGCTTCCTCCCCACGCGTGGTAGACGTCTCTCTCAGACCTTATCTGTGCAGTGCGTGGGGGAATAGCCCACTGCATTTTCCCAAAGTGTGTTTTTAGTCTGAATGAAGGAATTTTGACAGCAGTTTAGGCCAAGAACTCCTATTTTAGATCTTGCCAGGCCTCAGCCTCTCCTGAGCCTTGTGCCATTAGCGGCTTCTAAAGCCATTTCCAGAACTGTCATTCCAGCTGCAGAAGAGCAGGTAATACCCAGGAACAGATGTCTCATGTGGGCAACCCAGTCCTTCCTAGTTTTCTTTCCAGTAAAAGAGCCTGGCCATGATTCCTATTAAATTACAGAAAAGGAGTATGCAGCATCGTTCTTTACTCCCAGATGATATATTTTGGTAAATAAATAAGCCATCACATAATACCCCTGGAGGGCCTCCAGAGATGGCAATTGAGGAAGCCCCCTCTCGTTGCAGATTCTGGACGTGGGATGGCCAGAGCTGCATGCACCACCCCTGGACAAGGTGTGCACCATCTGCAAGGCACAGGAGTCCTGGCTGAACAGTGACCCCCAGCATGTGGTGGTCATCCATTGCAGGGTGAGTGCCTGCCACCACGTGGGCCCAGGGGCCACCTTTTCACTGTGACATCAAGACTCATGGGGTTTGTGATGAAGGTTTCACTTGCCTTTAAAAAATAAGTCATCCAACCTCCTAGAATTTGGCTCTGAGTTTACCGGGTTTAGGTCCCTGAGTGCATACGTGGACATTCTGAGCACGAATCCTTTCATCTGCGTGTACTTTTCTTTGTCATGGAAAGTCTTTTTTAAAGAGAAGGGCATTGATAGGATCCTCAGCAATGGGCTCTTGATGCCATCTGCGTTAAAGTAATTGGTCGGAGCTGGTGGGCAGGATGCTGTTGCTCCAAACCTATGGTCCTTTCCAAGCTGACTGCCCAACAGGGCATGACGTGCACATCTGTGCAGGATCAGGGGCTGGCTGTGGGAACGCAGAGCCATCATCCTTTGCCTCCTCTGCGCCCTCCTCAGACCTCCTGGACCTTTTCTCTCACTTCTCTGGTTTCTCAGCTGCCTTGAGTTGTTGGTAGGTCTCTCCACGCTACCCCAGACTCCTCAAATCTTATGGCGTTGATAGGGGCTAAGCCAAAGGCAGATTTCTTGAGGGATAAAGCTGGTGGGTGGGCTTAACCCTCCAGGAGATGTCGGGAGAGTCATTTTCCCAGCTGCACTGTGGGCCTGGTAGTGCATGGCCAGGCACCCTGAGAAGAGACTTCACCGTGGATGGCCTCAGTCCCCAAAGGAAGGGGCTGCTCCCCACTTTGTACATTATACAGCTGACCCTTTAACAACATGGGTCTGAGCTCTTTGGATTCAAGTATATATGGATTTCTTTTTGAGAAATGTATTGGAAGTTTTTTGGAGATTTATAACAATTTGAAGAAACATTTTCTATAGCTTACTTTATTGTGAGAATACAGTATATAATACATACGACATACCAAATACACGTTAATTGACTGTTTGTGTTATCAGTAGGCTTCTGGCTAACAGTAGGTCAGTAGTAGTTAAGTTTTGGGGGAGTCAAAAGTTATACACAGATTTTCAGCTACGCTGTGGGTTGGTACCCCCAACCCCTGTGTTCAAGAGTCAACTGCAAACCTCATTATTAAGACCATCAAACGTCTCGAAAATATTGACATTTACATCTTGAAATGTCTATTTTCTCAGACCTTTTGCACTCAAAAGCCGCACAAAAATCTGTTGCATTATGGAATTTAGGTAGAAAGAACCTCTTCCTAGGGTTGTAGCAGACTTTGCAAGTTACTTTCCTATGAGGGCAGTAAGATCTGCCTGTAGGGTGGATGGAAGACAGCTGCCGGCCATGTGCAAGGCTGCTGACTCCTGCTGTTTGCCAGTCACTTGGCATGGGTACAACAAATGGCATTTGTTTCCTCCATTTTTATTGCCTTCTCTTGCATCTCACTCAATTACATTCTCTGGCAAACAGCCAGGCACTCCCATTAGTTCTTTTTTTTACATTTTTTTGAAGTATAGCTGATAAACAACTCCTGTTAGTTCTGTTATCAAATTGTTAAAGTTAACGGGAGCCTTTTCAGGGTTGCATTATATTCAGGAACTTTTCTCCACATATATTTTGGTGCAGATTTAAAAAGAAGAGAGACTTCTTTCCTATTCTGATTCTTGTCAGTTAAAACAAACTCTGTTTTTCGTCAGGCTTGGCCTGGTGATTCTGAAGCAGTGAAGCCTGCACTGATGGCCATTGCTGCCTAAGATTGCTGCCCCAGCCTTTCTGAGCAGCCTTCCCTGACTCCGGCTGGGGCACATCAGGGCCTGGCGCTGGTCAGAACCGCAGGTTCAACTCACCCAGACCTGCTGCCTGCTGTGTGCCCAGAGGATTCTGGCATGCTGGACCTTGAGAAGCACCCAATAGCCATTAATTCCTTTTGGTTGTTTCTTCGTATTTTTAATAAACTAAACTATAATGTTATTGACAACATCTGGGTTACAAGTGATGAGCTGACTGCATAGAGATCTTCAGAATGAGTTGTCTTCCTAATCAGTGTTGGTGGGATTAACCAGCAACATGTTGAGACTTCATGAATGATCTCATCTTTTGCACTGTTTTGGTGTTGTGCAGATCATTTCTGAGATGTTCTAGAAAATGTGCCATGAGAGATATGCCCTCCTTTAATCTAATCTTACACTGTTGATGTTAAGAGAAGGTCATCAGTCTCTGTGGGGTGAGACTGAAGACATTTGCCAAAACCTGTGTGCTCCACAAGAGGTGGGTTTCCTTCCACACATGCCGGGAATGAATGCAGAGCTGGCCCTCTCAGCCTGGGGAGGTCCAGGGCCAGACCGCCACTCTATCGGAGGCCAAGGGGGGTCCACCTCCATCTCCCCCTCCCTGTCCTCCCACCACTGATCATGGTGGAGCAGAAATAACCTGCTGTTCTTCTGAAAGGATTCACCCACCCCGCCTCCCCATTTGATCATGAGTCATTGTTGAAGGATACCCACAGCAAACTGTACAACCAGGGCTTCTGATTTTTCTTAAGAAGAGACAAAAACTTCAAGTCCTGAAGATTGTTGCTTGCACTAGAAGACTTCAGATCCATGACAAGAACCCACAAAAAGTGACTACTGCAGATAGCAGTGGTGAATGTTGCCATGTGTGCCCAGTTTGGCTGAGGTACTGTGTTCTTGCAGGTGAATTTATACAAGAGTCATACTAGCAGCTGTGCAGTTTAGGAGGGCTCAGCTGTAAGGGACCCATGTTGCATCCACACTGTGTCTACAAGGCATGCACTTGCCTTTCAGGGGACAGAGCAGGATGGTCCTGGGTGATGTACACATCTGTGGGTCTATAAGAATTTTGAGTTGAGTTTCCTCCGTTGTTTCTTTTTGAGGACAGACTCAGGGATCTGCAGTGTCCTTTATGTGATCTGAGTAGGCAATGGCTAACTTTTCTTGAAAGACTTACACAGAAATATTTTAGGTGCTTGGGACTGCGTGGTCTCACCTTAACATCTCATACCTGCTGCTTCCCTTGGACATCGCCCCTGATGTACCTAAACAAATGGCGTGGATGTGTTCCAATTAAACTTGATTTGTGGACGCTGAAATTTGAACACCATATGATTGTCATGTGTCATGGAATATCATTCTTTGTTTTGTCTTCAACTGTTCAAAGACGTAAAAAATACCTCACAAGTTGTAGGCACACAGGTGGCGGGCAGACTTGGCCCATGGGTGGTGCTGTTCTGGGTTGTGGTGGAATGTTCCAGAAGGTGGCAGGCCATGGTTCTGGCTGAAGGCGGCTTGCCTTGTAGTTTGCTGGTTTTGGATACCCTTGCCTGTTGGTAGTGTTGGCTTGCGGTTTTGGGGGGCTGCCCTGTCTGGGCTGTGTGTGTCTGTGATTATGGACGGAGTGGTGCATTTTTGGACAGTGGTTCCCTGGTGTAACCAGGAATGGTTGGGCAGGCTGTCTAACAGACAGCTGGAGTCTGTCCTACTTTCTGGACTTCTCTGAGCTATCTGTGCAGCCCTCAAAACCTTCAGCCTGGGAGGGGTCCCTTCAGGTCTCTCCCACTTGGGTAATTAAGTCACATGAATTGCTTCCTTCCAGCACGGGGTCTTCTCGTCTTATTGGGAAATGGTGTCTGACTGGCCACCTCTGTGCACATCTGCCCTTGGGAGTGTCCATGGATGCCCTGCTGTTGGAACAGAGGGTGTATATATGCCTCTTGCCACGTTGGATGTTGCTGCCCTAGAACAGGGACCAGAGGAGGCTCACACTGGCTTCCCCTCCAAAGCAAGCTCTTTGCTATCCTGAGAACAAGCCAGCCTTTCTCTTCTAATTGCCTTCTGCCATGGGATTCGAGAGAAAATTGTTTCCTCTTTTGTCTCCTGCAGGGTGGAAAGGGACGTATTGGAGTGGTCATATCGTCCTACATGCACTTCACAAACGTCTCGGCCAGGTAGGAAGGACACGTCACACTGTGGGCGTTGGGAAGCTGTGGGCGGGCAGGGGGAGCTCAGCTGGCCACATCCTCTGCCACCAGCTCGTTGTGCCTGAGGAAGACCTTTCTTGGCTGCGCTGCTATGTATAATTCATACCAGTGACTCTGTGTAGGCAGCGAGAGTAAGACAGGTGCACTGACAAGCCATTCCCTAACAGACCGTCAGGCTGACGCTGGAACCCAAGGGCAGTGCGTCCTTGCTGGACGCCTCCTACCCTGCGAATGGTATGGCCTGGCTGCTGTGCTTTGTGAGTCCTGGGCCTCCTCAAAGTACTTCACACACTTTCTGTTTCTCCCTTGATCCTCCCAACAAACAGGGAAAGGAGGGTGGGGTAAGCTCCTCCTCTTCCGATGAGAGCACCGAGGCTCAGCAGAGCAGGCAACTTGCACAGGATCTCCTGGCTTCAGGCGGGAAGGGTCTCAGGAGGGGAAGGGTCACAGGACTCACGGCTGCCACTGTGGGAGTTGGGGGCCACCCACAACAGTTAACGCCTTGGCCCTCCAGCTGGGGGTGGTGTGCGGTATATCCCACATGTGCCAAAACCCAGTTCAGGCCGTACCATTCTTGATGGGTTTGCACCTGTGTTTGCCCTCTTGTCAATGGCCACTTTGTGAAGCATGAACAACTCCCTTCTTAGGAAGTAGAAGCCAGTCCATGCAAGCCAATCAACCCTTTCCTTTCTGGCATTAATGGGTGAAATTTGACTTCGTGAATGTTTTCTCTGGAAATAAATTCGGGGGCTCATGCCCGCCAAGGAGGAAACCCAATGCCCAGTGAAAAATCAGGTCCTTTCTTGGTGATAATAAGCATTTGTGTGTGTGCCAGACAAATCGAGAGGCCTGGTCACATTGCATTGACTAAGCCAAGGACATTTGCTTAGAGACCAGATTTCAGCTGGTGGGTTCTGGATGGAGTCACCGCAGCACTGTGGCTCTGTCTGGAACCGAAGCCCCGGGGGCTGTGGGCCGTCCCAGCATTTTGAGAAGGCACGGAGACTAAGATTTATTTACTAAAAGCATGTGACATGCTTTCTAAAAGCCCTGCTTTTTCTACAGTCTGTGTATAGCTCACCAGCACCTGCCAGGCAGTTCTCATGAATCTCTGAGCCTCAGGTCCTCCTCACCTGTGTGTCCAGCAGTGTCTTGTGGGGTGTTTGTGATACTTCAGTGTATTGTTACACATGTGTCATTACAGAACAGCGCCAGCGCTCTGGTCATAGTCACCATTGGTGCTGCACGTCCTCACGGGAGTAATAGTATTAGGTATTTTCCGTTAAAGTGGAGTGACCCCATACTTTATGTAACCTGGTTTTCTGTGTTCATGCCCTTTGCTGTAGTGTGTTCCCTAACATCATTTAGGGACCACACAGCTCGCCACTCAGTGAACAGAATGTTACATGTGTAAGCATTTGCTTAAATCCAGGTTTCTTCCTGTGTTTCTTCAGGATTTTGGTTGCTTCCAATGGTTCAGTGCTCTGAAGCCTGCTGACGGGCATGTTCTTGTCTTCAATCGCTTCTGCTGTTTTCCCGTTAGGTGGTATCCCCTAGAGAAATCACAGGGGGCACACATTCTTAAGGTCTTTGTCACAGACCATGCTCAAGATCAAATCAGAAACTTTTATGTCAAAAGGAGCAAGAATGTTCTTGTCCAGCACTGTAAAAGATGAGAATTCATAAAGATTGAGTCAGTGCTGATGTTACCAACACTAATTATGATATTAATACATAAATGTGGGCCCAGTGCCTGTCAGTGTTAATAATACAAGTGAACTCCAAAACAGGGACACTTAGGAGTGAATGGTAGATATGTAGCTCTATTTTCAGTTTAAACAGTATCTGCTCTCAATACGTTAAATATTCAGTGCTTAGGGGGGGGCCCTTCCGTTTGTTCCAGCCCAGCCCCTATTTGGACAGATGCAAGCAGTGAATAGCCATTTTATGTACAATTTTCATTAGCATTCTAAGGAGAGGGCCCCCACTTAGATCAGATTTTCAAGGACGCCTTTGGCTCAAATGGGATTTAGCTGTTAAGACTCACTACACTTACAGTCCACAGATTAAGTGATGTCAGAACAGGACCTCTCCATGAAAGCTCTATTATGGGGTTTCCGGAGGCTTCTGCTGAATGCACCTGCAGGCATGGTGGTGCTGGATGAAAGCACTGCCTGGGGCAGTGACATCAGGAACTTAATTGTGCAGCCCCAAGGCCTCTGTCAGTCCTCCTGCAATGGGCTGAGGCCTCCCGACTCCCTGAGAGGCTGCCCCCTGCAGGTCTCAGAGTTACCTCTTGGGGCTTGATGTGACGACTTGCTAAGTGCAGGTCTCAGGCTGAGCTGTGGTACCCGCCTGGTCCTCAGAGTTGGGTCTGCCAGCTGGTCTCATGCAGAGCCCGCTGAAACCCACCTGCTTTGTTTAGACAGTTAAGGAGGCCAGCCCTGTGCCCACAGGTGAGCAAGGGCAGGCAGGTGACTCCTATGAGCCATGTGTGTGGCACAGCTAAGTGCCATCCCTAAGATAGGGCACTTCAGACCCTGCAGGCTGGCTTCCCTGCTGGCCTGAACACATCCCTGTGGGGGAATCAGGGCCGCAGAGAAAGCACTAAAGCCGATGGGCACCTGTGTTAACGCCCTGTCTCTCTCTCTCTCTCTCTCTCTTCTTCCCCAGTGCCGACCAGGCCCTCGACAGATTTGCAATGAAGAAGTTTTATGATGATAAAGTTTCAGATTTAATGCAGCCTTCTCAGAAGCGGTATGTATATGTCCCCGAGCCAGAATGGAAAGGTAAAATGGGATTTTACATTAAAAATGTGACAGAAGAGGCATCTCCTCTGACTGCCAAGAAGAGGTGGCAGGTGGCTTGTTGGTGCCCAGCAGTAACCAAAAGCCCCCTGTGTGTGGGTGGTGGGGAGCCCCTCACCCTGGCTGGCTCCACAAAGTGGACCCAGGACTCCCTTCCCCATGTGCTCAGCCATTGGGTCCACTAGGCTTGTGGCATGTATTGATTCTCATTGTTATATTGGACTGGTTTCTATCTGCTGGACCAGTGAACTGTGTCTGTATTGGACTGGGTGGTGGATGTTCTGGGGGTAGTAGGCTGTGTGGTCTCTTGTTACAGCTATTCTAACATGAGAGTAGCTGTACACAATAGGAAATGAGTGAATGTGGCTGTTTTCCAGTAAAACTTTATTGACATCACATATTTGTAGTTGGCTGGCTCCTGAATAGACCATCAGCTCTGGAGGCCAGGTGGTCTTTCTCTGTGTTGACCTTCCTTGGCCCACCTTCCCTTTTCTCCTGCTGTGGTGGCCCCCTTAAGATGCTCAGCTTGTGCCTCCGAAGAGCTCTGGGAAGCAGACTTCTTTTTTTGCTGCCTGCACCCAGGTGAGCCCACACCTTCATCCAGGAGCAGGGTCAGGGTGCATGGCAGCAAGAAGCGCCATACAGACGGGCTTCTATGAAGATGGAGCCAAGCACACTCATTGCATTTTCATTTTACAGTGAACAGCAGGGAATTTGCACAAGAATTGCAGGCAGTTGCCAATATGGTGTTCTGTCTTGGGCCTCTAACTCCCAACTCACAGCTATTGCTCCCATGCCGGAGAGCTTGGCAGCAGACCCAGTGGATGGAAGGAAGGTTCTGAGTGCATCTAAGAGGCAGAGTCAGAGATGTATTTCATCAGGAGTCAACCTGGATACTTTGATTTGGGAAAGGATTTCAAGGACCACCAAAGGCACCTCCTTTTGTGCTGGTGTTTCCCGTGGCTAAGTCTGTTTGTGTGTAGATCTGGCTATGAGGCTGAGCCTGCTCTGAGCAGACCTCACAGAGAGTGAGAGTTGCTTGTGGGAAAACCAGTGTTTCATTAGTAGTACAGTTAAGCTGCCCTCTGTTCTGTTTGAGCCATTAAGTGTCAATGCTTTGTTGAGCAGTTTCTCAATCGGCAACATTCATAGATGCTTCTGTGTGAAGAGAAGCCATGCAGGAGAGACACGTCCCAACACTCAGCTCAGGCCAGGGTAGGGCCTTCTCTTCTTTGGAACATTTTAACCTTCTCTCACAATCATACATTCAACCACCCCCACCTCTTTCTCTCTGTCCTCTCTTCCATGAGCTTGTGTTATTTTATTTTTAGGTTCCACGTATGAAAGATCATACGGTATTTGTCTTTCTCTGGCTTATTTCATTTAGAACAATGCCCTCTGGGTCCATCTAAGTTATTGCAAATGGAAGAGCTCATTCTTTTTCATGGCTGAGTCCACTTCAGTCACATACTCTCTCTCTCTCTCTCTCTCTCTCTCTGTCTCTATCTCTGTCACACACACACACACACACACACACACACACATACACACACACATACACACACACACACACACACACTGTCTTTATCCATTCATCTACTGATGGGCACTTAGATTATTTACATATCTTGGCTATTATAAATAATGCTGCTGTGAACATCGGGATGCAGGTGTCTTTTTAAATTAGAGATTTTGTTTTCTTCAGATATATTCTCAAAAGTGGAATTGCTGGGTCATGTGGTATTTTTACTTTTACTTTGATGAGGAATGCCCATATTGTTCTTCATCGTGGCTGTATGAGTTTACATTCCTAGAGGAGTGCACAGGAGTTCCCTTTTCTCTACATCCTTACTAACAATTGCTGTATTTTTTATGATAACCATTCTAACAGGTATGAAGTATCTCATTCTGGTTTTGATTTTCATTTCCCTGATATTAGTGAGGTTGAGCATATTTCATGTACTTGTTGGCCATCTGTATGTCTTCTTTGGAAAAATGTCAGTTCAGATCCTATTTCTTAATTGGACTTTTTGATTGTTTTTGAGTTGTGTTAGTTCTTTATATATTTTGGATATTAAACATTTGGTTTGCAGCTGTTTTTTCCCATTCTCTAGGTTATCTTTTCATTTGTTAATGGTTTCCTTTGCTGTGCAGAAGCTTTTCGGTTTGATGTAGCCTCACCTACTTATTGTTTCTTTTGCTTTTCGTGTAAGATCCCCCCCAAAATCATTGCCAAGACCAAGGTCAAGGAGCTTACTGCCTATGTTTTTAGGAGTTCTATGGTTTCAGGTCTTGTATTCAAATCTTTACTCCTTTTTGAGTTTATTTCTATTAAAGGGGCAAGATAGTGGTCCAGTTTCATTCTTTTTAATGTAGCTGTCCAGTTTCCCAAAATCATTTATTGAAGATACTGTTCTTTCCCCGTTGTATATTCTTGCCATGTTTGTCATAGATTAATTGACTGTATATGTGTGGTTTGATTTCTGGACTGTTTTATCCCACTGATCTATGTGTATGATTTTTAGGACAGTGCCATACTGTTTTAATTCCTATAGCTTTGCAATACAGTTCAAAATTAGGGAGCATGACCCCAGCTTTGTTCTTCTTTCTCAAGATTGCTTTGGCTAGCTGAGTCTTTCATAGTTTCATACAAATTTTAGTATTTTTAGAATCTCTATATCTCTGAAAAATTTTGATAGGGACCACATTGAATCTGTAGATTGCTGAAATGTAGTATGGACACTTTAACAAGATTAACTCTTCCTATACGTAGCACATCTTTTCATTTATGTGTGTCATCTTCAATTTTTTAAATTAATGTCTTAAACTTTTCAGAGTATAGATCTCTCATCATCTTGGTTAGATTTAGTCCTAGGTATTTTATTCTTTTTGATGCATTTGTAAATAGGGTTATTTTCTTAATTTGTCTTTCTGATAGCTCATTATTAGTATATAGAAATGCAACAGATTTTTATCTCTTGATTTTGTGTCCTGCCACTTTACTGAGTTCATTTATCAGCTCTAATATTTTTTGGTGGAGTCTTTAGGTTTTCTATATATAGTATCATATCCTCTGCAAATAGAGAGAGTTTTACTTCTTCTTCACCAATTGGATGCCTTTTATATCTTTTTCTTGTCTGATTGCTGTGGCTTCCAGTACTAAATAAAATTGGTGAGAGTAGGCATCCCTGTCTTGTCCTGATCTTACAGGGAAAGCTTTCATTTTTTTGTCATTGAGTATGATGTTGGCTGTGGGTTTGTCATATGTGGCCTTTATTGTGTTGAGGTACTTTTCCTCTGTACCTGCTTTGTAGAGGGTTTTTATTATAAATGGATGCTGAATTTTATCAAATGCTTTCTCTGCATCTATTGAGATGATCAATGACTTTTTTCTTCTCATTGCCCAATGCCAGGGAAGAATGCCTAATTTTCTTCTTTTTATTGTACTATTTGCTGCAGCTTGTTAATAGCATTCCAAGTGTGGAGAAAAGGGAAAAAAAACCTTATGTTGGCATGCCCACAGTTTTCATGTATCCTCCTGTCACTGCATACTTGAAGCTGTATCATTTCTGTTTTGTGACAGTGGTGTGGATTCCAAGGCTCATCTCAGTGCACCCACAGGTTAGGGGAATGTTACCCTGCCAGGCACATGCATTGGAATATGCTCACCAAATTACTGCTGCATGGGTGAATGGCTGAACAAATGCGTAAGGGAGTCTGGAGGAGTATTTGAGACCAGAAGAACTTGCCATGAGTGCGTTTGTGGGGGCAGACCCTGTAATGGGAGCCATCACTGTGGTCCCAAACGCCCTGAGGGGGAGTGCTGCAGGCTCTCTTAGGACCAGGGTCAGAAAATCATTTCAAAATCAATCTTCCAATAAGAGCAAATTAATGTTTGGAGTTTGTGGCCTGGAAAATTGGGAGCCTCTTCTGAGCCTTCACATAATTAATAGTGGATTTAGAGCTTGGGAGGCAGGAGTCCTGTCTGATGGGAGGTAAATCCTCTGTCACTTTGTTTCTTACTTTTAAAATCAGAGCAGTCAGCCTGTGGTGGCCTAGCCAGCAATGCCCATGTCACATTGCCTGTTTCCGGCAGAACTTTTGTGGCCAGGGCCACTTCTCTTTTTCTGCTTTCCAGTTCTCTTTGTATGGAGTCCTGGAGGTGCTGATGAACTTGGGGCTTCTTTCGCTTTGATAAATCATTAACAAACAAGTCCTTCTATGGTCTTAGCTTATCGCCTGCATCATGGAAGTGATGAGTTAAACGATGAGAGTTTCCCGCCTCCTTTTCCTCTCCACTTTTCCTTTCTTGCCAAGAAGGAGTTGAGATGACAGCACATATTTCTTGGCCCCATCACTTTGAGGTTATTCAGGAGGATGGTGGGGACAGTTAGCCTCTCTGGAAGCATGGGGCAAAGCGGACCCTAGGAATACAGGTGGGCATCATCCTGTGTCCTGTGAGGTGAAGAGAGAGCATGCAAGATGCCCTGGGCATTTCTAATAGCTGGCCTTGTCCTAACATGGCATTGTTGGGTTTTTGATATTTCTGTAGCTTTTGACTGGGCGCCTTGGGTGTTTGGAAGAACACTGCACATGAGGCAGGTGGATGTGAGGGAGCAGGTGTCCAGATCCTCCCTCTAAAGGAGGTGCTGCTGCTTGGTGTGCCCACTGTGGTCATCACCGAGAGCTTGCTCTCCCCTCCCCATGCCCTTCCATGCGCGATCGTGAGGTGGGCAGAGCACTGCTGTCCCCTTGCAACACTGTGGAACATCAGCCTATGAGCTGGGGTCTCACAGGCAGAACCAGGCTGGGGGCCCAGCCCACATCTCCCCGCCCTCCAAGCTGTCCCGGTGAGGCCTGGGGGTGAAATTTGGAAGCCTTAGGGAGAGATAGACCTTTACAGTGGCTCCTTCTGCTCATTAATGTAATGTTTTCAGGCTGATTCTTATATACTCACATTTTCAGGGAGATTTGAGCTTTTGTCAAGTTCATGTTTAAGGAGATTTAGGGAAATTCCAAATGTGGATTTCTGCTTTGGTAAATGGTTGTAAATGATTGGGGTGGATGCTGCAAATTTCAAGCTGCTCTGTAACAAGAATGAAATGTGTGTTCCTCTGTTAGCCCTCCACCATCTAAATGCTAGTTTCTAAAGGTTACTCCCTAGTTGAGAGGAAGCGTGGAGAACATTATCCCCAGGGAGTTATTTTCCTCAAAAGAAAAAAAGGTAAGTGTGGGAAAATAAAGCAGTTTTCAAACAGCTCTGTTTAATCTGTGCGGCTATGAGAGCTGCCGGGCAGGCCGTGGGGAGAGACTTAGGTGGATCCGACACCCTGCCATCCTTCACCCACCCAACATCCGCTCAGCCTTCAGTGCAGGGGTGGGTACTGCGTGTACCAGGTGGGAACTGATCCTACCCACAATTTGCTGAGTGACCTAATTGTGAGTCATTTCACACTCCCATGGTCTGAATTTTCTGTGCTCTGGTCCTGCTGGTGGTCCCCAGACGGTCACCTGCAGACTTGGTCCTGTTACATGTGGCTTGGCCACCTGTCTGCAGGCTCCCACCTCTGCGCAGGTACAGGCCAGCTCAGCCGCAGACTCCAGCAGCAGCTATAGCCTATGTGGCAATGAACTTGGTGTTTTCATAAAGTGTTTGCATGGACACTGATCTCTTTGGAACTTGGAACAGTGCTAAGGACCACACTCAGGGGTCCTTAGGTGGTACTGCTCAGCCTGTTTGTCTGAGGGACCCATGAGTTGTGAAAGGGTTTTGAAAACAGCAGGATGAGGTCACCCCATGAAAAGCTCATGGAAAATCCCACATTTGTTTTACTGTACAAAGGTTTTTGTTACCCCCCAACCTTGCTCACTAAAGTAAAATCGGTGCATGGAGGAAGAAGATATGCTTAATTTGTGGTGCTGAGCATTCCTAACACGCTGCCATGAGCCTCTAGGGCCATGGGTGTGCTCTGGGCTGAGCAGCACACAGGCTCCAGGGCTGCTGGCTGTCTGCTGTACGATCTGGAGGTCTGGATATGCCTGTGGTTAGTGGCCTGCAGGCCTCGGAGGAAGGCATCAGAGACAGTGAGGGGCCATCCCTGCCAGCATTCTGGGCCATAGACTGGTGTGAACAGGCCCCTGGCTGGGCACACAGAGCCGGGACCTCCCACTCATCTATGCAGACCATTAACCATCAATTTGTAATGGCTACAGGGAGGGAGGAAGTGTGCCGTTTCCACACTATCCAAATGCCTCACAAAAATAAATGCATGAATGGCCTTTGTCATGTGTCCCCATCTTAGGAGTGGGATAGCCGGGTGGTGGGGTCAGGGCTAGGCTTTCTTTAATGATGTTTCTGATTGCAGCTATGCTTGTTTAAAGTTTTGTGCTAAACCATTGCCATGTCACAAAATTCAGAACTTTGATTCAAGTTGTGAGTGTACTGCATCCTGTGAACAAGTAGCCAAGAAATTACTTCAGCTGCAAAAAGTCAGGCAGTAGAATTACAGAGTAGCATTTCACTAATAGATGACACCTGGAAGTAGAAACACATTTTAACTTTTTCCTATTAAGAAAGCACACGTAATAAGGAATAAGCTGTCTTTATTATCCTTTTCTGCCTTTAATTTACCTAAAGATATGAAGCAGATGTCTAAGAAGGGCAGATGAGAATCATGTGCCAAGAGCTTATTTTAAGAGTACCTTTTGTATTGTCTCAAATATGAACAGGTGAGGCCTCTGTGGACCCATCTGGGAGTTGGTGACTGCTTGGAGCTGGTCTCAGGAGGGAGCCGCAGGGGTCTGGGTTCCAGCCGCCCGTCCCCTCACAAACCTGACCCTTGTGAGGGCTGACCCTGGTGTTTGGGCTTCTTCTTTGGGATCTTCAGGGAAACAGCATCCTTCCAACTTGACCCTCTGTCCCTGAAAGAAGCAACTTTCTGTGTTCCCTCTGGCCGCTGGGTGGCAGTCCAGCCAGGCTTGACCAGGACCTCCATGTTTGGCTGAAAATGTGAAACAAACAGGCCACTGTGATGCCTGGTCCACGTGCTCCTGGGGTGTCCAGAGAATGGGGGGCCACAGGGCCCGGAGAGGCCAGTGCAGAGTCTTGAGCAAATGGCCAGATCCCACAGAGGGCACACACTGGGCTGCGCTGCCCATGGGCTGTGCGACTGTGGACATGGGTGGTCTGGTGCCCAGGGCTACCCAACACTGGCAGGAAGTACTGCTGTTCAGAGCAGCTGGGACTTAGACCCCCCCGCTACATATCATGATTCCTTCCTCTTTTGCTCAAAACCAGGGAGACGAAGGGCCCAGGAAAGCCAAGTGGGCAACATGTTGGTGTCTGAAGTGGTTCACCTGGATAGCAGGGTGTCTAGACAGCAGGATGGGTCCATGGAGCCACCTGGTGGTCAGGCCTGCTGCGGCCGCGCATCCAGCCCTGCGGCCCCGGGTTTTCCTCAGGCTCCCACCTGGGGAGGTTTGTTCAGAAGCCAGCTGCCACCTGGAAAGTAGAGACACTGAAAGGTGCCTAGGCAGAAGCAGAAGCTCTTCTCCAAAATTTTCCTAAAAGGATGGACTGTAAGTAGGGTGTTTAAGCTTTGTTTTTAAAGTTTACCAGAAATTACCTATTGTTCCATTGGCTTTGTGCACAAATTCAGTGGCTGGAAATAATGGACCATGTCTGAATTGGAAGCATCAGTTTGAGAGTCCCAATAAGTTTGGCAGAGTCAGTGGCAGTCCGGTCGGATCCGGCAGGTGGTCACGCTGGAGGAGGGGATGGAGTACAGGCTGGAGGACCTGTGCTGGCGGCACAGGCTCGGAATTCAGTGATGGCCCTGCAGTGCC
This sequence comes from Manis javanica, assembly GCF_040802235.1. NCBI lineage: Eukaryota > Metazoa > Chordata > Mammalia > Pholidota > Manidae > Manis > Manis javanica. The sequence continues at coordinate 98,838,260 of NC_133161.1, read as the reverse complement.
TGCTGGGCTCTGTGTAGGCATCGGGGGTCACACAGGTGGTTGGGCATCACCGTGTTTTTTTTTTTTAATTAAGGTATCATTGATAGACAATCTTATGAAGGTTTCACATGAGCAACTTGGTGGTTTCAACATTCACCCTTATTATTAAATGCCCCCCACCACCCCATTGCAGTCGCTGTCCATCAGAGTAGTAAGATGCTATGGAGTCATTACTAGTCTTTTCCGTGCTGTACTGCCTTTCCCCATCATGGTGTGTTTTTTTCTGGACTCAGGTCTCTGGGTGGAGGGTGGGGCTGCCTCCTGGGCCTCTGGGGACCGGCAGTGAAGCTTCTGTGCAGAGCACAGGTGCACACCGTGGGCATGTGCAGCTGGCGGGTGCACAGGGCCACACGGGGTGTCGGAGAGAAGCCAGGTCTTCCCGGTGCCCAGCAGACACATAGGGACCGTGTGGAGGAGCTGGGGCAAGGGGCTCCCGGGACGGGCAGGAGGCCAGGTCCCACCTCCCCTCTCCATCACACAGGCTCTAGGTCCTTGTGGGAGCTGGGGGTGTGTGCTTCCACCCTGTGTTCTGGCACGGGCAGCAAAGGGCTGTGGGACCAAGAGCAGGGCTGAGTGTCCTTTGCCTTCAGATGTGTGCATCGATGACTAGAGACTGTGATAGCCCTGCATGCAGCCTGACCTGCCCAGCTCTGGGTTGGGTGGCGCTGGTGCACTCCGAGGGCTGAGCTGGAGCAGGAGGTGCCCTGGCCACTGTGTCTGGATGCCCTGCCATGTCTGGCGCTGGAAGTGTGCAGATTTTTGAGAGAAGCATGCCTGGCTTCTCTCTCCAAGATGTGAGCCAGATGCTTGGGTGCCCAGGCCTATTGTGCTGGTAGTAGTTGGGGAATCATGGAAGTCCCATAACCCTGGGAAAAGCACGCTGTGACCTTATTTCCCTGGGGTAGCAGAGAGGGGCTCCAGGGCAGCTCTAAGCCAGCATACTTCACAGGTACGTGCAGTTTCTCAGTGGGCTCCTGTCGGGGACAGTGAAAATGAATGCCTCGCCCCTGTTCCTGCACTTGGTCATCCTGCATGGCATCCCCAACTTCGACACAGGTGGAGGTGAGTGTCCTGCCCACAGCAGTGATCTGAGATGTGCCAGCCCTGCACTGGCCTCAGTCCTCAGCCCTCCTGGTCACGGACTAAAGAAAGCCATCAGTGTGCAGCAGGGCTGGTGCAAGGGGGAGAACACAGGAGCCCCAGCATCCCCCTTGCTGTGGCTGGAAATGCTATAGCTCCCCTACACCTCGAAAGCCATCCCAGGGCCCCAGTTCCCGTGGGTCTGTGTGGTTCTTTACAGATGATCCTGCCTGTCTTTCAGCATGCCGGCCCTTTCTGAAGCTCTACCAAGCCATGCAGCCGGTGTACACATCGGGGATCTAGTAAGTGTGGCTGCTTTTGAGAGAGATTTCTGCAGAGCCCAGGAGATGGGCTGAGCTGCCCTGCTCATGGGAAGGGGATGGGGGATAGCAGAGGATGAGCTCCAGGGTCAGAGGCAGGTGCCCCCTCATCCCTTTCAGGAGGTGTCTTGCTGCTGTCACATCAGTTGGCTCCGTGAAGGGGCGTGGATGCTGGAGCCTGGAGGAGACACAGGCCCGCACAGTGGAGGCATGTGACAGCCCATTATGCTCTGCCTTTCTCTCCCCTTTGCATTGTAAGCAAAGGGCAGGCCTGGGCTCAGAGCTTACATGGCTTTTTGGGCTTTTCTCTATGTTTACATAAACATTTTATGAACATTCATGGACAATAAGTAAAGGTAAAAATTGTTCTCACCATGGTGCCACCACTCCAAACGAGCTTTGTCATGTTCCTGGACTTGTGGATGCACACAGGGGCAACACTCTGGCTGCCACACCCTCACTTACTGCGGAGTCTGTGGCTGTCTGCACGCCCGCACCACGGCTGCATGCCCTGCCGTGCACGGGCCTGGGGTGGGATCTTCATGTGGGTCACCGACCCCATGTTGCTGACCCTGGTCTGGCAGCTTTTTGGTACCTTTTTGACTCATTTCCACAGGAGAGAGTCTCAGGGATGGATTCCTGGGCCAAGCGGGATATTTTGTGTAGTTTCTGAGTTTTAAATTGTGGGATTGCTTTTCTCAAAATGCATTCTTTCTACATAATCATGAAATAGCACAATGATCTGCTTTTTTGTTTATCCTGAAGCAACATTGGCTCAGAAAACCAGAGTAGGATCTACATCGCCATAGAGCCGGCACAGCTCCTGAAAGGGGACATTATGGTGAGTTCTCACGGCAGCATTCCTGCTCACCCCCCATCACAGCCCAGAAGGGGGAAAAAAGTTGTCTTAAAGCAATGACACCACCCTCTCCCCTGAAAAAGCCTGTCGGAAGAATGAAAAGCAGCCTTCACCCTAAAGGCAGTTGGCTAATTTTATGTGTAAAGTTTCTTTAATAAAAGGGACAGAACAGATTGTTAGAGCCACTTGAAATGTACTCCATGGAAAGTAAACTTCTAAGCCCACGTCCTTCTGGGTGCCCGTTTCTGACCGTGAATGCCATCTGCATTCTTGCAGATGACAGCGTGGGAAGAATGTAGTGATGGCATCAGCACTACTATTAGGTCAGAGGGGTGATTCTTCCAGAGGGCTTTGATTCTTGGGCCTGCTGGTTCTTGCTGCCACACTCTTGCCTTTTATCTGTTTTGAATATAGAAAGTTTTAAAACCCTACAAATCTGAGATAATTTCAGAGCAACGTGTCTGAGACAGGGAAGCCTGAAGGTGTACTTGGCCGCCTGTGTGGGGAGTTGCTTTCCTGCGCTGTCCGCTGGGCCGGGGAGGCAGCCGGGAGGGATGGAGGAGTTTGAGGGCTGGCTTTGCTTCCTGGTAGTGTACTTGGCTGTGAGGATTCTCTTATTTTCCCTAAAAGTTTGACTTTAAAACCCTTCCTTCATGGTTGGTGAATCCCCACCATGGCCCACCCTGGGCTCCCATGCAGATCGGTCACTGGCTCATGCTGTGCAGACTCCTGGGTGCCACATGCACTTTACAAACATGTTCTTCTATCCATGGCCTCCAGGGAAGGAGCTGGTGACCCATGTCCTAGGTGATAAGCCAAGGTGAGGGTGTTAATGCATTTTAGGCCCATTTGCTCAGCTGGTTTGTCGTGCATTGCCCCCAGGAGGAGGGACCTGGGGACAGGGTTTCCTTCTCTGGTGTTCTGCAGGGCAGTTCTGGCCTGCTTTCTGGGGTTAGAGAAGAGGGCAATGGGTGCCTGCTTCCTGTGCCCCCCAAGTCTCCCAGGATTTTCTGGGTAGCTGGGCAGAGGGCCCAGCAGTTGTTGTAGACCTGTTGTGTACTGGCATGACCAGGACTTCACACGGCTATGGCTTCCATCTGCCCACTGGCTCTGGGCACAGGGTCTAGCTTTCAGCCATAAAAGGAGGCTGAAGAACCCAGAGGGACCAAGAGAGTCTGGTAGCCAAGCTGTTAGGATGGGCATCTGGTTGTCTGGCCCCAGGCCCTCTGACTTGTCTGCCTGGCCTTGCATCTGCACGAGAGAGGGCTTTGAGTTGGAGTAGTCAGGCTGGGTGCTCTCTGTGACCCCAGGAGAGGAGTTATGGCTGAGTGCCCTTGTGATGACCCAGGGGAGGTGGCCAGAAGACTCTAGGAGCCTTGCGTGCCTGTGGACTGGTGGCAGCAGGGGTGGAGGGCCAGCCAGTCCACAGGTGGACGGGAGGCCTCGTCTGCTCTCTGTCCTCCTCCTGCCGCTGTCTCTTCCCTCCTGCCCCTTGCCCTCCTGCCCTCCCTCCCTGCCCCTCTCCTCCTTGCCTCCATCTCTCCTCCGTCTCTCCCCCTTCTGTCTCCTCCCTCCCTCCCGCCTTCCTTCCTTACCATGAATGTATTTACCAACAGTCACGTCTGGAATGTGTGCAGCTTTCCGAGTCTCTGTTGGGTCCCAGCACAGGAAGGAAGGGAGGGACAGAGTGACATCTTTGTCCTGGAGGAGCCTGCTGGTGCAGTGGCCATTTGTGGGAGGGGGACCCACAGGAGGGTTCAGGCGGAAGTGACCTCTGAGTTGGGTGCAGGCCCTGGGGCTGAGGGCACAGCCTTCCTGGGTGGCTGTGGTTGGGACAGCCCTGCAGGGATCATTTGCCCTGAGGTGGAAGCCAGACGTTGTGGGCATGGATGTCTCCAGTTCCTCTTGGGAAATGGGGTGTTACTGTAAAGGCACTCATTACTCCTGAGGGCTGCTCATGGGGACGGGAGCTGCTCATGAGGAGCAGGGTGAAAGGAGGGTGGGTGCTTGGTCTTGGAGGAAGGGGCACACCCTGATGGGATGCACAGGTGGCAGATGGCAGGGCCCAGAGCCGGGGCAGCAGGCAGCTGCAGTGGCCCTGGGACCCCTGTATGGGCTCCAGTCAGGCTTTCAGCTTACAGGCTGGGTGGCCTCAGAGGCCCCTCTGCCTCTCTGAACCTGAAGCTCCCTCCATCAGTGAGGACCACCCACATGGGGTCTGGACGATGAAATGAACTAGGACAGTGGCCTGGGTGAAACCACAGGAATGTGGGCACGGGCCTGCAGTTCCACATGGGGACCCTGCTGACCCTGCCCCACGCGCCCACTCATCCCACATGCTACGCCCCATGCCCCCTGCAGGGGCCGAGCACGGGCTGAGCAAGCACCACCAGGCCCTCCTTCAGCTGGCCTGCTGTCTGAGCCGGGTGTGGGGGGGAGCATTCCAGAGGCTGGTGGGAGGTCATGCTGGCCTTGGAACTGGGAGGCAGGTCCCGGACTGGGGAGGGGCAGATGGGGGCCACGGGTGGGTGCTGAGGCCCGACATGCTGGGGTCTGGCTATGCGAGCTCCATGCAGCAGCGGCTGAGCTGGAAGGCTGGGTTGTCTTCAAATGAAAGGTGGTGCCTCTGGGCACCCTCGGCCTCATGAGCCGTGCCTACCACCACCCGTCCGTGGTTGTCAGGGGTGTTCGTAAGCACCCTGGTCCAGTGGCAGGCAGGGCTCACTCTGGCATCCAGCTCTTCCCTGGGCCTTCTCTGTGACAGCAGGAAGTCTGAAAGGTTGGCTATTTGGCCCTCCTCAGGAAATTTCATTTCCACCACACCCCTGTGATCTGCTAGGTGGTGAGGGCCAACCAGTGAGGACTCAGGGACTACCTGCTGGGTCCCCCTCAGGGATGAGGGCAGGTCTGGGCTGGGGAGGATGCTGAGACAGTCCCATGTCTGGGGCTGACATCCTGAAGCCATGGATGCTGTGTGGCCCCTTTACAGAGCTGAGCTGGGCTTTTGGGCCCTTGACATCCTGTGTGGCCTCATCAAGGGGACTCCATGGTCACAGAGAGAACAGAGTGGGCGGAGTAGTGGCCCAGGAGTGAGAGGTGGTAGGAAGATTGCTGCCACATTTTAGGAAGAGGCATTGGGGGGGGGTGGCTGGGGGTGCTTAGAGGCTGGTCCTGGGTGGTGTTTGTGCTGAAAGCACAGCTGGGAGGGCCAGGCCCCACGCTGCTCTGCTTCTCTCAGGTCCTGGGAGGTGAGAGTTCAGGGAAACAGACGAGGGCCCTGGCGTGGGCAATGGCTGTGTGTGTAGGCTTCCAGAAGATCTCTGCCCTCCAATGGGAGGGCTGATGCTGACCACCGCACCCCTGGCCCTGCGCCCTCCTGGTCCCTGCCATCTGGGGTGTCCTCTCTCCTCTCCTCTTGTCTCTAGTCCCACCCTGAGACCTCACCTTGCTGCCTTCTCGGTGGCTTTCCTTGTCTTTGGTGCAGCCTCTTCCCGGCTGTTGGCTTGGGCGCCTCCTCTCCTGGTGTCCCTCAGCTGTGCCAGCTCCTGCGCAGCCATCTGTACGTCTGCATGCCTGTGCGGTGGGTTCCCATCTTTCCAACCTGGGGCTTCTCTTGGCTCCAGTTGGCCCTCTGCCCTCCTCTCTGGGTCCACGCTGCCTCTTTTCTGTGTCTGCCTGCTGGGGCAGACCGATGTGCCCACCGAGCTGGTTTCCGGGCCCCTCAGCTCTCCTTACACCCCAAATGTGAACATCCTCCGTGTCTCAAATCTCATCAGCCATGGAAGTCTGCACCCAGTCATGCCCAAATCCCAGCTCTGAGACCCACCATTTTCTTTCCAGGGCTGCTGCTGTGTGTCCCCCAGCTGTACTCCACACGATGGAACCCCTGTCTGAATATGGCATTTCCCTGCTGTAGCCCAGTATCCCCTGCAGGAGAGGGAGGGGGCCCAAGTCCCTTCACACTGAGCAGGGAGCCCCTTGGTTTTTGGGTCTCCATCATGTCCTGTGAGGCTGATGATCTGCCACACTCTGACATCCCCTTCCTCTGGGTCACCACCCTGGCAGGCTGGGGGCATTGCTGCCATAACTGGCGCACCTGGTGCTCCCTCCCTTAGACTGTTCCACCATCCATCCAATGGGTGTCTCCCTCTGCTTCCCCAGAGAATGCCAAACTCTTGAGTCAGGGCCGTGAACCTACTGTAGCCTCCCCAGAGCCGGTCAATGTGATTGTCATGTGTGATCTGCCTATAGGAGTGGGCACTGTGTACAGCGCGCCATCACTGTCCCCACCTTACAGTCTAGAGCCTACAGTGGAGGCAGGAATTCCTGTCAGCCTCTGCTGTTTGCACTGTCAGCCTTGTGCAAAGGCAGGAATTCCTGGCCTGCTGGGGCTTCTGGCCCCCTGGTGGGTGGGGACCCTGCCACCATGGGTACCCCAGGCCCGCCTGCCTTAGTGCAGAGGTGGTTCAGCTTGAAGAACTGGTGTCGGGTGAGTTCTGGCATTCAGGTGTCGGGGAGCTGTGGGTTTCTTGGAGTGTGTGTTTCATGCCCCAGAGCCTGAATGTGTGTTTTCATCAGAAATGCTGTCAAGTAGGCTCACCCTGATCTTTGCACAGGACATGCTACCTTGATAACACAGTCCCCCCTTCCTGCACCGCTCTGCATTCCTAACCAGTTTATTTTTAGGATTGTATTATTGTTTGATTTATTCTTCCTGTGTTTACAATTCATTTTTGTATACTCTGCACTTATTTTCTGCAGCATTATCAGATGGGTGGGGAGGACGTGGGTTACAGCTGGCAAGTGGTGTTTTTCCATCACACAGGGTAAATTTTCCTTATGCTGTTCACAGAAATAATGACCAAAGGGGCGTTGCTCCATTATCTCTAAGAAGCCTGGAAGTTGTTTTCACCTCTTATATGGGTTTCCCAGGACTGCAGTAACAAAGTGGCACAGACAGTGATGGCTCCCAGGCCCAGGGCTGGACCTCTGCAGTCTCGGCGCAGCAGGTCAGGTTTTCCTAGGGCCTGTCTCCTGGGCGTGTAGGTGGCGTCTCCTCCTGTGTCCTCATGTGGTCGCCCCTCTGTGTGTCTGTGTCTTGATCTCCTCTTTAAAGGACACCAGTCACACTGGATCAGGACCACCTTATGACCTTATTTACCTTGATCACATCTTTAAAGACCCATCTCCAAATATAGTCCTTTTTGAGGTTCTTGGAGTTAGACTTAACAAATGGATTTTGGGGGACACAGTCCAGCCCATAACTCCTATATGCCTTAAATAAACCTGTTCTGACAAGATTAGTATTGAAATCAGGTACTGCTGGTCACCTGGCACCTTTGACGATGAACTGTCTCCTCATTCACCACAGCATATGTCACGTGCAGCGTGAAAGGGAATCGCATGCAAACCCCACTCCCGAGTGTAGACTCCAGTCCTGGAGTAACTCCAGCATGGAGAGCTCATGTGTTCACAGTCACAGAGGGTTGGGCTAGGGGTAGTGGTGGCTGGGGTATTCCAGCATCAGAGAAGAGGCTCAGGATGCCAACCTGCAGGCTGGGCCACGTGTCACTGATATACCTATGGTCATCTTGGGGGTCCACGTTGTGCAGCAGCTCAAAATCCCCGTGTTTCCGGCCACACCAGAAGCTAGTGTCTAGGATGGGCACAAGGAGACAGATGCTACGGAGGTTCTTTGGTGTGAAAGAGCACCCCAGAGAGCCTCTTCCTCTGGCCTCTGTAGTTTGGCCTTCCTGGGTCTCTGAGACTGGAAAGCAGCAGATCCCCACTCCAGCCTCTCCCCATATCCACGTCAGTCATGGGAGACTCGTAGCATGGCTTTGCCCTGCTGTTCGGGCACCTCTGCGAGTTCAGAGGGTGTGCCTTCAGTGGAGCTGTAGATGGGGATGGGCTACACGGCCTGTCCCTGGGAAGGCTAGGGTACTCGTACATTTTCACTCCTCATCAAGAATTTGGCAATGGTCCTGGCTTGGAAAGAATCCTACGGAGTGAGATGCTTTTACAGGGTTACCGCAGACTGCTGCAGAGGTCTGGGCCAGGCTCTTTGCCTATTGTTGGTGGAGCACGCCTCCACACTCTGGAAGGTGGGAGGTGGCAGCCAGGTCTGATGTCCTTGTTCATCATCCTTCCAGAAGGCATCTTGTGCTTTGATGTTGGTGACTGTCAGCCTTGTGCAGAGAGAGATATGCCTCTTTACTCCGGAGGGACTCCAGCTTGAGACCCATTAGCAAAGGAAGCAGGGGCCAGCATAAGAGCAAGACAGGCTGTCTTGGCTCTGACAGGTTGGGAAGATGTCTTGGGAAGATGGAATCCCGTTGTCATTCCTTGGCTTTGGGGGCTAGTGGGTGACACTGTTCCTGGTGAGGTGACCCCCCACCCCCTGACTTCTGAATGTGGCCCGCCCAGCCTTGCTGGCCTTCCCTCTGCACACTGACCCACCCATTCTTGCCACGTGCTTTCACTGAAGGTCAGATTCTGCAGCCCACCCATTCGTTCAGAAGGGTAGGGCCTGGGTGTTCCGCAAACACTGTCGTCAGGGCAGAGGGCAGAGCTTTCGTGAGCTCAGCCAAGTTGTTATGTAACCTGCTGAGGAATGCACGTGGGCACAGGCCTCCGGGTGCCTGGCCAGGGTCCAGGGCCCCATGAGGCTTGTAAACACTTTGTCGGCTGGCCGGCCCGCCCCATCTTGCTGCCTCAGCTTGTCAAACCCTGTGGCCATTTACTTTTTGTCTTCCTGGTTATGGAGCTTGTGACCTTGCTCTGGTGACCCAACTTCTCAACAAGGAGCCATAACAAAAAGCACGTCATTTACTGTTTCTTGCAGAGGACATGCAGATTCAGGGAAATGAGAACGTCCTTGGCTCCCTCCCTGGACAGGGGCTTTATGCCAATTACCTGCCCACCACTGAACTGTTCTGTGCCTCTGTGTGTGTGTGTCTTCTTCTCTCACTGCACCAACAGTTTTTCCCAATCCCATGGTCTTAGCACATCAGGCTGGTCATTTGCATTCACAGCCAATACTGCTGATTGAGAAGTGAAATGGATTCCAGTTGAGACCTTCTAAAATCACCTCCAGTCCCAGTGAAATCGTGGCCCTACATGGTGTGGGCACTTTGACTAACAGGGGCTAATGGTCAAAGTTTTTAATCCTTTTCATGTGTGGCTGTAGCTCATTCTCTGAGGATACATATTCTGAGGCCATCTGATGGCCACCAGGGCCACCAGCAAAGTGGGTTGAAGTGGTGACACTCTTTTCCTATAGGGGGTGTGTTGAGGGTCTTGCTTCTTTTACTATTTCTGTTAGCCACATGGGAGTTCAGATGATTCAGGGGAAGCTGGATCTGGCAGGAGCTGCTGCTGACAGAGGTTGGCATGGTTGGGGGAGCAGGAATTGAAGACATCTGTGCCTGACCTCTGACCCTTGGGGCCTTGTGTCCTCAAGCCTTGACCCCTTGATCCAAGGTGCTCTTTGTCTTGTTGATGGAGAGTTTAAAGTAAATATACGGCCACAAGACCTAAGGATTAAGCAGTCCTCTTAGCCTATCAGCCATCCTTACACACCAGATTGATCAGTAACTACTTTGACTCGGAATTCTGTTATGTATGAAGGCCCCAGCCATGTGCATTGTGTCCCCTTGGGGAAGACTGGGGCAAAGGCAGGCTTTTAAGCAACTGTGAGAGAACAGTTTGGGCGAAGGTTTCTGAGTTGTTTCATCAGACCCAGGATAGGAGGGCACACAGACCTTCCTCTGAGACCGTTATATTGTTATAGAAAACCGGAAAACCTGGACTGGATCACTGACAGAAGAACCAAGCAGCCCTCAGAGATCTCGGAGGGTGAAGGTTTATTTTATGTCCACAGGCTCAGAGGAGAGTGATCTCCAAAGGTCTGAGCCCCGAGTACAGGAGGGTCATGCCTTTTATACATTTACTACAAAGCTAAGGGGGGAGTCACCATCCAGAAACTGTTGTACTAGGAGCTATTAGGTCACTATAGGTGTGTTCAGGACACTAGTTAGATTTTAATCCATTTCCGTAAAGGTTACCTGGATACCCTATTATAAACTAATGGGCTTCCATGACTATGATTAACAAGCTGTTCCATACCATTGAGCTCTGGTGGAGAGGGGGAATATATGGTTACATTGTTTTAATCTCAAGCACCCAAGCACCTTGTGATTCCTTTATATTCTTGAAGCCTTAACAGAAACTTTGTCTCCTTGGCTTCCTTTGATTCCTACTAATAAACCCAGAGAGGAGGAGGGATTTGAGAACGTTCTGAATATTTCCTCATCAATACATGCAAGGACCCTCTCTCTGGAGGCTACAGCCTAAGTAACGTATGTGTAAATAGAGCACATGCACACTTGTATTAGCATGTAGTGTTGAATTAGTCTTTGTGAGATGATCATGAGATTGACATTGTAACATCCACTGGGCAGTCAGAGAAAGCTGCATTCTGCTCAGCGTCTCTGGTGGGACTGTAAGTTCCTGGTGAGTTGTGAGTAAGCCTGCACACGCATGTGCCTCACCTTGAGCCTGGTGACAGCCCGTGATGCATGGATGTCATCTGATCCAGCCTTACTGTTTCTTATTCTCCCATAGCTCAAACGAGAGGCTGCAACTCTGACTTGTTTCAGATACAGATACTCTAAACTCTGCAGGCAAAGGATTGGTGTTTTGCAGAAACTCACTAACACCAAAGGCACTGAGGACAGCCCTCAGTCACTCTAATCTTGAAGAAATGTGTTCATTATTTTGTATCTTAAAAGGGGACATTTGGGGTGCTCCCATCAAGCAGAATACTGATGGTTCTCTCCTTTAAGTGTAAAGAGCAAGATTCTGCTATCTGGTCACCGATGCTAACAAGGTCTGTTGATGTGCTAACGAGGTCCGTTGATGTGGATAACAAATAATCCCCAGCTGTGCACTTTACCAGAGTTCCCCAAGGCGGAGCTCTGAGCGTGGGCAGCTGGTGGCTGCCAGGACCCCATGCAAGCAGACACCTGAGGCTATCTGTTCAGGAGACTGCCTGTCTCTGTTCTTGAGGTCAGGTGGGCTGGACCGGGAGGTGGTGCCGCCAAATCCATCAGTGGGAAGAGAAGTTCCGCGTGAAACGGGAGGTGTGTGGGGAGGCTTCAGGTCTCAGCTGAGTTCCAGGAAGACCTCCGGGAGTGGGGGTGTTCGCATCAGGTTGGTTTCTTTCTATCCTAAGCCTGGGACAGTCTTAATCCTTCTCAGGGAGTCATCTAGCACTTGGTCCCTTGGCCTGGGGAGGTGCCCACACCTTGGGGCGCCAGGGAGCTGGCAGATGTGGGACAACGATCCTCATGTTTTGTCCTTCCCTGGGCCTGGGGTGTGGCCACCTCTGCCTGCCCTGCCATTATATGGAGGGCTGGGATCGTGTCCTGGGTCCAGGGAGGGAGCTAAGGAGCACCTGGGGGTGGTGGGTGGGGCTGGGGGCTCCAGTGGGTGGGAGCCAGCCACAGGCACTGAGGGTGGGAGAGGAGGCTGTGGCCGAGGGCTTGGTGCTGTCCGAGGCTGCTTGTCTGTCCAGCAACTGCTGTGCCCAGCCCTCCTGGCTGCCTGTGGCCTCCAGGCTGTGATCCGGTGTCAGCTTCCCCAGCCAGGTCCTTGATATTTACAGTTCTGAGAGCCAGGCTGGCAGGAACCTGGGCTTCTTTTCCTTTCTCCACCCTCATCCCCCTTTGACGGAGCCTCCAGGGCCCCAGCCAGCAGGAAGAAGGCAGATAGCGCGGTGGGTCCATCCTCCTGCCCAGGGCAACATGGGGGCCTGTGTGTGGTCAGCCTTGCAGTCTGTGCCAGAGCCTCTGCTGGCATCGGGATGGTTAGTGCACAAGGGTCCCCTGGAGCAGGGAGGATGGTGGCCCGTAAAGGGCAGGAGGCAGAGACCCCAGGTGGAGGTGGAGGGCACTGTGGCTGAGACGCATTTGCTGCTGGACTCTTGCTGGCTGCGTCCATATGTCCCAACTATGGGCCTGAGTCTAGACTCTGCATTTGCCGCAGCTGCCCAGTGTCCCCTGCCTGTGCTTGTCGATCCCAAACCCTCCCCTGATGGCCTGTTTACACTTCCCTCACCCCTGTGTTTGTCAGACTGCTGCCTGGCAGACAGGGGGAGGTAAACCACAGGCCCTGCCCAAAGGGCCACAGAGCCCTCCTGCTGGCTGTGGCCCAGGATTTGTGCTGTTCCTTACATGATCGTGTCTCTGGTTAGGTACAGAGCGTCCACCTGCACTCTCGTTGACCTTGGTGATGCTCCGGTATTTTAAACGCACCTTTCTGCAAGAAACGTCTCTTTTGTGAGCATGGCTATATCAGAAAACCCCCAAATCCCCTGCCCCTCCCCACTGGGCCTGCTTGGTCTGCCTGGCTCTGTCTGTTGAGGGCAGAACCCAGCCTGCTTCTGGCCCCAGCCCCAGGGCCCTGGAAGGGAGCCCCTGCCTGCTGCAGTGGGAATAGGGGTGAGGGGGTTCCACTCCTGCAGGCCTATGGGTCATCCCTGGGCTCCATCATCCACAGGCCCCTGAGGCTGGGCCCCTGTGTGCTCACCCCATGCCCCCTGCCCTGAGGGCTGAGGGGGCTTCCACCCTGCATATTCGCATGTCCCCTGAGGCTGGAGCTGCACCCCGGGGCCCAGTGCACCCTAGCTCTGGGGCTGCAGTGTCGCCTGGGTTCAGGCCACTTCAGGTGATTCTGGTCTCAGCTGACCACCCGGACACCTGGACGACCCAGCAGAGGAATTTAAATCTTATGCTACCCCAAACTCTGGTCTCTGCTTCCTCTACCCCCTTTCTTTGTCTCTCTGCCTCTCCTTTCCTCTGTCTCTCCCATCTCTCTGTCTCCCTTCCCCTATCTCTCTGACTCTGTCTCTGTCTCCCCCCTGTGTCTCTCCCTCTCCCTCTCCTTCTCTCCTGTCTTCCCCTTTGTCTCTCTCAATCACAGCCTGTAATAACCATTTAGTGTATCACAAGCAGTGACAGCCAGCTGCTGTTGCTGTGAGCACAGAGGGCGTTCAGGTGAAACACAGAGTTCAGGTGAAAGAAAAACTTCCTCACGATTGGTTGTTAAGGTTCGGGGGGAAAGGGCCATGGGATGCCATTCTGCAGATGTCCTCCAAAGCAGAACACGTCATTGCCCATCTGAAGGGCCAGGACTGTGTGTCTGGACTCCAAGGGGCCAGCAGGAACAGTACGTGGCCTGTGTGCAGCCTGCCACTGCTGTTGGGGTCCCCTGGGTGTTGGGGTCCAGTGTCCTACAGAGTGACCCCTGCAGCCGGCGGTTTTCCCCCCCATCCAGGTGAAGTGCTACCACAAGAAGTACCGGTCGGCCACCCGCGATGTCATTTTTCGCCTGCAGTTTCACACAGGCGCTGTTCAGGGCTATGGGCTCGTGTTTGGGAAGGAGGATTTGGACAACGCCAGCAAAGGTGAGGTGCCGCCTGCAGGGATGGGGGAGAGGGGGGCACAGTGGAACTTGCTGTTTGTTTTCTTCACTCTCCTCCTGAACCCTCCCATAAATTGATCTCCTGACAAAGTTCTTACCAGTCTCAGGGGAGATGGACAGCTTACCTGGCAAAGGAAACTTCTGGGGATGCCAGGGGGTGGGGGGGCTGTGACTTTCTGCCATGGGGGCTGCGGGAATAGGACAAAAGTCATCCTGATTTTTTAGCTCAGCTTTCCAGATTTGTTGAAATACAATTTCTTTTGCAGATGACCGTTTCCCTGATAATGGGAAGATTGAGTTAGTGTTCTCAGCCACCCCCGAGAAGATTCAAGGTGGGTAAAGTGCAAAATAGGGAGCAGAATGTGTTTCATGTTCAGCGATGGCACATTGGGGTCACTGTACCAACTCCCACCTTTGCGAACATTAGGAAATCTTCACAATAAAACATTTATTTAAGTAGTCAGATACCAGACAGTGTGTATGTTGGGGGGTTGGAGACAAAGGGGCCCAGATAGGTCAGTGAGACCACAGAGAAGACCCCATGGAAGGGCCCAGAACCACTGGGGCCATGGCTGAGTCCCTGAAGCCTTGTTTCTCCTGCCCTGGGAAGATTTGGCTGGTTGATTACCTCCCCCTTCAACAAACAACCAAATGTTTTACAAGATGAGAGGTACAGTAGCCTGCAAATACTTTGATTCTCTTTCTAAAAATGCCTTGATAGAGAAATCACCCCTTATCATCAAGGCAAATGGTTCATTCCATCACTGAGAGCCATGCACTTGACATTTCAATTTATGTTTTAATCATGATACTTCTGAGCTGGGTGCCACCATTTAGGCTGGAGAGGTTAATGCAAGGCTGGTGGGCCAGGAACCCCTTGGCCTCTCAGGACCACTGGAAGAGGGAGTGTGGGTCTGGAGCCCAGAGCCTGGCCCAAACTGGCCTGTGCGTCCATCTTCCCTCAGGTCCACCTGTGCAAGCACACTGGGCTTGGAGGACCCATGTCTGCCTTGCCTTGCCACCCAGCTATCTCACTGCTGTTTGCTTCGTTCAGAAGAGGGCACGCTGGCTGCTGTCAGTGCCAGACTTGGGGCAGAGCTGCTCCATGGGCATGGCTTCCGGGGCACTAACAGCTGCCCCTTGCCTCATCACGGGGGGACACTGGAGCTGCTGGCTCGGCCAGGACTAATGCCTGTGCACCCCCACCCACCCACACAGGTTGTGAACATTTGTGCAACAACCATGGGGTGATCGTAGACTTCAATACGGCTGACCCGCTGATCCGCTGGGACTCGTATGAGAACCTGAGTGCCGATGGGGAAGGTGTGTCTCATGACTTTATCAGTTACTGGAGAGAAGGGCCTGGAGGGGGTGGCTGCTCACGTTTTAGATTGGAAATGTTGTTAGAGTCTGCTCAGAGGCTGGGGATACTGGGGTTTCTGAGATCCGGAGCTCATACCTTTGTGGGTGTGAGGGCCTTGATGAGAACCAGATGCAGTGACTTGGGATCCAGCTTTGGACAAAGCTCAGACAGGTGGTGGGTGGCCAGTGCATCGGACTTTCAGGGCTTCCTTAATGGGAGTCATGTCTGCTCCTTGTCAGGGACCGTTTTCCACCTCCTTCCCTCCCTCCCTTACTGATTGTTTACAGGGAAGGCCAAGCATGTGATCATGGGTGACCTTCCTGCTATTCTGCAGCCCCCAGCCCCTGGGGAGTAGATATTCTGTCTTTGTTTCTGTTGGCTTGTGGCTCCAGTGTACTGATTCTGTGGCTGCCTCATTTTGATCTCTGCTTTTGTGAGTCCATATCACCCAGACCTATTCTCTGTTCACCCACGGAATAGGTCATTTGGGTCACAGCCATGTTGTGAAGGAGGAAAGGGTGGGGGTGGGGGTGTTTGCTGAAAGAAGCTGGTGGAGGCTGATTTCAAAGAGGGGCTTGGCTTCCCCCAGGCTTCCAAGATGCTGATCTTCAGTCATTTTCAGCCATCCATGGAGAATCAGACCCGATTTGGGAGAGAAGATCAATATACTCTTGGTCAGATTAGTACCACCCAGATGTAAGATAACTAAAAGTAGTAAAACCACAGTGCCTGTCTGTGGGCCACTGAATTTGCAGACTCCCGGAAGGGGACGTCTGTGGCTAGCACCAGAGTCACTGTTATTGTGTTCCAGGGGGCACGTTACTCCCGTACTTGTCTGCCTGGGTTGTCTGGGTATCAGGCTCTCCTGGTCTCATGTCATTTCTGGGGGATGCTGAATGCCTGCTAACGAGCTGAATTGCTAGTGTTGGTATGCTCTGGCCTCGTCTCTAAGGTCCACGGAAGCCTCGCAGCAGCAGCAGCCCCATTGTTACCATTGCTTTTCCCTGAAACCGCGGACTCCAGGGACTGGACTTGGGTTGGGTGGGGCAGCCCCACAGTGTCAAGTGACAGGGACAAGGCAGGGAGAGCTGTCTGTGATGGCCATGTGGGCCCGCCCAGCATCTGTCAGCCCGCAGTCTGGTGCCCTGCCAGGCTGAGCACACGGGGATGCCTTGAGCAGGCAGCCAGTCCTGAGGTGCTCTCATTCAAGGGGGTGAGGGCCAGAGCATGGTGACAGGCTTCTCTGTGGAAGCAGCCAGTGAGGGAGGGCAGCTTATGGCATCCTGGCAAGATGCCAGGCTGGGCAGTTGGAGGGTGCAGCCCGATGTGGCACAGGCATCCCCATCATTCGTGGGTTACGATGTCCCATAAAGTCTCTCTGATGCTGAGTTAATGAACGCTGACCTTGGCTCTCGGGATTCATTGAACTCATACCAACAGCACTAGCACTCATGTCTGAGTAAGGCTTCTCAAAGACGCGTTTTCTCTGGGAGGCACGTCATGGCCTTCTTGCACGCAGAAACACTGGACTGCATTCGGGGCGATTTGAAACAGCTAAAATGCCAACAGGAAGCATATGATGGAAAAAACAGTCTGGAGATGGATGCGTGTTTATAGTGTGAGAGCTGAAACAGAAAGCCTCTGCAACCTCAGAAACCCTGAACCTTGCATGTCAGGCGGCTCCCAATTTTGGCTGCTTGCCTGTGTCAGCGAATGACCATGGAAATGCCAGGTGTACTGATTTGGGGGTTACAAATAAATAAATCTTAGTAAGTGGGTGAATTTGCAGATGTAGAATTTAGAATGGTGGGAATCGGTGTAGTTCCTGCTTCTGTTTTTTTAAAAATCATCTCCTTTCTTTTGTGTCTTCCATGGCTCAGCCCTTTGGGTGCAGGGCCCAGGGCTGGTCCATACAGGGAGGTTTGGTTCCTGCCTCTCCCCTTGTGCTGTGTGGCCTTGGGCAAATCACTTGTCCTCTCTATGCCCTTTTCTCCCCTGCATAGTGGGCATAGTCGTAGTGCCAGAGCTGCTGGGCAGATGCCATAACATGGTGAACGCAAAGGATTGAGCTGTCCTCCAGGTAGCAGGGTCCCATAAATGGTGTTGTCACTTCCTTGGAAGCCCTGGCGCTTGGTGAGGACCTGGCCTGATGGGGTTGGTGAAGGTATGCAGAACCCCAAAATGTCTGTGGGAGAAGCATGTGTCTGCTGTCTTGCCCGGTACCGTTGGGTGGCCAGAGCAGCAGGTTAAACCAAGTGGTGCTGGAGGAAGGGCCAGCCACCTTACTCTGGACACTGGTGACTTTTCTGTTCCACCCAGAAAACTTTTCTGTTCCTGCCTGTCTCACTTCCATGCTGACACTGCTCAGAGGTGCATGGTCACACTCCATCACCGAATGTTCCTGGTGTGGCCCGGGGTATTTCCCTGGCAGGATCAT
Source organism: Manis javanica (assembly GCF_040802235.1). Lineage (NCBI taxonomy): Eukaryota > Metazoa > Chordata > Mammalia > Pholidota > Manidae > Manis > Manis javanica. The sequence goes on along the minus strand of NC_133161.1, from coordinate 98,820,678 downwards.
GTCAGCTGTAGCAGCTGAGGAGATGCCCCCAGCACCACACAGGCCCCTGAGTTTGGAATGTCCCAGGGGCAGTGGGCTGGGCAGTCCCCTCCTTTGACTCTCCTCTGAAGGACAAAGGCCGACGGGAGTACCAGCCCCAGCCTGTTCCCCTGCGCCTGAGCTGTGCCGGCAGGCCTGCCCTTCCTCCCTCCTGCTCCTCCTTCCTCGTGCTCCTCTGAACCAGTCTTATTTTTTCTTGGTAGGCTGGCCTGCCTCCCTTTTCTTAACGCTCACCCACGCGGGACTTTCCCTAGCACTCTGCAGGGGCTGTGGTGCTTGCCCTGAGGATCCCCGGCTGCCGAGCCCTGGGGCTGCTTCTCCTGTGGGACATGTCTGCTGCGTCCCCTCCATGGGAAGTTTTCTGCTCCCTCCTGAGTCATGTTCTCTTGTGAACCTCCATTTCCCCACCCGTACAATGGCATGTTTTAATTAGGTCATCCTAGAGATAACCTCTGATCTGTGAGTTCCTTTTTATGATCATACGTACTATTTCTCTTTGCCATGCATCTCACAATTCCTTAGGACCTGCTGTGTTTCCGGTGCTGTGATGAGCTGGGGTGGAGAAAAATAAGCAGCATATCTAAAGGGGAGAATATATACATGTCTGTGTATGTATGTGTTTGTGTACATGCATGTATATGTGTTCGTGTATGTGTAGGTATGTATGTGTGCATGTGCATATATTTATATGCATCCATATGTGTAAATGCATGCATGGGTATATGTTTCTGTGTATGTGTGTATATGTGTGCATACATGTGTATATACATGCATATGTATTGTATGTGTGTGTATGTCCATCCATCCACCTACCTTCCTCCCTGCTCAGCAGTCACTGTAAGACATGCCATGTGCCATACTAGAGTGTGTGCTGGGAATTAGGGGAGGTTGGACGAGAAGCAGCCTCTCAGCCTGCCCTCTCCAGGGAGAGTCACAGAGAAGGCTGCTCTAAGCAGGGGATGGAGAAGGTGCATGTTGTCCTGCCGCTGAAGGAGGACAGAGGGCGAGGTTTGCATCACTTGGAACACCTGTTGCAAGGAGCCTGCTCTTGGCTGGTTGAAGCAGGGACCCCATAGCCACCTGGCTGGAGGATGCAGGAAGGGGACATGGGGACGCCCTGGCAGGCTTCAGTGTCTGGCAGGGAGGGGCAGTGAAGAGGTGACTGGAGATCCCAGCCAGCGCTGATAGGGCTCTGTTGTGCCTCTGGATGCCCAGTGGGTAGCTTCTTATTTAGGAGGTGGGTGAAGAATACCCCATGCCAGACTGAACCCGAGGGTGGCGGGCAGGGAGGCTTCCAGCAGGCCCTCCTTGGGCTTGGACTCTTGTCATACCCCCACCTCCCTTTCCTCAGCTCCTGGCCTTGGCCTGTGAGTGAGTGTCTGGCCACAGGCAAAATTCTTGCCCATCTAAGGTATGTAGATGAGGCCCCTGTGCACCTAGCTTTGGGCTCTGCTAGTCAACAGCCCACAATTTAGATTCAGCCTCCCAGGCAACCTACCACAGTACAGAGCTGTGGCAGGTGGCCTGAGGGATGCAGATTCCTTGGCCCCTTGCAGTAAGATCCTCCTTGTCACCCTGAGGCACAGGACGCCCTGCTGTGGCTGTGCTCCTGACAGGCTGGCTGTGGGTGAGGACAAATCTGGTCCAGAAGTATCTGGCCACGGGTGCACTGAGTTGGGAACTGGGTTCACAGTTGGAAACTGTGTCCCAAGACGTGAAGGCTGAAGCGCCAGATCAGGTGGCAACATTCAGGTGTCGTTGTTTTGATAATGGATTTGAATGCGTTTCTCCCCAGAAATCACTGGGGTCTACGGTTTTGAAAAGAAAGCCAGCTTTGGCATCTTGGCAGAAGGGCCCCTCCCCTCCTGGCTCTGCTCAGTCAAGGCCAGCTGTTTGCGACAGGATGGGAGGCTGCCCGCCGGGCTTGGAGAGCCGATGTGAGCTCATCAGCGTCTGGCTTCTTGGGTAACTGCTCAGGGTTTCCACTCTGTCCCCAGAGAGGAAAATGCCCATGGTCCCCACCCCAGCCTGGCATGCTTGGCAGTTCATCAACAAGCTGCCATGGTGGCACCACTCTGGGCCCAGGGTTCCTTCCTGCCATGTCTAATTCAAGCCCTGGGCCCTAGCCCCGAAACACAACTTTCAGGAGTGGCCTGTGACCCAGAGACAGGGTGCTCTGGAATGTCACTTGATAAGGGATCGCAGGCGTCACGGGAAGGAGGCGACAGCTTTCTCATCTGAAGTGCAGTAGTCACACCCTCTACGCTGGATGTGAACTTTTAAACAGATCAGATCTGTCAGGAGCCCTGCGGTGTCTGACAAATCACTCCAGGATTGCTGTCCTAGACAGGTCAGTGAATTAGCCCCTGTAACTCCCCAGAGATGGTTTGCTACACAGCCAGTAGCCTTTCCCAGACACAGTGGGAGCCCTGAGTAGGCGTGGTTTGACCTGGGTCCTTAGCCACTCAGGACCTCTGGGCTGTGAGACCCACTCTGGGTGTGACGTGTCCCGTGCACCATCAGGGCCTGAATGGCAGTGGTGTGCTGGGGCAGCTGCAGGTCTGGCATCTTCCTAGGCACCAGCCCAGCACACGTGTGCTCTCCTGCACCTTCCCCGTGCTGTTCGTGAGGGTGTCGGCACACCTTACTCTCTGGTGGCTGCTCCAGCTTGGCAGCATGCCCAGTTGTTGTTGCTGCCCATGCCCATGTCCTGTCCCCGAGCGTGCATGTTTGTACTCTGTCACTGGCACCCTGCCTTGGGGCCAGCAGGTCAGGGTTGACTACTGGGCTCTTCCCGAGAAGAACCTGGTAGTGGCCCAGCCCTTGGTCTCCCTGGGACCCAATCACAGCCTGTGTGGTGAAAGCGAGCCGCAGGGAGCCTCCAGCTAGCCCTCCGCCCTCTGAGCATGGATGTTCGTGGAGGCTGTGTGTGTTGAGCTCAGATCCAACCTGGTGAGCTTCTCTCTGTCCTTCATGGGTAGAACCTTTCTCTCTACTGCCAGTAACTAGCAGGATTGCAGCCTTCTGTCTTGCTCCCTGGAGAGTCTGTGTGTTTCTGCCAAGTTAAGGCTTAGACGTGTTGGCCATGTCACCAACATGGGAAAGAGCACTGACTTTAAGTATTTGGTAAAGGGACCAGAAGCCAGAGAGAGAAGTGTTCTAAATGCACCGGTCCTGCATGCCCTCTGACGCCTCCTCACCCCACCTTCACCTCTGGCCTGACCTGTGCACTGCCATACTGCATTCCCTGTCTCCAGGCTGCTCAGATGTCTTTCAGTCATGTGGAGGTGACTGTGTCACACACTCCCTTCTTTGGGAAGTGTGCAGAGAGGAGAGGACCCCAGGCTCCTTGGAGGGGAAGGTCCCTGGCAGATCAAGGGAGAAGGGCCTTGGTGAGAGGGGCAGCTGGGAACATCCCATGGGCCTGGGTCTCTGCAGGGACAGGCATTGGGTGCCCCTCTGCTCCCTGTGGCATCTCCTCGGCAATGTGTTGAGCTCTAGGGTCCCAAGCCGGTGCCTGGGAGTGGCCTCATGCCTTCCCGGCCATTCCTCCTGCACCCACCACCCCTGCTCCATCTTTTATGGTTTTCATATTGGGATTCTGCCTAAACACTTATGTGAAGACCAGGTTCTGTCATGTGGCACTGCCTGGGTGGTTGCAATGGGACTACAGCTAAAATTGTGTTTTAAGTTTTGCGGAACAAGACGCGGTGCTGGGTGTGCATGGCTGTGTGTAATTAGTCTTTCATTCTGTCTGCAGGGCCAAGGACAGAGGGAATGGCTGTTGTTTCTTCTGTTAGTGTTCTATAAATTGTCACTAGGGCGTGGCCCACAGGTCAACCCAGTGAGCCTGTGACGTGAGTGGCTTCACCTCGGTGGCAGCATGGGGTGCAGAAGGCATGTTTTGTAAGGCTTCCAGCCATTATCTGGAATTGGGGTCATTATAGTGGCAGTGTGTGTGTTACGTAAAAAAGTGAGCCTTGAGCGGTCCTCATATTGCTCAGGGCGTCGTGTGAGCAGACAGCTTTGACCAGACCCACGTCCACAGCGCATCCCTCTCCCCTGAGAGCAGAGCAGAAGCCCAGCCGTGCTGTGAGTCTGCTGCCTCAGGGCAGCACTGCTCCTAGAGCAGTCATCACCTTGCTATTTTGAGTCGGGGATGCCTGGCGTATGGTGACAGGGTGACAAGAATGGGCAGTAAAGTCTGAGAGGGCCCGATGTCAGGGCCGCCCGTCTTTAGCAGCCGGCTCTCTTCCAGCTGGTCCGGCTGTGGTTGGCGACCTGCATCTGCTCGCCAGGCCCCACACGAGTGGGCGGCTGTGCCAGGAGGTTTCCTTCCCCATAGCACGAGGCAGAGACGCATTTTGTGTTGCTTTGTTTTTGAGCAGTGGCCTGTCTGCAAGCCCAATATACCTGTGACGTTGTGGTCTTTGGGACTTATTTGCAGAAAATGGAAATAATCTAGAATTCATGATGATGATTTTCTATGGAAAATGATACTATGGACATTCAGTAGTGTATTGTTTTTGTCAGTGTTTGAATGTGATTAATTTGTTACCTAGAATCCATCCTCACTGTAGTTAGGCCAACGTTTAGAGCCCTTGGGCTATTTGGTGTTGATCTGGGGAGTTCCCCGAGATTTCAGTAGTAATGCCTAGCCCTTTGTGGGGGCCAGTGGGGAGCCACCCGGGCCTTTCTGGGGGCATGGTCTCTTTTGTCCTGGATCCTGAATACAAGGGTCCACAGAACATTCTGTGGGCCTCCTGTCCCACTTTACCAGCTGCTTCTGGAGATATTCAGGAATGCACCACCTCCTTTCATTAGACGTGTAACCCATGGATGAGATTACAACTCTTCAGGACCAAAAGGCTTGGGGCCTTTCCAAACCCTGAGCCACAGAACTCCCTTTTGGCCAAAAATCAGTGAAGCCTCCTCACAAGACCACCCTGTTTCAGCCTGCCAGCCTGGATGGGCTCTGTGTGATCAAAACCCTCTCATGGGGGCATGTGGAGAATGACAGCATCCTGAGCGTGCCTTCTCTGTGGCCATCAGCAACGGAAACGCCAAGCTTCAGAGGCCAAATGGGTGCCAGTTGCCTGTGCCCACAGAGGCATGCCGCAGCTCATTGGTAAAGCTGTCATCATGAGGAAAGCCCACCCGGAGCCACACGCACAGAAGAATGAGCCTAACGAAGGGAAATGCTCCTTTTGTGCACATAACAGTTGTGCAGTTTCTTTCTCATAGAAACGGAGGAAGGAGCCCCTTGGTGAGGGCACAGTGTTCTGTGCCTTCCTCATTACTGGCCTCTTAGTGGTAGGTTTTCTGCAGTTGTCAGCTTTGTGATGCAAAAGTCTGCTTTCAAGATTTTTATGCAGGAGAAGGTTGGACCCTCATCACACCTCTGACTTGGCGAGACCCAACGCACCAGGGAGAGGCAGGAGTTCATCTCAGTCCTCAAAGCAGATGGTTCCAACTGCCCATTCTTATCTCTGAGTTCTTTTAAGAAAAGGTATTATGTGATCAATTAGTCATGCCCTTTGTTACAGCGGACAGTGTTATTTGCACAGTGAGAACAATGATGCCCATTCCTTGGTAGGAAGGTGAGTGAGTCAGCACCCTTGCCAACACCTAACTGAACAGATTTTTTGCACAAGGAGCATGTCATGACCCTAATGAAAGGGACCCCTTCCCCCAGCGTGAGCTGACTTATGACCCTAATGAAAGGGACCTCTTCCCCCAGCGTGAGCTGACTTTTATCTGGAGTCCTATGTGCTACCCTGTGCCAGGTGATTTATTGAAGAAAAGTGCTGCGCTGACAGCCCAGTTGTGTCCTGTCTCAGGCTGATTGAAGGGTGACACTTGCAAGTGTTTTGATCATGCACTGTGAACCTGAAGACATCAGAAGGGGCTATGCGCATTTGCTCTGGCAAGTTCTGTTCATTTAGACTAAAAGCATGCGGCCACGCTGTGAGCTGTGCACAGCAAGGCAGGGGGTGAATAACTGGCCTGATCACAGCCCATCTCAGCTGCATCTGATGGGGCTGCTGGGCAGAACACGGGGTGTGTGGTGTGGACGGGAACTGCACCAGAAAGCCATGTGCAATTAACACAAGGCAAGCCTGGCCACATTGAGGAGATGAAGGTGTCCGGCAGAGATTTCCTGGCTGATACTTGGAAGAATGCAAACCACACTTTGTAAACCAAAGCAGGTTGGTGCTGGCTCGATGCCAGCCTGGAGGCTGGGTGGAGGGCATGGAGGTCTGCTGTGGCTCTGGAGAAGAAGCCTTTTCTCCGCCTCCTCAGCCTCCAGTTCAAATTTCACTCAACCCGATTGCATGAAGCCCCACCCTCATGTTTACACTGCACTAACCGATTTGGCAGAAACCAAGTTCCCCGCCTGCCAGCAGGATCGTCCACCCTGCTCCTTGGCCGCCGCCTCCCCTGGAGCAGGCGTGCCTGCCTGGGATGTTGCTCCTGGGTGGGTGAAGTATTCTTATGGAGAGTGAGTCTGGGACTTACAGCTGAGCAGGCTGCCCGGGCCCTGCAGCAGGAAGGTAAGCTGGGGGTGTGCCCGTGTGTGCGTGTGGCTTCTGCAGGGCTCTAGATACCTGCCGTGGAGCCAATTTCTGCTCCGGGGCTTGCAAACCAGACAGAACTGCCAAGGGCACCAGATGGAGCCAATTGGAGAAGAATAGCAGTCACCCTGGCAGGTGGGACTGTCCCCCGGCCTCGGGGACCCAACTGGTTTGCAGGTTGGCAGAGTGTGATGAGCCTCTCCCTGGGTGAGGAAGGAGGGTTGGGCCTCTTCTGTCTTCCTGGCTGGCTGGTCTCTGCTATGTTCCCAGTTAGGAGTTCCTGAAAGTGGCCCAGCTGCAGTCAGGGTCAGGGGTGCTGTGGCAAGTGCCCCGGGGTGCTGGTGAGGAGGGTGCTGACCATGGGCTTGGCCCTGGCCTGTGTCCTGTTTGTGTGGGCTGTCTGGGTCATCATCACCATGTTGCAAGCCTCACCCAGGGCTGGACAGCGGCCCCTGGGGTGCTGGCCGCTCTGAGTGAGGGCTGGGCCTGTGGTGGGCGTGTCCCTTCTCCACACAGCTCCCTGCAAAGCCTGCCTGGTACCAGTGGCCCCCTCCTGCTCCGGGTTTGTTTTCTTCCTTACTCCCTGTTTCTCCAGGAATTTAGAGCCTGTGTTCTTTTGAGAAATCATTTGCCCAGGGCTCAGCTTGGTCTCAAGGGAGCAATTTTCAACCACTACTCTTGGCAGGCAAGGGGCCCTGTGCTGCTGGCTTTCTGCTGTGGGCGCTACCACACCTTGGGGTACAGAGGGGGGTGTGAGTTGGGGGCTCCTGCAGGGTTCACTGTCAAGGTGGGAAGGCATTTTTACCAGGAGAAGCCATGTGTCTTGATGGAGCGGCATCTGGGGCTCGGCCTGAGGAGAGAAGCAGAATTCACCTCATCCCGGGGCGTGACCACACCTTCCTGTCTGTGTGGTGCCTGGCAGTTTACTACCTCCTTTTGCTTTCTGTTAAAAAAAATGATAAGTTAGAGGAAGAGGGCACATTTCATTCAATCCCATGATATCACAGCCACCCAGCTCTGCAGAGGGAAAATAACATCCTCTGAGGCCCAGGTGTGTCATCATTGCTTAGTGCCCAGTTTTCTCTGAAACGGGAGGTAATTCAATGCAAAGGCAGCATGATTTTAGGTAGATTTTTAGGCAGATAAATTAATGTTTATTCAGTTAAATTTATTAAATTATTGATAAATAAATAATAAAATAAATTTATTAATTAAAAATTGCAATAAAGTAAAAGCACACTTCGTGAGCTTCTATTATAAATGTCCAGAGGAAAGAGGACAAGGTCTCTGCATGAGTGACTTGGGGATATGGTGGGACCTCCCTGAGGATGCCTACTGCCGGGTGGCATTCTCCCAATTGGGAGCGTGGGTCCTTCAGAGCCTGGAGCCCCAGTGTAGCCTGAGGGAGGAGGTGCCCTTGGGCACCAACACCTGCAGCTCCCTGCTGGTTGCACCCTCTTGTCCCAGCCCCTGCTCTGGGAGTTCCTTGCCCGAGATGGACCTGTCCATACCCCAGAGATGGAGCCCGAGCACTGGGATGCCCACCCGCTACCAGATATATTGTTGTGCCAGGCTGTTTCCCAGAAAACAGTGTTCCTCTTAAAACAGAATGCTGGGAGTCTGTCACTGGTTCTGTGGGGCAGTCAGAGCCGATGGGCAAGTCCTAGAGAAGAGGTGCCAAACGCTTGGGCCAGGGGTCCCAGGGCCACAGGGGTAGGACCCCATGGTTGTGCTGGAAGGTCTGCCAGGGTGAAGTATGAGGTCAGTAGGCTCACTCACTGGACCCTGTTACTGTCCCAGGTGTCCCAGGGGACACAGACCTGGTGCTACTGAGGTCCAGAACCATGGCTAGGACCGTAAGGGCATGTGGGGACATGGCATGTGCACTGGTCTGGCTGAAATGCCACTGGAATCCTGGGGCAGCTCTCATCCAACACCCTGGCCAGGTCACCTGTCCACAGATAAGAAAGTGCGACTCAGAGAGGGTGAGTGACTCACCTAACATCACACAGCCAAGGTCAGGGTTCAAGCCCAGATGGATTATACCAGAGAGTCTGGAAGGGAGCAAATGTGCTTATAAAATCATTACAGAGGGACCCCAAGGACAGCTATTCCAAGAAGAGAGTTCCCCCATCCCATGAAGTCTAGGAAGATGAAGAAAGTCCTGAAAGGGAAGGAGAAGGAGGGAGAGGAGGAGAAGAAGAAGGGGAGGGATGGGAGGGGAGCAGGGAGAGGAAGAGAGGAGGGAAGGCGCAGGGGAGAGGGAAGGGCCACCTTGTGGCCCAGCACCCAGGCTCACTTCCCTGTCACCGTCCTGCTGGTTTTAATTGAGGTGCCAATCACATACAGTAACATTCTCTCGGTTCAGTGTGCAGCTCTAGGAGTTTGACTTTCTGTCCTGAAACTCCCACCACACCAAGATACATACTGTTGCTCCAAAGTGTCACTGGGTGGCCCTCTAGCCTGAGTCCTGACCGGGTCTGTCCCCTGAGCTGGGAGTGGGGCCGGCTGCTTTCCTAGGGGCTCTGAGATCCTGCAGGGAATGGCTGCCTTTGTCTTTCCTTCTTCCCAGACACCTTTCCCAGGAAGGGTACTCTGTGGCAAGTGTGATCAGGACATTTTGATGTGGTGAAGTGGTTTAGCTGGGTGGCCAAGTGAGTCACTAGGAGGGTGAGCCAGAGACGGTCCAGGTGAGCTGGAGAGGGTCTACGCAGGCTGCCGCGGGAGGCAGAGAAGACCCCAGTGTCACAGGAAATGGCCCACCCCAGGCTCAGGTGTGCAGGGAATCAGCCCTTCGTGGGGGCTCACGGGGGTGGACACAAACTGCCACCCTCAACCCCCCAGCTGCAAGATACAGGACTCTGTCCTGGACAGCAGGACAGCAGACCAAGTCGGGAGTCTGGGAGGAGAGTGACAGACTGTGAACGCTCCGGGGGAGTGGGTGTGCGCTTGTATGTGGGCTGCTGTAGAGAACATGCAGGCAAATTCCTTTCCAAAATTAAATTGTTAATCTCTCATAAAAGTGGTTGGTCAGGTTTAGAATTCCAGTGTTTTAAAGGAACAGCGTGGACTTGGGAGTGGGGCTGAGGTAGGTTTGGGTTCCACACTCTCCATTCAGCAGGCCTCTTTTATCCTAAATACTAGCACAGCCTCTGTAAGCCTGTTTTCTCAGCCACAGAATGGGCTTTCCAGCTCTGGCTTCCCAGAATTACTGGGGCAATCATGGGACAGGACACACTTAAACAGAGCCTTTGTCTTTGAAACACCAGCAGTGTGGGTTGGGGAGGGGGTGGGGGGCTCCCAGCATTTCCTTTCTTCCTCTGAGCAGTTTCTGGCCTCCTGGCTCTGAGGATGCGGGCTTTGAGAGCAGTTACAACCGGACGCACTCCAGTGTCGTGCGCTTCTCTCTGCCCAGCTGACTGCCCGTGCCTGGGAGGGGGGCCTGCTGCCCAGCGCTGTCCCCTCTTGTTCCTCTACGTGTTGCCTAGCTCCTCCCCACACCCAGCAGGGACTCCGCTGAGCACTCCTGTCCAACCTCCATTAGCAAGTGCCTCCTAAAGTCAGGAGAGCCACCCGGGTGAGGAGCTTTTTGGTTTCCTCCAGTGAAGACCTGCAGGGAGGATTATGTTGGCAACTTTTGAAATGAAAAGTTGCCTTTTAAGCAAACCCGTCATGAAAGTAGAACCTAAGATTCATAAAGTCAGCACAAAGAAGAAAAGATTCCCGGTAGTTTAACAAGCCCATTGGATTTGTCCGTTGTTTTGAATGGATATTTTTTTTGAAAGCAGGGCCCGTGTCAGCTGAATGTATTACAAGTCAGCTCTGCACATTCTCAGTGGCCAAGTAGTTGGTGCTTAGAAGGAGGTGAGGTTGAGACTCAGCCCTCCCTTCCGCTGATTCTTAACACACCTGGGACAATACACCTGCGGGCACAGGTGGGCATTGGTTAATATGTGTTCAGCTGGGATGGGAAGGAATGTTTTCATCTTTTTTTTTTGTTTTCTCCATTTTCTTGGATTATTTTCTAACTTTTTTCTGGTGCCTCTTTCCCTCCCTGTGGGATAGTCCGTGTCAGAGCCTGATGGGTACAGGGGAGGGAGTCCATGGCCACAGTCACTGCCCCTTAACAAGGCAGGAATGTGCTCTGTGTTTTCTTCCCTCTGCTTCTTTTCCAGTTCATAAGCCTCCATGGGGTGCCAGTCCGCGGAATTAATCAGAGCCCTGTATGCTTGTTTGATTTTTAACCAGACTCTGGTTGCAGGGAAATCATTACCAGACAACTCACAGCCTCCTTTTGAAAGTGGCCTTTGGTTCCGGTCAATGGGGTGGGGGCAGCGAGAAGCCAAGGGGATGCGGAGGGGAAGGGTTTGTGCCACCTGGATGTGCCAGGGCTCCTATTCTGCATCCGTCGCTGGAAACCTGCTGTGGGACCGGGGACAGGTTTGGGCCCCTACTGGGTCAGGGTCTTCACTTGTAGAAAGGATGGATTCACACTGCCCAAACTCTCTTGGAGCAGGAAACACAAAACCTGTCACTTAACTACACAAGAAGATGCAAGGGCCGGCAGAGTGACAGAGTTCTCTGTGCCACCCCATGCCTGACCACAGCCATGGTGGCTCTGAGTCCAGGGCCTCAGCAACTCCACTGGGAGAGCCTTGCCCTCCTGCCCTGGGGTCCAGGGCAGCAGGGGACCCCAGCTAAAGACCCAGGGCCCGGGGCCCACAGACAGGAGGTGAGCTATGTCACTTCACATCACTTGCCCAAACTGGGACCTTGTCATAAGGGGCACCCTGCCATCAGTTAAATAAGGGGTGGGTTTCAGTTTCTGTGGCTGGCTTGGCAGTCAGCATGCAAGGACCTCTCCCCAAGCCCCCAGGTGTTCATTCTTTATGATTCTCTTTATTGCTGCCACTGTGGGGTCTTGGGAGCTAAAGCACAGCAAGGTAGGCAAGGTTTGCGGGTCAGAGCAGGTGAGCATAGGTGGGAGCCAGGGGTCCACCCCACGGATGGCAGGAGGATGGAGGGACTGTGGCAAGGAGGTGGTGTGGCTATTCCCCCATTGCCTTCCTCATCATCACACTCCCCAGGTCCAGCCCCTGTGTTTGGAAAGGTGATGGACAGACGTCCCTGGGCCTCTGGCCCCTCTGCTCCTATGGGCATGTTGGGCTCACCTGTCGGTCACTGTGGATAAAATAAAGAGTTCCTGTGGCCATGATTCTCACCTGGCCCTGGTTGACTAGCTCACTGCACACCTGTGGACAATACATGGCCGTTGACTCTATATAAAAGAGCTCCGCCCAGTGCTCTGGGCCCAACATGGTGGCATGGCTGCAAGGCTGTAGGAGAGCAGAGCAGAGGCTGGAGTGGTGGCAACACCGAGGACAGAGGCCCAGAGGATGGCTATGCAGGATGACTGTGCAGAGTGGCCCAGAGGACAACTGTGTGGGACAGCTGTGCAGGCAGAGAAGCCCAAAGGACGGCTGTGTGGGACGGCTGTGTGGGACGGCTGTGCAGGCAGAGAGGCTCCAGAGGCAGATACCGGCTTGCTGCATGCAGATTCACTCTGAGTGAACAGGATTTTAGTGACTGACCTGCCACCTGGAAATAAAGTTGGGTATAACCCTTTCACCCCAAGAACGTTTTGCTGTCATTTCTTTGGTTACATTGAATCCATAGTGAACTTGCCTGGGGCTGAAACCCATTGAAAAGACAATTGGCATGTCAGCAGGATTCATTGTTGACCAAGGAAAAAGACAGGCTGCCCTTATTTGAATGGGGAGACAGTGGATTGTCCCCCAGTGGGTATGTGGTCTGAGGTGGCTTGCCTCCTAGAGGGCTGGGCCCCACCCCAGAACTGGAGGCAAGTGGAGGTGACACCGGAGGCAGTAGGGGTGGCCCTTGGTATAGTAAGCAGAGCCTTTGAGAAACAGAGTGCCCATGAGGCAGCGGGGACTGTGGGTTGGCTGCTTCTCAGTGTTAAAAAGGTCTACAGAAGAGACTCAAGAAATGGCAGCACGAGAATGTAAGCTGCAAACTTCTGTGGATGCCCTGAGGAAGGAGATGGCACTGATGTGAGATGAGGTAGCATGACAATGCTGGCAGCAAGGTGCCATTGGAGAGGTAAACAGTTCTTTACAGAACGAGATGGCAGTGCTGCCAGGTGTTCTGTAGGAGAAAGAGGCCATCAAGGAAAAAGACGAACTCCTGAGGGAAGTACAGGCGGAGTTGGCACAAGAACGTCAGCTGTGAAGCATTGAGCTGAAGGTAAGAGAGCTGCTGGAGACTGAACTGGCATTGTTGTGAGGCACTGTAGCAGAGGAGGCACTCGGGGGAGGGGAGAGAAAGGTGCCATCAGCCTCAGAAGTGGAGGAGCTGGGGAAGGATGAAGGGGTGGTGCTGGAGGCACTGGCCCCTCCTGTATTGAAAGCACGCCCGGTGATTGTAAAGAAAACAAAGACCCAGCAGCTGAAAGTTCCTCAAGGAGAGGAGCAGCCCCCTCCCCAGGTGGTGGAGCACTCTATGGTTCACCCCTATACTCAGGCTGAGCCGGTGGCTGTGGGACTTAGGGGTGGATGGAATTGTTCTGTCGGGATCAGAGATGGGAAAGCTGTCTTCCCTGACAGTGTGGCCCGCCTTGAGACAGCGATTAAAAAATTCAAGGTGACTCACAAGAAGAATTTAAGGGGTCCCATGAAGGTTACGAGGACCCAGATGTGTGTTGATTTAATACAGGCAGGAGTAGCTGGAAGGAAATTAGACAGGAAGCCAAATAGGATCTTACTGGAGCTGTGGCAACAACTGAAACCAGAGCAGCAGTTCGTTCAAGCCATTAAGACCAAAGAGGCAGAAGTCAGAGACAGAGCCACGAGTCCGGCCTGTGTGTCTGCAAGACTTTTTGCTGGAGAGGCTGGAGAACAATGTTCGAGCTTCCTTGCACAGGGACCATTGCAGAGGACTAAAGGCACATGGATTGAGAGGAGAGAGTCCTGGAGGGGTGGAGTGGATAAAATGAGAGTTCCTGTGGCCAGGATTCTCACCTGGCCCAGGTTGACTAGCTCACTGCACACCTGTGGGGAATACATGGCTGTTGACTGTATATAAAGAGCTCCGCCCTGTGTTCTGGGCACGACACAGTGGCAGGGCTACAAGGCTGCAGGAGAGCAGAGCAGAGGCTGGAGTGGTGGCAGCGCCAAAGACAGAGCCCAGAGGATGGCTGTGTGGGATGACTGTGCAGACAGAGAGGCCCAGAGGACAGCTGTGTGGACAGAGGGGCCCAGAAGACAGCTGTGCAGGCAGAGAGGCCTGGAGGATGGCTGTGAGGGCAGAGGGGCCAGAGGCAGAGACTGGCTTGCTGCATGCAGACTCGCTCTGAGTGATGGGATTCTAGTGACTGACCTGCCACCTGGAAATAAGGTTGGGTCTCACCCTTTCACCCCAAGAATGTTTTGCTGTCATTTCTTTGGTCACATTGACTCCATAGCGAACTTGCCCGGGGCTGAAACCCATTGGCAAGACAGTGACCCTTCTGCTTTCTCGGACATTGTGGAGCCCTTGATCTGGGGCTCCAGGTCCTCTTCCAGCTAAGGTCCTTGGCATTGTAGACCTCCGGAGTGGGGGGCAATGGCACCCAGGGAAGGGCAGGCTCACAGGAGCTGTGCTTCTTGGGAGAACATGGTCAGGGGTGCAGGAGGCCAAGGGCTGGGCTGCTTGGACCTGCAGACCCCTGTTTCTGTGTGTGTTTGGGTTGTTTGGTTGTTTTTAATTCTTGCTAAGAATTATTTTTCCAAACCGTGCCCCAGGTTTTGTGGTGTAAGAACATGCTGGAACATTGGGTTTCTCAGATACTCAGTGCCAAGGGCTCTTCCCTAATGCTGCTTCACCGTACGTGACCACTCCAGAGAAGAAGCCAGCATAGGGAGGAGGGTCAGGGAAGCTCCCCCCAAGGAGATGAGGGAGTGTGCCAGGGTGGAGGGCAGATAACTTGGCAACATAAACCTGTGCCTGCTGTGGTCTGATGGCCAGACAAGTGGAGGAAACGAACCAGGCCCTGTCCACCGTGGGAAGAGCTTTTATCATTAAAAGGTGGAACAGTCACTCTTCTTTGTAAATGAAGCACCTCATCTAATCTGTCCAACTGAAAAATCAGTCTGAGTCCTTACAAGGTGGTAGCCATTTGCCAGAAGGCAGGGAGGAGTGGTGGGCACTAGAAACTCCCTCTCCTCCTTGCTCCGAGGTGACTTCCTGCAGCCCTGATATTGCCAACGGGGCGCAGAGGTTGGGGGGAGGTCTGTGGAGGTCCCTGGACAGACCGCCAGGGAGCACTCATGCTTTGGGAAGACCCAGGTTCCTGCAAAGTGAGCCGAAGTTTGGACGTGTGTGTCTTGGAGACTCACTTATTGGTTCTTTCTTTCCTGGAGTTGTAATATTTGTTGGGCATTTTCTGATGTCCAAGTAAACATATTCATGGCAGGAAGTGTAGAAGAGTCCTTGGTGGTGTTTGGCTGCATCCCGTCTCTGAGCTGCCCACAGGAAGGCACCCTGAGCCCGCAGGACCCTGTGTCCTAAATGCTCGGTGCCATGCCTTACACGGAGCCACTGTGTCATAGGTGGTAATTGCGATGTTTTTATGTGTTTATTATAATATTTATTTCTACCACTCATAAAACTAATAAAGATGCTATTTGTCAAACTAATAAAGATGCCCAGCCAGGGGAACATCCCTCCTTTCTCCACCAGATGCGGCCCCTCCTTAGCGACTGTTCTTAGTGGGGCTGGCCAAGGGATTCTGCCTGAAAATGATGGGGAGACACCTGGTGGCATCCCAATTTAAATAGGAATTTTTGTACAACTTGTTCTTGGCTTGCTTTTGTAAGTCAGTGTACCAATACGGTTAACTCAGATTTAGGGAAAGGCTGTGGAAGCCATGGATGCGTGGTCTTTGCCATGTGAGATTGGTGGACCCCCTGGCCCTGGTCCGGGCCCTGGTTGTGGTGGGGGTCTGTGATTCTCACACTCCGTGGACAGGAGAGTGGGCTCACCAGAGCTTGTCTTGGTTGGGTTTTCCTGGCTGCAGGGGATTCTCATAGGCCAGGCTACACTGGGGCTTCCTCAGGGATGCACAGACCCTCATCTGCATGTGCATCTCTGACCCTTGTGGAGCACCCACACCCTACTTTTACTGCTGGTGAACTCGGGCGGGCTGAGGGTGGGCTGGGCCAGAGCCAGGACTTGTCTGGTGCCCCAGCACTGTGCTACCAGTCAGCCCTTCTGCCTGTGGCCTGTGCAGTCTCCAGGGCCACAGAGCTTGGCCCCCATTCTGACCTGGGCCCAGAGCTGCTCGTTGACCCCATTCAGGGTGCAGTGTCTCGGTGCCACCTGGCTCCTGGGTGGGGCCTGGGGCGTGCCCAGCTGGCACTCTGAAGCAGATGGCATGTGGTCAGCAGGGGTGTGTGGCCTTCAGACCAAGTAACCTGGGTTCTAGTCCCTCTTCCACTTCCCAGCAGCTGCCTGACCTCAGTGGGTTGCCGACTCCCACAGAGCATCAGCTCTTCATCTTTTAAGAAGGAGTAACAGCTCATCTGCAGGGCAGGCTCTACTGTGGGAATAGAGGCACCATGTGAGGGCCTGCCCTGCACTCAGCCTCAGTGACAGCAGCTCCCCAGTGCCCCGGCCCCCTGAGTCCCCGTGGGCTAAACCTGTGCCTGCCTTCACTGGAGTTCAGGCCCCAGCTGCCTGCTTGAGGACTTGGTTTATTCCTGGTATTTGGGTTATCATTTCTCTCCCCTGGCTCTGCTGCAGGATGGGGATCAGTGGGGCTCTGTGTTGGACTGTACCCCCATGCTCACCCCCAGCTCCTCTTGCCCCATTGCCTCGGGCACATTTGGAATAATAAAGAAGCCCAGGGTTGTGTGTGTTCTCAGCATCCCCAAATAGCCCACAGGTTTCTGTCCTGACATGTCACTGCAGTGTTTCCAAAAGAGCTAGAAGCTGCTGACCATGGTAGTGCAGCCAGCACGCTAGGCCCAGAGCCCAGGGCCCAGGGCAGCTCCCTCCAGAGCAGCTCAGTCGCCTGGAACACTGTGCCTCCCAGGTGCCCACTCAGCAGGGGTCAAGCCTGCGCAGCCCCCTTGTTGAGGTATGCCTGCAATGTCCTGTCTGGGAAGACAGGAGGGTGGGGTGGGCTGGTGGGTGCTTCTCCCACCTCTTCTGGGACCCAGGCAAACACAGATGCTTAGTCAGCAGTCTGAGACTGGCAGCTCTGAGTGCCATAGCCAGGCTGTAATTAGCAGAGGCAGCTGAGAGCCCTGCTCTCCCCCTGACATCTGAGGCCTGCTTGGAGTTTTTCTGACTGCCCAATGTGTGGTTGTCAGTTCAAAAAGATGGGCTGCAAGGGTTCTGTGCCTGGCCCTACCTGCCCCGGGCACCTCCTTGGGCCAGAGATGCTGTGCTAACAGGAAGGCCTGAGGCCTGTTCCTGCACTTCGCTCAGGCCTCAAATGTTAAGAGACTGGTGTGGTCAGTCAGACGTTCTGTTTAGTGAGAATGTGCAGCCAGCCTTAAGCCCCCAAGATGCCCACAGGCACTGTACAGGAGCCCTGCATGTCACAGCTGATTCCTGAGTCTTGGGGATTTACGAGCTGAGCTCACCAGCCACACTGGTGATGGATGAAGGATCAAGGAGAAGCCCAGAGGTTCTCTAATTTAAGTCATTGTACCAGTATGGTTAACTCAGATTTAGGGAAGGGCTGTGGGAGTCATGGATGCAAGTCTTTGCAGAAAAGGTAGAAACAGTTCTGGGACCTGAAGCTGTCGGGCTATTAGAATCGCTTTGCCAGAGTGTAAATAGAATTTTGGGGTCCTGGAGGGTTTCTCTCCTTGACTGTTGTCAATTGGCTGTTACGAGTTCATATATTTGTCTTTGACTGACAGCGTCTCCCTTCTCTCCTTCCCAGTGCTGCACACACAGGGCCCCGTGGACGGCAGCCTCTATGCCAAGGTGAGGAAAAAGAGCACCTCAGATCCTGGCGTTTCAGGTGGGCTCCCGGCCTCCCCGGCTGCCTGCAGCCCCGACCACAGCGACCACACCCTGTCTGTCAGCAGCGACTCGGGCCACTCCACTGCCTCCGTCAGGACAGACAGGACCGAGGAGCACCTGGGCCTGGGGCCCAAGAGAGGCCTGAGCCCCCAGGAGAAGGCTGAGTTGGATCAGCTGCTCAGCGGCTTTGGCCTAGAAGATTCCACAAGCCCCCTCAGGGATATGACTGATGCTCACAGCAAGTACAGTGGGACACGCCACGTTGTGCCTGCCCAGGTCCACGTGAATGGAGACGCCACACCAAAAGACCGGGAGACGGACATCCTGGATGACGAGATGCCCAGTCATGACCTGCACAGCGTGGACAGCATTGGGACCCTGTCCTCCTCTGAGGGACACCAGTCGGCCCACCTGGTCCCCTTCGCCTGTCACCAGAGCAGCCAGAACTCCCTCCTGTCTGATGGATTTGGCAACAATGTTGGTGAAGATCCACTGGGCACCCTTGCCCCAGACCTGGGCCTCAGTGTGGACCCCCTGTATGAGCGGGAGCGGGCTGGTGGGGGCCGAGAGTCTAAGCAGCTGCAGCCCATTCTCAGAAAGCCATCCGTGTCTTCCCAGACGCAGGCCTATGGGCAGAGCAGCTACTCCACGCAGACCTGGGTGCGCCAGCAGCAAATGGTGGTGGCTCATCAGTACAGCTTCCCTCCCAACGGGGAGGCCAGGCTTGTCAGCCACAGCCCAGAGGATAGTTCCCGCCTGGTGCAGGTGCAGCCCAGAGTCCCAGTCACCCCTGCCCGGGGAACCAGCAGCAGAGTCGCTGTCCAGAGGGGTATAGGCCCCGGGCCGCATCCCCCCGACCCACAGCGGCCCCCTCCCGGCAAAGTGTTCAAGCCCAGGTTTCCAGATGGCAAAGTGGTGAATGGGACTGGCCTGGAGTCAAGTGCAGACCCCTCCCCAGGGTCACCCACCCTGGACATCGACCAGTCCATTGAGCAGCTCAACAGGTTGATCTTGGAGCTGGACCCCACCTTCGAGCCTATCCCCACCCACATGAACACGCTGGGCAGCCAGGCCAATGGCCCCATGCTCCCGGATGGCATGCGAGGTGGGCTCTGGGCAGGTGGCTGCCTGCAGGACGTGGTGGGGAGCCCCAGCCGAGCCCCCATACAGCAAGGTGAGGTGGCATTTCAGGGACTTACCTGTACCCATGTGTCATGGAATAGGGCTTATAGGAAGGGGCTGGGTTTGTCACTGGTCTGGGGGAGAAGAAAGAGGACAGTGGGACCCTGGCCACAGCCTGTGGGGACAGGAGTGTAACCATGCATCCCAGGGGATAAGGTGTCCCGTGCTGGCCATGCAGGGAGCAGGGAGGAGGGGACAGAGGGTGGGCTCCTTGCAGGTGGGTGAGGTGAGGAGAGGGAGGGATTGCGTGGGGGCATGGGCTGGGCTTGAGCCTGTGACACGCAGGCTCTCCTCATTGGAGGGGCATAGGCTGTGGAGCCTAGAGACCCAGCTGGGTGGATGCCTAGCAGGCAGAGGGTGCTGGATGGAGTACAGGTGTGGGGACACAGGGAACAGCCTTCGAAAGCCACAGGGTGGAGCTTCCACAGAGGACAGGCAGGCCTGGGTGAAGCTGAGGTTTGGGGTGACAGGGGCAATGGGGGTCTGCATCTGGGAGCCCACTGGCCATCAGGGCCAGGACCCAAAGACAGCTGAGGGCACAGTGTGGGGTGCATTGGGGCATTGCCGCCACTGTCCTGAGCAGGAATACTGATCAGGAAGCCTTGTTCATCTTCTTGAGGCCCCTTGGCTGCAGAGGGTTTCCGGAATGTCAGGGGCAAGAGGCCCATCAGAGGCCATGTAGGTCATAGGCAAGAGGGCAGGAACTGGGTCCCGCCGTCTGCACCCAGAGGCCCTGCCTGCTCTGTAGGTGGAAGGTGGGTGTCAGAACCGCCCAGATCCTGAGGCCTCGCACACATGGGTCCCCACATGCCTTGGTCTGCAGTGGCCGGCTGCGTTCACTCCATCTGTTACAAGAAACCCTGTCACAGCATCACAGCACCTGGCTGATGGAAGGGTCAGAAAGTGCTGGTCCACACACACCTGTGTACCTGCAACATAAGTGAGCTTATGGTGTGACATCCCAACTCCCCTTGGTTTCTAGGAACCTGAGTGTCCTTGACTGGGAGTGAGATGAAGCCAAGAGTCAGCCACAGTACATTATCTGGCTACCATGTAGCTGTGAACAGCAATGGTGACAGTAGTAGCTGAACAATTGCTGGGTCCAGGTAGAGGGTTTAGGTGCATGAACTCACTTAAACAGACGCATGGTACCCTCAGCCCCAGAATACCTGGGACAGTCTCAGTTTAAAAAGGTTTTAGTGGGAGCAAAACTATCCACATTCTCTTTCTTACATCAAACCTACTTAAAAGAAATTACTTGGAAAAATCAAAAGCAGAAGTCTTTTCTCCTGGATTAAAGCCTCCCTGGACTTGGGTTTGGAGGAGGTTGCAGAGACCGGATGTATACAGGGGAAGATTTCAAGGGTCAGTTTACCATCTGGCCACTTCTTTTAGTTGATGTGTTTTTTAGTTGATGTGTTTTCCAGTTGACAGAACTCAGTCCTTCGCAATTCCTCATTCTTGCCGCAGTAAAACACAGAAGAAAGTCACTTCCCACCCTCTGCACTCTGTTAGCCATACTTTGGTTACTTGATAAACCCAGCACTTTTATTCCTGGAATTTTTATTGTGATTTCCGAAGCTCCATAGTTTCTTTCATTATGGAAATAATTTAATGATGTTTTTGAAATTGAAGGACGTGAATACTTCAGCAATTTCAGTGGGTGTTTGGTTATTAATCATACAAATCCAATTGAAGTGTTCATTAACCCATGCATCTTTGACAAAGATCTTGACCATCTGTCATTTTCCCCCCATGCTTTTAGAGCTGTAGTGATGTCAGGAGATCAGATATAAACACACTGGATACTGATCTTCAAAGACCTTTTGAAATGTGGAAATGAGCTTCTGGTAGGAAGCCTGTTACAAGCCCATCCCTTTGCAGTGATCAGCTATCACCAGGGGGGTGGCTCACAGCACAGGGTTGGGGCAGAGCAAGTAAGCCCTGGCCTTCGAGATTTGCAGTCCAGAGTGAGCTCCCTGCTTAGGTAAGTGCCAAGCCTGGAAAGGCAGCACACATTTGAGACTTAAGTGCATTTGATGTAAAGAAGCTGCACATGTAGAGGCGTTCCTGAAACCAGCCCACTTGCAGGGTTATTGGCTTTCATTCCTGGACATCTTGTCTCAATAGAAATCCCATCAAAAGAAGACTCATGTCTGTAGCTCTCTGCCATTCGAATTGTGGCTGGGGGACCTCTTTCCCTCCCTGGCAAATGTACAAAATGCTGGAACCCATTGATTTTAAAATTTAAATGTCAGTATTTACATCTCTCAGTTGGAAAAGGCTAGATCAGCCAGCATCAGAAAAAAATCACTAGATGGCGGGGGAAGACATAAAAGCTAACCAAGTAGCTCTGAGTCCCTGGAACATTTCAGAAGGTTTTGGGATGTTGGAAAACTGTGCTTTGAATCTGTTCCAGATCCTCAGCATGTATCCACCTCCTAACTGGTGAGGCCAGGGCTACCCAGCTGGGCTGGGCCACCATTGGTTCTCAGTTCCTGTGCTGAGGAGGGCTGGTGAATCTGAAAGGCTCCATGACATGCCCAGGCACGGCTGTCACCCCAAAGATGCATCATTCCTGTGTCTATGTGCCTGAGGCTTGGCTCCAGCAACATGTGTCTGACCAGAGCTGCCTCGAGTCTTACTGGGATGGGAAATGAGCTGGAAAGTTCCAATACCCTGTGTCTTCTATATGAGACCCTCCTTGGCTAGCCTTGCATCTTGTTCCTAGATACCGGCTGCTACAGCGTCTTAATTCTGGCAGGAAGGAATGCTTTGTGGCAGAGACCTCAGCATCCTGAAATTTCAGTAAAAGCCTTTGCTCTTTGCAGATCATGTCCTCACTAGCAGAAAGACCACCAGCTATCTGGTGGTAGAGAGTTGGAAATGCCATCACACGCAGCTCCTCCTGGGGACTGCTGCATGTTGCACATGGCTTGTAGGCAGCAGCCCACCAGGGGACTGGTTATTTCAGAGAATGGAAATTATATGTGAAGGCTGAGCATTTCCTGAGAAAGTATCCTTGATGCCAGCATGATAGTAATGGTGGTGGTGATGGTGAGTTTAATAGGCACAGCCACTCCAAGCATTTGCACTGTGCTGGGCATTATAGTTGAGTTTGTCCACCTCACCCCTAGGTTCATACCTACCGTGAGGTGTCAGAGAGCTTCCATCTGTCTGACTGCAACTCATGCTATTCCCTTGCTCCACTAAACACACTCTTCTACCAGTAAGAAGAACCCCTTGAGGGCCATGGATGTCACTTCCTTATTTGTGTCCTGTCACATGGTAATGTTTACAAACAGTGGGTGTGGTGCTGGTGGAAATGCAAATGACTCTCTGACGACCCAGGTGGCTCTGCTGAATTGAGACCTTCTAAAGGTTTATCACAGGACAGTGCAGCCTGGCCCCACCCACAAGACCCAAGAGAGACCAACCATCCAGAGGGGGGCTGTCAGAAAGCTTAGGCGGCCTTGTAAATGCGGTGAGGGATGGGGCGTGGTGCCAGGTGCCCCACTCCGGCCGTGGCTCCCTACAGGCACAACCCCTCTGGGCCCTGCTGGGTCCTTGCACCCTCCTTGCGCACCCCAGGCCTCCCTGCTGCACGCCCTCTTCCCCCTGCACATAGGTGGGTGTCTTGGACTATGTCCTTCTAGCAGGGAAAGATTGCGACTAATGATTTCCAAAAAACAAAGGAAATGACTTAATTGATGAAATTTATGATGCTGTCAATAGCAGGAAGCCAGCTGTTTTCCCATAATTAGAGGGCTCCTTGCTTCATGTCCGAATATTTATTCATGTACATCAACCTCCCATCCACAATGGCGGGATCCCAGCAGGCCCCGCGTGTGCCTGCTGACTGCCGTGGGATGCCCAGCTCTTGTCTGCCCCACCACGGACCCAGACCCCCGCTGCACTGGTGCTCGCCCGGGGCAGATGGTCTATTTACAATGAAGGAAATTCAGAGCAGAGTGAAGTATCAGTTTTAACAGTGGACAGTGGAAAGCCTGATTCAAATTATGTTAAACCCCAACCAAAAGGATTCAATGTGAGAACTTGAGGTATTTTAGAGCACAGAAAGCAGCTTCCTTTCATGGCCCTGCACACTCTTGATTCCCGTGCAAGAGGCCCACAAACTCAGGAAGGGGAGGCACGCTGGCAACAGCCCCAGGTCGCTCCCACATGAGGATCATTGCCTCTGAGTGAGTCTGCCGGGTGTGGGGGCACTGAGCAGGGGTCTGGCAGTGAGGCCTCGCCAGCAGGAGGGAGCAGCCCCTGTGTAGGGTATTATGAGAAATGGAAATGCCTGTTGCATTTTGGCTGTTAGTGATCCAGGTGGGGGAGATCAAAGTGCTGGGGACATAGCATCCATGGTGATTTTGTAAAGGTCCAGGTGTAGTAATTTGTTTAATGTGTGTTACAACGAAGTGGTCTCCAGCTATGACCCCCTTAGTGTTGAGCCCCTAAGTGGGAACAGAAGGCCTGGGTGTGCATAAACCCAGGGTGGGTGGGATGGAAGAATGAGGCTGCACTGGGGCGTAGGAAGCAAGAAGTCCCCAGGAGGAAAGTCGGCAAGGGCTGTGCAGGTGCTGGGAGAGCCAGGGCCATGTGCCTGTGAGTGCAGGTGTGTTCAAGGACTGGGAATCCAGGTGCATGGGAGAGGGGGTGCAGAGGGGCTAGCATGGACCCTGACCGTGTCATGGACAGAATACCCACCCTGTAGGATCCCCTCGATTCCCAAGGATGCAGACTGAGTGTTATGGAAGGGCGTCTCAGAGCCAGCGTTGCCCAGTGCAGCATGAGTTGGCCTCACAGAGGCCCCAGCGATGCGATGTGCTGCAGTTTCCCCACTTGCTCCTGAGGCTCTGGGGTGCAGCCTCCTTGCTGTACCAGGCAGAACCATGCTCCCAGAGGCCTTGGCAGAAGAGCAGGTCTCCAACACAAAAGGCTCCATCAAGTCACGGCTTCTGGTTGGATGAGATCAGGATAGTGTTCATTGCTCAGAGTGGGAAGCTCGAGGTCAGAGAGGGTGATGGCTGGGACTCAAGCTCCTTCCATGGGGCCGCCTGTGTTCTCAGGCAATTTCTGGAAGAGTGTCCCAGCTCAGAGCCAGAACCTAGGCTGTGGCGTGTGGGGACCTAGTAGATAGTGAGGGACTGCTTAGCTCCACACTCAGTCTTTCCTCCATTCTCCCGTTCACAGACAAGGTGACCATGTGCAGACCAGTGCAGTGGTCCTGTGTGTGGGTGGCAAATAGACCACGCTCCTCGAGGGAGTGGGCAGCATGGCATGCAGTGCCAGCCCCTCTGTCCTTCACGGGAGAGGACCGTGCATGCACTGTCCTCAGCAGCTGCAGGTGACCTGGGTGACAAGAGGGTGAAGAATGATTTCCAGTGCTTTCCCTGGGGAAACACGAATCACTAACCCACTGGTGCTGTGTTTCACTTCCCCATTGTGCGCCTCAGATGGCGAGGGTGGAATGGCATAGAAAGGCCTTTCTGTGGATGGCAGGTGGCCGGCTTATGGTACAATATGCCCGGGTTTGGGTGAATCCTTGTCATTTGAAAAGCTCTAGCAGCGTAGAACTCAAAGAAATGTGTAAATGCTTTTTTCATCAAGAGTAATGTTTTATGCAGTATTGCAAGATGAAAAAGTTACAGAGATGTATTGCACAACAAGGTGGTTATAGTTCCCACTACCAAACTCTACCATTAGAAATAGGATGGTAAAATTGAATGTCACGTGTTTTTTTTTTTTTTTACCAAATTTTGGAAAGAGTGTTTTTTAAATCATAGGATAAATTTCTTAATTGATCTGCTTTGTATATGTATATTTGCATCCCTTGGAGTTTCTCAAAGTCACAGCCTCCTTTAGGGGTGTTTGTCTGACTGTCTCCACCACTCTGTCCTGTCCCCTCGTCATTGCTTCCTTTCTTCCTCCCTTCCTCTCTCCCTTTCTTCCTTCGTTCCTTCCCTGCCCCCCTCTTCCAGGCAATAGGGCACAGATCACATGATTCTGGAAGGGGTTCACAGGCTGTGGGTATGATCTCTCTGCCTGCTGGACTCACAGTCCCTGAACCAGCTTATCTCACCCTGACTTCACACTTGCCCACTCACATACACTGAAACCCCCTGATCTTAGCTGCCCAGCCAGGCCCATTCCCACTGGGCCAGGCACAGAGCATCCCTGGGTCTGTAAAGGGACCCAAATCCTATTGCTGCCATGTAAACTCTGGATGCTGTTTGGAAGCTGACCATGGGTGGTTTCAGGTGGTATTTAATGATGCCTGGGCCCTGGGGACACATAGGAGCAGGCCGGACCAGGTGGTACAGGCCTCCCACAGGCAGCTCGAAGAGGACTGGCCTTTCATTCAGGGGCCTCCACTTGTTGGGGGCTCTCTGGGTCATCGTAGGTCAAGGCCAGGTCTCCTATCCAGGACACCTCCCCTGACTTTGCCCCTTTCCCGAGAGCCCAGGGCTCCCCCATCCTGCCCGGATAACACAGTGACTGTCACTTTGTCATTCTGCCATCTCCCCCAGCAGTTGTGAGCTCCTGGAAAGAGGAGGAATGGGAATTGCCCTGAGCTTCCCCACCCTGGGGCCCACTGGGGAACGAGGATACAGGAGGTGGGGATAAGGGCCAGTGGTCTGGGCCAGGTACTGCAGAGGCTTCTGGGAGGAGTCTTTGCTCTGTTGCTGCTCAGGCGTAGCTAGACTTCTCTAGCAGTGCTCTCTGGTCACTGGAGATGAATGGGAGGCGGGGTTTGTGTGCCCTGAGAGCTCCAAAAAGAGGCTGCTGCTTGGGGGTCAACCTCCACTGCCCCTCCACACCCCTTGACACCCATGCTTTGGGACCCTGAGTAGTGACTAGTGAGTATTTATACCTGATCCAGGGAGCTCTGTGCACTTCTAGTTTGGAAGAGATTTTAGGATAAGAAATACGCGGTTGCTGTCGTCAACCTACTGTGGAAACCACCGTCTCTTATTGCACAAAACCCAATTTGACTTTTAGGAGTTGATGAACAGTTTGTTTTCCTTCCATGACTCTCACATCACAAACAGGCAGATCCAGGTGCCCCATGTGGTCACCTGGACAGGTGTCTGTGGATGTCCCTGTTGGGCCGGGGATGCTGGTGCTGGTGGTATGCCCTGGGGTCCCTTCTGCCTGTCCTGGACTGCCTGGACTGGCCTTTTCAGACATGGCTCTCGACCCTCCCAGGCCCACGGTTCCAATTCCATTTTGAGTGTATACTTTCTCATGCCATCTTTACTCTCCTGAGATCAAAGCCATAGCTAATATAAACCACTTTAACACATATTTAAAAAAGAAAATCTATGATACCCCAACCCTAATGTTAAAGGAGAATGAAAATCAAGCACTTTAAAATAAAATAATATGTAATTCAATGTGAATACCCTTGAGCAGGCCACCCTAGAAAACAGAAATCACCACTCCAGGGTTTTTGTTTTTGTTTTTTTTAACTGTGGAAGAAAAGCATCTAACAAAAATTTGCCACTGTAATGTGTACAGTTCAGTGGCATTAAGCATCTTCACAATGTACAACCATCACTGCTATCTAGTTCCAGAACTTTCTCATCCTGAAAGGAAACCCTGTTAACCGTTAGCAGTCACCCCCCGACTCCTCTCATCCCCCACCCTGCCAGCCCCTAATCTGCTTTCTTCTCTATAGATTAGCGTATTCTGGGCATTTCATGTAAGTGGACTGATATGATGTGTGACCTTTTGTGTCTGGCTTCCTTCACTGAGCATTGTTATTTTCGAGGCTTATTCGTGTTGCATGTGTGAGAGCTCCATTCCTGTTTAAGGCTGACTCACATTCCACGGTATGGGTGCACCCCATTGTGTTTGGGTACCATGGATGGATATTCGGTTGCTCTTCCCGTTGGCAGCTGTGAATGTCATGTGCAAACACTAGTCAGAGCACCTGTTTTCAGTTCTTGAGTGGAACTGCTGGGCCACATGGCAGCTCGTTTAACTTGCTGAGGGTTGGCCCACTCCATGTTTGAATGTCCACTTTGGAGACCTTCTGGCCTCTGGTGTGATGGGGTTGTTTCCCAAACCTCTGCCTTGGGTGCGGTAGAAAAAAGCTGGTCTGGACAGATGTGATCCCCTAAGGGACACATGCTGTCTTCATTAAGGGACAACTGCTAATGTACTGAATCCTAGGTAGATGGTGGTAAGACGGTCTCCTCCAGGGCAGAGAGCTCATGACATCTCCTGCAGGGACAGGCCTGGGAGTCACAGTTCTCAGCTGCTGTCTGTAAGTCACTGCCTCGTTCCTCCTCGCAGCCTATTGGCCGGTTGGTCGTTGGCCACGCCCACCTGCCGTGCCCTCCACAAAGGCGGCCCTGAAGGTGGACAGCCCTGGTGACTATCCTTTGTAAACACTGAAGTTGCTAAAACATGATGTGTTTGAGGAGAATCCCAGTCAGATCAAGTGATCAGGGGAGGGGGCTAAATCAAAAAAGAAAATAAATTCAAGTAAGCAAGAGGAACCGAAGCCAGGTAGCAGCCTTGCTGGTGGTGCTGAAGGGTGAAACTCAGGTGTGAGTGGAGTATCATCTTGCCTTTTGGTTGCCATGCAGCTTTTTACATCTGTGCTTTCCATGACAGCTTATATTGAGTGAAACATGGGAGTATTGCTAAAATTCCTCCAATTGGAAGGCTATACTTCCTAGCCTTTTGGACATATCATTTCCCTTTTAAATGTGGCATTTTAGAGGAAATGCTCCCACCTAACCAAGCACTTCAGTGTTTTCGGCGGGGAGGATTTTCAGTTTTGCTATCCAAACTATAGGCTTCCCTTCCGGGGCCTCTTGGCATCATGCCGCAGGTGTCCTCCTGTTCCCGGAAGCTCTCCTGAGACTCAGGGAGACTGGGGAAGAGGTCCCTGCTGCTGAGGACCACGTTATGTCTGCTGAGGTCTTGAGCATTGTCAGCACCCAGACCAGGAATTTCTAACAGGTGTCACCCAGCCCTTCCAGAATATATCCTGCAGATGGAAGAGACTGGTAAATCAAAGCCTTTTTCAGTTTAGGGGGTGGGATAAAGCTCTTTAAATCATTCTGGGAACATTTAAGCTGGGAAGACTGTGCTTTTCATTGTCCTGCTGTCCTTTCTCCACTTATGCTCTGACTTTCAAAGGTGCATGTGTTTAATTGGATGAGCCCAAATCAGGAGGCCTCGAAATTAATACGGAGCAGTCCTGGGTGACTGTTTTCATTCCTAGGACCGCAGGGGACTTCCCAGAACTCAACTCATGTGCCTGAATGACACAGGACTTCATTCTTATATGATCATATAAAGATAAATAAATAGCTTAAGAGTGCTCCACCTTCTGGTGGCCCAGATAGAAGACAAAGGTCACGTTCCAGGAGCTCATGGGTTTCCTCCTACTCTTTAGAGAAGTTTCCGCACTGGGTGCACAGTGCAGTCACCTGGGACTTTACAAAGTGCAGATGCTAAAAGTGCCCAGGCAACTTCTGTCTCCAGAGGTGGATTGCCGCTCGGGCGTCAGAACTGTTTTAAATGCTCTCCCCATTTGTGACTCCAGTGTGAAACTAAGGTTGAGTCCTGCTGTGGTTCTGAGCTTGTGGCTCTGGTTGTATATTGGTAACACCAGGGAGTTTTTTAAATGCCTGTATCTGGGCCTCACTCCCACAGGTAAGGGGAGAGGTCCCAGCATCGGGATTTTTAAATGTGATTCTAATGTACAGTTAGGTTTGAGAACAATATTTTATATCTGTGTTTCTAACTTGGGTGTGTGTCCCAGTTGCATGGAGGACTGACCCCACTGTTTGGTGAGGCAGCAGACTCCCACCCCTGGGTGATCCTGATACAACCTGCATTTGTGACCTGATAGAGCTTACAGGACAGGTGGGTGTCGTGTGCCAGGAATATGGGGATGACCCTTGTGCTGATCCCACCGTGGGTCCCAGCTTTCCTTCAGCAGGGCCAGGTGGGTGCTGTGACCCCACCTCACAGGTTCTCCATTCTTCATCTTTAAATAGGATCAGGTAGCCACTGGTAAATGTGAATCACCCTAGCACAGTGTGAGGAAGGTCCAAGTGTGTCCCAAGGTACCAATGATGGTGTTACTGCACTCTGTCCATGTGCATAATTGGAGGTTCAGTGTATTTAGGAAAAGGTGCAGAGTTCCCAAGGACCTCCTGGGTTTCTAAATACAATTTTCTAGTGGTCTGAGAAAGTCACCACCCGCAGCTCAGGGGTAAATTGGACACTGCATGCTGACCTCCCAGGCCAAGCTGAATTCAGTCCTGGGTACCCCACAGTCTTGGACAGGATACCCTGCTTCTCCAGGGCTCAGTGGGGGCATCTGGTGTCCCCATACGAAGGCTGGCTCTCTGCTCTGTCCTCAGCACCCAAGAGTTTCTCTGCCCTGAGCCTCACTCCTTCCTCTTGTGGTGGCTGGTAGAAGGTGACATCCACCATGGACCGGGTGACTAGGGAGCTGGACGCCTTTTGTCCTGGTCCTGGCACACCTGCCCTCAGCAGGGCTGCATCTCTGCATGCCACCTAAGTGATCCAGAGACCAAGCATTGCTTGTTTCCATGGCTCTGTGAACTGCCATCCCACAGTGAGTCTGAGGCCCCCCAGGCCTGGCCAGGGCTGAGCCAGTGCCTGAACAGCCCAGACTACTCAGGCTGGGCAGGTGTTTCTCTGTCCTTGACCCTCATGAATAAAGTGAAATTGTTAAAATGAGATGTGCTTTGGCAGTGGCAGCCATGGGCGCTCCTGGGGACACCTGACTCCAGCCTGGTAGGTGGGTCCTGAGGTGAGTGGTGTCCAGTGGTGGGAGGAAAGGAGACTGGTGTGAAGACATCTGAGTGCCCAGCATTGGGACCGGTGGGGTGGGGTGGCTGTGCATCTAGCTGTGTGGCCATTGCAGACCACGCTGCATGCCACATGTTGCTGAAAAAAGCAGGTCACTGGGACAAGTTGGGCAGGCAGGCAGCACTCTGTAAAGGAGGAGCTGCTCCCCATCTGACCACCTTTCATGCAGTGAGTATTGACTACTTTCATTTGGTCTCCTTTTTCCTTTTTCCTGGATTTGACTTCTTCACTGAAAAGGAAAAATATGGTCATGGGCAGTTTATGGACAGCTCAGACAATATGTTTGAAGCATTTCATGATTCAACTTGTCAAGTGAAGTGGAATCCAGGCCTCCCGTGGCAGGCAGGCAGGCCCCCCTGGGGCTCTGCTGGGTGACGAGGCTCGTGGCCCTGCAGCCATGTGCAGCCTCTCAGCCATGTGCAGCCCCTCGGAGACGCCGGGCCTGCTGCAAGTCTCTGGAGCCTGATGTCTCCTCTGAGCAGAGGTGCAGAAAAGCACCGCCCTCAGGATTTCCTCTGTGTCTGGTGAGACATTGGCCACCGGACACATGCTTATCCGAGAGAAGGAAAAAAGTGTTCATCAAACACGGGAGCCTGTGGCTCTAAACATAGAAAAGAAGACAGTGCAGAAAGAGAAATTTGGGTATATTCAGCAGAGGCAACATGGCACTTTTCTTCTTAAAGATAATCTGTATCTTGTTTTTAAACTTATACATATCATTAGTGAAAACTTGAGATGATTCCAACATTTACCAAAAGTGTTCACACTGGCTGGAACTCCACAACCCGGATGGAACCTTTCATGAATATTTTGGTACATTTTTTATTTTTCAAAATTTTTATTTTCAAAATGAAATCATAACTATAAACGCTACACGTTCACATTCCCACGCTGCTTTTCTCACGTCGTGTTTTAGCATATTTGCTCACTTGCAGTTCCACACACGTGAAATTCAACGACTACCTACACTTTCCCACGGAGCGTCGTGCTACTGCAGCTTTAGGGTTTACCGTCTGTGGACCCTCACTGTTGGAGCTCTGTTGTGTTGAGCCCAGACCAATGTGTGATGCACCCCCCCCCCCCCGTATCACCCTACACAGCTCCCCAGCTGCCAGAGCAGAGGCAGACCCACCTGGGCTCAGTGGACAGGTGACCTGAGGGCACCCTGGGGCCAGAGAAAGCTTTACCTAGGTCAAGACCCGCACCCAGACCAATAATTCTGAGACAGGATGGTCTTTAAAACTTGACCCCACCTCCCTTTTCCCCAGGCTGCTCTGTGCCCATGCTCTAGAAACTGTGCCTCAGCCAGGAGCTCAGCCAAACCCACGTTTTTACACAAATGCATAAATGAGAGGTTCCAAAGATTGTGGAGAATAAGCATTGTCAATCTCAGATTCACACGAGCGGTAGACTGTGGAGCGTGTGTCAGCTGTCCCCCTGGCTTGTATCCAGAAGGAACAGCCCCCTTAGCCTGGTGTCCTCTCCATCATTGTGCTAATCGTTAATAGTCAGGAGTTTCTCTCGGGGAGGCAGGTGGTGCTGGCAAGCTCTAGTCCCTAGCTGCCGTCTGCAAAGGGTAGGGCTGTCACCCAGAGGGGCCTGGCCTCTGATGACCACCACGCCCATGTCTTGGCCTCTGGGAAGGGATCATGCCCCCTGTGGATGATGAGGTGCTCTCTGTAGGTCATGGCTGGGAAGGTGGACTCCCTGTGCCCTGTGTGGCCCTTGACCCCATCCTTTCGGGGCTGGCCAGGTCCTGTTCTGGCTGCAGACCCTCAGCTGCTGCCTGTGACCACACCCTCACAGGCTTGGGGACAGTGGTGTACTGATATTGTAAGGATGGGACCCATAATGGCTCACCCAGGTGCCCCATGACACAAGCTTTAGTGTGGGCACTGCAGATGGTGTCGGCGATAGGGACACTTTACAGGAGAGAGTTTAAATTAAGCAACTTCTATGTCTCCTCTTCATACGTGCCTTGAGAAACAGTGGCAAACACTGCAAATCGGGGCATTTCTGGGACCACTCCCGGGGCCCTGTGTGTCAGGGCCTCTTTGGGGAAGCCCAGGACAGAGGTCACATGGTGACTACCGGGCAGACTGCATCCCCGGCTGCTCTGAAATAGAAATGTCAGAGGAAGCCTTTGGAGCCCTGAAAAACCTTGACTCCCTGCTCTGCAGCCCCCTTCCACGCTGCAGGGTCCCTTCTGGGCCGGTCTCATCCACGTGTGCTTGGACAGAGGTGCCCCCACGAGGCTGGGTTTAAGCCAGCAGGGATATGCAGGGACGTGCCCCCACCCCGCACAGTGCTTTGTGTGATGTTGTGATTCTGGATCAAACACTGTTTACCACTGCATGCTGGACAGAGACAGTGTGCTTGCTAAGCCCCAGAGCCCTGCTCTGCAGGCTTACTGGTGGCCTGGAGCTGCATTTCTGGGCTGTGTTAGCTGCAAGTGTCAGTTAAAGGCCACCAAGCCCCTGCATAGGATTTTGGAGAGGTGCCTCCCGGTTGGAGGGATTTCTGCAGATGAGGTGCCCCAAGCTCTGGGTAGTGACCACAGCCTTTGAGGAATGGCTGTGCTCCACTCCTCAGAGTCAGGCACACACGGGAGCCCCCTTTCACCCCTGACACCCCCACAAGTTTGCCCTTCTGCCTCCATCCCCCCAAAGTGCCTTCTGCTGCTGTGTACCTTCACCGCCCCAACAATGATGCCGCCCCCCACCCTCCCCATGGCTCTCCCTATGGTGCAGGGCAGGGCCAGGTCTGGGGCCCTACCCTGCTTGGGGTCAGCAGCCCGGGAGGGAGGGGGAAGAGGACCCGGGGTAACGGTGACAGCCCTGCATGGGCATGCAGTCCAGTTCCAGGGGCTTGGGGTCCTGCTCATAGAGGGGATGAAGTCCTGTTCATGGGTGTTGGTGGGGGGCGGTGTGCAGTCATCTTCATGAGGGTGAGAGGTGTGCAGTTCTGTTCAGCAGGGGTGTGGTCTTGTTTTAGAGGGGGAATTTTGTGCCATTTGTGGGGGACGTGTGGTCCTATTTGAGTTGGGGGAATCTGTGGTCCCATTTAGGGCCGTGTTCGTGATCTGATCCTGCTTTGGGGGAGGGCTTGTAGTCACCTTCATGGGGGTAGGGGCATGCAGTCCCCTTTGGTGTAGGGGGCTGTGTACTCACTCTCACCCTCACCCTCGTGGGGGTGGGGTGGGGGAGTACAGTCCCATTCAGGGAGGGATGCGGTCCTGTTCAGGGGTCTTCTGTGAGTGGTCTTGTTAACTGCATCTCAGTCGCTCTCACCCAGTTTTCCTCTCTGGGGAGAAGGGAGAGCAAGTGTGCTCATATCCCCATGAGGAGCTGGCTGGATGGCCTTCTGCAGCTGGGGGTGGACGGGAGCTCTAAGACCCCCAGTCCTAATGCCTCTCCTTCCTCCAGGCTGTGTGTGGTTGGGCAGGGGGGTGTCAGGACGGAGCACTTCTGGGACAGGCTGCCACACACAGACCTGTCATGGCCCAGGGGTGGTCCCTCAGGCTCATACAGCTTCTCAGTGTCCTCGCCGAGGGAGAGGACAGGGCTTGCCAGGGGTGCTTGTGTGACTGTGTGTCACACCTGTGGACCTGTTTGGGCCAGTCATTGCAGGTGAGCCTCAGGCTACTGTGACCTTCACAGTTGCAGAGATTACACATTCTTAGTGAATTCCGAACTATAGGGCAGTTGTGACAGCTTCTGAATCTCAGAGCACATCAAGGGCAGAAATGTTACTGTCTTAGTAGCCCGGAAGTGGGTTCTGGAAGGAGTAAGCGACCTAGTGGAGCTGCTGGTTTCCAGAGAGCTGTGTGCGTCATGCATATGAGGATGCCGCAGGGTTACATGTCCATCTGCAGGAGCCCCTGTGTCTCCCCTGAGCAACCGGTGTCAACCAGTGATGAAATAAATAAATGTCACTGGCACTTTGAAAGAAGACGTGGGCAGAATAATAATTCTGAAGTTGCTGCTCACATGTATTGGATCGAGCAAGGAACCAAACAGGTGATGGAAAGGGGTGGAGAGAGAGAGATGTTTTAAAATTCTAGACAGCATAGTTGGTAGCCATTTGTGTAGGCAAATGGATACATATACCTGTTTGTGGCTCAAGAAAAAATGTCTGTGTCTCTGGTCTAAGAGGTCATTACCTTCTTGGTGGTCATGAAGCAAAATACAAGCAATTGGACCCCGAAGAAAAATACAAGCAATGTGACCCCCATGAGTCCCAGGGTCCCAGGTGCCTGCCACTGTCGGGGGTCCTGTCCTGGCCTCCTCCACGCTCAGCTCCCCCCACCACTCTCTCTCACATATCAGGTGAAGGTGGGGACTCCATCCTGGGTCTCAGTCGCTCTCTCCCCACTGTTTCCTGAGCACCTCCTGTGCACCAGGCACTGCTCTGGACACTGGGTAAGCAGATGATCAAATCCCTTCCCCTTGAAGCCGACACAGGGACACCGGCAGGACACCGGCAGGAGATCAGTCCAGACAGTAACGAGGCCGCACACTGAGAAAACCCATACCATGTGATCCCATTTAGATTCCCGTTTGGAACAGGCAGGTCTGCAGAAACAAAGAGGGGAACCATTGTCGCCAGGGGCCAGAGGGAGAGTGGGAGTGGGGTGGCCTTTTCAGGTGTTAAGATGCTCTGGAACCAGAAAAGTGCCTTTGAGAATTTGTAAAGTTGGGTTTTAATAACTGTCCTGCATGTTCCACTGTGATGAAAGTCCCGAAGCCCACGTCTCTCTTCTAACAGGCTCCCCAGGCGACGAGCCACTGGGAGGAAGGTTCCGGAAGCTGAGTGTTGGACAGTATGACAATGAAGCCGGGGGCCAGCCGGCCTTCTCCAAGTGTGGATGGGGAAAGACCACCAGTGCAGATCAGGCTGCTAGCCTGGCACCTTTCCTGTCTCCAGCAGATGCCAAAGAGGTATACACTGTCCCTGAGAGCCTGCCTGCCTGCCTTCCCACCTCCCTCTGCGTCTCATGGCTCCTGGGAAAGGCTGAAACGGGTTGGGAGGGCCCAGGTGTGCAGTCCTCAGGGCTCATGATCTCCGGTCTCCTGGGAGTACGGGGAATGAGGTGGCAGCGTGCAGGTGGTGTACCCATAGGGATCTTGAGCTCAGTGAGTGGCCAGCAGCCCCCGAGGGCAAACGGACTTCTTGGAAATCATGGTAGCAGGTCCCAGATGCCCCACTTGGGACCCCTTGGGGCCCCTGGGAAGGCAGCAGGAGAAGGTGGCTCATTGTGGAGGGGGTGACCTGTGGGGAGGCCCACACACCTCAGCGTTTTCCTGGAAGCAGAATTAGGGTTTTAATCATGCAAGTAAGACAGATCAGTGAATCCCAAAACTGAACCTTTGCAAATTAGGGTTTTATTTATTCTCAAGATGGAAAAGTTGGAACCAAGAATAGACAAGAAGAGCAAGTCATTCATTGCCTTAACACACAAACAAAACCAGTGTTAATATTTGGCGTTCGTCCTTCCAGGCGTTTTTCTATGCCCAAGTGTTGAGTTTATTGTGCACTTTTTCATATCTGCATATACCACAGGCAGAGATGATTTGTCCTGCCTTGTCCTGTGATGCTGTAGCTCGCTTTCTCTGAGCTGTACCAGCCTGCGGCCAGCTCCCTTCATCAGCTGGGTGATGGAGCCTGTGGGTGGGCAGAGGGTATAAACCCATTCTGTGCAATTACTCCAGCTTTCCCCAGCTTTTTGCAGCTGCCAGGGTGGGGTTGCAGATCTGAGCCGGACCTCCTGCCCCTCAGACAAGGGCTCACTTGGCGGTCCTGCTGTCTGGAGGTGGCCTCACCTGTCCTCCCCATGCCAAATTTCAGACGGCCATCGGTGCATATCCCTCAGGTCTGGATGGGATTGATGGCAGGATCTTCTCTCCAAACAAAAATGGCGGCGGGGGCATCTCACCCACACCTTCATTTCCTGTGTCTCCGGAAACGCCATATGGTAAGAAAGAAGTAAATCTGTGTGCAGCTCCCCCGGCAGGGAGGACACGGCCACAACTCCTGGCTCTGCTCTCTGTTCCAGTGACGACACCCCCACGTTATCCCTCGTTCAGCCCACCTGGGCCACAGATGGGCAGTGCCGGTGGTCTGTACAAAGGAGCACATGGTAAGAAACTCTCTCACCTTGCTCTGCTTTGCACCATCTCGGGCAGAAATGTTTCCATGTCACATGTCAGAAGCCTCCGAGGTGCAGAGGCTGTTGCCTGGATGGTGTGGGGATATGGCTGTACAGCCTGCTGGGGGTTAGCTTGATGCTGAATCTCCGCCTGGTGTTATGCAACATGGCTCTGCCGAACAAGCACTTATGGGAAGGGTCGTGATGCTTTGGGAGCTGAGCACCAGCTTTTTCGCTCTTTGTGGTGTTACTTGGAGTTGAAAGAAGAAAGTGGAGTGCCTGCCCCTTACAGAGAAAGGAAGGCAGCAAAGAGCAGCAAGCTCCCTGCTCCCTTGCTCTGGACCCCTGCCCACTGCCTTCTTGTGCAGACCTTCCCTCGTTCCTTCCATCCTGGATGACCAGCCACTGTCCTGGGCCTTCCCAGCAGAGTGACAACTTCTGGGATGGGCCAGCTTCTGGGACGGGCCCGCTGTATCCCTGAGACACTTGCCATACAGACATTGTGTTTGTATGCACCCCTATCCTCTGTCCCAGGGCACCCCATTAGCCATGAGAGACCAGTATACGCCAACCTTAAGCTGATGGAGCAGGGAAGGAGCTAGAGCCCTACATAAACATAAATCACTCATTTCTGTAATTGACTATTTATGCTGCTGCTCTTCTACCCTGGGGAGGGAAGGGTGGATGTTCCATTCTTTTTATGAAGCTACTGTGATTTGCTAATGCTTCTTAGCACCCTCTGGGGTGTGGGACACTGACATTCGTGGTGGCTGCCTCCTACCTGCAGTGGGTGCAGCAATGATAGCATGCCTTGTCTGTCCTTCTCCAGAGAAACCTGGGGCCGTATGTCATTTAATAGGAGGGCCGTCTTTCCCCAAAGTGTTCTTCATGGGCTGCAAAGCCTTCTCTTTATACACAGAGCACAACACTGGAATGCCATTATTCTCAGCAGATGAGGCGGAAATGCAGTGAGAGGGAATGGGCTCCGCGTGCTGCATTGTGCTTATCTGAGCATTGCACGTGAGCGTGGCCTCACACATGTGCCGCCCTGTCTGCCCTACATTTCAATCATTGAGGTGGAAGCAGAGGGCTTTACCTTCATCACCATACAGCCCCTCCTCCTGACTGACCACAACCAATGGCTAATTTGAATGTGTGTTGTGGGTTTGGACTAGCTACCAGTGTTTAGACATGAAGTTCAGTCAAATCCCACTGCCCCAGCACCAAGTTCCCTGGAAACACACTGGCGACAGTGGAAGGTGGGTGATATGCCAGAGGAAAGAAAATACCAGGAAAAACTTCAGACTGACTTATGGCTCCAGACTTGGCTCTAGGATCATTATGTGGAACCTCAAGGGGATACTGAATGCTTTCCAAACTTGGGAAAAGCTGGGGAGCTGAGCGAGGTTGGCTGCCTCATGCAGGTGTGTGCCCAGGGGCTCAGGTATGTGCCATCCTGCAGGTTGGGCAGGAGGGCAGATGGAGCTAATGTTCTGTGTGGGGATTTAAGTCCATTTATGGAATTCCGTTGACTTGTGTACTTGGTGATGCTCTGAATCCGTTTCCTCATCTGCAAATATAGACAATAATGCCTCAAATGCGACCACTGTGCGGTTTCAGAGCAGTGTTTGTTGGGCATCTGGTCCATATCACTCAGAGCCAGATGCCCACGTGTACATAAATGAGAGGATATGCTTTAAAGTACCACTGGGAGAGTGGCTTGGCTTCCTGGAAGATGGGGTAGATACACTTTCTCGAATCCTCCTGCCAAGTACAGCTAAATTCCCTGGGCACTATAAGAACTGCCAGAAGACTGAAGGGTAGAGAAAAGAAGGCAGACTGGCCGTGACCTCAGGACCAAGGGACCTTAGTGTCCCACATCCTAGGCCATGAAACAAACTTCAAAATATTAAAAAAGAATCAGCACCATCCAGAGTGTGTTCTTTAGCCATATTGGAGTCAAACTGGAAATCAGTAACAGGAAGGAAATAGGAAGCTCTCTGGACTCCTGGACATGGAACAACACACTGCAAGGAATCCATGGGTCAGGGAGGAATCTCAAAGGAAATCAGAATGCACTGAACTGAATAAAGTGAAAATAAAACATTCAAAATCAGTGGGACAAAGCCACGGCAGGGCTGAGAGGAAATTTGTCACAGTAAATTAATACACTGGCAAAGAAGAAAAGCCTGAAGTGAATAGTTTGAAATACTGCCTCCGGGGCTGGGAAAAAGAAGAGCAAAGCTCATCCAAGCTGAGCAGAAGGAAGAAAATATTTAAAATGTAAGCAGAAATCAATGCAAGTATTGGCAGGGAAACTGGAGAATGTAAATGAAAGGAAGAGCTGGTTCTTTGAAAAGATCAATAAAGTTGACAAGCCTCTAGAAAGACAGAAAAAAAGAAGGGAGACACAAATTGCTAATGTCAGGAATGCAGCAAGGCTGTCCCCCAAGACCCTGCAGAGACCAGAGGGACAAAGAAGGAAACTGTAAACAGCTGTATACACCCAGCATTTAATGATGAACACAAACTGACAACTCACCCCATGTGAAATATACAATGCAAGTATCCTACAACTGTTAAGGGAATTGAATTACTAATTTACAACCCCTCCACCACAAAATCTCCAGGCCCAGATAGTTTCACTGGAGAATTCTGATCATCAAATACTTAAAAGAAGAATTTACACTAATTCTATGCAATCCCTTCCAGGAAATGGGAGAGGGGGAAAGACTTCCCAATTAATTTAATGAAGATAGTGTTACCCTGTCACCAAGGCCAGACAAAGGAGCAACAATAAAAGAGAAAACTATAAGGCATTCTACCTTATGAACATAGAGACAAAACTCCTTAACCAAATACAAGCAACTGGATTCAGTAATACTGAAGAAATATTGACCACACCATGACCAAGTGAGATTTATTCCAGGGATGAGAGGCTGGTTCAATACTTGAAAAATTCATCAATGTAATCCAACATATTTACTGAATAAAGAAGACAAGTCACATGATTATATCAATAGATTTTTTTAAAAAGTATTGGACAAAATTTGTACCTTTTCATAACTAAAAACTCCAACAAAGTAGAATAAGAGGGAACTTCTTTAACCTAATAAGTCACATTTATAAAACCTCAACAGCTAACACCACTTATAGTCAACGTGGTAATGGAAGTTCCACAGGAGCATCATGCAAGAAAAGGAAATAGAAGACAACAAATTGGAAGGGAAGAAATAAATCGTTGCTTTTTGTAGATGTCATGATTACTACTTAGAAAACTCCAAGGAATCTATAAAAACCTCCCAGAACAAATAAGTGAATTCAGCAAGTTTGCAGGAACAAGATAAACACTCAAAAACCAATTATATTTCTGTAACTTGCAGCCATCCCATAGAAACATAAAATACAATGCCATTTATAATATGGTAAAAAAATGAAACACTAATGCTTAGACCTAAGAAAACTTACAAGATTTAAATGCTTAAAACTACACAGTGTTGTTGAAAGAAATCAAAGAATATCTAAGTGGAGAGAAATTCCATATTCATGGTTTGGAAAATTCACCTTTGTAAATATGGTGATTCCTCTCAGATTGGTATACATTTTTAACACAATTCCTATCACAGTCCTAGCATGGCTTTCTGTAGATTTATATCTATATACCTGTACTTATATCTATATCTATATATGATGATTCTAAAATTTATATGGAAAGGCAAAGGAACTAGAGTAGCTAAAATCATTTTGAAAAAGTGGGAGGAATGGATTTATCTAATTTCCAGATGTATTAGATAGCCCTGTAATCAAGACTGCATGGTGCTCATGACACGACGGACATAGAGATAAATGAAACAGGAGAGAACACCCAAAAATAGACCCAGCTAAAATACACAAATATGCCCAATTGATCTTTTGAAAATGGTGCAAAATCAAGTCAGCGAAGGTAGGCCTTTTCAACAAACAGTGCTGGCAGAATTGGGCACCCCAGTCAAAAAAATTAACATCAACCCAAATCTCACTTATACAAAAATTAAGGGGGATCACAAATTTAAATGTAAAATGTAAAACTATAAAATTTTTAGAAAGAAATACAGAAAAGCTTTGGGATCCTGGCTAGGCAAGAGCCTTAGATTAGCACCAAAAGCACAATCCATAAAAGGAAAAATTAATAAATTAGACTTCAACAAAATTGAGAGCTTCTGCAATGGAATGAACCTATTAGAAGGGTAAAAAGACAAACTACAGACTGGGAGAAGTTATTTGCACTCTAAACACTCAGTAGTAAAGAAACAAACAATCTATTTAGAAAATGTGTGGAAGACATGAGGAGGCATCTCACTAAAAAAGATGCCAGATAAGCACATGAAAAGATGTCCAACATCATTAGCCTTCAGTGAACTGGAAATTAGAACCATGATGAGATAGCACAACACACTTATCATAACAGTTAAAATAAAAAAATAGTGACAACACCAAATGCTTGTGAGGATGCGGAGAAACTAGAACTCTCATTTATTGCTGGTGGGAATGCAGAATGGGCCAGCCTCTCTGGGAAACAGTTTGGCAATTTCTTAAAGAAAGTAAACATGCGAATTCCATATGATGCAGCAGTTGCACTTCTGGATTTTCATCCCAAAGAAATAGACTTACATTCACCCAAAAAACTGTAGGCAAGTGTTTCTGGAAGCTTTATTCTTAACAGCCTCAAACTGGAAACAATCCAGATGTCCTTCAACAAGTTGAAAGTTAAGCAGACTGGGATCCTTCCACATGGTGAAACACAGCTCATGTCAACGGAAAGGAACAGCCATTGATGCGGATGATACCTGATGAGTATGCAAAACAGGCATTCTCCTGAGCTTACACAGTGTACAGTTCCATTTATATAAAATCCCTTAAATGGCAAAATTATAGAAATGGAAAACAGATTAGTGTTTTCTAGGGGTTAGGAGGGGCAAGGTGGGAGAGAAGTGGACATGGCTGTAAAGGCCATGTGAGAGACCATTGTAGGGTGGGGATATTCTGTATCTTGACTCTATCAGTGTCAACAACCTGATACAGGTTTGGAAGATATTATCATTGGAGTAAACTGGATAAAGAATGTGATGTCTTTGTGTATCTCCTGACAGCTGCATGTGCACCTACAGGGATCTCAAAATTAAAAGTTTGATTTAAATCCCACTGGGGTACATGGTGTGGGTGTGGTTGAAGCAGTGCTGGCTGGGAGTTGACAGATGAGGAAACCAGCTCCAGGGTGATATCCACATGGTGGTTTATCATGCTATTCTGTCTGTTGTGTCTGTTTGGAATTTTCCATAATGAAAACTTAAAAAGTAAAGGAATGCTTTGTGTTGATGAACCTAGATGTGGACGTTGAACACTTTCCTCACCAGGCCTTCCCAGCCCAGCCCTCCTGGAAGGGCAGTGTGTAGAGCAGGGACTGTTCCTGTGACCCACAATGGGGAGGGCCCCTGCAGATGGTGGTGGCACCAATCTGTCTTTACCTGGTGAGGAGGCCCAGGAGGTTGAAGGATGAGTAGGGCTTGGGAGGGGTCAACTAGGTGAATGGACAGGGCAGTTGGGATGGATAAATACAAGGTGCAGGCCCTGTGGCCAAGGCTCTGCAGGCCAGGACAGCTGGAGGCCAGTGTCTGCCGGGCAGTGGAGGTGTGAGGTGAGGCCAAGGACAGGGCCAGCCCCCGCTGCTCTCTGCAGCCACAGAAGGTGGTGGTGTGCCACCCCAAGCAGAGCAAGGTCATTAAAAGCTTGAGATGGGGAGGCGGCTGCTCAGATCCCCATGCTCACACATCTCTAGCTGCTGTATTCGGAACAGCACGGGGGTGGATGGTTGGATAGCTCAGCCCAAAGTGGTTTCAGAACAGGGGGGAGGAGGTGGTGCATTTTTGGGACACATGGGGAGTGTCATCCGGTGGCCTCAGGAGAATGGTTTGGGGCTGGCTGAGTTGTCTGATTCTGTCACTGTTATTATTATGGTTTCCATCATGTGCTGGCTTCTTGGTAAGCAGTTAGGGTGACACTTACCTGCATAGATTCCTCCATATGTTTTATTACATCAAACTGAACTTGGTATCGGCTTAGTCAGCATAAATCCAGTATATCAGGCATAGCCAGCAGGACAGGTGTCAAACACAGCCAGACACCAGTTAAGGTGGAAGAGACAGATTTCAGTTGGTGCCATTGCTGTCAAGGAAGAGCTGGGCTCAGCTCCAGTGCAGTAGCGACAGCTGGGAGCTCAGCTGAAGATCAAGGTGACTGTACCTGGGGCAGATGGAACTCACTGGAAGGAGCAGCAAGGGCAGGGGTGTGCTGGCCAAACTGACCTGATGGGACTTTTGCTGGACGCAGTCCAAGGGCTTAGACATCAGGGTGGGGAGGAAGTGATCAGATGCAGGTGTGGAGGATGACTTTGCAGAATCCCACCTGAGACTGGGCCCTCCGATGACAATAGCCATTGGAGGCCAAGGCCATTGACACTGAAGTTCGGTGGAGAAGGGAGAATCTGTGGCAGGATGGCCTCCTCTTGCCCTGTCTAACTGGAGTACAACCCTGAGGGAGAATCAGAAGTGGAGAAGGTCCCAAGTGGGTCGGGCTTGAGTAGCCCCACAGGGTGCCAATGTGGCTGTACCTGTATCCATGGAGCTCTTTTATTTTTACTTTTTACCTTTTTAAAAATATTTAATTATTTATTTTATTTTTTATTAAGGTATCATTGATATACAATCTTATCCTAAGGTATCACATGAACAATATCATGGTTACTACATTCTCCCCTATTATCAAGTCCCCACCACATACCCCATTACAGTCACTGTCCATCAGCATAGTAAGATGTTGCAGAGTCACTACTTGTCTTCTCTGTGCTATACTGCCTTCCCCGTGATCTCCCCCTACATTATGTGTGCTAATCATAAAGCCCATTAATCCCCTTCTCCCTCCCTTCCCAACCACCCTCCCCAGTCCCTTTCCCTTTGGTAACCACTAGTCACTTCTTGGGTCCTGTGAGTCTGATGCTATTTGGTTCCTTCAGTTTTTGCTTTGTTCTTATGCTCCACAGTTGATGAGATCATATGGTACTTGTCTTTCTCTACCTGGCATATTTCACTGAGCATAATAGTCTCTAGCTCCATCTATGTAGTTGTGATAGGATTTGTTTTCTTCTTATGGCTGAATAATATTCCATTGTGTATATGAACCACATCTTTATCCATTCATCTACTGATGGACACTTAGGTTGCTTTCATTTCTTGACTATTGTAAATAGTGCTGTGATAAATACAGAGGTGCATATGTCTTTTTGAATCTGTGATCCTGTTTTCTTAGGGTAAATTCCTAGGAGAGGAATTCCTGGGTCAAATGGTATTTCTATTTTGAGTTTTTTGAGGAAGCTCCATACTGCTTTCCACAATGGTTGAACTAATTTACATTCCCACCAGCAGTGTAGGAGGGTTCCCCTTTCTCCACAGCCTCGCCAACATTTGTTGTTGCTTGTCTTTTGGATGTTGGCCATCCTAACTGGTGTGAGATGATGTCTCATTGTGGTTTTCATTCTCATTTCTCTGATGATTAGTGATGTGGATCATCTTTTCATGTGTCTGTTGGCCATCTGAATTTCTTCTTTGCCGAAGTGTCTGTTTAAATCCTCTGCCCATTTTTTAATCGGGTTACTTGCTTTTTGGTTGTTGAGGTGCATAAGCTCTTCATATATTTTGAATGTCAACCCTTTATCAGATATGTCATTTATGAATATATTCTCCCATATTGTAGGATGCCTTTTTGTTGCTACTGATGGTGTCCTTTGCTGTACAGAAGCTTTTTAGTTTGATATAGTCCCACTTGCTCATTTTTGCTTTTGTTTCCCTTGCCCGAGGAGATAATGTTCTTGAAAAAGTTGGTCATGTTTATATTCAAGAGAGTTTTGCTGATATTATCTCCTAAGATTTTTATGGTTTCATGACTTACATTCAGGTCTTTGATCCATTTTGAGTTTACTTTTGTGTATGGAGTTAGACAGTAATGCAGGTTCATTCTCATACATGTAGCTGTCCAGTTTTGCCAACACCAGCTGTTGAAGAGGCTGTCATTTCCCCATTGTATATCCATGGCTCCTTTATCATATATTAATTGGCCATATATGTGTGGGTTTATATCTGGGCTCTCTATTCTGTTCCACTGGTCTGTGGGTCTGTTCTTGCGCCAGTACTAAACTGTTTTGATTACTGTGGCTTTGTAGTAGAGCTTGAAGTTGGGAAGCGTAATACACCCCACTTTATTCTTCCTTCTCAGGATTGCTTTGGCTATTCGGGGTTTTTTGTGGTTCCATATGAATTTGAGAACTGTTTGTCCCAGTTTGTTGAAGAATGCTATTGGTATTTTGATAGGGATTGCATTGAATCTGTAGATTGCTTTAGGCAGGATGGCCATTTTGATTCTTCCTACCCAAGAGCATGGGATGTATTTTCATTTATTAGTGTCTTCTTTAATTTCTCTCATGAGTGTCTTGTAGTTTTCGGGGTATAGTATTTCACTTCCTTGATTAGGTTTATTCCTAGGTATTTTATTCTCTTTTTTGGTGCAATTGTGAATGGAATTGTTTTCCTGATTTCTCTTTCTGCTAGTTCATTGTTAGTGTATAGGAAAGCAACAGATTTCTGTGTATTAATTTTATATCCTGCAACTTTGCTGAATTCAGATATTAGTTCTAGTAGTTTTGGGGTGGATTCTTTAGGGTTTTTTATGTACAATATCATGTCATCTGCATACAGTGACAGTTTAGCTTCTTCCTTACCAATCTGGATACCTTTTATTTCTTTGTGTTGTCTGATTGCCGTGGCAGCTTGCACTTTCATCCTTAACAGA
Organism: Manis javanica; assembly: GCF_040802235.1. Classification (NCBI taxonomy): domain Eukaryota; kingdom Metazoa; phylum Chordata; class Mammalia; order Pholidota; family Manidae; genus Manis; species Manis javanica. The sequence goes on along the minus strand of NC_133161.1, from coordinate 98,775,948 downwards.
TTTTTTTCACTTGAGGTAAAATTCACACAACATAAAATTTAAAGTGAACAGTCAAATACATTCACATCAGTCCGCCCCCTTTATCTGGTTCCAGAATGCTGTCTTCACATGCTGGTGTTGCAGATGGGACTTCCAGTACTATGTTGAACCGTGGAGCTCTTTTAAATTGCAGCCCCCACTCCAGGAAAGTGAGGGATATATAAATATTTACCCTACCTTCACCTTCAATAATAAATATGAATCCAAATACTTTGAAATTCTCCCAGTGTTGTAACTGGATGAAGTGGTGGAAACTGAGGGATTGCAGACACAGGGGAGTGGACGGTGGGGTGACAGAGCAGCAGGGGGGATACCTGGCACCCTGTGCTGCACACAGGCTGAGGGTTCTGTCTGACGCAATCCACAGGCTTCATGAGGACAGAGACACCCACAGGTGTTACCTACCTGGGACCCTCATGCCTAAGCCAAGGATGGTGGCCCTCAGGCTGATCTGTCAGTTAAATGCCTTCCTGATGTGCCTACTTTATGCCCTGGGGACACATGCAGGTGGGGACACCATCCTTAGACTTCTCAGAAACTCCACATATGAGGCTGCACTACTGTGATTTATAAGAAATACTATTTGGTCTTTGCCCTCATTTCTGTCACAGAGCCCCTGAAACCCTTGGAATCCCTAAGATGAGAGTTATGAAGAGGCGACCTTTGGAGCACCTGAGGGTGGGGCTGGTTGCTAGGGAACCAATCACATGATTAGAGGGTTGAACTTTCAGTCCAACCCTGACCACCAGGGAGGGGAGGGGCTGGAGGCTGAATCAATTGCCAGTGGCCAGTGAGTTATCCATCATGTGTGTGTAGTGAAGCCAGTGAGTTATCCATCATGTGTGTGTAGTGAAGCTCCATAGAAAACAAAGGGACAGGTCTCAGAGTGCTTCCGTGTTGGAGATCTGGGAGAGATTTGGGAAGAGTGGTGCCTGGAGAGGGCAGGGCAGCTCCACCCCTCCCCCCACCTGGCCCTCTGCATCTCCTCAGTCTGGCTGTTCCTGAGTTATGTCCTTTATAATAAACCAGTGACCTAATGAGTAAACTGTTTCTCTGAGTCCTGTGCTCTGCTCTAGCTGATCAATGGAACCCGAGGAAGGGCTGCAGGAATATCTCATTTATAGGTTGGTCAGTCAAGTCCAGGTAACATCCTAGAGTTGTGTTTAGCATCTGAAGTGTGTAGGGGGACGTGGAGGGGTGTCTCGTGGGAGCAGCCCTCAAACTGTGGGCTCTGACAATGTCTCCAGGCAAATCATGTCAGAATTGAGCTGAATTGTAGGACGCCTGGCTTGTTGGTGTAGGGACCCCCTCTCTGCCAGCACACACACACACACACATTGGAATTAGGTACAAAACCTTTAGAGGCTCAGAAGGAAATGTGCTTCTTGAAAACAAAATCGTTTGCAAGAGTTTGAGTAAAGGGGCATTTTCATCTCAATCCTCATGTAGGCAAGAGAGAAAATTGTGAACAAGATGTAGCTTATCCTGCCATTGTTATGTCGTATGTAACCTTGATATTTTTTAAATAAGTGGGAAGAGAACATCAGGAAACCTTACATTTCTGATATAGCTCAGCTTGCACTTTCATCCTTAACAGATTTTTTTTCACTTGAGGTAAAATTCACGCAACATAAATTTTAAAGTGAACAGTCAAATACTTTCACATCAGTCCATCCCCTTTATCTGGTTCCAGAATGCTGTCTTCACGTGCTAGTGTTGCAGATGGGACTCGGGGGACATTTGGGGAGGGAGTTGGCTGCAGTGTAAATGAGCAGTCCTGTGAGCTGACTGGTCGCAGCCTCTCCTCAGGGGCCTGCATCCAAGCTGAGAGTGGGTGGCACTGGGCACCAGGACGCGGGACCACACGAGAGCTCTGACCCAGGGGGCCAAGGTGTCCTGAGGCTGGCAGAAGGGGCACGTGGGGTGGGGGACTCAGCCCCAGCCTGGGGGGTGCCCAGGGGCTGTTTAGGCTGTTGTGCCCCTCAGAGTTGGTCTGAAAGGGCAGAAATGCCAGAGGGGGGAGGGACAGGAGTATCAGGGCTGACATGTTGAGAGGAGAGAGCTTACTCTGAGGCAGTGTTTTACTTTTGTTTAAAAAAAAAGTTGTAGTTCTTCAAAGCTTGACGAGTTGCAAAATGCTTCTACCAGGCCTCCCCTTTCGTGCCTGTACCAGACTCATTTTTCTTTTGAAGTTTTATGAACGTTTAATGAGAATGTTTATAATAGAAATAAGAGCATGTACTGAATGTGAGCATGTGTGACATTTATAGATGTCCACGAGTCCTTTGAATTTTGCAGACCCTACAAGGCAAGTACACACATATATGTGTTTATAATGTGTCTGTTGCTTAGGCACATATGCACAGGACTATCCTGGTCTGCATGCATAAGTGACATATACTTTGCACCCCAACTTGTGCAAAAGAATGCGTGCTGGTGAGTGGTCACCCCAGAGAACTGCATTGTACCCAGCAGTCCCATATTAACAAAATGGTAAAAGAAACGTTGCTGGCTTCCAGAGATTTAAACATCCCTGGAGGGCGGGTGCTGGCCAGCACTCAGTTGGCAGTTTGCCGAGATGAAAGCATTCATTCACTTGAGTGGTATGCAGCTCAGAAAACACAAGATGTTGGCATTCTGTGCTGACACCTCATCCACAGAACTGGCGGGCTTGGAAGTGTCCCCATGTGAGCCCACCATTTCCCAGCATGATGAATGCTGGTCTTTGTTGGCTCACCCTGGGTTTAGAGAAATCTTAGTTTTTTCTAAATTTATTTAAATTGAATCATTTCATCCCCCTCTAGGTTGGGGGGACTGTTCTAGAAGTTACTCTGATGTGCTACGAGCCAGGGTTTGGTGTTGGAGCCAGCCCTGGGCTTGGTGGCAGGCATGGGGTGGAGCGTGGGGTGGGGGAGTCTCAGAGCTGCCACCATATACATCTTGCACATGTGATAGGACCTCCTCAGATATCTTCTAAACCTAAGCAAAAATAATAACAGCTGTCCTATGCGTGCTGAGGGACAGTGTCGGAGAAGTGGAGGAAGATTTTAGCTTGTGTATGTGGTAACATACCACAGATTTGCCATGAAAGAAGAGTTTCCAATTCCGAATGCACTTACTCATGAAAGCGTTTCTAAAGTCCTGTCCATTTTCAAAGTTGTGCTGTCCTGGGACTGCAGAAGTTGGGCCCGTCTTGACCCTGATGAGAGTCATAGGCCAGCTTCCTCCCATGGCGGCACGTGGCAGAGTCCTTGCCTCTCTGGCCTGGGCAGGAAGGAATGCTGTGGCTGGGCCAGCGCCCTAGAACAGGAGAGACCTGACAGGAGGAAATGTGCAGCCAGCAGTAAACCCAGAGCCTTGTCCTTGGAGGCGCTGACCTAGGGCCTCTTGCCATTGTTACCTTCCTTACAGAGGCCCCCGCATCCCAAAGATTAGGGATTGCGTGAGGGGAAAGGGTCAGACCTTGAGCCACTGAGGCGAGTGAAGATGTAAACATGCGCCTGCCTCCCTCCCCCTGTTACGGGCCGTGGCCCACCCCGTCAGAGCCTTTGTGGGGTTCACAATAGAACCTGGTACCTCCCAGATTTCGGTCCCAGCCAAACACCCCACTTAGGTAAAGAGACACAGTCTGGTTTAAATCCTATCATGTTTTAGCGTGTCATACACACATGGTCTAGCATGCTGGAGTGCGCCAAGTGTATTCATGGTCATGCCTAGATGGAGGCGTTCTCTACTTTTTGGGCACTTATTACATGCTGTGCACTTACACACGTGCATATGTAGACAAAGAGCAACTTTACAAAATGCCAAAACCAGAGAAATGAGAATTCCAGTGTGGAGAAAATGAAAAGCCTTCCCAACACTTCAGGGTACAGCTCAGTGTGGCTTTGTGGGGTGAGCTGTGTGCACCCTCAGGTCTTGGTCCGAAACCAGGCCAGATGGACAGTGTGACAGGCCACTGGGGTTTGATTTCTGAGGGGCGTGAGGTTGGGTTCCTGGGAAGTCCCAGTGTAACTGAGGACGTGGGTTCGCTATTGTTTGTTTGTAATCCCTTCTCTGCAAAAGCAGCCCAGAGCAGAGCCTCCCTGCAGTGCAGGCAGTCAGGTGCTCTCTGGGAAAGCAGGACAGGGTGTCAGACCGTGAAGAAGCTGAGTTTATTCTCCTTCATTCATGTCTCAACCGCAATAAAGAATTGAAAGGCAGAGACACGATAGTGAAGCAAAGCGAAAGTTTTATTTGAATACCCTCCAAGGGAGGAGTGAGCCGGAGTCAGGGTAGACAAAGGCCCTGAATTTTTAGAGAGGGCCTATTTATCACAGCCTAGCCAGGAGGCATTTCTTTGACAGGGTGAGGTAATTTGATTGACAGCTCTAGTTATACACCCATTTTCCTCTTGACTTACATGTCTATTTCCAAAATGCACACAGAAAAGCCCATGGGAGTGAGTGGAGGATCACAGCCCTTGCTGAAGACACATTCGGGGTCACTGGTGGCCTCCTTCCTGTGGCGCTGACCCATCACCAGTTTTCAGGAGTCACCCCCTTTCCCTGAGGCAGCCTCCATATAAGACGTCTGACACTCTCTGCTATGTCAAGTCCAAGATCCTAAGAAGAGATGTCCTGCAGACACCTAGATTGTGGGGTAGAGAACAGTCTTGGATTCACTTCACTGAGTGGATACCAGGCAGGGTGGGGCGCTGTGAGGGGACACAAAAGCCCTTAAGGACCCTTCAGGCCAGGGGGCATATTGGGCCCAGGCACTGCAAAGAGTGGGCCAGGCACTGCAAAGAGTGGGCCAGACAGAATTATGCCTTGGGAGGGTGCAGGCCCCTCTGGAGGCACAAGGAGGCAGGTGAAAGGGAGGCTGCATGCCAGCCACGTGCCCTTTCCAGACACCTAGGCCACCTGTGTGGTGTCCTTGGTCCCCACCCCCGTTCCCTGCCCTCTCATATTCCCCAGCCAGCCAAATCTTTCTGAATCCTCTTCCTCTCTTCCCCATTTCCTCTGTTCTCACCCACCTCCCTGGCTTTTTCCCTCTGCAGTCTGGCTGGCACAGCCAGCCCAGTCCTCCCCCAGCGCAGCAGTTTCTCACAGCCACACATCCCCCTGGGCACTGGTTGTGTTTGGCCTGTTGACTCCCACCTGCACTTGAATATGTTCTTGGGGGCGAGATGGGCCTGTAGAGGTCAGGGGCTGGATCGGGTCTATGGTCAGTCTCCCTCTCTTAGCCCTGGAACTCTTCGTTTTGGTCATCGTGAAGCTGTAGGCATCTGGCATAGAGAAGGTTCTGGATAAATATTCATTTTTTCTAATAAGTTAGTAAGTGAATGAGCAGGAGAGAGAAGCCTTTTACTGAGGGAAGGGCTTGGTTCCAGCTGAAGGAGGGGAGGGAGGCAAAGGGCCGCCGGCGCCTGCCAGGGAAGGTCCGTGTTGCCCACATTGTCTGCTTGTGACCCTGACTCCACTAAGCTGATGTGGATGACCTTCCAGGCGCCCTGTGAGGTGTCAGCCGGCAGGTACCCTGGTGACCCAGATCCAAGCTGCTAAAGGTCATAGCAGTTTCAAGGGACAAGTTTCTAACTTTTTATCAGCAGAATTGCTGCTGCTTGGAGCGCATCCTTGAAATTCATGGCCTCAGCTCAGCTCCTGTTGCTCTGGCCCAGCAGAGAGGGAGAGGCAAGCAGATGGTCTCCAGAAGGCTCACTGGCATGCACAGGGTCCCACCCACTGTTGCCCTGGTCAGGGAACAGTTGGACATAGCAACACAGAGGCAGAGTTTCCGAAAGCAGGGGCTACCCCAGACCCATCAGGACCATGGCGTCCAATGGGCACCAAGGGAGGACCTGTGCTGAGCCCTTCCTGGGCCTAGCAGTGTGGCCGTCGCCTTCCTCTCTGCTCAGGGAGTGATGGGCTGTGGAAAGGCCCATCCATTTGCCACTGGCTGGGCCTGCTCTGAGCCACGGTCAGGCATTTCTGACAGATGCTTTGCAGGAGCTGCTACCCTTCAAGCACATAAACAACCAGGAAGAAGTGCCTTCTCAGACCTCTGCGCAGAGGGGCCTGGAGAGCTTCCTGGCCCCTAACGTGAAGCAGTGGCCCAAGGGTTCTGGGCATGCCTGTCTCCCCTGGTGAGCTAGGGGCATGTAACTTTGAGCTTTCACCAGGTTGATGAGCAGGTCAGAGGGTCCTGCTGGTGCTGGGCAGGGGGCAGCTCAGTTCGGTGTAGCTGGCAGCATTTCTGGAAGCCTGCATGTGTGTGCTCCTGGCCCCACTGTGGTGCGCTGAAAGCCGTCTGCGCTAAGAGGAAGAAAGGAGCATCACAGGAGGGACACAGGACCTTCTCTTCAGGGCAGACTTCAGGGGAGATGGCATCAACCATAGGATCTGGTGACCTGTGAGGTAGCAGAAGGGAGGAGTGCCCACTCTGTGCTGTGTGTGGTGGGTGTCAGCTTCATGCACATCTGCCCTTGAGAGCTTCAGTCTCTGAGGCTGCAACCACAGAGCCCCTGTCCTCTGCTGCATGGACTTGTTACAGTCAGACTTCAGGCCACAGGGCATGGAGCACATACCTCCACCTGACTCAGGGGTAGTGTGCCAGGTCCTGTAAAAATGCAGGATCATTTGAAGTGGGTTTTCAAGAGTGTGTAGTTCTTCATCAGTTGGCATGGGGGTTGGGGAGGGCTTGGCCTCCTAGAGGGACAGCCATCAGTAGAGAAGAGAGAAGAAAGAGGCAGTGTTTTGAGACCTGCCAGCGCCTGTTGGAGGAGTAGGCTGCCAGCCAGGTGGAGTAGGCTGAGTTGGAAAGAGACTCTGCAAATGGAATCTGGGCACACACTGGTGTCCACTGTGGTCAGGAAGAAAACCTGCAGGGATGGAGCAGGAGGAAGTCCCTGTTGACTTGGGCAGGGATGGAGGGAAGGCTCTTGGGGCCAGTGTGGGGGACCGGGACCAGATTGGAGGGGAGCCCCTGTGTGGGGTGGGGGAGGGAAGCGGGTTTGTGCATGGGAGTAGAGAGCTGACCAGGGAGCCCTGTGGTGCTTGGAGGCTTCTCTGCTGTGAGCCTGGGATGGGGACCACGGAACTGGGGTCTGCTTTGGGGCAGGCCCAGGAAGAGCAGGCCTCCACCTCTCTGGGGGTCTTCTCCCAGGGGTCACTGGGCCCATTCGTGCGCGCTTCTTCTCCCTTGGGTGACGCTGGCCCTGGGATAAACGGAGCAGTGGAAGGTTTCAGCTGGGAATTTGCGAGAGATCAAAAGGAGGGAAGAGAAAAAAATGGGAGAAGTAATGGAAAGGCAGCAAACCGCGCGGGGAGCGAGGCGAGGCCACTGCGGTCCGTCCGGAGGCACAGACTGGGCAGGCCGCCCGCCACAGCCCGGCCGACCGGCAGCCCCGAGAATTCCTTCCTCGGACGAGCTCTCCCTGCGGCTCTGAATGGGCCTCTTCGGAGGTGGCCGCCCCCGCCCCGCCCCGGCCCCCCCGGGACGCCGGAACCCGGAGTCGCCCTGCCCCGGGGGTGGGGGGCCGCGCTCACACACTGGGCCGCAGGGGACAGCCCGCGGAGAGCCTGCCGCCCAGCCCGCCGCCTCCCCCGCCCTTCCAGGGACTGCACAGCGCCCCGTGGCGCCCAGGTAAGCGGCCCTCCCGTCCCCGTCCGGCCGCAGCCTCGGCCGCTGAGACCGGAGCCCCGCCGTGGGGGCGGGGGCCGGGCGCAGACCCGGGGGCAGCAGCGGCCGTGGCGGAGGGTGGCTCTGTACCGCGTCCCCGTCACTTGGCGACGGCCCTCAGACCCTACGGCCCGGGACGGAACGCCGCAGCCCCGCGGGAGGGCCCCTCCTCCCGGTAGAGGGCCCGGCTTTGTCTTCGCCGAGCCTCCCTGCAGCGGCGGGCGGGCGAAGCCGGCCTCCCAGCCGTGCGGCTCCGGGGCCGCTGCCTCCCAGCGCAGCACATTCTTCCGCTCAAGCCGAGAGTGCCCGCCCCGTCCCGGGGCTGTGTGGTCTGCACCCACCGGCGGCCCCCGGGGCTCCCGCGCGGCCTCCTAGGACAGGCAGTGGTTGGATTTTTCTGTTTTGTTTTTAACTAAATGCTAAAAGCAAGTGGGAGGAGGAAGGTCAGGGTCCCTAAGGGGGCGCCTTGCCTACGGCGGGAGCACGGAGCCTTCCTGAACAAGCCCGTGGCTTGAGACAGGACGCGCGGCCCTGCGGTAACCTGCTCACGGCTCGTCGCCCGAGCTTGGGACAGATGAGTGTCTGGGACCCCCAGCCGGTATCTCCGGGGTGAGCGGCGGCGTGGGTCTGGCTCCGAGGGTGCATGTCCGCCTGGGCGTGCGTGCCAGCGGATCTGCTGGTGTCGGCTTTCTGCTTACTCTGGGCTAACACGGTGCTTTAGCTGGGAAGATCTGGAAGAGGAAGATCCAAACGCTTTGTAGCGGAAAGCCTGTGCCATCACCGGAAGGACAAGCCCCTCCGTCTGTTCACCCAGCCTCTTCCAGCCTGAGGGTCTCGCGTGCTTTCCCCCTCTGCAGGGTGCGGGGTTCTCTGCCACTGAACGGAAGATAGCTTCTGCTCCACTGTTCCTGTCCTTTTCATGCAGTTTATACACAACAGTAATTTCCCACGAACTCCCTATGTCTATTGATATATTAGAAATTGTCTGGTTAGGATGATAATATTTTTCAAACTCCAATAGTGAGACTAGAGTGTTTTGATCCACTTATACCAGGAGAGAGCGATTGTCTCCCTCCACTGGCTGGTTGGGATCCCTGAGTGGTGGTCCCCAGCTGTGGGCACCTGTGCCTCCCCAACATGTGGACAGCTGAACAGCAGGTTCCTTGTCCCCTCTGAGACTAGACAGCCTTATGTTGTATTGAGGGGAAGGAGGCAGCTAGCTCCTTGAGGGCAGGGTGGTTATTACACTGAAGCACAAACTTTGCTTGGATCTCCCTGATGGGAGGCAGGGGTGTCTTGTGAAAAGCACATGGCTTTTCAGGTCAGAGATGAGGTGGCCTTCTTTGAACATGTTTCTTAACTTCATCAGTCAGAATCTGTTTTTTCATCTGGGAGATAGGGATACATTTGCACAAGGAAACCCTTTTTATGAGGATTAGGTCAGGTAATGCCTACTGTGGTTAGCACAGTGTCCGGCAGACAGCAGGCGCTCAGCAAAACACAGCTATTCTGATTTCCATTGTTCCCTTTATAAAGAAATTTGGTGTGTATGATATAACCAGGATTTTGAAACATTTTTGAGACATCTGTGTTTTAAAAGCCTGCAGCATGGGCATCATTGCTCTGGAAGCAGGATGGAAGTTGGCCATGGGTGGAGCTTGGGCTGGGTGATCGTGGAAGTTCTAGGAAGCAGTTTATGTATTAAGGACTGTTTATCCACAGCAGGCCTGGCTTTTCCCTCTCCTGCCCTTTAGTCCCTGTCCTTGTCCTGGGCTCCTGTTCCGCTTCTTCCCATACTCTAAAAAACCAGTAAATCACATCTTACAGCATAAAGCCACCCAGCCGAGTTTGAATCTGGTCAGGGTGGTGGGGAGGCAGTCTTGGTGGTGGCGGGGCTGAAGGACGTTAAGTGGCTTGTGAAACTTGGTCCTGCAGCCATCAGATGGCCCATCTGGGACTGGCTCTGCGTCCCTTGTCTGTTGGGAATTTCTCCCTGCCCACTGTGCCAAAAGCCCACCTGAGGCAGCCTGCACTCCAGGAGTCCTGCCGTGATGCAGAGGCACCTGAGTCTCAGTTTGCAGTCAGGGCTGGAGGTCCAGGACGCCCCTTTTCAGACCACTCAGTCCCACCTTCTTCTTGCTGGGATATAAGTTAACAAACACTGGATTGAGAAACCAAAGAACTGGCTCAGCTTCCAGTTCTGCCACCAAATAACAAGGTGACTTCTGGCCTGAATGGCACTGTGTCTCACATTTCATAGGTAACTAGCCTCAGGGAGAGCAGGCGGAGGGTCAGAGGAAAAGGTGGGTGGGTACCAGGTAGACTAGGCAAATGAAAGTGATGTGGGATTTTATAAACTCAGAGTGAGAGAGATCAGGGTTAGAACAGGGTGAGGACAGCTGGGCAGAGGACCCAGGAATGACAGCTCTCATTGCTGGGTGATGACCAGTGCAGATAGAGAAGCTTCTAGAATGGAGCCCCTTAACAGCAATGAGAGAATGAGAAAGAAAAGGTCACCCAACAGCAAGATTTGGTCCTGAAAGATGTGAGTCTTGGGGTTCCCTGCCATCCCTGCTGGAATGGGAAGACCATGGTTCACACAGCCAGACACCCCTGGTACTCAGCGGGCTCTGCAGAGGGCACACAGCTGTCCCCATGGCTCTGCCGCCTGCTAACTTTCTGTCATTAGCAAGGTCTTGGTCCCCTTTGTGGCAAATGTACACTTTCCTGGGGAAAATCAAGTCAGAAATAGGGTGGAAAGTAAAGGAAAGTTGGAGTAATAAGCTTCTTGCAGACTGTGTGAAATGACATTTTTTCTTTTTGTTAACATGGAAACTTAAAAATTTATTAAGAGACAACTAAAAAGCAGAGAAATTCCATGTTACTGCATGGGAAGAAAATAACGTCAAGATGTTGAATCTTCCCAACTTCCTTTACGTATTTAATACTGTTGCAGTCAAACTACCGTCAGATATTTTTCCATGAAACTTGATAAACTGATTTAAAAATTCTTGCAGTGAAGGGTCTGGAATAGCCAGGATACCACTCTAAGATAGGAGGACTTGCCACGAGGCCAGAGAATTAAGCCAGCATGAACTGGGACAGAGATAAATTGATCAATAAGGAGATGAAGGTGCAGAACATACCTGCACATGATTAGAATTGTGGGGCAAGAAAAGTGGGTGTGATCAGCAGGGGAAAGAGGGGCTGCTCCATAGACAGAGCTGCTCCATAGACAGACATGTGCAAAATGTCATCTTCATCTGCAAATGTCTTATGTTCTCTTCATTCCTGAAGGATATTTTGCTGCATGTAGAATTTGCAGCTGACAGTTCTTCTCTTTCTATGTAGTTGGGAAATCTGGTGTCGCTTCTTTTTGGCCTCTTTGGTTTCAGATGAAAAGTCTGCTGTCACTCAAATTGCTCTCCCCTCTACATAATTTGTTTTTTCTCTCAAGCTGCTTTTAAGATCTGTTTTTGTGTATAACTTTCAGAAGCTTAATCACAATGTGTGGATTTTTCTTGTTGTTTATCACTTTTGGTTTTTACTTAATTTCTTGAATCCAAAGTTTGTGTCCTTTGCCAAATTTAGGGAGTTTTGGGACATTATTTCTTTGACTTTCCTTCCATCCCCACTGTCCTCCTCTGCTGCTGGACTCCAGTCACACAAATATTGGATCTTTTGTTGTTTTTCCACAGGTCCCTGAGCTCCTGCTTATGTTATTTTCAGTTGGCTTTGTCTCTGCTGTTCACATGGGGTAAATGCTCTTAGCTCTGTCCTCAAGTTCACTGATCTCCTGTCATTTCCTCTGCTTCTGACCCCATCCAGTGAGCTTCTCACTTCTCTTATTGTATTTTTAAATTCTATAATTTCTTCTTTTTTAGGTGACTTTTATTTCCCTGCTGAGGTTTTCTGTCTTTATTTGTTTCAAGAGAATTCATGATTGTTTGTTGAAGCATTGCTCTGACGCTGCTTTAAGATCCTTGCCAGATAATGTAAACAATCTGATTCATTTGGTATTTTCAGTTATTCGTCCAAGTGACCACTTGCATCTGAGTGATTTTCCTGGTTCTGGAATGAAGAGTGGGCTCTAAATTTTGCTCTGGACTTTTCCTGATATTATGTTATGAGGCTCTGACTTTTATTTATTCTGGTCTTCATTTTTTCTCCTACCAAGGTGTAGTTTGAAGGCCACATGAATGTTTATGTTCACCTTCCCACCAGCCATGCCTATAGGCGAGGAGAAAGCATGGTGCCAGCTTGCTCTGACTTGCACCCCTGTGTTCAGTCTTTAGGCTGAGTGGGGTGGGGGCCAGCTCACCCCTGGGACCCGCTGACACCTCCCCAGTGGGAATATCCTAAGGGCTACTTCCATCTGTAAGGTGGTGATGGGTGACAGGTCAGCTTTCCACTTGGCACCTGCAGTGAAGGTGGGGTGGGGGGGGTGAAGTGGGGTTCCCATTGGTGTTTGGTTGGAATAGGACAGGTATTGCCAGAAAGGTATTCTGCCTATAGGCCACTCTTTTGTTTGGCTAGGGTTGGTCCTTTGGCTAGATAAGCAGGCTTTTCCTGGAGTGGATTTTGTCTGGGCCTGTTGATGGTTCCAGGATCTGTGAGTGGCTGTGAGGAAGTGCAATGTCCTTCTTCGCTTCCCAGGATTCCCAGGCAGCCGCATCCCTTTCCATCTGTTGGAGTCCTGCGTGCTTGTGGTCATGTGCATCCAGGGTGTGGTTGTACGAGTGAGGACCTGGGAGGCATGGCACTATGCCATGTTGGCTGGAACCACAAGTTGCCAGCCTGTTTTTAGCATTGCTAATTTAGTAAACATTCACTGCACAAACTAACTGTGTGCTGAGAAACTGTGGAAACCAAGGTGAAGTGGGGACTTTGCCAGCTGGCTGGAGAAGTAACCCACAGACACCAAAAGGTGCAGTAAGGGCACAGTAGATAAATCACAAAGTTGATGAGGAAGAGGACTTAGTGGAGAGCCTTCCATAGTCAACCCTTGTGCAGAGTGCGAAGCCTTTAGCTTGGGATGGTGTCCTTTTTCCAGGGCGGCTGGGGTTGAGGTGGGACATGGGCAGAGTTCTATAATAAAAATGCTGAAAACAAAAGAGTATCTATTGCTACCTTACCACTGAAGAATTTGCTAAGAGGCAGAAGGGAAGGTGCATTCCTAAGGCCATAGCTCCAGAAGGAAAACAGACATTTCTGGAAGACAGTCTTACTTTTCATCTCCTGGGTAAAGACAGGAGTGGTGCCTGATGGTCATCTTGTGGGCGACCATAGGGTGGAAACCCCTTGATGACCAGCTCTCCGGAGCATGCCTCACCAGTTGGCTTATGTGGGCAGGGGTGCATCAGCTCACACAGCCCCAAGGTTAGGGGCAGCACTGATCAGCTCTGGCCATGCCTTGGAGACCCGGTCCTTGGTCCCCGTCTCTTGGCTCTGCGTTCTCTGGGAGAGTTCTGCTCAGAGACGGGTTTTGTCCTTGAGGGGGCATGCCGTGCCGGCTCAGGGCACCCTGGGAATGAGAGTGGTTCTCTGGCATTCAGTCCAGGTATGTGGATTATCAGAAATGTGGCTCTGAGAACAGGGTCTTGGGGAATAGAAAGATGAAGCCACATGAAGCTATGGCCCCACCTAGACCAGCTACAGGCCGGATTGTGCAGAGCTGTGGTCAGGCTGAGGACAAGGTGCCCACCACAGGGCAGGCGCTCAACAGGCTGTCCCCCCTGCCAGCCCACCGAGGCAGTGATGTATCTGTGATGCCTCGGTGATTGGAAGCAGCCTCACCTCTGAGGAGGCCACATGCGGCCACAGTGAGGGGTACTACTGGTCACTGCACAGTTTACAGACTGCAGAAGGGCCTCTAGGGAGGGGACTGTGGATCTGATGGGAACACAGTCACCAGAAAGGGGATTTACTTACTGTATGTCTCCTCCATCCTTCAGCCTAAACCTCACCACCTACATAGGACACCCAGTTTTATGTCTCTCATGTCCAGACTTTAACTAACTATTTTATATTCTTCTCTATCTTCTTTCAGTCATAATGCTCCATTCCTGGTGTGCGTGGCTTATTTATCATTTCCCACTTTATTTTTGCCTGTTTCAATCTCAGTCCCCAGAGTTTCCCAGGAGGGCTCCATCTTGCCTCTCACAGCCTGTCAGCCCCGTTCATGGTGGCCATGTGACATCCGGCTGAGACCTTGCCTGCTGGCGCTGAGTGACTGTCTGGTTCTTGCTCCTGGCGCCCTTCTCGATGTCTTCATTTCTCGTCTGTAACACTGTAGTGGTCCCTCCCAGGGGAGCAGACAGAGTCATCCCAGGCTTCTTTCTTCCTGACTCTGGATACAGTGTGGGCACAAAGGCAGCCTCTTCAGCACGAGGTTGCCCACTGTGAACTGCTGCTTAGAAAGATGCCTGGGCTCTTTAGCTGAGGAGTCATCCTCCACTGTGAATTCTGATTTGCTGGTCTTTTTGGAAGAAGGAAATGCATTGTAAAACCAGGTCGGCTGAGTCAATTTTGGGGGAAAAATCTTTGATCCTCAGACTGTTTCCTCTTCCCCCCGACAGAGTAAAATTATCTCTTTAGTTCAGGTCCTCTGGGACAGAGGAATCCTGGGAGGGGGAACAAGGAGCAAGCATTTCAAGGATTGCCTGGTTCTGTCTCCGGATGGCCACTTGACATGAGACCATGCCTCTTGCAGAGTGAACCATTTGCTGCAGAATCTGTAGGGTGCTATCAATTAAATAGAATGTCAGTTGTGTTTGGAGCAGTTTTAATGCTTTCAAAGCTTTGCTTGAAGCCCCAGCCAAGTGCCGACTCACTGGGGGTGTCCCAGCAGCCCTGGGGGTCTCTGTATGGTCAGGGCAGGCCCTCTAATGGGGCCTTAGCCTGTGAGCAGGCTCCCAGCCCTGTGCTCCTCCTGGCATCTGTCCCAGCCTTGTCAGAACTGCCTCCCTTCAAGGCTTGGAAGGAATGATTGGGAGTGGCCTGTGGTCTCCTCAGAGCCATGCTCCGCTCCCCATGCCTGTTTGCATTTCTTGTTTCTTGTCATAGATCATGGTAGGTGCTTTTCATGTCCTGCTCAGTCAATCCTCCTGATGATCCTGGGGTAGATACAGCTTTTATTATCCTACTGTTTACAGAGAGATTCCATTGCCGCAAATCACACCCCCAGTGCCAGGGCCGAATTGTACCCCTCACGAAAAGTTATGTTGAAGCCATAGCCCCCAGGACCTTAGAAAATGACTGTGATTGGCAATAGGGTTTTTGCAGACATGATTAAGGTAAAACAAGGTTATAGGGTGGCCCTAATCCCATGTGACTGGCATTCTGATAAGAAGAGGAGATGAGGACACAGATACACAGAGGGACAGCCACATGAGGGCACGGCACCTATACACCTAGGAGAGGCCTCGGGAGGACCTTCTCTGCCACACCAAGACCTCGGACACTCAGCCCCAGGACTGGGAGGGATAATAGGTATGCATATAAGCTGCCTAGGTGTGGTACTTTGTTACAGCAGCTCCAGCTGACCCATACTCCAGTGTGTGGGAACCAGGATTCTGACCCAGGGAGGCTGGTGCAGGGAAAGGAGCAGGGCTTTGCTACAGAGCCATGGCCAGGATCCCAGGCACTGAGGTGGAGCCCCGCTGCAGTGGGCAGGCCACTGGAGCACCCTTCCAGCCCACATGTGCAAAGGCCCTGAAGCTTCCGTGGCATGTGTCCTTCGTAGCAGCATACCCTGACAGGTTCTTTTGGGGCTAGGCAAGCCTGTTAAGTACCACGCAGGTAGTAATTACTCATAATATATTGACAATTTATGTAGGGGGAGATGTCTGGTCTGCTCACATCATGAAAATTCAGCTTCAAATACTTGGCAAGGGCAAAGAGCCTCATCATGTTCCCCAGGAGGTGTAATGAGGCTGAGATTCGAGTGCATATCTAACAAGGGATTTGTGATATGCTTAAGTTCTCAGGGTGGTTGAGAAGTACTCGGTGAAGATGCGGCCTGGCTGTGGCCCTGGTTTTAGAATCTCAGCAGGGATCATCCCTCAGGAACAGACTTCTGGTTTCTGGAGTTAGGGGATACCTGACACTGGCCGCCAAGGGCCGCAGTCACTCTGTGGGCTGGGCACAGTGGGTGCAGCCCCAAGCACACCAGAGGTTCTTAGAGGTGAGGCCCTGCAAGGATGTCAGGTCCACGTCCACTAACCTCCCACAGGAAATGGGGTTTTCCAGGCATAGTGGGCAGTGTCCGAGATTAGAGGCAAGCTTTGCACCCCAGCCCGCGGTTTGGACCTGACTTTAAGTCTCTGCGGTGCAGTCGTGCTAGCGGAGAGCCCTCATCTGGATTACAGACTCTGCAGGTTCTCCCATCAGCGCTCTTCACTGGGAAAACATCTTTCTTAAAGGCCCGCAGCAAAGTCCAGCATGAATCCCAGGTCCTGTTTCTGAAGGAAAGCCAGATGCTGGGAATTCTGCCATAGGGAAGATGGTGCCGAGGCGGCTGTCCTGTGGACCAGCCCGCTTATAGGACTAGACTTACTATTTCTGGAACCCAGACTTGTAACCAGAGTCAGGGACTCAGCATTGCCATGACACAGGCCTGGCACCTGGCAGAGGCTGTGCTCCTGCCATAGCTCACCTGGGTCAATCTTGGGGTTCCTGCTATGTGGCTCTGCTCACTGCCATTGGCCCAGGACCTGCCGAGCCACTCCCCCCCTCTGCCTGGAAAACACCTTCTCTGGGTTTTCTCTTTTGGCTCAGCCCAAGGAAGGCTTCCTCAAGGGAGGTTCAAGGCCTCTTCTCTCTGGCACTGTCTCCCCTGTGGCCTGACGCCAACTGGAATCTTGTCTGCCTTGATGCCTCCTGGATGCAGGCAGCTCCGACGCAAGGATTTTGTATCACTGAGGCTACTGTTTGCTCTCTGCGGTCTGCATCTTGACTCAGACTGGCTCAGGGCCAAAGGAGGCACATAACTGTGCACGGCAGCCAAAAGGTGGGAACATTCCACGTGTCCATCCACAGATGTGGGAGAATGAAGGCCACCGCACAGTGAGATGGGACTCAGCCTTAACAAGCAAGGAGAGTCAGACACCTACTACAGGGTGGAGGAAACTTGAGGACATTGTGCTCAGTGAGATAAGCCAGATACAAAAGCACAAACCCTGTAGGACTCCACTCATGAGGTCCCTAGAGTGATCAGATTCATAGAGGCAGAGAGCGGGGTGGGGTGCCAGGGGCTGGCAAGGGTACAGAGTGTCAGTGTTTAATGGGGACAGTCTTGGTTTTGCAAGATGACCAGGTTTGTGGAGATGGGTGGTGGGGATGGCTGCCCAACACATGAATGTAACCAATGCCTTTGAGCTGTGCTCAAAGGTGGTTAGGATGCTACAGTTTAGTATGTGTGCTTCACCACAATTTTCCCAAAAAGGGAAAAGTAAGAAGGTGCAGAGGGCGGTTCTGCCCTCAGGGTGGGTGTCACGAGGCCTCATCGGCCCCCAGTTTCTCAGCCCTGGGTGGCTCCCTGGTGCCCCTGCTCTGGGCGGTCTCAGGAGTGCTCAGGACCTCCCGCCAATGCCATTCTACCTTAAAGTCTAACAGAAAAGGAGTGTGTTCTGCTGAGTGCTTGTACCAAAGCCCATTTTGTAATAATTGCATTATTGACAGGTTGCTAAGGGGCTCTGCTAGTCACTTGAGAAACTGCTCTGGCTTTGTGCATCTTAAGGGTAGAAACTACTTTGGAAACACTTCTGTGAAGAAAAAACGTTTTCACTGTTTCCACATTAGAATTCTCCCCACCACACCAACTAAATGAGGGGAAATGTGTTCTATTTCCAGCATATTTGAATCAAACCCTCTGAATAGAAATGGGACATCTTCAGACTATAAGGAAAAACAGGTCCCACTTTTAAAGACCTAAGTTATCTGCATTTTCTGGTTCTTTGTGTTATGGAATAAAAGGAAGAAAGTGGTATGATTTTTTTTTTTGAAGCAGTAGCTCCTGTTTATTGTGAACTTTACAGAAGGGTCACCAATCTGTTGACAGACAGATACCCTGGCTCCAGCGCTGATGGCGTGTTTAGCTCTGGTGAGGGAATGAGAATGCTGGATGCTTCTAGAGGAGAGAGCTGTTCCATCCTGGGGGAGCTTCCCTGGATTGCTGAAAATGGTAATCTTATGCTAGGGAGCACATTCATGTTCCATTATTTTGCCTTTGAAAAGGCAAGACCAAGAAAGCATCTGTTTGCCCATCTGCAGCCCTTCGTCATTCCTTCTGTATTTGTGCAGAGTACACAGACAGGGGTGTGGGACCTCGATTTTCATCAAGAGATGTGTGATGGCATTGCTTTTTCAGTCAGAGTTTTTCACTAGTTAGTTCTCATTGCTTCTGGCTGCCTGCCCACCTGTCCTTTGCTTTCAAGAAAATTGGTTAATGTCTTGTTGTTCATAGCAGAAGAATTAAAAGGTAACAACTCCTTTAAAAAATCTATGCTATCGAACTTCCCATACAAACTCTTGCTTTTTAAAAATATTACTTTAAATTTGGAACCAAACAGCAAGGAAGGACAGTTTTTGTCTCTGACATGTTCTATGTAAACCTCATGGTTACCATAAAGCAAAAATCTAGAGCAGAGACAAAAAACAAAAAAAAGCGTATTTCCTGCACAAATCACCATGGGAAAACACCAATTTACAAAGGCAGAGAGATAAATTTAGACCTAAACAGCCCCTAGAAGTCATCTCATTTATCCTAATGGGTGGGATTCCTAGACAAAGAGCCCGCAGTCCCAGAGGTTGAGAATGTACCCACCAGGGCACAAGCTGTGGGAGCGACCCCACTTAGACTGGGAGGCCTGTGCCCCTCCCCCCAGCCCCGGACTTCACACTTGGAAATACAGTGAAAAAGAGACCAGAGATGCGTAATGTTCCATTATTAGAAGTCTCAGGTGGAGAAGGGAACTTCCTAGTTAAGTACCTTATCCTAGGGCATCAACAGGAGGGAGGGACATCGATGATGAAAAGATGGACCACCGATAGATGATGGATAGATAATGAAGAATGTTAATGAGAGATAGGTGGTAGATATTCTCACTCAGTTCTAAGCGTTTATTACTAATATGCCTATTAGGGACCAAAGGTCAAGACTGACTTTTTAGGTAGTTCAGTGACAAACAAAACTCAAGCTTCTTTTCCCTGGGCAGGGGAGTATAACCTTGACCTCAAGTATTCGTGTACCTTTGTAAGATTTTTTTATGCAACAAGGAAGACAGGGAAATGTTAACTTTTTTGTTTTTGATGTCACACACCCTAACTGTTCTTGGGTAAGCTGTGGCTCCTCATCTAAGATCAGAGCTGCCCAGAGGTGGGCCTTGATGTCTGGGTCCACCTTCACATTGTCTGTCCTCAGCTCCCTCCACGTGAGGACTGCATGCGCTGGTGGGCAGGCCCTGGCAGACAGGGCCAGTGGCCCAGCCTGTGGCAGAGCAGCTCCCTTCCACCTCTTAGCTTCTAGCTCCGGAGGGTGTAGAGTGGGTGGCTCCCTCCCTCCTGTTAGCTTGGAGCAGAGGAGGTATAGGGGGAGGGCCGGTGGGCTTTGGAGGCAGATGAGACCCCACTGCCTCCTCATCCCCTCCTGCCATGGCTCAAATGCAAGCATGAAAAAAGCCTTCTCGAGAAGAGCCAGTGACCCTCTCTCACCCAGAAGGGTCGGAAGGGGAAGCTGAGGGGAGAAGAGTGGGCCTGGATGCCCCAAGTCCCTGGCGTACGGAGGGAGCTCTGGTTTCCAAAGGCTGCTGCAGTCTGCATCCCCCACTGGGTGTCAGCAGGTCAGCAGAAACCCGGAAGTAAATGTGAGGATGTGTTGAGGAGGCACAGAAATGCCGCCTTGCCAAGCAGGGCCCTGACCTGCACACGGCTGAAGCAGGGTCTTCGAGGCTCTGAGGCTCCCCCCATGCTGAGGACACATCCTAGAGGGGGGCCGTGGCCCCAGGAAGAAGTCTGACCAGCTGGAGCCTCCCACGTACTTGGTTTAGAACCAACATCGGGGCCGAGATGAAGGAGAGCCTGCCTGGCACACGCTCACTTGGGCAGCCTCAGAGCCAACAGCCCCATGGTGGTCACCTGCAGGCCGCCTCGTAGGCAGGAAATTGCACCTGCTCAATCATCATCACAGTGCCCCTGGGCCACCTCCAGCATCCAGAGCTAAGAAGACAGGAGCCTGACCTGCAGAACAGACAGTCAGGCCCACTGGCAGCGCCCTTTTAAAAATAACATGTGTGGTTTGCCTGTGAACAGCAAAGGTGCAAGGTGAACAAAGACAGCCACAGTGCATTCTCCTGCCCTTACTGTGTGCATGTTTCTGGAAAGGACGTGAGCCCTGGCAGAAGGCTTTGCAGGTCTGACACATGTAACCGATCAGGTGGTCAGCGTCCTCCACCATGTGGGTTCCTGTTCTTACACTCTCCCAGCAGGGACAGTAGCCAGCACCCCACTTCTTGGAGCTTGAAGGGTATGGCCTTGTTTCCCTAAAGGGGAGACATCCTAGTGGATGGATGGTGGGGTCCCCCAGCTGAGTGGTGGGTGCGTTTAGCTCCTGCATCTTAGAGTGCATGGAGGGCCTGGCTCTGCAGAGTTGTGGCCAGGAGGCCGGTGTCTACGCTCCGAGGTCCTCAGCTCCCCTTTTCTCAGATAAAGGGTTAAGTCCTGTCACTCCAGGCAGGGGCTCTTCCATTGGAGGGAACGGAACCCAGCCATGTGCTCCAGAGTTGGCGCTGGGTTACAAACAAAGCCACTTTTCCTGGGAAGTGCTGCCCTTGCTGTTTTCTGGGACAGGAAATGTCGTAACAGGACAAAACGGGATCTTACTTTCCTCCAGCCCCTTCCCCTTTGGTGAGATTCTCAGGTGACATGTGAGTGGGGCATGGGCTTCCTGAGATCTTTGCGGCTCTGGGACTTGCGGAACATGCTGCCCCTTATGGCTGCACAGCGACCATGAAGAGCAGTGGCAGCCGTGGCAGTCATCATGGGAGTCGGGGCTTCATACTGAGTTCAGCTGCTTGCGTGCCTGTTTCAATGCTCAGGCAGCATAAAGCGGGC
This sequence comes from Manis javanica, assembly GCF_040802235.1. Taxonomy (NCBI): domain Eukaryota; kingdom Metazoa; phylum Chordata; class Mammalia; order Pholidota; family Manidae; genus Manis; species Manis javanica. The sequence continues at coordinate 98,755,137 of NC_133161.1, read as the reverse complement.
ACACTAGTCTTGGCTGATGCCTACCATTTAAATTCTAGATTTCTGTGCTCTTCCTGGGCATGGGATCCTTGGGGCCAATCAGCACCTCCACTCCCCACTCCTCAAATCCAGCCCCCAAGCTACACTTCCACATTACCTTTACTTTCAGCCATGGAGTGTTTGCTGACTCATTTATGAATTCATAGCATGAGTGACTTACAGCTCCCCCCAGTGAACAGTGAACAGTGGGGGTACTTCTGCCTGCAGAGCACAGGGCCTGTGGATGAACGGTGGCCTCCTGTTGCACCTACTCAGTCTGCCAGAATCCCATACAACTTTCCAGGCTTCCACCAAGTGCTGCTTCCTCTAGGAGGCCTTCCAGCTTCCCTCAGACAGAAATGCTTCCTCCTCCATGCCCCTCCATGTGATACTAACCCCGTCTCCTTATTCTGACAAAATGCTGACATGTACGCAGCGTCTGTCACCATGTTGACAGGTCACTGTTACTCAGAAACACATCTTAGGTGGACAGTGAGTACAGACAAACATAACTGAAGCTGTTATCCTCCTACCAAGAGAGGACTGTGCATGTGGAGGGATGATCTGAAACACCCGTGCATCTTTGCTTTTCTGTCCCAGCATCATTTAAATGATTGAAGGGTGGGCCTCGAAGACCACCCATTTGGTTGATCAATTGAACAAACACCTGCTTTAGAACACTCACTGTGGAGTGCCATGCTCTGTGAGGGGCAGATGCAGGATTCTGAGTAGGACACCTGCATCTGCTTTTGGAGTTTCTGGGAGTATGTGGCAGGGGCCAGGCGTGTGGACCTGTGGAGATGATGACACTCACCAAGCCCACACTAGGGTCACGGAGCAGCAGCCCTGGGGGCGGCTGGGGGACAGTGCCCCTCCCCAGGGCTACCTGTGCTTTGTATGGAGCATTAGCACCAGGTTTTGCTATGAAGGTTTTCTAAATGCTTAAAAAATTAGCCCTGAAATTGGCTCCTACCCTCCCCTCAATTGGACAAGCTGCTGTGTTCAACATTGTCTGTGATTTTCACAAGTTTGACTATTAAAGACTGTGTGGTTTTCTTCTTTCTACTACTCCTTAGATTTCATGCCTTTTTTAAAAAGTGTGTCTTGATTTTCTCAGTCTGCTTTGGGAAATTCTCAGCAAATGTCTTTTCTGATGTTGCCTCTGCCTCATTCCATCTGTACCTTCTTGGGTGCCCGTGACCCGCGTGGTGTCCCACGCACCCTGATCCCCTTCAGTGTGTCCCCACCCGCTCCCCACCATGTGCTGCTGGCCAGGTGCTTTGCTCTGACCTGCCGCCCAGTTAATCTTCATCTGCTAACAAAGTCATTCGCCTAATGCTTAGTTTCATTGGTTGTGTTCTTGAGTTCTAGGGTTCCCGTCTGATCACTCTCAGTGGCTCCAGGGCTCTAGTGAAATTCTCTGTCTTTTCTTATATTATCAGAACCATTTTCAGTTCAGTTATTTTAAAGTCTTTTAACTCCAATGTTGTATCAGTTGTGGGTGTTTTTTCTGTCTTTTTTTGGGAGGGGTCTTAGTTTTCATTTCTTTGTTCTGTTACCTGGCATGCCTGATCAGTTTATCTTTTTAAATATTTGATATTGAGTACAAAAAATTACATATAGATGGTTAGATAATAGATGAATGAATGGATGGCAGGATGGATGGGATAGATGGACGGAGGAGAGGAATAGATAGATAGATATAGACTTGATAGAGTGATGGATGGATAGATGGAGGCCAGCTCTGGGTGCAGGATTCCCCAGCGACAATATGACTTCCTCGCAGGCTGACTGTGCAGATCCTTTCAGGGCTGAGCTCTTTCCGGCACTGCCCTCATAGACTGTAGCCTTTAGGGACCTCATCTGGAATCTTGGAAGTGTCTGCAAGGGCCTCTCCTCCCAGTTAGTGCCTTGAGCTTCTGAGTTTTGTTTCCCAGCCGCATCGTGACTCTCCCAGATCCCTGCTTATCTTCTGGCTTCTCAGCAACTACCTCTGCCCTGGTTACAGATGTCCGGCCCTCTATCTCTGAGCTCAGGAGTCAGAGATACTTGAGGGGAGATTGTGCCCACAATGTCTAACTCATGGCTCTGCATCTCTGAGTCCTTGTGGCCTAGGTAGCTCTGAACCCCAGTTTTTATCTCCCCAGAACAGTGGGGCTCCACAGCCCCGAGCATGTGCTGACGTCAGCCTCTGCTCTCTGTGCTTCCAGGTGGGTCTGTGCTGTGGGAGAAATTGCTGCTGGTGCCTGGCCTGCCCCCGGGTTGTTCCCCCTCCCAGACTGAGTAGACAAGTAGCATGGAATGTTTAGCTTTATTATTCTCTTATTGGTCCCCCCTTTTTAAAGCAGAAAGCAAAAGAACCTGTAGTTCTCACATCATCATTTTGCTGACCATGGTAGATCCCTCCAGTTATTAAAACTTAGTTTTAAAAAAAGGCAAGGTTTTTAAAATATCCAGAAATAAAGAAGATGCCAGGCCAGAAGCAGAACAGACGTTTGGTCACTGAAATGTGTGAAATTCTGTGGAATGTGCGGGCCTGGCATCAGGCAGGATTTCAGAGCCCTCGGCTTCTCCTTCCCTGGGGCTCTCCCAGGGTGGTCTCTGCACCTCGAGGGGGCAGGGCTGTGCTGGAGGCGGGAAGTGTTAGTGGGCAGCCCGGGGTGGGATCTGGGCCAGCAACGCAGGACACGTGGAGGTACCATGTCCACCCAGCCCGCAGCCACGGGGCCTGCACTTTCAGGGATGTAGGGCTTGTCTGCGGAAACTCTCCCAGTGGTTGCCGGGGGAGGCCTTGCCCTTCCTAAAGGGACACAGCTCGCATTGTCAGCATGGTCAGTAAATCTGAGTAAACTGGTCTTCAGGTGGGACATTGTGCTTCCTCGCCAGCACCAGCAGCCTTCATGGTGATGACACAAGATGATGAAGGCTGTGATGGGGGACTGAAGTCCCTTGCATTTTAGAAGTGGTGCCTGCCTCTGCTGAAGTGACTGTACTGCAAAGCACAGAGCAGGCCGAGGCAGTGCCTCCTCGGCCCTGTAACCCTGTCTCTTGTTTCCTCACTTCAGAACCTCGAGGCTGCCCTGAGATCCTCGATCACTCCGTGGGGATGTCAGAGGGCCCTGGGGGACCCAAGCCTGCGGCGCTCCGGGCTGACATGCCCACAGTAGCCTCCTTCCAGCGGTCATTCACGTCGTCCTGCACGATTTCCAGCAACGGCCCCGGGCAGCGAAGGGAGAGGTAGGAAGGGGCTCTTGGATGTAGCCCAGGTCACTCTGATGGCCCCAGACATGGGCAGGACCAGGGAGGCCTGCCCTGTGATCGGCAGCAGTCACTCTTCCAAGATGTAATCTCAAATAAAAACTCCTGAGGCAGAGCATGCAGGAAAGCTTCTGCAAGTGGAGGCCAGTAGCAGTGGGCAGTTAAGGACCAGGTGTCCGTAAAAGTGTGTTCTGAGCTGGGCTGAGTGGGGGTGCACGGGGCTGGGGCATACACTGAGGTGGTAAGGTGGGAGGGCAGACAGAGCTGCTTTCGGGGTGTGGAATCAGCACTGGTGTTTGGGAAAGCATAGGCCCACCCCCTTGGTGGTGCTGGGAGGACAGGAAGGAGGGGCTGCAAACAGAGAGAAATGTCCTGTTTCTGCTTCACAAGGGCCTGCCATTGAGCGAATACATACGCCCGAGGTAGGAATAATTTCTTGGGGTTTTTACCTCTATGTGTCATGTTGCTCTCTAGTTAACACCTTTAATTCCACCTCCTTTCCCTTAAAAAAAGGAGGTGTATGTATCTCATCTAAGGATTTGGCATCACCCACTGAGCAAATAAGTGCTACTTAAATAAGTATATGCGATTTGGTGGTTTGTTAGCTGTCCCTGTATTCTTAACTGTGGGGTGATTTCTGATACTCTTACTATTGGAATTTGCTATTTCCTTTATGGCATCAGGAGAAGAAGTAGAGCATGGCAGGCTGATGAGGCAGGGGGAGTTCCTCAGTCTGGAGGGCTGCCCAGGTCCCTAAGCAGTGGGTTAGCATCAGGTGAGTGCTGACATGGCAGGCTGGAAAGGCAGGCCTGCTGATGTTTGGGGGGATGTTGTGAGCTGCCAGGCATCCTCAGCTCCCCATCCCTCCCTCCACCATCCTGGAATGATTGCTAATCTTGAGGTGTCTCCCGGGATGTGGCCTGTTCTCTGACTGCATTGCCCCTTGAACAGCGTTTCCTGTGCCGAGCACCAGTGGGTGGAGACCAGCCCCAAGTCCACACTGACGCTGCTGGGGAGCAGCCGGCCTGCAGGAAGCCTCCTCAGTGACGGCGAGGTCCCGGGCCCTGGCAAGGACGGCCCTGGGCGACCCCTTGGTCCACCTGCCGAGCTCCAGGCCTCTTTTCACAACCATGAGCTGTCAGTGGCAGAGCTGCCCGAGGCCCTGGGCTCCCCGAGTGGCCAGGCCTTCCTGAACTTCAGCGCGGCCTCCGTGGGAAGCAGCCTTCCGCCTGGGGACGACCCGGGGGCCATGCTGGCTCATTCCCACGGAGTGGCCCAGGTGCCCGGTGCCCCGCGGACAGCAGCTGCTGCCGACAGCAGCTTCCTGCCCCACAGCTTTCTCACGGTGTCGCCTGGACACGGCGGCCACCACAGTCCAGTCCTGCAGGCCCAGGGGCCAAGCCTGCCTGGGCAGCCGCCCCTTCCTGAAAAGAAGCGGGCCTCAGAGGGTGAGCGCTCTTTTGGATCGGTGTCCCCATCCTCCAGCGGCTTCTCCAGCCCCCACAGTGGGAGCACCATGAGCATTCCTTTCCCAAGCGTGCTTCCAGACTTTTCCAAGGCTTCGGAGGCAGCAGCACCTTCTCCAGGTAGGTGTGTTCATGTGAAAGGAGGGGCTTGGGTCGCTGTGGATGTGGAGCAGAGCTAGGCACCTGGAAAGCAACATTCAGAGCGGCCAGATGGCCTTTCCCAAAGCAAACAACCAGTGCCGAGCTCAGTGCAGCACCAGCCTGCCCCTGTCCACAGCAAATTCATCCCCACGGCATGAACGCGGTGCCTGCGGTGCTTCTGTTCTCGCTCCCACTTGGAATCATTGGTCCTCAAAAATGACAATATTTTTTATTTAAATGAACTCATTCAAAACAATTTTGAGATATTTCAAATGTCTAAGAATAAGACCCACATGGGTGGAGCCACGCTGCCCTCGCTGTCTGTCTGTCCCTGTCGCTGGCGTGGGTGCAGGGCGCTGGCCATGCCCTGGGGTGTGCTCTGATGCGGCTGCTCCCAGCCTGGTGGTTCCTGCACGGTGAGAGAACACCTTCCCCAGAATGCCCACCATTGCTTTTGCTCCCGGGGTTGGACTTTGAACTTCAAGTTCCTGGGAAGTGAGCAGATGCAGTGAGACCTCAATAGTTACTGTTTTAAAATTCCATTTTGCAGATAACCCAGGTGAAAAGCAAGTGTCTGTGAACTTTGTCCAAGACACATCCAAGTTCTGGTACAAGGCGGATATCTCCAGAGAACAAGGTGCGTGGGCAGGACAAGTATGACCCTTCCCAGATGACCCTGAGGTGGGTACGTCCCAGAGACAGGATGAGTTAGAGCAAAGCCTACATTTTGTCACACACCTCAGGGAAAACACTCCGACCTTTTAGCCGCTATAGGAAAATCTTGGTCCTAAGAAAGGAACCGGGGAGGGATGGGCACTGGCGGCCATGAGCATTCTAGCCGCAGGGTGTGATTTCTACCAGTCACTGCTTAGCTGGCATTGCCAGTGGGACAGTAGATTGTCACAAGAAGTCACTCTTCATGTCCCCATCCAGGGCCTCTTCATGTCCCCATCCAGGGCCGAGGGGCATGGGGCAAGGGTCAGGAGGAAGGACAAAGTGTCTGCGGTGGCATTGCATCTGCACACCTGTGTTTGTCACATAGGAAAGACAAGCAGTCAGTAATAGGACCTGTGATGCAGTTAGCCACATGCCTCACATGCACGCCACACGGAGTCTGTGGGTGTATGTGGTCAGCCTCATGGCAGCTGAAATCATTAATATTTTTGAGCAGCTAAGTTAAGGGTCACTTTTTACCAGAAGACAAATAGGTGTCCAAGAGACAGGCTGGTAAGCCTTGTGTGGTGGTCTATCCTGGGAAACCCCTCAGACAAAGCTGCCGAGCCATCAGCAGAATTCATGGGGTCCCTGCTACGTGGTGGTCTCCCCTCATGTAACTGGCCGGGGAGACTGGAACCCCCCAGCCATGACACCCTGAAATGAAAGCTCCCCAGGGGCTGCCCTGGGGGGTGCCGGGGTGAGACAGGGTGGCGTGGGTCTGGCAGTGAGGAGCAGTCATGGTGCTGGCTGCTCTGCGCCCTGTCGTCTCAGCCGGGAAGAAAATCATCCAACTCTTTCCTAAGGATTAGTTCTCCAAAATGCATGGAGACAAATAGTTAAGTGGCTGAAAAGCAGTACTGACCCATGTTCTCATTGAAATTCTTCTGTTTAATTAAGTAGATAATAAAAATGGTAAGAATGTGCCTTTCTTCTCATGAGCTCAATGAACCTATTGTCATTTTTATGGAAGGGGGGGGAGCCCGTGGCCTTGAGAGACCTCTTATTTCCTGAATCAGCCTTTGTGTGAAGTTGCTCCCCGTGACTCCGGGCTCTGCAGTGCTCCCTCCTCCTGCCTCCCTGCTCCTGGCTCCAGAGTCCCCATGATTGTGGCAGTAGCCTCGGTCGCCTGACAGACTGTGAGGGGTGCTTCTGAAGCACAGTGTTCCAGAAGATTCCGTGTGGGCCCTCCTACTCTGTCAGCTCAGCCTCCTAGACCAGGGTGATGGCCTGGGCTGCCTGCTGCTCTGAACTACCAGGCACCCGCTTTGGAAGCCGGCTGGCTTGGTGGTTGTGTACCAGGTGATTCCCGCAGTGGGAGGTGATGAAGTTGGGGCTTTGGGGAGAGGGTCTATGGGGAAGGCACCCCTGTGGTGACACCCGGTAGGTGCACAAGGGGTGGTAGGTGTTGTTGTTTATCTAATGTAGCTAGCCACAGTTAAAACATAGCCAAACATTTGTCTAACTTAGCTGCACTTCTTTTTGGGTGGACTCCACCTCAGAATAGCTGGTGTGTGTGTATTGGGTGTTGATCTTCCCAGATGAACTCTGAAAAATGTGACTTCCCCTCTTTTCTGGATATTGTGTAAGGAGGACGCCTACTCAGACTGACAGTCCTTCAGGGGCATCAACCTCTCCAGGTGTCAGGGAGCTGCCCATGGGCTCTGTTTTTATTTTCTGCTTTTCTCTATGAATTTGACTACTCTTAGCACCTCACAAGTGGACCATTTTGTTTTGTTTTAACTGTCTGAATGTGCCTTTTCCTGGAAAAGCTACAATGGAATTCTAGGGAGACGGAAGAGAAAGAGAAACCAAACCAGATACGGCCTCTTTTGGGGTGTAGCTGGCCACGTGTTATTATGACAGGGTTAATTTCTTGGGACTTTTCTAAGGTGAACATAAACATACCTCAGGAGGAAAAAGGGCCCCCAGTAAAACCGAAGTTAAATATGGTTGTTCAAGACGCACTGTTCAGGCCTCTGCTCCTCTGCAGGGAGCCAGGTGAGGTTGTGGCCACTGCCCTCACCGCCTCCGGAAGGGAAATGCGGACCCTGGCAGGACGCGTGCCGGAGCCTGTTCTCAGCCTGTGCATTTCCCAGCTCCCATCTGCTCAGAACAATGAATCTGACATCATCCTCAGGCTTTCCTCGTCAGCCCTGGAGCCTGGGGACAGGCCTGGGAGGAGACACCAGGCCCGGCAGACCGCCTCCCTCTGCTGTGCAGTGATTTCCCAGAGAGTGAGGCCTGCGAGGCTAGGCACGTGTTTCTACCACAGTGAAGTAAAATCATGACTTAAAAGGAAAAAGCTCATTGAGGTATATCACAGTTGAGAAAATATAAGTTCTGCGGTGATCTTCTCCCTTACTTTTGAAAAATAATGCATGTTCAGCCCCCAAATTTAGAAAACAGTCCACGAGGAAAATCCTATGGTGCCCACTGTGGGGGCCCTGGGACCCAGCCCTGCCCAGCCCCTCTGGCCCTGGCAATGTGTGGATGGGCAGCAGCGGCAGGTGGAGAGCAGGCCCCCGAGTACAGTTCACAGGCTGCTGCCCCATAACCTGTCCTGCGTGGGGCACTGGGGTTGTACCACAGAGCATATGTGGGAGAAACCCTCTCTTCCATCCTTGGCCAAACCAAGGCCACGCCTGTGGCAGCCGGGCAGGAGTGGGGCTACAGCTGGCCAAGGGCCCCCAGGAGCCAGGCCCTTAGGAGCCCTGGCATCCCTCCACTCCGGGCTCCATCCTGACCCACTCCAGACTGGACATTGGGCCCCACAGAGAAGGGCGTTCCCATGGCTATAATTTTGTAATTATTTATACTTGAAGTCCCTTGTCTTCTCTCTCTTTATTTTTATAAAGTAAAAACAAAATTCTGGAGTGTATTCCAGTGACTGAGAGAACTCCCGCCGGAGCGTGGCAGCCTCAGGCTTGAGGTTCCTGTCATGGGAACACAGCCCCCTTACCTTCCAGTGCTGTGAGCATGGGAGCTAGTGGTGCCAGATTTTTATTGTAAAGGGCAGGGATTTTCTTTTCCAAGCAATAGTCACCCCCCACCCAGCCTCACCTAGGGTATCTGGGGGGCCGCTGTGCCAGGTTTAGCTGTCAGCTCTGACCAGTGTTGGAGACCAGGCTGGGACCCTCTGCCAGAGCCACAGGGCAGATGGCTGCCTATGCCCACATCTTTATCATCCCGAGAGGCAAACCTGGACATTATATTAAATATTCAGGAAACTTCTGGTGCATCCTTTCTATCTTCAGAAAGTGTGATTGGAAACCTCTTTGCTTCTCCTTTGTTGGAAGTGCATGCTTTCTAACATCTCTAAGAAATAGTCCATGCAGGGAGTCTGCACCAGGCGGGCCACGGGGGAAGGGGAGAGCCTTCTGCATTGCTTCCTGTGCTGCCATGTGGTGGGCATTGGCACCTGGCCTCCGTGTCCTGGGTTGTCTGGTGGGGAACCTCCTGCAGGCTTCTTGGGAGCTGTGCAGTTAAGGGAATCGTGTGAGCAGCAGGTACTGGGGGCCTGCGTGATGCATGGGAGGGCCCTCCTGCACTCTCCTGCGTCCTTTACAGCCAGGCCCCAGGAAACTAGGTGTCATCACAGAGCCTTCCCTGAGAGCCCCTCAGCTGCACGGACAGGAGAACACTGGCATCATTCCTCCAGCCTAGGGGACCCTGGCCCACTCCCACTCACCTGGTTTGCCAGAGGAGTGGGAAGTGTGCTGCCCTGGTTCTAAACAAAGCAGACTGTGTCCCGGTGACACTTACATCCCTCTGCTTCTCCTCCAGCCATCGCCATGCTGAAGGACAAGGAGCCTGGCTCATTCATCGTCAGGGACAGCCACTCCTTCCGTGGAGCCTATGGCCTGGCCATGAAGGTGGCCACTCCCCCGCCTTCCGTCTTGCAGCTGAACAAGAAAGGTAGGACCCTGGGCCTTGACTTGATAAACTAGTCTGTGGTGCCTGTGGGCTCATGTTTATGCTAAGAAGGTAGTAGATGACTTCTAACAGTACTCATGATTTCTTCTCAGCATTTAGTGTTCAGGTACATTCTGCAAATACTGTCTTTGTTCAAGAAAGATAATTAACTATTTGTAAATTCTATTTCTTTATTGCTTTGAATGGATAACCCATTCCGTTGTTTAGATGTCAGAACCGAACAAGGCCTCTGTCTTTCTCACTCCTATTGTCAGCCTGTCTGCCTCAGTCCCCTCAGCCTTTCTTGGGTGACCATCTGTGATAAATTCCTGTGTGTCTCACTGTTTATCCAGAGCATGCAAATGTGCATTTTTCCTTTTTTCTTATGTCAGAAAATGTGTCTACATGCACAATTCTGCACCTGCGCCCAGAGCATCTTAGTGGGTTGACAGCAATGCTGTGTAGGCCTGGAGTCACTAGCTTACCCCTCCCATGGCAAAGGACAGCACCTCCTCAGCCACAGAGTGACAAATACTCACATGTATGCAAATCACTTACTTACTCTTTTGCATGCTTTTTGTCATGAACATAACCACATATGGACAATTTTGGGGACATCCACCTGCACAGGTAAATGTTAGGAAGCAAAGAGGCATATCTACTCACAATCCAGGAGGCAACCTTGTGGGAAGCCGCCTGCATGCCCCTTCCTGTGTAGCAATCCACCACCACCGTTATTTTATTGGTATTTCAGCGATCCCAGATTTGGCTACGGGAGGCCCTTCTAGCTCGCCCCAAGTGCTGACGTTCATTCCCCTGTCGTCCGGGAGCATGTCCAGCTGTCTGAGCCAGCAAGCATGCCTTGGGCTCACTTTGTACCTTCCTTGCCCCGTCCGTTCTCCTGGCTCTGCTTACTGAGGAGCCATGTCCAGAGTCCAAGATGCAATCGCTAGGAGTGCGCTTTGCTGTCAAGAGCATTGCTGCTTCTCTCCAGTGACCAGAGCTAGGAATGTGCCATCTCTAAAAATTCCTGAGCTCATGCCGAGGGTGCCACTCACATACAGGATCGCACAGTCCTTCCTCGCTGTCTTCTCAGTGACATGCTTTGTGCCCAGCTCCATTATTGCTGCTCCTTCCCAATCTTCTAATATATGCAGAGCAGTTCCAATTACCACACAGTGCCATTGCAATAAGAAGCCTACTAAGCAAGAGGCAGAGTCAAAGCCTTTTTTATATTAACCCCTGGAGTTCAGAAACCCTAAAACTTGTAGTTTTGCCTATTTTCAACTTTATGTAAGAAAACTAATAAATACATATTCCTTGGGGCCAACTTCGTTCCACTGTAAGACTGATTCTCTTTCTAAGACAGCTTGCAGCCACTGCTGTCTTCCATTGCTGACAGCTTTCCATGGAGTGAATTGTTGCCATCTGTTTCTGTTCTCCTGCTGGGGGACACTTGGTTTCATTTATTCTGCATTTTGCTTTTTTTGCCACCATGCCACAGACCCACCCAAATGAAAGGGAAAAGACTCTTTTTCCCTACTTGGAGCAGCCACCTGGCTCATCTTGTGGGCACCTGGGAGCATGAGAAATGGGGAAACCGAATAAGCCCAGGTTCTGAGCTCATTGTGTTTAAAGAACAAAACAATACTTCTCCACTTCACTCCTGTCGGTGCCCAGTTCCTAAGAGGACTTACCCCAATCCTTGGTCGAACCTCTGTTTAAAGCTTCCTGGAGAAAATTGCCTTGAAGAATGTGAGATCTGGTTGTCAAGGTGTTAGGCCTCAGGCATGGCTGAGGGCTTATCGGGAACCGTGGATGGTCTGTTTTGGCAAAGGTATGGTTGTGTGGAGGGAAAGGGCAGGGGGGAAGCTGGAAAGAGCCATGTGACTAAGAGCAAAGACCCCCACATCCTGGGGTGGTTGCTTTGTGGAGGTGAAAGAGGAGATGGCTTGTGTAGAGCAGGTAGAACAAGTAAGCCTTGGAAGGTGGAAAGGCCCAAGAGCACCCAGAAGTCCATCTCCCGCAAACACTCAATCGCTTAGAGGGAGAACTGGAGTTTGACAGCTGCACAGCCGAATCAGACCCTCCTGGAGGATCTTTGGCATCCAGTCTTAATTGGAAACATGCTGAATAATGACTGGAGCAGAAAACATCTCAGAATGGAGCATCTGTGGATGCATGGAGACAAGGGATCCCTGTGGGAGGGTAGGAATGTGTGCAGGGCAGCTCCTGGGCACCTGGCTCCGTTCAGAGTTTTTAAGCAATGTCCCCAGGGTTTTTCCTGCAGGTATTATCTCTTTGGAAATCAGATAGTCATGGCCGTTCCCACCCTGAGGCACGCACGCTGCCTCTCAGGCCCCCATGGACTCTGCCGTAAGAAGAAGGTAATCTGTGGAGGATATTAGAATGACAGGCTTTCTGGAAGCCCTCTGTGGGGGCACAGCATAGCTGCTGTGTTTTCATCCAGCCTCTGGATTTGGCATTTGAATTTCACTCCAAGGGTAGATGTGAGTGGAAAGTTGGGCAAACTCGGAGAGAGCCCAGGGGGCCACCCTCCCTCCCCTGGTGCCCAGGATGGGGAGGCAGCCAGTATGCGGGTGGGAGACATGTCACCCACGGGCTGGGCTTCCCGCTGACTCACTCTCACCACTGGAGTCCAGACCATACTTGTGTCTCCCACAACTGAATGGCAAAATGTTCTTTTCCGCATTTTGATGCAATTCAGCCCTTTGTGGAATCTGATTATTTCCTTTGCTGCCAGCATTGTTTCCCCTGTAAAAGGCTGACACTGATGTTGTAACCTCCTTCACTATTGGTTATAAGCATCATTTGGGAGCCAACCATGGGCAAGGTGTAGGGTCCAAACGCAACTCCAGCAGGTCTTGCTTGTTGGGTGGCTTCCAATATCAGAAATGTTAGAAGCCACAGCAAACAGGTTCCCACAGAGTGCTCAGGGGGCTTGGTTGCTGGACTTGTAACTAGGGAGCTGTGACTTCTCTCTCTTATGTTTGCTTTTATTTGCATGTTCTATCCTCAGATAGTTGCCACCGGGGGTTTTCTGTGATGCACCTTCTCTTTGGTTTCATGGGCTGGCACAGACACAGATGTTCTGTTTGGTGGCCATGGGATGGAAGGCTGCTCGTGTGCAGCTGAGGCTTCTGTCCCTCAGGCATGTGCTCCTGGGCCTGGCCAGATCTTACCCAGAATGCTGGCATCTTGGCTCTCTTCTGGGATGCCTTCCTGGGCACCATCTGCCTCTCTGGTCTGTCTTCTTAGGAGGGGCAGGAGCTGGAAACTCACACTATTTCCTGGCTGGTGATGCGCCCTCTGCCTGGGGATCCCTGCAGAATTTCTGAGGGTCTCTCCAGAGGACCCCTGTACCCCAGGCGTGACGGCTGGTGGTTCCTCAGCTAGCTGTTCTGCCTCTCCACCACGTTCCTGGACAGTCTGGGCGGCCAGCCTACTGCAGTGGCTGGACGCCTGCCACAGCGAGGCCGTCTCGGGGCAGCTTCTCCCTGTAACTGCTCCTCCTCTCTCGTCCTCCCTTGTTCTGATATTTAAAAAAAATTTTTCCCCTTTTAAATCTCTTACTACAGCTGGAGATTTGGCCAATGAGCTCGTTCGGCATTTTTTGATTGAGTGTACCCCAAGGGGAGTGCGGTTGAAGGGGTGCTCAAATGAACCCTACTTTGGTAAGTGGCTGAGAGCTCGCACGGACACCCTGCTCGTCACTGGGGTCAGCCTGGCACTCCGTGTTGTGTCACTCACGAGAGTTTACTATGAGTCCCCAGTTCTGATTTCCTGAGTTATTCAGGTGAGAGCCTGAATTATCTCTAAAATATACTACATACAAAATTCATCCTAAAAACTTTCTCAAAACCAATCAAACAAAAAGCAGGGTGCTGGGACTGGGCATGCAGGTGTCAGCAATGGTGCCCTCTGGCCAGCAGGCAGATGCATGTGCCAAGATTGTAGCCTGAGTGTCGCCCCATCCGAAGGGATGAGGGGGTCACAGGACCCCCCAGATGGTGCCCTTCCTCTCCAGCGAGACAGGAGCCTTCCTGGCCTTGCAGGCTTGGGAAGAGCTTGTGAGCTCACCTGGCGAGCATGCCCTGAAGCATGGCACATCCTGGCCTTTAGGGGCACCTTTTGGGGATGGTGGAGGTGGTTCAGTTGGAGCCACCTCAGGCTCAGCAAGCTGTGCGATTTATTGTATATAAATTGGTATAGATGTGTCTTTGCTGGGAATCATCTGCAGTTCCCAACACCTGCCTCTTAGCTGTTTTTCTGAACTTGCTGCTTTACTGAAGTTTTGCACAAAGCGCTACAGTAATGGAGCATGTTTGTTGCTAAAAATATAAGGGCTCACCCTCTGCAGCAGCTTCCTTTCAGGGGGTAAACTGGCTGAAAAGCACGGTATCCAGGTCCATGTTAACTCTGGCTTGCTGTGTGTCTGTTGGCAGGGAGCCTGACGGCTCTGGTGTGTCAGCATTCCATCACGCCCTTGGCCTTACCCTGCAAACTGCTCATTCCAGACAGAGGTACGCTTCAGGTCCTCGGGGCAGCACGGTGTCCTGCACACCAGGGACGGGGATCCGTAAAGGTGCATTGAGAAAAATTGGACCAGAAGTCTGTTTCTGTCGTGTACTCTGTGGGTCACCCACAAGAATGTTGAATAGTCCATCTAGGAGAGGAGATGTGGCCCCAGTACCCTGCCTTATTCTGAGATTATGGCCTTTCTGAAAGGTTTCCCTGGGACAAAGACTCTTCGTTCAAAAATGTATAATGCCTAAACCAAGATACCTTCAAGGCCATTTACATTAACTTTGACAATTCTACAAAATCAGGAAAATTAATATTTTTGAACTGTAGATGATAGATGAACTATTATTCTCTTTGCCTTCATGTTTGTTTGAAAATATCCATAATAATAAAAAAGCACCCACAATACAACAGTGTGATGTGGCCTTGTCCCAGTTTCCTAGATCATTTATCACATGAAGACTATTAACTTAAAATACAGGTCACTGTGATTTACCTTTAAAATTGAGTTGTCCATAGAAATTAATTCAGAGGTCAGAAAGATATTTTGCTGGGTCACATCATTCCAGCTTCTGCTCAGGATGAGATGATGGACTCTTGTCCTCAAGAGAAACACCCGGCTCTGCATATCACTGTCTGGGAATTCAGTCCTGGGTGTCTAACAGTGTTATGAAGATTCTTTTCCAGTGAGAACAACTCATTTCTGCATTTTCTTGCTCCTTCCTGCAGATCCGTTGGAAGAAATAGCCGAAAGTTCGCCCCAAACGGCGGCCAACTCAGCGGCTGAGCTGCTGAAGCAGGGGGCAGGTCAGTGACCCTGTTTCCTTCTCCACGTTGTCTTGGTCCTGGAGCAGGATGAGGACTCAGTGACGCAGCTTCCTCTCTCTCCTCCATCTCGGGATTCCGCTGCTTGCCTGTGTGAAGGAGGTGTCCTTTTAAAGAAAACCACCCCGTGCTCAATGGGGCACCCAGTGTCCAGTGACAAAACCAGGAAGCTGCAGGCTGGAAATATCCCCAACTCAAACATGATCAAATTCAGTGGCCTTCAAGTCAACCCTTGGGCTCAGTCTGGGAGGATGTAGGGAGATAGGGTGTAGGTGTCTTGTCCCTCCAGCTGAAATCAAAGTGTTCGGGAGACGAGGCTCACTGTGTCTCAAAATGGGCCAGTGGTGTGACCCACATTGGTCAGGGAACACCGATCCCCAGACAGTGAGCTCTCCAGGGTACTACTATTAAAAAATAGACCTTACTCTTGAGAGCAATTGTAGATTCACATCAAAACTGTGAGGAAGGGACAGAGATTTCTGGTACACTCTTGCCTCCACACATGCAAGGTTCCCCCATTACCAGCATCCCCACCAGGGGGTTCACTTGTTGTAGTTGATGAACCTACACTTGTACATTGTTACCCACAACCATAGTTTAGTTCAGGGGTCTCTCTGAGGGTTGCACATTCTGTGGTTTGGACATACCTATGAAGACACATTCCCACCAATGTAGGAGCACCCTGAGTGTTTTCCCTGACCTAAAAGTCCTCTGTGCTCTGCCTGTTCATCCTTCCCTCCCTCACCTAGCAACCACTGATCTTTTTATTGTCTCTATAGTTTTGCCTTTTCTAGAATGTCATAGAGTTGGAGTCATACAGACTTTAGCCTCTTCACATTGGCTTCTTTCACTTAGTTATCTAATGCACTTAAGGCTCCTCCACATCTTCATGGCTTGAGAGCACATCTCTTTTTAGCACTGAATAATATTCCATTGTTTGGATGGATCACAGTGTATTTATTCGTCACCTACTACGGACATCTTGGTTGCTTTGAGGTTTCGGCAATTATCAATAAAGCTTCTGTAAATATCCTTAGGCAGGTTTTTGTGTGGATGCAAGGTTTCATTTCCTTTGGGTAAATAACAAGGAGTAGAATTATTGGATCATATGGCAAAAGTCTGTTTAATTTTGTAAGAAACCGCCAAACTCTTTGAAAGTGGCTGCATCCTTTCGCATTCAAGCAGCAGTGAATGAGAGTGCCGCTGATTCATGTTCTCTGTATTTAGTGTTGTCAGTGTTCTGGATTTTGGCTATTCTCACAGGTATGTGGTGATATCTTATTGCCGTTTCAATTTACATTTCCCTGATGATATATGGAGCATCTTTTCATTTGCCTGTTTGTCACCTGGGTTATCTTCTTAGATGAGGTGTCTGTCCATTGTTGGGTTGTTTTTTCATTGTTGAGTTTTAAGAGTTCTTTGTGTGTGGATAATAGGACCTTGTCAGATGTGTCTTTTGCAAATGTTGTCTCCCTATCTGTGTATGTCTTCTAATTCTATTGACAGTGTCTCTTGCAAAGCAGAAGTATGTAATATTAATGAAATCCAGTTTATCATTCTTTCTTTCCTCGATCATGCCTCTTATGTCTAAAAAGTCATTGCCAAACTCAAGTTCATCTAGATTTCTCTCTTATGTTATCTTACAGGAGTTTTATAGTTTTATGTTTTACATTTGGCTGTACGATTCATTTTGAGTTCATTTTTGTGACAGCTGTAAGTCTGTGCCTAGGTTCATTTATCGCATTTGGACATCCAGTTGGTCCAGCACTGTTTGTTAAAGAGACCATCTTGGCTCCATTATGTTGTCTCTGCTCTTTTGTCAAAGATCAGTTGACTGTATATATGTGGGTCTGTGTCTGGGCTCTCTTTTCTGCTCCATTGGTCTATTTGTCTGTTCTTTCCCCAATACCACACTGTCTTGACTTCTGTAGCCTCATAGTAAGTTTTGAGGGAAGAAGTGTCAGTCATCTACCTTTGTTCCCCTTTAGTATTGTGTTGGCTATCCTGGGTCTGTTGCCTCTCCATATAAATTTTAGAATCAGTTTGCTGATATTCACAAAATAACTTGCTGGGATTTTTAATTGAGATTGCATTAAATCTGTAGACCAAGTTGAGAACTGACATCTTGAAAAGATTGAGTCTTCCTATCCATGAACATGAAATGTCTATTTTAGTTCTTCTTTGATATTTTTCATCACTTTTGTGGTTTTGCTTATATAGATCTTATATATATTTTATTAGATTTATACCTAGGTATCTTGTTTTTTTGGCTGCCAATATAACAGAACCTGGAGTTCTCATTCAGCATCTGAGTCAGGTATTTACATTATGAGGGTTACATTACATCTGTGTTGAACTTATGTGCTTTTAACGTCTCTTGTTTCTAAAATACATCAAGGGGTTTAAATTTCCACCCAGCTACTACCTTCACAGCTGGCAAGGCAAGGAGTTGAGTCAGGCACAGATGTGGCCTGGAAGTGAGGACCCTGCAGAGAGCACCCATTCTTCTCCAGACCCTGCGATTATTCACAGCAAATGCAGAATGACCATTGTTGGAAGGTGGTTGGACTATCCAATCTCTCATCACCTCAAGGAAATTGAGTGTTTTTGTCTCACATGAGAGTCCTGATTCACCTAGACTCCCAGTCTCGTGGACTTGGAGCGGTTCTTTGAGAGCACATGTCCTGCTTCCTCCTTGTGAACCTGAGGAAACTAGTACTCCGGATACTGGCAAGGTTGCGCCCCCGCCCCCCCAACCCCCACCGCAATTTGCAGTACTCTTAGTGAAATCCTGTTGTGAGGTTGATACAGGCTGTTTCCGTCTCTCAAACAATTTTTGCTCATGCTTCTAGTCCCTCTCCTCACGGGTGCCCGTTGAAGGGGCAGAATGCGTTAGAATCCCAGAAAGAAAAGCACGTTGCTAGACTTCCAGCAGAGCTCCTGTGTTAGAGTTGTGCGTTTAACTTATTATATGGTAAACTGTATTTTCGTTCCAAAAGTAAGGTGAACTCGTGAAGTTAAAATAAGGAAGCTACAGAAAGAAAGGGGCAAGGAGTTACTTGCAGACCTGTTACCCCCACACAACCACTGAGGGGCTCCCTTTCTCACTTAGCACAGGGAGTTTGCACAGCTTTCCTGCAAACACCACGCAGGCCTCATCTTCAGCAGCTCTAACGGTCCATCCTGTGCTTCACCTCCTTATGTTGCTCACTTGGCTTGTTCCTAACCTGTCAGTAGCCGATGATGCTTGAAGAACTGCTGATGGTATCATTTCTTGTTTCTGAATCCTGGATTGTTGCCTTCAGACCTGAGTTCCCAGAAATGGTGGGGCTGGGTAAGAGCATGTGGCTCTGACTTTTGTTCCTGCTCTGGGGCTGATGCGTTTTTCTGCCCACTGTGGCACCAAGCACCACAGCCCCAACCGAGAGCACTCATCAGGTGGATTTGGGTATCTTGAGCCAGCCCAGTAGGACAAACTCACAGGCCACCTGTGGTTTGAGACTGGGGGCTCCCGGGAAATGGCATGGGCTCAGCAGAGCTGCCTCCATGTGCTTTGGCTTCAATTAATGACAGCATAGCCCTGCCCTCAGGGACAGAGGTGCCCCAGACATCACAGTCCTCCTGGTCCTCATCAAAAGGCCATTTGTGACACTGCAAGGAAGCAGGGGCCTGAGTTTGTGGCATCCCGGGGTTGCACATGTGCACCCAATCCAGGCTGTGCCATTGTATTTAGACCAAAATTTTCTTTTCTTTCCTTTTGCCAACTGCAAGATGAGTGTGTCAGGAGCACTAATGAAACCAAAGACAGAATACTCACTGTCTTAAAGTCAAACTGTCTTGAAGTGTTCTGTGAACCTGTCCAGTTCCTGTTCATAGGCACATATGCTTTTTATTTCTTTAGTTCTAATCACAGTATGAGTACAATTTTTATTCTGTAAACTTTAGCTTCTAACATTTTCCCATTAGCTCCTAACATTTACCATGTTGTCATGTCTCATGTTCTATTGAGGGGCTAATTTGACCATTCCCCCAATTCTTGGACTAAATTTATCTCCATTTTTTTCCCCACTGAGTATGTGGCTCACTTCATCACCTCACTTGGTTATGGGATATTTCCTGCCTAAATCTTCTCAGAATTGGGACCTCTGGGTCACCAAGTGCCAGCATTTCTTCTGATCCTCCTGATAAATATTGGCAAGTTCTCTTCCATGTCCTGGAGACATGAGCATTTCATAAAGGCACCTGTCTATCAGAGCATTGGGCAACTGCAATTTTAGGGACTTTTGCCAACTCCCTGTCTTTCCCAAGACAACACAAGTAGATCTTAAGTTCAGACAAAGCTGAAGCATGGGTTACCTGCCAGCCCAGAAGTTTCCTGTGGAGAGTCTCCTCGCTGTCCCAGGAGACAGGCACAGTGCCCGGCCTGCTGGAAGGAGCAGGGGTGCTAGCCATGGAAACTCAGCTATTCAGGGAGAGTGCCTCCAATTTGTACCTCCTCTCAGCATCTCTCTGGGAGAAAATGTGCAGGTGTTATCTCCTAAAAGGTGTGCCTGCTGTCAGGACATCCACACGGATTGCCAGTGAGTGTCATTGATGGCTGAGGAATAGCGCACGGTGCAGATGCCTCCCCATAAAGTGGACAGCTCATCCTCCAGCTGTCGCAAGAAACTTCGTAGGAGTGTGTGTCCCCACATGAACTCTGGTACCTGGGGAGTTCTCAGCACTGTAGGGAGGCTGTCAGCACTGTCACAGCAGCTTGGGCACCAAGGAGCTGCCAACTGACTTCTGGCTCGTTTCTTAAGGTCCCTAGGCTCCATTTCCTCACCTGTTATATTGGGGGTGACAGTAGTATCTTCCTTACAGGACTGTGTGTCTATTTGATGAGATGTCTCTGAACTGTCCAGCCGAGGCCTGGCACAGCAGGTGACACAGAGCAAGTGACACAGGGCAAGCAGATGAGCAGCATCACCGTGGAGATGCAGAAGCCGTGTGTTTGGGGCAGAACCTTCTTTTGAAATTCTGCTCAAATGGCACAATGGATTCTAATAATTAGAAAAGTGAAATGTCACGGTTTTTCATGAGAGTGAAATGAGCTGCCTGTAAACTTTAGCAGGAAAGTTGGTGACTTTTCAGACCTAAGCATGGGGCGAGCTGCTCTCCTGAGGAAGCGAGGTCACTGTCTCAGTCATTCTCTGGGAGTCCCTTGCAGCAGGTGTGCACACCAGAAAACACCAGCACCCATCCTGGGGGTTGCTTGCTTTTTGGGACATTTCCCAGAATCTGCCGCATTTCCCTGAGATGCAGCCTTTCCAGTTGGGCCTTTGTAGTCAATCAGCTGATTCTGGGTAGCTTTTCCCTGCCCTGGCCAGAGGCCCCACTGGACACCCTCTGGAGCTCACCAGGGCAGGTCTGATGCACTTGGTGCTGCGAACTCAGGCGTCGCTGTCTGTCCTCATCTGGTTACTGTGGGTGTTCACAGGAGTGAGGTTTCCCAATCCTCAGAGCTTCTCACACTTTGAAGATGAGCTGTGGGTATCATTTGCCTCAGAGAGCATGGGTGGCAAGCTCAGAAGTGTCCCTGCATCTTGATACCCAGGACGTCCTACATTATTTCTGTTCTCTTATTCATGGTCACGGGTGTGCACAGGCCAACAGGTGTGGCTCCTGCTCAGTCCCCAAGGTGGGAATGGGCCAGAGCCACTCCTGGTGCCTCCCTGAAAGACTGTCTTAAAGGGAAACAGCACCAGTGAGGTCACCACACTTGTTTGAGTGCCTGGTTATGCTGCTTGGGTCAGGGGAAGCTTTGTCTTTTCTGGTTAGTGAAAATCCAGAGGCTCGTAAGCATGGGGTTTAAGATACTCCAGACTCGCACAGAGTGTGGCAGCCAGCAGAGTTGGGGGCCAGGGCAGCTGTGTTCCTGGGGGGACACATTCTTGGTTGGCCAGGTGAGGCCACAGCTTCTGCAGCCAGAGAGCTGCAGGCGGAGTCTGTGTCTTGGGGGTCACACCAGTGTCACCCATGCTTTAGAGCGCCACATCAGCTTCTACTTAGCTGCGGGGACCCAGGCCCAAAGGGCCTCAGGCTGTTTACAAAGCCCTTGCATGCTTGGCTGTTTGCTTCCCCCAGGAGGAGAGAACTATGGACAAGCTCCTGGCCCTTGGGCAGCGTGGGGAATGGGGATGGATGTGGGCAGGACAGGCCATCCCACCGTTCCCCACACACCAAGTCACCCCAAATCATCCATTTTCTAGCTCTTTCTGGACACACCCCATCTTTAGGTCTCTGTGTGGGGCAGTCTTCTGAGGCTCCAGACCTCACGTTCCCCTTGTGGATGTTTCCTTTATGTTAACTGTGGCTGGGCTCCTGTCCTTCCAGACCCACACTGAGACTGAGCAGTGCCTCCAGCCCTCTAGGGTGCCAGGCAGAAATACAGCAACAGGTGCCTCCACCTGGGACCTGAGGGAAGGGTCTCCCTGGCTCTGGGAATGTGCTTACTCTCTACGTGGGCCTTTCGGCAAGTGTGTCCCTAGGTCATTCTCCCTCCACATCTTTGGAAGTAGAGGTGCACGTGCACCTGGCGTGGGCCAAACAAACATGCGAGTGGTCCACAAGCCCAGGGCCCCGTTGTCAATAGCCCTCCTCTGCTGGACGTGCTCATGCTGCGTCCCCTGATGTCTTGCAGCCTGCAACGTGTGGTACCTGAACTCCGTGGAGATGGAGTCTCTCACAGGCCCCCAGGCTGTGCAGAAGGCCCTGAACCTCACCCTGGTCCAGGAGCCACCACCCCTGTGCACAGTCGTGCACTTCAAGGTGTCATCCCAGGGCATCACGCTGACTGACAATCAGAGGAAGTGAGTGCTGGGTTTGGGTGGGGAGGGATATTCCCATCATGCCTGGGCAGAATTAGGCCTTCCTCCAGCTCTGCCCGTCCCCTGGGCCATGCCTCTGTGCATGTCAGTGGTCATCCAGGTAAGAGCTTAGCTTAGCAGTCCTGGAAATGGCCAAAGCAATCACCCATGTATGCATTTCCCCATCGTCACATAGGACCCAGGAACCACATCTAAATCATTAATATTGGCCTACAGGCTTCTTTCTTAGGAATCATTAAATTAAAACAAAGGTAATCTGCAACTGCAGAGGTCTTTTAAGTTGTTTCTGTAAAAGCACTCAGACTCCATTGGCGTCCTCTTACCCTTGCTCCAGGCTCATCCCTGCAGACCAGTGGTCACCCTGTTCTGCGGGTGTGACCTTGGCAGGTATTTCCTGAGTGTGAGGCAGTGTTGCTTATTACATTATAATCATGACACATAGGCATAGTTAAGTTACTACTAATTAATGTTATCTAGGTAGCATTTGAACACCTAGATAATAAATAACAGTCCCATTTCAACTGACCTTCAGCGCTCTCGCTGAGTTGGCTGAGCAGATGTCCCCTCGGGGACATTGTGGAGCCCAGGCCCCGCAAGGGGCAGCTCGGGCAGGAGCAGGTATGTGTCTCCCTGGGCTGGTGGGGCCTTTGACCAAAGGCATTTCATCTGCACTTACTGTTTGTTATGGAAATGCCTGGTGTGATTAATAAGGGAGCCAGTCATCAGCCCTAAAAGCTGAGGGTGGCAGAGGGTGGCAGGAACTTGGAGCGACATACGGTCAGGTTCCTCACCCAGACGGGGCAGTGCCCAGGCCTCGCCCAGCAACCAGGAAGCTCTTCCCAGAGCAGCTCCCGGCCCACCCTTCCTGCCTGCTCCAGGCCAGACCCAAGCGTGGGAAGTTCCCTGAAGCAGAACCAACCTTGGTCCACAAAGGAGAGGGGTGCCCATGTGGTCCCCACCACCTACCAGCCTTACCAGCAGGTGGCCATGGCACTGGCACTTGGTTTCCCCACTTTTCAGACCGGGCCAACTAAGGGTGTCAGGATTTAGTGGCTAGCAAGAGCCCAGCACCTTGGAGAGTAGACAGTCAGGGCCAGAGGCATCTCATCTCCTTGCAGCCCCTCTAAAGACTCAGCCTGCCATGTGCTTTTTCTGTGCTCTAGTCTCCCTGGGTCCTTATAAACCCCGGGGTGAGCAGGGTCTGTGGCATTCAGCCTCTTCCCTATGGAGAGAGGCAGTATTTGAGTGTGGCCTGGCTGTGCTGATGATGGGGGGCAGCATCCTTAGTGACACCTGCAATCCAGGCAGTGGGACGGGGGCTGCCAGCCTTGGGGTCCACCCTGAGAGATATCCAGCCTCGGCCTGTGCCCTGCCTGTACACTGACCTCTGTCCCGGTCTCCTCCTGATGAGCTCTCTCCCTGTACCAGGAGCAAGGCCACCAGCATCCGGGAATGCCACCTCCCCAGGAGGAGGAGGAACTGGTCCTGCTGGACGCAGGGCCTGGGGCCTAGTGACCAGGTAGACCTGGGGCAGCCATCTCAGGGGAGCAGGTGGGGCTGGCAGGTGAAACAAAGGTGATGTGAGTCAGCACAGAGGACAGAAGGGTCCTCTGGTAGTTCCGCCTGTAATGGTGCGGCCCTAGCCTTAGCACATTCCAGTGGACTGCCCTTAATTTGCAGTGTACCCTCTAGTCTGTTACTGCGTCTTATTTGGGCTCCTGTCCTCGAAAGTGGCAGGCTGGCCCACATGCCCTCTGCACAGGTGAGGAGAGTGAGGTGGGACGCTGTTGGAGGTTTCCTGAGATGCCGCCAGGAAGGCTGGATCAGGCTGTCCCATAGCCTGTCAGGGTTCCCCGCTGGCAATTCCAGGCTTCCCCCTGCACAGTGCTACTTGCTGGCTGTCAGCTCTCCCAAGAACCTCTCTGCTTTTCTGTCCAAATGACAAGTAAAAGCACAAAATAGGTTTCTGTCCCTGAAGCTGCTCAGGGGCACCTGCCCACGCACCATTGTCAGCCTGACCCAGTGACGGGACCATGCCCCTCCCCCATGTCCACAGGCTCTTCTTCCGGAGGCACTACCCCGTGAGCAGCGTCATTTTCTGCGCATTGGACCCACAAGACAGGAAGTAAGAAATCCGTGTTTGTGTGAAGCCCGTTAATCCTCTGACCTTTGAGTTAATAAGGAAATTGATGTAGCTCTCCTCTTGTTTCCTTCATTTCAAGGTGGATCACAGATGGCCCTTGCTCAAGGTAAGTTGCCAAGACCTCTCCCATGCCCTGGTCAATCTGAAGTTGTATTCTGTTCCAGATTTCCCAAAAGGGCCCCTCGTAAGGGGTTGCTAAGGAACACCAGTAAGTTTGGGTTTTGTTTTAAACAATAATGACAGCATCCTGATGTAGAAAGGGCCCACAGAGGGCTGGCCTGCTTGCTCTTCCCTGAACAAGCAGTATGTCCATCCAATCCGCACTCTGTGGTAGAAACAGCGTGTAGTGGAGTGCACAGCCTCCCAGGCATCCAGGTGCGGTGCAGGCTGGCACTGAGGCTGGGCCAGATGAGGGGAGGTCCCCGCAGGAGGGGCATGCAGGATGTGGTTGCTAAGTGCAGTGATGCAGAGGGGGCGGGGTTCTCAGCTTGCCTCATTCTGCCACAGGCCAGTGAGGGCCAGGGTTGCAGGGCTTCCTGAACCCCAGAGCTGTCTGCATGCCCCCTGACCTCTACATAACCCAAATTTGATTACCAAGGGTGTCCACCCCAGGGATGCTTTCCTCCAGCCTTACTGCATATTCCTCTTTGTCTCGGGATCTGACAAAGTCCTCAGATGCCTCCCCGAGCCCCAGGTGGCACCCAGACCCCCTGTGGCCCCACATGCAAGGCTGGCAGCTCCCCCAGCTGGTTCTTGAGCCAGTCCCTCCTATGGTGTGGAGACCGATAAACTTAAGACAAAAATCCCTAATTTTCTAAGAAGGAGAAGACAGACTACTGGGGATTTGATTCAGACAGTGGTAGTTATTCAAATTTAGGGCTCACGAAAGCCTATTCAGATAATGGCTTCAGTTCTTCTAGGAACAATGATCAGATGCACCGCCCTTTTAACAGTCCCCTCAACAGCACAGTCTGTGACGCAGTATACGAGGCCCAGGAAGACCACCCTGGTCCTGTGGGTGGGATCTCGACACCCAGGCAGGTGTACAGTTTCCTGTCCCCTATCCCCCCGGCAACCACAGCTGGGTGGTCAGTACCCACATGGGTTCTGTGCTCCTGTGTGATCCGACTGCATGAGGAGAGAGCAAGGTGCTCACCCCGGGCCCCGTGGAGAATCCAGTCCATGTGCCTGAACGGGGCTCAGGAGCCTATCCTGACCCATGTCTGGAGGATTCTGGCCACACTTGGAGAAGCGGCTTTGGCTCAGATCCCAGACCCAGGGCTGGAGCTGGCACTCACCTGCTCTCACCCTCCAATTGCTCACCTGGTGGGTGTTGTGATGGGGGAGAGATGTGACAGGTGTCCTCAGGGGCCTTGGCCCTGGTTGACTGGGGGTAAGTGGCAGGGAGAGGTGGTGTAGGAGGTGGGAGGGGTTTACACCACGCTTGAGCCTTGGGACCCTGGTGATCTGACCTCGGCTTCCCTTTTGCAGAATCTTTGGATTTGTTGCCCGGAAGCAGGGCAGTGCCACAGACAACATGTGCCACCTGTTTGCAGAGCACGACCCTGAGCAGCCTGCCAGCGCCATTGTCAACTTTGTGTCAAAGGTCATGATCGGCTCCCCTAAGAAAATCTGAGCCCTCACAGACCCGAGATACCAGAGGGTCAGAGGCGGCCTCCTGGGTAGCAGACTGTGACCCTGACATTCCAAGCCCAGGAGGGAAGGGGGCTCCTCCAGCTTTACCAAAACAAGAACAAACAAGCCCACCATCCCCTGGCCTTCCCTAAAGGAACCGCTCACCCATATGCTTCTGGAGCCAAGTGTTTTTTCCAGGCCCCTCACTGGACAGGACTGTGCAAGGAAGCGTGGGCTCCCTGTGACCCTGCACGCCAGCATTAGCAGGAGGGGTGCACCTAGCCCACTCTGTGGTGGTCGTGAGTAGCTGGCTGTGCCTCCGGAGGGGCTCCTGTCCAGCCAACACCCTAGGGAGCCTTCATGCTCCCACAGTGAAGATGCTGACCAGTGTGAGCAGGGCACACATGTGACAGAGGCTCGTGCAGGTCAGGTCCTTCAGGAACACAGGATGGCCTGATGGGCGGGAGGACAAGGGAGGTCGCTCGGGAGGGTGACCAGATGCCAGACAACCCCAGCCTCCCACTCACACCGGGTCTGAGTGGTGAGTGAGAGGAGGAGGCAGAAGGTGGAAGAAAAAATGTGTATGTTCTTTGAGTCCAGTTATTTATGATCACTGTAGTTTGCTGTTGTATCCTGGCCTGCTGTCCAGTACTGCACCTGCCAGGCCGGGACTAAGGAGGGGCATTGGCCCTGTGTTGGATGCACCCAAGGCAAAATGTGGGCATGTTCTGGGCCACCCCTGCCTCACTGCCCTTGGTCCCATTGGGCCTGGGAGAGATTGCCCAGACAACCTCTGACCTTTGTGAGCTCTCATCTCTCTTGTCCACGCCTGTTGGCTCCCACTGGGATCCTGTATCTTTCTGGCATCCTGAGCACAGGGAGGAAGAGGAGATTTCTCAGAAGTCTCACTTACAGGCTGCTCTTGAGGGCCGCTTTCCTGCATCACCTAGTGACCTAACCAGGTTTGCTCTGTGCCAATGTGAATATTGCAAGGCTATGGTCTGGTTGGAGGCTCTGGTTTGCGGGAAGCTGAGGATCCTGCATGTCCCCCATAGTGGGAGATGAAACTGGGCAAGGCCGTATCAAAGTCCTGGTCTGCTTCAGATAACCAGGACGCTCCCAGGTCTCCATCACCATGAGCCGCCTCTTCTGCTTGGCTACTAAAAACCAAGCACCAGCTCTTAGATCACCTGGGAATCCCCAGTGATGGTCCCATGCTGGCAGTTGGAAATGTGCTCTGTGAATTCCCTGTTTTAAGTGGGTCACAAGCAGGGTTGGAATTAGCCAAACTGCAGTGGGCATTGAACACTTGTGTAAAAGCAGGCGGACAGGTGCCTGGTAGCTCCTATTGATGCACCAAACGCAAGTGCCTCATTTCTGTGCCAAATGTTTGCCTTGGTCTTCACGGACCTTCTTCCCTGATGTATGCTGGCATGGCTGTTGAAGAGAATGTGCCGTCATCTCCCACAGGCCCTGCTGTCTTGGCCCTTGGCAGGGCCGCCTAGCATTTCAGTTTTCCATTCACTGTAGGAATGTGGCCAAGGAGAACTGAGCTTTGTGCTGACCCCAATACCCAGTTTGATTCAAAGACTGCAGGCCAGGTCCCTTATCCTCCTGACAAAGGAAGAGAGGGTATATTTAGAAAAAAGAGCAAGAGACAGGCGCAGGATTGAGAAGCACAAGCTGCCAGCATTGCAGAGACTTGTCTAGAGCATTCTTGTGCAATCCTTGTCTAGAGCATTCAAGAAGGTACACACTTTTGCTTTTAAACTGGCTGGCCAGCTGTGGCTTTTAGGCCCTGCAGTCAAGGGCATTGGGAAATTTGCTCCTCTAAGGAACCAAAGGAAGCCAATCCTCTGGTTTCTGATAATCTGGTACGACAGGTTTCTTCATGTGTTACATGTTCATTACATAGAACAAAAGGAGTCCAGGAACCTAGTGCTCAGATTGCTGTGAGCACCCCCACCTCTCACCACCAGCGTGGGCCCTGGGGCATCTGGCCCCCAGGGCACCAGCAGGCCCACAGGTACTTTCAGGGGAGTTAACGAGTGTCATAGCCAGGGTCCTATTAATCCACTAATTAACCATATGCTTATTCATCCAGTGTTAGCCTATAACCATGTTAAGTCACACTGCATTTAAGGGTCTCATGAGTGTCTTTGCAGAAGGACCTCATCATGCCTCCTTATTTGCCTTACCTATTAGTGGGTATTTTTACTTTTCTTATATTGTAAAGAATATATCCAGTATGTAAATGAGTGTTCTATAAATCCTTTGTATAGTCATTTTCTCTGCTCTTTAAATATCATCTCTATTCAGAGTATAATAAAATTATAAACTTGGTAAACCTCAGTGAAGCAGGCATTTGTTAGTTGTGTTGGATGAAACTGTCCCAAAGGGTGTGTGTCTGTGTGTGCATGTGTGCACGTGCATATGTATGTGTATGTGTGTGTATATGTATGTGAGTGCATGTTTGGGCATGTGTGTATGTGTGTTTATTTGGGAGGGGAGTGTTTATGGATCAGTGAATTCAGTTATAAATTCACGTATGTTTTGCATTCAGGAATTATGCTTAGAGACCTTAAAATTATATTCGAAGCTTTTAAGAATTAAATTAGAACATGCAGTGTTGTTCATAGGTACAATGCATTTTTGATGCACAGCCCTGATGGAACTTAGCAGATATCTGCTGAGTTGGAAGCTGAACCTGAAAATTAAAAGTCCGGTGGGTTCACCTATTTCTTCAACAGATGCTAGAGGCAGGCCCAGTGCCACCATCCTGGCTCTCTGGGCTAGTGGGGTTCTGCCCCCTGGGTCTGGGCCCCTTCCCTGGCTGACAGCCCTCCTGAGCTAGGGACAGAGGACCCTGCTGCTCTAGCTCTTTCTGTATCCTAATGCCCAGAGCATTTGTCTCACCTGGCCCCAACGGGGCATGGTCACTGGGCTGTGCCAGGCCCTACCTTCCTCTCCACTGCAGGCTATGGCACAGGCATGGTCCCTGTCATGAGGCTAATGGCTGAGGTGTGGCTGTCCATGCAGCTGATCCCCCATAACCACTTAAGCTCTAGGTCAGGGAAGAAAAAGAAGCTGGATGCATCTCAGTCATGGACAGAGAGCGAAGGTTTAATTGAGCAGCCCTTGCAGGCCTGCCCAGGCTAAAGCACTACACTTTGGTGAAGTGCATGTTCCACTTTACACTGAGCATTACAAGGTGGACTTGGAAAGGACCCAGCATTGGAGCCCAGAGCTCAAGGGAGACTAGATGGAGGTGAGTCAGGTCTTATTCAACAAGAGGTTCCCAGGGGCCCCGGACCCCTGACCAGTGTCACAGCAGGGGATAACGGTGGATAGTCACTGATGACAGGGTCAGTAGGACCTGCTCACTGGGGGACCTCATGTCTGATCCTCCTTCATGGCTTTTTGTCTCCTAAGGGTTTGTATATGGTCACTGGGGGTGAATGAGCAGCCCCACAGCCTTGTGGGGATTACATTTCACAGAGCAGGGGTGTCAGAGCCAGACTCAAAGTTGGATTGGAGCTTCCAGATGGCCTTGGGCCAGGGGCTCTACAAGGATGGGACATTCCATGACATGGGGGTTGGCTGTATCTGGACACATTTGGACACCAGGCCTGCTGAATTGGTAACAAGAAAAGAGGTCCAAGAGCAAATGGCCTTAAGTTCCTGATGGGTAAGAAGCTATAGTGCCAGGCCTTGGCTGGGGAAAGAGTGGGTTGGGGGTGGGCTCCCCAAAAGACCATTGCCTATGGGAGTGTGCCTGCAAAGGGGGTTTGCCACCACAGCTGACCTGGCCCAGGAAGCCTCTTTGTCCTGCAGATCTGGGGCTTCTCCCTCCCACAGACACTGGGGTGTTGCGGGCACCCAGCAGGGGTCCTGCCCCACCCACACAGTGTCCACAGCAAACCCTAGGCCAGGGAAGCCTCATCTGAGTTGTGGGCCTGAAGCCCCTGCCACACTGAGACACCTTGTATCCCAAGGGAGAAACATCAGGGGCACGGGAGCCCCACAGGTCCAGGCAAACCATGCAGACCTACACAGCACAGACTGAGCACTGCAGCTTCTGTGGGAGCACAGCCCACAGCAGACCAGGACTTGAGGCTGTACCTCAACAGGGCAGCCCCAAATCTCCTAATATAGCCACAATGCCTGGGATACATTAGAAAATTATGTGTCATGCCAAGAACCAAGAAATTCACAACATAAATGAGAAGACAGTCCACCACCAAATGCCAACATCAGGATGAATCAGATTGTCTAATTTCTAATTATCTGAATTATTTAGCAAGGATTTAAAGCTGCCCTTATAGTAATGCTTCAGTGAGCAAATAAAAGCTCTCTTCAGCCAAGTGAAAAAAGAACACTGTAGTAAAGAAGTTATGAAAAAGAAACAAATAGAAATCACAGAACTGAAAAGTATTAACAGAAACCACCTATAAGGATGCTCAGTACTACAGTGGTGATGGCAGAGGAGAGTCAATGGATGTGAGGACCAGGCCACAGAGCCTCCAATCTGAACAACAGAGACAAAACAGACTTTAAAAAGTGATCAGCCTCAAGGGCCTAGGGGACAATGACAAGACATTTGTATCATTGAGTCCCAGCAGGAGAGGATAGAGGGTGTAAGGTGTAGTTAAAAAAAAATCAATAAAAACCCAATTCAGCAAAAGACATGGATAAGAAGCTAAGCGAGCCCCATACAGGAGAAGCAGCAACAGAAATCCATGCCAGACATACCATCCTAAACTTACAACTAAAGACCGCGAACCAATCTTGACACAGAGCAGATACATAGACCAATGGAACAGAACAGAGCCCAGAAGTAATCCCACACCTATCTGGTCAATTAATAAATAACAAGGGAGGCAACAATGTACAAAGGGGAAAACTTCAATAAATGGTGTAGAGAAAACTGGACAGCTGCGTGCAAGAGAATGAAAGTGCATCACTGTCATACACAACACAAAAATAAGCCCAAAATGGATTAAAGACCTATGTATAAGACCTGAAACTATAAAACTCCTCGAAGAAAACAGTAAACTCCTGAACATTAACATTAGTCATTTTTTTCTGGATGCTACCCAGACAAGGGAAACAAAAGCAAAAACGTATAAGTGGGACTACATCAAACTAAAAAGCTTCTGCATAGCAGAGGAAACCATCAACAAAATGAAAAGGCAACCTATGGTATGGGAGAATATATTTGTAAATGACATATCCTATAACAGTTTAATATCCAAAATATATAAAGAACTTACCCTACTCAACACCAAAAAAACCCCCAAATAATCTGATTAAAAAATGGGCAGAGGACCTGAATAGACATTTTTCCAAATAAGAAATACAGATGGCCAACAGACTCATAAAAAGATATACCAAATCATTCATCATCAGGGAAATGCAAATCAAAACCACAGTGAGATATTAGTTCACACTAGTCAGAATGGCCACTATGCAAAAGACAAGAAATAACAAGTGTTAGGATGTAGAGAAAAGGGAGCCCTCCTATCCTTGGTGGGACTGTAAATTGGTATACCCACTGTGGAAAGCAGTATGGAGGTTCCTCAAAAAAATCAAAAATAGAAATACCATACTACCCAGTAACTCCACCTCTGGGAATTTACCAAAAGAAAGTAAAATCACTCATTTGAAAAGATATGCACCCCTATGTTTATTGCAGCATCATTTACAATAGCCAAGATATGGAAGTGTCTTGCCAATGGGTTTCAGCCCTGGGCAAGTTCACCATGGATTCAATGTGACCAAAGAAATGACAGTAGAACATTCTTGGAGTGAAAGGGTTATACCCAACTTTATTTCCACGGTGGCAAGTCAGTCACTAAAATCCCCTTCACTCAGAGCGAATCTACATGCAGCAAGCTGGTCTCTGCCTCTGGGCCTCTCTGCCTGCACAGCCTCTGTCCCAGTCTCTGTCCTTGGCACTGCCCCAACTCCAGCCTCTGCTCTGCTCTCCTGTAGCCTTGCAGCCTTGCCACCTTGTCGCCCAGAGCACTGGGTGGAGCTCTTTAGATAGAGTCAATAACAATGTATTGCCCACACATGTGTAGTGAGTTAGCCAACCAGGGCCAGTTGAGGATCAGGGCCACAGGAATCTTCATTTTATCCACAGGAAGCAATGTAAGTGTCCATCGATAAATGAATGGATAAAGAAGATGTGGTACATATATACAGTGGAATGTTATTCAGCCATTAAAAAAATGAAATGTTGCCATTTGCAGTTAACATGGATTGACCTAGAGGGTATTATGCTAAGTTAAGTAAGTCAGAAAGAAACAAATACCATATGATTTCATTTATATGTGGAATCTAAAAAATAAAACAAATGAGCAAACAAAATAAAAATAGGCTCATAAACACAGAGAACAGATTGGTAGTTCCCACAGGAGAAGGAGTGGGAGGATGGGTGAAATAGGTGAAGATGAAAAAATTAGAATGTTTTGCATCTTGATCTGGGCAACGCTTAGATAACTGTACATACACAGGTCAAGATTCATCAAGCTGTACACTAAGATTTGTGCTTTTCATTGTTTGTAACCCAATAAAAAATAAATAAATTTCACAAAATACACACATATAAACACATACACACAAGAAACAATCTTAAAAGCAGTCACAGGGAAGTACAAGATCACAAATAGAGGCACACCAATTTAAATGATGGTGGACTTATCATATTGGAGACCAGAAGGAAATTAATACATTTTCCAAAGTTGAAAGAAAAAAATATTAACTGTGCATTCAATATTCAATGACACTGTCCTTCAGGCATGACGGGAAAAGGATGACATTCAGGTGAAGGGGATGAACACCGTCAGTTGTCGGCAGGCCTGCCCTTAAGGACTGGCTGGAGGAGGAATTGCAAGCAGAAAGGAAATGATAAAAGAAAAGCAGAACATCAGGGAGGAAAATGCGCAAGGGTGGTGAGTCTGCTTTTCCTCTCAGTTTATGCATCAATATGACTGACAATTGAAACAAAACTTATGACTCATCTGATACATAAGACCCTAATATTTCAAGGGAGGAAGCTGAAGGGACCTGGGCTGGTGGGGGATATTGACACCTGCAGGCATATTTATATTGTAGCTGTTCAGGGCAGCCACCTGCAGAAGCTGCACAAACAGCTAAAACATCAGGGCTGAATCTAAAACAGTAAGTGAGTTGAAGGCAAGAAAACAAACAGAAAGACAAAGACCAGGTGAAACAAACAGATAACAAATAATAATGTGGCAGACTTTAGCTTACCAGTAATGACCTTAAAGGGAAACATTTGAACTGCAGCAATCAAAAGGCAGAGACTGGCAGAGCAGAAACAAAACAAAACCAGGACCCAAGTGCATGACCTTTGGGAAGCACTTCAAATTCAGTGTCATGGGTAAATCTAGCTAAATTTATGTAAGCTAGAAGGATGTAGTAATATAATCATGCTTCCCTAACCCTGCCCAACTTAAAACAGAAACCATTGCATTATTGTCTGGTAAAGTAAGCTTTAGAGCAAAGCAAAGTATCTGATACCAGGAGAGACATTATTGTTACAAGAGGATGAATCCCCAGAAAGACACAGAGATACTAAATGGGTGCTCATCAGATAACTGAGCCTCAGTCCATGCAAGCAGAGGCTGAGCCCCAATCCATGCAGCAGAGGCTGGTAGAACTTAAAGGAGAAATAGGCAAATCTGCAGTGACAGTTGCCAAAAACACTACCACATAGAAAGTCTGGAAGGATATAGAAACCTGATGTAGAGAAAATGAAAGTTCCTATGGCCAGGATCCTCACCTGACCCTAACCTACTTGATGATGTAATTGGCTTAATGCTAGGCTAATGCTTACCCACCCATTGGCATTGAGCCATTATTGTCGGTGTTACAATATAAAGAGCTCCACCTGGTGCTCTGCCCAGAGGCAGAGACCAAGGCAGATTGTGAACTCCCCAAAGGCAGATGTGAATCCAGGACTCAACCCACGTCTGTGAGAATAAAGCTCGTTATAAACCCTTTAACCCCTAACATTCTGTTGTTATTCAGTCTCATGAATCCTGAGTGAACTTGCCGGGGGCAGTCTCGCTCAGGGGAGACACCTGAACACACATGTAACCAGTGGGATCCGATGTACACACAGTCTTACACAACATCCGAGGAGTATTCACCACGATAGATGGTAATCTGAGCCATAAGGTGGAGGGTGGTTCCTGGGGGAGCGTGGGGTGTCCCATTCTCCAAGTGCAGTGCAAGCGCTTGCCAGTTAGCTTGGTCTATGGGTCCATGTTCCCCATGCTGGAAGAACCCAGGGGATCCCCCACCCAGCACATTCCAGTGGGGCTTGGGGTGGAGCATCCCTCCTGCCATCTGGGCAGGACACAGGTCCCCTGTGGATCACGGTGAGTGTGACAGGTTGACGAGTCTGCAGACAGCCTGAGCTGGGATCCCCCAGAAGTGAGCTCCTGGTTACCTTGTTTGAGCAGCGGTGACAGCTGCTGTGCTCAAGGGTGCAGAAAGGCGAGGTGCATGTAGCTGCCTGCAAAGGGACAGATACCCGTTAACAGTTAAGGAAGCTCTGGGTCAGAAAGTTTAGTGGCTTGGGCACAGTCAGGACACTGGCTTGGAAAAAAGTGAGCCACGAGCTGTTTTATGGTTGCTCTCGTTTTGGTTTAATTTCTTTCCGTTCTGGGGCCCCAGTCAGTCAGCAAGGAAGACTGGAACTCAGCCCAAGATTCTAGAGCCTGTCCTCCCTACGGCCCTGACCGGCTACCTTTGCACACTCTCCAGCACCGATCAGTTCCTGTGAGCTGATGCCTCCTTCTTCACTTTGCCCTCCATTGCGACAGAGATTCTAGCTGCCCTGTTACCTGCGGTATGTTCCAGGATTTGCGCCGAAACCCAACGTGGCGGAGAGCACCGCGGGCAGCAGCGGCCCCTGGCGGGCAGCATGGCTCACTACAGGCGGACAGGCCGCAGGCTGCGCGGTGGGGGAGCCTAGGGCCCCGACTGGGTGGAAGGGCAAATGCTTGGAGCTGTTTTAATGTTGAGGGTAGGTGCTGGAGCCGCGTGTCCTGACTCTGCGGTATCTTCACTCTGTGGCCTTGACAAGTTGCGTGACTAGACCAGTTTCCTCCGTTGTCAGATGGGAGCAGTGTTTTACCGTTCACCAGCACAAGCTCTCTGGAGGAATAAATGAGTGAATGCACGTACACGGTTAGAACGACACGTGGCAGGAAATTGGCACTTAATAATTTATTATCGTTTTATAGGTAACTATATAGCTATAGTTATCTTTGAAAGGTTATTAACATAATCTGTAAACCCCTCCTCCTCCTCCTCCTCCTCCCGCCCTCCTCCCCCGTTTCCCCAACCACCTTAGGTCGAGAGACCATATTGTGGGCATTCAGCATTTCAGACCCTGATGAGTGGAGGCCCATTGTACAAAACATGGAGTGCGCTGTGTGGTAGTGATCCCCCCCACCCCTCAGAACAGGGGTTGACAAACTTTTCCAAGTAAGGGTGGATGCGCTGTTCTGGCTTAAATGGAGAAGGGCGGGATGACCTCTTAAACGCCGGGGGCTGAGAAGCATCCCTTCTGCAAGTGACCAGCAGTGGCCTGGTCATGTCCCTGTCTCAGTTCCAGCAGGAGCTGGCAGGCAGAGCTCTGAGCTCCTGTGGGAAGGTGGGAGCGCGCTTTCTCCTTCAGTGCTGTGCGCCTCCCCGCCCCGCCCATGCCCCAGCCATCCCTGTACTCTGATCTTAGCACATAAATGAAAGGAACTGCCTTTATGCCATGATCATAATGTTCTAAAATTGAATGTGTTGATGGTCAATTGTGGGAGCTATACTAAAAACCATTAAATCTTCCATTTCCAATGGGTGAAATGTCTGATGCGAGCATTGGATCTCCATAAAATTGACATAAAAGTAAAAGCAGAGAAGAATCGAAGAGAACATTAACAACAAATGCCAGTGTCCTCAGCAATGCAGACTGCAGCCCAGCACCCTGCATAGGGGAGCTAGGGGCTGACTTTCCAGTGCAGGAGCCGTGGAGGCCCCCAGTGGCAGAAGCTGTGACTTGTGAATCACGTGAAGTGGCCTTTCTGTCAAATTCTCATCTGACTGGAATTGATTTCAAGAATGATGACGTGCCTGTGGAGGGTGGGCCTTTGTCACCTCGGTGTCAGGCTCCTCCTCTGTGCCACGGAAGCCCCTGGACAGCCTCCAAAGCGCAGTGAGCTGCAGATGACCACATGGGCCAAGCTGAGGGCTGAGAGAGCGGAGAAGGTGGACACAAGCAGTCCCCAGACACTGGGGGCTCTGAAGGACCTGGGCTCAGCTTCCCCAAATTCACTGAGCAGGTAGGAATTCCCAGGGGATGCACAAGTGGAAGCCATGGCTCCAAGCCAGGCAAGGAGGAGCCCGGCTCGTTTTCAGAGATCCCTCAGTTCTGGGAATTTGGCAGAAACCCAGAGCTTGACTGCAGCCTCTCTGGAGGAGGAGACCTGTAGCCAGGGAGAGCTGGGTGTGGGGGGGTCTCTGATCTTGGATCTGTTCCCTAAGCCAACAGGCTAAAACAGAACTATATGTGGTCAGAATTATTGGGGCAGTGATTTTCAAAAGAGAGAACTCCCAGGTCCAGGGAGGGTTAGGGCAGTGGGGCATAGACTCCCAAGTCCCACAGCAGCACCCAGGGAGAGGTCAACCTTTGCTAGGGGCCAGGAGAGCTCAGAGCCCCAGCTATGAACACCTTTCTGCCTCCTTTCCTCTTCCCACCCAAAACCCCTCCTGTGGCCCAGCAGCAAATCCCAAGGGGAGGTGAGAAACTTGAGTTCTTACAGGGGCCTGCATGTCTTCAACACCAAATTACATTGTTTTCCACAATCAAGAGTGACTGTGGGACATTTTATTATATGAAAATGACAGAAGTCGTTGGGCCTCTCAGGGGGTTTCAGCAAGTGATGGCTTCCCCCAGCAGGCATAAAGGAAGGAAACAGACAGAGTAAGGCTGCTTTACACTGGCCCTGTGGGGCCTTCATGCTCCACCTCTGCTTAACTTTTGTAGCAGGAAAAGCTGTCTATGCATCAGGTGAGCTGCACACAAAGGCCCCTGGCCTGGCACTCCTGGGAGGCAGAGGATGAGGGTGACGGTGAAGCAGATTTCCTCCTCTCTAGGATGGAAACACCAAGAAATCTCGGTTGTGGAGAGGAATTAACCAAATAATGGCGGTGGAGACACAGTTGCTGTTCCAGCTGCACTTGAGAACAAAGAGGAAGCATTCAAGAAAATGCTCAAGAATGTATTTTAATATCAGTTTAAAAAGGAATGGCTCTGCT
This sequence comes from Manis javanica, assembly GCF_040802235.1. Classification (NCBI taxonomy): domain Eukaryota; kingdom Metazoa; phylum Chordata; class Mammalia; order Pholidota; family Manidae; genus Manis; species Manis javanica. The sequence goes on along the minus strand of NC_133161.1, from coordinate 98,718,259 downwards.
CATTGGTAGAGCACAGCAGTGTGACTTAGCGGCATGTGCTGGCGAGTCTTCTTCTCCATGCTCTGCGCATGGCTGGGCTCAGGCTGGTCAGTCTCCACTGTGTGATGATGGGCCTAAGACTCCTTTTCTTCAAAGAGTTGCAATGAAGATGGGATGAGGTGCTGTATAAGAACAACTGCAAAATGAAGGACAGTGAGCTTTCCGTAGGTGCTGCTGCATCACTGCCACCACCATGACCATCATCACCACCATCATCACCACCACCATCACCATCATCACCACCACCAACACCATCACCACCATGACCATCACCACCATCACCACCACCATCACCACCATCACCACCACTATCATCATCACCATTACAACCACCACCATCACCATCATCATTACCACCACCATCACCATCAGCACCGCCACCACCATCACCATCACCACCATGACCATCATCACTGCCACCACCATCTCCACTGTAAGTATCACCATCACCACCACCACCACTACCATCACCACAACCATCACCACCATCATTCTCATCTTTCCTGTTATTAGTTATCAAGTATAATGAGCAACACAGATTTAGGGAAGGTAAATGAGCTTGGGGGAAGCCCCTCACTCTGGTGGATGTGCTGGGTCTATGTGTGTGTGTGTGTGTGTGTGAGAGAGAGTGATATGACACACACATGCACACACGAGCATGTCATTGGCTTCTGAGAGCTGGTGAGAAGTACTGTGGAGCCTGATGTAGGAGCACCTACACTCTGGGAAGATGGGCAACTCCCGGGGAGGGGCAGCAAGCCCTTTCATTCTCTTCCTCCCCATATGCAGCCTCTGGCTGCAGCTTAGCTTTCTTCCTTCATGTAGCAGTTCTCAGGAGGGCACGCCACACAGTTTTTCTAAGTACCTTCTTTACACTCTGGGTACCAGCAGTAGCATCTGAGGTGGGAAGTCAATGCTGGCCAATCATTCCTGGCTTGGGGCTGTGGGGTAGTCTCCAAGGAGCTCCCTCTCAAGGGCATTTGCAGGGGTGGCTTTTTCCCTAAGCCTTCTGATGCTAAATTCTAGAGCATAATTATCTTACATTTAAGCTGCTGATTTTTTTCCTGCTACTCAGGGTGGCTCCAATAGTCAGGAGACAGCTGGGAAGCTACTGCCCCGAGGCAGGGTCTCATAAAACTTGAAGCAGCTCTCCAAAGGCCACACTGCTTTAGACCCCCTACTGTTAAAGCTGGTCACAGGAGGAATGTACAGAGCAACAGGAGCTAGGAGTCATCCTGTATAGGAAGAAGGCATGTCCTCAAACTCTGCTTCCTAAGATTTGAGTGTGGGGGTCAGATCAAGACTACCTGGCTGCCTCTATGAGGTCCAGGTGAACAGAAAGACAGATTACTGAGGCCATCTTGCAAGGAGGACTGGCATTCTGCATGGGTGAAGCTCAGGGCTGCTCATCTCCCTGGCAAAGATGCAAAATCACCAGCCTTTCTGGCACGTGGTCTGACAGGAACAGATTTGTACATTCATTGTCTCCTAAAGGGAAACAAACATTCACTCAGCATGTAACCCAGGAAGCCTGCCTTAGGTGTTCACCTGATGGTAATGAAAGCTAGTTCTCACACAAAAACTTTACACATGAATGTTTACAACAGCTTTATTCCTAATTGCCCAAAGCTGGTAACAACCTAGTACTGTCACACTGATGAATAAATGACAAGCTGGTACATCAAGTGATGGAACATATTTGGCAAAAAAGGAAAGTTATCAACACACTCAACAATTTGAATGAATCTCAAAACAGTTATGGCAAGTGAAAGAAGCCAGACTCAAGAAGCCACATCTGTCATGAGCATGACATTCTGGGCAGGACAAAGCAATCAGATGGAGGCATCTTGGTTAGGGATGGAGGTTGGGGGTGTCGGACGGTGGAGGGTGACCTGGGAGGCTCTGTAGGTTTGAGGAACTGTTCTGTATCTGGCATAATGGTTGCATGGCTCTATGCACTTGTAAAGAAGCTCAGAACTGTGTAACAAAACCGAAAAGAAGGAAGAGAGAGAGGGGGAATTCCATTATATATAAATTTAAAAATAAATGCAAGTGATTAGGGGTGGATTTTGAGTGAGGCCCAGTAAGTTATCTAAGCAATAGTCATCATGAAACTTTACTGAGTACTTCCTCTGTGCCTGGCATCACCTCAGTCTTCCAAACAACACATTGGTGGTGGTGACGAAGCTGCCCCTCTCTTCAACCCCCAGGGAGGCAGCTGCCAGCAGAGTTCGAATCATCTCAGCAAGGAGGTTAAGAGCCTACACCCCACTCTTCCTGCTCCCCTTTTCTCTCCCTCCTGCTTTGCAGGATGCCCTCACCCTGGGAGGAGAGAGAGGCATGCTTCCCCAGGCCAAAGTGAAGGCCATGTATGCATGTTCTTTGTGCAAACACAAACAGGTATGAAAGTGAGATTGTGGAAGGAAGTCAGAGGACTGCATCTTCTGCTCTCAGTACCTTGAAGTCCTTTGTGCTCTCCAAATCTGGGTGTGTGTGGAACTGAAGGCATTGTTGATGGAAGTCACCTTCTCCTCCTGGCTTTTCTGGGAGATTGTGCACCCAGGCCCAAGGGCTGCACTTAGCCCTACCTCCACCTTTCTCCCCACCTTGCCACCACTGGGCCCCAGGGATTCTGTATTAGTGGGTCTGCCCTACAGGGTGTGTGCCCATGTGTGAGTGTATGCACATGTTCGTGTGGGTATGTGTCTCTGGAGTCTTCTTTAATCACGTCCCAAACCCTGGCAAGCTGGGAACAGCAGAGGGCTAGGAGCTGCAGGGTCCCCAGAGATTCAGGGGCCTCCTCGTTCCTCAGGGTCCAGAATGGGCCAGGCTGGAGGGACACCTGGGACCTTGAGAATTTCCCATGGCTCCGGCAGGGGTGTCAAAGGGTAAAAGTCACATTAATTGCGATTGAGAAAAAGTGGTGAACGCCTTTGCAGAACTGGACTGTTGGCTGCAAATCCCCACGGCTCCTGCCGGCTATCCAGGTGGCCAGTGGCTGGATCCTCCTGCGGAGGCGCACGTACCCTGCAAGGGCTTGAGAGAAAAACGTAAAACGGCAGCTGTAGTTGTGCCACAGTGGTCGGGTTTTTCCTCTTCTTTTTTGCATTTTCAGAAATGGTCCTAATGCTAAAATCCTCTTTCAGGGACACCGCCTGTTAAGGAATCCCTCTGTGACATGTCAGCGCAGGGCCCCGGCAGGCCGGCAGGGGGCGCGCACGCCATCCCGGAATCGCGCGGAGAGGACAGGGTGGGGGCGGGGTCTGGGCGGGCCGGCACAGCAGTGCGGGCGGGCGGCGGGTCGCGGGCGGCTCGGGGAGGGCGGGGAAGAGCGGGGGTCTGCAGGTAGGGCGGGGGCGGGGCCTGGGGTACGAGGAGAGGCTCCGTGCGGACATCAGTATGCGGGTGGTGGGGCCCCGGGGGACGGGGCGCGGGGCGGGGTCTCCGTGGAGTAAGGGGTTTGGGCTAAGGTCAGCCGGGGGAACGATGGCGGGCGTGGTCTGCACAGTGCAGCATGGCCATAAGCGCTGGCTGGGGCCTGGACAGGGCGGAGGACGTTGGGGAAGGGGTGGGGGCCTTCTGCAGAGTCCCCAGGACCGGTGCCTGGGACAGAATGTACTGGTGTCGCCATCCAGAACACAGGGGCCTTAGGAGCCAGTGGGTGCCCCCAAGACCTGCACCCCCAGGGCCGCCGGAGCCCGTGGACACTCACTCCAGGAGGCGAGGGCATTGGTTCCCTCACTGCTCTCTGAGGCTGGGCCTTTTCAGGGTCCTGCTGGGGCTGACAAGCAGAATTTCACTGGTCGTCTGACTGTCTGGTCTCCATGCCTTGGGGAAGAAACCCAACTGGGCCTGGAGAGCTGAGGCAGCTGGGGGCTCAGTTTGGTTCTGGGGACCTTGGGCCCTCTACCTCTGCTGCTTCTCTTGCCCCCAGCTCTGCAGAATTGGGAAGAAAAGGGACTTCTGAGAGCTTCTTGAATATGGAAATGTAGAGTGTTTGGTTTGCAGTGACTGAGGGCGCATTGTGGAGTTGTGGGGTGTCCCTCACAAGGACATTGGTAGGTGTCCAAAGGGCACCTGTGCTCTGGCCGCTTGTGTGCTTTTTGATCAGGATCTTTCACTTAACATTGCTGATCAAGAGTTGAGTCGTTTACTTTTGATTAGAATCAATTTTGCTCTTCAGTGCCAGGAAGGACCTTTGTTGATTGTCATGCTGCAAGTAGGAGGGAAAGTGCTTGGGTTGGGAACCACGGAGGCCACTTTTGAGTTACAAGAAAGATAGGAGGGAGAACTCGGAGGGAGAACTCTCAGACGCTTCCTATCTAAAGTCTATCTTATCAAGGTTGTAAAATCAGAGGTAATCTGAAAGTACTGACCACCATCACCCTCCTGGGTATGTCATTTCTACAAAGGTTTCACAGGCAACAGGTATGAGACTTAAAAATAATTACGCAAATCGGAATCAAAGTAATATGACAAATCCATTTTGTGTAATGGCTCTAAATCAGGAGCCCAGAACTGAAGGTAACCAGCTAAAAAGGTCAAAAGACCAGGTGTGAAAATTATTGTAACCAATTACCTTGTTGCCTGATCTTGTATGATTGAATTTCTGCCTCCCCGGAAGCATTTATCAGTGTTCAACAGCTGGAATTTGCTATTGCACAAATGCCTCCTTGTTCAGCACGTAGGTAATCATGGGCTATGAGGGTCCCCAAAACTACCTTAGTCAACAACTCACACGATCCCTGGGCTGCTATTGCTTTGGCTGTTCAGTCAGCTAGCTCTCCTGATGTTAGGAAGGATTTCTTGTCCTCCGTTCACTGACATTCATTCCAGCCCAGGGGAGAAGAGCTCTTCCTCTGGAGGTAATCCAGGAGTCACATACCCCTTCTAGAAGCTCCTGATGGAGGTTTAATGGAATGGGTCAATGGGAAGTTTCTGATTTATTATGGATGTTGTTAAACATCCTGGTGAGTACTGATCTCTGATCACCAGCTATCAAAACATTCATGCTCCCATGAGAAATGCTGTCTATCGGAGACAAAAATGAAAGCAGATGGAGCACAGAGGACTAGAGCTAAGGTCTGGGTCTTGGTAGGGCCATTAGCTGGAACTGCCTGATTGGCCTTTTCAGCTAGGCATCAGAGGAACAGGGAAGTCATTCTGTGAGGTACTATTGCATCCTGAAGGGGTCTTTCCTAAAGGCCTTGAAAAGAGGTGTCACCTGTTGGCCTGTTGGCATCTCCCTTGTGTGCGGGGGAACAAATCATGTTTGGATAGGGAAAATAATATGGTGGGGTAGCACAGGTTGTGTGATTGGCTAAGGGGAAGGTGTGGAGCTGAACTAGTATGGTTGTGGTTGGAGAATGGTTGAAACAGGGTACAGGAACACCTGCCTGAGATAGCCTAACCCAGTTGGTAACACCCATAGGCTCGCCAGCATAACTGACAGTGGCATTTGAGACTAAAGAGAAATTGGTTGCAGGTAAGACCAAGAAATCTCCAACATCATGAACAGATCAGACTTTCTGGTGACAAATCCAATAGTCAAAATGTGTCCCACCTTTTGCAGTAGATTTGGAGATACCAGTAAGAACATTATCTTTCCCAAAGAAGAGAGGGAGAAAATAAGAAACAGGAAGAAAGAGCCTTCCCATCTTGGGAAGGCTGTCTCCTTCAGCTGTTGTCTGCTTGAGCCCCTGGGAATCTTCACTTTCAGGTCACCAGATGGAGTGCAGGCCCCGTCAGGGTTGGACACTTTCTTTAGATGTGTCACAGGAGTTAAAGAGTCTATTCCTTGGAGTTTGGAGCTCAGGAATTTGTTAAGGGTACCTGATAGGGGCCTTTCCATCCAGGCTGAAGAGAGTCTGGAGATATCTTTTCTAATAGACAACATGTCTGGGCTGCATATTATGCTGTCTGATGCTTCTGCCTCTCTTGTCACACTGGGAAGGATTGTCCTACCAAAGTATCACTAATCATCAGGGAAATGCAAATCAAAACCACAGTGAGGTATCCCCTCACACTAGTCAGAATGACCACCATCCAAAGGACAAGAAAAAGCAGGTGTCAGTGAGGATGTGGAGAAGGTGAACCCCTGTGCACTGTTGGAATGCAAAATGGTGCATCCACTATGGAAAACAGCATGGAGGGTCCTCAAAAAATTAAAAATTGGAATGCCACATGATCCAGCAATTCTACTTTTGGGTATTTATCCAAGGAAAATGAAAATGTTAATTTGAAAAGATATATGCCCACCTATGTTTGTTGCCACATTCTTTACAGTAGCCAAGATATGGAAACAACCTAAGTGTCCATTGATGGGTGAATGGATAAAGGTGTGGTACATACATACAATGGAATATAATTCTGCCATAAAGAAAGGAGTTGTGCCATTTCCAAAATCATGGATGGACCTAGAGGGTATCATGCTAAGTGAAATAAGTTAGAGAAAGACAAATACCATCTCATTTCACTTACACGTGGAATCTAACAAAACAAAACAAAACTCCAGAAACAGATTCATAAATATATAGAACAAATTGGTGAATGCTGGAAGTGGGGTATGGGGAGATGGGTGAAATGGGTGGAAGGGATCAAGAGTTACTTCCAGTTATAAAATAAATAAGCCCTGGGGTATTTATAGGTACAGCATAGGATAGTACTGTATCTTTGTGTGGTGGCAAATGGTGACTGCACCTACTGTGGTCAGCATTCCATAATGTATATAAGTGTTGATTCACAATGTTGTACGCCTGAAGCTAACATAATACATGTCTACTATACTTCAATAAATAAGGCACTGCTTCGGAAGTGCTAGTCCTGGTCTGCTCGTCTTCCATATTAAGGAAAAACAGAAGGGAAAGTGGATGTGAAAACATTGATGGCCTCTGAGATAGTGTTGTGCTTTCACTTTTCAAGCTGTAAATAAACATTTTTTTTTTTACCATTTTAGAATTATATTTTGTTTGGTAATGCCTGAGCTCTTTAGAAGATTCAGAGCTTGCAGGGCTTTTTTTCAGACAGTATTTGAGAAAATGCCAGAAGCTAGCTGCTCTCAAGCCCATGTTGTGAGGTTTCACTGGAATGGGCGTCACTGCGCGTCCCAGCAGAACCAGAAGGGAACACGGGATAGTTAGTGGCTGGTTCTGCACACAGGCCTCACCCTTCTGGACCTCAGGTCCCTCCATGTGGAGGAGACACTCCTGATGAATGCAGGCTGCCCTGACATTGCCCTAGGGTAGTGTAAGTATGCCCCAGGCAGTGTTAAAGCAATTATTTGTAGTTGCTCACTTAATATGAGTTTAATCGGGTTTCCTGAACTCTTATTTGTTGACTCTGGCAACCCTAACAGTGGGCCGTGGCTGAGGGCAGTGCGTGGGCATCTCAGATGCAAGGCAGCTATGCGCCTTGCCCCCTGCAGCCCCAGGCACCAGGCAGCCCTGTGTGCAGGTGGCCTCGGGCTGCACAGATCTAAGCATTCTGAGCAAGGGGCTGTGGCTCAATGCCCCTCAAACAGGAACAGCCAGAGTTCCTGCAGTGGGTTTCAGAAGGAGGAAAAAAGGGGAAGAAGGAAGGAGAGAAGTAGGGAGGAAGGGAGGGGGCAGGGAGGAGGGAAGGCGGGTGAGGCCCTTTTGGGGCATCCATTATCTGGTCTTCTGCAGAGACTTTCTGACAGGTGCTGGGTGAAAGCATACACAGGGCAGTGAAGGGGCACAGGCGCCACATCCTCAGAGGCTGGCTGAGCTCTCCAGAGGGCGGCATTCTGTTCCAGGCCTGGTGGAGGCTGAGATCCTCAAGTTCAGGCACACCAAACCTTAGGAACTCCCAGCTGCCCCTGTGAGTAGGGCACCTTCTAGGTGGCCATGCCAGAGCAGGACTTTGAGGACGGGCTCTTTCTGAGAGCGTCTCCCATTGTCCACGCTGCCCACTTTGCCCAGTATCCTGTATCTCAGCAGCAGGGGGCCAGAGCACAGGGCATGTGAAAGCCAGGACAAGCATGTGGATTGGACACAGCACCCCAGGGCTCTTGAGTCCAAGGTCGCAGGTCAGAGGTGACAGTGCAGTCAGGCTCTGCTCGGGACTGCCTGCTTGGTGCCTGTGGCCTGCCTAACTGTCCACATGACCTTTCAGCTGGGAGGAGGTCTGGCCTGTGGGTGCGATTTGAGGCTGCCTGCTCAGGGTGGAGAGGGTATGTCATTGTTGTTGCTTCCCACTGAAACTGGGGACCATATAGCAGGGAGAGCCCTGCCCCCAGCTGACCATGTGACCCTGGGCCCTGGTGTGTGGAGGGGAGGACTGGTGATAGGAACAGCGATTCCTTATGACCTTAGTACCCTTGAAATCAGCCGTGTAGCTTGGGAGGTCCAGGCCCAGGAGGGTGTGACTCACTCTGCACCACACGAGGGCCCTTCATGCAGGCAGCTGCTCCCCCCAACCCAGGAGGGGCCGGTGCTTTCCAGAAGAGCTCTGGATGGAGTCATACCACCCCCTTGCCCACTGTGCCTGCTTTGTGCCAGTGCTGGGACACAGGGAGGTTGACACACAGCTTGTGCAGGAGGGCTGACCAGCCAGTGTATTTTCTCTCCTCTTCATTCTCCTCTGGAAATGGGTGTTTCACAGGGTGGGGGGTGGAGGTGTCTCATTCTCCCCAGTCCCCACATTCCCCTTCCTCTCTGATCTCTCCCTGTTCTATGTCCAGTCCAAGTTTCTCTTAGATGGAGGCCACCCATAGTCTTTACACCACCAATGTCATTTTTAACCCGTGACCACGTGACCACCCTAAAGTTGTACCTGATTCTGTTCTCGGCTGTGCCTGGTCTCATCCCCGGAATCTGGGACCTGCGATGGCTGCTGCGGCCTGTCCCGTTGTACCTGGCAGGTACTCTGGAGTTCCTGCTGCTTCAGGGTGTGGTGCCCTATTCTGGGGCTGTGTTGTGGCCTTCAGTTTCCTGCCTGCTGGCTCACTGTCCTCAGGCCATCTCTCTTGGGGCCTGGGCTTGGGGTTGCCCTGTGGGGTGGAGTCATGGGGCCCCTGCACCCCTACTCCTGATTGATGGCCAGAGCAGGCAGGCGAGCCAGCCCACCCAGTCAGGAGCCTCCGTTGCAGCTGCCTCGTGGCTTTTACCTCAGAGCCATGTGGCCTAAATTGGACATGAAGGTTTCCTGAGGCTCCCAGAGCCCAACTGAAGCCTGTGGACTGCAGAACTTCCCAGGAGCCAGCTAGAGAAGGGCCCTGGGTTTTCTGCCAGGGGATGTGGTCTTGTGGTGGGTGGTGTGCCCAGCGGGCCTCTACTGTCGACCAGAGCCCACTGTGCAGGGTAATAGTTCCCAGGCAAGGGGAAGGAGATGCCAAGCTCAGGTGGGTGCTGATGGGAACTACCCCTGCCTCTCTCCAGGGTCTCACCTGCAGAGGGCAGAGACCCACCCTTCCTCTTCCCCAAAGTCCTCCCATGCACACAGATGGGGCTCCACAGGGACCTTCCAAACTGGCTGCAGAGAAGCACCACTGTCACCTGGTCGGCTCAGGAACACAAGGCATCACAGAACTCATTTCTGGATATATAATTGTGTGTGGACACGTTCTTCTGGGACACACCCCAGAGGGGGCACTGGTGGAAGGGGCAGAGAGGGGCTCGGGGCTGGAGGTTGGCTCCTGCAGGGCAGCCTCAGCCTGTCCTCTCAGGCTGGCAGGTCCGTGGTGTCCTCCATCTCAGGCTGCCTGCACAGCCCTTCTTGGACTTTGCATGGCCTTAAGCAGTCACTGTAGGACACCCCTCTCATGAGGCCCTGGAACTACTCTATTTTCCAGGCTGTACCCTGGACTGTGCAGCTCCCAGTGGATTGTCCAGGCTGGCCTTATGTCAGCTCCCCTACAACCACCTGTCAATAGGTTGTGTTTGTTCATGACGTCAGTACTGGGGGAGGTTGACCTGCTCAGGTGTGTATGACAAGTAAATGCTGCTCATACTGATCAGAATCAGTAGTTCACCTAGCTCTCTCTGCAGAGCACAGCTGGGCGGATAGCCCACAGCTCCTCTGTGCTGTGATGTAAAGTGAGTGACATTTACCAAGCTAGCACCTGTTTTGTTCTGTTTGCTGTAGACATGTTTTCCTCTGTAGACAAAGCCACCAAGCATTTGCGTTCCTGAGCTTGTGGACATTTTGGATGGTGGAATGGGAAGCAGAATTTGCCAGAACAGGCTCCCTCTGCTGATTTGTTCTTCAAAGCCTGGGTTGTTAAGACCCAGATGTGTGAGGAGCAAGGGGGCCACCTGTAAGGGTGCCCCCAAATCTAAGGTGTAGCAGGAGGCTCCGCTTTTCACAGGTGAACTTAAGAGTGGGTCCTGGGAAGCTTCTTGCAGCGCAGAGCCTGGCGGGCTTTGGGGAAGAAGGGCGGGTCTCTGCAGGTGAGACCCTGGAGAGGAGGGGTCGTGGCTCCCACCAGTGCCCACTTGAGCTCGGCTTCTCCTTCCCCTTGCCTGGGAATTATTATCATGCACAGTGGGCTCTGGCCAGCAGCCCGGGCCTATTGGGCACCCCACCTGTCAGGTGACCATATTCCCTGGCAGAAAACAGGGACTCTTTCCCCATCTGGGTCCCAGGAAGCTCTACAGTCCACAGGTTTCAGGTGGGCTCTGGGATTCCATGTGTTAAAAAGAAACACACAGGCCCAACATTGGGTCTTTTGCTAGGCCGACTCACCAAGGCAGGGCCTAATACTTAAACCCAATTATAGTTTCAGCCTCCCCCAGAAATCAAGCCAGTCAGGAATTAGATTAGATAATCTATATAATATGTCACCTGAGCCTCCTCCATCTCCCCTAGAAGAACATGGAGTGATCTGCATTCTAGGTCCCTCTGCTCTTCCCCCTAAGAGAAAGTGACTGCTTCAAACAATCCCTTTTTTTTAAGTAATAGTGGCCCCACCCTCCTCCTGCCCATCTATAAAAACCTTCCATTCTGTACAGTTCCTCAGAGCATCTTTCCACTGCTAGAGGGGGTGCTGCCCCATTCATGAATTGCTTAATAAAGCCAATTAGATCTTCAGATTTACTTGGATGAATTTTGTTTTTTAACACATGTAAGAAGGCGGTTCAGGGCAGAAGGTGCCAAGAAGCTGAATTTACGTGGAAAAGGGACTTTGATGGGATTATTTGGGGGTGGTTTGGGGCCACAAACAGTTATGAGAAAGGAGCTAGCCCACAGCTCGAGGGCTCAGTCCCACAAGGCTGCCCCCCTCCCACGTGAGAAGCCTTTGTCTCCTGGGCTTCTGACCAATCTATAGATCGGAGGTTCCCACAATGTTCCTCTAGTTTCATTGATCAGCTAGAGCGGCTCACAGGACTCAGAGAAACAGTTTACTTATTAGGTCACTGGTTTATTATAAAGGACATAACTCAGGAACAGCCAGACTGAGGAGACGCAGAGGGCCAGGTGTGGGGAGGGGTGGAGCTGCCCTGCCCTCTCCATGAGCCACTCTCCCCAGATCTCCACCAGGTCGCCAACCCAGAAGCACTCCTAGCCCTGTCCCTTTGGGTTTTTATGGAGCTTCATTACATAGGCATGACTGATAGTTTGTTGGTCATTGGCTTTTGATTCAGCCTCCAGCCCCTCCCCTCCCTGATGGTCGGGTGGGACTGAAAGTTCTACCCTCTAACCATGTGGTTGTTTCCCTGGCAACCAGCCCCACCCTCAGGTGCTCCAAAGATCCCCTTGTTAGTAGCTCTGGTCTTGAGGGATTCCGAGGGTTTCAGAGGCTGTGTGCGAGAAACAGGGATGAAAACCAAGTATGTATTTCTTATAAATCACAGTAGCACAAACTCCAAGGCCCTGCATGGAGTGGACCTCCAGGGCTCTTTGCTGTACTCAATTTCTTCTCAAGGGCAAGTCATTTCTTTCTTTTATCCATGAGCCTATTTCTCCAGAGGAACTTGATTTCATTGAATATGGCTGCTTGGCTCCAGAACGGACAGGTCTCCAAATGCTCGCCATTTGCCAGCTGTAAAGAGGATAACCCTAAAGATTGGGTGATGGGCTTTTCTTGTTTCCTGCCCTCTTCTCTTCCTCAGTAAACAGATATTTCTTAAAAACCATGTCTGTGCTATTTTCCTAAAAAGTGCACCTTTTAAGATGGTAGAACTTTCTATCATGTGATAAAACATAGAGTTGGACCAAGTGAAGGAAAGTGTTTGGCTAGCCCCGATTACTTGTTTTTATGACCTGTTTCTGGAAAGTTGCTGAATGGTGAGCAGCCAGTGAAGTCAGCTCTGGAGGCGACTCAGAGGGGTGGCCTGCCAGGATGTGGAGGCTTGCAAGGAAGGCTCAGCAGCTAGCTTCCCAAGCAGCTGCCTGGGGGCCCGGGTGGCCTTGTCCTTGCAGGCACGGCTTAGTGGCATCAAGAGCATTGGGTGAGGCTCTAGGCTCTTCGGTGGCCATCCGTGGACATGACAGAAGGCCACGCAGGGCACTGCTCAGCAGAGGTGGTCTTCTCCCTCCCGCTCTGTGTCCACATGGTGGTCTGTGGTCCTGTCCTGACAGCTGCAGGTCATCTGTGACAATGGTCCTGCTCCACGCCAGTTCCACATCCTGATTCAGGGACTGAGGGGCCTCCTTCTTTACTCTGGTCTGAGACAACACAGCAGAGGGAAAGGAAAGCATGGGGACATCCAGGCAAGTAATTCAGGCAGTGCCTGCACGGGTGGCCACATGTCATGTCAGCTCCCATTGATCATTCGCAGCGAGTCGAGTTGTGCAAGGAGAGCACTACCCGGGGGTTGGGAAGCAGACTCCATGCCAGGGGACGGGCACTGACCTGCCTGTGACCCGGGCCAAGCTTAGAGCCCCCTAGCATGGGCAGCGGACAGGAACACAAGCTCCCACACACTCTTTCAGGGGCCACTGGCAAAAAAACCCCTTCCTGGACTGGACTGGACTGAAAAAAAGAAAAGGAAAGAAAAGAACTTGAAAAGAGAGAAGAGAGAAAAGTAGAGGTTCAGTCAACCGAAAGGCCATTCTGCTCTTGTTGGGCGTCTCTCCTTGGCTTTGCGTTCTCTGCACCACCCTGTCCCCACTCAGGCCCTGCAAGCCACAAGGCCCAGTGGTTGGGGGAGGCTCCTCAGGGGCAGGACCGTCCTCCGCTGCCTGCAGACTCTCTACTCCCTGTTGATTCTGGTTGGCTCACCTGTTCCTGGAGCCTCTGTGGTTGGAGGGATGTACTGATGGGCAGACTTAAGGCCTCATTTTTGGAATCAGAATTGGGCGGGTCTCCCAGATGGAGGACTGTTCCTGGATACCCAGGCAGGACCCAGACCCATGTCCTTAGTCCCAGAAATCAACTGACCCATCAGAGACTGGGTGGGTCACTTGGGGTGCACTGTACAACTGATTTTATATATATTTATATTTGCATTGGAGAACTAAGAAGCTCAGAGCCAGTGTTTTCCTTCAGTTTCACTGTAAATACAGTCTCATTGTGAAACATCTGTGCGACCCTCACAGGGCCCCATCTCCATGTGACCCCTGCCCATTCCCCTCCATGACCCCAGAGGTTGCCATTGACATCTGTTTTGTGTGCATCTTTGCACACAAGACTTTTTCTATCAGGAAACAAACACAGGAAACCAGAAAATGATACAGAAAGCTTGAAGATTTCAGATTTCCCCTTGTGTATTTCTCTCCCGTGATTGGAAGCAAAATGGCCTTAAGAGAGAGCCAGCTGCCTGCATGGGTGAGTTTTCAGCCACCAGAAGAAGGTGGAATCGGGGAAATTGTCTTCCTAGGAGGCCCATCTTGAGAGGAGAGGAGTGGGCAGGGAAAGCTGTGTGGGCCTGAGAGGACAAACAGAAGAGCTCTATCCTCACTATGGTTAGGGGCAAGGAGCGAGGCTGCATTAGGGATGTGATCTTCCCTGCTGCTTCAGTGTGAAACTTGAAATAGGAATGAGAGGGCCTGATCCTCCTTCTGGAGAGCGGCCCAGCGGCATTCACCCCCTATCAGAGCAGGATGTCAGGCCTGGGTGGGTGGTTTCCCCCATCCAGATTCATGTGGCTTTGAAAGTTACATCAAGTCCTTATCTGTGTGAAATGCTTCTACTTTTTTCCTTGACTACAGCAAAGGAAATTTTGTTAAGTTAGCTCTGTGCTAAAAAAGTAAATATGAGAGGGGGAAGCACCTGCTGTATAGGAAGCACCTTGTTTTTTATTCAGTTTCTCTGCTTTAGAAAAGTCATGCTGATGGTGACAATTCTTACCCTGGCTTACCAGCCCCAATCCTGAATATTATCAGAGGAGAATGGAGGTCTGGGGACACTTGATCAAAAAGATTTAATTGTGGAGGCAGGAAGGGGAAAGGAGAACAAAAGGTCACAGACAATAACGCTGTCTGTTGAATCCAGGTCTGTGACAACCAGGCGGGTTTCAGATGCAGCCCTGTCAGCTCAGGGATTTCCGAACAATTGAAGATGTGAATGAGAATTCCCCCTGGCCAGGGTAGGCTCAGATAAATGTCAGCATAAACATGCCTAAAATAAAGTAGCACCCGGGCCCCCATCCCTGAACCTCATTTCATTTTCCTTTCTAGGGCTTTCTGCTCCCAATGTCCTGATTATAGCCATATGTTTGTGGGACCCTTCATGTGTTACCCCCACAGGAAAGTTAACTTCTGAGAGTGGAATAGGCTCTATCCTATGTTGGTTTCCTCCAGCTGGCGCATGCCTCCCATGCCGGGCCCTTTGGTGATTGAACAACAATGTGAGGAATGTCCCCTCCTGCAGCAGATGCCACTGGAGCAGGACTGCGGAAGTGCTTTCTGGAAGGGGGGCATCTACATTTACGGAGCACCTGCTGTGCGCTGCTTGCATGCTGCTGCACATCCGTGTGGTTATTGGCTCCTTCTGCCTTCCCAGCTCCCTGCAATTCATCCATTCCTTTAAGTTGGCTTCTCTTCTTACAGCGGGGAGCTGAGACCCCAGATGATTGCCTCAGTCTTTGGAAGGGAACCCCAGGGGGCCTGTTTTTTACTAGAGATAAGGAAGAACTTATTTTTCTGCTTGATGACACTAACAAGAAAGACAGCAAGTACAGCTCCTGCCAGGGAAGTGCTTATCTTGGATTGGATGCTCTGCATATCACTTGAAATGGTGGAGAGGCCACTGGGGAGGACAGACCGACAGTTACTGGGTTGTCTCCTCAGGTTGCCATTTCAGGGTGCCACCTGCTGGAGACTCACACCATAGACCTTTGTCCCCCATGTCTGGAGGCTAGTTATCTGAGGTCACGGTGTGGCAGGGCGGGTCCTCCCAAGGCCCCACCTGGTGTGTAGGCACCGTCCCCTCCTGTGCCCTCACATGGCTGTCCCTCTGTGCATCTGTGTCCTCATCTCCTCTTCTTATGATGATGCCAGTCCCATGGGATCAGAGCCACCCTATAACCTCATTTTACCTTAACCACCCTTTTAAATATCCTATATCCAAACAGTCACATCTGGGTTTTGAGCTTTGCCCTGTGAAATTTGGAGGGACACAATTTGTCCATAACAGTTACCAAACAACAGGGTGCCTGCCGCAAGGGGGCTGCAGGCTCCAGCTGATGCTGGGACAGGTGACCTCAGGGAGGACCAGGGTGCCCCACGGAAAGGAAGGGAGATCATTTCAGCAGAGGAGTCATGGGTATTTAAGCACAGGGGGTGAGCTAGGGCTGCAGGGCAGTGGCTGAGACAGGGTGAAGTGGGGGGGAGGTCCCGGATTCCACTTGGGGAGTGTGGGGGCTCCCCAGAGCACTGTAGCCGAGGGATAAATTCGATAAGGCTAACCTCTCCACGCCTTCCCTGGCACCTGACCACTCCTGTGCTTCTGCCAGGCAGCACCCCAGAGTGAGCCTGGGGCCCGCACAGAGTGCCTGCTTCTCAGCCTCTGATGGCTGGAGCGCAGGCTTTGGTCTCCCAGCCTTTTTTCAAAGAAGTTGCGCAAACTGGATGATTGTGGGAACCCAGGCTGCTCCCACCTTCCCTTTTTCTGTAAACAAAGAAACTGCCAAAATGGAAACTCTCTCTCCCTTGTCCTTCCTTCCAAGGGAGATAGAGTGGATTATCCATCATTTTTATTTCAGCGCAGCGAGAGATCACAGAGGGTCAGCACCCCTTCCCCATTGGCCTGTGCATTTTCGTCCCCATCAGCAATTGGATCTGGCATCTACAGATGTTTATTTCAACTTTATAATCAAAGAAGGATGTTAAGTGTGCAACTCAATTCTATTTCAAATGTTGGAAAGATCTGGAACCATGTAACCCCTGAGAAAAGCTTAGGAAGGGAAAAAACCCCCACTTTTATAAATAACAAATTTGGAAATAACAGATCATTTTCGTTTGCAACTTTCCTAGACTTTTTTTTTTATTTAATGAGGATCTGCTGAAAAATCAACAAAAAGAGGTCAATTGTAATAACAATTCCAGAATAACCATTAGAAACCAAACAAAGGAAAACATCTGGAGACAATGAATAAGAGGATGTGACAATCTATATAAAGATCATTTTATGCAAGTGACTGCTGAGTAGATACCCATATGCAACCACACAGCTCTCCCTGGACACTCATTTGTGCCTGACTGCAGAACTTTAGCAAGGAATTTGACACAGGGAAAAGTATTTGCTCTGGTCTGATGTGCCCACATCATCTCCTTATACTACCCCAACCCAGGAAGGTTCTATATTCTGGTATTGCTGATAAGGGCACTGAGGAATTCTCTGTAGATCAAAGGGCTGGAAGGTCTGCACCTCTGTCCCTTTGGGCTGCAGAGCAGGTCCCTCCCCAGCCTGTTCTGCCCCAGCCAGCCCAGTGCTGCCAGGCAAGCAGATGACATGCTGAGGGGCAGCCCCTGGCCCCTGGGGACATGTGGAAAGGAAGGCATTGGGCCCTGGGGGCTGCTCAGGCCAGAGGTCAATCCAATGCAGGGACATCTGCCACAGCACTGTGCCTGGCCTGATGGGGGTTACCAGCCAAGGTCTCCTGGGAATGCCACCTGTTGCTATGGGCAGATCTAAGCAGGTTACAGGCACAGAGGCAATGCATTTGCAGATGCATGTTCTCTTTTAGAGCATTAGCTTCTCTGGGTAAGGTGAGGAATGGCAATTTAACCTTTTGTGGCACTGTAAAAATCTAAACCAAGTTTTC
This sequence comes from Manis javanica, assembly GCF_040802235.1. Lineage (NCBI taxonomy): Eukaryota > Metazoa > Chordata > Mammalia > Pholidota > Manidae > Manis > Manis javanica. The sequence continues at coordinate 98,701,052 of NC_133161.1, read as the reverse complement.
CTTAAATGCACAGACATATTCATATGGTATCCAGTGTAATCCCGGTCAGCTGGACCCGCTGCTTGGGGTGCCCATGGCCAGGATTTCCTCTCCGAGACTGATAATAATGGGATGGTCCTCATGGGGACACATAGCACAGGTGGGAGGGTGAAGGCTCTTGGCTCTCCTCTGGGGACAGTGTCTGGCAGGCATCTGTACCGGTGAACAACTGGAGCAGGTGGGGACATGGCCACAGAGGTCAGAGTGGCTGGTGGCAAGGGCCCTGTGCCAGAACTCGGATAGTGCACTGCCGACAACCAGTGGCGGCCCCCTATCCTTGAGCAGCCCATCTCCAGCTCAGGACCTTGGTCTCTGTGTTCACACATCTTCCCAATCTCTGTCATCCCCCCCAGACTCTAACATTGAATCTTGCTGAATTCCTAGCAGTTTTGTGAATGTTCTGTGTGCTGTTTCCCAGGCCTCGTCTTTGTCCCTCTTTGTGAGCCAGGCTTTTCACCTGTGGTCAGCCTCTTCTGTTCTGCGAGACTCCTGGTCACCAAGCTTCATCCCCTAGTTTGTGGTGGGTGCCCTTACTCTGAACATGTTGCATTTCACAGAAGCCTGGGTGCGATCTTTTTAAAGTTGTTAATTTTTAGAAGAGTCAAGATGCTCCTTTTCTGATATAAGTAAAGTGTAGGTGACTTGGCAAATGTGAGCATCAATTACATACCAAGTTGCAGAAAATGAGGCCCAAGGAGTTTAAAAACTTGTTCATGAGAACTGGGTGGGGGCCCAGTGAGCTATTCTACATAAAACAGTGAGAGGCACAGCCACTGGAATGAGGAAGCTGGAGGCAGGGGCTGCGGGCTGATTGGTGGGGAGGTGAAGCTGCAGGCTGGGTGGGGCTACTGAAGGCTGGGAGAGGGCTCTGCAGGCTCTGGGGGTCCTGCAAGCTGAGGATGCCCTGCAGTTTGGGAGGGGGCCTTGCAGGATGGGAGGAGGCCCTGTAGGCTTGTGGGAGGCCCTGCAGGTTGGGAGGGGACATTGTAGGCTGGGAGGGGACACTGCAGGCTGGGAGGGGACACTGCAGGCTGGGATGGGACACTGCAGGCTGGGATGGGGCCCTGCAGGCTGGGATGGGGACACTGCAGGCTGGGATGGGGCCCTGCAGGCTGGGATGGGGCCCTGCAGGCTGGGATGGGGACACTGCAGGCTGGGATGGGGCCCTGCAGGCTGCAGTGCTCTGCAGGAGAGGTGGCCGGGGGAGGTGTTCAGTCTGGTGTTCAGTGTAGAGCTCTCTCTGGTGTTCTGGGGGCTGGTCTGGAACCAAGGGACTGGGGTGACAGGGACTAGGAGCAGTGCACATCCTCAGGAGGTTCATTGAGTTTCCCCACAAATGTGTAACAAAGGGTGTGGAGACATTTTCACATTGTTGCCCAAGCAGTGTGACTCTACAGGAGGGGACTGGGAGAAATATAGGTAAGTGATCCTGGGGTTATAAATAAGGAAGAAAAACTGAATTCTTACCTACTGTGTGCAAGGTTCAAACTTAGGAAGGGTCAGCCTTATTGCTTCCCAGGGCACATTTTTGGCAGGAAAGTGGCCCTTGTAATAAAATCCAATGGCATTAGAGCATCAGCGAAACGCTGTGAAGTACACACAGAGTGGCCTCTCACACGCTGCGATGCCCGCTCTGTCAGGCCCTCGCTGCAGCCCCTCCTGCAGCCCGTGGCTTGTCCTTCTTGCCGTGTGTGTCCTTCCCTCCCCGGCAACTCCGGGTTCTTATCTAAGGCCTTAACCAGGTGAACCCCAGGATGGCCCGAGACCTGGCATACTCTCTGAATTCTACTGTACACGTGCATGTACTTCTGTGTGTGTGAGTACCTGTGTAGACCTGCTTCATTTCTTAGATTAAAAAAAAGAATTCTGAGCATGTAAGAGCTCTGTGCTTAGGGGCTTAGAGAAATGACCAGAGCAGCCAGTCCACGTGGAGTGTCCAGCCTGGGGCTGTCCCTTTCCGCTTCTATTTCTGTACCAGACACTGAGCAGGGAGTAGGGGGGCTTGGGTCAGTCTCCACTGGAAGTAGCTCCAGGCTCCCCCTTGCACCCCAGGCCCAACCAAACCTCAAGCTCCCATTTTGTTTGTAACTTTGAAGCCTTGGCTTCCACATCAACTGACCTTTCACAGTACTTCCTGTTTTTCTTGCTCTGACTGATATTTTTGGGGCTGGGCTGTTTGTATTTTTATCTGGTTTTAAGCCAGTCCCCCAGGTTTCTGATTTTCTTCTGCTTTCTAAGCAGATACCCAACTTGTGGGTGAGGACCTTACAAGTAACAGAGGCATGGTGTTTAGACTCTGGAGTTCAGTGGTCTAGTAAAACATAGCAATGTCCAGCCCCACATACTATGGGCTTATCTATGCTCTTCTGGGCTCAAATTCTTTGTTGTCATTTGTTTACTGACATAAATAAGCTGAATGTGTTTGGGTGGATCCAGCTAGTTTTAAAGGATTATCATAATAAGGAGATGGTATTCTGATGGTTCATGGATGTTCTTAATCCTGATACCATGTCAGTTACATCTCAGGAATGCAAGATTGTTTATTGTTCTAGATTCTGTGCATTCCTGTATAGGTTGGACTAATTTGTCAGTTGCTAAAAAAAAGCCTGCTGGAATTTTGACAGGAACTGAATTAAATTCGAAGACCAGTTCAGGAAGAATGGCCATCTTGAAGAGTATCTTTCTATTTATTCAGATATTTAATTTCTTTCAGCAATATTTTGTAGTCTTAAGTATACAGGGTTAACTTTATTCCTAGGAATGTTATGCTTTTGGATGCTATTGTAATAGAATTATTTTCTCAATTTCATTTTCAGATTATTCATTATTCATTATTAGTCATTTTCTATAGCATGTATATAGAAAAACACTTGAGTTTTGCATATTGTTCTTGCAGCATGTGACATTAGTAGGCTAGTTTAGGTCTAACAGGTATTTTTTCTTTTTTAAGTCCTGAGAATTTTCTACATAGGTTGGAAGATTTTTAAACCAAAATTTAATTTATTTTTTTTCATATCAGATGGGTAATGTGCTGCTGTCATAATAAGGTTTGAGGGATGCACATGTCACACAAAAGCATGAACACCCAATCATCATGCCTATGAACTACAAAAGGATCTAAAATTTAAATTCTTTAATAAACATAGAACTATTCAGGTTATTTCTTCTTGAGTGAGTTTTAGAAGTTTTTGTTTTTCAAGGAATCAGTCCATTTCATCTAAGTTGTTAACTATACTGGCCAAGAGGTGATCTTAAAATTCCATTATTATCCTTCTTCCTGTGGTCTGAGTGATATCCTTTCTTTCATTTCTGATACTAATTTTTGTCTTTATTGCTTTGTTGATCTGGTTAGAGGTTTATTGATCTTTTCAAAGAACCAACTTTTGTTCTATCAATTTTCTCTGCCATTTTAGTGTTTTTAATTTCATTGATTTCTGCTCTTACTTCCTTTTGCTTGATTTGGGTTTATTTTGCTTTTCCTTTTTAGATTTCTAAGATATAAGATTTGATTACTGATTTGAGACCCTTCATTTTTTCTATTATAAGCATTTAAGGCTGTACATTTCTCTCTGAACAGCTCTTTAGTAACATACAACAGATAGATATATGTTGTATTTGCATTTGACTCAATTCGAAATAGTTTCTAATTTCCTTGGAGACTTCTGTTTTGACCCATGTGCTATTTAGAAGTGTGTCATTTAATTTCTGAATATTTGGGATTCTTTTCCAAATTTCTTTTTGCTTTTGATTTCTAGGCTAATTCCATCTTTGTTAGAGAATATAATCTATATTACATTTGTTAGTGTCAGTTTTATGGACTGGAATTCTATTTGGTTCCCTGTGCTTTAGGCTATGTGTTCTGTTTTGTGGAGTTAATTATCCTACAAATGACAATTAAGTCAAATTTGTAGATAGTTTTTTTCAGTTCTTTTAAATGCTTGCTGATTGCTGTCTCCTTTTTCTATTGATAACTGAGACTAGAGTATGAGGTCTCCACACATAATTGTGGATTTCTCTATTTCTCTTTCCAGGTCTGTGAACTTTCTATCCATGCATGTGGAGCTTGTTGTTAGGTACATCTGTTTTTAGGATTATTTTATCTTCTTGGCTAAGTTGTCCTTTATCATTATGTTTTGTCCATATCCATCCCTGCTCATTTTCCTTGTTTTGAGTCTACATTTCCTAATATGAATATGGTCTGTGTTGCTTTCAATATTTTAAACTAAACATTTTATTTTGGAATAATTTTAAATCTACAGAAAGGTTGATTATCTGGAGTTTGCTAGTTTTACTGCTCATACCCATTTTCATTGTTTCAGAATGTGGCCCAGGATGCCACGCTGCCGCTGGCTGCCATGTCTTACTCATCCACTCTGTCTGTGACAGTATCTATGGCGTTCCTTCTTTCTCAAGATCTTGACAATTTGAGGAGCACTGGTCAGGTATTTTGTAGAATCTCCCTTAATTTCAATGTGTGTTTTTCTTCATCATTAATCTTAGGTTATGGATTCCGGCCTTGTTATGAGTGGTGCTGACATTTAGGACGGGTTTCTGGGCCCTTGTCTGTCCCATGGACTCTTGGCTCATGCATTGCTTCCTCCCAGTGAGCTTCATCCCCTTCCTTAGTATGAGAAAATGGCTCCTCTTGCCTCCAGCTCAGCTCCAGAGCTTGCTTAGTGAGGTTCCCTCTAGCTCCATCAGCCCAGAAGGTGTGACAGTTCCCAGAGTCTGCGGCATCTCAGTGGATATGTTTGTCTCACGTGTCTTTCTCTGCTAGACTTATAAGGACCTTAAGGTCAGGGACCATGTCTTACTCAATTCTGTAGTTTCTCTGGTCTCACAAGACCTGTTGCACTTACTACTCAAAATGTGTGCCACAGGGCCAGCTGCGTTGGCCACACCAGGAAGCTTGTTAAATGTGAGAGCTCAGGTGCCCCCCTGACCTGCGGGACTGGGCTCTCCATGGCAGCCTCTTCCCCAGGTGAGTTCTATACACATCACAGTTTGGGAATTGCTGCTCTTATCATGGCCTCACTCAATTGGTGATGAATGAATTAATGAAGCAATGATGGCAGCTGGCCTTTTCTTCTCCCAAGTAATGCAATTGGGTTGACCTCACCTATGCTTTCCCAGGTTTCCTAGAAGCCAAGGCATGCCTTTGCAGAAGTACCATCTGAACTCAGGGGGTGTCCCAAGTCTCTTCCCATATCAAACGAGAATCATGTCCTTACGTCTCTGGGCCACCCTAAGTGATAAGTTAGAGAGCATCTGTGGAGCACCTGGCTCTGTTTGCTTGGCATGTGGCATGGACAAGACAAAGTAGTTGGCCCCATGTCATCAAGGCACCTGACCGGCTTGTTTTTCTAGTGAGCAAATGCACTTCTGCTGCAGTCAGTACACTCAGTTCTTGTTTTCAGGCCATTGCCTCCTGGACATAAATATATCTGAAGAGATGAGAGCCGTCCAGATGAGGTTCTGTCCAGCACATTATGATAGAAATTGCATGAGCATCTGACTGCCCATGAAAAAATGTTGTACCTAGAATACTTCTAATCTTCCCAAGACAGGCCAAACTTTGAATGTATCAGAGTAGTCTGGAATCTGTTCAGAGTTCTCTCTTTCTCAAGAGCTGGCACTTGTTATTCTGGAGAAAAATACTACAAATACAGCCTCTCATGAAATTTCAACACCTCAGGTCACAATAATCACTTGGTTTGTGGAAAAATAAACTTCTTAACTCCCTTGATACTTACTGCTTTTTTCTTTTGGACTCTTAGATGAGCAGATAAGCAGAGAACAAAGGTCAAATGACCACACCGATCTTTTCTTGCTGCTCAGGGTCCCCACTAGTATGACGGACTCTGATTTGGTTGAGTGGATGAGACAGGGTTCCATTCCAGTACTGCGGCCCAGCCAGCCCTTTTCTGGTGTGACTTTAGTGAGTTCCTATTCTCCCGATGGCCTGTTCTTTGGCATGTCGTTGTGTCACCATTTGGAGCTTTCTCTGGAAAACAACTGTGATCTTTTGACTCATCAATATAAACATCAAAGAGAAGCAAAATCATAAATGTATAAAATACTGGAGCTGGATGGAAAGGTGAAAGTGTTTTGTCCAAAGTCACAAAGCTTGCTTGTGCATGAATCAAGACCAACCCAGTTTTCTGGCTCTCAGTTTGGTTCAAATTCTTAGGTATTTTGCACCTTAAAGTTATTTCCTTTGGAGCAACCCTCTGCCGCTCTGTGGCCCCGTGCCATCTATAGTAATAAGATGTAATAATACTGTAGCAGTAATTGTAGGAGGCTTGTCTCATCACATCACAATGTACGTGGGTGCCCCTGGAGCAGGATGGGTGGACCTTATGCATAGCTTGCAAGGACCCATTGTACTAAAGCTTTTGTAAGAGGAAATTCCCTTCTGCCATTGAAAGACTCTGTTTTACCTAATTCAAGTCCTTTTCATGAACCTCCTGGTAACCCACAGCCCATAATGAAACTGAGAGGCATCACAGACAGTGACCTGCAAGTCTGCCAGTCAGACTTGTGTTCCTAACGCAGGTGGCTGCCTTCAGTAATCTCTGTTGTTAAAGGCATGTCTTGGGTCTTCCCTCCTGTCAAATTAGCAGATCAGAGAAATGTCATAATTATGTAACCTGCAGGGCATCTAGGAAATGATTGCTTCCTTTGTGTATTTCTTCAACATGTTTACTAATTACCTGGTGCTGATTATTCTGCTAGGTGCTGGGGACATGTGATGAGCCAAAGAAGACACCACCATTTATGTCCTCGTGGACTGTCATGGCCTGTCTGTGTCCCCCAGATTCATGTTTGTATCACTGAAGCCCCAGCCCCCAGTGTGGCTGTGTTGGGAGATGGGGCCTTGAAGGAAGGGATTAAGGCTAAAGGAGGTCATAGGGCGGGGCCCTGATTCGACCAAATAGCATCCTTATTCGACCAAAGAGACATCAGAGGTCTGTCTTTGTTACCAGAGGACACTGCTAGCAGGATGCTGGCTCACTGCTGAAGAATGCTGTCACTTGAGAAAGACACTACTGGCCCCTTGATCTGAGACTTTGGCCCCAGACTGTGAGAAGTCTTTGGTTTGGCTGTCTGCTGTAGAATTTTGTTGTGGCCACCCATGTGACTGAGACACCGGCTCACAGTCTTGTGAGGAGGGCAAGAGTTCCTCTAGGGTCCCAGTATGTGCATGGATATTATCATGACGCATGGCATGGGGGCTGGGGGACTCCTCAGGGGAGAAGTCAGGCCCTGAGAACTTGGCTGGGCTGTGCCAGTGGGCAGGTCCTCTGAGGTGAGGGACAGTGGGGTCCACAGCCTGGGAGGGGCCACATGGCCTGAATGCAGGGAATGGGGCTGAGGTGAAAGGCAGCCAGCCACAGGGCTGGCCTGGGCCAGTGGTGCCGCTTCCCCCAGGATGCCCACTGTCTAGAATCAGGCCTCACCTACCAGATTTGTAAGATACTTGCTGGGCTGCAAGGGAGCAGGTGAGGAGGGTCATGCTGAGGGTCCTGGGGCCGGTCACAGCTGGGAGGTGGGCAGGCCCAGTGCCTCACAGCCCAGGTCCCAAGCAGTCCTACCTTTGGTTCCTCGAGGGAACTGAAGAGGGCAGGTGATATGCTGTGCTCAGTTCCCGTCTCTGCATGCGGGTCCCCTGACACTGGCTGCACTACTGTGTCACCCAAGCATCTCTATGAGGGCTTGCCCACATGGGCCTTCCTGCAGCTGTCCCCCAGGGAGCCCTCTGGGCCCTCCTGGAGGGTGTCCTCTGAGAGCAGCATGAGGCAGGATCCAGCATCTGCCTCTACCTGGAGCAGACATTATGCAGCTGATGTGGCTTTGCAGTGGCTTCCAGGCTGGTGGTAGAGTGTCTTCAAGTCAGAATTTCTTCATTTTATTGAAGCACTTGATGAGAAAATGCTTGATTGCATTAAAATATGTTCACTTTTTTTTACAAGGTTTCAACATTTCGGTTGGTACTTTGAATGCATAGCTTATTTTCTAGTGTATTTCCACTTTAAAAATCAGAATGTGGACAAATACAGTTATGTTTTATATACTGGTTGTGTATTTTGGGTATCTTATGTTGGGAAACCTTGTTAAACTCTCTTTTTTCAATAATTTATTGATCCTTTGATGTTTTCTATGTAAATGATCGTATCGTATACAAATATTGATTTCTTTGTTTTTCTTTTTAAATTTTCATTTTTTCAAAGAAGTTATTTTCATTTTGTTCTTTCTTTTCTCGTTTTCCCGTTGGCTGGGAAGTGGAGGTGAATGGACCCAGATGGAAGCCTCATGCTGAGGCTGCAGAGCTGCCCCCGCACTTGGACCGTTCACCTCCTGAGAGAGCAAAGAGCTGCATCCACAGGCCCAGTGTGGATCATTGGCTAATAGTCACTCCAGTAGGCATAGTCATACTAATGAAGACTAATAAAACCACCAAGGTGGGTCAATGGAAGCGCTCCGTCTCAGCGTTGTTCAGAGCACTGAGATTAAAATTCTTAGCATGGTATTTGGCAAACAGTTGGTGCTCCAAAAGTATTTTTAAAAATAAAAATAACAGGGGGGCAGAGCCAGGATGGCGGCGTGAGTAGAGAGCAGTGGAAATCTCCTCCCAAAAACACATAGATCTATGAAAATATAACAAAGAAAACTGTTCCTAAAATAGAGACCAGAGGACACAGGACAACATCCAAACCACTCCACACCTGCAAGAACCCAGCGCCTTGCGAAGGGGGTAAGATACAAGCCCTGGACCCACGGGACCCGAGTGCCCCTCCCCCCGGCTCCCGGCAGGTGGAAAGAAACCGGAGAGGTTTTTTTTTTGGCGAGGGCTTTTTGGAAGCCTTAAAGGGACAGGGACCCCGGTGCTAGGGAGGCAGGGCAGCAGGACCAGTGAGCAGGTGCCTGGGAAGGGCACCTGAGGACAAAAAAAGTCGCATGTTTTTTCCTTTTTTTTGCTGTTTCCTCTCTCATTGTTGCTGTTGTTGTTTTGGTTTGGAGAGTGCTTTTTGGAAGTCTTAAAGGGGCAGGACAGGGCACTTAGACCAGAGGCAGGGAATCTGGGGATCTCTGGGCACTCTAATCCCCTGGGCAACAGGGAACACAGAGGCCCCTTACGGAGAAAAATAGCCTCCAGGCCACTCCCCCTCCAACGGGGCTCCACCACTTTGGAGGAGCGGCCCCAGCCAGGCCACGCCCACAGCAACAGCGGAGATAAACTCCATAGCAAATGGGCAGGTAGCAGAAGCCCTGTCTGCGCACAGCTGACAAGCATAAGCCACTATAGGTTGCTATTCTCCCGGGAGAGGAAGGCCAAAAACCAACAAGAAGGGAAGCTCTTCCAGAGGTCACTTGTACCAGCTCTGCAAACTATCTCTATCACCATGAAAAGGCAAAACTACAGGCAGACAAAGATCACAGAGACAACAACTGAGAAGGAGACAGACCTAACCAGGCCTCCTGAAAAAGAATTCAAAATAAAAATCATGAACATGCTGACAGAGATGCAGAGAAAAATGCAAGAGAAATGGGATGAGATGCAGAGAAAAATGCAAGAGCAATGGGATGAAGTCCGGAGGGAGATCACAGATGTCAGGAAGGAGATCACAGAAGTGAAACAATCCCTGGAAGGATTTATAAGCAGAATGGATAAGATGCAAGAGGCCATTGAAGGAATAGAAGCCAGAGAACAGGAACGTATAGAAGCTGACATAGAGAGAGATAAAAGGATCTCCAGGAATGAAACAACACTAAGAGAACTATGTGACCAATCCAAAAGGAATAATATTCGTATTATAGGGGTACCAGAAGAAGAAGAAAGAGGAAAAGGGATAGAAAGTCTCTTTGAAGAAATAATTGCTGAAAACTTCCCCAAACTGGGGGAGGAAATAATCGAACAGACAATGGAATTACACAGAACCCCCAACAGAAAGGATCCAAGGAGGACAACACCAAGACACATAGTAATTAAAATGGCAAGGATCAAGGACAAGGAAAGAGTTTTAAAGGCAGCTAGAGAGAAAAAGGTCACCTATAAAGGAAAACCCATCAGGCTAACATCAGACTTCTCGACAGAAACCCTACAGGCCAGAAGAGAATGGCATGATATACTTAATGCAATGAAACAGAAGGGCCTTGAACCAAGGATACTGTATCCAGTACGACTATCATTTAAATATGATGGTGGGATTAAACAATTCGCAGACAAGCAAAAACTGAGGGAATTTGCTTCCCACAAACCACCTCTACAGGGCATCCTACAGGGACTGCTCTAGATGGGAGCACTCCTAAAAAGAGCACAGAACAAAACACAAAACACATGAAGAATGGAGGAGGAGGAATAAGAAGGGAGAGAAGAAAAGAATCTCCAGACAGTGTATATAACAGCTCAATAAGCGAGCTAAGTTAGACAGTAAGATATGAAAGAGGCTAACCTTGAACCTTTGGTAACCATGAATCTAAAGCCTGCAATGGCAATAAGTACATATCTCTCAATAGTCACCCTAAATGTAAATGGACTTAATGCACCAATAAAAAGACACAGAGTAATAGAATGGATAAAAAAAGCAGGACCCATCTATATGCTGCTTACAAGAAACTCACCTCAAACCCAAAGACATACACAGACTAAAGTCAAGGGATGGAAAAACATATCTCAGGCAAACAACAGTGAGAAGAAAGCAGGGGTTGCAGTACTAATATCAGACAAAATAGACTTCAAAACAAAGAAAGTAACAAGAGATAAAGAAGGACACTACATAATGATAAAGGGCTCAATCCAACAAGAGGATATAACCATTCTAAATATACATGCACCCAACACAGGAGCACCAGCATATGTGAAACAAATACTAACAGAACTAAAGAGGGAAATAGACTGCAATGCATTCATTTTAGAAGACTTCAACACACCACTCACCCCAAAAGATAGATCCACTGGGCAGAAAATAAGTAAGTACACACAGGCACTGAACAACACACTAGAACAGATGGACCTAATAGACATCTATAGAACTCTACATCCAAAAGCAACAGGATATACATTCTTCTCAAGTGCACATGGAACATTCTCCAGAATAGACCACATACTAGCTCACAAAAAGAGCCTCAGTAAATTCCAAAATATTGAAATTCTACCAACCAATTTTTCAGACCACAAAGATATAAAACTAGAAATAAATTCTACAAAGAAAAAAAAAAGGCTCACAAACACATGGAGGCTTAACAACATGCTACTAAATAATCAATGGATCAATGAACAAATCAAAATAGAGATCAAGGAATATACAGAAACAAAAAGCAACAACACAAAGCCCCAACTTCTCTGCGATGCAGCAAAAACAGTCTTAAGAGGAAAGTATATAGCGATCCAGGCACACTTGAAGAAGGAAGAACAATCCCAAATGAATAGTCTAACATCACAATTATCGACACTGGAAAAAGAAGAACAAATGAGGCCTAAAGTCAGCAGAAGGAGGGACATAATAAAGATCAGAGAAGAAATAAACAAAATTGAGAAGAATAAAACAATAGCAAAAATCAACAAAACCAAGAGCTGGTTCTTTGAGAAAATAAACAAAATAGATAAGCATCTAGCCAAACTTATTAAGAGAAAAAGAGAATCAACACAAATCAACAGCATCAGAAATGAGAATGGAAAAATCACGACAGACTCCACAGAAATACAAAGAATTATTAAAGACTACTATGAAAACTTATATGCCAACAAGCCGGAAAACCCTGAAGAAATGGACAACTTCCTAGAAAAATACAACCTCCGAAGACTGACCAAAGAAGAAACACAAAAGTTAAACAAACCACTTATGAGCAAAGAAATTGAAATGGTAATAAAAAAACTACCCAAGAACAAAACCCCAGGGCCGGATGGATTTACCTCGGAATTTTATCAGACACACAGAGAAGACATAATACCCATTCTCCTTAAAGTGTTCCAAAAAATAGAAGAAGAGGGAATACTCCCAAACTCATTCTAGGAAGCCAACATCACCCTAATACCAAAACCAGGCAAACACCCCACCAAAAAAGATAATTACAGACCAATATCCCTGATGAATATAGATGCAAAAATACTCAATAAAATATTAGCAAACAGAATTCAACAGTATATCAAAAGGATCATACACCATGACCAAGTGGGATTCATCCCAGGGATGCAAGGATGGTACAACATTCGAAAATCCATCAACATCATCCACCACATCAACAAAAAGAAAGACAAAAACCACATGATCATCTCCATAGATGCTGAAAAAGCATTTGACAAAATTCAACATCCATTCATGATAAAAACTCTCAGCAAAATGGGAATAGAGGGCAAGTACCTCAACATAATAAAGGCCATATATGATAAACCCACAGCCAGCATTATACTGAACAGTGAGAAGCTGAAAGCATTTCCTCTGAGATCGGGAACAAGACAGGGATGCCCACTCTCCCCACTGTTATTTAACATAGTACTGGAGGTCCTAGCCACGGCAATCAGACAAAGCAAAGAAATACAAGGAATCCAGATTGGTAAAGAAGAAGTTAAACTGTCACTATTTGCAGATGATATGATACTGTACATAAAAAATCCTAAAGACTCCACTCCTAAACTACTAGAACTGATAGCGGAATACAGCAAAGTTGCAGGATACAAAATTAACACACAGAAATCTGTAGCTTTCCTATACACTAACAATGAACCAATAGAAAGAGAAATCAGGAAAACAATTCCATTCACCATTGCATCAAAAAGAATAAAATACCTAGGAATAAACCTAACCAAAGAAGTGAAAGACTTACACTCTGAAAACTACAAGTCACTCTTAAGAGAAATTAAAGGGGACACTAATAAATGGAAACTCATCCCATGCTCATGGCTAGGAAGAATTAATATCGTCAAAATGGCCATCCTAAAATTACAGACCAATATCCCTGATGAATGTAGATGCAAAAATACTCAATAAAATATTAGCAAACAGAATTCAACAGTATATCAAAAGGATCATACACCATGACCAAGTGGGGTTCATCCCAGGGATGCAAGGATGGTACAACATTCGAAAATCCATCAACATCATCCACCACATCAACAAAAAGAAAGACAAAAACCACATGATCATCTCCATAGATGCTGGAAAAGCATTTGACAAAATTCAACATCCATTCATGATAAAAACTCTCAGCAAAATGGGAATAGAGGGCAAGTACCTCAACATAATAAAGGCCATATATGATAAACCCACAGCCAGCATTATACTGAACAGCGAGAAGCTGAAAGCATTTCCACTGAGATCGGGAACCAGACAGGGATGCCCACTCTCCCCACTGTTATTTAACATAGTACTGGAGGTCCTAGCCACGGCAATCAGACAAAACAAAGAAATACAAGGAATCCAGATTGGTAAAGAAGAAGTTAAACTGTCACTATTTGCAGATGATATGATACTGTACATAAAAAACCCTAAAGACTCCACTCCAAAACTACTAGAACTGATATCAGAATACAGCAAAGTTGCAGGATACAAAATTAACACACAGAAATCTGTAGCTTTCCTATACACTAACAACGAATCAATAGAAAGAGAAATCAGGAAAACAATTCCATTCACCATTGCATCAAAAAGAATAAAATACCTAGGAATAACCTAACCAAAGAAGTGAAAGACTTATACTCTGAAAACTACAAGTCACTCTTAAGAGAAATTAAAGGGGACACTAATAAATGGAAACTCATCCCATGCTCATGGCTAGGAAGAATTAATATTGTCAAAATGGCCATCCTGCCCAAAGCAATATATAAATTTGATGCAATCCCTCTCAAATTACCAGCAACATTCTTCAATGAATTGGAACAAATAATTCAAAAATTCATATGGAAACACCAAAGACCCCGAATAGCCAAAGCAATCCTGAAAAAGAAGAATAAAGTAGGGGGGATCTCACTCCCCAACTTCAAGCTCTACTACAAAGCCATAGTAATCAAGACAATTTGGTACTGGCACAAGAACAGAGCCACAGACCAGTGGAACAGATTAGAGACCCCAGAAATTAACCCAAACATATATGGTCAATTAATATTTGATAAAGGAGCCATGGACATACAATGGCAAAATGACAGTCTCTTCAACAGATGGTGCTGGCAAAACTGGACAGCTACATATAGGAGAATGAAACTGGACTAACCCCATATACAAAGGTAACCCCATATACAAAGGTAAACTCAAAATGGATCAAAGACCTGAATGTAAGTCACGAAACCATTAAACTCTTGGAAAAAAACATAGGCAAAAACCTCTTAGACATAAACATGAGTGATCTCTTCTTGAACATATCTCCCCGGGCAAGGAAAACAACAGCAAAAATGAGCAAGTGGGACTACATTAAGCTGAAAAGCTTCTGTACAGCGAAAGACACCATCAATAGAACAAAAAGGAACCCTACAGTATGGGAGAATATATTTGAAAATGACAGATCCGATAAAGGCTTGACGTCCAGAATATATAAAGAGCTCACACGCCTCAACAAACAAAAAACAAATAACCCAATTAAAAAATGGGCAGAGGAACTGAACAGACAGTTCTCTAAAAAAGAAATACAGATGGCCAAGAGACACATGAAAAGATGCTCCACATCGCTAATTATCAGAGAAATGCAAATTAAAACTACAATGAGGTATCACCTCACACCAGTAAGGATAGCTGCCATCCAAAAGACAAACAACAACAAATGTTGGCGAGGCTGTGGAGAACGGGGAACCCTCCTACACTGCTGGTGGGAATGTAAATTAGTTCAACCATTGTGGAAAGCAGTATGGAGGTGCATCAAAATGCTCAAAACAGACCTACCATTTGACCCAGGAATTCCACTCCTAGGAATTTACCCTAAGAACGCAGCAATCAAGTTTGAGAAAGACAGATGCACTCCTATGTTTATCGCAGCACTATTTACAATAGCCAAGAATTGGAAGCAACCTAAATGTCCATCTGTAGATGAATGGATAAAGAAGATGTGGTACATATACACAATGGAATACTACTCAGCCATAAGAAGTGGAAAAATCCAGCCATTTGCAGCAACATGGATGGAGCTGGAGAGTATTATGCTCAGTGAAATAAGCCAAGCGGAGAAAGAGAAATACCAAATGATTTCACTCATCTGAGGAGTATAGGAACAAAGGAAAAACTGAAGGAACAAAACAGCAGCAGAATTACAGAACCCAAAAATGGACTAACAGGTACCAAAGGGAAAGGAGCTGGGGAGGATGGGTGGGCAGGGAGGGATAAGGGGGGGGATGAAGAAGGGGGGTATTAAGATTAGCATGCATGGCGGGGAGGGAGAAAGGGGAGGGTGGGCTGTACAACACAGAGAGGACAAGTAGTGACTCTACCACATTTTGCTAAGCTGATGGACAGTAACCGTAATGTGGTTGTTAGGGGGGACCTGATATAGGGGAGAGCATAGTAAACATAGTATTCTTCAGGTAAGTGTAGATTAAAAATTTAAAAAAAAAAAGAAAGAAAGAAAGAAAAGGGGGATTACTCCTTAACAGGATAAAACTATTGGTAAATCAAAGATCAACGCATGCTTTAAATATCCTTAATGTTGATCACTTAAAGGGTGTCAGATGATCAGCTATGGAGGTACTCTTTTCTGATAATATTCCTTTCTCTTAATTAAAAAAAAAAAAAAGCAGTTACTGTGTGCTGACCTCCAATGAGTTCTGCACAGTGGTATAGAGGGCATGTCAAAGTGTGGGCAAAGGGTCTGTTTGTTTCTATGCAGAAGATCAAGGCCTAGCTTGGATACCCAGAAAATGAACTAAGATACGATATGAGGAGGAGCTTCCGGCATCAGCACTCTCTGGAGGACTTGTGCCGGGGGATGATCATCAAAAAGCCTCCACAGGGATCCGGACGATGCTGCGGTTGTGGCTGCATCCAGCCCACCGTCTCCTGGACTTGCCATAAGAAGGAGGAGGGAGATGTCTAGGCTGGCATGTGCATACAGTGAGACAACGAATTTGACCGGATCTGTACTGTTGGAACTCAACCAGGAGTTGGGAGGGGTGTAAGTTGTAGCACCCCAAAATCTCATGACTTTAGACTATCTATGGTTAAAAGAACATATGGGATGTGAACAGATCCCAGAAATGGGCTGCTTTAATTTGTCTGATGGTTCAAGTACAGTTGGACAATATCCATCATATCATAGATAAATTTTCACAAATGCCTTGGGTGCCTAAATGGTTTTCTTGGCTTCACTGGAGATGGCTGGTAATTATAGATTTGCTTTGTTTATGTCACCGTATTCCTATTATGTTAATATGTGTGTGCAAATTAGTTAGTAGTTTAAAACCTATACATACTTAAGGTACTATACAAGAAGATATGTCAAAGAAATAATCAATCCTCCCAAGTTTCCTTCATATGCTACATCTGTAGCTTTTCTTCTTCCTTCCTAATTACAACCCTTAAATAGAATTCGTGCCTCATATCGAATTTACCGAGTATCATAATTCCTCCAGGTGGTAAAGATACCTCGAGACAAGTGCTGGGCATAGAAGCCACAGGGCATAAATCTGCAAAGAAGTAAAAAGCTAACCTTTGCAAACAATATGGCTTCTCTCTCACTTACCAACTTTACATTTCCCTGTATGGCCCCGGAAGATGACTGGTTTGCCAGAGACGGGTAAGATTCCTCAAGGGAGGAACAACCTAAGACAGGCACAGTCGCAGGGGGGCCATCAGGTGAGAAATTGGGGATCAACAGAGGTGAGGCTCAGAACCTCACCCCCCCTGCTTTGAGAGAAATCTTCTGCATCCGTGGATGTCTTGCTGCCCTTGTCTAGCCTGGATTAATACTTAGTCCATAGGCACACACCTGATCATCTGATCATCTACATTTGCCTTCTTACAGCACTAAACTATGTTTTCTACCTTTATCTTGCATCTACCTACCACTTCAGCATTTTATTAAAAATAAAAATAATAATAATAATAGGAGAAATGTGGGATCAACATATAAATCAAGTACAAAAATCAAACGAATATTCATATTTGACCTGATGGTTTATAGGTCATATTGCATGATCAAAACCGAAAGTTTCTGTGATGACTGCCCTTGTACTGTTCACCATGTAAGAATTTATTCACTATGTAAGAATTCGTTCACCATGTAAGAACTTGTTCGTTATGCTTCAGAAGATTGGAGACTGACGAGAATTAGGCTTGAGATGGATTAATGATTGTACATTGAGCGTTGACCCCCCTATACTGAATTTTATTGTTGTTAACAACCATTTGATCAATAAATATGAGAGATGCCCTCTCAAAAAAAAAAAAAAAATGGCCATCCTGCCCAAAGCAATATACAGATTTGATACAATCCCTCTCAAATTACCAGCAACATTCTTCAATGAATTGGAACAAATAATTCAAAAATTCATATGGAAACACCAAAGCCCCCGAATAGCCAAAGCAATCCTGAAAAAGAAGAGTAAAGTAGGGGGGATCTCACTCCCCAACTTCAAGCTCTACTACAAAGCCATAGTAATCAAGACAATTTGGTACTGGCACAAGAACAGAGCCACAGAGCAGTGGAACAGATTAGAGACTCCAGAAATTAACCCAAACATATATGGTCAATTAATATTTGATAAAGGAGCCATGGACATACAATGGCAAAATGACAGTCTCTTCAACAGATGGTGCTGGCAAAACGGCAGAGCTACATGTAGGAGAATGAAACTGGACCATTGTCTTACCTCATATACAAAGGTAAACTCAAAATGGATCAAAGACCTGAATGTAAGTCATGAAACCATTAAACTCTTGGAAAAAAACAAAGGCAAAAACCTCTTAGACATAAACATGAGTGACCTCTTCTTGAACATATCTCCCTGGGCAAGGAAAACAACAGCAAAAATGAGCAAGTGGGACTATATTAAGCTGAAAAGCTTCTGTACAGTGAAAGACACCATCAATAGAACAAAAAGAAAGAACAATAGAACAAATAGAAAAATAAGCCTACAGTATGGGAGAATATATTTGGAAATGACAGATCCGATAAAGGCTTGATGTCCAGAATATATAAAGAGCTCACACGCCTCAACAAACAAAAAACAAATAACCCAATTAAAAAATCGCAGAGGAACTGAACAGACAGTTCTCTAAAAAAGAAATACAGATGGCCAACAGACACATGAAAAGATGCTCCACATCGCTAATTATCAGAGAAATGCAAATTAAAACTACAATGAGGTATCACCTCACACCAGCAAGGATAGCGAAATCCAACCATTTGCAGCAACATGGATGGAGCTGGAGAGTATTATGCTCAGTGAAATAAGCCAAGCGGAGAAAGAGAAATACCAAATGATTTCACTCATCTGAGGAGTATAAGAACAAAGGAAAAACTGAAGGAACAAAACAGCAGCAGAATTACAGAATCCAAAAATGGACTAACAGGTACCAAAGGGAAAGGAGCTGGGGAGGATGGGTGGCAGGGAGGGATAAGGGGGGGGATGAAGAAGGGGGGTATTAAGATTAGCATGCATGGCGGGGAGGGAGAAAGGGGAGGGTGGGCTGTGCAACACAGAGAGGACAAGTAGTGATTCTACAACATTTTGCTAAGCTGATGGACAGTAACCGTAATGTGGTTGTTAGGGGGGACCTGATATAGGGGAGAGCATGGTAAACATAGTATTCTTCATGTAAGTGTAGATTAAAGATTAAAAAAAAAAGAAAGAAAGAAAAGGGGGATTACTCCTTGATAGGATAAAACTATTGGTAAATCAAAGATCAATGCATGCTTTAAATATCCTTAATGTTGATCACTTAAAGGGTGTCAGATGATCAGCTATGGAGGTACTCTTTTCTGATAATATTCCTTTCTCTTAATTAAAAAAAAAAAAAGCAGTTACTGTGTGCTGACCTCCAATGAGTTCTGCACAGTGGTATAGAGGGCATGTCAAAGTGTGGGCAAAGGGTCTGTTTGTTTCTATGCAGAAGATCAAGGCCTAGCTTGGATACCCAGAAAATGAACTAAGATACGATATGAGGAGGAGCTTCCGGCATCAGCACTCTCTGGAGGACTTGTGCCAGGGGGATGATCATCAAAAAGCCTCCACAGGGATGTGGGCAATGCTGCTGTTGTGGCTGCATCCACCCCACCGTCTCCTGGACTTGCCATAGGAATGAGGAGGGAGATGTCTAGGCTGGCATGTGCATACAGTGAGACAATGAATTTGACTGGATCTATACTGTTGGAACTCAACCAGGAGTTGGGAGGGGTGCAAGTTGTAGCACTCCAAAATCTTATGACTGTAGACTATCTACGGTTAAAAGAACATATGGGATGTGAACAGATCCCAGAAATGGGCTGCTTTAATTTGTCTGATTTCTCTCAGACTGTTCAAGTACAGTTGGACAATATCCATTATATCATAGACTAATTTTCACAAATGCCTAGGGTGCCTAACTGGTTTTCTTGGCTTCACTGGAGATGGCTGGTAATTATAGATTTGCTTTGTTTATGTCACCGTATTCCTATTATGTTAATATGTGAGCACAAATTAGTTGGTAGTTTAAAACCTATACATGCTTAAGGTACTCTACAAAAGATATGTCAAAGAAATAATCAATCCTCCCATGTTTTCTTCCATCTGCTACCTCTATAGCTTTTCTTCTTCCTTCCTAATTACAACCCTTAAATAGACTTCGTGCCTCATATCGAATTTACCAAGTATCATAATTCCTCCAGGTGGTAAAGATACCTCGAGACCAGTGCTGGGCATAGAAGCCACAGGGCATAAATCTGCAAAGAAGTAAAAAGCTAACCTTTTCAAACAATATGGCTTCTCTCTCACTTACCAACTTTACATTTCCCTGTATGGCCCCGGAAGATGACTGGTTAGCCAGAGACGGGTAAGATTTCTCAAGGGATGAACAACCTAAGACAGGCACAGTCGCAGGGGGGCCATCAGGTGAGAAATTGGGGATCAACAGAGGTGAGGCTCAGAACCTCACCCCCCCCTGCTTTGAGAGAAATCTTCTGCATCCGTGGATGTTTTGCTGCCCTTGTCCAGCTTGGATTAATACTTAGTCCATAGGCACACACCTGATCATCTACATTTGCCCTCTTACCGCACTAAACTATGTTTTCTACCTTTATCTTGCATCTACCTACCACTTCAGCATTTTATTAAAAATAATAATAATAATAATAATAAAGGTAGAAATGTGGGATCAACATATAAATCAAGTATAAAAATCAAACGAATATTCATATTTGACCTGATTGTTTATAGTTCATAATGCGTGATCAAAACCAAAAGTTTCTGTGATGACTGCCCTTGTACTGTTCACCATGTAAGAATTTATTCACTATGTAAGAATTCGTTCACCATGTAAGAACTTGTTTGTTATGCTTCAGAAGATTGGAGACTGACGAGAATTAGGCTTGAGATGGATTAATGATTGTACATTGAGCATTGACCCCCCTAAATTCTATTTATTGTTGTTAACAACCATTTGATCAATAAATATGAGAGATGCCCTCTCAAAAAAAATAAAATTAAAAATAACAGCAACTAATAGTAGTAATTACTCTAGGATGCTTAATAAATCTTCGTGAATTTAAACTCATTTGAGGCAGAATAAATGAATTTGTTTTTGATAACAATACCCAGTTGGTCTTCAATCTCCCTGCTCTGTTACCTAGAACAAGTCCAGACCTCTTGCCTGCGGCTGGTCCTTTGATGTTCAGAGACATCCATGCTGTCATTTCTGGGAGTTCTCTGCTCAAACTACCTTAGTGCAAATTGCCTTAGTTTGTCAATTGTTCCTCATCTGATAGGCACAAAGTGGAAAGACATCCATGTATATTCTTATGTTGAGTGCTTTCCCAGCTAAATTAAGCATTTCTGGGGTCATCTTATTCTGAATAGGAAGAAGCATTGCTTTTCTGTGGTGTAGGTAAGGGTCCTTGTCTTGGGACCAGAACTCTGCATTTGGTTTGATTATCTGCCATTTACCAGCAGTGTGACTTTGAGAAGTCACATCTTCTCTAAGCGTCTGGCCTCTGGAGAGGAGAGGTAACTGTTGATAATGAAATGAGATCTCTAAAGACACTTTGTGCAGTGTGGACAAACTCTAGATATGGTGGTCTTCCCCTGGGCTCCCCCACCAGGCAGGTGTGTCACTCTGGGAGCCCCTCAGCAGGAAGCTGAGAGTCTGGAAAAGCAAGTTCTGACCCTTTCTGTGATGGTTTCCCTTCTACCCTTCATGAAGGGTGTCCACACCCTAGGATGGGGAGGGCTGAGTTGGAGTCGCCAGCCCTAGACAGACAGCCTGGGGAGAAGGTCAGGGCACAGCACATAGCACCACATGGTAGGGCCTCCAATGGCAGAGGGATACAAACCCACGAAGTTTTAGTTAACAGCTAAATACCCTAATCAACTGGCTTCAATCTTCTTCTCCCGCCATAAAAAAGAAAGTGGCGGGAGAAGTCCGGGCAGAATTGAAGCTGCTTCTTTGAATTTGCAATTCAATGTGTAAACACCTCAGGACCTGGCAAGAAGAGGACTCCAACCTCTGTGTTCAGATTTACAATCTAATGCTTACTCAGCCATCTTACCTATGTTCACCAACCGCTGGCTCTTTTCAACAAATCACAAAGACATTGGCACACTGTATCTCTTAGATACAGAGGGGGCCTTGTGGTATCAACACAGGAGTCCCTGTTCCCAGGGGCGGTGTGATTGACTGGTCTGAGTCACTCCAGGAGCTGGCGGGAATTGCAACCTGCTGCTCAGGGGTGAGCAGGCACTGCACCTGGTCCCTGTGGTGAGGGACGTTAGCTAGGGAATCTCACTCTCAGGAGCAGAGTAGGGCAGGGGCTTGCAAGTGGGCCAGTTTCACAGATGTTGAGGTGGTACAAAATATGGAGTCTGTATTTTAGGACTTGTGCTACAATGTAGATTAGTATCAGCAATTAGAAAGAATTTCCTTCAGAATACCAAGGTTCAAATGTATTTTTATTTTTTTATATCTTTTTTTATATTTAACTGCTTATGGCTAAAATTTGTAATTTATTTTCATTTTTTGTTTTACAGCTTGATGCATTTTGACATGTGTATTCACTCATGCAACCACCACCCAGGTCAAGATACCAAATGTTTGACAGCAAATGTCCAAATTTAACATGGAAATGTAGCTACTAAATCCTCCTTTTCCTCCTCTTACTCCTTTTGCTTACTAAAAGTGTGAAATGCAAATATTTCTCAGTCAGACCTGATGCTATTCAAAATTAAACCCTCTTTCCTCCAGGAAAAAGTAACTCGCTAATAATTCAGAGTCTAGGTTTCGTTAGCTGACACGTCTGTGCATGACATAAAAGGATGATGGGGTTTAAGGTAAGCACCCCAGGGCCTGGGAGAAGCAGAAGATCAATACCTGAAAAGGAGAGTTATAATGGGACAGGGAAGACATATTTTTATACTTGCATCCCCCCTGGATGTGTGGAAGTACCTTTTTTGACTCTGCCAACAGTGGATACATCATCCTGTCTCCATGAAGGTACACAGTTGAATCCTGAGGCTTATGTGAGAAGGCCTGAGCCCCAAAGCAAAATCAATATGCCTCTTAGTTTTAAAATACTTCTGTGGGATTTTTGCACATGTATGCAATTTTGCTCTAGCAAAGAGCTCTATTTCCATTACAAATCAGAGTTGGGCAGAAGATTATAAGAATGCCTCTGATCCAGATAACTATGCCCTTAGGACATATGACACTTGAAGTATACATCCAGAAACAACATCAACTGGTTGGTGTGCTACCTCAGCCATGGAACTTGTACATAACACTCTCACTGGACTGGTAACGTGTACTCAAATCGGGAAGCACCTGTGCCTACCTCCTTACCTGGTAGAAAGGGTCAGTGATCAGTTAGTGATGTCTGCACAGGTGAAAAGTGGGGAGGGATGATGGTTGGCTCAGATACTTGCCATCTAGAATGTAATGTATTTGTTTAGCTAGGCCATCCCTGTAACTACACCCCCAAAGCACACATGTCCTCAAGGTGCTGTAGATAAGGGTCAAAGGGTAAAGTAAGTCAGCATGGGTTCTTCTATGTCTGGGAGGCAGTTGTCATTGTCTCTTTCCAGCCCATTCTGTGTGTTCTCAGACTTTCTTAAAACCTGAAGTCTTCCCATATGCTCTCACCCACTAAAAGGTGAGGTCTGTGTTGCTCCAGGGCAGTGTCTCATTGGCTGCCTGACACAGCCCTGTCACTGTCTTGCCAGTGTCTTTCCCCATTTCCTACATGTGAACCTACAATCCAACCTTATCAGAGATTTCTGAAACCCTTATCTTATCTTATCTATCTATCTATTTATTTACTCATTCATTCATTCATTCATTTATTTATTTATTTGAGAGGGCATCTCTCATATTTATTGACCAAATGGTTGTTAACAACAATAAAACTCTGTATAGGGGACTCAATGCACAATCATTAATCAACCCCAAGCCTAGGTCTCAACAGTCTCCAATCTTCTGAAGCATAATGAACAAGTTCTTAGATGGTGAACAAATTCTTACATAGTGAATAAGTTCTTGCATGGTGAACAGTGCAAGGGCAGTCATCACAGAAACTTTCGGTATTTTTTTTTTTTGGGTGAAAGGGTTTATATCCAACTTTATTCCCAGGGTGGCAGGTCAATCACTAGAATCCCACCCACTCAGAGCTACTCTGCATGCAACAAGCTGGTGTCTGCCTCTGGGTCTCTCTACCCCCACAGCTACCTCAGTCTCTGTCCTCAGCACTGTCACCACTCCAGTCTCTGTTCTCCTGCAGCCATGCAGCAGCCCAGAGCTGGACAGAGCTTTTTTTTTAAGAGGGTATCTCTCATATTTATTGATCAAATGGTTGTTAACAGTTAACAACAATAAAATTCTGTACAGGGGACTCAATGCACAATCATTAATCCACCCCAAGCCTAATTCTCTTCAGTCTCGGATCTTCTGAAGCACAACGAACAAGTTCTTAAATGCTGTACAAATTTGTACATAGTGAATAAGTTCTTACATGGTGAACAGTACAAGGGCAGTTGTCAGAGAAACTTTCGAGAAACCCTTATCTTTTAAAAAAATTGTTCAAAATTTGCAGAGAGTAAATGTCACTCTTTTTTTGTGTACACATCTTCAAGTTTGGACATGTGGGTAAAATCAAATACCCATCCCACAGTCAACTGCATCCTCCCCGAGTACTGCCCCTGCGACTTTCCTAGGCAGCCTCTCCCCCAGCCATAACTCCTGGCAGCTCCTTGCCCTTACTGCCTTGCCTTTCCCAGAATGCCATGTCACAGAGCCTTCAGAGTCTGGCGTCTTCCACTTAGCACAATGCTTCTGAGATTCAACCATGTTCTGTGTTCCTTTCTATTGCTGACTAGTATTTCGTCATATGGATGTACCACGGTTATATTACCTACTATCCATTCTCTGTCCTAACACTATTTGTGTTGATTCCAGTTTCTGATGATTACGAATAAAGCTGCTATAGATGTTCCTGTGCAGGTTATATATTTTTAATAGACATATTTTGTTTTCAGGTTATTTAAGTAAATATGTAGGGGCATAATTACTGGGTTATATGGAAAATTATGTTTGGCTTTATAAAAAACCAGTGAACTGCCTTCCAAGGTCCTTACCAGCAGTGAATGAGAGTCCCTGCTATTCTACATCTTCACCAGCATTTGGTGTTATCAGTGGGTTTTTTGGACCATTGTTACAGGTGTATAATGGAATATTTTTGAGTTTTAGTTTGTATTTTCTTAATGCTTACTATATTTTCATATGCTTATTTACCATTTTTGTTTGGTGAAATATCTGTTCAAAAAATTGGGCTGTTTGCTTTCTTTATATATTCTAGATATAAGTCCTTTTCTGATATGTGACTTGCAAATATTTTCTCCCACAAATTAAAATATTTGTCATTTCTATTTTATTTACAGTATTCTTTTGAGCATAAAAGTCTTAAAATTTGGTGAAATACAGTTTATTGATCTTTTCTTTCATGGGTTTTGCTTTTGGTGTTAGAGTCAGAACTTTTGGCCTAATCTGAGTTCACAGAAATTTTTAAACTTTGCTTCTGGAAGTTTTACACATTACATTTTCCATTTAGACTTATGATCCATAATGAGGTAATTTTTGTGTGAGGCATGGATTGGGGCTTCCTTTTATGCATGTAGATGTCCATTTGTTCCACCATGATTTATTGAAGAAATTAGCCTTTCTCCATCCATTTGACTTTGCAACTTCATTTAAAACCAATTGGCTGTTTTTGTTCAATTGGCTGTATTAGTCTGAGTGTATTTCTGAAGTCTATTCCATTCCATTAATCTATGTGTCTATACTTTGGCCAATATGAGGCAGTGTTGATTACTTGAGCTTCACAGTAAGTTTTGAAATCACTTAGTGTGGTTTTTTCAACTCTGTTCTTTTGGAAAATCATTCTGGCTAGTCCAATTCCTTTGCTTTTAGATGTAAATTTTAGAATCAATTTGTTGACATCTACAAAAATTCCTAATGAGATTTTGGTTGGGATTGTGTTGAAGCTAATGTTTAATTTGCAAAGAGTTGCTTTCCTACAATATTGATCCTTCCAGTCTGTGAATAAAATGTAGGTCTCACTTAACTAGATTTTACTTGATTCATTTCATCATTGTTTTATAGCTTTCAGTGTGTACATCTTGCACATAATTTGTTGGATTTATACTTAAATATTATATTTTTTTGTTGCAATTATGAATGACATTGTTTTTTACATTTGGAATTCCAGTTGTTCATTGCTAACATGCAAATGTTGTATATTGACCTTGTATCTTGCAACCTCTGTAAATTCACTGGAGGAGGGTTTTCTGTTGTACAAATTCCTAGGGGGTTTCTACAGAGGCAATCTTGCCATCTGCAAATCTGAAAGTAGGGACAGTTTTAATTCACATACCTTAAAACCCCCATAAACTATAGACTTTATGTGGATTTTACTAATTTTAACACAAATGGCTTTTTTGTTTTCCATGATCCAATTTATATTTAGCCATTCTGTCTCCTCAGTTTGTGGCAGTGTCTCTTGGTTTTCATTGACAGTCTTTTCTTGGTTTTCATTATTTTGATAGTTTTGAGCAGTGCTGGTCTGGTATTTTATAAAATGTCCTTCAATTGAAGTTTTTCTGATATTTTCTCATGATCAGATGGGGATAATGGGTTGGGAAGAAATATCAGAAAGATGAGGTGCCCTTCTCATCACCTAATAACAGGTGAACATGATAATATAAATTCTTACTGGTGATGTTCATCTTTATCTCTCTGTTAAGATGTTATCTGCCAGTTTTACTTTGTTTTGTTTTATTTACTGTAAAGTTACCATTTTTATCTTTTGTGTGGTATTCCTTGGAATTGGATCACTAAGTCTAGCCCACACACAAGGGGATAGAAATTAAACTACCCCTCATGGATGGGGGTTTTTACATATACTATTTGTAATTCTTTCATATGTAAGCCTTTTATTTTTTTTTCTTGCCTTATTGCACTGGCTGGTTTCCAGTATGATAGTGAATAGGAACGGTGAGAGTGGGCCTCCTACTCTTAGGGGAAAGCATCTTTTCCTTTTGCCATTATAACTAAATATGGTGTTAGCTATGTTTTTTGTAAATACCCTTTTTGAGTTTGAGGAACTTCCCTCCTGTTCTTAGTTTTACTGATTTTTAAAATCATGATATATGTTGAATTTTGTCAAATTATTTTTCTGCATCAATTGAAACGACTATGTGGTTTTCTTTAGTCTATTATGGTAAATGACATTAGTTTATTTTCAAATGTTGAACTAGTCTTGCATTTCTAAAATCTGCCTCTCTTGGTTTTGGCGTATTATTTTTTATTATATATCTTTGGAATTCAGTTGCTAGTATTTCTTTAATTATTTTCCACCCATACGCATTGGCCTATTATTGTCTTTCCTTTTGATGTATTTTTGTCTAATTTGGGTATTGTTGTAATGCTTGGCCTCATAAAATAAGTTGGGAAGTGTTTTTTCCTTTTCTGTTTTCTGGAGAAGACTGAATAAAATTGGTATTTCTTTCTTACATATTCAGTGGACTATATCAATAAGTATATTTGAGCCTGAAGTTTTCTTTTTTTGATAGAATATACCTACAAATTCAACTTGTTAGTAGATATGGGACTTTTCATGTTATCTATTTCTTTTTGAGTGAGTTTTCATAGGTTTGCATCTTTAAAGGAATTGGTCTGTTTTATCTATAATGTCAAATTTATGGGCACAGAATGACTCATGACATCCTCTTGTTATCCTTTGAAGTCTGATTCTGTGGTAATATCTTTATGTTTTGATATTGGTAATTCGTGTCTCACTTTTTTCTTTGTTAGTTTTGCTAAAGGTTTATGAATTTTATTATATTTCCATAAAAACAGCTCTTGGTTTCAATAATTTTTTCTATTGGTTTTCTTTTTTCAAGTTTACTGATTTGCTCTTAATCTTGATTACTTCCTCTTTCTGTTTGGTATGGATAAATTTGTTCTTTTTTAGGTAAGGTGTAAGCTTCCATTACTAATTGGAGACTCTTTCCCCTTTCTGATATTATAATTTAATACAGTACATTTCCTGTTAGCACTACTTTGACTGCATTCCATGAATTTTGATACATTTTATTTTAATTTTCACTCAGTTAAAATTATTTTCCAATTTCCCTTGAGCTTTTCTCTTCTATGTAATGTTTGTGTTGCTTTTCAATAATTTGGGGACTTTTTGAATAATGATTTCTAGTTTATGTTAACCATGTTATGATCACAGATCATAGTTCATACAATTTTAATTATTTTATATTTGAAGATTTGTTTTGTGTTCCACTGTATGGTGTAGCTTGGTAAATACTTCAGTATGCTTGAAAGAAAGTATATTCTGCTGTTGTTTGGTGGTATTCTATAAATGTCATTAGGTTCTATATGTTATAGCGCTGTTTAAGAGTTTTATTATTTTTGATTTTCTGTATACTTGTTCAATTCATTTCAAGATGATTGCCAAATTCTTCAACTATCACTGTAGATTTTTGTATTTCTGTTTCTTTCAATTTATCAATTTTGTCTCATGTATTTTGCCTCTGCTGTTAGGTGTAAATAAGTTAGGATTTTCTTTGTGTTTTCTCAGTAAGCTGTCCCTTTGTTGTTATGTATGTCTTCATTTATACCTATTAACTTGCTTTGTTAGTTAAAATAGAAGTCTAGTTTGTCTTATACTAATACAGCCACTCTAGAGTTTCAAATTTTCAATTATTTAAATAGAGCTTGCATGGTATATCTTTTTCTGTTCTTTTGTTTTAACCTACATACATCATTCTTTAAAGGGTTTTCCTGTAGAGAGCATAAGGTTGCGTGTTATTTTTCTCCTTATTCTGACAATCTCTGTCTGCATCATGATCTTTTAGGTTTGGGCTCTTTGTGTTCAATGTTCCTTTTCTTGAAGACAGTTTCTTCTTTACTACTTAGGAACTCTTCTGCAGTGCCCAGATTATTTGCTTTTGTCAGCTCCTAGGGAATTTGGATAACTCTAGTTCATGTTCTATGTGCACACCATGCAGATTTGTACTACAGCATCTGTCTTAACTTACAGCAGCCACTCTTTCTGTGGAAACTGCTTAAAGTTTCTTACTAAGAATCAAGGTCTCTCATTAACAAAAAATTTTTTTCTTGTTCTGCTTTTTTCTCCATTCTGCTTACCTCCTAAATATACTGCTTGTTTCAAAGCTAACTTTATTTTCTCTCCCAACACAAATTAGGTCAGTCTGTGCCCAGGCCCATCTTCTGCTCTCCCTCCATGGGGGCAGGACCTTGTATGCTTTGTTCCATCATGTGGTTTTCTGCTCTAGAGTAACATTTGTGCAAGGAGGAAACTACTATGTCCATTGTGACATATTGTTAATTACAAAAAGTTAGAAACAATAAGGGTTTCTAGCAAATAAAGGAAGAATGAATCATAAGATTAGATGGACAAATCAAGCTTTCCATCAGGTGGAAAGCTGACAAGGAATGGATTAGGTTGATAACACTTTTCAATATTAACATAACAACTGATTGGCAACCTGATATTCTGTGCTTCCTACCGTGGTACAACAGGCAGTAGACAATGAGACCTTCCTGCCTCAAGTTTAAGAGCAGATGTGTTCAAGCATCTAGAGCTAATCACCAGCCAACAGGGAAAGCAGAGGACAGAGGAGCATGTTCTATGGCACCAGGCAGGGATGTGAGCAGCTAAATCCATAATGTAGGCATAAACCGCAGAACAACACAGCACAAGGCCTGGGGTCCTTCACAAGTGACAGGAATGAAAAGGGGGAGAGGCTCTACAGGGCAAAGTGAGCCACAAGGCATAGCAATCCAATATAACGCACATCTGTTCTTTACATTCTGATTATACACACAGCAAGGAAAATGGTTATAAGACAATTCAAGAAACCTGAATAATGACTTGTCATTCCTTCAAATACGATATCAAAAGACGTTAGTTTGTATTAACTATGATAATGGCATCATGGTTATATTTAAAGAGTTCTTAATTTTACACAAGCTGAATGAAGCATTTAAAGATGAAGTCATACAATGTCTTGAATTCACTTCAATTAAATTAGTGAGGAGAATAAAGTGGGCTTTGGTTTAAATGGAACAAAGGTCTCCATGTGGCCGCTGTCTTGAGTCTGAGTACACAGAGTTTATCATGCTTCTCTCCCTTTTTCTGTATGTGTGGATAGTGTTGAAAAATGTTATAACGAGTTTAAGAAGAAAAAATGTGCAACAAAAACAACAGGATAAAGCTGCATTACAGCATGGAACTTTATGTAGCATTAAGAAAGACCAAGGAAGATCTATATGTTCCAGTGTAGCCAGGTCTCCAAGACAAAGCCTTATGGAGAAACAAGGGGAAGAGTCACACATGTGGATGCCTCTGAGCTCACCAGCAGTGGGTGCAGAGGTCATGTCGGTCTGTAGACAGAAAGGAAAATGTCTGTAAGAGTATGTGCCAAACTGTTTGCTGTGATTACTTCTGGGGGTGGGAATTCAGAGGGGAGGGAAATGGGACAAAGGATGATGGTCAGTTGGCTTTATCAATACCATTTTATATTCAAATAAGGAAAGCAAATCAATCATTGTGTAACTGCAATTGGCCATCAAAACAATAAAAAATGAAAAGAGGCCAGGGTGCAAGAAAAATCATACTGAGCAGGAGATCGCTCTCGCCAGCACATGGTGGTGGGTGTAGAGGTGGTAGTGCTCAGGGAGCATTTGGCTGCAGTTAACAGAAATATGGCTAAAAGTGGCTTTATATATGTGGAGATTTATGACTTCCGTAACAAAGCTCCCAGAAGTGGGTACCTGGCTCCAGGGAAGGCTCACTCCTGATTATGGCAGGGCTCCTGAGCTGGGTCCTCAGGGTTTTTATGGGATACAGGGTACAGGACGACCACCACCACACCACCATTGCCTCTCATGGTGCCAGTGTCTCAGGAGACAGAAGACGAGGAGGGGAAATTGACTCTGTGTATCTGGCATTTTATCAGCGAGGAAAATCTTTTGCACAAAGCCCCCAAACAGAATCCTTTCCTCAGATCCTTCTGGCTAGCCTGTGCTACAGTCGCATGTCCAAACTGTGGGCTGAAAAAGAGAGTGTCTACCAGGCAGTAAGGAAGAAGGTGGAGTGTGACTGCTGTTTAGGTAGCCAACAGTGTGTGCTACGAGCAGTGCGCACATGTGCGCACACTCCAGATTTAATTAATTCTTTCCCAGTTTGCTTGTAATTCATGTGTCTTTGGAAAGAACATCTTTTGACTTAAGGCTATGGTATTTCTCGTAGAATAGTGACTAAATAACATGGGGTTTGCATACAATTTTAGTGTGGCCCCCTCTGAGCCAGGCCCAGAGAGTGTGGAGTTTGCACACAGGCAGGCTGCAGAGGAGATCCTCTCATGGAAAACAAACCACATTCACTTTTTTCTTCAGGCATTCATGGGCATCTCCTTGGTTGTCCTCATTCCTACTGGTTCCTTTTAGAAAGTTTTAGTGGTCCAGGGAATGAGAAAGGAAAAGAGAAAATGCACTCCAGTAAGATACAACTCTCCACATTTTTGTGTAAGTCATTCTATAATATCTGTATTATTTATTTTACACTTTCATGATTGTAAAAGGGTTGTGGGTTCACTTGTATATTGTTTAGAAAATATTTTAAAAAATTTGTTTGAATGTTCATCATTGGGAGAAAGCCATAGTTTACAGCACTTGCAGTTTATTCTGGTTGGTTTCCACAGTGAGTGTGTTTTTGGTGAGAAAGCAGACATGAAGCAACCCCCTTACTGTGTTGGCTGCTGGAAAACTTGTGGCAAAACCTGTTCTTGCCTCCTGTTTATTTTTCATGTGAACGTTGCACCTCCGCCACTGCTTATTTTTTATACATTTTTTTTTTTGCCTCACTTCTAATTCTTGTGGTTTTTGCTTTATTTTACATTCCTTCACAACCACAAAATGCTCCATAGAACTAAGTAAAGTATAACCAAATTCCAGACATCCTCCATGCCCAGGAAAATTGGGACCTTACTAGGTGTAAGATTTTGTGCTCTACTGTTTACTAATTAGAAGTATTATGAGTTCTCCTATTACTGCATTTTCTTTAAAGTTCAACTTAATTGTCTGAACGACACATCATTTTTTTGATCATTCCCTGGATTCTTGCTTTATGTTGCCTCCGGATGTTTAATGATTCTAAGTGATGCTGTAAGAACATATTATCAATGGCATCTTTTCCGCATCTGATTATTCCTTATAATATGTTTGGAAAGGTAAATCGAGTATACTGAAGGATCTGAATATTTAAAGATTCTTGAAACCTATCACTCAGCAAATTTCTAGGAAGGATGTTTTTACTACAATGGTGTATTTTATTGGGGCAATCCCTTCTTGGCATTGAGAATATCATAAAAGTGCTGTTGTTTTGCTTGTTAAAATAGCCACCACTGTTCATGCCCTTTGCCTTTCTTTGGCTCTAGCGAGGCTAGATAGCTCTCAGCTTCTTGGAGTTTGGGATTCAACACACAGATCTGGGGTGGTTCCTCCATCACTAGGAATTTAATGCAATCTGAGGAGACAGAGAGGCTGGGGGACCACATCTAGGCTGGCCGAGTAGTGGGGTAAGTGTCAGCATGCCACATTCTGATGATCCTCACAGCGTGTCCCCTGGATGGGGTGGTGGTAGGGGGGCAAAGACAGGGCAAAGGGTCATCTGGGAAAATCCAGAAGTGGTGGCTGAGAATTTGGGAAAAGTGAGAGTGCTTGAGTGTCCCTCCCTCCAGACCCTGTTCACAGCAGCTCCCTTGACCTGCGCCCAGAGTCTGCAACTGAAGGTCTGAGCAGCAGCTGGAGAACAGTTGTCCTTACAAGAGTGTCGAGTTGACACATGTTCTCCCTTCCCACCCTCCTCGGGTGACTGGCTCTGGTTTTCCAGAGGCTCAATCAGCTTCTCCAAATGAGGAAGCTTATATCTGAGGGCGTCCACCATGACTTGTACTTTTGACCTGCGGCCCTGTGGCCTTTCCATGATCTCAGGGCGCTCTGGATGACAAATGCTCAGGTTCCTCCTGTGGTTCTGAGGATCAGCATGGCCATGTTAGTGCAGAGCCAGGTCATCATGGAGAGAAAGCACACGAAGTCCTGTAAAAACTGGGATGAACCTCATCACGCCCTGCCTAAAGGTCATGAAGCAGCCCTCTAGGCATGCTACTGAATTCCCCTAATCTGATGCCGCTGTTACCATGAGTCTTCTAGGCTGAAACAAGAATGTGAAGCTATTGAAGGAGATCATCAGGCCAGAATTTTCAAATTCCACGAAGTCCAGTACATTCCATTCCTGAAGAGTTGGGAAATTTCTAGAAGGAATGAACAGGGAGATCCAAAATAATCAGAGACAGCTAAACAAACAGGTATTTGGATCTGACTTTAGGAAGTCACCTGCTAGTTAATAGGCTTTTCTGTTTTTTGTTTTTGTTACACATATTGTGGAGCACATAGTATGTGCTATGCTAGGGCCTGGGAAAGAGATAAACACACAGTCCCAGCCCTCAAAGTACTCATGTTAGGTGGGGCTGTTGGAAAGTAGGCTCACAGTGAGAACTCTGTGTGAAAAGTCTAATGATGGTCCACTACCTGTGTGTAACGCAGAGGACAGAGGCAGGACGCAGTTTGCACAGACCAGCAGACCTCCCAGACACAGGGAGAGGTAGTTCTGCCTGGAAGGATGGGTAAGGTTCCAGAGTCAGGAGGAAGGGTGGCATTGTGGGAGGCAGGGGCCAGAGGGCAAGCCATGGAATCATGAGCACATTATCCTGGAGGATGGGAGTAAACTGGTTGTGGGTGCAGTGCAGCCTGCAAGCCGAAGTGTGAGCAGAAGTGGGGCTGGAGAGGCGGGCTGGAACCAAGACCCATAGTCCCTGTACACGCTCAACATGCTGATTTCTGCCAACAGAGAATGCCCACCCCACTCAGGGACAGTCACTCAGCTTAGCCCTCAGGCCATTCAGGGGGTGAAGACACACAGATGGTGCTGCTCAGCCAGAGAGGGTAATTCTCTGAGGCAGAAGGCGGCTGGCTTCAGGTGGGGCAGACGCCTGGGCACTCACCCGTTACAGCTGTGGGAGCTCTTTTAGGTGAATGTGAAATGGGTGGGCCATGTTGTGAGGTTCATGGAAAAGTACTGCAGCAGTTTAGTGCTAAGTCCAGTCACCTGCTGGAAAGGTGACATGGTTGTATCAATGTCTGGTTGTATTTCAATGTTTAATTGTAAAATAAAATGCAAATATATAAAACCACCAAAAAAAAAACCAAACCAAACCCAAATATATGGATTCATAAGTTATTCTAAAGCAAACACCATTATAATCCCCACCCAGGTCAATATACTGCCCTGCCCCAGCACCCAGACACTCGCTGCATCGGGCCCCATCATTTTGTTATAGCTGATCACCCAAATGTGCATCCCTAGACATGGCTGTTCAGGCTGGTACATTTTGTAAAACCTTGTGCATGTTTGAATTGTCTTCCAATATGCAGGCCGCCCTCCATTGCTCTCTCATTCTGGCAATTTACCTAGAATGAATTGGAAGAATCTGGGTTGTTCGACCTGCAGGTTTCCTGTGGCATCTCCTTTACTGACTGCACACTCACGGGGTGGGCCGACGGTCCCTGTGTTTCCTGCTTGATGATCCAGGGCTCCATCATCAGACTCGGTTTTCATGCCATCAGCAACACTATAGACAGTGTTCCCCTCTTTAATCATAAAGCTCGTAACAGGCTGACTTCTTTCCCTGATGTTTCAGACATGGATGTTAAGCACCCAGATCTATCAATTCACTGGTATTCGCAAAGTGGGGATATTCTAATCCTAGCACTTTGTTTCTTCATTTCTTAGTTGTCGTATTTTTGTAAAGGGGTACTTGCCTTCATCCACTGTTTGCTTATGCAATGATTTCTGAGTTCATACAGGGAAGGTAGGAAAACTGCTTGGTGGTTTCCCCCCATATTTACCAATTTTTAAAATGTGAAAGGTCTCTTCATTCTCTGAAGGTGATAACTATTTTTAAAAGTATTACAATAAGCTCTTGGACTTAACGTATATCATAGGCTTCAATCCAATGGCAATTATTTGATTAGTGACTTCAAAAATCGCCATGTTTGGCCAGCTGGAGACTCTGCAGGTTGGAGCTTGATTCCGGGTAATATGACCAGAGCTGTCTTTTAGAGTTTCCTCGTCATCTGATTTTACAAGGTGCTCCAGGCTCATCTTCCTTGGTCCAGATGTGGGATCAGCAAGATGTCTAGAAGACCCTAGTTATTTTGTGTAGAGTGGAATTTCCAGACAGCAATCTGTGCTTTGTGTGTGCTCATTGCTACTGGATCGACCATTAGTCTAGAACATTTACTGAGCAGAGTGAGGCAATTGTTTAAGTGTCTTTTTAAAAGATAAAGTACCTTCTTATTTAAGTCAAAAAAAAAAAGATAAACTACCTCCGAAGTTCATGCTAATATGTCCAATCTGCATTCAGGAGTACGTCACTATTTGTGCTTTCTCTTCTATATTACATCTGAGTCTCTGTCTTTTCACTTTAGAATCTTGTTTCTCAAGGATATAGAAATGATAAAAGTGGAATCGCCCCAATTGTTTTCTTTTCCCCACAATTACCCTCATGTCTAGCTACCAGAGCCACAATACCAGCATTACTATCACCAATGTGATTACTGAAGAGAGTTGGACTTTATTTTGTATTGCTTTCTCCATCTCTCCCCAGTCTTAATAGTGGCACAGTATCTAAGATGTCAGAGGATATGCCTGGAGCCCTTGAATCTCATTATAACTCAATGAAGGAAGGAAGCGGGTTCTGCTGGCAACTAGTGGGGAGGCGAGGGGTGCGGCTGAACATCACACCAGGGGTAGGACAGCCTCCTCCCTCCAAAAGTAATTATCTAGCTCAACAGGTCAAAGACCAAGGCTGAGAAAAACTGCTTAGGGTTTATTGCTCTGACTCACTTATGGTTTTGGGCTCATGGTAATATCTTTTCACCAAGTTTTTTTTGAAAATATGTATTTTTTCTTTTTTTTTTGTTTTAATGCTTTGAGGATATTTACTGTTTCAAGTGTGGATTTACAGAGACTAAAATTACATGCACTACTATTGCTGCTACCATCCTCCTAAATCTCCATCAGGCCGTAGAATGAATGTTCTGTAGTGGAAAATGTCTGGACACTGAAAAACCAGTTACCAGTCTATTCTAAAATGCACATGAGAAAAAGTAATGGTTTGGACTACGCTGCTTACAGTGGGACAGACAGAAAGGGGTAGAGTTGGGGCTGGGAGCTGTGTGAAGGTGGAGAAGCAGGGCTGGAAGACAGGAGCGCAGAGGGGCTCACAGGAAGATGGGGGCTCTTGTGTCACTCCTAGGTTCTGGCTTGGGATTAGCTGGTGCCATGAACACAGGTGGGGAGATGGGACAAGGACCCTTCAGGTCAAAGAGTGAAGTCCGTTTTGACAGGCTGGCTTAGAGGCTTTGAGGACATTCAGGTAGCATGGCCAGGGAGCAGTTAATAGCTTGTGTTCCCCTTTCCCTTTGGAGAAGTTTGGGTTTTGGGAGTTCCCAGGATGCAGGCGGTATCTGAGTTGAAGTGGAGAAGTCCCTGGAAGAAGGTGTAATTGGAGAAAAGAAGGCAGCATGCAGGATGCTGGGAGTGGTGGTGGCAGGGAGGCCATCAAGTACTGGACACTGGATGGAGGGAAGGAAGCCGCAAGGAGCCCCGAGAAAGAAGGACAACAGCAGAATGCAGAGACCCTTGAGGGAGTACTGTCCTGGAGACCATGGAAGGAGGTGACAGATGCAGGTAATGCCTAGGTCAGTGGGAGGGACAGAAGGACTGGAGGAGGGCTGTCATAGAAGGTGCACAGTTTATTGCATTAGGAACATGGTATGCAGGGGGACAAGCAGACTCAAGTTTGAGGTGCATGGGGTTTGAGGGAGTGTGTTTCCATTGCTTTGCCAGGTGGGGAGCAGTGAGCTTCCAGAGAGGCAGGCTGGGCACAGGGGCAAGGGTCTAGGGAGGGGGCAGACTGATAATAGTGCCCAGAGGAATAGGCCAGAGATTTTGCAGAAAATCGTGGGTCTAAAAATATCACAATTGCCCTCTTGCCAATGAGTGGCTCACTGGAAAAGATGCTGATTCCCAGGCTCTGTGGCTCTGCCCGTGACTTCTGACCATGAGTTCTGGCTTCTGAGATGGTAACATCAAGTCTTCATGTGAACATAGGATTATTTACTTTAAAGAGATGATTGGTGTCACTGCTGGGCTTCACAGATATTTTTTTCATTTAAGATTTTGTTTTGCTTTTGCAGAGATGTGTACTCATCGGTCAGCCCCTTCAGGATTGATTAGAGCTGGGAATTAATTTAAATTATACTTTTCACTCAGCTCTTTTCAAAATACCAGTGACTCAACCAGGCCAACCTCTTTCAAGACCCCAGGAGGCCAGACTCTAAGTGGAGGAAATCTCAGCTTCCAGCCCAGCTGAACGAATGCCCCAGGCCTCATTTCTGCAATGCACGCCATTTCCATGTTCATGCATTTCTGTGTTTTTGCTTTGAATCCCTGTCACAGCCTGTGTGTGCCTGGGCCCCAGCTGTCTCCTAGGCCTGGCTTCACTGCCACCCTGGGGTTCCTCCTGTTTATAATCATGTCAGTGGGGGCTTGCTCCCTATGAAGTGCCTCTAAAATCAACCCTCTGGCCGGCCTCTGCCAGGCACATCCAGGCCTCAGATGCCCAGTTAGGGTCTGATGAGTTCCCTGAGCTTGTGGGCTCCAGCCCGCCCCAAACTGATGAAGGGGTGCCTAGAGGTCCATGGAATGAGAGCCCTGGCCTAGCAGAGGGAAGTTGGAGCCCACACCTCCTGGCCCTCACACTGGGGTCATCCCACCATGGAGCACGGCCACTGCTTTCAGGAAAGGCAGCTTTGCTGGATGAACTAGTGGGGATTTAACAAAGGGAAATGAGTAAACTGTCTGGACAGAAAGAAGCCTGAAGAAGGCAGGAGGCCACTTTGTGTCCAGGAGGCCAGCCTGGAGGGCGGGCCTTTCAGCACGTGTGACAGCACACCTGCTGGCTGGGCAAATTCACCAAAGGGACTCAGCTCACGCTGAGGGACATGTGCCAGGTTGGATTTATTATATGTATGAGGAGTTAGGATAGGCTACAAAATCACAAATGGTATTCACCGGTTCCTGAGACTAAATCCAGGTTCTTCTCGCTAAGAAATGTGTGGGAGCCTGGCAGCTGGTGGGACCCAGAGGACAGTCACAGCTCTCCTCTGGGTTTTCCTCTCTGCTGACCAAGTTGTGCTGTTCCCAGTCTGTCTCCCATGACCAGATAAATGGATGGATAAAATGGGGATGGGTCTATCTAACAGAGAGGAGCAAACTTCCAGGATGGTGAATTAATTTCTGCTCAATTTAGAGCTGAACTCTGTGGAGGTCACAGTGATCTGGGCTGCAGTGTGTCCAGGGGCGGGATTGGAGATGGGCAGGTGCATGTGATTTCCAGGAGGTGGAGCTGAAGTGCTGGGCTTTTCAGGGGGCTTCCAGGGGTCAGAGATACGTGGGGGAGCCAGCCGATGCCCATATAAATTGGGAAGTATGGCTGCCACATAATGTGAGACCTTTCCAGCCTGACAGGTTTTCCAAGTAGAATTGTACAGATGTTGAAACACATGCATCCATACAGACATACATATGCACATGCCTGAACATTCACATGTGCACTTGCACACACATGCATACACACAAGCACATGCAGTCCATGTTGAACTGCTCTGGGTTGCTTTTTGCCTGCTCTGGGCTTATACACAGAAGTGATGTGACTTTAGTCTCTAGGGAGGCAAGGAGCATGCAGGGTAACTTTGTAGGGCCCAGCATTCCATTCTGCAGTCAACAGAAGCCCTGGCCTCACCTAGTTAGTGGTATGGATGGCAGGCAGTTTTAGCTGGTGGAACCCGTCACCTCCCCATCTTGGCCAACCTGGCTTCTCTCCACTGCCCTCTGCTGCCTGTAGAGGCCAGTAGCTTTGACAATGGGTCTTTCCTTGTGGATGAGTACTGCATCTCTGATGCATCTTCCGGACCCAGGTGCAGGGGCAGAGTTTGCCCCAGTCACGCACGGGGACTTTGGGAGGCACCAGTTGTGCCAATAATGTCCTGAGCTCTTCCTCTGTGCCCAACTTTGCTCATAGATCACTTTGAGCCTGACGACAATCTGGAGAGGTGTGGCAGGTTTGGGGCTCAGGAAAGAGGCGACCCATGGCTGCGGTATCCTGAGCAAGCCGGCATGCAGTGGAGGAAGACCGGCGGTCCTGTGGGGGCCTCTCTGAGGGCATTGGAGCTGCAAGGTGGCTCTCCTCTCCTCTGAGGGTGGGCGGCAGGCCTGTGGGAAAGTGACTTGGACAAGAGCACAAGGAAGGTGGGAGAGGCTCTGCTCAGCCGCTCTGGCACATGGCGCTGGTGGCAGAGGCAGGGCAGTCATGACTCCCCTTCCTGTCTCACATACCAGAGGGTGGAGAAGACATGCCAGGGGCCCCAGGTGTGGGTGGGAGTCCTGTCTTCACCATGCCCAGAAACAAGGGTTATAGGCAGGGGGCCAGAACAGGTCCATGAGCACTGCAGGCAGAGGGAGGCAGGGCTGGCGCTTTGGGACAGGATGGACCCCAGTGACCTCTGGGTGGCCAGGCTGGGAGGAGGGGCCGCATGCCAGTGGGTGTTTCTGCAATCCAACCATTGGGATGCACATTAGTAAGGACCTGTTAGATGTGCAATGAGTATTTTTACAGCATTTCTGAAAAAGTTATTTTTTCTCTGATTTTAGAGGAAATACATGCAAATTAAAGAGACTCAAAAAACATGGATTCCCTGTAAGCCCACTAATCAGAGATTACCTAATATTGATAATTGGTATATATGCATTATGTATGTATATGTTTTTATTATGCATGATTTATTTTTCTTCCAGATTGAGTTTGTGTGTATTTTAAAAAACTGTGGTGACATAGACCTAACATGACATGTGCTATCTCAACCTCACTTCAGGGCACAGCTCAGGGCATCAATCACGCTCTCACGGCCATACCCCCACTATGCCTAGTATGTCTGCAGCTTCCAAAGCTGAAACTGTCCCCATGAGACAGCAGCCTCCCCCTCCCCCAGGGCTGGTGCCCACCACTCAGCTTTCTGTGGACCTGACAGCTCGAGGCCCCTCACTTCATGTTCGCATCCAGTGTCTGTCCTTTGTGAGGGCTTCTCACCGAGCATGGTGTGCACAAGGCTCATCCTGGTTCGAGGTGGCCTGCGGAGTCCCTTCCTTTTGAGGGCTGAGTACTATGCCACATACCGCACACATTCAAACACTGGATTATGCTCCATGTGCCTTCTTGGAGCTGTTTGCTTTTCCCTTGGCCTCATTTCAGCCTCTCCCCTGCAGCAAAGGAAGCCTCCTAGGAAAGGTAAGGCCACAGTGACAGAGACAGGACCAGGAAGACACCCTGTGCTTTGTTTCCCAAATGCTGCAGGCAAGCCAGCCCTGGGTCCTAGGCAGTGGCCATGGGATGGGTCATGGGCATGGAGGACTGGAAACTCCCTCCTCATCAGCTTCCCCAGTAGAGCCTGGGAGGCGCCGGGTGTCCCTGCCAAGAGCGAGAGAGGCCGGTGGGGTGCGGCCAGGCACTCAGTGACCATGGCTGGCTTCCCACCAATGTCTGTCCTGGGTGCAGAGCTGCTGTGCCTTCTCAGGACCAAGGGTGTTGCCTTGTCTCTTAGCTGGCTCCATCTCAGGATGGGCCGCAGGGTCGGGTGGGGGAACATCTCATCAAGGGTGGAGGAAGGTGGATGGACTTAGGGCTGGGTGTTCTCAGGGGACATGGCTTCTGTCCCTAGAATTGGCCCCCCAGTCCAGATCCTGAGCATTGCTGTCAAGATCCTGGGGGTGGGAAGGCCATAAGGAGAAAATGGGAAGAGATGTGTTCCCAAAATCTCTGCAAGGTGTCAGAATAGTGAGCCAAGATGTCACACGGCATGGGGAGGTAGGCATTTCCTTCCCATGCAGGGAGCAGGCACGGCCTGGGGCTTCGTGGCACCTTCTCGATACAGGCTTCCACTGGCCCCTACATCCCCTAGAGATGCCCCACAGGGGTGCCCAGCAGGACATGCAGTGAGGGCAGGAGGCAGCTCTGCTGCAGCCCTGGGTGGGATGGGAGGACTCGGGTTTGATTTGTAAGGAAGAATGGCAGATGCTCCTGTCTAGGATCCTGTGTGCACACCGAGAGGGTGGCTGTCTTCTGTATGCCTGGGAGTAGAGTCAGGGCCGTGTGGGTCATGCTGCCCATGAAGCTGGATGGCTGTGAAGTGTGGGTATTCTCCCAGCAAGCCAGGAAAGTCAATTTTCTGACACCCACTTCCTCAATGGGGACGTGGAGTCCAGGGGACAAAAGGGACATGCCCAGATCTGCAGGACAAAGGAGAGGCAGAGCTGGGAGTCGCCTCAGAGCCCTTTGCTCTGAATCTGCGCTCTCTCCTCGCTGCAGCCTGTCCGTGCTTGTCAGGTCCAGCAACAGGTTCCTGAAACAAACAGCTCATTCTTAGTTGACTGGATATCATGGTTTGATTCCCGGGCTAGAGATCAGGGACGGCCCCTGATGGGGGACATGCCAGTGTCCCCCACCCAGAACACTCCCCAAGCTCTTTAGTTCCACGCCATGTGCTGTGTAAGGTTCTGGAATGCATTCGTTACCTCATTTATTTTGGGCAAGTCACTCCCACTTGTACAATGGGAAAACCCAGGTCGGGGGTATGTGGGTGTGAGGAGAGATTTTAGTTTTAGATGTGTGATTTTGAGCAAGTTATTTAAAAACTATCCATCTCAGTTTCACTTCCCAGAAAAAGAATACAACTCTATCAACCACGTACTAATTGAGATAAAGTGTACAAAGCTGAATAGGTATTGAACTATTTTTGGATCCCTCTCTCTGCTCCTCTCCCTGAAATATTTCTTAAACATGTGGTATTTCCCCTCCAGCTTTCCACTCTATGGTCTGCTCTCTGGCTCTGGGATGGCCTCAGGAAGGCTGGCTTCTGTTCCACAGAGACGGCTCCGTGGGAGAGGAAGTGTGCCATGAGAACAGCTCAGTTCTTGGTGTGAGAATGACTGGGTCTGAGTCTGAGTTCTGCTATGACCTGAGGTGTGGGTGGTACTGAGGAAGTAACTCATTTATGACTTGATAAATGGAATCTTTGGCCCTGGAAAATGTGACTGTAGCAAGGGACCACCCAGCTGATACAGGGACAATGGCTCCCCCATCCTAACCCTACCAGGGGCTGAGGCCAGGCATCTGATGTGATCCCAGACAGAATCTTGAGTGGGAAGAATCTTCCCGGTCTTGAATCTTAAGTGGGAAGACCAGGTAAGAGGCCCAGTTCTATAAATGAGGCTATCTGGGGACTAGGCTTGGGTTTAGAGACTAAGGATCAAAGACGTGTGGACACTCTGAGGTTGGGACTTCTCTGACTTCCATGAGGGGAATATATAGTTTTATTCTAAGTCCTTCACAGGATTGGAGGGTGTTCCTATTATTTCAATTAAGAATGACTAAATCATTGGGGTGAAACTCTGATCATAAAAAATAAAAAAACAAAAGGCATACAAATTAGAAAGGAGAAAAACTGTATTTTCAGATGACATGATCTCACATGTAGAAAATCTGAAGACATACACAAAAACAGTTGCAGCTAATAAATGAGTTCAGCAAGGTTGTAAGATACAAGGTAAATGTACAAAAGTCAACGCATTTTATATATTTTTAATAAACAGAACAAAATTGGGTTTAAGAAGACAAATCCATTTACAATGACATAAACACAAATGAAATACTTCTGAATATACCTAATAAAAAAGTTCATGACTTGTACACCAAACACTGAAGAACATCACTGAAGGAAATTAAAGCGACCTAAGTAAATGAAAAGATATCCTGTGTTTGTGGATTGGAAGGCTTAGTAATGTCACAATGGCAAAACTTCCCAACCTGAACTACTGATTCAACACATTCACTGTCAAATCATAGCTGCCTTTTCCTTTCTAGAGGAAAGATTGGGAAACTGATCCCAAATTATAGGGAAATACAAGCAACCCAGAAGGGCTAACACAATCTCGGAAAAGAGCAAAGTTGGAGGACTCACATTTCCCAATTTCAAAACTTACTGCAAAGGTATAGAGATCAAGACTGGTATTGGCATAAGGATAGAGACATAAGGTACTGGAATAGACTTGAGCTTCCAGAAATAAACCCACACAGTTGAGATACAGAGCAATGGAGTAAACTTGACTTTGTAGAAATAAATCCACACAATTGAGGGACAGAGCAATGGAAGAGATTTGAGGTTCCAGAAATAAACCCACACAATTGATTTTTGACAACATTGCCAGTACAACTCAGTGGAGGAAAAAATAGTCTTTTCAACAAATGATACTCAAAAAACTGGGTATCACATACAAAAGAATTAAATTGGGCCTCTATTTCACATAAAAATTAGCTCAAAATGGATCAAAGACCTAAATAGGAGGTAAAACTATAAAACTTTGAGAAGAAATCTTAATGACCTTGGATTAGGAAATGATTTCTTAGACATGACACCAAAAGCACAAAAAAATTTTCTCCATGTTTTTTTTTTTTTCAAATTAAATATAATATTTATTCAAGGCTAAAAAAATCAATCTGTAAAGAAGGTGTAAAGTGAAAAACAAAGGTGCCCTCCCCCTCCTTGGTCTCCAGGCACTTCTGTCCCAGATGTCACCAAAGTTCTGACTCCAGATGTGTTCAAACAACTCCAAGCTTATTATACACAGAATAAACTCTTCTTTTTTAAAAGACAAAACACAAATGCCATCCCATTAAATGTGCTTTCCTGTTTCCTGCATCAACAGTATACCTTGATCATCTTTCAATATAGAGATATACTCCATTCTTTGTCTAGTATCTCATTGAATAGATAGAGCGCATTGAAGCAGTCTTCTATTAATGGACATTTAAATTGTTTCCAGTTTTTTGCTGTGGGAAACCCCTCCCGTGAACCTAGAGGACTTGTACATGACCATCCCAGTACAGACATCTGTACATGACTAAATTAAAACTAAATTTAAGGTATATACCTTAGAAATTTTTATAGATATGTACAAATTGCCATCCAACATGGTTGAACTAGTCTATACTTTCAATAACAATGCATAGGTGTTCCTATTTCCTCACACTTTAACTCACACTAAATATTGTCAAACTTCAACATTTTTTCC
Source organism: Manis javanica (assembly GCF_040802235.1). NCBI lineage: Eukaryota > Metazoa > Chordata > Mammalia > Pholidota > Manidae > Manis > Manis javanica. The sequence goes on along the minus strand of NC_133161.1, from coordinate 98,657,012 downwards.
AATTTCTTAGATGAGAAATGGCATCTCATGTTTAATTTTGAACTAAATGTGACGGAAAATACAACTTATCAAAATTTGTGGGATGCAGTGAAAAAAAATGCTCAGAGGAACATTTATAACACTGAATGGATCCATCAGAAAAGAAAGATCTAAGTGTAGTAATCTAAGCTTCTACCTTAGAAAACTAGAAAAAGAACAAGTAAATTAAATCCAAAATAAGGAGAAGGAAAATAATAAAAATTAAAACAGAAATCAACGAAATTGAAGACAGAAAATTAGTAGAGAAAATCAAGACTATCAAAAGTTTGTTCTTTGAAAAGATGAGTAAAGTGATAACCTTGATTAGTCAGGCTGATCATGAAAAGAGAAGGCACAAGTCGGTGTGCTGGTATCAGGAATGAAATGGGATCATCATTACTGATCCCAGGGGCATTAAAAGGATAAGAAAGGAATGTTATGAACAATTCTAAGCCTCAAATTGGATAACTTAGGTGAAATAGACCAATTTCTTGAAAGATACAATATGTCAAAACTCACACAAGGAGAAATAAATAATCTGAATAGGCGTGTAACTAGTAATAAGCTTCCCAAACAGAAAGCACCAGGCACAGATAGTTTCACTGATGAATTCCACAAAACACTAAATGACAAAACAATACCAATTCTCTACAGTCTTACTCAGGAAATAGAACTTCCAAACTCATCCTATGAGGTCAGCATTACCTTACTACTAAAACCAGCAAAAGATATTACAAGGCAAAAAAACAAACAAACTACACACCAATATCATTCATGAATACAGATGCAAAAATACGCAAAATATTAGCAAATCGAACTCAACAACATAAAAAAAAAAATTATGTACCATGACTAAGTGGGATTTATTCCAGGTATGAAGGGCTGGTTCAACATTTGAAAATCAATTAAGGTAATCCATCCCAATCAGTAAGCTAAAGAAGAAAAATTATATGATCATATCAATAGATGCAAAAATACACTTGCAAAATCCAACATCCACTCATGATAAAAATTCTCACCGAACTAGGAATGAAGGGTAATTTCTTCAACTTGATAAAACATCTACAACAGACCCAGCAGAAACATCATAATTAATAGGGAGAAACTAGATGCTCACCCTAAAATCAGGAGCAAGGCAGGGCTGGCCCTTCCTCACCACTCTTATTCAGCATCATACCAGAGGTCCTACCTGAGGCAATAAGCAGAGGCATATGGGAACTCTGCGCTGTGGGCACATTTTTTTCTGTAAACCTAAAACTCCACTAAAATATAAAGTCTACTCATTAAAAAACAATTTAATGGAATCTTGTTTGTTTCTTCAATTAAAAGTAAGTTTGAGAATCTTTCTTGTTTAATGACTATGTTTGTTTTTCAGAATTCTTTATATATTAAAGTAACCTTCGTCATTTCTGTGAAAACAGTTCTCTTATTTTTTTCCTTTTTGATTACAGTTTAATTTTTGCGTTATTGCTGACTTTTTCTCCTAGAGTTTTAATTTTTTAATTTATTCATATTGATCAGACATTATTTTATACTTTGTGTTTTTGTGCCTTTCTTGGAAAGCATGCCCCAGTCTAAGGTTTTTTTTTTTTTTTTTTTTTTTTTTTTTTTTTTTGAGAGGGCATCTCTCATATTTATTGATCAAATGGTTGTTAACAACAATAAAATTCAGTATAGGGGGGTCAATGCTCAATGTACAATCATTAATCCATCTCAAGCCTAATTCTCGTCAGTCTCCAATCTTCTGAAGCATAACGAACAAGTTCTTACCTGGTGAACAAATTCTTACAGAGTGAATAAATTCTTACATGGTGAACAGTACAAGGGCATTCATCACAGAAACTTTCGGTTTTGATCATGCAATATGACCTATAAACCATCAGGTCAAATATGAATATTCATTTGATTTTTGTACTTGATTTATATGTTGATCCCACATTTCTCCTATTATTATTATTATTTTTATTTTTAATAAAATGCTGAAGTGGTAGGTAGATGCAAGATAAAGGTAGAAAACATAGTTTAGTGCTGTAAGAAGGCAAATGTAGATGATCAGATGATCAGGTGTGTGCCTATGGACTAAGTATTAATCCAGGCTAGACAAGGGCAGCAAGACATCCACGGATGCAGAAGATTTCTCTCAAAGCAGGGGGGGTGAGGTTCTGAGCCTCACCTCTGTTGATCCCCAAATTCTCACCTGATGGCCCCCCTGCGACTGTGCCTGTCTTAGGTTGTTCCTCCCTTGAGGAATCTTACCCGTCTCTGGCTAACCAGTCATCTTCCGGGGCCATACAGGGAAATGTAAAGTTGGTAAGTGAGAGAGAAGCCATATTGTTTGCAAAGGTTAGCTTTTTACTTCTTTGCAGATTTATGCCCTGTGGCTTCTATGCCCAGCACTTGTCTCGAGGTATCTTTACCACCTGGAGGAATTATGATACTCGGTAAATTCGATATGAGGCACGAATTCTATTTAAAGTTTGTAATTAGGAAGGAAGAAGAAAAGCTATAGATGTAGCATATGAAGGAAACTTGGGAGGATTGATTATTTCTTTGACATATCTTCTTGTATAGTACCTTAAGTATGTATAGGTTTTAAACTACTAACTAATTTGCACACACATATTGACATAATAGGAATACGGTGACATAAACAAAGCAAATCTATAATTACCAGCCATCTCCAGTGAAGCCAAGAAAACCATTTAGGCACCCTAGGCATTTGTGAAAATTTATCTATGATATGATGGATATTTTCCAACTGTACTTGAACCATCAGACAAATTAAAGCAGCCCATTTCTGGGATCTGTTCACATCCCATATGTTCTTTTAACCATAGATAGTCTATAGTCATGAGATTTTGGGGTGCTACAACTTGCACCCCTCCCAACTCCTGTTGAGTTCCAACAGTACAGATCCAGTCAAATTCGTTGTCTCACTGTATGCACATGCCAGCCTAGACATCTCCCTCCTCCTTCTTATGGCAAGTCCAGGAGATGGTGGGCTGGATGCAGCCACAACCGCAGCATCGTCCGGATCCCTGTGGAGGCTTTTTGATGATCATCCCCCGGCACGAGTCCTCCAGAGAGTGCTGATGCCGGAAGCTCCTCCTCATATCGTATCTTAGTTCATTTTCTGGGTATCCAAGCTAGGCCTTGATCTTCTGCGTAGAAACAAACAGACCCTTTGCCCACACTTTGACATGCCCTCTATACCACTGTGCAGAACTCATTGGAGGTCAGCACACAGTAACTGCTTTTTTTTTTTTTTTTTTAATTAAGAGAAAGGAATATTATCAGAAAAGAGTACCTCCATAGCTGATCATCTGACACCCTTTAAGTGATCAACATTAAGGATATTTAAAGCATGCGTTGATCTTTGATTTACCAATAGTTTTATCCTGTTAAGGAGTAATCCCCCTTTTCTTTCTTTCTTTCTTTTTTTTTTTTTTAATTTTTAATCTACACTTACCTGAAGAATACTATGTTTACTATGCTCTCCCCTATATCAGGTCCCCCCTAACAACCACATTACGGTTACTGTCCATCAGCTTAGCAAAGTGTTGTAGAGTCACTACTTGTCCTCTCTGTGTTGTGCAGCCCACCCTCCCCTTTCTCCCTCCCCCCCATGCATGCTAATCTTAATACCCCCCTTCTTCTTCCCCCCCCTTATCCCTCCCTGCCCACCCATCCTCCCCAGTTCCTTTCCCTTTGGTACCTGTTAGTCCATTTTTGGGTTCTGTAATTCTGCTGCTGTTTTGTTCCTTCAGTTTTTCCTTTGTTCCTATACTCCTCAGATGAGTGAAATCATTTGGTATTTCTCTTTCTCCGCTTGGCTTATTTCACTGAGCATAATACTCTCCAGCTCCATCCATGTTGCTGCAAATGGTTGGATTTTTCCACTTCTTATGGCTGAGTAGTATTCCATTGTGTATATGTACCACATCTTCTTTATCCATTCATCTACAGATGGACATTTAGGTTGCTTCCAATTCTTGGCTATTGTAAATAGTGCTGCGATAAACATAGGAGTGCATCTGTCTTTCTCAAACTTGATTGCTGCGTTCTTAGGGTAAATTCCTAGGAGTGGAATTCCTGGGTCAAATGGTAGGTCTGTTTTGAGCATTTTGATGCACCTCCATACTGCTTTCCACAATGGTTGAACTAATTTACATTCCCACCAGCAGTGTAGGAGGGTTCCCCTTTCTCCACAGCCTCGCCAACATTTGTTGTTGTTTGTCTTTTGGATGGCAGCTATCCTTACTGGTGTGAGGTGATACCTCATTGTAGTTTTAATTTGCATTTCTCTGATAATTAGCGATGTGGAGCATCTTTTCATGTGTCTCTTGGCCATCTGTATTTCTTTTTTGGAGAACTGTCTGTTCAGTTCCTCTGCCCATTTTTTAATTGGGTTATTTGTTTTTTGTTTGTTGAGGCGTGTGAGCTCTTTATATATTCTGGACGTCAAGCCTTTATCAGATCTGTCATTTTCAAATATATTCTCCCATACTGTAGGGTTCCTTTTTGTTCTATTGATGGTGTCTTTCGCTGTACAGAAGCTTTTCAGCTTAATGTAGTCCCACTTGCTCATTTTTGCTGTTGTTTTCCTTGCCCGGGGAGATATGTTCAAGAAGAGATCACTCATGTTTATGTCTAAGAGGTTTTTGCCTATGTTTTTTTCCAAGAGTTTAATGGTTTCGTGACTTACATTCAGGTCTTTGATCCATTTTGAGTTTACCTTTGTATATGGGGTTAGACAATGGTCCAGTTTCATTCTCCTACATGTAGCTGTCCAGTTTTGCCAGCACCATCTGTTGAAGAGACTGTCATTTTGCCATTGTATGTCCATGGCTCCTTTATCAAATATTAATTGACCATATATGTTTGGGTTAATTTCTGGGGTCTCTAATCTGTTCCACTGGTCTGTGGCTCTGTTCTTGTGCCAGTACCAAATTGTCTTGATTACTATGGCTTTGTAGTAGAGCTTGAAGTTGGGGAGTGAGATCCCCCCTACTTTATTCTTCTTTTTCAGGATTGCTTTGGCTATTCGGGGTCTTTGGTGTTTCCATATGAATTTTTGAATTATTTGTTCCAATTCATTGAAGAATGTTGCTGGTAATTTGAGAGGGATTGCATCAAATTTGTATATTGCTTTCGGCAGGATGGCCATTTTGACGATATTAATTCTTCCTAGCCATGAGCATGGGATGAGTTTCCATTTATTAGTGTCCCCTTTAATTTCTCTTAAGAGTGACTTGTAGTTTTCAGAGTATAAGTCTTTCACTTCCTTGGTTAGGTTTATTCCTAGGTATTTTATTCTTTTTGATGCAATGGTGAATGGAATTGTTTTCCTGATTTCTCTTTCTATTGATTCGTTGTTAGTGTATAGGAAAGGTACAGATTTCTGTGTGTTGATTTTGTATCCTGCAACTTTGCTGTATTCCGATATCAGTTCTAGTAGTTTTGGAGTGGAGTCTTTAGGGTTTTTTATGTACAGTATCATATCATCTGCAAATAGTGACAGTTTAACTTCTTCTTTACCAATCTGGATTCCTTGTATTTCTTTGTTTTGTCTGATTGCCGTGGCTAGGACCTCCAGTACTATGTTAAATAACAGTGGGGAGAGTGGGCATCCCTGTCTGGTTCCCGATCTCAGTGGAAATGCTTTCAGCTTCTCGCTGTTCAGTATAATGCTGGCTGTGGGTTTATCATATATGGCCTTTATTATGTTGAGGTATTTGCCCTCTATTCCCATTTTGCTGAGAGTTTTTATCATGAATGGATGTTGAATTTTGTCAAATGCTTTTTCAGCATCTATGGAGATGATCATGTGGTTTTTGTCTTTCTTTTTGTTGATGTGGTGGATGATGTTGATGGATTTTCGAATGTTGTACCATCCTTGCATCCCTGGGATGAACCCCACTTGGTCATGGTGTATGATCCTTTTGATATACTGTTGAATTCTGTTTGCTAATATTTTATTGAGTATTTTTGCATCTACGTTCATCAGGGATATTGGTCTGTAATTTTCTTTTTTGGTGGGGTCTTTGCCTGGTTTTGGTATTAGGGTGATGTTGGCTTCATAGAATGAGTTTGGGAGTATTCCCTCTTCTTCTATTTTGTGGAACACTTTAAGGAGAATGGGTATTATGTCTTCTCTGTGTGTCTGATAAAATTCCGAGGTAAATCCGTCCGGCCCCGGGGTTTTGTTCTTGGGTAGTTTTTTGATTACTGTTTCAATTTCTTTGCTTGTAATTGGTTTGTTTAACTTTTGTGTTTCTTCCTTGGTCAGTCTTGGGAGGTTGTATTTTTCTAGGAAGTTGTCCATTTCTTCTAGGTTTTCCAGCTTGTTGGCATATAGGTTTTCATAGTAGTCTTTAATAATTCTTTGTATTTCTGTGGAGTCTGTCGTGATTTTTCCATTCTCATTTCTGATTATGTTGATTTGTGTTGACTCTCTTTTTCTCTTAATAAGTTGGGCTAGAGGCTTATCTATTTTGTTTATTTTCTCAAAGAACCAGCTCTTGGTTTCGTTGATTTTTGCTATTGTTTTATTCTTCTCAATTTTGTTTATTTCTTCTCTGATCTTTATTATGTCCCTCCTTCTGCTGACTTTAGGCCTCATTTGTTCTTCTTTTTCCAGTTTTAATAATTGTGATGTTAGACTATTCATTTGGGATTGTTCTTCCTTCTTCAAGTGTGCCTGGATTGCTATATACTTTCCTCTTAAGACTGCTTTCGCTGCATCCCACAGAAGTTGGGGCTTAGTGTTGTTGTTGTCATTTGTTTCTATATATTCCTTGATCTCTATTTTGATTTGTTCATTGATCCATTGATTATTTAGTAGCATGTTGTTAAGCCTCCATGTGTTTGTGAGCCTTTTTGTTTTCTTTGTAGAATTTATTTCTACTTTCATACCTTTGTGGTCTGAAAAATTGGTTGGTAGAATTTCAATATTGTGGAATTTACTGAGGCTCTTTTTGTGAGCTAGTATGTGGTCTATTCTGGAGAATGTTCCATGTGCACTTGAGAAGAATGTATATCCTGTTGCTTTTGGATGTAAAGTTCTATAGATGTCTATTAGGTCCATCTGTTCTAGTGTGTTGTTCAGTGCCTGTGTGTCTTTACTTATTTTCTGCCCGGTGGATCTATCCTTTGGGGTGAGTGGTGTGTTGAAGTCTCCTACAATGAATGCATTGCAGTCTATTTCCCTCTTTAGTTCTGTTAGTATTTGCTTCACATATGCTGGTGCTCCTGTATTGGGTGCATATATATTTAGAATGGTTATATCCTCTTGTTGGACTAAGCCCTTTATCATTATGTAGTGGCCTTCTTTATCTCTTGTTACTTTCTTTGTTTTGAAGTCTATTTTGTCTGATATTAGTACTGCAACCCCTGCTTTCTTCTCACTGTTGTTTGCCTGAAATATGTTTTTCCATCCCTTGACTTTTAGTCTATGCTTATCTTTGGGTTTAAGGTGAGTTTCTTGTAAGCAGCATATAGATGGGTCTTGCTTTTTTATCCATTCTATTACTCTATGTCTTTTGATTGGTGCATTAAGTCCATTTACATTTAGGGTGACTATTGAAAGATATGTACTTATTGCCATTGCAGGCTTTAGATTCGTGGTTACCAAAGGTTCAAGGTTAGCTTCTTTAGTATCTTACTGCCTAACTTAGCTCGCTTATTGAGCTGTTATATACACTGTCTGGAGAGTCTTTTCTTCTCTCCCTTCTTATTCCTCCTCCTCCCTTCTTCATATGTTGTGTGTTTTGTTCTGTGCTCTTTTTAGGGGTGCTCCCATCTAGAGCAGTCCCTGTAGGATGCCCTGTAGAGGTGGTTTGTGGGAAGCAAATTCCTTCAGCTTTTGCTTGTCTGGGAATTGTTTGATCCCACCATCATATTTAAATGATAGTCGTGCTGGATACAGTATCCTTGGTTCAAGGCCCTTCTGTTTCATTGCATTAAGTATATCATGCCATTCTCTTCTGGCCTGTAGGGTTTCTGTTGAGAAGTCTGATGTTAGCCTGATTGGTTTTCCTTTATAGGTGACCTTTTTCTCTCTAGCTGCCTTTAAAACTCTTTCCTTGTCCTTGATCCTTGCCATTTTAATTATTATGTGTCTTGGTGTTGTCCTCCTTGGATCCTTTCTGTTGGGGGTTCTGTATAATTCCATGGTCTGTTCGATTATTTCCTCCCCCAGTTTGGGGAAGTTTTCAGCAATTATTTCTTCAAAGACACTTTCTATCCCTTTTCCTCTTTCTTCCTCTTCTGGTATCCCTATAATACGAATGTTTTTCCTTTTGTATTGGTCACATATTTCTCTTAGTGTTGTTTCATTCCTGGAGATCCTTTTATCTCTCACTATGTCAGCTTCTATACGTTCCTGTTCTCTGGCTTCTATTCCTTCAATGGCCTCTTGCATCTTATCCATTCTGCTTATAAATCCTTCCAGGGATTGTTTCACTTCTGTGATCTCTTTCCTGACATCTGTGATCTCCTTCCGGACTTCATCCCACTGCTCTTGCATTTTTCTCTGCATCTCATCCCACTGCTCTTGCATTTTTCTCTGCATCTCATCCCATTGCTCTTGCATTTTTTTCTGCATCTCTGTCAGCATGTTCATGATTTTTATTTTGAATTCTTTTTCAGGAAGACTAGTTAGGTCTGTCTCCTTCTCAGGTGTTGTCTCTGTGATCTTTGTCTGCCTGTAGTTTTGCCTTTTCATGGTGATAGAGATAGTCTGCAGAGCTGGTACAAGTGACCGCTGGAAGAGCTTCCCTTCTTGTTGGTTTGTAGCCTTTTCCTGGGAGAATAGCGACCTCTAGTGGCTTGTGCTGGGCAGCTGTGCGCAGACAGGGCTTCTGCTTCCTGCCCAGTTGCTTTGGGGTTTATCTCCACTGTTGCTGTGGGCTTGGCCTGGCTGGGGCTGTTCCTCCAAAATGGTGGAGCCCCGTTAGAGGGGGAGCAGCCAGGAGACTATTTATCTCCGTAAGGGGCCTCTGTGCTCCCTGCTGCCCAGGGGGTTAGAGTGCCCAGAGATCCCCAGATTCCCTGCTTCTGGTCTAAGTGACCTGTCCTGCCCCTTTAAGATTTCCAAAAAGCACTCTCCAAACCAAAACAACAGCAGCAACAATGAGAGAGGGAACAGAAAGGAAAAAAAAAAAAAGAAAAAACACGCGATTTTTTTTTTTTTTTCCTCAGGTGCCGGTCCCAGGCACCCGCGCACTGGTCCTGCTGCCCTGTCTCCCTAGCACCAGGGTCCCTGTCCTTTCAAGGCTTCCAAAAAGCACCCACCCACCGGTCCCGCAGGGAAGGAACGCTCAATATTCTTGGTCCTCAGGCACTGGTCCCACGCACCTGCTCACCAGTCCCGCCGCCCTGCCTCCCTAGCACCGGGGTCCCTGTCCCTTCAAGGCTTCCAAAGAGCACTTGGCAAAAAGAGAGAAAAAAAAGGGGAAAAACGCGCGATTTCTTCCGTCCTCAGGTGCTGGTCTCAGGCACCCACCCACCGGTCCCACAGGGAAAAATGCGGGATATTCTTTGTCCTCAGGTGCCGGTCCCAGGCACCCGCTCACCAGTCCCGCCGCCCTGCCTCCCTAGCACCGGGGTCCCTGTCCCTTTTAGGCTTCCAAAAAGCACTCGCAGAAAAGAGAAAAAAAAAAGGGGAAAAACGCGCGATTTCCTCTGTCCTCAAGTGCCGGTCTCAGGCACCCGCCCACCGGTCCCGCAGGGAAAAACGGGGGATATTCTTTGTCCTCAGGCGCCGGTCCCAGCCACCCGCTCACCAGTCCCGCCACCGTGCCTCCCTAGCACTGGGGTCCCCGTCCCTTCAAGGCTTCCAAAAAGCGCTTGCCAAAAAGAGAAAAAAAAAAAAAAGGGGAAAAACGCGCGACCTCCTCCGTCCTCAGGCACCGGTCTCAGGCACCCGCCCCCAGGTCTCGCAGGGAGAAACGCGGGATATTCTTTGTCCTCCGGCGCCGTTCCCAGGCACCTCCTCACCGGTCCCGCCACCCCGCCTCCCCAGCAACGGGGGCCCGTCCCTCTAAGGCTTCCAAAAAGCGCTCGCCAAAAAAAAAAAACTGCTCCGGTTTCTCTCCACCCGCCGGGAGCCGGGGGGAGGGGCGCTCGGGTCCCGCCGGGCTGGGGCTTGTATCTTACCCCCTTCACAAGGCGCTGGGTTCTTGCAGGTGTGGATGTGGTCTGGATGTTGTCCTGTGTCCTGTGGTCTCTATTTTAGGAAGATTTTTCTTTGTTATATTTTCATAGCTCTATGTGTTTTTGGGAGGAGATTTCCACTGCTCTACTCACGCCGCCATCTTGGCTCCCCCCTCTCCATGTTTTTAACATCGTTTTTATTTTCTCCTCTCCTGATTGTCAGTTCATATTCAATCGCTGTGTGGTTGGGTTTCTTTAGCTTGGAATATTAAACTGTAATAACTTAATTTGAGATTTCTCTACATGATTTGTACCTTACTTTCTGATACATGAACAACAATTTTTTGATAGGTATTCTTGTATTTTATTTATGGTATATAAATATGCTTAAAATTCTTATAGTGTTCAATTATTATATTTCTACTTTAATTTATTTTAATGTTTTATGCTGAGCAACTCCATTGCCTTACAATACAATAATTTCTTCTATAGCAAATTCTAGATTTAATTCCTGAATCTATTGGGAATTTATTTTGCTGTGAGATAAGAACAACTTATTATTACTATTATCAGTTACAAATTATGAGTCATTTTCCAAAAATAAATTGACCCATGCCCCATTTTTTTCCTAATGATTCTTTATCATATACTAAATTCTTACATATGTTACAGTCTACTCTATTCATTATTGTACTCTACTAAAATCTGCTAGAACAAAGGAAGATTCTGAATCTTCTTTCTTCATTTTTAAACCTGCAGAGCCAGCAGAAAGCCTGGAACATATGATATACACAATACATATTTACTGAATAAATGTGCTAATATGCACATGTGTATTTGACCCTTGATGTCCAGGCTTCACAAAGAAGGCTCAAACAATGGAGCCTGCACAGTGATTCTAAGATCAAGGCCACCATGCATGAGATCTGGGTGATATCCCCTCCTTCACTGCAGTCCTGTAGAAATGACCCATCACTGATGGAAGCAGATCGCTTTTCCAACCCTGGACAATTTGTCTTTCCTAACATCCTAACATGGTTCATAGAATGTGTGGGCTGGGAGATCTCAGCCCAGCTCCTGGCTTGTGCTGGAGGGAGAGCCAGGATTAACTGTACTCCAGAGTACATCTAGTTCTGATCCTTACCATGAACATGATTTACTGAATGGTAAAAGTGGCTGAACCTAATCAGGGACAGCGTGTAGAAACCTCAGCTCTGTCTTGTGAGCTTCAAAGAGATGCAGCTTCTAGTGATCATGGCATTGTCATGGCGTTTACCACAAATATTATTCCTGGAATCAAAACTGAGGTTCCTAGAAATCAGCAGTTTGGGGCAGGCTTCCTTCTTGCTGCAAATAACTGTGATGTGTTACAGCTGCCTGTGGTCAAGTTGCCCCATCGATGTCAGGGTGGAGGTAGGGGTAGCAGTGAGGGGCAAGAATAACTGCCTCACAGTGGCTCCACGCTGTCACGTGAGGAGCTGAGGTGCGGCGTACCAAGAGTGGTTGCTCATGTGATGCAAGCCCCTGGGGGCCGAGGTTGGCTTTGTAAACTGGGAGGGTGAAGTTGACAGCTGTGTTCTGTAACTGGGTCAGGCGTGGTGAGGCACTGGCAATGCTGGAACATTTAGCAAGGACTGGAAGTGGGAAGCAGGGAGGAGACTGACCTAGTTAGGGAACAAGCCCATGGGAGAAGCACGCCCGGAGCCCAGAGACACAAAACCACTGTGTCTCTCACTGTCTCTCCCACTCTCTTTAAGTTTTATTTTACTGTGGTAGGAACACCTAACAAGAGTTTCTTCTCAACAAATGTTAAATATATAATACAGTCTTGGTGACTAGAGGCACAATGGTGTTTAGCAAATCCCCAGAGCTTACTCACCTTGCTTTATGGAAACTTTATACCTCTTGGTCAATAAACCCCTTTTCCCCCTCCCACCAGGCCCTGTCAACCACTAAACCACCACTCTGTGATTCTATGGATTTGACTGTTTTAGTTCCTCCTATCAGGGGACTCACGCAGTGTTTGTTTTTCTGTACCTGTCTTACTTCATTTGGCATAATATCCTCAAGGTTCACCCATGTTGTCATTCATGGCAGAACTCCCTTTGTTTTTAAGGTTGAATGATAATCCACCATGTGCACAGACCACATGTACTTTACCTTAAACCATCTCTCTTTTGAAATTAGTGGTGGGATGAGGGGATGATGGGGCAGCTGCAATGTGAAGATTCTGAGCTGGACACTATCTGTATTTTCATCGTTTCCCCCTGGAATCCTGAGGTACAAGTTATTATGAAACATTAGAGTCAGGGAGATGGAGACTGGATCACACAGTGGGAAGGAGGTGCATTCCTCCCAGGGGTCTGTCGCCAGAGCTGGGAGGCCACCTTCTCTGGACCACCCCGCCTCCCCCAGCGTGCTTCTCAGAACTGACGCATTGGCCTTGATCAGGCTTCCCCTTTAACCCTCCCTCCACTAACACTCTTAGCCAATAACAACTTTTCTTTGCCATGATACCTCTGTGCTTGTGGCTGTACTGGCAGGATAATGATTACATGAGGCGTTCACATCATGACTGACTTGGAAGAAGGAACTTGTGAATGGCAGGTGCTCTTACAAGTCTAGGAAACAATAAACAAATCTGAGTGGCCATGTGCCTTGATGCCCTGAGTCTGGAACATGAGAATCTGCTTCTGTTGCTCCCTCTAGGCCCCCAAATTCCCCTCCATCACTAGACATGGGTCTACCAGGGCACCCTGTGGCCTTACTTGCTCTGGGTTAGGACAGGCCTCCAAGACCACAGAATCACAGGGGTTTCTGGAGAGGCTGGGGGTTGAGGAGGTGGGAGGGCATGAAGGGAGAACATTGCCCACCTGTTCAGAAGTAGGAAACTTCAAAAGAAGCTCACACTGAATTCCTGAAACAGCAACACTATTGTCGGTCTAGTTAGGAGAAGGCCGAAGGGAGTGACTTCCCAAATACCACAGGCAAGGATCTCTTAGGATAGGCCATGTGATAGTTCTGGCCACAGCTCAGGGTGACTGGCGTTGGACTTCAAGCAGCCGTGAATTTCAGTTGACATTATGTTCAGTTCTTCTTCTGATGCAAAATTAATATGCTCACTTAGGACAAGGGGCCTTGGCATCTTTTTATTTTTATTTTCATTCATGTCCAGCTGGTGAGAAACTCAAATTAAGTTTTACTTGAAAAGCTATTTTTCACCTAGTGATCCTTTTATCAGGGGAATTGAATAATGTGTAATTTTTTGCCAGGATTTCTGGTTAGGGATAATTTTTTCTTTTAGGTTCTTGGCCTGAAATTTTATAATAGAAGACTAAAGAAAACAAACATGTCTAAATGCTCATCACAGTGGAGAGAAGAGGGGAAGATTGAGGCCAGTGCTGCAGAGAAGGCTGGCAGATTGGAGCTGGCCAAGGAAGTGGAGCCAGACAGAGAGGCAGAGAATCAGAGGACGCTGGTGGCAGAATTTCAGGACAGACTCTCTCAGGGTCTCCCGGGACTGACTATAGTGTCTGCCTAGGGCTGGTGCTTGACTATATGGAATTACAGTCAGATTGCAATTTGCAGACTATTGGCAGAGAATAAGTACCACGCCTTGGAGTTTGGTGATTGTTATAGACTGGACTGTGTCTCCCAAGTCCCTGTGTTGAAGCCCCAGGACCCCAGAATGGGAGTGTATTTGGAGGTGGGGTCATTAGGAGACAGTTAAGGTTAAAATGAGGTCATGTGGCTGGAACTTGATCTCATGTGACTGGTATCCTTATAAGAAAAAGAGACAAGGACAGAGATGCACAGAGGGATGGTCACGTGAGGGCACAGGAGGAGACAGCATATACACACCCAGGAGAGGCCTCAGGGGGACCTGCCCAGCCACACCATGACCTGGTACTCCCAGCCCCAGGACCGGGAAGGTCTGTGGTTAAAAGCGCCTGCTCTGGTCCTTCGTTATAGTGGCCAAGTAGATTGACACAGCAAATTTAAGATCATCTATAATCTTTGGGAGAGATCCACTTTGACAGGGGCTGGGAATATGAGGAATTAGCACGTTTCTCACTGCTGGTTCTTCTTGGTGGTGAGAAGGTAAGGAAGGACCCTTCCTGGGTGGTCCATTTTACCTCCTCTCCCTTTTATCATATTTCTGTCATCCAGCGCCTCATGAGGAACCCAGTGTGGGTCCAGACCCAGGATGTGCCGGAAGCCCCAGGACATGCCCTCGAAGGGGCTTTGGTGCCTCTGCCTGCTGGCCTGGAAACTCCTGGGTTCCCAGCCACTTCTGGGGTCTGCCAGCTGCACACCTTTGCATGGCCACCTTGCCTGCTCTGGACCTCATAACATGGTGCAGCTCTTGGTGGAGACTGGCTGGGGGAGGCTAGCCCCGCAACGGTGGGGTCTGTGCTGCTTCTGTTTGCCTGTCCCAAGCTGGAGGACATGCATGGGCAGGGGCTTCTTGGTGGAGATGGTGGGAAGACAGGAGACTCCTAAATCAGGGACTTCAAATCATCAGGTCTCAAACTTCACACACATGCACATCACCTGGGGAGATTTTGCAGAAAGTTCTAGTGAGGGAATGGCTAGGATCCTTCCCAGGTGACTCTGCGCCCCAGGTGACCTGCTCCCCAGGTGATGCTGCTCCATGTGACCTTGTTCCCCAGGTGACCTGAGCAGGGACTGCCTGCACCCCTACTGAGAACCAGAGCCAGGTCACCTCATTAGCGGCTTTTTTCCAGCAGTGTCTTCAGAGCCACACTTTGCCTGTGTCCATGAAGGAGAGAGACATATAAACATAAATAGTAAGAGAGAGGTCAATGAAATGACGGAAGTTGGAGAAAAGGATCATTAAAGCAAAAATGCTTCAAAACTTAAGTAGAGGAGTGAAAATATGAAAATAAATGATCCAAGGAAGAAGGGTGAAAACAACAACATAAACTAAGAATCTGCTGAATAAACATCTGCCCGAGAGTTGACAAAGCCGGTGGCCTGGAGACCAACCATGAAGAAAGAAGCACTGGGGACAGAGAGCAGAGGGATAGCCTGTGGGGGCGGGGGCAGGGGTGACAAGGAACGCAGACGAGGATGGGCAGCGGCAGTGACAGGAAAACTCTTCTTGCTGTGAATACAGTAAAACGAAATGGAAGAAAGTAAAAGCAGCAAACTTGAAGACTGGAAAGGTGGGTGGTCGGAGAACAGGAGGCCGAAGGGAAGCTGAAGGGAAACAGTGTAAATCAGGGCCACAGAGTGCATAAAATGCTGTAGCTCTGCTACTAGGGTCTAAGTGTTTTTAAAACAGAGTAAATATATCCTCAGAGATTAGGAAACAGAAACAAATTGAAAAGAAAAACCCCAGAGTAGAAAGCCAGCAAGTGGGGTTGCACTTCTGGTTCTGGCCCAGGAGCAGGGCAGCTGGAGCCATGCATGGGCCTGTCTCGGGCCCTGGTCTTGGCCTTCACTGGGCAGCGTGGGAAGACACCCTGAGCAGAAAACACTCAGCCCTGCATTGCACTGTTCTCTGAGCACTGGGACCATGATGGGAACATTTATGTATCAGCTTGGCCAGGCCAGGGTGCCCAGCTGTTTGTTCAAACTCCAGTCTGCATGTGGTTGGGAAGGGGTTTCTAGATGTGATTGACATTCACAATCAATGGACTCTAAGTACAGCAACAAGCTTTCAGGACCGGGTGGGCAGCTCCAAGTTCTTTGCGGTGAGGGCCGAAGTTCCCAGAGAAGCAGTTGTGTCTCAGGCTACAGGAGAGAAGCCTGTTCCCTGCCCACTGGCCTGCCCTGCAGCTTTTGGACTGGCCAGCCCTGTAGTCACTGGGACCAACTCCCTCAAATAAATCCATCTTCCTCTCTCCCTGCGTAGGTATATATCCTACTGGTTGTGTTTTTCTGGAGAACCTGACCAATGTGAGGATTACTATGTGCTTTTTAAGTATGAAGGACGCAAGCACAGAGAACTTTGGAAATTCCAGCACCCTTCTTTCATGTAGGCACAGTTGGGCAGTGGGTCCCTGTGTCCCAGCAATGAGCCCTGGTTCAGGGGGAGACCCAACTGTGGGTCCAGATTTGGTGCGCATGTGTACAGTGCTCTTTGGCTGCTTCAGCCACTTTCTTCCTGTCTGTAAAATGGGAACATAGCATTCTTGGCTGTCAGGGCCTTTGTGTAGATCACAGACACAGTGCTGATAAACAAGTTTGATGCATAAACGGCACCCAGCCAGAGGTACTATCTTGAAACGTTCACGTAATGAGTAAGGTGGTGAGGAGTTAGAGTAGCGGGCATGCACTCGGTCAGTTTTCATGGCTCAGCCCTTTGGGAGCAGCTGCCAGCCATCGCCACGGGAGTGTGCGAGCTAGGCCCCACCACTGCATCTCCTAGGTCTATTGGACCCTCTGGGAATGAAGAAGGATCCAATCAGAGGAGGACTTAGTGGTTTTCAATTAAGAGGGGGTGTGGTCAGATACTTGGCAGGTGTTGGGTTATCCTGGGTGGGAGGGTCAAGAGGGAGGTGGGCTTCACAGCCCTGGAGGTCCACTCCAGACTCTGGGCTTTTCCCAGACTACTCCTGTGGCATCTGTCACTAAACGAGGGGCTCTGGGAGAGATGGCCATCAACTGGGTGGCAGCGTTTGACCAAGGATGAAGGGCTGACTGAACAAGGACCCATGGCATCTAAAATGCCTCTATCCTTAGGGAAGGTCCACACCCATGGGCAGCACATGAGCCCTGGGGCTCTTGAAGCACCCAGTGGGAATCCCAACCTGGTATAAGGAATGCAGAGCTGAGATCCTTCTGAGCAGCAGAGCTGAGCTCAGCTTTGTACCCCTCCTGGGCCTGGTCGGTGCGCATGGACTTGAGCTCTCATCCTTGGTTTTCCAGTGTGTGACTGTCAGTATGAGCTCTGCACACTGACCCAGAGTCTCTCGATAGGTAGAGGTACAATTGGCTCCCAGAGGCACTCAGTCTGGGAATCAGGTGACCAGACTGGGGATAGAATCCTCAGAGACTGGCAGGTCCTTCCAAACTTTGGGGGAGTAGGTAGAGCAAACCCAGGCAGGGGTCTGGTGGGGGCGGGGGCATAAGGGAGCAGGGACATCAGCAGGAGAAGGAAGGAAGCAGCAAGGGCATTTGCAGCTCACTTTTCCAGAATTAAAGGTGGAGGCTGCAGATGCATGGGAGCTGGCTTCTCTGTGTTGAGAGTTTCTGTGCAAAGGCAACTGAAACTGGAGGCTGGAATTTGCAATCCACACCACATGGCAAGATCTCTTTTAGAACTTCTTTGATTTTTTTAATTTAACAGTGTAGCTACTAAATCACTGTAATTTAAAAATACTCCTTTTCTTCCAAATAAATACTAAATGAAGACCACTTTCTAACCCAAATAACTAAATTTCAAAATACATAAAAAGCAGGATCTGTTCTGAAACCAAAGCCACAAATTAAAATTGTGAGGAAAGGAGTGTTAGAGAAATATTTGACAGCACAGCACATTCACATCAGCTGTGACCCAGCAAAATATTTAACCCCCTCAGTGTTCAAGGTAGAGGCTCCTAGTATTCCCTTTATTCCAGCCTTCACTCCTTGCCAGCATGGGGAAGACTCCACCTCCAAGCTCCCTGCAGGAAGGTGGTGCCTGAGGCTGTTTCTCACCACCAGGCTATGAGCAGAGTCCTCAGGTGTCACCTGTAACCAGCAGCAGGTAAGAGCTCTTGCCTGCTGTGGCTACCAAGGGAGGCCACACTGGGGTGACAGACCATGTTTTGGAAGCTGCTGGGAGGTGGCTGCCCAGATCTGCAACATATCCTTATGTAAGTGACTAGGGAATTTTTTTTTTTGAGAGGGTATCTCTCATATTTATTGATCAAATGGTTGTTAAGAACAATAAAATTCTGTATAGGGGAGTCAATGCTCAATGCACAATCATTAATCCATCTCAAGCCTAGTTCTTTTCAGTCTCCAATCTTCTGAAGCATAACAAACAAGTTCTTACATGGTGAACAAATTCTTACATAGTGAATAAGTTCTTACATGGTGAACAGTACAAGGGCAGTCATCACAAAAACTTTCGGTTTTGATCATGCATTATGAACTGTAAACAATCAGGTCAAATATAAATATTCGTTTTATTTTTATACTTGATTTATATGTGGATCCCACATTTCTCCCTTTATTATTATTATTATTATTTTTATTTTTAAAAAAATGCTGAAGTGGTAGTAGATGCAAGATAAAGGTAGAAAACATAGTTTAGTGTTGTAAGAGAGCAATTGTAGATGATCAGGTGTGTGCCTGTAGACTATGTGTTAATCCAAGCTAGACAATGGCATTAAAACATCCATGGATGCAGAAGATTTCTCTCAAAACAGAGGGAGTGAGGTTCTAAGTTTCACCACTGTTGATCCCCAATTTCTCACCTGATGGCCCCCCTGCGACTGTGCCTGTCTTAGGTTGTTCCTCCCTTGAGGAATCTTACCTGTCTCTGGCTAACCAGTCATCTTCTGGGGCCATACAGGAAGATGTAAAGTTGGTAAGTGAGAGAGAAGCCATATTGTTTGAAAAAGTTAGCTTTTTACTTCTTTGCAGATTTATGCCCTGTGGCTTCTATGCCCAGCATTTATCTTGAGGTATCTTTACCACTTGGAGGAATTATGATACTTGGTAAATTCGATATAAGGCACGAATTCTATTTAAGGGTTGTAATTAGGAAGGAAGAAGAAAAGCTATAGAGGTAGCAGATGGTAGAAAACATGGGAGGATTGATTATTTCTTTGACATATCTTCTTGTAGAATAATTTAAGCATGTATAGGTTTTAAACTACTAACTAAATTGCGCACACATATTAACAATAGGAATACAGTTACATAAACAAAGCAGATCTATAATTACCATCCATCTCCAGTGAAGCCAAGAAAACCAGTTAGGCACCCTAGGCATTTGTGAAAATTAGTCTATGATATGATGGATATTGTCCAACTGTACTTGAACAGTCTGAGAGAAATCAGACAAATTAAAGCAACCCATTTCTGGGAACTGTTCACATCCCATATGTTCTTTTAACAGTAGATAGTCTGTAGTTGTAAGATTTTGGAGCACTACAACTTGCACTTCTCCTAATTCTTGGTTGAGTTCCCACAGTATAGATTCAGTCAAATTTGTTGTTTTACTGTATGCACAGGCCAACTTAGATATCTCCTTCTTCATTCCAATGGCAAGTCCAGGAAATGGTGGGGTGGATGCAGCTACAACTGCAGCATTGCCTGGATCTTTGTGGAGGTTTTTTGATGATCATCTTCTGGTATGAGTCTTCCAGAGAGTGCTGATGTTGGAAGTTCTTCTTCATATCGTATCTTAGTTCATTTTCTGGGTAGCCAAATTAGGCTTTGATCTTCTGTATAAAAACAAACAGACCCTTTGCCCACACTTTGATATGTCCTTTATACCATTGTGTAGAACTCATTGGAGGTCACCACACAGGAACTGCTTTTTTTTTTGTTTTTTTATTAAGAGAAAGGAATATTATCAGAAAAGTGTACCTCCATAGCTGATCATCTGACATCCTTTAAGTGATCAAAATTAAGGATATTTAAAGCATGAGTTAATCTTTGATTTACCAATAGTTTTATCCTATCAAGGAGTAATCCCCCTTTTCTTTCTTTCTTTCTTTCTTTTTTTTAATCTTTAATCTACACTTACCTGAAGAATACTATGTTTACTAGGCTCTCCCCTATACCAGGTACCCCCTATAAACCACATTACAGTCACTGTCCATCAGCATAGCAAAATGTTGTAGAGTCACTACTTGTCCTCTCTGTGTTGTACAGCCCTCCCCTTTCTCCCTCCCCCCCATGCATGCTAATCTTAATAACCCCTTTCTTCATCCCCCTCCTTATCTCTTCCTGCCCATCCATCCTCCCCAGTCCCTTTCCCTTTGGTACCTGTTAGTCCATTTTTGGGTTCTGTTATTCCGCTGCTGTTTTGTTCCTTCAGTTTTTCCTTTGTTCTTATACTCCTCAGATGAGTGAAATCATTTGGTATTTCTCTTTCTCCGCTTGGCTTATTTCACTGAGCATAATTCTCTCCAGTTCCATCCATGTTGCTGCAAATGGTAGGATTTGCCCTCTTTTTATGGCTGAGTAGTATTCCATTGTGTATATGTACCACATCTTCTTTATCCATTCATCTACCGATGGACATTTAGGTTGCTTCCAATTCTTGGCTATTGTAAATAGTGCTGCGATAAACATAGGGGTGCATCTGTCTTTGTCAAACTTAATTGCTGCGTTCTTAGGGTAAATTCCTAGGAGTGGAATTCCTGGGTCAAATGGTAGGTCTGTTTTGAGCATTTTGACGAACCTCCATACTGCTTTCCACAATGGCTGAACTAATTTACATTCCCACGAGCAGTGTAGGAGGGTTCCCCTTTTTTCCACAGCTTCGCCAACATTTGTTGTTGTTTGTCCTTTGGATGGCAGCCATCCTTACTGGTGTGAGGTGATACCTCATTGTAGTTTTAATTTGCATTTCTCTGATAATTAGCGATGTGGAGCATCTTTTCATGTGTCTGTTGGCCATCTGTATTTCTTTTTTAGAGAACTGTCTGTTCAGTTCCTCTGCGATTTTTTAATTGGGTTATTTGTTTTTGGTTTGTTGAGGCATGTGAGCTCTTTATATATTCTGGACATCAAGCCTTTATCGGATCTGTCATTTTCAAATATATTTTCCCATACTGTAGGGTTCCTTTTTGTTCTATTGATGGTGTCTTTTGCATTACAGAAGCTTTCCAGCTTAATATAGTCCCACTTTTTCATTTTTGCTGTTGTTTTCCTTGCCCAGGGAGATATGTTCAAGAAGAGGTCACTCATGTTTATGTCTAAAAGGTTTTTGCCTATGTTTTTTTCCAAGAGTTTAATGGTTTCATGACTTACATTCAGGGCTTTGATCCATTTTGTATATGGGGTTAGACAATGATCCAGATTCATTCTCCCACATGTAGCTGTCCAGTTTTGCCAGCACCATCTGTTGAAGAGACTGTCATTTTGCCATTGTATGTCCATGGCTCCTTTATCAAATATTAATTGACCATGTATGTTTGGGTTAATTTCTGGAGTCTCTAATCTGTTCCACTGCTCTGTAGCTCTGTTCTTGTGCCAGTACCAAATTGTCTTGATTACTATGGCTTTGTAGTAGAGCTTGAAGTTGGGGAGTGAGATCCCCCCTACTTTATTCTTCTTTTTCAGGATTGCTTTGGCTATTCGGGGTCTTTGGTGTTTCCATATGAATTTTTGAATTATTTGTTCCAATTCATTGAAGAATGTTGCTGGTAATTTGAGAGGGATTACATCAAATCTGTGTATTGCTTTGGGCAGGATGGCCATTTTGACGATATTAATTCTTCCTAGCCATGAGCATGGGATGAGTTTCCATTTATTAGTGTCCCCTTTAATTTCTCTTAAGAGTGAGTTGTAGTTTTCAGGGTATAGGTCTTTCACCTCTTTGGTTAGGTTTATTCCTAGGTATTTTATTCTTTTTGATGCAATTGTGAATGGAATGGTTTTCCTGATTTCTCTTTCTATTGGTTCATTGTTAGTGTATAGGAAAGCTACAGATTTCTGTGTGTTAATTTTGTATCCTGCAACTTTGCTGTATTCTGATATCAGTTCTAGTAGTTTAGGAGTGGAGTCTTTAGGATTTTTTATGTACAGTATCATATCATCTGCAAATAGTGACCATGTAACTTCTTCTTTACTAATCTGGATTCCTTGTATTTCTTTGTTTTGTCTGATTGCCATGGCCAGGACCTCCAGTACTATGTTAAATAACAGTGGGGAGAGTGGGCATCCCTGTCTTGTTCCCGATCTCAGAGGAAATGCTTTCAGCTTCTCGCTGTTCAGTATAATGCTGGCTGTGGGTTTATCATATATGACCTTTATTATGTTGAGGTACTTGCCCTCTATTCCCATTTTGCTGAGATTTTTTTATCATGAATGGATGTTGAATTTTGTCAAATGCTTTTTCAGCATCTATGGAGATGATCATGTGGTTTTTGTCTTTCTTTTTGTTGATGTGGTAGATGATGTTGATGGATTTTCGAATGTTGTACGATCCTTGCATCCCTGGAATGAATCCCACTTGGTCATGGTGTATGATCCTTTTGATGTACTGTTGAATTCTGTTTGCTAATATTTTATTGAGTATTTTTGCATCTACATTCATCAGGGATATTGGTCTGTAATTATCTTTTTTGGTGGGGTGTTTGCCTGGTTTTGGTATTAGGGTGATGCTGGCTTCCTAGAATGAGTTTGGGAGTATTCCCTCTTCTTCTATTTTTTGGAACACTTTAAGGAGAATGGGTATTATGTATTCTCTGTGTGTCTGATAAAATTCCGAGGTAAATCCGTCCGGCCCCGGGTTTTGTTCTTGGGTAGTTTTTTGATTACCATTTCAATTTCTTTGCTCGTAATTGGTTTGTTTAACTTTCGTGTTTCTTCCTTGGTCAGTCTTGGGAGGTTGTATTTTTCTAGGAAGTTGTCCATTTCTTCTAGGTTTTCCGGCTTGTTGGCATATAGGTTTTCATAGTAGTCTTTAATAATTCCTTGTATTTCTGAGGTGTCTGTCGTGATTATTCCATTCTCATTTCTGATGCTGTTTTTTGTGTTGATTCTCTTTTTCTCTTAATAAGTTTGGCTAGATGCTTATCTATTTTGTTTATTTTCTCAAAGAACCAGCTCTTGGTTTTGTTGATTTTTGCTATTGTTTTATTCTTCTCAATTTTGTTTATTTCTTCTCTAATCTTTATTATGTCCCTCCTTCTGCTGACTTTAGGCCTCATTTGTTCTTCTTTTTCCAGTTTTGATAATTGTTATGTTAGACTATTCATTTGGGATTGTTCTTCCTTCTTCAAGTGTGCCTGGATCGCTATATACTTTCCTCTTAAGACTGCTTTTGCTGCATAGCAGAGAAGTTGGGGCTTTGTGTTGTTGCTTTTTGTTTCTGTATATTCCTTGATCTCTATTTTGATTTTTTCATTGATCCATTGATTATTTAGAAGCATGTTGTTAAGCCTCCATGTGTTTGTGAGCCTTTTTGTTTTCTTTGTAGAATTTATTTCTAGTTTTATATCTTTGTGGTCTGAAAAATTGGTTGGTAGAATTTCAATATTTTGGAATTTACTGAGGCTCTTTTTGTGAGCTAGTATGTGGTCTATTTTGGAGAATGTTCCATGTGCACTTGAGAAGAATGTATATCCTGTTGCTTTTGGATGTAGAGTTCTATAGATGTCTATTAGGTCCATCTGTTCTAGTGTGTTTTTCAGTGTCTGTGTGTCCTTACTTATTTTCTGCCCGGTGGATCTATCCTTTGGGGTGAGTGGTGTGTTGAAGTCTCCTAAAATGAATGCGTTGCAGTCTATTTCCCTCTTTAGTTCTGTTAGTATTTGTTTCGCATATGCTGGTGCTCCTGTGTTGGGTGCATATATATTTAGAATGGTTATATCCTCTTGTTGGACTGAGCCCTTTATCATTATGTAGTGTCTTTCTTTATCTCTTGTTACTTTCTTTGTTTTGAAGTCTATTTTGTCTGATATTAGTACTGCAACCCCTGCTTTCTTCTCACTGTTGTTTGCCTGAGATATGTTTTTCCATCCCTTGACTTTAGTCTGTGTATGTCTTTGGGTTTGAGGTGAGTTTCTTGTCAGCAGCATATAGATGGGTCCTGCTTTTTTTATCCATTCTATTACTCTGTGTCTTTTGATTGGTGCATTAAGTACATTTACATTTAGGGTGACTATCGAGAGATATGTACTTATTGCCATTGCAGGCTTTAGATTTGTGGTTACCAAAGGTTCAAGGTTAGCTTCTTTAGTATCTTACTGCCTAACTTAGCTCGCTTATTGAGCTGTTATATACACTGTCTGGAGATTCTTTTCTTCTCTCCCTTCTTATTCCTCCTCCTCCATTCTTCATATGTTGTGTGTTTTGTTCTGTGCTCTTTTTAGGAGTGCTCCCATCTAGAGCAGTCCCTGTAGGATGCCCTGTAGAGGCGGTTTGTGGGAAGCAAATTCCCTCAGCTTTTTCTTGTCTGGGAATTGTTTAATCCCGCCATCATATTTAAATGATAGTCATGCTGGATACAGTATCCTTGGTTCAAGGCCCTTCTGTTTCATTGCATTAAGTATATCATGCCATTCTCTTCTGGCCTGTAGGGTTTCTGTCGAGAAGTCTGATGTTAGCCTGATGGGTTTTCCTTTATAGGTGACCTTTTTCTCTCTAGCTGCCTTTAAAACTCTTTCCTTGTCCTTGATCCTTGCCATTTTAATTACTATGTGTCTTGGTGTTGTCCTCCTTGGATCCTTTCTGTTGTGGGTTCTGTGTAATTTCATGTTCTGTTCAATTATTTCCTCCCCCAGTTTGGGGAAGTTTTCAGCAATTATTTCTTCAAAGAGACTTTCTATCCCTTTTCCTCTTTCTTCTTCTGGTACCCCTATAATACGAATATTATTCCTTTTGGATTGGTCACATAGTTCTCTTAGTGTTGTTTCATTCCTGGAGATCCTTTTATCTCTCTCTATGTCAGCTTCTATACGTTCCTGTTCTCTGGTTTCTATTCCTTCAATGGCCTCTTGCATCTTATCCATTCTGCTTATAAATCCTTCCAGGGATTGTTTCACTTCTGTGATCTCCTTCCTGACATCTGTGATCTCCCTCTGGACTTCATCCCATTGCTCTTGCATTTTTCTCTGCATCTCATCCCATTGCTCTTGAATTTTTCTCTGCATCTCTATCAGCGTGTTCATGATTTTTATTTTGAATTCTTTTTCAGGAAGACTGTTTAGGTCTGTCTCCTTCTCAGGTGTTGTCTCTGTAATCTTTGTCTGCCTGTAGTTTTGCCTTTTCATGGTGATAGAGATAGTTTGCAGAGCTGGTACTAGTGACAGCTGGAAGAGCTTTCCTTCTTGTTGGTTTGTGGCCTTCCTCTCCTGGGAGAATAGTGACCTCTAGTGGCTTGTGCTTGGCAGCTGTGCGCAGACAGGGCTTCTGCTTCCTGCCCGGTTGCTGTGGAGTTTATCTCTGCTGTTGCTGTGGGGGTGCCCTGGCTCAGGCTGCTCCTCCGAAATGGTGGAGCCTTGTTGGAGGGGGAGTGGCCAGGAGACTATTTATCTCCGTAAGGGGCCTCTGTGCTCCCTGCTGCCCGGGGGGTTAGAGTGCCCAGATATCTCCAGATTCCCTGCCTCTGGGCTAAGTGTCCTGTCCTGACCCTTTAAGACTTCCAAAAAGCGCTCTCCAGACCAAAACAGCAACAGCAACAACAAAAGAAAAAAAAATTAAGTAAAGAATTAAAAAAAAAAAGGAAAAATGGGTGATTTTCTTTGTCCTCAGGAATTGGTCTCAGGCACCCGTTTACCAGTCTTGCTGCCCTGTTTCCCTAGTGTTTGGGTCAATGTCCCTTTAAGGCTTCCAAAAAGCTCTCGCCAAAAAAAAAAAAAAAAATCCCGCTCCTGTTTCTTTGTTCTCTGGTGTCAGCCTCAGGCACCCGCTCACCAGTCCTGCCACCCTGTTTCCCTAGTATCCAGGGCCCAACACATGCAGTATGTCTGTGCTCTGGTCCGGATGGCTGGGGCTGGGTCTTCAGCAGTCCTGTGCTCTCTCCCCCTCCCTGCTCCCACTACTCTCTTCCTGCTGGGGTTTGGGGGTAGTGGTGCTCGGGTCCCGCTGGGCCGGGGCTTGTATCTTACCTGCTTCGTGAGGTGCTGGGTTCTCGTAGGTGTGGATGTGGTCTGGATGTTGTCCTGTGTCCTCTCGTCTCTATTTTAGGAAAAGTTGTCTTTTTTATATTTTCATAGATAAATGTGATTTTGGGAGGAGATTTCTGTTGCTCTACTCACGCCGCGATCTCAGCTCCCTGTGACTAGGGAATTTTTGTGAAGACACAGATATTGGGGCTTATTTGTTATCAGGCAAAAACTAGCCCAACCTGACTAATTCAGTGTTGTTGAAATGTCACAGGTGTGTAATCATCACCACTAACTAGTTAACTGATACCCATTCTGTTTGCGTTTCTTGTTCTTAACCTCCTCTCCACTGATGAAACTCTTTATCAAGAGAGTCAGGAAACTTTGTACTTATCTCCCAGCCTGCTTTCCCTCGTGTTGCTTTCAGCCCCACTGGGCCACATATGCTTCAGTTGCACAGTCTGCTGATAGCCTGTGAAGACCACCTCCAGGGGTTTTCTCTTCCATCTCTGCACTTTGCTCATGTACTACCTTGTGCTTACAGTTCTGTCAGCACATACTCCATCTTTACTGTGTTCACTGAAAGAATATTCCACCTTCAAAGGCAAGCTTAATGCCTGCTCACATTTGAAGCCCTCTGCGACTTTTGGGGATTAACTCCGCACACTCTGTGTTCTTCAAAACCTAGAGCTATACTTGTGGGTTTGTTCATACTCTATGATCACTGGGGAATGGCCTATGTTTCTTTTCTAGTCTGCAGTGAGGTCTGCAAACAAAATAGGAATACAGGTAAGTGCAGCATTGTGCCTGGTCTAAGCAGTATTTAATGGTTGTTAGGTTTAAGATTTTCTTTTCTTTTACAGAGAAAAATGATAGTCATGGTTGTCATAATTATCATTAAACATCCTTCTTGCCCTTCAAAATTGCAAGTGAGAGCTGGGAGTTCAGGCTGAGTCAGTTGCAATACTATTTGGTTGTGAGACCTTGAACAAGTTAGCTTCTGTGACCTTCAGTATTTTAATCTACATGATGGGGGAAGTGAGTAAGTAAAAGTGTCACTGTAAAGATTAAATGCTGTTCTACTCCTAATGTGAAATGTGACATATCACACATCTACTAAATGCTTGTTCTGGACATGTGGTGCAATGCCTTGAATTTCATTTTGGAGGTGAACCTGCATATTGTTTGGTCAAGATGACCAAATGTGCATGGACTTGGACACAGCAGAGCCATGGTACCCTTGGCCGCTGTAGTGGAGGCTCCCCCTGAGTAGACTGATGCACATTCCCTATGACCCATGGACGCTGTCTAGGGTTAACTGGTCAGCTAAATGCACCATACTGGGCACCACCACTCCTGCTTCCTTCAAGTACTGAATAAGTGACATTAGTCTCTGCAATTTCCGCAGAGATGTGATATTGCTCCTGGTTTACTCTCTCAGAAGGGAGAACAAAATGTGTGCCTTGGTGTTGCTCAAGAAAAATGAGTACATATATGCTCAAAATCACATGGATAAATTTTCACAGATGCTTTCTTTATAAAGCTGAAAACTGAAGGCAACTCAATATTCATTGAGAGGAGAATGGTAAATAAGTAGTGATGTAACTGGGTACGTACTATTGCCGTATCTCACTCTCAGATGAAACTTACAGTCTTTCAGTTGAAAGAAACCAGGCAGAAAATACTATATACTCCCGAATACCAAAGATATGAAGTTCCAGAAAGACTAAGCTAATTGATGGTGACTGGTAGGTAGGGGAGAGGGGTCACTGACTGGGATGCAGCATTTGGCAAGTTTTTGGGTGCTACTCTACGTCTCCATCTGGGTGGATGTATCCACAGTAGTATACAAGTGTAAAAGCTCACAGACCTGCACGAACATTAGTTCACTTTATGTACTTTATGTCAAATCTCCATAAAAAATGAAATGAGAGAAAAACCGGGAGAGAGGAAGAGGGGAGAGAGAGAGAACAGGGGAGGAATGGAGACTATGTTGTCCTTTACGCTGTCATGATCTATTAGGACCTATTACTTCTATGTTAAAATCAATTGTAAATGAAAGAAACTAGATACATTATCCCATTCTTGTGGGAGGGAAATGCCAACATGGGGGGCTTAAGTTCCTACATGGGATTGTTGGGAGTTGCTCAGCTCCTTACCCTATACCCGTCCACTACATCTTCACATGGACCCAGGAAATGATTATTCAAAGTGTTGTTTTCCATTTTTCCATTTATTGCCATCCTTCTGTTACTCTGTATGACCTGCTCAGACCTGGTGTCAGTGCAGAAATAATGCATCATCGAGCTAAGGCACGCTTCAGCAGAGGCAGCTCTGTGCTTGGCCTCCCATTCCCTGAGTGGAAGTCTCTGTCTGGTGAAGTCCTGAGACCCTGGCTCTAAGGCTGTCACCCAGTGTCCCTCACTGATCATCTTCTTGTCAGGAAATCACACAGTTAGGATATGGTCAGTCCCAGGACATGATGACACTTTCCTCTAAAACCATTTTTTTCTGCCATATCACAGTATTACACAGTGAGAATAAACCAACCATGTCTTAAAAGTAAGTGCAATATTTTAGTTTTGCATCTTGCTTGCCTACTTTTTATTTGGTGAATGGGATGTGAAATATGGCATGTTTTCCCAAAACAGAGTCCAGAGGGTATTTCCCTGCGGTCAGGAGCTAGGTAGACCTGGTGAAAAAGCAAAGAAACAGAAAAAGGTGCTTAGTGATGCTAGGGAGAAGCTTGGAGGACTCTGGGAGCCCTTGCTACAGCTCGGGTGTTCAAGGCAGGGCCAGGCTGCCAGTCCCTGGGTCGTGGGCCATCGCTAGGCACATGTCAGTCAGATCCACGGACATTCCATGCAGAGCCCTGCCAGGAGATGAATTTTTGATCTTGGGATTTACAACTCTGAGCACCAAAGTCATCCACATTTTGATTTCATGACTTGAGATGATTTTGCTGTATTTAATTCCCACCTGCAGCCCCTCAGCTTTCCAGAGCTGATATGTGCTCTCAGGATAAGATCAGACACACACGTACTTTTTTTTTACTCATGAGGGCTTTGCCCCTGAATCCTAGCAGAGGTCTGGTCTTAACTCTGGGAGTCACCTGGTGACCAGGCCTCAGGACAGTCTATGGATCCCATTGTGGACACCAGGCCTGATGCCCTGGGACCACTCCTTCTCCCTGCTCTCCTTCCCAGCATTAGCCTTCCAGATTTTAGCACAATGGTTTTGACACAAGGCAAAGTCAGAGAAGAGAAATGCATGGGGCCCTAATGTTAGAAATAGCCAGTTCTGCTCTTTGGAGCCCAGGGCAGTGAAGAAACTGTGTGACCCTGGGCAGCAAAGGAAGTGGTGACACTCTTAACAAACCAACCAAAGAGGTTAAGAGAAGAGAGAAAAGACCAGTCCAAACAGGTGAATCCCAAAATTTGATGGATGACTACAGGGGGATTGGGAGCACACAGTAGGGTTGCTAAGCTTTGGTCCAGCCCGTTTCCAACAGATCCCCACCACCTAGTACTTTAGCACTGCAAACATACCTGCCTTTGATCTGCTTCACTATCTGGAGAACCTTCCCAGCATTTATCAGATAGGTGACTAGATAGGTAGGTACGTAGATATGTAGAGACGACAGATAAGACGGGACAATACATGATATAAATGGATGGATAGGTAAATGATAGATGATAGAGATAGATGGAATGGTTGGTAGGTAACTCACTCATTATGTTACAATCTAAAGCTGCTGGGGGATGGTGGATTGGATGTTTGGAACAAGGAGAAGAGAGGATACACAGGAAGGCACGGCCAGTTGCCCACATTTTCTCAGTGTCTTCAAGCACACACTCTGCTGTGACGGAGCTTTGAATCGGGTGTTCCTTGGCATCTTTGCACAATGGCACCACGCCCCCTTCAGGTTCATTCCTATTACTGAAATTCCTATTAATGGGACCTGACCTGTTCTGGGAGTTTGTCCATGCCCTGCATGCCCACTAAATGCGTAGACCAGTAAATGTAAGATACAATTGGACCCAGTTTGTGAGTTCCTGCTTTTTAACAATACCCAAAATTAAAAATCAAGATTTAAAAGACAATCAAATGAAGAGACACACGAGGAAATGGATGGCTGGTCGTCCTGGCACCTTCTCTGTGCATGTGGTTACAGGCTCTTCTCTCTAAAAGCGGTCCCCAGTCCAGAGTGGAGTGGGCCACCAGGCCTGCGGGTCCTTGGCTGCTTGGACTAAGCCCCGCGTCAAGGACTGGCGGCGTCTCCCTTGTCCCTTGCTCCTGGAGGAGCCGATAGCCGCCTGTGCAGTAAATGGATGGGTCAGTGCACAAGTCAGTAGGTGAAGCAAGAGGGTGGCCCCAGGCTTGCTGTCTCTATGGCAACCAGAAATGCAGGAGGGCTGTTGGTTCTCTGCTTCCCAAACGTCCTTCTTCCACTCCCCTCCACTCTGCCTCCCACATGCCACTGAGCAAACCCTGACCTGGGTGTCGTAGGGTCTCATCCTTAAAACAAAGATAAGGGACACACTCTCTGAAAGGCATTGTCCACATGAGAGGTGACACACGTGAACCCCCAGCTGATGCATGTGCAAGGCAGGCCTCAGTGACAGGAGACCCCCCAAAATGTGCCAGTTAGGAGACCGGCCATTTCCAGTCTCCCAGGCTTCTGTACCTTTGGGTGGGGGGTTTTGGGGTGGTAGACAGAAGGAGTCTGCTGGTGTCCAGGTGTCTGTGCTCCACAGAAGAGATGACAAACTTCAATCTCCTTCCTGCCCCATCATCAGAGATTTGCTTGGGGAGGGCCCTTCAGTGCCAACATGACAGGAACCTGGGGACCACTTCCCTGGCTTCCCTCCTCCCTTCCTGTCCTCTGCTTGGCGAGACCCTTCACAGGGCAGGGAGAAGGCTCATGTGGCTCAGGCCTGCCTGCAGCCTGAACATTGCTGATGGCAGGCCTGGGGTCCGGGTCACTGGGCCTGTCTCAGAATTGCCTATGAGGTCTTTGTGTGGCATGGCGCCTGACTTTGGGGCTCAGCTCAGAGCCTGAAATTCTGTTTGCTCTGACCTTCCCAGAAACATGTAGTTTCCTGGTTGCCCCAAATGGTCAAAATGAGGACCAAGGGGCTGTGCCACATCTGACAGCTGAAGGATTAGTGGCTGATGCCATCCCCACTTGTTCAGTGTACTTGAGTGAGAACAAGACACAGCTGACCATAGCTTTTACGGGCAGCAGAGTTTATAGGAACAGCATGCAGACTCTGGTTTAGCAGGAACCTGCCATCTTCTGGGCCTCTCAGTTACTCTGAAGGTCAAAGGGACTAAGAGCAATTGTCCTAATTTGTATCATGAGTCCAGTAACCCACATAGAAGTGTCTGAATTACCCAGCTACAAAGCGGCAGAGAAGAAAGTTCTTCCCTATTCCCTCCCCTCTGAGGGATTTGCTGTTTTCTTACTTTAATATGTTGCTTTCATGATAAAAAATGGAATTCTCTGAAGGTCTTTTACTGAGAGAAGGCAGGACGCTGGCCATGGACAAGAGGACATGAACCATTTCCTGCCTCTGCCACACAGACACTTACATCTTCCCAGCTGAGGACAGTGTCCAGACAGTGAGCCCCTGGAACCTGCAGGCACAGGGAGGCTCAGGATTCCTAGGAGCAGAGCCCCCAGGGAACCATGCCAAGAATGTGAGCTGGCCTGGGAGCAGCGAGCCCAGCTGCCCGTATGTAGAAAGGGACCATGTGTTGCTTAGTGTCACCACCTGTCACAGACCTCGAGGCCTCAGCTCTCAGTTTAGCCTTCCCTTTGCTATGATGAGCAACCCAGTGGAGGTCATCTTGACCACACCTGGCCTGGCTGACCATCCTGGGGCCAAGACTTTACCTCCATTATCCATTCAGCAACAAGTTTTTAAGTGATGCATCCCCTGTGAGATGTGAGCAGAGCTGAGGCATCCTTGGGGGTCATGCTGGGGGATGGCCTGTGTCCCTGCCCACCAGACACCCCAGGGCTTCCTCCCCCTTTCTCTTCCCATTGCTCTAGGGGAGAGTGCTTGTGGAGGCCGTGGTGTGTGCTGCCGTGGTGGGGCTGGCAGCTTGTTCCTGCTAGGGCCTGCTTCCATGGCTGCCATGGCTCATGTGGTGCTGCATTCCCAGTTATCCTGGGGTCTGAGTGATTTGGGGCCAGAAAGAGAGGTGTCCGCCTGGGTGGAGGTCCCCCTCCAGGCCTTGGGGCAGCTGCCGGGCCCTACCCTCTGGGAAGCAAAGTAGGCCAACAGTCAGGGGGTGAGCTGGTGGAGGGATATGCTGTGGGGGGTGAGCTGGTGGGGATGATCTGCGGCAAACCTGTTCAGTCACTGGATTTGCTTGAAGGATTTCTGCAAGGGAAGCCCAGTGACTCCATAGGGAATTGAGGGAACAGGAATCAGTGGGGAAGAGAACCATCTAGAAGCCTGCTAATGAGTTCTATGCAAAGGCATCAGAGCCCAGATGAACTCTCTGATAATGACAAGGTGATAGTAGTCATAGTGACAGTATCAATATTGCCCTGGTCAGCATTTAGGTGGGTTCCCGTTCAGTCAAGGTCTCAGCACATGACTTGGGTTGCCCTTTGAGCACTAACTGCTAAGTACTGGGATGAACCAAATTCCAAAAGAGCTTTTGTGACAGGGGACATGGCACCTGCTTTCCAAATTCAGTGGCAGTTGTATGGAACTGTTGGTGAATTCAGGACAAAGGGTACCTGGGCAGGACTAAGTTTCTCCTCCCACATATCTGTTGTAGCATTTCCCTCTGAAAACTTTCTTTGAAAACAGGGACACACCTTTTTGCTGAGTCTAAGTGTGAGATGTAATGCAATTTAGATGTAAAATGCTGGGGTTTGGGAGCATCCCTGCAGCTGAGGGCAAAACTAGGAGCTGCCTGAGGAGTGCAAGTCCTCTGCACAGCCATGCTATTCCTGGGGCACTAGCCATGGGGTCTGCCGGGGGCTGGGCTGGAACCCAGCCATCAGGCAGGTCTCTTCGGTGGCTGCAGAGAAGGGCTGAGGTCCTCCCACAGATGAAGGTGGCACGGAAGCCTGAGGGTTCAGAAGGAGCAAAGCCCCCAGCCAGGAGTCATGCCAGGGTTGGGCACCCAGGCCAGAACCAGGCCTGTGGAACCACCAGTCTTTTGGGGACAGTTCCAGGGATGAGGAGGGTATGTGGAGAGTGGCTAGTCCACCCACAGTGGTCAGGCTGACCTCTTACTGCTGTGATTTCAAGTTCTGGTGCCAAGACAAGAATGAGATTCGATTGCTTGAAGTGATGCATTTGTACAGATTTTAGTTTCATAACTTGATCCCTTTGCATTGCCAACCACATGCTCTCTATCCAATTTTTCTGTCCCCATCCTTACCTCCCTCCTTATCTCGCTGTCTCTCTCTCTGAATCTATGGGTCTTCCTCTTTGGTGTGTGTTGCTCATGGACTGAACCCCATTCCTAAACTAGGCACCTTTCTTGCTTCTGGAAGGAAGGCTCAGGAATTAGAGTCCTAGGCCACACAGCACACCCACGGATGTTTTGGGTTAAATTTTCTGCTTGTTCTGCCAGTTCCTTTATAAGCTTTTTATGATTACCACTCTTCTTTGGAGTCAGCTGGATACAAATAGATGGCAGATGCTTCCCCAAGAGCTGACCACAGCATCCTTGAATGCTGTACCTGTGGACTCATGGCCTGCTGAGCATCCTTTCCCAAGGAGTGGCAAAGGAGGACAGAGAATGTGATGGAAATGGTGGGACAAGTTCCCAGGGCTACGGAAGAATGTGCTGGAGGCCCGACGAGCAGAGGTTGGAGACAAACTGCTCACCCACAGTCAAGCACTGAGTGTGGGCTTTCCAACCAGAGCCCGGGTCTCTGCTTTCTTATCCAGGGATTTTATCAACATGGCCAGGCGCTTTTCCAAAGCCCAGAGCAGAAACAGTGTGTGGGAAGAATGGGTAATGGTGTCCGAGGCTCCAGGGATGTGACGAGGTCATCATGACCCATCACTCGTGTTCACACATTCAAGGTTCTGCCCACCGTCCCTGAGGCCTTCCCTGTGCTGGACAGGGCATCAGGCATGGCTCCACAGGATGGCCCTGCAGTAGCCATGGCAGCAGCGGGGACAGACCCCAGGGAAGCTGCTCCAGGAAACTCTTAGCCCCAGGGAGAGGCAGAGCACGCTTTGCTCTGGGGGCCTCGAGGTGGTTTCGGCAAACGGCCTCGAGGTTTGCTGAGCGGGAAGCTGGGGAGAGAGGGCACCTGGGCCAGAAGTCAGACTTGGCCTGAGGTGGTTTAGAGACGGACGTGGCCCCTGAGTCCTGAGTGATGGAGGCACGGGCAAGGAGGCAGCTGTGCACAGGGATACTCAGGGGCTGGGGATGTGGGGCTAGGTCAAGTCTTTCTGCTCCAGGCTGCATCTGTGTTAGGGCACCTCAGGATGAAGTGTATGCCCCAGGCACCTTATATATTGGGGCAACCTGCTCACCAGTCCTGGCTGAAGCCAGAGCCAACTGGCTTAGGGTTAGGTGGAGCTGAGGGATGGAGCTGCAGGCAGCAGGGCTGCCAGGGAGAGAGACTTGGCGCTGCGGCAGTGCCCAGAGTGGTAGTGGGCAGGGCGGTGGACTGGTGCAGTGGCTGCCAGGCTGGGTCTCGGCTGCTGACAGGACTGCTGGCTGGGACTTGTGCAAATAGCCAAGCAGTGTGTCCTGCCTCCTGGAGGCATATGAGCTTTGCACCTCTGTGGGGTAGAGTCTGAAATACGCACGTGAGTGCACCAGGTGGTAGGAGACAAGGAAAGGCCAGCATTAGTCTGCCTTCACACTCCCCTGATGTGACATTGTGCTAGTCCCCTGCTGCATTTCTCCAAGTGACTGTGACAGTTCTCAGAAACTGTCACATTATTAGCCCCATGCTGCAGGAGCACGTCCAACAGGAGGACTCACAGCAGACGCTGAGAATTGCAGATGTGGAGTGGGTGCCCAAGCCACCAGGCAGTCAGTCCAGGGCCAGAGGCAGATGCCTACCAGGGAGCACAGTGGGCACAACATGGGGACTTTGTGATGGTGATGGCTCGTTCCGAAGCACATAAGGTGCTGAACGTGGTCCTCTGGCTCGGAGGGCATGGCTTTGTGCACAAGAAAAATGGAGAATAGGAACATGGTGATGTGGTTTGAAAGCTGATGGGATCCCTTTGGCCAGAGTGTGGGCCACAGGGAGGCCCCTGAGTGTCCCTGCTTGGAGCCACTCTGCTGTGGGGTGTCCCCTGCTCCTGCTGGGCCTGTGGGCCCTGTGCCCATGTGGGCAGGTTACCCCCTGGGATAGCACAGAGCATCAGGTAGCTGTTGATGAGCTGGGCCAAGCCTGCAGCAGCCGAAGTAAATATGTTTGGATCCTGGTGGACAGTCATGGAAGTCCTGGAGTTTGTGTGAGGGGCAGGGGAGTCAGGCGCAGGCCGCTCTCCGAAAGGTGGTGCTGCAGCCAGAGAACATGCTGAATGCCAAAAACATGAACTGTATTTCAGCAACAAAAACTCGAAGAAAGAAATGGCAGATGGGGCCAGCCTCAAATAGCAGGACCTCTGTCTGCACGACAGAGCAAGGTTGGATGGCCACCAGTGGCCCTCAGTCTTTGCTCTTACCTCCTCCCTCCGCAGGGAGGGGTGACCAGTGAGTCCCTTAGATCCACCCAGAGTGGCCATGCTTATTTCAGAAGCGTTCCAACAATGGCAGACTCCTATTATTTTTCAACTCTTCAATGTGAAATATTTTCTAAATAGAAAAGAGTACATAAACTGTATGTATATTAAAAAGCATTAATAGTAATAAGGGATAAAATCACCCTGTGGAATTCGCCATGCCCCCCTGCATGGTGTGGTTGCCCCCCTCTCTGGAGAGAGCCCCTATCCTGAATTTCCTGGTAATCATATTTCTTGGCTTTACTAAATCTCATATAGCTAATACATTGCTTAGATTAGCCTCCTGTGAAATTTCTTTAGATGGAATCATGCCATGTCCACTCTTCTGCAACTTGCTTTTTTTACTCAACAGTAGTTTTTGAAATGTTTCCTTGTTGATGTCACTGAAGTGTGTATTTTTCTGCATCAGTTGGTTGATCTACGGCTTCCCTTCAGCCTGTGGGTGTGATGTGCTCCTGTGTTCATGTTGCTCTATGAAATGTCATGTATGGGGAATGTGCCACAACCTGTTTATTCGTTTCATCTCTGGGGGCTGCCTTCACTGAGCAGGGCTGCTGAGCACATGTGCCTGAGTGTCTCTGCTGGAATATTAGTGCAATGATCTGTGTAGAGTGTGTACATGCTTAGTTATATGAGATTCTGTCATATCGATTTTCTGAGTGATTAGGCCTCAGGTCAGAGGCGAGTGGAATCTCCATGGCCCCAGGCCCACCCATGCCCTGTGCCATCAGATTTTTAATATCTTGGCAGCTTAGTGGCTGGATGTGGTTCTCCAGATGCTGATGCCGGAGGGGCAGAGCAACGGCTGCCACGCCCAATAGGAATCACAGGAGGGAGTCGGGGTGTGGCAGCGCTGGGCAGTCTCTGCTGGTGCCGTCTCCTTCCCTGTCCTGTTTGTGTTTCTCCCAGCTCAGCCTTCAGGGCACACATTGTCAGTGCTCCGAGCTGCAGCTACTGATTTCTGCTTTCCAGAAATTTTCAACAAAGCCTTTATACCTCCGGAGCTGTGAGTTTTCTCCAGGGTGAAAGTTCTGCCTTGTCACAGTGCAAGTGTCACCCTGACAGCCTGGGACAGCGGGTGGGAGATGGGCAGGGGTGGGGCACCTGTCAGCCCCCATTTGAACTGGAAGGGCCATGAGTGGTGGCCTGGTTCAGCCTCCTCCCCTGATGCCTGGGGACTGCAGCCACTTCTGTGAACTGTCACTGCTTGATCACGCGGCCAGGAGAAGGCTCAGGCTCTGGCTTTTCCTCTCTTGTAGTCACCTTGACTGAGTTTGCACTCCCTGCAAGCATACAGTGATGGGAGCCGGCCTGGAGGTCCTGCTTCTAAGACGTGATCTGAGAGCTTCAGGCAAGGCATGCCTGCTCTCTGGTGACACTAGGTGTCAGCAGACAGTAGCTGGTATCAATCCAGGTCATGGTTTGTTCAGTGAGTATTTATGACTAATTCATGCTCTCAGTGCTGGGGATGCAGCGATGGGTAAAACGGGTTCCTGTGTCCTTTACATTCTGGAGGGGAAGACATATAAAAAACAACTAAACACACACGTATGGGATTGGCTCAGAGAGGGCGGTCCAATAAGGGAAATGAGGCCAGGCGCAGTGACAGCACAAGGGCAGGGAGCCTGTTTTGGAATAGGGGAGCTCGAGGGGGCAGTGTGGAGGCAAGGCCGACACAGAAGCCCTGGGGAAACAGGGCCTGTTCTGAAAGGGGCCTGAGTATTTGGAAGGAGGTGGGAGCTGGAAGCTGGAGAGGAGCTTGGGCCTGGCTAGTTCCCAGCAGTGGGCCATGACGCACAGTGGGAAAAACTCTGTTTTTGTCCTAAGTCGGCATGCTGTGATGGGTGTCTGAGCTGCCATCCCAGGGCCAGTGATTCTGTAGAGGCTGGAAAGGTGGAGGAATCCCTCCTCCCCCTGGGGAGGAAGCCACGGGGCAACCTGGGGGGCCCCGCACACCAGCCCTGCCCTGCGTCCCTCTTGCCTCTGGCCTGTGGACGCCCAAAAGGCTCTGGGGCCTGACGTTGCTGCACCCCTGATGTGCTGGGCAGGGGTGGGGAGAGGAAGGGTCCTGCCTCGCCTGCCATGTCAGCAGGGCCCAGGCTGCACCCCCACTTTCAGTGGGGCTCTGGCAGGTCCTGTGCGGCGCTGGGCACACATAGGGGCTGCACAAGTCCCAGTGAGAGAGCCAGGGGCAGGCATGGGAAGCTGTCACTGGGTGTGTGCAAGGTAAGGGCCAGTCCCTGGATGTAAGATTCTCAAAGGTGTTGAATTAGCTTTTCCCACGCTCTCCGTGGATGGTGGGGCACTTCCAGTTCAGACCTGCTGTGGTTGAAGACAGTTGCATACTGGGCTTGGTGTTTGCAGCTCTCCTGCTGTGAAGGGCTGGGCTCAGAACGAGCCTTTGGGGAAAGAGAGAGATGCAGATGGAGAAGGAGAGGGAGAGAGAGACAGAGAGAGAGTGAGAGGAGGGAGAGAGGGAGAGGGTCAGAGGGAGGAGACAAAGGGAGGGAGGGGGATGGAGGGGGGGGCAGGGAGGGCGGTTGTGTGCAGGCTGAGCGGGGTTGTTTCTCAGAAAGTACCTGGCAAGCGGAATGCAGCTCATGGGCCAATATTTGAAGCTGAAAATATAGTCCATGAAGATAGGTTCATATGAATTATTACAGGCCATGCCTGGGAGGAATTCAGATGGTAAGTGGGATACAGGTAAGCATACACTGTCAGATCACACATGTATGTAACCCGTGCATGCGGGTCAGCCCTCTGAGCCTTAACTTCCTAATCAGCTGAAGAAGGCAGACAATCTTGGCCTTGACAGACAAGGACTTTGGCTCCAATCACAAACTTCAGTAACCAGAACCCACTTGCCACGATCTGTCCCCCAGCAGGGCCACCTGGCCAGTCTTGCCCAGCGGACCACAGATACACTCACACTAACTCTGGAACCACAGCCCCTCCGTCTGTGTCTGTGGTTTGTTTAGTTTGTGGGCCACTCACAAACTGTGGGGCAGTGGGGTGTGGGAGACAGCAGCTTGTGTGCCCTGCATCAGGTGAGCACCCCACCTCCAGGGGCCACACCCCCACTTTCTAAGTGGACTTTTAGGAGCATGCCAGCCCTGCATTTGCTCACAGCCTGGGACTGCTTTCCTGTTTGCAGTGACAGAACTGAGTGGTTGCTACAGAGACCAAAGCCTAGATGTTTACCACCTGGCTTTTATGGAAAATGTTTGTGAACCCCTGCTTTTGAGAATGAAGGGAGCGTTAATAACCCTTAATGGGACGCATGTGCCCTGAGCTGCTATCACACACATGGTGTACTTCTCAGTGCACTTGGGGGTCTCCAGCCCACGTCTCTGCTGTTATCGAGGAGGCTCTCTGGGAGGGGTTGGCCAGAAAGTGGTGACCACTGCTTCAGGGCTACAGGGACCTTTCCCTGTCCCTTCCTCAAAGTTTGGTTCCCTGACATGTCCACATTGCAGATTGAGGGGGACTGCTGGGGGGCAGCATGCAGGACAGGACACTGTGGAGGGTTTGGCATTGGGTGGGGGGCAGAGGAGGAGGAACGGGGCTGCTGACAGGAGCTGGGGGGGTAGACAGTAGGGTGGAGGGGCCAGAGGAGCCTGCATACCCTGGGGAGGTCGACCCCATTGTCTGGTGTCCATTCTTGGGTGATGATCACAGTCACCAGGGTATGTGAACCTGGACTCCACCTGTCCAGCCAAAACTGGCTGTCTGGACAGGGCCTGGGAGCCTTGATGGCCGGGCAAGCTCTGAGGGCTTTCTTAGCCCCACCAGGCACCAGGCAGGAGCTGAGCCTCACTGATCCGTCCAAGCCCTTCTCAGAGTAAACCTGTCTGGATGTTTTCCATTGCTGTGTTAGAATTCAAAACAAAACAGAGCCCAAGGCACTGGCTTCTGGCTGCACCCTGCCACCAGATGGCGGTCTCTGACCAGGAACCTCATGGACCAGCTTTGACGGGCTCCCCTATGGAGAGGACGTTTCCCTGGGGTGTCCAAGAAGACCCACATCAAGAAATGTGGCATACAGTTCCCTAAGGATGACTTGTCTACGGAAGAGGAAATGCTCTCCCTTACAGGATGGAATGTATATTTCACTTCGAAATCTGCTGCAGGAGCCTGATGCCCTTTGTTGTTTAGTTGCAGCCTCAGGGCCCACCTCTGCTTGTGGAAAATCATCTCAGGTATTTCTATTTAAGGTTTTCAAGGCATGGCTTCCCATTGTTCGTCCTAATTTTTATCTTGTCATATTCTTACAAAATAAAAAAGGCATGTGTCTTTGGTCATGGGCACGGCACTGACTGGGCCCCCAGGTGGGGAGGCTGGGCTACTATCTAGAGATGGAATAAAGGTGTCTCTGGGGCTCACGAGAAATCTGCTGCTCCAGGAGTGGGTGCTTGGGTGGGCCAGGAGAGGGATGCAGGTGGCTTCCTGAAGGTTCACATAGCTGGGAAGAGGGACAGAAATAATGGGAAACCTTCTATGGCTCTTAGGCTCCCTGCTCACCTCTGCTGCTCCCACACCCCTCCTGTCCCCCACTGCTCACCGCTCCTGCCCCCCACTCACCCCTCCTGCCCCCCCTGCTCACTCCTCCTGACCCTCTGCTCAGCCTCCTGCTCTTCTAACCCCATCCCAACCCCTCCCCTCCTCTCTGTTCTCACTGCACCCTTTCCATTGGGCCATTGTGTCCACCAGCCAGAGGGCTCCTGGTTGTGGCGGGGTTTATAAGTGCGATATCCCCAGTGAAGGGTGGCTTCAGTGGTGAAGAGTGGGGTGAATCACATAACCCACAGTTGGTGCTTGTATGTTCTGGGGTCTGCACTGAGTGAGGGCACCCCTGGAGCCCATGGCATGGGGCTGGCTGGGCAATGCCTAGAGAACCATGAATGGCACAAGCCAGGTTGCAGGGACCCACTGTCCACCTCCACTCTGGGTGACGATGGGCTCTGAGTCCCTGAAACATGTGGAATGGTAGGGGGTTCTTAAACCTAGAAAGGGGCTCAGAATCTCTCAGGCTCCCCCCAACACAGAGACAGCAAAGATTTCTATGGACAGTAAGACACTTCCTCCCTTGGTACAGGCACGAACAGTCCTCCTGACCCCATGAACATCCTCAGAATGCCCAGTTCCCTCGCTCCCAGTGCAAATGCCTGGGCTCCTGAGCCTGGCCACTGCCCTCTGTGGGCCTCGTGCAGGGCCTGAGGGACACAGCTCCAGGCCACCTTCACCAATGGGACCCCTCCCTCTACCCCATCTTGTAAGTGCAGAGGTATCCCTGCATTTGTCCTCTGCCCTGTGGCGGTGTGGCTGCGGCCCAGAACTACCAGCTTCCAGCACCTTTGAGGCAGGACAGGGACATGGGACAAGCATCATGATTAACTTTTCCTGCCTGTGATGAAAATGCCAAGATATAAACAGCATAGTAAACCATCTTAAAGCTAAGATTCCATTTTAAAAACCAGAGAGTTAGGAGGTAATATTCCTAACATATTTTATGGT
The DNA here is from genome assembly GCF_040802235.1 of Manis javanica. Lineage (NCBI taxonomy): Eukaryota > Metazoa > Chordata > Mammalia > Pholidota > Manidae > Manis > Manis javanica. The sequence goes on along the minus strand of NC_133161.1, from coordinate 98,615,848 downwards.
AACCAGCCAATAACCTACCCTCTCTTAAGGTGGGGCAAGCAGTACTAAATTGTATGTTTCCACTTCTGGAGGGTGAACACTATCTTGGAGAAGAACAGGAGCAATAAGTTTCTTGTGTTCAGTTGATCTTACTGAATGTCTCGAGGACTGACTCTCGATGATGACACAGGGTCTTTCACTGGAGACAGACATCATGAGACCACATGGCAAGCTTATGCCCACCACCTGCGCCTCCTCGCCCTTTGCCCTTTCTTGAAGGCCTTAAAAGAGAATCCTAAGCCTTTAAGCACACCTCCTCTCTGAAGTTGCTCACACTGTATTCTTTGTGTATGTACTTTCTGCCTTAAATAAAGACTTCTCTCTGCTCAAATTATTGCATTTTGTCTCTGCACTGTTCCAGTGCTGTCTATTACATTGCTATTTCATTCTATTTTCTAGACTGAAGCACAAGTCTTCACTCTGTCTCTGTCTTACTTCAGACAAGTAGGAAGGGCCACTGAGATCTCTGATTTGGGCTTGCGAATTCCTGTCACCTGGGTGACCCAGACAGGACAGCAGCTGTACGATCATGTTCTTTGGCAGCCTGACCCAAATCTCCTTTCTTTGCCTTTGGGAAGTTCTCAGAACAAAAGTTCTCACTCCATCCAGGGCGCTGCAGCTCCCCCAAATCCTGGGGTGGTGGGAGCTGAGTTCCCATACTGTGCAGATTCTAGCAGACGCTGGACACCAGGTGATCCTGGCTTCAAGAGTTGGCAATGAATCTGCCGTATGCAGAAATGGAGTTCGATGAGCTTCCCTTTCCTCCCTCTGCTCTTCCTTGCTCTCTGCTGCCCACACAGCAGCTGCCATTCTCTGCTACTCTTGCTTTAATGAATTCCTTCCTTACCTACACTCGTCCAACCTGCTTGAGAATTTTTTCTAGGTCAGAGGCAAGAATCCTCTTCCTCTGGGCAGGTTGAAGTTTCACAGTTTGCAGGGAGAGACCTCCCAGAGGCAGCTGCCTGACAACTTCCTTGTCTTCGAGATCCAAACCTCCCTTCCTCCCAGCTGCTGCCCACATTGCTCACACTGACCTTGGTCTTGGTCTTTTGTGCATTTGCATTTTGTTTTATGCTGTTGAGCGATTTCCCTCCCTGGACTGAATTATTCCCCAGGGCAGGGACAACTCTATCCCCATTGCCCCCAGCACAGAGGCCTGGGCAGAGCCTGCGGGGTCAGCAACAGAGGTTTTGGTTCAGCCCAGCTCACGTAGGCCTGCCCTGGACAGGAGGGGACCGCGGGTCTGTCCCTGAGAGTAAACTGGCAAAGAGAGTAAACTGGCAAAGAGCACAGGCTTTGCTCGCACAGAACAAAGCTCACAGTGAAAGGCTGACCAAGGACAGGAACAGAAGGGGAAGCTTCTTCTTTGTCTAAGCGCCAAGAGTTCTCCACCCCCTGTTTTTATCAGGGTCTCTCACTTGGGGCCCTGTGATGAGTGACAGACAAGAGAGCCCAGTGCAGATGAAGGCCTAGACTGCTTCTCACAAAATCCTGGCCCCAGACCTGTTGTGCGAAGTCCTTCATTCCCACACCCAGGGTTCTGCACACGGATCCGGGCAGCCTTGCTCAGTGCCTGAGCTCCCCTGGGAGGCTTTCCTGGGAGTCGTTTTCCTCAGGATCGCAGGCTTCACCCAGTAAAATGGACAGAATCGTTCATGTTTCATTGAATTGAATTAGCTGGCTTGAAGTAGCAGGTGTGAGTTGGGAACATGACGGAGAAACCACATCAGTGCACCATGCAGATTTCCCCTTGGATTGTTTCAGCACAACCACGTGGAAGGTGTGGCCCAGCATCGGGCTGACTGAGGGGCCTTGCAGAGGAAGGGACTGGCAGCAGTTTACTAACAGTGAAAAGATCATTAAGATCGATCAATTCTTTGCCAGTCTGAAAAAAAGAAAGCAAAAGAGAGAACTCACATCTGACCAATAACAGGAATCAATGAGGGGTCAGCACTATTGATCCCATGAGTATCAGAAGATGATGAAGGAATAACATGAACAACTCTGTCATTGCATCACTTAGGTGAAACAGACTGATTCCTTGAAAGACACAAACAATCAAAACTCACAAGATGATTCCCTGAAAGGCCTGTGTCTATTAAATAAATGGAGTCAATCAGTAACCAATACTTTTTCCAAAACAAAGCAAACACAGGCCCCTATTTATGTTAGGCAGGAAAATTGATATGAGTGGGGTGGAAAGAGAATAAGGTCAGTAAGCCCACTAGAAGGGTCTCAAAGTGTTAACCAGTTAAAAACAAAAAGCTCGAAGGCCAGGAGCAACTTGGCCTAGTAGTTTCAATACTCCCCACAAAAGGAAAAGTATCTCAGCATAGCCTATGTTTGCATTGTGTCAGAACATACCATTGTAAGATTTACCCTGGTGCCTGCTAAAAGGCCCAGTTTATTCAGGAAGAATTCTGCCTTAAAGCTAAGATTGCATTTTAATCAGATGGACAGTGGCTCAGCCCACATTGGAGAGACAAGACAGACAGTCTTTTATTGATATGCTTCCAGACAGAAGCTGATATCCCAGAAAGGAATCAAAGCAGTATATTTCTTGTAAGTTAAAAAAAGAAGAAATTTAATGTCTTATCAAAGATAAACATTCTGGGACAATTTGGCAGGTCTGCACCTGGCCATTTGTTGCTTTCCTGAAAATTTCAACAGTCTATAAAACCCCAGACCCTCAACCTTTCAGTCCGCTCCTCTCTCTGAGGTCGCCTGCACTTTCTAAGAGCATAGACTTTCTCTTTTTCAGTAAAACTTAAACCTTTCAAGGTGCCTCTCCTCCCTGAGGTTGCCTGCTGCACTTTTTCTCTCTTTAAGTAACTTTAAATGAAACTTTTACTCTGCTTCACTACTGTGTATCTGCCCTTCAATTCTTTGTTGTGGAGGGGTCAAGAACCGAGGAAAATACACAACGCTCCCAACACTTGGACAGGTACATTCAGCCCAACACGTAAGGAAGAGCACATTATTCTTCACAACCTGAGAGAGGTTATGAGATTCCCTCATGTCACAGAGCAGGGTGGAGCTGGCTTCCGCCCCAGGCCTGCCTGAGTCCCAGGCACTCACATCTTCTTGTCCCTGAGGGGCATTCCTGGCTGTTGTCAGGGAAGGCAGATGGGCTCTCATGTGCAGGGCTCCCCAGGTCTGGAGGACACCAGCTCCTAGGGGTGAGGGTGTACCTGGACATAATCTTCATAATCTTGTGTGGAAAGCAGAAGCAAAGGGAATACTTCCTAACTTCTTCTCCGATTGGGGTGGTGGCTGCACGACTCCATAAAGACACTAAGAGCCACCCGCTGTACTCTCTGAATGGCTGATGGCCTGGACGTGAACTGTATCCCAATGAGCTGTTGTACACAAAAGATTATGTCTGATAATTAAAGTCCCAAATCTGTGTCTTACCTGAGTCTGATTCTATTCTAGCTTTGCCTCTTCTGATGTGTTTCTTTTTGCCTTTATCATGCTTTGCAACTTCCTTGTTGAAAGCATTCTGATACTGGGCAATCAGAACAGAGGTGGATAGGTTGTAATCCCCTAATTAGGTCTTAGAGTTCTGTTGATGTTCCCCTAGCATTTTAAATCAAACAAGACCCCTGCAGCTGCAGATAGGAGACACTGGCTCTGCATGATGACATCAAATGGAGAAACAAAGATGCATCAGAGGAGGGTCTGGACAAAGGATCGTAAGCCACTATTTGCCCAGTACCTCTGTCCCAACCCCACCCAAGGAGCCCTGTCCTTTGCTCCTAGTTTTTCCAAACGCACTTGCTTATGAAGTCAAGTGATAATATACTAGTGATTTGAGGGCACTGACTGTCTGATATATAAAGAAATGTATCTGCTTATGTTGCATGTAAGAATTTCAACCCACTGATTCTGGTGTGCAAGAATTGTAACTTTGGTTTTTCACCCTGAACATAATTTCTATTTTGAGTCCTTTAAGTTCTCAAATGAAATATTTGACAACTCAGGGTCTCAGACTACCCTTTTCCTTCCCAGGGAATGCCTCAGTCTAAGGATCTGCGAATCTAGTAGTGGTTTTATCTGAGCTGGCATTCACTAAGGCATCTTCATTATGCCTCGTCTTTGGTTGTTGATACATATTGTCATGACTACATCCTTTGTGTTCCCGACCTCCCCTCATCCCCAGCTCTGACTGTTCCTGAGTCTCAGTGTCCTTAAATTTCCATGGTATTTTTGGGCAGACAGGAAGCCATTCACATTTCTGCAACCATCTGTGTCTATCGGAAATCCTTTGGGTAGTCCCAGACTCCTCTGTGCTCCTGCACCCTGCCTTCTGGGGGAGGTCATCACAGTTCTCCCATCTGGAGCCCCAGATCAGTGCAGTTTGCTCTTGTCTTATTCTAGACCTGCCTTGGTGCAGACACAGGGCTCAGCCCTCATGTTTACAATGCCAAGAGAGTCAACCTCACTGTGTGTTCACATCTCTTTCTTCCTCCTACAACTTGGGGAATTTTTTTTCTGTTTTGGAGGGCAGGGAGACTCATCCCATATTTGTTGACTTCTGAGAATTGTCTCTTTTGTGTTCTGTGTTCTGTTATAAAAACGTTCTTCTATAAAATCAGCTTGTAAGTTGAATGTCCTGTTTTCATTTTCTAGCATGAGGAGATGGTGGGAATGAAATGTGCTTCAGTGGATATGACAAAACATCACCCACCATACTTGTCAAGCGGATTGCTGCTATGAAGTGTGGCAGTTGCCTTACTCCGTAGATGATGAGGACATCGGAGTGGCCAGCGTGCCCACAGCTCTGGAACAAGGGGCACAGGAAGTCCACAGCCATCAGCCATGAAGAAAACGACCAGGTTGAAGGGACGTTTCTGAATTTCCTTTTGTGAGTCATCATTTCTGTTGTTGAGATGTGTGGAAGCTGCTATAAGAAGAGAGCAAGGAAAGGCCTGAGTGATGTTTAAACATCAGCAAAAATGACACGGTGGAAATTTGGACCAAGGAGCAATCACTTTCTCTGGGCTGGGAAGTAACGTGGTTGAGCCACTGGCAGGAACGTGGTTAAGCAAATCATGGATTCCATTTCTGTGGCTTGGACAGCCCTTCATTTAGTGATAAAACTAACACACACTGAACTTTTACTGTGTGCCAGCCACTTAGCTGAATTCGTCACGTGGGTAATTTATTTATTCTTCACAACCTGAGAGAGGTTATGAGATTCCCTCATGTCACAGAGTAGGGTGGAGCTGGCTTCCGCCCCAGGTCTGCCTGAGTCCCAGGCACTCATGTCTTCTTGTCCCTGAGGGGCATTCCTGGCTATTGTCAGGGGAGGCAGATGGGCTCTCATTTGCAGGGCTCCCCAGCTCTGGAAGGGGTGAGGGTGTACCTGGACACGAGGGGCCTCAACATCTTTGCAAAGAGTATGTCTAGGGTTTCAAGGAGCAGAGATGGTAGAATTATGTTTAGGTGATATCAGAACTGAATAAAACACCATTTAAGATTCATTCTCTAGAGGAGAGCAAATTGGTTGTTCTTTTTACACTTTGATCTTGTGAGTTTTATGTTTGATTAACCCTTTTACAGGACCTCAGTGAGGACTTGTAAAGCCCTAAAGGCAAAAATTCCTTCCATCCATGATGTAACTTCAGTGAATAACACTTAGTTGTTTAACTGGTTTATTTCCCCTGCTGACAAGCAGTGAGGCATGAGACAGAAGATAATTGCTATTGAGAACTTTGCTGCCATTCTGATAGGGCTGGAGGTAGGTGGCATTTGGAGTATTTCCAGCTGCTTTTCTGGCTGCTGTGCAGTTCTCTTATGCAATACCCCTGCCTTTGTTAGTCATAGGTATATATATATATATATATATATATATATATATATATATATATATATATACAAAGGATGGCAACCGGGGAGTGAGTAGCTGTAATACTAGTACTTCAAACATATATTTTCATAACTTTGCTAATACACCTGAAGATATCTGCCCTGCTTTATATACTCAGAACATTAGGTAGCTATTCTTTTAATTGAAAACATATCATAGCCTATGAAGCAAAATTATACTCAGATTTTAATGAAATTAAAAAGAGTATAAGAAAGAGGAAACACAGTGGTTTGACACTGGGACACCTGATTCAAGGTCTGCTATGATCTTCATTTTGGACAGGATAATTCTCTATTCTGATAAAAAATGAAGATGCTTAGCTAGAGAGCCTCTAACCGAGTTCCCAATTTTAATATCTATGATTTTCTGAAATGAAGTCCACTGGGAGAAAGTAGAACACACGGGAGTCCTGTAGTGTTGAGAAGCGGGTGGTCTCTTGTCATGGAGATCTGGGTACATTCACAGTCATCTGGGCACCAAAGGTTCATTACAAAAGGTGGAGTGAGAGGGCGTGGATCCAGGGGTCTTCAGGACCCTTTAAATGCCAAAATTATAAAGCTATTTTATTCTACTGTGGGTACCTCCCACTTTCTCAGATATGGGCTTTAATTATAAAAAACTGTGTGACTGTAAATTCATGTTTATTTAAATTTGAACCAAATGAACCAAATTGTGTGAGTCTCTTACACAGGGACAATGCCCACTCCTTTCAGTGATTCATTCATGGGCTCATACGATTTTATACATTTTATTGTGTTTCCATTTCTAGTGTGTGCATGTGTTTGGCAGTGAATGAAATCTGGACATTGATGTGGTGTGAGCTGCAAACAATTTTTACTGCTATATGTAACACCGGAAGCTGGGAAAACTCTTGGCATCTAAAAATGGATCTTTTTAGTTTTTCTTTATTTCTGATAAGTAGGACTGACAACATCACTACTGTCGGTTTTAGTAAGGGAGCCATGATGACAGTTCTTGTGATGACCCATATGCCATAAACATGTCACTATTTATCAAATATTTACAAGTGTTAAATAAATACCAAATATAGAAGTACTGAATACTTCAAACATCTGTCTGGATTTTTTCTCTTTTTAATAAATGGAATCAAGGAACACTTCTGAATGGAAGTGGGAAGGAGTGAATTTCATCTCTTGTTTAGAGGTAGAAACTGCTGTAATTTTTATGATCATAGCATTTTTGGTTGAGCCCCTAACTTCGTGTTATTCCCACCCAAAGAGGTCTTGTAGGGATACATTGCACAAGTAGGAGGGGAGCTTTGTGGGCTCAATCTGGCTTCTGTCATTCTGCACCCATCTGAGGTGTGACCTTGCATGATCAGTGGGGCAGTGGGTTTGGGAACTCAGGCCTCAGTCTATGTGCCATCCCCCTCTCATCACCTTTTCCTACTCCTATCTTCATGGGAGAGAAATTTAATACTAATCTAATTTGAATAGAAATAATTAAAGCAAACGTGTTTTGAGAGAATTTCATGTGTGCAATTGTGGTTTACATGACTCACAGGTCTGGAGGTTCTGCTGATCCGGGCTGGAGGTCCTTCTGCACTTGTGGATGTCACCTGTGCTTGGTGGCTGGTCGGGTGTGGGTTTATCTCATATGGTCCCAGTGGGGACAGCTGGCTCTTCCTCCAGCAGGCCAGCCCAGGTGTATTTCATTGGTGGTACCGTGATTGCAAAAATGGCTTGTTGTCTATGCTTTCCTGTGCCTAAATTGTCTGCACAGTGGAACCCCTTCTTTTCAGAGATGGAGCCTCCACTTCTATAAGGATGGCAATGGCCAGGAAGCGGTGGTATAGCTTCGGGCTCTCGGCTTAGAGATTGTGATCACTCATGGACCTTCTCTTGCTTGCCTGCTTTTACCTGCTGTCTCCTTGCTGGATGCCAGTCCTGTGTGAAAGCCCTGCCATGATCGGCAGGCCACACCACTGAGAGGCCATCAGTGCACAGCTGACACCTGAGTGGGCCTGCCACCCCAGCTCCGACCAGCTGAACTGCCCACGGCCACACGGATGTGAGGGGATGTGGACACTTGTACACCAGGGGTGGTCTAGTCATTGTCACACATCCTCACTGTGATTAGCCATCATCCTGTGACTTAAGGTTGGCCATCAGCCTCTTGCAGTACTGCCTGCCTTTGACTGCAGAGGGTGGTGGGAGAGGCCAGTATAAGTGTCTGTGGGGACCTTGGGAGGCCAGTCTGGGCGTGTGTGTGTGAGTCCCTGGAGGGGTGTTTTTAAGTGACAGGGCATCAGATTGTAGGTGCCTCTTATCTCTCTTGTTCTGTCTGAGTTTGGGCTGGGAAGGGTGGGGAATGTAGATAAATGTGCCTGCAACTCTAAATGCACCTGTATTTGCTGAGAGGCCACCATCTGTGTGCTGCTTGTCCCCTTAGGTTTTCTCTCAATTGGAGCAGGGAAGGAAAAGGCTGCACAGGGGAGGCCTAATCAGAAATAAATGTTGTCTGCCTTTCTGGCTTTGCCCCTGTGTCCCTGCCCACCAGGTGCCTGCAGGTGTCTGAGCTGACAGCAGGACCACCCAAGCCTCGTTGCACCTGGACTTGAAGCTCACATGATCAATCGGGAATGCTTTTGTGCAGTACTGGTTGGTGCAGGAGGTTGGCTGGTCCACCAGCAGCTGTGTGACAGGGCACACTGTCACCTCCAGTGGACATGACACAAACAGCCAGGCAGGGACCCAAGCACCTTTCCTTCTTAACATCCTTCCTTGAGGTCTGACCTTCAGTCTTGGCCTGGCCTGGACATAGTCCCCCGGGCTCTCTGGAATCTTATCGGCGCTGTTTGCGGCTCTGACCCATCTGTCTCCTCTTCCCAGGCCTAATAGAATTCCCTGATCCTTACAGGAAATGTGTCCCCTTCCTTCTTGGCCTAGCCAGCTCCATTGCCTTCCTGCTCAGCCTGCCTTTCATTTTCACTGGGGAAGAGGGAAAAATAGCATCAGCTGTCCCCAGGATCACAGTCATTGTTGTGATCAAATGAAGTGATCAGGTCCAGGAGGAGCTGACACCAAGCCCCAGGAGCTCTGCAGGACGCGACATGACTGAGCCATGGGTTCTGCCTCCTGACTGAGGAGGAAATCACAAATGAACTTCACGGATCCGTCCTGAGTGTTTCTGTATCCCTCCCACTCACCTCGTGGTAGAGGACTATTGTGGAAATGAGATTCTTTATAATGGATGAGCTCCCTCATGCTAGAAAATGCAAACATGACCAACCTGTGGGTAGAGGGATTCTTCCACAAAAGTCTTTGTTCCCTCATCATGATTCTTAGGCAGAGATTTTAATTTAGAAGAGACAGATAATTCCATTAGATATAGGAGCACACGTCAAAGGTGCCCCAGCAGACTCCAAACTGCCGATGGTCATGGTTTTCCACTCTGGTTTCTGTTTTATCTTAGAGGTGGTGGGTAGTTAAAAAAAATACTCTAGAACATGAAAATGCAATTTTGGAGTTGTACCTTATCAGTAAAGTGTTTAAAAATACCACTTTTTATCTGATTTACCAGTCTCGTGAACAATTTCATTTAAAAGAGATATACTAAAGAAATGATGCATGAATATATATGTGTAAAATTGTCCTCAGCATTATTGAAATAGTAACAAACTGGATTAAACCTAAATATCCAGCAATACAGGGTTGTTGAAATAATAATATGGTACTTCCAAACAGCAAAATATTATGCACCTATTAAATAATCTTTTAGACAAATCTTTTTGCTTTATACTTTCACCCATATTGTATCAATATCTGGAGAATAATGTACATGGTGTTAAATGTGTGTTTCCCTGGTGTTTGGATGTTGAGTAATTTTAATGTATTTATCACACTACAAATAATGTATTCTATAATTTTGAAATTTTAAAAATATTCATCATAGAGAAATACAAATACTGCTAAATATATGGAAATAATTATTATTGGTAATTGTAAATTGAGAGAAATCTCAAAAAAGCATTAAATTGCTTTGCAACCACACTTACTTGCCAATTAGAAGAAAATGGTCATTGCACGTAGCAGAACCAAAGAAAGCCAGCCTTCATTCTAAACTGAGATGACCTTGGCTCAGCCATAGCTGTACAGGTACATGTACACTGAGCACATAGCATAGTCAAAAATGTTCTTTAGCTGTTGGCATTATAAATATCACTGTTCTCTTTTCAAGGGTGCTCTTTGTAGGACTGTTTTCTGGGCTCTGGACATTGAGTGATTGTTCACCTTATAGTTTGTGGGCTCAGCTCTAGTTTACACAGAAAGCTTGACTGCAGCTCTAGGACACCTCACTGTTTGGGTGGGGGAACATCCTGGGAGCAGCAGGACCTTTGGCTGGCGGTGTCGGTACGGGTCCTCGCCCACCTCGCAGGGGCCCCTCACACACCTGGGGCGGTGATCCTGTTTGCACTGCTGCACCAGCAGGGAAGAGTCAGACCTGGCCAGGGGTCTCAAACACACAGGGCCACTGATGTAGACGAGTCTCTGGGATCTATCAGGAGTTCACTTTAGGCAGGAAGTGACTTTTATACAATATTACAGGGAATAGTGAAGCAAGAGGAATTAGAATGATTAATCCCCAAAGGAAGAACATTACTTGTGTATATGCATCATGACTTTTCTAAAATGTTTGTTGCTAGCAGATTGAAAAGTTTCGATTAGCTGAAGAACTCTGAAAGATTGTAACACAACTTTAATAGGAAACACACTTAGAAAATCCTGTTCTATGAACACCTGCAGAGGAAGAATCAGGCTCCCATCTGGCATCTGCACGGCCCTGAGGTGTACTCAGCAGCCCCACCTTGTAAACTCCTTCCCTGCCTGCTCCTCTCAGTTTACACCGGCCTCCCGCCAGGGTGGCCAGCAGGTGGCCCCCTCCGGTGACTTTCTTCTGAGTCCCTACCAAAACCATGGCCCACAGCTGGGAGGGGCTGGGCACTCCTGGTTACCCCATTTCCTTTCCTGCGGGATCCTATCTGGGCACACTTCCCCAGGGAAGCTTCCTTGCAGCGTGGAAGTCCAGTTCAGATTTCATCTGGCCCCATCCTTCTCACCCTCTGTTTCCCCTTTAGTGGCACTGTCCTCAGATTCCGAGCTTGGGAGCTCTTTCCTCTCACACTGGGTGTTCTCTCTAGGTTATTGCTATAGATGGAAGGTCTGTGTCTCCTCAAACTCTCAAAGCATATGATGAAATCCTAACCCCCAAGGAGGTGATGTTAGATGTGAGGCCTAAGGGAGGTGAGGAGGTCATGAGGGTGGCCTCGTGGTGGGAGGAGTGACCTCATAAGAGCTCCCACAGAGCTCCAAGTACACAGCAAGAAGGCACTGTGCAAGCAAGTGGGCTCACCAGACGCCAGATCTGCTGGCACCTTGACTCTGGACTTCCAGCCTCCAGACCTGGGAGAAACAGGGAAAAACAGATGTCCCCTTTACCCAGATGGTCCTATGTCCTGGTCCGTGGTGCTGTGACAGCAGCCCAGTGGATTGGTAGCTCAGCCTCTACCTTAATCACCACTTCCACCTTCTTCTCTAGCTGACAAGTGCACATTTGTGGCCCAAACTCTCCTGGGAACACCCATCAGCCGGGATGTCCAACTGCCTGCAGGACGTTCCCATGGAGGCAGTCCCAGCCTCTCCAAGTGGACTCACTGCCTGCCCCAGAAACAAACTGCTGTTCCCAGGTCACATCTCAGCCTCCCATACCCCCGGCCTGAGGGGCCCGGAAACATCTCTCCCAGGCATCGCCTCTCCCACCTGTCAGCTCTCCCCCGCTTGTGTCTCTTGGTTTATCTGCTGCCCTGCCCATTCTCAAGCTGCCCTCTCCTCACCTGGATGACTCCTAGGGCTTCCGATTTCTTCTCTCTGCCAATCAGATACCCCTACTTGGATGAACGATTCAACTGACCTCATAGCCTCACAGACAAAGCTCCAGTCATGTCACTCTTCTCAAACACTGGGCTGGCTCCCCGTTGCCGGCCACATGTGGTGTGAACTCTAGCCAGACACATCCACATGGCCGTTCATGGGAGACTCCAACCCCCTCCATGCTGTCACCTGCCCTGTGGGAAGCTTTGCCTGTTCATCCTGCTCTTGAAGTGTCTTTCCTGTTTTCCTCTTTTCCTGCTCATTCTAATACAATTCACCCTTCTTGACCCACACAGTCAAAGACCAAAGAAATGCCGGGACTCAAGCCCTGGGGTCCGAGTCCATTCCCTGTGCTGATTTAGGACATTTGGGGATTCTTGGAATTGCAAAACTACTTTCTGAGTAAAACTATCTCAAGACACTTTTCAGCTGTTCTTGTGGGGGAGGGCAGGGAAAACCAATGTCCAGCGGAAAAACTGAAGAGAAGCTACAGGGAGTGACAGACTCTGACAGCTGCCAATATTCCACCCCAAGACCATGAAGAGTGGAACACCTTCTGTTGTCCATGGAATTTTATGCCAGTCATGGGGGATTACTGTTGTCCATAGAATTCTAAGCAGAAATAATTCCAGCCAGTTTTCCTTAGAGTTATTTACCAAGAAATTTCCATGACTGCAATCCAGGTTTAAAAGTAACTCACAGAATCGGGCAAAGGGGAATAAAGGAGAAGCTTACCATTCCTAAAGAAACGTAAAATACAAAAAAATTAATAAGAACAAGTCAGCTAACACTAATGGCAAAGAGGTATGCTAACATGGAGAGAGATGTGTGCAGAGACAAGAGAAAACTGTAAGCCCATATTCTGAAAGCAAGACTTACCTCTGCCAATAGCTAAGGAAATATGCCATTTCATCCCATAGGGCCCAAGTTTGCTATCTAAAAAACAAGTATGTAGGAATTCTTCCAGCCATGAGTATTAACTTACCTAAATGCTTGTGTCTCCACTAATCACTAGGCTAATAACTGCCTGTGATTTAGGGATAGATAAGTCCTTTATGGTTACACTCCAGTGAGGGGGAATGAGCCGTACATATTCTACCCTCTAAAAGAGGGAAGATCATGGCTGGCCTTACACCCGGCACATGAGCCAGGCTGGGAGCCAGCTGAGACGTGCAGATACGGGTGAGCAAGGATGCATGTTCAGGCCACATCTGCTGATAAGGCTAGCAGGTGAGCCCCTAGGGATGGGCCAAGGTCCCTCTGGGGCCCTGCTGCAGTTTTTATTTTATCAATAACTTTAATACAGGTATAAAAATGGTTGAATGCCAAAGGGACAGTAAATATGACAAAAGACATTCTCCAGTATATTAGTCTGCTAGGCCTGTACCCAAGCACCACTGACTGGGGGCATGAATAACAGAAGCTGACTTTCTCACAGTCCTGGAGGCTGGACACCCAGAGTCATGGTGTCACAAAGGGGTCCTCCTCACGCCATTCTCCAGGGCATGTAGGCGTTGTCCTCTCTCCGTGTCCTCACATGGTCATCCCTCTGCCTGTGTCCTGATCTCCTTTTCTTATAAGGACACTGGTCACATCAGATTAGGGTGCAATGTGAGAGCTTCAGTTTGTCCATCTGTAAAGTGTGAGTAATAATCCTATACCACAGTTAAAATTTTTAATTCATCTTCTGAGGTTGCACCAGGAATGAAACACTTTCATAGAATACAACATTTTATTTCCCTGTCAGGAAGCATGGAATAACCCTTGTTTGTTCCCTTGGAGGCATGCAATTGAGAATGATTAAGTCAGGTCTGACAGGGTTGATAAAGAAGAAATGGAATAATAGGAAATATTTTTCTTGTTTTACTTACTAATTGAAACCTTATCGGAACTCCGATTTCCTAGATCTTTTGTAGATATTCCAAACATAAAAACTATTTACCACCAGTAATGACTCAGCACATCCCAGTGGGAAAAAGCACTGAATTCTTTTCACTTGTCACAGCATTGTGTGTTTGACTCATTCTTAAGGAAGCAAACAAGATTTTATCTAGAAAAAAGGAACCCTCAGAAAATGTGATAACATGCATTCTTTTATTTCATATGGTTTTGCAGTGTTTCTAGAAGAAGGCACTCTACTCCCATGTATTATCTAATTTTTACCATCAGTTATTTTGACCATTGGGATTTTCATGAAGACATTAAAATTCCATTTTTTGAATGTTTCTTGAGAAGTTTTTCTGTTACTATCATTTCAAATTTTATTAGCCTTTTTTTCCTCCCAATTAGGGTCAAAATACATATACTGAAAGGAAGCATGTAATTTGAATATGTTCTGAAACAAATCATTACAGATGCTAAGATGCACAATGAGAGACTATGTGCCGTGGCTAGAACTCAAATGCGGTGTGGGTAAAATAGAAGTTCCATAGCCAGGATCCTTACTCGTTACCCATTGTGGTAATACTCAACCTACTGCACAGGTGCATGCTTGCATGCCTGTTGGCAATAAGTCATTACTGCTGGTATTGCTGTAAAGAAGAGTTCCTCTGGTGCTAAGAGAGAGCCTAGGAAGAGAGCAGAGACTGGGAGCAGAGACAGAGCCTGGAGCAGAGGCATCGTGTAAGGCAGAGGCTGGAGCCAAGAGCAGAGACTGAGATGGGCTTGCTCCACACAGAGGTGGAGGTGATTCCAGTGCTTGACCTGTCACCCTCAGAATAAAGCTTGGTGTGAGCCCCTTTTTACCCCCAATGTTCTGTCATCGTTTTTCAGTCTCATTGAATCCACAGTCAACTTGTCTGCGGCTGAAATCTTCAGGCCAAACACACTGCAGTAGGTATTTTCTCTTTTGAACAACCATGGCCACCAGTTATGCATTTTCTCCCATGAAATAGGCAAGACTAAAGGGTAGACATTCTATGTCAGTTTAAGTGAGAGACTAAAGATCTGACAGATTAGCTTATTTGCACTAGTTTTCCAGCTAGAAGATAGTGTAAGCAAGGTTTAAACTTAGCTAAATCTAAAGTTGGTGCTGTTTGTACTCCATGAAGCTTGTAACGCACTTCCTGGATTAGATGCCACTGTGCAAGGGGCTTAGGAGCTTCCAGAAAGAAGAAGAAGTCTTTAAAATGAGCACAAGATCTCAGACAGGCATTCGTCCTCGTGGAGGGGATGATTATGACTTCAAGGCTATCAAATGATGTCATCTCCTGGGTCTGCCACATGCCACTGAAATCTGAATTCCATGAAGTGCAGGGTGGGTGCAACATGAGGAAGTGTATGTCAGAACTATTTATCTAAAAAATCTGTAATGTATTTGAGGCTAGAGCACACTTCCCGGGAAACTTTAATGAAGATGGGGTTTCGTCCCTCTGTCACCCTCCAGTAGGCTGTTTGGGCGTGGAGGGCTTTGCTCCTGTGGCACACTGATGATCGCCTTTCTGATTTGCCCGTCCTTCTCTGCGGAAGCACTTTGATGTTGTGAGAGATGGCGCCGTGCTGTGCCCAGCCCCCAGACAATGGTTCCCAGTTGGTTTGGAATCATTACAACCAGGGCCGGCCATCCTGTTTCTCTTGGAAAAATTCTTGATTTCACAGCTTTCCTGACAGGCACGAAGGCTGCTCCACATTTCCTGTTCTTCTCATTCCTGCACCTGGTTCACCTGCAAGTCCCTCCCTCTTGAATGTGAGCGAGTCACGTGATGCCTGGGCAGGAATGATGCATGCCGGTGTCGGGCAGAGGCCGCTGGTGGTTAGAGGGTACCCGCAGTTCCCCTTCTTATGTTTAAATTTTCCATGTCATTTTTCTCCAGGCCTAGCTATCTTTATAGGTAGAGATTTATGTTAATACAGTTGAAATTTGCTTATCTTTTATACATAGAATTTAAAGCAATTATTTGGCCAAGTAAATTAAATTAATCACATTTTGGGGAAATTACCCTCTCACAAAGAACAAGTAAACAAAATGCATTAAATATATTTTAAAAAATTTTATATAAAAAAATCCCAAAGATCGAAAAGGTAGTGAGGAAGGTGTAGAATTCTTTTTTGGCCAAAGCAAGGTAATAGAATTGTGCTTACCTCTTGCTGGAAACAACAACACAAACTGACTATGTAAGACAAAGTTGTTCCAGGCACTGGTTCTGAGACAGTAAAGGACAGTGCTTCCCGGGAGACAGGAATAAGACAAGCTGAGCCTGTGATATTCCCAGCTTGTTCCCGGGAGAGTTCCCAGGATAAGATGCAGGAAGGGCGCCCAGGCAGAGAGTCCTGGATTCCTGATAGCAAGAAACAGGCTGAGAATCCAGGAACACCAAGTGGCTCCAATTGCAGAACAGAGAGCAGGAGTGGGAGAGCTGCCCCAGAGGACCCTGGAGGTCTCAGAAGGCACACAATGTGTTTGTTCAACTGCCTGCATGACTGTGAGGAAACCACCCAGGGCCGAGAAAGGAGCTCCTGGGAGGATTAGAAGTAACAGTGCCCAGGACTCAGCATTGGCTGCGAGGAGTGCCCGCTCCAATGGGCAGCCTGGGGGGCTCAGGACGCAAGCGGACAGGTCACATCACAGAAAGGCTGTGCATTGGAGGGGAACACGAGCCCTTCAATGAACACTGTCTGGTCATGACGGACAGATTTTAAAATCAGAAGATTCAAACTGCCCCCAGGTAATTTACCTGCTTGAAGCTTATGGATACTCACAGGAATAGAGAGCTCTCCAGCACTCAACTACATTTTTACCAGAGCAAAATGCACAACGTGTGGAATCCAATACAAATGGCCAACCATGCCCTAATCAGGAACCAATGACCTGTGATGAGGAGGCAGCAAGCACTGGGGCTTGAAGGTGGGGCATCTTCAAGCACATTTGTATCTGGAGGGAGCACAGAGAGTAGGGTTAAAAATACCAAGTAATTAATAGCCAAACATTTTCCACATTTGATGGAAACTAAAACAACAGATCAAAGATACTCAAAGAACGTCAAGCACAAGAAATAGGAAGAAAATGAAACCAATGTGCATCATAGCCACATTGCTCAAAACCAGTGGTAAAAGGAAAATCTTAAAAGCAGCTAGTAAAAAAAGGCACGCTATATTCAGAACGAAAATGGTAAGGATGACAGCAGATTTCTTGTTGGAAGCACGAGTGAGAAGACAATGTAGTGTCATCTTTAAAGTACAAACAAGACAAAACAAAAAGCTCCTGTCAACCTAGAAGTCTAGACCCAGTGAAAATATAGCTCAAAAATGAAGCTAAATGATGACTTTTAATAACATATGACAGCAGATAATATTCATTACCAGCAGACACATACTACAGGAAATGTTAATGGAAATCTTTCAGGCATAAGGCTAGAAATGTGGATTTACACAAAGGAATGAAAGACTCTTGAAATGGTAAACATATGGATAAATATATAAGATTTTCTACTTATTATTTAAGTCTTTTAAAACATAATTGACTATTTTTTAAGACATTATTATTTTCTTAATAATGTAAGGTGTTTTACAAATATGAACAATAGCCTGCTATACTTTAGTGGTTTGTAGCCTTTCCACTTATTTCTTTAAACCTGTGTAGCATTCTATATCTAATATAGAAAAAATAACTGTTACCAAGCAAAGAATTTTGCTCTTAGGATACAGTTTACTCTAAAGATACTAAATTTATAAATTTATCCCACTTTTGAAATGGTAGCGGAAAATGCACCTGACTGATCCCCACTTGGAACATTCTTCTGAATTCTACTCATTAAATTACATCCTGAGTTAGGATGAATATTATGCAACTTCCAGGCTTTAAAATGACTACATTTGAACCACCAGAAGTCATGAAGTCGTCTGTGTAGGACAGTGCTCCCTATCACTTACAGAGTTACATCTGGCATGACAAGAAGAAAGAACATAATCCTACAGTAGCAGCTATTTAAAATAAACGAAGACAGCCACAAGGAGTCACACAGCATATTTTAAATATTCCTGTCGAGAAAAATGATTTAACTGAATTTTCTTCAAGGACCATGCTTCAAAATAACATATGTGCATCCTTTGACAATTTAATAGCGTCTTCCATGTGGGACATCTTGAAGATAATACTTTGGTTTCAGTGAGTCACCTGACAGTCTTTGTTAATTTAATGGCTCTGTTCACAGAGTGTGGTGGTTTCATTCTCTTGGTTTGCAGAATTTATAAAGAAAGAAAATTACAGCCTGCATGCCCAGGACAAGGACAATTCCTGTAATGAAAGTGGCTGCCTCAAGGGGAGACTTCCACACAGGTTGTGAAGTGGGAGCTAAGGTGGTGTTATTGGTACCTGATGTAGCAGCTGTAGCTGCGGTGTGAGCCACAGAAGAGGGCAGCACAGCCATGGTTCTAGCAGGAGAACTGGCTGGCAGTGCGAGGGCAGTGGGCACCCTTCACTGTTCACCACCTGGCAGTCACTAACTGTTGTGGTATGTGAGCAGTAGCTTTTGTTATCCTCTGCACATTCTATCCAAATGAGGACGCATCATCAGCAATGTCAGCATTAAAACAGGAAACGCAGCTGCTTTGGCTTTCCCAGGCTTCTCGGCACGGGAGTGGTGACGAATGGGCTGTCTGTTGTTGGCGTTCGGGCTGTCTTGGTGAAGGGCATTAGCATCATGTGTCCAGTCATGGTCAGGTCCGATCATGGCTGTGCTCAGCATATACAGTGCAGCCAGGCCGGCTGCGGCCCACAGCCACGGACAGCAGAGCCCGACAGCATGGCCCCAGTGGCAGGGTCTGGTGGGCGCTGCAGTGCACTCCTCTGCATCGGCCTCCATCCCTGGCAGCACCACTCCAGACGGTCCCATAATTGACTATTTAAGTACAAATAATAATTCAGTATGGGGTTTACAACATATGTAAAAGTGAAATGGATGACAATAAAAGCACAAAAGTTGGGAGAGCAGACTGAAAGGATATTGTTGGAAGGTTACATACTACACAGAACACACAGTATACTATATAGTATTACATGTGAAGTGGTGTAGCATCACTTGAAGGAAGACGGCAGTAAGTTTGAGATGTGTATGATAAACTTTAGTCATTTCTCTAAAGTTTTAAGTCTTTTAGGAAAAGTGAAAGTGGCAATTTGCAGTAATTCATATTTATATATCAGAAAAGTATAAACCTAAAAATCAATTAGCAAATTGTTCAACTTAAGGAAAAAAAGGAACAAAGAATAACAAAAAATTTTGAAGGGAAAAGATAACAGTGAAAGATTAAAATCATTAAAACATAAACTGAGGTTATAATGGAGAAGGTAAAAAAGCCAGAGGTTGAGCATTTGGAAAAAACCTATGAGAGAGAGAACCTATGATTACATCAGTGAGGAGAAGGGACATAAATGAAAAGGCATCCAAAGCTACACAGAAAGTGGTAATTTCACAGGTGATCTAAGAAAATGTTAACAACCAATGCATGCCAATAGCATTGAAAGGGCAGTAAAGAAAATCCTAAAATAATGTACCATTGTGGAATTGATTCAAAAAGTATCAAAAACTTGAGTATTCCTATATCTACTTAATAAAATGAAGCAAGTCTTCTTACACATCAGGCCCAGATATGATCCACAAAGTTTTAAGGAACAGATCAAGGTTATGCAGAATTTTGAAGATTATTGGAAAAGACGGAACATCCCTAGGAGGCTAGTGACACTAAATCCACAAAAATATTATGAGAAATGTTACACAGGATCATTTCCTCTTAAATTTACAACTTCATGTGTATATTTATGCCAACCTAAGAAATAAAAATTACATACAAATTGTATTATACCTAATATGTAGTGATTTTCATTGCATAGTGCATTCATAAATGTAGTCCAGTTTATGATTTAGAATATAGATAATATGATCATTTCAGTATATGCAGAGAAAGCTTTTCATGTAACTTCACACGAATTAATGACCAAATGTAGGAATTTTATCAAAAGAAAATCTTTGTTATTTGCAAATGTAAGGAAATTTTCTTAACCTGAAAGTGGATCTAAAAAATACAGAGCACATCCTGAATGGAAAAAATTTGAAAACATTCCTTTTAAATTTCAGAATGAGACAGGCATGCCCACTATCATCACTTTTTTCAACATTGTGTTGGAACTTCTGGCCAGTGTAATCATACAAGCAAAAAGCTTTAGTTTGGAAAAGAGGAACTAAGAATGTTTTGATTTGCATGTAATACACGTTTACACAGAAAACCCCAATTACTGAATTACTGAAAATAATAAAAAATAATAGTACTGGTTAGCAAACTGGCTCCATATAAGATATACATAAAAGTCAGTTGTATTTTTACATTTGTAGCAAACAATTAGAAATGATAAAGGGAAATAATCACTTATTAATAGTTTCATAAAATATCACATACCCAGGAAAAAAATGTCTGACAAAAGATGTACAAGATCCTGATACATTAAACTTACTCCAGACTTATTTATAGATTAGAAACCTGTAGTATCATGTTCTTCATTATCATATATTATCTAGTAATTCAGACAAATTGGTGAAGGTATATGAATAGGCCAATTGATGATGGAAGAGATAGTACATCACACAGATGGTAAACATTAGTGGAAAAAAATGGAAAAAAGAGTGGGGGTTTAATAAATAAATTTGGAAAATTGTTATTCACATAAAAATTAACATTAGATCTCTACCCTCACATCCCAGTTAGTGGAATAAAGATTCAAATGTTGAAACTGAAACTATGGATTTCTGCTTCTGGAAAGATGGAGTAGACACCATTTTCTGTATCCCTTCCATCAAGTAGAGTTAAAAATCCTGGACATTATATGTAAGATAAACATAAGAAGACTCTGAAAGTTGGAGAAATGACACACTGGCTAGGAATCACTATAAGACCCAATGAACAGTGGTAATGAATCCCCCTGGTTCCCCACATCCCAGAATGGGTACTGGAGGTGCCAGCAATCCAGAAATGTCAACAGGGCCCATGAAAAGCCTGTTCTCTTCAGCCAAAGGACCAAGAAGGGGATTGTGTAGCAAGATAGACTTCTAGGCAATGGTCTTTGACTCCAGTCCAACACCCCAGAAAAAATGGTGGCTCTGCGCCTCTCCCACGAGGAAAGGATTTTATGGGGAGAACAGACTTCCACCCTTAGGAGGCTCACCACTACAGCAAGGTGGTGTCAGAGAGGGCCAGGTGGGGAGCTAGTGCTGGCACCTGCTGGCCAGCAGCCATGCTTTCCCTAGGCATCAAGGAGACCACATGGGAGCCTGACTTCCACCCCAGCCTAGCAGTAGTGACGACCTCCTTACCCTCCCTCCCAGGATGGCGTCTGATGAGGACTAACAGAGGTTCAGGACTTCCATCTTCCACAGGGGTAACAAGGCCACCCCACCACAGTGTCAGTGGAGGCCACCCAGGGAGCAGAATCTCCCGAATCTGCCTTCCTCAGGGGTCAGTGGAGGCCAAGCTGGAACCTGGGCTTCTACCTCCACCTGGTAGAAAAGAGGTGGCGTTTCCCTCTACTAGTGCAGCACCTGTGTTAGAGAAAGCCAGCCTAAAAAGGTTTCAATGACATTCAGAATCTCGTTCTATAATATGAAAATGTCTAGGTTTCGATCAAAAGTCACTCTTTCCATCAAGATCTAGGAAGATCTCACACTGAATGGTAAAAGACAATGAACAGAGGACAATGACAGAGATGTTAGAGTAGACAAAAATTTTAAAATAGCTATGGTGAATATACTTCAATGAGCTATCATGAATGCTCTTGAAACAAATGAAAAAAATAGGAAGACTTTCCCCCTAAAAATGTATTAGTAAGGAAAAAGGTTGTATAAAGTAGAACTAAATGGGAATTTTAGAACTGAAATATACAAATACTGAAATAAGAAGCTCAGGGGGTAGACCCAATAGCATAATAGAGTGGGTTGAAGAGAAACCAGTGAATTGGGAGGGAGAGCAACAGATATTTCTCAATCTAAACAACAGAGGAAAAGAAACTAACAAAATTGAACCAACTTTTCTTGACAGGTGGGTCTACAACAAAAGAGCCTTGATTATGTCATCAGAGTCCTGGAACGAGGATACAATGAGAGACAGAAAAGATGCCCAAAGAAAGAATAGTGAAAAACTTTTGTAATTTGGGAGGGGACATATGCCTACAGGTTCAAGAATATGAATAAATACCAAACAGGAGAATCCAAGGAAGTCCTCTCCAAAACCGATCACCAATACACTTCAGAAAATTAAAAACAGAGAATGGTTCTTGAAAAGCAGTTAGAGGGAAATGATGCAATATCTACATGGGAAGAGTGATTCAAATCACAGCAGATTTCTTATCAGAAGCCATGGAGGCCAAAGGAAGTGACCCAATATGTTTCAAGTGTTAAAAGAACAGGGCTGTCAACCTCTAACCTGGTGAAAATATCCTTTGGGAATAAAGAGGAAATCAAGATATTCTCATAGATATTGAAAAGTGAATAGTGGTTACTATGGTGGAGGGTGGGTGAGGTGGGTGAAGGGGATAAAGAGGCACAAAATCTCAATCATACTATATATTACTCATGGTGATGAAAGTACAGCATAGAGAATATAGTCAGTGGTTCTGTAACATCTTTCTATGTTAACAGAAATTAACCACACTAGTTGCAGTGAGGATTTAATAATGTAGATAACTGTGGAATCACTGTGTTGTGTACTTGAAGCCAATATAATATTGTATATCAACTACAATGAAAAATACATATAGAAAAAATTCTCTGATGAAGGAAAACTAAGAGATTATTGCCAGTGGAACTAGCCTAACAGAATGGTTAACAGAAGTTCTCTGAACAAAAGGGATTGATAAAAGCAGGGCCTTGGGACATTATAGAAGAAGAGGAAAGAGTAAAAAAGGAAATATAATAGACTTTGTCTTTTGTATTTTCTAAATTACTTTTAATAACTAAGGAAAAATTGTAATGCTGCCTGATGTGGTCCTCAATGTATGTAGAGGACATATTTAAGGTTATTTTGTTATCATTGTGGAGTTTGACAGAGCATAATGTTAGGTTTCCCACTCTTCACTCAAACTGCTGAAGTGTCCTTAGCAGTTGACTGACCAGATGCTGGTGATGATGTGGAAAAGGGAATTTTTTTTCATATTTCTGGTGCAAGTTTAAAATTCGATAACCACCCTGGAAAAGAGTCTCACAATTTCTTAGATATAGGTACACTTACCATATATCTAACCCAGCATTCATGTTCTGGTGCATTTATCCCAAAGAAATGAAAACTTAGGTCCACACAAAAAATGGTTACACAAATTTTATAGCTTTAGTTGTGATAAATTCCAAACAGGAAACAACCAGTATGTCTCCCAATAGGTGAGCCGAACAAGCAGAGGAGCCTCCCCAGCACAGACACTGCCCAGCAATGCAGGGCAACAGCTCAGGTGGATCCCAAGGGCATGATGCTGAGTAGAAAAAGTCAATCTTAAAGTGCCATATATTGTGTGATTTCATTTACATGGCATTCTCAAAGTAACAAAATTACAAATATGGAGAGCAGATGAGTGTTTGCCAGATATTAGGGTGCTGGGAAGAGGGACCTCTGAGTGTGGTGAGGTGGGCGTGGCCATGAAGGGCACCTATGAAGGTGATGTGGCAGTTTGCATCCTGGTTGCTGGGGGTGACATGATGCTGCACATGCACTACAGTGGCATAGAATTAGGTACGTGTGTTATACCTATGTCTATTTCCTGGCTTTGATACTGTGCTATCACTATGTAAATGATAACTGTGGTAGGAAGTTGGGTGGAAAGGTACATAGGATTTCTCTGTACTCTTGACAACTTCCTGTGAACTTGTATTTATTTGGAAGTAAGCAAAAACTTAAATATTTCAGTAGAAAATATAGGTAACTATTTTAATCTTTAGTGTAGCAAAAGTCTTAACAAAATATAAATATAGGCTGTATAATGCATGATTAACACAGTTGATTAAGAATAAGAACTTTACCATGGAACAAAAGGGAAAAGCCAGGCTGCACACTGAGAAGCTATTCTCATTTCTCAATAAACACAACCAAGGAAGAATTCGTATTGAAAATAGATCTTAAAATTTCTGAACATGGCCAAGGAAAGCACAAGCCACACAATAGAAAAGTGGGAAAACACTCTTTTGGTGTGATAAGGGAAATGCAAATATGCAAAATCAAAATAGAATCCCTTTTCATATTCACTTTACTGAGAAAAGTTGGATCCCTTATCTAGGATTGGAATGATCTGTTTTTCATTGTGGTGAAGTTTGTTGATTGTGGGAACATTCTGGAAAACTGGCATTACCTCCTAGGGCTAGGCATGCATGTATTCTACCCAGGGGACAGTCTTGGACACAATGCAATGTGTGAGAATATTCACAGCAGCATTGACTGTAGTAGGTATATGCTGGAAACCACTCAAATGCCCATGTGTTTGAGCAGGGGTAGATAGCTGCTATGGTCACACAAGGAAATATTATGTAGAAGGAAGGTGAATAAGCTAAGCTATGCATAATATGAATGAATCACTGCAAGCTTAAAGAGCTAAAATATTAAATGTAGTCTAGTATTCTTTTTATACAGTTTTAAAAATAAAATGATTGGGAATATATACTACATGAATATGAATATACATATATATCTAACTTAAATAATACAAAAAAGATAAAAAATGATGAACCTGGGGCTTGGTAAATGCAGTGGAAGGAGGGTATAAGACACATGCCTGGATTGTCAGATGTTGTGTTTGACAAGGTCCTAGAATTTGTTTGGGGTGTTGGGGTTGTAGGTACTTATTGTACAATTAATACTATCTTACTTCTAACTAAGCAACTAACTAAATATGGACCAATGATAATAATGTCAAACAAACAAATAATTCTAATTAATCGACAATCCATTTCTGTGCACCCATGGTGTAAACAATGAAGAGAGAGGGAGAAGATGAGAGGGAGAGAGAGAACAACCCTTTGATGTGAACTGATAAGGGAAGAGACAGGAGAATAAATGGGTGAAGATCCATTAGCACAAAATCAAACTGGCAGGACCTGATTTCTAGCCCAGTGTTTGTGTGTATGTGTGTGTGTGTGTGTGCACAGGTTTTGGGAATAATAAATAGAAATTTATTATTGACTCTGAAGTCAGTCAACTTTTATTGTTGTAATGGAGAGCCCATCACAGAATAGAGGAGCAGTTTCACAGAATCAGCCCCGTATGCTTTCAGTCCTGTTCTGGGTCATAGGGCACTGACGTTCTGACCAGTCTGGGTAGAGTTCCAGCATTGGCAAGTCACAGTGCAACTTCTCTTAGACTCTTTGTTTACTAAAATTTGAGTTTAAAAAACTTCAGTATAATTATTCAGGTTTAATGATAGTTCAAGAATCAATGATTGAAGTTTTTTTTAAATTAAAGTATCACTGATTTACAATCTTATGAAGGTTTCACATGAACAACATTGTGGTTTCAACATTCACTCATATTATGAAGTCCCCCCCATCCCACCCCACCTCAGTCACTGTCTATTAGTTTAGTAAATGCTATACAGTCATTACTTGTCTTCTCCGTGCTGTGCTGCCTTACCTGTGAACTACCTATATTGTGATTGCAAATTATAGTGCCCCTTAATCCCCTTCTCCTTCCCTAACTCCTTCCCTTTAGTAACCACTAGTCCTTTCTTGGAGTCTGAGTCTGTTGTATTTTGTTATTTCAGTTTTCCTTTGTTGTTATACTCCACAAATGAGCAAAATCATTTGGTACTTGTCTTTCTCTGTTTGGCTTATTTCACTGAGCATAATACCCTCTAGCTCCATCCATGTTGTTGCAAATGGTAGAATTTGTTTTCTTTTTATGGCTGAATAATATTCATTTGTGTGTATGTACCACATCTTTATCCATTCATCTACTGATGGACACTTAGGTTGCTTCCATATCTTGGCTATTGTAAATAGTGCTGTGATAAACATAGGGGTGCATTTGTCTTTTTGAATTGGGGATCTTGTTTTCTTCAGCTAAATTCCTAGGAGTGGAACTACTGGATCAAATGGTATTTCTGTTTTTAGTTTTTTGAGGAACCTCCGTATCGCTTTCCACAATGGTTGAACTAATTTACATTCCTATCAACAGTGTAGGAGGGTTCCACTTTCTCCATATCCTTGTCAGCATTTTTCATTTATTGTCTTTTGGATGTTGGTCATCCTAACTGGTGTGAAGGGATATCTCATTGTGGTTTTAATTTGCATTTCCCTGATGATTAGCAATGTGGAACATCTCTTCGTGTGCCTATTGGCCATCTGAATTTCTTCTTTGGGGAAGTGCCTGTTCAGATCCTCTGCCCAATTTTTAATCAGGATATTTGTTTTTTGCGTGTTGAGGTGTATGAGTTCTTTACATATTTTGGATGTTAATCCATTAACAGATAAATTGTTTATGAATATTTTATCCCATATTGTATGATGCCTTTTTGTTCTGCTGATGGTGTCCTTTGCTGTAAAAAGCTTTTCAGTTTGATGTAATTCCATTGGTTCATTTTTATTTTGCTTCCCTTGCCCAAGGACATGTGTGCAGGAAAAGTTGCTCATGTTTATATTTAAAAGAGTTTTGCCTATGTTTTCTTCCATGAGTTTTATGGTTTCATAACTTACATTCAGGTCTTTGATACATTTCAAGTTTACTTTTGTGCATGGAGTTAGAATAATCCAGTTTCATTCTCTTACATGTAGCTGTCCAGTTTTGCCAACATCATTTGTTGAAGAGGCTGTCTTTTCCCCATTGTATGCCCATGGCTCCTTTATTGCATATTAATTGGCCATATATATGTGGGTTATATCTTGGCTCACTATTCCGTTCTGTTGATCTATGGGTCTGTTCTTATGCCAGTACCAAATTGTTTTGATTATGGTGACTTTTTAGTAGAGCCTGAAGTTAGGGAGCATAATCCCTCCAGTTTTGATCTTCCTCCTCAAGATTGTTTTGGCTATTCAGAGTCTTTTGTTGTTCTAAATGAATTTTAGAACTATTTATTCTAGATCATTGAATAATGCTGTTGCTATTTTCATAGGGATTGCATTGAATCTGTAAATTGCTTTGAGCAGGATGGCCATTTTGACAATATTAATCCTTCCTATCCATGAGCACAGGAGGTATATTTCCATTTAATGATGTCTTCTTTAATTTCTCTCATAAGTGTCTTGTAGTTTTCAGAGTATAGGTTTTTCACTTCCTTAGTTAGGTTTATTCCTAGGTATTTTATTCTTTTTGATGCAATTTAAATGGAGTTGTTTTCCTGATTTCTATTTCTGCTCATTCATTGTTGCAACAGATTTCTGTATATTAATTTTGTGTCCTGCAACTTTGCTTAATTCAATGATTAGTTCTACTAGTTTTGGGGCAGATTCCTTAGGGTTTTTTATGTACAATATCATGTCATCTGCAAACAGTGATAGTTTAACTTATTTCTTTCCAATCTGGATGCCTTTTATTTCTTCGTGTTGTCTGATTGCCATGACTAGGACCTCCAGTATTATGTTCCCAATCCTAGAGGAGAAGATTTCAGCTTTTTGCTGTTAAGTATGATATTGACTGTGGGTTTGTTATATATGGCCTTTATTATGTTGAGGTATGTACCCTTATTTTGTTGAGTTTTTATCAAAAATGGATGTTGAATTTTGTCAAATGTTTTTTCAGCATCTGTTGAGATGATCATGTGATTTTTATCCTTCTTTCTTCTGTTAATGTGATTATGATATTGATTTTTGAATATTGTACCATCCTTGCATCCCTGAAATATATCCCACTTGATTATGATGGATAATCCTTTTGATGTATTTTTGAATTCAGTTTTCTAATATTTTGTTGAGTATTTTTGCATCTATGTTCATCAGGGATATTGGTCTCTAATTTTCTTTTTTTGTGGTGTCTTTGTCTGGTTTTTGTATTAGGGTGATGCTGGCCTCATAGAATCAGTTTGGAAGTATTCCTTCCTATTTTACATTTTGGAAAACTTAAGGAGGATGGGTTTTAGCTCTTCCTTAAATGTTTGATAAAATTCAGCCATGAAGTCATGAGGTCCAGGGATTTTGTTCTTAGGTAGTTTTTTGATTACCAATTTGATTTCACTGCTGGTGATTGGTCTATTCCGATTTTCTGTTTCTTCCTGGGTCAGTCTTGGAAGGTTGCATTTTTCTATAAAATTGTCCATTTCTTCTAGTTATCTGATTTTTTGGCATATAATTTTTCATAGTATTCTCTAATAATTCTTTGTATTTCTGTAGTGTCCATAGTGATTTTTATTTTCTTATTTCTGATTCTGCTTATGTGTATACTCTTTCTTTATTTATAGGTAAGTCTGGCTAGGGGTTTATCTATTTTGTTTATTTTCTTGAAGAACCAACTCCTGGATTCATTGATTCTTTTTATTGTTTTATTTTCTCAATTTCATTTATTTCTGCTCTGATCTTTATCATGTGCCTCCTTTTACTGACTTTGGGCCTCATTTGTTCTTCTTTTTCTAGTATCATTAATTGTGAATTTAGACTATTCATCTGGGATTGTTCCTCTTTCTTGACCCTGTACTGCTATATACCTTCCTCTTAGAACTGCATTCACTGTATCCCACAGGTTTTGGGCTGTTGAGTTGTTGTTTTCATTTGTCTCCATATATTGCTTGATCTCTGTTTTAATTTGGTGATTTATCTATTGATTATTTAGAAGTATGTTGTTAAGCCTCCATGCATTTGTGGGCATTTTTGTTTTCTTTGCATAATTTATTTCTAGCTTCATCTCTTTGTGGTCTAATGATTGAAATAAAAAAAAAATAATTTAATTCATAGTTGAAGACAAGGTCAGAGCTATTCAACCTTTGTGATCTTTTCACACACATTCCACAAAAGGTAAAAAATATCTGAGCAGAATAAAATTGTAACATGAATATATTGCTGCATGAAGAGAAGGCAAATTAAAATGGCAATTGCCTTAGAATAAAGATTGTGCTGGAGTTGAGTTTAAATCTAAAAACAAAACAAAAGAAAATGAGAAGTGACTGGTGTTTAGTATGGGGGAGGGGCTGGGATGGGTGGGTGGGGAAGCTGAGGGAGATAAAAGGAAATAAAAATTCTCAATCATAATAAAAGTTGGTCATGGGGATGGTAGTACGGCATGGAGAATATAGACAATAGTTCTGTAACATTTTCTCATGTTGATAGTAACTGTGCTCATTGGTGTGAAGATTTAATAATGTGTGTAACTACTGATCACAAAATGTTTCCCATCTCTCTCTTACTTTCTCTGTCCCTGAATAATGGGCTTGAAATTGCTGGCACTGACATTACATAGGATCCCATAAATCCTGCTATTTTAAACAAATAATAAGAAGACAAACAAAAAAAATCAATCATGATGGCTTCTCCCTTCTTATTAAAACCACTCAGAAATATTATTACCCTTTATGGATTTCTGGGAAGAGATTACATACGTAAAACAAGCACTTGCCAGTAAACTCAATTTTTTAAGCAAATGATCAGCCCAGATGGGAATTTTATTTTGTTAGGGTGGATGTGTGATGGTGTCACTCTGAAATAATGACATGGGTGCTGACATGGTGTGCCTGGGAGGGATATATCGAGCATTATTTTATTTCTTTGGAAATAAATCATTATGCAAATATTATCTCTTGGACTGAAATTTCTTATGTTTGGTAACAGCTCAGAAGAGAAAATTTTAATTCTATTAATACTATTCAAATGGGAGTTATTAATTAGAATGTAGCTTGTCATCACACCTGAAATATGTTATTTACAAGACTAACAGGTGAATGAAACTGTCCTTTAAGAATTAAGTGAAATTTATCTCTCCAATTGTGATCCACGTTGATTCTCTCTTGCTTATTTCAGCCCAGTCAGTGGGAATTCACAGAAAGCTCTGCTGTTTCATTCCATTTGCTTTCTAACATTGACTAAAAGTCAATCAAATCTGTGTGGCTGTATATGTGAATGCCATGGTGCAGACAGTCCACCCTAGACAACCAAATGATGGCTCCCTTCAAGATTTTTGCCTACAGCCAGGCTCAGGAGGAGTGTGTCCATCTTCAGTTTGATCCAGGGCAGGTTAAGTAGAGGGAGGTAACTGCTGGAAAGGGACTGTGGTGGCTGGATCCCCTAATACAATTTAGGAAGTGGGTGTTTGATTCTCTAGGGAAGTGTGCCTCAAAACTTTCCACCAATCGTGTCCCAGTGAAGTGGAGAGTAAATTTGTACCACTATGTGTAGCTGTGCAGTCCAAGTGCAAAACCAGCGTGAACACTTTGTTTTATTTTGAAATCTATCTTTTGCACTCCGTAACGTGTATGTCTGGCTGAATGTAAAAATACTGCTCTAACACAACTACCGGCTAAAGCACCTGAAGCCTCCTTTCAAATCCTTCAGTGAGACCGACTGTCTAGACTTGAGCAGGAATTTGGGAGACAGTGGGAGCTCCTGGAAAAACCACATTTGAAGAGTGGGAATAAAGACTGGTGAGAAGCAGACAGAGAGATGAGGCAAATTCGAGAGCAGGTTCCCAGTAGACAAGGCAGGGAGCCAGTCAGGAAGACTGAATAAATCAGGGAAAGAGATGAGGTCATGGGCTGAGATAGGCCACTGGACTTGACAGTGAGGGTTCCTCGGGGCTCACAGAGACGGCTGTCTCTGAAGAACGGCTTGGGAGAGGGAAACTTTAATGAGTTGTGGAAGAAATGGAGATGGTGGGCCCTCCCTAGCATCGTGTGGAGGTCAGAGGGAAGCAGAGAAAACAAGAGAAAGAAGAGATCTGTGAACTGCATATGAGAAATAAGCAAGCCAGCTACATTTTTGTATTTGTAGCACACAATTAGAAAAGGTGAAGAGAAGTCATTATTTACAATAGTCTCTTAAAATATGGATACTAGGAAAACATGTAGCAAAAGTTGTGCAGGATATTTAGCAATATAATAGCCTCACCTCAAATTTATATATAGATTAGAAATCTGTCAGGAATTATACACAAGGACTAGTCAGAGGCTGAGGCTGAGGAAGGCGAGACATCCTTCTTTGTTTCTGTTTCCTGCAGGAAGGAGGTGTAATGCCACCTGTGGCGAGGGAGGATGAGGGGCTGCTTCCGGACTCTAACCCAGCTCCTCCTGCTGCTGCCCACCCCCTGCCGCCTGTACTGATAGTGGCGTCGTCCTGCTCCCCAGAGCAAACCCTGGTTTCTCATTCACCCATTAAACTCTAGTCTCGCCTTGCTGTGCAAGTCTCCCCCAGGACTCAGGCCCATCACAAACCTCAGGCATGGGTTCTGGTCCCCACAGAAGTACCACGGGACCTTGTTTGTTGTGTACAAGGTGAGTGCTGCTTCTCTTGGCATTTTTGTTGTCTGCTTATACCTTTTCTCTGGCTTATTCTGTCCTCAAGTGGGTTCTGTGGCTCTCACTCCCCACCTGCCATAAGTAACACCAGCCTCTCCCCACCTGCTCTAACGCCCCCCCACCCCAGCCCTGGATGTTTACAGTGATACTTCGACAACCCCTCTAAGTCCTCAGGCACTTTCCCAATGGACACGGCTCCACGAGCTGGCCAGCTGGAGGCGCTGCAGTCATCCGAGCCTTCTCCCCAGACGAAGCTGGGATGCTCTCCCGACAAAAGACTTCTAGGGCAGGTGGCCCTGTCTACTCTAGGCTCAGAAGTCTCAGTCAGCTTGAGAATTGCCACCTGAGGTGGCCAAGGAAGGCTTCTAGATGAAAGGGTAGTCAGGAGCAGACCTGGGTCTGGGGAGAAAGCTTCCTTTAACATGGGTTGGCCCCGAAGGGGCAGGGCTATTCTGACCAGGTCCTCTGCTCATTCCTGCTCTATGCCTTCCAGCATGTCAACCTGGCACACAAGGTAGCCACCATGGACCGCCCAGTATGGCTGGAGGAGAAGCTATGCAGGCATCTGAGTCTTTCTGGTGTCAGATGGAGGCTGGGGTGGAGGTTTGGGGAGGAGATGGGAGGCTGCTGTTAGCTGAGAGAGCTGAGTATGGTTCTACACTGCTGGTGGGATGGGGCCACATTCTCCTTTCACTTCAGTTGTTAATAATTTGCTTAATATTAGGTAATAGGATTCTGTAGACTCAGTAATATTAGTGTAGATCACCTGTTTACACAGTCAAAACAAAAGCCTTTATGCAGTGTCTTTGACCCCTTTTCCATTTTGCAGTCCCTTTCCATACTTCAGCCATGCTCACAACTGTGCACACATTCGTTGCTCCTCTGTCTTCCTGCAGTATGTTGTTGGGGGTGGTAGGTAGCCACCTCAATGCTTGATGTAGAGCTTGTCCCAGATGGTATAAAAATCCTTGTGGAGTGAATGAATGAATGAGATCCAGAACTCAAAACTGAGACCCAGTAGCCAGTGTTTATAAGCTGCTGATTTACAGAGATTCCTTCCTCAGTCCTATTCAAAGCCAGGGTTTTAAAAACATCTCCATTCTTAATACCTGTGTCTCTGCTACAAAATCTTGAGGAGAGGTAGGTGGGAGGACAGGGAGGGATATTTCATTTTCTCTGTGAAGGCAGCAGCCTCCCCTTGGGCACACAGGCAGCCCAGACATTCATTCACCCCTGAGCTACTACCAGGCATGGAAGTACAAGTGTCGCTGCAGCAAATTTCATTCAGTGCATGATGTCCAGGATTCTCTTCCAGGAGCCCAGTGCCTCCCTTGGTTCTAAAATACACAGATGAATATTGCTAGATGGCAGGAAGCAGAAAAATGTCCCGTAACCATGGGGCAGAGGTGGAGGGAGTGCGGTGGTGAGGGTGATAACTTGCAGAGTGACAGGTGGCAGAGTAGGGCAGCAGGATCAAATGAGCCTTGATTGTATTTCAAAGGCTTCAAGCTCCACCATAAGACCAGGACTCACTGGATGACTGTAATTAGGAGGGTGTTTGATCCAATCTGAGTTTTAGAAAGACCACTTGAGGAGCAGTGGCCTGGACACAAAGCTGTGGGAGATAGTGAACACACCTACCTTCCCTGGCACGAGTGTGTGTGTGCGCTCAGGTGAACCCATGCACATGCTTCCAGCTCCCTGGTACTCAGCTAATCAGCTTTTCCTGGGTTGGTGTCTGTGTCTCCAGGTGAAGTTACTGCATCAAACCTTGTGGCCATATTTTACATGGTGAACAAGTTCTTACATAGTGAATAAGTTCTTACATGGTGAACAGTGCAAGGGCATTCATATCACAGAAACTTTCGGTTTTGATCACACATCATGAACTATAAACAATCAAGTCAGATATGATTATTCGTTTGATTTTTATACTTGATTTATATGTGAATCCCACATTTCTCCCTTATTATTATTATTATTATTTTTAAATAAAATGTTGAAGTGGTAGGTAGATAGATACAAGATAAAGGTAGAAAACATAGTTTAGTGCTGTAAGAGGGCAAATGTAGATGATTAGGTCTGTGCCTATAGACTAAGTATTAATCCAAGCTAGACAAGGGCAACAAAACACCCACGGATGCGAAAGATTTCTCTCAAAACAGGGGGGGTGAGGTTCTAAGCCTCACCTCTGTTGATCAACAATTTCTCACCTGATGGCCCCCCTGCGACTGTGCCTGTCTTAGGTTGTTCCTCCCTTGAGGAATCTTACCCGTCTCTGGCTAACCAGCCGTCTTCCGGAGCCATACAGGGAAATACAAAGTTAAGTGAGAGAGAAGCAATATTCTTTGTAAAGGTTAGCTTTTTACTTCTTTGCAGATTTATGCCCTGTGGCTTCTAAGCCCAGCATTTGTCTTGAGGTATCTTTACCACTTGGAAGAATTATGATACTCGGTAATTTTCGATATGAGGCACACTAAAGGGCTGTAATTAGGGAGGAAGAAGAAAAGCTATAAAAGTAGCAGATGGAAGAAAACATGGGAAGAATGATTATTTCTTTGACATAACTTCTTGTAGAGTAACATAAGCATGTATAGGTTTTAACAAACTACTAATTAAATTGCGTACACACATTAACAGAATAGGAATACAGATACATAACAAAAGCAGACCTACAATTACCAGCCATCTCCAGTGAAACCAAGAAAACCAGTTAGGTACCCTAGGCATTTGTGAAAACTTATCAATAACATGATGGATATTGTCTAACTGAATTTGAGTAGTTTGAGAAAAATCAGACAAATTAAAACAACACATTCCTGGGAACTGTTCACATCCCATATGTTCTTTTAACAGTAGATAGTCTATAGTCGCACGATTTTGGAGCGCTGCAACTTGCACTTCTCCTAATTCCTGGTTGAGTTCTGACAATATAGATCCAGTCACTTTGTGGCCACATTTTATATTTGAACACGTTTCTCTCTTGGGCACTGACAGTTCCATCGTGATCTGTACTTCCCCTGAGAGTCAACTTTAGAGGAAGCAAGACAACATGTTTGAAGAGAATAGTGCAGGGACAGGCATGTGGGAGGTGTGTGGTGGATTCCACAGTGGTCCAGCCACCAGCCACGTCCTCAGTGCCCACCTGGGTGAGCAAGGCTCAGGGTGGTGACAATGTTCTGAGTTTACTTAGCCAATCTCAGAGTGAGCTAGCAGGAAAATCCAGGGCCCCAAACCATTATTCACCTATGTGCCATACACATTATGCTCATCCTTAATTTTTGATGTCAACTCAGGCCATCATCAGAATGAGCCCTGCTTAATGACTTCATCCCTGTGGGGATTAAGCAAGCACAGAGTATACCTCCAAAGGATTGCCAAGGAAGGGTGTCTTTTTCTGACATTATTTACAGTCTTTCAACCATAGCAGCATGAGGGTGACTATTGGTGAATAGGTTCCTGTGGTTCTTTGACTGATTGTTTGAAAAAAATGCTCATGAGTCTCAAAACCAAATAAAAGTAAGCTTTGCAATCTTATTGTTACAAAATAATAAGTATAAACCAAGTGAAGACTAATCAGGCTTTGTTTGCTTCAATTGGTCCACTTCTGAAAGGTATTGTGTGATCTGTGATGGCTCCAAATCACTAGCAATGCCTCCTGTGTGGTCCGCAAGAGGAGCCGGGAGGGTAGGGGCAGAATCGCCCAAGGTGGACAAAGCCCTGAGCATGACATGGGTGCGGGGCCACTGCGCATCTGTGGTGGCTCGCCCTGCAGCCTCTGGCTAGCCCCCACCTTCAGGGTCCTGTTCTCCACTGTCTCTTCAGAGGGATTTCCTTCCTTCTGGTTTGCTTGGATACCTCCCAGCCCCTCGAGGGTGTTTCTGTGAAGGGGTCAGTGACTTCTGCCCTTGGATGGCATTTTGCCAGCCACACCTTTGTCCTCCCTCAGAGGTTGGCCCTAGGCTTCTCACCCTAACAGAAAACAGACCCCACCCACTGGTGACAGACCCTTCAGAGGGAAGGTGAGGTGCTCCAGGATCGAAAAGTGGGGATCCCTCTATTCTAGGGACCAGCTCAGGCCTCCTGAGGCAGCACCAGTTCAGCTGAGGCCTGAAAACAAGTGGGTGGCAGACAAATGACTGGCCGTGTAAAGGGCTGTGTGCCTGGCACCTTTGTTACCCAGCCTGGCCCACTGTCTGGAGGAAACAGAAGCACAGATGGTTTGTGTGCCTGGCTTCACTCAGCAGAGCTTTAGGGTTGAGTTAGAATATGTTATCAACTTCCAACAAGAAATCTGGGCTGGCAAACAATCGGAAGGCAAATAGGACAACCAAAAGAGAGAAGAGAGTAATGTCAAGATTCACAGGATTCTCTTTGAGGTCCTGCCTTCACACACACCCAGAAATCACTGTAATTGATGGGCTGTATAAATTTACCTAGAATGAGAACGCACCATTTTCTGGGGGTGCATCTTCACACCCAAAGTATAGTTGCATTTACAGAAACCCTGCAATGAAGAAATCATCCCCCTTTTCAGACGAAGAGATTGACAACATAGAGATGAACTGAAACTTCCCATAGAATTTGCTGTGGACTGAATGATGGTGTCCCCCAACTTCCTATGTGGAATCCTAATGACCAAGGTGGCAGTGTTAGGAGGTGGGCCTTTGGGAGGTGATGCAGTGGGGGCAGAACCCCATGAATGGGATGAGTGCCCTTATAACAGAGACCCCACAGGGCTGCCTGCTGCTTTCTCCATGCAAGGACACAGAGGAGAAGCCAGCTGTGAAGCAGGATGTGGGCTCTCACCTGCACCCATTCTGCCAGAGCCTCCACCTGGGACTTCCAGCCTCTGCAGCTGTGAGAAGTAAGCCTCCCTTGTTTATAAGGCCTCCAGTCAGTGACATTTTGTTAGAGCAGCCAAATGGATTAAGACAGCCAAGGACTGGCCCATCCTGGTCCAAACCTGGGTAAGTGTGATTAACCTGCCTGCTCTCAGCAGAGAGCAGAGGTGCCTGCCGGGGACCAGGGTGGGAGCATATGGTGGCCAGGGACGCACAGGTTTGGAGCTGAGCCCTTAGGACAGAGGCTCAGGAATGTGCTGCCTGTCTGCCACCGGGCTGGCCTTAAGGACTCGTACCCTGAGGGGGACCTGCTGGAAGGAGGGAGCATGGTGGACGGCACTCCAGGGAAAACAGTTTCTGGTCCCTTGACTTGCCCCTCAATGCCTGTCCGGGCATGGGCTGGGTGAGACACCCTGGGGTCTGGCCACTGGACAGGGGAAGTCTTAATCTGCCCAAGCCTGGGACTCCTGGTGGGTCCTCAGACCTGACATCTGCTATGATCTGACGTACCCCAGGCCTGACATCCCCTGGGTCTGACATACCCCAAGGCCTGATATCCCCTCCGCCTTGGGTCTCCTGGGTCTTATGTCTCCCATTAAAATCTGCTGGTGTGTGTTTGGGGCACCTATGCCTGTACCTTCCATGGCACCTGCAAAGGTTATACTTTCCAACATCCATTGCAAGACTTCTGGGAAAGGAAGCACGTCCAGCTGGATGGGATTGATAAGGTGCTTGAATAATTATGGGTCATGGAACCATGATGAGGAAGAAGGAGGAAAATAAGATTAGAGCACTGCAGTTGGGATACAGGAAACAGTCATCCATGTGTCCTTTGTTTTCTCAGAGTCCTGGCAGCGCCCTTGAGTTTTCAGCAAGCTGAATATGGGCCCCAAGAGAGCCCGCTGAGGCCCAACAGGGACAGAGGCCAGTGTCACCAACCACACTCTCAGTCTGACAGTGGCCCCTGCGGGCAGACAGCTGAGCATAGTGGCGCAGCTGCAGGAAGCTCCGTGACCTCACCGCATGCACTGTGAACGTAGCTATTTTCTAAATGTCACAACTGCACTCTGTTTTGTTTTTTTCTTGGCAAATGCCATAGCTCAGGTCCCTCTTGTAAATTCTCACAGCAGCCTGAGAGACAACTCCTGGCCATCAAGGGTGACAGTCACTGCCTTCCGTGACTGCTCTGTCAGAACCCACAGAGTGCAGTGGAAAAGTGTGTCCTTTGTGTCCCTGGTCCTTTGCAGGAGGTTCTGTTGCTCCCTGGGTGCATGCCGGCTTTCACTGGCTCAGCGGCTCCCCATCTGTAAACTGACAGGTCATCCTCCCCTTCTACTCAGTGTGCACCTTTTTTAATCACACGTGGGCAGCAATTACCTGGGACCAGCTCCGTGTCAGGCCCAGTGTTTTGTAAACTGTACTTAATTCTAGCAGCAATCCTTGTGGGCTGGCCCTGTTCTCGTGTCCCCCTTCTCAGGAGGAAGAGTGGGCATTCAGGCATGTACACACAGAAGAAAGGTCAGAGCCTGAATGGGGACCCACGCTGCCTGGCCCAGAGATGAAATGCCTCACCACTGATCTGCCTGCCTCACAGGTGTCTCCCGAGGGCAGCTTGGGACTTTCCATATTGTCACTTGCCACCTCACCTCCCTCATGAAGACCCCAGTCATCCATCCTCAGAGGCATCCCTACACCTTTCCAGATGTGTGGGGCACAGAGAGCTGTGCAATGAGAAAAGCACCTTGGACATCCATGCATTGAGGGCTTTCCTCTCCACCACAGAGAGAGAGACCCAATCCCAGTGTCCTCCTAGTGGTTTCTCCATTCTCCTGGTTTGCAGGGTCAATGAGAGGATGGGCCAGCAAGCCCCTTATATATCTCTCTGACCCACTGTGTGATGTCGGTCCCCATGGACCTAAAACCCAGCAGGAGGCAGCGCAGCACCCCAGCTGCATTCTGGTGTCAACTCTACAGTAGAGCTCGAACCATGCTACTTCCTTCCAGTATCACTGCTACCCAGACCCACAGCCTACTCCACAAGAGGAGAGAGCGTAACACACAGACAGTTCTTAGTGAGGGGTTGTTGGGGGTAGGATGCCCTTAGCTGCCTCTGTAGGCAATAAGAGCAATAGCACTGGATAACCACCTGCCTCTGGGCACCAGGAGCTTGGCCTGTGGCCTGTAGCAGCCCTGGATTGCAGGCTGCTGCCCCCATTTTATATAGGAGAAAAGTGGGGCATGGAAGTTAAGTAACTTGCCATAGGCTAAAAGGTCACTGAGTGATTGGTCTAGTTTTAAAGCCCATGCATTTGAAATAACTGGAAAATGCCTTCATTCATCTATTCATCCATACCATCTGCAAGGCCCAGTCCTAGGCCCATAGACACTAAGACACACATGCCCCTCCTTTAAAAAGCCTGCAGGTTAGGGCCCCTGAGCAGGTTGCTGCAGGCTTGGCAGGTACAGAGGGAGTCCAGGCCCAGGAAAGAGGGAGCACATGGCAGCCACTGCAGTGATGTGTCCAGGTGCGAGGCCTGGGATGGCCAGGTGAAGACCAGGTGGTGGGGAGCCTGCAGGGAAGGACAGAGCCAAAGTCTTGCATTATGGATGAGGCTCAGGGCAGAGAAAGCTCCAGAACAAGGAGGAAAGTCAGCTCCCTGCAGAAGGATTTTCACAATGTAGCAACCATTCGATGAGAAGAGAAAGGCAGAGGGTGGAAAGCAGGAATCAGAGCCTGTGGGTTTAGTCTGGTGCACACCATGCCTTTGCTACTGTTTTGGTTTCATTTTGCATTTTACTCATGCCAACTGAATAACCAACAGATTTTAAATGCAAGCCTGGAATTTTCTGTTCTTCGTAAGACAAACCAGCCAGGTTGGGCTTGTTCAGGTGGACAGTAGTCAGCTGGAGGGCTCTTGGTCAACTGCCACTGCCCTAGCTCGCCCACTGGAGGCCCTTATCAGCCTGTGTGGGCCTGCGGCATTTTTAACTGAGATTCCTGCCCAGAGGTGTGGGCATACTGGTGCCTGGAAGGTGGGCAGTGAAGGCTGTCACAAGTGAGAAAATCCATGCACATGGCCTGGGGTCCTGCATCTTCACTACCCTGAAGCCCTGGGGCTGTGAGCAGGAGCTGGGGAGGTGCCTTGGCCTTCACCTGGCACAGTCAGTGATAGGCATGCCTGGTGAGGACAGGTCTAGGGTGCACAGCCAGATGCATGAGCTTCAAGGACTCTTTCATGCAGGCAGAAAAGCAAAGACACTTCACAATTTATATTCTACTCAAACACAAAAAGAACAGTCAGCCAATTTACTGGTGATCAGTAATTTAATTGGCTTTTACGGGTCACAGTGCGTATAAATGCCACAGTTGACTTCTTCCTTTGGATTTTGGGTTAAAAATGCAATTTGTTTCTTTTAGGGACTTTTAGGGATTTTCCAAGGCCCAAGCCATGTAAGGGCCAATCTGTGACGATCCACACATTTTATCTGTCTTAAGAATCATTTATTAAAAACCTATTGAACAGACTAGGTAATATATGTGAATTTGGCTCCTTGAAATTGAATACATGTTCTCTAAGTCTCAAGAAAATAATCTCCAGGAGAAGTATGGAAATGATACTGCACTTATTGTTACAAAATTAGGCAGACCAAGAGAATGCTTGAAATATTCGTGCAAAATAGCTCAATCATGAAAGCAATAGCCAGACTTTGTCTGCTGAGTAATGCTGGGTCTCTTGACCGAACTGAGTTTCAGCCACTCCTCTTTCCTGTGCTCCCAGGCAGATGTTCTGGTGTGCATCTGCATGGCTGTGCCATGCTTGGTCTTAGCTTCACTCTGTGGGAGCCCGTGTGGTCAGTTCCTGAGCTGGCACGGGGGCAGGGGAGCAGGACAGACTAGTGCAGGAAGCTGAGGCGCAGCACCACCTTGGGTGTGGGGGTGGCAGGCCAGTCCTCTCCAGCGTCACAGCTGCCATTTGGGGTCAGCTGAAAAGAAGCGAGTTAGAACATATTGCATTCCTGGTTTTGCATGAAGCTTGTACAGTGGAGCCCTGAGGACAGACAGCCTCCTCTTTCCTCTCTCAAAACTCAAGTCACAGTTGATTGCTGATGGAGCTGATCTCTCAGCAGCCATCTGCTAAGCACACAAGGTCAATGTTTCCTAGACCGTCTTGTTTTGGAGACAGGCCTCACGTGAACTTCCTGAGTTACCTCCTGGAAATCCGATGTCCAGGGATTTGGTCTGTTGTGTCTTTTGGACAACTGCCTGGTTTCTCCA
Source organism: Manis javanica (assembly GCF_040802235.1). Lineage (NCBI taxonomy): Eukaryota > Metazoa > Chordata > Mammalia > Pholidota > Manidae > Manis > Manis javanica. The sequence goes on along the minus strand of NC_133161.1, from coordinate 98,575,542 downwards.
TTCCTTCTCCACAGGTGGCGGCCCCTTTGTGGTCTCTGCAAACAGAAACACCCACTTCTCAACTACTCTGGACAAGACTCCTGGAGTCCTGGGGAATCCTCAGCCACTGTCACAACACCAGGAGTTCGGACACATTTTTACTGAAGCTTCCCCAAAGGGAGGGTGGGTGAGCAGATGCAGAATGCATACTGGGGGTGTATCTAAAGAGCTGGGCCGGAAACAGGAACTCTGTTATTCTACAAGGATTCAAAATATAAGTTCAGTTACACATGCAGTAGTGGGAGATTAAGAATTCAGACAAGTTCTCCCAGGCCAAATATAAGGAACATGTTATCAAAGGTGTTGGAATCTGGTAACACAGCAGAGAGATGAAGGCCAACACCCAGGGAGAAGGAAGCTCAGAAAGGCAGTCAGCACTAGGGGTGATTATCCTGTGGGAGTCTGTCAATCCCATAAAGGCTGGGGAGGGGGTCCAGGAGCCTGAATCACAGGCTCTGGGTGCCCTGGAAGTCGGGGCTGGAGGGGTGAGGGCAACCCAAATTGGACCATCTTCAGATCATCCCTGACTGAAATAGAATTGTCTGTAGATAACAGCCCATGGGCCACCTGCCAGAAGTGAAGGCAAAGTGTCTAGAGGAAGAAAGTTACTGTACAGTTTTTCATAGTCTATGTCAATCACTGTATTGCAAACAACCCAGCATGTGCAGGCAGAAGATCATATGATCTGAAAGCAAAAGGCAACTTGAAAGAGAAAAAGTCAACAGGGAATTGAGACACTGGGGTCATCATTTCCTAACTAACTTAGGATAACTATGTCTAAGAAAATAAGAAACCAAAATGAGAACAGAATAGTTAAGGGGAGCTCCAAGTGGACATTCTATAATTTAACAAATCCATTAAGAAAATACGATTTCAAGGATGAGAAGAGAGAGACAGGGAGACAGAGAGAGGCAGGGAGGGAAGTTTCAAAATCACAGGATGCTTCCCTGTTCATGTCTCTGCAAATACAACTGGGAGCCTTATGAAATGATAATTCACTGGAAAATACAGCTTACCCAAATCCAGTCCAGTACCAACAGAATTCTTTAACAGACCCATTTACACAGAAAATCTAGAGGAAGTTATCAAGGAATTATTTTACATAAAACCAGCAGGCCTGGAGAGTTCCCAGGGGAATTCTATCAAACTTTTAGAGACCTGTTACTGAAACCTGATAAAAGTAACACAAAAAAATTCACAAGCCAATATTAATTTTAAATGATACTGCAAAAGCCTAGATAAGATATTAGCAAACGGATTCTACACCACATTAAGAAATAATTAAGAACGCACCAAGACCAGGTCATTTTAGACCTTCTTTTGAGCATGATTTAAAACTAGAAAATTTATTAATATTATTCACCTTATTAATATATGTAAAGAAAAGGGTTATACGATTCTCTCCTTGGATGATAAAAACATCTTTGATAAAAGTCAACACCAATTTCTAATAAAAGCTACTGGACAAAGAGTAATGCCTATCAAAGCAGAGAAATAGACAAAAATACTTAAGAATAAAGTTAAGAGGTGACACTCAAAACCTATATGAAGAAAACCGGGAAACACTCCTGGAAGACACAGAAGGAGACACTTGAAAATACTGCCATCCCTGTACCTTCTGTGATGTTTAGACTTGATAAAAATGACTGTTCTCATAGATATAATATAATTTATAATCCTAATAAAAATACCAACAAACATTTTCCCCTAGACCTGAGCAAGTTGATACTAAAGTTCATATGGGAAAAAAAAAGCACAGCAGAATAGCTGGGAAAGTACTGGAAGAAAAGAATGGCATGGGGTTGGCACCCACCAGGTTATTACAAATCCAGCGAGTGAGGGCAGCCTGGTGCTGGCACATGGAACAACCCCAACACAGGAAAAAGCACTGTAGGAATTGATGCTATTCCACTGGGACACCAGAATGTGATAAGGTGGCAATCTAGTCACTGTTTAATAAACAGTGTTGGGATAGGTGCTTGGTGATACTAGGAAAAGATAAAATTTTATCTATTCTTCACTTGATGTATTCAAGGAAAACCCAAATGGATCAGAGATAGGAACATAAAATTAAAAATATGTGTGACTACATTTAAAATTTCAGTGTTGGGAAAGGCTTTCTAATGATATCTTATTTCAGAGGCAATAAGGAAGGACTGACTTGTTTGACTATGCAAAACAGTGTATTCATGGAAGAAAACACTAGTAGTTTTGAGTCAATATTTGCAGCATAGGCCGCAGATAAGGGAACTAATATCCCTAATACCTACGACATACTTGAAAAAAATGGTTTTGTTTTTGTTTTTTGCAGGAAATACTTTTATTATGCTAAACTATTCCTTAATGATCTGGCAAGTAGTGAAATGAAGAGAGCACAGATTGATGACTGCATTGGCCTGTCCTTGATAGATATACACAAACCATGTTCCCTAGAGTAGGTTACTGGAGGTCTAAGAGGCTGTGAACTTGGGATTGCTTACCCCTGTTTGTCTAGCTGCTTTAATCAGACCATAGACTTAATCAGGTACAAGGATGGACTTTGTTTTTTCTTTTGAATTTATATCTTTACAGCAGTTTGACTGATCTTTTCTGCATGTGTCAATGCAAAGGCTTCACTAATTTGGTCAAAAGACAGACTGTGACTCACAAATTCATCAACTTTTGTGTTTTTACACATACATTTGGACAAATATACCCAGACCAAAAAAAAATCAGAGTAATTTGGATTTATTATTTGCAATCTAAAAGCCCTATAAAATGGCTAACAAGGAGATATAGGTAGATGATTTACAAAGAAGAGGTTATAAAAATGGCTCTTAAAGATATGAAAAAATCTTTAAATTTCACTCATAACAAAAGGAATGAAAAGGATAGCAATGCCTGTTGGCAACGGCATGGATAGGTGGGATTTCAAAACCCTGATGGTACCCTTGTTAGCAAGCCCCTGGTGAGCTGGGCACTGTTGCAGTTTGCTGTTGGAAAGCTAAGTGTCATAACCTCTGGGAAGGTGAATTTGGCAATATCCAAAGTATGTTGTAGTTACCCTTTGACCTAGCAATCCCATGCCTAGAGATTTACCCTAAAATCCACCTCTAATACCACAAAAACACATGTGCACAAGATTATTCATTGTAGCATTGTTTGTAATTGCAAAATATTGGAAAACACCGAAATATCCAAGAATAGGAGTGTGATTTAAAAAATATGGTATTCAACACCAAAAGAGAAATATGCGGTTGCATGAAAGAAAAACAAAGGTCTGTGTGTAGAGTTTGGAGTGTTTTCTGAGACATGCTCATCCCTAACACAAGCATGCTGTTAGAGAGGACAGGGAGTCCGTCGTCTACTGTGAGGGAAGAAAGGAGAGTAATAAAATACACATCCTGACAGTTTTAGATAACCCAGAAAACAGGCGATTGGTTACAGAAGGGGTGGGGGCAGTGGTGTGGAAGACCACAGGAGGGGATTGATTTCTTGTGCTTGTCTTGAAGAGTTTTGGCTTTGGAAACATGTTAGTATCCACATATCCAATTAATAACATTTGATCAACAATTGGGGCGAAGAAAACTAAAACTGAATGCAAGTAGGAACAAATGAATGTAACTCCACTTCATACCAGCTGTGAAGGGTAAAACCAATGCCAGCAACTGGCACATGGTAATTAGCTTGTTAAACTGCAGTCTTCAGATTAGCAACCTCAACCCAATCATGCACCCATTGATAGGTCTGTGCTCTACATTGACATGTGTACCAATTTACATTTTTATTGCTATTTTAATGTGGAACAGGGCTAACAATGAAAAGTGGTAATGTTGAGAGTCCGAGTTCTCATTTGAATAGGGGGAGGGTGAAGAAAAAACTCCCAGGAATCACATGGTAATGGAGGTGTGGGAATATGTGTGTGTAGAGATGCTTACTCACACACATGCACACACACACGCTTTTGTCTGGTCAAAGTGTCAAGAAGCAATGACACTGCAGAAGCAATGAGCCCTCCTAGAGTCCAGTTTTGGTATTAGGAAAATAGTTATTCTTCACTAAAAAAGAATCAGAACTCTTTGTAGAAATGACTCTTTGAAGGGCGGAGGAAGAGAAGTTCCCAAGATGAGACTGGAATGCTTTGTATGCCTAAAAGAACATCAAGAAGACACAGACTCCAGCTGAAAGGAGCTCTCATTAGCCGAATCTGGGACAGTTTGAGCATCACCATAAATAAGGAGAATGAAGGGTTAGAACCCATTAAATAAAACAGAAATGCATAAGGTCACACTGGTGATAGACAGGCTAATATAGGTTAATAGAAAAAAGTGCTATAAGTAAGTAGATTCACATTTAGAGTAAGCAGGTAGAATGTGAACTAATGAACATGGAGAGAGTGGTGAGTTGTACAGTGATTCTGAAATCATTGTAATGTAATTGGTTTGGGCAGGAGTCATCAATGGGAAGACTTTGACTGAATAATCAATCTCCTGGTAGATTGTTTGGCAATTGTAAAAGGGGAAAAAATTAGTTGCTGCAGAGACACCAGGCAACACCACTTTGCCTGAGTGACCAAAATTGGCAAAGGGTGGATAGGTATAGTGTGTCTTTTTGCGTGGCACAAATTCCTGTTATTTCAGGTGGGGACTTCATGAAGATACATCTGATAAGTAAAATGGAGAAACATTATACAAGGTAACTGATTCAAGCTGTTCAAAAGGTTTTCACAGGAAGTGTTCCAGATTAAAGAAGTCACATCATGGACAAATGTGACATGTCATCTGGAGTGAGCCCTGTGCTGGGGAGAAACATGCTATAAAAAACAATGGAAAAAAACTGGAATATGAGCACTCCTAGAGTCCAGTCTTGGTATTAGAACTGTAGACTAACACTATATCTGTGATAAGTGTCTTGAATTTATAAGCTACTTAGACTTACATAAGAAAATATCCATGTTTTAGGAAATAGACACTGACGTATTAATGAGTTAAGGGGCATAATAAGCACGATACTCTTACATAGCTCAGAAAAAACTGTCCACAAAGATAGAAAGAAAAAGCTAATGTAACAAAAATGTCAAAAAAAGTAGTGAGCCTGAGTAAAGAGAATACAAAATTCCTCTATATTATCCTTGCAATATGAAATGAGTAAACCTTTTTTCACCAGTGGCATAAAGTCAGGAGGGGACAACTGTCATGAAAGTGTGCAAAGGCTTTTTGCATTGCCTGGCAAGTGGTCAAGGTACGAATCAGGATTACACTCTGCTAAGTCAAGAATGCATGCCGCAACCTCTAGGAAAACCCCTAAAGGGGTAGAAAATAACATTTGATTACAAAACTAGTTGAGGGGAAAATGGAGTAAAAACTACTCAATCCAAAATAAGCCAAGATAGGAAATTAAAAGCAAAAGCAGGTGGAATATAATATGGCAAATAGTGAGATGGCAGGCTTAAAATCAACCTTACCAGTAAAATATGTTAATTATGCAAAGACTATTTTCTTCTAAACAACTGCTTACATAACTAAAAACCAATGATATTCTGCTACTGTCTTTCTAGTAAGATTGAAAACAAAAAGATGGAAAAAGTTATCTGCCTTTTGGGTAACTGGAAATGGACTGTAGGTTTGAATTTGATGATTTGAGAAGATTTGAACAAAGAAAAACACTGACTGAATTGTGTTGGTGTGGTTAATGCATCACAGTTTGATTTATGTGAATGGAAGATGATTTTATGTTTAGAAGTCAAAGTAATTTACCACATTAACCTAATAAAGGAGGCATTTTTATATTATTCTTTTAATCAAGGCAGGAAAAATTTGATAAAATTCCAAAACTGTTTATGATGAAAATCATAACAACTAGAAGTAGGAGGAAGCTTTCTTTGATAGAATAAATTTACAGTGACCATCAGTGCTACTGATGAAATGGATATCAGGAAGGAGATGAGGCTGCCTTCTGGTATCGCTCAACATACAACTGGGATCCTACCCATTGTAATGAAATGAGGGAAAAGAATAGTAGGTGTGGATTAAAAAGAAGAAATAAAGGCATCTTTATTCTGAGATGACATAATTGTGAACCTAGGACATAGATCTAGAAGAATCTTCTGGAAAATTTTCAGAATTAAGAAGTGAGTTTAGTAATATTAACTTTGTATTGCCAGTTAAAAGGTCAATATAGAAAGATCAGTTGTATTTCCATAAGCCAGCTTCAAAAAATTAAAAATCAGAATAAGTGTCCTATGTACAGCATAAAAATACCACTTCTCTGGATTAAATCTAATAAATGACATAAATGACAGAATACTCTACAATATGATGGAGATAAACTAATGCATACTAAGTAACATAGGGATATGTTGCATTCATGAACTGGGATTTTTGAAGATTGACCTATTAGAATATTTGAAGTTATCCATAAATTGATATGCAGAGTCAACTGTACAGCAGGTTTTTTGGGGGTGGAAATTGGCAAACTGTTTGAAAATTTGAACAGAAATACAAAAGGCCCAGAGATGCTGAGCGAATCTTGCAGAGGACTTGCCCAGCAGGAGGATAAGCCCCATGAGCACTGAGATTACAGTGATGGTGCAGTATTACGGTGGTGCAGCATCATGGAAGTAAGGAGGAGACCAGCGGGACAGGACAGAGGGCTCAGAGGTAGACACGCATGTGGAAGAACACTTCATTGAGAACAAAAGCTATCCCCCAAGCAGCAGGGCAAAGAAGGCCCTTTAAGAAGTTCAGATTCAACTGGATATCCACAGGGCAAAGAATAATGAAGCTTTATTTCTACCTAACACGAACATAAATTTCAGGTGTACTGGAGATCCTAAAATGGATGTTAAAAAAGCACAAAAGCTTCTGGATGGCACCATAGCAGAATATCTTCACATTCTTTGGGCAAAGAAACTTTTCTTAGTGAGAGCATTTTACTACGTGCTAGTCATCAAAATGGGAAAATTGAGTACAGAAACATTGAGAACATCTATGTGCCAAAGGATGTCTATTAAGTGAAGCAGTGAGCTACACTGAAATACCCCCAACTATTGCCTTTATCCAACACATACACAAGACAAATACCTACTAATTCATAAGGAAGACACACAAGTACTTAGAAAACTAGAGAACAGACATAAGTACACATTTCACTGAAGATGCTCAAATGTTCAATAATCATATGAAATTAATCCTTCATAAGTCATCAAGGAGAGTCATAACTAATACCCACATTGATGCCATAAGAGTCAAAATGAAAAAGATGAGAGACACTAAGAGTGAACAGAGATGTGGAGCCACAGGATCTCATGGGCATGGCTGGTGGGAGAGCAAAATGGTAGAAACACTTTGGATATTGCTTGGTAGTATCCCCTTAAACAGAGCACTGTTCTACCCTGTGGGCTGGCAATCCCACCCCAGGAACACTGGCAGCAGAAATGCAGACACATGTTCAACAGAAGGTATGTACAATGCCATTTACCATAGCCCCAACTGGAAACATGCAGCTTACACACAGGACTCCAGTCTGCCCACGCAGCTGGGTAAGAGGGTGGCTCCTTACATAATTTTAGGAAATGGAACAAAACAAAAGGGTACACGTCAGTCTGTTTTGTTGAAAGCTCAAAAATGAGAAGGCAATGGATGGTGTTAAAAGTCAGGGTAATAGGTGTCTTTCGGGGAAAGGGGATGAGAGGCCTTTAGGGGCTGCTGATATCCCATAATGGTGGTAGTTTTCTGAGTACGTGCTATGTTTCAATAAAGAAGACAAAGAGGCTTTCTTTAAAAATATTTGACAAAAATTGATGAGTTAGGAAGATATGCCCACATTTAGGGTCCAGAGTGTCAGCTGGATTCAGTGCCTGTGGTCCGAATCACCCCCTGGCATTTCCGCATTGTCTGGCCACCCTGTGTGTGACGAGGCTGCAAAGGGGATGCCCAGAGGTAGGACAGAAGGAGCAGATGGCTCCACGCAACCTGGGAGGCCCATGGCTACCAATCTGCCATTTACCACCTCTGCTCCTAGACCCAGATGCTCGCCACCCAGCCGCGCCCAGAAACAACAAGCTCTGGACAGACCAGGCTAGAACCTGACATCCAGGGCACATGTTCCTTGGAGGCAAAGATCTTCCTCTGCGCAGTGTGGATAGTAGCGCCCCACTGCCTCCGCGTCCCGTCAGCCAGAGTGTCGGGCACCAGGCCTGCTTCCTTTCTGCCTGACCTCTGGGGCCCAGGGCTTCCTCAGTGTGGGACTAGGCCCCGCCACAACAGGGCAACAGCACACACAGGGGTCCATGGGGCAGGAAGGGCCCTTGAGACCATGACATCCAATTGACAGAAGGACAGGCAGCCTTTCCTTTGCAAAAGTAAAAAATAATTTGGATAGCATCTTGGTTATACAGATGACTGAAGGTTATGTTGAATAAATAAGAAAGAGCACTTCCTGTAGTTATATAGTCTTTATAATCACTACTTCAAGTGACTTTGTATTTTGTTTTGAAGTTGCTTTCACTGTAAGCAACTCATTGGCCCTTGATGTTACTTGTAGTTTTTCTCCATTAACCAAAATATTGTGCACAAATCTTTGTGCAGATATATTCCCCATGTCTTATTTCTTAGGATAGAATTCCAGGACCATGATTACATGGTGTCACCCTTCCTACTTAGGGACAAATTGCTTAGTTTGTACCAATTTGCTCTGCCATCTGCTCCATAATGTATGAAAATGCCTCTTCTACCAACCCTTGTCAGCAGTGGGTATCCCATTTTTAGAAAGTTTTGCTAATTTAGTCAGTGAGCTAAGTATAAATTACTGATTACTGTGTTAAAAAAATAGCTTGTAGGAAAACAAATATTTAAAATCCTTTTATTGGCCACCTATCAAAGGAACCCGTTATGTATCTACTATTTTTAATCTTGAGATGTTAGTTCTATTTCATGCCTTTTAATTATTACAACAAATTATACTGTGACTGTCAACATATTTGACACAGAGCACATTTAAAAAAAATGTAATTTGCTTGTGATCTTTCAGGAAAAAAACTGTAGCCTAAAATATAAATGGAAACATGAAATATACGTGTGATGACCAAGGAACTTCCTCTAAACAGCTTGAAATAATACAGAAAACTTGATTCATTTTAAATGCAACTGCACGGGATTTCTGGAATTGATTTAGCAGTCCTTTGAAATGTTCAGTCCCTGCATTTAGCATACACATAAATACCCGCATCAGAAATGCTATGGCTGGAACAAAGGAATCAAGGTGCAAAAGCTGTGTTCTTGGAGAAGTCTTCCAATTCAAACATTATGACACTTGCCTCAAAATTTATTTTTGCTCAGAGTACTTCTTTTGAGAGAAATCTGGGGTGCTCACAGTCAGTTGGGATTGACACTGGCTTGCTGCATTTAACATGGCTGCGGGTTTAAGAACAGTGCCTTTTCATGCCTACTTCTGGGAATGACCAGTGCACTTTGAAAACAGAGCCATCTTTCTCCAGCCAAGTATTTTCTTTTCACATATTTTGCCTTCCTGAACATAGCTGCTTTCTGGGGTGGAAGGCATGTGACCTGGAGGTGCATGAGGATGTCAGGTGGCCTTCCCCGTGGTCCCCCTCCCTCCGAGGCACGGCTGTCACCTCTGACTCTGTGGGCTCCAGCCCATCCTTGCCAGCTGTGCAGACAGCATGTCCAGCACTCTTCCACCTGCGTCCCCTCTGTAAGGAACTGGGCCAATGCCTCCATTTCCGAGTGGGGACCTTCTTCCTGGGAAGTGAAGGAAAGCTGGAACATCTGTGCAGGGTTCAGAAGACGTTGCCAACTTTCAGCTCAGCTGTTTGTTAATTTTAAAAGATGCTGAGTCAGTCTCTGGGTTTCTGTGTTTGTGAAGTGTTTGGGTTAAGTCAGATGATGTTCAGTGCCCCTTCCAGGTCTGCCTTTCCATAACTAGGTTGCTCTTTCTATTACTGAAGTCCTGGCTATTTCTTTACAATATTTTGTAGATTTGCATGGCAACATGTAAAAATAAGTCATTTTAATTTATGTGTTCCACGAGCAATTACTGAGTTTCTGCTTTGCAAAGGCATTTTGGTAGTAGCTGTGGGTATATAATTTAATAAATTGACTTGGTTCCTATTCCAAAAAGCTCATGGTTCCATAAGGGGAAAAGCCAAAAGTTGCTTTGGCAGAACATGGTAAGTTTAATATGTGAAATGTACAAGTTGGAGATTTTACAACAGTCTTGTCTGTTTGGACACCTAGGTTATATGTAGATTTCATTACTATAAACAATGTTATAATAAATATATGTGTATGTCTATACTAACCTCTAATTCTACCCACACTTCACCTACATCCATATCTACACCCGCACCTATGGCTACATCCATATCCCCAACTAGTAGGTCAGTCCTACATCTACACCTACATCTACACCTGTGTCTGTTTGGAGCCCGGAATAATATGGCAAAAGCAGAGGCCTGAAAAACAGGATATTCTGGCTCCCCCCAAAGTCTGTGGTCTGGTATGTCTAGTGGCAGGCAGACTGTAGGTCCTCACACTGCTCCACACAGCAGCGCCCCAGTGGCTTTGGTTCCTGGGCTCTGGACCATGCTGTGCTCTCATTCAGGTAGAGCCTCTGTGTGGACACAGGCATTAGTGCTTTATAAAAATCTCCGAGTGATCCGATATGAGCTGACCCTGAGTTGCCATGAGTGTTTCTAATGCTGTGGCAGCGTTTCTGGGACGTACTGCTGAGAGATCCTCCCCCCATCAGCCTGGGAACATAGGCTAGAGCAGGAGCCAGTGGTGGTGAGGCAGGTCACAGGTAACAGATGCTGGCTAGGATGGTGCCCTGGGCAGGGTCCGGCGGGAAGGATGGGGCAGGGGCGGACAATGGAGGTTGGCTAGGTCTCCGGATGGCACAGTGCCATCGAGTGAGAAAGCCCTGGAATGATCGGGAGGGACTATTTGTTCTCTTCGGGGAAGGTGGGTGAGAGTCTAGGGGAGAGGTTTGGACTAGCAGGTGGGAGCCCTGAATTCAGGAGTTGTCAGACCACAGACATGGGGCCCCAGGGAGCAGGGGTTCCCACCCTGGGCTGGGCCTGGCTTCCCTCCTGGGCCCAGTGCCACAGCAGGACTGGCCGTGCAAGGCACTGCCTGTCATCAGAGCACGGCTGTCACACAGGCAGCCCATTCCCGTGGGTCTCTGTTCCACAGATTAGTTGCCTTCTTTTGTTTTGTTTGTTTTTCTGAGTAATGATATAAATGAACAAATATTGTGAAAATTTAAACTCTTGTTCATAGTTGCCTTACATCTCATTTACAGGATGTTTCCTCTTTGCGAAGTGGCACATCCTGAAACTGATCATGGGGACCCAGGCTTACTTGTAATCCCAGGTGTTGTGGCCCTATGTGACCTCAGGTATTGTTGGACCCTCTTATCTTAAAGATGAAGAGGTCAGGGCCCAGAGAAGTGTGACTTCCCGGGTAATCATGTTTCCAGTGGGGAGAGGGGTTCCAACCCTGATCTGGCTCTCTCCTCAGTGTCATTTGGCCCCACACTGACCTGAGGACAGCGAGGTAAGAAGTCACCCATGTCCCGATGTTCTAGGCAGCAATTTGCTCCAAGTAAGACCCAACATTTGGCCCTGAACTCCTTCCCCTGGGTACTCAAAGTCTCCGGGCTTGCCTGCCGGTGGGGACAGGTGAGCCCTGGGTGACTCTGTGGGTGAGGGGAACGGGGGGATCCTTGCCAATGTTTGTGCCTTAAACCCACTCACTATTGGCTCAGACCTGGCCTGGCTTCCGAAGCCTCATGGTTACCCTGTGGGTCTCTTGTATTAAAGGGGTGGGGTTGTGACTCTTTACAAAGAAGTCATGGTTTTCTCTTTGAAGAATGGAGCCCATTTGGCTACCAAGGAAAGGACTTGGCAGAGATCAGAGGATAGATGGTGTGTAGATTGTCCAAATTAGGATGTGGTTATTTATTGATCAGGGCCCAGGGTCTGACGCAGTCTGTGGGAGCAGTTGTGACTGTCAGTGTGTGCTTCCAGAACATTCTCAGGCCCCAGAGAGTAAATGACTTTTGCTAATTTGGTTAATTAGCTAATTAACTATTTAGTTAATCAGTGATGCCTTGAAACAGAATGGCCTCCCATAATTTTCACATGTGTCTGAGTATATTTTAGACTTTCTTTGAGGTTTGATCTTGGTGGTACTTTAGAGCGACCAGGAGGAACAACACATTGTTTTGTAGATTTAGATGGTAGAGGATGCCTGACAGAATGTACAGAAAAGTGCTCGAGAAATATTGTCAGCCTCTTAGATGGGCACGTCTGACAAATGCCAGGAGGATACCTGATGGTAAGTATGGCTTGTCACTTGCTGGGACAACTCAGGAGCAAATGCCTGCATGTAAACACACCACACACACACAGACACACAGAGACATAGGCAGACTTCCCACATAACACACATGTTCACACACACTCACAAGACTTGTACACACACATACACAGACACTTCTATAAACTCACACAGACACAACACACTTGCACACTCATGTGCACACATGGTATACTTACACATACATGTTCACACACTCATGTACACATGCACTCACACACACACACACACACACACACACACACACACACACACACACAGTGGCTCAAGGTCGAGCTGAAGCCTGGTGTCAGTGGCACCATCAGGGCTTCCCAGCTGCGTGCACATCCTGCGTCGTCGGCTAGGCACTTTTGAAGTATCATCCCATGACAGCTTGTATCAGATGTTCCAGTTCAACCCACACATTTTCCCAAGGAGCTTCCTGTCCTGTGGCTGCAATAAAATGTGGCTGGAATAACCGGAGATGGCAACTTGTGGGGAGAGAGAACAGGAAAGATTCGAATAGGCCACAGAGAATGGGAGGTGGTCCTGGGCTGAGCCAGGCCTCAGCTTACTCCTTGTGGTCAGGGTTTCATGGTTTTGTGGTGCCTACAGTACTCACTTTTAAGGGTACTTGGGAGCCAAAGATGACATCTGAAGGGATGAGAGCAAAGTGTCCCTGTGGAATGAGGGGAAGGAGAGATGAAGCAGGAATTATGTTTCAAGAGCAAATCTCAGTTTATTGTTAAATATGTACAGTTTCTCACCATTTGATAATTATCAAATATATAATGAATTTTTATTTCCAAAACTTTTTAAGTGAAACAAATTGTCAGTCTCTTCTGAGCATGCCTTAAGTACCCTCTCTGTAGAGCTTAGAATATGCTCCAGTCAGTGGCCACTCACATTTGGCCCACTCTCCTGATTTCATGCCACACCAGCCCTGGGGACTGATGGGACATGGGTGGAAAATGCTTTTTCCAAAAGGACCTGATCTCCTCTTCAGCAGACTGATGCTGGTTGATGGACTTCATGGCAATGTAAGGATTCTCTGTAATATGCAGGAGAGAATGTGTCATTTGAATAATAGCACAGCCAGCACCCAGGGGGTTGGAGAGGCATGTGGTCAGGCTCATACTGGAAAGGCAGGTCGAGAGGATGAGAATCAGCTACTGGAGACACCACCTAGCTCATGAGCTGAAGCCCCCCAGACCTCAGAGATGGGAATGTCTGGATGGTGGCCCCATCCAGACATTTCCATCCTCTCCAGCAACCTGGTGAGCATTTACTGAGTGCCTTGGGTATGAACAGTGTTGCATGGTGGCACTGTGAGGGAGGTGCTGTGATGGGTCCCCTTTCACAGGTGGGGAGGCACAGCCTGAGGTCTGAGCTCATGTGTCAGGGGTTGGGGGTCATGGCGACCCTGTCCCCATCACAGCTGCTTGCCCTGTGTGCACTGACTCCACTCTCTGTGCTCAAAGATGCTGGCCCAGCTGAGGTAGAGCTATGGAGAAGCTCACCCATGTGCTGGGTGTTGGGGAGCATGGCTGTTCATGGGGTCAGGCTCATGAGCCACCTGATGCCAGGTCTGCCTTGGTAGCTTCTAAGAGCAGTGGGGTGTGTGGGAACTTGGCAAAGCCCTGGCAGCCTCCAGCAACACAGATGGCCAGGGGAGAAGCTATGTGCACCCCAAAGTCATCAGGGCTGCAACCCCTGACTGCAGCTCCAGGAGCCAACTGGGAGTGGGCCACCATGGGTTTATAAGCTTGTTTCCCTGTGAAAATCAGTGGCCTAGCTCGAGGTGAGTAAGGCCTGGGGTATCTAGGGGAAGGTGGTTCTGAGGCTGCCCTTCAGCGGCCCTGGGACCAGGATGCAGTGTGGCGGGTGATGCTCTGTGCCCTGTGCAGAGGGGAAAGTTCCTGCACAATGAGTGGTGTTGATCTGTGCGCTGCAGGAGGCAGAGTCTGGGAGGGAAGGCATATCGCTGGTGCTGGAAGAAGGGTTCAGAGGGAACAGGAGTTGGGAATAACACTAACAGGATGTTTCTGTGTGACTTTGTCCAGGTAGAGCCATAGACCTTTACCTGCAGATTGTATTTAATCCTTGCAGCTCCCATGAGCAGGCACAGATAGACCCATTTTACAGATGAGGAAGCTAGGGCCCCGAGGTTTGAGGCTGGGTGACACAGGGATAAGTGGTGACCGGGGTGGGGGCTCTGCGTTACGTATCCACTTCTACTCCTGGGTCAGACTGACCGTCTTTCACCTGACACCTGATCATGGTTCTGCAAGATCCTCTCCATTAGTAGGCTGGAGCTGGGCTATGGGTCAGCCTTGGCACCCTGGATCTGGAGGAAGAATCTGCATGAAGTCAGGAAGCACCTGGAGCAGGCACCGGCTGCCTAGGGAGCTCAAGCTGCGCCTCTGGTGCCTGGGCTTTTACCTGTTGCAGAGGGAGCCCTGGGCTGCCTGCCCACAGGGCAATGTAGGGACAGGGATGGGGTCAGACACTGAGAAGAAGGCAGGGAAGTGCAGGGTGCCCTGGAACAGGGGCTGGCAAGAGGTGGAGAGCAGAGAGGGCAGGGGGTGCGTGGAACCAGGGTGTCCGGGTAGGGGGCAGTGGAGGGTTTGTGAGGGTCTTGCAGAAGTCTTTGAGTGAGAGGCTGGTTGAGAAAGGTGCAGGGAGTGCCGGGGGAAGAGGGCTCTTTCAACAGCACCTGGAAAATCCCAGGGGCTGGCTGGCTGAATGCCAGGACTGCACCAGCCATCGCCACTCAGCCCTCTTGGGGTGACTCAGCCCCAGCGGCACACACCCGGGAGTGTCCTGGGAGGGCTTGGAGCCATAGTCTCTTCCCTTGAGCTAGCATAAAGCAGATGAGTACTTTTGTAAAGAATATTCCATTTTTGATATTCAGCAAGTGTTTGAAATACCTTAGACACTGCACAGACGGGAGCCACATGCTCTGGGGGGCGGCTGCTGCCCCGTGCAAGTCCCCAAACCATGGCTGTGCATTCAGGGCCGCGCGGGGCTGCACACATGAGCCTGCGCCCGCTTCGTGGGCGCGCCGTCCTGTGAGACAATTGCTGTCACTCCCATTTTGCATGTGAAGAGTTCAGGCCTCAGAGAATCTTCGTCCCCATCTGGAGGGGTCCCCGACGGCAGAGCAACAGCCACCTGCACTCCCCCTACCGGCATCTCGGGGGGCCTGCTTCATTAAAGGAACAGAGCAGCGGATTAAACCAAGCCGCAGGGACTCCTTGACTTCCGGTTTGTTAGAGCCTTGAGGGATTTTTTTTCTTTAATTTAATTTACTTAGGAGGCCAAAAGGCCAAAGCAAAATGTAATCTTCACTATGTTTTGTTTAAAAGGAAAAAAAAAAGGATTTTGTATTTGCATTATGAGAAAAATATTTCTTTAAAAAATGTCCTGCTTTATGCACTGGGGAATGGGTGCCATTTGCATCTCCTCGCCACTAGATGGTGGCGTCTGAGCACGTAGCCCAGCGGAGCGGCGGGCTCCTGCAGGGCGCCAGGAAAGCCTGCTCTCTAGACAGCGGGCTCCCTCACCCTAAAATGAACAGGAGAGTCAAGCTCCTGCTGCCCGCCCTCCGTGAGCTCGCCCCTCCCTGTGACCTGCGGGGAAAACCTGACGGGACTCCCTTCTGTCGAAGCAAGTTGTCCCCACCACAGATTCCATCCAAACTCCTGACTTTCCACGGGCCCTGAATTCCGGGGAGCTACTCAAACTCATTTCCATCAGGGGTGGCGTGCCTGGGACCCCATTGTGGCGGGGGGATGGTGACCTCCTCCCCCGATGGCTTTAGGGACCCAGTGCCTTTCTGAGTCCCAGCCCTCCACAGCTCACCTAGCCTGCCCCTCGGGCTGCCTTCCCCACAGCTGGGTGGAGTATTTGCTCCTTGTGGGACCCCCTGGGCCTTTCCGCTCTGAGAAGAAACAGGCTGGACCTTCAGGGCCTTAGAGTCTGCAGCTGGGGTCTGTGACCCAGGAGCTTCCTGAACGCCTCATGCTTCCAGATCAAAGGAGGCTCCTGCCCTGTCTGGGAGGGCCCTGGAGAGGGTGCTTCTGGGCACCGAGGTCACCGTGCTCCTCAGGAGGCCATTCGCCCCTCCAGGAGTCACCACAGCACCTCATCCTGGGGTGGTGAGTCAGGGCCATTCTTACCTTTCTGAAGCTGAGGGTCCGGTCAGAGTTCCCCACATGAATATGGTGCTGGAGCCGGTGCCTGGGGAGGTGGAGAGAGGCACGAGCTTGCAGGGGAGGCAGGTCATCTGGGCACCCCTGGTCGAGGGAGGGCACTCACCTCTCTCCCTCTCTCCCTCCGTGTTCCCTTGGGGCACCTGCTCCTTCTACGATGGTTGAGTTGAGGGCTGAGCAGCTTCCGGAGCAAGAGAGACCCCAGACACCTGGCCAATGACCAGCTCCCTGCTTTCTTACAGGGCCTGAGCTGCTTCTCAGTGGGAAGGAAGACTCTCTCCCTGTCTTTGGCCTGGGCTCGGAGCCCCCCTGAGGGTGCCTCGGAATGTGGACATTTCACTTTTCAGAGCAGCCTTCCCAGACTCGGTCCTCACATGGATGTGTTCCAGGATCTGGCGAGGGGCTTGGAAGGCATCGGGCCATGAAGCTGCTTTGGTTCTGAGTTTCAGGTCTTCAAGCCAGACAGGAGCCTGTCCCCTGGCTGGCAGGTTAGTTCATGAGGTCCCAGCAGGTCTGGGAAGACCAGGGGACCACACAGCAGTCCCTGTGCTCGGCTTTCCTCTGGGGCCTGCCTTCTCTTATGGGGCATATCCTATTTGGCAAATAATTTTTTCTTTTCTTCTATAGTATACCATTCCTAAGAAAGTGTGTATTCATTTGTTTTCTGGATCCAAATATTTTATATTATTTGGTGACCTGAAAATTGACTAGATCACTGTTCATTTGGGTGCTTTGTTGGACAGCTGGCAGCTGTGAGGCTGGCACAGGGGTCTGGGTATCTTCCTGTTCTGGTCTGACCTTTCCGATTCTTTGAATAGCAATGAGATGAGACGGGCAGGCCAGTGAGCAGAGACAAGCAATGTCTGCTCTCGTTCTGCTCCGTTTCTGTTTATGCTGCATCCCTACCAAATGCATCTGTGTGCTGTGCTCCCCATGGCCAGCATGGGCCTGAAAGTTGGGCTCTCCTAATAGCAGGAGAGCTGGGACCCCAGAATGGCACTTCTGTCTGTGTGGGGGCAACTTGGAGTGTCTTGCCCACAGCTGAGGGTCAGCTCCAGGGGTGCCCCTGTGGACCTTCCCAGCACAGTCTTTTGGTTCTTTTCTTGAGAGCAGGAATTGGGGGATGCCAGGGCAACCATGCACATTTCTTCTGCCTTATTTGAAATGTGGAGGGACTAATTACTCCGGGTCTATCTGCAGAGGTACCCTTCTCCAGTAGGATGAACAAGCGTGATTTCCAAAGAAATGTCAGTAGAAGGCTTTCCCTTGCCACTCTTTTCATTCAGTGACAACTCACAGCCTGTAGGGCAGGAACAGGTGCCAGCCTCTCTGCATGCCATCTGCCAAATGTAATCCCTTAATTCCACCCTGTACTCGGAGGTGGAAAATCCTAATGTGGTTATGCCCAAGTCTCAGGCTCCATTGTAGAGTTTTGTTTCTTAACAGACCTAGTAAAAATCAACGTGACCTGTGCTCCATAAAAACAGAGTTGTATGAGCAAGTGCCAGCCTCACTGCACATCACCTGAGTGGTGGCTCACGAAGCAGGGTGATTGGCAAGGAAGTTCAGAGCTGTGGGAATTGGGGTGACTGACGGCATGGTGTTGGCTGTCAGGGAGGTGCAGGATCTGGGACCATGGTTTTGAACTTCAGCTCCATCCCCTCTGTGTAAGGAATCTTGGAAAATGAGTTGTGCATCAGGTTGCTATCTGCATAAAGCAGGTGACTGTAACAAAATAATCATTTAAAATAACTGTTGCCCTCGCATGCTGATGGCACTCAAGAACTGCACCAGGGCTTTCTGTTTATTAACTTATTTGTCAGTTGCGAGATTGTTGAGTCAGCAGGCAGAGCAGATGGGGTTTGAGCCCAGGATGCCTCTATTTTTTAGGATGATTGGGATGGTTTCCTGTTCTCGGAAGTAGCTAAGGGTGTGTGTGAGACTGTCTGTGGAGGTCAGTGCACTCTTCAGAAAGGACAGATCAGCATGGGGGATGCTCAGGCTCACCTCACAGTCTCGTGGCACTGATATGACATACATGTGTCATGTGTGACCAGATTAGATTTTAAGCTGAGCAACCAGAGATCTCATATGAACAAATACATTAAAAAATGAGGTCATGTTGTGTGGTGAATAACAAACCCTCCATCATATTAATGTTGGCATATGGGGAAATTTCAGAAAGTTGGAGGAGTAAAAATCATATTAGCAAAGAGGCCATAGGCCAAAGGAAGTGGCAAGAAAATATGAAAATGGGTTCAAAGAACTAACTTTGTAGAGCAGCCCACAAGAAATGGATACTCCATTTATTTGCCATTTGCATTTCTCTCCTATGAATCCTTTGTTAATTTCTTTGCCCACTTTTCTGTTGTTACTGTTTGTATTTTTTCTTACTGATTTATAAGCTCTCTCAACTCTGGAAGTCTAGGATGGATTTAGGTTTTGTGGTTCCTAAAGCTTATAAACTTTGGGGACTCATCTGTAAGAAAAATAATACAAAATTAGAATATGACAGTTAACTGTCAGCCTCTGGTCATGACCTGGGAATGAACCCACACCGCGTAAGCGGTCCTGAAGCATGAGCTGCATGATCTTCGTGATGAATCTGACTCTTAGAACTTACCCCTTTGTTACATGTGCAGCAAATATTTCTGCTGTAAGGACATTTGAATTTTTGTGTTTGCAAATCTGCTAATAATTTCCACTATCATGGCTGAGCTGGTAATTTGTCTTCTGGGGTGGTGGTTTCTGTCCCTCTTGGGTCTTGCAGGATTCCTGGGGCACACTGTGTCTGGCTGGTTTCTGTGGCCACACCCCCTGGCTTTGCGTGGAAATAACTCTAGTGGGCTTGGTGGCCAGGGGGCTGTCATGCTGAGATGCCATCATATCTTCTGTACATGTGAGTGTCCAGTCCACAGCCGTCAAAACACTGCCTGGTGCCCGATGACCCTGACTCTCAAGCATGTACAGGGCTCATGGCCCTCCTCTGCTCGGGGTTGGGCTGCATTTTCCTGGGCTTATTTCTCTTAGATGTGTTTTCTGATTGTCTCCTAGGAGTGCAATAAATGTTTTGCTTGGCTAAAGGCTTTAGCTTTTTTTTTTTTCCAGCTCCATTACAGATTTTACAAAGGTATCTGCTGTCGTCGTGCGATTTCTGTCATGATGAGGAAGGTGGCTGTGCATTTCAGACCCCTTCCATTCTTCCTGGGACTTAAGTTCCTCTGAGATAAGGTGGGCTTTGTGTGAAGAGGGCTTTTTAGGGTATGTGCTAAACCAGTGATTTTGAAATGTTTTTCCCATAAGGTGCGGTCCATATTTTTATAAGAAATCTAGCATAGAACATAAGCCAATGCTCCTGTTGCCACACATAGGATTTAAGTCAGAGCGGACCAGGGGAGGCCTGTCCCGTGGGGAGCCACGTGCCCTGATATTGCCCTTTGCTTCCTTCACATTCTCGCCTATTCTGTCTCCCTATCTTTGTTATCTCATTTCATTCTAAAATGCTGGTTACAACACATTTATTCAGATTGCAGCTCACTCATGACTTGAGGGCTCTGCAGGCCAGCCTGGGAGCATTAGTCTCTCTGGGAAGGGGGGCCTTCCGGGGTCAGCTGAGCAGCCAGAGCCTCCCTGCCCCACGACCGACTGCTGGCTGTGGGCTCACCCCACTGTCTGCCTCCTCCACCAGGCCTCCTCTGCCACAGCCCTCTCCGCACCCCCAATTGCCTGTCATGCCAGGACTGCCCTCTTTTTTTGTGTCAGTAAGACATTTGCAAAAGGAAACTTCATTTTTCTCTCCTTTTCCTTCAATGCAAATTTTCAAAGCAGAGAGTTGCTTGTCTAAGATGAGGTCTCCCATGGATGGCTCCCAATGTTCCGGCCTGCCCGGTCCCAGTGAGAAGCTGGTGACGTGTGCGGTGGGTCCTGGAGCCTCACCCACCCCGTTAATCTTCATGAAGATTATCAAAGATGCAACCGTGCCGAGTAGCAACCCAGAGGGCCTGCTGCAGGCCCTCCCGACTGGTCCATGATGCTAGTGACTCCCTCCCCCTCCTGAGCCACCGTGGCTCCTTCTGTATGAAATGTGGGCCCAAGCAAGGGTCTCAATAAATGACGTAGTGGAAGAACCTAGTCTGGGGTCTGGCATCATGTTCATATGCAACTTAAAAAACAATCCACTGTCCTGCGGCCCGCAGACTTCAGAGGCAGTGGCCAGGGGCTGCGTGCCATTCCCTGGGGGTGGGGAGGGACATCTGGCAGGTGCACTGCCCCCAGCTGGCCAAGCCAGTCACCCCCTCTGGGAGATGAGGGGTGAGGAGGCTTAATAGTGTAATGGACCAGCCCTGTAGTGCTGGATTTTGTACTGAACATTTTTCTTTTAAAGCATTATGCCACTGAGCACTGTGAGTTTTGGCTTCAAATAGGAGAGACGTGCCTTCAGCTCCGACCACGAAGAGGAAGACGCTGCACAGGAGGCGGCTCGGGGGCTGGCTGCGGGCATCGTCCTGCCTGCCTGAAGGGTCTTCCAGAGTCTGGAGCCACTCGGCTTCAGCTCCAGACCAAACAGATTAGGAAGAAGATAAGCAAAACTGTAGGATGAGCCACTGAAGTTCAGGAGAGGCCAAGCCTCCCTAGACAAGCGTTCAACTCCTCTAGTGTTTATTTAGTTTTACAGCATTGGCGGCACTTGCTGGGGGACCAAGGGAGGCAGACAGGGAGGGGAACTTCTGTCTCTTTCTCTGCCCTTTCCAGGACACCCAGCTCCTTCTAATTCATAATAAGGAGGAATGACATTTTGTGACCAAAGAAAAACACTTTGGTGCCAGAATAAAATAGCATTATATCCTTTAATTGAAAGAAAATTCATGTTACAGCTAAGATTAAATACATTTGCAAGATTCTTATTTAGGCCTGCACCATAAACTTGTATGATAATGTCACTCTCACATACATTCAAGACTTAGATTTAAGAAGCCCTTTCATGTGAGTTATTGGTTCATTATTTGGCAGGCATTTCCTGTGTGTCTACTCTGTGCCAGACCTGGGACTACAAGCTGGAGATACAGGGACCCTCTACTCACTCCTCAATAGCTCAGAGTAGGAATGGCACACAGGGCTGGCAACATTACATTTCAGAGAGATGGGTGCATTTAGAAGACAGAAAACTACTAACCACCCATGTTTTGTTAAAGTGGGTCATTCTGGTTGCTGTGTAGCTCAAGAAATGAGTGTACCCCAGCTGGTGATGGGAGGAAGAAAACAGGGAGGTGGCGTATTTGAGAGACACCACTGATTTGACTGTTGGAAGACTGATTGGGGAGGGCCGTGGTCCTGGCCAGGGCTGGGGGCTGAGGGTCTGGTGCTCCACAAAGCTCTTGGGAGAACAAGGGCACTTTCTCCATTCTTGAGGGTCTTGTCCCAACGTAATCTCGGCTCACAGTTGGGGTTTAGGATTGGACACAAGGATCAAGGATATCCCAGAACGAGGGAATATGGGAAGGTCAAGAGTGTGGGGAAAGAGTAATGTCTGCGGCAGTGGAGTGAAGGCCCATCTGGTGGTGAGATCTATCTATCTCTGCTCTGGAGCACTAGAATGGGAATCATACATGTGACATGGTGTCTGGAGGCTAACCTGGAGAGGAAGGCATGAAAGAAGAGACAGACCAAGGCAGGGGAGCAGGGGTGGGTGGGTCACACATTTAAGGGGTAAGCAGACAAAGCGAGCCTGGGAAGCAGGAGAAAAACAAGGGAGACCCTTCCAAAGGCTGAGCGATACTGTAGGTTTTCTTGATTCCAAATAAAATAAAAGGTCCCCAGCTTCTCAGCATAAATGGAATTTGGTACAACAATGTTGAGTAGCTCCAAGGTGGAAGAAGCAGATTGGAAGCAGATGTGAAAGGGCAGGGATCATATTTGATTGAGCAGGGATGGCTTCATCCGCATGGTTAGAGAAGGTGCACTGCAAAGCAGAGGCTGGGGAGAGGTGAGGCCTGACAGGTTCATGTGGAGCTTTTCTGTGGGGAAAAGAAGTCAGTTACTGGCAAGTGACAATGGTTAATGAGATTTTTAAACTTTTTCTTCTAATTCTTAAGGTGGCTCTTTTGAACATGATCTTATTGAGGAGAAGCCTAGACTCAAGGAAGTGACTTCAGACCAAGTAGAACTAGGGATCCAGTTGAGTGGGGTCCAGGTCCTAAGGACAGAACCTGAGAAGGCATCAGCTTGGGCAGAAGGGCACCAGTCCTCCGAGCCAAGATGTGCCAGGGAGATGAGCACCATGGGGTCTCCACTGCCCGTTTTCATGATCGGATATTCCCTTTACAAATACTTAACCCTTACCTGCACTTCACAGTGAGGTCAGGGACCATCTCAAGTGCACACAGATAGACAATGGAAGTAGGAGGTTTGATTGTGTGTCATTTGGCTTCGAATCTGGTAAGCTTTCGTGAACTAAACAAAACATTAGGATAGCGTGTGTATGTGTTGTGTGTGTGTGTGCATGAGCACATAGTAGACATACTATCAACAATTCATGAAAATTTATTTTCACAGGGGTTACATTATTTCAATTTTTCTTCAAATCCATCTTCATGTTTATGCCCAAAAGAAGCTTTCTAAACCAGAGCTCTGATCAGACCCGCCATGGCCTGAAAACCATGGATTTTCTCCCATTGCCCAGAGTCAAGCCTTAATGCTGTGATTTGGCTTCAAAGCCCTTTGCAGTCTGGTCTGGTCTACTCTCTGTCAACCGCACGACCTCAGGATACATCTAGCCTTTCTGATGATTAGAAAGGACATCTTTATCCAAGACACAGCATTCCTTTTGGGAAGAAAACTGTCATAATATTCTGATTTAAAATGAACAACAATAATTTTATTGAGATATAATTTATATACCAAAATTTCACCCATTTTGAGTATACAATGTGAAGATTTCAGCAGATTTATGGGGTTTTGCAGCCATCAACACAATCTAAATGCAAGTGTAACATAGAGTAATTCCAGTACCTGAAAAATACCCCTTAATCCTGTTTTTGCTTTTTCTTGTCATTTGATGTGAATGGGATCATACAACCTGTAGTCTTGGATCTGGCTTCTAAAACAATGTTTTGATGTTCCTCCTCGTAACATATATCAGTAGTCCATTTATGTTTTATTTCTGAATCGTATTCCATGATATTTCACTGTATAAACATTCCATATTTTTTATCCACTCACAGGTTAGTAGACATTTGGATTGCTTGCACTTTGTAGCTGTTTGACTAATGCTGCTATGATTGTTTACATACACAGTTATGTGTGATCACATGCTGTCATTCCTCTTGGGTGTGGAGTGGAATTGCTAGGTCATATGGTAAATTTAGATTTAACATTGAAAGAAACTTTCAAACTGCTCTCCAAAGTTGCCTGCACTATTTTATATTCACACCAGCCATGTTTGAGATGTCCAGTTTTCTCATGTCCTCGTCAATACTTGTTATCTATTTTGATTTGCTACTATTATTTTAGTTATCCTAATGGGTGTATAGTCATTAAATTGTGGTTTTGATTTGCATTTGACAAAATACTAATGATATTGAACATCATGCTCTTTTGATCTACATGTGTACTCTTCTGCCAACACCACAATGTCTAGATTTCTGTAATTATATAGTAAGCCTCAATATTAAGAAGAAAGATTTCTCTATTATTCTTCACCAAGATTGCTCTAGCCATGGGTCTTTGTCTTGTCATACATATTTAGAATAAGTCTGTCTATGTTAATGAACACCATGCTGAGATTTTGGGAGCAATTTCAGTAAAGCTATTAACCCAATTTAGGGAGAAGTGTTGTCTTTACTCGGTTGGTATGTGTCTCCATCATTTCCCTTTTCTTTGGATTCTTTTGTTGTCATTTTGCAGGTTTTAGCACACAAGTCTTGGATGTGTTTGTTAGTTTTATGCCTGAGTGTTTCATTTTTCTTGCTGTTTGCAGTCATGTTTTGATTTTGGCTTCCATGGGTTGGGTGGATTTGTGCCATTATTCAGTGACCCTGGCAGGGGGAGGAAGCCCTCAGTAAGGAGTAAGGAGGGTGCCCTCAGATCATGCCTTTTCCTCTTCCTCTTGGGTAAGTCATTGACACTTACCTGGTGATTGATACCTACTTCACAGGGGTCAGGACAACAGAAATCCCTTTAATGTGCAAACAGTTATTGGTTCCTCTGTACTTATCAGACTGGGACATGTCACAGTTTGGAATAAATACCCACGTGTTTGCCAAATGATTTGATATGCCACATTGTACATGAAAGGCAAGCCTTTGGAAACTTGGTTCAGAAGGAGAAAGCAAAAAGACATGACCTGTATACTGACATGCAAAATAAATAAATATAAATTTGGAGGTAAGCAGAAATGATGTGTCAGACAGGAGGTAGCAGCAGGGGAGGCACCTGTAGAGAATTTCAGGTTTGGGGATAGGAAAGAACCACAGAATTGAAAGATATCTCATATTCAGTTGTAAGCATTTTTCAAATCTCTTTTTATCCTGGTTGATACCCACTGCAGTCACTGAGACTTTTGTGAAAATCTGGAAGATACACATGCTCTCTCTGCATGGGCGGTAGAGTGGGGCCAAGGGTGGGCAAGAGGAGAAACACACCCTGTGAGATGAAAGTGAGATGGAAGTCTATCTTACAAAAGGGAATTGGAGCTAAGTAATGTAAGCCACCAGGAAGTGATAAAAATCTGGGGAGAGTGCATGGGATTCATATCAGTTTAACATGGGCCTTGTAGGACAGACAACCTGAGGTTAATTGGCACCTTTTTAAGAGCTGCAGGAGAAGCATGGTTGCAAGTGCTCCCCTGGGCCCTTCCTGTCATATTGGAGGGGCAGATGGCCTGAAGCACACCCCAGCCTTTGCTGGGAGATGGCAGCCAGATGCCTCATCTGCACTGTGGGACAACATATTTGAGTATATTAAGATAGATTAATACAGTGCTTCACACATAATCCATGCTTAAAAACTCTTGGCTATGACCTATATCAAACTTGATTCAGGCTCATGGACATATATCATTGAGCACCGTCCAGCTCTTGAGATATTCCTGGGCCAGAAAGCAGTGAGAAGTGTGCAGAGAGTGGGTCAGATGAATTAATGTGGGTATATATATTCCTGTCATATACTAAATCCTCAATATCTTCAGTGAATAATTCCAACACTCTAAGCATGCAATAAATACTGTAAACAGTCTTTAAAAATTTATAAATCTGTTTAAGAGAACCAGCTAAAACTTTCTAAAAATATGGTCAAGAGGGACAGAGAAGGAAAATATGCTCAGGATTATTTCAAATTACCTGTAGAATATTGTCCTGAAAAATGGTCCCTTCTCACACTAATCTTCCCCATCTACTCCACACACAAGGTCCAGGAGAAGATGCACTGGAGGTGGTGTGATTAATAATTTCAAGCTAAAAGTTACCTCAGCTCAAGGGAAATGCATTTTTTAGCTGTCTTGCTGCTGGAGGTCCCTGTGGGACAGTCACTGGTAAATCAGCTGAAGAACTGAGGAACAGTGGCCTGTGAACCAGGAGATGAGTGAAGTTGCCTAACACACACCAGACCTTTGACATTTGTTATTTAGAGGTTCCTTTAATGGTCAAAATATTTGCTTTTCCTTCAGATGCCTTCCAAGAGAGTTTATCTTAAAACTGAAGCTAGCTGGGATTTCAAGCCGAACAGAGATTAGGGTCACACAGAGCTGGTCCTTTCTCGAACAGCTTTTTGGATGGAGCAGCTGCAGTATCGGAGAGTGGTGGGAATGTGGCCATTAGTGGATGGGGTGTGGCCTCACCCGCTCTGGGTCCCTTATCCACAGGACAGCTGGGCTCTCTGATTTCTGTGGGTCACTAGGGCCAGGGAGACCTGGCGTCAGGGACAGCCTGCCATGTGCCTGCCAGTGTGGGCACACTCTCAGCCCATAATTTTCCAACTGATTCTCCAAGCAACCTTGTGAAGTGGCTTCCAATAGCAAACCAGTTTTACAGTTAAGAGAGGGGACAAAGATATACCCAAGTGGGTGGGTCCAAATCAGCCGGGATCACACAGGCACAGGGGTTTAGAAGTCCGAATCTAGTGGAAAAAAAAATCAAAGGGAAATATTTCTGTCTTCTTGGATTCAGCTCTTAATTAAAGGGAAATGACCGTAAAATGCATGAGCTCCAGTCTGCATCTCTTTCTATGTGGCTGAGGATTATGTCATTGTCAAGTTAACTGGAATTTTCATGTTTCAAAATCGAACTCTGCCTTTTAACTTTCCTACAAATGTGGTACCAATTATTACTCTGTCCATATAATGGAATTTACCAGTTTCCCTTAAAACACATTAACTCAGTTTCTTTATTTCTTTTAAAAAAATCCTAAGAGAGAATTGGCTGTCCCCAAAATCCCATCTTTCCTTTTCCTAAAGGCTGGATGAAGAAGGTGCTGTTGGGTGAATCCATCTCATCTGCCTCTTTTTAGGGCAAGAGAAAGCACCCTGTAGCTGTACCTTACTCTTCAGAGCATGAGGTCTTCTGAGAACTCACAAAAGCTAACCGGGCTGGCCTCCTGGACCTTGAGTGTGGAGTTAGGAGGTGGCGCATGCTCTGGGCCCTATGGTCCTGTGGTCCTGCCCCTGCTGGAGGCCATTTGTCCAACCCACCCTCTTGTTGACATCCAACACTGGCATGGGGTGGCATGCTCTGGGAGATTGAAGTTGACTGTCATTTGCTGCCAGCTCAGGACAGCCAGGTCTCCTAGTAGTGAGGGAGCCTAACTGTCTCTGAATATGAGGGCCCCTTTGATCCATAGTGGTTATAGAACTGAAGAGAAAATCTAAAGTTCCAATTTGCCAAATTAAGAGTAGAAAATCTTAAGGTCCTAAGCTAAAGCTTTTAAAGCTTATGACCTCTCATATCAAATGTTCATTTTCAGTGTGAGAGGGAAGATGAGTAGCAAGTCCATAGTGCTGGCACCTGACTATCCATGTGTGTTATAGATCTATAGGTGCCCCTCCCCATGGCCGAGTGCCAAGAATGGCTGATATGTCTCACTCGAAAAGATGTTTCCCATTGGGCTAAAAGGTAAAAAGAATTGGGTGACTATAAAACTATAAAATTTGAACTTGAATATAGAATTATAAAATTGTAATTTGAATATCATTATATTTGTTGGTGTTAAGTGAAACTAGAACCAAATTTTTTTTCTTTTTTACAAATTACTAAATTTTTATAAGTCTTTCAACAAAGATACATGAACATTTCAGTACTTTATGATATCTAGCCACATAAAGAATCTAAAAAATATACTCTAGAAAATGTCCTGCTAATAAGAAATAGTCACATCTATTTTACTATTTGAGAATGCCCAGATCAGTTCATCACTTTAGAAAAGGAAACAGTATACAGACTAAGACCATCTGGTTTAGAGGCCCAGGCCAGTGCTCCCAGGTGATTGCTCTGCTGTTGGTTTCTGTAGGATCTGTGGGGCCACAGCAGTCATAAAACTGAAAAGAAAATATAAAGCTCCGATTTGCCAGTTAAAAAGTAGAAAATTATGAGTCTTTGCCTATGTCTTAAGCTAAGTTTTCAGAGCTTGTGACATCTTGTAACAGATGCCCCCTGACCCATGCTCCTATGGGCCCTGTACAGGGATGTACAGTGAAGACTAAGCTGCCTTCTGCAGAGGTCAAGCTCATTCCAGACTCTTCATTCTGCAGCTCATACAGCAGCCTCTGGGCCCAGATGTCTACCGATAACCACAACTAGCAGAGGTTTTAACTTAAGACTTTATT
Organism: Manis javanica; assembly: GCF_040802235.1. Taxonomy (NCBI): domain Eukaryota; kingdom Metazoa; phylum Chordata; class Mammalia; order Pholidota; family Manidae; genus Manis; species Manis javanica. Next base: position 98,547,118 of record NC_133161.1, on the reverse strand, counting down.
AAGATAGGATTAAAGATGGCGGCATGAGAGGTGAGACAGAGGCTTCCTCCTAAAACCACATATAATACAAAAATATAATTAATATGAGTAATCCTGAAAGAGCAACAGGAAAGAGGGCTGCGCCAAACTGCATACCTGGAGAAAAGAATAAACCTCACGGAACAGGCTAACATAGCAAAGCCATGGCCCAGCTGGACCCCAGCCCCTCCCCCACCCAGCTTATAGGCAGGAGGAAGAGAAATGGAGTAGGGAGGGAGTGGAGGCCTGGGACTGCTGAATACCTAACTCCGGAGATCTGCTTTGGGAGCACAAACCTACATTTCATAGTGCTTTCATGGTAATCTTATGATTAGGGGTTTGGAAAGCTAAAACAGGTAGAATACCTGGAGAGACTGAGATTCCAGCCACTTGTGGAAAGCAGGGATCCATATCTGGCTGCTCTGGGACAAAAGAGAGGTGGGCAGTCTGAGAGACTTCCTAACAGAAGAAGGGCTGCTAAAGGGGCAAGGATTGCACAGAACTTACTGCTCAGGAGAATGGACAGGTAGACAAAATTGTCCAGGTGCACTCTGTCCAGCAGGTTGGGAACTTCCATGATCTTCAGGCCCTCCAGCTCCCTGGCTGGCTACACAGCTGGAAGGACCCCCTCCATGACATGCAGCCTACTGCGCCTTTCTCCTGGCCAGCCCTACTTGACTCACAAACTGGCCAACCCTACCTTGGTGTTAGGCCAGCCAGAGGGAAGCCTCATCTACAGAAAGTACAAACACAAAGCATAGAGGCTTAAAACAGTGTGCTTGGCCCACTGGTTCTGGCAGTGGAGGCAGGCATAGCAGCCTGGAAGCAGGAAACAGCTCTTTCCTCCCCCTAGGCACCAATACCACTCCACTGCAACCTCCGACATTACTTCAGGGGCTGAGCAGCTCCAGAGAGTAGAGCTTTTGGGCACTAGAGGGTGCCATATACAAATCTGAAAAGTCAAAGAAGTCTGGTTCAAAGTAAAATTATGAATACAACACCTGAGAAAGATTCAATTGAAATCAAACTCATGAATCTTCCTGAAAGGGATTTCAAAATAAAAATCATTAACATGCTCATGGAGGTACAGAAAAATACTCAAGAACTCAGGAATGAATTCTGGTGGGAGATCCAATGATTGAAGAGCACAATGGAGGGTATTAAAAGCAGATTAGATATGGTGGAAGAGACGATAAATGAAACAGAAAGTGGAGAAGAGGAATACAAAGAAGCTGGGGCACAGAGAGAAAAGAGGATCTCTAAGAATGAAAGAATATTGAGAGAACTGTGTGACCAATCTAAACGGAACAATATTTGCATTATAGGGGTACCAGAGAAGAAGAGAGAAAAAATGGATAGAAAGTGTCTTTGAGGAGGTAATTGCTGAAACCTCCCCCAATCTGGGGAAGGAGATAGTTTCTCAGGCTATGGAGGTGCATAGATCTCCCAACACAAGGGACCCATGGAAGACAACACCAAGACATATAGTAATTACAATGGCAAATATCAAGGATAAGGACAGACTATTAAAAGCAGCCAGAGAGAGAAATAAGATCACATACAAAGGAAAGCCCATCAGGCTATCATCAGACATTTCAGCAGAAACCTTACAGGCCAGAAGGGAGTGGCATAATATATTTAATGCAATGAAGCAGAAGGACCTCAGACTAAGAATACTTTATCTGACAAGATTGTCATTTAAATTTGAAGGAGGGATTAAACAATTTTCAGATAAGCAAAAGCTGAGAGAATTTACCTCCCATAAACCATCTCTATTGAAGGACTGCGATAGATGAAAGTGTTCCTAAGGTTTAATACTGTCACCAGAGGTAATAAAACCACAGTAAAGAAAGTGGAACAGTTAATTACTAAGCAAATGCAAAATTAAATCAACTATCCCCAATGTCAATCAAGGGATAGACAGAGTACAGAATATGATACCTAATATATAAAGAATGGAGGAGGAAGAAAAAGGAGGAGAAAAAAGAACCCTTAGATTGTGCTTGTAATAGAATATTAAGTGAGTTATGTTAGACTCATAGATAGCAAGGAAGTTAACCTTGAACCTTTGGTAACCACGAATCTGAAGTCTGCAATGGCAATAAGTACATACTTATTGATAATCACCCTAAATATAAATGGACTGAATGCACCAATCAGAAGACATAGAGTCACTGAGTGGATAAAAAAACAAGACCTATCTATATGCTGCCCACAAGAGACTCACTTTAGACCCAAAGACAAATACAGACTAAAAGTGAAAGGATGGAATAAGATATTTCATGCAACTAATAGGGAGAAAAAAGCAGTAGTTGCAGTACTTGTATCAGATAAAATAGACTTCAAAACAAAAAAAGTCACAAGAGACAAAGAAGGATATTACATAATGATAAAGCAGTCAATCCAACAAGAAGATATAACCATTATAAATATCTATGCACCCAACACAAGAACACCTACATAGGTGAAACAAATACTAACAGAATTAAAGGGGGAAATAGAATGCATTCATTCTAGGAGACTGCAACACTCCACTCACTCTGAAGGATAGATTGACCAGAGAGAAAATAAGTAAGGAGACAGAGGCATTGAACAACACATCAGAACAGATGGACCTACCAGAAATCTACAGAAATCTACACCCAAAAGCAGCAGAATGCACATTCTTCTCAAGTGTACATGGAATATTTTCAAGAATAGATCATATACTAGGCCACAAAAAGAGCCTTAGTAAATTCAAAAAGATTGAAATTGTACCAACCAGCTTTTCAGACCACAAAGGTATGAAACTAGAAATAAATTATCAAAGAAAATGAAAAATCTCACAAACACATAGAGGCTTCACAACATGCTGCTAAATAATCAATGGATCAATGACCAAATAAAAACAGAGATCAAGCAATATATGGGGACAAATGACAGAAATAATTAAACATTACAAAATCTGTGGGGTGCAGCGAAGGCCGTGCTAAGAGGAAAGTATATTGCAATACGGACCTACCTCAGCAAAGAAGAGCAATCCCATATGAACACTCTAAACTCACAATTAATGAAATTAGAAAAAAGAAGGAAAAATGAGGCCCAAAGTCAGTAGAAGGAGGGACATAATAAAGAAAAGAGAAGAAATAAATAAAATCAAGAAGAATAAAACAATAGAAAGAATCAATGAAAACAAGAGCTGTTTTTTCAAGAAAATAAACAAAATAGATAAACCCCTAGCTAGACTTATCAAGAAAAAAAGAGTCTACACACATAAACAGAATCCAAAATGAGAAAGGAAAAATCACTACAGACACCACAGAAATACAAAGAATTATTAGAGAATGCTATGAAAAATTGTATGTCAACAAACTGGATAAACTAAAAGAAATGGACAACTTTCCAGAAAAATTCAACCTTCCAAGGCTTACCCAGAAAGAAACAGAAAATCTGAACAGAGCAATTACCAGCAAAGAAATTGAATTGGTAATCAAGAAACTACCTAACAACAAAACGCCTGGACCAGAAGGTTTCACCACTGAATTTTACCAAACATTTAGTGAAGACCTACTACCCATCATCCTTAAAGTTTTCCAAAAAGTAGAAGAGGAGGGAATACTCCCAAACTCATTCTATGAGGCCACCATCACCCTAATACCAAAACCAGGCAAAAACATCACACACACACACAAAAATTACAGATCAATATCGCTGATGAACATAGATGCAAAAATACTCAACAAAATATTAGCAAACTGAATTCAAAAATACATCAAAAAGATCATCCATCATGATCAAGTGAGATGCATCCCAGGGATGTAAGGATGGTACAACATTCAGAAATCCATCAACATCATCCATTACATCAGTAAAAAGGACAAAAACTATGTGATCATCTCCAAAGATGCTGAAAAAGCATTCGACAAAATTCAACATCCATTCATGATAAAACCTCTAAACAAAATGGGTATAAAATGCAAGTAACTCAACATAATAAAGGCCATATATGACAAACCAACAGCCAACATTATACTTAAAAGCAAGAGGCTGAAAGCTTCCTTTAATATTGGGAACAAGACAGGGATGCCTACTCTTCCCACTTCTATTCAGCATAATACCGGAGGTCCTAGCCACAGCAATCAGACAACACAAAGAAATAAAAGGCATCCAGCTTGGCAAGGAAGAAGTTAAACTGTTCCTGTTTGCAGATGACATTATATTGTATTTAAAAAACTATAAAGAATCCACTCCAAAACTACTACATCTAATATCTGAATTCAGCAAAGTTGCTGGATACAAAATTAATACACAGAAATCTGTGGCATTCCTATACACTAACAATGAACTAGCAGAGAGAGAAATCAGGAAAACAATTCCATTCACAGTTGCATCAAAAAGAATAAAATACCTAGGAATATACCTAACCAAGGAAGTGAAAGACTCTGAAAACTACAATACACTCATGAGAGAAATTAAAGAAGATACCAGTAAATGGGAACACATCCTGTGCTCATGGATAGGAAGAATTAATATTGTCAAAATGGCCATCCTACTTAAAGCAATCTACAGATGCAATGAAATTCCTCCCCAAATACCAAAAGCATTATTCAATGAACTAGAGCAAATGGTTCAAAAATTCACATGGAACCACAAAAGACCCTGAATAGCCAAAGCAATCCTGAGAAGGAAGAATAAAGCTGGGGGCATTATGCTCCCCAACTTCAAGCTCTACTACAAAGCCACAGTAATCAAGACAATTTGGTACTGGCACAAGAACAGAACCATAGACTAATGGAACAGACTAGAGGGCCCTAATATAAACCCAACCATATACGGTCAATTAATATATGATAAAGGAGCCATGGACATACAATGGGGAAATGACAGCCTCTTCAATAACTGGTGTTGGCAAAACTGGACAGCTACATGCAAGAAAATGAAACTGGATTGTTGTTTAACCCCATACACAAAAGTAAACTCAAAATGGATCAAAGACTTGAATGTAAGTCATGAAACCATTAAACTCTTAGAAGACAACATAGGCAAACATCCCCTGAATATAAGCATGAGCAACTTCTTCCTGAATGCATCTCCTTGAGCAAGGAAAACAAAAGCCAAAATGAACACACAGGACTGCACTAAACTAAAAAGTTTCTGTACAGCAAAGGACACCATCAACAGAACAAAAAGGCATCCTACAATATTGGAGAATATATTTGTAAATGACATATCTGACAAGGGATTAACATCCAAAATATATAAAGAACTCACATGCCTCAACACCCAAAAAGCAAATAACCTGTTTAACAAATGGGCAGAGGATATGAAGAGATAATTCTCCAAAGAAGAAATTCAGATGGCCAACTGTCACATGAAAAGATGCTCCACATCACTAATCATCAGGGAAATGCAAATTAAAACCACACTGAGATATCACCTCACACCAGTAAGGATGGCCAGCATTGAAAAGACTAAGCAAAACAAATGCTGGCGAGGATGCAGAGAAAGGGGAACCCTCCTACACTGCTGGTGGGAATGTAAACTAGTTCAACCATTGTGGAAAGTAATATGGAGGTTCCTCAAAAATATAAAAATAGAAATACCATTCAACCTGGGAATCCCACTCATTGGAATTTACCCAAAGGATATAACTTCTCTGACTCAAAAAGGCATATGCACCCCTACGTTTATCACAGCACTATTTACAATAGCCAAGATAAGGAAGCAACCTAAGTGTCCATCAGTAGATGAATGGATAAAGAAGATGTGGTACATATACACTATGGAACACTATTTAGCCATAAGAAAAAAATAAGTCCTATCATTTGCAACAACATGGATGGAGCTGGAGGATATAATGCTCAGTGAAATAAGCCAGGCAGAGAAAGACAAGTGCCAAATGATTTCCCTCATTTGTGGAGTATAACAATGAAGCAAAAGTAAAGGAGCAGAATAGCAGCAGACTCAGACTCCAAGAAGGGACTAGCGGTTACCAAAGGGGAGGGGTAGAGGAGGGTGGGTCAGGAGGGAGGGATATGGGGACTGAGGGGTATTATGTTTAGTACACATGATGTGGTGGGTCACTGGGAAAACAGGGTAGCACTGAGAAGACAGTGATCTGTGGCATTTTACTACACTGATGGACAGTGACTGCATTAGGGTATGGGTGGGGGCTTGATAATATGGGTAAATGTAGTAACCACATTGTTTTTCATGTGAAACCTTTGTTAATAGTGTATATCAAACATACTGTAATAAAATATTTTTAAAAAAGACTTTATGAAGATAAAAAAGAGAAAAAGAAAGTAATGACTGGACCTGGTGGAACCTAAGGTCTTGAATGTTAAGTCATCAATGTCTGTACCAGCAGCCGGGGCTCAGTCCCCTTCCCTGCTCCCTCAGGATCAAGACATCCCTTTGCCTGCATGGGCAGCTGAGCAGCCTCTGTTGGGGCCCAGGTAGGTGGTCAACAAAGATGACTGCCTTTTGCAATCCTGGACTGAAATGCCACTCTCCTACATCAGAGCTATTATTTCTCCTTGGGAAAATTCCATGGTTGCTACAGAAACTCTAAATCCAAATTTGGACTGATTACCCATAATTATATGAGGGCAGATCCCCCTCTTGCCACACTTTATTTAATCCCCACCGCATATTTCCTCTAGATGGAATGCTTCCCACTAATGGAAAGATACCTGTCCCACTTGATTCTCAGAGACACAGCTGGGTCTTCGTGGAGATGTGCTGATGCCCTGGCAGTGACTGGCCCCACCATATGCCTCTTCAGTTGAGAGTTCCAGGCTGATGGGCTCTAAGCTCAACAACCATGATGTTCAGTGCCTCCCTCTGTCTTCCCTCTGATGTTCCATTATTGCTATGGCAACAATAAAAAACACATACACAGGTTATAAACCCAACAATACTGTTGTCTAATGACACAACCTTATGTTTTTTAAATTACTATGTGTCCCTGGACTGAACTCTCCATCTCTTCCTATGGACTTGGCCCACCATCTCCTTTCTACCTGGACACCCTTTGGGACCCTTGCAAGGCAGCATCTAAGTTAGTTCTGGCTGCTGGAACAAAGTACCATAGCTTGGCTGACTTATACACAGCAGACATTGTTTTCCCACAATCCTGGAGGCTGGAGGTGTGAGATCAGGGCCCTGGCATGGTCAGGCGCTGCTGAGGGCCTTGCCAGGTTGCAGGTGGCCACCATATTTTATCCTCACGTGGTGGTAAGATGGTTGAGGGAGCTCTCTGGGGTCTTTATAAGGGCATGGGTTCCATTTGTGAGGGCTTCACCCTCATGACCTGATCACCTCCCAAAGGCCCACCTCCTTATACCACCCCCTTGGGGCCAGGAAATCAGCATGTGGATGGGGGACACATATGTTCAGATACTAACTAGTGGGTCTGCTAGCACAGCTCTCTTGGTCTTTGACTGTCTGGGGTGACCTTTTGGTCTCTACTCTTGTCTGGGAGAATAGCTAGGGCTTCTGTGTACTTCCTGCTCCCCCCTCCTCCTCTTCATGATGCTGTCAGCCAGCTCTGCCATGGGGAGCTCTCCAGTCCACCAGAGTGTAGATCACTGAAGCGCTGGTCTTTCAGGTCAGTTTTGCAGTCATTCAGCTCAATCCAGACCTGCTGGTCACTGTTTTCCTTATTAGACTCAACACTGGTATTTTCTGCAGTATCTCTGATTCTGCAGGAAATCCTGAGTTTGCAGGATTTCCAGGCCCTGACCCTGCAGCCTGGGCATCCAGATTTGGCCTGGGAATTCCCTCTGCTCACTCACCAGTCAGTGGGTGACCTACCATCCCTACATGAAGGGCCTGGCCTGCCAGTGGCAGGCTCTCTCTCAGGCTCACCAGAAGCCCTTTTCCCCCAATCTGCTGCCCGGCTCAGGCCCCGGCTGATGTTGGCTCATCCCTATCTGCTCCTCTATCAAGGCCATCTGGCACTTGGGCAATGGAATCCATGGGGTTTTGGTTGGCTGTCTAGCTTCTCTGGATGTGTTTTTGGGGAGTTGTAGGAGATTCAAGAACTGCTTGCCAATGGGCTGTCTTCTTTGATTCTTACCTGTTCCCAAATGTTTTTAGTTCTTGTTTTTGGATTTTTTACCTACATAATCATATATATAGATACATGCAATTTTATTTTTTCCCACCCAATATTTATATTTAAAGTCTTATTGTATTGATAATAATTTCCCCAGCGATGCTAAATCATCATGGTGGTACTGGGTTGCCCTGTTTCTCTTGTGTTCTTGGTATCACCGAGACCATCTAATGTTCCCAAGGCAGAAACAACTGCTTTGAAGTATGTTAGACAAATGCTGTTTTGTTCCTACTTTTTACTTATTTACTTATTTATTTATTTATTTTGGTATCATTAATCTACAACTATATGAGGAACATTATGTTTACTAGACTCACCCCATCACCAAGTATCCCCCACATACCCCATTACAGTCACTGTCCATCAGCATAGTAAGATGCTGTAGAATCACTACTTGTCTTCTCTGTGTTATACAGCCCTCCCCGTGCCCCCCCGCCACATTATACATGCTCATCGTAATGGCCCCTTTCTTCCCCTCCCTCCTTTCCCACCCATCCTCCCCAGTCCTTTTCCCTTTGGTAACTGTTAGTCCGTTCTTGGGTTCTGTGATTCTGCTGCTGTTTTGTTCCTTCAGTTTTCTCTTTATTCTTATACTCCACATATGAGTGAAATCATCTGATACTTGTCTTTCTCTGCCTGGCTTATTTCACTGAGCATAATACCCTCTAGCTCCATCCATGTTGTTGCAAATGGTAGGGTTTGTTTTCTTCCTATGGCTGAATAGTATTCCATTGTGTATATGTACCACATCTTCTTTATCCATTCATATACTGATGGACACTTAGGTTGCTTCCATTTCTTGGCTATTGTAAATAGTGCTGGGATAAACATAGGGGTGCATCTGTCTTTTTCAAATTGGATTGCTTCATTCTTAGGGCAAATTCCTAGAAGTAGAATTTCTGGGTCAAACGGTATTTCTATTTTGAGCATTTTGAGGAAGCTCCATACTGCTTTCCACAATGGTTGAACTAGTTTACGTTCACACCAGCAGTGTAGGAGGGTTCCCCTTTCTCCACAACCTCGCCAACATGTGTTGTTGTTTGTCTTTTGGATGGTGGTGATCCTTACTGGTGTGAGTTGATATCTCATTGTGGTTTTAATTTGCATTTCTCTGATGACTAACAATGTGGAGCATCTTTTCATGTATCTGTTGGCCATCTGAATTTCTTCTTTGGAGAACTGTCTGTTCAGCTCCTCTGCACATTTTTTAATTGGATTATTTGCAATTTGTTTGTTGAGGTGCATGAGCTCTTTATTTATTTTGGATGTCAAGCCTTTATCGGATCTGTCATTTATGAATATATTCTCCCATACTGTAGGATGCCTTTTTGTTCTATTGGTGGTGTCCTTTGCTGTACAGAACCTTTTCAGCTTGATATAGTCCCACTTGTTCATTTTTGCTTTTGTTTACCTTGCCCAGGGAGATATGTTCATGAAGAAGTAGCTCATGTTTATGTCCAAGAGATTTTTGCCTATGTTTTTTCCTAAGAGTTTTATGGTTTCATGACTTACATTCAGGTCTTTGATCCATTTTGAATTTACTTTGGTTTATGGGATTAGACAGTGATCCAGTTTCATTCTCTTACATGTACCTGTCCAGTTTTGCCAACACCAGCTGTTGAAGAGGCTGTCATTTCCCCATTGTATGTCCATGGCTCCTTTATCATATATTAATTGATGGTATATGTTTGGGTTAATATCTGGACTCTCTATTCTATTCCTTCTGGTCTGTGGCTTTGTTCTTGTGCCAGTACAAATTTGCCTTGATTACTGTGGCTTTGTAGTAGAGCTTGGAGTTGGGAGGTGAGATGCCCCCTGCTTTATTCTTCCTTCTCAGGATTGCTTTGGCTATTTGGGTTTTTTTGTGTGGTTCCATATGAATTTTAAAACTATTTGTTCCAGTTCATTGAAGAATGTTATTGGTATTTTGATAGGCATTGCATTGAATCTGTAGATTGCTTTAGGCAGGATGGCCATTTTGACAATATTAATTCTTCCTAGCCAAGAGCATGGGATGAGTTTCCATTTGTTAGTGTTCTCTTTAATTTCTCTTAAGAGTGTCTTGTAGTTTTTGGGATATAGGTCTTTCACTTCCTTGGTTAGGTTTTTCCTAGGTATTTTATTTTTTTGATGCAATTGTGAATGGAATTGTTTCCCTGATTTCTCTTTCTGCAAGTTCATTGTTAGTGTATAGGAAAGCAACAGATTTCTGTGTATTAATTTTGTATCCTGCAACTTTGCTGAATTGAGATATTGTTTCTAGGAGTTTTGGAATGGAGTCTTTAGGGTTTTTTATGTACAGTATCATGTCATCTGCAAATAGTGACAGTTTGACTTCTTCTTTACCAATCTGAATGCCTTGTATTTCTTTGTTTTGCCTGATTGCCATGGCTAGGACCTCCAGTACTATGTTGAATAACAGTAGGGAGAGTGGGCATCCTGTCTTGTTCCTGATCTTAGAGGAAAAGCTTTCAACTTCTCACTGTTAAGTATGATGTTGGCTGTGGGTGTGTCATATATGGCCTTTATTATGTGGTGGAACTTGCCCTGTATACCCATTTTGTTGAGAGTTTTTATCATGAATGGATGTTGAATTTTGTCAAATGTTTTTTCAGCATCAATGGAAATGATCATGTGGTTTTTGTCTTTTTTTTTATGTGATGGATGATGTTGATGGATTTTCAAATGTTGTACCATCCTTGCATCCCTGACATGAATCCCACTTGATCATGGTGTATGATCCTCTTGATGTATTTTTGAATTCGGTTTGCTAGTACTTTGTTGAGTATTTTCGCATCTATGTTCATCAGGAATATTGGTCTGTAATTTTCTTTGTTGGTGGGGTCTTTACCTGGTTTTGGTATTAGAGTGATGCTGGCTTCATAGAATGAGTTTGGAAGTATTCTCTCCTCTTCTATTTTTTGGAAAATTTTAAGGAGAATGAGTATTATGTCTTCTCTATATGCCTGATAAAATTCAGCAGTGAATCCATCTGGCCCAGGGGTTTTGTTCTTCAGTAGTTTTTTGATTACCAATTCAATTTCTTTGCTGTAATTGGTCTGTTTAGATTTTCTGTTTCTTCCTTGGTCAGTCTTGGAAGGTTGTATTTTTCTAGGAAGTTGTCCATTTCTTTTAGGTTTTCCAGCTTGATAGCATATAGATTTTCATAGTATTCTCTAATAATTCTTTGTATTTCTGTGGGGTCCATCATGATTTTTCCTTTCTCATTTCTGATTCTGTAGATGTGTGTTGATTGTCTTTTTCTCTTAATAAGTCTGGCTAGAGGCTTATCTATTTTGTTTATTTTCTCAAAGAACCAGCTCTTGGTTTCATTGATTTTTTTTCTATTATTTTATTATTCTCAATTTTATTTACTTCTTCTCCGATCTTTATTATGTCCCTCCTTCTGCTGACTTTGGGCCTCATTTGTTCTTCTTTTTCCAGTTTCAATAATTGTGACTTTAGACTATTCATTTGGTATTGTTCTTCCTTCTTTAAATATTCCTGGATTGCTATATACTTTCCTCTTAGAACTGCCTTCACTGCATCCCACAGAAGTTGGGGTGTTGTGCTGTTGTTGTCATTTGTCTCCATATATTGCCTGATCACTGTTTTAATTTGAACATTGATCCATTGATTATTTAGAAGCATGTTGTTAAGCCTCCATGTGTTTGTGAGCCTTTTTGTTTTCTTTGCCCAATTTATTTCCAGTTTTATGTCTTGTGGTCTGAGAAGTTGGTTGATAGAATTTCAATGTTTTTGTATTTACTGAGGCTCTTTTTGTGGCCTAGTATGTGGTCTTTTCTGAAGAATGTTCCATGTGCACTTGAGAAGAATGTGTATCCTGCTGCTTTTGGGTGTAGAGTTCAGTAGATGTCTGTAAAGTCCATCTGTTCTAGTGTGTTGTTCAGTGCCTGTGTATCCTTACTTATTTTCTGTCTGGTTGATCTGTCCTTTGGAATGAGTGGTGTGTTGAAGTCTCCCAAAATGAATGCATTACATTCTATTTCCTCCTTTAATTCTATTAGTATTCATTTCACATGCATTGGTGCTCCTGTATTGGGTGCATATATATTTATAATGGTTATATGCTCTTGTTGGACTGAGCCCTTTATTATTATGTAATGTCCTTCTTTATCTCTTGTTACTTTCTTTGTTTTGAAGTCTATTTTGTCTGATACTAGTATTGCAACACCTGCTTTTTTCTCCCTGTTGTTTGCATGTAATATGTTTTTCCATCCCTTGACTTTTAATCTGTGCATGTCTTTGGGTTTAAGGTGAGTCTCTTGTAAGCAGCATATGGATAGGTTTTGCTTTTTTATCCATTCTGTTACTCTGTGTCTTTTGACTGGTGCATTCAGTCCATTTACATTTAGGGTGATTATTGAAAGATATGTACTTATTGCCATTGCAAGATTTATATTTGTGGTTACCAAAGGTTCAAGGGTAGCTTCTTTACTATCTAGCCATCTAACTTAACTCTCTTATTAAGCTATCATAAACACAGTCTGATGATTCTTTATTTCTCTCCCTTCTTATTCCTCCTTCTCCATTCTTTGTATGTTAGGTGTTTTATTCTGTACTCTTTTGTGTTTCCTTTGACTGCTTTTGTGAGTAGTTGATTTTATTTTTTGTCTTTAGTTAGTATTTGGTTGTTCTAATTTCTTTGGTGTGATTTTATTTTCTCTGTTGACATCTATTTAGCCTTAGGAGAGCTTCCATCTAGAGCAGTCCCTTTAAAATATCCTGTAGAGGTGTTTTGTGGAGACATCTTCCCTCAACTTTTGTTTGTCTGGGAATTGTTTAATCCCTCATTCATATTTAAATGATAATCATGGTGGATACAGTATTCTTGGTTCGAGGCCCTTCTGTTTCATTGCATTAAATATATCATTCCATTCTCTTCTGGCCTGTACAGTTTCTGTTGAGAAATCTGATGATAACCTGGTAGGTTTTCCTTTGTAGGTGACCTTTTTTCTCTCTCTGGCTGCCTTTAATACTCTATCCTTGTCTTTGATCTTTGCAATTTTAATTATTATATGTCTTGGGATTGTTCTCCTTGGGTCCCTTGTATTTGGAGTTCTGTTGGTCTCCATGGTCTGAGAAACTATTTCCTTCCCCTGTTTGGGGAAGTTTTCAGAAATTATTTCTTCAAAGACACTTTCTATCCCTTTTTCTCTCTCTTCTTCTTCTGGTACCCCTATAATGCAAATATTGTTCCATTTGGATTGGTCACACAGTTCTCTTAATATTGTTTCATTCTTAGAGATCCTTTTATCTCTCTCTGCCTCAGCTTCTCTGTGTTCCTCTTCTCTGATTTTTATTCCATTAACAGCCTCTTGCACCTCATCCAGTCTGCTCTTAAGTCCTTTCAGAGATTGTTTTTATTTTTGTGTTCCCCCTCCCTACTTGCTCCTTTAGCTCTTGCATATTTCTCTGCAGGTTCATCAGCATGGTTATGACCTTTATTTTGAATGCTTTTGCAGGAAGATTGGTTAAATCTATCTCCCCAGGCCCTCTCTTGGGGGTTGTCTGGGTAATCCTGGACTGGACCAAATTCTTCTGCCTTTTCATGGCTATAGAAGTAGCTGTAGGCAGGTAGCGCATGTGTCACCTGGGAGAACAAAGTCCTTTCCTGTTTGCTGGTCACCTTGCCCTTCTCCACTCCCTGTGTCAGTTACCCGCACTCCTGGAGCAGCCTCCAGATTAATCCCCAAAACTGCCATGGGTGGGGTCACTGTTGGGGTATTCCAGAGCCCTGTGGGGAGTGGCAGGCATGCTGGTAGTGGCAGGCATGCTGGGAGTGCTCTCCTGTGAGAGCAGCACCCCTTCACACCTTCCCCCAGTTTCTTCTCCCTGTGCCGGCAGCTGCACACTGGTGGTGTCCTTTGGGTCTGGCCCCGGTGGCTGCACACTGGGAGGAAATCCTGGGTGGCTGCTGGGGGTGTGGCTGCTCCTGGGCCAATTTGCCACTGCTGCGGGCATGCGTGGCTGCTCTCAGGCTACTGAGCTGCTATGTCGGGTGCTGCACCAGCTGGGGGAACAATTGCCAGGCTTCTTATTGCTGTGAAGGGCTTCAGAGCTCTACTGCCGCCCAGGGGTTTAGGGGGCCTGGAGTTCCCCGGGATTCCCAGCTGCCGGGCTGAGTGTGCCGGGACGATTCCATCCAACCATGAGGTCCCTGTCCTTTTAAGACTTTCAAAAAGCACTTGCTTTTCTTTTCTACCAGAAGATCCGTTTGTGGGGACCCGCTTGCAGATTTTGCTTTTCCGTTTCTCTAATATCCAGCACACCATGCACGGTGTGTCTGTGCTCCTGGTTTGGATTACTAGAGCTGGTTGTTTAGCAGTTCTGGGCTTTCACTCCCTCCCCTCTCAGACTCCTCTCTTCCCACTGGGGAGCTGGGGTGTGGGGGGGTGCTCCAGTCCTGCCAGGCCACAGCTAGTATCTTACCCCTTTAGTGAGGTGCTGAGTTCTTGCAGATGTAAATGTAGCCAGGCTGTTGTACTGTATCCACTGGTCTCTCTTTTAGGAATAGTTGCATTTTCAAACTCCCAGTGTCTTGGGAGGAGATTTTCACTGCCCTACTCACACTGTCATCTTGGCTCCTCTCCTGTTCCTACTTTTGATTTTGAAGTCTACTGATTAGCTATTCATTTAGGATCTGGATCACTGTTTTGTGAGATTGTTTCTGCAGTTTCCCTTTGTGGTTGGCATTTATTATACTCTGATATCAGAGTTAAGTTTTCTTGGCGAAATAAATGTGATACTCTTTTCATCTTTCTACATATTCTGGAAGGATTTTAATGTTCTTTAAAAAGCACAGATGCATTTAATATCTTGAACTCTTTGTGGCTATAATCACTTTAGAAGCTAGAGATTTCTCCTGGGAATCCCATCCTGGCTTTGCTTGTTATTCTCTGTTTGGGGATTGCCTCATTGCAGGTTGTGGAATAGCTAAGAATAAGAAATCAGCCCAGGCATTATTTCTCTACCTGCAGGGCATGTATGTCTAAATAGCCCTGAAAGGCAGGTGTCCGTGAATATTGCAAAAGAGGAAACTGAGGCTCAGAGAGTTTCTCTGACACAGCCTAGTTCCCACAGAACAGAACTGGCACTTGCCCTTGAATCTTTATTTGCAAATCCTGTCTTTCATTTCATTTCTCCTGCATCAAACCCAGTCTGCTGATGACTGTTTATATTAATTATTATTTCTACCAACTCGCTAAAGGAAATGGCTCAGAGAACAGTACATTCTTGAGCATCGTGAAGTTTCCTTCCCAGCCCACTCAGCAGTGCAGAATGTTTCCGACCCAGCCACCAGTGAGTGCGTGCGGCCCCCAGCAGGGGCAGCCAGACTGGGTCCCGTGTGAACGGCATGGGCCTGGTGTACGCCGGCTGGCTGAGTCTGCCCAAGCATTTATTTTGTCTGGGTCCTCAAAACCAGGTGGTCCATTTCCCAGATATGTTGCTGGCAATTCCCGATACTTTTCCCCCAAGGCAGTTCTGTCTGCAGCTTTTCCTGGATTTCTTCTCATGAACATTTTTGACATTGTTCTAGATTTTACTTGTCATAGAAATCCACTGCGGTCAAACTGGCTTTCACACCTCTTTCAGCTGGTGATGGCTAGCATGAAGCTGGTGAGGGCATGCCTCTCAGCAGCCCCTTATTGCCCAGGGTCTAGGTCACCCACAGAGCATGCGGACCTGCAGGTTATAATGGGAGGTAGTGCTCTCCTGCATTGATCAGCAGAGGACCCCCAGGAGGGGTTCCCTACAAACAGGCTTGACTTCCACCTGGCTTCCCTGGTCTAGCACCAGGGATCCCAGTGTCTTGGGACAAGAAAGGTCCTTAGGGTCACTCGAGCCTTTCTTAGCTGCTGCTGCTTCCTGCCCAAAAGCCATGAGGACAGTTCTAACACACATTCACTTATTTGAAATCGATACTACTTGACATGTCTCTGGAGTTTACCCAACTTCGTAGAGGTACGCTTAATGTAGAAAAAGTTGCACATGCTTACTGTCCACCTTGGAAGCACTTGGTGCTGTACCTACACCCATGATGCTGTCACCACGAAGCGGAAGGAACCCGTTGCTGCTGTGATATTTCCTGTGTCTCCTTGCTTTTGTGTGATAAGTTATCTCCCCTCTTAACACGCTTTTAGGTGTACAATACTGAGTTGTTAACTATAGGCATGGTATTGCTCTGATATGTAGACCTTCTAATGTCCCAGGTTGAGCACATTGTGGCCAATGGAATGTTGAAGTGTGCTCTCCTATACACATATGCCACATTTTCTCTACCCTTTTGTCTGTCAGTGGACATTGGGGTTGTTTTCGAATCTTGGCTATTGAGGAGAATCCTGCCGTGGGCATGGGAGTGCAGGTGTGTCTTTCAAGTCTTTTGGGTAAATACGCAAGAGTGGGATTGCTGGTGGCCTAAAGGGCAGGAACCACAAGATGGCCTTGGATGGTTTCTCTTCAGGGGCACCAGCCACGTGACCATGGAGGGTCCTGCCAGGTCGTCGAGCTCCAGCTTAGCTACAGGCACCGTTTGCCGGGGATTAGGCGATGGCTGGCTGAGAAAAGCCCACTTCCTGAAAGGCTTGCTAAAAGCACATGGAGTGAGACCTGTAGCAGCAGCCCTGGTGAGGCCTCTGCGGCACAAAGGCTTCCCTGGGAGGACAGGGCAGGAGCCGCGGGGAGCCAGTCCTCAGGCTGTTCCTCGGCTTCCTGGCTCATACTGACCGGAAAGCCAGGATGACGGTGGAGCGGATCCCTCCGCACCCCTCTTGGGCAGCCCGATGGCTTCCTACGCACAGCAGCTGCGCCCGCTCCCCTCCTCTCCGCCGCCCCGCAGCGTGGCCCTCGCCTCCGCGCCGGCCTGGGGCCGCATCCAACCACGTCGCCTTATTAAGCGCTGCTGCTCAGTCACGCTTGGGACTTGAGCCAATGTCATCAGCAGGCAAAAAGATCACCACGTTTACCCACCACACAGAACAAGGCCAGTGACTTGTAGTGATGTTTTACAAAGCATAATATTTTTGTTTCTTTCTTAGCAAGTTCCTGTAATTCTTAGACATTGAAGAACTTTATGGTTCATGTCTGGTTGTTTTGTGAGTTTGTCCTGGATACAGTTTACAAGGGGGGTGTAAACTCAGTTGTGCACCTTGGCTTATTGCTGTGTGAACAAACACTCTTTGCTGATACGAGGGCTTCTGGGATTTATTTAGGTCTGGAGAGCCCTAGGCTGGAACGTTGTGAAGTGCCCCAGGGCCCTCTTTTTCCATCTGGCTCATTTACTTTTAACTAATTTCAGTTGTGTTTGGAGAGAAGCATTCTGTCTAATTGAGTGTTTTTACTTCTCAGGCAATCTAGGAAAAACTGAGACATTTTAACATGTATTTTTCAGTTTCTGGTAGTGTAGCCTTTTTTCCATGTTATTTTTTTTTAGATGCAAATAGACGGTGGAGGTGGAGGGTCTGCCCTCATGTAAGGCAGGGTTTAAAATAACAGACTTGATTATTTTATGCAAGCAAGTCAGCTCATCTTCAGGGTGTCTCCCACCTCTGGCAGTGAGGGTGGCTACAGGGTTACTTCTGGGTGTGTCTGAAATAGCACATGGTGCTGAGATGGGTCATACCTGAGTGTTGCATTACACATTTCCCATCCCATATCAGTGTGCTGCCTGCCAATTCTACTTCTGATGAACATAACCTACGTCTCCTACATCCCCTACTCATGTCCATCAGCTGTTCCGTGCCAGAGCCAGGATCCAACAGCAGACCTTTACCTCCTTAGATTTATTCTTTCTTTCACACTACAGTTCCCAGGTTTATCATCTTTTTCTGAAACATAGTGGGATAGCAAGGTATTTGCACTGTTCTCAGTAAGATATTCCCACTGAAACAAATTCTCATTCTAACCATTCCCACACCTTCCCACCCTGGCCCCACACCAGCTTCTTACTGCTTTATTTTCATAATGATACAAAGTACTATCTAAAATCCATCTTTCACATATATTTATATTTACTTATTGGCTGGCTTCTGCACTAGAATATAGATTCAGAGGGCAAACTTGTCTGTCTTGTCTATAGCCATATGCACATGACCTATACCCACCACGGGCACCCACTCAGTACCCGGAAGGTTCTTGTTGAGAAAATGGGGTGAGCGGGGCATGTTGGCTAAAGGTGTTGCCAGTTCTTTCATGAAGTCTAGGGGAAGTTTCCTATTTTTATATTCAATGGTACAGTATTTTGAATTCTAAACTGTGTTCTGGAGACTTCCAACCTGAAAAAGATGTAAACTGTTTCTGCCTACTCCCCCTGTGAAGTCCAATTATCATCCCTGGAAATAATAGGTCAGACAACTCCAAAAGTTGGTAGTGAGGGGGCCTGGCTTGGGTGCCAGGACTGGAGGTCAACCAAATGGTGGGGTGATGCATGTTGCCTGGCTCTGCACCCAGCAGGAGATCGCGAGTGTAAGTTCTGCAAACCCAGCAGTAGAAGGCAGCCCCGCGAAGCCCACCCCCTCTCTGGCTGAGTGGGAACACCGTAGGAAACTCCAGGCCAGCTGGGCACATCCTGAGCCCCACAGACCACAAAGGCCGGGAAGGACTGCCCTCCTCTTCCTGGAGGCCCCCCCACCCAGGCTTGGCAGGAGATGGATGGGTTCCCCACAATCGTGAGACCCCTTTCTCCCACCAGGGGACACTGGACAGCTCTAGAGGTGTCTCAGTCAGGACGCTCTTCCTGCACAGGCAGTGTGTTCTGCCACACAGAGAGCCCCATGGCCCTGGGATTCCCCTCCCCCAGGAGACACAGTGTACAAGGGGCCCAGCCATAGCCGGTGGCCTAGCTCAGAACATGCCCTTGTCCCACAGGCCTAGCCTCTGTCCCTCAACCCTGGGACACGGGGCAGTGGGGAGCAGCTTTTAGCAGGTCCTGACACAAGCCCTCAGTGGGGAGGACTCCTCTCTGTAGAAACTCCAAGTGACCCTGCCTGGAGCCCCTGTCCCCTCAGACAGCAGCCTCAGGGACCACAGGAGCCTCAGGCCCCAGGGAAACCATGTAGACCAAAATTACTTGGAAGGCTCTGCTGATTGGACCATCAGAAGGACCGCAACCCACAAATCAGGCCAGGACCTGCATGCCAAGTGTAAGCAGGGTGACTCCTGCTGAAATAGGTCATTTACATAGGACCCAGACTCTTCTAATATAGACAAATGTCCAGGATTCAACTGAAAATCTCCTGTCATACCAAGAGCCAAAGAAATTATAATCAAATGAGAAAAGGGAATTAACTGATGCCAAGGCCAAGATGAATCAGATGTAGAAACTAGCTGAGAGGGACTTTAAAGCAGCTGTCATGAAAATGTTTCAATAATCAATTAAACATTCCTTTGCAAAAAATAAAAATTGGAAAGTCTCCATAGAGAAATTAAAGTTATGAAAGATAATAAGAGGGAAACAAAAATGCAATATTAGAAATTCAAAAACTAAACCTATAAGGTAGGTTCAGCTGCATAGTGGAAATGACAAAGGATAAAATCAGTGAATGTGGGGATAGATGAATAGTATTTACCTAACTGAGCCAACAGAGAAAAGAGATGAGAAAGAGAACAGTTGCAGAGATTTTTGGGACAGTAACCAAAGATATAGCATTTCTACGGAGCAGAAGGAGAAGGGAAAAAGAGTGGGCCTGAAAGAGTATTGAAAAAAAATGGCTGAAAACTCCTAAAAGGCACACACCTACAGAATCCAAAGACTGAGCCAAAACAAAAAGGGGAAACACAAATAAATACATGCCAGGAACCATTATAAATAACATTCTAAAAACTAAAGACAAAGGAAACGTCTTAAAACAGCCGAAGAAAACTGTGCATTACCCCCGGGGAGTACCAATTTGAACATCAGTGAATTTCTTACTTGCAAACCCTGGAACAAGAAGGAAGTAGCACAACATATTTTAAATGCTGAAAGGAAATAATCGGCATCTGTAAATTCTATAAATTTGATTAAACTATTTGATGAGATTATACTTCAAAAATGAAGCAGAAATAAAGATATTCTCAATGGAAGGACATCTTAGATAATATGTTCCAGTAAATGTACACTTAAAGATCGGCTAGAGGGAGTTCCTTGAACAGAAAAGAAATAGTAACAATCTAGAAATTAGAGAAAAGTAATGAAGAGGAAAGATCAACAGATAGATCAGGAGAGGGGTGTGTGTACAGTCAATGTCCTATTCTTTATGAGTTTGATAAATCACTTCATGATTGAAACAAAAAAAAATAATAGGACCAACTAACGATGGGGAAGTAAAGGGATCCAAATGGAAGTGAGGTTTGCCCACTTCACTCAAAGTGGTAGAATGTTGATGCCAGTAGCCTGTGATTTCTGCTTATTAATAGGCAGAGCAATCACTGTGCAAACTATACAAAGAGATACACTAAAAAATACTATAAATAAGTTGAGACAGAATCCTAAAAAATGTTCAAGTAACCTAAAGGAAGTCAAGAACAGAGGAAGAGAGGAAGGAGAGGAAACAAATAGATGACATATAATAAAACAGACTCAAGTGCTAAAATACCATGACATTGTAATTACTTCAAATGTCAATGGGTTGCATGCCTTAGTCAAAAGATAGAGATTGGTAAAAGGGATTTAAAAAATGTATGACTGACCTGACTAATGCTTATATGAAACTCATTCCAACTTCCATGATATCAGTAGGTGGAAAAAGATACTTCATGAAAGCATCAACATAAAGAAAAATGGGAGTTGCTATATTAATATCTGATAAAATGGACTTCAGAGCAAGGGATGTTACAGAATGATAAAAGGATCAATTTTCAAGAAGACATAATGATCCTAAATTTGTACACACCAAACAACAAAGCCTAAAAATATATGGAGCAAAACAATTTTTAGCTGAAAGGAGAAAGGTAAATCCACAATGACATGTGAGGGTTTTCACACTCTCTCAGAATATGATAGAATTGCTAGATATAAAATAAGCAAAGATAATAGGAGAACTAAAGCACACAACTAAGTAACAGAATTTAAGTGGTAAATATATAGAACACTTTGACTAAGAGGAGCAGAATACACATTTTTTTCAAGTACCTATGGAACATTAATCAAAATAGACCATAACCTGAGCCACAAAACTGACCCTGACAAATATGAATGAATACAAATCATACAGAATGTGTTCTTGGGCCATAATTGAAAAAAACTATCAATCAGTGACATAAAATCAACAGAAAAATCTCTAAATATGTGGAGATTAAACAACAAAATTTTAAGTAACCATAGGTCAAAAAGGAAATTTCAACGGAAATTTGAAAAATGCACAGAACTGAATGAAAATGTAAATATAATATATCAAAAAAAGGTGGTATGAAGTTAAAGCGGAGCCGAGAGGGAAATTCATAGTTGTGACTGCTTAGATTAGGAATGAGGAAAGTTCTAAAATAAATGATCCAAGTTTCTAATTCAGGAATCTGGAAAAAGAAGAACAAAGTCAACCAAAGTGGCCAGAGGAAAGGAAATAATAAAGAGCAGAAATCAATGTGAAAATGGATACTGGACCTCATTAAATTTTAAATTGAAAATAAGAAAATCAGAAATCAATGACACAAAAATCTGATTCTTCACAAAAATCAACAAAATTGAAAAACCTCTAGCAGTGGTGAACAATGAAACCAAACGTTGACAGAATCAATAATCACCAAAGCCAGCAATTGTAGGTACTACTACAATTTGTGTGCTATTAAAAGAGTAAGGAGAAAATTTTATGAACAATTTGCACTAATGAATTCAATTTAGGGGAAACCGATCAATACCTCAAAACCCACAATTTCTAAGCATGATGAAGTACATAATCTGTGTAGTTCTATGACCACTAAAGAAGTTGACTTTTTAATTTAAATCTGCTGTAAAACAAACCTGCAGGTCCATAAGGTTTACAGTTGAAAGCTCTACTAATTGTTAAAGAATGACAACCAGAAAAAGAAAAGGGGCATTACAGTTAGCATGTATAGTGTGGAGGGGTCATGGGGAGGGCTGTGTAACACAGAGAAGACAAGTAGTGACTCTACAGCATCTTACTACACTGGACAGTGACTGTAATGAGGTTTGTTGGGGGGACTTGGTGAAGGGGGTAGCCTAGTAAACATAATGTTCCTCAAAAAAACACAGACTACCAACCTAGAATTCTTTACCCTGTGAAATGATCCTTCCATAGAAAAGGAGAAACAGAGTGTTCAGACAAACAGAAATTGAGGGAATTTGCTGCCAATAGGCTGCCTTGCAAGAAATCTTAAAAGAAGTTACTTAGAAAAAAGGAAAATAAGATGGTAAAAAGGCAAATAATAAAATAAGTAATAAACTCAAATTTACATAAAGAAAGGAAGAGCATTAAAGAAGGATTAAGTGAAAGTAATATAAAAACTTTATTTTTCTTACTCTTAACTGATCTAACCAGCAATTCATTCAAAATAATACAAATGAAGTATTTGTTATATAAGATGTATGCATACATCTTATGCATTTATACACTTACATATGCTTTTATACACATGAAATGAATGACAGCAATCACACAAAGCTCCAGATGAAGGAATAGGATGATTTTGTTATTTTAAGGTACTCACACCTTGTAAGTGGTACAGTTTTACTTGAAAACTGACTTGGATTAGCTATAAATGCATACTATGATCTATATGGCAAACACTAAAAAAGTTCAAAGAATATAATCAATATGCTAGCAAAGGGGAGAAAGTGAAAGCATATAAAATGCTCAGTTAAAACCACAAAAGACAGGAAAGAGTGGAAGACAAAAACATAGGAACAAAGAACAAGGGCAACAAATAGAAAACAGTAACAAATATTAATCCAACTGTATCAATGATCACTTCAAACACTGAGGTCTAAATGCATCAAGTAGAAGACAGATCATAGAAGTGAATTCAAAACCAAGACCCAGTTATATATCATCTACAAGAAACTCACTTTAAATATAATGACACATACAGAGTAAAGAAAGTAGGAGTAGCTATATTAATTTCAAGAAGGCTATTACATAATAATAACGGGATCCAAGAAGACATAATAATCCTTAACATGTATGAGCCTAAAAACACAGCATCAAATTATATGATGCAAAAACCTCATAGAGCTGCAAAAAGAAACATATAAATCCACTACCATAGTTACATAACACAGAAAAACTCAATTAACCTCTAATTTAACCTAAAATTTAACACTAACATTAACATGAAAATGAACTCATGTAGCCCACAAAAACTTTGCAACCACTACAGTGGCAGTTTCTCTTTGTTATCCCTATTTTCTGAATCTCATGGTCAGAGATAAGGCAGAATGCTGATTTTGGGGAACCCAGGCCATCCGGTCCTTAGAAGGAACCAATAAGGAAAACAGAAAGCAATGGAATTGACACAATAATGTCTGTTTAGATCCTTGCAAGTTGCTCTTTTATGTGTCTGTGAACACCACAGCTTCTCTCCCATGATATCCCCTTTAAAAGCCCTAACTGCATGTGCTTTAGGCGGACAGTGATTCTTTAAGGTACAAGACTGCCGCTCTCTCATTTGCTATCACATTAATAAACTATTTTTTCCCTTTCCTCAAAACCTTGTCATTATGCATATAACGTAGGGGGTGGGGCACGGGGTAGGCAGTATAGCACAGAGAAGACAAGTAGTGACTATAGCATTTACTATGCTGATGGACAGTGACTGTAATGGGGCATGTGGTGGGGACTTGATAATGGGGGCAATCTAGTAACCACAATGCTGCTCATGTGGTTGTATATTAATGATACCAAAATAAAAAAATAAATAAAAAAGAGAATGAAAACCAATTTTACATAGTCTTTTCCAGAAATCAATGAGGAGGAAACACAAGTCATTTTTTAAGACAAAACCAGACAAAAATAGCATAAAAAAAAGAGAGGGAGAGCAAGGAAACTACACACTAATATCTCTCATGGATTTAGGTACAGAAATACTTGAGGAAATGTTAGCAAATTGAATCAAACTGTGTAAAGGGAATTATGTACTGTGCCTAAGGGGGCTTTATTTCAGGTATACAAGGCAGGGTCAACATTAAAAAAAAACAAGCCATGTAATCTAACATATCAGCAAGCTAAAGAAGAAAAATCACATGATCTTATCAATTGATGAGGAAAAAAGCATTTGAAAAGTCCAACACTCATTCCTAAGTTAGGAATACAGAGAACTACTTCAATTTGATAAAGAGCATCTGTAAAAAAAATCTATAGCATAATTCATTCTTACTAATGAAAACCATGCTTTCTCTCCAAGATCTGGAATGAGATGAGGATATCTGCTCTCACAACTCTTAATAAATTATTGGAAGTTTTAGCAATAAATAGTACAGCAATACAGCAAGTAAAGGAAACAAAAGGCATATAGGTAGGAAAGGAAGAAATAAAAACATCTCTATTTACAGATGATATGATTGTCTATAGAAAAATCTCAAGGAATATACAAACAAATTCTTAGAGATAATAAATTAAGGTCACTAAGGTTGCAGGATACAAGATTAATACACAAAAACTGATCACATCTCTGTCCACTAACAATGAACATATGTCAATGGAAATTTAAAACACAGTAGTACTTACAATTACTCCCTGCAAATGAAATACTTAGTTATACATTTGATGAAAATTGTGTAGTATCTGTATGGTGGAATTACAAAATTCCAATGAAAGAATTCAGAGGCCTAAATAAATAGCAAGACATACCATGTTCCTGGATCACAAAATTTAATAGTAGTCAATAGTTAGGTATTGGTGGAAAGTCAAACACATCGATAGTAGAACATAGAATGAAGGATCCAGAATTATACCAACATGACTATGGCTGATTTTTGACAAAGGGGCAAAACTAATTCGATGAAGGAAGGACTTTTCCACAAATTGTTCTGGTGCAATTGAACATTTACGGGCAAAAAAAAAAATGAGCTTCAATGTAAAGCTCATGCCTTACACAAATGAAACAAAACAAAAACTCAAAATGGATCATGGGCTTTACTGTAAAACACTAAATTATAATGCTTCTATAAAAATAGGAAACAAATCTTCAGGATTCATGGCTCAGCAAAGAATTCTTAGACTTGACACAAAAATACAATCCATAAAAGCAAAAATGGATAAACTGGACCTCATTAAATTTTAAAACTTTTGCTCCATAGACACTCTAGTGAAGAGAATGAACTGGCAAACCAGAGACTGGGAGCAAACTTCTGTGCATCACATGTTCAATGAAGCGTTGGCATCTAGAATATGTAGAGAACTTGCACAACTCAATAGTAAAAACCCAAACAACCCAATTGGAAAATGAGCAAAAGACATGAAGAGACATTTCACTGAAAGAATATGCAGAAGGCAAATGAAAAACTCTTTTAACATTATTAGTCATCAAGGAAATGCAAATTAAAACCACAGTAGTCTATCCCTACACACCTATACAGTGGTTGTAATAAAAAACAGTGATAACCCAAATGCTGGCTAGGAATGGGGTCACTCATTACTGCTTGTGGTAATGTATCCTGGTGTATCCACCCTGGAATATATCCCCACTGGAAAACAGTTGGGAACTTTTTTATGAAAATAAACATGCAGTTACCACATGATTTAGCAATTGCACTCTCAAGTATCTCCCCCGAACAAGAAAAATTTATGTTCACACAAAAACCTGTGTACAAATGTTTTGGTAACCTTATTCTTAAGAGCCCAAATTGAACAACCCAGATGGTCTCGGACTATTAAGAAACTGGCACATCTATGCCATGGAACACTGCTCCGCAGAGGAATGGATGGATAAACACACCATCTCATATGAGCCTCTAGGGAATCTTGATGGGTGAAAAAAGCCAATCTCAACAGACTACATTCTGCATGATTCCATTGATACAGTGTTTTTGAAATGATACATTTTTAGGAATGGAAAACAGATTAGTGATGCCATGGGTGAGGGTTTGGGGAGGAGGGTAATGGAGGTGGTTATCAAAGCCTCTCTCATTCCTGTGGAGACAAAATAGCTCTGTATCTTGACTCTAGTGGTGGCCACACGAATCTATACATCGATAGAATTGTGTAGACCCGAATATGCACACACAACCCGAGTGCAAGTGAAACGGGAATTTTGAAAAGACCGTGGATTGCCTCAGTGTCAATCTGCTGCTTGAGTTTTGCAAAATGTTACCTATAGGAGAAACCAGGTAAAGGCTATGAAGGATCATTCTGCATTATTGTTTGTAACTTCCTGTAAATCTATGACTAGCATAATGTACATTTCAATTAAAATGTGTTTGTCCTTCTAAGGATTTATTTTTAACAATTGATTCGAGGTACATTCAAAGCTGGGCTTTCCTATAAATGTTTTACAGCTGATGTAATTTTGCAGGAACCTGCATTTTTAAAAATTTTTGCCAAAAATGAAGTACACATTTTTAAATACAAATATTTTGTAGTAAGTGATTAAGAGCAAGAACTTGGTTGCCTGAGTTTCATTCTAGACTGTATGACTCTGAACTTTGGGCAGTTAGTGAATCTACCTTAGTTTCCTCACCTATAATGAGGTGATAATAGTGCTACATGCATGTCAAAC
The DNA here is from genome assembly GCF_040802235.1 of Manis javanica. Taxonomy (NCBI): domain Eukaryota; kingdom Metazoa; phylum Chordata; class Mammalia; order Pholidota; family Manidae; genus Manis; species Manis javanica. The sequence goes on along the minus strand of NC_133161.1, from coordinate 98,520,330 downwards.
TCTCATGAGGGTTACCTGAGTTAATGTATTTTAAACACTGAGGAAGTTTCCTGGCACTTACTGAGCACACATAAGCATTACCACTAAAAGCACCCGCATATTTTTTGAGTCCACCACAGAGTTTGTATGCAGTGCTTGGTCTCAGATACATTAAGAAGCTGTATTGTCCCTTTATTCCTGTCATGTGTCATTCAATACCCTGGACCTGTGATTTGAAAGGTAGACAAGTGGGCTGGACTGAGGACTCTAGAGATTGTGTACTGGGCTACCGCTAGTGGGGGCTGCTGTGGGAAGATCCCAGTGAGCCTGGGCTTGCCTCCCTTGGAAGGTCTCTGACAGCTCCCTGAACCCAGTGATCCCAAACTGAGTGAATGCAGCCCAGCCCTGTACCTCCACATCTCACTGCACCCCAGGATGGGAGCCCCACCCCAAACCCAGACTTCCTGAGCTCTCCTCATGTAAACCTCAAAACCTCGGGGTGCCCGCCTTATAGTCTGGTAAGTGCTCACTCTCAGAGCCTTTGCACGATTGAAGGCAATACTGTGTCTGCCCATAACCAGGAGCCCATTTGAGTACTTCTGGGACCATCAGGGTGACTTTTGGGCCCTGAGAATCTGGGGGTCTGAATCACCAATTCAGAGCAGGAGGGTGTGTGGTTTGCTGAGTCCAGTGTCCTCTCCAGGAAAGGGCAGTGGCTTACTCCTATCTGAGAGGACACAGGAACGATGGAAATGGAGGGGGTCAAGTTGCTCACCTCACATGTTCTCTTCTGTCTTTTCCAGAATGTAACTGGTGAGGTCTGCTTATCCCACTTCCCAGAAGAGCTCAGTGAAGGCCAGACTCAGCTGCCACCTGGTCTGTCCAATCTGTCATCAGATCTGAGCATTTGTGTCTCTTTTCTCTCATGCATTTGCTTCCACATCTGGACCTGGTGTCTTACGTGATAGTGACCAGCAGTGATGAAGCACGTGTGACAGTGTCAGGGCCAACCGCGCCTGCTGCGCTTGGTGGAAATGCCTATTCCTGCCATGTGGCTGGTGTGTGCTGCTCAGCTATGAGGCGTCTCAGAGGACATGGGGTACTCGTGAGCCCAAAGGAAGAAATGAGGCTCAGGGTCGGGCCTGAGTGTTGTGTCATGGACTGAACCCAATGGGAGGGCTAAGTAGGTGCCGGGTGTCAGGGCAGGAGGAGCCTGGGGGCAGCGACCAGGAGCATGGTCACTGGAGGTTGGCCACCTGTCCAGGGATGTAGGGGCTTTGTGTCTCCTGGCTCCTCTGCTCCATACGAACGTCAGTGGGACCTTGGAGAGGCCCTTTCACCTCTGAGAGTGCATGTGTTCTCTGAGGCAAAGACAGTAAGGCTCTCTTCCTGTGGCCCTATCACTATGGCCGCCTTCCCCACAGCAGGCTGCAGGGCCTGACCTTGCACCTATGTTCCACGAACAGACTGAGCTGCTGCCGAGGCACTGTCTTTACTGGTTCTTGTTTCCTAACAGCTTTATCCAGCTCTTCCATTGTTCATCCTGCTGGTTTTCAATCTGCAAAGAGATGGAAAGAAGCTGTTACAAGAATTGTATATGAAAGACAGTTGTCCTTACATATATGGGCTGGTTTAGCCTGGAAAAAAAATTCGATCAAGGCGTTGATTGAATCAGGTATGCGGCATTCTTACACACAGAATGAAACTTGCCCTTCATGTCCTACCCCTGAGCAGAGCACGGTGGCAGACGCAGGAGGCAAGCCTGATGCGTGCATCTCATCGGAAGTACTTCCTTTAGCAGAGCACTGCTCTCATGGTAACAGTGTGCGAGGGGGATGCAGACTCATTTCTCTGGAATTTGTAAAAAGGAAGGTTATCTTCTGCCTCTGAGATTTAGAGCCAAATCCTGCCAAAGTAGCAGTCCAGTGACCGCATTAATGATTTCTCAGGAACTGTTCGTGTTCTCTGACCCTCAGATCAGCATTTTATGTGCTTTTCTGCAGTTCAGTCCAGAGAGCCAAATAAACCATCCTGGCCGAGGGTCCCCTGTGGGACGAGTGTCAGCACCCTATTATCAGCCTTTTGGCATCGAGCTTGCATCAGCCTCAGCTCAGCTGAGACTCTGCAGCTTTCTGGATGCACACAAGCTGAGCTAGGGGAAACTTTCATTCTTTAGGGGTGCAGCAGATATAACCTTACTTGGTCTCTGAGTACATTGTGAAACCCTTTTTCCTTTCTTTGCAAATTGCCTTCTTCAGAGATTAGCCCCTTCTCGTATTTTTTGTAAAGGGCAGTAGTGTTTCTCCAGGTCAAGTCCTCGTCACGACCACAAGTGCACAAGAAGCTGGCAGGCTTCCCCTGCCTGGCCCGCGGACCCCAGCTGGTTGCTGCTCTCTCACAGTCCCTCCCTTTAGTGTGACCACCTAATCTTATGCCACAACTTGTGACCACTCTCTCATGCAGTCGCTTACATTAAGTTCATCCTGTGTCCTTCAAAAGTATTCTGAATGCTGAACTCCTTGCCCCAAAAAGGTCTGGGGTTTGTTGAGTTTCTAGGAAGCCACGTGGCCTTCCTGAGCTGGTTCCTTTTTCAGTTCATGGTGGGAGAGCTGTCCCCCTGCCACTGTCATTGTAAGAGTTAAACGGTAAACATGCAGTCCATTGACATTTAAACACTATTAACATTTAAATGCACAGCCGTACAGATACGCATGCCTCCTATGCCAGCTGGACAGGGCAAGGGGGATCTGTGAGCTTGCTCCCCACTAGGCTGACATCCTGGTCCGATGCCTATCAGACCCATGTGTTTGCAACTGTTTTCTCCCACACTTTTGTTTCCACCTCTGGACCTGGTACCTTACCTGTTGGAATGTACATTAAAGTGGATCAGATCTCTTCCCTGCTTTGTGAGGGATGGTGCTGTCCCTTGTTATTATGCCGTTCTTGCCTAGATGCCCAGGCCTTCTCCTCCCACACCCCTGTCACTCACCTTCCCCTCTGTCAGCCAAGCATGAGAACCTCTGCCATGGACACCCAGAGGCCACCGTGGAAGGAGCCCCCTGCCCCAGGGCCAGTTGCTTGCCATTGGAGCTGCTTTTATCAGCAAAGCATTTTGTGTTTGCTGACCCCTCAGTTGCTACACTTGCCCTCCCCACCGCAAATCAGCTGAAAGTTTGCTCTGTAGTGAGCAGCCAGCATTCTGCTATGAGTTCTGTGCAGAGTTCTCCTCCTGATCTGGGGCACCTCAACTAGCCTTTTCTATTATGAAACTCAATTCAGTGACCAAATACCATTGAGGATGGGTCAGGAGTCAGGAGCATTTCCCCTCCTGGCTCAGAAACTTTAAGGGGGACCCTGATCCCGGAACATGGCAAATTCACATCATACTGTGTCCGGACCCTTCCTGTCCCCCATGCATTCAGAATTCTCTCTTTGCTCCATGTCCTCCTGTGTCTGACCCTTGCCTCTGACTCCTGAATCTGGTCCTGCACCTGTCTCCATATTTAGGGCTCCCACAGGTCCCTGGATTTAGGAATGTGTTGGTGTCCCTGGCAGCTGGCCCTTCCCGGGGTGGGCAGTATGGGGCACTGAAGAGGCCAGGTGTGGCTGGCACTTGCTCCATGCCATGCCATTTACTCCTCAAGGGTGCTGCGGTCATCGTTCCCATTTTGAAGGTAAGGAATCAGGCTTGGCAGGTGGGATACAGGATGCAAACTTGGGAGTCGGGTCAGGGCAGCCCAGCCCTGGAGCTGCTCCTGCTTGGACTGTCGGCTGCTCATGGCCCCCAGCCTGTTGGGGACAGTGTGTCTCCAGCCTCTGGTTCTGTGCAGCTGGGAAACTGAAGCCCTGTTTGGTGCCACCTCACTGCACCCTCTTAGGCAGCACGAGGCCCTGCTTGAGCACATGCTTTGGGTTAGTTCTCGTAGGATCTGAAGGGGAAGCACCAGAGCTGAAAAGCTGTGAAGCACCCAGCTCCCTGCCTCGCTGGCCCCCAGCTGTGAAATTCTGAGAGCCCCAGGGGCTGCACATTGCTGCCCGGGCCTGGTGTGCCACTCAGTCACCCTGGGACCTTGCCATGTTTACTTTCTCAATGCTCCTCCCTGACCTTCAGTATGTCCCTCTTCCAGCCCTGGGGACTCTGGGAAGCAGCAAGCTGGGGAGTCTGTTCAAGGGAGCGCTGGCCCCCGTGTCAAAGGGCTGAGGTCCTGGGCCATGGGCCCTGTCACTAATTATATGTGTGGCACCGTGCCACATGTATAATCTCCTAGGGAAATAGGGATTTGATGATAAAGCAGTCTTCTCCCTATCCTGTGTTCTGTTCTAGATAGCTCTTTAGTATGGTAATATTTTATTCGAGTGGCTTTCTTTCTGTGATTATGTGTAAAAATAAATAGGATATTTATTTTATGGCGTAGAATACTTGATACCTTAGTGTCCACAACATGTTGACATATCAGATATGCATAACTGAATAACTGCTCAAAATCACCACACTTTACAGGGTAATTCTGCTATTGTCCCTTTGGTTTTCAAGCACTCAAGTCAAGTAAGGGACCCTGTTCCTGCTCACAGGTGGAGGTTGGCTACACAAGAACATGGTTCAGAAGGGGCTGGGGCCTGAGGTCACACCTGAGCTGGCCAGGTGCCACCCTGTGCAGCGGGTGCCCCAACCCCAAGTCACAGCCACACTGTTTGTGTTGGAGTCTGACAGACGCCATGCCAAGAGCCGTGAAAGCACAGACATGTCAGCTTGATCGTCCCTAGCTTATTTTTGAGGGCCATCCTGGAGAAGCACAGGAAGCTTGTGAGGGATGTACTCGTGGGCTTCCTGAGGGATTGCCTGACTCCCCCTGATCACCTGGGTCACGTCCCTTTCCTCAGTAATGCCTTTACATGTTCGTTATTATTTTTATGTTTGTGACCTTAGAGTTTTTAGACAACAGAAGGAATTAGTTGAAAAGAACTGAAGGCAAACTGTAGAATAAACCATATATGCATATGTATGTGAGTTTATGCATGTGTACGTGTTTGTATGTATGCAGGTGTGTGTTTTGTGTGCATGTCTGTGTATATGAATAAATGCATGTATCTGTGTGCACACACATGGATGCATGTTTATGTATACGTTTGTACACACAGGTTTGTGTATACATGGTTTTCTGTGTATACACGTGCATGTGTAATATCAGAGGGATGCTGTAGCTGAGGTTGCCCACTGCACAGATCATTATCTTATTTGGAGCACTATGGAATTATCTAACTCCAGGATATTCTCAGCTTTCCTACACTACTCAGAAGAGAGTCTATTTCTTTAGCTCTTTCTTCTTCAGTATGCTAGGGGTCATACCCCGGGACTTGCCAGGATGGTCCTCTCCTTTCTTGTGCAAAGTCTGCGAGTGCCCCGCACACAGGACCCCCTCCTCCTCCCACCCTGTGCATCAGAGGGAGGGGCCTGAGACTGACTGCCAGCTCATTCTGTCGACAAAGGTCCACGGGCACATCAGTGCACAGAGAAGCCTGGTGCCCAGTAGTGTCAACACAGGGCGCCTTGGGCCAGGTGCACACAGCGCCTGGCATGGAGCACATGCCAGGGCTTTGATAGGCAGCAGACACTCCCAGTTCTGGGCATAAGTGAGTCCTCCCTTCCTTACCAATCGATTTCACTGTAGCTCCCCCAACCCCACCGCCCTTGCCCACACATCCACACCCTGACGGCCTTGCCAGGCTTCTGGCCTTATGCTGAGTACTGGCCTATCCCTTGGTGATGGGTTGCAGCAGCCCCACCCATCCCCCATGCCTCCCCCCCAGGGGCTCTTGGACAAATCCTGTGGCAGGAGGGTCATGAATTTGATCTCCAGAAGCCTGCTGCTCACCAGGACCATCCTGCTCTCTGGGGAGCGTGCTGGGCACAGGCCTTGCATATAACTGATGTCATGCAGCAGAAATACAAGGCTTTCTTGGGCACAAGCAGCCACAGGTCATTTCCATTTTCAGCTACTGGCCTCTTTTCTTTGCACATATTATTTATTTTATTGAAATTTTCTTTATCTTTGTGCCTCAGGGATGGGCTGGGAATTGTCACTGGGTTGCTTCCACCAGGGACTGTCCATTCTCATTTTCCCAGATGGTTTTCGGGATTCTTCTTTCTCTTGGCGCTGCCCTTCAGGTCCACAGCCACCGCTGACCAGCTCCAGCTTGGAAGACAGTTTCCTCTCTTTCACGGGGACACTCCTATTCCCTGCCCCTCTGCATTGGGGGGTGGTCCCATTTTGGGGACTGGAATTGCGGTCTCCTTGCCCACGCTGCAATCACCTGCCCAGTTCTCTGGGTGCTTCTGTCCACATTCGGGATTGGGGGCGTAGCTCTGGCCACAGCACTTTCACTAAGAGCACATCCTGTGGCCGCTGTCCTTACATTGGCTGACATCTTCCCCACCGTGGCCCCTCAGCCGCTCAGGAAGCCCCTCTGCCCTTCTCATGCTCCTTCCAAAGTTCCAGGTGGTGCACACCACGCAGTCCCGCCCCGGCACCCAGTCGTGCTGGTCCCTCTGCCACCCACCTTCACCCGCCGCCATCCCAGCCTGCCTCCTGCCTATCCGCCTGCTGAGCACTGCCCGCCCCTGGGCTTTCCTGCCGGTGACTGCCTTTCTTGTCACACTCTTCAGTGTGAAAACCCACCATTCGAGTCCCACCTAATCCTCCTCACTTGCAGAGACTATGACATTTATGGGTGCTGTGGATCTTTTTTCTTTAGGGGTGTCTTCTCTCAGGGCTGGAATTCTCTCAGTGAAGGAGTAGTGACTGCAGTGCACCTTAGTGTCCCCCTTAATGTACACAGGTGACTTCCATGTAATAGCTTGACAGCAGCCTTTCTTGGTTGCTTAAATCTACTCTGATACATTTCAAACCTGCTTAATGTATATTATTGATATTTTAAATATAAGAACAATCTTATTAAAAGATTGTGGTGTTGCATGTGGGACAATATAGGCAAACAGCATAAATGTACCAGTGAGAATATTAATCAAATAGTGTTAGAAACAATGAAATAAACAATGAAGTGCTGTTCATTATTGATGTTTATTACAATGTTTTGTGTCTCTCAAACCCCCTAAAGAGTCCATGTTCTTTCATCTGGCAATTCATATTCCATAAATATGTCCTAAAGAGAGAAACAATGAATAACCCTTTGTGTGGAAGATGCTATTCCTACGATTTTTCTACAAACCTTGACTGGGAAAAACCTCAAATCCCAATCAGAGAAATGTCATTAGAATTGTGATTTGCCAGCCTACAAAATATTTGTTATTGCAGTTATTAAAGTGACCATGAAAACTATTATAAGATACAAAAAAATACGTTTGCTTGTCTATTAGGCTTAAATAAGTTTCAGAGTAGTATATTCAGTGTATGTATATTTATCTCCAGATATCCATTTATATCATTTATATTTATATTTATGTGAATATGCATACACATCCCACCGACAATCATATATATGCATATCTCCAACTTATAGATACATATATATATATACATATATCCAATCTGTGTGTCTATTTGTTGTCTATGTGGCTGGATTTTTATAAATCACCAAAATTTTAAAAGCAATGTGTTTAAAGAAAGGCCTATATGGGATGGGTTTTCCCTTTCATAATTTTTTCTTTAATATTTGCTCTTACAAATTTGCATGTATTATTATTTTAAATAAAAGTAATATATTTACTTTCAGGATTATTTTACCCACGATTTCATGGTTATGACCATCAAGATGTTCTAAAAGTTGGACTGCAATTTAAATAAAAATAGCAATATCCAAGACAATGGGCATTTTTCCCCTCTGGCAGTAGCACAATGGGAATATGTTTGACATGCAGCCCAGAACATTCCGAGTGAACTAACAGCAGGAAACACACTCAGGCTGAGATCATTTTAACCTACTCGATGACAATTCATTCTAAGTTTCAAAACATAACCCAGCAAGTAGGATTTGGCCACAAGGATAAAATATTAAAGCTTCTTTCTACCTAGCTTTTCTGATGTTGAACAACTTCTCCCTGCTGTTGTTTGAATGTGGCTCAAATGTCCACATTGTGTGTTTTTGCTTTATAGGGATAAGTCTCATGGTCAAGAGGACCCAAAGCTGTCGAGGCTCGGTGCCCCCCCAGGTGCCCTGCTGAGGACATTCATGCAGTGTTTCTCATCAGAGTGACACTCCTGCAGCACGAGGGTACTTTTTTTTTCTTTTGTAGGAGAGAAAACTCAGGTAGAAAGATGTTCGGTAGCTTCCCAGGCTGTGGTAACCAATGAGGAGTGTGTCCACTGAAGGATGGAGCACAGGGAGTGCAGCATAGATGTTAAGGCACAGTTAACAAAGGTCTCCTTCCTGTGGGTCTTGCCCAAGAGCAGGCTTTCATGAGCAGAGGGTGAGACTACACTCAGCAGGTTCTCTGCATGAGAGACCCCAGTGGATCTACATTACTCCTCTGTCATACCTGCCATGTGGCGGTCTCTTTATACCAAGGGCCAGGGAGAATCTGCAGCTGGGAGAAAGTCCTCCATACCAGGGAAGAAGGAGGGGCAGAAGGACTCCTCACCTAGAGACCAAAAAGAGTTGCTAGCAGACACTGTGGGCTCCTGGTGGGGAAGAGGGCCAGAAGTTCCAACGGCCATGGGCATATCCTTCCAGGAAACCTCACCCATGGCCACCCGCTGGGGCTGGGTGTGCACCGCGCCTCACTCTCTACTCCTCTTCTCTTCCATATTCCTTCCAGGCTCTCTGTCTTCAACAGACATTCACATCTCAAGCCCTCTGTGGTCAGCGTAGGGAGGAATTTTCTGAGGCTCATATGGTCTAGTCTAATCTAATGTCTGCTACTTATGTTCTTTCCAAAATGTTCCCCACTGTGATTTACACAGTAAGTCATAATGAAAAGGTGTTGTATGTTCATCTTCTTCAACTCTTGACCTAGAATTTGGAGAAAAGTAGTTCTGGGATTCATGTAGGCTGTGGGAGGCTCATAGCTAGCCCACACTGTTTCTTTGAGTGAATTATAAAAAGCATGCCCTCTGGCAAGCACATGACTGGAGGCAAATGGTGCTTCTTCAGGGCAAACCCTCTTTGCCCCATATGCAAGCCTGGGTTCCAGCCCTCACTGACCTCCTTGTGTAGACACTCTGTGTAATAACAGTGCCCAGATTGCACACATGCTGACCCTAGATGGTGGAGACTTAATTTATATAGAAAAGCAGGATGAATTTATAAGAATAATGTTTTTGAAAGGGGCTAAGAGAATATATACTTGGAAGTATCAAGGCAGTCAGGACAAGTTTGCCCTTTGTGGCCGAATCAGTTGCTGATCAAGAAGCATACCTTGTGGTCTTGACGAGAAATAGACCTCTGCTGAGCCATCCTGATTAATTACATTTATTCCATTAATATTTACTGGGCACCTACTCTCTGCCAGGCCCTGTGCTGGCATTGAGGGTGCAGGGGTTAATATGGTGGTTGCTCTCCTTAAGCCAGGTGAAGCATCTGTCTTAACCTGTGGTCCCTGAATCTGACATCTAAGGGTCTAAGGACATGAACGTGAGTGTGAGTGTGTGCATTTTCTAAGAGGTGTTTTCATGACTTTTTAAAGGGAAAATAGGGTTAAGAGGTTTAAAAGGCAGGCAAGTTATTCCTGGTTTTGGGTACAGCAATAGAATTTGGGTGCAGCCCCTGAACAGCCCCACAGAATGGGAACAGAGCCGATGAAAACAAGGGGCATACAATGCACTTCCTTGCTGCCAAGGCTGCTTTTCTTTGTCTTCCAGGGTAGGAGAAAAATGTGGAAAGAGACAGAACAGAAACGTTGGTACAGTAGATCATAGTTGAGGAGAGGAAAGTGACTTGAAACTTGGAAAGGAGGGAGGGTAGAAGGGAGGAACATTGCAAAGGAGAAAGCATTTGGTACATGCTTCTTATTGCTCAGTACACACATGCACACCCACAGATGAACACATGGACATGTACACACATAGAAAGGAAAAGCACGTAGCACAGCACACATACATACACCCCATGCATGTGTTGAGAGGAAAAGGCAGGTAGTACCCTATTCCCATTCATTGTTTAGTACACACATATGTGAACAAAAAAGGCATGTGACACAGCTTTGTGTGGCTTAGTACACACACATATATACACACACTCAGAAAGGAGAAAGTGTGTAGCACACCACACATATATATACATGTGAACACATGGAAGAGAGAAGACATGTGACCTGCCCTTTCCTATTACATAGTATACACACACACAAACACACAATCACAGGGAAACTTCCTATAGTCTTGATTTAGGAAATAGTTAATTATAAAGATTAATGTATTTATTTTAGTTAAATATATTAATTAGCAAACATACTTCTTTAATGTGTTTTCTCCATTCCCTTAATATGCTAAAATGATTTACTATATCTCAAGAGGAAAGATATAATATGTTGTGTCTCAAGTTATTGAGCACAGGATAGATTCTCTCCTTTTACTTTCCAGAACATCTCCTAAGACTAGAGAACAGTGAGCAAGACACAACAAGCCCAACCAGCTCTCCCGATTTGAAGGAAAGATGCCATGAGTTGTGCTGCAGCATGGCGAAGCCTCACGCTGTCCTCATGCCTGAGGGGAGAGGTTGATGCTAAGGGGACTATGAGCATGTCCCCAAAGTGAAGGACCAATGTATCATCATGAGGTAAGGAATGGATATGACAAGACAGGAGGGTGCCAGGAAGGAACCAGGGTGACCATGTAAGGGCGATGAAGATGATGATGGTGGTGATGGTGATGGTGATGATGGTGGTGATGGAGGTAATGATGGTGGTGACGATGAGGATAGTGATGGTGGTGATGGTGGTCATGATGTTGTTGACAGTGATGGTGATGGTGGTAATAGTGGTGATGACGGTGATGGTGGGTGGTAATGATGATGGTGTTGATGGTGGTGATGGTGAGGGTGATGGTAATAATGACGATCACAGCAGCAACTGATGCTCATATAAGTTAGCATTATTGAGTACAGATGGAGTGAGTCAACCCATGGAGGACTACTTATACTGATAAGCCCTGTGCATCTGGTAGCTTCTACTGATGTATCTTCTAAGTGTAATGTATCTAATGTGTATAATCCCAAGGCAAGTGCAATCATCTCAACCGTTATTCAATCCATGGGGAAACTGAAGCTAATAAGGTATAACTTACAAAGTTCACACAACCACTAAGTGTCAGGGCCCCCAGAGCCTGATTTCTTGGTTACTCAGTTACGGAGCAGTTGCTTTATGACAGACAGAGCTATGTCTACAGGCCTCCAGCCTCATGACAGCCCTTTGAGAAATGTGTTAATACTCCCAGTTTATAGAGGAGAATGTGGACGTCAGTATTGTCATTTTGCCCAGTCTCATCCAGCTGACAAGACTGAGAACCCAGTATCAAAATCAAAGCTGCCCTATCCAAAAAGAAGCAAGCATTTTCATTATATGTTTGAGCCAGTACCTGTGGCACTGCTCTAGTGCTCAGTAGGGACCCATGAAACATCAAGTCAGGGGGAAGTAGACAGATGCATGTGTGTTCTGCAGAAAGATGCCTAGTTAGCCTAATGAGCACATGGGGAAAGCCTGAGGTCAACCCCAGCAAGAATGGCCTTAGCGATCACATGCTCTGTGCCACTCTTCTGTGCATTTTATTATTTCCTGGGTACAATGTAAGAAGGACAGTTGAAGCAGAGAAAAGAGTGCATATAAAGACTCAGAAAAAAGGATGAAACAGTGCTTGGTGAAGGACAAGAAATTAAAACAAAGTGTCATGTGGCCAGGAGGAAACTAGGGTATGTGATGAGAGAAGATGGTGTTATATGGAAGGGGCAGGGTACCAGGCGGGGACAGCAGGCTTTTCCCTGAGCACACAGGAGCTGTCGGAGGAGGTCCTATTTTGTCTTGTTTGGGTTTGATTTAGTTTGTTTCAGGCTTGAAATGGGCTCAGCCTGGCTTGTTTAGTAGGAAGCCTTTCCTGGAGGTAAGGTGGAGATATTTCCTGGGATACGGCTGTTGTGGGGACACCATCTACAATGGTCCAAATTAGAGGTGCAGAAGGTGGAAAGAGATGGAAGTCTGTGAAAAGGGAAGGAAGATGGGGTGTCTCCATGGCTCCTGCCAGCTGTGGCTTAGAAATCTGGTGCTCCGAGGACAAGGTCAAAGATGTGGAAATTTTCCAACAGGAAGTTTCCAGTTTTGTCTTATTTTTGAAAACGGACATTTTGCAATGAGTTGGCTATAAAATGCAATAGAGAACATTTTTTTATAAGGCTACATTTCAATGTCTTATATTGTAGACTGGGTATTGTGTCAAGTCACAGATTTTTTTTGGCAAAAGAAGACTTAGGAGTTCATTTCCTTCCTTTTTTTCCTGGGAGGGTGCATGTAGAACAAAACCTTTCTATTGCATCTGCCAGCAAAATGCACAACTCTGGGCTGTTTGCTTCCTCATGCTGTGGTGTTCAGCAGCAGATTGCCTAGGTGTGCACACCTATGTGAACACACCTTATTCATTGGGAACTTCTGAGTCTTAACAAGACAAGTCTTCAAATGAGAAAAAGAAAAAGCACATTCAATTCTCCAGAGCAATATAGAAGAGGAGCTCCGATTTCCAAATGCAGCCCCTCTTAGATGCCTGGGGTGAGGCAGAATGAGTTTTGAGTTTAGAATGGTTCTCCAAGTAAGGATCTCATTTCTAACCTGTGAAAATTGGGATAAAATAATAATCTAGTTAATAAGGCTTTTTTGAGATTAAATGGATTTCTCAGCCATGCCTCCGTAGCACAGAGAGGCTGTCAAATAAATGCTAATTGAGCACAACCAGCCAGTGTATCACTTCAGGTAATTCCATAGCAGGCATCCTACAGGCTGTTCTGAAGTTTCGTTTTTTGTATGTTTCAGACCAGAAGATGGTTCTCGTATGCCACTGTGAAAATTATCTTGCAGGAGCCATATTTGTTAGAAACCATCAGAAAACTTTTCAACCCTGCAGTGGAGACCGTAAGTGCTCTGTTGGGTTGGCTTGGCCTCCCATTTGGACCCCGGCTGCTCCAGCTATCAAGGTTCCCAGGTTCTCTTATTCTACCTAGTCCAGGCCAGTGGGCCTGGCCCCACCCTGGCTAGGCAGCCCCGTTCTCTCCAGCTCTGCCTCAGGAGGAATTTGTGCCTTTATGTTGGTTGGATTGCAACCAGTTCCCACACAGCCATGCTGAATCAAGTCAGGATTGAACTTGCAAGGATGCCCCTGAGTCGAGTCTCTAATGAGGGGTACTCCTTGAGGAGGGCTGGGGCTCTTTGCATTCCTTCCCTGAAGCCCGTGTCCTCCAGGCCAGGACACAGGAGGTTACCACGGGGTATTTCAGGGATCAGGGGGTGGCTGTGGCTGCAGACATAGGAAGATATGGCCAGTCACTGGGTTTCTGGTATGAGAAACACATCTGCCATGTCCGTACATCTTCAGGTTGTTCTGTAACAAGGTCATACACAAGGTACACACAGGGGTGTCTTGCAGCATAATGTGCCCATGAAAGCTGTTTCTCTCTATCCAGATGTCTTCCTTCCTTTGCTCTCAGTGGGGAATTTATGTAATTTTTATGAGGATAATCTTTTACGATGAGTTAATTTAGCAGCTTTCTTAAATTGAGCTTTCAACTTATTAGGCTTCTAGATAGTTATTTTCAACCAGCAAAATCTAGCAATTGTGAAATGAAAAAAAAACACACCTTTTCTTGCTGCTCTGTGATGAATGCTATACTCCTTTACTTCACTAAATTGCCGTGTAGACTTCAGAAAAGAGAGAACTTTTGATATTCCTGGTTAGAGAAAACTTGACCTCATTCAACCAGTCAATGCTGTCAGTGGGATCAACCTAATCCTTGGCCACAAGGGTAAAAGTCTCTGAATTTTGTTTTCAGAGTCTTAGATGTGAAATTCCTCCTGAGATCAATATTCAGTGGAAAACTAAGGTGAGAACAAAAACTGGGAGGGGAAGATTTCTAGAACATATTTGGGAATTTTCTAAACTTCACCTTTTAAAACTGTAAGGAAGGAATTTTCTAATTTGCCATCCATGGCAAAACCAATAAATATCTTGATATTTTGAAACTTTTGTACAAGAAGTTGTCAGGTTTCTCTTCTCAAAACTTTGTACTAGTTGAATGTGGCAAAATGTTTGGGAGCAAATACAGAATTCAAAAGCATGTCAAAGCGATGCCCAAGAAGACTACTTTTGACTAAAAGGAGTTGATTTATTATTTTAGAGTTTACCTCTGTTGAAATATTTTTCTTATATTAAAAGAAAGAGGCCCCCTTGCTTTCAAAAAGTATTGGCTATTAGGAGTAAAGGTCAATGGTCATTACTACTATTTTAAAACTTCTATTTTGTCAGTTTCCTTTTACTTTGTAAAGAAGACCAGAAGGTATGGATACACTCAGAATTCAGTTCCTCCACTCCAAATATAGATCCATGTCCCATATCTCTTGGGGGAAAAGAACACAAAAAACCTTTTCTAAGTCCATTCCCTTCCTTCTGCTCTTAAGATATTTTGGGGGTGCTTTGGGGTTTGTTTTTTGTGGCATATTTTAGAAATTTGTTGAAGTCATGCAGACTTGTATCCAGCGTGTTCCCCACACACCAGGCCTTAGAGTCAGGTCTCCAGGGGCCTCATCCACCAGGCTACAGACTGACCTTTTCCCAGGTCAGGAGGGAGTCAGAGGGCAACTATGAAATAGGACAGTTATCTTTTTAACTGTCGGGCTATAATTTGATTCCAATCTTTGCAGCAGACAACACAGAAAAGAAGACAGCTTATGATCTTTTTTTAAAAAAAGTCTTAATCTGGAATAAGATGGAGATCAGAGTTACGTTTTCAAAGCCAGCCCTCCTTTGTCGGGGAGAGGGTGATGTGTTGGGCGCTTGACTCTCATCACTGTCTCCTGATCTTTGCTGCACCTTGACAGGTGAAAGGTCTAGCTTGTGGTCTCAGTGCACAGGGATGGAGAAGGCAGGGTGTGATGAGCATGGTTCTTGGGTCCCAGTCTGCACAGCTCGGGGCCACATCAGTCACGAAGGGCGTGCTTTGTCCCACCCATTGCCCTGGATCTTACAGAGCACGGCCTCCTCCTGAGTTACCTGAGCAGCCCTGCTTTCAGCATGTGGCCAGACCAAAGAGAACTTTTATTGCCAGCACTTGGACCGTCTTAGGTTTTTATCATTAATATTTTATTGTTTTAATGTGAATGACTCTTTCAGAGAGCCCTGGAAATGGTTCCCATGTGTTTCCTTCCAAAAATATCCATTTCCCTCTACAGTGTAAACCTCACAGCTGCTTGTTGGGCACATTCTTTTATGATGCTTCATTCTGAAAAGATTCCAGGGGGAGAGTTTTTGCCATAGAACATCTTATAAAAGTTATTCTCTCTCCCAACTAAAAACATTGGAGTAAAAGTCAGTAAAAGAGGTATTGTATTCTAGTGTCCTGACTTTATGGACACCATCATCACTTTGTGTTTCCATTTGGGCACTCGAAAACAAAAAAATAGCTTCATGATTGTGAACAAATATGCACACTGCCATTTCAATATTGTGCCATTGGTGGGCTCCCAAGTGACACAGAGCAGCTCATTTGGACATGTGCTAGTTTTCCCATCTGTGAGTTTTATGTGATAAGAAGGAACTTACTGCTTCAATTCTGCAGTTTTCTTCCTCTGTACACACGTCCATAAGGGCACTTCTTCATCTGTAATTAGTGAGACTGTAATAGAATACAGAATATTCTGATTAAGTAAAGTTGATCTATGCAATGTCTCATATTTAGATATTTGGTCATATCGAAAAAGTCACTTGAATTTTACTTTATGTTGCTGTGTAAACGCTGTCTTGTTTGACTAAATTCATAGTGTGTTAATGAAGACTCTGAAATCGACCTTGTTTCTTAAATATTCATTTAGAAACCTTTTATCTCAGAGAGTAAACTTGTCTCATAGGCTGTTCTTTTCCATAACTTTGCTCTGCAGTGCCCACCTGTGAGAGTCCATAAGTTTGGAATGAGATATAAAATACATGAGGGAGTGAGTGTAAAAGAGTGTCTTGCGTGTTTGCTATGCACCTGTATGGGTCTGCTAGGGCTGCTATAACAAAGGGCCACAGCTGGGGTGGCTTATCCTCCGAATACTGTGTCCCAGTCTGTGGGCTGGATGTCCAAGGTCACGGGGTGGCAGGGTCGGTCCTCCTGAGACCTCTCCTCCCTGTGTCTCTTCACATTCTGTGTCCAAATTTCCCCTTCTTAGAAGGACTTTGTTTAACCTTAATTGTGCCTTGAAAGACTGGTTCTCTAAATATAGTTCCATTCTGAGGAGCTGGGGGCTGGACAGCATGTTGATTTGGGGGCACACAACCCAGACTGGAGGACCAGCTTCTCAATGATAAGGTTTACTTCTTCAAAGGCCAGTACTTGTTGATCAATCATTTCAGTGGACATTTAAAATTTTCCCTAACATCCTAACTTTAAAATTGCATGTTTTTCAGTGATAGCAAGAGAAAGCTGGTGTTCAGTAGCAAGAAGTTATCAGTTACTGGGGAGAAAAATATTTTCTGCATTGGGAATGGTGGTAATTCATTAAATCTGGATTCACCAAAGTGCATTTTTCTTTGGTAAATGTGACCTACAGACCATTTTACATGGAGATGTAGCAGTTCAAGGGGTTTGGAGGAGGTGTTAACATTCTCCCTCCTGGGCTCTGATTGGATTTTTAACCCACCGGAATTCTGTGGCTTCTCCTGCCTTATCTGGCTCCCCTTGGATTCACCAGGCCCTCTCTCCCCTGGGAGGTGGAGGTGATGAGGTGGTGTCTTTCTTCTGCTTCTGTGAAGCAAGCTCACTAATAACTAGGCAATTGGCACCTCAGAATTACAGCTGATGCACTTCCACGGGCCTGGGTGCCTGGAGCAGGTGGCTTCAGATCTGGGGCCAAGCCCCCTGGGACATACCAGACCAGGGACCCACTCCTTCAGGATGCCCACCATGACCAGGCCTGTCTCCAGGAGGGCACTGCCACCTCCCTCTCACAGAAGCCACCTTGATGATTGGTGTGCCGTGGGCAAAAGGATCACTACCTCCTGCCCTAGTCACTCAAGGGACAGGACCAGATAACTTGGGCACCTCCATGCTACCGAGCCTGCCGGCATCATTCCAGCCTGCCAACCCTCAGCCTGTGCATTCTGCCTCACCTCCTCCTTCCAAGGAAACTACAGTAAGAGTGTTTGACCCCCGGCCCTCCTGCCCTCTGCCCCTGACCAACCTGGTGCTTCCCCTGTGGCTCTTCTGGTGTGACTGCCCCATCCTCCTGGGACTGTAACAAACTGTCCTTTCAATGGCCATTGTCTCTTCATCTGTTGGCCTTATGCAACTCAATTTTCTATGAATACATTTTATCTTAAGACATGCTTACCATAGACACAGCAGCAGAGCCAAGGTCCATGGCCCATGATACCACGTTGGGGTCAGTTTAGCTTTGCTGTCGTCTCTGATGTCCCCGAGTCTTCAGGGCTCCCCCCAGGCCTTCTGTCTCCTCTTCTGAGGGTCATCCCTGGGTTTCTCAAGGATTTCTGGCTGTGTCTTTCTTGTTTCCCTAAATCTCTTTCATCTAAGACTTATAAAAACAGATGCAGTGTGCTGGGCTTGGCTATGTCCATGTACTCCCTACTTATGGAACAATATCTGTTCATGTATGTGTCCCCTGGAGCCAGTGAATGTCCCCACAACATAGGAAAGCATTTCTGCTTCATGCAGCCATTTATCTCCACTTCAGAAGCATGGGCTGAGAATTAAAGAGATTTTATAGCTAAATCATTGTCAAATTGGCCCTGGGGGAAGTCTCATTCTTCTAGGTCTCTGTTCCCATCAGACTATACCCTGGTATTCTTAAATAAATACAATAAGTTTTAAGTAAATAGGTAAAATTATGGTGTGATTTTAAAGCCCATTAGTTAATTTCCCTCACCTTGTGTTTATTTGGGACACCTCCACAGGCATAGAGGGTAGAAATACCATTTCTTATACTCCTAGAGGCTTAAATAAGAATGAAATAAGTGTATATCTCTATTCTCTAACCACCTTCCAATAGCGAAAAACAATGTTTAAATCTCCTGCCTGTTACCCATTGGAAGCCTGACTCAGAGAATCACACACAGAATGACAAGTCTGCCAGGTCCTGGGGACAACAGCCAGGGCCCAGAGAGGTAAAATCTCTTCTTAAATTAGTGAAACGTGTGATTGTGTGTGTATAGAGATACAACCTCTGGATAAATATTTTTAAAAATTTCATCAGTGAATTATTTTGGCTACACAAATGCCTCAGCTTTAGTTGCTTACAGATAGATATCCAGATGTTGTCAGACTTATATGTTTTGAGTGCATGAAAACTGTATTTGTCTGCACATAAGTGAATGGGTGCACTGCAGTCTAATTATTGTAGGTCTGCTTGGTCATGATACTCCTTGAGAAATGTGACATTTGTAACTATTGTAATATCCATAGCTATTATAATAGCTAGAATTTAGTTAATAAAATCTATGCATAAATTGAAATGTTCCACCATAATATTTTACAAGTTATCTCCCTCAATAGATGTCCTGAATAGGGAATTATTATTCATTTTAGTTCTAAGCTAGATTATTTTCTAACAGTCTATGATTCTGATACCACAAAGGTGCTACTGTTTTTAATAGGAAATTCTCTGAGGTGGCTTATTGCTTCCTTCTTTCTTCTTTCCTTCACAAAAGCCTAAAATAAAATGTCAAGCAGCCATGAACTCACATGTTGCCAAATACATGCTGTTTTCTTACAACCAGATCAGGAGAAATCTGATGTTTGGTTAGCAAATAGAAATATAGGATGCCCAGTTCAGATCATTGAAATTGCAAATAATGGGTCATTTTTTTGCATAGCTACCTTTCGTGCATGATTGGGGATGTACTGACACTCACAAACTATCCTGGGTTACGGGGCCGCTGGGAGCATGTAGGTTATCTGCAATTCCAGTGTAACTGAGCATCCTGTATTTTTTCTGGCAGCAGAATTGGTCTGGGAAATGTGCACCGCTTACTGGATGCACATTGTGTTGAATTTGCACATTACTCATGTGGGGGCCCCAACTCTCTGAGCAATCCCAATCACAGAGGAGCGCATATGTGTCTCACAGAGCCACCTGAGGACCGAGGGACATCAGGCTCATACACTCCTGGCCTGATGGAGGTGTGGCGCTGGGCACACTTTGCCCACAGAGACCCTTGGGGAAACTTCCTGCCCTCCTCCTTTGCAGGGAGACCTCACCTTCTCTCCAACAGAGTGCACAGAGGCTGGCAATTGTGCAGGACTTTGCAGACATTACTTTCTGGATATTTTTCCTTCCATCTCCTGCAGGGAGTTAGAAGCGTAAATTGGAAACAGGCTGTTGACCTCTTGCAGTTGGCTGGGCAATGTTTCATGAACAGAAGATTTAAGGCCCTTTAAAGATGGCTCTGAGTCCACTGGGAATTAATTTTTATTAAACTCTGGTTTGGTCTCATTTCATTGCTCGGCTTCAAGAGCAAAAAAAGACAATAAGGGATTTAAACTTAAGTGATTTTCTGCAATTAAAGTCTTCTGGAATTTTAAAAAGCCCCATTATATTGGCATTTGCCAAATATAAATGCATTTTCCACTGGCTCGGCCAGAGGAGCTGGAGCAGCCAGCAGATCCTCAAGGAACCAGGGGTGATTGTGCTCCTGCCTGTGGAGGGACTAAGGGGCCTAGATCTAGCCCCCCTGACAAAGGGTGGCACAAAGGGACACTTCTCCCAGGGGCCTTGTGAGTATACAAATCCTCCCAGGCCCCTTGGTGCCCAGTGTGTTGGAAATAAGGAACTCGCAGGCAGAGGAAGGGGCAAAGGACAGAGTGGCTCTTTCACAGCAGGACTGGTGATTGAGTGTGGTTATCCGGGGATCCTTGTGCATTGACCTCTTCTGGTGAGGGCCACACCCAGCTGCCTGTCAGACGGCCTCCAGTCACATCTACAGGTTCTCAAACTCCAGGGAAGGCCTGCAGAGGGGCCGACTCTAGGTCAGAAGCCCTTGCCCAGCCCAACTTGGATTCCATTTATGCCCAAGTGTAGAAGGGCTTTGCAAATCATTGAATGCTGATGATTATATTGATGATAGTAGTGAGAAGCCTAGTAATTATGACAGCCTGGTGGCACCAGGACTGCTCATGTGCCAGGTGTAACACCATGTTGCTCACGCATGTGACAACACTTGCTGACAGGGATGCAGAGCCCCAGCTGTGGGACCGGTCCCAAGGCCATGTGGTTCCAGGGCTCTTGAAGCCCAGCCCACTGCAGCAGGGCCTCCTTACAGTGGCTGTGAAGCAACAGGCTCCTCCACCTCTAGTCCATGCCCACAGCATCTTCCCAACAATCCCCAAGAAATGAGAAATTGTGGGATGATGTCACTCGGTTTGAGAAGTGTTTTATAACTGTAAAATTTGAAAGCCTTACAGGACAGGGGACAGGTGTTCCTACTCAGTGAATCTGTGCTCCCAGGCCAGCTGGCTAACCACTGAGGCCAGGTAACTGGCTCTCATTCCCTGGAGGGCCAACTCTCTTTACCCACAAAATTTGGCCTCCATATTTGTCTCCAGTCCTCAGAGGACATTCAGGTGGCTCTTGTTTATGATGTCACAGCTGCTGGGTCAGCGCAAAAAAGCACACAGAGTCACCCACATGCAGTCTGAGCCAGCAGGGCTCCTGCGGCCCTCACCCCACTCCCCTGTAACTGGCTCTGTGCTTCAGTTTCCACATGCCTAAAATGGGGGTGCAAAGGTATCTACTTGATACACTTTTGTGATTGCTGAGGGTTCATATCCATAAAGCGCAGAGCACGTTATCTGGCATGTATGAGTTACTGTGGAAGTACCAGCGACCATAAGCCTAATGAGTGAACACAGGGTGAGCACTCCATAAGGTTTGCTGTTGAGGGAGCTCAAGTCATCTGGCTCTCTTGAGATGAAAGGCAAGCGTCAAGGCATTTGGTTCCATTCTCTGCCCCCCAGGCCCATCTGATGATAGCCAAGTTCAAACACACCATTGCCAGAAAACATCTTTCCAAGGCATCATCTGCTTTTGCATAGCTTTTTGCACTGAATTCCCCCTTTTTATGTATGTGTGACCTGAAATCAAGAGTTAAAATTTCAGAGACAAAATGGCAGCTCAAGGTAAAGTGCTGTCCAGTGATGAACACTGGTCGGCCTAGAAGTGGATTTTAAATTCATTTTCTCCTCAAATCCCCTTTTCCAGGCCACCTGGTAAGCATGCTGACATGTCAGTCACAGCAGTACAGCAGGTGAGATCAAGGGGGCTACTGTGAGATGAGCATTTCCACCCAAGACATGCGTAGGAAGGGAAGAGGGGAGAAAATGCATATGCCAATCAGGAGGGGATGGCTGCATTATGACAGGGCTTCACACTGCGTTTCTCACAAATCCACACCACTCCAGCTCTTCTCTTCCAGGTGGGTATAATCGCAAAGTGGAGCTGACATTGACATCCGATGGCAGGACAATCGTATGTCACCACCTTTTGTGGACGTTCCACGTGAACACACAAAACCCATCCCTGATTGGGTCCTGTGACTAATAATGAAGAAACATATGATCAAGTGCTGAAAAAAAAAACAGTAGAAAGGAAAGGTGAATGACTTGCACAAGAACTGTGTCAGAACAACATCACAGAGCATCCTCTGCTGCTGGGCGCTGCTGGGAGCCTGGCAGAGAGCATCACAGCCGTCGCAAGATACTGGACCCTCCAAGTTTCCTTGAGTCAGAGAGAAATGCTATCCCCAGCTGCATTTGCCATTTGAGAAAATGCAACCTGGCATAGTCACTCATATGTTATACAGTAAAGAATAAGAAAATGCCTTTTGTATGCTAAAAAAATATAAAATCTCAGCTAGTTGGTGGCAAAGCTGAGTTCTGATACCTGTCTGGGTGATTCTGAGGAGCTTGTTTCTGTTCCTGTGCCCAGATTCTGCCTCCCTCTCCTTCAGGCTGGGGCCCAGGAGGAGCCGGCCAGGTGAACTCTAGGTTTTCCCAGGTACTGTGAGCACTTCCATGGTACAAGCGTAGAGTGGGCACACAGAGAAGGGGTGGACATGTAGACCCCAGTCATGGCTGAAATGCCTCCCCTTTCCTCTCTGTCATCTCCTAAGGATAATTTCAAGTTAAGCCATTTTGTTGATATTTTCTGATTGTCTTCATTAACCTTATAAGAGTCAATATATTGGAGTCTAATTTTGAAAACATGTCATTTCTGTTGAACGTCAACTATGATAACAATGCCTCCTCCAAATGAAGAACGGCTTCATTCCAGGCAGGACACAAAGGATGGCTGTGGTCTAGCACTCCATGTTATTCTTTTTAGGTTTCTGTATTGCAAGACTGTCAGAATGAGGAGTTGATTAATCATATAGTTCTAATTATTTAAGAAATTTCAGGCTGGAGCCAGCGGCCCTCCACTAATGAAAATAAGTCTGTGAACAGTATACTTCAGCTTCTGCGTAGATTCAATTTGTATATAAACTCAAATTCCTAGATATGCTGTGGGATTTCCTGTAGTATGCACTTACAAAGTTAAAGTGAAATGGCCAGGAAAATTCTTTTAAACTGAATATGGTGAGGTGTTGCCAGTTGAAAATTAATACTGTCACCACTTCACGCTTTATTGTCACTTCCTAGCTCTGCAGTGGACTGGTTCTGCCCTGCCAATGGTTGACAGCATGAAGTGGGGCCTGAATTCAATTCCAGGGGCAGGCCAGAGGTGGGACATTTTTACCATGTTGGTACTCTCAGAAGCAGGCACAGCTTCACTCAGAAAAATCGGTATAGGTTTTCCATTTTCATGTGGTACTTAGTGTAAAGTGCCAAGGGATAAAAATGGAAACCAGAAATCTGTAGGGGAATGACAAGTTTTCATTTATCCTAGAAGCCACTGAACACCAAAGACTGATGGAGTCTTAGAGCTGTATCTAAATGTGGAAGTTAGTAATTCCTGAGTTTCTCCTCAGATGTTATGTGAAAATACTGGGGATAATTGGTCAGTGGAAGCATACATTTTTCTTCCATAAATAGAGTGCAGAGAGTCTTTATTCAATGAAGCAAGCGTATATAGCTAGTAAAAAACATTATTTGGATTCATGTTAAAGTAATTGAAAAGAAGAAACTGTTGACCACCTCCACTTCCAATCTCACTAATGTTCCCTCTGTGACTTCTGGGCTGCCTTTCATTCTTTAGTGCTTGGAGAAACCTGAGTCCATCTACTTGAAGTCAGTTCCAGTCAACCAAAAGGTCATGATCCATCTTAAATTCTAGGATGCCAAGGCCTCACATTCAGCTTAAGGAGAGAACCATATAATTGGATACAAAGTACACACTGCAGCTAGGCCCAGGACAAAGACATTGTGCTAGCATCATGACAGAATCACAGGTCGGACCCCTTAGCTCTGCTGGAGCATCGGTGAGGAGCAAGTATTTGAAGGAGACCTTGCAAGCTAAGACAGATTTTCCTGACAGATACAACTAGAGGAAGGGCATTCTCAGCAGGAAAATAAGCAACCGTTGAACTGTTTGTTTGGAAACTGTAGGCAGGTCTCCACATGGAACACAGGCATGTTGAGGGGAATGGCAGGAAAGGGCATGGATGGGTAGACTCAGCCTTTGTCAATGGATGACAAGCACTCTGGACGGTCCTAATGCAGTGAGGACCCTTGCTGGAGTCAAATCCAACTCACCTGACTCCTAGGAAGACTTGAAAATGCTGATTGTGTCAAAGTGACACCTGCAACTTACCTGGGAGCCTGGACGTTCAGACTGCTGCTCCTGGGGACAATAGTCCTCAGTACTTAGTGAGAGAGGTAGGCTTCTATGATCCTTATAATTGGAGAAACTTACCGAGTAGTAATTAATTGTCAAGAACTTTAACATGTGGACATGGATTTTCCAGATGGGCAAAAAGGCCCTATTGTCTATTTTTGTATAACTCATCTAACTGGTGCAGATAACCTCCAACAGCCTGGTGCTCAACGACCTGGTCTCACTAATTAAGGCCAATCTCAATCATAGCAGAGATTTCTCCAGCAGTTTAGAGTCAGCAAGGAGCAAGTATTTTGGGGAGGGAGGCTGCACCTTCTCTGAAAGTGGCATCTGGGCCACTCGTAGGGTATGAAGGAATCAGAGGCACCTGTGTGGGTGGCCTCTGTCTTCTGCCATGTTGGCTAGAATGTAACTCAGCGCTGGGGCTGTGGGTGGCAGCCCTTTTACTATGGGTGTCTTCTAAGGTCTGAAGGTCTCCTATCAGTGATATCTGTGTCTCCCTCAAGGACAAGAATATTTTTCAGGCTTTTGTATATGGCCCTGGGGTGACTGGAAGCCCAGCTCATCTTTTAACTCCTTCTACCCAGACACACATTGCCAACATGACTGTGTTTCTTTTGCCTGTCAAGTTGCTGCAGGAGTCTTCCCTTCATGTTTGCAATCTCCTAGATTCACAAGTTCTTTCTTCCCCTTGGTCCCCAGCTTTCCCTGCAAAGCACACACCTGTGACTCCCCAGCTTCTCAGCCATTTTCTCCTGTCTCTGAAAATGCTTTTGTGTCTTGTGGGGTTTTTTTCTGGTGTGGAAAGACTGTATGTAGATGTCACTGTTTATAGATACTTGGGTTTAAAATAATATTAATCTCTGAAATTGTAAATTAAAAAATATAGCTTTTCTTAAATGTTAAGAGCGAATATTATTTTACATATGAATCTGGTGGACTTTGTGTTTACTTAAAAATGCTCATTTTTGCTTATTCTTTGTTTAATACTCAATTACAGATTGAATTCCCCTAAAATTTTAGCTCTATTTCCAAGCACACTTAAACTTCCTCAAAATTTTCAAACTGAAATCGGACACTCAATGTTTCTTAATGTCTCGTACAATTTCTGAACCAAATGTTTAATGTCTAACTTCCAAACCTCAAATAGGGAAGCCTTAGTAATTGAACAAATGCATGCTTCTCAGATTCCAATGCTACCTAGCACCTGAAACCCCAGTGTTTACGTGGATTGCATGGATAACAAATCATATTGGCTGAACCTTTAGATGCTCTTTACAAGCAATCATATCTGTCATGATTTTTAATCAAAACACCGTTTGGCAATGCCAGTCTCTACTAATTATTTCAAATCACAGCCATAAGGTTAAATGAGAGATTTCCTAACATATCAGTAGTATTGCCACTTTTGGAGGCAGACGGACCTCATGTGAAGTTCGGTTTGAACATGAAGACTGTTGATGCCATTCATGCACACTGGCGGGGTATGGGAACATTCACTACTCATATAATTGAGGTCTCTGGGGAGAGCAGGACAGGTCTCTCAACAGGTCTGAAATGGTTTGAGAGGATCAGGGAAGGAGACTGGCCTGGGTTTTTATAGTGATCAGGGGTGGGGTCAGGGTGAGGGTTCCCATTCTCAGACAGAGGCTTGCATGGTCTGAATCTCCTGTGGGTGCCAGAGAAGGAGCACCCAGCATTTCTTGCAGCTTGTCCAGATGTGAGCACACAGGTAGGCAGGAGAGTGTGGCTTCCAAGCTATCCTCACAATGGGTGGGGTCCATCACGAGTCAGATCCTTATAAACATTTCACTCACCTTGAATAACTAAGAAAACTTCCAAGGGATAACGTTGATTGGAACTCAACTCAGAAGTATTAACTCTGTGGCTTTAATCTATTTTAGCAATCTGTCTGCCCTGTTTCTACATCTTGCCTGGACACACATACTAACACAGGAGGGAGTATTTAATCCTTTTCAGGGTGGCTGAGTCTAAGACTCCAGGAGACATGGGTCAGTTCATTAGCTGCTTTATCCCTTTTTGATGTAAAATCATCAAACTTGACAAATCAGGTCCTATGTTATTTCATCACTATTTAAGAAATATTAAAAACATGTTTTCTTCATGGAAACTAACATGTGTTATAAAATCATCTTAGAGTTTTCCCCATTCCAATACATAGAAATGGTAATGTCCAAGAAGTATTTACCCATTTTAATGGAGAACTGTGTTAGAAATCAACTTTGAGATGGTCCAAGTTCATATCAGATTTTTCCACATAAACTTCATGGAGGGATTTGAGATTTCACTGTTGAAATCAGATTTTAAACCCAGCCAATTTGAGGACAGATGAAGACAATATGCATTTTTCAAATATCATGAGTTTTTACTGATAAATCTTGTTTAAATCTAATTTTATTAAAACCATTGTTTTTGTTCAAAACTTTTTTGTAAAATTTACCATTTGAAAATCTTAACACCTCACTCTAGCATGAAATTATACCTGATTATTTTTTCCCTTTCAAGTATATGTGCTCACAACACATTTACATATTCTTCAATATCAATTCTGGTATCAATGTTTTTGAGCACCATTTAAAAAAGAAGGTAAAACAATTTCAAAAGGTAAAACCATAAACCTTTCAGGTATCTGAGCTTTGGTACAAAATCCATATTTTTATATTGGTTAAAATATAGTCAATTTGTATTTTGAGGACAGAATAACCTTGTAAAATAAATTAAGAACAAACAAGAAAGACACCAAAAATATTAAAGAAAATATTAGCAAAACAAATATACACAAAGCAGAAAACAGCCAAATTGAGACATTCTAGGAAGTAAAGGTTGATTAACACTCAAAAATTAATCATTGTAATTTCCATATTAAGAGAATAAGGGAGAAAAGACATGGTCATCTAAAGAAATGAAGAAAAGTCATTTCAGAGAAATTAACATCTATTAACATGTTAAGAAAAAGAAATTGTAGCAAACTAAGAATGAAAAAAAAAAGCTTTTTAACTTGAAAAGGTTATCCACAAAAATCCTACAGCAAATATCATACTTAAGGTGAAAATTACATAAGATTTCCTCCAGAATTAGGGAATCAAAAATGACAATATGAAATTATCCCTGCTATTGAATACTGTACTGGGGGTCTTGACAGGACAATGAATCACATCTTCCAGGGTAGAGTGACTCCAAAGGCTTTTCAAGGTGGTAACACCAGTCTCCACTCTCTCAAACATTATAAGAAAGCTCCCATGTGCTGTGTTCTTACAAACATCAGGATGTATCAGTTTTTAGATTTAGCCATTCTTTGGTTGCTTAACTATATCTCCTTAAGATTTAAATTTGCATTTCCTAATGATGAATGCATTTGAGTACCTGTTCGTAAGTTTATTCTTCATCTGAATGTATTCTTCTTTTAATGTGTTAGGTCGTGTCTCTTGCACATTTTTTTTGCACTCTTTCTTACTGATTTATAAGAATTTGTTTTATAGTTTAGACATTGTTTTTGTTAGTTATAGGCCTTAATAAGACATTCTTCTATTCTGTGGGTTGATTTTTCATTCTCTTTTTGATATTTTTAATGAACAGAAGTTCTTAATTTAATGTGGTCAAATTTGTTGCTCTTTTTCTATTGTTTGTGCCTTATTTAAAATTTTTTCACTTGGCCAGGCTCATGAAGATAGCCTTCCTGGGTTTATTCACAAATTTTATTTTCCTGTCTTTCACATTTATATCTACAATCCTTGTGAAATTTACTTTTATGGATATCCTAAGTTAGAAATGAAAAAAAATATATATCTATTTCTATCATTTATCTATATCTTTCTGTCTATCTATCTAGGCCATATATAAATTTATTTGACCAACTACCATATCACACATTGTTCTTGGATCTTTGCACCACAAGAACATTAACAAAAGCAAAAATCAACAAGTGAGATAGCATCAGACTAAAAAGCTTCGGCACAGCAAAGGAAACCAACAAAATAAAAAGGCAAGCTATGGAAAGGGAGAAAATATTTGCAAACCATATGTCTGACAGGTTTTATTTGGCATTGTCGTCTAATTGACTATTGACCTTTCTAGACATTTCTAAGGTTTTAATACTGATACCTGCTTTTAGGCATACAAAATTAACTGAGACCTCAGAGCACTCTTCTAGCTGTACAAAAATTGTGAGAAGGCTGAGTATTTGCACAGGAGGCAGCTTAGGTTGTGAATGGAGTCTGTCTTGTGCGCCATCAAGCCCTTGCATGCAATTAATGTGGGTAAGAAAGGTGAGACTCTGAGAGCTTGGACCTGCAATGAGAGGTTGTTCAGGAAGACTGAACACTGTCAATTTTTTCTCTTTATACAACCTTTTTGTATAGTTGTCTGAATGCGATTAGTCTGTCCTTAAATGCTGGGGTGATTTATTACAGGGTCATTACATTTCTTTTTCAGTGTATTTTTGCATCTGATTTTTAAAACAACAACTCACTTTAAAATGCCCAATCTCTGAAGGTGACCGTGTGTGTGTTTGTGGCAGTCTGAGAGATGGCATGGGATGAGAAAGATGAAACCCAGAGCTCTCGTGCTAGAACCTAGTGAATTCCTGACATGCAACCCATTTTTGCTCTTGTGCATGGGATCCTCTTTGGTTCTTTGTTTTTCCATGTAAATTTCAGAATAAGCTTGTCTATGTCTCTAAAACACCTTGCTGGAACTTTCATAGGAATTACATTAAACCTATAGATTAATTTTTGTTAGTTTGTATGGTGTATTTGATTTTTGAATATTGAATATTTTTGAATATTGAACTAGCCTTGCATACCTGCAATAAATTTCACTTGGTCAGGTGTATAATTGAGTATACACATTGTGGGACTCAGTTTGCTAATCTTTGTAGAGCACTTTTGTGTCTCTCCATGGGACAGGGGTGTGGTGATGTCTCTTCCCTGAGCTCTGCAACTGCATCAGTGTTTTTGGGTGGGGAGGGAGAGTGTCAGGCAGCATGGACACAGAACCTTCCCTGGCCCAGCCACTTGCTGTGACTGAGCACCTACCCCAGCCCCGCCAACCACCCCATACCTCTGGAAGAATGATAAATATCAGCCTGCAGGGTTTCTGAGGCCCTCCAGACACGTCACTTAATGGAGCTGGTCTCTTTTCCCACCAGACCTTCCCACTGTCTCAGGACAGAAGATGAAGGGATTTCTTAGACTGGATCATGTATTGGGGCTGCATCCCTTTTGCTGTATCTTCCCATCTTCCTGATGTCTCTGGGCAAGAATGGAGGGTCTAGGTTTATATAGACAAAGGCTACCTAGACCAAGTTGTCTGTTGGTGGTTCTCTCTTGCTTATGCCACCCATCCTCTCTGTATCTGTTAGAGGAAAAGGGGGTCACAGACCCAACTGAAAAGGAAAGTGCCTCCTTGGTTGCTAGGGGTACTTGTATCTCCTGGGTCAGCTTGTGCTGGGTGTGATTTATGATACCCTGTCACTGTGTTGAACCTTCTGTCCTGGGGACCCAAACCAGTGTCCTTTCCTAGCACCTCTCTTGGTTAGCTATTGTGCTGTTTTCAAGGTTTATAGTTGTGCCTAGTTGGGAGGAGCTGAGAGTAACAGATCCAGAGTAGAAGCCTTCAGACTCTAACATAATTTTAATAATGGAAAATAGTTGAAACATTTTTCTGTACGAAGTGATTTTGATTTCTCAATCAAATAACAAGGATTCTGTTCTAGAAGCAATTTACATTTATTTGACATATGAAAAATATTGCAAAAACATACACTTACATATATGGTCAATGCATTACATTTTTCTTTAAGAATAAAGTTACCTAAAATAAAAAAATATTTTAGCAATGCTGGTCATATACCTGTATTTATATTATATTAAATGCATAATAGAAAAATTTGGAAGTTTCTTTTATAATTTAACTTATATTTGCACCATAACAGTACTGAGGTTAGAACAATTAAACTTGGCAAGAGATGGTAAGTGTGCTGAACACCAGGTCATTGTTGCTCCCTTAAATGTATATAAATGGTTTGGGCACAGAATTTTTCCTTCACAAGACATGCAATTTTGAGTAATGACGTGGTGAAATGAAAATTTTATAAGGGTTCTAGAGAGTTCAGTATTTTTAGGGAAAGAGTATTTCTTTCCTTTATGTCAGTCACGATTTATCCAAGGATTCTGGCCCCCAAAATCTAGCATTATAACAGGTGCTTAGAAATTGGCTAGAGAAGCATTTTTTTTCCCATTGCAGTTCTCTTTGGGCTCTTAGTTTGTCTAATACCATAACTGGCAATTTCCAACAGAGCAGTTCATGTTTGAAGCCCATGGTCCCTCACTTCAGTGAGTCTTGGAATGACTTGAATGGCAGGGGAACTTTTGGAAAATATGCTGTGATGTATAATTGGACATTTCAAACACATAGACAATTTTCAAAAGGTTTGGCTTGGAACTAGTTAGACCTGCACTTGGATTCTGAATTATACAATCTTGAGACTGTCACTTTACTTTCCAATATTTCCTGTTGCCCTTACCACTTGTCTTCAACATGTACTAGAGGTCCATTGTACTCCAGCCAGTGAGTGCAATGAGAAGACCGAGAAATGAAAGAAGTTTGGAAATTATTTCCAGCCAACAAAGTTATATTCATAGAAAAGATCTCCAAAATTATAATGACTCATTAAATAAGTGAATTTAGCAGGATCACTGAATTGACAACATGATCATTATGACATAATGATTATGTTTGATATATCAGCCACAAACAAAATGAAAACTAAGTTAAAAAATTAACTTAGTATCAAAATACCAAGTAGCTCATAGTAGATCTATCAAAATTTTGTAAAACATTTATACTTAGAAGTATAAGACTCTTGAGAGAAATTTTTAAAACACCAAAAACAAAAAAAAAAAAGGAAGGAATGTACTCTGATTATGGATCAGAAACACAGCGTCTTTATAAAGAAGTCAATTTTCTTAAAATTAACATAGATCTAATGTAATGTCAATCAAATCTAGGCAAGATTTGTTGTTATTGTGTATGCATGTGTAGAAATTGATACACTGCTTTTAAAATTTGTGTGGAAATGCAAATGAACAATACTGTATTCCAAGGTACGACAGGCAACAGTTTTATTAAATATTTGATGACTGCATAATATAATTTTTCTGGCTCCTTACAATAGCCTTCTTGCTACTCATTTTTTGATTCTCAAACCAGACTTACTTATTTGAGGTTCTTGCTATGGTAGCACTCCACTTTCAAGTATCCATTTCTCTTGATCAACTATTACTACATAAGGAACAATCAGAAAATCAGAGTGGTATGCAAGAGTATAAATGCATTTAGGTCCCACATCTATGGATCAGTTGAGTGCCAGTTGATCCACAATGGGATCACCTGGCTGCTTCTGCTGGTAGGGGCTCACTCATGCACCTGAAGGTCAGCTGTGAGGGTTCAGCTCAGCTGGCTCACTTACCCACAGTAGCTCTGATTCACGTGCTGCTCATCCTCTCCTGCTCATCTGGGTCATGCTTCTCTCACTGCAAAGACAAAAGTGCAGAACTCAAAGCTTGGCAACCTCTGACTTTTTTACTATTTCCATAGTTTTACTTTTTCCAGAATGACATATAGTTGAAATCATACAATACATAGCCTTTCAGATTTGCTTCTTTCATTTAGCAGTATGCATTTAAGGTTCCTCCATGTTATTTGTGGCTTGATAGCTCATTTCTTTTAGTGGTGAATAATATTCCATAACATAGATGTATCATAGCTTATCTGTCCATTCATCTATTGCAAAACCTCAAGTTTTCACAACTATGAATAAAGTTGCTCTAAACATCTCTGTGCAAGTTATTGGGTGGACCTAAGTTTTCAAGTCATTTGGGTAAATAGTATGGAGCATATTGATGGATTGAATGGTAAGAGTATTGTATGGTATGGTAAGAGTATGTTTACTTTGTAAGCAGCTGCCAAAGTGTCCTTCAAAATGGCTGCACCAGTTTGCATTCTCTTGAGCAATGAGTGAGAGTTTCTGTTGCTGTACATCCTCACCAGCATTTGATATTGTTAGAGTTTTGAATTTTAGGCATTTAATAGATATGTAATGATACCACATTATTTTTACTTTCAGTTCCCTAGTGATATATGATATTAAGCACCTTGTTATATGCTTATTTGGTATTTGTATATCTTCTTTGATGAGGGTTCTTTTGAAATCTATTTCCAATTTTTAAAACAGATTATTCCTTTCTTAATATTCAGTTTTAAGAGGTTTTCTTCTTCTTTTTTTGTCATTGTTCCTTTGTTATTCATTTTGGATAACAGTTTTTTATCATTTCTGTCTTTAAAAATATTTTCTTCTAGTTTGCGGCTGGTGTTTTCATTGTATTTACAATGCCTTTTTCAGAGCAGAATTTTAAAATTTTAATTCAATCCAACTTAAAAATTTTTCATTCATGGAGAATCTTTGGTGTTGTACCTAAAAATTCATCACCAAAGCCTACATCATATAGATGTTCTTCAACGTAATCATCTATAGTTTTATATTCTATATTTAGGTCTATAATCCACTTTGAGTTAATTTTTGTGAAGGATGTAAGGTTTATGTGTCTAGATTCATGTTTTTTGTACATGGATGTCCAGTTGTTCCATCACCATTTGTAAAAGATTGTCTTTGCTCCATTTTATTGCCTTTGTTCCCTTGTCAAAGCTCAGTTGACTGTATTTGTGTGGGTCTATTTCTGGGCTGTCTGTTGTCCATTGATTTATTTTTCTATTTTTTTCACCAGTACCACAGTATGTTGATTATTGTAGCTTTATCATAAGTCTTGAAGTCAGAAAGCGTCAACCCTCTTTGTTCTTTGTCAGTATCATGTTGGTTGTTGTTTTGTCTTTCCACATAAATTTTATATCAGTTTGTCAAAATCCACAAAGCAAATTACTGGGATTTTGATGAGGTTGAGATGAATTTACTGATAAAGTTGGGAAGAACTGGCATTTTGACAATATTGAGTATTCCTATCCATGAACATGGAATAATATCTGCACAGCTGTTTAGTTCTTTTATTTTTTATTTTATTCATCAACATTTTATAGATTCCCTCATAAAGAACTTAAACATATTTTGTTAGATTCATACTTAAATATTTAATTTTTTGTGCTAACATCAATGATACTATGACTGCATTTTAGAATCCAATTACCAGTACATGGGAAAGCAATTGACTGGTACGTTTACCTTGTATCTTCCAACCTTGCTATAATTGCTTACTAGTTTTGGGACTTTTTGTTGATTCTTGGGTAAACTGGCATCTTAAACAAGTTTAATTTCTTTCTTCCCAATCTTCATGCCTTTTATTTCCCTTTTTTTGTTGTCATTGCATTATCTAGAACTGTCAAAACAATGTTGAAATGGTGAGAGGAACAGTCTTGCCTTGTTCTATCTTAGCAGGAAATCTTTCAGTTTCTCACCATTTTGTATTATGTTAGGTGTAGGTTTATTGTAGACATTCTTTATCAAGTTGAGTATATTCCCTTCTACTACTAGTTTTTAGAGAGTTTGTATCATGAATGAATGTTGGATTTTGTTAAATGCATTTTCCTGCTTGTATTGATGTAATAATGATTTTTCTTCCTTAGCCTAGTGATGTGATAAATAACATCACTGATTTTTGAATGTTAACCAGCTTTGCATACTTGGAACAAATCTTACTTAGTTACACTTTACAATTCATTTTATTAATTGTTGGGTTTGATTTGCTAATATTTTTTGAGGATTTTTGCAGCTGTGTTCATGAGTGATTTTTGCAACTATGTTCATGAGTGAAGTTTGCTTTTTTTGTTAAGTCATGTTCTGGTTTTAGAATAAGAGTAATGTTGGCCTAATAGAATGAATTAGGAATTATTATATTTGCTTCTGCTTCTATCTTTTGGAAGAGACTGAACAGAATTGGTAAAATTTCTTCCCTAAATCTTTGGTAGGATTAATCAATGAACCCATCTGAGCCTACTGTTTTCATTTTGAAAAGTTATTATTTATTTATTTAAGCTATTAAATGTATGTAGGCTTATTCAGATTGTGTATTTCTTCTTGTGTAAGTTTGGCAGATTGTATCTTAAGAAATTATTTGACTTCATCTAGGTTTTCAAATTTGTGGATATAGAAATGTTCATGATGTTTTTGTATTAATCTTTTAATGTCCAGGAATATACAGTGATGGTTTCTCGTTCATTTACGATATTAGCAATTGGTGTTTATTCTTTTTTCTTGGTTACACTGGTGACAGTTTTATTAATTTTGTAGTTCCCAGAGACTCTGCTTCATTAATTTTCTCTATTGACATCCTGTTTTCACACCCACTGATTTCTGCTCTATGTTTTTTTTCAGGTAAAATTGACATATAAAATTATATTCATTTCAGATATACAATGTAATTACTCAGTATTTGTGTATATTGAAAAATTATCACCACAATAAGTCTAGTTAACATCCATCACCATAAATAGTTAAAATTTTTCTTGTTATGGAACTCTTAGTTTTTACTTTCTTAGTGACTTTTAAATATGCAATCCAGTATTATTAATTATAATCACCATACTGTACATCACACCCCCAGAACTTATTTCTTTTATAAGTGGTAGTTTGTACCTTTTGACCACCTTCCCTCATTTTGTCCAGTCTCCACACCTCATCTCTAGCAATCACCAATCTCTTCTCTGTATCTGTAAATTCGTTTTTTAAAAAAATTCTGCCCATCAGTGAGGTCATATGATATTTACCTGTATCTGTTTTACTTATTTTACCCAGCATAATGTCCTCAAGGTACATTCATGTTGCTGCAAATAGCAAGATTTCATTTTTTATGGACAAATAATATTCCATCATGTGCATATGTGTGTGTGTGTGTGTGTGTGTGTGTGTGTGTGTGTGTGTGTGTGTGCCACATTTTACTTATCCACTCATCCATCAGTATACAGTTAGGTTGTTCCCATTTCTTGGCTACTGTAAATAATGCAGCAGTGACCATTGCAGTGCATATATCTTTTTAAATTAGCATTTTTATTTTCTTTGGATAAATGCCCAGAATTGGAATTGCTGGGTCATATGGTATTCCTATTTTCATTCTTTGAGGAAACTTCATACTGTTTTCTGCAGAGACTGTACCAGTTTCCATTCCCACCAGCAGTGTACAAGGTTTCCCTTTACTCCACATCCTTGCTATCACTTGTTCTTTCTCGTCTTTGTTTGCTAATAGCCATTCTAACAGTTGTGCAATGATACCTCATCATGGTTTTGATTTGCATTTTCCTGATGATTGGTGATATTGAGCATCTTTTTATGCGTCTGTTGGCCACCTGTATGTCTTTTTTGGAGAAATGTCTATTCCAATCCTCTGCATATTTTTTAATCATATTGCTTGGTTTTTGTTTGTTTGTTTGTTTTGTTTTGCTATTGAGTTGTACAAGTTCTTCACATGTTTTAGATCTTAGTCCCTTGTGAGATATATGATTTACAAATATCTTCTCTCATTCTATAAGTTGCCTTTTCATTTTGTTGTTGGTTTCCTTTGCTGTGAAGAAGCCTTTTTGTTTGATGCAGTCCCACTTATTTATTTTTCTTTTGTTGCCTTTGATTTTGGTGTCAAATTCAAAAAAATCATTGCCAAGACTAATGTCAAAGAAGCTGACTGCCAGTGTTTTCTTCTAGGAGTTTTATGGTTTCAGTTCTTACATTCAAGTATTTAATCCACTTTGATTTAATTTTTTTTGTATGGTATAAGATAGTGATCTAGTTTTATTCTTTTCAAAGTAGATGTCCAGTTTTCCCAACACCATTTATTGAAGAGACTTTCCTTTCCACATTGTCTATTCTTGCCTCCTTTGTCATAAATCAATTGACCACATATGTGTGGGCTTATTTCTAGACTCTGTATTCTATTCCATTGATCTGTATTTCTGTTTTTATGCCAATATCACATTGTTTTGATTTCTGCTCTTATTTTT
Organism: Manis javanica; assembly: GCF_040802235.1. Classification (NCBI taxonomy): domain Eukaryota; kingdom Metazoa; phylum Chordata; class Mammalia; order Pholidota; family Manidae; genus Manis; species Manis javanica. The sequence goes on along the minus strand of NC_133161.1, from coordinate 98,484,365 downwards.
ATTATTTTTTTTCTTCTACTTACTTTGAATTTAATTTCTCTTCTCTTTTTCTAGTTTCCTAAGTTGAAAACTTAGGTTATTTATTTTAGATTTTCTTACTCTTTAGTATATGCATTTAATGCTATCAATTTCCCTTTAATCACTGGTTCACTTACATAGCACAAATTTTCATGAGACATATTTTCACTTTTATTTCAAGATTATTTTAAAATTTATATTGGTATTTATTCTTTGTTCCATGTGTAACTTAGAAGTGTGTTGTTTGATTTCCAAGTATTTGGGATTTTTCCACTATCTTTCTGTTGTTAATTTCTGGTTTAATTCTGCTGTGGTATGAGAGCATATACTATGTGTGACTTGCATTCTTTTAAATTCATTAAGATGTGTTTTATGGCCCAGAATATGATTTGTCTTGGTTAATGCTCCATGTGGGCTTGAAAAGAATGTGTCTAATTATATAGATTTCTATTAAATCCTGTTGATTGATGGTGATGGTGAGTTCAGCTATGTCCTTGCTCCTTTCCTGCCTGCTGGCTTAGTCCATTGTTGATGGAGAGGCATTGAAGTCTTGAACCACAATAGTGAGTTCATCTCTTTCTCCTTGCGGCTCAATCATTTTTTGCTTCATATATTTTGACACTGTTGTTAGGCACATACACAGTAAGGATTGTTGTGTCTTCCTGAACATTGACCTCTTTATTATTATTTAATGATACTTTTCTTGCTTGGAAGTTAATATAGCAGCTTTATTTAGATAAGTGTTAGCATGGTGTCTCTCCATCTGTTTACTTTTAATCTATATGTGTCTTTATGTTTAAAGTGAGTTTCTTGTGGACAGTATTTGATGGGTTGGTTTGTTTCACTCCGAAAGCATCTGTCTTTTAATTGGTGTATTTAGACCACTGGATTTTAAAGTGATTATTGTTATAGTTGAATTAATATCTACCATATTTGAAATACTGCTCTTTATGTTGTCCTTGCTATTTGTTTCTCATTTTGTCTTTTAGTCTTTTTCTGCCTTCTATTATTTTGAACATATTATATAATTCCATTTTCTCTCCTTTCTTAGCATATCAGTTATACCTTTTTAAGTTACATATTTTTTTTAGTGTTTGTCCTAGCATATTCAATATACAATTACAACTAATTCAAGTCTGCTTTCATATAAACTAGACCACTTCAACAGCAATACAAGTATCTTATAATAATTTTCATAATTTCTCCCTGCTGTTCCTTGCATCATGTTGTTATTACATTATTGCTATTATTGTTTTGAACAAATTGTTTTCTGCCTGATTAGTTAAAAATAATAAAACGGATTTTTTCCATTTGACTTCTATTTATTCCTTCTCCAGTGCTCTTTCTTTCTTTATATAGATTCAGCTTTCTGACCTAAATCGTTTTCCTTCTCTCCAAATAACCCCTTTTAACATTTATGGCAAGTCAGGCATATTGGCAACAAATTCACTCAATATTTGTTTTTCTGAGGAAGTCTTTATTTATCCCTTATTTTGAGGAGAATTTCACTAGACCTAGACATTTAGGTTGGTAGGTTTCTTCTCTCAGCACGAAATATTTTTCTCCACTCTTGCTTTCCTGAGTTCTGAGGCGTGGTCCAATGTCATGCTGATTCTCACTCTTCTATAGCTAAGGTGTTTTTTTCCCTCTGACTTCTGTCAGTATTTTTTTCTTTATCTTAGTTTGTGTGGTTTGAATGTGATACACCAATGTGCAGATTTTTTTGGCATACTGCTAGATGTTTTCTAAGCTTTCTATAAAGGTCTGAAATAAATTTGATGGAATTTAAATTTGAAACTAAATGGTAAGTGCAGGGATATCCAAAGGAAATGTAATGTGAACCGCATATAATTAAAAATTTTCTAATTACCACATTTAAAAAGTTAAAAATAAAGAGGCAAATTCATTTAAATAATATGTTTTTAACATAATATATTTAAAATAGAATCAATACAAAATTCATAATTTAACATTTTACCCTTTTTTATATTTATTTGATATCTGTTGTTGCTTTACTCTTATAGCACCTCTTAATTCATATTCCCTACATTTCAAGTGCTCAGTAGTTACATGGGTCTAGAGGTGGCCATCTTGGACAGTGTAGGTCTGTATATTTTTGTATGATGAAAGACTTTATATAATATATAGTTTCAACTTAAATTAGTATGATAAAACATTATAAACATGCCTATAAATATACATATATAAACAACCTGAGCATTGGAGAGAATTTTAAAGCAAGACTTATAGCATAATGTAGCATAGGCATATACACAAAATTTTTAATTATTTATTTACTTTTGCAATACAAATGATAATGTGATAATCTTCCTATGTTCAGAGCTTTTGGAAATCAATTAGAAAATACCAGTAATCCAACAGAAAATGATGAACACAGAATATCAAACCAAGTTTGATGAAAAATAATATAAATAATTTATATGCATGAGAAAAGATACACAGCCCAATTTATGATTAAATAAGTACAAACAAAAATAATTAAGTGCTTTATTAACTAACACTACTGACATAAAGTGTTCGGATGACCATTAAGCTGTAATAACACAAGGACACTCGTGTAAAATTACTGGATATGAAATTGGCACAATCCCTTTGAGGGTGATTTACAGTAGTTATCAAAATTGTTTATTGATGCATATAATGACAACAATTTCACAGGAAATTCTGCTTGAAATCCTTGCCCATGTGCAGTTTAAATGCAGGAGACACATTCCTCCATTTACTGGTCATTACTAAAAATCAAAATTTTTAGCACATCTGGGTCAAAGTGACATAATTCTGGGACCTATTGCACATGACTGTTATAAGGATTACTTCAGATCATGGAAAACACAATAGTATCTAACATGTTAGCTATTATAATCACATTATTCTGTCATCAAGGATTTATTACAAGGGTGCTCATTGTAGTAACTTTTTGAAAGAGTAATTAAATGACTGAAAGTCACCTAAATTCAATAATATGCAGTATTTGGTAGCTATTAAAACAATACATTAGAGACATATGTGCTAATATGGAATGATGTCAAGAATATCGAAAATTTCAGAGCAAGATTCAGAAGAGGAGATCAATGTTACTTTTTTTATAACAGGGTGGAGGATGCTTATAAATGGCTTTGGAGAGGATATCTTGTGTTTTGAGGTGAAATGGAGACTTTTGTTTCCTTGTATTACCTTTTTATATGAACATTTACTATGTAAATGCAATTTTTCCAATCTGTCAGTCTGTTTTATTGAAGGTTTTTTTTTTTGACCCTGGTTATTGGTCACACTTTCCTACTTCTTCCCACATCTATCAATTTTTAGGGTATGATGGACATTGTAGAAGCTGTAGGCAGATTGATCCTGCTACCACCTAGTTTTAGGAGTCCTTTCTCTAGGCCTAAATTATATCTAGTTCTAAAGAATGGCATCCTTAAGGTATCAACTGAATATAAAAGAATTTCAAGAACTTTACTTAGTGGCTATCAGAATACCAACATTTACTTGCCCTGTACTATATCTGAAACCTCTCTGAAAGTTACTGTTCCTTATTAGCTTTTCTTCATAGCCAAGCCTCACACTACAGCCCCTATCATGTGTATGCAGCTCAACATTCAGGCAGATTTCAGGGACTTAAGACCTCTGGGGTCCCTTCTCTGAGAAGCTGTCTCCTCTGCAATATGCCTTTATATAATTCACATCCCTTGTGGATACAAGTTCCTTATTTCCTCCACCTAGAGCTTCTGCTCTGCATTCAGTATTTCCTTCCCTATGCTGAGTTCTGGAACCTGCTCCCAAATAGGAAGCATGGATGAAGGTAAATCTTAGCTTTTGCATTTCTCTTTTTCAGAGGTCATAGCCCTCTACTGGTTGTTGTACTGTACCTGAAAACTGTTGCTTCGTGTCCTGTGTTACCTAATCAATTGTTCACAGCAGGAAGTCCGATTCCACTACTTCATCATGAATACAACTCTAAACATCCCAGGTAATTATTATACTTTGACAGGTAGTTTACTTATAATGTTTGGATTTATTTTTTATCCTTCATGTCTCTTCTAGTTTTTAGCTACATTTTTATTTTAGAACAATTTTTAATTCAAGGAAAAATAGTAAAGATAACAGAGAGAGTTTCCATGTAACTCAAACTTGGTTTCCTTTATTAGTTTAAATGCAGGAGACACATTCCTCCATTTACTGGTCATTACTAAAAATCAAAATTTTTAGCACATCTGGGTCAAAGTGACATAATTCTGGGACCTATTGCACATGACTGTTATAAGGATTACTTCAGATCATGGAAAACACAATAGTATCTAACATGTTAGCTATTATAATCACATTATTCTGTCATCAAGGATTTATTACAAGGGTGCTCATTGTAGTAACTTTTTGAAAGAGTAATTAAATGACTGAAAGGAGTAATTAAATGACTGAAATGGAAATCTTCCATTAATATTTGGTATTTGATACATTTGTTACAATTATTATTTTGTAATAATTAACTTATTTTGTATGTAATTATTAAGGTTAATAATTTATTCAGATTTCTCTAATTCTTACCTAATGTTTCTTTTCTATTCCAGGGCCTTATCTTGAAACACCACACTGCATTTAGTTATCATTTCTACTTAGGATCCTCTTGGCTATGATAATTTTTCAGATTTTCTTTGTTTTTGATGACTGATAATATTGAGAAGCACTGGTCAGGTATTTTGTAGAATGCCACTCAACTGGTATTTGTCTGATACTCTCCTCATAAATAGACTAGGATTATGATTTCTGAGACGGAAAACCACAGATTAAAGTCATTTTCATCACATCCTATTAGGGATCCATAAGGTTTTTGCAGTGAAAAGTTATTCATTTTTTTCTCCCTTCCCATAATTACATTTTGGAAAGATGTCACTATGACAATGGGATATTTTTTGTTAAAGCCCAGTACATTTTTGTTCAAGTTCTGATATTAAGTTCTCAATTGGAGTTTTTAATTTCAACGTTTAAAATTTTCTACTTCATCTTCCTTGTGCTTGCTTGTGTGTTTTTTTTATTATTGAAGTATAATTGGCATTTAATATTATATTGGTCTCAAGTGAACAACAAAGTAATTTGACATTTATATACATTACTAAATGCTCATCGTGATAAGTATAGTTACCATCTATCATCATACGAAGATATTACAATATTATTGACTATTTCTATGTGCTGCACTTCTTTATTTTATGACTGGAAGTTTGTGCCTCTTTATCTCCTTCACCTATTTCACCCAATCTTCATCCCCTCCTTTATGTTATCCACCAGTCTGTTCTCTGTATGTTTGAGTCAGTTTCTATTTTGTTTATTTGTTTGTTCATTTGTTATAAGAATTTTTGACAAGAAGTCTACTGTGTTTCTTATCTTTGTTCCTCTGAAGTTAGGGTGTTTCTCTTCTCTGGTTGCTTTCAGGACTTTCTCTGTCATTGGTTCTCCTGTAGTTTAAACATGATATTTTTAGTTGTAGGTTTTTATTATTTTATCATCTTGATGTTCTCTGAGCTATCTATGTTTGTGATTCTTGACCATTATAATTTCAAATATTTTTCTGCTCTGTTCTCTATTTTTCTTCTTCTATCAATGATTCTAATTATGTCAATCATACACTTTTTAATTTATCCCAGACTTTTTGACTGTTCTTTTTATTTTCCCATTTGTTTTCTTCTTTAAAAAAAAAGATTCAATTTGGCAAGTTTCTATTGACATATCTTTGAAATCACTGGTGCTTCCCTCAGCCATGTCCAGTCTACTGATGAGGTCATAAAGACTTTTTAATTAATGTGACAATTTTTTTAAGTCTTAAAATTTCCTCCTGATTATTTCTCAGGGTTCCCCAACATTCAGCTTACATTACCCATCTGTTTGTGCATGCTGTCTACTTTTTCCATTAACACCTTTTACAAATTTTAGTCTGGTTCTGATGTTTCCTTTTTCTAATCAGACCATGTTTTCCCTTGTCTTTTGGCATCCCTCGTACATGTTAAATGAATGCTGTATATGTTGTATTGAGTAACAGGAACTGGAGTATATGGGCCTTGAGTGTGAGGATACATGTAAACATTCCTTGGACTTGGGCTGTATTTAATTTCTGCAATAGCTGTAGATACCAGAGTCTTTACATTGTAACTCTGTTCTTACCTTGGTCTCTTCTTTTGACTTTGTAACCTCCTGGATATTCTTCCTTGGAGAGAGTCTGCATTTTCAGCTCTTTAAGCTATGATCCACTGTGGTTATATTGGAGACCAGTTGGTATGATGGTGAAGAGGAGGCTTAGAAAAGCATTCTATAATTTGATGACTAAATCTCAGGATTTTAGCGTGTCCTTGTCCTGAGCTATGAGTTTCACAATCTTTTTCCCCTCTCTTAGGTAAGAAAGGAAGATGAGAGGGGGCTGGATTGGGAGGATTGCCCTTCCCTCACCTTTGTTAATGCTTTGGTAAAGATTTTGTTTCTGTTTTCATCTTGCTGAGTAGGTTGTTGTCATGGACAATGCTCTGGGATTATCTCACAATCTTTCACACTTTTTTTTTACCTCCTGTGGGAGGCATGAGGGGATCTTTCTTGGATCATCACCATGCAAACCTCATGGGGAGCATGGAGGTGAAACCCCCAAAAGTTTTGAGAAACCCTCAGACTGCAGCTCTTGGGAGTTCCATCATCATAGTAATGCTTGTTCACACTCAATCTCCAACAATGTCAGAATTATGATTGAAGCTTTCCTATCAGTTTATGGCTCCAGAGACCTCTACTCCAGATCTTGGTGATCAGTTCCTAGCTATGACTCTGGATTCCCCAGTTCCTCCAGATTGTGGGGGTAGCATTTGCCCTAAAATCTCATTTCTCTGATGGGTCCAAAAAAAGTCTTTGATGTTTAATTTATTCAGCTTTATCTTATTGCAAGTATGAGGGTGATGAAATCCACCTTCATATACAGGAACTGAACTGGACATTTCATTTAAAAAATGTTTGTATCACCAAGTCATTTGGATTTATATTAATAGAAAGAGAGAGGGGAGGAAAGGACTTTTTCTATGATAATCAAAAACTGATACTTCAGAAGGACCTGTTTATTCCCTACCTGCACATAAGCAAGTAGAGAAATTAATAATAGGTTGAAGTTGATTATACCTTCCACTCACAAGAGTTTGATACAACCCAAAGGGTGTGTTTTCAGATGTTGTAGACCAAAAAAGAGGATGTGTGTTGGAATTAATTTGCCCTAAATTCTTATACAATTTTTTTTTTGCTTTAAAATACCAACCTTTCACCTGCAAGCATTTACTCTAGTTTCTAAAATTTCTCACTGAAGCTCGCCTCACTTGCTGAGATTGGCATTTCAGTGCAGGCAATTTAAAGCATTAAGAATATTTCTATCAAAGTATTCAGCAGAATCAATCAGAAAATGAATATGTTTATGTCCTGACCCTTGAACAGTTAAATATCCTCAAATTTTCTAAGACAAACAAACAACGAAATTACCTTTGGGTAAAACGGAGGATGGAAAATTTCAACCCAAGAGGAATTATTCATAAAATTCAAGTGTCCTGAAATTAAAACTTATAGTGGAAACTATTTCACAATTTTAATTATTTGGTCATTCTCCCCAACGTTTATAATGGGTTACAATATCTAAATTCGATGAAAAAGCCAAGTACAAAATGTCAGGACTGAAACCACATGAAGGATCTCATGTTTTGCTAATTTCTACCCCCTCTGGGCACATGTCATGAAATGAAGACTTCTTGATGCAACTGGCACACCCTTTTCCTAGGCCCCAGTGTGTTGCAGGGAAGCTTCAGGAGTTTAAGAATTAATAACCCCTTCAATAAATAATGTAATGAAAATGACCATTTTTCTTCATAAAAATTGGGTAGAATAAATGCCTTTTACTGTCAGAAGTGCATTATTACCCCAGTCACAGATTGAATATATTTGTGTCTCCGTCTGTGAGGTCTGTAAATGGAGGTAACTGTTTTTCCAAGGGAGAGCTGTATGTGACATGGTAAGGCCTGTGCTCTCCTTGGCTACTGTCATTCTCAACCCTTGACCCTGCCCCAGTTCCTGTTCAGACAGATGCAGAGAGCCAGGAAATCACTTCTGAAGCTCTGGTCTGTAAGCACCTTTGGTTTGCAAATGGAAGGGCCCATTGGATTATTAATCCATAACCATTTATGAAGCAACTCTTACGTGCCAGATCCAGCCTGGTTTATTTTCTGTTTTTAGCCTTGTTATAATTCAAGGGGAGAAATATTATCCTTCCTCTTTTAAAGGCTTTTTTTTGTTAGCAGTGAACTTTTATAGACTGCTCTTAACTGATTCAACATCTCTCCTAGTCAGAAGCAGAGATACTTGGAAAGAGCAAAGGTCCTGGTGAGAAGCTATTACTCTGCCTTAGCAGCCCCTGGTTGTCTTACTCAACAATGCAGAATATAATCAAGAGCATCATATGGTCATGCCAGGACCCTTATTTTGGTGGCCAGGGCACCATCAGTCTTGAGGGAAGTGTAATAAAATACAGATTGCACTGGTTTGCAGAAGTTTTGGAAATTTTAATGTTGTTGTGATATTTGGCCACAGTCCTTGGAAGTAGGATATGGCTGAGTCCATTTCAATTCCTGGTACAGTCTGGACAAGAAAGGTAGCCCCTTGCCCAGTGCAAGATCTGCAATGGCTTTAGTAGTTCAGTTATGTCCCCACTTCTACCTTTGGTACATGTAAATCCATATCAAATGGCTGGTTTGGGAGTAATGTTCCTGGAAGACATGGGAAACACTGGTCTGTTTTTCCAAATCAGAAGGAATATACTAAGTGCATGCTCTCTCCCTCCTCCCTGGGGGTCTTTAACATTTTTTCCACCTTTGTCTGCAAGCATGGAGGATGCCGTCTCTATCCAGCATCTTGACTCCAGGGGCATTGCTTGCCTCCCCCACCTCCTCAAGAGATGAGACAATGAAAAGTGTCCTATGTGAGCAAATAGATAATCTGGTCCAGAAGTCACAATAAGAATGATAAAAATGTGCACACTACATAGGATGAGTGTATTTGCTATCGGTGATTCTAAGACTTGGCGTCAAGCTTTATAGAAATCAAGAATAAAGGACTCCATATATATTTTTAATTACTTGAAATGAAGAAGCATGCTGAGTCCTAAAGGGAGACAAAAATATATCCATTTATTTTCTAAATACAGCTTCTAAAATAATTTATTAAATGATTTTTTAAACATTGGACTGTGACTGGGGATATAAGATAAGGAAAAAGAATTTGAGTAAATGTAGTTCTGGTGACAGAATTTTTGGTCACTGTGTTTATTGAGAAATAAAGTTTGAACAGCCATTTGTGGAAATCCTTCCCTACATGTAGATGAGGACTGGATGAAAGGAAAGAACAATGGGCAAAAAAAATAAAAATCCTGGGTTTGAATTCTAGTTCTGTGGGTGACTTGACATGTGACCTTAATTGTCACCCTCTCTGTTTCTTCATTCGTTTTCCACGTGCACAGAAAAATAAGCTTCACTTTGGTTTTGTGTGCTTCTGTATCTCTAGCTAGATAGATACAGGTTGCCTGGCTCACAGTAAGTATACAGTCAATGATTATTAATACCTTTGTTGAATGAACAGATGAAATGGGTAACATAGCACCATATTTATAAACTAAAAATATTTTTGCTGAATATAAAATACCTTGCAAATCATTGAGGCAGGCATAAGTTTGGAACAGTTTTGTCTTAGTCTGCCTGAGCTGCTACAACAAGATACCATAAACTGGGTGGCTTAAAAACAGACATTTATTGTCTCAAAGTTCTGGAGGCTGGAAGTCCAAGTTTGAGGCATGAGCAGGACTGGGTTTTCCTGAGGCTTCTCCTGAGTGTGCAGATGCCGTCTCCTCCCGGGTCCTCTCGTGGCTGTCCCCCTGTGTCCCTCTCTCCTCTTCTCAGGAGGATGTACAACATATTGGAGTAGAGCCCAACCAGATGACCCCATTTTATCTTACCTTTTTAGAGATCCTCTGTCCAAATACTGGCACACTGGGGATTAGGGCTCTAGCATATGAATTTGGGGGGCCACAATCAAGTCTGTAGCACCAAGTGACTCCAAGGAGAACTAACTCAATGGCATCCTGGTAATGCAGCAAATAGAAAAACAAGCAGACCAATGTCATTTCTAAAAGCAGGATAGAGAATAATTCAATGTGATTCCAGAATATGTTAAGAAACTAAATTTTAATTACAAAACCCAAAATACAGCTTCTTAGCCAAAATTTTTTTAACCCAGGTTGTATCTACATAACTAGAAAACAGATAAAATTTTCTCCAAGGAATAAAACATTTATAAGAGTAAAAATATAAAATTCCAGCTTTATTTTCTCCTTGCTCAGTGTTCACATCCTTCAATGGTTAGCATATTTTGAGATTTAGAAAATGTTCTGAAAATTAAATGAGGCAATAAAGTAAAAAAAAGTCACCAATGCCAAGTCAAAGTATTTGTAAGTTAGGAAAAGTTTTAGAAAGGATGAAAAATGATCCCCATTCTTTCTGCCAATTAGCATAATTTTCCCAAAGTCCTTGCAAGTCATATGATCAATTAAAATCCACTGTTCAATTCTATTACTTATACTCAGCAGCAAAGATGCCTAGTCTGCCCTTTTCAAAACACTTTTGTTTTTTCTTTGACTTCTGAGCCAAAGGGTCCTCTTTTTCCTCCCATTTCTCTTTCTTTGTTAGGCTCCCCTCTTTCCTCATTATCTCCTCTATTCCCAGCCTTTACCTACATGATTGCTTTCCAGCCTTGCGCCTGGGTCTCTGACCACCCCCTGCGGTCCAGTGCACACACCTGGCTGCTCCCCATTCCCACTGTGTTGCTCCATAGGCATCCAAATTTAGCAAGTTTCAAACTCTTCTCCAGACTAGGACAGGCCACTGGTCTTTGAGGCTTCACCCCTCAGTGTCACATTTTTTCTTCCCCATAAGCAAACCCTTCAGACAGGTGTGGTGTCTGCCATCCCTCATGTGGACCTTGGCAATTCTCCCTGGGGGTGCCCCAGTTCCTCCCAGCATCCTGGTGTACCTGCTCTCCCCCACATGGGCTTCAGGGTCCAGAGGTCCTTGCTCGACCTCCTGGTGGCTCCGTTCCCCCATGTGGGCGGGAGGCCAGTGGGTGCTCCCTTCCTCCTCCAGCTGGGGTGAGGCTTTGGTGGGATGACACAGCAGTGCCCACCTCCATCGTGCTGGCCGTGTGGGTAGTTCTACATAATGATACTTTTCTAGACCAGTTTCTTCATAGGTGTCCTGCCTCAGGCCACTTGTATGGCCCTGAGAGGGACACTCCCAGTGTGACTTTGTGCCATGCTCATCTCTGGATCCTTGTCTGCTGCTTCACCTCCAATTATAGTCCATCTGCCTCCCCACAAACAGACAACTTCTCACCCTGGCCAGGGCCTTCACAAAGACCATGAGAGAAAGGACACTTTAAAGTCCCTAAAGAGTAAAGAACATGATCCCAAAATAGAGGACTACTTTCCAGGCCCAGAGAGTCTAAGCCTGGGAGGTGACAGGTCAGGAAACCTCCTGGTCTGGGTGACCTAGGTGCATTCTGCAGTCTCCCCTCACCTCTCTTTGTGTGTAGCATTGGCCCTTGGCACAAGTGAGGGGACTTAATCATGAGCCTGACTAATTTTCTCTGGGGTTGCCACCTCTTTCAGGGTCCACGCAGGCACTGCAGCTCTAACTGGGCCTGTGGCTAACTTCCTGGAAAAGATTTGTGGATGTGGTTTTTGTCTAGTGAAGCATAATCCATGGAAAATCCACAGAGTTCTTTAGAAAACTGTTCCATCAGAAACAAGCCAGCTGGAGTTATGAGGGACAGGTTGAGTATAGGAGCTCTGGGCCCCTCAGATTCCACTATCAGGAAGTGGGTGATGAAGCTGCTCAGCCATGAGCAAGGGTTGCCTTTCCTGGAAGGAAGGAGGAGGTAATGGTGTGCCGAGACCCAGAGGGCAGAGCTGAGAGCCATCAGGAATTCCCTGCAGCCCTGGAGATTAGGTAAGAACTTGAGTTCTCGTCGGATTTCAGAACTGCCATGGACCAGTGTCTCCTCTTACCACCCTCCCCCTCTTACCACCCACCTGCTGGGGACACAGGACTGTCTCTGAGTTTCATAGGTCCACAGGTGGAAAATAAATGTGCCCCAGAGCCGCAATTCATGGATGATGTCCTGGAACCTCATAAAAACTGGATCTGGATGGTCCAGGTGCTGGGAATGAGGGTTGGTGTTGGTGTGTGATGCAGTCCAGATCAGAGGATGGAATTGTGGTTTCTGAGCTGATGACATAATGAGATACAGTGACACTTCCCAGATGACTGACCTCCAGAAACTGAGATGTGTGAAAACTAACCCAAATGTGGACACTAACATTTTCACTGCTTCATGGCTGTGTGTTGGAGGTAGCGGGATGTACTTTGTTGGTTTATGCGAAATTTTGTTTTCTGATTTTCTGCAAGTTTTTCTAGAGATTTTTCTTTCCCTTTGTTCTTCTTTATGATATTATGCATGTTGTTTTTAGCATCTAGTATAACTGTTACCTCTCATACATTGTGGCTTTTCAGTCCTTCTAGCAAAATCCAGGTACTTTAGCAAGTTTCCTGGTTTATTATGGTGGCTGGGATGGGTGTGAGCTCTTGGATTTTGTGCTTCTCTTTCCTCCTGCAGGACTGTAATGTACCCCTCTCCTTCTCACCTCTCACCTCTTAATTGCCAAAGGACACATCTTCCTAAAATCCTTTTAAGAAGTCTGAATAGGTATGCATGAAAATGACAGCAGAAATTATTTCTGAGGGATGGATGCTCATTGTAATCTTTTTTTTTCTTATTTGTATTTTAAAATTTGTCTTCTTTGCACTTGCTTTATTAATGTAATGATAGCAATAATAATAACAATAATTATGCCAATACCAGTTATTATGGGCTATTCTCATGGCATGTACCAAGAAGAACATTTTACATATGTGATTTTATATTGCTGTGTGGCAGTATTCTTAGGCAAGTGCTATAATTCTCTTTCGGAATTTAATTAGATAAATGTCAAAAGCACAATTTGATATGTCATGAGTCAGTATGAAATTTGATAGAAATTTTCTCCTCCTCATTGTTATCATCACTGTGTAACTAATGTATATTGAGAAATTGCCCCCAACTGGGATGAGGCACTGTGCAGAACACTTCACATACATGATCCCATTAGCCATATGTGACATTGTGATTAATAGTAAGAAGTATGTATTTAGTCTTTGTCCCTGTTCTTGGCACAGAGCTCCTAAAACCTTGAATTTCTTATGTAGAAACAGCACAAAAGTGTCTCTTGTTATGCTAATGAGGTGACCTTTAAAGGCCCTGAGGATGGGGGCTGGTTGCCAAGGGAACCAACCAGTGACTAGAGGGCCGAACTTTCAGTCCTGACCCCTAGCCTCTGGAGAGGAGAAGGGGCTGCAGGCTGAATCAATCACCAATGGCCAATGAGCTAATCGATCACACCTGCGTAATGAAGCTCCATAAAAACCCAAAGGGACAGGGCTTGGAGTGCTTCTGGATTGGTGACCTGATGGAGATTTGGGGAGAGTGACACCTGGAGAAGGCAGGACATCTCTGTCCCTTCCCCACACCTGACCCTGTGTGGCTTCTCCATCTGGCTGTTCTTGAGTTCTGTCCTTTATAATGACTGGTGTTCTAGTGCATAAACCGTTTCTCTGAGTCCTGTGAGCCACTCTAGCTGATGAATGGAACCTGAGTGCAGGTTGTTGGAACCTTTGCTCTATAGTTCATTGGTCAGAGGCACGGGCCATATCCTGGTCTTGCAATTTGGCAGCTGAAGACAGGGGTGCCATTCTGGAGGACTGAGCCTCAAGCTGTGGGGTCTGATGCCATCCCCAGTAAGCAGTGTCAGGGATGGATTGAACTGTAGGACACCCAGTTGTGTTGCAGAAATTTTGGTAATGTGAAGGCCCTCACCATACTGCAGTGGGTGACCAGACCCTTTACCATATAGGACAGTGTCATTAGCATTATACCTTTACAACACAAAACCTATTCTGCAGAACTATTAGGCGGGGACTTTATATTTGATTACAGGTGTCTAGGTACCTTCACGTATATTTTTCATCCTATGTCTATGACCTTTCTTATCAGTACCACCCCTTTTTCTCCATATGAACAAGAGTCTCAGAGATGTAATTTATCTAGGCCGCATAGCTGGTGGGTGTCAAAGAAGAATATGAGCCCAGGTCCCTGATTTTAAAGCTCTTCCCCTTCACCACAGCTGTAAATATAGTTGTTCACATTAGAAGAAGTGGATTATGTGAGCTGATTTCTCAAGCTGTTTTGTATGAAATAAGAAGTTAACCATCCCTGACAATATCCAGTTTCTTGTCTTAGGACTTGCAGATCTGCTGAGTTGTCTATAGACATGATAAGTTATTTGTCTACATAAGCCTTTTGGGTCCTGGAAGATCAAGTTATATTCCATTGCGGATTATAAAAGTGTATGTTTGGGCTGAGTCTAACATTTCCTCCTTCTTGGCACATTCTACCCCTGCATGGCTATGACCAGACACTTTAAAAAAGCTATCTGAGCAGCTGATGGGCTTGTCAGGCCATTTCCATGGCCCATCCCAGGGCTGTAGCTCACTTGCCCCAAATGCCAGAGTCCATTGTTAATAAAAGACTCGTTGCTGTTGGTGTGACTCCCATAAAGGCCTGAATAAGGCCAAACTGCATTTTCAAGGGAATTATTCTCTCTCCTCCAGAGGGTGGTTGAGCACAAGCCAAATTTCACTTTTTCTTTCAATGAAAGCATTGCTTTCTTTTCTCTTTCAGGAAAGCATTCCCCTATTGTTACTCTGGAAAAGTAAACCCAAAACACAGATGCACAGATGTTAACTTTGAGCTGGGGCCTGAGAGGGAGCCTTGCTATGAATTTTGACTTGCTCCAAATTAAGCTGCTGCAGCCTCGTCCAGCTCCTGTGTCTATTATGATCACAACTGTTCCCTGGTGATGCTCCAGGTACATGGCATTGCCCGGGAGTGCACTCAGCTTACTAATAAAAGGCTCTAAACTGAATGACCCAATTTATGTGTGGTATTGAAATGATATTTTAATCCTAAGTAAATAATTACAAGGTTAGGTAATTTCATAACTGGACAGCAATGTTATGAACTTGCTTCTTAAGCTTTTGAAACAATTCATATTTTTTCATGTCCTTTTAAAGCTACCACAAGCTTTTACAAACATAAATGAATCCAGATAGCTGGATGAACTTCAGTTTCAATACATTTTTTCCCTTTAAAACTTTGCTCTAGAACTTAAAGATAAAAAAAAATAAACAATTTCATAAAGCATACTGCTGTATGGTGTTGGAAAAACTGGACATCTAGACGCAAGAGAATGAAACTGGGTTACTCCCTAACACTATACACAAAAGTAAACTTGAAATGGATTAAAAACATAACATAAAAACCGTATAACACTTAGAAGACAAACTTCTTGAAAATAAGCATGACTAATATTTTTCTGGATCCATCTCCCTGGGCAAGGGAAACAAAAGCAAAAATAAACAAATGAGACTACATCAAACTAAAAAACTTCTCTATAGCCAAGGAAACCATCAACAAAACAAAAAGGCAACCTACCATAGGACAGAATATATTCCCCAGTGATATATCTGAGAAGGGGTTGAAATAAAAAAATATATAAAGAACTCACATGATTCAACACCAAAAACACAACCCAACTTAAAAATGGTCATATAATCTGTAAAGACATGTTTCCAAAGAAGACATACAGATGGCCCACAGGCACATGAAAAGATGCTCCACATTAATCATCAAGGAAATGAAAATCAAAACCACACTGAGATAAAAACTCACACCAGTTAGAATGGCCTTTATCCAAAAGATGAGAAATAACAAGTGTTGGTTAATATGTGGAGAAATGGGAATGTTCCTACACTGCTGGTGGAAATGTAAACTGGTGTAGCCACTGTGGAAAACAGTATGGAAGTTCCTCAAAACACTAAAAATAGAAATACCATATGACCCAGTAATTCCACTTCTAGGAATTTACTTGCAGAAAACAAATCTCTAATCAAAAAGATATATGCACTCCTATGTTCATTGCCTCATTATTTACAATAGCCAAGATATGGAAGCAACCAAAGTGTCATCAATAGATGAATAGATAAAGAAGATGTGGTACATATACACAATGGACTATTACTCAAATATAAAAAAGAAAGAAATCCTGCAACAACATGGATGGACCTAGAGGGTATTATGCCAAGTGAAATAAGCCAGGTGGAGAAAGACAAATACCATAAGATTTCACTTATATGTGTAATCTATAAATAAAACAAAACAAAACAAAAGGAACAAAACAGCAGTAGAATCACAGACACTGAGAAGTGACTGGTGGTTATCAAGTGACTGGTTGGGGTGGGTGTTTGAAATCAGTGAAGGGGACAAAGAGGCACGTACTTAAAAATTTAAAAGTAGTCATGCAATATTAGGAAGTCATCAAACTATCTTTGTTACTGTTTGTGAAAGACAAGGATAAATACAATTATAAAATGAAAATAGAGCAGAATCTGTAGCTAAAAGCCTTATAGATTAAAATTAGCAAGGTAGGAAGGAGCGCACTATTTGAGAACATTTTCTCACTATCAAATAAGACTTTTCTTAACAGGGATCCACTCTTGGGCTAGTTTCCAAGGAGACTCCAAACAACGTAATTCTGCCCTCCATGTGTTTAGATTCCCCAGCTCACGTTGGGGACTCACGTGCTCTGCGTGTCCATATTGTGATGAATGAACACACCCAGCTTTGTGAGGTCACTCTCCCAATCCCATTCTAAAATGGAGGACCATTCACAAAGAGCTTTTGTGTTCCTCAGGGACCACTAGAACCACCCAGGGATTTTGTAGGTGCCATAGTGACCTCTGAGTTTCCTCTCTCAACATCTAAAACAAGTACATATTGGGGACAAGGGTGCTGGGGCTGCTGAGATGCCATCTTCCACCCGTGAAGGCCTCTATTTCTAAAATCCCTTAAGGAGGAAATGGCATTGAATTTCCTCCTTCACAGATGAATTAAAACCTTTTGATAAAAACATTTTTGCTGGTGACTCCAACTAGAACTATTTTTTGACAATGTATGCCAAACTTTAATGCCTCCCATTTTAAAAACATATTTTCTAATATTACAAAACAAAAAGCAACCCCTCCCCCCATCAAAAATAAACAAAAACAAAACCCAACCCAACCCTAACTGTAAAGAGTTAGTTGTCTGGTAGGTCTCCCACTGGAGTAGACTGCAGAAAATGTGATGCTCAATATGGCCAGGCTTAGTTCACACACCACAAGAAGTCTTAGAACCATTTTTCCCTTTGTAGATTCACAAGAAAACTGTGGTACCTGTTGAGCATATCAGGGAGATTCATGAGCATCTAGCAACCAGTATTTTGGGCTGGTGTGCAAAGCCATGACATGGTAAGAAGAGATATGAGACATGTCCTCTGTAGTGCATAATTGATGTAAAGCAGTTGTGGAATGAATGTGTACCATAATGGAAGAATCCCTCCTCATAGGAACTCACAGTCCACAGGGAGAGGCTTGTTGCATGAAATTTTCTGTGTCGTATCTTGGTTCAGCAAACCTCCAAAATGACCCACTGCTAATGCCTTTGATAGTCTCTCTTTCCAGAAAATACCGTATTTTCTTCCTCCTGGACTCTGCTGACACCTGCTTCTTTTCAGCTTGGGTATCATGAGATGCTTTGTGCTCTACTTGCCTCTGAGAAAGAACTTCATCCTATCTTAACCTCGCCTACACTTCTGCAAGTTGTAGACCATTAGTAAACTATCTTCATTTGAACCCTTGGCTACTGAGTTTCCAGCTTTGGAGACTAGAGAAACATTTGTTGCAAGTACCGACAGAGGATTTCTGTGGAAGATCCAGTTTAAAGATGAAATGAAGTTTCTCTTTTGAATTTCAGGGAACTTCAGGACATGTCAATGTAGTGATTTAATAGCAATTTGTTTATAGAAGTCTAAACGTCAGGAAAGACATACATGAGAAATCTGTCATCACATAGTAGGTGGGTGAAGTAAAGCTTGTTGATGAAATCACCTAAGAAAGTGTGAAGAATGGGACAGGCAATGAATGGGCAGAGTACATAAATGACAGAGTACTTAAATGGCACAGTGTGTTACATAATTGAGAGCTGTGGTTAGTACTTTGAACAAGGAAGGAGTGGCCAAAACAGGCAGCGTTTGGAGAGAGATGACGTAAGATCTGGTAGGAGGACTGTCGTTGTACCTGTGATGAAGAGGCCATAGGACTGTTCATGGCCACAGCAACCACAGGACTGGGGAGGAGCAGCAGAGAGCGGACTCAGCATGGGGAGGTGTGAACGGGACGTAAAGTCTGTGAATGCAGGCCAGTCTTCCAGTTTCTGACCTTTCCCTGAACAGCATGTGAGAGAGGGGCTTCGGGACTGCTTGCTCCCTTTCAGTGGTGTGTGACAGTGGTCAGAGGGACTGCAGAAAGTTCTGTGATGGGGGCTGAGTACTTACTGAAACTTTCCAGGCCCCAGCCACTAGGGG
The DNA here is from genome assembly GCF_040802235.1 of Manis javanica. Classification (NCBI taxonomy): domain Eukaryota; kingdom Metazoa; phylum Chordata; class Mammalia; order Pholidota; family Manidae; genus Manis; species Manis javanica. Next base: position 98,465,662 of record NC_133161.1, on the reverse strand, counting down.
GTGCTCCTCTGGCGTCATTTAAGTCAAGTGTCATAACTCAAGTTGGTTGTGGAATTTTCATCTTATGATGAGGAAACAATCATTACGTAGAAGAGCCAGGATAGGGCCTCAAGTCTAACTCCAAGCCTCGTTATCTTTCCACCACATTACCCCGAGGTCCTGATGATGAGGCTCACACAGCGCTCTTCCTGTGGAGATGGTGCATGGAGTGTGTGGCCCACAGACTTGGTGCACAGCTAGGGTTCTGGCTGGTATGAAAGCTCTAACTTGAGGCTCCTTCTGTTTTACCTCATGGCTGTTTATAGAGATTGCACTATGTCAAATATCATGAAGTAAATAAATGCATTTATTATATGATCTTTTTCCTCCAAGATGGTATGCTCTAAATGGGACAATATACTCGGGCACAGAAAACTGAAAGAATGATTCTAACTTAGCAAGCATGTAGGTAATTTATAGAAGGAGCTTATATTCCAGCTGTGCCTTGGAAAATGGGTCCACTTTGTCCAAGTGGTGGTGACGTTAATTAGAACGAATTTGAAGATGCAGCAATGAACCTATAACACAATGAAAACATGTAAATCCTACCAACTTTACTGATCACAAGTAGTTTCAACAGCAAACTAAATTACTGAGCTGTATTAAGTTCTCAGTTATAAAAAAAAAACCCTACAGACTTTTAAACCATGAATCTGGAAGGCATTGGGTGGCATTTTTATAAGAAGAGAATGTAGAAAATAGTGGTAATTACTATACTCTAAACTAGATCACCAGGGGAGAGAGAGACTACATGATGATCTACACTCATAAAGACTGTCTCTCGTTTGATAAGAGGTCAGTCTCTAGCCCCCTTCTGGTTAATGTCTGATTAATGTGTTAAAATATCATCAAATGTTGTGTCAAAGCATGATTTTCAGAAGTTAAGAAGGTGACTTTCATAGAGAATGAAAAGGTGTCAAAGCTGCATTCAACTAATTAACGAGGAAATGGCTAATTGCAAAATTGGTCACCAAGCACTTTAGGAACTTGGTACGTCTCAGTGTTTTGAAAAAATGTATATTCAAATATGATTGACAGGTTAGATTCAAAACTTATTAATGTCCTACAGTGTAGAAAAACCTTAAACATTAGTTACATTCTGACTTGGACAGAAATCTACAAACTGACTAACTTCCTAGTGCCTGAGCTCCAATAGCAAACAGCAGAGGCTGGGCAGGCTGCCCCTGTCTCATTTCCAGCTATTGGATGCTTTTCTCAAAGTCAGAGAATTATAGAATCTCTTTGTTCTAGACAAGTCATGAAAGTGCCCAGTGTCCCTCCTGCCTGGCTTGTCATTGCAGGTCTACCGTATGCCAGATGCCACACACATAATGATGTCCTAGTGCAGTGCTCAGCATGAGCAGTCACTGCAGAGATGACAGCTGGGTCTCTGTAAGTAATCACCATGGCTGGATTACATATACCTTGTAGCTCCAATACCTGGATATTGGTGTAGAGACAGTAAGTGGAGAACTATGCCAGCTGTTGATAAATTCCAAAGTCTTCCTATCAGTTTGTGGGCAATCTTCATTATTTGGCAGAAGGCACTGGAATCTGCTTAAAGGAAGTCACTCATTAGTTATTTGAATTTTCAGTTTCAGGAGTAAGTGAAGGAAAGCATGTTGATTTCAGCTCTTGCAGAACACTAAAAATGTATTACCTTTGATTTTAGTGACTATTAGACATGATAGAATTTTTTCTTAAATGTCCACAGGCCATGTTTTGAAGACCAAGTCTTACTGCAATTTGAGCACTGACTCAGCTATTTAAAGTTTACAGGTCTCTTAAGTACAATATTTTGAGAAATGTTCACAAGTCTTAAGAGGTAAGATACCAGGGTGAAGGGAGAAGAATATGGATCAAGATCGCAGATGCAACAATTCGCATTTGTGTCGTCCTCTGTATCAAGGCTAGGCCATATCGAGGAAGCTGCTTTCATTGAATATCTATGATCATTATCATCTGTCTATATTTATTGTTATGTGGCATTTTCTGTTGAGAGTTTAGTGTTTCTACCAAAAAAGTCCCCTTATGTCTTCAGTGCTTATGATTTTGATTGTGTAACTCAGGTAAATGATGCCTGACCTTTGCCCGATCACTGCATCTTTTGGCTATGACCAAAGCTCCCAGGAATGCACCCCTCTGCACAGAGACTTTATAGACCTTCAGGAGGTCTTGGGTCCTCTGGAGAAGTGTTTGGGAGTCCATGGGCCCGAGGATAAGAAGCAAACTTTTAATAATCCTGGAGTGACATTTAGTAAGCCTAATTTTCACATGATGGCGGCAAAGTCATAGCTGCCTTTCCACCATGTTAAGTGTCCTTAAAGAAAGGCTCATTCAGGTGTCACAACAGAAATACAGAACTGACACTAGCTTGCAGATTGGCCACTGAATATGAAGTGATCAAAAGTTGTAAAGAGTAGAATAAAAATCAATACAACTAAGTTTTGCTTCTGTCGACATTGTTCCTTGAACTTTCCTTGATTAATAAAATATTTGAATATTTTTAACTGAGCCAGATTTTATACTTTAGTAATTGACATAAATGAATATTAAGTGATACATTTTATGTTAAATCATAGATTATACATTTCTATATATTACCCATTTTGAGTTATTGTATGATAATTAATAGTAGTATAAAATGTACATTCATTTTTCCTCTGGAGAATGCCAATTTGGCATGACAGTCTTTGACTTTTTTGTTTAGGTTGTTTTGTACTTAGAATATTTAGATTTTTAAAAATGTTTTAGTACTTAAATTTTCTTGAATATCAGAAAGAACGCAATTTTTATTATGTTTAACTATGACATGGTATCTTTCAGTTTCATTTTTTTCTACCTAAATGTTGAGTCATTTCAAAAAGAGTTTGAGCCCAATTAATAAAATATGATGTTTTGTAAAGTTTATGCTTCCAAACTCCAGTTGCTTAGAATGCTTCAAGAAGAATAGACTTCATAGTCTAAATAAATGCAGAAAATTATGCACACTATTTCTGCCTTTTCAAGATTCATCATATACCTTCTTATATTAAAGGCTCTGATACAACCAAGGAAAACAAGCCTCTTTCACGTTATTACCATTTTCCCAATTCTTTGAACAATAGGATGTCTAATAAGAGTATAATAACTATTACAATACCCTGAAGAAATAGTGCTCCTTAATATTTATTCTAAACAGCATGGACTTACAAATCAAATTTCCTTTTACCCTATTTTTTTTGTGAACAAGTTTACCTGTGAGGTTTTTTGAAAATAACATTGAAATAGATGTCATGACAACTGAAGTACAATTTGATTCTGCTGCTAATAGGCAGTGTAATTTTAAATAAGTCATCTAATCCAGGTGATTCTTAATGTATTAATTTTAAAACATATTATAAAATAAAGCTGTTTTTACCAATCTCTGATGTTTCATTATTCCATTAACCCTCCTAAAATAATGTGTTTTAGGAGTTTCAGAATCACTTTCAGCATCCATTCCGCTCTGTAACACAGCACCTCTTCAGTGTGGCTTCAGCTAGAGGTACGGGTTGGATTCTTTCTTGCATGATAAGCTGTGTGGAGACAGTTCGCCCAGGGCTGAATCACAAAGCCAAAGTCTCTGCAGGTCCCTCAGCTTTTCCCGGGTGGTGGCATGCTGAGTGCCCCAGCCGTCCTACCCACCCTTCAGAGGAGGAGGAGAAAGCTGCCTGAGGAGGCAGTGCTGTGGGAAGAAGGCAGTGCTTTCCCAAGCTTCCCAAGAAGGCTTCCTTTGACTAACATCTCCTCCAGCACCTGGAAGAGTAGGTGGCACAGAGTAAAAGTTCGGAGCTATTTGTCTCAGAGTCCGGCTCTCTTTCACCTGACTGTTTTCAGATGTTCCCAGGTGGAGGGAGATATGTAGATTTCTTCCCCTTTAATCTAAATCCAGAGTGAATAAAGTCCATGGAAGGGAGCATGGTAGGCAAGTGATGTTGACACAGGCAGAAGTTCTTTCCAAGGGTTCTAGTAACATAGACTCCTTTCTCCAGCAAACAGACAAATCTGTGCTGGGGAAGGGCCCGGGCAAGACTCAGCCTCTGCATAGGGGCAGGATAGACGTCATCATCTGCGCAGCATCGCCAATGCCCCCTGTTAATGCCAGATCTTTTTTTCCTCACCACCCAGAGTGACTGTGGGTGATGTAACAAGACACCAAGAAGCATGGTAGAAACCTCAGTATGCACATTTTTTTCCAAATTCATAACGAGATCTGTGGATGGAAAATATATAGATCAAACTGCAAATTAAACCAGTAAAATGTCATTATCACAAAGGCAACAGGCATCTATGCAATAACTGGAAATAGTGGTAAAAATGGAAATACTTCAGAGTTACACCATGTGGGATTTGGAAGTGAAAGAAAACTCAAACTCAAAATCTCTATAACAAATATCAATAAGCAAACAAACACAAATAAAAAACAAATGAACAAATCATATTTGCAGACAGTAGTAGAAAGTCTGAAACAACACAGGCCTTAATTACATTTTACAATAATTTACAGTCGGCCCAGCTTTTTGCATATCAGGCATCTCAATGTACTTAATCTCTCCAGCCACTTGAATCAAAATCACTGTTACCGTCTCCACTTTGCACATGGTAGGCACTGAAGGCACAACATGACATACCCCAAGGTCATGGGTGCTCAGATGTCACTCATTAACTCGTGAGTTAAAAATAGGCACAGGCCAATATTATAGAAAATGACCTAACACTGAAATCATGTTTATCTGGCCCTATTATGGGACTGTGCCCTTAGAATAAGATACCTTCTCTCTACTTCAAACTGACCTACTGTTCCTGACCCTGATTTTGTGGCCTAGCATTGTTTTTTGCCTTGGGTTAAGCTTTGATCCTGCCTAGACTGGCACCTGGGTGACCCAGTTTGGATGGTTCTCAAGGTCCTCCATCAACTGCTGGCCCTCCCTCTCCTGGGCTTGAACGTAACCAGAAGACACACAGCTACCCAGTTCTAAATACTCTGCCTTTTCTACTACATCCTCCTGCTGCCCTGAGAGGGTCATCTGCCAGTGATCATTTAATGCTATTTGTTTACAAGTTTAATGAAGACAGCCATTCCTAAGTCACATGATCTAGCATATCATGTGAATGTTGCAATTCTGAATGGGCAGCTGAAATTAAGTAATTATTCATTTAACTAATACATTCATTCATGTAAAATCTATTAGAAGCTTATTTCACTCCAGGTACCTGGTCAGTTCTGAGATCACAAAGATGAATAACTGCTGTCTTTTACCTTAGGCATTTTATACTCAATCCACATAAGGATGACACTGTTTCCAATTTATGATTTCTGGTATTTTTCTGGAAGTCATTAGTACTTCCTCTTTGTCCTCTTGCTGACAATTTTGATTTCTCAGCCTGCTTGTTGAATATATAATTATTCTGCCTGAATATTCACGGAATTAGCTCCCTCAGCACACCCTGGGACACACTGAGTAAGTGGGGGAACCTGAGGGGAGCCTGTTGGATCATTCAGAAGAAGTTTCTTACAAATGTTCCTTGACAGATATGATCCAATCACCATATTAAAGTCTATATTCCCAATTTTATAGGTTGAAACCTGCTGCTCTCTCATTATTGTCCTTAAAACCACCAGTGAAGTTTGACATGAAGTCTTACACTTATCACTGTGATGCACTGAGCAGAGTTGCTGGAAGTGGCCAGGTAGGCTCATGTTTCATTGTCTGGATAATAGGACAGCTGGGAGGAGACGCTCAATGCACAGGATGGGGTACCTTCTTTGGAGGGCCACAATAAAGCTTGGTTTCCCTGGAACCAGGGCCTCTCTCCCTCTTGTGATGGGGAAACTATACTTTTGCATGGATCCCAGCTGTGGGCTTTTTTTCACACAAATTGCTGACACCAAATGCAGATTGCATGGTATAAGCACCTCCTTAACACCCTCTTTCAAAGATGTCTACTCAGGCTTCTCCTATAGAAAAGGAGACGATGGGAGAGGTCAGCTACATGTCCTTCTGTCCAGGAAGCATTGCCAGTCACCCCAGACTGAGTTAGATTCCCTTTCAGGGAGCTACTATATCTTCCATCCTTGTACAACTCTGGCATGTATCATAGTACATGGGAATTACAAGTTCACTTCTTGGCATCCTCCCCATTGATAAGTTCCACAAGGGCTGTGACTATGGTTAAGTGACCACTGACTCCCACAGGCCTAATACAGTGTCTGTCTTGTGGAAAATGCTCAATTAAGTTTTGAATCAACTATAAAGGCAACACACCATGGTGTTTCACATGTGGAATCTACGTAAAATGGCCTCTTGCCAGCTGAGCTGCCTTGGGCAAAGTTAACCTCTTGTGCATCAGGACCCTCATCTGGAAGGTGAGCGCAGTAATAGTAATCATCTCCTGGTGTTGCTGGATACATAAATTATTAGAAAGAATGATTTAAGGAAAACACAGCACTCCATTCATGCAATGAAGGTGAGCTACTTAAGGTGGAATGGCATGCAGAGGAGGGAATCGGGGAGAAAAGGAGCGATAGCCAGTAGTGAACCACATGAAGCATGGGATTATCTCCAGTTCTATAAATGAATACATTTCATTATCACTAAGTCAATTTTATATGGATTATCTATTAATCTATCTGACTCACTGAGTACTCAAACTTGTTAAAATTGCCAATCTTATGGTCATGAGATTAAACTTTCTATAATTTAATTAGTATGTCTCTGAAAAGTTACTGAGACTACACATCTCCACATTTCCCAATCACTCATTTTTGTTCATCTTTGTTCATCTTTGGTGAATTTTAATTTTTGTTCTACGACAATTTTCCTATTTGAGTATGTGTCTATTTTACAGATTCTTTCTGATGTGTGGGTGTACATACATAAGCATGTGTTCTAGACTACAATATGTTTCTGTATTTTTTTTCTCCCAGCTTTGTTGATATATAGTTGCCATATAAAATTGTAAGATGTTTAAAGTATACAGCATATAATGTGAGATATATATATTGAAAGGATTCTCCCTATTGAGTTAATTAATCCATCCATCACATCACATATTTACTTTATTTTTTTTTGGTGAGAATACTCAAGTTCTACTCCATTAGCAAATTTCAATTTTACAATACAATGTTATCAATTATAGTCGCCATGTTTTACATTATATCATAGACCTTATTCATCTTTTCATCTTATAATTAAAAGTTTGTACCCTCTTAAACAACCTCTTCCAGCTTTCTCCATCTTTCATTCCCTGGAAACCACTCTTTTACTCTCTGTTTAGTTACACTTCAAAAAAATTTTAGATTCCACATATAAGCGAGACCATGCAGTGTTTGTTTTTCTCTGACATATTTCACTTGGTATAATGCCCTCTAGGTTCAGCCATGTTGTCTCAAGATTCCCTTCTTTTTAAAGGTTGAGTGATATCCATTTTATAAATCACCTCTTCATTCTTCTGGCAATGGACACAGGTTGTTTCCATACCTTGGCTATGCCTTGGAATAATGCCACAATGAACATGGAAGTACAGATACCTCTTTTGAGAAAGGGATTTTTAGAACCTTTAGATATATACCTAGAAGTGGAATTGCTGAATCATATTGTAGCTTTATTTTAAATTTCTTGGGGAACTGCTTTCCACAGTGGCTATACCAGTTAATATTCTCCCCAACAGTGTTTACAAGGTTTCCTTTTTCTCCACATTGTCACCACTAATCTCTTGTCTTTTTGATGACAGCCATTCTAACAGGTGTGAGGTGATTTCTCATTGTGGTTTTGATTTGCATTTCCTTAAGGAATAATGATGTTGGGCACCTTTTCATACATCTCTTGGACATGTGTATGTCTTCTTTGGAGAAATGTCTATTCAAGTCATTTGCCTATTTTTTAATTGGATTGTTTTTTTGCTATTGATTTGCATGAGTTCCTTATATATTTTGAATATTATCACTTTACAGGATATGTGGGCTGCAAATATTTTCTCTTATTCTGGAAGAAACCTTTTCATTGTGTTAATAGTTTTCTTTGCTGAGCGGAAGATTTTTTTCAGTTTGATATCATCTCATTTATTTTGCTTTTGTTGCCTTTGCTTTTGGTATCAAATCTAAAAAATCACTGGCAAGAGGAATGCCAAGGAACATATCCCCATGTTTTCTTCTAAGTGTTTTAGTGTTCAGGTCTTACATTAAAGTCTTAATCCATTTGGAGTTTTTTTTTGTATGATGTAAGCTAGGTATATAATTTTATTCTTTTGCATGTAGCTTCCAATCCACCCACCACCATTTATTGAAGAGATTATCCTTTCTCCATTCTATATTTTTGTTTTCTTTGTCAAAATGTAACTGATTATGTATGTATAGTCTTATTTCTGGGCTCTCTGTTTTATTCCATTCATCTATGTATCTGTTTTTGTGCCAATACTATACTGTTTTGATTACTGTAGCTTTGTAATATAGTTTGAAATCAGGAAGTGTGATACCTCCAGCTTTGTTCTTTTTCAAGATTGCTTTGGCTATTCAGGGTATTTGCAGTTCCATACAATTTTAGGATAGTTTTTTCTATTTCCACAAAAAATGCCTTTGGAATTTTGCACTGTATTTCAGTGCAGAATGGCCATTTTAAAAATTAACTCTTCCAATCCATTAGCATGGAATATCTTTCAATTTATTTGTCTTTTCTTCAGTTTCTTTTATCAACATCTTACAGTTGTCAGTGTACAGATATTTCACCTGCTTGGTTAAATTTATTCCTAAGTATTTATTTATTTACTTTTTGCCCATGTGATGCTATTGTAAATGGGAATATTTTCTTAATTTCTATTGCTGATAGTTTGTTGTTAGTGCATAGAATCTCAATTTTTCTGTTAAATAGTCTATAAAGTTCTTCTCTAAGTCTACAAGTCTGTAGCTTAGTTCTTTATTATTTATGACATAATTTATCATGCTATTTTAACGTAATGGAGTCATAGTTTTTCAGGGATTTTATCGCTTTTGTGGTCTCATTTAAAAAATCTCATCCTTACTTGAAATTACAAATATATTCTATATATTGTTCTAAGAATTTAAAGCTTTTCTTTTCAAATTTAGTCTTCTATAACACATCTTGAACTTATTTTGGGGTATGGTGTCATTGATGTAATTTTATTGTTTCTATTTGGAAAACCAGTTGTCTCAATGTGATTTAATAAATGAATTCCTCTCTTTGCATGATTTATAATGCTTCTGTTATTGTATGCCAAGAGCCCATTCTTTTATGGGCCTATTTCTGTTTTGTTGATTTATTTCTCTATCCCTACAGCATCTTCATATTGTCTTAATTAATGTAGTTTATATTTAATATAGCTCATAAATAAGCCTTTATATTTGGTAAGTCAAGTCATCTTGTTTCTTTGTTTAAATTTTTATTGTCTTTTTAGATTAATGCATTTTTAAAAATCAAGGTTAAATTCACTTAAGTTTCACCATTTTACCCATTTGGAAGTATACAGTTCAGTGGTTTTGTTACATTTGCAATTTTGTGTAACTATCTGCATCACCTAATGCCCAAATATTTTCATTACCTCAAAAATACACCCTGTACCCGTTAAGAAATTGCTTCTCATTTCCTTCTCTCCCAGTCTATGGCAACCATTACCATACTTTCTGTCTCTATGGATTTTCCTGTTCTGAACATTTCATATAAATAGAATCACAGAGGAAGTATTGTTTTGTGCCTGGGCTCTTTTATTTAGCATAAAAATTTCAAGTTTTGCTTATGATATAGCATGTAGGAGTATTCCTTCCTTTTCATGATAGAACAATATTCCATTGTATTATTATATCAAATTTTGTTTATTCAATCATCAGTTAATGGTCATTTGAGGTGTCTTCACTGTTTGGTTGTTATGAATAATGCTGCTTTGCAAAATTATGTACAAGTTGTCACTTGGTCATTTTTTTCAATTCTCTTGGGTTTATATCTAGAGGTGCAATTGCTAGGTCAAATGGCAATTCCATGTTCAACTTCTTGAGGAGCCATATTTTTGTCCTTGGCTATCCCATTTTGCACTTCCACCAGGAATGTATCAGGGTTTCAATTTCTTCAAATTCTTGCCAACATTTATTAGTTACTGTGTTTTATTGCTATTCTAATGAGACATGTGATATCACTGTAATTTTGATTCAGACTACCCTAATGACTGTAATAAGTATCTTTTTATGTGCTTCATGGCTACCTGTACACCTTTTCTGGAGAATTTTTTAAGTCCTTTGCCCAGTTTTAAATTAAGCTGGTTGTCTTTTAATTGAGTTGTAATAGTTGTTTATGTAAACTGGACAATAAACTGTATTCAGATATCTGAATTGCAAATATTTTCACCCATTCTGTGAGTTGTCTTTTCATGTTCTTGGTGGTGTCTTTTGATGCAAGAAGTTGAAAATTTGATGCAGTTCACTTATCTACTTTTTTTTCTTGCTTGTGCTTTTGGTGTCATATTTATAAAAACATTGCCTAATCCAAGATCACAAATATTCATACCTGTTGGGTGAATCCTCCAACTTTGCTCTTCTTTCTCAGGACTGTTTTGTCATAAGGTCTTTTACCATTCTATATGTATTTAGGATCATCTGGTCCATTTCTTTATAAAAGGTAGCTAGAATTTTGATAGTGAATAAATATGAGGAATAGTGCTATCTTAATAATTCATGAATCTGGACATCTTTCCATTTAATTTCTTTCAACAATGTTTTGTAGTTTCTTGTATACTACTCTTCCACCTCTTTTAAAAAATTCAATTATAAGTATTTTATTATTTTTGATGCTATTATAAGTGGAAATTGCACATTTTCCTTCTTAATTTGCTCACTGCATTACATAGAACTGCAAATTTCGCATGTTACTATTTTGTCTTGCCATGGTGTTGAGCTCACTTATTTGCTTGAATTGTTTTTTTTTGTGTGTATCATTTATGTATGTATATATATATATGTATATATATGTATGTTTTCTGTTAAATGGGATAGTTTTACTTTTTCCTTTCCAATTTGAATGCCTTCTATTTTTTTCTTCCCTAATTTCCTAACTAGTACAATATTTAATAGAAGTAATAAGAATGGAAATCCTGGTCTTATTGCTCTAAGGAGGGTAAGCTTTCAGTATTTCACCCTTAAGTATGATGTTAGCTGTACACTTTTTGTAAATGTCCTTATCAGGTTGAGAAAGATCCCTTGGAGTGAGATTTTTTTATATCAGTTAAAATGATGGTATGTTTTTTCTTCATTTTATAAATATTAATGTGGTATATTACATTGGATTATTTTTGTTGAACTACTTTGTATTCCTTGGATAAATCCCACTTGGTCACTGTAATGGTTCATTTTATGTATTAACTTGGCTAGGCCATGGTATCCAGATGTTTGCACAAACATCAGTCTGGATGTTACTATGAAAGTATTTTTTAGATGACATTAACATTTAAATCAGTAAACTGTGACTAAAGCAAATTACCCACCATAATGAGGGGGGCCCTGATTCAGTCAAGTGAAGGTCTGTAAAAAACAAGACTGAAGTCCACCAACTAAGAGAGAATTCTGCTTCCAGACCTGCAGATTTTTGACTTCCTAGCCTACATAATTAAATAGATGAGCCAACTCCTTAAAATAAATTTCCCATTTCTATGTCTATATATATTCTATTGGTCTGCCTCACTGGAAAATCTTGACTTAAACATTCATGGTTTAGGATCTTTTAGTAAGTTACTAGATCCATTATTGAGGATTTGTGCACCTATATTCACTGGGATATTGGTCTATAGTTTTCTTATCTTTTAATATTGTTGCCTAGCTTTGGTGTTAGGGTAAAACTGGGCTCTAGAATGAGCCGAAAATGGTGTTTCTTTTTCTGTTTCAGAAGAGTTTGAGAATAACTGGTGTTAATTCTTCTTTAAATGTTTGGTACAAGTTGTCACCTGCAGCTGTAAATTTCCCTCTGAGCACTGCTTTCACTACATCCCATATATCTCTTGTAAATTTTTCTTTGGTTTTTGGGATTAATGTTCTAGGAATGTCTGCTGGTCTAATTTGTTTACAGTGCTGTTCAAGCCTCTATTTTCTTATTTGTTGCCTGTCTGGTTGTCTATCCAATATTGAAAGTTGCATATTGAAATCTCCAACTATTACTGGAGATCTATTTCTCTTTTCAATTCTGTCAGTGTTTATTTCATGTATTTAGGACTTTGTTATTTTGATTTATGTATGTTTATAATTGTTATATCTTCTTGATAAATTAACCCTTTTATCATAAAATATCCTTTTTCTCTGAAAATTTTGTTTTAAAGTCTATTTTTCCTGATATTAGTATAGACTTCAGCTCTCTTGGGCTCTGTTTTCATGGAATCTCTTTTGTCACTTTACATTTATCCTATCCTATGTCTTTCAATCCAAAGCGAGTCTTTTTTAAAATAGCGTATAGTTTGATTCTGGTTTTTGTTGTTGTTGTCACATTTGGCAGTGCTCTTTATTTCTTGTGTGGCTTTGGGTTAGTATCTTATGTCCTTTGATTTTATCCTGAAGGACTTTCTTTAGCATTTCTTGTTATGCAGGTATGCTAGCCATGAACTTGATCATATTTTGTTAATCTGGAAATGTCTTATTTTCTCTTTCATTTTTGAAGGGAGCATTTTTTTTCTTCAGATGTAGAAAGCTTGCTTGACAGGTTTTCTTTTTTTTACATTTTGAATATATTGTTCTACCATGTTTTTCCCTTCATAGTTATGATGAGATAGTAGCTTTTAATCTTATTGAGGGCCCCTTGTATGTGATATGTCACTTTTGTCTGGTGATAGTTTAATTATGTTTTGGGGTGGATCTTCTTGATTTATCTTAGAGTTTACTGAGATTCTTGGATGTGTAAATTAATGTATTTCATCAGTTTTGGGAACTCTGTGGCCAGTATTTCTTTAAATATTCTTTCTGTCCCTTTTCTCTCCTTTGATTCTGGAACTTCCCATTTTTACATATGTCGGAATGCCTGGTGTTGCTGTACAGGTCTCATACAGGCTCTTCCCTTTTTATTTTCTTTCTGTCTGTTCCTCAAACTGTGTAATATCAGTTGATCTTTTCTTACATTTTTTTTTATTCTTTCTTCTGTCTCCTGAATCTGTTACTGAAATCCTCTAGTGAATTTTTCATGTCAGCTATTTTTGTTCGTTCCCTTTTGTAATATCTATCTCTTTATATCTTTAAAAACAGAAATTTTCATGATGTGTATATTTACTGATATGATTTTTCTATTGGTGAGACATTACTCTTTAGTTCTTCAGACATGGTTTTCTTTTTAGTTCATTAAACATGTTTTAAATAGCTGTCTTAGGGTTTTTGTAAAAATCTACTCTATGGACTTCCTCAGGCACAATTTCTTTTGGTTGTCTTTTTTCCTGTTCTTGTTTATTTGCTTGCCTCATAATACTTTATTGAAAACTGCACATTTTTAACATCACAACATAGCAACTCTGGAAATCAGAATCTCCCTTCTTTTTCTCAAGCGCTGGTTGCCTCTTCTTATTGTAGTTATTTTGTTTTCTCATGACTTTTTTGAATGAATTTTGTAGACTGTATTCTTTGTTGTGTGTGATCACTACAGTCTGTTTTCCATTAACTTAGTGGTTAGTTGGTGATTATCTTAAATGCCTGGAGTCCCCAGAAACAAAAAGCAAACAAACAAAACTCTCTCCCCTTCTCTGGAGAGGGCCTCTGTGCTTCTGCTGGGCATGTCCTCAGTACTCCCTCAAGGGAATTATAACTCTGCCTTAGCCTGCACTCCCTGCTTGCACAGCCTCCCAGCTTAGTGCCCTCTCTGGGCTTTCCTGGGCATGTGCATGGCCTTCAGAGTCCCAGAAGTGTCAAAGCTTTAACGAGCTATTTCCCAAACCTTTTTATTCCCAGCCTTTTCTCCCAAAATTATAGTTAATTTATTCTTATCCATTGCCCTAAATAGCAGTGACTAAAACATTTGCCTGTAAGTGTTTTTGACAAATATCCACTGGGTAATGGTTTCAGCACTAGGTGAGTTCTTCTGAGTTAGGCAAGACAAAGGCAAGCCTTTCAGGCTAGTTTTCAAAGGAGTCACCAGATAGGTCAAAACAAATAATTCTAAGTTTTTGTGAATGAAGTCCATTCTGCTGCCACTGGTACTGGTCTGGGAAAGTGGGCTGCTGATAAGCTGCGAGGCTGAGAATAGGGCTTTGGTGTGTTCATTAACCACAAAGTTCAGTGTTCATACAGAGATTCAGTGATTTTTCCTGTATAAATGTTCTCCTGGTTGAGATAGTGAACAAGATGGAAGCACAATCTTTTGGTAACCAAATCTCAGATTCCCATCTCTTTGTTTTATTCTACTTACTAGAAGTACATCACTACATCCAGCCACATAAACGGATATGAATACACAAAGCCACGCAAACCAGAAGGATCACTGGGATCCATGCTTCCTGTGCTAGGCTAGGTCTCTTCATTTAGTCCCATTTTGATTTAATATTCTTTCTCCTACTTAACATTTTTTCTTTCCATTTTTCAGACTGGATACTTTCTACTGGAACCCGGGTAGTTTCTGAATGTGTTCTAACCAGAAATAGTGCTGTTTATGTTGTGTCCTTTTGTTAAATCTATCTTATGAGTTTTTTATTTCAGATATTATGTTTTTTCTTTCCCAGAATTATCATTTGATTATTTTTATAGATTACATTTCTCAATTGAAATTTTCCATTTTTTTCAAGTAATTTTATCCATTTTCTCTAATTCCTTGAACACATGAATTGTAACTATTTTAAAGTCTTTTCCAGCTACCTTCAAAATCTGGGTAGCCTGTGGATCTGTTTGTATTATTTGCTTTTTCCCTCTGCAATAAGTTATATATTCCTGTATTTCAAAGTAAGTAGTAATTTTTGGAATGACATTTGTTATGTATTTGGAAATTCCGAAGCCTCCTGGTAATTCTTCTAAAGCAGGCTAGACCTTCCTTCATTGGGCAGGTGGCGAAAAGTCATTTCATTCAGTTGGAGATTTCCTTTCCTGGAAATGGGGCTGCCTTCCTGGTGAGGCCATCCCCATGGGCCTTCCAGGGCTTGCATCGGAGGCTGTGGGTTCCACAGGGACACTGCTTCGGCCAGCTGAATTCTAACCTCTGTCTTGCCTGACTACCAAAAGCTCTTCTAACTTGTCTTCTAACCACTTGTAGATCACCCTAAAAGTTCTGCATCCGTTCCTCTGTCTTCCTGGAAAATCTTTCCCTGAGGGTCTCTCCAATTTCTGCTCAAGCATCACTTCTGGGGCCCCACACAAGAGTCTCTAGGTCTAAGCTTGCTCACTTCCCTCCTTCTTGTGTGCATATGGTGTGATGTTTAGATGGATTTATTGTTTAAATGTGTTATTGTTTATTGTAAAAAGTGAGGACCCCACTCCAATCTCCGTTGCAATCTCCTTCAGATTGGGCGCCACGCCGTCTTCCTCAGTGCCCTCTCTTCCCAGGCTCGGGGTAGTGCCTGGCACATGGCAGGGAAGAAATACACAAATTTTTCCAAGGTCTGTTTGTCACATGAAATGAGAAGTCCACAGCTGCCTTATAAGCTTACAAGACCCGGCCTGTGGAAACTCGGGACGATTTCCAAAAGCGGGTACAAGTCGGGCTATCCAAAGCTGCCCCGTGGAGAACTAGGGGAAAACAGAGCATTCCAGGCAGAAGGAAGAAGCTTCAAAAGACTTAGATACAGAGAAGGTTAGATGTTTCCTTATGATTCCTACAAGCCTGTTAAAATGCCTAGAACAAAGGGATGTGTGTGAGTTACTTGCTGTACTGACAGGCTGAAAATAAAATTCTAAATCAAGGGAAACTATTAAAAAGAGAATTCCTTGAAAGTGTAAATCCAGGGCCATTTCAAAATCTCTTTTATTTCCAATCTTCAAGGAGGACATTTTGCTGTTGTTGTTTGTTTTATTTTTTTGTTTACAACTTGTGGAAAATTGTAATTTACAGGACTGTTGATCCACCAGTGAGCATTTGCTGAAAGTCACATAAATTACAAGGCCTAAAAGCATGGGGAAGACATGTAACATAAAATTGCCTGTACATCTTTGAGGTTAAAACAGTTATTCTGTATGTCTAGGTGGTCTACCGATGGGGACAGACACCCAGTGTCAGAGGGGCGTCTTGGTGGGGCATGAGGGGTGATCTGGCTTCCCTCCACTGGGCTGAGCATCAAAAATGAGTCAGGAATGTATATGTGGAAAACAACAGTGTCCAAGTTATGTAGAGGGAATTTTCTTGACTCAAAGCTTAACGTTTGCTACAGTTAAAATTATGAACACTAATGATGCTCTGTGAGATCCAGCTGAAAAAGATCCTCTTTCTCTGGATTTCTGGACCACATGGCACTTTCCTTTTGCACATGAAGGTCACAGCATGTCCCAGTGCTTCACAATAAATTTGTCTAATGGCGTTTGTCCCTACACCTTGCCAAGGAAGACCACCTTCGTGCTGTTTGCTTTCCAACTTTGATTGAGAGCTGGTTAAGGAGGTTGGTATTTGAGAAGAATACGGACAGAGCAGGCCAGCCATCTCTTCCCCCAGGTACTGCAGGCAGTTTTCTACCTTTTGAATTTCACTTACTCTGCCTCCTGTTCCCCTAACCTCAACAAGTCACTGGCACCATTTTTGTGAGTGTTTTATTATTCTTGTAACCTCAGCTTTTTTTGGAAGTTAATAAGGGTAAAGTCACATCTCTGAACTTTTCCACAATTGCTACCAAAGACATTTGTCACAGGCTGGCCAGTGTGCTGGTGTGAGGTCCTAGGATTAAACTGCATTTGGAATTTATTATAAGCATGGCGAGAAGAGGTTCATTTTAAGATCATAAATCTACTTATGAGTCTTTGTTCTGGCACTTGGGAGGCGTAGAGTTTTGAGCAGTTGTAATTAGTCTTCCTTAGCCTCAGCTTTTCCTTTGTAAAATGGCAATCCGGTGGTATTTGACTGGTGGAATATTGTCAGTGTTACTGAGAGCTTATCTCTAGACTTAGAAAGCTTATTGCTTTTTATCACTGCACAGCTCTCACAGCAGGTTTTCAGAACATTTTTGATCATTGCTCACAAGTTTACCTGCTAAATTGTATCAATGAAGTTCAATAAGTTGTGATGTTTTGCCTTTGCTTCTAGGTTATTCAGAGCTGTTTTAACAACTGCTGTGGATATTGTCAGTTTGTTTCCACATGCTAACTATACTAACATAAATTTTGGTGTATGTTACCTCTTTTATATTTTCTTTTAAATTCCTATCTAGCAGATGTGAACATTTCTCTAATCCTTTTAAATGTGGTAAGAATATACCCTGTGGATGACAAATCATTTTATTAAGAAATTTGGGTTATGAATGTTGCTTATCTGGTGAATACAATACGGTGATAGTCACCATTAGCCTCTGTCCACTTGGTGAATCCTGGAAATGGAAGTTCATATGTGAATTTATAAGTGTATTATGGCTTTAAATCACAAGGTTAACAGATTAGATTGGTTTGCAACTAGAGACAATAGACCTGGAAGAAAACTTTTAAATTATTGAGGGAACACAATGGCTGTATAGAGGGGAAACAGACCAGTAAAGTGAGGTGACGTGAGGTCACTTGGCAGAAATGCTCCTCGGCAAACCACTGCCCTTGCATCCAATGGCCTGGCTGTTGTCCACTCATCTGTCTACACCTGTTCCTCCCTCCAATCATTTAGCAGGTGTCCCAGATATCTACTGTAGCATGGTAAGCAGCCCCAAGGCCTAGTGGGGCAAAGTGGCACCTTTTCTATGGGCCTCCAGGTTCTGTAGGTCAGGACTTTGGTTAGAGCGTAGTGTGATTGGTTTTTCCTCATCCATAATGTCTGGGGCCTCAGCCAGGAAGACTCAACAGCTAGGGGTAATGCAAAGTGCCTGGGACTAGCACTATGTGGAGAATTATCTCAATTGCCTGGTACCAGGGGTGGGTAACTCAGTGTTTGGACTGGAGCACCTACGCAGACTTCTACACACCCCTGCAGCTTCAGGCATGGCCATCATGGGGTGATCAGACTACTCAAATAATGGTTCAAGGCTCCAAGGGCTAGATTTTCAGTGAATCTGAGGAGTGAGCCGCATGGTCTTCAATGACCAGTGTCTAGGGGAGCATAGCTTCACCTCTATATACCCCAGAGATCAAATAACCACATGCCCTCCCCAGTTCAAGGAGAGAGGACAGAGACTCCACATCTTGATGAGAAGAGTAACATGCATTAAAATTGCCATAAAGGTATTTGTTGAGAGCATTTTATGTGTCAGACAACAGGCTTTTCTTGGGGAGACAGAGATGGACGAGGCACATTCTCTATCTTCAAAGAGCTCCCGATTTATAAAGAAGCAAAAACAGTTTGGGCTCCAAGGTCCTACCTGAATTCATCTATGACACCACAGCAATTCATACTTTGATTTTTCAACAGAGATAGTGAATGAATTAATGAAACAAAGTAGAGACTACAGAAACAGACCAAAGACTATATGGAATTTTGATAAATGATGATAGTGTCTTGAGAGCTCATTGTTCAAAGAAAGGACTATCTAATATGTGGAGCGAGAAAATGTATTTCTGCATGGAATTTATGAAATAGATGCCTACCTCCCACCATAGAAAAATTAAGTCCAGATGCATCAAGGAGTTAGATTCAAAAGCAAAGCTTTAAAACTGGTGGAGGCAATGTAGATGAAAATCAGTCCGACCTTGGGGTTGAGAAGGATTTCTTAGCAAGACACATAAAACACTAATCATAAAAGAAGTGATTGATGAAGTCCACCCCTTTGAAATTAAAAACATCTGCTTATTACAAACTTATAAAAAGTGAAAAAAAGCAGAAATCAGGGAGAAGATATTTGTAATACATATAATTGAAATGCAATCACTATCATCTATCTATCTACCTATGTATCTATCATCTATCTGTCATGTACAAATAAATAAGAAAAAGACAAACCACCCAATAGAAAAATGGACAAAAGACATACCCAGAAAATCACTAAAGAGAGAAACATGAAAAGACCATAAACAAAATAAAGAGTGTCTGCAGTCATTTGTGATTCTGAATGTGTAAATCAAACTACTGTGAGATACCATTTTAAAGTGATTTGATTGATAGGTATTAAGGTGTAAGGCAGTACAGGTATGGATCTGAGGAACTTCCACCAAGGGTGTAAATTGATGCAACTTTGGAAAATAATGGGACATTTTATTAAAGGTCCTAACTGTCTGTCAATGCTGTTCTTCTCCAGTGCACCAAGTTTTGGCCCCACTAAATGATGAGACATTAGGTGGATGCTGAAGAAGGAAAGGTCTTTGCTGTCACAGGCAATTTCAAAGAGAATTAGGGATGAATTATGAAAATCAGGCCCTTGTTCCATCAAAATTAAAATCCTATTTTCATTTTGCTTCTTAAAAGCAAGCCAACCAACAAGATGGCAATGATAGTATCTGTAACTTCAAACTTCTGTTTACCCCTAATCTATGATGGAACTTATATATTACAAGCTTTGAACTGACCACTGAGGGCAAAGAAAGAGGTGGGTGTCTGCTCTAGATTCTGAGAAGTGGTCCCTCTGTTTTGTAGGTAGACGTGTAGCTGAGGGATCAGTAAAGCCTGCAGGGAGGGGAGCTCTGTGGATAAGGGGAAGTTGCTGGACCATGACTTTAATTAGCCTGAGCAAATGAATTCTATCAAAAGAAACAGAATTCAAACTGTGCCTCCAGATAACTGTAGGCCTTGGGACAAATGAGGCTGAGTCAAGGAGGACGACCTTTCTCTGTCCTCATTATTTCTTATCATATGTGAACTGCACTTCTCTGGATTTCTAAGCCCATTTTTATAACAAGCTTACATAAAATTCCTCAGCATAACTTATCTCTCCGAGCTTCATCCACCCAGGATGTTGCCAGGAGCTGGCACACACCAGTGTTTGGACGGTGTGCCCCCTGGTCTCAAGCGGGCTGAGAGCACATGCATGTGAAGCCTCAAGCCTGACCCCCCACCTCAGGAAGGCTGATGTAATCTTTCCGGGGTAGACCACGTTGCCCTCCTGGTCATCTGAGGCTAGTGAAGGGGAAGTCTGAGGAGGATGTCATTCTCCGGTCCACCCCAGCTGTGGTGGCAGCCAGCCTTCACTGACCTCTGACCCAGGGGCAAGGGTGGGCCTGAGGGGGTGCAGGATGCCCCTCCGGTCCCCTGCCCTGTTGAGCTTGGCCTGTGGCTGGGAGGGGCCTATGTCCCCTTGGGGCTCCCTTTCCTGTGAAGGACACTAATGGTAAGCATTCTGTTCTCTCTTTCTGCCACACCCACTCACACACCTCCACTCACCCACTCACACCCACCCACACTCTTTCACTCACACTCATTCAATCAAAATACCAGGTCCCAGTGAGGATTTGAAGAGGGGATATGACAGGTGGTGACTGGAGGCTCTCCCTGAGCTGTGACATTATGACTGGAGTTTCTGTGATGAGGAACCTCGAGAAGAGCATGCTAGGCAGACACCAAGAAGTCCTTGGGCTGCAATGGGCCTTCAGACGGAAGGGGCATGGGTGGCAGGGGCCAGCAGAGGGGAATAGGCAAATTGAGGCAGCGTTCTGCGATCCAAACAAGTATTTTAGTTTTATGTTAAACGAGAATGGAAGGCTCACAGGTGGGAGAGTCAGGGTGTGGTTTCCATTCGTGAGGACTCTTGGGGGCGTCGTCTATGGGCAGCAAGAAGTCCCCCC
This sequence comes from Manis javanica, assembly GCF_040802235.1. Classification (NCBI taxonomy): domain Eukaryota; kingdom Metazoa; phylum Chordata; class Mammalia; order Pholidota; family Manidae; genus Manis; species Manis javanica. The sequence goes on along the minus strand of NC_133161.1, from coordinate 98,444,817 downwards.
CGCAGGGGTCTGGGGTCAGCCACGTGTGTTCCACGGCGTGAAAGAGGACAGTGGTGGCAGAAGGAGGAGGAGGGGAGCCCTGAGGTGACTGTCAGATCTGCAGTGCCTGTGCAGCTGCCCAAGGACAGAGGCAGGAGAGGCGGGAGGGGGCAAAGGGCCCCGGGGTGGGGGGTGGGGAGGGGCAGCTGCCGACAAGCGCTGGCATCCAGACGGGAGAGAGGCACAGGAGAGAGCGCGGTGGGAGTGAAGGCCTGGGGACCACCAGCAAGCTGAAACCTCAGTGAAATGGGTTTTCTGGAGAAGTTACCTGGAAGGATTTGAATTATTGTGAAAAAGAAATTTGTTTGCGACTACAATCTTGAAGATTCTATAATTACTATAGAATGATACACGTTAGTATAATATACATATTATATAATATGTGTATGACATGTATGATATATATCATGAATATAACTATAAAATGACATAATTCAATAATACATACTATAATAGAAATGTGATATAACGTGATCTCCTACAGTGCTTAGTGAGAGTGACCCTATGGGACGACCAAGGGAGGTGTGTGCGGGGACTGGAAGGAAAGGCCACAGTGTGGGCGTTGGGTGGATCCTTCCCAGAGGGTGTGGGAGCCCAGGGCTGGGCACACAGTGGCCCAGGGCTCTCAGTAGACAGGGAAGGATGAGGAGGACAAGGAGAAAGGGCTGTAAGCGCTGCCGACCCGGACCCTGTTACTGCTGCTATGGTACAAATTCCAGTTTGGAAAAGCCACTCAAGGATAATCCTTCAAAAGGGGGACATGGGCTCTGTGAATGCCCAGGGCCACATGAGTGCCCGGGGCCATGTGACCGCCCCTCCTTTCTTCTCATGCTCTTTCTATCCCTTCCCCTCACTGTTGACAGTAGAACTGGAAGGCTGAGAGCCCACTCAGGAGACAGGCACAATATTGCAGGTGAGAGACGATGGCAGCTCCAGCCAGGGTCGCTCCCTTGTGGCAGAGTGGACGACAGAGACACGGAGCACAGGAATGTGGGATGTGGTTGTCACCTCAGTGCTTTTATGACTGAGTAGGCCAAGATGTGTGGCTCCCACGCCTGGCCCCAAGAAATGCATGTGTGGTCTGCCATCCCCTGGGACAGGAACTGCAGAGGCTTGGTCTTGACAGGGCAGCTGGTACACCCCATTTAAGACACTCTGCTTAGGGGTTCAGGAGCATGCATGGGAACAGGATGGTGGACTTCTGGCTGTGTGGTGAAGGACGAAGATATCTGAACTGCGGGCATTGGACAACCATTAGCATAAGAGCCATGGAAGTCATGGGATGGAGGAGAGCCTGCTTGGAGAGGGGTGGTGGGTTGAGAGCGCTGGCAGAGCTGCAGTGCCCATCACTTCTGGGTGAGCAGGAGCTGGAGCGGCAGGGTCTGTATGGAAGATGAGTGCTCAGACCCCTGCTGTGGCGATGCCGTCAGGGTCTCCCACTGACTGGATTGGTGGACCAGGGAAACTGGTGGACTCTGATGTTGTGCTGGAAGAAAGCGTGCTCTTGTTCAAAAACTGACTCCACCCAACTTGCCATTTGTCCCTGGACAGCTCAATCTACCCAGTCAATCTTCCCACATCTGTGAAATGGGGATAATATCCAAAATAACCCCCAAAGCCTTAGTGAAGATGGAATGTGGCAGTGGACACCTGGAGCTCTTTGAAAAGGGCAGTTAGGCCTGCCTCTAACCAAAGTAGCTTCTCTTTGTTAGGAGGCAGTAATCTCTAAGTTAGAATGAGTTAATGCTTAATGAATACTGACTCAATACTGTGTGTATGTGTGTGTGCATATAACTTATTTCTGCCTCTAATAAACTGGTAGACATGCTTGGGCACATATGAAATGCACTGTATATATGAGTTCGCTGTCTGACAGGCAGAATTGCCCCATGGCTTCCAGATTGCACCTTTTAAAAGAGGGGGCCATGTGGCACTTTGTGTCACACAGATAAGAAAAGGGAATCAAAATCCTGCTCTAAGGTGAACGCAGAGGTTAATGGGGATCTTGGCTATGTCCACCCCAACCTTTGTCCCGCACAGTTCCTTCCTTTCAATCAAGCAAATTACAGAAGTTTCTGGAGTCAGTTTTCTTAAATGAAGTTGTTGGACTCTGACATATTAAGATTTATAAAGTCTGAGTTATATTATAATAACATAACTAAATTAGTCAAATTAATTTCTTGCTGGAGAAAACTGGAGTGTTACGTTCAGAATTGGGATTTTGAACCAGACAGGCATAAATGAGCATTTGTGTTCTGCTACTGCCTTAGCTGTAGGGTGTGTGAATAGTGGTCACTCCTTTTATTCCTTTTATGTGTATGTGGTGGTTAACTGTAACTCCTGGGGGTAATCCTGGGGGAAAATACCTTTGAAACGTAAATCAGTCAAAGGTAGAAATAAAGTGGGAGAAACCTGTTTATTGCTTACAAGTAGTCAACTTCTGCTTGTCTGTGTCTCTTATGACCCAGCTGCAGAAAAAGGGACCCCACCCACCCTCTTGGGTCCAGATATGCCTTCCCTCCCCCTTGTAATTAGCTATTGATATGGAGGTGGACTACTTCTCTCCACCCCTTGGAAACACCTATTGATATGGAGATGCACTAAGGCCAGGCAAGAGATTCTGTAAATATTGCTATTTTACCCGCACTGATGATGCCTTCTCAAGGTTTGCAGAGAATTAAAATGAGATGATGTTATATAATGCAATAGCATGGGGCCTGACATAGCATTCTTCCTTGGTTCGGTGAAGCTCTACGAATATGAACAGAGTATGCTCACGCTGGTCCAAGCCGGGCATGGAAAACACTCAGGTAAACTGCATCGCTGCTCTCAGAAAGACCACAGCCATGAGAAGGAAGGACGTCCTGCCTTTTGGGACAATGTAGATGAACCTGGAGTGCATTATGCCAAGAGAAAGACAATATCACTTACATGTGGTATCAAAAAAAGATGCCCTCAGAGAAGCAGAGCGGAGCAATGGCTTCCAGGGCCTCCAGGGGGCAGGAGCTGCAGGAAGAGGTTGGTTGAAGGGCAAACTTTCAATTTCAAGATGAGTAAGCTCTGGGGATCCAATGCACCCTATGGGACTGTACTTAGCAATACTATGTTGTATCCTTGAAAACTGGGAAGAGAGTAGATCTGAATTGTCCTCACCACAAAAAAGGAATGGTAATTATGTGACAGGATAGAGGTATTAGCTAACGCTGGGTTAGTAACCATATTGTAATATATAAATGTATAAAATCAACATAGTGTATACTTAAACTTACATGAAGTTATGTGTCAATTATACCTCAGTGAAGCTGGAAAATAAATAGCTTACTTATTTAAAAAAAAGCCACAGTGTAATTGGGGAGGGGGCCCTGAGCCTGGGGAATATGCATAGATAACTCCAGTGTGATGTGATGGGCACCAGATGACATGGTGCTGCACCATGGCAGGGCAGCCAGTAGGGTTCCACCCAAATCCAAGCCTCTTTGTGAAAGAATTCCACATCTACTCCTTTATTTCCAGGAGGCAGTGATCCATTAAGATGTATGTTATTCTTGAATGATCCTCCTTCCCATACAAAATCACTTACACAGATGTGCCCCAAACTGCCTGATGGCCAGGAAGTGCTCAGGGCAGAACACGACCCTACAAGGTCATCCATCACCTAGCTTTCATTCAGTAAACACCAACAGGGACAGAGAAGGAATTCATTTCCTTCATGCATAACTTATAAAAACCCATTTTCTCCTACATATTCTACCAAAAATGTTTACAATAAGGATTAACCAAAAATATTTAACAATACTTTGAGCTTCTGGTGCAGCACAAGAATTGATGATATAGTTATAATAGTGGATGCCGTGGTGAGCAGGTCAGCTTCCTGCAGGGGCCTGACTCTGCCTGGTCTCTGGTTCTGCACTGTCAGCTGTTACAAGCCTGTTGGGCTCTAGCACCTGTTCATCTGGAGCAGCAATGGCATCAGCCTCTGCAGAGCTCTTGGAAACGTAAAAATTTAGTACAGCTGCTAAAGCAGAGTGTTTATTACTAGTCAGCATCCAGTAATGTTTTTACTCAAATCCTGGACTGTGATTAATTTGCAAACTAGAATTTCTTCCTCAAGGGAGATATGCGTGTTTGCTATTGGTTGCTCATGGTAATGGGCATCTGGGATTCAATGATTGCTATTTATATATTCTAAGTTTATTGCTTTAAGGGGTGGGGCTTCTGACAGCATAGTTTATCATTTAATACAGTCCTCATGTGGCATGTTGGACAAGTTTCCTTTTGGGTCTCTGCTTGTGCTGAACAACCATCCTTTTCAATGGAAAAAGGTGATTCTTAGTGGACTCTGTTTTCCTTCCAGAAAACTCTGAGGGAAATCGGTGGTCCCTCACCACCTGTAACCCTGGTAGCATGCACACCCTCTCTGTTATTAAAGAAAGTTACAGTGACTTCATACTATGTCCCACTTTTATTTTTTAACTTGTCCTGAGTTTTACTCTGTTTAATTTTTTGTTGTAGTGTAATTTATATATTTCTTTAAGCCTCCTGAGATACTTTTAGGAATGAGGCAAGGGGAAAAAATGGGAAGTTGGAATTGTGTTCAGCGTGATGCCATTTTTGTCATTGCTGATGACTGTGGTCACACTGAGTTCCTTATGACCCATATCTGAGAGAGTATTTAACCATCAAAGTAAATGTCATAACCTTTTTGCATGGTGTTATGGAATGAATTGTGTCCCCCCCAAATTCATATGTTGAAGCCTTAACCCCCAGTGTGACTGTATTTGAAGGAGGGGCCTATAAAGAAATAATTAAGGTTAAATGAGGTCATAAGGCTGGGGTCCTAATGCAATAGGACTGGTGGACTGATAAAAAAAAAGAGACACAGAGATCTCTCTCTCTCCCTCTCTGTCTCCACCATGTGAGGATGGTGAGCAAGCCACTGTCTACAAGCCAGGAAGAGGTCTCCTCGCCAGAACTCAGCCCTGCTGGCACTTTGGTTTGGGACGTCCAGCCTCCAGAACTGTGAGAAACAAATGTCTGTTGTTCAGGCCACCCAGCCAGTGACTTGGTTATGGTGGTCCTAGCAGACTAACACAGATGTTTTCGGTTTTTCAAACTGAGTCCATAGTTTTCAGGGAGTTAGGGTTTTTGAAGACTCTCACTATAGAAAACATGTACAAAATAAGCTAACTTCATAACATTTTCACTGCTAGGAAAATTTCATAATCTTTATTTTCATAAAGATTATGAAATCTTTTAACTAGATTTTAAAACAATCTTTAACTAGATTGTTAAATACTCCAGATATCAAATATCTATTTGAGCCATCTGAATGCCTTGGAAAATAAATAGAATACAATTTCAAAAATACATATGAGGTAGAAGTATACATTTTTCAAGAAAATTTGGGGTCTTGACTCTTATTTCTCCCAGTTATTCTGCAGCTTTTAACTCACATCCTGTGGAATCCGGAGCTGCTGCAAAGATTTTCATTTGAAATCCAGTTATCTGGAGAATGTTTAATTTTTCTGCAAACAGTAAAATGCCCCCCTGCCCTGCCACAGGCACTTACTCACACACGGACCAGTGTACAATTCCAGGGCTAAATTGGTCCTGGACTAATAGTATGTTACACTTATTATATTTTTAAATGACAAGTTTGCATGTCACACATTAATTTCACAATATTTTGCAGGTAATTTTTGAACTAACTGTGAATTGAGTGCTTTTTGTTTGACATATTTATTACCAGTTTTTTTCAGGTGGGAAGAGCTGGTTACAGCAGAAATGTTTTAAAGTATACACCATTTCAGTGCAACACCTTTAAAGTATAGTTCCTTAGTATCTGTAAAATAAAGAAGAAATCCAACAAGTTACTTTTAGTAATTTATTCTCTGGTTTTTCTCACATATATTTGAAAAGCTATCCATAAACATGTTCCTCAGAGCATTGCTTGCAATAGTCAAAGCCTGGAATAAAGGAACATTTTCACCTGGATGGGAACACAGATAAAATATGAGCTGCCTATTGTCAGTCAGCTCTGAGATAGAGGTGGCACATGCCACAGGCAATTATTAAGGAGTGATGTGAAGAGAACACTGGGGGGTAGAACTCTGTAAGAGCCACATGTGTTTATATGAATAGAAGGGTGTATATGCACACACACACACACACACACACACACACACACACACACACACACACACACACACACACACACACACACTCCCTGTAGGCTGCAGGAGAGAGGATTGGCATTAGGTGTTTACCCACTGTCAGATGAGTTGACATCTGACTAGATTGTTAAATGCTCCAGATGTCACAAAAAGGACAGAAGGAAATGTCTGTCACCTACAGGTGTTGCCCCAATAAATCCTGACTGAATAAGATAACAGCATCTTGCAAGGTGCTGCTGGCTGATACCATAGGCCTTTTAACTACATCACGTAGTACATGTTCTGAGAAATGTGTAATGGTGTTGGCAGGCAGTTATTTGTAAGGTAAAGGTAGCAAATTCAAATGCTTTTCACACTCTAGTTTGTTAGCTGCTTTTGCTAAAGGGCACCTCCCCCCACACACATACACACATATGCATACACACATCACATATGCATCTTGTTACAATTTGTCCTAATAAATGTACTAAAGACACTATCTTCAAGTGGTATCAAAAAAGCTGATCAAACTGTTATGTGATTTGCTAATATTATTAATTATTTGAAAGGATAATTTGGCAAAGCAGGGTCATAAAATTCCCCCCAGGGCTGAATGCCTAACCTAATTGCAGTTTCCACCCCTGCAGAAGTATCATCAGTGGGGAATCCTCTGGCCAGTGTCCATAAGCTAATGTCACATGTGCCCTCTCTGTCCCCAAAGGAAGATGGAGAAATCCACCTAAGGAGACCCTGACCCTGCCTTCTCACACACAGACAGCACGTGAATGTGTAGGGCATGATCTTTGAGGACACTGACTACATGTGTCCATGCCACACTGCTGGCTGTACTGATAAATGTAACATCTTTCCTGTACGAATCCCTGGCTGTAGAGGAAGTATTGGAGACCACTCCCAACGAAGGGGCTTTGGAGCAGTTTATCTCCTGTCCGGATATATGCCAGCCATCATCTTCAGGAAGACTATAAACAACTCTGTCTTTCTTAAACATAACAGTAGTGTTGATTTCAGTCAATGCTGATGTCCTGAGAATTTGTGCTATGGAAACAATTTGCATAAATTATTATAGCATCATAATAACTTTAATGCTATAACCTTAATAATATTATTTTTAATTTTATATAAGCTCTATTAAAAATGCACATGAACTATATAACATAGTTAAAACAGAGAAGTAGGAAAATGAAGGAAGTCATATAACTCTAAGAGTAGAAATAGCCTCACTGACAGAGCCAAGAAGAACTAGTATTGGGAACAATAGGTGATGAGAAGTCTGTAAGGGAGAGCATGATGCTGCTGGCAGGGTCTGCATGTGCTCAGCATGGCCTGCGGCAGCCTGCAGAGCAGGTGCAGCCTGTAGAAGCTCATACTTGGCCAGGAGAGAATGGGTACAGACTGCAAGAGGCATGAGCCACAGAGCAGGGCTGTGGGACCAGAGAGCAGGGGCCACCTGCAATGAAAGCAGGCTTTGTTCTGTGGTCGGTGACAGCTAAGGAGCAGCAGGATGCTCTACTGCCAGCCCTCCTGAGCCAGTTGTGCTCAGAAGGGCCCTTGGCCAACAAGACTGCAGATGCACTCTCCAGGTACCTCAGGGGCTGAGCATGGCTATCTGAGGCCTTCCAAAGTGGGAGATAATCTGCAGGAGCCCTTTGATGCTCAGCAGGCACTGAGACAGCTGGATAGCCAGGATGCAGACCACAGGTCTCCCATTGTGACCAAGGAGAACTCTGTAAGCCCAGACAGCTGAGGTAGCTTGCAGGGCCAGCTGCCATCAACAGGGCTGGCCACAGCCTGGAGGAAAGGGCACAGCAACAGCACAGGCTAGGGTGCAGAGGTGGAGTCCAGGGTTGGCTTCTATGAGCCAAGCCTCAGCCTGAAGCACACGTACTTAGGCCCAGAAGCCTGTTATGCACTGTTGGGTCTGTGGTGTAGAGCACAGACAGCTGGCTGTCACCAGAGGCCATGGATCACAGGCAGCTGCCTGGGAAAGCCTCCCTACCCAGGGTGGCCTATAGCCTGCTGGAGGCTGGTGCAGCCTCTCACCACCTGCAGCAGCCTGGAAAATGGGGCTTTCTAGAGGGCCCCCATGCTCAGCCTGATGGAGTCTCACAATTGTTTAAAGGAACCATGAAAAACAGATCATGGGGTGGGATTAGTTTTTAATTTTGGAAGCAAATTCAAATTTAAAAATTGGTGTAGGCCAACACAATGATTCTGTGGGCCCAAATCTCTCTCCCCACCAGATCTGACCTGAGAGAAAGTTCTGCTCCCAAGAAGTGCCCAAGGGAGAAACTACACATTGCCATGGGTAAGTCCATAGCAGCAGGGGTTGGCCATCTTGTCTGCAACATAGTCTTGCCAAGTCCTTTCACCTGCTGTTCGGGGAGTGATGGTTTGGACCTGCAGGTGCGCCCCCACCCCATCTGTCCCCTTGAGACAGGGACCGTGGCGAAGACAGAGTAGGGTGAGGGACTCCAGAAAAGGCAAGGCAAGATAATTGTCAGAGCAATGTAACAATATGCAAGGAAGCCCCCTACCAAACTCCAGGTTAAACACTAAGCTCTAGAGTCATTCTTCAGTAAGATCAGTTAATATTCCCCAGATAAAGGAAAGTAGCCCATATTTTTTATTATGTTAATAATTTGTAATCATGTGTAAGATTCACTTTAGCATGCTAAAAGGCCCAGGCCTGTGTGCTGTGTTTCCTTCTTTAGACCTTATCAGGTGATTTGCAAACCTGGGCAATTAATAATGGCAAGCAAGCCCTGCCATAAACAACATAGTAAAAGCGAGAAAGATTCCGTCTTAGATTGGCTTTTAAACTCTTTAGCAAACAGACAATAACTCAGCCCACCTTGAGGGCAGGGCAGACAGTCTTGATTGATGATGAATATGCTCCCAGACCAAAAAGCTATTATTCTGGGAAATAAATCTGCAGTAAATTTCTTATGTTAGTTTTGCAGAATTATCTGGAACACTGATGAGAAAAGAGAATGTCTCCTCAAGGGTGAACATTCTAGGACCACTTAACAGGTCCACACTCCTAGCCCTTTATCACATTATAAAACCTTAGACAGTGTACAACCACAGACTCTGTTGTCCTCCCCTAGCGTGAGCCACGAGCTCTGTCATCTCATTTTATCTCTAACTAAAAGCCTCTCCCTTGCTCTCCTACTTGGAGTATTTGCGAAGTTCATTCTTTGACTCAGTGAACAAGAACCCCGGCATCACCCTGACTCCAGCCCTCCATCCACACTTCTAACCAGTGCCTGCCTCTGGCTGTGCTGACCTCGTTACATATTGTATTGTTCTTTATCTTGAAAGCCCTCATGGCTTTGCTTTGAGGACATCCCGGAGCTCCCACTGCCTCCCAGGGCCTCTCAGCTTCCCCACTGCCCAGTGAGCCCCCCAGCTGGCCACCCCATAACTCATTTTGGGGCCCCTCCCTCTCCCTGCCCTCTGCCTGACCTCAGGTCACTGACCAGCCCCAGGACCTCCCCAGTCACTGCATTACTTTCCCTGAGTGCAGCTTGTTCACTAACCCAGCCCTTGCTTGGGGGACACATGGCCCAGGAGAAGTGGGCCTCTTCTTTCTTCCATGCCACATCCCAGGGCCTGGGCTGCAGGGCTCATTGCCTCCTGTGGCTGGGTGAAGGGCCACAGCTGAGCATTCAGGGACTAGGGGCTTAGGGGATTTTTTCCCCTCTGACTGACTAGGGACTGAGTAAATAGAGCTTTTCCCCAGGACTGTAATCAATTCCACTAGAATATCTGATATTTCATTGATGGGGACATATGCTTGCTTTCTTCTATTTTCCCTACATCATAAGTGACCCTTGGCCTTGTGTGCACACTCTACTACAACCAAACATGATCTCTATTATGGATGCATTGTGCTCCCCAAGTTCCTTTGGTGAAGCCCCAGAACTGTGTGATATAGGTAAATTGTAGTATTTCCATAATATCTCGCTTGGCTTTAGTGCATTTACATATCAACTGGCATTCCTAGGGAATGGAGAGAAGTAGTTCACCTCCATATCAGTGGGTGATTACCTGGGTGACCAAGGGCTTATCTGAACCCGAGAGGTTGAGGGGAGGTCTTGCTTACTTCTGCTTGAGCAGGGAAAACACAGCCCCAGACCACAGTTTGTAAGCAATAAACTTTAAACTTTATTTCTCCTTCTGACTGATTTCGGTTTTAGTGGTATTTTGGCCCGGGATTTCCTTTCTCCGGAGTTACAGTGGAGATGGGTTAAGGTTAAGGTAAAATGAGGTCATACGGTGGTCCTGATCCCATGTGACTGATCTCCTCATAAGAAGAGGAGATGAGGACACAAACACAACAGAGGGTCAATCACATGAGGACACAGGAACGAGATGGCATCCACCTGCCCAGGAGTCGCCTCATGGGGACCCTCCATGCCACACTGTGACCTCGGACTCCCAGCCCCAGGACCAGGAGGGACCAGTGTCTGTGGTTTAAGCTGCATGGTCTGTGGCAGTTTGTTGTAGTAGCCCCAGTGAAGCATTACAACTACTGTAACACAGACTCCAGCAGTCTTATTTTGCACATTTCTGTCTTTCTAGCGTGTCTCCTCGTGTTCTGGGAAGTGGTCTTTCTTGATTCCTCAGGAAGGAGTGAGGTTAGGATCTCTGTGGGCTGCGTGAAGTTGACACTCTAGACTTCAGGAGGTGTCTGATTTATTCAGTCCACCCATTTTACAGCAGAAGTAACAAGGCTGGGCAGGGGCAGCCGGTATCCCTGCCCCCTGCTGGTGGCACGCCGGCCGTTCACTCCCTCTGGCAATCATCCTCAAGAGCCAACAGACTGACTGGTCTCCAGAGACAAGGCGCCCTGTCTTGTGAGCACAGCCACCCTTCCCGGGGAGGGACGGGAAATGCCGGGGCTGCTGTGGAATCGTGCTGCCGGGTCCGAGCACAGCTCCACTGGACGGGGCCTTGGGTTCAAGGTTGTGGCCTGTGAGCAGAAGAGACAGCTGGCAGAGTGGGATGAACTCCAGATAGGGAGATGAACTCTGAAGGGCCAGGGCATTCCCAGGGCAGAACCAGCGGGGGCCCCCAAGAGCCGCACCCCTGAGTTTAGAGAAACATGAGGACCTGTGTGCGGCTGCGCTGGGCATTTCCTGCCTGGAAGCCGTCAGAACCTCAAGGCTGCACAGGGTTGTGTGGTCCTTTGTCTTACTCTCCCATGAACAAGGATTTAATTCTGACTTATCCCTTGTGCATGAGACAACTTTGTAAAGAAATATTTTCTGATATTTTCACAGTGTTTTCCCTATGGGAACCCTTAGGGTCAGTGTCATTACTTGAGTTTGCTTGTGGGGACTGGGCTCGGCCAAGCTGTCTCTGCTCTTCTGCAGAGACTGGCGAGCTGGAGCCACCCCTAACGACCACTTCCCAGGGCAACGGGCGGGGACAGAGACCACCTCTTCATGGGGGGATGTTAAAGAATCCAGGGCAGGTGTAAGCCACCAGCCAGACCTCCCGGCCACAAGTCACGTGCTGAGTCCCTGAGGCCCTGCCACTGTTCGGACCAGACGAGGACTCATGGGTGATGTTTGTCTGCCCCTCCCCTGCCTGACAACCGAAGGGGGGCACTATGGTGACCCCTGCAGCCTCTCCTGCTGAGAAGGGGAGAACCGGGCCGCTGGTCCAAATGGACTCAGGCTATTGGCTGGGGCTGTCCTGCTGCCCTGATAGGAAGATTCTCCACGTCTCCTGGCTCCAGCCTCTGGGCTCCGAGGCATCTTTTTTCCATAAGGAATGACGGGTTCCTCTAGCTGAGGAGTTTTCTTGCCCGATTCCTGCTGTGTAACAGACTATCACAAATTAGTGGATTTAAGAACACCAGTCGATAATCCCATAGTTTCCATGGGGCAGAAGTCCAGGCCCAGCATTGCCGGGCTCTGCTCAGCCTCCCATGCTGAAGCTCCTGGGCAGCTTTCCCATCCGTGTCAGGGGCTTCCAAACACACTCATTGCTAACGACACCCATTTCCATGTGGAGTCGCAGGGGCGGACTGTGTTCCTGGAGGCTGCCTGCAGCACTTTTCCAGGTGGCAACCCTGGCTCACAGCATGGCCAGAAGCTGGATTTCTTCCAGGCCAGCAGAGCACATCCCCACCATCCCCTTCTGCTCCCAGATGGAGGAAATGCACCACTTTAAAGGTGTCAGGGGGTCAGGGCAGGCCCACCTGGACAATCTCCCTATTGAAAGTCAGATGATAGAATCTTAATCACATGTGTAAAATCCCTTCCCAGCTGTGCTGAGATTAGTGTTCGAGTAGCTGGAGGAAGATGTGTGTGTGCTGGGAGTGGGGAATCTCTGAGAGCTATTTTAGCATCCTGCCCATCACACCACCCCAGCAGTTTGGGGTCCAAAGGCATCAATGCATTGCACAGGATCTTTGTTCCTTTATGTCCAGACTGGTAGTGTTATGTGGAATGATTCTCATAAACTCTGTGGCCCTTCTAGGATATTGGGGTACAGTCCAGTAAGGGAGTAGCCCAACCATAAAGCTGTGTCTTAGTCTCTATGTCTCTCTCTCCACATACTCTTGACATGTCACACGCCATTGCAGCCAGACTCTGTCTAAAGGCCCTCACTTACACAATTTCATCTTCATCATCTTCATTGCAAATAACATTTCATTTAGCTTTAGATTTTAATTACTTGTTTTACTTTACTATTCATTTCCCATTATTTATTTTCCTAAGTCAAACTTATACCAAGTTTATTTGACTATTTGGGCCATCTGTTGAAGATCTGTTTCTCCTTGTTTATTTTACTAACTATGTTTACAAATGCAGATGATTTTTTTTCAATGAAGCTTGTCTATGGTATAGATATAATACCCTCTTGAATCTCGGTTGAGATATTTTTATGTTTCTAGTAATAAGCTTATTAACCTATTACTTATTTCATGAAGGTTTGCTTTTTTCAAAACTTCTTGAAATTTAACTTTTTGGTAGAATTTATTTTCTTTATTTAATGTTCTTTTCTTGGTGATTTGTGGTTTTTCTTATGTTAGTTGGATGTAGGAAATTGGACTGGAGGAGGTTATTTGAGTGAGTTTCTCCAGAATAGCAGGAATAGCTGCTTATGTGTGACGCCAGGATGGCTGCCTCTCCGGGCAGGGGAGGGCATAGTTGTCAGGATGGGGGTGGAGCACAAAGCCAGCTTGCCTTCCTGAGATTTTCTGGGGAGTGTGTCTGCTGGGTGCTAAGGCCCGCATCTCCTGTATGATGTTCTCTCTGGTATCAGACACACTACACCGCACCCCTGACTTTTCCACCCTAAAAGTGGCAGGTAGGAGGGAGAGGCAGGGCCACCATAGACACAATACCTGGTCACGCAGCCAGCACGCCCTCATATGTCATCATACCTCCACTTCTGTTTCCTTTGACCTGATGGTCAGCCCTTCACCATCAGCAGAATGTGGGCACCAAAATACAAAGGAAACGAGAAAATCTGGCTAACCTCCTCTGCCTTTATGGAGTTCTGTGTGACGGTCTTTCTGTTCTGTATCCCTGTCATCTACACAGCACCTGGTAGGTGTGCCCAATAAGTCTATGTTAAACAAAGGAATGGACACCATCTGAAGGAGTCTCGAAAATGGTACATCATCAGTTCAGTGTAGCCCTTAACCATTAGTGATCAGATCCAAGCAATGAAACGGTAATTACTTAGATCTGACCTTCGGGATCGTCCTCATTTTAACTCATAGAAAGGTATAAATATTATAAAGTAGCACTTTTGTATCATGTTCCCATTCCCTTCTCAGCAGAATGTTTTGGAAAACAATTGACTAAGAAATAGCCTGTGTTCCAGAGCTGGCAGATTCCTTCTGGGCCTTTGTTCATGCTGCTGAGCTGGTTCTGGGCTTTTCTCTTGCCTGGGCTCCTTTGTGTGGTCTGCCTCACTCCCTCAGTCTACAACTATCAGGTCTGCTGAACCCTAGACCAGAAAGTTAGTTTCCCTGAATAAAATCTTCAAAATAACACTCACGAGTTATTTACAGCAAAGATCAGCCTTCCATCTGACCTTGTTTGCTCCACCAGTGCACACTGACTCAACACCGAGGAGGGTGACATGCTGATAAGCCCCCAAGTCCAGTTTCCCTGCACTGGGGGGCCCATGCCTTTGACACTGACCACACTACAAGGCACACATAATGCATCTCAGAAATACTACTTGTTTGCCATTTGGCCCATTTCATGTGGGTCATACTGAATGCACACAAGGACTGCCCAGAGACACCGGGGGATGTGAAGGAGCACATCTGAGATCTGGCCCCCGTGAAAGTCCCTGCTGCAAGTGACTGCCATGGGGGTGCCCCCTGCAAGGAGAGAGAATATGGGGGAGTGTAGGGGTGTTGTGCAGGGGGCACTGGGTTTCATCGGGATTTTGAAAGATGGATAGAGTGTGGCCATGGGGTGACTAAGGGTCAACACATCATGAAAAGGGAACACATTATGAAGAAGCTGCAGGGAGGTTGGGGGTCCAGCAGCTTCACCCTAGAAAATATGGTGGAAATTAATTATAAGAAGTTATTCTTTTTAATGCTGTCCCCAGAAGGAGAGAAAACAGTATGGGTTATCCATTAGCATTTTTTCCGGTTTCTTTCATCTAGTTCATCTCAATTATCTTAAAAAGTCCTTTGATCTGTAGATTCAATTATTTTTAGGATATCTTCATATTGTCAGACAGGAAGCTAGACATTAGTGGGAGAAGAGGTCAGCTGACCACAGGTCCCTCTACCAGTAAGAAGCCACCTGCCAGAGGATGTCAAATCACAAGGGACAGTCCCCAGCCCAGAGCCTGCAGGACATGTGTTTTAGCTGACCTAAAGTAACTCAGCTTCATTGCAATAACCTTAGCATAAATGTGCATTGTGGTTTGACCCCCCTTGGTGGGCATTTGGAGAGAATTCTGGAAACAAACATGCTCAGTAAAGACTGACTTATAACTGCTAAGCTGTCAAGCAGTAAAGCTGTCAATCAGTGCTCACTAGCATAGATTGCCCAGCCTAAAATTCCCTTGCAAGCCACAGAAAAGCATCCCTCCCTGAATACTTGGGCCCTGTCAGACATTATGTCGAGGCCTGCTCTGTTACAGAATGTAATAAACTTGCTTGCTTACTTGACTTTAGTTTCCCTCTGCCCAGTTTCCCTGTAACACCAAACTGAACTCCTTTCCCAACAATATTACTATTTATCTATAGTTTTGGTACTTTACTTATTTCCATGGTATAAAGGTCTTGCATTGGGTTCAATCCTCACTCCACTAGCTTATTATTCAGAAATAATTTAATTCTTCACACATTCAATGGAGTTCAATGCTTTTGAAATTATCCTGTTTTAGGGATGCATCAACCCAAGCTATATTTATATGATTGAAAACAATTGGTTTTAGTTCTCTTTCCTCTGATTGGTCAGCTGCCGGGTGTTATGTAACAACAGGGGAATTTTATTTTGACTTTTTATGTTAGCATAGAAATTATGCCTAAGAATACAAGGAAGAATGGTTCCAGAGTGTTTTGCCATGTGTTGCAATGGTCTTTGTTTCCTTCCAGTATACTTATCTCTGAACCCGTCATTTTATTGGCTCCATGGTCATAAATGTTTTCAGGAAGTGTTTTCTGAAACAATAAATACCTCCCTGCTCCATTATCAAAAAGCTCCCTGCATTTTATGTCTACATTTTATTTGGCTAAATTCAGGGGAAAAAGAAGAGAGCCTTTGTTGATTCAGTTCACACACTAAAGGCAGAAATTGGGCAAACAAACGGCACTAATGTGATAACTCTTTCTTTTCATGGATATTTAGGGATATTTACTCCCAGGGCTCACTTTAGTGCAGTTTTCTTGAAGGGTAAAAAATAATTATCAATTGAAGAAATAATAATGATCTCCTTGTCCTTACCGTCCATGATGTGTGTTGCGCGCTTTATCGAAGGAGTTCTCCTTGAAGGGGGCCTTCCGCATCAACATAGAGGGGAGGAAACAGTCTCAGAGAGGGCAGGCACCTTGTGCCAGGTATCAGAGCCATTAACAGAGGACAAACGACTCACTCCAAGGCTCCCCCATTGCTCACCAACTGACAGATGATTTTTAAGTTGCAAAATGAAGCAAACAAAAAACAAAAATCCTCTTTTCCACCTCTATCTTCAGATGACAGTTACATTTTGCCCAAGCATATTGAGCAATCTCAAAGGACTTTTTCCCTCCACACTGGAGATGAACCACAAGTTATTATAACAAAACTGGTCATTGCTCTCGCCAAAATATTTCATCAGCTTCTGGGTCTCATTATATCTTGATATGCTTATCCAGCATGACTGATGGCTTGGTTCTTAATAAGTAGGCTAGTTAAACAGAGAAGTTAATGACAGGAGATTTTTTCTCTGGCTCCAGGACGCTGCATGCACAGACAGGACCCTGCATGAATTCCCCCACCATGTGACGATAAGATGCTGTGAGTCTGCCAACATCAAGCAACTTCATTAATTAAAAACACATTGCATGTTATCACGAAAGATTGATTTTTCTAGGAAGAATTACTCTTTGGCATTTATGATGCGCCTGAAGAAAAACAGATAGTTAGATTACAGACATAACTTCCCTTAATTTAGGACAGCAAATATTTAAGATTAGGATTAAAACTTCAGGAGAGGGAGCCTTAGTGGTCATTCTGCAAAGGAAATATTTAGGACTGTTTTTTCATTTGCTTAGGCTGACTTTGGAGGGTAAACATTTACTCAACCACATTGGGTATCTGTGATTTAACATGAGATGGTCCTAAAGTTGAAAAACACAGTTGAGTACTTTCACCCTTCTGTACTTAAAAAAACAAAACAAAAAGCAAAATAAACAATAAATGGGCTATTAAATAGTTTACAAAGCTGCCAAATGCTGAAAAAAAAAATCTAGCAAAATCGAGCTATGTCTTTGAAGAATATTGGTATTTTCAGCAACAAGGGTTCTGAGGCAGTTTGAGCTTTAAAGTAGCATAATATTAAGATGGCTTGCTTTGCAGCACTGAGAGAGAACTACAGTGCCGGAGAATCTGGAATCTGAAGCCACATGAGAGGCCATGCACAGGAATGTCCAGCCCACGGAGACATTTCCAATATTGCACCCAGCAGTTTCATAGGCCCTGCTTCAATTCACCCCACACCTCATTCTTTCACAAAATCTGCTTAAACCAGAAGAGCTCCACTGGGCAGAAAGTTCTCCTGAAATTAAAGTGAAATATTTTTACTACCTGGTGTAACACAGCAGACCATTTCTCCTTCTAAACCATTTCATCTTCTGCCCATGTTTTCCCTCCTCCACAATAACTATCTACTGTTTAGCCTGCTACTCATTGTTTAGAATATTTTTCAGACCCTTTCAACATCTGGGACCTTCTCTTAAGATGAGGCAGTTTGCCAGTGACCCAAAATTGAGCACAATAATCCAGGTACAATGAACCATCCCATCTTTTGGTATTTACTATACACTTAATTAAACCTGCCAAAGTTCAGTTGAGATGTTTAACCCGAGCATCCCTGGGTATTTCTGTATTTGAGATGGCGATGCACCTGCCCTTCTATGGCTGTTCACCCATGAACTGCTCTTTGGATAATTCCCCTTCTGCAGGGTCTGGTTGAACAGGGAGGCCTAAGGGAAAGCTTTCACCCAATTAATACTCACTGGTTTCAGCCCTTGCTTCCAGCTAAAATTTTTAAGAATCTGGCTTTGTAGTACTTTGCATCATCTGCATGGTCTCCCTATATGTTGACCTGCCTTTTATGCCCTGTTGTGAGGTGCTGGTAGATGAATGGGCAACCAGCTGAACTTACTGGTTTTTGAGGAAAAGCATTCGTAGGTGACCTCAGTTAAAAAGTTATGACACTGAGATGGAGTATTTTCACTGAATACATCAAACACCAAGATCTTCACATTTTTCCTCCCCTGTCCTTTTTGATACAATGTGAACATAATCTTGGTGTGACATGCTGTCAGACTCCTATAGATTGCTTAAAGAGGATTCCAAACTTGGAAATTCAGGGAAAATTATAGTGTGATTGAGTTGTTCACATCACAGCTAAACAAAAGCAGAAGATTATTTTACTGAATTTTGCTCTTCCAGTTGATTTGTTTCAGTGTGATATAAACCCAAGTAACGTTCAGCCTGGGGACCAGTCAGAATGGTGCTATTTATTTCTGTACTATAAGAAGGGCTGACCAAGGAAGTCAGCTGGATGTAGAACAGGGTTGGATCCTTATTTACTGAGCGAAATCTGCATGCCTTAAATGATAAGCAAAGCCTCATGAGTTTCCCCAGCAACTTGGCATTACACTAAATGATGCCTCTAAAAGGCACCACATGGTCTCACTTTCCAGGCTTTGCTGATACATTTTCCTGTTTCTAGAATGTGTCTTCATTATTGTGTGCCTGTGCATGCTGTCACCATCCTTTGGAATAAATGCCACCTGCTTAGGGCCTCAATGCAGCCTCAGTCACCCATGCACAAAATTTTGCTTGCACCACCACATGGCATGAATCCCAAATCCTTGTGCCAGTACCAGCTGTGTATATACTTACTGGCCTCACTTTTATGTGTGTTCTTCAGGGTGAAGTTTATGCAGGATTTCTTTAGGACTTCCTCTCTTCTGTGTAGCGATGTGCCTGGTTTAACATTGAACTGAGTCGACTCATCTCTGGGCTTGTGGGGTTGACATGACCCTGGACTGTCCCTGGGCTTGGTAATGGGAGAAAGTTACCTTCAGGGTTTGCAAAAAAGGCCCAGTTGAGTTCAAATACAATTTTTTCCCCCTTACTGATTTTCACTAAGATAGAACTTTACAAAAACTCATTTTAATGCATTTCAAGTCTTTCTGATTGGAGTCACAATCTTGATTTGTCTTCTTCCATCAACTGTTTCCATCAAGATTCCCACCCCAGGAATCTTGAATGGCACACTTAACCCATGTCTGTTTCCTCATCTGCAAAATGGAAACAATATACTAGTACTAAGATTATATGTCTTTTATGACAGTGAAATGAGTTAATGTTTCAAAGTGCTTAAACTCTATGTAACATGCATTATGTAAATGTCAGTTAAATAAATTCCATTTTTTTCCTGGGGAATGGGAAATATTTTCATGCATTTAAAAAGTTCCTTATCCTTGTTCTAGAAATCACATGCTTATTTCCACAGATATGAATCCTACTCATCCTTTAAGGATGAGAGAATATTTGTTGGTGTGGGTGGTAGAAGGCTAAAAATATCCATATTTTTGTCTAATTTGATTTTGTAATTTACCAAATGTGTCCTTGTGTCAGTCATCTACTGAATTTTAGGCTTATCATTAACATGTGGATAGAATTATCTACTTCCTATGATTTTGGAAAAAATTAAATAATAACAGTTGACCTTTTGGACATTTTTAAATCAAAGATATATTTTTATTGAGAGCCTAATATGTACCAAAACTGTTCTAGATATGGGGGTGTCAGGACTAAATGCTATGAACAGTGACCCTCCTCTTGCAGAAATTATCTTCTAGTGGGCAAAGATCCACAATAAACAGTAAGCAACCACCAGCAAATGAAATGGTACAGTGAAATGTAGGATAGCCATTTTACATAGTGTGGTCAGGGAGGGTTTCTCTGAGGAGGTGCCACTTAAGCAAAGCATCTGGAAACAAGCAGGTGTACTGATGGTCTAGGGAAGAACATTCCAGAAAAGGAACAGCAGCTGTTAGGACCTTTAACCCAGCAGCGGCTAACCGGAAAGGAGCTGGGGAGGTGGTCCCTGAGTATGGGCAGAAGCTGGGGATTATGACATGACCCCAGCCACACTTGTAAGGATGTCAGATTTTACTCCAGGTGCTGGGGGAGGTTTAGAAAGGACTGGCTTAAATGTTGAGGAGGTAACTATGCTGTCTGCGTGTTACAACAGATGCAGAAGGGCAAGAGGAGAGTCAGGGAGATGACATGCTGCAGTTGCAGAGGTGAGGGACGGAAGAAAGCCAGATACAGGTGATCGAAATGGGCAAATTAGGTATGTATTTTGAAAGATGTGTTAATGGATTGAATGCCTCAGAGAGAGTGTTATCAAATGTGACTCCAAAGTTTTCTGCCTAGTAATGGGGAAATGGTGATGGAATTAATAATATTTAAACAATAAAATAGTAATAGTAAACTATGGTGTAATTATCACAAAGACAAGGAATTATTTAAGCTGATTTATGATACTGATTTGCTTCTTACAAAATATCCATGGGCTGGATGCTGCTAATATTTTCCCCATGTTACAAATGCAGAGACAGGGACATAAAGTATAGAAGTCCCAAGACATATCAGAATCAGTCGTCAAAGGCAGAGATTTTTCCCACCTTGGTACAATGGCCCTGTGTTTCTGGCAGGATAAACTTAGCAGGTCTATCAAATATCTGCATGCAGACATTGACTAGATAGAGAAATGACTCAAAAGAGAGGTCAGTGCCTAAAATACAAATCTGGAAGGATTTAGTCAGGGATGGCACATGAAACAAGAGACTGGATGAGATCACCTACAGAGAAAGAGCAGAGAGAGAAAAAAGGAGGGCCAGGGACTAAGATCTGAAAGCCTCAGTAGTCAGGACATGGAAGAGGATGAGGAACAGCACAGATGAAAAAGGGGTGGCCAGGAGGGGGGAAAATACAACAGCACCCAGGATCCAAGTGGAAAATGTTCAAAAGAAGAAAGTGCCGAACTTTCTGGGCAAGAGGATGACCAGAAACTGACAATATCATATGATTTGTAAGGACCTAGAACCATCTAAGCTACTTGATTGAAGGAATTGGAATCTTTATTCATCTTTTATAGTATTTACTTACATTTTTACAATATTTTGCCTTAACTTTGGAATTGATTAGAAATAAACATTTACATTTGGTTATACCATTTAATTTTCTGGATATTATCAAACTTCCAAAATATATAAAATATTTAAATGTACTAAAATTTTCACTGAGGAAATATGGCTAAAATGAAACAACTTCCCTCTTCCAAATGTTTCAAAAGCATAAGCATTCAGTTCCTGGTATTCTGCTTCTAGTAATCGGAGGCTTGGTCATTTGGACCAGCCCTCCCACCGAGACCACTGGGAAGATAAACAAGACAGCAGCTATCAAATACCTGTTCAAATGTGCTGGAGACCCTGATAAAGCAGAGACAAAACCCTTGGTGAAAACAGAAACCAAGGGAGAAGACAGGAGCATTTTGGGGCCTCACTTCCATTTTGCATATTCACTGATTCTGAAAGAAATTTGAGAGACTGAGAAGTTGAGACCATTTCAAAAATTCCAGAGGTTATGCAGGAACAATCTGAAATTCAAGCACCAGCCTTGGGTGGAGACTTCAGAGAAGGAAGCTGCATGTATAGGGATGAACAAGAAGTCCCTGAGGCCCAGCTCAATATTCTCAACCTTTGGAACTGATTTTGAGGTGATTCAGTGCTGTTAACACCCCTATACATGTACCAGATGCAAACTCAAACTTTTCTAAATGAATAAACCACTCTTCTAGAGCTATTTTTATAGCTTTTTATAGTCAATAATTTAGGCAATAAAAAATGACAAGATAAATGGGGAGACAGGACTATTAATCAAAAACTAATTGAAAAAATAAATGCAACCATAACCAAAGGAATTTCACAGAATGGAGACAGAGGTCACATGACCTATGACTTAAGTCATAAGGTGATAGGATCACATTAGGAGGGATTTTATACCAAAATATTTGATAGCTTGTTGAAATGGGAAATTATTCAAGAAGCACAACTTAACAAAGCTGATCTAAGAACAAAATAGAAAATCAGAATAATCTTTTTAAGTTTTAAAGAAATAAACTCCGCAGCAGAAATCATTCTGGCAAAAATAGAATTGTAGTAGAAATTTTAAAAAGTATTTGAGGGATAAATATTTTTAGTTCACTAAATTTTTCCAGAAAATAGATAAAGAAAGAATAATTCCTAGTTATTTCTTTTTCTTTTATTTTTTTGTGAGTTTTACCCTTGATATAAAAAGCCAGTTCTTCCTTTGAGATCTGTTAAAAGGAAAAGTTAACTATGTCAATAAGAGGGAGGAAAATTGTAACTAATCCCATTTTGATGCAATAATTACAAACAAGACCTTAACAAACCAAATCTTGCAATACATAAAAAGGGATAAAACACAATGCTGAAGTTTGATTTTGTCTTCATATTTGAAAACCAATCAGTGGAATTCATAGTTACAAAAAAGGTGAAGATTATATGATCATTCAAATAGATACAGACAGAGTATATATGAAATGAATTTCATGTTAAAACTGGTTAACAAACTGGTTATATATATATATAACATACATATATATGTGTAAAGGTAACATATAATCCTAATAATGAGTATCTAAAACAAAGAAACAGAAACTCCAATAAAATGCACATTTAAAGGTAAACTATTGAGAATTTTTTTTGCTCATCAAGAATGATACAAAAATGCTTTTCTGATCCCTTATATTCAACAGTTTACTTGAGGACCTAGCTAGAGAAATAAACAATAAAATGAAAGAAAAGATCTGCAAATCAAGAGGAAAGAATTACAACGGTTATTTTTCATAGCCTATATGGAAAAAGGAAACAAAAGGAAGTAACTTAATTAAAGTTGTCATATTTTGAGTCAATTAAAATTGAAAATTCAACCCCAGTCTAATGTACTTTCAGTTATATCTCTATTTTTAATAGCAGAGAAATGTCTTCACAAATGTTTGATCATTTTTTCCTTTTCCATCAAATTCTATATACATATTTATGTACCTACTATATGAAAGTACTATAGTTTACGTGTTCACATGTAAACATAAAAATTTATAAAAGATGTATAGGCAAGAAAATCTATTTTAATGTTGCAGTTCAATTCTTTGCTGCTTGCTAGGCATCATTCATTATTCAAACAAAAAACTAGCATTCCAGGGAATAAGTCAAATCCCCTCTCTCAAAAGAATATAATTATAACATTCATATACACCAAAAAATTGATCCCTTCAAGTTTTTTTTTTAATGGAAATCCAGGAGTCCCTTTAACTGTAATTCTTTTGAATTTGAATTTGCTTGTGTTAAAAGTGTTGATGCACAAGTCCTTCCTCAGTGAACTGTGAGCTTTTTAAAAAAGGTTCAGTGCCTTACTCAGAATTATATTTTCTGCCATTTACCTACTCATAGCATGCAAGACATGGCTAAGAAGATGCTCTGTAGCTATAGTTAGGGTAAGCACTTTTCCTTAATTAAATAAATTCTACAAAAAGGTGCTAGATTAGAAAATACTTTGACCTGAATTATATTAAAATACAGCATATCAATATTGAATGATGTACCGGAAGCAGTACTTTGAGAAGAATTTTAGCATAAGAGCACACATTAGAAAAGAATAAAGGTCTAAAATGAATAATCTAAGCTTCTACTTCAGAACATAAAAAAATAATAAAGAAGTAAACCCAAAGCAAGCAAAATGAAGTACACAATAAAGGTAAAATCAAAATTCAATGAAATTTTTAAAAAGCTGCTTCTTTAAATAAAATCAGTTAAACATTGATAAAACTCTAGCAAAGCCTGTAAGTAGAAAGAAAAGCAGGAAGGAAGGAAGGAAGGAAGAAAGGAAGGAAGGAAGGAAGAAAGGTAACTATAGAATATTATCTTTAATAAACAAAGATGCAAAAATTCTTAACAAAAATTAGCAAATCAAGTCCAACAATATATCAAAAGCTAATACATTGCTAAATATGGTGGCATGAAAGGAGAGACAGAGACCTCCTCCTAAAACCACATATAATACAAAAATATAGTTTAATACAACTAATCCTGAAAAAGGAACAGGAAAGAAAGCTGCACCAGACTGCATACAACTGGAGAAAAAAGCAGACCTCACGGAACAGGGTAATGCACCAAAGCTGTGACCTGGCAGGGCCCAAGCCCTTTCCCCACCCCAGCTCACCAGCAGGAGGAAGATAAACAGAGTGGGGAGGGAGAGGAGGCCTGGGACTGCTCCACTCTGCAGCACAAACCTACATTGCATGGTGTTCTGGTGATTTAGTGGAGTTGGAAAGCTGAGATAGGTGGAATACCTGGAGAGACGGAGATTCCACCTGCTTGGGGAAAACAGGGATCCATATCTGGCTGATCTGGGTGGGCAATCTGAGAGACTTCCTGAAAGCAAGAGGGCTGCTAAAGGGGCAAGGACTGCACAGAACTTACTGCTCAGGAGAAAGGACAAGTAGACAAAATTGTCCAGGTGCACTCTGCCCAGCAGGTTGGGAGGTTAAGCGATCTTCAGGCACTCCATCCTGCTGACTGGTCACACAACACTAAGGCCCCCCACCATGATACACAGCCTGCTGTGTCTTCCTCCCAGTTTGCATGCACCTGGCTCAGGCTCGCACACTGCCAACCCCTGCCCTGGCATCGGGCCAGCCAGAGAGAATCCCTGCCTAGGGCAACTACAAAAACAAAGCATAGAGGCTTACACCTGTGTGTTTGGCCCACTGGTTCTGGCAGTGGAGACAGGCATAGCAGCCTGGAAGCAGGAAACAGCTCTATTCTCACCCCAAGCACCAACACTGCTCCCCTGTGAACCCTGACATTGCTCCAGGGGCTGAGCAGCTCCAGAGAGTAGAGATTCTGGGCACTAGAGGATGCCACAGACAAATTATGAAACATCAAAGAAACCTGGCTCAAAGCAAAATTATGAACACACCCGAGACAGATTCAAATGAAATTGACCTCACGAATCATCCTGAAAGAAAGAGAAACAGGAAAGAAGGCTGCACCAGACTGCATACACCTGGAGAAAAGAGATCATGGAGGTACAGAAAAATATTCAAGAACTCAAGAACGAATTTAGGATGGTGATCCAATCATTGAAGAACACAATGTAGGGTCTTAAAAGCAGATTAGATATGGTGGAGGAGATGATAAATAAAATAGAAATTAGGGAAGAGGAATGCAAAGATGCTGAGGCACAGAGAGGAAAAAGGATCTCTAAGAATGAAAGAACACTGAGAGAACTGTGTGACCAATCCAAATGAAACAATATTTGTATTTTAGGGGTACCAGAAGAAGAAGAGAGAGAAAAAGAGATAGAAAGTATCTTTGAGGAAGTAATTGCTGAAAAATTCCCCAATCTGGGGAAGGAGATAGTCTCTTAGGCCATGGAGGTGCACAGATCTCCCAACACAAGGGACCCAAGGAAGACAACACCAAGACATATAGTAATTAAAATGGCAATGATAAAGGAAAAGGACAGACTACTAAAAGCAGCCAGAGACAGAAATAAGATCACATACAAAGGAAAGCCCATTCAGGCCATCATCAGACTTCTCAGTAGAAACCTTACAGGCCACAAGGGAGTGGCATGATATATTTAATGCAATGAAGCAGAAGGGCCTCAAACCAAGAATAATTTATCCTGCAAGGTTATCATTTAAATTTGAAGGGGGTATTAAACAATTTCCAGATAAGGAAAAGCTGAGAGAATTTAGCTCCCACAAATCATCTCTACAGTGTATTATGGAGGGACTGCTATAGATGGAAGTGTTCCTAAGGTTAAATAGCTGTTACCAGAGGAATAAAAAGGGATATACAAACAGAACAGAATATGATACCTACCATATAAAGAATGGAGGAGGAAGAAGAGGAAGGGAAAAAAAGAACCTTTAGATTGTGTTTGTAATAGCATACTAAGTGAGTTAAGTTAGACTCTTAGATAGCAAGAAAGTTACACTTGAAACTTCAGTAACCATGAATTTAAAGCCTCCAATGGCAATAAGCACACTGCTATTGATAATCACTCTAAATGTAAATGGTCTGAATGCAACAATCAAAAGACATAGAGTCACTGAATAAATAAAAAAGCAAGATCACACTATATGCTGCCTACAAGAGACTCACTTCAAACCCAAAGACAAACACAGATTAAAAGTAAAAGGATGGAAAAACATTCTTCATGCAAGTAATGGGGAGAAAAAAGCAGGAGATGCAGTACTTGTATCAGACAAAATAGACTTCAAAACAAAGATAGTCACAAGAGACAAAGAAGGACATTACATAATGATAAAGGGCTCAGTCCAACAAGAGGACATAACCATTATAAATATCTATGCACCCAACACAGGAGCACCAGCATATGTGAAACAAATACTAACAGAATTATAAGAGGAAATAGAATGCAATGCATTCATTCTAGGAGACTTCAACACCCCACTCACTCCAAAGAACAAATAAACCGGACAGAATGTAAGTAAGGAGACAAAGGCACTGAATGGAGGCATTAGAACAGATGGATCTAACAGACATCTACAGAACTCTACACCAGAAAGAGGTAGGATACACATTCTTTTCAAGTACACATGGAATATTTTCCAGAATAGACCACATAGTAGGCCACAAAAAGAGCCTCAGTAAATTCAAAAAGATTGAAATTGTATCAACCAACATCTCAGATTGCAAAGGTATGAAACTAGAAATAAATTGTACAAAGAAAACAAAAAGGCTCACCAACACATGGAGGCTTAACAACATGCTCCTAAATAGTCAATGGATCAATGAACAAATTAAAGCAGAGATCAAGCAGTATATGGAGACAAATAAAAACAACAGCATAATTCCCCAACTTCTGTGGGACTCAGTGAAGGCAGTTTTAAGAGAAAAGTATATAGCAATTCACGCCTATCTAAAGAAGGAAGAACAATCCCAAATGAATAGTCTTAATTTACAATTATTGAAACTTAAAAAAGAAGAACAAATGAAGCCCAAAGTCAGCAGAAGGAGGAACATAATAAAGATTAGAGAAGAAATAAATAAAATTGAGAAGATAAAAACAATAGAAAAAATTAATGAAAACAAGAGCTCCTTCTTTGAGAAAATAAACAATATAGATGAACACCTAGCCAGACTTATTAAGAAAAAAAGAGAATCTAAACACATAAACAAAATCAGAAATGAGAAAGGAAAAATCACAACAGACACCACAGAAATACAAAGAATTATTAAAGAATACTATGAAAAGCTATATGCTAAAAACTGGATAACCTAGAAGAAATTTACAACTTCCTAGAAAAATACAACTTTTCAATACTGACCCAGGAAGAATCAGAAAATCTAAACAGATCAATTACCAGCAATGAAATTGAATCAGTTATAAAAAAACTACACAAGAACCAAACACCCAGACCAGGTGGATTCACAGCATAATTTTTCAGACATCTAGAGAAGACATAATACCCATTCTCCTTAAAGATTTCCAAAAAATAGAAGAGGAAAGATTATTTCCAAACTCATTCTATGAAGCCAGCATCACTTTAATACCAAAACCAGGCAAAGACACCACAAAAAAGAAAACTACAGACCAATATCCATAATGAACATAGATGCAAAAATACCCAACAAATTATTAGCAAACCTATTTCAAAAATATATTAAGAGGATCATACACCATGATCAAGTGGGATTCACCCTAGGGATGCAAAGATGGTACAACATTTGAAAATACATTAACATCATCAACCACATCAACAAAAAGAAAGACAAAACCACATGATCATCTCCATAAATTCAACATCCATTCATGATAAAAAGTCTCAACAAAATGGGTATAGAGGGCAAGTACTTCAACATAATAAAGGCCATATATGACAAACCCATAGCCAACATCATACATAACAGCAAGAAGCTGAAAGCTTTTCATCTAAGACCAGGAACAGAATAAGGATGACCAGTCTCCCTGCTTTTATTCAGCATAGTACTGGAGGTCCTAGCCATGACTATCAGACAGCACAAAGAAATAAAAGGTATCCAGTTTGGTAGGGAAGATCAACCTGTCACTGTTTGCAGATTACATGATATTGTACAAAATAATCCTAAAGAATCCACTCCAAAGCTGCTAGAACTAATATCTGAATTCAGCAAAGTTGCCGGATACAAAATTAATGCACAGAAATCTGTTGCATTCCTATACACTAACAATGAACTAGCAGGAAGAGAAATCAGGAAAACAATTCCATTCACAATTGCATCAAAAAGAATAAAATACTTAGGAATAAACCTAACCAAGGAAGTGAATCACCTATACCCTGAAAACTACAAGACACTCTTAAGAGAAATTAAAGAGGATACTAATAAATGGAAATTCATCCCATGCTCTTAGGTAGGAAGAATTAATATTGTTAAAATGGCCATCCTGCATAAAGCAATATACAGATTCAATGCAATCCCTATCAAAATACCAACAGCATTCTTCAATGAACTGGAACAAATAGTTCTAAAATTCATATGGAGACACAAAAGACCCCGAATAGCCAAAGCAATCTTGAGAAGGAAGAATAAAGTGGGGGGATCCCACTTCCCAACTTCTAGCTCTACTACAAAGCCACAGTAATCAAGACAATTTGGTACTGGCACAGGAACAGACCCACAGACCAGTGGAACAGGATAGAGAGTCCAGATATTAAAGCAAACATACATGGTCAATTAATATACGACAAAGGAGCCATGGATATACAATGGGGGAAATGACAGCCTCTTCAACCGCTGATGTTGGCAAAACTGAACAGCTACATGTAAGAGAATGAAACTGGATCATTGTGTAACCCCATATACAAAAGTAAATTCAAAATGGATCAAAGACCTGAATGTAAGTCATGAAACCATAAAACTCTTAGAATAAAACATAGGCAAAACTCTCTTGAATATAAAAATGAGCAACTTCTTCATGAACTTATCTCTGCAGGCAAGGGAAACAGAAGCAAAAATGAATAAGTTTGACTATATCAAGCTTAAAATCTTCTGTCCAGCAAAGGACACCTTCAATAGAACAAAAAGTCATCCTACAGTATCGGAGAAAACATTCATAAATTATATATCCAATAAGGGGTTGACATCCAAAATATACAAAGAGCTCATGCACTTCAGCAAACAGAAAGTAAATAACCCAATTGAAAAATGGACAGAATATCTGAGCAGACTCTTCTCCAAAGAAGAAATTCAGATTGCCAACAGGCACATGAAAAGGTGCTCCACATTGCTAATCATCAGAGAAATGCAAATTAAAACCACAATGAGATATCACCTCACACCAGTTAGGATGGCCACCATCCAAAAGACAAACAACAACAAATGTTGGCGAGGATGTGGAGAAAGAGAAACCCTCCTACACTGCTGGTGGGAATGTAAACTAGTTCAACCTTTGTGGAAAGCAGTATGGAGGTTCCTCAAAAAACTCAAAATAGAAATACCATTTGACTCAGGAATTCTACTTGTAGGAATTTACCCTAAGAATGCAGGAGCCCAGCTTGAAAAAGACATATGCACCCCTATGTTTATCACAGCACTATTTATAACTAAGAAATGGAAGCAACCTAAGTGTCCATCAGTAGATGAATGGATAAAGAAGATGTGGTACATATACACAATGGAATATTATTCAGCCATAAGAAGAAAACAAATCCTACCATTCACAACAACATGGATGGAACTAGAGGGTATTATGCTCAGTGAAATAAGCCAGGCAGAGAAAGACAAGTACCAAATGACTTCACTCATCTGTGGAGTGTAAGAACAAAGAAAAAACTGAAGGAACAAAACAGCAGCAGACTCACAGAACCCAAGAATGGACTAAGTTACCAAAGGGAAAGGGACTGGGGAGGATGGGTGGGAAGGGAAGGATAAGGAGGATTAAGGGGCTTTATGATTAGCACACATAATGTAGTGGGGGGGGGGCATGGAGAAGGCAGTATAGCAAAGAGAAGACAAATAGTGATGCTATGGCATCTTACTACACTGATGGGCGGTGACTGTAATGGGGTATGTAGTGGGGAATTTATAATGAGGGGAATCAAGTAACCATAATGTTGTTCATGTACGTGTATATTAATGATACCAAAAAAATAAAAATAAAAAATAAAGGTGGAGAATGAAATTAAGAGAAAAAAAGAATATACCCAAAAGGAAATGAGAATAGAATTTAAACATTTCACTATAAAAAGTCACCTAAACACACAAAAAAGAGTAATATAGGGAATGGGATGACTAAAACATGAGGTATGTATAGAAAACAAAGCAAAATGACAAAAGTGAGAACCTCTTTATGATTAATTACTTTAAATATAAATGGACTAAACTCTCCAATCAAAACACAGATTTAAAAAAAAAGACAGGGTAAAAACATGAACCAGCTATATGCTGCTTACAAAAAAAAAAAAAAACTCATTTGAGAGTCAACACAAATGGGTTGAAAGTGAAAGGATGGAAAAAGATAGTCCATGCAAACAGTAATCAATAGAGAGTGGGGCTGGCTATACTACCAGAATGGAAAAAAATATTTGCAAATCATTTATCTGACAAGGGATTAATAACCAGGATACACAGAACTGCAAAAGTCAACAATAAAGAAATAGGTTTATTCAAAAATGGGCAGGAGAAAAGTGTATGATAGTGTGCATCAAACTTTCTCAGAAGTAAACCTGGAAAAGAAAGTACAACATTGATGGACATGGGAAAAAAATAATGACTTTTTCTTTATAGAGCTCTGTATTCTTTGGCTTTACTTCAAGAAGCATGTATTTCTGATGTAACTAGTACCATCTAATAAAAGCAGAATGTTCACCATGATTAAAAAAATAAAATAAAAATAATGACCAAAGCCAACAAGGATTCCAAAAAAAGTAAAAAGCGAATACACTATGATGAAGTGAAGTATATCCCAGGATTACAAAGCTGATTCAGTATTTCAAGACCAATAAATTTAGTCCATTCGTGATAAA
Organism: Manis javanica; assembly: GCF_040802235.1. NCBI lineage: Eukaryota > Metazoa > Chordata > Mammalia > Pholidota > Manidae > Manis > Manis javanica. The sequence continues at coordinate 98,413,762 of NC_133161.1, read as the reverse complement.
TCTAAAGAAGGGAGTAGTGGCATAACCAAGATGGTTACATAGGAGGCTCTGGAGTTTCCCTCCTCCTACAGACATACTAAAAGCACAGTTACACACAGATCAATTCCTTCTGAGAGAAATCCAGAAACTCATAGAGTGAATCCTACACATTTGGAGACTGAGATAATACCCATATCAAAATGGTTAGGAAAAACTGAAACACACTGTTACTATAAACCTCACCTCTGGCACAGGGCCATATATTCAAGAGGGAATGCCAACTCCCACCCTCTCCCTGAGAAGTGAAGGGTTTGGACCACACATATAGTGTCCCAAATTTTTAGGCTGCTTTTCAGGGGATGGGCTCCCATATCACTTAGCTCTGAGAGTCAACAGAGCTTGCTCCATGGAACCCACAAGACTATAGGAAACAAAAAGTTGTTTAATGGGTACACAAATGTTCCATTTGGTTATCCCAAGACTCAGCTCAGGGGGAGCAGAAAAAAATGTCCATCTCCCAACTTTTTTTTCCTGGAAGAGCTTTGACTGCGTGCTCTCCCAACCTCTGCTTGAGGGTCCAGTTTCTAATCAGCCTGTATCTAGATTTACCTGGGTCATCCCAGGACTCCAAAAGAGCTGGTGGGCAATTCTACATTCTTCTTCTGGATTGATCTAACAATAAAAACAAGTCTCCAGCTTCTCCCTGGAAGGAGTTTGTCCACATATTTAGTACACCAGCTCTTACAGCTGGACTTAAGGGACTGGCTGCCAAGTCACCTAGCTCTGGGAGATGACAGGACTCAGCATTCACAAATCCCCAGGGACCACACAAAACAAATAAACATTTCCGTTTGGGGACACAAGCACTCCCAGTTGCTAGTACCTCTGGATCAGCACAGAGTGGCTAGGCAAAAGCCGCCAACTCCTGGTTTCTCCCCGACAGGGACTAGAATGCCCATTTGACATCCTGACTTATCAGCAGTTGAATGAAGGTGTGGCTTCCAATTAGCCTGCATCAAGAAGCTTAAAGGAAGATCAGTATATGGCTGGGAACCTGCAAAGGCATATTGCCAATTCCCATTCTTTGGGACAATGACAGGTCTTGTCATATTCTCAAATATGGGGTCAATTAAGAACAAAGATGGTGACTTCAACAATCACTTAAGTTTGACAGGTAACCAGGAGTTTAAGCCAGGTTGATTGATGAAGATTATCTTCTACACAAGCCTGGTATTTTAACACTGAGGAAGGTGGCTGTTTTATCAAATGTTCAGAAACCAACACAAAGAATCATGAGAAGTGAAGAAGCAGGGCAATATGTCCAAATGAAAGAACAAGATAAATCCTCAGAAAATTGCTTTAATAAAATGGAGATAAGTGATTTACCCAGTAGAGAGTTCAAAATAATGGCCATAAAGATGCACAATAAAGTCAGGAGAGCAATGTAGGAACAAAAGGAGAATTTCAACAATGATATTAAAAATATTAAAAAGTATCAAACAGAAATGATAGAGCTGAATACCACAATAACTGCACTGAAAAATTCTATAGAGGTATCCATCAACAGACTAGATCAATCAAATATAAAGATTAGTGAGCTCAGAGACAGAGAAGTGGGAATAATCCAATCAGAGAAGCAAAAAGAAAAGGGAATGAAAAAAGTGAAGACAGCTTATAGAATTTATGGGTCACCATAAAGTAAACCAATATAGGCCACATTATAGTTGTTTCAGAAGGAAAAGAGGGAAAGAAAGGTTCAGAAAGCTTATTTAAAGAAATAATGGCTGAAAACTTCCCTAATATGGTAAAAGAAACACATCCAGATCTAGGAAGCAAAGAGAGTTCCAAAGAGTGTGAATCCAAAAGACCAACACTGAGACACATAATTGAAATATGATTTTCAGCAAAAGCCTTGCAGGCCAGAAGAGAGTAGGATGATATATTTAAAGTGTCAAAAATAAACTGCCAAAAATGTTCCCTATCTGGCAAAGATGTCCTTTAAAACTGATGGAAAAATAGTTTCCCAAACAAAAGCTGAAGGAGTACATGACCACTAGACCAACCTTACCAGAAATGTTAATGGAAGTTCTTCAGGGTGAAATAAAAGGATGCTACTGAGTAATATGAAAACATATTAAAGTATAAAGCTCATTAGTGAAGGTAAATATATAATGAAATTCAGAATACTCTAACAGTCAAAAAGCAAACATAGCAGAGTGATATTTTCACTCAATCAAATGGCATTCTCTCCCTGCCCCCAAAATGAAATCCCTTGCCCCTCAGGCTGGTGAGCTTCCCGTTACTGGATATAATCAAGCGGAAGCTGGGTGATCATTCTCTGAGAAGTCTGCAGAAGTGACTCCTGCTGTGGGTAGGCTCTTTCAAAAGTGACTCTGTGTTCTGATAAGAATCTTCCATCAGAAATGTTCTTGGGTAAAAAAATGCATGAAGGCAGTGATTTTGCTGAGGCAGGAATCCCATCATGATGGCCGTCAGTGCTGGGATCCAGGTTTGGGTTTTGCAACGTTGGTTGTTCACATGTAGCCCGTGATGCTGTACGGCAGCCTAGGGGCAGTGAAGTGGCGTGCTTATGTGAAACTAAAGCTAGCAGAGCCACCATCCAGAATGCTGTTTCGTTCGAGATGTTAACCCAAAGTCTGCCCCCTGGGACAAGTAAGGGAAATATTTGAAGGCATTTGTTTGCATGGATGTTCTCATCTTTCAGTCCCCAGGCACCTGGGACATGTGTCTGCTCCTCCCTTGGCTCAGGCTGGCCACCAGGTGAAGCAGCATTAGGACGGGTGATGTTGCTGAGGATTTCACACAATAGGGAAAGGCTGAGGTGTAGACAGGTGTTTCATGCTTTTTTTAAATTGTGCACTCTATAAATAAATTTGGAGCTCTCTGATTTATCTATTTTTTCTAATTAAAAACTTCATGTACTTACTAGTATATTTATATATCATGTTTACTTAGAGACACTTAAAACTATAGAAAATTGAATATTATATAAAAGCAATGGAATGAGAAGGACGAGAGCACCTCACATGGGGATTCTGTATAAAAGGGGAATTGGAGGAAATGCAGGAGCAAAGCCTTGGATGGCATGGTAGTCCTGGAGAGGACAAGGGGCTCACTTCTGGCAGTGAATTTCTGTCTTCGTCAGAGCAAGGGTATGGTCAATGCTTTGTCTTAGCACTGTAATTTTTAGTTGTCTCAAGAGTCAACAGGACCTGCTAGGCCTGGCAGGAAAGAATGTTTTGTGAGCCTGACTTGTGGTGTTTGGACCATGGACATAGACCGATTAATACATTCTAGACCTTTTAGCTGAGAACGGTAATTGATCCTGCTGTGAATTTGAAGGTAGCATCATTATATCTGTCTTTGCCTACACATGTGGAAATTAGAACTCAGTCTGAGAAGAGAATTACTAAAGTCGAGAGTAACAATAGAGGGACAATAAAAATATATGTCTTTTTATGGTTTGTCATGTATCTTGAACAGTGACACTGCAATCCTTTCTCTAGCAATCTGTGATTCCCTAGGCATCATTAATACCTCCTTCCCCTGTTATATCATGGCATTTTCTGTTGGAAGGCTCATCATTCCAGATAGTGCCTAGAAGTGTTAGAAGAAATTTTATAGCATTAGATGTGCATATTACAGGAAAAGAAAGATCTAAAATCAGTAACCTAAACTTCCATCATAGGAAATTAAAAAGAGAAGAGAAAATTAAAAACAAAGTAAACAGAAGAGAAGAAATAATTAAAAAAAGAACAGAAACTAATGAAGCTGAAAACAGAAAAAAAAATAGAGATGACCAACAAAATCAAATGCTGGTTCTTTGCAAAGATCAATAATATTGATAGACCTCTATCTAGTGTAACCTGACCTAAAAGAGGAGACAACACCTCTGAAAGAAAACAGAATGACTAATACCAGACATAAAATAAAGGTCATCATTGCTTATACCATGCACATTAAGAAGATAATACAGGAATATTTTGAGTAATTCTATGCCCACAGATTTGACAGCTTACATGAAAGAGATCAATTCCTTGTAAAACACAAACTACTGACACCATACAAATAGAAATAAATAACGTGAATAGGCCTATATTAATTGAGGAAGCTAAATCAATAATTGATAATCTTCTCAAAAAGTAAATAGTTCCATATGGCTTAAAGGACCTCTATCCAAAATATACAAAGAACACTTAAACTTCAGCAATGAGAAAAAATGATTCAACCTAATTAAAAAAGGAGCAAAAGATCTTAACAGACACCTTACCAAAGCTGATAAACAGATGGGAAGTAAACATATGAAAGGATGTTACACACCCTGTGTCATCAGGGAAATGCAAATGAAAACAGCAATGAGATATCACTACATACCTATGAGAATGGCCAAAATTCAGACCACTAACAACACAAAATGCTGACAAGGATGTAGAGCAACAGGAACTCTTTGATGCTGGCGGGGATGCAAAATGGAGGAGCCACTTTGGAAGGCAGTTTGGCAGTTTCTTATAAGGCTAACCATACTCTTACAGTATGATCCAGCAATTGTGTTCCTTGGTATTTACCTAAATTAATTGAAAATATATCTACCTGCACTGATGTTGCACTGAGGTTGATAGCAGCTTTATTAATAATTGAAAAAGCTTGAAGCACTCAAGATGTCCTTCAGTAGGTGGATAAATAATCCAGACAATATTCATCTTTAAAAAGAAATGAGCTACTAAGCCATGAAAAGACATGGAGGAGTGCTAAATACATATTTCTAAGTGAAGAAGCCAGTTTGGAAAGATTACACTCTAAGATGCCACTTATTTATATTCTCGCTAATACAAAGATTAGTAGTGGTACTTTAGAAGGCCAGTACTTTCTAGGAATTTGGTGACTGAGGAAGTCAAGCACTGAAGCACAGCACATTATTTAGGGGGCAACATGATTCACTATGGCTCTATGATGGTGGAGTCTATGAGCACATAGATCTTTTCAGCCCAAAATATTAACCTTAAAGTATGCACATTAAGAAATAATCATTAGAGATGGGGGATGGAATGCAGAATATGACAAAATAATTCAGCTCTCTTATAAATGGAATAACCTCACTTAGAGAGAAGAGGGTAGAGGAGCCGGATACTTTGGAAATGATTAGAGTCTGTAGGGTAAATGCAAAGGGAAGCATCCATAATCATGTACCATGATAACACTGTCCCCTAAGGGAAGGGTTAACAATCTAACACTGCTATACACACATATGGGAACTAAACAATTAAGTAAACAGGTGGAAGGAAATGGGAAGCTGGGTTCTTACTGTTAGAGAGAGTTTACAGAAAAGCAAGCAGAATATGCTAGCTGATGCATTTGGTAATAGAGTGGAATTGGAGACATCAGAATGAACTCATGTTTAGCTTAATGTAGACATAGATGAAAGCACATAGACATACTTACAGATATGTGCATATGCATAGGTAGTATACATTTTCTATTTTCTTGCTATTTAAGCTGAAAGGCCTAAGCCAATGATGCCTCATTAGCAATGAGCACACCTACTACTGAGATCTTGGTTTCTAACGCCATTCTCCAAGACAAGGAACAAAGGCCTCTTGGAAAAATGGCTGATTCTGGGACTACAGCAGGAAATACGTATGGGCTTGGAGCATCTGTCCTGCAGCACCAGGAAGTAAGGAAGTGCTAAAAACAAATTAATAAACACTAAATACCCCACAATGCTTTGAGTATGTTAAAGGAAATTTTGCCACAACCAAAGCTGTAACAACTGAGCGATAAAATAAATAAAGCACTATAGGACTATAAACCAAAGAATGAGTATACATGTGCCCACACTGATGTAAATAAATAATTGAATAAACGAATACCTGCATATGTACATATACATTTACATGCATTCAAACATACATAAGGTGCAGAAGAGACAAATCTCCCATGTGGAAAAATCTTAAATAACTTCATGTCGATACTGTGCACTCAAGCAGATGGAGTACACCTCTCCATTCCTAAGTGCTTTCTATGTGGAGGGACTGCCTTCCAAAGAGGACAGCCTGGAAGAGGAGGAGAAAGAGCAGCTTCTTGGTGAAGAAACCTGGCAAACTAGTGTAACCAGGTGATGAAGGTCAACATTAACTTGGTAAGTCATGCTGACAGTATATCCCTTGAATATGATGTGAAGAAAATGGCACAGTGTCTCCTCCAAATAATTAGGGCAGCCTGACCATGAGGAAAACATCAGGCAAACTCCAATGGAGGAGCATCCTACAAAATACCTGGGCAGCACGTGGGGAAACCGTCAAGGTCATCAAAAACAAGGCAAGTCTGAGAAATAGGCACAAGCAAGAGAGATATAGACACAAGCCCAAGGAGACATGACAACTAAATATGTGGTGTCCTGAGTGGGATCTTGGAATAGGAAAAAGACACTTGGTTAAAAACTAAGAAAATCTGAATAAACTGTGGTTATAGGTACACAGTTGATCCCGGAACAACACATGTTTGGACTGTGTGAGTCCACTTATACACAGATATTTTTCAATAAATACATTGGAAAATTTTTGGAAATTTGCACCAATTCGAAAAAATTAGCAGACCGATGACGTTATCTAAAAATATGGAAAAATTAAGAAAAAGTTAGGTCTGTCATGAATGCGTATATGTAGGTACTTGTCTATTCTATCATTTACTACCATAAAATCAACTGGAGGCTACTATTAAGTTTTTGGGGAATCAAAAGCTATGGGCAGATTTCCTCCTGTATATGTGTCAGCAGCCCTAATCCTTGTGCTGTTCAAGGGTCAATCGAGGTTAATAAAATGTATCAGTGTTGGTTCATTAGTTGTAACAAAAGTACCTTATGAATGTAAAAGGTTAACAATAGAAGGAACTGGCTGTGAGATCTATGAAGACTCTGTACTAACTTGGCAATTTTTCTTTGAGTCTAAACTGTTCTAAAAAAATTAAGTTCATGTATAAAAATGACTTGGAGCTGACAGAAGTACCTGGCAATGAATGGGGTGCACCAGAGCTGGGACAATGGGGTGAAGAGGGTGGCAGGTGGAAGACTCCATGGACCCAAATGCTGGGGGTGAGGGAAGCCCTGTCCTCAGGAGCCCTGCAAGGAGGGGCACCTCGCACCCACCTGCCAGCCTTTCTCTTGGAGCAAAGACAAATAGTGGAAGAGCAGCCGAACAGGAGGCTGGAGGCTGTGTCACCTCGGGATTGGGAGTCTGCCTCACGGGATGAAGGCACTGGAGGAGCTCCAGCTGAGGGCTGCCATGTTCGGACTTGGGTTTTGGAAAGATTGTACTTAAACTTTCTGAGAAAGTGGAGGGCTCAGATCATGCCTTCCCTTCTCTCTGTTCTTTATCCCCTGCCCCTGGGGGGCTGTTGGGTTCCTTCTGTGACATCTCTCTTTGGATGGCAATGTTGAGGGATGTCCCTCAATCCCAGCCTCCACCCCATCCTTCCTGCTTGAGGGCAGGAAGCTCATCATGTAAGAGACATAAATGAACCTCAGAAGGAGGTTGAAAGCCTGATTCTTCCCAGATGGTTTTTCTGTTCAGGCCCCCAGAGGGTGTCTCAGGGAGTTTGCTAATTACCTGGGCCTTGGAAGGCAGGCTGTGCCTCCCTCCTAAAGACGGAATATTTCAGTGATTAGTAATCAATTAGCACCGTGCTCCTGCGGCAGAGAGATTCCTTCTCTGAGATGGCCCCCTCACTAAAACCGTGCTGACAGATAGTTGAGTCAGATCTTTCTGGAGCCAAAAGCCACACACGCAACCAAGGAGAGAAAGGAGAGAAATCAAGAGAATACACACAGAAGGGTAGATAATTAGATAATTATCCGAGCTGAAAGTACAGCTTGGAATTTGCATTCAAAATGAGGAGATTTGGCATAAAGAATGCTGATGTCAGGTAATGGGTAATTATACTCAGAGAGGCAGCACAGTGGAGGATTTAGTCACACTGAATTCTTGGGCCCACTTCCTCACTTATCTGCCTCCTGTAGCTTTTTCTCCTGGTACATAAAAACTGCACACCCCCTAGAAGCTGTTCCAAAACATTGTGCACCATTTAGGGGACGTTCACTTTCCTGGTAAAAGTCCAGATGCACAAGACTCTCCAGCGTCCAGCCCTTCCTGCATTTTCTGTCTCTTCTCTTACTCCAGTCTCATGGTTTACACGTCAAATTGCAGCAACATGGGGCAATTTGAGGACTCCGGACTCAAAGCTGTTTCGTAAATCCACGTTCCCCTCTTTCTAACTCTTTTAAATGCACCACCTCTGTCCCTGGGCTCAGAACAAAACTGCGGTCTTGCCTGGTGACCCGTCCTCCTCCTCCGTGTTCATCCTCGCTGTGGTCCTTGGGGGCCCCCTCCTCCAGTCCTCAAGGTTCCCTGGAGCACCTGCCCTCACCCACCCTCTGCCGCGGACCCAGGTGTGTGGCATCTCTGCAGGTCTGACTCCCTCCCTAGATGCCCTTCCCCCTCTAGTTCTCCCCAGCATTCCCTGGGCTTCAGAACTGGAAATACCTAACATCACATTACACCTCTGTCTACGGCTTCCCATGGCAGCCCGATGTTCTTATAATAAAATATGTTTTGCCGCTTCCCACAGCCCTGACCTCTGCTTGCACCATACACCTTGCCACCTTCTCTCCTTTTTTCTGTCCCTCAAACACCTCCTTTAAGTTATGGCAGGAGTGGTAGCATCCTACGGCTGGGACAAACCATGTCTTCTTAAAATCCTACCACCACCTCCTCACTGCCCAGTGGAACAAGGTCCCTTGCATCTCCCTGTACCTCCAAGCAGGGCAGGGGTTGAGGTGTGGAATCTCCAGCCTCCAGTTTGCAGTCAGCGCTCTGTGGGCTCTGCGGCAGCCTCTTGCTCTCTGTGAGTGTGCCCCTGGGCAATATCAGGCCCTAGAATATTCCCTGGTGACCAATGGGACCAGGTCAGTTTCAGCTTGTACATCCAACTTTTCCTGCACAGTGAGTGCCTGGACCAGCAGCGACAAGCTCAACGACAACACCCTCCAGCAAGCCATGTATATATGGAAATGTGCACTTTGGAAAAAAAAATGGTAGAAGGTGATGGAAAGGTCTCTCACCCCACTAAAACCCAGAGCTGCTACAGAGTCATAGTAGAGTTTTGCATACATAATCCACTGTCAGCAAGCTCTTCATTTTAACTTGAATTCTCAATTCCAATAAATAGTGTAAGGCCAAAAAGAAAGAAAAGTGAGTGATCTAAGGTATAGACACCACAGGAGAGGCTTAAGGGCAGTGATGCAGTATTGAGGGCTGGGAAACAAAAGCATGGTGGGAAGGAGCGTGAAGAGGGGCAGGGAGGGGAAAGGCAGCACTGGGGGCAGCGGACAGAGCCAGAGCCAAGGTGAGCAGGCCCTAGACTTCCCTGCGAGGAGCAGGACCAGGTCGGTTTTGCCTTGTGCATTGCCATCAAGACTTGGGCGCCCCCCCCCGCCTCGTCCCCTGGCGCACGTGTGCACTTGTCCTCCAGTGTCTGTGGGCATCTGCATGTGCACCCACACTGCCCCACAGTGCTCACAGTGCTTGGAAGGCAGATGGAAAATGCTTCCAGAGGGTGTCTAGTGAGGGATAATAAATGAGTGGGCAAATAGGCAGTGTGAAGATGAGACAGAAAGAAAGGAGGCAGTCGGGGAGGTGGAGGACATCATCCACTCAGGAGGCCTGCCAATGAAGCAAGCTTTCAGTGGAAATCCGCAGATACCTCCGAGAGCCCTGCCGCACTGTGTCCTGGCTGCAAGAAGCACCCCAGCAGGTGAGCGTGTGTGACTGTTTGGCTGCTGTCCTTGTTTCTAATCCTCTGAGCCAGTTCAGACTGGGTTTGCCTTGGCTTAAGATGGCCATCCTTCAGAAAGCCCCATCCTCAGGCTACAGCCTTCCAGGGGCATGTACCCATGTCAAGGCATCCACCTGCTGGGACAACATGTAAATCAGTGGTACTAAACTCAAGGGCTGCTACGTCCCAATCCAGATGCTGAATTGCTACCAATTTATAGATGAAGAAACTAAAACCAAGCTTTTGGATCCAAGTGTTCTGACTTCAAACTGTGCCTTTTCTACAGCCATGTCTCAGGTTCCTCTGACCCCATGTGACCTGCTCTGTGAGGTTGGAAAGGGTTCAGTCTGGCGTTAAGAGACTCCTGCCCTCTGCTCATCTAACTCCTATCCAAACCCATCATTTCTAAGGACGTTCGTCACAAGGAAATTGTTGAATTCATTGATCACCTACTAGGGGCATGTACTAAACCATCAATTTTCTCATAACTCTATCAATCTGGAAAGGCCTTTTAGTTATGTCATCACAGCTCCCTGTTTGACAGATGGAGAATGCTGGGTGATGGGTAATTCTGTGCTTTGCTTTGGGAGGTGCTGTAACTGTTCTCTACTGTGGCTGCTACAGGTTCCACTCCTGCCAGCACAGTATGAGAGGCCCAACTCTCCATATCCTCACCAACACTAGTCATTTTTCTTAAATAACCTAATTAACTTAAATAGCTTGATTAACTTACATAATAACATGTAATAACTTAAATAATTTAATAACATGTATAATAACTTTTTTATTTTATTTTATTTATTTATTTATTTATTTTTGTGAGGGCATTTCTCCTATTTTTTTTGATCAAATGGTTAACAATAATAAAATTCTGTATAGGGGACTCAATGCTCAATATATAATCATTAATCCACCCCAAGCCTAATTTTCATCAGTCTCCAATCTTCTGAAGCATAACAAGCAAGTTCTTACATGGAGAACAAATTCTTACATAGTGAATAAGCTACATGGTGAATAGTACAAGGGCAGTCATCACAGAAACTTTCGGTTTTGATCATGCATTATGAACTATAAACAGTTCAAATATGAATATTCGTTTGATTTTTATACTTGATTTGTATGTGGATACCACATTTCTCTCTTTATTATTATTATTTTAATAAAATGCTGAAGTGGTAGGTAGATGCAAGATAAAGGTAGAAAACATAGTTTAGTGTTGTAAGAGAGCAAATGTTGATGATCAGGTGTGTGCCTGTAGACTATGTGTTAATCCAAGCTAGACAAGGGCAATAAAACCTCCACGGATGCAGCAGATTTCTCTCAGAACGGGGGGTGGGGGGAGGTTCTAAGCCTCACCTCTGTTGATCCCCAATTCCTCACCTGATGGCCCCCCCTGCGACTGTGCCTGTCTTAGGTTGTTCCTCCCTTGAGGAATCTTACCCGTCTCTGGCTATCCAGTCATCTTCTGGGGCCATACAGGGAAATGTAAAGTTGGTAAGTGAGAGAGAAGCAATATTGTTTGAGAAGGTTAGCTTTTTACTTCTTTTCAGATTTATGCCCTGTGGCTTCTATGCCCAGCATTTGTCTTGAGGTGTCTTTACCACTTGGAAGAATTATGATACTCGGTAAATTCGATATGAGGCATGAATTCTACTTAAGGGTTATAATTAGGAAGGAAGAGGAAAAGCTATAGAAGTAGCAGGTGGAAGAAAACCTGGGAAAATTGATTATTTCTTTGACATACCTTCTTGTAGAGTAACTTCAGCATGTATAGGTTTTAAACTACTAATTAAATTGCACACACTCATTAACATAATAGGAGTACAGTTATGTAACCAAAACATACCTGTAATTACCAGCCATCTCCAGTGAAACCAAGAAAACCAATTAAGTACCTTAGGCATTTGTGAAAACTTATCTATAATATGGTGAATATTGTCCAACTGAACTTGAACAGTCTGAGAGAAATCAGACAAATTAAAACAACCCATTCCTGGGGACTGTTCACATCCCATATGTTCTTTTAACAGTAAATACTCAGTAGTTGTAAGATTTTGGAGCGCTACAATTTGCACTTCTCCTAATTCTTGGTGGAGTTCCAACAGTTTAGATCCAGTCAAATTTGTTGTTTTGCTGTATGCACAGGCCAACTTAGATATCTCCTTCTTCATTCCCATGGCAAGTCCAGGAACTGGTGGGATGAGTGCATCTACACCTGTAGCAGTGCGTGGATCTTTGTTGGGGTTTTTTGATGATCATCTTCTGGTATGAGTCTTCCAGAGAGTGCTGATGTTGGAAATTATTTTTCATATCATATCTTAGTTCATTTTTGGGGTAGCCAAATTAGGCTTTGATCCTCTGTAAAGGCACAAACAAACCCTTTGCCGACACTTTTATATGCCCTTTATACCATTGTGTAGAACTCATTGGAGGTCACCACACAGGAACTGCTTTTTTTTTGTTATCATTAATCTATACTTACATGATGAATATTATGTTTACTAGGATCTCCCCTATACCAGGTCCTCCCTATAAACCCCTTTACAGTCACTGTCCATCAGCATAGGAAAGTGTTGTAGAGTCACTACTTCTCTTCTCTGTGTTGTACAGCCCTCCCCTTTCTCTCACCTCCGAATGCATGCTAATCTTAATACCCCCCTTCTTCTTTCCCCCACCTTATCCCTCCCTACCCACCCATCCTCCCCAGTCCCTTTCCCTTTGGTACCTGTTAGTCCATTCTTGAGTTCTGTGATTCTGCTGCTGTTTTGTTCCTTCAGTTTTTCCTTTGTTCTTATACTCCACAGATGAGTGAAATCATTTGTTATTTCTCTTTCTCCATTAGGCTTATTTCTCTGAGCAAAATACCCCCCAGCTCCATCCATGTTGCTGCAAATGGTAGGATTTGCCCTTTTCTTAAGGCTGAGTAGTATTCCATTGTGTATATGTACCACATCTTCTTTATCCATTCATCTATCGATGGACATTTAGGTTGCTTCCAATTCTTGGCTATTGTAAATAGTGCTGCGATAAACATAGGGGTGCATCTGTCTTTCTCAAACTTGATTGCTACATTCTTAGGGTAAATTCCTAGGAGTGGAATTCATGGGTCAAATGGTAAGTCTGTTTTGAGCATTTTGATCTACCTCCATACTGCTTTCCACAATGGTTGAACTAATTTACATTCCCACCAGCAGTGTAGGAGGGTTCCCCTTTCTTCACAGCCTCGCCAACATTTGTTGTTGTTTGTCTTTTGGATGGCAGCCATCCTTACTGGTGTGAGGTGATACCTCATTGTAGTTTTAATTTGCATTTCTCTGATAATTAGCGATGTGGAGCATCTTTTCATGTGTCTCTTGGCCATATGTATTTCTTTTTTGGAGAACTGTCTGTTCAGTTCCTCTGCCCATTTTTTAATTGGGTTATTTGTTTTTTGTTTGTTGAGGCGTGTGAGCTCTTTATATATTCTGGACGTCAAGCCTTTATCGGATCTGTCATTTTCAAATATATTGTCCCATACTGTAGGGTTCCTTTTTGTTCTATTGATGGTGTCTTTCACTGTACAGAAACTTTTCAGCTTAATGTAGTCCCACTTGCTCATTTTTGCTGTTGTTTTCCTTGCCCAGGGAGATATGTTCAAGAAGAGGTCACTCATGTTTATGTCTAAGAGGTTTTTGCCTATGTTTTTTTCCAAGAGTTTAATGGTTTCATTACTTACATTCAGGTCTTTGATCCATTTTGAGTTTACCTTTGTATATGGGGTTAGGCGACGGTCCAGTTTCATTTTCCTACATGTAGCTGTCCAGTTTTGCCAGCACCATCTGTTGAAGAGACTGTCATTTCGCCATTCGCCTTGTATGTCCATGGCTCTTTTATCAAATATTAATTGACCATGTATGTCTGTGTTAATGTCTGGATTCTCTAGTCTGTTCCATTGATCTGTGACTCTGTTCTTGTGCCAGTACCAAATTGTCTTGTTTACTATGGCTTCATAGTAGAGCTTGAAGTTGGGGAGTGAGATCCCCCCTACTTTATTCTTCTTTCTCAGGATTGCTTTGGCTATTTGGGGTCTTTGGTGTTTCCATATGAATTTTTGAATTATTTGTTCCAGTTCATTGAAGAATGTTGCTGGTAGTTTCATAGGGATTGCATCAAATCTGTATCTTGCTTTGGGCAGGATGGCCATTTTGACGATATTAATTCTTCCTAGCCAAGAGCATGGGATGAGTTTCTATCTGTTAGTGTCCCCTTTAATTTCTCTTAAGAGTGACTTGTAGTTTTCAGAGTATAAGTCTTTCACTTCTTTGGTTAGGTTTATTCCTAGGTATTTTATTTTTTTTGATGCAATTGTGAATGGAGTTGTTTTCCTGATTGCTCTTTCTGTTGGTTCATTGTTAGTGTATAGGAAAGCCACAGATTTCTGTATGTTAATTTTGTATCCTGCAACTTTGCTGTATTCTGATATCAGTTCTAATAGTTTTGGGGTAGAGCCTTTAGGGTTTTTTATGTATGGTATCATGTCATCTGCAAATAGTGACAGTTTGACTTCTTCTTTACCAATCTGGATTCCTTGTATTTCTTTGTTTTGTCTGATTGCCGTGGCTAGGACCTCCAGTACTATGTTAAATAACAGTGGGGAGAGTGGGCATCCCTGTCTAATTCCCGATCTCAGAGGAAAAGCTTTCAGCTTCTCGCTGTTCAAGATAATGTTGGCTGTGGGTTTATCATAGATGGCTTTTATTATGTTGATGTACTTGCCCTCTATTCCCATTTTGCTGAGAGTTTTTATCATGAATGGATGTTGAACTTTGTCAAATGCTTTTTCAGCATCTATGGAGATGATCATGTGATTTTTGCCTTTCTTTTTGTTAATGTGGTGGATGATGTTGATGGACTTTCAAATGTTGTACCATCCTTGCATCCCTGGGATGAATCCCACTTGGTCATGGTGTACGATCCTTTTGATGTATTTTTGAATTCGGTTTGCTAATATTTTGTTGAGTATTTTTGCATCTACGTTCATCAGGGATATTGGACTGTAGTTTTCTTTTTTGGTGGGGTCTTTGCCTAGTTTTGTATTAGGGTGATGTTAGCTTCATAGAATGAGTTTGGGAGTATCCCCTCCTCGTCTATTTTTTGGACAACTTTAAGGAGAATGGGTATTATGTCTTCCCTGTATGTCTAATAAAATTCTGAGGTGAATCCATCTGGCCCGGGGGTTTTGTTCTTTGGTAGTTTTTTGATTCCCACTTCAATTTCATTGCTGGTAATTGGTCTGTTTAGATTTTATGTTTCTTTCTGGGTCAGTCTTGGAAGGTTGTATTTTTCTAGGAAGTTGTCCATTTCTCCTAGGTTTCCAAGCTTGTTAGCATATAGGTTTTCATAGTACTCACTAATAATTCTTTGTATTTCTGTGGGGTCCGTCGTGATTTTTCCTTTCTCGTTTCTGATACTGTTGATTTGCGTTGACTCTCTTTTCCTCTTAATAAGTCTGGCTAGAGGCTTATCTATTTTGCTTATTTTCTTGAAGAACCAGCTCTTGGTTTCATTGATTTTTGCTATTATTTTATTCTTCTCAATTTTATTTATTTCTTCTCTGATCTTTATTATGTCCCTCCTTCTGCTGACCTTAGGCCTCATTTGTTCTTTTTCCAATTTCGATGATTGTGACATTAGACCATTTATTTGGGATTGTTCTTCCTTTTTTAAATATGCGTGGATTGCTATATACTTTCCTCTTAAGACTGCTTTTGCTGTGTCCCACAGTAGTTGGGGCTTAGTGTTGTTGTTGTCATTTGTTTCCATATATGCTGGATCTCCATTTTGATTTTGTCACTGATCCATTGATTATTTAGGAGTGTGTTGTTAAGCCTCCATATGTTTGTGACCCTTTTTGCTTTCTTTGTACTATTTATTTCTAGTTTTATGCCTTTGTGGTCTGAAAAGTTGGTTGGTAGGATTTCCATCTTTTTGAATTTACTGAGGCTCTTTTTGTGGTGTAGTATGTGGTCTATTCTGGAGAATGTTCCATGTGCACTTGAGAAGAATGTATATCCTGTTGCTTTTGGATGTAGAGTTCTGTAGATGTCTATTAGGTCCATCTGTTGTAGTGTGTTGTTCAGTGCCTCTGTGTCCTTACTTATTTTCTGCCCAGTGGATCTATCTCTTTGGGGTGAGTGGTGTGTTGAAGTCTCCTAAAATGAATGCATTGCAGTCTATTTCCCTCTTTAGTTCTGTTAGTATTTGTTTCACATATGCTGGTGCTCCTGTGTTGGGTGCATATATATTTAGAATGGTTATATCCTCTTTTCGGACTGAGCCCTTTATCATTATGTAGTGTCCTTCTTTATCTCTTGTTACTTTCTTTGTTTTGAAGTCTATTTTGTCTGATATTAGTACTGCAACCCCTGCTTTCTTCTCACTGTTGCTTGCCTGAAATATGTTTTTCCATCCCTTGACTTTTAGTCTGTGCATGTCTTTGGGTTTGAGGTGAGTTTCTTGTAAGCATATAGATGGGTCTTGCTTTTTTATTCATTCTATTACTCAGTGTCTTTTGATTGGTGCATTAAGTCCATTTACATTTAGGGTGACTATTGAGAGATATGTACTTATTGCCATTGCAGGCTTTAGATTCATGGTTACCAAAGGTTCAAGGTTAGCTTCTTTAGTATCTTACTGCCTAACTTAGCTCGCTTACTGAGCTGTTATATACACTGTCTGGAGATTCTTTTCTTCTCTCCCTTCTTATTCCTCCTCCTCCATTATTCATATGTTGTGTGTTTTGTTCTGTGCTCTTTTTAGGAGTGCTCCCATCTAGAGCAGTCCCTGTAAGATGCCCTGTAGAGGTGGTTTGGGAAGCAAATTCCCTCAGCTTTTGCTTGTCTGGGAATTGTTTAATCTCACCATCATATTTAAATGATAGTCGTGCTGGATACAGTATCCTTGGTTCAAGGCCCTTCTGTTTCATTGCATTAAATATATCATGCCATTTCTCTTCTGGCCTGTAGGGTTTCTGTCGAGAAGTCTGATGTTAGCCTGATGGGTTTTCCTTTATAAGTGACCTTTTTCTCTCTAGCTGCCTTTAAAACTCTTTCCTTGTCCTTGATCCTTGCCATTTTAATTACTATGTGTCTTGGTGTTGTCCTCCTTGGATCCTTTCTGTTGGGGGTTCTGTGTATATCTGTGGTCTGTTCGATTATTTCCTCCCCCAGTTGGGGAAGTTTTCAGCAATTATTTCTTCAAAGAGACTTTCTATCCCTTTTCCTATCTCTTCTTCTTCTGGTACTCCTATAATATGGATATTATTCCTTTTGGATTGGTCACATAGTTCTCTTAGTAATGTTTCATTCCTGGAGATCCTTTTATCTCTCTCTATGTCAGCTTCTATACGTTCCTGTTCTCTGGTTTCTATTCCTTCAATGGCCTCTTGCATCTTATCCATTCTGCTTATAAATCCTTCCAGGGTTTGTTTCACTTCTGTGATCTCCTTCCTGAAATCTGTGATCTCCCTCCGGACTTCATCCCATTGCTCTTGCATTTTTCTCTGCATCTCTGTCAGCATGTTCATGATTTTTATTTTGAATTCTTTTTTCAGGAAGACTGGTTAGGTCTGACTCCTTCTGAAGTGTTGTCTCTGTGATCTTTGTCTGCCTGTAGTTTTGCCTTTTCATGGTGATAGAGATAGTTTGCAGAGCTGGCACGAGTGACGACTGGAAGAGCTTTCCTTCTTATTGGTTTGTGCCCTTCCTCTCCTGGGAGAATAGCGACCTCTAGTGGCTTGTGCTTGGCAGCTGTGCGCAGACAGGGCTTCGGCTTCCTGCCCGGTTGCTATGGAGTTTATCTCTGCTGTTGCTGTGGGCATTGCCTGGCTCGGGCCACTGCTCCAAAATGGTGGGGCCCTGTTGGAGGGGGAGCGGCCAGGAGGCTATTTATCTCCATAAGGTGCCTCTTTGCTCCCTGCTGCCCAGGGGGTTAGAGTGCCCAGAGATCCCCAGATTCCCTGCCTCTGGTCTAAGTGTCCTGTCCTGCCCCTTTAAGACTTCCAAAAAGTACTCTCCAAACCAAAGCAACAACAGCAACAACGAAAGAAGAAAAAAATTAAATAAATAATTTTTTTAAAAAAAGGAAAAACGCATGATTTTCTTTGTCCTCAGGCGCTGGTCTCAGGCACCCGCTCACCAGTCTTGCTGCCTGTTTCCCTAGTATTGGGGTCCCTGTCCCTTTAAGGTTTCCAAAAAGCACTTGCAAAAAAAAAAAAAAGCCGCTCCCGTTTCTTTGTTCTCCGGTGTCAGCCTCAGGCACCCTCTCACCAGTCCTGCCACCCTGTTTCCCTAGTATCCAGGACCCCACGTATGCACTGTGTCTGCACCACTCTGGTCCAGAATCCTGGGGCTGGGTGTTCAGCAGTCCTGGGCTCCCTAGCCCTCCTTGCTGACTCTTCTCCACCCTCCTAGAGCCAGGGGGAGGGGTGCTCAGGTCCCGCCGGGCCGCGACTTGTATCTTACCCCTTTCGCGAGGCTCTGGGTTCTCGTAGGTGTGGATGTGGTCTGAATGTTGTCCCGTGTCCTCTGGTCTCTATTATAGGAATAGTTGTCTTTGTTATATTTTCATAGATAAATGTGGTTTTGGGAGGAGATTTCCTCTGCTGTACTCACGCCACCATCTTCTCCCCACCACCAGAACTTCTTTTATTATAGCCATTCTAGTGGGTACAAAGTGATTTCTCAATGTAGTTTTGATTTGCATTTCTCTAATGACTAATGATGTTGAAAATCTTGATCTTAAAGTAATCTTTATTTGTGTATATATATTCTTTGATGAAATGTTGTGGGTAAGAGTGCATATTTCCAGAATCTCTAGCCTGGCTTTAGTTCATCTCCATATCAACAGGTGTTTCCAAGGGATGGAGAGAAGTAGTCCATCTCCACATCAATAGGTAATTACATGGGGGAGAGACAGCATATCTGGACTGGAGATGTTTGGACCCTTTTTGCAGCCAGGAGATCAGAGACACTGGAGAGTGGAAGTGGATGACTGTTTGCAAGCAATAAACAGGTTTCTTCCACTTTATTTCTCCCTTTGATTGATTTCAGTTTCAAAGGTTATCTGTCCTGGGCTGGAAGACAGATTTTCCCCTGGAGTTTATACCTGGTGGTAGTCAGCAGGACCTCTGAACCCAAAATCTGTCTTCATGGGTGTGAGACTTAGGTGGACTGCCCCTGTGAATGGGGAGGAGGTCCCAGTGGCTGCTGCAGTCAGTGGGGGATGATGACTCACCCTTACGTCCAGCAGCAGTGGAGGGTGCAGTTTCACCTGGGAACACCTTATCTGGGGGTTTCTTCTAGGGGAGCGCTAGTGGGAAATTGACCTAGGGTAAAACATCTCCTGGAGGGGTGGGACAATCCCCAGAACTGGGGAAAAGTGGAAATACTGGAAGCTTTGTAATTAGCCCTCTGTGAGACAGAAGACTGCTTTGAGGCCCTGAGTGGCTGTGTAACAACCAGGATTGTGGGATGTTTCTTTCTTGAGATAGTGGAATGAGAAGCTCCCAAAAGGAGCCTTGAGCTCTGTAGACATGCTAACATGCATTGCTGCCTGTCCTATAGAACTGTATGTGCAAAGTAAAGAAGAATTATTGAAGCCAGCATATGGCCAGCAGAGCAACATCCTGCTGCCAGTCCCAACTGTGTTAAACCCTGGAGACTCTGTTGAATGGACCTGACCCTAGACATTCCAACACATGGACCAGTGATGGCTGGCCCTTCTGGCTTCTTGGGGAATAGGCCCAGAAGCTGACCACCTGTGTGTTCCTGGAGTAACAACAGAGTGTCTGCCAAAGATCACTGTAGTTTCTGGGAGGTAGAAGCATCTTATGGGGAAGTTTCATTTTATCTTTATTGCCAGTGGATGTTCTTCCCATAGTCCTACATAGTGAACCATCTGTAACTCCCACAGGGAAGTGGGTGAAGTTCTGGTATACTAGACCATGATGAAATTCCACTTCTGCTACTGTCCTATAACAGGACCACCCTTTTATATGCATCCTAACTGATGGACAAGATTTGCCTATGCTGGTGTCATTAAAACATTTATCTTATCACCCTTAAGATTTTTTCTTCTACAGTCCCTGTGGCCTTTACCTGCCCCTTGGGTGCAGCTTCCATGTGGTGATTGCTCTGAACTTCCTACCTGTTCAGCTACTGATTGCCTGTGAAATAGGCGAGCTATGGATTTAACATGCATAGAAATTTGGACCTAGCTGAATCCTCTGGCTTGAGGATTATCATTATTTTATTGCTATTGTTATTTTATGTAATTAGTTTGGTTACAGTGCTCCATTTTTCTCTTGCAGGGACCTTTGTGGAAGATGGGGAGTGAGTACATTGTGAGGTGAGATATTTCTGGATGGGTGGGCTGTGGGTGAAATTGCATATTTCTAGAATCTCTCCCCTGGCCTTAGTGCATCTCCATATCAGTAAGTGTTTCCAAGGGGTGGAGAGAAGTAGTCCATATCCACCATATCAATAGGTGCTTACATAGGGCAGAGAGGGTGTATCTGGACTGAAGATTTTGGGTGGGGTTCTTTTTTGAGGCCGGGTCATGAGAGACACAGGGGAGTAGAAGTAGATGACTGCTTGTAAGCAATAAATGGGTTTCTCCAACTTTATTTCTTCCTTTGACTGATTTCAGTCTCAAAGGTAATTTGCCCTGGGCTGGGAGACAGATTTTCCCCCTGGAGTTATAAATGTCAATTTGTATATATTCTTTGTAGGTATTCCTAGAGAAATGTCTATTCAAATCCATTTCCCATTTTTTAATTCTTTTATTTTAAATATTGAGTTATAGGAGTTCTTTCTATATTCTGAATACTAGACTTATCAGATATAGATTTGCAATTATTTTCACCAATTCTATGGTGATTTTACCCTTTATTAATGGTATCCTTTGAAGTGGAAATGTTATTAATTTGAAGAAGTTCAATCTATTTACTGTTTGCTTGTATCTTCATGTGATAACTAATATCACATAACCTTTGCCTAATATAAGGTCATGCAGATTTGCCACTATCTTTCTTGTATGAATTTAGCTCTTACATTCAAGTCTTTGATTCACTTTAATTTTTGTGTATAGTGTGAGTTAGGGCCCAAATTTATTATTTTGCATATGGACATCCAGTGTCCATCACCATTTGTTGATAAGCATACTCTTGTCATCCTTATTTAAAATCAGTTTATTTTTGATGCATGGGTTTATTTCTGAACTTTCAGTTGTATTCCAATGATCTATCTTTATACCAGCCACACCACTTGCTTGATTATTTTAGCTTTGTAGTATGTTTTGAAATCAGGAAGTCCAATTACTCTAATTTTGTTCTTTTTTTAAAGAATTGTTGTAGATATTTAAGATACTTTGTATTTCAATGTGAATTTTAGTAGAAGCTTGTCCCAATTTTTGAAAAAATTTTTGCAAAAATCACATTTGTTAAAGGTTACATTGAATCTGTAGAGCAATTTGGGGAGTATTGCCATCTTAATAGTATGAAGTCTTCCAATCCACGGACACCATGTATCTCCATTAATTCAGGTCTTTTGTTTGTCTCAAAAATGCTTTCCAGTTTTCAGTACATAAATTTTACACTTCATTGGTTAAATTTATTGTATTTTATTCCTTTTTGTTATTTTCAGTGGATTATTTTCTTAATTTTACTTTTAGATTGTCATTTGCCATGATATAGAAATATGACTGATATTTCCACATTCTTAATCCTGCCACTTTGCTAAGGCTATTTGCTATTTGCTATCATGGTTTTTGTATGTATGGATGTGCATGAATTCTTTAGGGTTTTCTATAGAAAAGCTTATGCTATCAGCAAATAGTGATGATTTCACTTATCTTTTTCAATCTAGATTCCTTTAATTTCTTCTTCTTGCCTACCTGTCCTTGCGAGGCCCTCCAGCATGGTGTTGAACAGAAACTAAAAGAACAGATATTCATATCTTGGTCTTAGGGGGAAAGCTTAAGCCTTTCACCATTAAGTATAATGTTCCCTGTGGATTTTTTTAGATGTCCTTTATTAGGATGAAGAAGGATCCTTTTAATCCTAGTTTATTGGGTGTGTTTATTATGAAAAGTGGTTGGATATTATCAGACGTTCTTTCTGTACCTTTGGAGACTATCATGTATTTTATTTCTTCTTTCTTCTATTAATATGATGGATACATTGATTTCTGTGTGTTGAACCAACCTTGCACTCCTGAAATAAATCTCACTTGGTCATGGTGTATAATCCTTTTAATATGCTCCTGGATATGATTTGGAAGTATTTTATTAAGGGCTGTTATTTCAAGTTTTGCTGAGTCAATTATTTTTAAAGAGATTAAATAGAGGAAAATCTTACATATTTATTTTTCATTTCTTTGTACATATAGAGATTTCCACCTGATACCATTTTTCTTCTGCCTACAGGCCTTCTTTTAACATTAGGGATAATTTTTTCAGTTTTTGTGTATCTGAAAATGACTTGATTTTTGCGTTTCATTTTGAAAGGCATGTTTTCTGGCTATACAATATTAGGCTGAGTGTTTTTTTTTCAGCACCCCAAGATGCTGGTCCACTTTCTTCTCACTTGTATTTTTTTCTGATGATAAATCTGCTGTCATTGTTATGTTTACTTTTCTGTATAAAATATATACTTGTCTAAACTTTAAGAGTTTTCTCTTTATTGTTAGTTTTGAGCAGTTTGTTTAGAATGTCCTTGATGGGGTTGTCTTTATATATCTTTTGCTTGAAGAACATTGAGTTTCTTGGGTCAGTGGGTTTGTAATTTTTATGAAATTTGAAAATACTTAACTGTTACTTATTCAAAAATATTTCTGTCCTGTCTTCCTTGAACATTTCAGTAACATATCTATTAGGCCATATGAAGTTGTTCTGATATTCTGGTCATTTTTTTCCTATGTTTAATTTTGGATATTTTCTATAGCTATGTCTTTAGGTTTAGAATTATTTTTTCCTTCTGTAATATTTAATATGCCATTAATTCTGCCACTGTATTTTTCAACCTAGATGTTGAATTTTCATCTTTAGAAGTCTGATTTTTAAAATACCTTCCATTCTTTTACTTGTTCCATAATTCCTATAGTCTTTGCACATATAGACTACAATTATGATAACCCTTTTTATGTCCTTGTCTGATAATTCTGACAACTGTAACAATTCTGAGTTGGTTTAAATGGATAGACTTCTCTTCCCAAAATGGGTCAAATTTTCCTATTTGTTTCTGGAAATGTTTGATTGAATACCAGACATTGTGAATTTTGCCTTTATGGTGCTGGCTACTTTTGTCTTTAAATATTCTTGAACTTGGCTCTGAAATTCATTAGGTTGTTTGTAAACAGTCTGAGCCTTTTGTGATGGGCCTTTGATATTTGAAGTGCTCACTCACACCCACCACTGAGGCCAGGGCCTGCTGTAGGCCACACCCTCTGCCCTCTGAATTTTTTTTAAAAAATGAAGTATTATTGATATACAATCTTATTTTGGTTTAAGTATATAACACAGTGGTTCAACAATTACACCCATTATCAAATCCTCACCCCAACTAGTACAGTTACTATCTGGCAACACAGTAAGATGTTACAGAATCAGTATTTATATTCTCCATGCTGTTCCACAGTCCCCATGACCAGCTTATTTTATGATTGAGAATTTTTGTGCTCCTTTATCCTTCTTGCCCTTTCCACCCACCCACCCTAGCCCCTCCCGTATGGTAACACCAGTCACTTCTCAGTTTCTCAGTGTCTATGATTCTACTGATTTTTTTTTTCATTTTGTTTTATTTTGTTTATATTCCACAGATAAGTATGGAGGTTCCTCAAAAAACTAAAAATAGAAATACCATATGACCTGGTAATTCCACTTCTAGGTATTTACTGGAAGAAAATAAAATTCCTGATTCAAAAAAATATGTGCACCCCGTGTTTATTGCACATTATTTGTAATAGCCACGTTATGAAAGCATCCTAAGAGTCCACCAAAAGATGAATGAATAAAGATGTGCTACATATATATGCAATGGAATATTATTCAGCCATTAAAAAGAGGAAATCCTGCTATTTGCAGCAACTGAATGGACCTGGAGGATGTTATGCTATGTGAATTTTGAAGCATCCTCTCTGCTCCGCAACATGGGCGCCACTCCCGGCCCTGCATCAGGATGGATGCTGTGCCCTTCCCCTGCCTCTCATGACCTTTTCTCTGGCCCTGGGGCTTTCCTCACATGGGGGAGCTTCTTGGTTCTCCAGGATCCATCAGTGAGAGTCCCCAGGAGCCACAATCAGGCAGCGTGGACACCAGCAGAAGCTTCCGGAGGCCTGCAGGTCTCACCCTCAGACCTTGCCCCTGGTGTCCTCCCAACAGACTTTTCCCCTCAGCCTGCGTTCCTGGGCTCAGGAAAGCTGTGAGCTCTGCCTGAGTGCACTCCTGACACGTGGCCTTGAAACACCGTAGGTTGAGACCAGCTTCAGGACTCCCCGCTTATTTCCTGTTCTCAGCCATCACTGTCTGATAACCTATGTCTTGACAGCTGTTGTTTCAGATCCTTTACATTTTCTTTATTTTTGGTTATTTCTGGAAGGAAGGTAAATTCAATCATTGTTACTTAATCTTGGCCGAAAGTGGAAGTCCATCTTGCTTGCATTTTGACATAAGCTAATTCTTTAGGAAAAATTGCAGATTACATTATCAATTTCATTTCCTCAAGCTTTCCTAATATTTCTGCAGTTTCTGCATATTAAGCATTTCCAAAAAAAAAATTCTTCTTGTGCTCTTCCTTTTCTTTAGAATGCACGTCCCTCCTTTACGATTCTTTCCCATGTCTCTTCCCTTTTCTCCCAGTCAGGGCTGTGAAAATTACAGGGGTGTAATTTTCATCTCCATGTCTGTCATCTCAGAGGGGGCACAGATTGTGTCTTGCTAATCTCTAAACATTCCTCCCACTTACTCACAGAGTTAATTTTTAAGAATTTTTTTGAATGGATGACGACATAAAATTGTGGCTCTCACACGGACTGTTATCTGAGAGGACATCCTGGAGTGGTGGCATGTCACTCTGAGTGCTTCAAGAAGCAGACACCAGGCTGGGGGAGGCATGAGTGGGATTTGGGGAGAAAATACCAGGAGGACAAAGGAGGGAGCAGGAGTAGGTGAGGACAGACTGTGATGCTCTCTGACACCTGGGAGCAGAGATGGCGGGAAGAGTTGGTCAGAAGGAGCTTCCCACTGAAATGCACTTTCTGAGAAAGCCTTGGCTGGTGATATGGAGTCCAGTGCATGTGGCCTGGCAAAGGAATCCTGCATGGGGCAGAAATGGCCCAGGGTGCCCCACTGCTTCAGTTACTGGCTGGAGTGGCCTAGGGTCTGTAGGGCCAGCAGGAGCATTATGGCTGATCCAGAGATGCTGCCTCTGCGAACCACCAGACCGCTGGCTGCCCAAAGACCTGAGAGAGCAGGTGAGCGGCCTGGTCGTGGTATACACCACAGGATGGTGAGACGGCGTGGGGACTCAGAATGCCTGCTGCCCAAACCTTGGATGCTGGCACGAGTCCTGCCAGCAGCAGCACCTGATCCTTAGGGTGGCTGTGGGTGCTTTGGCATGCTTTGGGCATGCAGCCCTGTAGCTGGCCCATGGCTTGCCCAGGTCCAGCATTACCCCAGCATCTGATGGGCCAGGGCATGGAGCCCCACTGCTTATGCAAGAACCACTTTCTGAGACTCCTGCCTTAGTTCTGGCAGATGTAATTTGTTGCTTAATCTTCTTGTAAAGATGTTTATCTCCCAACCACAGTGTAGGGCTGCTTCTGTGACTGATTTTGCTTCACTGCTTGATGAGTTGAAGATCTTGCTGAATACCTGTGCCATGCTTGCCCAGGCACCTGCATTCCTCATCTGTCCCAGGGAAGTGAGGGAATGAAATTGCACAGGCAATTCCTTGCCATGGGCACCATCCTGAGTCATGAATAAAGGACTGGAGAGCAGCTGGAAGCTGCAGTATCTGCGCAAAGACACCGACTTGGTGGGGACGAGCTCCAGGTGCATCTCCCGGTGCTTTTGGGAATGGATCCTGGAGATGGGCATGGGAGTGCAGCCCCCTGAGCCAGTGCTGGTGGTCACTGCACTCCAACCCACATTCTCCGCTGCTCGCTGGACTGGGGATGTGCAGACTACAGAGATGAGACAGGCATAGTAAGTGTCGAGAACTGCAGACACATGCAAAAAAGACAAGTAACACTCACAGTTGCAATGGAGGCTCAGAGTGAATATCAAAGAGGGTGTTAGTTTTCTGTAGCTGCTGTAACAAATGACTGCAGACATGGCAGCTTAGAACCATTCATTGGGTCACATTCCTGTGAGTCAGAGGTCTGGGACGTGTGGTTCAGCTGTTCTTCTGTTCCAGCCTCACAGGCTGAAATCAAGTTGTCAGCTGGGTGGCCCTCCTTTCGAGGCTGTAGTCATGGACCCACTTCAAGGCTCAACCATGTTGGCAGAATTCAGTTGCCTGTGGTTGTGGGACCAAGTCCCTGTATCCTTGCTGGCTGTCAGCCTCCTGAAACCACCTATATTCCTTGGTTGGACCCCTCCCTCCAGGTTCAGAGCCCATGGTGGTGGTCGTGTCCTTCTCCTATTCCGAATCCATCTGGCCTCCCATCTGCCTCTTTTTTCCTGCCTCTTCTGCAGGGAGCTGGAGAAAGTTGTCCACCTGAAAGGGCTTATAGGATTAGGTTAGGCTCACCAAGAAAATTCAGGATCGCCTCCCAATTTTAAGATGCATAACCTTAACTGCATGTGCAAAACCCTTTCCCATGTCCTGAAGCACAACCATAGGTGACAGGGATTAGGGTGTGTCATTGGGGGCCAGTATTCTGTCTACCATGAAGAGGATGAGAGAGGAAGATGAAGGAAACAGGGTCTTGGAGAGAAAGACAAGACATTAGGAAGAGAGTTAGAGACTGGAAGGCCATTCCAGGTAGTGAGAATGACATACCAAAGGCAACAGAGACAGGAGTGGCCATGGGGTTGAGCAGGAATACCCATTTCACTAGATTCGACTTTAAGACAAGGGGCCCACGTGGTCCACCACATGCTTTGGAATGCCAACACCATTTAATGCCACCCACCTTCAGTGAACACTTGCATGGGAGTTGTGAGATGCACATAAGGTGTTCACTCCTCCTACATATCAAAGAGATGACCCTACTCTGTGTTTTCACTGAGGCACCAAGTGGAGACATTCTGAGTCACGGATCTTCTGGAGGTTCTCAGTTATGCCCATTTGTCTCCAATCTGAGAGGCCTGTGCAGAAAGGCTAATCGTCAGTAGGAAGACTGGGGGTGACCTTATTTCATGTTGACATTTTCCAATATGCCACCCATATCCAACCTAGTGGAGCTTATTGTCAGAGCAAAGGGCATTCAAAGAGGTCAGGGCCACAGAGACCTACTTGGATGGACCCCCTATAGCTTGTGGATATGGCACTGTGGGCAAGTTCTGCTGCCTGCTTGAGAATCTGTCTTTTCAGCTACAAAAAGAGGGTTTAATCTAGATGATTATTTTAAGTTCCCTACAAGTGGTGACTATAGAGTATTGGTAAATGTCTTAAGTTTCTCATATCTTCCAAGTTTTCTCCTGGTTTGGTCCAAATCCCATCCCTGAAAATGAAGTTGGAAGGAACCTTTAGGTGAGCCAGTATCCTTCCCCTTGCGCTGAATTGCAGGCCTGCTGGGGGTGGCTTGGGAAGAAAGAAGGGAGACAAATTGGGCTTCCAGGAAGTCAGCTTCCTCCTCTGGGGCCTGGGTCCCTTCTCTACACCTACTCAGGCCCTGGATGACATCACGGCCTGAGCAGGCTAGGCAGCCCCTACCCCACCCCACTGGCAGGCAGTGTCTCCAACCCCTGGCCCAGTGGGCACAGTGTGAACTCATCCAGCCTGTGGATGGACCACAGCCATAAGCATATGAGCATTGGCAGCATTTGGCCAGTGCCAGGCACTCAGGGAGCAGGGCGCTCAGAGCAGGGCCATGCCCGTACCGCCAACGCACCCAGAGGCCCAGTTCCCATGGGCAGGAGCCAGAGCCATTGGCCTCCTCTCAACACCCAGGCACAAAGGCCCACACATGGCCCAGAGCCAGTGTGAATTCTGTTTGTTATTTTCCTTTTAAACCAAGCAAGATAAAAAAATCATTAAGTAAGACATGAACACAGGTTAAGAGAATAGTGTATTATTCTTGGCTCTCTGGAGGCTCTTGTTGATTTTCCCATTGAAGCTGAAGATCAGGTCAAGAGGAGGAATGTATGAAATGGGAGGCATGCTTAAATTTCAAATTAGATTCCGGGTAGGAGTCTGTGTGTCCCCTGCAGGCCTGCATCATTCATCTTCCCTAGGAGAGCTGTTTTCTTTGTGATAACAAAGGCGATAAATGTTAGAAATACTTGTTGTGATCTAAAGACCTGGGAGGGGAGCCTTCACTTTGCATGGCTCTGCAGATGAAAAGGAAGTTGCCAGAACCTCAAGGGACAGAGCTGAGGATCGACTTTGCTTCTGGTTCTGTTCTCTTTCTATCCTAAGTTTGCAAGTTTGACAAAATTACTTCAGAAGGCTGTTGAGATTTGGCAGACCCCTTCCACATAAAGGGAGATAAGACGCGAGGAGTTATTGCAACTTTCATTGAAATTTGAAAAGTATTCAGACTTAGGGACACCTTGCCCAGATTTTAGCATTTTTAGTTTTCACTTAGTAATTTGCATTCACTTAATAAATAGTGTTCACTTAGTAATTTCAAGTTTTTCATATTCTTATCCAGTTAAACAAGTCTCTGTGGACACCCAATAGCCACTGGGTGATGCAAGCACGAATGACATTGGGATTCCATGCTCAAGAGTTCAAAGTGATCAAGTGGATTCATTAGGTTATAGGAGAGGGCAAGTGGAAGAAGAGGTGGGTGGGAGAGAAGGAGAGGGGAGGGAGTCTTGGGAGAGGAAGCAGAGAGGAGGTGGGAAGGTGGTAGAGGAAGACCTTAGCTCCATGTTCATGTGTCTTCTTGCAGAGTGGCCCAGTCCAGTTACTGCATGGTCATGGTGGACCTTGTGTAGCTCACTTGTGGGTTTGAATCTCACCCCTTCCTGTTACCAGATGTGTACTGCTAAGCAAGGTGTTTAAACCTGAGGTTTCTCACCTGTGGGATGTTAGCCGTTGTTTATTGATGGGCGGCCTCTCTCAGTCCACACACTTTGTATGTTGTCATGGTTAATCATTACCTCAGCTTGATCAGTGACGCCTTTTGTATATCCTCTGTTTACTCTCCCTGCATTTTGTATTTCAAAGGTAGAGACGTTTTAAGGCTTCGTTGTTAATTATTTCTATTGATCTGACCCTCTTTTGCTTTACATATTTCAGGGCTCTGCTATCCTGCACCCCAGCAATGAACTATTATGACTTCATTACGGAACTTGTGTGCGCCACAACCTGATGTTGAAGTCTTACCCCTCCGACAGGACTGCATTTAGTAATGGGGCCTTTAGGAGGCGACTAAGGTCAATGAGGCCATTAGGCTGGGTCCCTGATCCAACCTGGATGTGTCCTTATAAGAGGAGGAGACACCAGAGATGCACCCGCAGAGAAAACAGCGAGAAGCATCCTTGTGTGTGCCAAGGGGAGAGGCCTCAGCAGAGACCAGTTCAGCCGGAGCTGGAAGATAATCAGTCTCTGCTGTTTGAGCCCCCAGTCCCTGCTGCTTGCTCTGGTGGGCTAATATAATCAGCCAGCTTACTTTTCTAACCATTCTATGCCACTTTTTTAAAGGTGAGTCTTTTAAAAACATTAAAAAAAACAAATCAAACCTTTTTCTTAAGCTAAGTCTGTCTAGTTAGATATTTAGCACACAAGATTTTTCAATCCCAAGTGAAAGTTGGACTCTTTTATAATTTAGTAGGCTGCTAAAAATTTTAAATTCTCCTCCCTCCCTCCTTCCTTTACCTCTTCCCCTCCACCCCTCTTCCCTTCTTCCCCCCTTCCCTCCTTCCCCTCCTCCTTCCTTCCTTCCTCTCTTCCACAATCACTCTTTGGCACTTGCTGTGTGCTGGCGTCTAACTGCACTCGCGATGTCAGCTCCTTTAATCATGTCCATGCCGCAGAGGAGGAACTGATGTCCCCATGTTCACAGAGCCAAGGGGGCTTCACAGAAGCTGGCCTGGCAGCCTGTCCCTCAGTGGTGAGACTCTCTGAAAATGCACACCTCTGTCTGAGAGAAAATGCCAGAGTAGGCCATGGAGAGGGAGGGCAGGAGATGCTGGCTCTGGTCTGTGAAGGGCCTGGGCCAGAGCCAGTGCTGACTGAGCTCCTAGGTGCAGCCAGCCACAGCAGGCATCGGGGTGAGAGGAGCATGGAGAGCAGGGGCCTAGGCCCCAGGGACCTGTGAGGATGCTGGCGGGTATGCAGGCTGCCCTCTGGCAGGCATGTCACCCTGGGTAGTGGCCCTCATGAGAAGGCTCTGGGAAGGTAGGAGAGGGCCAGGGCCCCGAGCATCTCAGTAGGCCCCTTCTGCACACTTGTATGAGGGCCCAGCTCCTCAGCTGTCAGCAACCCCCTGACAGATGTAGCTTCATTCTGGGAGCTAGGGCCAGCGAGCTTCAGGGCCAGGCAGCCCACAGCTGCTTCCCAACTGGGGCTCCTTGGTGTTTCCTTCCTGCCTTCAGCCTCTCTGATTCCTCACATAGAATGGTAGAGAAGGTGCAGTGTTGGCACTCAATCATGCACAGCATGTACTACGTCCCAGCTTCTCTAATCTAGCTGCGCTGGCCTCCCCTGTGTCCACAGTCTGGTTAATGGAATCAGCCTCTACCTGGATGAGCTAAATGGAAACCTGGGTAATTCCATCACCCTTTCCTCACCACCCATGTCATGTGTGGCTGCTTCTGCCTCCCCATGCCCTGCCCAGTGCAACCACCCTCCCTCTCCAACCAGCCCCTGCCTTGATCCTGGTGCTCTGCCCCATCCCCTGGTACCAAGACAACGAAGATGTTTTCATTCTACACCTGGATCCTCTTGCCTAACAACCTCCCAGGCCATCCGATGACACCACTCTTCTTAGAAACCTCAGTGCTTCCCACACCCAAGGCTCACCACGTGCAGACCACATGGGCTCGAGGGAATGGCTGAGTGTCTGAGTCCCTTAGGTGGGGCCCTGTGTTCAAGCTGTGCTGGGCTAGGTTCTGACCATCATTTGGCTATTAGGACAATGGGGTCAGAAATCTAATGTGATTGTTTTTCTATTGCAAAGTAGCAAAATGGATTTAGTAAGAAATGCTACAAAGGCATGAGGAGAGGGAAGGTGATTATAGAAAGACAAAGAATTAAAAGACTTTATCAGAATATGAAGAGCAATGGAAAGCCTATATGTAGCTGTGGGGAAGTTGGGGTTCCTATGGCCAGGATCCTCACTGAACTTAAACCACCTGATGATGTAACTGGCCTGCTGCTGGGCTGCCTCTTCCACATCTGTAGGCAATAAGCTACTATTGTGCTATGTAGAGAGATCGGCCCAGTGCTCTGGGTGAAGGCAGAGACGCTAGTGCTTGAAGTAGCACTAGTTCAGAGAACAAGCTGAGTAATAAACCCTTTCGCTCCAAAGAACATTTTGCTGTTAATTTCTTTGGTCACACTGAATCCATAGAGAACTTGCCCAGGGCTGAAACCCATTGGCAAGGCAGTAGCTCTGGGCTGGAGGACATTCCCAGCTCTGGGCAAGTTCACTCTGGACTTGGTGTGACCGAAATAGAACAACAGAATGTTGCAGGAGTAAAAGGTTTTATACCAAACTTTATTTTCACCGTGGCAGGTCGAGTGCTAGGTCATGTCTGCATCCAGCAAATCCATCTCTGTCTCTGTCTCCACTCCAGGTTCTGCCTCTGCTTCAGAATCTGCCTTTGTCTCCAGTCTCTGCTCTGCCCCAAGCACTGGGCAGAGCTCTTTATACAGCAACACAGGCAATGATGGCTTATTGCCAATGGGTGTGTAAGCAGTAGCCTGGCAGGAGGCCAATTGCCTCATCAAGTAGATTATGGTCAGGTGAGGATCCTGGCCAAAGGAACTTCAATTTTCCCTACACTATTTTAGCCTGAGGAAGAAATATGACACAGACTACAATATGAACATCCTTTGCCTGGCATATGGCAATGCAGAAACTTGTCATGGTTGAGTCTGTCTTGCTGGAGACTCCGGGCTACTGCAGCCTGGCTCTCACTGAGGACCCAGTGGGATCAAGGGGCAGGGTTCCCAACACAGGAAACAAAGGAGAAAAGTGCAGGTCACAAAGTGAATACCTGTGTTTTAAAGAAAGGACCAGCTTATCAGGTGACATCCTCTTCCTTTGTCCTGCAACCTTCTTTTAATATCCACTTCCAATAACTCATCAGAATGATTCAAAGCCACAGTCTGAGCAGCTGCAGAAGAGAAATCTGCTTCTCTCAGTGGTGGAGCAATACCCATACCCACAAGCCCTACAGCAGGGATCACAGTAGTTAAGGAAGAAACCATTATGTGGGTTTTGCTGTTGTAAATCTATGGAATGCACTATATAATACCAACTCAGGTAAAACTAGAGTGCCTTTGTTCTACTGAGTTTTTAAATATTTAGAACTTAGCTTAATAGAAGCACTTATTTTTAATTCATTTTATATGATAAATATTTTAGTCAGTCTCAATAATTACTGCAATGTTTGTTACATTATGAAAACCTGATGTAACTAACCTGTGTTTTTTGCTAAAATAAATAACACTATAGTAAATATCTTTAGGCATGTGGCTGTTTGCTGTCATGGAATTACCCTGGGATGAGTTAATCAGGAGATGAACTTTATTAAAAGGTATTAATCAATGTGCTACACAGTGGCTGGTATGTGCTGTTACCAGAAACATAAGCTCTTAATACTTTACAGAATGTTTATGCAATTATAATCCTTCTAGCAATTCATAAGTTTACCAGTTTTCCTAATTCCAGTAATGTCATATGTTTCAATTAGTGGCTAGAAAATTGTCTTGATCCTTATCCAATTAGCATTTAATTCATTACTATTAAGAATCAACCTTTTTGAAGTGCTGCTTATTATAAGGATTTCTTTATATATGAACTATTGACAGTGTATTTATAGGAGCACATTCAGACTCATCCTCCATCAGACTGACTATGTAGGGCACCTTCTAATCTTGGATATATCCATTAGAAAGAAAATGAGTCATTATATTAGAATAAGCCGTTAGGCAATTTCATCTATGTTGTAAATGATAACTAACATGGAAATCTCCTAAGAAACAAGAATTCTTAAAGAGATACTCTTTTAATAACCTACTTAATGCACTTTCAACTGGGTTGTCAAGAAGAAATTTCAAAAAATGTAACAAGTTGCTATAGGTAGGGATTTATTTAAGTTACTGAAATTACAATGTGAGCTGAGAAAATTTGACAAGGGAATCAGAAGTGATGTAATCAAATACATAAACATTGAAGCAAATAGTTCAAAGGTTAAAGTTACATGGAGCAGTAAAGAGACAACATAGAGACAGTTTAAAGAATGTGAAGAGAATGGTTTGGAAATACTAACAATATAAATTCTAAGATATGCCTGTTTTTTGAGTGAGCCTTAAAAGAAAGTATTCTCTTGTAACACTCTAACCCACTAACAATAAAGATGAGTCTCAGGACAGACTTCCCATAACAACAATGACCATCAAGTAACCACCATGTCTGTTAATTATTTTATTCCATCAGTTTTTATCCTGAGGTCTATGGAATTCTAATAATACATGCATCTGGGAGAAATGAGGTTCCATAGTTTTTATGAAATACTTTGAAATCTATCCAGAGGAAGAAGGAGCAGAGAGAGAGGAATAAAACTGATGTAATTTCACAGCTAAGGGAAAAATTTAACCTCGTTGTTTATCATGGAATATTATGATCATGATATCCTAGAAAAAGAAGTGTCTACAGACTTCCTCTGTTCACTCTTCTCTGTTATTTCCTGCTGGCAGGATGCAGAAGGCTTGCAGAAAGCTGCAGAAGACTCACAGATGGCTCACAGAGGATGCAGAAGGCTTGCAGAAAGAACACAGAAGGATGCAGAAGGTCAAAAAAGGATGCAGAAGGACACAGAAGGGTGCAGAAAGTCACAGAAGGATGCAGAAGGACACAGAAGGGTGTAGAAGGTCACAGAAGGATACAGAAGGACACAGAAGGATGCAGAAGTTTGCAGAAAGACACAGAAGGATACAAAAGGACACAGAATGTCACAGAAGGATGCAGAAAGATGTAGAAGGTCACAGAAGGATGCAGAAGGCTCCTGGCTTGCCCACTTACCTGAGTCACCTGCTTACATGCTGCTTTCAGGACCTGGCCCCACCACTGCACCAAACCCATTTTTAACCCCAGTGTTAATAACTGTTCAATCTCCAAGATGCCTTTCAGTGGTAATCATATCTATCCCCCATGTCATTTGACTGTTGGTAATGCCTCACCTTACATTCTCTCGTCCAGCTATTCTGATTCTCTGTCTCTGTGCCTAGGACCTCTGTCCATTTGCTTCCACTTAGTTTGAAGAGGGTTTTTAAATGACTGATCCTTTCCCCCTTCACCTTTTATTATCATAAAATATTAATTTTTTTTGTCATTATCATGTTTACAAGCATTTAACTCCCAAAATACAGTGAGAAAAAACTCACTATCATGTAAGGATAACTATAGATATTTGCAATGACAATTAGATGCTTCTCATTTTAGTCCCATTTTCTCTTCTCTGGCTTTCCTTCTGCTGGAACCTCACACATTATAGATTCATTCACTTTTATTAACTATAGTTTGTCAGTGATTGTAATTGCTCTGCTCATTGAACACAGTGGTGAGGGAAATAATGAAAGGCTGCACAAAATTGATTTTGCAACTGACACGCACAAGTGCTGTTATGTGAAAATGCCAATATTAGAGCACTTTTTTTTTTGAGAGGGCATCTCTCATATTTATTGATCATATGGTTGTTAACAAGAATAAAATTCTGTATAGGGGACTCAATGCACAATCATTAATCAACCCCAAGCCTAATTCTCAACAGTCTCCAATCTTCTGAAGCATAACAAACAAGTTTTTACATGGTGAACAAGTTCTTACATAGTGAATAAGTTCTTACATGGTGAACAGTGCAAGGGCAGTCATCACAGAAACTTTCAGTTTTGATCACGCATCATGAACTATAAACTATCAGGTCAATTATGATTATTCATTTGATTTTTATAAGTGATGTATATGTGAATCCCACATTTCTCCATTGTTATTATTATTATTATTATTATTATTATTTTTAATAAAATGCTGAAGTGGTAGGTATATGTAAGATAAAGGTACAAAACATAGTTTAGTGCTGTAAGAGGGCAAATGTAGATGATTAGGTCTGTGCCTATAGACTAAGTATTAATCCAAGCTAGACAAGGGCAACAAAACATCCACGGATGCAGAAGATTTCTCTCAAAACAGCGGTGGTGAAGTTCTAAGCCTCACCTCTGTCAATCCCCAATTTCTCACCTGATGGTCCCCCTGCGACTGTGCCTGTCTTAGGTTGTTCCTCCCTTGAGGAATCTTACCCGTCTCTGGCTAACCAGTCATCTTCCGGGGCCATACAGGGAAATGTAAAGTTGGTAAGTGAGAGAGAAGCAATATTGTTTGAGAAGGTTAGCTTTTTACGTCTTTGCAGATTTATGCCCTGTGGCTTCTATGCCCAGCATTTGTCTTGAGGTATCTTTACCACTTGGAAGAATTATGATATTATGATACTCGGTAATTTCGATATGAAGCACAAATTCTACTTAGGGGTTGTAATTATGAAGGAAGAAGAGAAGCTATAGAAGTAGCAGACATAAGAAAACATGGGAAGATTGATTATTTCTTTGACATATCTTCTTGTAGTGTAACATAAGCGTGTATAGGTTTTCAATTAGAGCACTTTTGAATTTTAAATGCAAACAACTTATATGGTTGATCTAATATAATTACTTTTTGTGATGAAAGCTATGAAATTTAACATAATGTTTCAGGTTTATTACCAGTTCCTTGTCAAAGAGGGGTAAGTCTGATATCAGACAACAATATCTGTCTTCTACATGTTTCTATAAGTAAGAAGGCATAATAAATGATATAGAATTCTTATTTAAAAACACACCAAATTCCCTAAAATAATTCCTCACTATACACACAGGTTGAAGTTCTAAAGGTCTTGCTTTGTGGTGGGGAGGTGGTAGGATTATGTCTTCCTTAAATTGCTCTTTGGGGCCAAATCAATTAGTTACATGTTTGTACCAATGTACTATGTCTTGGGCAGGATTCTTATTTGTAAGCATTAGAAAATGACTTTGTAAGCACTTCCAGAGTAGCAGAGTCAGGGCCTCTAAAAATGTGCTCTTCCATCAAGGCAACAAGATCGCTGGCAAAAATCATCAAATTCAAATTTTTTAGAACTGGAAATTAACCAAAGCTTGCAGTAGTCCAGGGAATCTCTATCCAAGAAAATTATATGAATGTCAGCAATAACAGTGCATTTTGTGTCTCCCTGTAGGCTTTGTAAGAGCACTTACAAATGACAGACACATAATTGCAACGTCTGAGGAAGCCAGATGTTGGACTTACTAGACAAATACTTTAAATTGCCTGTTATAGACATGTTAAAATATAAAGGAAACCATGTCCAAATAACTCATGGGAAGTGTAAGAGAATGTCTTGTCAAATAGAGATTATCAATAAAGAGATTATTTTTAAAAATTAAATATAAATTGTGGATTTGAAAAGTACAATAAATGAATCGTTTGAGGAATTCAAAGACAGATTTGAGGTGGCAAAGAAAAAAGTCTGTGAAAAAGAAGACAGTTCAAGTGAAATAATGCAGAGTGAAGAACAGAAGAATAAAATAAGAGAATAAAATGAAAACAGATGGGAATGAGTGCTCCTGGACAAGGAATTCTTTGGGGATGATGAAATATTGTGGAATTCAATAGGGGCAATGGCTACTTAATTATGAGTGTACCAAAAGGTATCCAGCTGTATATTTTTAAAAGGTGAGTTTTAAGTTGTGTGAACTACATTGTAATAAAAACTAATTAAAATAATTTCTCAAAGGAGAAAGTGATTCTGTGCAAATTGAACAGGAAGAAAATGCTTTTGCATCAGGATGCTGGGGAACCTTCAGCTGTGAAGGTGTAGGTCATTGGAGCACAAGCCTGGTCTTCTGGGAGCAGTGTGATCATGAGGCGGCTGCTGAGTCCTGGGCTGCCTCTGTTCTTCCAGATCCTTTCCTCTGATCCCCTACCTGCTAATGTGCCTAAGCCAGGATCGCTGATCAGCCAGAGGGCCCAGGAAGGAGCAAAAACTCTGCCCCTTGACCTTTAAACTTGTCTTTGAGTAACCCACAGCAACCAATAAATACAAGACCCAAACAGAAAAATCCATCCCAAACCAGTCTTGAAAATAAAATTAAGGCTTTAGAAGCAGAGAGAGAGCACAAAGCAGTCATTTTGGCATGGCAGGCCATCAAAAAATAAAGGTGCATGCATGCTTTCAAGTTATAGAACTAATTTTCAAGTTTGTTCTGGGAAAAGGATCCACGGGCTTTCTACTCCTATTATCGGCTCTGAGAATAAAGCTGGGCTATTAGTCCTGGTTTTATCATGTTATCTGCAACATACGGTAGCATTTTAAATAAAGGTAGGGTGGTATCCTTGATCATGCTAATAAAACAGGGCTGACTTTTCTCAGACACTGTGGCACCGTGCCTCTCCAGAGTTTCAATCTTGTGACTGGGACAGGAACTTTTATTGGCGCCTACTAGAACAATCTGTGTTTGAATCAATTTCCTGGCTTGCATTATAAAGTTTGTGGATTTCTGCACAAGCACTTTGGGAAAAGCAAGCACTCACTAAATCACTTGACCCAAGAATTTCTGTAGGTTCAAAGGGAAGAGCCCTTTGTCCACAACAAGTCACCTGCTTTGTGGTGACTGCTCAGTCAGACAAGGTAGTATCTTTGGTATAGGGACAGGTGGCAGGTACTTGGATATCACACACGTCAACAAAGCAAATGCGTCTGGTACATTTTCCACACTGAGATTTCAACAAAAACCTTCTATCTTGTGATAATTATAGATGTTTGTGGACAAAATAAAACATACTGTCACTATCTTAAACATACTTATTTTTAAATTCTCTTTCTACTTTTATGTAGATGCAAATAAAGTTTCAATGCTGTTCATTAGACAGAAGAACAATTTTGTCTCATTAGCATGTAATGTCTGGATGACTATCATATATCATATTTCATTAGGTTTCTAGGCTTAATTATAAAATAGATAAGATTTTCCATTTCTTTTATACTGTTTAGACTCTGCTAAAATAAAAGTTTGCTTCTTTGCCCTAGGCTGTTAAGAAAAATGTCCAGACACAGGATAAAGAGGTGAATGATCTGGATATCTAGAAAATATAGTGGATTTTAATTTATTGTTACATCTTCCAAAATCCAGTGACCAAAGTAAACTGCCATCAGAAAAGTAAGTATACATTAATGTCACCATGTCTTGATATCATGAGTAATCCTTTCTTTTGTACTTACTACTTACAATGTTTACAAATTAAAAAAGTAAAATTTACTAATTTGAAATTATTATATTATTAGTGAGCATAAACATTTCTAAACAGTTTAAAGTTGTTTGGTGAATTCTTTTCTGCCAATTTGTCTAATGATGTCTTCATGTTTTTACACATTCATATGCACTTTTAAGTATCGTAACTGCTACTATTTTATCTGCTGTCTTGGATGTAAAGATGAGACTAAATGGTTTCTGATCCTCATGTGTATCCTAACCCAATGTAGTGGACCACCTCTGCCCTCCTCCACTGAAGGCCCTGCTCTGGGCTCCATGGCTCTGTCCTCTGCTGGGTGGTGCAGAGGCAATCCCTGCACACTCAGCCTGCTTTGCTACCTGCCCAGGGCTGGGAGTCTGCCCTGGCCACATGCTGGGGTTGCAGGCTTGGGTGCGTGGGTGCCCCCTGCTCCTGCGAGCGTGCCCAGAAGCAGGTGGAATTCAGTGATCAGAGTCTCAGCCCAGCTATCACTGCCCCTTTGCAGACCTCTGGGGTCCTGCCTGGGGCTTCCCATGCTTCTAGGGTGTCCTGCTCCCAGGCAGCATCTGCTCCCTCTGGTTGCCACCTCCAAGTGTTGCATCTCTAGTTCCTTAGATCCCAACTCTGTGACAGTTCTTTACCCTTACCCGGAAGTCTCCCTCCTCACAGAACCCTTGTGGTTTTGTTTCTGGGGGAACCTGACATAGCTCTTGGAGTTACTTGCCTTCCTTTGTCAACCTTTGACAGTGTACTTGATGCCTGGCCTTGATGTTACCTTAATATCTATGTTGATAATTTATCTTTCCTCCCAGCTATTCAGGGTCACGTAGGCATGGTGTACGTGTGCAGTAACAACACATGGGTCTCCAGATGGAAACTTCCCTCTATAGGACTTTTCCCTGAAAGGAACCCCTTGCTCAGGCCCCTGGGGTATAACACCCGACAGCAGGCACCAGCTCTAGCCTCTTCAGATAAGGCCCCTCTCATTAACAGTGTCCAGAATGGCCATTTAATGACCAACTTGAAAAGACATATCAAAAGAATTATTTGGTAATGATGGCTCTTGATGGCCTAGACAAACATAGTTTCTCAAGGTATCAACTCATCTATAGAGCCAAAATAGAGAGATAGATTACAGAGAGATCTGGAGAGAAACATGGATATACACACATCTTAAGTGTGAATATATGAGCACAGCTGTTTGCAAAATATTAACATTATCATGCATACAAAACCATAGTTAATTCTTGAGGAGACAGAATGTCCTTCTCATCAGGAACTGAGGAGCTCCTCACACATCCTGTCATTCTCATCCTTTCTTTGACACCTGGTTTTGGGTCAGAGTGTTTCCCTACATCCCACAATAATCCCTGTTGAGTCATGTCAAATCATTACTTTCTTCAATCAAAGTCATGATATAACAGCTGTAAATTCCTCTGTCAGCATTTAGTAGCATTCATAATTTCAACTAAATGCATCATTAGTTCTCTATATGTAGCCTTGGCTTAATTCCTACTAACACAAACAAGATCACGGGATGGGAGGCTCCTTTCTGCTAATGAAATCGCCACTTGTGTTTGCGTACGCAAGGAGCTAAGAATTTATTTTCTCCATGTTATCTTGTGCTAGGCAATCTCAGAATTTTTTTCTGACTCACCAAGAGCCCCCAAAACTACAGCTTCCAGCTGATTCTTTTTATTAGCATTTCCTGTGGAAGTCATGTGTGAAAATTTGGCTGTTGTGGCTGTGTGTGTCATAGTTACTTGTATGTGTCTGTTATACCTGCTCTACTAGGATCTCAAACGCCTTTTTCCATCAGAATTTGAGCACATTGAATCAATGCCTATGTGTGGTAAATTGATGATTTCTTGCTGTTCCAACTTCACACATATACCCAAGTGTGACAAGCTATGTTGTGATACCTTCATCTAACAGAGGCTTAGAACTGAAAAGGACTTTAAGGCTCACCCTGTCTAAGTCATACATTATTAGGGGACATTTATGGCAATGTCCAAGGTTGTGCCTCAGAGGTTTACGCTCCCTCCCAAGGCAGTGAAAGCTTTCTAGTGCAACTGAATGTCCACTGAGCCACCTAACATTTACCGTGGGAAACCAGTGGGTCTTTCTCCCAGCCAAGCTGTCTGTAAGCTGTCTCTCTAAGAAATGTCATTCATTGGCTCCATTTAAGTAGAAGACACACTGCTGGGTTACATTATGTTAGTCTCTGTCCAATTAAAAAAAATAAGTTTCCATGCTAAATAAGCTAATAGGTTTCTTGACAAGTCACAGATGTATTATAAGAGAGATGCAGAATCCTAGTGGCTGAATTAAATACTGAGGCCGGGCTCTCCCTAAGTGAGCCATCGTTAACATGATATTTCAGAGATGAACAGGATCACCGTTTGTCAGAGTAGCACAAAGCCTAGTTTAAGTATGATTGGAGGTTCTTGGCCCGAGACAAAGGCTAGTGACTTTCTTGTGGCTTTTGTTTCAAAATGGCGCTATTTGAGACATTAGTAGATTTTTGTATGCGCTTGTGAGAGCAATGTGCTCAGTCCAGGGCCCTTTGGGAAACACATAGAGACAATTAGAAAATGGTTCGAACTAAATACAAATTAAAGTGGCATATCTCAGCCTTATAATAGGCACCAAAAGCTATGCTTAGAGGGAAACATATAGCCTCAAATGCACATATTGGAAAGAAGAAAGACCAAAAATTTATGTTCTGGTATATATACCAAAAATTATAATCATAGTAGCAAGTTAAGTTCAAGAAAGTAGAAGAAAAGAAATGGTCAGAAGGAGATAGAAATGAGCAAAATAAGAAACAAATGTAAGAAAATAAAAAAGGGTTAACTTATTACAGTTAATTTTTTATGTGTCATCTTGGCTAGGGCATGGTACCCAGATATCTGGTCAACCATGATTCTAGATGTCACTGTAAAGTATTTCTTTAGATGAGATTAACATTTACATCAGTAGACTTTTAGTAAAGCAGATTGTTCTCCATAGTGTGGGTGGGTCTCGGTCAATCAGTTGAAGGTATTAAGTGAAAAGACTGAGGTTCCTCAAGGAGGAGGGAATTCTACCTTCAGACGACCATCAGACTTAAGACTGCAGCATCAACTCTTCCTTGGCTCTCTAGTCTTCCAGCCTGCTCAACATATTTTAGATTACCAGTCACCATAATTGTGTGAGCCACTTCCTTGAAGTCTTTCTCTCACTATTGAGATAGCTATTTTCTATTAGTTTTCTTTCTCTGGAGAACCATGACTGATGCAAAACCTAAACTGCCTGTTCTGAGAATAAAAAGGGTAGAATTTCTGGGTGTTTTTATGAGCAAACTCTCCCAAGTGCCTAAGAAAAGCATATTACAAATCTTACACAAATTCTTCTAGAGTATAGAGAAACAGGAAACCTCATCTCAATATTTGCTTTAAAACATCATGCAAACTTTATACAAAAAATATGAAAATAACATAAGAAAATAAAGTACCTGTGTATCTTTTTTCTAATTACAGGTGAAAAATCCTAAACAAAATATTAGCAAACCAAGTACAGTGAGATAGAAAAATATTGCACATCAGCCATCCAGGTGCATCCCAGGGATGTGAGGTTGTTTTACATTCAAAAACCAATAATTGCTGGTATTAAGGACAGACATGTGATTGATAGAAAAGAACTAAGAGTCTAGAAAGAAGCCCTTACATTTACAGTCAACTCATTTTGAAGAAACTTTAACTAACCCCTTCCTCACACCATACACAAAATTAACTCAGCGTGAATTGTAGACCAAGTGTAAGAACTGAAACTATAAAACTCTCATGGGAAAATATAGGAGCAAATCTTCATGAACTTGGGTTAGATGACACCTTTTTAAGTATGCCAACACTGCTAAAAGCAGAAGTGACAAATGAACCACTAGGTCAGTTGGCTTTTGTCGAAATGTCTGTCAATAGATGAACAGAAACATCAAATGCAGGACATACACACCAGGGAATATAACTCAACATATTACTCAACAACATGCAGTTATGAAGTTCTGATCCATGGTATAACATGCATGGTCCTTGAACACAAGCCAAGTGAAAGAACCCAGTTATAAAAGACTAGCTACTGTATGTTCCATCTAGGTGGGGGAACATGCAGTGACTACTAAAGGGTCCAGTGCTTCTCACCTCGAGGATGAAAAGCATTCTAAAGCTGATTTGGGATAGTTGCATAACCATAAAAACTGTTGAGTCATATGTTCTTTTGCAATGGTAAATTTTATAGCATGTGCATTAAATGTCAATAAAGTTGATATATAAAACAACAACACAAAAATATAATCAATGTAATTCACTGCATAGCAGAATAAAAAAGTGGAAACCATATGATTATCTCAATAGATGCAAAGGGTAAAAGATCTTAATACAATTAAAAACAATGAACTGCCTATTCATATAAAAATATTT
This sequence comes from Manis javanica, assembly GCF_040802235.1. Taxonomy (NCBI): domain Eukaryota; kingdom Metazoa; phylum Chordata; class Mammalia; order Pholidota; family Manidae; genus Manis; species Manis javanica. The sequence continues at coordinate 98,370,783 of NC_133161.1, read as the reverse complement.
CTAACCTAGAGATAAAAAACAATATTACTTAATCTAATTAAATGTGACTGCAAAGGCACTTCAGCAAATACCATAATTAAGTGATGAATTATTGAATGTTTACCTTGAAATTGGGAACAAGACAAAGGTATTTTGCAATCCCAACTTCTTTTCATCACTGTGCTAAAGGTCCCTTCAGTGCAACATGTAAAAATAGGAATACATAGACATATAAAGACTTAAAGGAGGAAATAAAACTCACATTCTAAAGATGCATGGTTGTATGTAAAAAGCACAAAAGAGTCAAGAAATAAACTTTTAGATTGTTAAGTTAGTTGATCTAATGCCACCGAATATGAGAAATAATAAAATATAATCAGTTGTATTCCATATACTTATGACAAAAAATTAGAAAATGACATTTAAAAAATTTTGCAACATGCAATACTGCATAAAGTAAATTAAATTTCTAGAAAGAAGTGAAAATAAAGATGAACAAAGAAGGCCTAAGTAAATAGAGGTGTAGTCACATTCACAGTGAAAACAGAACGTGACTCTGCCAGACAGATTTACAGATTCAGTTACCCAGAGGAATGTGTGTGTGTGTGCATGTGTGTGCGTGTGGGTGCATGTACATCCCAAAGAGCAGAGAGCTGAGACCATGTCACCAGGTGAGGTCTGGGGATGTGTAACTATGAAGAAAGAGGCAGAGAGATGCGGGGCTGGCAGCCTTAAAGACAGAAGAAGGCAGGAGAAACAGAGGTGCAGTGATCCCCAGAAGCTGGACATGGCCAGGAGACAGTGTCCCCAGAGCCTCTGAAGGAATGAGCACTGCCAACACCTTGCTTTGGCCCTGTGACACTCCTGTTAGATGTACCCCCAGCACTAAATAATGAGCTGTGAATGGAGCACTGGAGTGGAGGGACAGATCTGTGTCATTTTGAGCTACCAGCTGTGGTGATGTGCTAAGCACCCACAATGGAGAGGAGCGTGACGCATCAACATGGGCCACTTGGCACAAGGCAGGCAGTCATGTGTGTGCGTGGCCATGCTGAAGACATCTGGAAGGCCCCATTATAAGCAGTGGGAGCAGAGAGCCCTCCAGGTTTCCTCTGCCTGCAATTCGTTTTCCCCTTACTTCTGGGGTCTCCTCCTCAGCCTTCAGATGTGGAGCAAACCAACCAGTCCTGGACATGCTGACTTCTTGGGGAGCCCTGGGGAAAGCTAGCAATGGTCAGAGCTGAGCAACCCCCAAACTGGATTGCCATCAGCTCATCCCCAGCTGATTTGGGATAGTTGCATAGAGCACCCACAGAGTTGCACCCACAGAGCAGATGGGTCCAAGCTGAGGGTGCTTATGCATCTGGTCCGTGCATGGGGCAGGGCAGTGGAAGCCAGGGGGCTCTACTGGGTGCTGGGGTGTGTGAGGTCCAGTCCTGTGCAGTCAGTACTTGACCCAGGGTCCAGCAGACAAGCTTCCTTCACAATTGTTGGGTAGGTTAGAGGAATAAAGTAATGAAGCCTGTGGTCAGGAGGGAGGCACTATGGGAATTCTGTTAACCCAGATTTCTTACAAAGGGAGGGCAGTTTTCCCTCGGCTGCACAAGGTTCAGATTAGCAAAGCTGAGAAACAGTGTGTGATCTGTGATGCTGGTCTGGAGGCCAGTGGTCTCACTGTCAGCCACTGAGGCCAGAAGTGCTGGCTGGGAAGGGTGGTAATGCCGGGGAGTATGGAGGTGCCTGGAATTGAGGCAGCTTGAGAAAACATGGTAGTGCGTGAAAAGGGAGCACCCTGGCTGTGTCTGGAGTGAACTGACAGCCTGGGAATGAGCATCCAGCCCCCAGAGTTCTGAGGGAAGCCCCTAGGGAGGGTCAAGCTCTCAGCTGTGGATGTTTTGAGGCAAGTCAGAGCCAAAGTCTGGGGTGTTTGGGGATAGTCAGGGAAGTACTGAGAGGGAGAGAGAGGCCGACAGGTCTGTCCTGGTGCTCCAGATGAGGCTTGGGCTTGGAGCTCCAGGCAGATGGGAAATAAAGGCAGAGGTGCTGGTGTAGGAACTGGGTTTGGGGTCATGGCTGAGGCCCAGATGGATTCCAGATCCCAGCCTCTGGCAGGCAGCATCCTGGTAAGTGTCCTTGCCTGGCCCGGGTATGTCGGCACATGGTGGAGTAAGCCAGTGGGTTTATGTATCCACATCGGAGCCGAGAGGGAACAGAGAAAGCAGGCGTGGCGTCAGGACCGCTCAACAAATCTTCCAGGACACACATTCTTGTGCTGTGCTTCATTGGCCTTTGCATCATGCTTCTGGAGTAGCTAGTATCACGTTTACCATGATTTATTTGTGCAACCGAGTCCCAAATGGAGGTGATGTCCTCAGGGCAATGGCCACGCCTGATCCATCTTGTTTCTCAAGGTCAAGCACAAAGACAAGTAACACAAGCTCAATAAAGGCTGATGATTGAAATGAGGACATTTTTTGACTCAGATATCACTCTGCTTTGTAGTTGGCAGCAAAGAAGCAAGGATCATTGTCACACATTTAAAATTCTTTTTATTCTTAAGTTCTGGGTATGTTTGTATGTCTCTGTCTGTGTCTTGAGATGGAACAGGTCCTGGCTTATTGGTTTGTCTGAAGTGGCTAAGATTTTGTGATCAAAATGTGCAGAATTATGAGTCATTCACCAACCCCATAAAGTTCATTGTTCACTTCTGTAATGTGTGCCTCCTTTATTTTGGCAGAGTTTTGGTACATGCTGTTTTTCAGTTTTTAGATTTTTTATTATTTTGGTAGAAGATTAATACTTGGGGTGGTCTGTTCTCTTGCATCCAGATAGTCCTCTGGGACAGTATAGAGCACAACTATGTAAAACAACAGCACATTTTGGTTAAGAGTTGTGAAATGTAGAGATCTTCAGAATATTTGAAGTTTTAGAACATTCTGTATTCCTAAAATTAAGGTCAGGAAGGCCTTTGCCTCTACTACTGTACATTACTGAGAAGGAAAAAGGAAGAACTTGATAAGTAGAAAGATGTGCATTTACTAGATGAGATGTGTTTAGTACTGACATATACACGAGGCTCATTTTGATTCACAATGAGTCCTACCCAAGTCTGAAGAGAGAGTTAAAGGCAGATGTGTCGCTTAGCAGCTGGATGGCAGGAAACAAAGTAGATTGTAGGTCATATCTCTGAGTCTCAGATTCTGTTTCCATATATAACATGAAAATCATAAAATTATGAAACTAGACCCAGAAGAACCAATGCAATACTGAAGCAGAGCAAAGTTGGAGGACTGACAGGACAAGACGTACCATAAAGCTATAGGAGTTAAGACAGTGTGGTACTCAGGGAAGAACAGACAAATAGATCAATGCAGCAGAGCAGAGGGCCTAGACACAGAGCCACATATATACGGCTAACCGATCTTTGACAAAAGAGCAAAACAACACAGTGGAACCAAGATAGTCTCCTCAACAAATGGTGCTGAACAGCTGGTTGTCCACCGCAAAAAATGAACCTAGGCACAGACTTCACAGCCATCACAAAAATGAACTCAAAATAGAGCATAGAAATAAATGTAAAATGAAAACCTTTAAAATGCCTAGAAGATAACACAGGAGACAATTTAGATGATTTGGGTTTGGCAAAGACTTTTTGGATAAAACATCAAAGACCGGATCCATGAGAAAAAATTGATAAGCTAGACTTCATTACAATTAAAATATGTATCCTCTGCACAAAAATGTGTCAGGAAAATGAAAAGACAAGCCACAGACTGGGAAAAAATATATTTACAAAAGACATATCAGATAACGACTGTAATTCTAAATATACAGAGAACTCTTAGAATTCAACAATAAGTAAACAAACCACTGAATTAAAAAGTGGATGAAAGATCTTAACAGACACTTTGCCAAAGAGGATATACAGATGGCAAATAATCATATGAGAAAATGCTCCACATTATATGTCATCAGGGAAATGCAAATTAAAAAAACAATGAGATACCACTACACACCGGTGAGAATGGCCAAAATCCAGATCTCTGACACCACCGAGTGCTGATAAGGATGTAGAGCGGCAGGGACTCTCATTCATTGCTGGTGGGAGTGCAAAGCCACTTTGGAAGACCATTTGTCAGTTTCTTGTAAAAGTGCATATATTTTGAATGAAAAATCCAGCACTGTTTTTTCCTTGGTATTGATCCAAATGAATTAAAATCTTCTGTTGACACAAAAATCTAAACATGGATGTTTATAGCAGCTTTATTAAAATTGCCCAAACATGGAAACAACAAAGACATCCTTTTGGGTGAGTGGATAATAAATTATAGAATATTTTTCAGTGCAAAAAGCAATGAAAAGGGACCTTAAATGCATATTACGAAGTGAAAGAAGTCAATCGGGGAAGGTTATGCACTGCACTGGATGATTCCAATTAAATGACATTCAAAAAGGCAAACTATGGAGACAGGGAAAAGGTTAGTGGTGGTCAGAGGTAAGGAGAAGGGAGGATGAGTAGACAGAGCACAGAGGAGTTCTAGAGCAATGAAAATACTCTGTAAGATACCGTCCTTGTAGAAACGTGTTGTATGTTTGTCCAAGCCCATAGAATATGGATCATCAAGACTGACCTCCAATATACACTGTGGGCTTTGGGGGATAACAATGTGTAATGTGGGCTCATTAGTTGTAACAAATGTCCTACTCTAGTAGCTGATAATGAGAAATCTCTGTAGCTAACCCTGAATTTAGCTGTGAACCTAAAACTGTACTAAAAAATAAAGTCTGTTCAAAAGACTATGAAACCAATAGGTTTGTCCCAAGCATCAAAGGGAATAAAAAGCATAGCATGCTGTTAATCAGCCCAAAGAGCTCCAGAAATGGTGGGCCGGGTCTCATTGCTATGAGGCGCTTGGTGGCTGCGGGCCGTCTTCTGCTCACAAACAGGGTGGCCATTGACAAATCCTTTCCCCACTCATGATCTTACATTCTCATCCTTAACATGGGCATCAGCTCAGATTTGCAGATAAGCAAAGTATGTGTCAACCACCCTGGGCAACCATAAAACACCAGTGGATTTTATTATTTTTATTATTATTACTAAATTTCAGGCTTGGAAGAAAATAGATAGTCATAACTCCTTATTGGATTTTTTTAAAATTATCAAAGGCAAGTACTTTATAATTCAAACTATTCTATCTAGGTCATGAAATAATGATTTCTTGAAGGCTATACAGGAAATATATGAGCTGCCTCACAGCTGGGTGAAAACTTCATTTTTGTCTGGTTTGATTCACCTTTCCCAACGTGATGTGTAAGAAAGACACTCATAGAAAACATGAAAATAGTTGCTCAGTCCAGTAGCTTATTACAAAATGCACCCACTCTTCTGGCTTTATTAGGACTGCATGTTTTGACCTATATGTAAATGGGACCATACAGAATGCCTCCTTGGTGTGTAGCTGCTTTTCTTTCTCTGTCTGTTGTTTTTGTGTGTTTTTTCTGCAGTAGTTAACGGAGTGGCTCGCTACTTGACACAGCATATAGAGTGTTCATTTGGGATTCTAACTGACTGTATTAGATCTGTAGAGCCATTCTGGGCCAACTGACATCTCCTCAATATTGAATCTTTTAGCCCATGTGTCTGATACATACCTCCATCTATGGAAGTCTTCTTTAATTTTTAGCCATAAATTATTTTTCTCTTCTATTGTTGTACATCTTGTATTTCTCATTACATTTATTCCTAGAGATTGCATATTTTTGATGCTATGATAAATAATCTATTTATTTAAATCTCATTTTTAATCGCTTGATGGTATAAGATAAACTAGATGTTTTCTTTATACTTTTGTTATACCCAGTGTCCTTTCTTAATCCATTTATTAATTTTACTTTGCTCTGTAAGAGTTTTTCTCCTTTCCAATGCTTTTATTTTCTTTGTTCTACTTGTTTTCTCTGTTTTTCCATTTTCTTTTGCCTGCTTTCTGTGTTACTTAACATTAGTTAGAATTCCATTTGGTTGTATTTATAGAGTTTTTAAGGGTATCTCTTTGAATAGCCTTTTTACCAGTTGCTAGAGGAATTACAATCTATATCTATAACTTATCAGAGTGTGTTGGCTCATCATTTGCACAGTTCTAGGAAAGAAATCCTACCTCCCATTTTTACAATAGAATTGTCTTAAAATATGTCCTCTACAAATATTGAGAGCATTAGCCAGTATTATAATTTTTATTTCAACCATAAAACATAATTTAAAAATTCAAAAAAAGGAAGTTTTATTTATCCATTCCCTGATCTTTCCATTATTCTTTTCTTTTCTTCTTCTTCTTCTCTTTTTTTATCATTTCCTTTCTGTTAAGAGGACTCCCATTAGCCATTGTGTTAGGATTGGTTTGCTGCTAACGAAGTCTCTTAGCTTTCCTTCATTGAGAATTACCTTCATTCTTGATCGCTCTTTTTCATTCCTGAGGAATTTGCATGGTTAGAGGATTTTGGTTGATAGTTGTTTCAGCATTTGAAGAAGGTGTGCCACTTCTTTTTGACCTCTGTGGTTTTTAGTGAGAAAGCCATTGCCACCGACTAGTTTTCCTCCTTAAGTGAGTTTTCCTTCTGCCTTCTAATATTTTCAAAATTTTTAATTGGCTTTATTTTTGATAAATTTGTTTGTAATGAATCTTAGCATGGATTTCTTGGCTTTCTCCCATTCAGAAGTCACTCATCTTCTTAGATCTATAGTTTATTCTTTTGCCAAATTTTGGAAATTTTCAGCCAGTATTTCATCAAATACTTTGTCGGTCATTTTCTTTCTCTTTTTGAGACTTCAATAATATGAATATTAGACCTTTTGTATACTCTCACATGTCCCTGAGGTGCTGTTTATGTTAATTTTTTTCAGCTATATTCTCACTGTTGCTTACATTGGATAACTTTTATTGTTCTGTCATGTTCACTAATATTTTCCTCTACCCTCTCCATTTTTCTGTTGACTTCTTCCATTAAGTGTTTTGTTTCCTTATTATATTTTCCATTTTTGAAGCTTCCATTAGTTATTATTTATATCTTCCAGTTATTTGCTGAGAGCTTCGATTTCTTTTTATTTGCTTCAGGCATGTTTGCAATTACTTGCTGAAGCATTTTTATGACAGCTGCTTTTAAGATTGTCTTTTCTCACTCAAGTGGTTATTTTCTTGGTTCTTGATATGATGAATTACTTTCAGTTGAAACATGGACAATCTGGTTATTGTGGTGTGAGATTCTAAATGTTGCTTAAATTGTATGATTTATCAGGACTCTTCCGATCTTGGGAAGTGGGGGAAGCCCCTTACTACTGTTAGGTGTGGGATCCCTCTGGGTCCCTGATGATGCTGATCAGTGGAATGGGCTTCTTACTGCTCATTAGTGCTGCTGATACTTCCCTGACTGGGGGAACCTCATTGTTGTTTCCCACCTGATCTCCACTGATGCAGGAGCTGGGAAAATGCCCTTGTAACCCCTGGGCATGGGGAAAGGTCCTGTGCCTCCACTAGTTCTCCTCTGGGGCCACTCCAGAGGAAAGAGACAGCCCCTGGAAGCAGTGGATGTCCAGGCTGCCTGTATGGTCTCCATGAGGGTAAGGGTCTCACTGCCAGATTGCATGGATGAAATTCCAGCTCCCTACTTGGCTTCCTCTAACATCCCTTGTTTGGGGTATGGGGTGCCTCCATACAGCAACCTGAAAGTGGAGGTCTAGGCTCTCCACTGGATGTTTGCTGGCCTGGGTGGGAGTGAAGCCAGCTTTTCTATGATGTTTGCTGCAGTACAGTGGCTATTGTGTGTGAGTTTTCTGAGCTGCCAGGCTGCTCCTCTCTTGGTCCTTAGGCCAAAGAGAGCAGATTTGTGGGGACTTCATTATTTGTACCTATCTCCATGTTCTTGAGTTCTCCAGCTCCAAGTCAGACAGATGAGGTGAAAATAAAACCCAGGGACCTCACCACCATGTCTTTCATAGAGCCAAGTCTCTGGCCAGTGTGCCTTATTTCTCTATCTTTCAGTTTTCTTAGAATGGTTGTAAGTGTAAAATGGTCAGAATAGGGAAAAATGAGACTACTCCATCTTTCCAGAAGCAGAGGTCCAGTGCTTACACTTTTTTTCTATGTTTTGTCTAATGTACTGTCTGGAGCCTGTGGTACTATGTTATATATAGATGTGAGTGTGAGTGAATGAAGGAACATGGGCATGCATGTGTGTGCACATGTGAGGGAGTATGCATACAGAGGGCAGGAGCATGTAATACAAGGGGTTGGGTGCTTTGGATAATGCACATATGACAGGTATGTGTTGAAGCTGTGTATGGGAGTCCATGTGAGGGCAGGTGTACATGTCAGGGGTGTGCTGTGAGAGAGAGGCAACATGAGGAAGCAGGGGTGGGGGGATATTTAGGGCTTGTGTGTGAGTAATAGTGGAGTTAAGTATGTGCTTGTAGATGTCTAAGGAGGGTGGGGTATGTACATCTATGCGAATGAAGAGGCATGTGGGGTGAGGTGTTGACTATATGTGAGTGTACAGTTAGTGTTTATGTGTGTGAGGTAACCATTTGGGTCTGTGGGTGTTGGGGGAAAGATCCTGCATGTGTGGGGGTTGATGGAAGCAAGTGGGGGTAACAATGTGTTGGGACAATATAACTAGGGTGTGCTTACAAACAGATGCTGTAATGTAAGAGAGCACATGTAACTCACAGGAATTCAGAGGAATCCCACTCTATTTTTCATTCTGATAATTGTGCATACAGGGAAACTGGGGTCTGGGAGACCCACCTACTTTGCAAGGGCATATGTTGGGCAAAAACACTGAGGTCTCAGTTTCTATGTGGCTTAACTATCTCTTATTTTCTTCACTGTACCTCTCTATATTGTATTACACTGTAAAAGTGGAATTCTATATATGCAGGACGATCTAATCTTGGCATTCTGAACCCTTCAACTGGAACATGTCCAATGTCAGTGGAGAGTTGGTGAAGGAGCACTTACCAAAGATCACAGCTCTGCCTCTGGTCCAGAGCTGTTCTCCCTTTTGTTTCTGTGGTGCTGGAAAGAGCACATAGTGTGGCTTGGTTATTTTTTACCATTTTTTTTCCATAGTAAGAACTACATTTGAGACACAAACCAGATGGGCCAAACGAGACAGGTCCATTGGACAGCCCCTAATTCAGGCCCTGGGGCAGAAGCACATAGCTTCTGAGGACCTGGACCTGAACCACCGGGAGACTGTCCCACTCCTTGGATCAAAACCCTACTCTCATTTCCCACAGGGATGGGTCCACACTACCTGCTACCTATCAAGGTCCCACCCCACCTTTACTCCTTAACACCTGGAAGTGGCTGGAATTCTAGGTTTATAGGGAAAAGAGGCAACAAACCCATTCTCCCCTCACACATGCACACTTCCTCGCACCCTTTCTTGTTCATTTCTTTTCAATCCCAGAAAATGAAGGTCCCCCCTTTATAGACGAGCAGACCTGAGCACTGAGCTGGGCTCCAGGCTCCTCTTCCCCATGAAGTAGACCTGCTCACCTCTGCCTCCTGACCTCCTCCCTGACTCTGGGCCACATCCCCACCCCACCCCACAGGCTAGCCTCTGGTCCCCTGTCTGGTGGCACATCCTCGTCGGTGGAACTTACCTCCCTCCAGGCCTTTGAAAGCATCCCCCACATAATTTCCCTTCCCTTAATCTGGCGACATCACTCTTCTAACACATGCCTCTTCAGCTGCTCCTTCCCAGATGAAAGTGAACAAGTGGAGAGACAAGCCTAGCGTGTTATAAAGGAGGAGCAGGGGCTCTCAGCAGGTGTCATGGGGCACCCCACCGTTAGGCAGCCAGGCCAGGCCAGGTCTTTCTCATGATGTTCCCTGTTGACTTCCTTCCTCCTAGAATTGCTCTCAAGGAAACAGTCAGAGACCTGTTGTCTAATCTCTGCTGCAGAACAGAGCCACTTTTAACTCATGTCACTTTTCAACAGAGGTTTGTAAGCTCTGGGACATGTGGCAGTGTCTGGAGACTTTTGTGGTTGTCAGAACTGGGGTGCCCAATGTGTGCCCAAGCCCAACCCAGTGCAGCAGGGACTGTAAACAGGTCACCTAGAAAACCCACCCATCATCACTGTCTATAGAGGGTAGACCTCAGGGGATGCCTCTCCAGGGATGCTAGAACCACAAAAGGCCAAGGTCAGTAACAACACCCTCCTTACTCCAACCACCACCCCCTGGACCCCAAAACTGTCATCGAAGTGGAGGAACATGCATTACTCTTCTTGGTTCCATTGCTCTGTGCTCTATTTAAATGTCTGATTTATTGAGTGAACCAAGAACTGCTCCAAGGGAAGGAGCTATGAAATTAGTAGACTTTGAATCCATAGCACCTTGCAGAGGACCTGGGGCTCTGGAGGTGTCTGTGGGTGTTTGCTGGAGACAATGATGAGCCACCTCGGAGCAGAGGCATTGGGTCAAAGACACGGTGATGGTGAGTGTTGTAACCCTGCCAAGTGCAGGCCTTATTTTTAGAGAGCATGTCTGTCCTAGATATAGAAATTGGCTTCTGTTGAAGAAAGGATATTAAAATTACTCTTTGGAGAGATTTTCCCTCCAGTTCCTGACTCGTTTTCCCTGTGGTCCAGGACAAAGTTGGGAGTGCAGGGCTTCCCGGGCATCGGATGAGGAAGAACAGCCAGACAGGTCCCCTTAAGGAAACCCAAATTGGTAAGGCCACCAGGTGTCCAGGTCTGTGTGGATAGCTTGCAAGGTGAGATATTTCCTGCCCCACTTTTGGGAGCAGCATGGAAACCAGTTTTCTCTTGGAATTTTGATATTTGTAGTTATTTTTTGAAGTGAAAATGGACTGGTAAGTTTTTTGGAGAAAAGTATTTTCTTTTCACATTTTCCTTATTTTTCCTGTATCTACGTGGAAGAAAGAAAATTTAAATGAATTGAGGGCTTCAAAATCTGAAGGAAGCCCCCATTTTGAAAAAGATTTAAGGGACTTGTAGATATAAGAGGTTTCATTAGAAATAGACAGTTTTGATCCTTCTTTTAAAGATATAAAAAAAGCTGCAGCAGTGGTAAACACATACCCATCCTCAAGGTAAAGGAAACATTAGTAGTCCTCAAACCTCCTCTTTTGATACATGAAAACTGGGGATTCAGATTAGTAAATGTTGCCCCAAGAGGACTTGGCTGGACAATACCAGCACCTGCTGGGAGCCAGCGTCCCCTCTGGCTGCTTCCGGGCTGCCCCTCTGTTAGGTAGGTGCATACATTTAGCTTCAGTTTCAGGCAAAATCTCTTACTGGACAGTGAAAAGTTTGAAATGAAATACAATCTCTTCTTCTTCTAAAATATGAGAGATAATTTGTTCCCATGTTCTAGCTTTTACTGAATTTAAATCCCGTGCTGATTCTTGCTACCTGCATTAGCTATTGCCCCATGTTGCAGTTGTCTGGCTGGATGCCTGAGCCAGTCAGGGGTCCACATGTCTTCCCCTCCCCATGAGGGAGGTTCTCTAGTGACTGAGCCACCAGCCTCCAGACACAGAGGAGGCCCTCTGTGCTATGGAACAGTGTTCTCACAGGGGTGTCACCTGATGGTCTGCTGCACAACTAGAGAATCTTCTTCATCCCTGGCTTATGGGGGGCAGGGGATAGATGAGGACCAAGCTGAAATCCTATTAAAAATACCAGTGCTCACTCTGTTGGTGTCACATTCACTCAAGTGAATTTCATGGATACCTGAGTTAACAGACCTGCTACCACCCAATTTATCTTCCCTGCTTCCCCAAATGCACTAGCCATCCATCTACCACCCACTGCTTCCTCCCCTCCAGAAACCCTTCCTCACCCCTCTTCCTGTTCAGCTCCTGAATATTTCTATCCTGGAGTGCTGATGGTCATCCCCGAATGACTCTTAATGGCTTCTCTCTCTTCTCAGCTAATTTTCTATATTACTTGACACATAATCAACTCTTTACACACTTCCCAGTTGGGAGATTGTCTGATTTCAAACCTGTACTCATTTTTTTATACAATCTTGATCTATATTATCCTCCCACTTACATACACCTCATCGTTTATACTAATTGGTTAGAACCTTGAATAAAACAATTATGATTTGCTTGGTTTCATATAATCGAGCCACAAAATCTTAAATTTAGGGAATTTACATATTAACTGGCATGCCAAGTCTCTGATTCCCCAGCATGTAGGGTGTGGTAGAAATAACTACTTTAGAATGTGTATGAGCACAATGTGTGGGCTCCCAGCAGATGTTAGATGTTAGATATTGGTGTTATGTAAAGTAATTAGTTTATTTACATAGTATGGACTGTTTCCTCTTCTATTGATAGTATGTTACAGAAACATGGAGATTCCAGCTTCGTTGCTGATGTCTTTGTCCCCTGAGTAATAGGAAAGAGAATGACCAAATAGTCCTTTGGAAAAAGGGCTTGTTCAGACATTAGTGCTGATGGCAAACAGATCTCATCTCACTGTCCAGATGGTGCATCAGTCGAAGTCCAGATATGAAGATACACCCACATTAGTTCTTTTTAACAGAAGGAATTTAATGCAGGGAGCTGGATAAACAGTTATCAGAGGACTGAACAAGTAAAGAGGAAGTGCGGAAATAGTATTATTCCTAAAACTAGAACTAATAACTTCAGAAAGAAACTGCTACCCCAATATGGATCACAGACTTATGTAAAAGCTTAAACTATAACACTTGTAGAAGAAAACATAGGATGAAATATTTGGATGACAAAAGCATAAACCATAAAACAGAAAATGATTCTTCAATTGGACTTCACCAAATTTTGAAAAAATGTTTTGCTTTTCAGAAGACAGCTACAAAAATAAAGTCTAAACCACAAAGTAAAAGTATTTTCAACATACATGCCTGACAAAGGACTGACATGCAAAATATATGTGTAAATATTACATCTCAGAAACAAGAAGAAAGCCAACCCAATAATAAAGAGACAACACATTTAAAATACACTTCATCAAAGAGGATGTAAGACTATCCAAAAAGCACATGGAAGATGCTCAACACCATCAGCTATCAGTGAAATGCAAATCAAAACCATCAGAGTTATCAGTGTATGTATGAGAATGGCTAAATTAAAAAGACTGACAAAGTCAGTTATTGACAGGGTGTGATGCCCCTGGAATTCTCACACACTGATGCTGGGAATGTAAAATGGTGCCACTCTGTAAAAACAGTTTGATATTTTCTCAAAAGTTTAAGCATATATCTAGTATATGACCCAACAACTTCACTCCTAGCTTTACCCAAGAATAATGAAAACATGTCCACACAAATATTTTTACACAAACATTCACAAAGGTCTGCTCATAATGGCCAGAAACTGACAACAACCCAAATGCCCATTAAGAGTGAAAGGATAAACAGAGGAGGTGTGTATGTATAACAGGCAGCCCTGAGCAATAAAAACACCAAAATCATTAGGTGAAAGAAAACAGACACTAAAAAGTACAGTATGATTCCACCTATGAAAAATCCTGTATGAGATAAACTAATTAATAGCAATAAAAACCAGAAGACCAGCTGTTGCCTGGGGCCAGGTCAGAGGGAGGGATGGATGGCCAAGGGAACAGAGAATCTTCTGGACACAGTGGAAAGGTTAGGTAGCTTGATTGTGACAGTAGTGTTATGGGGAAACTCATCTGCCAAAACTTGTCCAATTGTGTGAGTTAAATTAATATATTATAAGATAATAAATGAATTATATATAAGATTAGGATCATTGGAATAACAGGAGAAGATAATTTAAGAGTGGCTAGCACATAATGGAAGTTAATTTCTTTCTCCTAAAAGTCTTTTACAAGGTGATCCAAAGCTGATATGGCAGCTCCATGACTTCTTCAGGGATCTGGGCCTCTGTCTTTCTGTCATGATGCTTCTACCCCTGATCATTTCTTTGTTCAAGCTGCTTGTCATGACTTTAGTCACCACACCCATGTTCCAAGCTGGTGGCAGAAGGAGGCAGAATGCTAAAAGGGTTTCCTCATAGAAAGGTACTCTTTGTAAGTAGCCTTCCTAGAAGTATGTACAACTGTTTTGCTCGTATCTTGCTGGCCTGTTTTTAGTTACATGGCATTGTCTACCTGAAAGAGAGACCTGTTCTGAGTACCAATCTCATTGAAAAATTTCGATATTTTTTTAAAGGGAGGGGAGATTAAAAACATGGAGTAAAATAACAGCTGCTGGCCATGGTTAAAGGGTGTGGTTAGGAGCTCACTGGCTCTTTCACAAATGATGTTGGGGAAACTGGTATCCACATGTAAAAGAAGGCAGTTTAACCCTTACGTTACACCACATACAAAGGTTAACTCAAAGTGGATCAGAGACCTAAATATAAAACCAAAAAGTATAGAACTCCTGGAAGAAAAAATTTCTCCAAAGAAGACATACAAATGTGCAATAAGCACATGAAAAGATGTTCAGTATCACTAATCATTAGGGAAATGAAAATGAAAATTCAAACTACAATGAAGCCACAAAGAATACAAGAGGTTATAAATTCTTTAATAAATACAGCATTGGCAAGGCATAGGTACTCCTGCTGACAATCCTAGACCTGACTCCTTCAAGCCCAGGCACCTCATTTGAAGAATACAGGAAACGTCAGGTGACTCCAGCCTGAAGCCATTGAGTCTCCCTTAGTCACAAGTCTTCCCACCAGCCCCTACCCTTCATGGAGCAGTGACAGCTATCCCTGCCCTGCTGTGCCTCCACTCCTGACCCAGAAGCCCATTATTATGATCAAATGATGGTTGCTTTATGGACTGAGTTTGGACTGCTAGGCATTAAGCTAGGGTAACTAGAACACATATACACACTGAAGAACAAGCCTGAAGTCTTAGAGCAACGAAAGTTGATTACTTTTGTTTTACTGAGGTATCCTTTGACCATGAATCCATCATGTGGCACATATTAATATCCCAGAAAACTATTTCTTCAACATATTTTAGAACTTTTACCTTATCCTACACAAAAGAAGTGATTTGAAAGTGCCAAGTAAGAATCTAAGTTTTACATGTATGTTTGTCTATGTGATACAAACCAGCCACATGCTGTAGTTATTTGAAACAACTCAGTGGAAGCTGTTGATCTAAGTTTAGTTAAGAATCATTCTTGAAGAATCATTTGACTTTCATTTTGATGCTTATATTTTTACTATTTTTACTTTTACTGAAGGACGATGGTTTGCACTTTAGTTAGTTATTATAATGCACTGTGACTTAGTTTCCCCAAGTGGACCTAATTTATAGAGCTATAGAACTCTTGGGAGAATTGAACAAAAACTCTGTCTAAGCACTTGACACAATGTCTGGTTCATAATGGTCTCTGATACATGAGCATTCATTGTCGGAATATAAAAATCACATATAGGAAAGACAGTATTAGTAACATCTACCTATTGAACCATGATATTAGATAGCTCACTTAAATCAATATCTCCCATCAAATAAAAAATAGAATAAAGAATATGAAGTAAAAAAGAAGGAAAGTGAGGCACAGACAGGAAGGATGCTGTGGAATCAGAATTAACACAATCTTAAGTTTTTATATGGAATGTGGGGTATAATAATTTAGCAAGCACCAGTATTCTAAATGTATGAGTAGGAAGGACATGCTTCTGAGAATGCAGTTTTCTCTTCAATATAAAAACCAAGACCTTTATGTTTTTGCTTGTACTAAGTGAGACTCCAAATACAAAGGAAGTTTATAATTTCGTTCCAAGAGGTTGTAAACTCCTTAAGATAAATACAGCAACCAGCCGTGTCATTTAATTGCAGGATATTGTAGGCAGAGGAGCAGGGCTCGAAGACTTGTCTTCCTTGTGACATGTACTGTGGGAAGTTCTACATTTTTTTGGCAATTGTTCACTAAACTTCAATTTGAGACTCAATAAAGGGTCTTTAAGGATCATAGTAATTGCAAACTAGTACTGTCGCACTTGGGGGCACATCTGTTTTTAATTACCTTTGACTTGGCCCCTAATTTGGAGGGCGCCGAATAGTCCCGCAGAACTTCAAACCTTTCTTCCCTTGGACACCTACCTCTCCCTTGGTGCGCTAGAGTTACAGCCCAGAGAGCTGTTCAGCCACAAGGATCACTGCCCTTCAAGGCAGGGTTGTCAGAGTGTGCAAACAGAAACACAGAAATCCCAGTTAAATTTGAATTTCAGACCAAGAAACAATCATTTTTAGCCTAAGAATGTCCTGTGCAAAATCTGGGACACACACTGATTTTGCTGTCATTCTTGTCTGAAGTTCAAATTTAACTGGGTGTCCTGCATGTTATCTGACAATGCAGATATGTTTTTTTATGGGTGAGATGGAACAAAGGCCAGCCCAGGTCCAGGACAGAGATTTAAGCCACGTGCCAAGGCTCTGCATGAATATCCTGGAGAACACAGGTGGGGATGGCATGATCTGCGGGATTCTCACTTGAGAGCGAGACAGTTCACATCCCACTTGGAAACTGCTTTGCATACAGATGTGGTGTGGTGTGTGTGCATGTGTGTCTGTGTGCATGTGTTGCATGCCCATCAGTATGTGTGTATATGTGGGGGGTGATGTGTGTGTGTGTGCTGTGTGGGGGTGTGTGGGGTATGTCTGTGTGGTGTGTGTGTGTGCCTGTGTGTATAAACTTTCATGCCTGGGGTATGAAGTACAGCAAATCCAGGAAAGAAAGGGCCACCAGGCTGCTAAGCTCCCTTAAAGAAGCGGTTTCCCATGGGCTGGGGCAGCCTGGGTCGGAACCACCTGGCTCTCCTAGTAGCCACACAACAGGGTCCAGAGCAGTTCTGGGCTGGGAGACAGTGACAAGGATGAGTCTGAGCTGACAGAGACTGAATCCACTTTCTGGGCTTACATGGACACATGCTGTTTGCCATGTGCCCTTGACATAAATATCCGTGGTTACACAAAATTATGGATAATATATGGGACTATGACAAGTTTCCATTTCTCCCTCACAGGGAGCTGGTGGCCACTTAGCCAGGCAATACTCCCTCTCCAGCCATAGCCCCTGTCTCACTGGAGACTTGGTGGTCACCCGAGTCCAGAGCAGCTGAGACCCATGACCTTGTGTCATGAATCTCATGCTGTGGTCTTTGCTGTGGTCTCATGTGCTTAGGTCATAGATCTAAGCATTTGGTGCTTTCACTGTGCCATCGGTGCATGAGGCTGTATCCCCGCTCTGCACCATTCATGCTGGACACACTGATTTCTCTGTCGTTTATGGGCTGTGGTGAGGATCAGTACTTGAGCTCACAGTTGACAGATGAGTCCCAATACACAGAAGAGCTTTTTGATGAGCTTGCTGTCCCAGGGGCAGGACGGTGGCTGCCCTGGTTCCCCTCTGACGTTGTGTTCTGTATCCCCTGCCACTCTTATAGGCCAGGGGCTATCGGAGTGCTTCGAGAGCATTCCATTGTTTTTGCCTGAATAGTCACAGACACGGCCCCAGCCACAGCATGACTTGAAAGCATATACTTCTAATATCCAACAGGAGTGAGAAGCACACATCTAGGAAACACTTTGGCTTGGGGACAGAACATAATTCATGTGAGTGACTCCCTCACACTTGATCCGTGCTCCGTGGAGGCTCCCCACAGGTGCTGCCGTTGTAACGGACCCAGGAGCACTTGCGGTACAGTTGCTCCTCTGGGATGGTCTGGGCAATGACTCGGATTTAATCCCCTGGCAGGCCTCTAGTAATTCCCCAACCATGACTTCCGACAGAGCGCCGGTCACAGGGTCCAGGGCCCATCCCGGCCCCATGCCCTGGAATGCAGACCCTGTCACTGGCCAACACGAGTGCAGGGTTGAGGCGTTCCCTGGGCTGATCCTGCCTAGGGGTTGGGTGGGCTCCTCTTCACCCTCCAGGCCTCTTACTCTCCAAACAGCTCATGCCTCGGGGTGATTCAATATACAACCTACTTAGTTAACTTTTACCACCACTGGAGATCCCAGGTGACCAATCCCCAAGAGGTCACTGGGGCAGGATGTGGCTGGGAGGGCAGGATCACAAAACCCTCCATGGGGCGAGAAGGGCAGAGCGCAGGGAACACATCAGCAGACAGGAACTCCTCCTGAGCCCTTCACGCCTGTCCATCTTCTGCTTAGGGAACAGCACACTGCCTACCACAGAGAGGTTTAAGGAGTAGCCCAGGCCTGAGCTTCACCCTGCATGTTTGTCCTTGGGGAGTGGCGGGAGGGACCAGCCACTGTTACCCATGTCACGGCCATGTATTCACAGCCAATACAGATCATATGCCTTAAGTATTAACTAGACAAACATTAGTCCAGAGTTTATTGTGGTATACAAAAATAAACTCTTAAAAACAATTAAACTTACTAAGCTAGGTTATTTTTAGACCAATTCCTACCCATTATACAAATCATCAATTTAAAACACTTTGTGTAAAACTGCAGTGTGTGCCAGTGGCCTCTGAAGCCCTGGAGGAGACGGTGGGCGGGAAGGGGGAGTTCTTAGCATTCCTGACTGGGTTGGGGGCACAGGAAGCCATGCAGCAGGGGGAATCCCAGTATTGCTCCCAGACACGTCTTCTGTGGACGTGCCAAGACAGGATTGAAGACTTTGCTGTCTTTTAGAATACACAAACACATGAGACGTGCCCTGGACCCCATGCTCTTGTGGGAGAATTAGGGCCTTAATCCTTCCTTCCATTTCAAAGATAAGAAAACTACATGCAGCAGAAGGCTGTTTCTCCCTCCTTGTTAGCTCAGATTTGCTGGGGTATTTCTCCGCACATGCCAACTGATCTACACCCCAGGATGAAATTAGAATCATTTGGAGAAATGCTCAGGCCCACCTTGGGCCAAATGTAGAGTCCCGGGCCCGCTGGGTCATCAGAAGTCAGCCTCTGGAGACCCATCCACAGATGGGAAGCCTCCTGCAGGGCACTCAGAGCACCCCAGGATTTTCAGGGTTTGAAGTCTCAAAAGAGTGCCTCCCTGGGGTCTGTTCAGTATGGCCTACCACAGCCCAACTGGCAGGTAGGACGCTTGGAGGACAGACAGGGGGCCTGTCCCATGCTGTCCCAAGCCCAGCATCTGTCAGCATTCCCAGAGAGCTCAGGGCTGGGGTGCTGGGGATGAGGCCTCAGAGCCTTAGCAGCCTCAGGATCACCTTCCCTTGGTTTTACTCGGGAGTGAGGCCCAGACTGTTAACAAGGATGAGCCTGTGCACATCTGAAAACTGTTCTTACATTTGACATAAAGCTAATGTGTTTGGAAAGGTTCCCATATAATTAAATACCAAAAAATGACACATCTGCCTTTCCTTCCACCAGATGGGGACAGTTTGGGTACCTCCAGCTTCCCTCAACCCTGAGCTTTGGAAACTGCAGCCAAAGCTCCCTTCAGTCCAGGAGTCAGCACAAGCCATGGCCACCAAGGGTTTCCCCCTGCAATTGTTGCCAGGCAACTGTGTCTGGGGAGGTACCTCCTGGTGAAACCTCAACTTAGATGGGGGAGGGTTCTTGACTCTGAATGGGAAAGAATTCTCAGGCAGGTCAGAGAGTGTAGGTAAGGAAGGAATTCATTAGAGCGAGAGGAGAAATGAATGGCTGTAACTTTACAGGCAACTGATGCTAAATATTTTCTTGGTATAAGGCAGATTCCCTTGCCATCTCTTAAAGCCAGAGTCACTTGGCTTCCCATATCTGCTTGGATCTGCATGGTGTGGGGACTAACCCTTACCATGCCAGGAGTTGAGGAGCCACGGAGCCCAGGATGGAGGAGATTGTATTCTGAGAACTTTGGAAAGAAGGGAGGTTTTCAGACAAGCTCCCGCAGCTGCAGTTCCATTCAGGTCACCCAGGTGATGGGAACTTGCAGGCCCAAATCTGAGCTCACAACAGCCCCTCCCTAATTATCAGGAGTAAAGTGGAGACTTGGAAATAGAATGAAATAGCAAAAAGACAAAACACAGTAAACTGAGCAGTTAGGAAACTTTATTTATAGATACACACTTGGAAGAAAAAATGTGGGTGTCCTCAGAGAGGAAGCATGCTGAAAGACAGGGGTTTCTGTCTTTTAAGCATTTTTCAAAGGTCCAGGGGGTATAGACTTGTAAAGTGGTCTCAAAATGCTTATCTCCAGTGAGAGACATTAAGCCTCTTCTCTTCTATTATCAATCCTCCAGGTAATTCTGCAAAATTAACTTAAGGCAAGAAATTTACTGATCTGGTTCCTCCCCAGGATTACTGTGTCACTCTGGGAACATGTCAATCAAGACCATCTGCCCTGCCTCCAAAGGGGACTGAGTTACTGTCTGTTTGCTAAAGGATATGTTGAGAATTTTACTTCCTAACTTCTTGGTTTTTAAAATGGAATTTTAGCTTTAAGATGGAGTCCTTCCTATTCTTACTATACTGTTTATATCTCAGCTTTTTTGGAAAATTAATCATGATGCTTGTCTTCTGGCTCTACTCTCTGTCACCACTGCAGAGTTCTTACTGAAAAGCCTGGAGACGGGCTTCCTCAACAGAGCCTCAGGTATCATCCTCCTGCATCATTAATGGTGATGTGTTAGAGGGATTTAAGAATTAACCCAGGCCTTATGATGTGTTTGACTCTAATGGACAGCAGAACCACAAATCTGTTTTCATGCTGTGCATAAAATTGCAATATTTCCAGAATCTCTCACCTGACCTTAGTGCATCTCCATATTAGTAGGTGTTTCCAAGGCGTGGAGCGATGTGGTCCATCTCCACATCAATAGGCAATTGCAAGGGCAAGAGAGGGCATATCTGGACTAGAGAGGTTGGGTGGGGTCTCTTCTTCTGAAGCCAGATTGAGAGAGACAGAGGAGAGCAGAAGGTGATGACTACTTGTGGCAATAAGCAAGTTTTTCCCACTTTATTTCACCCTTTGACTGATTTCTGTTTCAAAGGTAATTTGCCCTGGCATGCACCCCCACAGTTATATCTGGCAGTAGTTGGCAGGACCTATGACCTGAAATCTGTCTATGTGAGTGTGATTGTTGGGTGGGCTGCCCCTAGAGATGGTGTGGAGATGACCGGAACTCCCCCTGTGGATGGTGAGGAGGCCCCAATGGATGCAGTGGTAGAGGGTGCAGCTTCACTTGGGAGCCCCTTATCTGTGGGCCTTCCAAATGGAGAGGCCTTAGTGGGGAATTGGTCTAGGGTAAAGCACCTCCTAGAGGGGCAGGGCTTCCCCAGAACTGGGGAAGGGTGGAGACATTGGAAGCTGTGGGATTATCCCCCCGTGAGATAGAAGACTGTTTAGAGGCCCTGAGTGGCCATGTAGCAACCAGGATTGTGGGAAGTCTTTTTCTCAAGATAGTGAGAAGCGTTATCAAGGAGAGAGAGAGGACTATTAAGGATAGAGAGAGACTTCAGCAGGAGAGAGACATAGTCAGCATTGTATGGAGGAGTTGGGCAATGACCTATGGGATGCCTTTAAGAAAGAGAGAGACATTGAGAAGACAGGTCCTGCTCCTGGAAGATACATTAGCAGGGAGGGAGGAGGCAGCCAGATAATCCACGTTGCAGGAGGCTGTGGGGTAGGGAGAGGAAGGAGCAGTGCCTTCAGCTACAGAGATGGTAGAGGAGATGTTGGGAGAGCATGAGTGGGTGTGGCCAAGGGCCAATCTGTTGCTGAGGCCACCATCTGAGGCACCAGCCTCTCCTGTATTAAAGGCCTATTCAGTTGTAATTAAGAAAATAAAAATGCAACAACCGTGAGCTTCTCAGGGGAAGGAGCCACCCCCTCCCCAGGTTGTGGGGCACTCCATGCTCTGCCCCATACCCAGGATGAGCTGGTGGACGTGAGCATCCAGTTTCAGCAGAATCCGCTGGAACCTCTGCCTACATGGCTTTTGTGTCTCTAGGATATGGGGGTGGAAAACATTGTTCTGTAGGGTTCTGAAATGGGTAGACTGGCTTCCCTGATGAGGCACCCTTACCTCCAGCAGCGGTTGCCAAGTGCGTGTCACACCTCAGGGAATCGGGCACTTTTGGATTGACTCAATTAGGGCAGTTTGGCCTTACCAGGGTGATTTACTATAGTTACCCACTAGCTGGAAAATGTATGCAGAGCTCCAGGAGGTGATAGAGGAGTTGGGAATGAAAAATGTAATCTATAATATGGACCCCCAGGGCCCCAGTGAGGAGCTGTTCACTGTAGGAATGAGAAATCTGGTGCTGCATACAGGTCCCCATTCTCTCTTTGGGTCCCTAGTGACTATTGTTTCCCCACACATAGGGCGACCCATAAGTGAGGCTGCTCATACTTTAGCAGATCTGAGGGAGGTTGAAACAATAAGATTAGAGAAGGAAGTATGGGCTATGACTGAATGGAGAGGCGCAAAGGGTCCTGTATAGGTTGCAAGGACCAAATGTGGGTTGATTTGATAAAGGCTGGGTAGTGAAAGAAAAACTTAATTGGCAGTGCAATAGGATCTTGTCAGAGCAATTACAGCCACTGATGTCTAGGACATAGAAGCTGAAGGCAAAGCCCCACATCTGGTCTGTGTCCCTGCAAGACTTCCCAGGGGACAGTACTCAGGCTCCACCTGGGCCCTCAGCCCTACAGGAGAATGACTAGGCATCATGCTTTGACTGAGGGGGGTTCAAGTTACCCACATTGGGGGATATGGTGGGAACCAGAGGTCTCCCATGAATGTACAACATGTTCTGGCACTTCTGGACACAGGAGCTGAATGTTCTCTGATTTGTGGCAACCCTGAGTGTTTCCCTGGGACCCCTGCTGTGATAGATGGCTATGGGGGTAAGGCGATTAGAGTGAAGAAAGCCCAAATCCCACTGAGGATAGGGCATTTACCTCCAAAGAAATACACTGTGTACATTTCTCCCATCCCTAATATAATTTGTAGGTCAATATCCTGCAGGTCCTTTGGTTACAGACCAGTACAGGTGAGTTCATACTGACAGTATGCATGGTAAAGGCAATTCTGAGGGGACATACTAAGCACCCACCTGTAGCTCTTCTTGTACTTCAGCAAGTGACAAGTACTAAGCAGTAAAATTGCCTGGGGAGTACAGGGAAATTGGAGAAATTCTACAGGAGTTAGAGAAGGTGGGGATCATAAAGCCCACTCATAGTCCTTTTAATTCCCCAGTGTGTGGTCAGTGAAAAAGCCAGAAGGCTCTTGGTGAATGACCATGGATTATGGGGTTTTGAATAAAGTCACACACCCTTTGCATGCTGCTGTCCTCTATGAAAGCCCCTTATGGATACCCTAATTCATAAACTAGGGGTGTATCATGTTGTGGACCTTGCTAATGCTTTCCTCTCTATTGACATAGCACAGGAAAGTCAGTAACAGTTTGCCTTCACTTGGGAATGCTGGCAGTGGACATTCACTCTCCTTCCACAGGGGTACCTCCACAGTTCCACAATTTGTCACAGACTTGTAAAGCAGGACTTTGCCACATGAAAGAAACTGCAAATGGTGCAGCTGTATCACTACATTGATGATATCATGTTGACATCTGATTCTCTTGCAGATATAGAAGGGGCAGTTCCTAGCCTGCTGCAACATCTACAGGAGAAAGGATGGGCTGTGAACAGCACCAAGGTTCAGGGACAAGGTTTGTTTGTAAAGTTCTTGGTGGTTGTCTGGTCGGGTAAAATTAAAGTTATTCCAGAAGCAGTCACAGACAAGGCCCAGGCTTTCCCTACCCCTACCACTGTGGCAGTATTACAAGAGTTTTGGGGTCTTTTGAGCTACTGGAGAGTTCTTATCCTGCACTTGGCACAAATTGTGAAGCCTCTATACAACTTTGTATGAAAGGGCATAAGGTGGGACTGGGATGAAACATGTGCAGCTGCTTTTACTGCTGCTAAGCGAGCAGTCAAGGCTGTCCAGGCCTGGAGTGTAATGGACTTATCAAGTCCCTGTGAACTATATGTTCATGTAATGAAAGATGGTTATGGGTGAGATCTTTGGCAGCAGCTTGAATGGACATACCTACATGTTAGAATCTGCTCACAACTATGGAAAGGAGCAGAGGTCCGGTACACATTGACAGAGAAGCAACTGGCTGCTGTGTACCACACCATGTTGACTATGGAGCACATCACCGAAACAGCTCTGACCAAGGTAATAACCACCTATTCCATCATGGGGTGGGTGCAAGATTGGACCAAAAGGCCACAGAGTGGCATGACAGAGAAGCCTACACTGGCCAAATGGGGCACATATTTTCAGCAGTGTAGCACCCTCTCTACCAGCCCCTTAAGTGGAAAACTCCAACGCTTATTGGGGCCAGTGACCTATGACAGTGGAAAGCAGGAAGAACTTGCTTCTGAGCCATCAGTAACCAAGAGTCCTTATCAGGAGGGAAAAGCCCCTATACCTGAAGATGCTTGGTACACAGACAGCTCTAGTCATGGGCAGCCCCCAAAGTGGAGGGCTGTGGCTTTCCCTCCTAAGACTGAGACAGTATGGATGGAGGATGGAGAGGGGAAGAGCAGCCAATGGGCTGAGTTGTGGGCTCCTTGTGATCACCCAGGAGCCCTCCCCTAAAGTTGTCTGCACTGACAGCTGGGCTGTCTATTGGGGCTTGACCCTGTGGTCAAGTTGACATGGTACCATGCCAACTGGATGGCTGGTCACCAGGTTGTTTGGGGGCAAGAGTTGTGGCAAGACCTATGGGCCTCTGGTCAGACTAAGACAGTTACTGCATATCATGTGATTGGCCATTTGCCTTTGGAATCCCCAGGGGATGATGAAGCAGACACATTGGTCCAGGTGCACTGGCTAGAAGGAATGTCTGCTCTGATGCAGCCCAGTGGTTACATCAACCTTTGTTGCATGCAGGGCAAAAGACAATGTGGGCTGTATCCCATCAGTGAGGTTTTCCACTGCTTTGAAGAAGTCAGCAGAGCCTAGAAGGAGGCCTTGTGTGCTCTAAGAGTGGCTTACACCAAGTTCTGCAGCAACATGGGACAATACTAAAGGGGCCAGTACCCCTTGTCAGGTGGTAGATAGACTATATTGGGCCTCTGCCAATATCAGAAGGATATCGGTATGCTTTGACTTGTCTGGACACAGCTACTGGCCTGTTAGTTGATTTTCCTGCATGTCATGCAGATCAGAAAATCACCAAAAGGGGTCTAGAGCATCTCTTTGTAGCCTATGACTGGCCACAGGTGATCAAGAGTGACCAAGGCACTCACTTTACTGGACATGCATTACAAGAATGGGTGCAGCAGTTAGGAATAAAGTGGAAGTTTTATGTACCACATAACCCTATCAGGGCAGGCATGATAGAGAGATAAGGTGGTTTGTTGAAATCTGGCCTGAAGTCTGACACCAATAGTCTATGGGGCTTGTCATTTTACTTATGGACAGTGCTACAGCATTTGAGTGAGAAACCCCAAAAAAGAGTCTTGAGCCCTGTGGACATGCTAACACACATTGCTGCCTCTCCTGTACAAACCAAAGAGGAGTTATTGAGGCCAGTATATGGCCTGTAGAGCAACATCCTGCTGTCAGCCCCAACTGCACAAACCCTGGAGAGAATCTGTTGAGTGGATATGTCCCTAGATACTTCACACATGGACCAGCAATAGTTGGTCCTTCTGGCACTTTGGGGAAAAGGCCTTTAAGCTGGTCTCCTGTGTATTCCTAGAGTAATAGCAGAGTGGCCCCCAAAGACCATGGTACTATACCCAAAATGTCCAGTAAGTAAAGCATCTAATGGGGAAATTTTGTTTTATCTTTATGGCCAGTGCATGTACCTCCCATAGCCCTATATATTGACCCATCTGTAACTCCCACAGGGAGTGGGGGTGAACATCTGGTATACCAGACCAGGATGAGATCCCATTCCTGCTACTGTTCTTTCATGGGACCACTCTTGCATGCATCCTATCTGATGGACAAGATTTGCCTATGCTGGTGTCATTCAAATGTATCTCATTGCCCTTAAGGTTATTGTCTTCTACAGTCCCTGTGGCCTGGACCTGCTCTCTGGCTGCAGCTGCCACATGATGATTGCTTTGAACTCCCTACCTGTTCAGTACTGGCTGCCTGTGGAGTGGGTGAGCTATGGACTTAATCTGCATAGGACTTTGAACATAGCTGAATCCTCAAGTTTGAGTATTATCATATTTTATTGCTGCATGTTATTAGTCTGGTTACAGTGCTCCAATTTTCTTGCATAGGGGCCATTGGGGAATTTGGGGAACAGTAGAATGTAAGTAGAATGAACTGTGGGTAAAATTGCAATATTTCCAGAATCTCTCACCTGGTCTTAGTGCATTTCCATATCAATAGGTGTTTGCAAAGGGTGGAGAGAATTGTCCATCTCCATATCAGTAGGTAATTACAAGGGAGAAGGAGGGCATATCTGGACCAGAGAGGGTGAGTGGCGTCCCTTTCTCTGCAGCCGGGTTGGGAGAGACATGGGAGAGCAGAAGTGCATGACTGCTTATAAGCAATAAATGGGTTTCTCCCACTTTATTTCTCCCTTTGACTGATTTTGGTTTCAAAGGTATTTTGCCCCGGTTTTCCTTGAGTTACACATGTGCTTTTCCTGTGCCTTTCATGTCATGTCACTGAAAGGAACCCTGTCTGTGGGACATCAGAGCCATGGTTCATGACTGATTTGTTCCCACATGGCATGTGGGTCACACTCTGCTGGCAAGGGGCAGAAGGCCCTTCCTGTCCTTCATTGCAGTTTTGGAATGAAACACAACATGTGCATCAGTGACCCAGGATGCCCATGTCTTTCCTCTTTCAAGAGGCTGTGACAAAGGCTGGCGCTCTGCCACTGCCTGGTGACTAGGAGTCCTCAGGGGTCCTTGACTGAGGATGTTGGGACTCCTGGTGGTCTAGAACTGAGCTGTGTAGAGGGTGGGGTTGGAATGCAGGGGCAGGAGTGGGTATGGCCTGCCTAGGGGCATGTGGGGGCACTTCCACCTCAGCGGGCAGCTTCTCCAAGAAGATCTGACTCCCTGACAGCAGAGCTACACAGGTGCTAAGCACTGAGTTACTGCACCTTTATTTTGAACAAAGCCTCCATGTAATGTTTTAGAGAGTGTGGTCTTCCTCTCAAGTGCTCCTGTTGGGGGCGTCTGGCCTAGCGGGCAGCTTGACTCTGAGCCCACTCTGCAGCCCTTGGGGGGCCTTGGGAAGAAATCTGGGTGGGGTGCTGCTTCCCCCCTGTCTCTAGACTGTGGGCTCAGCAGGCCGTGACAATCCAGGGACCTGTCACTGCAGCTCCGGTTTGCTGATGTGGCCTTCAAAATGCTGTAATGATACCCCAAGAGAAACCACATCACCCCAGGAACCCTGAGGTTGCTCGCATGCCTGCTGTCATCTGTGCAGGAATTGCTGGCTGCATGGATGTCTGGGCCCGGGCAGGCAAGGCCAGGTCCTGTGCTGATTTCACTGACAGGCATCTGCAGGTGGCTACCTCTTTGGCCTCCCTTTTCCCATCTCTGTGTGGTCATGGGGGACAGCTAATGTCCTGCCTTCTGTTTCTGAAGAAGCTTTTCATTAGCTCTCTGTAGACAAGTACCTGTTAGTTTGTTGTTCTTCTAGCCTGGGCATGGATTTGCATTAATCTACAGCAACCTGGGTCCCTCAGCCATGACCATCTTCCATTTGGGAATGAAAGTCATGTCTGGGAAGGTCCACACAGGTGAGCTGGATTCCTGGAGTCCTTTCTCTGGATCTCTGACCTCTGACCCTGATGGCAAACAGTAACCATGCAACTGTGCTCTGGCCCTCTCTGCTGCCAGAGTATGGAGGGCCAGCCAGGGAGCCAGTTGGTTTGGCCCAGACTTCTCATCATTTCATTAGCCAGTTGCTTTTGGGAAGTGAGTCGTTTTCTCTCTATCAGTTCCTGTGTCTATGTAATGGGAGAAACAGTGCAGTAGTGTGCAGGCTTACTGGTAACAGTTGCAAGTATTTCCTCCTTGTCTATAGCTTGTCTTTTTTGAAAAATAAACTTCAATTGTCAGAACAGCTTCAGATTTACAGAATTACAAAGGTAGTACCGAGAGTTCTATGCACCCAAACGCACTTCTCCCTGTAAGTAATGTCATCTCTGCTACTATAAAGGTGTCAAGTCAGGATGAGTGAAATGAAGAGACTCACATGATGACCTCTTGCAGTGTCCCAAGTGTGAGGCTTCCACGTCCTTAGGACCTGTCCTCCTGCACGTGTGTTGTGTGTTCCCCAACCAGGAGGCCCAGTGATGCCAGGATCCTGGGGTTTCTCTTGGGGTTTCATTGCAAAGGCACAATTTATTGAATGACTGCAAGACTGAACTCAGTCTCTGGCTTCCTCCCCATCCCCACAGGTGGGGCTGACATGGCTCAGCTTGTAGCCTCTGCCCTCCGATCACATGCTAGAGTTTCTAACATGACCAGGCTCTGCCCTCCCAGAGTTCCCTGGGGGCCCATCATGTATCACCCTATTAGCATACACATGAGGTGTGGCCCCAGGAGCCCACCACAAGCAGCAAGGTGACCCTGTCACTCAGGAAATGCCCCTTGTTTGGAGGACCCAGGAAATGCGCACAAGCATAAGCTTCATTCCCTAGCATACAACGGATGCCTACTAGCAGGATTTGTCACTGCCCATGCTGGCCACGGTCACCTGATGGAGGTGTGTCTGTCAGGTCTCCCCACTCTAATGTTCCTTCCTGGTCCTCTTTTCTAACCTGTAGTCTTTGGAGGAGGTCACCATGTACAGCCCATTTTTCATGGAGTATCCACACCATGTATCTGTAATTCTTTTGCATGAGAGGGTCATCTTTTCTCAATTTATTTATTTAGTCAGTCATTTATTTATTCAATCAGTTATTTATACTGATATGAACTCATGAATATTTATTTTATACTTTGGGTTATAATCTAGTGCCACTTTATTTAGTTTGTGGTCAAATTGTTTCAGCTTTAGCCACTGGGAACTCTTTCAGTTGACTGTGTCCATTTGACATTCCCTTATCATTGTGGGGCCATGTGTGTGAGAGAGAATATTTCCTTTTCTAGAAATATGAGCTGCTTCAGGATCATCTTGTATGTTTCCTGCCCCTGCCCTAGAATCAGCCATTTTTCCAAGGAGCCCTGATGCCTTTTACTGAAGAATGGGAATAGATACCCAGATCAGGGTTCCAGGTGGGCTCACTTTTACTAAAGTATCCTTGCCTCTAGGCCCACTCAACTGATGGAGCAAGGAAATATAGGTGTGTATGCTAACCCTTGTACATATACATATCTCTACATATTTCTGTCTGTGATCATCTGTATCTATGCTGAGCTAAACATGAGCTCATGCTGATGTCTCCAACTGTGATCCATAGACCATAGACCTTTCTGGCTGTCTCCTCTTAGCTCTGCATGACCTCTCACTCTACGAGTGAGAAACCTGGTCATGCTTATCATCTGCTTTCCATTTCTTAGTTGTTCATTTCCAGTGTGTGGGTAGAGAAATGTGTTTTCAAAATTGTTAACCATTACCCCATAGGATAAAGATGATAACTAGCATACAGTGATCAGGTGCTCTTTCTTGGGCCTTTAATTTAAGAGGCCTACTTATTCCCAAAGTCCTTCAGGTAATCACCTGCCCTACGCCCAGATGGGGTGTTCCATGTACCTGTCATGGAGTTAGGTTGCTTTGTGGAAGTCTGCATTCCATGCAGAAAGTCATGGACATCCTAAATGATTCTTAATTTGCATACAGTAATGTTCACTCTGTGTTGTGAAGTTATGTTTGTTTTGACAAGTGAATCATGACATTTGCCCACAGTCATGGTATCTTGAAGAACAGTAGGATCTAAAAATCTTAGAATGCCATGTGGTTCACTTACTCAGTCCTCCACTCACCATTTACCACTGCAAGAAACCACTGACCATTTGCCCATGCTGTACTTTTACCTTTTAAAGTCTGTCCTATAGTAGGAATCAGACAGTATTCCACCCTTTCAAACTGGCTTTTTTCATGTAGCAGTATATAAAGTGCATCTGTGTGTTTTTTCATGGCTCGATGGCATGTTTCTTGTTACCATCTGATAGTAGTCCACTGTACAGACAGGGCAGCTTTTTTCACCTATTCCCCTATTGAAAGGTATCTAGGTTGCTTCCAGGTTTTGCGGATTTGAACAAAACTGCTATAAATACAGGATTCAGGTTTTGGCTACACTGAAGTTTTTAAAAAGTTGTCCGAGAACTTCCCGATTGCTGGGTATGTGGTAAGATGGTCTGGATCTGTAAGAAACTGGTGAATGGTCTTCCCAAGGCTTTAACTTAATTGCAAACTGTGCTGCTTCCTGGTTTCTGATGAGAAATTGGTTGTCCTAATAGCCAATATTAAGGCATTGCTTCCTTCTTTAAATATTGTTTCTTTGCTGTTAGTTTGCCTAATATTGTTAAGTATTTTGCTGCAGATTTCTGGGGTTTACTCATCTTTTTTGGGTATGTAGATTTTTGTCTTTTGCCAAATATATGGAGTTTCCAGCCATAATTGCTTCAAAAATATTTTTGTACCACTCTCTTCTCCTCTCCTTTCGAGACTTTGATGATACAAATGTCCAACATTTTGTGACAGTCTCACAGGTACTGGAGACTGTTCATTTTTCAGAAATCTATTTTCAGAATGAGTAACTTCTCTGGTTATATTTTCAAATTCACTGTTTCTTTCCTCTATCCTCTCCATTCCTCCAACCCATCTGTCGAGTTGTTTACTTGGATCATTATATTTTTCAGCCCTAAAATTTCAATTTGTTTCTTTTTTATACCTTCTATTTACTAGCTATTCTATTACTTCCTTCTCTTTGATGAGATTTATTTTTTCCTTTACTCCTTCTGTATTTGTAGTCACTCAGTGAGACATTTGAACATGGGCACTTTAAAATCCTGTAGTTCTAATACCTGTCATGTGGTGTTTTCAGATCTGTGGACGTCTGTTCCTGTTTAAGTTGTGGTTTTCTTGGGGATGCTGAGATTAGTGGTTTCAGCTGAACCCTGAACACAGGGCCGCTGTGTTCTGATGCTCGTGATCGCACTGTGATCCTGGAGTCTCCCTGACAATGAAGAGGAATCCACCCTGGATGTTCCCTGGGGAGGAAGCCAGGGTTCCTGGCCCCTGTGGACTGTGGAGGGGGAAGGGCTCTGCATGCTCCTGGCTGGTGGAGGAGGGGAGCCCAGCTCCCCACCAGCCCTGTGCTGATGCTGCCCTGCCTAGGAGGGGCAGGGTAGTATCCTTGCTGCTGCTATGGGGGCTCTTCTGCCCCTACGTGGTGTGGAAGCCATCCTGATCTCCACCAAGCATCCTCTAACATCACCCCAGTGGGAGGGGGAGTGGCCGGTGGGGGCAGAAGTCCAGTCCCCTGGCGGGGTCCTCACTGATTGGGGGGCTGTTTCTATGCTGGGCAGATATGACAGTCCTGACACCATCGGCATGGGTGGGATGCCTCTCTGCCTTAGAGACCCCTCTGGGACCACAGTTGGTGTGGGGAGGCTTGCTGGAATAAAGTCTTATCATCTGCAAGTTCATTGTCTTGCTAGGCTGCCACTCACTTTGTCCTCTGGGCACAGCAAGCAGGTTATCCCTGGGACTCATATGTGTCCCTTCCTGGAACTCCCCAGTTGTCAGCTTTGGGGTGCATACTTGGAGGCAGAGAGGTGGGCCTTTGCCCCTCCTCATGCTTGTGCACAAGGTACTGGGATTCTGGCTGGTGCTCCCCAGGAGGAATCGGGAAAAGCATGTCTTCCCCATCCTTCCAGAAGCAGAAGTACCCACCTAGTATGATTTTGATTATATTTACTATGTGTAGGAAATCTCTCATTATGTGAATCGTTTTTCTCTTCTTTGCAATATGTGTGTGGCATTTCTTTGTATATTTAGGAAGGAAAGCACGGCAGATTTTATCAGTTTGCATATAGCTAACTGGATGCTTCCCGCAGGCTCCTGCACCCCTGGGCTTTCTCAGACCAGAGGAGCAACAGGCCAGCACAGACACAGCTAGAGCCACTGCCGCATTTTCACCCAGAGGAGCGCCCTGAGAAAAGAAAGGCCGCAAGTGGATGGATGTCTCCTCCAGCTGCCATCCGTTTCGCAGGCCTGCTCCTGGTGTGACCTGCATCTCCGGGAGTATTGGGCCTGGATGGTCTGCAACCTTCAAGAGCAGAGCAGAGGGAGGAGGCAGCAAGGCGAAGAAGGGGGAATTATCTTCAGTCTTACTCTTGGGAGGATGGGCACCACTGGCTGGTCCCATTGCTACAGTGGATTGAGGAGGACCAGTCCCATCTTCCTTCCTCGTGTGCAAGAATGGTCCTCGTGCTCTGGCACTTAAAGGCATAATCCTGCCATGCTCGGCCTGGCCTCCCTTCTCCATGTGGACTGCATGCCTGCAATCGCAGAGTGCTTTCCCAAACTCCAGATCAGGTTTTTCCAGCATCCTGATGCCCAGAGTTACAGATGGCTTCTTTTAAACCACTTAATAGCAAGTCCCAGCACACCAAAGATGCTCAAAAATGTTTACAAGCTACCTAACACATTGTACTGAGATATCTGACTTTCTTCATTCTTCCATTCTGTGAGGATGTTTGGGACCAGGGCATGTCAGTAACTGAGGGATCCCCCCTACCCTGGCATCTGCAGGAATAATCAGTGTGCTCTGTCTGGGAAGAGATCGACTGTGTATTTTCCTGACCCTTCAGTGCACATTTTGCTTGAGTTTTAACACCTCTGAATTAAAGGTATGTTTTATGATTGAGGTGTGCCTTAAATGCAATTGTTTTCTTTTTAAAAAGCTATTTATACACAGATAACACCTTAAAATCAAATTGCTGCAATCTTAACTGTATAAAGAGGAGACAACCAGGGAACATCTGGGTGTCTTGTGCAACATGAACATGTTCCGGATAATTTACACTCCTTTGAAGGCATAGTTCAATGGTACTCATGTCTGTGGGATTGGCACCTATTCTGACACTTCAGATAGATATCAGAACTCCCTTCCACCTAGGGTGAAGTCTTATAATAATTTTGCTTGTATCTGACAAAAGTAATTTTTGATATAAATAATAGAATGGATAACATTATCAATGACCCATTCATGATATTGTTATTGCCTAACTGAGTAAAGAACATGAACACTGAGTCACCCCAGACTTTGAGATTTGTGGTGGCAGGTGCTCAAGGTAGACATTTCAGGGCTTTGGTGGTTTTGACATGGGTGAAAACGGTCAGGAAATGGGCAGGAATGAGTGGCTATGAATCGGGAGCCCTGTAAAGGATTTGGAGAGAAAGAACCCAACTCCAAGAGCATTCTGCAGGGCGAGGAGCTCTCCAGGGAGAGAGAATCAGTGTGCCTGGCTGAGCTGGAGGGGCCTGAGGGGTATGAGATGAGAATGAAATATGCATTCTAAAAAAAAACTGGAAAGGAAGAGAAACAACAGCAATAGTGACCACATGTTTAGCACTTTAAAGCATTCCCAGCACCCATTCCAGCAGAAAGAGTGATGTAACGCCAGCTCTCCTGGGGAATCAGGGACACATGGACAATTGTTCACTAGTTGGCCACGCACAGAAATTCACAACTGGAGAAAAACAAAACCAGGCCTGGCCTGCACTGATTGAGGAATCGGCCTCAGTCCCCAGCAGGAGATTCAACATCACACGTAGATTTGCTGGAGACACAGACCCAGGGAAGAGACCATCCATGAGAAGGTCCCGGGAAAGCCCAAGAACCCAGATGGTCTGACACTGTCCACCTCCCAGGGTCACCGCCCAGTCCTTACTCTGACCTTGAACACGTCCCCAGCCTCGCCCTGCTGTACGATCCACACTGTATACTGGGACAGCACCACCTTCCTGGAGACTATTGGTGAGAATTAAATCATCCACTTCCTGGAGATCCTTGGGCATTTCAGCCCTATGTGTAATGATATGATAGCAAATCAACAAGGGCGGACGGGAGGCCAAGCCAAAGTATTTAACTCCCTTAAAACTCGGAGGTACAGAGAAATGCATCTTCTTTCCTAACTCTAGAACTCTTGGCATTTCTTTGGAGTCTCTACTGTCTGGTTACCAGGAGAGTAAAATTAAACATCTGATCCAATTTGACTCAACCCAAGCTATGGTTTAAACAGAACATTTAAAGAAACTCAGCCTGCCATTTGGGTAAAAACTGCTCAATTTCCTGGAAGTGTATTCACCCTCCTCTCTGGGAAAGAACACAGTATAGACAAGTCTTCAAGGCAGCCGGGAGATGTAAGACCCTGGAATGAGAAATTCTCTACTCGTTCTGGTCCTTGGACAATGCCCTTTCACATCTGGGGCCCCTGGGGCCCGTTGGCACTCAGTTGTTCATAGACAAACAGTTTTTCCACTTCTGGTCATTGTCTGGCCACCATGTCTGACTTGGCCTCATGTCTCTCCTGCTGGCTGCACTCCCAAGCACCCACCTCTGTCCAGCCTACTGGCCAGGGGGTGCATCTCCAGACCCTTCAGGGGTCACTTCACTTAGTTATTATGGAGGGCGCCCTCTCAGTGTCGACGTCATGGGGATGGGGAGCATTGGGGAAACCACATCCTGGACCCTGCTGACGGTCCCCTCCTTTCTCCAGCATCTCTGTCCCCACAAGCTAAACCAGGAGGAGGGGCAAACACAGATCTGTTTACTGCCCTAACCCCTTCCTCTGCTCTACTTCTTCCCATGAAACTCAAAGTGGGGACAGGAGAGGAGAGGCGGTCCTGATTTTGTTGCTCTGCTATGCCCTCTATCACAGAGGTGTCATATGTTCCTGGGGCATGTTGTCCACAATTTGAAGATTTGGAGAAAAACCATGCTTAATATGCTAAATCAGAGAGGAAAGAGATGAATTTCAGCAAACTTTCTCACAATACTGTAACTGATTTACAAGGCTATTGTCCTTCTGTATAATCTGATTTTGAGCCCTACTGTTGGAGGCAACTATTGAGAGTTCTGACCAAAACAGAAGCTTGCTACCCCTTACCATGACCAACCATGGATTCTAGCACAGCATTTCCTACCCTGAGATGCTCTCAGAAGCCTGTTTAGTCTATTAGGAATTGGCATATGTCCTCAGGGAAAAAGCAAACCAGGTCACCTCTTTGAGACTTTCATTCTCTATGTAGCTTGTTCTTATAATTCTTCCTAATAGTGTTGGTTTTGCAATGTCTTTAAATAGATTTTAAGAAAAATGTCTTCCCCACCTTTTCTCAGTGGGAGGCTTTGTATGGATTACAGTAGTTACCCATTACTACAAGAGGAATTCTAATGGAATGTTTATTAAATGCCAGTTATGTCCTAAACATAATAATCCCATTCTAATAATGAAAAAAATATCCAGATAAAATCCAACCTTCATGAAACTTAGGTTCTAGGAGAGGGATAGAGAACCACAAGAGCAGAATGTAGTTGTGGAGATCAGGTTTCCAAAGAGTGGGAGGAGCTCAGAGGACCCTCTTCCCAAAGGAGAGATCTACTGGGCTAGTTGTAATCAGCAAGGGCAAGCAATCAAAATCTTTGAAGACTGACCACAAAAGATATATTTAAGAAGGGAAACATAAAGACAACACAGAGAGAAAGCAAGGACTCAGAAGAAAACTCTAGCCTCTGGCACTGGAGCCATAGCAAACATCAGACACAGCCCAAGTCCTAGCCAGATACACAAAACCGGCTACCTCGCTCCTGGTGCCCGCTGTAGCAGGCTCAGGGTTCAACGAATAATTACAAGGCACACAAAAAGTGAAAGATCAAGTACTTCGCAGATTCAGGAATTATCAGACGAAGAATTTAAAATGACTAAAACATATGATAAGGGCTCTAATGGAAAAAGCCGACAACTTAAAAGAATGGGTGGATAATATAAACAAGGCGTAGAAACTGAAAGAGCTTCAAAAGGAGGTGATAGAAGTAAAAACCTCGCAGAAGACATGAAAAGCACCTTTGATAGGTTCATTAATAGGCTGAATAAGCTGAAGAAAGAATCTGTAAGCTTGAGGAAATGTCACTAGAAACCGCAAATACAAAGAGAAAACAGAATAGTAACAAAAAAGAACAGAATGTTCAAAAAAAATAGGATGAAACTTGGATGATTGGAATGCCAGGAAGAGAAGAGTGAGAAGGGAGCAGAAGGCACATTAATAGTAATAAATGGGGGAACTTTCTAGATTCAATGACAGATACCAAATAATGATCCATGAAGTTCAGTGAACACCAATAAGATAAACATATCATATTTTGGTGTTCTGTTTTCATATTAAAGGAAGAGTTATAGAAAGAAGGAAATACTGCAGATCAGACAATCAAGCATTAAAAAAGAAAAAACACAGAGATGGAGTGAATGAATGATAAAAATTAAGTATTTTATATATCTTATTCTTAATTGATTTAATAGGTGTGTGTTCAATGATGGTAAAAATATTATATGATTATAGTATATGGGCAAGTGATGTGAATGACAGCAATGTTATCAGCAACAGAAAGGAAATATAAATGTTCTCTTAAACCTGTATTTCCCTGTGACATGACATTGTTTTATTAGAATATGGATTTAGATTACTTGTAAGTTTATATTGCACTAACTACAGTAACTAATAAACAACAGAGGAGCATATTGCAGTGTGGGAGACAGAAAATGGAATCACATGAGATGCTCAATTAAAACCAAAGAGAGTAGAATAAAAGAAACAAAGAATGAACACAATGAAGACAAAATAGTTTGAAATATGGGGTATATTTTTTTCCAACCATAAGAATAATGATTTTAAATGTGAATGATCTAAGTGTACCAGTCAAAAAAGAGTGACAAGTAGATTAAAAAGAATAGGAAAACCAGTGCCAATTATGTATTGTGCACACACAAAAACATCCACTCCAAATATAAAGACATAGTACATTAAAAGTAAAGGCAGGAGAAAGATACACATTCTAACACCAAACAGAAGAAAGCTGGAGTAACAATATTAATTTCATACAAAGCTGAGTTCAAAACAAGGATTTATCAAGGATAAGAAGGTCATTACATAATGATAAGGGGTCAATTCACCAAGAAGACATAAAATCCTCAATGTGTGAGCACCTAATAACAAAAAGTCAGAACACAGGAGGAAATGGTATCAGGACTCCCAAGAGAAATGAGAAACTCATCATTTATTGTTGGAGACTTCAACATTGCTTTTACAGTGAATGGTAGATCCACGTAGGCAAGATATCAGGAAACATGGACTTGCCCTAAAGAGTGATTACCAGTCAACTTGGTGTAACTGGCATTGATCGAGTGCTCTGTCCAACAATAGCAGAACATACACTCATCTCAAGCTTATATGGAACATTCACCAATATAGATGAACACCCTGGGCCATAAAACACAACTTAACAATTTGAAAAAATAGAAATCATGCATTGTAAGATCTCAAATCACAGCGGACTTAGAACAGAAATCAGTAACATAAAGAGCTGGAAATTCTCAAAATATTTGGAGATTAAACAGGAAATTTTCACGTAACATGTGAGCCAAAAATGTCTGAAGAGATTTTAAACATTAACTTAATGAAAATTCATGTAGATCAAATTTATCAAAAATTGTGACATGCAGTGAATGCAGTGGTTAGAAAGAAATTTATAGAATTGAATGTATATATTAAGAAAAAATCTAAAATCTAAGCTTGTTCCTTAAAAAACTAGAGAAATAAAAGTAATTTAATTCCAAAACAAGCAGAAGAAAGGAAATAATAAAAGAGTAGAAATCAATGAATTTTAAACATGAAAACAGAGTAAATAAAACCCAGAGCTACTTTTTTGGATAGATCTGTATAATTGATAAACCACTACCAAAGCTAACTGCAACAAAAAGAGGAAAGACAGAAATTACCAATATTAGAACTTAAATAAGTGTCCTTCCTACTGATTAGCATTGAAAAGAAAATAAAGGATTAACGAGTATGACTCCATGCCAATTCAAAAATCCCCAACAAAGAATTAGCAAATTGAATTCACCAATGTTTAAAAGAATAGACTTCACAAGCAGCTGGGGTTTGTTCTAGGTATGTAAGTCTTTATGGAATTCGAACATTAACTAATTTAATCCAGTATATGAAAAAATAAAACTGAAAGCATATCAGATTTATCAAAAATTGTGAGATGCAATGAAAGCAGTGATTGAAAATTATTTTCCTAAAAAGGAAAACAATATAATCTTATCTATCTACACAGAAAAAGCATTTGACAAAATTCGACACCCACTCATGATAAAAAATATCAGCAAGCTAGGAATAGAGGAGAATGTCCTCAATTTAATAAAGAACATCTCCAGGAAAACTATAGCTAACATCATGCTTAATGGATGCCTCTTCGTAAAATCCGGAATAAAACACTGACGTCCTTGCACGCCATTCCTATTCAGCATCATATAGTAAGCCTAGGTAGTGAAATAAGACAAAACAAGAAAAGAAAATGTATACAGATAGGATGCTCAATATTATTTGTCTATGTAGAAAATCCCAAAGAATCAACAAAAATACTTCTGGAACTAATAAACTATTACACAAGGCTGCACATTCAAAGGTTAACACAGAAAATCAATTTTGTATGGCAACAATGAACGATCTGATTTAGAAATTAGAAACTTAATAGCATTTACATTGATACAAACAAATGAGTGAACACTTGAGTATAAATCTAACCAAACAGTTACAGAATCTATATGCAAAAAAACCCACAAAACTGACAAAAGAAATCCAGAAAGGTCTAAAGAAGCTGAGTCATATTCTATGTTCGTGGATTGGAAGTTTCAATATTGTTAATGTCAGTTATTTCCCATTTGATTTGTAGGGTCAGAACAATTCCTATGAAAGTCTCAGCAAGCTATTTTGTAGATATTTTCATATTCATAATAAATTTATGTGGATACAATAGACCCAGAAGAGCCTACTCAATATTGAAGGAGAACACAGTGAGAGGACTGACACCACCTGACCTCAACACTTAGGGTAAAGTGGCAGTGATCAAGACAGTGTGGCACTGGGGAAAGAATAGACATATGGTCCAGTATAATAGAACACAAACTTCAGAAATAGACCAACAAATAATATATTGACCTGATCCTGACAAGGGAGTAAAAACAATTCAGTGGAAAGTGGGTAGTCTTTCATTACACAGAGCTGAAAATTGGACCTGTACCTGACAAAACAGTAAATAGGTAAAGTAAAATAAATCCTAACACAGACTTTACAATTTACAAAAAAATGATCTCAAAGTGGATCCTAGACATTAATATAAAATGCAAAGTAAAAAACTTCTATAAGAAAATATAGGGGAAACCTTGGAGACCTTGGATCTGGGGATGAGTTTTTAGGTACAAAACAGACATGATCCATGAAAGGAAAGAAAATAAAAATTAGACTTTGTTCAAAGTAAAAAACTTCTGCTCTGCTGAAGAAACTAAGAGAATGAAAAAGGCCACGATAGGAATAAAATATTTGCAAAAATATGTATCTGGTATAAAGGACTGGTGTCTGAAATACCTAAGAACTCTTAAAAGTAAAAAATTAGAAGTAAGACAACCTGATTTGAAAAATGTGCAAAGTATCTGAACAGACATCTCACCAAAGGAGATAAATAGATGGTAAATATGCATATGAAAAGATGCTCAATATTATTTGTCATTAGGAAATTTCAAATACATCAGTGAAATGCTTGTCTACACACATTGGAAGGGCTGAGATTATCAATTGCTGGTGGGGCTATGGATCCACAAAAATGGTCATTCATGCTGGTGAGAATGCATAATGGGACAGCCACACTGGAAAACAGATGGGAAGTTTCTTACAAAGCTAATCATTACCAACCATACAATTAATCTATTCTGCTCTAGGTATTCTCTCAACTGTTTTGAAAACTTACATCCACATGAAAACCTGCACATAAATATTTGCAGCAGATTTATTTATAATTGACAATGATTCACACTTCCCAATTTCAAAACTTATTACAAAGTCACAGCAATCAAAACAGTGTGGTACTAGCATTAGGTCAGTGAACAGATATGAAAACCCAGAAATAAAGCCTTTCATATGGTCAAATGATTTTCAACCAGGATGCTGAGGCAATTCAGTGGGGGAAAGAACATTCTTCTCAACAAAATGCCACAAGAACTGGATATTCACATGTAAATAAAGAAGTTAGACCCCTCTCTTACACCATACACAGAATTTCCTCTCAAGGGTCATAGATAAAAATGTAAGAGCTAAATGTGTACAATTCTTAGGAGAAAAGATAGGAGTAAGCCTTCCTGAATTTAAGTTAGATAATGATTTCTTAGATAAAATACTTAAAGTATGTGACAAATTTAAAACATAAGCAAATTGGCTATCATCACAGTTTGAAATTTTGTGCTACAAAGGGTATCATTAAAAATGTGTATGGGAAAAATGGAAGTTCCTATGGCCAGGATCCTCACCTGACCCTAAACTACTTGATGACATAACTGGCCTACTCCTAAGCTACTGCTTCCACACCCATAGACAAGAAGCTATTATTGACTGAGTCACTATATAAAGAGCTCTCTTTGCCCAGTGCTCTGGGTAGAGGGAGAGAAGGAGGAGGATTACAGACCTGAAGACTGCTGGATGCAGACGTGATTATAGTACTCGACCTACTGCTGGGAGAATAAAGCCAGTTATAAACCCTTTTACCCCCAATAACATTCCTTTTTCATTCCTCAGTCCTACTGAATCCATACTGAACTTGCCCAGGACTGAAACCCTCAGGGAAGGCAATGTAAAAAGACAGAATGGGAAAAAATATTTCCAAATCATACATCTGGTAAAGGACTTATATATATAAAGTACTTACAATCCCATAATACAATCCTATTCTTCTTACCTCAAATTGAAAACAAATGCATGAAATATTTAGATGTGAATTATTTTCTTAATGTGGTTGGAATGTGAAGATTTTAAAGATTCCTTTGATTGATTGATTTACTAATCTACTTTTACTATGGGACAATATTTTGCTATTTATCAGTGATAATCTTTCTCTGATTTCTGCATTTCTTATGCAAAGTTTCCAGTTATGTCAGCTCATGTAAGTACTTTCCACACCATTCTCATAAGTCCTCTGCCTTTGACTTCTGCATCCTAAGAGAGACTTTTCTGCCTTAATAATGGTAGCTGAGTTTTATTTTTGTGAATTTATGATGTGCCAGACACCGTGCTGCACTCCTAAAGCATTTATTTCTGTATTTAAGAAGTACCCCTGCTTTTGAAAAGTTCATGTTACACCATTACACTGTTATGAAGGGCCTACATTAATACTAGTTTTCTTTACTAACTGAAGGAAATCTGAAAATGATTTTTGCTTTTACAAAAACACGTAAAAAGCAAAAACAGCATTCAATGTTGCTTTTGCAGGGAGCTGTTAGAGGTATAAAGCCCCCAGCAGGGAGAGCAGCTGGCCAACCTCCTTCCCAGGAACTAGAGCTTTGGGCTGTGTCTGTGAGCATCTGCACTTCATTTTGATTTATTTTGTGCATCCGTTAGTTAGCAAGAGGTGTCTTAAAGTATCAGAAGAGCCTAAGAGAGATGATTTTTGGGATCTGGGAATGCTCAAAAAATTTTCATATAAATTAATGGCAATTAGTTCTTTGCTTTATGCCAGTGCAGCTTATTAAAGGCTTCAAAAGAACACTCTACTTTTGTAGAGGGGGAAACCTGTATTTATAACCTATGAACCTATAGACAAGTAGCACTTTATCTCCCTTTGCAGGTAAGGAAGATGAAACAAAGCATGGGTAAATTTTTTGCTGAATTACCCAGGGAATGACAGAAGGGGGGTCGAGCCCGTGCAATTTGTCTTTAGAATCTGCACTCTTCTTGATTATATACCTGTATACACGTGGGTCACAGAGAAACTAGTATGTTTCACAGAGTGTGGTTTCTTCTCTCTACTGCCTGATCATTTTAGTTTCCTTGCATTCCTGTCGTATCCTTACCAGCATCTTGTATATCCCATTCTTCTGAGTGAGCTCTGTCACACCTCAGTGTCCACCTTTTAGTATTTGTTGATACATTAGGTAGATAAATCCATTAATTTTCTTGTGTCTCTGCAATTAAAACATTTCACACATCTTTAGGGCTATGGTTTTCTTGAATGAATGTAGTTGAAGTCCCCATATTGATATTAAATACATTTATCCAAATATCAAGGATGAAAGTGCATCACTGGGTTTGCCCTCTGGTGATAATCATACTGCATTGCCCTAGAAATCCCTGTGGCACAGGGGTCCGTATTGTGAGACTAATTCTGACAGTATGAATGACCGTAAGAAAAATCCGATGTGAACTGAGCTTTCTATTTGCTTATATATTTTTTCTGTCCTTGTTTTCCCAAGTAATCACTTGAGACCTCAAAGACCGTGATGAGTTTTAAATCCCCAGAGAAGGCTGCCTGTTGTACTGCAAGGCTTTATAAAGCTATCGCCGGTTACTGGCCTGCCTTGTAACTTGCACCCATGTGAACCTGGAGGGCTGCGAGGCGGGGCTGCCTTCCCCCGTCATCTCTGCCCGCAGGTAAGGAAGCATGGCGGCATCTGCGGGCATTAGACTGGTTAATGTTTCCCTGAGGACTGGAAAGTGGGGTGTTGAGTTACATTCGCAGACATTTGTGGATCATTTAGGATCACATTATTACACAACCGTTGGCTGTCCGGTGTCGACTGTTAACCACAGGGCTTAGTCACGGTGCTCTTTCCTGGTACTGCCTGCTTGTAAACCCCCGATTCCGGGTAGCTGAGGAGATAAGTTTTCAAAGATGAAACAGGCTTGGCCAGAGGACTGATTTTCCCCTAGGGCAGGTAAAAACGGCCACACCTGCCTGAGGGACTCGCTACCTCCTTCAGATACTCTGTTTCTTAATCCCAGCTCTGCAATCTGGAAATAGTAACAGTACAAAGGGTGGTAATGGAAATAAAACCAGGAGACATTTACAAAGTTCCCAGCAGAGTGTCTAACTTGGGAGAACAACCATATAAGGGGAATCTGTTATTTGATTGTTATCACTATTATATTCATTGTCAGAAATAATAAACACATTTGACAGTCTCTGAGAACTCAGGGCTGTAACTTAGAAGGAAACGGAAAGGGAACTATTTGAGCGGAGATTTGACTTGCTTATTCAGTGAACACATCACTGACTAAAACCTGATGGCTAATAAGAATAATTTAAGGTCACTCAACATAAATCCATACCAACAACACAAATATTTGTAGGGGCACCCCATGCCCTGAGGTGCTGTGGGATTTTTCCAATCACATGCATACACACTGGGTAAAATTGCCTTAAAGGAAGCTTACTTCTCTTGAACAATTTTTCAAATTCAGGTCAGGCCTGTTTAGAGGCATCCTGGGGTGAGTAGGATCCAGATTCCAGGTGTCACAAAGCTGCTTCTAGGCCCTGTAATTCTCTCAACTTAGCTGCGACTGAATGTGACCCATTATATTATAATTATAGATATTATAATCACTTTCACACAGTGATTATAATTTACCATGTAGCTTTTCATTTAATTCTTGCTGTATCCATATGAGATGCATATAGACATCTTTACCTTTCATATGAGAAAATCGAGGCTCAGAGACATTATGCACCAAAAATGAAGGAGTCACATTTTAAATTTGGTTTCAGTTGAATCCAAAGCTCAAGCTTATACATATCATATTTCCTTTCCAAGGTCAGTAATTTGCATATAGTCCAAATTCTAAACACCTGTACTTATGCTGTATAGCCGGAACACAGCAAGGAATTCATCCATGGTGCTAGGTGAAACAGAAATACACAGGTTCCCTGAACTCCCATGGTAGAATGCAATCATGGGTCTTGGGTCTGGACTTCAAACGATGAATTTCAGGAAAGCAATTTCAAGTTCACTTACAGGTGACCACGCTATAGGCGCATGACTAACAACATGTACAACATCTGACTCACACATCTCAAGGCTGATTCACCAGTGGATGGTGAGGCCCTTGCTTGCTGTGGTTACCAGTCCCCTTTCTTACATGGGGCCCTTCCTTGCTGGGGATACTGGGATTCCAGGACAAAGACATTAAGGCAAAGAAACCCACATCACACCAAAGAGTATTTCTGGAAATCTCTGAACATTATACAAATAAACCTGTTCTAGTATTTCAGAAGAACTAAAGCTGATTGTTTAGAGTCAATGTTATTTAAATACCGAATAATTATAACTTTGGCAAATATTTGGGTAAACAAAGTAAATCAAGTTTATTTCATTAAAAATCTGTAGAGACAACAAGGAAAACCTGGGCACAATAAACGTTGTCAAATGTTTACCCCATGAGTCAGGCCTGATTCCAGCACTCAAGGTCCTGTACCTCACTGAATCCTGAAGCAGCCCTGGCTTGTACTAATTTTCCTAACAAGAAGGCTGAGACAGAGAGGCAGGTAGGTGATCAGTCTGAGGGCAACAAGTGGTGGGAAGGGAGGGCAGGAAACCCCGTCGTTCATGCCAGGTGGTTCATCTCTGCATTGTGCTATTCCAGGGATGGAGTTAATGATAAGCCAAATATAAGCACTGTGTTCAGGAAGAGTATATATACTTTACAGACTGGATGTTTGTGTCCCCCTAAAATTCATGTGTGGAAACCTAATCTCCACTAGGGTGGTGTTAGGAGGTGGGGCTCTCAGGAGGTGATGAGGTCATGAGGATGGAGTCTCATGATGGAATGGGTGCCCGTAGAGAGATCCCATAGGGCTCCCCA
Source organism: Manis javanica (assembly GCF_040802235.1). Lineage (NCBI taxonomy): Eukaryota > Metazoa > Chordata > Mammalia > Pholidota > Manidae > Manis > Manis javanica. The sequence goes on along the minus strand of NC_133161.1, from coordinate 98,325,961 downwards.
TCCCTTCTGCCATGCGAGGACACAGAGGAGACACCTGCTATGCACAGGAAAGCAGGCTCTCACCAGACACCAAGGCAGCCATTGGCTTGATCTTGGACTTCCACCCTCCAGGGCTCTGAGAAATAAATTTCTGTTGTTCACCAGCCAGCCAGTCCACAGTGTTTGGCTATGACAGCCTGGATAGACTAAGACAATATGTTTGTCACTGTTTCTACACATACAGGAAGCGAGACATTTCTTTCTACCATTTTCTATGATGGACTTTAGTTAAACAAGAGAAAACAGCAGTCTATAAAGGCAAATCTCAAGGAGGTCTGTAGCAGGAGCCTGAGATGGAGATGTGGTGAGAACATTTGGAAGGGATGTGGAGGTTGCAGCTTTGGAGATCTCCGTGGGGGGTGGCTCGTCAGGGGGACTTTATACCAAAGAGAATGGTGCTGGGGATCAAGTGTGAACTGCCCTGATAACTCAGTGGGGGGCTTAGTCATTCCTGACTCAGAACAGATATTTTCTTAGCTGATCTGGATGTCACACATGATTAGAAAAAACATAACCATTGCTTGACAGAGAAGGGGTTGCTCTGTGGCCCAGTCTGAGAATGTCCATGTGCCTCCATCACCTGCTCACACTGGAGGTCCAGAGCCTCTGGTGACTGGCATTCGTTGATGGGAAAGGCTTTGTTAGAACATTCTGCTTGGCTCTCCTCAGAAGAAACGTCCTGCCTGGCAAACAGAACTTTCATCTTAGATGTAACGAGCACTACATACTCATTAGAAGGGAAAACATTTTTAGAAAATTGACCAATCTCAAATGCTGGCAGGGATGCAGAGCAACAGAAACTCTCATTCATTGCCGGTGGGAATGCAAAGTTGGGTAGCCACTTTAGAAGACAGTGTAGTTTCTTACAAAGATAAACAGAAGTGTCATATGATAGAGCAATTGGTCTCCTACTAATCTATGCAATTTCATTGAAAACTCTGTTCACAGAAAAATGTGCACAGGAATACTTATGGTGGGTTTGTTCATAACCACCAAAAATGAAGCCATCAAGATATGAATGCAAGAGGAAACTGGTTCATCCACACAACAGAATATCATTCATCAATAAAAAGAAATGAGCTTCAAGTCACAAAAAGACACGATGAATCTCAGGTGCATATTTTAAAGTGAAATAAGCTAGTCTGAGAGGGTCCACACTCTGTAAATTCAATTAATCATGCTCTGGAAAAAGCGAAACTACAAAGAAAGTAAAAGATTTATGCTTTACGGGACTTCTTTGGAAGTCTGGGAGCAAAAATCAATGAAGCCCAGAGAATTTTTAGGTTAGGGGAACTATTCTATGACACTATAATGGTAGACATATGACATGTGCATTTGTCAGAACCCAGAGAACTTTACAACACAAAGAATGAACTACATGAATGTAAATGAAAAATCCATTTTGGATGTGGAAGGATGGAGAAGAGAATGGACATGGTGAGTAAAGAACCTAACTTTATTATGAATACTTGGAGCAGATGAAGAAGGTGCTAATTTAAGTGACTTTGGAAATTGTGCCATTCGTAAGACCAAGAAAGAATGAACTACATGAGAGCATTGTACTCTCACTGATAAAGTTGTTCCCCATAAGGGTGTGGGTTAACAATTCTAATACTGGTATACATGTATACTTTAATTGAACAGTTAAAAAAATAAGGCTGCTGGATAGTGGGACCCAGGTTTCTCACAGGGAGTAGGTGGGCAAGCAAGCAGAGGAAGCTGGAATGATCCATGTGGTGAGAGATTAGAGGTGGGAATATCAGTGAGAACTCATGCTTGACTATGCACATGCAGATGGTTAAATATAAATTGTGTGTGTGGTGCATTTGTACATAGATAAGTAAACACATAAATTTGTTTGCTCTGTCAGCTGTCAGGGCCTAAAGGAAATGCTACCCTCAAAACAATGAGTACGCAGTGCTCAAATCTTGGTTTCTAAAACTGTTCTTCAACAAAAGGAACCAGAGCCTTGTGAAGAAATGGCTGAATCTAAGACATTAGAACTGGGGCAGGAAATATACAGGATAAACCTGGAGCCTGTGATGGGGCCAGAAGCCGGGACATGTTAAAACAGAACAAACAACACAAACACATAAACAGCCCTTTATTGACGGCGGTTTATCAAAGAGACACAAAAAGCACCTGAAAGATCTCCCAGTGGCCAGTGCTGCAACAATTTAATAAACATTATTATGTGATGATGAATTTAATGCGTCAGCTGGACTGGCACTGGGCACCCAGACATTTGATCAAACATGTTTCCGGGTGTCTGTGAGGGTATTTCTGGATGAGATGAACATTTGGATCAGCAGACTGAGTAAAGCACGTTGCCGTCTCTGCTGTGGGTGGGCTTCATCCAATCTATTGAAGACCACCGTAAAACAAAAATGTAAGAGGGAGTTCCTCCCTGGCTGCCAAGCGGAACACTGGTCTTTCCTGCCTTTGGACTCAGACGGAAGCATCAGCTCTTCCTGCGTCTCGAGCCGGAGGACTTTGGGACTGGAGCTCACACCTTAGCTTCCTGGTTCCCAGGCCCTCAGACTCAGACGGAAGCTGACCCTTGGCTCGCCTGGGTCTCCAGATTGTTCACTGGAGAGCTTGGAAATCCTTAGTGTCCATAATTGTGTGAACAAATTCCTTATGATCAGTCTATTTCTCTCTCTTTTTCTTGCTCGATCAATCAATCACCTATTTGTCTAGGTTAAATATCCTATTGCTTCTGTTTCTCTGGAGAACTTTTACTAATACAGATTTTGGTGCCAAGAGTGATTCTAGAGTAATTAGAATTTTAAGAATGACTTGTCTGAATTGGGTTTAGGGTATTTGGAATTGGTTCTCTAACCTGGTTATGTTTAAAGATGCTAAGGAATCTATTTCCAGTAGGAAAGAGAGTGCTAAGCCCGTGATATGATCTGACAATGGAGATATGCCAACTATCCCTCTTTGATACTTCAAATAAACCACTTATAAGGAATGAGGAGATGGGTGACTGTGTTTAAATAAATGGGGAAGAAGAGACTAATCTCTCAGGCAAAAGAATTCTAATTATGTACACATTCCACTTATAAAGGAGGGGAAGCAAAACTCCCTTCTCTTACTCATTGTGTGTAATGTCTTCTTTCCAAAAAATTCAGTACAAATAGGGAAGAAAAGAATGACTTCACATCCGAGAGACATGACAAACACCACGTTAGCCCAGTGATCAAGGTCAACATCAGCAGCCATACAGCGTGTTGATTTTGTGTACCCTCAACTGATGTCATGAAAATGACACTTCACCTGTGGGATCTTACTTCTAAAACTCTTACCTCAGTCTAATCATGAGAAATATATCAGACAAATTCCAATAGAGGAGCACTATAAAATACATGGGGGGTGCTCCCCCAAACCACAAAGTCAGCAAGCAAGAAGCGTTGGAGACATTGGCAGAGCTGAGGCGATGGGGACACGGCAAATGAATGTGGTGCAGTTTCCTGGATGGAATCCTGGAGTGGAGAAAAACATTAGATGAACCTGTAGAAATAAGAATAAAGTATGGATTTTGGTAAACAATAATCTATCAATTAGCTCATTAATTATAACATATGTACCAATTGGGAACTTGCTGTTCTATCTTCTTAATTTTTCTGTAAATCTAAAACAGTAAAGAATATTAATAAAAAATAACCAAATCTATTATGTTACAAATATTCGTCCCATGATATTTCTAGGCAATGAACCCCTGGTGTTCTGTGAATAGAAATTCCCCAACAGAAGATCGCCTTAGTTAGGGTAAGTTGCTTTTCTGCATTCTTAACACAAAGGTGAAAATTTTAACTCACATTATTGGGTTATTATTTTTTACATTTTGTCTTCTAAAACAGTTTTGTATTTCTAAGGTCTTCAGCAAGTTTGAAATTCATATAAATAAAGGTTGGTGGTGATTTTGAAGACCTATGATGAATGGACTCCTAATTGCAAACTCATTTTTCTTTTGATTACAGCAAATTTATATGGCATGCAAATAGTTGTAAAGTCAATTTTAAAGGTTCCTTTTCATAAACTAACAAAATAATTGTAACAGTAGGAAGCTACTTAACTTCTTATTGCTTCTGCTTCCTTACACAGAAAGTAAGGATAATAATGCCAACCTTTTGTTTTTTTGTATGGCGATCAAATGAGTTGATATAACTAAAAAACTATGAAAGGTATCCAGCACTTAAGCACTCAATAAATGTTAAGTATTATTACACTTTCTATACATTTTTTTAGTGAAAGTTGTGGCAAATTTTTAAGAAAAGAAAAGATACAGTAGAAGAAATTTTGGAGACCTTTCTTTTCCCCCATATCAGTTGGGCATCCAAAACATCAGTGTATTTTAAAAACAAAGAAACAATTCTTACTACCAATTTAAAATGTTAATAAAGAGATGTGGGTAGCAAAATAAACATTTGTAAACCATTCTTTCTAGGTTTATTAAGCTGTAATTGACATAGAAAATTGTGTAAATTTAAAGTATACCATGTGATGATTTGATACACATAAATATTGCAAAATGGTTACTATGATAGGCTTAGTTGGCAGCTCTATCACCTGACATAATTGTCAATTTTTTGTTTTGCTAAGAATATATAAGTTCAACTCTCTTAGCAACTTTCAAGTGTATAGAATACAGTATTGTTAATATACCCACCATGCTGTATATTCTATCCCTGAAATGTATTCATATTATAACTGTAAGTTTCTACCCTTTAACCAACATCTCCCCAGTTGGAGATCACCATTCTACTCTCTGTTTCCGTGGATCAGCTTTCTTGGATCCACATATAAGTCAGATCATACAGTATTTGTCCTTCTCTGTCTGACTGATTTCACTTAGCATAATGCCCTCAAGGTCCATCCCTGTGATCATAATGACAGGATTTCCTTGGATTTCTATGGCTGAGTAGTATTCCATTGTATATACATACCACATCTTCTTTATCCACTTCTCTGTCAGTGCACACTTTGGTTATTGTAAGTAATGCTGCTATGAACACAGGGCTGTACCTATCTCTTTGAGATCTTGACTTTATTTCCTTTGGATATATCCCAGAAGTGGGATTGTTGGATCATATGGTAGTTCAACTTTTTTTTTTTTTAGGGAACCTCAATATTGCTTTTCACATTGGCTGCACCAGTTTACAATCCCACCAATAGTGCACTAGGGTTCCCTTTTCTCCACACCCTCAGCAAGACTTGTTATGTCTTGTCCCTGTGCCCTATGATAATATCCATTTTATTTTTGGCTTCTAAAATGAATTTGACAGGTTCCAGCCTCAATTTTGGGGAAGAATTTGAGAAGGAATGCCATTAATTTTTCTTTAAATGTTTGGTAGAATTCACCAGTTAAGTCATCTGATCCTGGAATTTCCTGTGATGGGAAACCTTTGATTACTGATTCACTTCTCTTAATTGTTTTTGGTCTGTTGGGATTCTCTACATCTTCATGTTTTGGTTTCTGGCAGGTTGTATCCATTTCTTCTATCTTATCCCATATTGGGGCATGTGATTGTTCACAGAAGTGTATTACGATCTTTTGCATTTCAGTGATATCACTTGTAATGTCTCCTCTTTCATTTCTGATTTTATTTGAGTCTTTGTGTTTTTTTCTTGGTCTAGCTGAAGGGTTTTCAAATTCGTTTCTTTTAAAAAAAGCATATTAGTCCTGTTGAAGTTTCCTCTTTTTTTCTGGTCTCTAGTTCATTTTTTTCTCTGATCTTTGTTATTTCCTTCCTTATGCTAACTTTGGACTTGGTTTGTTCTTTTTGTTACAATTCCTTGAGTGTAAAGTTGGGTTGTTTATTTGGGATCTTTCTTGTTTCTTAGTATTGGCATTTATCACTCTGAACTTCTTAGAACTGCATTTTCTACATCCCATTTTTGGTATGTTGTGTTTCTATTTTTGTTTGTTGCAAGATTTAAAAACAAATTCCTGTTTTATTTCTTCTCTGACCCATTGGTTGCTCAGTAATTGTTGTTTAATTTTCACACACTTGTGAAATTTATCTGTTTTTCTCTGCTTATTGATTGATTTCTAATTTCATACCATTATGGTCTGAGAAAATATTTGGTATGACTTTAATCTTCTTAAATTTTTGTCTTGTTTGGCAACCTCCCATGTGATTTATCCTGGAGAAGGTTCTGTGTACACTTGAGAAGAATGTAAACAGTTTCTGAAGGTAATTTTAGCAGTTCTTCAGTTGAGTAGTGATTAAATATTCACCAGCCAAAGGGGGGCCCACAAATGTTTTGTCCTTTTACCACACCTCATTTTCATTGACTCAAGTTGATGTACCTTGCAGGACTTCTGCATCATAATTTACTTCTTTCATCTTTGGATAGTCAGGAACTCTGCCAATATTTGGCAAAATCCTTTTAAGTAATTCCACCAAAATGTAATTTAATTTAACATTAACAAATATGTTCTTCCATGGATTCAGTAAAAAAGAGTAGATTTGCCGCTTAAGTGCTGCAGTGAATTGTTCTTAGGCATTTAATATTTATAGATCTTTATTTTGATACATTTGTGTCTTAGAAAAACTCATGATCTCATGCCAAAAGCACTTAATGTCCACATTCCAAAGAGCACATGAATGATTTGGAGTCCCTGTTTATTTTTTCATGCTAGTATTAGGAAATCTCATGGGGTGGGGTGGTAGTCTCTCAGTTGTGCATCCAAAAGCATCCGTTTATAAATTTAAAAAGTTATGATAGAAAATACCAATGCTTTCTACTGACTCTGTTGCTATCATTCCATCCTACTATTAAAAATCTTATCAGTGATTTGGAAGAAGTGAAATTGCCTCAGCATGTAAATGTCTTGCATACATACCATAATATTATATGCTAATTCTAGTGTCATACTTAGACCAAAATGAGATCCTTGACAGAATAGCCTATTTGAGCCTTTCAACATGGGAGCTTTCCAGCACATTTTCAGACTAATTGTGGATGCAGTTTTGAAAGTGATTGTAGAAATAATGTAAATTGGCATGTAAAAGATCAGGACAAGTTTTCTGGAAGCCTTTCCATTCATTCATTCATAGTTTATTTTTATTTTGCTTTTTTCATTGTCACATAATGGAATGCAAGGCTGTTATTTATTTTTATGGAAATATTGTTGGTATGCAATATTATAGGGTTTTCAGGTATGCAACATAGTGATTGGACAATTATGTATTACGAAATGCTCACAGGAAGTGTAGTTACCAATTGTCACCATGCAAATTTATTGCAATATTATTGACTATATTCCTTATTCTGACTTTTATCCCTGTTATTAATTGATTTAATAATTGGAAATTATCTTTTTCCCTCACCTATTTTGCCTGTCCTCTATTCTTCCCCCTTCACTATGGAAATGACCAGTCTGTTCTCTGTGTTTATGAGTCTATTTCTGTTTTGTTTGAGGACTAGGCTGTTTTGAACATATCTTCACATGGAAAACAACTGGGAAAGACAGACAAATGTGTATCTAGTAATTTGAAGCAGTATCTAGTATCATACGTTTTTATGGGCCATGGTTTACTACACATGTCTACAGTGTATCTGGAATTACATGACAGGCAGACTTCATTTTATAAATGTACTTTGCTGTATTATGCATTGTAGCTACTGCATTTTTACAAACTGAAGGTTTGTGGAAACCCTGCATTGAGCAAGTCTATTGGAGCCATTTTCCCAGTAACACTTGCCCACTTAGTGTCTCTGTGTCACATTTAGGTAATTCTCAGAATACTTCAAACTTTTTCATTAGTATTATATTTGTTATTGTGATCTGTGATCAGCAATTTTGAGTCACTGAAAGCTCAGATGGTTAGCATTTTTAGCAATAAAGTATTTTTAATTAAGGTGTGTACAGTTTTATACACATTAAGGTGTGTATGTTTCTATACATAATGCTATTGCACACCTACTAGGCTGCATTATAGTCTAAATATAACTATTATATGCACTGGGAAACCAAAAACATCATTTGACTCACTATATTGTGCTATTTGCTTTATTGCAATATTCACTTTATCTCTGAGGTATGCCTGTATGGACAAAAAATATTTTGAAGATCTTTCATAACCTTGTAATAGTAGAGTTCTCCCAGTATCCCATCGTGAGAAACATCTTTTAAGGCCTTATTTGAGAAGGTGGTAGGCACATGGGTGCTGTTTATTCACCAGGTATTGAAGTCTTTGAACATCTCTTGTGCATCAGACATGATCTCCATGCTGGTGATGCATGTGTTAAAAGCAAAGTTTTGGTCCATAAAGAATTTACATTTTATGAGAAAGTAACAGAAAACATATACAACAGAATAATATATAATGTAATATCTGTTTTTGATTTTCTAATAAATAAAGCAAAGTTCAGTTAAATAGTGAGAGACAGGAGGCTACTTAGAGCAGACAGCCAGGAAATACCTCTTGGAGGAGATGAAACTTCAGCAGAGGAAAAGTAGTAATTCCCCTGATGTTTTGGGCTGTGCAAAGATCTGAGGCAAGAACCAAGCTGGATGATCTATGGGTGGCGTGGAGTGGATGGAGTACAGGGAGAGAGCACTGGTTCTAGCAGATGAGGTTGAGGTAAAAGACCAGACAGTATGGGGTCTAGAGGCAATTCTAGATTTTTTCCTAAGTATAAGGAGTTATTGAAAGATTTACAAAGAGGAGTGATGAGACTTGAGTTTGTTTTAAAAATATCATGCTGGCTGCTTTGTAAACAATAAGAATACAAAGTGGTGAAAACAGAAGCAGGAGAAAGATTAGTGAGGGTACATAATTTGTCTAGGATGTTTGTTATTGGTGGAGCTTATGCACAAATGTCGAATTCTGGGGACACACAGATTACAGCCAAATGGATTTGCTGGTAACTGGATGTGGGCGATGAGATTGAAAGAAATCGTGGGTTTTTTTGAGTTATTGGCCTGAACAACTAGACAATAAGTGATACTTTGTCACTGAGCTAAAGCAACTAGTAGAATAGAAATTTTAGGGCAAAATCAAGACTTCAGTTTTGGAGGAATTTATTTTGAGTAGATTATTAAACACTCCAATGGAAAACAGTGAGGTAAGCACCAAAATCAGGAAATGGATGGGACTAGAGGCATACAAATGGGAGTCATCAGTGTGGTATATAATACGTGCCATATTCCTGACCATACAATTTAGAAAGAATTTATTTCTGTAATGTGAGTGTAACAGGGTCATTGTAGAAAGTTAGAATATGAAGATAAGCATCAATGAAAAAGCAAAAATCATCTAGTTGAGAGTTTTTCCAAATATTCAAATCATTTCAAACTTAGGTGCCTTGCCAATACTTATTATTTTTATTTTAAAATTTAGCTATGGAATTTTTTAAGTGGAAAATTTATAAGCTATAAGAGGTAAGCACAATAGCATGATTAACCCTTACATACCTCTCAACAGCTTCAACAATTAACAGCCTCCTGTTATTCTCCTTTTTCCTTCTGCCTCTCACCATACCCATAGATTATTTTTGGTTTATGAAATACAATTTACATACAACAAAACTTGCCACTTTTAGTATGCATTTCTGTGAGTCTGACAAATAACCATGTTTATATAATTCCTATTGCAATTGAGGTATTGAAGAGTGACTGTCCAAATACCCCAGCCATCTTTATCATCATCTCCATCCTCATTCCCAGGCCCTGGCAAGCACTGCTCTGTCTTCTCTCTCCACAGTTCTGCCATTTCTGATGTGTATTACAAAAGAAACAATGTAGTGCTAGCCTGTTCAATCTGTCTGCTGTTATTTTGATGCTCCTGGGGGCACCATGCCTTTAGAGGTGGCCACAGAGGCATGTTCCCAAGCAGCTGTGAAGGTGAGGGCTGGCACAGAAGTGGTGTGAGTGGCATGGTGGAGCCCTGGCTCTGACTACTTCCTCACTGAGGGCCATGGCAGTGAGAACAATCTCACTGTTGCACCAGGTCCACACCTGGGTTTGGGGCATCCTTTCTCCCAGCCAGTCTGTGCCCCTCTGCTATGATCTAATAGACATACTTCCTACCCAGTCTGCCAGGGTCAGCCTCTGTGTCATAACAACAGGGTGCCTCATCCAGGTGGAACTTGAATGGTCAAGACGAGGTAACACTACCAAACCAGGACAAGAGAGGGACGGGGTGGGGGAATGGAGGGCTGTCAGTTGTGAGAGGACATCCAAAGTTTTGTGTAGATTTGGTGAGTCCTTAAACATTCAAGGAGGTCAATTTTCTCCCCTTCATCAGTGCATTTGGTGATTGCCCAACAGCCTTCAAAAAATGTCCAGTGAGCTGTATTTTAACACCCTTTCACCTCTCATTTCCCAAAAGTCCTTCTCATATATTCACCACCCTAGTTACCCTCATTTTTTACAGCTCCCCAAAGTTTGCTGCCTGTACACCTTCACACATGCTCTTTCTTCAAAATGTCCAAACCAAGAGGCATTTTCTTTGAAGTCTTCCACTTTTTATTTAGAATTAAACATTTCTGCCCATAAACTTTTGCTGAACTTTGCATGTTGATGAGGTGTTTACATGTTTGTTTCAAAAGTTCCCCGAGGCACTATATCTTATTTATTATTGTATCCTTGAAACATCTAACAAAATTGCTTGGCTCAGTGAAGGCTCTTGTTAATGTTTGTTATGTTGAATAGAGAGAAGAAAATAATGGAAAAATTGCCTTCTCCTGGAGAAGGAAGACATGCATTCATGAAAAAATAAATGCAATAGGAGATAGCAAATATGACTTATGGTAAAAATGATGTGGTAATAATCATGTACCAAAGACATGTGTTATATATTACATGTGTTTTGTACCCTGAGAAAGAGGGAAGTTCACTTAGTAGACATTTATTAACCACTTATTCAGCACCAGACATAATGCCAGGAATAAATCCAGTCTGATCCCTGACATTCTGGAATGTGGCTGGAGAGCTAATCAACCCCTTGATTCAGCACACGCTCCTTAGCACCCGAGGGTGGGCTCTCACCTCCTGGAGTTTATAGTCCTGTGATATCAATAACCAGTGTCAAGTGCTTCACATTGGAGGCAAGGTTTATGATGACCTTGATATGTTTTGAAGAGTTGAAAGGAAGACATTATTACTATTATTAAGAATGAACCAAAGCAGGGTTCAGGATGGGTTTGACAGCAAGCTTGGCCAGCCCTGTTTAGGTGTTGCTGGGGGTGGCTTATGGTTGTGGAGGGCATGGAACAGCAGCCATGGCTTGGCCGTGTGTGTCTCCAGGGCTACTGTGGGTTCCAGGATCTAGATAAGCCATGAGCAAACAGTGCACTGGGGACATGAGTCTTGTATTTCATGGCATTGGCTTCACATGTGAACAGCATCCTGTGTGAGATTCTAGAATAATGAGCCATGGGAGCTTGTTTGCAGCAAATGAACAAGAGCCCTTGAAGGGAACCCTAACCTGTTGCAGTCTGGTTATGACAGCTGGGTGGAATAACCCTGGTGTCCCAAGGTTTCAGGAGCTGGAAGCTTAAGAAGCCTGGGGTCTATTGCAGAACACTGCATGTTCTCAGAGCACAGTCAGAGAAGGTTCCTGTGACCACTCCCTCTCTGTCCTCCTGTCCTTGTCTCTCTTCGCAGTGGAGAACACATTCTCAGTTTTGACTGTGTGCAGTTATGTTAGTTCCTAGAGATCACTGTGCTATTTCTATCCTACAGCCTCTGGTTGTACTGTTACTGAGACCACCTCCCATTTTTATACCTGTCAAACTCCCGTTCGACTTTTAAACTAAGTTTTGGGGTAACTCTCACTCTAAAGTCTTTCTGATAATCCAGGGAGGAGTTGGTGATGACTAAATTTATGCCTTCATTTTTATGCTTTATTGAATTATATCATTAATTTTGTGATGCCTCCCTGCAACTATTTGCTTATATACTCTCAGCTGTGGCCATAGTGAGATGAGATATCATATGTATTTTCATCGTCCCTCCAATCAGCACAATGCCTGAGCAACCAGAAATCCTTTTTATTGTATGATTTATTTTTTGTTGTATAAATGAGTTACAGTTTGGATGACCAATTTTTTTGTTGTTGTTGGACTGAATGCAGAATTCCTAGATGAGGTTGTTTATAGAAGTTCAGGGTGCCATAGACTTCCAGTCCTTTGAGGAAATTTACTGATCTTTTGAAAAGAATTGGGCATGTAATAAAACTTTAACACTTCGATAGGGAATGACTTCATTTTAGATGGACAAAAAACATGACCAAATTTATATTGCATGAATACTTTCATTTCTGGAGTCTCCCTTGGCTCAGCACATTAAAAGAATGACCTCTGAAAAAATTTATGAGTAAGTGGATGACTCCAGGGAACAATATGATACCCTGTGTTGGGAGGAAGATTACCAGCAATCATTTAGGGAAAAATAGTAGTTACGCCACTCCTTGCCCTGGTGTAAGCAAGTCAGTTTTAATAATGTCCTATTTTTGCTTACAGAAAATACAGGGCACTCCATGGCAGGGCTGGCTGCCAGTGCAGACAAATGGTCAGCACAAAGGGAACAAGCTGTCCCACTTGCTTCAAGGAACTTCTCTCATTCCAGTGAATACAGCAAAAAAAGATCAAAGTAGGACAGAGTGTGTAAGCAGAGACCAGCAGCTTAGTAGCAGGGTCGGGGACAGAAATTGTACAATGACAACACAAATTAGCCTACAGCCCAAGGATGCGGGACTGTAAGCCATTCAGAGATTATTCGGAGGATTGCCCAGTACTCCAGCCAGATGTTTACAAGTCACTGTCACATGTAAAACTGCCATAAAAAATTATAACTGCTCATAATGAGATCCTTGGAGAAAGTGTCTTGGTACAGAGGGAAAGTGGCCAAAGAATGACCTTCATGTCTCCCAGGAGTGTTTGCAGTTTCAGACCAGACCTACAGGTGGACCTGAGCAGGCTGGCTGCGCCTGGCACCCCAGTCCTCCCGGGCTTCTGCTCCTGGGCCCCTTGGCATCAGTTGCCCTCCACTCTTGTGTGGTCTGAGGCAGCAGAGGGTGGGTGATGGAGGTGGTGGTACAGAGAGATGAGGGGCTTCCTGGGATCCAGCCTGCCTCTTGTTTACATTGCCTGACAGTTTTAGAAATACAGTATTTATATGCATATTTTTAAATTTACTGGTTTAAGGCAAAATCAGAATGCCTGTGCTGCAGAAATGGCTGGGGGAGTCAGCTGTGTCCTGTCATGCTCCCCTAGGGGCTCCCTGGGAGTAAGCTCTCCCTCTGCCTGACCCTTCACGTACCTCCTCTTGGACCTTCCAGGGCCCAGTGTTCTCTGAGGGCATCCAGGGCCCAAGGCCAGACTAATTGCCTCCCCTGGACACAGCCCCTGGGCAGCAGGGGTCCTCTGCCCCCACACGGCCCAAGTGGGTGCCTGGGCCATTCTGCTAGCCAGGGCTGAGACAGCATGCTCCCACGTCAGCCATAGTTTTGGTGACCATCCCAAATCATATGGGGAAGAAATCAGGATATCGATAATAAGAAAAGATGCAGACCATTTTGTCACTTGTTAGAGACACCACACACATACTTCATCTTTATCTCACATTCATTCTGTTATGGATGTAATTTTAAATGCAAGCTTGTGAGTCCTGAGAAGCCAGATCACATTTGATAGAAACCGATCGCTGTCCTTTCCCATTTTGAGTGAGCAGGATTGATTATAAGGTGTTGGAACTTGCCTATCCTGAGAACCTTCTGTCAGTGCAACTAGCTCTGAGGTCTCTCCCAGGGATAGCTCCGTGTCTGTGGTTAGTACCAACTACCTTGGTTAACACATATTTAACCAGTTCCCATAAAACAACAACACATCTTTTTGTTTACTGTGAAATGAAACCCACATACTGAAAAGCAAAAAACCGGACAGACAGAAAATAACCCTAAAAATACCAATCAGTAAATGAGCACAGAGAAATGCCCACACATTCATCTCAGGCACCAGTCAGAAGGCTGCCCTGCTGTGGCCCTGGACCCTCTCACTCTGAGTTCTTCCACTGTAGTGTAGCTTTGCTTATTTTCACACTTTGTTTCAGTTGAATAAAGCAGGGTGTGTTATTTTATGTCTGGTTTCCTTCACTTTATGTTATATCTCTGAGACTCATCTAAAATACCCCACTTGGGAGACTGTCCCCTTTCATGGCTGTGTGCATCTGTTGTACACCACCTACCCACACTCTGCTACCACTTACCTGCTCTACAAATGTCCAGAGATATTTGGGTTGATTCAGGATTGGGCTCTTATAAATAACCCTGCAGTTTCCTGACTTTTGATGCAAATGTGTGTGCCTTTTTCTTGGACATGTACCTATAGGGGTTGGAATTGCTAGGCTGTAGGAAATGTGTATGTTTATATTTAATAGTTGATGCCATTCTGTTGTCCAAGATGCTGTATTAATTTATATTCTATCCCAATTTCCTTTGTTTACCTGTTGAAAATTAGTTTTTCCTTGTCTGATGCTTGGTTACTGCTTATAATTTACACCTGGGTAATTTTAATTATAGAAACAGATATGCTAAAATTACAAAAGAGCTTACAAACTAAGTAGCTGTAATCTTTTATCCTGTATGTATGGAAACCAAAGTTCAAGGGAGGAAAGAGAATAACCAAGGATTATATCTTTTGATTGAATAGATTTTATCTTCTCAGCTCAATTTTATAATTCTTGCATTTCTTAATAGCCTCTAGTATCTGTGTACCGAAATAATAATTAAAACACATTATACATTTTCTCTGTGGGCCTTTACTCACTGTGATCTTATGAGGGCCCCTGGTTTAGAAACTGTAAGACAAACATACATTTTTTTAATGTATCCCTCAGATGCCATCCTAACATGCTCCTAACTTACAATTGTATACATATGACATAGTTTGGGCTGCTTAATATATGATTTATTGGGTTTTTCAGATGCATTATTATTATATATATTATATACTACATGCATTATATGTTATATATATATATATAGTACTACATGCATTATATGTTATATAATATAATATAATATAATATAATATAATATAATATAATATAATATAATATAATATAATATAATATAATATAATATAATATAATATAATATAATATAATATAATATAATATAATATAATATAATATAATATAATATAATATAATATAATATAATATAATATAATATAATATAATATAATATATATTATACTGATATTTCAGGTGCATTATTTTTTTTCACTTATTCTCTGTCAGTTCTCCAATGTGAAAAAAAAACAAAAAGAAAAAAGAAAAACAGTTTTAACCCTGTTTTTTCAGATTCATTTCCTCCCTGTACATGTTTTTTTGTTATGTTGTTATGTTGGCTATGAAAAAATAATAAAGTAGTTTTAAAGTAGTTATAGGATGAAGAGCAGTTGAAATGTGGCTTTAATGCTGAGAATACCTACAAATGAAATGACAATTCCACTTAAATGCAAGCAAACTTTAGATTTTATTTTCATGGTAGAATTAGATCTTACAAAGAAATTATTTATATAGCAAAGAAAGCTATTAAGAAAGTAGATTTTATTATTTATTGTTTATTTATTTTATTTAACATCTAATCTAGTAGAACTCACAGTCTCTCCAATGTGAAGACAGCAATCACTAAGCAGTAAATGGAGGTAAAATGTAAAAACAAAGTGTTATATGAAACTCACTGTTATAAGCACCAAGTCCTGAAATGATGCGTGGGAAGCCATGTGTTAGAATTATTAGCGGGGTTTCAGCTCTGTCATGCAAAGAGCTTAGAGGCTGTCACTTTCAGCCTTACACAAGAGAAAGCTGAGCAAGCTACATGTCAAGGACCAGCCAGAGTCCAGACCACAGGGGCACAGCACCCTGAAATCTGGAGGGACAGGTGACTACAGAAAGCCACACCTGAAATCTGCTCCCCTGGACACTACTGGACACAAAGACTGACACATAAGTGGTAGTTGTGACAAATTGTTCGAGTCTGAATATTAATTATTGTAAGAGTGAGAAACTCCTGAGGGGAGCTGTGATATAATGAGTTGTAAGAAATAATATTTAGTCATTCAGATGACCAAATATATATCTCCCAGGGATATCTGGTCTTCATCCACAGTTCCTGAAAACACTGCAAAGCCTTAAAGGTAAAACAGGTGTTTGTCCTGTTAATGAGAGACTTGTGGACCCCCACCCAAGGGCGGGGGCTGGAGGCTGAATCAGCCAATGGCCAATGATTTAGTCAATCATGGCTGTGCAGTGAAGCCCTCACAAAACTCCATGAGAAGAGAGAGAGAGAGAGAGAGAGAGAGACAGAACTCTGGCACGAGCCCCCGAGCCAGGCCCCAGGCTCCAGGACGATTGAGCTCCTTTATTTGGGGCCTTGCCCTGTGTATCCCTTCATCTGGCTGTTACCTTGTGTCCTTTACAGTATCCTTTATTAAACTGGGAAACCTAAGTGTTTTCCTGAGTTCCGTGAGCCGCTCTAGCAAATTAATTGAACCTCAGGGGGAGGTCATGGAAACCTCCAGTCTGTGCCCATCAGAAGCACAGGTAACCTGGGGTTTATGACTGGCATTTGGAGTTGGAGGTGGAGGGAAGTCTTGTAGGACTGAGCCCTTAACCCTGGGGAACCTGGTGCTGTCTTTGGGCAGTTAGCATCAGAACTGAGCTGAGTTCTTAGACACCATGCTGGTGTTCAAGAATTGCTTGGTTTTGTGTGTGGGAAGACCTCCTCCCACACACATGCACACACACTGGAATCAGGTCCAGGAACCCGAAAGGAGTTACTGTGTAAAACAGAAATAAGAGTGAGAAACAGTAATGATGGTCTCAGCCCAGGGACATGGGTACACTGAAGACTGAGATTCATCATAAGATTATAGAACATGTCCCCGTCTCTCCAGACCATGGGAAATCAGAATTAAGGAGGGCATTGTACAGATAAAGGGATACATTCTCCAAGAAGCACACAATCCTTACGCACAGAGCGTCAGAACATGTGACACAAGAACTCATAGCATTGCAGTGTTTGATACATAAGCAGGCTGAGCATTTATATAAGAATAGAGTCAATGTGAATAGCACCATTAATCAAATTGACCTGATTGACATTCATGGACTACTCCATCACATGACAGTACAGTACACATTCTTTTTAAGCTCAGTTAGCACATTCACCTTGAGAGACCACATTCTGAGCTGTAAGACACACCTCGACACATTTAAAATTTAGAAATGAAACAAAGTACATTATCAGACCACAGTGGGATGAAACTAGAAAATCCATTACTATAAAGATAACTGGAAAATATACCAATATTTGCAAATTAAACAGCAAACTTCTAATTAACATATGGATCATTGAAAAATTCTCAAGAGAAACAAACTTTTTTTACCTGAGTCAAAGTGAAAATACAATTTTTTCTATTCAAGTATCATTTATATACAATCTTATATTTGATTTCAAGTATACAACACAGTGGTTTAACAGTTACCCATATTATTAAATCCTCACCCCCACTAGTGCAGTTACTGTCAACATAGGAAGATGTCACAGAATCATTGACTGTATTTTCCATACTGTGTTACTATCCCTGTGACCAACTTAACATTAATATTGAGAATTTTTGTGCCCCTTTCTCCTCCTCACTTTCCTCACCTACTCACCTCAACCCCTCCCCCATGGTATCCACCAGTCACTTCTCATTGTCTATGAATCTACTGCTATTTTGTTCATTACATTTTGTTCTGTTTGTATATTCCACTGACAAGTGAAATCATATGGTATTTGTGTTTCTCCACCTGGCTCATTTCACTTGGCATAGTACCTTTTAGGTCCATCCATGTTGCAAATGGCAGGATTTCTTTTTTTTTTTTGAGAGGGCATCTCTCACATTTATTAATCAAATGGTTGTTAACAACAATAAAATTCTGTATAGGGGACTCAAGGCACAATCATTAATCAACCCCAAGTCTAATTCTCAACAGTCTCCAATCTTCTGAAGCATAATGAACAAGTTCTTACATGGTGAACAAGTTCTTAAATAGTGAATAAGTTCTTACATGGTGAACAGTGCAAGAGCAGTCATATCACAGAAACTTTCAGTTTTGATCACGCATCATGAACTGTAAACAATCAAGTCAGATATGATTATTTGTTTGATTTTTATACTTGATTTATATGTGAATCCCACATTTCTCCCTTATTATTATTATTATTATTATTATTATTATTATTATTATTTTAATAAAATGCTGAAGTGGTAGGTAGATGCAAGATAAAGGTAGAAAACATAATTTAGTGCTGTAAGAGGGCAAATGTAAATGATCAGGTGTGTGCCTATAGACTAAGTATTAACCCAAGCTAGACAAGGGCAACATGGATGCAGAAGATTTCTCTCAAAACAGGGGGGGTGAGGTTCTAAGCCTCCCCTCTGTTGGTCCCCAATTTCTCTCCTGATGGCCCCCCTGCAACTGTGCCTGTCTTAGGTTGTTCCTCCCTTGAGGAATCTTACCCGTCTCTGGCTAACCAGTCATCTTCCAGGGCCATACAGGGAAATGTAAAGTTGGTAAGTGAGAGAGAAGCAATATTGTTTGAAAAGGTTAGCTTTTTACTTCTTTGCGGATTTATGCCCTGTGGCTTAGGATTTCTTTTTTTTTAATGGCCGAGTTATATCCCATTGTGAATATGTACCACATCTTCTTTATACATTCATCTGTTGATGGACACTCTGGGTGCTTCCATATCTTGGCTATTGTAAAAAATGTGGTGATATACATAAGGGTGCATATATCTTTCTGAATCAGGGATTTTGTTTTCTTCAGGTAAATTCCTAGAAGTGGAATGACTAGGTCATGTGGTATTGCTATTTTTATTTTTCTGAGGAACCTCCCTACTGCTTTCTACAGCGGTTGCACTGATTTACATTCCCATCAACAGTATAAGATTGCTCCCTTTCTCCCATCCTAGCCAGCACTTGTTATTTCCTGTATTTTGGATAGTGGCCATTCTAACTGGTGTGAGAGAATATCTCTTTGTGATTTTGATTTGCATTTCCCTGATGATTAGTGATGTGGAGCATCTTTTCATGTGCCTGTTGGCCATCTGTATTTCTTCTTTGGAAAAAATGTCTGTTTAGGTCCTCCACCCAATTTTTAATTGGGTTATTTGTTTTTTTGTTGTTAAGGCATATGAGTTCTTTATATATTTTGGATGTTAAACCTTTATCAGATAAATCATTTACAGATATGTTATCCCATAGTGCAGGTGGCCTTTTTGTTCTGCTGATGGTGTCTTTTGTTGTATAAAACCTTTTTACTTTGATGCAGTCCCATTTATTCATTTTTTATTTTGTTTCCCTTGCCCCGGGAGATATGTCCAGGAAAAAATTGTTCATGCTTATGTTCAAGAGAATTTTGCCCATGTTTTCTTCTAAGAGTTTTATGGTTTCATGTCTTTGATTCATTTTGAGTTTACTTTTATGTATGAAATTAGACAATAATCCAGTTTCATTCTCTTGCATGTAACTGTCCAGTTTTACCAATACCAGTTATTAAAGAGGTTGTCTTTTCCCCATTGTATATTCCTGGCTCCTTTATTATATATTAATTGACCATATATGCATGGGTTTATATCTGGGCTCTCTATTCTGTTCCACTGATCTGTGGGTCTGTTTTTGTGGCAGTGCCATATTGTTGTGATTACTATAGATTTGTAGTATAGCTTAAAGTTAGGGAACATAATACCCCCAGCTTTGCTCCTCTTTCTCAGGATTGTTTTGGCTACTTGGGGTCTTTTGTGGTTCCATACAAATTTTAGGATTATTTACTCTAGTTTCTTGAAAAGAGAGAATAGTTAATATAAATTATAGAATTCAGTAAAAGCAATGCTTAGATGGAAATTGATGGCTTTAAATGTATATATTAGAAAGTACATGTTTATGATCAATAATCTAAGCTTCCATTTTAAGAAACTAGAGAAAGAACAGCAACTTCAACCTTCAAGCAAGTAGAGGAAGAGAAATAATGAAATATAGAACAGAAATTAATAGAGTTGAAAGCAAGAAATCAATTGAGAATATCAGCAAAATCACAGTTCATTGAAAACATCAATAAATTGGTAAATATGTAGCCAAGATAATCAAGAAAACATCAGGGAAGGCACAAATTGCCAATAGCAGAAATGAAAGAGGGTCATCACAAATGATTCTGTAGACACCAAAAGTATAACAAAGGGACATTTTGAACAGCTTTGTGACTATAAATTTGATAATTTTGATGAAGCAGAGAAATTCCTTAGAAGGCACATATACTAAAATTCAAAAAAGCAAACCGATCATTGAATAGGGCAATATCTATTAAATAAATTAAATCAATAAATAATAATCTTTAAAAACCAGTAATCTATATGTTTTCACTGATGAATTCTACCAAGTGCTTAATGGAAGAGATGACACCCATATTCTGTAATCTCTTATGGAAAATATGAAGAGAGGAAGCACTTCCAAAACTTATACTATGGAGCACCCCCTGTGGATGGTGGGGAGGCCCCAGTAGCTGTAGCAGTGGAGGGTGTAGCTCTAACTAGGAGCCCCCTATCCATGGGGCTTCCACTTGGGGAGCCCATGATGGAGAACTAGTCTAGGGTAAAGCACCTCCTAGAGGGGCAGGGCCTTCCTCAGAAGT
This sequence comes from Manis javanica, assembly GCF_040802235.1. Taxonomy (NCBI): domain Eukaryota; kingdom Metazoa; phylum Chordata; class Mammalia; order Pholidota; family Manidae; genus Manis; species Manis javanica. The sequence continues at coordinate 98,305,221 of NC_133161.1, read as the reverse complement.
GGGGAAGGTTGAAGACACTGGAAACTATGGAATTAGCCCTCCATGAGAGAGAAGACTGCTTAGAGGCCTTGAGTGGCCATGTGGTGGCTGTGATTGTGGGATTTTTGTTTCTCAAGATATTGGAAAGAGTTATCAAGAAGAGAGACACAGTTCGGTGTGGCTTGGAGGAGCTGGGCAATGACTTATGGGATGCCTTTAAGAAATACAGATAATTATTGAAAAGACAGGTCATGATCCTGGAAGATATGTTAGCATCTAGGGAGGAGGCAGCAGGAGAATCTATGTTGCAGGAGGTCATAGGGGAGGGGAGGAAATAGCAGTGCTTTCAGCACTAGAGATGGTAGAAGAGATATCAGGGGAAGATAAAGGGGATGGGGTCCAAGGGCTGAACTGTTGCCAAGGCCACTGCCTGAGCCACCAGCCCTCCCTGTGTTAAAGGCCCAGCTGGTTGTAATTAAGAAAATAAAAATACAAAAACTGTGGGCTCCTCAGAGGAAGGAGCCACCCCCTCCCCAGGTTGTGTAGCACTCCATGCCCCGCCCCTACACCCAGTATGAGCTGGTGAACATGAGCGTCTGATTTCAGCAGAAACCTTCAGAATCTCTGATTACATGGCTTTTGCATCTCTGGGATATGGGGGTGAAAAGTATTGTTATGTCAGATTCAGAAATGGGTAGACTGGCTTCCCTGATGACACACTTTCCTCTGGCAGTGGTTGCAATTCCCTCCCACCTCAGGGAATTGGGCCCATCTGGATTGGCTGACAGCAGCCATCAGGGCAGCTTGGCCTAATCAAGGTGATTTACCATACTTACGCACTAGCTGGAAAATGTATGCAGAGCTCCAGCAGGTGTTATTGGAGTTGGGCATGAAAAATATCATCTATAATACGGACCCCCAGGGCCATGATGAGGAGTTGTTCGCTGTAAGAATGAGAAATCTGGGGCTCCATACAGCTCTCCCATCTCTCTTTGGGTCCCTAGTGACTATGCTTACCGCCTACACAGGGCAACCCATATGTGGGTTGATTTGATAAAGGAGGGAGTAGTGAAAGAAAAACATGACAGGCAGCCCAATAAGATTTTGTTAGAACTGTGGCACCAATTAAAGCCACAGCAGCAGTTCAAGCCACTGAGGCCTAAGACATGGAAGGCAGAGGCAAAGTCCCATGTCCAGCCTGTGTCCCTGCAAGACTTCCTGGGGGACAGTACTCAAGCTCTGTCTGGACCCTTGTACCCACAGGAGGATGATTAGGCATTGGAGTTTTATTGGGGAGGAGACAAGGCCACAACCTCAGTGGACATGGTGGGGACTGGAGGCCACATGTAGAATTAGGAATTCATTGATTCCCCATGAATGTACAAAGTATCCTGGTTCAGGTGGACACAGGAGCTGTCTGTTCTCTGATTTATGGCAACCCTGAGCATTTTCCTGGTACCCCTGCTGTGATAGATGGCTTTGGGAGTAAGGCATTTAGAGTGAAAAAAGCCCAGATCCCAGTGGGGATAGGCCGTTTACCCTCAAAGGACTATACTGTGTACATTTCTCCCATCCCTGAATATATTTTGGGGGTGGATATCCTGCAAAGCCTGTGGTTACAAACCACTGCAGGTGAATTCAGAATGAGGTTACATGTGGTAAAGGCAGTTCTGAGGGGACATGCTAAGCACCTGCCTGTAGTTCTGCCTATATCTCAGGGTGACAGATACTAAGGAGTATAAATTGCCTGGTAGACACAAGGAATCTGGAGTAACTCTACAGGAGTTGGAGAAGGTAGGCATCAAAAAGCCCACTCTTGGTCCTTTTAAATACCCAGTGTTGCCAGTGAAGAAGCCAGATGGTCCAAGCATATGACCATGGAATACAGGGAACTTAATAAAGTCATACCCCCTTCTCATGCTGCTGTCCCCTCTATAGCAGCCCTTATGGACACCCTCAGCCATGAACTAGGGGAGTATCATTATGTTGTGGACCTTGCTAATGCTTTCCTCTCTATTGACATAGCACAGGAAGTCAGGACCAGTTTGCCTTCACCTGGGAAGGCCGGCAGTGGACATTCACTGTCCTTCCACAGGGATACCTCCACAATTACACCATTTGTCACGGACTTGTAGCCCAGGACTTGGCCACATGGAAGAAACCACATATGGTGCAGCTGTATCACTATGTTGATGATATTATGCTCACGTCTGATTCTCTTGCAAATTCAGAAGGGGCAGTTCCTAGCCTGCTGCAACATCTACAGGAGAAAGAATGGGCTGTGAACAGCACCAAGGTTCAGGGATCTGGTTTATCATTAAAGTTCCTGTGGGTTGTCTGGTTGGGTAAAACTAAAGTTATTCCAGAAGCAGTGATAGACAAGGTCCAGGTTTTCCTTACTCCTACCACTGTGGCGGTATTACAAGAGTTTTTGGATCTTTTGGACTACTGGAGAGTGTTTATTCCACACTGGCACAAATTCTGAAGCCCTTATACTCGTTAATATGAAAGTGCATCAGGTGGGACTGGGATGAGGCATGTGCAGCTGCCTTTACTGCTGCTTAGCGAGCAGTCAAGGTTGTAGAGGTATTGGGTGTAATGGACTCATTTGAGTCCTGTGAGCTGGATGTTCATGTAACTGCTGATGATCATGGATGGGGCCTTTGGCAGCTGTGTGAACGGGCCCACCATCCTATGGGGTTCTGGTCACAACTATGGAAAGGAGCAGAGGTCCAGTACACCTTGATAGAGAAGCAACTGGCTGCTATATACCATACCTTGCTGGCTACAGAGTCCATCACGGGAACAGTGCTGACCAAGGTAATAACCACCTATCCCATCATGGGGTGGGTGCAAGACTGGACCCAAACACCAGAGTGGCATGGCACAGATGCCTACACTGGCTAAATGGGGCACATATTTACAGCAGTGTAGCACCCTCTCCACTAATCCCTTAAGTGGAGAACTCCAGTGCTTACAGGGACCAGTGACATATACCAGTGGAAAGCAGAAAGAACTTGCTTTTGAGCCATTGGTAGCTGAGAGTCCTTATCAGGAGGGAAAAGCTCCTATATTTGAAGATGCTTGGTACACAGATGGCTCTAGTTGTGGGCAGCCCCTGAAACGGAGGACTGTGGCTTTCCATCCTAAGACTGAGACAATATGGATGGAGGATGGAGAGGGGAAGAGCAGCCAATGGGCTGAGTTATGAGCAGTATGGCTCATGATCACCCAAGAGCCCTCCCCTATAGCTGTCTGCACTCACAACTGGGCCATCTATCAGAGCTTGATCCTGTGGTTACTGACATGATACCATGCCAATTATATGTTTGGTCACTAGCCCCTTTGGGGGCATGAGTTGTGGCAAGACCTATGGGCCTCTGGTCAGACTTAGACAGTCACCATATATCATGGGACTGGCCATTTGCTTTTGGCATCCCCAGGGAATGATGAAATGGACATATTGGCTCAGATGCTTTAGCTAGAAGAAATCCTGCCCTTGATGAAGTCCAGTGGTTATGTCAGCTTTTGCTGCATGTGGGGCAAAGGACAATGTGGGCTGTAGCCCATCAGTGGGTTTTGCCATTGACTTTTGAAGAAGTCAGCAGAGCCTAGAAGGAATGCCTTGCGTGCTCTAAGAGGGACTTACACTGAGTCCACAGCAACATGGGACAATAGTAAAGGGGCAGATAGACTATACTGAGTGTCTGCTCCTATCAGAAGGATATTGGTATGTCATGACTAATGTGGACACAGCTACTGAACTGCATTAAACCCTGGAGACTCTGATGAGTGGATGTGGCCCTGAACATTTCGACATATGGATCAGTGATGGCTAGTTCTTCTAACATCTTGGGGAAAAGGCCTGGAAGCTAGCCTCCTGCGTGTTCCTGTAATAACAGCAGAATGGCTCCCAAAGATCACGATAGTGTACCCAAAACAGCCAGGATGTAAGAATATCTAAGTTTTATCTTTATGGACAGTGCATATATCTTCCAGAGCCCTATACATTGACCCATCTGTAATTCCCACAAGGAAGTGGGTGAAGTTCTGGTATACTACACCAGGATGAGATCTCATTCCTACCACTGTCCTATCACAGGACCACTGTTTTGCATGCATCCTACCTGATGGACAAGATTAAAGCATGTATCTTATCACCCTTAAGGTTATTTTTTTCTACAGTCCCTTTGTCCTGAACTTGCCCCCTGGCTGCAGCTGCCATGTGATGAGTGCACTTAGCTCCCTACTGGTTCAGGTACTGACCTCCTGTGGAATGAGAAAGCTATGGACTTAATTTTAATAGGAGTTTTAACCTAGCCGAATCCTCTGGCTTGAGGATTATCATGATTTTATTGCTATTGTTATTGTATGTTATTAGTCTGGTTACTGTGCTCCAGTTTTCTTGCACAAGGACCGTTGCGGAAGATGGGGAGCAAGTAGATGGTGAGGCAAGTTTTCTGGAGGGATGGACTGCGGGTAAAACTGCAATACTTCCAAAATCTCTCACCTGGCCTTAGTGCATCTCCATATCCATAGGTGATTACAGGGGAGGTTGAGAGTGAATGCGCACCTGAACTGGAGAGGTTTTGTGGAGCCTTCGCACTGGGTCACGAGAGACATGGGCAAGCTGGAATAGACAACTGCATGTAAGTAATAAGTGGGTTTCTCCCACTTTATTTCTCCCTTTGACTGATTTTGACTTCAAAGGTTTATTTGCCTTGGGCTGGGAACATGTTTTCCCCTTGGAGTTACAACAGGAAACATAGGAGGCTCAGGTGACCCGAAGGGGGCTGTGGGCCTGGAGTCTGGCAGCCAGCTAGATATGCGCATCCCATGTGATTAGGTGGAGATGCAGCTTTGTTTTTCTCAGGTTGGCTCTAAATTGGAAGTCAGGACAAAAATTAGGAAGCTTTCAGTTATCCATCAAGTCCTGGTCCTTTGGAATCATTTACAGTCTCCACTGTTTAGCTTCCTGGATCATCATTAGTGGCAGAGACTTCTGACAAGTCTGACTTACCAGTAACAGGTTGACTTCCTGGCTGCTGCTGCAGGTCCTGGGTCAGAGGTTTGTTATTACATAGGGTCTGGAGATTGTCTTTTTGCATATTCATTCACTCACATCTCTGCATGGCAGCATGTTACCCAGGGGGAGGAAGGAGGAGGAAGGAAGGAAGGGAACCAAGAAGGATTTTTCTGGAAGCCATGGAAAATAATCTGCATGCAATTGGTTTTTCAAGCCCTCTGATGGGGGACATGGGTGACTTATACTTAGATTGCTTATACTTAGATGCTGTGGTCTGAGAAAGTGCTTATGCTTTCCCTGAGCAAAAAGGCCACATGGGGTTGAGATACAAACCTGAACACCATAAAGATTCTGTAGGAAGAAAAAAGTAAAGCTGCCCTGACATTCTGTCTTTCCTGTCAGTTTTTAAATTATACATGTTAAATGACTCAACTTTAAAATTTTGCTGTCAACCACCTGGAACTATTTGAATAGGAAAGGTGCCATGTCTCATTTTCCATTTCCAGAGGAAGTCCCCCAACATTGGGGCACATGGAAGCATTTCAGCTTCCAAATATAGCCGGCTGTTATGGTTTACACATGGGTGACCCACGGGACTCTGGTGCACATGGATTTTCTCGTTAAACAATGGATGTTGCCTAAGGCTCCTGAGGTTCATCCACATTTATTTTGTTGTTACAGATGTAGAAAAAAACCCAAACCTGTATATAATCAAATTTCTTGCAAAATGCTTTGGTAAATTTAAGATTCGGTTGTTAAATATTTCCTCATTTGTGCTAAAAAATTGTAAAAGATACTTTTAACATAAATGGACTTTATTTTGTTACTGTTCAGATGTTTTCTGTAAAATATTTTGATTGTGCAAATGGGTTTTGTCTCATTCACTTGTATACTTATTAGTTGGAAAACTGGCTCATGACTACTGTCAACAATTAAAATAAAGTTTTTATCTTTAATAGTATCTAAAAATAAAAGAAAATATTTTGCTTGAGATGAGTTAGAAAATAATTTCAAATCTGCATACCAATGACAGTTTAGAGACAAATAAATGTGTTTTTTTGACTGTACTATGGTGCTAGCTGGTTCCAACCATTAAAAGTAAGTCATGTGTATGTAACATGACCCTTAGCACAGCATGGAGTGGAGGTGTGTAAACTCTCTATACCTATCAAAAGTCATTTCCCAGCTTAATATTGTTTAGAGGTCTTAACTTTTTTTTCTCCTACAAAAATGTGTACATTCATAATACATATAAAACCCATGGAAAAGAAAATAGATGCTGAATTCCTGGCTTTTTCTTATGTGTCAAATTGCCCCCAGATGTGCACTTAGGCCTCAACTGGTTTTCTGCAGAGTGGCCATGTCAATTTGCTTCATCTGTCATGTGCTCTGTCCAGTATCTTCCAAAACACCTCCTGAAAGGACCAATCTCTGCACTCCATTCTTAGAACTGCTTCTGAAGTTCTTTTAAAATCTGTTATCTTAGAGAGGCACTGAATTTAATACTTCTAGATCATCTATAATTTGCCAGGGTCTGTAGTAGCTGAACAGGTATTAAAGACAATAAACACAGCACGTGTGCTTGAGACCTCAAAGGCAGGTGTCAGGGCCAAGAATGGCGGGAGTCACCAGAAGCTTAATCCTGAGTAGACAGACACACTGTGAAAAGATCAGCGTAGAGCAGAACATAGGAAGCCTTTGCTCATGGGGTTACATGTCAACAGATATCAGGAGATCAGCGTCAGGTGTGATAGTTAGAAATCATTATAGGCTTGGAGGGCCCAGAGATCCTGGAGAAATGTGGAAGACACACCTTGAGGGCTGATGGCCTAGTTGGGGAAGCTTGTGTGTAAACACATAGCAGCAAGGAACAGTCACAGGCCAGGCACACTGGGGCCACAGGAGGTCCCTACAGAGACAGTAGTGTGGATAGAAAGATCTTCACAAGAAAAGGCCAGTGGTGGCCTAGATTTATGACTGAGAAAATATGTCTCAAGTCAGCTTGGCAAAACCTAATAGGGCCTAAGGATACTGGATTAAAATAAATCAGTCAAAACAGCATATTCTGTTGGTCACTGCTTGGGGAGAAAAGACCTTCTCTATTAATACATGTTTTAGTCCATTAATTCCTTTATTCCACCTTTATTAATTGAATGCCTGCTCTGTGTCAGACCCTTTTCAAGGCCTTGGGATGCCTCAGGAGATAAAAGAGACAATCTGCTTTCATAACAAGTGAATTCCAGGCAAGAAGAGAATGTGTAAATAAGAGTTATTATTAAAAAAGCGATTGATTTGTTACTATCTTCATCACCTGGAAAAAACAATGAAGAGAAATGAATTAATACTCATCACATATACTTATATGCCAAGCATCATGACTTTATATATATTTTTGCAGTTTGCATTTAGTATAAATCTAAGGTGTAGAAGAAACTAAACAAATGCTCAGATAGGTATATTAACTTAGAAACCCTTAAAATTTGAAAGAAAGTTCATCATGTTGCTTGATATAGGATCAATGTAAGAAAATGTATCAGCCAGAAAGGCACCATTTATAATGGATATATTAGACTAAATATAAAAAACTCATAAAAACCAGAATTGAGGTAACTAAGCACAAAAGCACTACAGGGAATACTTATAAAATGTTACTGAAGCTATTAAGGAATATCTTAGTTAATAGGGAGATAGTCCACATTCAACAATAGGAAAAGCGGAAGTCACAAAGCAGTTACTGTTGGCCAATTCAGTCTATGGTCCAAAACACTTACAGCAAACAATAGGAATTGGTGAATGTATATTCTAGAACACACTTAGCACAGGAAAACTCCAAGAAGTGATGAGAAGTTTATGGAAAAGATGAAGAATGAAGGTATACTTAACCTGATAGATCAAGATTATTTTGAAGCTATAATAAGATTAACTTAGAGAGGGGCAGATGTACTGATGAAACAGTGAATGAAATGAAAGATTTTGTGTATATAGGTAAATATATATAATAAATCTGTAAATAAATGTCTCTCTCTCTCTCTCTCTCTCTCTCTCTATATATATATATATATAAAACACTAAAATTTTTCACAGTACCATATAGAAATATATGCTGCATGATCTCCTTTAAAGGAAAGGATATATTAGACTAAATATAAAAAACTCATTAAAAAATGTAAAAAACTGTAGGACTGGATTAAAGATGGTGGCATGAGAGGTGAGACAGAGGCTTCCTCCTAAAACAGCATATAATATGAAATGTAATTAATAAAACTAATCCTGAAAGAGCAACAGGAAAGAGGGCTGTGCCACACTACATACACCTGGAGAAAAGAATAAACTTCATGGAACAGGGTAACGTACCAAAGCTGTGGTCCAGCAGGACCCAAGCCCCTCCCCCACCCCAGCTTACTGGCAGGAGGAAGAGAAATGGAGTGAGGAGGGAGTGGAGGCCTGGGACTGCTAAACACCTAGCTCTGGAAATCTCTTCTGGGAGCACAACCCTGCATTTCATGGTGCTCTCTTGATTAGCAGGGTTAGAAAGCTAATACAGGCAGAATACCTGGACAGACTGAGATTCTAGCTGCTTGTGGAAAGCAGGGAACCATATCCAGCTCTTCTGGGACAAAAGAAAGGCAGGCAGTCTGAGAGACTTCCTAACAATGAGAGGGCTGCTAAAGGGGCAAGGTTTGCATATAGCTTACAGCTCAGGAGAAAGGACAGGTAGACAAAATTGTCCAGGTGCACTCTTCCAGCAGGTTGGGAGCTTTCATGATCTTCAGGTGCTCCAGCCCACTGGCTAGCTACGCAGCTCCAAGACCCCCTTCCATGATACGCAGCCTGCAGCACCTTCCTCCTGGCCAGACACACTTGGCTCACAAACTGGTGAAAGCTACCCTGGCATTAGGTCAGCCAGACAGAAGCCCCACCTACAGCAGCTACAAACGCAAAGCATAGAGGCTTATGCCTGTGTGCCGGTCCCACTGGTTCTGGCAGATTAAATATGGTGTAGGATAAAAGCAGATTAGATATGCTGTAGGAACGATAAATGAAATAAAAACTAGAGAAGAGGAATACAAAGAAGCTGAGGCACAGAGAGAAAAAAGGATCTCTAAGAAAGAAAGAACATTGAGAGAACTGTGTATCCAATCCAAATGAAACAATATTTGCATTATAGGGGTACCAGAAGTAGAAGAAGAGAGAGAAAGGGATAGAAAATGTCTTTGAGGAGGAAATTGCTGAAAACTTTCCCAATCTGGGAAGGAGATAGTCTCTTAGGCCATGGAGATCAACAGCTCTCCCAACACAAGGGACCCAAGGAAGACAACACCAAGACACATAGTAATTAAAATGGCAAAGATCAAGGATAAAGACTGACTATTAAAAGGAGCTAGAGAGAAATAAGATCACATACAAAGGAAAGCCCATCAGGCTATCATCAGACTTCTCAGAAGAAACTTTACAGGCCAGAAGGGAGTGGCATGATGTATTTAATGCAATGAAGCAGAAGGGCCTGGAGTCAAGAACACTTTATCTGGCAAGATTATCATTTAAATTTGAAGAAGGGATTAAACAATTTCCAGATAAGCAAAAGCTGAGAGAATTTACCTTCCACAAGCTGTCTCTACAGTGTAGTTTGGAGGGATTGCTATAGATGGAAGTGTTCCTAAGGTTTAATAGCTGTCACCAGAGGTAATAAAACCACAGTAAAGGAAGTAGAACAGTTAATTACTAAGCAAATGCAAAATTAAATCAATTATCCTCAAAGTCAATCAAGGGATAGACAAAGAGTACAAATTATGATACCTAATAGACAAAGAATGGAGGAGGAAGGAAAAGGAGGAGAAAAAAAGATCCTTTAGATTGTGTTTGTAATAGCATACTAAGTGAGTTAACTTAGACTCTTAGAGAGTAAGGAAGTTAACCTTGAACCTTTGGTAACCATGAATCTAAAGCCTGCAATGTCAATAAGTACATACCTATTGATAATCACCCTAAATGTAAATAGTCTGAAAGCATCAATCAAAAGACATAGAGTTACTGAATGGACAAAAAACCAAGACCTATCTATGTGCTGTCTACAAGAGACTCACTTTAAACCCAAAGATATACGCAGATTAAAAGTGAAAGGATGGAAAAAGATATTTCATGCAACTAATAGGGAGAAAAGAGCAGGAGTTGCAGTACTTGTATCAGAGAAAATAGACTTCAAAACAAAGAAAGTCACAAGAGACAAAGAAAGACATTACATAATGATTAAGGAGTCAATCCAACAAGAAGATATAACCATTATAAATATCTATGCACCCAACACAGGAGTACCTACATATGAGAAACAAATACTAACAGAATTAAAAGGGGAAATAGAATGCAATGCACTCATTTTAGCAGACTTTAACACTACACTCACTCTGAAGGACAGATCAACCAGACAGAAAATAAGTAAGGAGACAGAGGCACTGAACAACACATTAGAACAGATGGACCCTACAGACATCTACAGAACTCTACACCCAAAAGAAGCAGAATACACATTATTTTCTAGTGCACATGGAACATTTTCAAGAATAGATCATTTACTAGGCCACAAAAAGAGCCTCAGTAAATTCAAAAAGACTGAAATTGTATCAACCAGCTTCTCTGACCACAAAGGAATGAAATTAGAAATATATTATGCAAAGAAAATGAAAAATCCCCCACACACATGGAGGCTTCACAACATGCTCCTAAATAACCAATGGATCAATGAGCAAATAAAAACAGAGATCAAGCAATATATGTAGACAAATGACAACAATAATTTGACACTGCAAAATCTGTAGGGCACAGCCAAGGCCATTCTGAAAGGAAAGTATATTGCAATACAGGCCTACCTCAGGAAAGAAAAGCATTCCCATATAAGCAGTCTAAACTCACAATTAATGAAACTAGAAAAAGAAGAACAAATGAGTCCCAAAGTCAGTAGAAGGGTGGACATAGTAATGATTGGAGCAGAAATAAATAAAATCAAGAAGAATAACACAGTAGAAAGAATCAATGAAAGCAAGAGCTGGTTCTTTGAAAAAATAAACAAAATAGATAAGCCCCCAGCCAGACTTATCAAGAAAAAAGAGAGTCTATACACATAAACAGAAACAGAAATGAGAAAGGAAAAATCACTACAGACACCACAGAAATACAAAGAATTATTAGAGAATACTGTGAAAACCTATATGCTAACAAGCTGGAAAACATAGAAGAAATGGACAACTTTCTAGAAAAATACAACCTTCCAAGGCTGACCCAGGAAGAAACAGAAAATCTGAACAGAGCAATTACCAGCAAAGAAATTGAATTGGTAATCAAGAAACTACCTAACAACAAAACGCCTGGACCAGAAGGTTTCACCACTGAATTTTATCAAACATTTAGTGAAGACCTAATACCCATCCTCCTCAAAGTTTTCCAAAGAGTAGAAGAGGAGGGAATACTTCCAAACTCATTGTATGAGGCCAGCATCACTCTAATACCAAAACCAGGCAAAGACCCCACAAAAAAAGAAAATTACAGACCAATAACTCTGATAAACATAGATGCAAAAATACTCAACAAAATATTAGCAAACCAAATTCAAAAATACATCAAAAAGATCATCCATCAATGTCAAGTAGAATTTATTCCAGGGATGCAAGGAATGTACAACATTCGAAAATCCATTCACATCATACACTACATCAACAAAAAGAAGGACAAAAACCACATGATCATCTCCATAGATGCTGAAAAAGCATCTGACAAAATTCAAGATCCATTCATGATAAAAACTCTCAAAAAAAGGGTATAAAGGCAAGTACCTCAACATAATAAAGGCCATGTATGACAAACCCACAGCCAACATCATACTTAACAGCGAGAAGCTGAAAGCTTTTCCTTTAAGATCAGGAACAAGGCAATGTTGACCACTCTCCCTGCTTTTATTCAGTATAGTTCTGGAGGTCCTAGCCACGGCAATCAGAAAACACAAAGAAATAAAAGGCATCCAGATTGGCAAGGAAGAAATTAAACATGTAGATGACATGATATTTTACCTACAAAACCCTAAAGAATCCACTCCAGAACTACTAGATCTAATATCTGAATTCAGCATAGTTGCAGAATACAAAATTAATACCACAGAAATCTGCTGCATTCCTATATACTAACAATGAACTAGCAGAGAGAGAAATCAGGAAAACAATTCCATTCACAGTTGCATCAAAAAGAATAAAATACCTAATAATGAACCTAACCAAGGAGGTAAAAGATCTATACTCTGAAAACTGCAAGAAACTCGTTAGAGAAATTGAAGAATGTACCAATAAATGGAAACACATCCCATGCTCATGGATAGGAAGAATTAATATTGTCAAAATGGCCATCCTGCCAAAAGCAATCTACAGATTCAGTGTAATTCCTATCAAAATTCCAACAGCATTCTTCAATGAACTAGAGCAAACAGTTTTAAAATTCATATGCAACACCAAAAGACCCCAAATAGCCAAAGCAATCCTGAGAAGGAAGAATAAAGCTGGAGGGATCTCACTTCCCAACTTCAAACTCTTCTACAAAGCCACAGTAATCAAGACAATTTGGTACTGGCACAAGAACAGACCCATAGACCAATGGAACAGACTATAGAGCCCAAATATAAACCCAAACATATATGGTCCATTAATATACGATAAAAGGAGCCATAGTTATACAATGGGAAAATGACAGCCTCTTCAACAACTGATGTTGGCAAAAATGGACAGCTATGTGCAAGAGAATGAAATTGGATTTTTGTTTAACCCCATACATAAAAGTAAACTTGAAATAGATCAAAGACCTGAATATAAGTCATGAAACCATAAAACTCTTAGAAGACAACATAGGCAAAAATATCCTGAAAGCACCTCTTCGAGCAAGGGAAACAAAAGCAAAAATGAACACATGGGACGACATCAAACAAAAAACTTTCTGTATGGCAAAGGACACCATCAACAGAACAAAAAGGCATCCTACAGTATGGGAGAATATATTTGTAAATGACATATCTGACAAGGTGTTAACATTCCAGATATATAAAGAGCTCATATGCCTCAATGTCCAAAAAGCAAATAACCTAAATAACCTGATTAAATAATGGGCAGAGAATATGAAGAGACAATTATCCAAAGAAGAAATTCAGATGACCAATGGACACATGAAAAGATGCTCCACATCACTAATCATCAGTGAAATGGAAATTAAAACCACAATGAGATATCACCTCACACCAGTAAGGATGGCCAGCATCGAAAAGACTAAGAACAAATGCTGGTGAGGATGTGGAGAAAGGGAAACCCTCCTACAATGCTGGTGGTAATGTAAGTTCGTTCAATATGGAGGTTGCTCAAAAAACTAGTGATAGAAATACCACTTGACCTGGGAATCCCACTCCTTGGAATTTACCCAAATAATATAAATTCTCAGATTCAAAAAGACATATACACCCCTGTGTTTATCGCAGCACTTTTTACAATAGCCAAGATATGGAAGCAACTAAGTATCCATCTGTAGATGAATAAAGAACAGGTGGTACATATGCACAATGGAATACTATTCAGCCCTAAGAAAGAAACAAATCCTACCATTTGCAACAACATGGTTGGAGCTGGAGGATATTATGCTCAGTGAAATAAGCCAGGCAGAGAAAGACAAGTGCCAAATGATTTCCCTCATTTATTGGGTATAACTGAAACAAAACTAAAGGAACAAAACAGCAGCAGACTTACAGACTCCAAGAAGGGACTAGCAGTTACCAAAGGGGAGGGGCATGGGAGGGCTGGTCAGGAGGGAGGGAGATGGGGATTGAGGGGTATTATGTTTAGTACACATGGTGTGAGGGGTCATGGGGAAAACAGTGTAGCACAGAGAAGACAAATATTGAATCTGTGGCACCTTACTACACTGATGGACATTGACTGCACTGGGGTATATGGGTGGGGACTTGATAATATGGGTAAATGTAGTAACCACATTGTTTTTTCATGTGAAACCTTCATAAGAGTGTATATCAATAATAATTTAATAAAAAAATTAAGAAAAGAAATGTAAAACACTCATAGACAAAGAGAAAAATTAGACAAGATCAAACGTGAAGGCCTCTTTTTAAAAAACACGCTGTAAGAAAAGTTAGAAAATAAGTAGCATGTAGCAGTTTGGGAAAAGATGTTTACAACATGTATAATATGCTGATCAGTATCCAGAATATTAAAATAACTCATGGAAATTAATTGGAAAACAAGCCATCTCATAGAAAAATTCTCAAAATATGAACAAGAAGTTCACATGAGAGGAATTCTGAGTGACTCACAAACACCTAAAAGATCCTGTTTCACTAGTGACTAGGGACATAGAACTCCACCAGCACTGAGAAACCTCTCCACAGAAATCAGATTGGGAGAAATACAGGGATGTGGAAATACCAAATGCCACAGATGTGGGCAGATATTCTGCTTGCCTGAGATCCCATAAACTGGTATACCTTAAGGCAGCATTTAGGAAGGCCTAGGAGGTCCCCCAACTGGGCACTTCTGCTGAAGGACATACCCTCTGGTGAGTCTTGCTCACAGCAGAACTGATATCACATGGTGTTGTCTGTAAGAGGGACACCTTGGGGAAAATCCACACACCCATCTGCCCCATGACAGAGAACAGTTTGGTGTCCAATAGTAAGAGGGCAGTAGGCTCCTCATGTCCCTGCACTGCTGTCCATCATGGGACCCTTGCCTCCCTGGGACCAGCGCCATGCCATGCAGGGGAGGTATGGCTCCCAGGGACTGTGTGTGGAGGCCCCTGAGTGGAAAAGTTTTCCTTATGGTGAAGGTTCTGTCTCCCAGATTCCTGCCCACTTAATGGTCTCGTGTTTTGGTGAGCTGGTGATAGGCAGGTTGGAAATGCAGAAGAGCGAAAGGATGCATTCAGTTCTGGAATGCTGCCCTTGATGGAGATTCATGCATCTTGGGTATATTTCCATTAGGCACTTGGATTTGTGCATTTGGATCCCAGCAGAAGGGCCAGGACCCTAGTTAAATGTGGGGCTAATTGTCATGGTAGGGGGTGTAGATGGTCACCGAACGTCATAGTTGATAGGACCTGCAGGCACACTGAGTGTCACATGTGTGTCCTGAGGGAGGCGCCATGCAGTCTTGACAGTCCATCAGTCTCACCCTTTGGGGCACAGACTACAAGATCTGATTTCCTTTCCTCCCATCTCCCTCCTGCGCCTTTTGCAAATGCCTGGCATGTAAAGGTCAAGCTGCCCAATGTGCCCAGCAGGCCTGTAAAGACTGACCACAGAAAGGCACATGGAGGTCCCATCCCTATGCCCCACACACCTTCAGACTCATGATTGGTAAAAAATAAAGGGAAATTAAACCATTGATAAATGAATTTAATGTTAGGTTTTAAACTGTAATCAGGTACATTTACTGGAGAAGAGAAAATGAAATATTTTGAACATGAAGTTTCATACCAAAAAAGAGATCACGAAGAGTCCAATTTGTAGACTTCTGAACAGGAAGGAAAACATGAAGGGGGTTAATCTGTGCCTCTGGATATTGATGTCTGTGCATGAATGCAGACAGATGGCAGCATGCAGGAGACTCACAAGTGTGAGCTCTGAATCTGTGTCTGTGCGTGTGGAGGGACACTTTACATTGTCTCATGAAAAGCTGGTGGCATCCAGGAAAACATTCATGCCATAGCCCAAGGGGACTTCAGGGCTGTCATTTTGCAACCTTTGTTTTCAAATGGGCCATTTAATAAATGCAAGACATGATACCTTCACAAACTCTGTCTCCCACCAAATTCTCAGTCATGTTATTGATATGATATTCACATGACTTACAAATAGCATTTTAGATGAAATGTTTTTCTGCTCATTATTTCATTCTCATCAAAATCTGAAAAAGTAGGTAGAATTAATTTTTTCTGCTTTTAGAAACACTTGGAGCAATTGGGTGGCCTGCTGGGGAACTTTCCCATGGTGACCAGGTACAGGCAGGACAAGGGCCCCTGCTTTGGGGTCAAGTGCCCCCACCATCCAGGAAGCCTAACAGCTTTAGCATGTCACCCGCTGACAGCTTCCATCACATAGAATGTCTTGAAAAATCCTCCTGTCAAAATCACACATACTGGTCATTGTCATATGATGTTACACACGGCCCTCATATTATGAGCCAACTGTCTGTGAACTTCATAATAATCAGTATAATCAATTTTCTAGAAAGAATATTTCGAACAATAGTTATATGCTGACAGTTAGAGGCCAGCACAACACCTCATCTCTTGCAATTTTGAGAAAGAGAAAAGTTGCCGTAGGGGTGCACAGAAGCCGATGCCATCACACCTTGGGAGCCCTGCCCCCTGGCTGACGTACCCAAGCAGCTTTCATTCATGCGCACTCAGGGCTCCCTCCTGTGGGGGTCTCGGGGCAGGTGGGATGTGTGGGGAGAACCCAGGTAGAGGAAAGAGCCCAGGTCTGGGAGTAGGGAGAGCCAGCGCCCTGGCTCAGACCACCCCACCTGGTCAGTTCCCATGGGTAGATGACTGTGCTGTTAGTCCATAACATTCACAGACCAAGAGTTCAAATGATGTGAATTTCAAGAACTGGATCTTAATGTGCACCTGTCTGTCTTCCTTTTTTACAGCAAATAGTGACCTGCCAACCATGAGGATGCAAGATCCACTGGGTTGTGGGCCGGCACCATGACGTATGTTGGTGTACATGATTTATGATGCCACCTGATGTCCCCTCTTCTTTCCCATCCTTTTTGTCTCTCGCTGTTTGGAGAACTTAAGCAGCACATACAGAGGAAAACTCAGCTTGTGATGCTCTTTTGGGATTCCTGGGCTTCTGGAAGGCAGCCCTTAGCACAACCGTCTGCTCCCAGGTGTCTGACTTGCCTGAGGATCACAAACAGAAACAAACCCCTCCCCAAGCCATCCCCTCTGCATCCCAGGAGCCCAGGTCAGGAGACGTCATCAACGGGGCTTTCTGTCCTAAATTAAGTGCTTTTGAGCTGTTCAAGCTTTATTCTGTTGAAATGACATCATGAAATAAGGGCTCTCTGAGGAAAACATTTCTGAGCACAGCCTCTGGTCATATGCTGGAGGAAGCACATACCCGGGCGTCATCTGTCTACACTTTCAACCCTGCATTTCCTTACATGAATGATCAATGGCACACACATGCACACGTGCACATTTTCATAACAAGGCCAGAGTGGAGGATGCCTTAACGATCCTAATGAACCATTGAGGTGTGTCGATAGAGTAGGGCAAAAACATGCAGTATGTAGTAAGTATATGTAATATATATTTTTATTTATTAATACTTAAGTGCTTTTCAGTAAGTTTGCTTATTAGAATTGTCACTGATCTCGCTTCATATTTCAACAGAATTGCATCCAAATAAAGGCCGCAAAGCAAAGGGAAAATCCATATATATATATAACACATGATCCTCATTCTTGATGATATCAAAACAAAAAAATAATAATAGTTACTGTTTGGAGTATTTCCTAAGTGCTAGACTCCACGCTAAGTGCATTGTCTCTGTTGCCACCAATCCTGTACAACCATGCTGCTCAAGGTTTGTGTCCAGATGTTGGAAAGGAAGGCCTCGGGCCAGATGTGCAAATAGAAATACACAGTGCCAAGTTAAACTTGAATTTCAGAGAAATAACAGATCATTTTAATACAAGAATGCCCCATGCTGTGCTGGGGACACACTTATACTACACCATTATTTGGAATCTAAGTCTACCTGGGAGTCCTGTATTTTATCTGGCAACCAAAACTCAGGACTCAAAAATAACACAATTTGAGTTACTTTTCCTAACACCACCCCAGCTGGCCTTCATGAGAAATCAAGACCTGACTTGGGCTTATCTGATTCGAAAGCCCAATCTTTTTTACTTTCCAGCCTGTTTTCTTCTAAGAAGGAAATAAATCAGTACAAATCAGAAATATGGGTAGAAAAAAAGCCTGGTCCTCAAAGAGCCCTTCTGGTTTAAGTAATAGTTTAAAAAATGTTAAAAATATCTGTCCTCAGCCCTCAGTCTCTGATGTGAAGTATCTGCAAGACTTTGTTCCATGTTTCCTGTGTTGTCCATGAGGTCACTGTCTCACAGTCAAAATTAATTCAGATGTCCTTTTCTTTTCCCTTAAACTAGAAACTAATTTTTTTTTTCCATTAGTGTTTGATGATTATATCCCAAACAATAGATTTTCTGAAAATGAGAGATTCAGAGAAAGGTGGGCTGGCTCTGGCCTCCCCCAGACATCCCCCCAGGAGGAGCCAGGGAGGCCCCTGTGGTGAGTCTGGGCTGGGTTTTGCCCTGCGTAGGGGAGTCCTTCCGCCCAGTTGGTGTCTTTGGACAGAGTAAAAGCAACAGCATTATAAATCTTGCCTCCTTTCAAGTTGGAATTTTGAATCCTTTTTTAAAAATCGAGTGTATTACTTTTTAACTAGACAAGCCTTCCCAAATCTGATGTCTTCCTTTTTACCTATGTTCCTCCTGTGGCTCAGCCTGGCCTCAAACATTCCTGGGAACCCTGCTTTTTGAGGATGGGATGGTGTTCACAGAACTGTTTTACCTGGTACACTTTGCCTGGCTTGGGCGCTCTGGGCTGAATTACACCCTCATTCACGTGTGGAAGCCCTAGCCAGTGCACCTGTGTCTGGAGATGAGGCCTTTGGGAGGTAGTAGAGGCTAGATGAGTCATTTGGGTCCAAAGATTTGGACAAATCTGATGGAATTGGTGTCCTCATAAGAAAAGACACCAGAGAGCTCTCTCTCTGCACCCTGTGAGGACAGTGAGACAGTGCTGTCTGCAAGCCGGCAGAGAGCCCTCACCAGCAACCAGCCCCCAGGGCCACGAGAAGTAGACTCTGTTGTAGGAGCCACAATTGGTGGTGTTGTCATGGCAGCCCAAGCAGACCTGCACATCTGACCTTGTGGTGGACTTTCCATCCTCCCAGTACAGATGCTCCTGGCATTTTGTCTTATTCAAGGGTGCTGTCTTTACCCAGCAATCTCATCCTTAGGTTGTGTCTCTAAATCCAAATTGGTATATTTATGTATTTTACATATTAATTTTTCTTTTGTTTCCTCTTTTACCCAAGGAAGGCTGATTGAGCCTCTGCTTATCATTAATTGTAATGCTTGGTGATGGCTTAAGCTATAATAACGAACAGAATCTGTCATCTATGAAAACCAGACTCAGCATAAGTGTTTAATTTATCCCTCCCAGTAACCTAGACTAAGAAATGTATCATAATCCCTTTTAATTGGTGATAAAACTGAGGTCCATTGTTTCAAAAATAGCATTTATTGGAGCCAGAACGACAATGCCATGTGAGTGGCTCCAAGTTCTCCCATGGCCTTGCAATGAACTGACATCCAGACACAGAGCAGTGCTCCCAAAGGAAGCAGGAAAGACCAAGCATTGGAAGCGGAATAGCTTTGTAATTCCTTTTTGTCTTTTGACAGAAATTTCCATTGACTGGTCCACGAGGGAAGGAGGAAGAGAGGGGCGTTTCCTGTGTCTTTCTCTCCTAATGCCATGTTTCCTGTTTGAGTCCCACTAGAGGAGACCCAGTGGAGCTCCGCCTCACATGCCCTGTGTAGGGTAAATTGCAGAATTTCCACAATCTCCCGCTTACCCTTAGTTAATTTACATATAAATAGGCATTTACCACTGCAGAGCCTCCCTGTGACCTGGGGCAAGGAGTGGAGGGAAACAGCTATTCTCTCCTTCCCCACCTTTCCTGCTACATAATTGGTCTGGCGTCTGCTAGTCACCAAGGACCCACCAATGGCATTCCTCCCAGAAAGGGTGGGCAGGAAGTAGAGCCTCTGCAACACTACAGAGCGAGAGAGGGCAGCTGGAGCAGACGGATGGGGCCGGGCCTACCTGGCGAAATTCCAGCAAGCTGTGAGCAATAAAAATGGTTTCTCCCAATCTACCCATTCCCTTGATTTATTTAGGTTTCATCAGTTTCGTAGGGGATTAGTATCCATTTGAACCCTTAGTCTTTTTTTTTTTGTTTCCTTAGTCTCCTTGCTCCCTAATGATCCACTGCCTTATCTTCCAAGCTCCTTCCTGAATTTCTTTCTCATCTGAACTGGGGAGATAGACATGCATCATAGACATCGGGTGGGTGGCCCACCATGGGACTGTCCCGACTTGGAAGGGTGGGTGCTGGAGGAAGGCAGTGATTCCTGGTCCAGGTGTGTTTGTGCCTGTGAGCACCTGCATTTCCACGGCTCTCTATGGGCACCTAGATGCTGACATCTGGTCAGCCCTCTTCTCTGTCGGTGTGCTTTGTGGCTGCACCTCACCATGGGCTCTCTAATCTTGCCTTGGACAGTACATTTCTTGGTTGCTTTGGTGGGTCTCTAATACCACTCTTAAAAAGAGGGAAATTAAAGAATCTCAGCAATATCACACTTTGTAATGGATGAGTATGAAACACCAGATACAGTCTCTTGGAATAACTTTTTATGTTACCTGTGCTGTATCCTCAGACCATCCTTCCCATTGCATTAGTGCTTTGTCATATTTAAATCTTAAAACACACTGTGCAGTAAGTGTTATAATAATCCCCACTTTTCAGAGGACGAAACTGGGCCATAAAGAGAGTCGGTCATGCAGCAGAATGAGATTTTGCACCCAGACTGTCTGATTTCAGAACCTTATGTGCTAACTACAAGAAAATGCACTTAACTGGTCTTGTGTCTTTATCCCTGAAGCATCTAACCTGGAGAAGTTTTTAGAAACTACAGTAGCATCTGCTGCCCTCTTTCATTATTAATCATTTTCTTGCCATATGTGTATAAGCCAACATGAGGCTCATTTTCCTAATTTGTAAAGCTGGGACAAGAATACAAATTCTGCAGGATTACCTAGAGCTGGAAGTTAAAAACATACATGAAAGCACTGTTGTAACTTGAGTTTTCCACCCATAAGAGATGAGATACCGGATCTTTCTTCATCCAAACATTACCCATGTAATTTTTCTGAAAAAGAAACAATGATTTCATCCTGTTCAGTCATTGTTAGGCATGATGAAATAGTAGATAAAAGAAGAGGAAAAAAAGATTTGAAGTATAGAAAGTGTGCATTTCCTCTTTATAGCTATTCATTTGTGTGTTTCTTTCTGTGCAGACACTTCATCCACTTAGACTATAAATCACTGTGTCACTCCTCCCTCAGGTCCTGCAGAGATGGAGCAGTGACCCAGAGGCCTACAGAACGTGCCTGCCTTTTACCTGGCTCTCCTTGACTTCCAAAGTCTATTTCTGTGTGCTGGGTAGGATACAGAGCTAGAACATTGAGATATTGCTGACTTATTCCTGGCACCATGCCTCTAATTGGAAAAACTGGAAATTATTAAGAGGTTTCAGTACATTTTAAAAGCATATAAAATTCTAAGTTACTCAATCCTGAATCTAGAGACAACATACTTGGGAATTTATTAGACCTTAATACACATCTTTCTGTTTACCTTTCTTGGTCTCCAATACATGTAATTAAAATGTCATCATCATGATTATTATTTGTAAGAATATGGAATGAGCGACCTTGGATCAAGTGAGTTTTTCAGCTCTGAACATTTCCGTAGAGATGCTGGTGATGTGTGTTTCAGACGTTCTGCAGATGCATTCTGTGGGTTGGCCTGTGTACAGAGTAGTTTAAGACATTACTTGGACCAGGGGCCACACAGCCAGCACTACCTCAAAGTGAGCTGCTAACACGGAATCCAAATGGCCTTCCTCAAGCCTTGGCCTTTGACCAATTACTTCTCCATGTACTTCCCCCATTCCAACCTGATCTCAATGATTCTGGGTAATGCTCTCAAAATTATTTCATGAATTATGACCAACCTCATTAGCATTTCACATCACAGGAGTGAATTTTCACCCTCTCTGTGGTTCCTATTATCAGTCAGGTCCCCTGTTTTGAGTGACATTTCCTGCTACCAAGTCTACTGCAGGTGGTGACCCTCAGCCTCCATGGCTTCCTCTAAGCCTAGAAGCCAGGGCCTGAGGCACATGACCCGCCTTGCCCTGGGGACCTGTGGTTCTACAATCTTGTGGTTTCACTTCTTCGAGGAAGGGAGACCTTTCCCTCTGAGGAAAGGGCAGACACACCCGGCCCAGGAAAATATGGAAGTCACCTCTTCAACTGACAGCTGAGTGACATTGGTAACTTCTGTTATATTTCTGGGACTGAAATTCTAATCTGCAAGTAGTGTTCATTACACCTACAACCTAAGGTTGTGTAATATAATAGGGACCAAAAGCAGACACCAAGAGAGTCAAACCACATTTTTTTCACGTACATTCCTTGCATCTCTGGACAGTCCAGGAGGCCCCAAAGGGCACAGGCCCTGCTTTGGACAATTAAGTGTCCCCAGAAACCAATGCAACATTCAGGAGAGAAAATAGCTACTCAAATGCATTTGCAGTGAAAAAATGAAAAAGCAAGCTATCTGTTGAGTTTTCACTTAGCAGGAACAAGGGATGTGCTTTTTTATACTAAGGGCTCCCTATTCTGGCCCTGGATTCTTTCCGGTGGCCCTGGCTACTTGGCCACATCTCCCTAGATCCACGGAAGGCTTTGTGCTCAGCTCCGTGATGATGGTCACACAGCTCTCACGCAGTTCCTGTAGTCCTCCCTCTGGACAAACCACCTGCATCAGAAAAGGCAAAAATGGTGAAGTATGGTGGTCTGAGGCCTCTCTCTTGCCTGCCTATGAGCGCGTCTTGACTTTGCCACATAGGCGCCTGTTTTTGCTCCTCCAGTGCACCTTGGCTCTATCAGTTTTGCTGTTATTGCCAGACCCCTTCTTTGAGTATCCCTGATTGTTACTCCAGGGGACAGGAAATGGTAGAGTTGATGAGATCAAATTCCTTTACAGGAGACAGATCATTTAGGCAGCTCACAGGATGGACAATGTTATTTATAACATTAATCATCCCGAATAAGATTTTCCTGGAATAATAAATTTGTGCCCCCCACCTGCCACCATGACCATCATTACAAGGATAAACCCAAACCCTGGGGGCACTGGAGCCCCCTCACACCTCACTTTTGCCAAGTCGGTCCCTCAGCCAAGTGCTTGTCCTCTAAGGAAACAGAAACACCCTGAAAAGAGGAGACAGTTCCCTGAAACCATTTTTCCCTGGCTAGTTAAGCATAAGGAAGTGCTTGCTCCCGCATGTCCCCAGACCACCGGCAACAGCTCGGCCAAGGCCAACACACACTGGATGAAATACTGGTGGCCACAGTGTTGCTCCCAGATCCCTGCCCTGTCACCTTACACTCACTGCCTTCCCAACAGTCACACTAGCTGCCTTGAGCAAGTTCCTAGTTCTATGCTGGCTATTGTGTCAGATGCTGGTGTTAGAGACAAAATGATGGTCCTGGGCACTGGTCCCTGGCAGGTGCTATGTGGTCATGAAAGTAGTCCACAGGGAACACAAATGAGAGTTGCATTCATCCTGTGAGAAAACAAGGACTCAGTGGCCCAGGTGTGAGCCCTTGGTTGGATCCTGAGGCAGGAGGAAGTGTGGGGATGCATGCCAACCACTGTCAGCTGGCTGTCAGGGCAGAGGGCCCAGGGCTTGGCGTGCTGGGGGGCGACAGCTCTGAGTGGACGGGGAGCTTGTGTGGAGGAAAGACAGCTCGATCAGCCTATGAAACAGTGTAGGCTGCATGTTAAGTGGTCTGTGCTTTGCCCTGTGGATCAGCGTTTCCTTTGCTTGTGTTATGAGCCATAAAAAGAGGTTAATGGGCCATAACAAGATTTAACATAAAGAGGATGCGATCAAGAATAAAATGGACTGCAAGATCAAATGGCCAAGAACTTTGAAAATTGTAAGTTTGTCAGCATTGCTTTATGAAAACTGCCCCAGTTTCCACTGGCATGCTTCCATGTCTGCGTGTTTCCACAGCAGCCTGTTGTGTGCAGGTGAGCGTGTGGATGGTGAAGATCATCTGGGGCCATGTGGGAAGAGCACAGGAAGTCACAGGAAGAGTTCTCAGTGATGCAGGAAGAGCCGACACCAGGCTTGCATTTTAGGAAGATCACTTGCTGTGCTTTGTGGAAATGGCAAAGATTTTGAAGATCATTTACTGCACCATTGGTTTGGAAAGGGACATATGACCCAGAAGAAACCTTGTAACTTGATTAAAGAAAGGGGCCCTTTCTCAGCAGTTGGGGGCAGTAAATGGTTCTGCTGGGCAGGTTCTGTTAGACATTAGCAGGAGGAGGGGTGGGATGACTCCAGGTGTCTCTAACCAGTAAGGAGACATTGACTACTCAGCTGTCAATCAGCGCTTGTTAGCATGCATCACCCCACCTAAAACCTCTTGCAAATCACATGAAAAGAAGCCTTTCCTGAACACTGGGGGCCTGTCAGACATTGGGGTGGGAGGCCCTCTGATAGTTCCTGCCTCGACTGCCTTCTTTAGTCTCCAAAGGCAGGCAGTGTAGGGAGCTATCATCTAGTGACTTGATGTGGTAAAAACTCCAATTTCAACTTGGGATGGTCATGGAGAATCAGCCTTAAAGTGTCTTTTTCCCAGATAGTGACTGATTGCTGAATCCCACAGTGCCTACCTAGTGAGGCAGATAAATTTAGAATCAAGGAGTATGATAGCAGCAACCCTCAAAGACAGAAAGTCCTTGTGATTAATTCACATTATCAAGGCAGCCCTTATGCTGCTTCTAAACTTCTTGCTCGAATTGGGATTAAAGTAAATCTCAGTCTATGTCTCAGGGTACTTGAGACTTCATTGCATTCCCTCCCTTAGTCACTCAAAAGACGTTTATTCTAAATGCCTGCGGTGTGCCAGGAACTCTTGTGGATAGAGATACTACAATAAACAAAGAGGGGTGGTAAATACATTTTTAAAATAAAAGCTCTGGAGAAAAGAAGAGCAGGTTAAGGGGTTAGGGAGTGTGGGATCTGGGCTACGGTGGCTGTTCATGGTCAGAGATGTCTTTATTTCTAAGCTGACACTTGGACGGACATCTGAGAAAAGGAAGTACACCTTCTGGGCCAAAGAGGTTCAGAGGAAGAGAATGGCAGGACCCTGAGGCAGGGAACTAGTGCAGGGAGGCAGCCCACCCACAGCAGAGAGCCAGGTCCGGGGAGGAGGCCGCCACAGATAGGATCATAGTGCAAGTGGGGCCTGTGCAAGTGGGGCCTGCAAGTTTCTATGTGAAGAAGACAGTATAATTGGGAGGCCGTGCATGTCCTTTTGACTGGATTTGAGCACATTTTATTTTCAACCATCTCTTATCATATAAAATCAGCAGGGTAAATGTGAATGCAGCAGTTTCTTGGGGATCAGCCAGGTGGATATTGGCTTTCCAGGTCCCATACTATTTGTGAGAAATCAAAGCTTCCTGTAATAAAAGAGAATGTCATACAGGCATAAATTTTCCATGCAAATTCACAAGGGTAGATTTGACATTTAATCCTCAAAACCACAGTAATCTAAAACATTTCTATTCACTTTTTCCATGGGAACTATACAAAATTGCACACAAATGCTCTAGTCCAAATGAGTGGTCTTCATAATAAACTCTACTGGACAAATTTGGGAAGAACCAAGCAATATTTACAAGAAAAAGATAAGAGGAGTGTGGGTTACTGGCTTAAGGGAAACCTTGGAAATGTTTCCGGTTTTTGCTGGGTGTGTGAGTTAACAGTGAGGTTGAGAACTTTTTGGGAACCATTTCTTTAAGATGATAGTTGCTTTGGGACGCTGAGATTCCAGAAAGGCACAGGTGGTAGCCCTGAATCACCTTGACTGTGACCTCCAGGAAAAAAACAAGCAAAACCTGTGCAGGAAGGAGCCTCTGCAAGCCCCCAATCTGTACCTGGCAGAGCACCTAGAAGCCCACTGAAGTTGGAGTCAGTCCTCCTGTGGGCTAGGGGCCTCCTTGGGTGGGTGCATGAGCCTCCTGTCCCTTCACTTGGAGGGGGAGTCCTCCAAGACCCATTTTTGTGTGGCTTCTCTGGGAATCCCAGGGACCAGCTCTGTCACCTTTAATGTGTTGCTCCAGTGAGCCACAGGAGACTCATGTATCACTGCACATGCACACTTGTGCACACATATACATGTGCACACATGCATATGTACCACAAACATGCAGCAGGCACATACACATTAAAACATACATTATGCACATAAAGATGTACATGTACACACACACCACACACATGTACACATACACGTACACACACATCACAAACATAGAAATGCACAATACACACATCATTGCACACATCACACACATACACCCACATAGGAACACACACACAAGCATATTAATTGCATTTTGTTCTATGCTGTGATCACTGCATTCACTGACAAGGAGCTCAGAAGGAGGTGAGGATCCTGACGTCCCTCTCACTGGTGCCTGGAGGAGGAAGGGCATGGGGATATGGGGTAGACAACACCTGTCTTTTCATATATCCTCCCAGGTAAGACACATCACTTTAGACTCTGCACTTAAGTATGGTCCAACTCTATCACATGTCACTGCAATTTTTATGAGCTGGGGGTGAAGGACATTACACTGTTCCTATAAAATAATCACCAAGCCATAAGACCCCACATTTGACAATAAATTGAGAACAAAATCACTGTTTCAGACCTCTTCAAGCTCTGTTGATGAGAATGTGATGGCTTCACTGCCCACCCTCTAACATGTAATTAGATAACCATTGCACTTGAACTTGTGGCAGAAATGGTGCCAGTTACAGCAATAAACAATACAGATGCCATGTTCTGTGACCTAGGGGCCATGTAGACTGACATTCTCTAGGTCTGACTGTGCGCATCTCTTTGCAGGGTTTTGGATGGGGCAATGGGCAGGCAGTTCACCTCAAGTCCTAGAGAAGACAAGGGCAGGGACCCCCCAGAGCTAATCTTGCAGATGGAGTAGATGAAGGATATACCATCTGGGAGACCCCTGGAATCAGTGCTCAATCCTGAACTGTAGAGTCATTTCTATCACTACTTAAATCATGGCAGGAATACAACTCCAGTCAATTTGCATTTGGATTTGTACCATGTAGGTGGACCCCTGAAATTCCCACCTGGCTAAGTACATAGTCCTGACTCCACTTTTCATTTAATATTATAATAAGAACTTGTAACCTATAAAGTTGAAAATTTTGATTAAAAAATGCATTACTGCATGATGGTGGGATTTGACTCTATATCATCATCCCATTCCATTTCTCTGCTCTGGTGACTAATTCCATAACCATGCATCCAGTCCTCAATGTAGAAACACTCCAACACTCTACAACTCCTTGACCCCTATTTTCCATTATTTAGGTTTTCACATTTGAAATTTCTGAACTGGTTTGATTCTTAGAACCAATATTTATATTTAATGAGGCAGTGTTTTTTTTATCCCAGAAAAAGCTTTTATAAATTAACTATTCTTTTTGATACTAATGGTATTTCAGAAATCAAATGGTTTGTGATGACTCGCATTCTAAAGTATATTCTCACATTTGTCTTCTATCTATTCTCATATCCACTGTTCTCATCTAAATTTTCTTTATCTTACTTAGAATAATGCAGAAAACACACTCCTGGTTGGGGGCCTCCTGGTCTCACTGCCCCTTTTTCTTCCACTTTCAAATGCTTTGTCAGACTTCTTCTCACGTGATTTCTGGGAAATTGGACTAGGACATGCATTCTCAATGGGGTTTCAATGCTTCCAATGGAGAAAAATCAGTTCTTAAGTGTTAAAACATCTTCTGTTTTTATATATAAATCACATAGATACATAGCGTATGAGAAGAGGCATACAGGGTATCAGTGGTATTAAAATTTTGGGGAGCAAGTATTAGGAAAACATGTACAATGGTTCCTTAGGGAACACAAATTATTACAAGTAGGAATGAAAGAAAGGACATTACTACTGACCTTCCTGAAATAAAAAGGGTGGCAACGTAATAGCATGAACAACTTCATGCCAATAGATTTGACAAATTAGATGAAATGGGAAAACTCCTAGAAATATGCAGTTCACTGAAATGGAATCAAGAAGACATAGAAAATCTGAATACAAAAAACTGATTAAATTAGTAATAAAAACTTACCTATATACAAAAACATTGGTCCAGATGGATTCACTGGTGAATTTTACTAAACATTTAAAGAATATTAATACCTGTTCTTCCAAAGCCTTTTCAAAAATAGATGAGGAAAAACCTCCTATTTCACTATAACCCCATTACCCTAGAATCAAACCAAAGAAAGATGGCACAAAAAGAGCAAATTGCAAGGCAATATATATGTATGAACATACACAGAAAAATCCTCAACAAAATACCAGCAAACTAAATCCAGCAATATATAAAAGGATCATACAGCATGATAAAGTGGCATTTATTTCAGGAGCAATGTTGGTTTAATATCTCAAAATGAATTAAGGTTAAATGTAATATCTATGGAGTAAAGGACAGAAACCACATGATTATCTCAATATATTTTAAAAAAATACAAAGAGCATTTGACAAAATTCAACATCCTTTTATGATAAAACAACTTAATGAGTTGCAGACAGAAAGAAACCTGCTTATTCTGATAAAAGGCATAATGGAAAACTCATAGCTGACATCATACTTATAGTGAAAAACTGAATGTTTCCCCATAATACCTGGAACAAGAAAAAAAAACAACTGTTCACTCAGTGCTTCTATTTAACATTATATTGGAGCTTTCAGCCAGGGCAATTATGCAAGACAAGAAAATAAAATGTATCCTTATTGGAAAGGAAGAAGTAAAATAATCATTATTTTGAAATGACATGATCTTGTATATAGAACATCCTAAGGAATGCACGAAGTGACATATAATTAATAAATGAGTTCATCAAGTTTGCAGGATACAGATCAGTACACAAAATCAATTGTATTCCTGTGTACTTGTAATGAAAAATTCAAGAAAGAGATTAGGAAAACAATTCCATCCATAGCATCAAAAAATTAAAAATACAGGAATAAGTTTAATAAGACATGTGCTAAATTTATACTCTGGAAACTATAAAATATTACTGAAAGAAATTAAAGAAGATCTAAATAAGTGGAAGAACATCCCACTTATTAATACTTAGTAATGAAAACTTACCTATATACAAAAATATTGGTCCATGGATTGGAAGACCTCATATTGTGGTCATGGCAGTGTTCTCCAAACTGATCTAAACATTTAATGCCATCCCAATCAGAATTCCAAGTAATTTCTCCGTAGAAACTAACAGGCTGATTATAAAATTCAAGTGGAATTTTAAGGGACCCATAATCGTCAAACCAACCCAGAAAAAGAATGAAGGAAAATACCTTAGATTTCCAGATATTAAAACTTACTAAAAAGCAATAGTGATCATGACTATGTGGTATTGGCACAAAGAGTTACAGATTAATGTACCAGAATTGAGAGTCCAGAAATGAACCCATACATCCATGGTCAACTTGTCATTTTCATCAAAAATGACAAGACCAAAGGATAATCTTTTCAACAAATGATGTTGGGAAAACTGGATATCCATATGCAAAAGAGGGAGGTAGGACCTTTACCTCAAACCATATACAAAAATTAGCTCAAAATGGATCAAATACTTGTGTGTAAGAACTAACACCATAAAACTCTTAGAAGAACACATAGGAGTAAATCTTCAAAATTGTGATTTTTGGCAAAAGATTCTTAGATATAACTTCAAAAACACAAGCAACAAAAGAAAAAATAGGTAAATTGGATTTCATCAAAATTAAAAACTTTTGTGCTTCAAAGGATGCCAAGAAAGCTAAAAGACAATCCAGGGAATTGGAGGAAATATTTGCAAATTACACACTTGATAAGGGACTTGTATCTAGAATATATAAAACCTCACACAATTCAATAATGAAAAGAAAATCTAATTTAAAAATAGGCAAAAGATCTGAATAGATGATTTTTCTGAAGAAACATACGAAAGGCCAATAAGCACAAGAAAAGACTGTTTAACATAATTTAGTCAAGACAGCAATGAGATACTACTTCTTTCTCACTAGAATGGCTACAACGCAAAAAAGGATAACAGAACATGTTAATGATACGGAGAAATTAAAACTCTAATACACTGCTGGAATGTAAGATAGTGCAGCCATTTTGGAAAACCATCTGGCAGTTTCTTAAAGGGTTAAACAAGCAATTTCTCTCCTCGATACGTACAGCAAGAGAAGTGAAAACCTGTGTCCACTCAGAAACTTGTGCATGAATGTTCACTGCAGCATATTCATAACAATGCCAAAGTGGAAATAACCCAAATGCCCATCACCTCATGAATAGATAAACAAAAGTGTTACATCCATGCAATGGCATATTATTGGACAACAAGCAAGAATGTAGTGCTGATGGATGCTACATCATGGATGAGGCTTGAAATCATTATGCTAAAGCAAAGAAGCCAGTCACAAAAGACCACATAAGGTTCCATTTATATAAGAAGTCCAGAATGAGCCAATCTATAGAGACAGAAAGAAAGTAGACTAGGGCTGGGTGTGGGGTGGGTGGTGGGGAAATAGGTGGTGACTGCTTAAGGACACGAGGTATCTTTTTGGGGTGATGAAAATTTTCTAACATTGATAGTGGTGGTAGTCTCACAACTCTGAACATACTACCAACAAAAGAATTGAGCCAAATATTCTCTAAAGTTTCTTTCAACAAGTAAAATTGTGGAAATGGTACCTACTTAGTTTCCGAGCAGGCACTCCCCACTCCCCACCCCTGTACCCAGGCTGTCAATACTTTCTGAGGCTGTCTGGCATGGCATCGATATTTTGCTGTTGAATCCTAGTATTCATTTTACCAAAATGTAGGGTGGTTATAAAGCTAGTATTGTCATGTAGATTACATGCCTAATCCTTCATTTGATTTCACTCTGTCAAAAAAACAACAGAAAAATGCTGGCTTTCTGTCCCCTTCCTTTTTTGTAACCAAAATTCCTTCCATGTAAGATAGTAGAGAAGCAAGCGTCTAACAGTCTCGAGACTTGGTCTCCGGAGAAGCAAACAACTTTGTTAAAGATAAACAGCGTTTAATCCACGGGCCGCGTGCTGGTGAGAGAGCTGTCCACTGCACGTTCTTTCGGGAGGGGTGTGTCCTTTGTATCTGTGAGCCCAAGGGTTCAGCTAAAACAGACTAAAACAGAGGAAATACTGACAATTGGTCTTCGGTTTAGACATACAGGGGTGATACTCCTCTTGGCTCAAGGCTCGTCTAAAAAGTCTGTGAAAAATAACTTCACTGGGCAGCAAACACCATGTATGGGGGACTTTGCTGGACTTTTACATGCATCAGGTCCAATCCCAAAATCCCACTATGCAGGCTTCCTAACAGATGATGCAGGCAAGACTCAGAGAGTGGATGGGAGCTGTAGGCCTGGATTCTCAGGCCCCTAGACCAGTTCCCTAGGTTCACGAATCACAGAAGGCAGTCTTAGCAAACAGAGGAACAGCTACATATTTTGCAAGTTAACTTACAGTAACTGAGCAGCATCTCTTTCCTTGAATTGAAATTGCTTAATATTATTAGTAGAAATATCAGGAACTTGTTAGTTTCACACGACTTTTCTATGAAAGCCACAACCGCAGTCTCCTGAACCTTGGGAGCTCAGTTTGATTATATCAACTTAGTCACATAAGTTATATAAAGAATTACAGACCCTTTTTTCTCCCTCAGGAGGAGAAAATAAACTTGTCTCTCTTCTATTTGCAATGATTAAACCAGAAAGAAAGATATTCTTGTTTAAAAATCTTATGAATCTCCACTGATATTCATGGTTCCATCTCTTCAAGATGAGATTGGTTGCCGAGTTTCTTGTAGCTTTCCTTTAAGTTCTATTTGAAGTTAGGAGGCAGTTAGAGTACATTTATTCAGGTGAGGTTGGAGTCTCTTGAACACATATGGCATTTCCAGGACTGGCCAGCCACGGTGGCCTAAGGGGTTTGTGCTGTGCAGGTCTGACTCTTGACGTCAGCTGAGGGCCTGTGTGACTATGTCCACTGGGCCTGGAACTCATGTGAGAGGTGAGCCCTGGGTGATTCCTTGGCAGGAAAGGACCTGGAACCACAGATGTGGAAGGGACCCAGAATCACTTGGTTGACAAACCCCCATTTTCTCTGAAAACTTTTTAAAGTCTGTTTTAATATACACAGATAGAAATCAGCATCTTCCTTTCTTCCATCTACTTACTCTTGGGCTGAATTTAAGTTTATCTTGGGTGTGAGCCCTGGCCCTCACCCATGATCACAGCCAACCAATCCTTTGTGCTCATGTCACAATTGTTTTCAGTGGTTTGTTTTCTCACATTTTATGAGGGGAATGTTGGGTTTTGCTTTGCGATCTTAGCATGTCACATATATGTTCAGTCCTTTATTGATATGATCAAGAGGCTTGTTCTCACTGGGTGAATACATTCCCTCCTGTGTGATCATCCTTCACTGCATGGCACTAGCTTTGCTCTTAGTGTCATTATTGATGTTTTAACTGTATGTGCTTTAATGATAACTTGAAAGGCCTGCATGTTTTTCTAGCTGGTAGTTTTGGATATGCTTTATGTAGTTCCTTATACAGCAAGGATGGACTTGTCTGTATCAGCAATGACAGAAAAAGGACATTTCCTCTGTATCCTGCATTCTGTCTCTTCACCACCCAAATTTTGATTAAACTTTATACTTTGAAGTCTGTGTATGATACTGTGATTTGATACCTGTTTTAAGTGACAAATATGAACTACCTATTATAAAAGAACAAACTATTTTACTTCTTCTCATGCATTTAACAGTCCCAAATTTTAATTAAACGTAACATTTCTATGCATTTACTTCTCCTGGCACTTCTTTTCTGTGTTTCAGCCATACTTCTGTTTGTTTTAGTTCTAGTGCTGCAGTAAAATACACACAGTGCTCTCTTCCCAATCTTTTCTGTGTTTTTCCACTTTCATTATTTGGGAGACTGAACTTATTCTCTTGCATTTCTTTCAAGAAGGATTCAGGAGTTCAATATTCCCTAAATTCTTTCACATTCAAAATTAGTCAAAATCCAGAGTACTTTCTAAGCATTGTTCCCCATTTCCCAAAGTGAACATACCTGGGGAAATCTGTGGCCAGTGTTACTTTCCCTTTCAATGACTTTAGCTTTCAGAATGGTCAGATTAATTCTTTATTCTTGAGCAAGGATTCCAGGATATTTTTAATATTGATAAAAAAAAGAGACAGAGTCTGAGAAGTAGCAAGAGGGATTTTTACTAAGAAAATGACGAGTTGTGACATCATCCAGTTGTGGAATTTGACAGAGGTTCAGTGTCCCAGAGGCACATTTATGTAGATCTTGGTTCACATCAAGCTCAAACCAGGGGATCTAATGAGCAGCACACACATGGCAGTGAGAGCTCTTCATTAATATCTTAAGTACAGGGACATAGTGATGGTGCTTTGCACTCACATTGTTTATTATTATTATTACTTCTTGGTATCATTAATCTACAATTACATGAAGAACATTATGTTTACTAGGCTCCCTCCTCCACCAAGTCCCCCCCACATACCCCTTCACAGTCACTGTCCATCAGCGTAGTAAGATGCTGTAAAATCACTACTTATCTTCTGTGTTGCACAGCCCTCCCCATGCACCCCACACACTATACATGCTCATCATAATGCCCTCTTTCTTTTTCCCTGCCCTTATCCCTCCCTTCCCACCCATCCTCCCCAGTCCCTTTCCCTTTGGTAACTATTAGTCCATTCTTGGGTTCTGTGCTTCTGCTGCTCTTTTGTTCCTTCAGTTTTCCTTTGTTCTTATACTCCACATATGCTCAGTGAAATAAACCAGGTGGAGAAAGACAAGTACCAAATGATTTCACTCATATGTGGAGTATAATCACATTGCTTATTTTAAAATTTTTATTTTGAATCAATTATCAGTTCTCAAGAAAAATGTGCACAAGGAGGTCTTGTGTTCCCCTCATCCAGTTTCTAACAAGGGCATCATCTTGCACATCTACAGTGCAGTATCAAAGTGCACCCCACCAACCTCCATCCAAGTTGCAGCATGCAGTCTCTTTGATGAGCAGTATACCATGGCATGGGTGTGGGTGGGCCACCACACTATCTTTAACCACTCTTGTTGAAAGCATCAGGTTGTGTCCACTTTGAGTTCTGATGAATGATGCTGCTGAGAATATTTGCATATTGGTTTTTGTGAGCACATAAGTTCACATTTTTTCTGGGACAAATGCCCAAGATTTCAACTGCTGGCTTGTATAGTAGCTGCATGTCTAGTTTTAGAAACAACTGCCAAAATGTTTTCCAGATGTTTGGTTGTTTGTCCTTTGCAACGAATTGGTCCATTTCTTTTGAAGTTGTAGTTAATCAGTGTAGTGCTGTTTGTAGAATTCCTATATAATCCTTTGAGTTGCTCCAGAATCTGTAGTGATGCCCCCTGTTCCATTCCTGCTAATTGGTGATTTGCATCTTTTCCTGTTTTATTATTTTCAGTTTTGGTAGAGATTTATCAATATTACTGATTTTTTTTGAAAAGTCAGTTTTTTCTTTCAATGATTTTTCTCTATTGTTTTCTAATTTTGCTGATTTCTATTATTATTTCCTCCTTTCTGCTCAGTTAGATGTTTTGCTCTTCTCTTTCTAGTTTCTTAAGATAGAAACTTGAGTTACTGACTTGGATCCTTTTCTCATTTTTAATGTAAGCATTAATAAGATTAAGGTGCCTTTCAATACTGCTTGTGTCACAAATGTTTTCTATATCATATTTTCATTTTTATTCAGTTCTAAGTATTTTTAAAATTTTCTTTGATACATAGGTTGTTTAGAAGAATGTTGTTTAGTTTACAGGGTATTGGACATTTTTTCTATCTTCTTTCCTTTACTGATTTCTAATTTAAATCCATTGTGGCTGGAGAATGGACCTGTCTTTCAATTATTTTAAATTTATTGGGGTTTCTTACATAGCAAGGATATGGTCTGCTTAGACATTGTTTCATGGGGCATTTGGAAAAAAGAAGCATATCCTACCATTGTTGAGTAGAGTACTCTAAATAGGTCAAATAGATCCTGTGTCCATATCTTCTATATTCTTCTTTTTTCAACTGAAGCATAATTGACATAATATGATGTTCATTTCAGGTATACAACATACTGATTTGAAAATTATACGCATTAGGAAATGCACCGTGATAAGTACAGTTACCACCTGTCATCATACAAAGTTATTTTAACATTATTGGCTATATTCTTTCTGCTGTACTTTTTAACCATATGATTTATTTATTCTGTAACTGAAGTTTGTACCTCTTGATTGCCTTCACCTACTTGACCTATACCCTCCGTCCCTCTCCTTTCCGACAATCACCAGCCTGTTCTCTGTGTGTATGAGTCTGTTTCTGGGTATTTGTCTGTTCTTTAGTTTTGTTTTTAAGATTCCACATGTAAGTGGAACATATGGTATTTGTCTTTCTCTGTCTGACTGATTTCACCTGGCATAATATCCTTTAGGCCCATCTATGTTGTCACAAATGGCATAATTTCATTCTTTTATGGCTGTGAATATTCCATTATATATATGTACCACATCTTTAGCCATCCATCTATTGATGGACACTTAGATTGCTTCTATATCTTGACTATTTAAATGGTGCTGTAATAAACACAGGGATGCATATGTCTTTTCAAATTAGTGTTTTGTTTTCTTTGCTCAGAAGTGGATTTATTGGATGGTATGGTATTTCTATTTTGAATTATTGGACAAACCTCCATGCTGTTTGCTTTACTGGATATACCAAGTTACATTCCCACCAACAATGTATGAGGGTTCCATTTCTCTTTATCCTCAACAACAATTACTATGTCTTGTCTCTTGGAGACTAGCCATTCTGACTGGTGTCAGAGATTTCTCACTGTAGTTTTGAATTACATTTCCCTGATGATTAGTGAGGTTGAGAATCCTTTCATGTGTGTGTTGTCCATCTGTATGTCCTCTTCAAAAAAATGTCTAGTCACATCTTCTGCCCATTTTTAATCAGGTTATTTGTTTGTTTGTTTTTTTGGTGTTGAGTTATATGAATTATTTATACATTTTGGATATTAATCTCTTATCAGGTATATCATTGGCAATATATTCTCCTATTTAGGAAGTTGCCTTTTTGTTTTGTTTTTGGTTTCCTTCTCTGTGTAGAATCTTTTTAGTTTGCTATAGTTTGTATACTTTTGCTTTCATTTCCCTTGCCTGGGGAGACATATCTAGAAAAATATTGCTGGGACTGATATCCAAAAGCTTACTGCCTATGTTTCCTTTTAGTAGTTTCAGGTTTCAGGTCTTACATTTAGGCCTTTAATCAGTTTGAATTTACTTTTGTGCATGGTATAAGCAAGTGGTCCAGTTTCATTGTTTCGCACATAGCTGTCCAGTTTCCCCAACACCATTTATTGAAGGGATCACCTTTTTTCCATTGTGCATTCTTCCCTCCTTTGTTGTAAATTAATTAACCATATAAGCATGGGTTTGTTTCTGGACTCTGTATTTTGTTCCACTGCTCTATGTATCTATTTTGTGCCAATACCATACTGTTTTGATTATTATAGCTTTGTCAAATAGTTTGAAAACAGGGAGTGTAATAACTCCAACATTGTTCTTCTTTCTCAAGATTTCTTTTTATTTTTGGGGTCTTTTGTGGTTCCATACAAATTATAGGATTATTGGTTCTAGTTCTGTGACAAATGCCATTGGTATTTTGATGGAGATTGCATTAAATCTATAGATTGCTTTGGGTTGTCTGGCAATTTTAGGAATATTAACTCTTCCAATCCATAAACATGGTGAATCTTTCCATTATTCACATTTCCTTCAATTTCTTTCATCAGTGTTTTATAGTTTGGTTAAATTTATTCCTCTGCATTTTATTCTTTTTGATGCATTTGTTTTATTAATTTCTGCTTTTTCTAGTTCCTTTAGGAGTGTGGTCAGGCAGTTTATTTGAGATCTTTCTTTTCCTTGAGGTAGGCCTGTATTGCTATGAACTTCCTTCTTGGACCTTCTTTTGCTGTGTCCTGAAGATTTTAAACTGCTGTGTTTGTTTTCATTTTCTCCACGTGTTTTTTAATGCTCTCTTTGATTTCTTTGCTACCCCATTTGTTGTTTACCCTCCGTGTGTTTGTGTTTTTTCCATTTTTTCCTTATAAGTGATTTCTATTCTCATACCATTGTGGTCAGAAATGCATATCTCCCCTAAACCTATAAATTTTCTGTCTAGTATTTCTGTCAGCTGCTGAGAAGGATGTGTTGAAGTCTGTATCTGTATTTTACATTCCTTAAGGACAATTTTGCCAGTTATCAAATAGATGGTTGACTTTTCTTTCAAATATATGGTTGAGCTCTTTCCTTCTAGCATCTGAAAACTATTTTGCCTCTTCCTTCTACCTTCATGGTTTCAGATGAAGTATATACTGTCATTTGGATTGGTGTTCCCCTAAATGTAATTTGCTGTTTTATTCCTATAGCTTTTAAGATTTTTTCTTTGCTTTTAATTTTCAGAATTTTAATGATGTACCTTTGCATGATTTTCTTGTGATTCATTCTGTTAGGGTCTGCTCAACTTCTTGGATATGTAGGCTTATGCCTTTTTTTTAAACTGGGAAGTTGTCAGGCATTATTTCTTCAAAAACTCTTTCAGCCTCACTCTCTTTATACTGTTTGTATGGGACTCCAAAGTGCAAATGTTAGATCTTTGATTCTTGTCCCACAGATTCTTGAATTTCTGTTCACTTACTTTTCAGTCTCCTGTTTCTTTGTGTTCAGATTGTGTGAATTCTATTGATCCATCCTCACAGGTTACCTATGCTGTCCTCTGTCATCTCCATTCTGCTATTGAGCCTATCTAGTACACTTACTTGTTTTATTATTGTATTTTTCAGTTCAACAGTTTCATTTGGCTCTCTGAGTTCTGTTTCTTTGCTGAGATTTTCTGTTTTACATTTGTTCTGTCATTTGTAATTGATTATTGAATCTTTCTTTTAATGAGTTCTGTTTTTAAAACCTTTTCAGGTAATTCCAACATATGATTTATCTTGGTGTTGGCATCAGTTGAGTGTCTTTTTCATTCAAAGTGTGATTTTCTTGGTTCTTGGTAAGATGGATGATTTTCTACTGTAACATAGTTAGTTTGTCTACAATGTTAGGAGAGTCCAGGTTCTAGTT
This sequence comes from Manis javanica, assembly GCF_040802235.1. NCBI lineage: Eukaryota > Metazoa > Chordata > Mammalia > Pholidota > Manidae > Manis > Manis javanica. The sequence continues at coordinate 98,266,883 of NC_133161.1, read as the reverse complement.
AACATTTTACCAGGAAGTCACCATCTTAGATTTTGTATAGGGTGTTTGGTCTGCATTTGTGGGTTGTGATTGGTTTAGTTTTGAGAGTTCCTGTGTCATTTTGCTCTAATATACTTAATTAGTGATGTTGGGGCTCATACTCATTTCCATTAGTTTGTTTACAGAAGCAGAAGGAATTTCCCTTGGCTGAGTTCTAGGTGTCTTTCAGCTGGGGAGGCCTGGGAGAGTTGTCTTTGGGTGGGGCTGAAGAGTCGAGAGTGACAGGAAAAAGGCCTTCCAGGCTTTTCTGTCTATTGTGGCAGTCACCGTGTTGTGGGTTCCACCTGCCCAACTGGTATTCTGCCTTGGAAAAGGGACCTCAGATCTGTGGAGACAACAAGATTTCCAGAACTATGTATTCACTCTAGGTGGGTCTCACCTGCCACTATATTTGCCCACTTCAGTATCTCTTGGACCAAAAGGGGAATGTCAGGCCCGGTGGGGAAGGAGAGTGCCTCTTCTAGCCCCTTATTTCTGGTAGGACTTCCAATCAGTCCCTTTAACAAGGTGTTATTCTGGCCTGACATGGCATAAGGATGTGAATTCCATCCATGAAGAATGAGACTTTCTGGGCTGTCTTTTGCTACTATGTTGGGGTCCAGAAAATGCTGAGTGGAAGTGGTCTTCTCTTTTGGGTGAAAGAACATAGACAGCATGCTAGTAAACTCTTCCTTCAGTCTTGGAGTCCCAAACAAGCTTGCTTCCATCCTACCACCTTCCAGAGTTCTCCTTTGGTCATCTTTCTGCCATTTCTAGGGTTTCTAGTAGTGCATAACAGGAGGTGCAGGGGAAAGAGTCTCTGCTATCTTGTCTGAACTGGGATTCCCCCATCCCCAAGTTTTGATGTATGTTCAAATTTACATTCAGTTCTATGTATTTCCTTCTCTTTGATAATTCTTCTTTGACTCACAGGTTAGTTAAAAGTATGTACATAATTTCCAAGTGTATGGATATTGTACTGGCCTTTCTGTTGATTTCTAGAGCTTGATTCCACTATGGTGAGAGAACACACTTTGAATGTTTTCAAATATTTTAATTTGTTGTTATTTTTAATGACCAGGGTATGGTCTCTCTTGGTGAATGTGCATTGGAGGATTAAAAGTAATGTATATCGATCAGTTTCTGCTTCATTATTTTTAAGCCCTTAAACAGAGCTCATTCCCTGGAAGTTGTGGAGAGAGCATCAGTCACAATAACTCAGTGTAATGAAGATACTTCTGTAATAATGTCAACCAGAGGAGTAGGAGATTCTGAAATTGCCAAACAAGTGTCCTATACATTTACTGCATCACTCTTGTCTATGAATGTAAAAATGCATTTGATGAAAACCACTACCAGTATCAATACCACACATTAGTGAATCAAATCTAACTCCCTACAAAAGTGCAAAATTGACTCAAGAATAAGTGAGGGAGGCATAAATAAACATGAAATTATATTTTAAAGTTCATATTTAATTGTTAAGTATTATTTCATTAGAGGCTGGTGAATAAATTTAAGTTTTTCTCTCCAGCAGAGTAAGTCTGGAAGTAAACAGTCGATAGCTCCAAAAGAGTCTCTATGTTCTTCAACAATACAGGCACCTTCTATTCTTATGATGCTTTCTTCATGACAGGACTTCCTAGCCTACCTGATGGTCCAACACAGACACTCAAAATACCATGTGAACTTTGCAGACTGGAAGGAGGAAAGCTGGCAACTGTTTTCTTTTTTTAAGTTTTCTAAGTTTGTTTTCAAACATGGAACAAAATTGAAGTGAATTCCTACCAAAAAAATATTGACATTCAAATCTGGCTGGACTAATGATGTAAATGTGAAATGTAAAACTTCAATACATTTAGATGGATATATTGGAGAATATCTTTATAGACACAAATCATGGCAAGATTTCTAAAATAATACACAAAATTTTATAAGTATAAAATAAAAGATTGATTCAACTACATTAAAATTAAGAACATTTGTTCATCAAAAAAAAACCCCACAAAGCAAGTAAAAGGAGAATAAAATAAAAAACAAAGAAATTTGGTATATTGAACAAAACTCCTAATCAGAAAGAAAACAAACAACTTTGTATTTTAAATTTGCAAAATACACGAACATAATTTTGCAGAAGAAATATAAATGGCGCAGAAACATATGAAAGAAATACAAATTCAACAAAGTATAAAGTTAGATAATACTAAGTGTTGGGCACATGTGGATCTAACACAAGTATCCACTTACATATGAGTGGAAAACAACTGGCACAATTTGTCTAGATTAGCATTCACATATGCCTTGTGACTCAACAATTCTATTCTTGAATCTACATGGTAGAGAAATGCATTGTAAGGAATTTCATGGTAGTATTATTTAATTCTTATTTCTTCCAAATTGCAAATTTTGTAGTTTTAAAATAACCTCAAAATGCAAAGAATAACATAGGAAACCTTCCATCAGCTTCAACTTTTCTCAACATTTGGCCATGTGTGTTTCACTGAATTGCTCCTACTGCCTTTTTTTTTGGCTATTGTTTTAAGTATATCCCAGACATCCTGTGATTAAGAGCTTCATTGTTAGTCACAAAAGTAATGGAAACCACTAAATATCTACTCATCCATCAAAGCAAAAGTGCTAAATGAAATTGTAGTGTACTCATGCTATTATGTACCATGGAAATGAATGAGCTATAGCTGTACTCTGCACTAATGCAGCTCATAACTAAAACATTAAATTAAAAATGAAAAAGTAAGTTATTATAGGTAACATACTATACAACACTATGTGTTTTCAAACTGGGAGAAGAGAAGAACAGAAGACTACAAAATGCAGATGGTCATTATTTCTGAGAGGGAAAAAAGGATGGTACAGAGATACTCTCAGTTTTTAAGGTAAATAGTGGATTCACAGGTTTTTATATGCTGCTGTAAAATGTATATATAAGATGCTGGTATGTAGGGGAGGATGTGAGCTCAGTTATAATACAGACAAAAATTGGATCAATCAGGATAAATGTGTAGAAGAATTAAAAAGAAATAAAGGCCATGTGGGTAAATGAGGATAAACCATGCTTTTTTCATTAGAAATATTTTAATGTTACCCAAATTATCCATATATAATTAACAATGGAATTCCAATGGAATGCAGAATATATATATATATTCCATGTATAATCTGATTATTATATGTATATAATATTATTATAAAATTCATCTGGGAGAAAAAATATAAAACTATTCCTGAAAATATTAGAACTAAAATCAATGATGAACTTCATCATTTTAGATAATGAAATGAATTATAACATTATAATAATTAAAAGGCAGGCATAGACACAGTGCAGAAGAGGAAGATGGATGAAAAAAGAAGTGACTTTGAGGAAAAAAACTAGTGCTTGTTTAAAAATATGCATTAATATAAGATTAAGGCATTATTACAAATATAGAAGGAAAGGTAGACTATTAGACTACTGGTAAGCTAATTATCTTACCATTTACTAAAAAATTTCTTTAACTTTTAATTAAAATTTTGGAGATCTGAAACAGATACTTTTATTTAAAGAAAATAGTCATATTTTAAGGCAGAAAAGACCAGGCTGAGAAAAGCTACAACTATTATAATAAAGTAAAATAACAAATGATATGCTACTATTGAAAGGCTATGAAAGTTCAGGTGGTCTAAACATATTAATATCCTTAAAGAAACAGCAATTCCAAACTGGTAATTAAAACATATTTTCAGAGGTAGAAGATTAAAGATGGCAGCATGAGAGGTGAGACAGAGGTTTCCTCCTAAAATTGAATAGAATATGAAAATATAATTAATACAACTAATCCTGAAAAGGCAACAGGAAAGAGGACTGAGTCAGTCTGCATACACCTGGAGAAAAGAGCAGACCTCATGAAACAGGGTAATGTACCAAAGTTGTGGCCTAATAGGACCCAAGCCATTCCCCTACCCCAGCTCACCACCAGGAGGAAGAGAAATGGAGCAGGGAGGGAGTGGAGACCTGGGACTGCTGAATGCCTAACTCCGGAGATCTCCCCTGGAGCACAAACCTGCATTTCATGGTGGTTGCATGGTACTCTCATGATTAGGGGCTTGGAAAGCTAAGAAAGGCAGAATTCCTGGAGAGACTGAGATTCCAGCCACTTGTGGAAAGCAAGGATCTATATCTGGCTGCTCTGGGACAAAAGAAAAACAGGCAGTCTGAGAGACTTCCTAACAAGGAAGCCCTTAGCAAGAGGACTGCTAAAGGGGCATGGATTGCAGGAGCTTATTGCTCAGGAGAAAGGACAGGTAGAAAAAATTAGCCAGGTGCATTCTGCCCAGCATGTTGGGAGCTTTCACGATCTTCAGGGGCTTCAGCTCCCTGGCTGGCTACACAGCTCCAAGGACACAGCCTACCACGCCTTTCTCCAAGCCAGCCCCTCCTGGCTTGCAAACCGGCAAACCCTACCCTTGCATTAGGTCAGCCAGAGGGAAGATATGTCTACAGCAACTACAAAAACAAAGCATCGCAGCTTATACCTGTGTGTTTGGCCCACTGGTTCAGGCAGTGGAGACAGGCATAGCAGCCGGGAAGCAGGAAACAGCCTTTCCCTCCCCCCAGGCACCAATACCACTCCCCTGTGACCCCCAACATTGCTTCAGGGGCTGAGCAGCATGAGAGAGTAGAGTTTCTGGACACTAGAGGGTGCCATATGCCAAAGGAACCTGGTTGAAAGTAAAATTATTAATACAACTCCTGAGAAAGATTTAAATGACATCAACCCCATGAATCTTCCTGAAAGGGAGTTTAAAATAAAAATTATTAATATGCTCATGGAGGTATGGAAAGATATTCAAGAACTCAGGAATGAATTCTGGTCAGATATCCAATTGTTGAAGAGCACAATGGAGGGTATTAAAAGCAGATTAGATAGGGTGGAAGAGATGATAAATGAAATAGCACTAGAGAAAAGGAATACAAAATGATCTCTAAGAATGAAAGAATATTGAGAGAACTGTGTGACAAATCCAAATGGAACAATATTCACATTATAGGGGTACCAGAAGAAAAAGAGAGGGAAAAAAAGGGAAAGAAAGTGACTTTGAGGAGGTAATTGCTGAAAACTTCCCCAATCTGGAGAAGGAGATAGATCTCAGGCCATGGATACCAACAGATCTCCCAACACAAGAGACCCAAGGAAGACAACACCAAGACATATAGTGATTAAATGGCAAAGATCAAGGATAAGGACAGACTATTAAAAGCAGCCAGAGAGAGAAATAAGATCACATACAAAGGAAAGTCCATCAGACTATCATTTGACTTCTCAGCACAAACCTTAAAGACCAGAAGGGAGTGGCATGATGTATTTAATGCAATGAAACAGAAAGGCCCAAAGAGAGGTTACTTTATCTGGCAAGCTTATCATTTAAAATTGAAGGAGGGATTAAACAATTTCCAGATAAGCAAAGTCTGAAAGAATTTATCTTCCACAAACCATATCTACAGTGTATTTTGGTGGAACTGCTATATATGGAAGTGTTACTAACATTTAATAGCTGTCACCAGAGGAAATAAAACCACAGTAAAGAAAGTAGAAGAGCTGATTACTAAGCAAATGCAAAATTAAATTGACTATCCCCAAAGTCAATCATGGGATAGACAAAGAGTACAGAATATGACACCTAATATATAAAGAATGGAGGAGAAAGAAAAAGGAGGAGAAAAAAGAAGAACCTTTAGGTTGTGTTTGTAATAGCATATTAAGTGCATTAAGTTAGATGCTTAGATAATAAGGAAGTTAACCTTGAATCTTTGGCAACCACAAAACTAAAGTCACCAATGTCAATAAGTACATACCTATTGATAATCACCCTAAATGTAAATGGACTGAATACACCAATCAAAAGACACAGAGTCACTGAATGGATAAACAAACAAGACCCATCTATATGCTGCTTACATGAAACTCACTTTAAACCCAAGGTCATACACAGATTAAAAGTGAAGGGATGGAAAAAGATATTTCATGCAACTAATAGGGAGAAAAAGCAGGAGTTGCAGTACTTTTATCAGACAAAATAGACTTCAAAACAAAGAAAGTCACAAGAGACAAAGAAGAACATTACATAATGATAAAAGGGTCAATCCAACAAGAATATATATGACCATTATAAATATATATGCACCCAACACAGGAGCATTTACATATGTGAAACAAATACTAACAGAACTAAAGGAAGAAATAGAATGCAATGCATTCATTTTAGGAGACTTCAACACTCCACTCACTCTGAAGGACAGATCAACCAGACAGAAAATAAGTCAGGAGACCTAGGCACTGAAAAACACACTAGAACAGATGGACCCTACAGACATCTACAAAACTCTATACCCAAAAGCAGCAAAATACAAATTCTTCTCAAGTGCACATGGAACATTTTTAAGAATACATAATATACTAGGCCACAAAATAGCCTCAGTAACTTCAAAAAGATTGAAATTGTATCAACCAGCTTCTCAGATCACAAAGGTATGAAACTAGAAATACATTACGCAAAGAAAATGAAAAATCCCACACACACATGGAGGCCTCACAACATGCTCTTAAATAACCAATGGATCAATGATCAAATAAAAACAGAGATCAAGCAATATGTAGAGACAAATGACAACAATAATTCAACACCGCAAAATCTGTGGGAGGCAGCGAATGCCATGCTAAGAGGAAAGTGTATTACAATACAGCCCTACCTCAGGAAAGAAGAAAAATCCCATATGAGCAGTCTGAACTCACAATTAATGAAACCAGAAAAAGAAAAACAAATAAGAACCAAAGTCAGTAGAAGGATGGACATAATAAAGATTAGAGCAGAAATAAATAAAATCTAGAAGAATGAAACAATAGAAAGAATCAGTGAAAGCAAGAGTTGGTTCTTTGAGAAAAGAAACAAAATAGGTAAACCCCTAGCCAGACTTATCAAGAAAAAAAGAGAGTCTACTCACATAAACAGAATCAGAAATGAGAAAGGAAAAATCACTACAGACACCACAGAAATACAAAGAATTTTTAGAGAATACTACAAAAATGTATATGTTAACAAACTGGGTAACCTAGGAGAAATGGACAACTTTGTAGAAAAATATAACCTTCCAAGACTGACCAAGGAAGAAACAGAAAATCTGAACAGACCAATTACCAGCAACGAAATTGAACTGGTAATCAAAAACCTACCTAAGAACAAAACGCCTGGACCAGATGGCTTCACTGCTGAATTTTATCAGACCTTTAGTGAAGACATAATACCCATCCTCCTTAAAGTTTTCCAAAGAGTAGAAGAGGAGGGAATACTTCCAATCTCATTCTATAAGGCCAGTGTAACTCTAATACCAAAACCAGGCAAAGATCCCACAAAAAAAAGAAAATTCCAGACCAATATATCCCTGATGAACATAGATGCAAAAATACCCAACAAAATGTTAGCAAACTGAATTCAAACATACTTGAAAAAGATCATCCATCACGATCAAGTAAGATTTATTCCAGGGATGCAAGGATAGTACAACATTTGAAAATCCATCAATATCATCCTACACATCAACAAAAAGAAGGACAAAAACCACATGATCATCTTCATATATGCTGAAAAAGCATTTGACAGAATTCAACATCCATTCATGATCAAAGCTCTCAACAAAATGGGTATAGAGGGCAAGTACCTCAACATAATAAAGGCCATATATGACAAACCCACAGCCAACCTTATACTTAACAGCATCAAGTTGAAAGCTTTTCCTTTAAGATCAGAACAAGACAAGGATGCCCACTCTCCCTGCTTTTATTCAATATAGCAGGACAACACAGAGAAATTAAAGGCATCCTGATTGGCAAGGATGAAGTTAAACTGTCCCTGTTCGCAGATGACATGATATTTTACTTAAAAAAACCCTAAAGAATCCACTCCAAAACTACTAGATCTAATATCTGAATTCAGCAAAGTTGCCAGATACAAAATCAATACGCAGAAATCTGTGGCATTCCTATACACTAACAATGAACTAGCAGAGAGAGAAATCAGGAAAACAATTCCATTCACAATTGTATCAAAAAGAATAAAATACATAGGAATAAACCTAACCAAGGAAGTGAAAGACCTATACTCTGAAAATTACAAGACACTCTTAAGAGAAATTAAAGAAGATACCAATAAACGGAAACACATCCCGTGCTCATGGATAGGAAGAATTAATATTGTCAAAATGGCCATCCTGCCAAAAGCAGTCTACAGATTCAATGCAATTCCTATCAAAATACCAAGAACATTCTTCAATGAACTAGATCAAATTGCTCTAAAATTCATATGGAACCACAAAAGACCCCAAATAGCCAAAGCAATCCTGAGTAGGAAGAATGAAGCTGGGGGGATTATGCTCCCCAGCTTCAAGCTCTACTACAAAGCCACAGTAATCAAGACAGTTTGGTACTGGCACAAGAACAGACCCATAGACCAATGTAACAGACTAGAGAACTCTGATATAAACCCAACCATATATGGTCAATTAATAAACGATAAAAGAGCCATCAACATACAATGCGGAAATGACAGCCTCTTCAACAGCTGGTGTTGGCAAAACTGGACAGCTACATGCAAGAGAATGAAACTGGATTATTGTTTAATCCCATATACAAAAGTAAACTCAAAATGGATCATTTTTATGTAAGTCATGAAACCATAAAACTCTTAGAAGACAACATAGGCAAAAATCTCCTGAATATAAGCATGAGCAACTTCTTCCTGAACGCATCTGCTTGAGGAAGGGAAACAAAAGCAAAAGTGAACTCATGGGACTACATCAAACTAAAAAGTTTCTGTATGGCAAAGGACACCATCAACAGAACAAAAAGGCATCCTACAGTATGGGAGAATATATTTGTAAATGACATATCCGACAAGGGGTTAACATCCAAAATATATAAAGAACTTATACACCTCAACACCCAAAAAACAAATAACCCTATTAAAAAATGAGCAGAGGATAAGAAGAGACAATTTTCCAAAGAAGAAATTCAGATGGCCAACAAGCACATGAAAATATGTTCCATGTCGCTAATTTTCAGGGAAATGCAAATTAAAACCACAATGAGATATCACCTCACACCAGTAAGGATGACCAGCATCAAAAAGACTAACAACAAATGCTGATGAGGATGCAGAGAAATGAGAACCCTCCTACACTGCTGGTGGGAATGTAAGCTAGTTCAACCATTGTGGAAAGCAGTATGGAGTTTCCTCAAAAAACTTAAATAGAAATACCATTTGACTTGGGAATCCCACTCCTTGGAATTTACCCAAAGAATATAATTTTTCAGATTCAAAAAGACACATGCACCCTTATGTTTATTGCAGCACTATTTACAATAGCCAAGATACGGAAGCAACCTAAGTGTCCATCAGTAGATGAATGGATAAAGATGTGGTACATATACACAATGGAATACTATTCAGCCATAAGAAAGAAACAAATCCTACCATTTGCAACAACATGGATGGAGCTGGAGGGTATTATGCTCAGTGAAATAAGCCAGGCAGAGAAAGACAAGTGCCAAATGATTTCCCTCATTTGTGGAGTATAACAATGAAGCAAAACTGAAGGAACAAAATAGCAGCAGACTCGGAGACTCCAGGAAGGAACTAGTGGTTACCAAAGGGGAGGGGTGTGGGAGGGCGGGTTGGGAGGGAGGGAGATGGGGATTGAGGGGTATTATGTTTAGCACACATGGTGTGAGGGATCATGGGGAGAACAGTGTAGCACAGAGAAGGCAAACAGTGAATCTGTGGCATCTTACTACACTGATGGACAGTGACTGCATTGGGGTATGGGTGGGGACTTGATAATATGGGTAAATGTAGTAACCACATGGTTTATTCATGTGAAACCTTCATAAGAGTGTATATCAATAATACTTTAATAAAAAAACTTAAAAATATATATATTCTCAGAGGTAACTGAACAGAGGTTAAGAATTGGCAAATCATCCAAGGAGAAAGAGAAAAAGGTCAACCAGAAAAAAAAAGAAAAAAGGAAAGATGTCAAGTCTCGAGTAATAAAAGAGTCACAATGTGAATACATGAAGTGGGCACTCTTTGCCATCCACAGGCTGAGTGCGCTGGGTCTGTGTCTAGGTGGCCCTCACCATTTCCATGGAAGCAAAGATGGGCATTTTGCTGTACTGATTGTAGAAATGAAAACTAGACAAATTTTCCAGAAAATATGTTTACAAAACCTTAGAGATTTACCTGAATAGAGCTACTCAGTGTTTACAATTACTGTCAGGAGCTAGCTAAGGGCTTGTGGAACTTTGTGACTGGGAAAGCTGTCATTCAAGGGGGATTGGAGAAGCTTCAGTGGGCCTGCCAGTTGCTGTGTAGGAACCAGTGCCTTAGTTTACTCCACCCTCACAAGGGGCTTTCAATTACCCCTTGGACCATATGGGGAGCAAGTGAAGTAGTTGGTGGGGAGCAACTCGACTGCAGCCTGGCACTGAGCAAGTTGAGCAGGTGTGAGCACCCTCACACAGGTGAGGGATGGTGACCATCAGGCCCCAGGCACTGGAAGCTGAGCAGCCTCACACAGGGTTGCACAACCACAATTTGTGGTACAAAACATCATCTATTCAATAGTTCTGCATAACCAACCCAAAGAAAATAAATATAAAGAAAAATACCCCAAGTTTGAGAGGTTATGTGCCAAAATAGTAATGGTAATGTCAAAAATCCAGAAATAGCAAAATTAAAGCCACCAAATCAATAAATAGTACATAGAAGAGCTTATTGTGCATCTAAGAGCAGTTCATTCAATGGGAGCTTCTAGATTTAAAACTGAGAGGCAGCTCAGGGTGTCATCACAGGCCGGCTTACACAGTGATGATGGTCATGACAGTGGGTTTCCAGATAAAATTGCCTTAATCAGGTAGTTGATCAGGGAGAGCACATCTCTTTCTAGTAAATCTGCTCACCAAAAACACAGATTGCTGGGCGTTTTCAGTATTGCTCCTTCAAGCATGTCATGCCCATGGCTTATATATTTACTTCTTAGAAAACTTTCTGAGAGCTATCATGTGCTGTGTTACATATAATGACCCTTCAAAGTATACAAACAAAACGCATTCCTTTAAAAATTTAATGCTAGGACTAGTTGATCAATCAAAGACTGGATTCATTTTTCTTTTTAATAAGACAATGAGAAGTATTTGCGTGATAATGTTTTCCTCTTTGTCTTAGTGGTAAAGATGTCCAGAAGTGGTCAATTTAATATCTAGTTATCATAGCAAGGTTTCAAAGTAACTGATGGATTTCTGACTTCCTTCTCCAAGGTTTTTGTTTTTGGTTGTTGTTTTAACCGTATTGCACATATATCTTAGTGGAAACCACAGCTGATCTTTTTGAATATCTGCAAGTTATTTATGTTAAAGAAATAAACATAAGATCATGTGCCTTAAAGAGGGAAAATTAAATCTTCTATCTCTGGAGTTTTGGACTGCATATGGGGAACAGAGGAGGGGAGGTCAGTTTCATTACACCATGTCTTCTTTTTATTTGAACTGGAGAATCATGAAAATCACTCTTTTTGGTATCTTGGCACATCTGCTTCATATTCTGACCCGAACCCAGAAGACCGAGGACTGTTAATTATTAAGAACACAATGAGAACAGTTACACAAACATTTTCAGAAGATTACAAAAAGGTACAGATTGGGTTCAAGTAATTTACTCCCTCCAGATGATTTATTTATTCCTGGTTTAACAAGGATCCTATTATATATTTCTCAGTTCAAATGCTTTACTCTAGTTCCAATAATTAAAAAAAAAAACCTTAGCCTATGACTTCATAAGAAATTTACCTCAATATAACATTCTCACATAGCATCTTAAAACCTCAGTCTAAAAGGAAGTTTCACAAAGGTACTTCACTGTGTTCACACACGCACACACACACACACACACACACACACACACATACACACACACACACAGCAGCAGGATGGGAGAGAAGCAATGAAGTCATATTTTGGTTTGTCATATGATGGAATGTGAAGGCACTTGAGACTTAAAGGAAGGGTTTCGAGTCAGAGCACATGAAACCTTGCCCCTAATATTTGAAACTTCAACAGAGAAATAGGGCACAGTTCCATAGAGCAGAGCTAAGGCGGATAGTTAGACAGTGAGAGAGAAATTTATACATTAATAAAAAATATGAATTTGATATTTATATTTATTTGTATACATTAATAATTTATAGATTAATTTTATGAATTAAGAATAAAATGTATAAAGTTTTATAGATTAATAAAATAACAAACTTTGCAATCATTTAACTTCTCAACTCATGGATGTGCTTGCCTATTAGTTGTCCTGTGGGTCTTAGTGCTGACCTTGCAGAGCCTTGTAGAAGAGAAAACACAAAGAATAGAAAATTCACTTGTCATGTGGCTGAAGTGTCTTCACATTGCAGGATTCTGTGATCAGTTAACTTCAGTGCTAAGACCCAGACCACTGCATTGTCCAGCGTCACACATACCAACATCTCCCTGGACTTAATTATTTGACATATGAAGCAGGAGCTATATGATTATCACATGTGACAAAAGGTGAGACTGAAGTTCAGAGCAGTGAAGTGATTTGCTCAACAGCCATCTGGTAGGAAAAATAAGACTAACAAGTGGCCCTTATTAATCAATATTCAGGCCCTGTTCCATGAATGTTATGTTTGTCATCCTAAAAGGCCCATTTCAGAGATGGGAAAACCAAGGCTCTGAAACAATCCTGTAGACACCATTACTATTCTTGTTTTATAGATGAGAAGGCCAAAACCCAGAGGACAAGTCTTTGAGGCAGATTGAACCCTGGCAAGGCTAGCTCTGGACCTTGACCTCTATGCCAGGACACCCATCTCCTAACAGCCCATAGGTGGCTCTCTTCCCTAAAACTCCTGTCTCTAGGGACGAGCTCAGGCTATTTCTGAAGGTGTACATGTTCACAACATGTTTCCATTGACATCCTGCCTCAATTGAGCTTCTCTACTCCAGAAAGAAACAGTAAGCTCAATTTTTTTTCCCCAGACCCTTTTTTTATTTGCAGTAACATCAAACCATCCATCTACACATTTTCTAGTCCCATTAGTTGGAATTAACTAGGTATGTCTATGGAATCACATACTTGTTTGCATTCATTTTGGTGTCCACAGAACTGACCAGCCAAGCTCTGGAACAGCAGGGTGGCCCACTGCTCCAGCAGCCGTCCTGCAGGATGGTCTGAACACGCCGCATCTGAGCACTTTCTGGGGGAGAGGGCCCTTCGTTTGTTTTCAAAGCCGGTCATTTCAAAGAGTAAACAAACCGTCATCCATAAGTCAAATGTATAAATCTCTTGGACCTCCTGCCTAAGAACAAAAGTTTTGTTTTTCCAATATCTTACCCTTTAATACATTTACTGATAAATTCCAAAGACTTGGTACAAAGAGTGCAATTCATATTTGCTATCTTCTTTCCTTTCTTCAGACAAACACCAAGCAAGGTGCAGCGGAAGGAGATGAAATACAACTGGAGGCTGACTTAGAAACTTGTGCTAAGTCTGAACAACCTGTAAGTTATGTTGCTAATGTGAATCTACTTAAAGCATTTGGGTGCTGCTTTTCAACAGTAACATTGCCACAAAGTCCTTGCACAGGAAAAAAAATTAAGATGTAATAACCTTTTCAAAACTCACAAGGCAAGTTGCTTGTCCTTTATTTATCTGTAGTCAGGGAAGCTATCCCAGTTTCCCATAAAATCCTCCCAATTCTGCTGCAATAAGATGGCATAAAAGATTCAAAGTCCCACTAGACATAAGGACCAGAGGTTTTATCATAAACCATAATGCTGGGTAATAATTGAATGGGAACATTTGATATGGATGGTCAGATGAAAAATACCAAAATGCCAGGTAAACTCTATTTCAAATATTGTTTCTGCTGGAGATTCCACTCTTGCCCCTTTTCTATATATTTGCACTATTCCTGAGCCCACTTCTGAAACTACTTCTGAAAGCAAGTATTTAATAATGTATGGAATTAAAAAGTATTGATGTGCAAAAAAAAATTGGAATCCTCCAAATTTAAAGAAAGGAGGAGGAAAGGAAGGCAGGAAAGAGGAAGGAGGGAAGGAAAGAAGGGAGGAAAAGATATCTGTTGATTTGATTAGAATACCATAATATTTTTCAAGAGAATTTGAATACTCATGAGTACTTAAAATTGGATAACGGAGATAAAATGTCCCTTAAAAATTGTGTACTTTAATAGTTTCCAATCTTTTGTTGATTGTTTTTTATTTAAATTTGTAAAAGTTTTTCTTTAAATAAACTCTAATAGGAGCCCCCAAATTCTGGGGTGTGACTGGAGGTTGATGGTGCAGACAGGAGGGGTGGTTCCCATAGCACTCTGAATAAAACTTACTCCGAAGACTTCATTTTGTGGATGGTGCTCTGAAATCAGTCACTACCCACTGGCCAGTGAGGCCTCTTGGAGGCAGCACTGGCTGGACCCCACCTGCCTAGGTGTACCAAGCTTCATCGGGAAGCAGCTAACCTAGACAAGGACCCTCTGCCTCCAGCGATGCCTCTGAGAACGCCGGGCAGCATGGGACCCTCCACACCATGTGGGCTGGAGCAGGTACAGATAGCCCACGAGGGATGGGAATGAGCAGGGCTAAGCCCTCAGCCCCTTAGCTGTGCCTCCCGGCCTTCACGTTGAGAAAGGTACCTTCTTCAGAGGAAAGTCGTTTGGGGTAAGGAGGGCAGGAGATGGTTTTCAGCTGTATCTCCAGGAATCATGGAGAAAATCAGGGGATAAGAGGGACTTTCAGGTGCAACCTAGAGAGGGATGGCCCGTGGACCTGCACACATCTAGACCCCTTTCTCCAGCTCCCATCTTACCTCCTCTGGCCCCTCTTGTCCACAAGCCAGGAATTGTCACAGCAATAAAAACTTTATCCAGAAGACAGTGTGGACTTCCACCAGGTAGAGTAAATGCAGGGGTGCTAGGGAAAGATGGTCACTACTGTACCTCCTTGGGCAGTTCAGAACCCCAAATGGCAGGTGGGCCATGATGCCCCAAACCTGGGGAGATGAGCAGCCAATAATGGTGCCTTGGGGACAGAGAACACAGCCTATGTGGATAAAATGAGAGTTCCCGTGGCCAGGATTCTCACCTGGCCCTGGTTGACTAGCTCACTGCACACCTGTGGGCAATACATGGCTGTTGAATCTATAAAAAGAGCTCTACCCAGTGCTCTGGGCACAATATGATGGCAGAGCTGCAAAGCTGCAGGAGAGCAGAGCAGAGGCTGGAGTGGGGGCAGTGCTGAGGACAGAGGCCCAGAGGATGGCTGTGCGGGACAACTGTGCAGAGGCCCAGAGGACAGCTGTGAGGGCAGAGGGGCCCAGAGGCAGAGACTGGCTTGCTGCATACAGACTCGCTCTGAGTGAATGGGATTCTAGTGACTGACCTGCCACCTGGAAATAAAGTTGGGTATAACCCTCTCACCCCCAAGAACATTTTGCTGTCATTTTCTTTGGTCACACTGAATCCATAGTGAACTTGCCTGGGGCTGAAACCCACTGGCAAGACAGCCAACCACTGGAAAGCCAGGTCAAAGTAGAGAAGTGAATCCTGAAATAACAAAAAATTCTAAACATAATGCAGACTCATGACACAGATGTCAAACATGGGGAGTTTACAGGCTGCAGACATTTCATGGAAATTTCCCTTGGCTTTCACTAGAATAGTGGTGCTAAGATATTAAATGATAGGCTATTTGTGTAAAAACATATATTAAGGTGAGATATGTATGATGGCACCTCATTCCTATTATTGTCTCATCATTACTGAATACTTTGTCTATTCTTACTATAGATAAGAAGAAAGCTCAACTCAGTAACACATCTGCCCAATTCTTGGAAATGCAGGGTGTGCGTGAGGATGGAGGGCCTGCAGTGTTGGGAGAGGGTATGCAATGGGAAGCAGCACTTCAGGTTTCCCTCTGACCTCCAGGCCTTGCCAAACAACCATGGCCTGTCTCCTGTGGACCAGACGCTGGGCTCCATACTGGCTCCACAATGGTGGGTGCCTTGTGGGATAGGCAATCCAGTGAGCAGCATGGCCTGTGATATTTTGGAACTACACCTGTACCAGGCACCGTACAGTCATCTGGTATCAGACTCCATCTGGACCCAATTGGCAGAGGAGCCCGGCTACCGCAGCCCACAGCTCTCTGCCTCGTGACCCGGGTCCACCTTCCCTGGTTAGTTAACCACATTCCCTCTGCTTCTCTCTAACTCCCTGAGAAAGAAAATCATCCCAGACTCTGCTCACGACGCAGCAGGCACCCCTTTCCAGTGAGTGGCATTCCCAGTCAGTGCCCAAGCAATTGGCTGGTCCACTGTGATAAGCTGACCCCTTCCAGGAGGTGGATTTGCCCTCCCCACCTGCTGTGGGGTTCCTGGAATAGGACCTGGGTGTGTTCTGTGCCTTTCCTAATCAATAACCTCCCAGCGAGCTTTCCTTATGTGTTCTTTCCTTTTCATCTGCAAGCGTCTCTGAGAAAAATCTTCTAAATGGATTTCTCTCCCTTTTATCATCCTGCAGTTGGTTCAAACTTAAAATAGGACACATGCTTGGGAAGCTATTTTAATACCCCTGCTTCTCCTCTTCCCTGTGTCCTTCCGATATTTTACTCCGTTCCAACCTGAGGAAGGAGCACTGGTTCAGCCAAGATGAGAATGGAGAGGATCTGTGACCTTCTTCACCTTAAGCCTGAGCCCTTCCAAATGTGTGTCGGGGGGGCTGCTGGGCCAGCCCCTATGGATCGAACTTCTTTGGATGGTGGATTTTTGGTCTCTGAGATCGTATGAGGAGAAATTACATCATTAATCTAACTTCTGACTGAACTTTAGTATTTGATTCCTTCTAAAATGTAGACCAAAGAAGAACACAATAGCACCAGCATGCCAGTGGTTTTTCCACTATCAGAACTGCAGATATTCTAAATCTGAAAAGTGTTGTTGCAAAGAGCTCAACTACATAATTTGCTGCCTTGAAATTTCCTGCCATGATCTTATTTGGTGCACAATAATCCTCTAAATGGATTTCTGACCCTTTTTTCATTTTGCAGTTCGTTTGACCTTATACAAATTTTGAGATGATCATTCAATTTCAAAATAGTTCAGTTTTGTTGTTATGCTCTATATTTTATTTTATGTGTGTAAAGCCATTATTCTGAGTAAGGTCCCCAGGCTTCCCTAGATTAACAAAAAGTATAAAAAAAATAAGAAAAGGTTAAGGAAAAAGTTTCAAAACATTGAGTTCAATGGAATGAGAAGGGCCAGTAGGGGAAATTCAGATAAAGGATAAATCTCAGTATCTGTTTTTACAGGTGTGATCGTCAGAAAACTGGATTTTTCTTCCATTTATCAAGTGCTTATTTCACAGGGAGGCTGTTTATTCATATGTACTAAATGTGATTTAATAGTCAAAAAATGTATATTTAAAAATGTTAAATGTTTTGTTAAATGTTTGTTAAATCTTTTTAAAAAGATAGGAAAAGAAGGAATAAAATAATATAAACAAATAAGATTACAATAAAAAATTCATCAACATCACCCACCATATCAACAAAAAGGACAAAAATCACATAATCATCTCCAGAGATGCTGAAAAAGCATTTGACAAAATTCAACATCCATTCATGATAAAAACTCTCATCAAAATGAGAATAGAGGGCAAGTACCTCAATGTAATAAAGGCAATATATAACAAACCACAGTCAACATTATACTTAACAGCGAGAAGCTGAAAGATTTCCATCAAGATTGGGAACAAGACAAGGATGCCCACTCTCCCCACTGTTATTCAACATAATACTGGAGGTCCTAGCCATGGCAAACAGACAACACAAAGAAATAAAAGGCATCCAGATTGGTAAGGAAGAACTGTCCCTGTTCGCAGATGACATGATATTGTACATAAAAAACCCTAAAAACTCCACTCCAAAACTACTAGAACTGATATTGGAATACAGCAAAGTTTCAGGATACAAAATCAATACACAGAAATCTGTGGCATTCCTATACACTAACAATGAACTAGCAGAGAGAGAAATCAGGAAAACAATTCCATTCACAATTGCATCCAAAAGAAAAAAATACATAGGAATAAACCTAACCAAGAAAGTGAAAGACCTATACTCTGAAAACTAAAATTCACTCATGAAAGCAATTAAAGAAGATAGCAATAAATGGAAACACAACCCTTGCTCATGAATAGGAAGAATTAATATTGTCAAAATGGCTATCCTGCCAAAAGCAATCTACAGATTCAATGAAATTCCTATCAAAATACCAAGAACATTCTTCAACAAACAAGAGAAAATAATCTTAAAATTCATATGGAACCACAAAAGACCCCAAATAGCCAAAGCAATCCCTGAAAAGGAAGAATAAAGCAGGGGGAATTACACTCCCCAACTTCAAGCTCTATTGCAAAGCCACAGTAATCAAGACAATTTTGTAGTGGCACAAGAACAGACCCATAGATCAGTGTAACAGACTAGAGAGCCCTGATATAAACCCAACCATATATGGTCAATTAATATATGATAAAGGAGCCATCAACATGCAATGGGGAAATGACAGCCTCTTCAACAGCTGGTGTTGGCAAAACTAGACAGCTACATGCAAGGGAATGAAACTGGATCATTGTTTAACCCCATACACAAAAGTAAACTCAAAACAGATCAAAGACCTGAATGTAAGTCATGAAACCATAAAACTCTTAGAAGATAACATAGGCAAACATCTCCTGAATATAAGCATGAGCAACTTCTTCCTGAATCCATCTCCTTGAGAAAGGGAAACAAAAGCAAAAGTGAACCCATGGGACTACATCAAACTAAAAAGTTTCTGTATGTCAAAGGACACCATCAACAGAAAAAAAGTCATCCTACAGTATGGGAGAATATATTTGTAAATGACATATCCAACAAGGGGTTAACATCCAAAATACATAAAGAAATCACACACTTCAAC
Source organism: Manis javanica (assembly GCF_040802235.1). Taxonomy (NCBI): domain Eukaryota; kingdom Metazoa; phylum Chordata; class Mammalia; order Pholidota; family Manidae; genus Manis; species Manis javanica. Next base: position 98,247,752 of record NC_133161.1, on the reverse strand, counting down.
ACCCAAAAACCAAATAACCCTATTAAAAAATGGGCAGAGGATAAGAAGAGACAGTTCTCCAAAGAAGAAATACATATGGCCAACAGACATATGAAAAGATGCTCCACATCACTAATCATCAGGGAAATGCAAATTAAAACCACAGTGACGTATCACCTCACATCAGTGAGGATGGCCAGCATCAAAAAGACTAAGAACAACAAATGCTGGTGAGGATGAGGAGAAAGGGGAACCCTCCTACACTGCTGGTGGAAATGTAAGCTAGTTCAACCACTGTGGAAAGCAATATGGAGGTTCTTCAGAAAACTAAAAATAGAAATACCATTTGACCCTGGAATCCCACTCCTTGGAATTTACCCAAAGAATGCAACTTCTCAGATTCAAAAAGACATATGCACCCCTATGTTTATCACAGCACTTTTTACAATAACCATGATACAGAAGCAACCTAAGTGTCCATCTGTAGATGAATGAATAAAGAAGATGTGGTATATATACACAATGGAATACTATTCAGCCATAAGAAAGAAACAGATCCTACCATTTGCAACAACATGGATGGGGCTGGAGGACATTATGCTCAGTGAAATAAGCCAGGCAGAGAAAGACAAATGCCAAATGATTTCTCTCATTTGTGGAGTAATACAATGAAGCAAAACTGAAGGAACAAAATGGCAGCTGACTCAGAGACTCCAAGAATGAACTAATAGTTACCAAAGGGAAGGGTTGTGGGAGGGCGGGTGGGGAGGAAGGGAGAAGGGGACTGAGGGGTATTATGTTTAGAACATATGGTATGGGGGATCACAGGGAGAACAATGTATCACAGAGAAGGGACATAGTGGATCTCTGGCAACTTGCTGCACTGATGGACAGTGACTGCATTAGGGTATGGGTGGGGACTTGATAGTATGGGTAAATGTAGTAACCACATTGTTTTTTCATGCGAAACCTTCATAAGAGTGTATATCAATCATACCTTAATGAAAACTTTTTTTAAAAATTAGGATGAAAAAATAAATAAATATAAATAAAAAGAGAAGGAAGGATTAAAATAATATAAACAAATAAGATTAGCTTTTTTTATATGAACCTTGAGCTGAGTTTCTGGGGAATTTACTTTGGTGTTTACAGTAAGTTTAACATGACAGGTGGAGTTGCGTCATTTGCCTGTCGTTGTCATCTACCTGGTAATCTTTTCCTTAGCAGCCTGAACTGTCTGTCTCAGGATGAACCAAGCCCAGGAGTGGCTGAGTGGCAGATGGAAACACCAGCACATGCAGGACATTTCAGGAGGGGACTTGACCTTGGAGCTATGCAATTATAGTCAGCAGGGGGGAGCCACAGGCCTGATGGGCCCTGGCCCTGGGGTTGCAGTGGTTTAGTCTGGTTCTTCCCCCTCTTGGTGTTGAGGATGAGATGGCAGTGCCAGGGTCAGGGGAGAGCTGTCATATGGATCTCTTGTTTGACATTGGCTGCAGAGCCCCTGGCCCAGCGAAAGAAAGAGAGATAGACTTCCTAGGAGCTTCTGATTTCGCTGCTGACCATGGGTGCTGGCCAAGCTGTCCTCCTTTGGCTCTGCAGCTTCTGCGGGGGCACAGCCCTGAGTTCACCAGGCTGGACTGGCCTGTCTTTGCTTTGGGGCCAGGGCTGCCAGTGGGGTGGAGGGGGTTGTGGTAAGAAGTGAGACAAGGAAAAGCAGCCCTCTTTTCAGAAGCCATTCCTGTGCTTCAGACACCTGGTTCACCTGCTCCCCACTCCATGGGTGCTGAATGGGCAGCAGCCTTTCCTGGCCATGTCCTCATTTCTGAGGTCCATCCCTTGAGGTGTTGCTAGCCATTGACAAAAGGTAAGGCTTGTGTTACCTGGATCTCAATAGATCGAATTCCATTTGAGGTGGAGCTCCAACTCCATCTGCTCTGACTGACTTTCCTAGGTACCCCGTATCTGTTTTGCTGAAATGTGCAGACTCTTCTGTCTCTCCCTGCTCTCTCCACCAGCTTCTCTGAAGGGTGGGGAGCATCGTCTCTTGGGGCTAATGTTGGGGGTGCTACCCTGGCAAGGACTCAGGGTGTACACAGGGTGCACAGCCCTGAGGGGCTTGTTTACCCCATGATCTCTGTGGGACACGTTTGTCCTTGGGACACTTTTAGTGGTACATCTGGATGTGTTCTGCAGGGCACAGGGTAGGAGACACCGTCTTCTGAGCTGTGGAGCATCTGGGGCTAGGTCAGTCTGCATAGGAGTAATGAGGTGGGAAGTATAGCTGCAAAATTTTGGGGGAATTTATATTCTAATGGCCACCCTGCCAGGAAACATAGATGCATTCACACATTAATTGCCTGCATAGTTCTTTAGGGCAAATTAACTTAATATCTCAGAGTCTCCAGAAGGTTGTCTCTGAAATGCAAATTTCAGCAAGTCTCTCATGGTTGGGCAGGGATCAAAGGAGGCACACAGATCCTAGCTCTGAAAAAACAATGAAAGACACTGCAGAAGAAAGTCGTCATTACTAAAATGCATCTGTGGGTGACGCTCGTTATATTGCTTCCATGGTAAGCCTCTCTCCGTCATAGTCATGCATGGCGTGAGGTTTAATTTCACGAGCTACTTGAGACAGTGACGTGCAAGTGTCAGTATCTACATCAATGAGAAAATGTTAATGGAAGCACTAATGGAAGTATTTAAACAGATCGGAGGAAAGATTTTCTATTTAGGATGGTTATGGAAAACATGGTTTGAAATCTTCTCAAGATGCTTTTCAATTTTGAGACACGATTCTCTGGATGGCACGGAGAAAGGTGCTGGGCAGCATCTGTGCCAGGGAAGACATGCTGTCCCTCTGCCGAAAGGTCTCACCTCCGGACGGATTGGCTGGTTACTCCTCTCCTCTCAAGCTTCAGTTCAACCACCATCTGCAAACTGAGCCTTAAAACAAGATGTAAGGAGGAGAGTCAGCACACTTTGGAGGAGTTTCATGTTTTCTTGGGCCAGGAATGGTCTTCTCAAAATGGTCTAATGCTACAGCAAAAATATTATAGGAATCCGTCAAAGAAAACATCCATGTATACAGGTTTTAGGATTCTGGGCTTCAAAATCTTTATCAACCAGCTTGATAAATCAGCACTTTAATGGTGGCTGGGGTGGCATGCTTTGATTTGTTAGCATGAGTAATCAGCAAACAAGATAAAGTTCACCAAGTTTAATGTTATTATATTGCTCTCTAAACAGACCCCTTATTTACAACAAATCACTAATCTGGTTGGGGCCCAGAATTTACCGTATAACCCTCAGTGTTTAAAAATGGCTGTCACAGAACTGTCTGAGAAAAAGAACTACCTAAAAAACACATTCGAGGAATTTTTTCTTTGATTTTCAACTGTGTATAAAAGAACGCTGAATCATAAATGCTTAAGAATGGTTTGAGAACAATTATGGAGGTTGTTGGGACCAAACCTTACAAATTTTCCAAAAAGAACTTTCGACTTGGAAACACGATCTTATGTCCTGTTTCTGTTTAGTTGCTCAATTATAAATAAATTCACAATCCTCACTATATGCCCCAACTGGCACAATGCAGTTCCTTCCTTGCAAGGGAGCCTTTATTTCCAGAGGCGATTCCTACGTCAGTGGAAATTGTCTTCCTGTCCCTGAATGTCATTCATGAAGGGAAAGGCTGGTCCAGATGGAGCCCCTGCCACTCTGGATTCTCACGGTCTTTCTCAGGGATACAGATTAATGCAAATCCTCCCTTTGAACTGATATACAGAAAAATCTGTAGGCACTCCCACAAGCAATTGTTATTCTGGAGTTAGATCAAAATTTGATCAAATTCTAGTTTGTTGGCAAATAATCTTAGGCTTTGGGAGAAAAAGAGCTTTCCTGGCACTTCTGGCCAATGGTAAATCACTCACATTCACACCAACCCAGGCCCCCACGACAATGCCGGGGAGACACCACCCCCTGCAGCTGGTGCCCAGGGCCCAGGGACGGAGACAGACGGCCTGCAAGGCTCCCTGAGTCTCAGACAGTCAGATTCCATCCTGGGAACATCCCCTCTGTCACCCACGCCTCCCCTTCTCTGCCTCCTGGTCTCTGAGCCCTGCTCCTGCACTAACCCGGGCTGTGACGCCTTGCACTGTGCCATTAGAGGAGCATGTCAACTGGGTCCCTGCCCTCAGTCTTGGGCCCACCCATCCAGCTCCTGCTGAGCAACTGGAGTAATGGATGTGGCCTGCAAATCTAACAACTGCCTCCTGTCATTAAAGCTCCAGGGCCACCCTGGCTCCCAGGACAAGGCTATATTCTGGGGACACACCTGCAGCCCCTGAGGTCACCTTCATTCACCTAATGCTGCAGGGCCACTGATTCTCCTGAAGGATATGACAAGAATCAATAGAGGGAATGGCCAAAGCATGGGATTTGGGACACAATTCTATTTATTAGCTTCATTTACATATTACTTCTTAAGAAAGCACAAACTGAAAGCACAACTATCACCTGGGTGTAAATGGTCAGAGCTGGAGGTGGTGGAGTGGAACCGGAGAGTGTGGATGCAAATCCAGACCTCCCCGTTTCCCAGCTATGCAGCTCTGGAGGAATGCTTGTCATCCCTAAACATGGTTTGCCACAGCACCAGCCCGACACCTACCTCCCGGGATGGCTGAGATGTCAGATGCAGTGAACACCAGCAAATGTGAGCCCAGTGCACGGTTCCTTCTCTCATCTGACTAATTATTATATAAGCCAAGGAAAGCCTTTGAATCAGAGTATGAGCGTTTTGAAGCCTCGAGTATCCCAAAAGAGAAACCTAAGAAAGAAAAATATGTGAATTACATTATTCATGATGCTGAGCTGAATTTTTTAGGGCAATGAACGTCCCTCATTAGAAAATGCCTGTATCGTCAACTTTATGCAGAGCTGTTGTGCAGCATCTTTCAGCCCAGGATTGAAAACTGTGAGCATGATACACAGGAGGAGTGAGAAGGTCATACTCCGGCTGGGGTGGGCTCAAGGGGTCCCATCTCCCAAGCTCCCCGTCACTCTATTTGGACCCAGGGTGATGTTCTGAGGCAGCAAAGTAAAGTGAGTAGCAATGAACATCCAGTGTGTGAGCTCAGTTAAGAGCAGCCTGGACCCAAAGAATAAATTTTTAGCCTAACTATTGTTTTCGCTAAGAAGCTGGTATGTCTAATCTGTGGCTAATTGTGGTTGAACCATCTGCCAGTCACTAACAGAATCAAGAGTCCCAGAGGGTGCATGCATACGTGTGCTGGCAGCTGTCCCTCAGTTAGTCATGGTAAGGGAAGCTGAATGTCATCAATTACATCATTTGACCTGTTCAAATTTCATTCTGCTAAAATGACATTGCCCAGTGGAGTTTGAGGAAGGGGAACAGGTGGGAACAGGAGTTCTCTGCGCTTGCCTCAGTCAGTCACATGGGATACAGATTTTAGCAGCCAGCACTAGTGACCATGAGACATTTCTAGAGCTATGTATCTGTGAAGCTCCAAATCCCAGAGAACCCTGGGGACCTCCATGACTGGTGAGCACCCAGTGGCATGTTAGTAGACCCTCAGGAATGATGAGCCATGAGGGTGCTTGGAAGCATGGTGTCTTCTCTGCAGGATATGACAAGAATCAATAGAGGGAACAACCAAAGCCATGCTCCACTTCGATTCTCTCTGGCCTTGGTCACCAGTCTCAGAATCCATGTGGGACCATCTAGTCCTACTGCCTGGCGGGGCTGAGGCCCCAGCGGGTAGAGGGGAGATGCTTGGGACTCACTTCACGGATGAAGTGGAGGGCAGATGGGCACCATGGGCGTGTGACTCCCAGCCCTCTGAGACAGTGCTCTTCTGAAGGCCTGAATCCAGCAGAACTTTAGAGGTGCCTGGACTTGGCAACCCTCCTGCTTTGCTGGCAGCTGTAGACGCAGGAAGGAGACAGAGTTAGGGGATGAGTCAGCTCCCTGCCTTCCTCTCTGATACACTCAGTGATTTACATTCCCCCAGTATCTCCAGAATATTCTTTCCCCAGGCCTCTCCCTTGTGGTTCCCTATGTCTTCTCCAAAATCCAGCCAATAGCATGACTCTGTGCAGTATCTTCTGTTCCCATACTTCTTGCAGCATGCTGCCCTGTCCCTTTCCATAATTACCTTTTTAATATCTCACTGCCCTCAATGGATGCTCTAGTTTTCTCCTTCCCCTTCACATGTCAACCTTCCCACATGCTTCCTTCCCAGGACAGGGTGCTCACTACCTTTGTGGAAACTCAAAGAAACTGCCAGGCTTAGGTGACTTCTGACATCACCCTCAACCTCAGGACCAGATGCTCTATGAGGGAAATGCAAAAATATACATTGATTAAGACACTTAACAGGAAGTTGAGAACTGGAAACTAACCATATGCCAAAATCACAACCATAGACAGTTCAGCCACCCTGAGCAGAGTGTTGCTGTTGACCACTGCAGTATATGTAGGCAGTTACATAACTTTCCAGAATATTAGCCAGCACGCCCTGCTCACAGTGAACTTCTTTCCGTGAGTCATCCTTCCCTGATGGCTGGGGGAGCAGCAAGAGGCTTTACCTGCCCTCATGGACAGAGGGCTGGAAGCTCTGAGACTGCACCAGATGCTTGTCTTTTCATTTCTTATGAAAAGGGTTGATTCTTAACTGGATAACTGAAAGTACAACTTTCAATGGCAAATAGATGGGCTTTTCAAGCAAGAACAAATCTTATTATCCTCTTTTCATCCTAAAGTTAAGGGATTTAAAGACTTTCTCTAAGTTATATCATGAATGAGAAAAGATTCAGTGGGCAAGCGGAATTGTTTCCTTTATCTGTTGTATGATATTTGCAACTTTTGTGACTGGCATAAGGATGAAGTACACATGCAGTCAGAAGCTTAATGATGTAATGAACACAATGAACCCACTTCTCCACCCAAGAAATAGTACATTGGATGTTCTCCCATACCATTCTGCTGCCTGCCTTTAGGGAGCCATGCTCCACTTCCATTCTCTTGCTCCAGGAAAGAATAAAAAGCCTTATTACATATATCTCCTTTACTCTCTAGGTGGTGGAAGGTGGAAGATTACCACTTGATTGGCCCCACTGTGACCTTATGGGGAACCATGGTTTTCTGTGGGTCTTTGGCTGGAGTAGAGTAGATATGAAGATGGATTTCTGTTGTCAAACTGCTGTGTTAGTCAGCTCTGGCAGCTCTAACAGAATACTGTAGACTGGGTGGGTAATAACAACATGCATTTCTCACAGTTCTGGGTGGTAGAAGTCAAGATTGAGGTGCCTGCAGGTTTGGTGTCTGGTGAGCCCACTTCCTGGCTTGCAGACTGCTGTCTGCTCCCTGTGTCCTCACATGGGGGAGAAGGGGTCAGCTTAGAAGGGCACTAATCCAAATTCTGAGACTTATGACCTGCTCACCTTCCAAAGGCCCACCTCCTGCTACTATTTCATGGGATTTGGGGCTTCAACATGTGACTCTGTATGAACACAGACATTCCACCCATAGCAGCCACCCTTGGCCTGGTCCTTTGGCAAAGGAAGGCAGACGGTCAAGGGGCCTGTTTTTTGGTCTGTGTCTGCTGGCATTTCCAGGATGACCCACCATCTGGGCCCCTCAGAGGCCATTCTTAGTGCCTGACTTTTCCTGTTCATGTCATACTTAACTGCTTCTTTATGTACTTTGTGATTTTTTTGTTGAAAACTGGAATATTAGCAAATATACTGTAATGAGCCTGGACACTAAGACCCCCTAAGGTTTGCTGTTTCTTGTTGTCTCTGCTGAGTCTTGGCAGTGGAGCCCACATCCCCCAGTCAGCTGGGGGATGCTACTCCATTAGCCGCAGCCTTAGCCACAGGCATGGTTCCCGTCATCAGAGGTGATGGTTTCAGCTGGGCGCCTTGCTCCTGTCCCCGATTCACCACTCAGCACTGGCTGGTCTGCCTCTGCTGCCTTGTGATCCCTGCTTAGCCTCCACCAACTGCTGGCTGATTGTTACATTGTTTTCAGCAACATCCTGGAGTGTTACTTTATCCCACAGCCTGATCCAATTAAAGTCAGGCTCTGCAGGGGCAGGGTGTTCACAGTTTTTGAGGCTTGTTTCCTACCCTGCAGGGCAATTGTTTTCTGGATCTCTGCATTAAACCTCAAGCTGGCCTACCGCCTCACTAGAAGCTGCTGACATCGTGCTTCGGGTGCCGCCTCCTGATTGCTCACCACTAGGGTCTCTGTTGTTTCTGACAGCACTGTAGGCATGACTTTCCCCACGCTCCATCCTGCGTGGAGTCAGTCCCATAGGGAGTGCTGCCGAGCTCTCTGCTTTCAGGCTGCTTCTCCCCATCAGCTTCTCTCTGCTCTCTGAAAGGGTAGGCATGGCGGCTCTATTCTCCTGGAGTGACACCCCTGATCTTTCCGGTTGTCCCTTCAGGCATGGAACCTCCATCCTTTGGGTAAGACAGGCTGAAGGGCAGGGCCCCAGGTCCACCTGCTGGGCAGAGGCCACCCTGCAAGTTGTGGATCAGGGGCTCCAGTCCTCTCAGCAATGCCTACCTGGAAGGAGGCTCCCAGGTTAGAGGACCCAGCCAAGAGCTGACTTCATCCCACACCAGGACCTGGGGGCAGGGCCCTCTTTCCATGGCCACCCAGAAGAGGAGCTTCCACCCACTGAGGAGGGGAGGGGGTGCAGGGGGTGAGAGGGGAGGGCTCACTGCTACAACACCACTGCCTCGCTGCTCTCTCAGATGGACGAACTTTTCCTGAGCGAAAGTGTCTCCTTTGCCATATGCCTTTTCCAAGGACTTTGAAAGGTTAATTTATAAAAAATGATTTTCACCGGTTAAACACCATTTCCCTGGAGAGCATCTGGGAGCTCCTCACACAATGCTACACGAGTCCTGCCTCTCGGAAACGTGGTAGATAAGTGACTGGATTCCCTTTCCCAGAATTTTGTTAGTAATGTCTTTTTAAAATCAATGTTCCTGAGGCTACTGATTTGAAGTTTTCATTTAGTTACCCTGGGCATGGTGTATTGGTTTCCGTGGCATTTATTTGTAGCTACCATTACCATTTTATTTGCCTCCTAAAGCTTTAAAGGGAATTTAAAACTAAATGCTATTATTTCACTAAAGCTTGATATCTTCAGACAAGTTATTGGGACTGTTTTCCCTTCACCCTTTCAGCTTTCTAGCTACTGATTTACTACTGCTGGTTACAGGTTGTGTCTCAAAATCCCCCTGAAACAAACCCAAGCACTTCATGAGCCCAAGAGGTTATTCCTCAACGTGCATTCAAAATGGAAGTTTTACATGAAACACTGCTCTGAAATATTTGGGTAGAGATTGCAATATTAAATATTTGGATTTGCTTGTTTAATTATTTGAGTTTAATTATCAGGGCAGAAAATCTTCTCCCTGCTCTTGGTGTCTGAGTAAGGATACAAGTTCCCGGGTCCCTTTTTGGCAATTGACTTTACAGCTTGGGCAGGCCTTCTGTTTGGTGGAAAGGTGCTCTGCTTATATCTAAGTCATTTATATCTAAATCTGCTTATATATCTGCATGATAATTTTAGACATAAAGACATATTTCTAATCAGTGTGTTTTTAGACTTGCTAGTAAGTTCTGAAATTAATTGGCTTAATAGCTCTTTTTGTATTCCATGTTCCCATTTTAAGACTAAATGCCCTTCTAAATGAAGCAGATCATCTTGTAATTCTCCTATGAATGATGTTGAACTCTCTCAGTCCTTTTTCAAAAATAATATTGATTTTGCACTTAGTCTTGAATGGTGACTTAGTTGAATCACCAACTACTTTCTTTCTTTATTAAAGTATAGTTGATATGCAATATTATACTGGTTTCAGGGGTGCAGCATGGTGATCTCACAATTACATGCACTACTAAATGCCTAAATGCTCACCACAGTAAGTGTAGTTACCGTCTGTCATCATGTTATCACAAAGATATAATGATATTATTGACTAATTCCCTATGCAATACTATTATCTCTATGATTAATTTATTTCATTATTGGAAGTTTGTACCTCTTTATCCCTTTGCTGTTTTCAATCAGCACTTTGAAACTAGTATTCTGTTGTCTTGTGAAACGGATTTTTGCTTGAAACAAAGTCTGTTGTCCTTCTAATACTCAATACGGTCAAAAAAAGGAAATTATCTGCCTTTTCTTTATTTTATTTTTTCAATTTTGTTTTGGCTTTGATGTTCTGTAGCTTATGTGTGTGCACATGTCCACATGGACACACAAACATACAATATGCATGGGCACACAACACATCCATGTGGGTACACACAGGTGCACACATACACACGTGCACATGTACAGACTCACATACCATTCTTACCTATTATTATGATCCTGATGACTTATGTATTCATTCAGCAATTTTTAAGCGTCTCATGTGCCCTATTCTACTAATACAATGTGTTTATTAATTTGAAAATGTGAGTATCCTCAAATAAGGAAGATTCTCAGGAATCTCCTTCCAATTTTTCCTCTCATTCTTTCCTCAAAGCTCCTATAGTTCATCCTTTTAAGCCAGGCATTGACTTCTCTCTGGCTATGGAAGTCTAGATGGCATCTTCTTTCAATAAAAGGTTGTATATATATCTGGGATTTTCTATATAAACCTTCTCATATCTGCAAACAAAGACAACGAGATTTCTTCCCCTCCCCCCCATTCTGTGTATCTTTCATGTATTTTTGTAGTCTTACTGGATTAAGCAGGATTTCCAGAATGATGTTGAATAGGAGCAGTGAGAGGGGACATCCATGCCTGTTCCTAATCTTAGGGGAAAACATTTAGTGTCTCACCACTAATTCTGATGTTAGCTATATTGATTTTGTTTTTGTTTTTAATAGATATTCTTTGTCAAAATGAGGAAGTCCAGCTCTACTCCTAGGTTGTTGAGTTTTTATCAAGAAAGGGTGCTGAATTTTGTCAAATGCTTTTTTAGCACATATTGATATATGAGTTTTTACTGTTTAGTGTATTGATGTGACAGACTACATATTTTCAAATGATTAAGAATCCTAGTATCTTTGGGATAAATGCCACTCAGTTATATCATAAAATTATTTTTATAAATTTTTGGGTTTAATTTTTGAATATGTTGTGGAGTATTTTACATTTATGTGCATGAGAGATGTCAGTCTGTATTTTTCCTTTTTTGTAACGTCATTGTCTGGCTTTGGTATTTAGGTAATATGGACCTCATTGAATGAATTATGAAGTATACCTTCTTTGTATTATTTTGGAAGAGATTATTAGTAGTTTCTGGTGAATGTTCCATGTGACATTGAAAAGAGGGCATATTCTGCTGTTGTTAGTTAAGTATTATGTAACTGTCAACTAGATCCAATTGATTAACAATGCTATTGATTTCAACTCTACTATTACGGATTTTCTGCTGGCTGGAAAATACAGGAACACTGGGGTCTCCAACTATAATATTTCACTTGTTTATTTTTCCTTGTAGTTCTATCAGTTTTTATTTCAAGTATCCTGAAGCTATAATCTGGTGCATATGCACTAAGGATATATACATATTCTTGGAGAATTGACCCTTTCTCCTTAGGTAATGACCCTTTTTATCCCTGATATTTTCCCTTGCTCTGATGTCTGCTTTGTCTGAAATTAATACAACTTTCTTCCAAGTAGTGCTAACATTGCACATCTTTCTCTTTCTCTTTCCTTTTAACCTATTTACATGTTTGTATTTAAAGTAGATTTCTTATAGACAACCATAGTTGGTTTTTGCTTTTCTACTCATTCTGAAAGTCTCTATCTTTTACTTTATGTATGTACACCATTCACATTTAAAGTGATTAATGATATAGTTTGATTAATATCTACCATATTTGTAACTGTTTTCCATTTGTTGCCTTCATTCTTTGAGAATTTTTTGCCATCCTCTCTTTTGTGCCTTCTTTGGTTTCATTTAAGCATTTTAGAAGACTCCATTATTTCTTCTCTCTTAGCATATCATTATTAATTATTATTATTATTAAAGCTGCCCTAGCATTTGCAATGTACATTTACAAGCAACTTAAGTCCACTCTCAGTAACACAATAGTGCCTCCCGGGCAGTACAGATGCCTTGTGACAGAGAATCCCTATTCCCTCCTTCTGTCCCTTAGACCATTGTTTTCACTGATTTCACTTATCTCTAAGCTATAATCAGCTCGGATATTGTTATTATTGCTTTGAATAAACTGCCTTCTACAGGACTAATTCAGAATAAGAAAATAAAATATTTAATTTTACCTTGATATCTTCCTTTTCTAATGTGCTGTCTTTCTTTAGGAGGGTAAGAGTTTCTGACCTTTATGATTTCCTTTCTCTCTGAAGAACTTCTAGCATATCCTGCAAAGCAGGTTGACTGGTGGCAAATTTCCCCAGTTTTGCTTCAGAAAGTCTTTATTTCTCCTTCCCTTGTGAAAGACAGTATCACTGGGTACAGAATCCGAGGTGGGTAGACTTTTCTTTCCGTATGTCAGGTCCGATCCGCTCTCTTACTGTTTGCCTGGCTCCTGAAGAGAAGCCCAGTATAACCCAGAGAGCTGTCCCTCTGTGAGAAAGGCTTTTTTCCCTATCACGTTTTTCCAGATTCTCACTTTGTTTTTGATTTTCTGCAGTTTGAATAATAATGTATCTAAATGAGGACTTAAAAAAATATTTGTCCTTGGTTTACTCTGAGCTTCTTAGATCTGTGGTTTCTTATCTGTCATTAATTTAAGAAAATCTTTTTTTTTACTTCACTATTTCAAATGTTCCTTCTTTCCTTTCTCTCTCCTGGTGTTCTCACTGTGTGTATGTTATGCTTTTCTAATTTTCATCCATTATTGGATATCCTATTCTGTTTTTTCATTCTTTCTTCCAGATTGCATTTCAGTCTAAGAGGTGTCTATTGACATGTATTCAGTCCACTCTACTGATCCATTGAAGGAATTCGTATTTCTGCCAAAGTGGATTTGTTTGTTGTTGCTGTTTTTTTAGCATTTCCTTTTGATTCCTTGTAGGGTGTCCATCTCTCTGCTTACTTTGACCAGTCTTCCCAGTAGAGCCCTCAGCACCTTAATCATTGATATTTTAAATTCCTGGTCTGGTAATTTCATAGTTCATGCCGTGTCTGAGTCTGGTTCTGATGCTTGCTTTGTATCTTCAAACTAGGTTTGTTTGTGTATGTTTTGCCTTTTAGCATGTCTTGTAGTTTTTCTTAAAAACCAAATATGATGTATCATTAAAGCAACTGAAGTCAGTAGGCATTTTGTGTGACATTTGCGTCTATTTGGCTGGAAGTGTGGGCATGTTTACTATTTGCTGCAGGTGTAGGTGTCAGAGGTTAGGATTTACTCCAGTGTCTTCGTTTCCATCTTCCTGCTGCCTTTGTCTTTCCCTGTATAATCATTCTTGCAAGGGCCCTGAGCTTGGCAGCTACTTAAGCTGTAAAAGCTGTTTTACACAGGACCTTGATTGATGTGGTGGTAAGAGGTGTCCGTGGGGAGAAGCCTTCCATAACATCATCATTGAATCTCAGTCTTTCAGTGAGTCCGTGCCTCTGGGCTGTGACCTTCAGAGGGTGGTACAGTTTTTGGCCCCAGCTACAGGAAACAAGAAGACTGAAGGTGGCCAGTGTTAAGTGCTTCCCTTCTCCCACAGTCATTAGATTCTGGCAAATCCCAAGTCACTCAGGCTTTGGTGAAATAGTTTCCCTCGGCAGCAGACCTTTTGCAGGAGAAGAGGATGCTCTGAATGTATTGCAAGATGGCTATTGTTCCCTTTGTCTTGCCAGAAACTTGAGGAAATTTTTCTCTGATCATTCTGAGAACTTTGGTGGGGACCCTAGAGGTGAAAGTCAAGAAAGTGATACCCCAAGTTTTGGTCCCCTGGATTTTTAAGTCTCAGGCCAGACCACATTGGATCTCCAGCAATTCATCAATTGCAGTTTAAGTACTGGAATTCTGCTTGCAGTGAGCTGTGATTCTCAGTGTCCCCCTCTCTCTCCATTTTCCAGACAATGGTTAGACCTGAGACCCCAGTTCTTTGATGGACTAAGGAGTGTTACTGGTGATCAGTCTGTCTGGCTTTTTTCTTACTGTGGAGGCATGAGTGATGACTATTCTGACATCAGACTGGAAACTGGGAGCACACATATTACTTTTTAATGTATTAATATTTTTAATGTTAAAGTATAGTATCATGTTTTGTGATTTTTCTTCCTATTCTTTAAAAATTAAAAGGTCCTTGCTAATCTACTTATCTGTTTAATACTTCTCTTTTTAAAAATTTTGGCATTTTTACATTCAATTCTAAACCAGCTTGATGATGAAGTATGATGAGAGATTTATAAAATAATCTGATTTTAATTATTGAGTGAAAGTATAATTTGGAGAGCAGCTATGAGAACATTTTTTACATAGTTCTTTCAACATTACCTATGTGGAAATATGATTGATGTTTATGCTTGGAAATGCATGGGAACCACAATGTTTGGGAAGTTTTGAAAGGCTCTGGTCCCTTTAGCTAAAAGTTCCCTTCTATGACTGCCCAGAACCTCTCCTGCATTCTTCCCCACCTTGCTGGTGGCTGGCTGGCTGTTTCTGATTTCCACTATCTATTGCTAGTGTAGATGTTAGTGGGAATTAAATACTCATATGTTCCAAATGGTGAATTTTTCAGTATTGCCCAATGTGCACAGTTATTAGACATGCTAATTTCTTCCTAAATATCCCCTTTCTTTTGTAAAACTTGCATCATGTATTCATAGTATGAGGTCTTGTCACCATGACATAGCACTTGTCTCAATGGGTTTGCTCAAGATATTTAATTTAATTCATTTGTATTACCTATTGTTGTTATGACCAGTTAGTAAGCACTATGAGGAGAGGCCCCAAACCTGTTCCAAAGTATTTTTAGTGGCTGAAATAGGATGTGATGTTCATTTGTTTTCTAATTCAGTTATTTTGACTTCAAACAGTTCACATAGGCAGCTGACCTCCCTCTGCTAATCAGTTGGAGATGAGATGGAATGAGAGACACATTATTCTTGAAAATCATTCTGGCTTGTCCATTTCAGCATTTAAGATGTAGAGAAAAAGCACCCCCATCAATGGTAATTCATACCACATCCCTCTCCTGTCCTAGGCTCCATTCTCCCCCAGACTCTCACGTGCCAAGGAGGACCCAGGTGTGCATGATGGGGTCTCAGCAAGCTCATCAGAAACTCTATCCTGGCATCCTCAGCTTCCATCTGACATGTTGTGAGGATTAGATGAGGCAAAGAGGGGGCATGGCTGCAGAGTTACCCCCATAATGTCCTGTCCCCCTTCCATATGACCGCCATGCATCCAGCCGTGTGCTCATTTGTCATATGGGGAGCATCTGAAATATGTTCGTGTGCTCAAAGAACAGATCGAATTGCTTTTGATGTGAGCGATGTCTACCAGTTTAACATGGCAAAAGAAAACTGCACTATGGGCTGTAAACCAAAAGCTTGGGTTTGGCTGTTCTCAAGCCTCACAGAGAAAGCGTGGCCACTGTATGTGATGATCTAATTTCAAATTTTGGCTGAGTCATTTCCTGGTTGTGTATATTAGGCAATTATTTAATCTCTTTAGCTTCAATTTCCTTATGTATAAATTAAATGAATTCTGTTTCACACGTTTGCCCTAGAATTATAGAAAACATTGCTGCCTGGAACAGGTAGACTACCTACACCATGCTAAATGTTCAAAATATCAGTCTTATTATTAACCAAATTGTTAATAGAAGCAATTATAGTCATCATCATATCTGTCCAGTAATACAGAAGATAATGGGAATTACTAATCAAACTTGCTTCTCTAAAGGATCAGATTGATAGTTTTATATTTATCAAATTCCAAATGTTGTGTAAGGGAGATAAATTAATCAACAGAAAGAAATTAAAATGTAAATTATAACATAAAGTCTTGAAAAGCATTACTTTATAATGATGCTTAAGAAGAAATACATTCTTTTCACTTAGAACAATCCGTACTATTTGCTAGAGAACTTTGAAAAACTTAAATTATTTCTCCTCCTGAATACATATCTGGCATGAATAGATCCAAAACAGTATTTGACTATTGAGCTCATAGTAGAAGTACCCATCGACTGAAAATTGGAATAACCCAGTGTTTGGTCTTTTAAATGTCCAGTGTTTGGCAAGCTATTTCAGTTTGATGACTTATATTCTTCAGGCTTGTGAAGACAAAATTTTGCTCTGTTTTACAGAAGGGCTTTAGAGAAAGAAAGGGAGGCAGCACACTGTAGTTCTTCTGTTGTGAGGTGCAGAGCAGAATTTTGAAGCTGCATTAATTTTCTTAGGTAATGAGGGAAATATGCAAAAGAGCAAGTAACAGAGTGGTGGCCTGAGGCCCGCAGAGCCCGTGGCCTGCCCTTTAATGCCTGTCTTGCCTTCTTCTTGCTCCTCAGGATGGATTCTTCAATCATTCTGTCCTCAAGCCCACTGGTTCTTTCTTCTACCTGCTCAAATCTGCTATTGAACCCCTCCGGTGAAGTTTGATTTCAGCTATTGTCCTTTCTAGTTCCAGTATCTCCGCTTGGTTCCTCTTTATCTCTTTGTCGGCATTCTCCATTTGCTCATACATCGTTCTTCTGACTTCCTTTAATTCTTTGTCAATAGTTATGTGTAGCTCTTTGCACATATTTAAGATAGTTCATCTAAAGTCTCTATCTAGTAAGTCTAATGTCTGGGTTTCCTCAGGGGCAGTTTGCACAGATTTCTTTTTTTCCCATGAGTGGGCCTTACTTTCCAATTTCTTGCTTTGTAATTTTCTGATGGAACTTGGCCATGCTGAGCATTACAATGTGCTGACTCTGGAAACCATGTTCTCCCCCTTCCCAGGGTTTTCTGTTGCAGATTGTTGAGGCTTGCAGTTATCCATTCATTTTGTGACTTTTCCAAAAAGTTTTTATTTACAGAGGTTTTATTCGTTGTTGTATATGGTTACTGAAATCCCTGTTCTGTTGCCTCAGTGACTTGTGGAGAGTTAATAAAATGCTTCATGTCTAAAAGAAAAAAATTCTCCTGATCTTTGCAGATTGGCTCTGAGCTAGGGCAATCCTTTAGTGCTGAGCAAAGCCACGTATAACCCTCCCTTAGCCTTCACTTCCTGCATGTGTGGAGCCCAGAGATTAACCAAGGGTGCAAGCATGGGCTACTCTTAGGTCTGTTCTGAGCACGTGTTCAGCCTGGCTGCACATGTTGCACTTCAGAATTTTCAGAAGTCTTATTATTGGGAATCTGATCCTGTAGTAAATCTAATTTATGAAATAATAGTAACTGTTTTTCCAGACCCAATTTATATGTTTCATGTCTTTTCCTCACCAGAAAATGTAAAGCTATAATTTATATATTAATAGAAATTTTGAACAGGACAGAAACTTAGAATCCATCCTGCTGAAGTCAGAATACTTTCAAGGTGAAGAAACTCAGAGCTGAATGGAAAGTAAAGCACCTATTTTGTGCAAATGCTGGTGCTAATATACATTTCTCTTCTCTTGTGACATAGTGGGTTCTCTGCTAACCACACAAGAAATATATACAACAGAGCCAAAGAAAAATATGTGGTGGCCTTTGTCCTATTGAATAGATGGAGGAGACCAGAGGCCATGACAACAAGAAGGTAGAGGAAGAACCATTAATGGACCTCAGAAGCCATGAGATCAAGCTGCACAGTGACAGGGACCAAAATAAAGGCAGCAACAGGAGATTTTTAAAGGAATTATTAAGTTGTTCATCTTGGTTTTCCAGAATGGCATAATGCCACAGTTGGAGAAAATCTCTTCTGTTTTTACACTTTTTGAAGCATAGATGTATGGCTTTAATATTGTCCCTGGTGGCAACAGATCATGGTCTTAAAACAATGATTTGAAATTAATTAATTCATTTGTTTACTAATATATGGCTATGACATGATAAAAAAGAAGCTATTATGCAAAAACAAAAGAAGCCCTTCCCAGGCTGCTTCAGTGTGGTATAATTAATAATTATAAACATGTCTGTCAGAAGAAAAAAACTTATATTTGTAAATGACTTTTGCAACCTAAAGGGCTACCTCCACTTGGAGTTCCTAATTATGTGCTAACAACGACAAAAAGGAGGTGGAAATGTTTATACAGATTCAGTGATGAAAACACGGAGACTTGTGAAGAGTGGTTTTCACCAAGTAACAGAGATAGAGCTGATGATGGAAATAATATATTTGTATGTCTAGTTTAGTTGACTTCATATTCATGAATTTACTCACACACTTATTCAATATTTGCCTAGAACTATGCTGGGAATTTCAAATCAAGAATAGGTAAGATGTTGTCTTTGCCCAAGGCAAGCCCACAGACTCGGTGGATTGATAGTCACAACACAGTGTGTCGTCAAATCATAGGTGCTGTGCTAAATTGCCTGCTGTCAGCTGGGCCTCATCCTCTGCCCCTGTCTCCTTTCCAAAAAGCTGGGAAGTGTGCTGCCCAATATTCTCTTCCTCCTGGGGTTCCACACTGAGAGAACTGATGAGAGGCAGTCAGTCCACCAGGGTGTGAGTGGAGAGGTCGTTATTCCCCAAGGGCCAATGTTCAGGGTGGGTGACCTCTCAGCACCCTCCCAGCCACCTGCCTTGCTGGTGTAGCCAGAGGGAAGTTGTGTGGCATCTGCATTGTGGGTGTCCCACAGGTGCCCAGTGAGCTCCTGAGAACAACCACTTTTAGTGACGATGTCTCTGACCTTCCCTCTTCCAGCCCTTTAGTGCTTTTAGAACCCTTACCTCTGTTCCAAGTCAACACTGGGGATGCATTTCTGTTTGTAGATAACCTCTTATTTAAAGAGATTATTAATTTAATAAAATGGCTAATAGTGCTTGGAAGAGTCAGAGTGGGAATCACAGAGGTGGCATTTGATCCAGATTTTAAAGAGGGTCTCTAGAGAGAGAAGAGGAGTGGCTCCAGGTGGTGGAGAGGGTATGTAAAATACACAGCCTGCTTGAAAGAGCAAGAGATTTTGTGACTGAAGAAAGCGCAGGAGGGCTTCTGAAGAATGAAAATGCAATCTGGACATTCACTAGATCCGACAGCGCCTCACATACCAGGACAGGCAGCTGAGGGCTCTCCTTGGCAATGAGGAGCCTTTGAGACACATGGTCATAAATGCATTTAGGAGCCTTTTTCAATGATTCACATAAGATGTGTTGTTTGCTAGAATTTGAAAAATTAAAATACAATATTCCTAGTTAAATTTGAATTTCGGTTAAAATTATTTGTATTAAAAGTATATCCCATGCAATGTCTATGACATAGTTACATTGACAATTGTTTGTTGTTCATCTGAAATTCAAATATAACTGGGCATCCTGACAACCCTTAACATTATTAGAGCCTTTACGTGACCTAATGGATTCTTCAATCACCAGCTGTGGTTATATAACTGGTGTCTTCTTTGTGTCTTCATGTGGAAGAAATGTTGTAGGAGCTCTGTGGGGTCTCTTTTATAAGAATACTGATACAATCATGACAGCTTAACCCTCATGACCTCATCAGTTCCCAAAGGACCGTCTCTTAAAACCACCGCAGGATTTCAGTGTAAGAATATGGGGGAGACACACGCATTGGGCCTACAGCCCCAGCTTGCATGGGGAGCTCTGTGACGCAGGAGAAGCAGGCCTTTGTGCTGTGCCCTCCCTTCATCACCCCGACGCCTGGACCTCTGACTTCCTCAGTCTGACTGGTTGCCCACAGATGCTTACTAGTGTATGTAGATATAAACTCAAACTCCCAGGAATTCTGTGATTTTAGGAATGCTATTTAATGATTCCAATACCAGTTTTGTAGTTTATACACTGGACCATTATTTGTTGTTGTTTTATATGAACATCTATTTGCCATCCTTTTGGTAACATCAGGAAGAGTTTGCTTTAGGGAACTACCCACTAATTCCTTATTCTAAGATCTATGGTTTGAGGCTGATCTCATTTCCAGCTCTGCTGTGGGACTTTATTGGCTAAAGTAAATCAGTTTGCCCCATGCTTTTGTCCATGAGCAGGGTTCTGGGGTGGACACAGTGTCCAGTGAGGACCAATAAAGTATGAGTAGAGGTTTACTGTACTTCCACCCACCTCCCATGGAGGTTGTAGTCCCTGCAGCTGCTGGCAGCCGCATTGTAACTATGAGGGCAGAACTTGTCTAAGATTGTAGCATCTCTGAAGACAGGGAATAGGGACATTGAGAACTTGGGTCCTGCTCACCTTCTTTGACTTTGGGTGAAGCCCCAGGCAACTTTGTTCTCTGAGCTAATGATTTTCTAGTTTTGTTTGAGTGGCTTTGAGTCCAGCTGTGTCTTTAGAAATTGAAATATCCTCCAACCAGATAGTGGGAGTAACTTTAGCTCTTGGAAACAAATGAGATATGACCCTCTTCAAGAATAATTAATTTTCCTAGTATAAATAATTATTTTTAAAACACAAATTTATTAAAAAAATAGAATGCCAAGTCTATTAAGATTGCCAGAGAATTCACTTATACTTCATTGCATCATTTCTCCTGTTTATAAAAGGATTAGTAGGATATATGGGTGTATTAATAGGCACTCTACATTTTAAAATAATGTAGAAGTGAACTATTATTCATTCATTTTGCAAACCATTAATAAGTATGCTATGTGCTAGGTCCAGTGCTCCAGTTACAGGATTGAACAAGGCAGATAAATTTGGAAAAGCTATCTGTTATATTCTGTTAAAGGGGCAAAGGATAGATCATAGTGGTAGACTGGACAAAAACACCTAGAAAATGGCTTTTCACAAATCTGAGTGAGGTGCAGATTTCCTTTCAGGAAACTCCAGGTCATGGCTGGGGTCAGGAAGTGGGGCCCTTCCTTAATCCACGTCTGGATGTGTGTTCTCAGAGCAGCTGCTTCCTGAGGGCTCCCACCCTGGGGGCAGAGATAGAGCCTAGCTGGCCCAAAACATGTGGACTTGCCCACACTCCAGGATGGTGCCCTTTTGCAGCTGATCCACCTGGTTGATTGTGGGGGTCATCCTTGCCTATTTCTCCAAACATAACCAGCCCTGGCTATAGGGGATCCCAATCCAACAGTACCCCATATTGACTCAGAGGGTGAATATTCTCCAACACTCTTTAACTTAATCACATCTTTCTAAATGTGGCCTGAGAAATAACAAACAGCACATTCCCCAAACATGCAGAAATCATGGATAGCTTCCATAAAAGGAGAAAAGTAACAATTTGTTTTTGAATTAGAAAAAAATACAGCAAAAAAATCTGTTATGATGTTTTTTTTTGTCTGTTTCCTATAACAAGCTGAAAAAAAATCAACCACAGAAGAATTATTTGATCATCTCCCAGCTTGGCACACTGCATTTGCAAATGTCTGTATCCGACTCCTTCCAACCTACCATGTCAAAAGTTAAAATGAAGGAGAAGAAAGAAAGGAAATAAGATTGTCCCATTATGGGGTTTTTTTTGGTATCATTAATCTACGATTACATGAGGAACATGTTTACTAGACACCCCCCATCACCAAGTCCCCCCTGCATACCCCATTGCAGTCTCTGTCCATCAGTGTAGTAAGATGCTTTAGAGTCACTACTTGTCTTCTCTGTGTTGTACAGCCCTGCCTGTGCCCTCCCTCATTATACATGCTAATCATAATGCCCCCTTTTTTTCCCCCACCCCCCTTATCCCTCCTTTCCCGCGCATTCCTCTCCAGTCCCTTTCTCTTTGGTAACTGTTAGTCCATTCTTGGGTTCTGTGAGTCTGTTGCTGTTTTGCTCCATTAGTTTTTTCTTTGTTCTTATACTCCACAGATGAGTGAAATCATTTGATACTTGTCTTTCTCTGCCTGGCTTATTTCACTGAGCATAATACCCTCTAGCTCCATCCATTTTATGGCAAATGGTAGGATTGGTTTTCTTCTTATGGCTGAATAATATTCCATTGTGTATATGTACCACATCTTCTGTATCTATTCATCTACTGATGGACACTTAGGTTGCTTCCATTTCTTGGCTATTGTAAATAGTGCTGCAATAAACATAGGGGTGCATATGTCTTTTTCAAACTGGGCTACTGCATTCTTAGGGTAAATTCCTGGGAGTGGAATTCCTGGATCAAATGGTATTTCTATTTTGAGCTTTTTGAGGAATCTCCATACTGCTTTCCACAATGGTTGAACTAATTTACATTCCCACCAGCAGTGTAGGAGGGTTTCCCTTTCTCCACTACCTTGCCAACATTTGTTGTTGTTTGTCTTTTGGATGGTGGCGATCCTTACTGGTGTGAGGTGATATCTCATTGTGGTTTTAATTTGTATTTCTCTGATGACTAGCAATGTGGAGCATCTTTTCATGTGTCTGTTGGCCATCTTTGGAGTTTCTTCTTTGGAGAACTGTCTGTTCAGCTCCTCTGACCATTTTTTTATTGGATTATTTGCTTTTTGTCTGTTGAGGTACGTGAGCTCTTTATATATTCTGAATGACAACCCTTTATCGGATCTGTCATTTATGAATATATTCTCCCATACTGTAGGATGCCTTTTTGTTCTATTGGTGGAGTCCTTTGCTGTACAGAAACTTTTCAGCTTGATATAGTCCCACTTGTTCACTTTTGCTTTTCTTTCCCTTGCCCAGGGAGATATGTTCATGAAGAAGTTGTTCATGTTTATGTCCAAAAGATTTTTGCCAATGTTTTTTTCTAAATTTTTATGGTTTCATGACTTACATTCAGGTCTTTCATTGACTTCAAATTTACTTTTGTGTATGGGGTTAGACAATGATCCAGTTTCATTCTCTTACATGTAGCTGTCCAGTTTTGCCAACACCAGCTGTTGAAGAGGCTGTCATTGCCCCATTGTATGTCCATGGCTCCTTTGTCATATATTAATTGACCATATATGTTTGGGTTAATTTCTGGACTCTATCCTGTTCCACTGGTCTGTGGCTCTGTTCTTGTGCTAGTACCAAATTGTCTTGATTACTGTGACTTTGTAGTAGAGTTTCAAGTTGGGTAGCGAGATCCCTCCCTACTTTAATCTTCCTTCTCAGGATTGCTTTGGCTATTCAGGGTCTTTTGTGGTTTCATATGAGTTTTAAAACTATTTGTTCCAGTTTGTTGAAGAATACTGTTGGTATTTTGATAGGGATTGCATTGAATCTGTAGGTTGCTTTAGACAGAAGGGCCATTTTGACAATATTATATCTTCCTAGCCAAGAACATGGGATGAATTGCCATTTGTTAGTGCCTCTTTAATTTCTCTTAAGAGTGTCTTGTAGTTTCCAGGGTACAGGTCTTTCACTTCCTTGGTTAGGTTTATTCCTAGGTATTTTATTCTTTTTGATGCAATTGTGAATGGAATTTTTTCCTGATTTCTCTTTCTGTATTAATTTTGTATCCTGCAACTTTGCTGAATTCAGATATTTGTTCTAGTAGTTTTGGAAAGGAGTCTTAAGGGTTTTTTATGTACAATATCATGTTATCTGCAAATAGTGACAGTTTGACTTCTTTTTTACAAATCTGGATGCCTTGTATTTCTTTGTTTTGCCTGATTGCCGTGGCTAGGACCTCCAGAACTATATTGAGTAACAGTGGGGAGAGTGGGCATTCCTGTCTTGTTCCCAATCTTAGAGGAAAAGCTTTCAGCTTCTCGCTGTTCAGTATGATGTTGGTTGTGGGTTTGTTGTATATGGCCTTTATTATGTTGAGGTGCTGGCCCTCTATACCCATTTTGTTGAGAGTTTTTATCATGAATGGATGTTGAATTTTGTCAAGTACTTTTTCGGCATCTATGGAAATGATGTGGTTTTTGTGCTTCTTTTTGTTGATGTAGTGGGTGACGTTGATTGATTTTCGAATGTTGTATCATCCTTGCATCCCTGAGATGAATCCCACTTGTTCATAGTGTACGATCCTCTTGATGTATTTTTGAATTCGGTTTGCTAATATTTTGTTGAGTATTTTTGCATCTATGTTCATCGAGGATAATGGTCTGTAATTTTCTTTTTTGGTGGGGTCTTTGCCTGGTTTTGGTATTAGAGTGATGCTGGCTTCATAGAGTGAGTTTGGAAGTATTCCCTCCTCTTCTATTTTTTGGAAAACTTTAAGGAGAATGGTATTATGTATTCTCTCTATGTCTGATAAAATTGAGAGGTGAATCCATCTGGCCCAGGAGTTTTGTTCTTGGGTCGTTTTTTGATTACCAATTCAATTTCTTTGCTGGTAATTGGTCTGTTTAGATTTTCTGTTTCTTCCTTGGTCAGTCTTGGAAGGTTTTATTTTTCTAGGAAGTTGTCCATTTCTTCTAGGTTTTCCAGCTTTTTAGCATATACATTTTCATAGTAGTCTCTAATAATTCTTTGTATTTCTGTGGGGTCCATCATGATTTTTCCTTTCTCATTTCTGATTCTGTTTATGTGTGTAGATTCTCTTTTTCTCTTAAAAAGTCTGCATAGGGGCTTATCTATTTTATTTTCTCAAAAAACCAGCTCTTGGTTTCATTGATTTTTTTTCTATTGGTTTATTCTTCTCAATTTTATTGATTTCTTCTCTGATTTTTATTATGTCCCTCCTTGTGCTGACTTTGGGCCTCATTTGTTCTTCTTTTTCCAATCTCAATTATTGTGATTTTAGACTATTCATTTGGGATTGTTCTTCCTTCTTTAAATAGGCCTGGACTGATATATACTTTCCTTTTAGAACTGCTTTCGCTGCGTCCCACAGAAGTTGGGGCTTTGTGTTGTTGTTGTCATTTATTTCCATATATTGCTGGATCTCCATTTTAATTTGGTCGTTGACCCATTGACTATTTAGAAGTGTGTTGTTAAGCCTCCATGTGTTTGTGAGCCTTTTTGCTTTCTTGGTACAATTCATTCTAGTTTTATACCTTTGTGGTCTGAAAAGTTGGTTGGTAGGATTTCAATCTTTTTTAATTTACTGAGCTTCTTTTTGTGGCCTAGTATGTGGTCTATTCTGGAGAATGTTCCATGTGCACTTGAGAAGAATGTGTATCCTGTTGCTTTTGGGTGTAGAGTTCTATAGATGTCTATTAGGTCCATCTGTTCTAGTGTGTTGTTCAGTGCCTCTGTGTCCTTACTTATTTTCTGTCTGGTGGATCTATCCTTTGGAGTGAATGGTGTGTTGAAGTCTCCCAAAATGAATGCATTGCATTCTGTTTCCTCCTTTAGTTCTGTTAGTATTTGTTTCACATATGCTGATGCTCCTGTGTTGGGTGCATATATATTTATAATGGTTATATCCTCTTGTTGGACTGAGCCCTTTATCATTATGTAAAGTCTTTCTTTATCTCTTGTCACTTTCTTTGTTTTGAAGTCTATTTTGTCTGATACTAGTACTGCAACACCTGCTTTTTTCTCCCTATTGTTTGCATGAAATATCTTTTTCCATCCCTTGACTTTTAGTCTGTGCATGTCTTTGGGTTTGAGGTGAGTCTCTTGTAAGCAGCATATAGATGGGTCTTGTTTTTTTAT
Organism: Manis javanica; assembly: GCF_040802235.1. Taxonomy (NCBI): domain Eukaryota; kingdom Metazoa; phylum Chordata; class Mammalia; order Pholidota; family Manidae; genus Manis; species Manis javanica. Next base: position 98,222,184 of record NC_133161.1, on the reverse strand, counting down.
CCATTCAGTGACTCTATGTCTTTTGATTGGTGCATTCAGTCCATTTACATTTAGGGTGATTATTGAAACATATGTACTTATTGCCATTGCAGGCTTTAGATTTGTGGTTACCAAAGGTTCAAGGGTAGCTTATTTACTATCTAATCATCTAACTTAACTTTATTATTTAGCTATTTTAAACACAGTCTGATGATTCTTTATTTCTCTCCCTTCTTATTCCTTATCCTCCATTCTTTATATGTTAGGTGTTTTAATCTGTACTCTTTTGTGTTTCCTTTGACTGCTTTTGTGCATAGTTGATTTTATGTTTCCCTTTAGTTAGTATTTCATTGGTCTGCTTTCTTTGGTGTAATTTTATTTTCTCTGGTGACATCTATTTAGCCTTAGGAGTGCTTCCATCTAGAGCAATCCCTTTAGAATATCCTATAGAGGTGGTTTGTGGAAGGCAAATTCCCTCAACTTTTGTTTTTCTGGGAATTGTTTAATCCCTCCTTCATATTTACATGGTAATCATGCTGGATACAGTATTCTTGGTTTAAGGCCCTTCTGTTTCATTGCATTGAGTATATCATGCCATTCTCTTCTGGCCTGTAAGGTTTCTGTTGAGAAGTCTGATGATAGCCTGATGGGTTTTCCATTGTAGGTGGTACCATTTTTCTCTCTCTGGCTGCCTTTCATACTCTGTCTTTGTCTTTGATCTTTGTTATTTTAATTATTATATGTTTTGCTGTTGTCCTTCTTGGGTCCCTCACGTTGGGAGATCTGTGGGCTTCCATGGTTTGAGAGACTATTTCCTCCCCAGTTTGGGGAAGCTTTCAGCAATTATTTCTTCAAAGACACTTTCTATCCCTTTCTCTCTCTCTTCTTCTTCTGGTACCCCTATGATGCAAATATTGTTGTGTTTGGATGGGTCATGGAGTTCTCTTAATATTGTTTCATTTCTGGAGATCCTTTTATCTCTCTCTGCCTCAGCTTCTCTGTATTCCTGTTCTTTGGTTTCTATTCCATTAACGGCTTCTTGCACCTCATCCAGTCTCTTAAGTCCTTCCAGAGATTGCTTTATTTCTGTATTAACCCTCCCAACTTGATCCTTTAGCTCTTGCATATTTCTCTGCAAGTCCATCAGCATGGTTATGACCTTTATTTTGAATTATTTTTCAGGAATATTGGTTAAATCTATCTCCCCAGGCCCTCTCTCAGGGGTTCTCCAGGTGATTCTGGACTGGACCAAATTCTTCTGCCTTTTCGTGGTGATAGAGGTAGTCATTGACAGGTAGCACTTGTGTTAGCTGGGAGAACAAAGTCCCTTCCTGCTTGCTGGTCTCCTTGTCCTTCTCTGCTGCCTGTACTGGTTACTTGCACCCTGGGAGCAGTCTCTGGGCTAATTTCCTGAGCCGTGGTGGGTGGGCAGCTCAGAGCCCTGTGGGGAGAGGCAGGTGCACCAGGTGTGCTCTCCTGCAAGAACGGCGCCCCTTCGCGCCTTTGCCTGTGCAGTGCAGCTATTCACCGGTGGCGGCCCTGGTTCTGGCCCAGGTGGCTGTGCACTGGGAGGAGGCTCTGGGCAGCTGCTGTGGGCATGGCTGCTCCCAGGCTGCTTTTTCAGGGCCGCATGGGAGGGGGAATGAATGGCAGGATGTTTATCACTGTGAGAGGCTTCAGAGCTGTGTTGCCACCCAGGGGGTTAGGGCACCTGATGTTCCCCAGGATTCCCAGCTGCCGGGCTGAATGTGCTGTGATGGTTCCATCCAGTTGTGAAACCCCTGTCCCTTTAAGACTTTCAAAAAGCACTTGCTTTACTTTTGTCCCAGTGGAGTCGGCTATGGGGACCTGCTCACACATTTTACTTTTCCATTTCCCTGATATCCAGCACACCATGCACTGTGTGTCTGCGCTCCCAGTGCAGATGACTAAGGCTGGCTATTTAGCAGTCCTGCACTTCCACTCCCTAACACTCCCTACCTGCTCCAACTCCTCTCCTCCCACCGGGAGCTAGGGTTGGGGGAGCGCTCAGGTCCCGCCACGCCATGTCTTGTATCTTACCCCCTTCATGAGGTGCTGAGTTCTCACAAGTGTAGATGTAGTCTGGCTGTTGTACTGTATCCTCTGGTCTCTCTGTTAGGTGTAGTTTTATTTGTTGTATTTTTCAAAAATATATATGGTTTTGGGAGGACATTTCACTGCCCTACTCACACCACCATCTTCCCCCCTTTATGGTCACAAAGTCAACCTTTGCCAGCTGTGTGCCCTTCCTTCCTGCCAGTGTGGGAGCTCTGGGACAGCAAAGACCCAGAGCCAAACATACAGAAGTACAATGCTCACAAGGCTTTGCAGGAAAAACCTCCAAATGATCAAGCTTGTTTGAGTTTTGCTAAAGTCAAATGACTGACAGCAGTGATTTTAGAGCAGCTCTGTGTTTAGGAGCATCCCCAGGGATTTTGTGAATGTGGGATCCATGACTGGTGGGACACTGGTTCATGATGAGCTTATGTGTTTCAGGAAATACATAAAGTTATAGGGCCACATCTGCCACATTTGAGACAAGCCAAACATATCCAACGTGACTGCTCTGAAAAGCCACCTGAGGGGTCCAGTCACCAGAGGCAAACTGGGACTGAGATGCTGTTCTGGGAGGCATGAGGCCATTAGGTGACGTTTCAGTGTGGAAAAAATGTACTAAAGACAGTAAACCTACCCTCAGGAGGGCCTGAATTAGTTGTTGGAAGGCACCCCATTTCTTCTTATCATGGGAGCACTGAGAGCTTTTGAGATGCACCTCTTTTTCAAGATATCAGGAGTTGTGGGGGGCAGCAATGGCTGGGCAAATTGACTATTTCTCCTGAAGAAAGAGTGAGTCTGTCACTGTCCAGGGTCCTAAATATAACATCTCCCCAGTGCAAAGGGCAGCTAGACTTTAGCCCTTTGTAAGACATCAGGGTTCCCTGAGTTAGGGCCCCTCAGCCTAGTGAGCCAGGACATGCACAAGAAGGCCCGAAGTAAGGGCCCAGATCTGCAAAGGCCAAAAGGGCCTCCTACACCCATTCCCTAGGTGGTGGCCTTTCTCCACTGCCTGGGTGCTCCTGGTGTTCTTTGTTTTCTGGAGTTGTTTATAAATACTTAAATCTTAGGTTGCTTTGACATTCTTGGAGGAACATGCTGAAGAAAACAAAGCAAGCTGGCAGCATGCATGTTGCTCTTGCTCTCGGCCTGTTTTGTAATGTTGACTTCTTAGCGAGACTATTTTCTCTGACCATAAATCTGTGTGATTTCATAGGAATCGTGGTGCCATGGCAATTACGCTCTTGATTCCTCTGCAGAGATTCACAGTAAGGCCTCTCAATGTCCATGCAAATAAGGCTGCAACACTGTAAAGGCCGAATGGACCATTTCTCTTGAATTTGCGGTCAGTCTGAATTTCATGTTGATAACAGCATTTCCTACCAAGGTACATTTCTGGGCTAGCTGTAAATTTGAAAGAATACAAGCTTTGGTGGAGCCTTCATTTCTGTTTTCGTTGTTGATGTCAACACCGAAGTTTCCATTAAGAACAAAATATAAAAGCATCAAGTTAAAGAGAGGCACCTGGGGAGATTGGCTAGTGCAGGGCTGACAAATGTTTCTTGGAAAGGATAAATCTTTGAGGGTTTGCAGACCATAAGCTCATCATTGCAGCCACTGGATTCTGCTACTCATAGCCACAGATAATTCCTAATGGGCTTGGCTGTGTTTCAAGAAAACTTTTTAATAAAACCTACCCCTAATTCTCCACTTAGAATTTTCCACCTCAGAGCTGGCTGGTTCAAGGGCACAGGACTTCCAAGCATCCCTCCCTCTGACTCCGACACCCCACCCAGAATTCTGAGAGTAGTTCTCCTTCCCCTCAGCACTTTACACATTGGAACCAGGAGCCCACAGTTTGCCAGGAAGCTGACACTTCCCCTCAGCTGATGTCACAGCCCACAGAGGTCCAAGGTTGCTTGCCGTTTCCAGGGACGTCCTGCTATAACTGAGACTACATCACCCACAATAAGAGGTAAATGGGTTTGTTCTGGGACAAAACTCAGGAAAGGTCTGCACAACCCCTGCAGGATTAGTCCAACACCAAGATACTCAACCTGAAATGTTTCATGTAATTGTTATCGTAAAGGAATTCTGCTCATCTACTCATGTCTTGTTTGCTTGAAAAATACATGTATCAATGAAAACACGTTATTCTTACCAGGATGCGATGTACAGCAATGGCTGCAGTTAATGCTGGATTGCACATCTGAATGTTGCTCAGCATGAATCTTAAACCTCTATCACAAGAAAAAAATTTAACTGTGTGGTGATGGATGTTAATGAGACTTACTGTGGTGATCGTTTTGCAATAGATACAAATCCCGAATCATCATGTACACCTGAAACTAATGTAATGCTTTATGTGAACTATGTGTCAATTAAAAAAAATGCTAATTTAAAATTTTGTGAGTATTTTCCTGAAATGCTTGGTAAAACTTTGAATTTCATATAGGTGACAAAGTTTCCTACAACATAAATTGCTGTGCCAGGTGAAAATTAGAGCAAAAGGGTCAACTCTGGAGTTCAGAACCTTCACATCAATAACAGTGTTTTTTCTCATTTTAGACATAATGCGTGACCTTGGTTGAAACTAGGTAAATGTAGAAAAGAAGAAATATTATAATAAAAATAATAATTTACCTCACAGTGACTATTATATTTTTATTGATTTAGGCCCATGTTTTTTACTGCCTAAATGTAATTTTATTATTTTGCTTTTTCTCCATATACTAATGACATATCTTTCTATTGCCTTTCATTATTGAAAACGTAAAGATCTTTTATGGGATACGCTACATGGCTTACCATTTGCATTCACAAAGAATGGAATTTATTCAAAAATAAATCATCAGACTTGGAATAGTTTCTTGTTTATTTTCTTATAATTTGTACCTTTTTTTCTGATTTTCATTTTATGTTTTTCACATAAGTGCTCTTTACCTACTGAGGTCTGATGTTTCTATACCAACTTCTGTGAGCTCTTTAAATAGTAAAGATACCACATTTATGTAATGCTAGCTGTAAATGCTTTACAAAATCTATTCTCACCTTATCGAAGTCCTTTAAATTAGTTTTGCAGCTGTTTTCAATGTTTATGCAGTCAAAGTTGATTCTTCAACACTGTTATTGAATTCGCATACAGTGTAAAGACAGTGCTCCACATTTCTGTCTAACCGTAAGGCATCTGCCTGCAGCTTCTCGCTCCCTACAACATGCGTCACCTGTACATGCTGTTTTGCCCCAAGCCTCTGAACCTCAGCTCAGACCTCCCCTCCAGGAAAGGTGTTCCTGTTCAGCAGACAAAGGTTCAGGTATATCACAGTGGGTGTTGTTTGCCTAGACAGCAAAATCCTTGAGTTCAGAGCATGTGTACCATTTACCAACCACTCCATCATGGAGATATGTTATCATATTAATAAATGATATATGGGCATTTCTGAAGCGTACTGGCATTTTGAAATCATTCAGATTTGTAACAAAGTTACAAAAATAATTCCAACAGCTGTCTTCACTGATAATTCCCTACATTTGTTTTATGACTAATTGATTCTCTGTCTTCATATCAATATATATACATATATATATGTATTAACATTTTGTGACTTTTGATATAATTCCAAAGTTATGAAAATATTGCAACAATTGTGCATGTCCTTTACACAGATTTTCTACGTGCTGACAGTTTCGCTTCCTCCCCAACATACACATTTATAGATGTGTTTAATTTTTGTGTCTGAATTTCCAATAGCAGCCTGGGCTCATCGTGAAGCTGGCTCCTTCCTACTTTAATGAGAATCTGTTACAAACAAGGGTATTCTCTTAAAGAACTCCAGTACCAAGATTGAAATCAAGAAATTTAATGCCAATTGATAAGTCTGTTAATTGACAGATCTTATTCTAATTTGGACACGTGTCACAATGACTTACCTTGGAGCAGTTTTCCCAGCTCAGGATCTAATCAAGAATTATGTCCACACATCCCTGGTGACCTTCATTATGGGATGCAACCTGTTTTTATCTCTGGTGACATTATACTTTTAAAGGAGGACAGCCCCCTGGTTTCACAGAATGGGAGCCAGTTTGGGGCTGTTGCTGTTTCTTCCTGATGGATTTCCTGTGCCCTTCCCAAGGGATGTCATGGGAGTGGTGCTGTCCTAGGAGCACCACCCTGGAGCCACCTGACGTCAGCTTGCTCTGTGACAGGGGTGCTCACTCTGATCGCCTGGTTAGGATGTGGTTCCCACAAGTGTCTGCACTCACTGTTCACTGTGTGATTGTCAAGTCCCCTGTGTGGAGATGCTTTGAGACTGTGTGACTGTCATCTGACTTCTTTCTTCCATCTTTTACATCCCTGCATGCTTCCTGCCAGGCTTGGCTATTACCGTGGTGATTTTCTCACTTTATCACCTTTCAAATTTAGGAGTTGGCTTCTACTAAGAAGGACCATCCTCATCTTCCTTTTGGCTTTATGTGTACACGTATGTATTTGAAGATATAAAGGATCTATGCCCCTTCTTCCCTGGGTGCTGGACCCTGTGCTAACTGCTTTACTTACATCATTTCATTCAGTGCTCTCAGGAAGTGACACAGCACTATTGTCTTCATTTTAAAGGTAGGACAGATGTTAAGAAAACTCATGGTGGTGCATTTTATAAATGGTACAGCCATAATTCAAACCCCAAAGATCTGATCCTAGAACCCGAGGGCCTATCAGTACTACACCAGGTAAGATTCTGCAGATTATGAGGTATAGAAATCCATCCTGAACCAGTTTAGGTGGATAAGAGAACACATCAAAGTGACATCCATCCCAGTAAATGTTGAGGTCCCCAAACACAGGGAAGACAGTGATGCCATGAAGTCCAGGAACAGCAACCCAGGGACACAGGTGACACCAGGTCTCTCCCTCTCTCTGCAGAGGCATCATTCCCTGCCCTGCATCCAGATTTGGAATGATTTGGGCACTGATGTCTCAGCTCATCACCCACAATGTGGACATCTGCAGGAAGCCTAACTCTTTACTACAGTTTTGGATTTTAAAATTTTGGGGAAAACTAAAGGAATCATTCAGTAATGACCAAGCGTGGAACAGGTTGCCCATTCAATTTCCTGCCCATTCAACTGTGGTCAAGACATCAGGTCAGGTAAAAAAAACTTCTGCTCTTCCAGGAGCGGAATTATTCTCTGGTGTTCATTCATCACTTCTTGCCTTGGCCTGAGGAGCTGGGATTCAGCTTCTGTGCCTATAGGAGAGGATGCCACAGATGAAGATTTTGAGATCTGAAGCACAGTTTGAAGTGGAAGGAGGTAATTGGCTGAATTGTAGGACAACACTTCATTTCTGTCCAGATTTTGGTGGGAGGTTTGGAGAAAAAGAGGACAATTTCCCTTTGGGCATAGAAACAGCAAAGCAAGTGCCGATCATTCTAACATGTGGGGCATTTGTAAGTTTCTTGATCATAAATTGAGGCATTCATATGGGAATACATTTTTATGGTTTTACATGCCACAACTGAGTAAAAAAGAAGTATAGTGAATTCTGATCATATTAGATGTTGCATATTATAGGGTGCTATTTTCAGTCTTTCAGCTATTCCATAACCCTTAAAATTGTTGAATTAAGTATGATAAACTGAATCAACCCCAAATAGCATCACGGTTTCTATGGAGTTCTTTGATAATATTTTCACTTAAGAATCTTGGCTGCTAAATCATTTAAAGAGTCCCATGAATGGAAATGTGGTTTAACTGCCCGTTAAATAAAACGTGTTATATTTATAAGTAGCATAATGAAAAACCACACTTCAATTTGGTATATTTAAATGTATTTAAAAAGCTCTTAGGTACCTATTAAACATTGTTTTCAAATTAGGAGAACTAATTCATCTTGTAGAGTGTTTTCTGAATCAGTACATGAGGAAATACTGTCTAATTAAATGTTTTTCTCTATTTTTTAATCCAAATGGCATAAATTAAAAATTTTCATATGTATCATAACTTTAGTTGATTCCCCCAAACAGATTAAAGTATACCCTTAAGGAAAATAGAAATGGTGATACCTCAGCTTAGACATATAAACATATTGGGGCTATGTTAACATTAACAGACATATGGGCAGTAGGTGATGGCATAAAGAGGCAGTCAGAATCTCTGTGGATGTCATTTTGAATTATTCTCTGGTGTTCATTTATCACTTCCTGTCTTTGCCTGAGGAGCTGGAATTCAGCTTCGGTGCCTACAGGAGAGGATGTCACAGATGGAGATTTTGAGATCTGAAAGCGGAGACCCAGGGGTCATACTTCTTTCTGGGCTCCAGGTAAGAACACTAGCTTGACAGAGCTCACTACTGCATAGAGACAGGGTGCAACAGATTGGCAAGCCTGGGAGAATCAGCCCACTTCCCAGGAGTCCAGAGTAGGGTTGCTGGGGAGCGCTGTCCAGGCCTCTTACTTGCTCATGGAATTGGGGCCCTGCCCCAGGCAACAGGGAGCCTCCATCAAGGTGGGAACAGGAACACACGCCTCTTGGAAGATGTCTCACAGAGGAAAGTGCCTATGACCAGGGAGGAGAGACTCCCAGATGGTGGCCAAGGTCCAGCCCTGAGCCCTGCACCACAGCTGAGGTCCCCATGGGAGAGTGGGGCAGGCAAATGCGGTTAACTGGGAACCAGAGTCCAGGGCACACTGATGCATAACACAAAGGGGGGTTTCTGCCACCACTGAGAGAATGATAGTTCAACATGCAAATCAAGTCCTAGTATGGAAAAGTTAAGAAAAATCATAGCACAGCCCTGCAGCTGCAGCACACATGGAAGATGGGCGTCTGGGGTCCAGCCCAGAGTGGGTAAGTCAGAAGGCGCAGTGCCCGGGGCCACCTCCCTGGCCTTGCTGGAGAGAACAGGCTTTGCAGGGACAAGCTTTGTCTGTGTGTGCTGGAAACTGCTCTGGGAGTCCTGGGTGCCCAGACCAAGATAATTTAAGGGGAAAGAAAAACAAACCAACAGGTTGTCCTCAAGCCCCAGGCCCCTAGCCCATATTTTGTCTAGAGAGTTTATTTATAGTCAGCAAGAGGAATAGAGTTTCTCTTGTCTAGAACTGAAAGTACTAAATCTCTTTTTATAAAGCATTTTATGATTATGTATTATGTATACAACATGGAACTATATAATTATAATTACATATAATATATGTTTTTATTAAAGTCCATAGAAAACATGCAAAATACAAAATGAATGTAAGGAAGAAAACAAAAACCACCCACAAGTCTAAAATTGTCACAGTCATCTCTGTAATTGTCCTTTTCTCTGCAGGTAATTTTAATTGGGTCTTTTCCCCTGCCCTGAGCCTAGCATAAGGCCGGGAAGTGTGCACAGAGAGCAGATTCTTACAGAGCTGCACTGGTGCTGGCACCAATGCCTTTGACAGAATTATTGACAAATGGGCCTGGACCAATCCACCACACCCTCAGGCCCCCAGGAGCTCAGGCCTGAACCCCCAAGCAAACCATCCTGGGGGACCTGCCACGGAGCTGCCTCTGGCTGTCAGGGCTGGATCACAGGGAGGAGACCCCAAATGCTAGGGAGACAGGGCCTCAGGTTTTATCCCCACTGTGCCTCCTCCCCCAGCAGGTGAGTCAGGCCTCCTGAAAAGCATGAGGAAGCCGGCTCCTCACCTCCCACCCTGCAAGGTGTGGGGAGGGAGGAGGAACAACAGAGGAACCCCCAGCCCCATTCCTCGAGGCTGAATGGTGGGTGGGGGCCAGCTGAGCTTGAAATCAGGTGAGGTGAGTATTCAGATTCCATGACAGTCCAGACCCTGGAGGCCACTAGATGCTATTCAAAGGGAGGGCTGGTCACTCCCAGGCCCAGCTGGACAGGAGTGGAGCTAAAGGAACTTACCGTAGACACACACCACACATACCCAACAGACACATACCACAGACGCATATATCACATGGAACATATACACAATTATGCTTCCCCACATATTTATTATATTACAGTAATGAATTGTTTACGCATGCATGGTATTAATTACAGTCATACATTACACACACTTCACACATTTTGATGTGCTCAGTGAGAAGATAGTCATATAAATAGCAAAACTGAGATTCCTTAGGCTCCCTCCTTCCTCTTCTTTCCTGCTAGCTCCTGCCCATCTGGGGACATGCTGAAGGCTGTCACTCGTCTAAGGAAGCCCCCTTGGCAACATGTCCAGCTGACTCCCAGGAGCCCTCTTTTCCAGCCATAAGAACTTAGAATTGCTGTGTGCATCTCCCTGTGCATAGTGACCCCTCTGGGCCGCCAGCCTGACCATGGCTCCAGGAATGGTGTGACCCTTTTAGGAGAGCCCAGTGTCATCATGTAGATCTCAGGAAGAAGCTTGAAACTCAGCCTTGCAAAGGCTCCTGCTCCTTCCTCCAGGCTCAGGCCTCTGAGTTTGTACATCTCCAGCAGGACTCTGTGGCAGGAGTGGGACAGGAACATCCCAGATTCTGATGCTTCCCTAGGAAGAAGAGGCTGCCAGTAGTACTCAGCTGCTCAAGCTCCGTGTCTAACACCACTGCTGTATACCCTGCGGACCCGTAGCTCCTGGTCACTGGCAAGGCTTTCCATGCATGTTTATCTATGACCTCACTGCAACTCTGGGAAGTAAGTAGGGGTTCTTCCCCATGTTACATGGGGAAAAGGAAGGTGGGGAGCCTGGGAGAGTCCCAGTCACCTGGAGTTCTGAGGAGGACAGCATGGCTGCACATCCCAACAGACATTCCTGACAATCATCCCAACATGCAGGGGAAGGTTGATGGATAAAAACAAATGGGGTCTTGCCTAAAATACCCTAACCCTGCATGATACTGATGAAACAACCCCACCCAGAGGGGTCATTAGCTTCCTGCCACCTGCATAGGGGGATACATGATACCTTCCCTGCAGCTGGCTCTCTCCTGCACTTCTTCTCTGCCTCAAAAAGCTCATGCTGTGGCCACTTCCTTCAGAAGACCCGACCCTGGGCATGCACACAGCTGTCACCTCCAAGGCACTCACATGATCTCCCCACAAGGATTCCCACCCCAGCTGGCATGACTCTGACAAATGCCTCTGTGTTAAGGGTTCTTCACAACAGGAAAAGACATGTAGGTGCTGCACTGCAGACATGAAAACTCGTGGCTGCCAGCAGGAGGGTGCACTCCCCCATCAAAGCAACCCCAGCGCCTTTGCAATCAGGATCTGAGTACTCGAAGTGCATGCACCGTCTGGGCGCCATGCCCTGGATGTGGTCAGCAGCCTCATTGCCTGTCTTAATCAATGAAGGGCAGGTGTGAAGCTGGAAAGGAACATTAAAAGTGGTATAGAGATGGGATTAAAGATGGCAGCATGAGAGGAGAGGCAGAGGCTTCCTCTTAAAACTGGATACAATTAGAAAATTTAATTGGCACAACTAATCCTGAGAGAGCAACAGGAAAGAGGACGGCATCAGACTGCACACACCTGGAGAAAAGAACAGACCTCAGCAAACGGGGTAACGTACCAGAGCTGTGGCACCACAGGACCCGAGCCCCTCCCCCACCCCAGATCACCGGCGGGAAGAAGACAAATGGAGCAGGGAGGGAGTGGAAGGCTTGGGACTGCTGAATACCTAGCTCCGGAGATCTGCTCTGGGAACACAAACCTACATTTCATGGTGCTTTCATGAGACTCGCATGACTACTGGGTTGGCAAGTTAATACAGGCAGAGTTCCTGGAGAGACTGGGATTCTGACTGCTTGTGGAAAGCAGGGATCCATATCTGGCTGCTCTGGGACAAAAATTTATACCTGTGTGACTGGCCCACTGGCTCAGGCAGTGGAGACAAGCACAGCAGCCAGGGGGCGGGGAACAGCTCTTTCCTCCCCCTAGGGACCAGTACCGCTCCCCTGCGACCCACAACATTGCTTCAGGAGCTCAGCCGCTCCTGAATAGAGCTTCTGGACACTAGGGGGCGCCATATACAAGCATGAAACGCCAAAGCCTTGTCCAGAGTAAAATTGTTAATACAACTCCCGAGAAAGATTTAAATGATATGGACCTTGTGACTCTTCCTGAAAGGGAATTCAAAATAAAAATAATCAACATCCTAATGGAGGAATGGAAAGACATCCAAGAACTCAGGAATGAATTCAGGTCAGAGATCCAATCATTGAAAAATATGATGGAGGGTATTAAAAGCAGGTTGAATATGGTGGAGGAGAGAATAAATGAAATAGAAACTAGAGAAGAGGAATACAAAGCAGCTGAGGCACAGAGAGAAAATAGGATCTCTAAAAATGAAAGAATATTGAGAGAACTGTGACCAATCCAAGCAGAACAATATTCGCATTATAGGGATACCAGAACAAGAAGAAGAGAGAAAGGGATAGAAAGTGTCTTTCAGGAGGTAGTTGCTGAAAACTTCCCCAATCTGGGGAAGGACATAATCTGTCAGGCCATGGAGATCCACAGATCCCCCTACACAAGGGACCCAAGGAAGACAACAGCAAGACACATAGTAATTAAAATGGGAAAGATCAAGGATAAGGACAGACTGTTTAAAGCAGCCAGAGGAAGAAATAAGATCACATACAAAGGAAAGCCCATCAGACTAACATCAGACTTCTCAGCATAAACCTTACAGGTCAGAAGGGAGTGGCATGATGTATTAAATGCCATGAAGCAGAAGGGCCTGGAACCAAGATTACTTTATCCAGTGAGATTATCATTTAAATTTGAAGGAGGGATTAAACCATTTCCAGATAAGCAAAAGCTGAGAGAGTTTACCTCCCACAGACCATCTCTGCAGTCTATTTTGGAGGGAGTGCTATACATGGAAGTGTTCCTAGGGTTAGATAGCTGTCACCAGAGGTAGAAAAATCACGGTAGGGAGGGTGGAGCAGCTGACTGTGAGGCAAATGCAAAATTGAATTGACTATCCCCAAAGTCAATCAAGGGATAGACAAAAAGTACAGAATTTGATACCTAATATATAAAGAATGAAGGAGGAAGAAAAAGGAGGAGAAATAGAAAAGAACCTTCTGTCTGTAACAGCATACTAAGTGAGTTAAGTTAGACTCTTAGATAGTAAGGAAAGTAATCTGGAACCTTTGGTAAGCATGAATCTAAAGCCTGAAATGGCAATAAGTACATACCTATCGATAATCACCCTAAATGTAAATGGACTGAATGCACCAATCAAAAGACATAGAGTCACTGAATGGATAAAAAAGCAAGACCCATCTATATGCTTACAAGAGACTCACCTCAAACCCAAAGACATGCACAGACTAAAAGTCAAGGGATGGAAAAAGATATTTCATGCAAACAATAGGGAAAAAAAAGCAGGTGTTGCAGTACTAGTATCAGACAAAATAGACTTCAAAACAAAGAAAGTAACAAGAGATAAAGAAGGACATTACATAATGATAAAGGGGTCAGTCCAACAAGAGGATATAACCATTATAAATATATATGCACCCAACACAGGAGCACCAGCATGTGTGAAACAAATACTAACAGAACTAAAGGAGGAAATAGAATGCAATGCATTCATTTTGGGAGACTTCAACACACCATTCACTCCAAATGAGAGATCCACCAGACAGAAAATAAGTAAGGACACAGAGGCACTGAACAACACACTAGAACAGATGGACCTAATAGACATCTATAGAACTGTACACCCAAAAGCAACAGGATACACATTCTTCTCAAGTGCACATGGAACATTCTCCAGAATAGACCACATACTAGGCCACAAAAAGAGCCTCAGTAAATTAAAAAAGATTGAAATCCTACCAACCAATGTTTCAGACCACAAAGGTATAAAACTAGAAATGAATTGTACCAAGAAAGCAAAAAGGCTCACAAACACATGGAGGCTTAACAACACACTTCTAAATAGTCAATGGACCAACGACCAAATTAAAATGGAGATCCAGAAATATATTAAAATAAATGACAACAACATAAAGCCCCAACTTCTGTGGGACACAGCAAAAGCAGTCTTAAGAGGAAAGTATATAGCCATTCAGGCATATTTAAAGAAGGAAGAACAATCCCAAATGAATAGTCTAATATCACAATTATCAAAAAAGGAAAAAGAAGAACAAATGAGGCCTAAAGTCAGCAGAAGGAGGGACATAATAAAGATCAGCGAAGAAATAAACAAAATTGAGAAGAATAAAACAATAGAAAAAATCAATGAAACCAAGAGCTGGTTCTTTGAGAAAATAAACAAAATAGATAAGCCTCTAGCCAGACTTATTAAGACAAAAAGAGAATCAACACACATCAACAGAATCAGAAGTGAGAAAGGAAACATTACGACAGACCCAACAGAAATCCAAAGAATTATTAGAGACTACTATGAAAACCTATATGCTAAGAAGCTGGAAAACACAGAAGAAATGGGCAACTTCCTAGAAAAATACAACCTTCCAAAACTGACCAAGGAAGAAACACAAAATCTAAACAAACCAATTACCAGCAAAGTAATTGAAGCGGTAATCCAAAAACTACCAAAGAAAAAACACCTGGGCCAGATGGATTTACCTCGGAATTTTATCAGACATACAGAGAAGATATAATACCTATTCTCCTTAAATTTTTCCATAAAATAGAAGAGGAGGGAATACTCCCAAACTCATTCTATGAAGCCAACATCACCCTAATACCAAAACCAGGCAAAGACACCACCAAAAAAGAAAATTACAGACCAATATCCCTGATGAACATAAATTCAAAAATACTCAATAAAATATTAGCAAACCAAATTCAAAAATATATCAAAAGGATCATAGACCATGACTAAGTAGGATTCATCCCAGGGATGCAAGGATGGTACAACATTCAAAAATTCATCAACATCATCCACCACATAAACAAAAAGAAAGACAAAAACCATATGGTCATCTCCAAAGATGCTGAAAAAGCATTTGACAAAATTCAACATCCATTCATGATAAAAACTCTCAACAAAATGGGCATAGAGGGCAGGTACCTCAACATAATAAAGGCCATATACGATAATCTCACAGCCAACATCATACTGAACAGCGAGAAACTGAAAGCTTTTCCTCTGAGATCGGGAATAAGACAGGGATGCGCACTCTCCCCACTGTTGTTTAACATAGTACTGGAGGTCCTAGCCACAGCAATCAGACAAAACAAAGAAATACAAGGAATCCAGATTGGTAAAGAAGAAATTAAACTGTCACTATTTGCAGATGACATGATATTGTACATAAAAAACCCTAAAGACTCCACTCCATAACTACTAGAACTGATATCAGAATACAGTAAAGTTGCAGGATACAAAATTAACACACAGAAATCTGTGGCTTTCCTATAAACTAACAATAAGCCAATATAAAGAGAAATCAGGAAAATAATCCCATTCACAATTGCATCAAAAAGAATGAAATACCTAGGAATAAACCTAACCAAAGAAGTGAAAGACCTCTACCCTGAAAACTATAAGACACTCTCAAGAGAAATTAAAGAGGACACTAACAAATGGAAACACATCCCATGCTCTTGGCTAGGAAGAATTAATATTGTCAAAATGGCCATCCTGCCCAAAGCAATATACAGATTTGATGCAATCCCTATCAAATTACCAAGAACATTCTTCAACAAACCAGAACAAATAGTTCAAAAATTCATATGGAAACACCAAAGACCCCAAATAGCCAAAGCAATCCTGAGAAAGAAGAATAAAGTGGTGGGGATCTCACTCCCCAACTTCAAGCTCTACTACAAAGCCATAGTAATCAAGACAATTTGGTACTGGCACAAGAACAGAGCCCAGAGCCACAGACCAGTGGAACAGATTAGAGACTCTAGACATTAACCCAAACATATATGGTCAATTAATATTCGATAAAGGAGCCATGGACATACAATGGGGAAATGACAGTCTCTTTAACAGATGGTGCTGGAAAAACTGGATAGCTACATGTAAGAGAATAAAACTGGATCACTGTCTAACCCCATACACAAAAGTAAATTCAAAATGGATCAAAGACCTGAATGTAAGTCATGAAACCATAAAACTCTTAGAAAAAAAACATAGGCTAAAATCTCTTGGACATAAACATGAGTGACTTCTCCATGAGTTTATCTCCCTGGGCAAGGAAAACAAAGGCAAAAATGAACAAGTAGGACTTTATCCAGCTGAAAACCCTCTGTACAGCAAAGAACACCATCAATAGAACAAAAAGGTACCCTGCAGTATGGGAGAATATATTCATAAATGACAGATCCGATAAAGGCTTGACATCCAAAATATATAAAGAGCTCATGTACCTAAACAAACAAAAAGCAAATAATCCAATTAAAAAATGGGCAGAGGAGCTGAACAGACAGTTCTCCAAAGAAGAAATTCAGATGGCCAACAGACACATGAAAAGATGCTCCACATCGCTAGTTATCAGAGAAATGCAAATTAAAACCACAATGAGATATCACCTCACACCAGTAAGGATGGCTACCATCCAAAGACAAACAACAACAAATGTTGGCGAGGTTGTGGAGAAAGGGGAACCCTCCTACATTGCTGGTGGGAATGTAAATTAGTTCAACCATTGTGGAAAGCAGTATGGAGGTTCCTCAAAATGCTCAAAATAGACTTACCATTTGACCCAGGAATTCCACTTCTAGGAATTTACCCTAAGAATGCAGCACTCGAGTTTGAAAAAGACAGATACACCCCTATGTTTATCACAGAACTATTTACAATAGCCAAGAAATGGAAGCAACCTAAGTGTCCATCAGTAGATGAATGGACAAAGAAGATGTGGTACATATACACAATGGAATATTATTCAGCCATAAGAAGAAAACAAATCCTACCATTTGCAACAACATGGATGGAGCTAGAGGGTATTATGCTCACTGAAATAAGTCAAGCGGAGAAAGACAAATACCAAATGATTTCACTCTCATGTGGAGTATAAGAACAAAAGAAAAACTGAAGGAACAAAACAGCAGCATAATCACAGAACCCAAGAATGGACTAACAGTTACCAAAGGGAAAGGGACTGGGGAGAATGGGAGGGAAGGGAGAGATAAGGGCGGGGAAGAAGAAAGGGGGTGTTATGATTAGCATGTATAATGTCAGGGGTGGGGGAAAGGGAAGGGCTTTGCAACACAGAGAAGACAAGTAGTGATTCTATAACATCTAACTATGCTGAGGGACAGTGACTGTAATGGGGTTTGTGGGGGGGACTTGGGGTAGGGGAGGGCCTAGTAAACATAATGTTCTTCATGTAATTGTAGATTAATCATAACAAAATTTAAAAAATGATAGCCAAGAAAAAAATGGAAAAAAAAAATTCTAAGGAATAAAATCACTGAGTCAGAGACAATGAAAAAAAAAGTGGAGTAGGAAGGAGTTAACTGGGGGTGAATGGGATAAGTGCTGTGCTTCATGGAGATTAGTAAGTGTTCCAGGAAAGTCATGGACTCAGGAGACTGGTTGTGCACCTGTCTAGCTGGGGCTATGATGCAAGCAGAAAAATCAGAAGGGACTTTGTTTAACAGTGGTAACTGGTATTCACTGGGGATCTCAATGCCCAAATAATTCATCAGCACCCATATCCAAAATGTTTACCGTGAGCCTGTCTGGAGGCGCAGCCACAGCTTACAGATGGTCCATGGGGACCCCTCGCCCCCAGTGCTGGAAGAGCCTTGTCGGTGACGGGGCGTTACCCCATCCTGGCCTCACCTGTGCTCAGCACCCACACCCCACATCTGTCTTTCAGCACCAAGATCCCTAAGTGCTCGGTCCCTCCTCCATGCATGGCCTCCTGCTGCTCCCCCTTTTCTGAAAACTCTCCATTCAGGCCTCTGATGCCACCTGGGTGTCACCTTTGCCTCAGAGTCCTCTGTTCCCTTGTCACCCGAGAGGGGTTGTGTGTTGAGCACACTTGCTCACAGCCCTCTCAGGAGAGGCCTGACCTCGCACTGGAAGGAAAGCTTCCTATCTACACCATGACCCCTCCCCAGCATGTCCAGAGCTGCAATCCGGTCAGGCCCCCTGGAAAGTCTCTGCCCCCTCATCAGTGACCTTGGTCCCAAGTCCTGCCAATTCCAGGTCCTCTTTCTTCACCTCTGTCATTTTCCTTCTTCGTTTAGTTTATTTTCTATTTTATAGATCATACAGTTCACTCTTGGTGGGCACTTGTGAGAGTTTTGGCCATGGCATAGAAACGAGGGAACATCACCAGGGTCACACAGAACAGCTTCATCGTTTCTTCAAGCTCCCGCTCGCTGCCTCCCCCGGCCCCCACCCTTGGTCTGAGCTCCCCTGTGTCCCTCTATGGTTGACTTTTCCAAGTGGAAACCTAATCAGACTGTCATTGGTTTTTGTTTATGACAGAGATTACATTCACCCAAGTATTCAAGGGAGATGTTTGAGAATTATACAAAATGATTCCTTCTTCAGACTCATGTCTAAATCAGTTATTGTGTCTTCCTTAGTATTTCTGAATTCCCTTGTCCCTTTCATTGAGCTAGGAGTGGGAAAGGGAAGTTTAGGGGCTTCACATTTAGCTGGTGAGGTGGCTAAATGTGATATTAATGATTGTTTTTATTCTGTTTTGCTTAGGACTGAAAACAGATTTTACTGATATTTTTTTGGCTTATATTGGCATCAGGAGAAAGAGTTGACAACTTTTAAGGCAGAAAAATCCTAAACTGTTCAGGCTGTAACTTTCATTTGGAAAGGAGAGTTGTGAAGAAATAATTTGATGAAATTGAAGTATTTAACTGGAATGGGTAGAGATAAGAAGTGCAAAGAACTGGTAAAATTGGAAATTGAGAGAGAATCTGGCAATTCTTTAAATCTGTTAGGATTTAAAGGCAAAGGATGACTTTTTTCTGCTTCCTCACCAACTCTCGTGTGCTTCCCTGTCACTGGAGTGCCCCACGTGTCCTTTAAAAGCATGCTGTCTCTTATCTGTCTTCCTGGTTTTCTTCTGAGGAAATCCATATCAGGGTTAATACAGGGAGCTATATTCAACAATATCTGAAATATGTTTTTTTTTAACTTAAACTTTATAATATTGATGCCAGGGTTCTTGTTTGCGGAGCCAAAGAATGAGCTTCACAAACAATCAAGGTAAGAGAGCAAGGTGCAGGCTTTTATTCCGAGATACAGTGAAAGGACAGAACCCCCAGCTCATGCCAGGAGGGGACAAGAGAGCCCGTAGCGGTGCGTTGTCTAGGGGGTTTTATAGGCAGCTGAGGATTTTTCGAGAACATGAAAAAATTTAGGGGTGTGAACATGTTAAGTGGTCTCTGAATATTTAGAATTAATTTAACACAAGCAACTTCCTCTGATGATTTCTCCCTGAGATACCAGCATCTCAGTCTGGGGGCACAGGAAACAAGGCCATCTGCTCAGCCTCCCAAGGTGGGCTGAAGTATTGTTTGCTAAAGAGTAAGAATTTCTAACGTCTTAATTTCTTGTGTATTAAAATGCAATCTTATCTTTAAGGTGGAATCCTTCCTTCCTTTTACTGTGTTGTTTATGCCTGGGCTTACCTGCTAAATTAGTTGCCCAGTTTGCAAAAATCACTTCATCAGATCTGAAGGAGAAAGACAGCACATAAGCCTGGGCCTTATAGTTTGCTAAAGTGAACCTTACACATGATTATAAATGGTTAGCATAATAAAACATGTGCTCCTCTTCTTTATCTGGGGAACATTAACTGATTTCACTGAAGAATGATTCTAGAGCTCAATGTTTAACATAGAGTTTTAGCAGGGGGGTTTCCTTGCATGTAGTTACATTGCTCTGACTGCAAATATCCCGCTCTGTCCCCCTCCGGAGGCCCTCACCTTACTCTGACTACATCCACGGTCCCTGTCTCAATATGACCTATATACTGAGGGAAATGGAATCTGTGTCCTGTAATGAAACTATACTATATAAAGTATATTTGTATGATACATGAATTCATGTACATATATATTTATATGATACACCACATTGATTCCTCATTAAGGTGCTGCGATAACCTCTCACAATGTTTAATATATCACATGCATAAGTAAATATTGCAGCAAGGTGTATGCTTTATTCTCCACATTTTGTGGAACACTATACAGTGTGAACCTTACCACGTGGAAGATTCAGATGCCATTCCTTGTCTTCTCTAGAACCCCAAGACAACCCCCATATCTCACTGCTTGCCTATCTACCATTTTTCTCCCAACAGGGTCATTTCTATTAGCTTGAAAAAGGGCTGAAATGTGTTCCCAGTTATAAAGCAGGACCCTCACGGAAGCACACCCTCCCACAGTGTCATCACCTCCCCCTCGTTCACCTCCTGACATAGCTGCTTCCAGCCAGTCTCCCCACCCCAGTTCTTCTCCAGCACCAGCATTATGCCATGAGAACAATGCTCTCTGAGGCAGGAGTTCTTCACCCCAGGTCCACAGATGTCAGGAGTCCATGGAAATAATTTGAGGGCTCTGTGATTAGCAGAGAAAATCATATCTTTATTTTCACTAACCTGCTATATAAATGTAGCCTATCTATAAGAAATGAACAAAGGTGACGAAGCATGAAGGTACTGGTATTATTTGTGTTTTTGTTATGAGTGTAAATCATAGATACATTTACCTTATTACAGTTGCTGCCCATGTCTCAAAATATTTATAGGTTCATTACTTTCATGTTATGGCATTTAAAATGTTAATAGCACAGGTACTGCTTTTAAATATTGTAGCAATTTTAAAATACTCAATTCTAATGTGACCAGTTTATTTTGTAGTGCTGTGTACTTTATTTTAGTCATTTAGAACATTATGCTGAGAAGGGGTCAATGGCAGCCAGTGTACTGACACATACCCAGGGTAAGATTCACAGCTCCAGGTCCACAGGTAGCTCTGTATGATCCTTTTAAAAGCACCGCTTTTACCTTGCCTTTTCATCATCCTTGACATGTGGGTGCACCTCCTTCTTCAAGCTCCAGCACCTCTCCCCAGAGCCCCTCCCACCCCTGATCTTGAGACAGAGATGTGAGTTTAGGCAGAGTAGGGTGAGGGCCTCCAGAGAAAAAGCAGAGCAAGATAATTACAGTCAGAACAATGTAACAATGTGCAAAGAAGTCCCTACTGAAACTCTGTGTTAAGCATTACCCAAAGTCAGTGTCACACTAATTCTCCAGGGAAAAGATACCAGACTAGGAATATCGACAGCTTCAGTGAGATCAGTTAAAACTCAAAAGGCTAGCAGCAGCTTGGCCTGGAATGTTTTGAGTGTTCTGTAGGTCAAGAGAAGTGTCCCAGCATAACCCGTGACTTCACTGTATCAATTTAGATCATGACACTGTAAAACTTACCTTAGCCTGCTAAAAGGCCCAGCTTATTTTAACCATACCTATACGCTGTATTTCCTTCTCTGATCCTAACCAAGTAATCTGCAACCTAGACTAATTTAGTAAACAAGCCCAACTATAAACAGCCCAAGAAGTTAAGAAGTAAGATTCTTAACACACTTCAGCAAACAGGCAACAACCCAGCCCACCCTGGGGGCAGGGTAGGCAGTCTTGATTGCTGTGCTCCCAGAGGGAAACTGCTATCTTGAGAGAGAATCAGAGCAGGAAATTTCTTCTATTACTCATTAAAAATGAGCATTCTGGGACCATTCAACAAGTCTGCACCCCTAACGCTTTGCCCCCATTCCTGAAAATCCTTAACCGTGCATAAAACCCCTAGACAACGAGCCAACCACGGACTTTCTTGTCCCCTCCTGGCGTGAGCCAGGAGCTCTGTCCTCTCACTTTATCTCTAAATAAAAGGCTGCACCTTGCTCTCCTGCCTTGAGTGTTTGTGAAGCCTGTTCTTTGGCTTACTGAATAAGAACCCCGGCATCAATCCAACAGCACGTCCCTCCTCCCCTTTGCTTTCCCGGCACATGTTTTCCAGGTCTTCTGAGAGCTCAGATGACCCCATGTGCCAACCAAATGTCGGTGTCAGCCACACCCTCCTCTCCTTTCTTACCAGTCCTGTCTCACCCACAGCTTCCATTACTCCTGAGGAGGACAGGCCACAAAGGTACGTTTCAGTTCAGGCCACTCCCTTAGGCGATCCAAGATCACTTCCAACTCAACATATGAGAGACGGGTTGGTAATCCTCCTCCCCTACCCTCTACTCCACACAGCCATAAGGGGTGATAGGAGCAGGACCACCCTGTCTGCAAAGGGCCCCCATTCACCAACAGCCCTCTGAGCACCCCCTCTCTAGGCCCACGGGCTCCCCAGTGTGCTCAGGGGTCTGCCCAGGGCTGCCAGCAGCTGTCTTCCAATCCTGCATGTAGCCCGTGTGCTCTCCCTGCCTAGACCTCTCGCTTCTCTCCCCTGTGCTCTGAGTAAGGGTGCCAACTGCTAAAAGTCAGTGTGTGCAACTGTCCCATGAAAGCACGTGGAGGGCTCTGCATGGCTCCCCGGGCAGAGAAGACACATCCTTTGATGCCCTGAGGCTGCCCAGCCTCTCTGTCATGGGGTCAGCCACATGGCTCACCACCCCTATGACCCCAGGCCTTTGTGGGTTTTTTCCTTCCCTGAGCAAATGGCATCTCCCTGGCCCCCAACCCTGCCGTCCTGCTGAGCAGCCTTTGATCTCATCCAACACATTTCCCTGAGGTCCCTTCTTCCAGGAAGTGTCCCCTGGCCTTCCTGGACCAGGGGTTCCTACCACTCCTTCGGAGTCTGCAAAGCACATCACACTCTTAAAGTGCATTGTAGCCTCGTGTCATTTAGCACAGCTATGGTTCACGCTTGATATTTATTGTACAATTATTTGTTTGAGCCACTTTGTCCCAACAGACATCTGTGGACACTGAAAAGATGACTCCATCCGTCGGAGTTGGACCCTGGAGACCAGTCAGATCTGCTGTGTCGTTGCACATAAGTATGTGGTCAGCCTACAGGTGCCAACATCCAGACTTGACTTAAGTAGGAAATGAAAAGGTGGCTAAGGAATAGAAGCTTTCCAGCTCTGCTCTGCTATCCCTTGGGCCACCACACATATTATTTCTGTGATGATCATTCTTCTTTTGGAAAATCTGTCTTTGGACTTGCTTTTTGCAGTCTCATGAGCATGATGAAAAATTCTATCACAAACCGTGCCCTGGAGGAGCTGATGCATTTGTGATTTTCCTCAGTTAAGTGGCTTAGGCAGCAGGTGTGACCGGCTTGATGGTGAGGCATGCATAGCTTGCTCCTGAGCTCAGAGCTCCAAGAAGGATGGGTGGTGAGGAGGGTTATCTTCAAAGGTGCTATCAGGCCGTCAGAGAGAACAAAACAATAGACTTGTCAGGTAAAGTCATGACGTGAAAATTGCTGCAATTATCGGGGATGAATGAGTCTGACTTGGCGCCTCCGCCTCCTCAAGGACAGCTCCAGCCCAGCTTGGTCTGCTTGCTTTGCGCAACTAGGGGAGTCAGGCGCAGCCCGGGCCTGACCCGAGGCAGGGGCTTGTTTGCTGTTTGGCTTCAGAGAGCAAAGGCATCACATTAATTATTAGACACCCTCTCACAGCTCCGAATCAATTAAGAAGGAGACTGGAAATTACAACCAAATGGAGTCCCACACACCTTCTTAGGTGCTTGTGAAAATAACAGCTCTCCCAGTCTTGTGCGGGCTTATGCCCAACACCTTCGCTTCTTTTGTTCCCTTAGATGCACCATCCTTCCAGTCCTCGGGCCTGTGACCCAGGGACGGCTGCCTGGCTTCCCCTCCATGTCGGAGGGCGGGTCCTCCCCTACCCGGCTCAGCACCCGGGGTGGCACATCTCGCTCTGCTTCTCTGACTGGCTCCCTCTTCTCCCCCCAGCCCTGCCCACCTCCCAACAGGGCAGACTCTGCCTGGGGTCTCTGCGTAATTTGTGTGCATGGTTCACAGAGCACTCCACGAGAAGGGAAAGGAGTCCGGGCATGAAGACACAGAAGGGGGAAGGAGAAAGCACCTGAGAGGGGCTCAGACATCTGCGACACTTGCAGGTCTCAGGAGTGACGGAAGACATAATCTTACTGTCGGGATCAAACCACAGGACGCTACCTCGGTCTCGGCAAATGGCGGTCACTGTCACTTTTGTTTTAGTGCATTAACAAGGCCAAGAATGTGGATTTGGCCACAGGCAACCTGGAAACCTAAGGTCAGACCAGGAAAGTATGGTCCCGGGTAAAATAAAATGTAAATAGGTCATTGCGTTACTTTTCAGTGAAAGACTCTTGCCTCCTCTCCCTGAAATGGGAAAACCTATCATTGGCTTTGTGGGGTGCTCCAGTTTTTAATTATTAACAACAACTCTTGGGTATGCTTTGAAAGATTTCTTTCTATTTAGTTAGGTGAGATGCCTGAAAGTGGATTCACTGGGTGTAAAGAATATGACTTTTAGGAGGTGGCTCCCCAACCTGTGTGATGCTCAGGATTACAGCAGGACCCCATTCACTGTCAACTTGCATCAGATTGGTCAGCCGTGCCTAAACTAAGAATTTAATTCCATTTGTTATTTAAATTTTTAATTCGTAATTAATTTAACCTTTAATGTGCGATTCTAGCAAAATTAGTGTTCAATCTAGTAAACTTCATTTTTAATTTATAGTGACTTTAAACTTATTCACATATTCATCAGCCACTTGCATTTATTTTTTTGCACTTCCATGCTGGAGGGAGGGAGGGGTTTGTGATCATATGTGTTTTTGGTCTTTATGTCTCATGAGTATTAACATATGCTTGATCTATTATATTTGTTGAACATTATTTCTTGATGTGCCATACGCATATTTTACCTTTGAGTATTTAACATTTTTTTCCATTGTTTTTAAATTAGAAAAATATTCTCTAAAGAACAGATACATGTGCAGTCCTATTTTCTTCTTGAACTTTGTTTTTTGTTGTCATTATTATTTTGTATGTTTTTTATTAACTTATTGTTATGACATGGTTGGTGATGAACCTTTACCCTAATTTATTTACTATTAGCCAAATCTCCCCAAATCATCACTAAATTATCTTTTCTTTTCCACTGGTTCATGATATTTTCCTCTTGTTATGAGAACTTCATCTATTCTCAAGATTGCTGGTATACAGCCAAGTTTTTCCTTTTTGAGGTACACAATGATTTGATCATATAATCTGCTTATGACCATAATATTTACCTGTTCTCACATTTCTTTCTTTTCTGACTGTTGCATTTGTTAGCACTTCCAGAAATAATTAAATAGCCATAAGAACACACATGTGACATTTGCTGATGGTAATACAGGTGTCACACTGAAGACAGTACTGCCTGTTGCTGTATGACAGTGACTCCTAATTATATTCTTCCATGGTAAATACACTTTGAATCATGACTCAGTTTCAGCTTATTTCAAGTTCCTTCTTAATTTTTTTGAATGAACTATTCAATGGTCTAGCATATAAAAACAAAAAGTGACCTCTTCATTCCTAAGTTAAGCCTTCTCTGATGATGACAGGCAGTGTTTTAACACATGGTTTCATTCTATTTGCTCTACTATTATTTTCACATGTATGCTGGTAAATATGTTTGTTTGGATTTTTGTCTGTTAGAGTCACATGAGGATTTATATTCTTTTTCCTTATGCGCTGTAGGGGAAACAAAACCAATTTCTCAGGCAATATGGTTAAAGGATTGCTGTATGTAGACTGTGGAGTCTAGTCCTGACATCTACTGCCAGTACTAGTATTTTCTTTTTAAATGCTGCTTGTTTTGGTTTATTCTGATGGTAACAGATGCTCATTAAAGGCATGTTTGAAAATAAATTGTTCACAGATTTATCACCAACATGTTAACATGTTAGCTTATCCCACCTGGAGCTTGAATATGCAACATTTCTTTAATTTCTTAGCTTAATAAGTTGCATTTGTTAGCACTTTTTTTGAATGAACTATTCAATGGTCTAGCATATAAAAACAAAAAGTGACCTCTTCATTCCTAAGTTAAGCCTTCTCTGATGATGACAGGCAGTGTTTTAACACATGGTTTCATTCTATTTGCTCTACTATTATTTTCACATGTATGCTGATAAATATGTTTGTTTGGATTTTTGTCCAAAATAGTTCTCCAGATATATTAATTATAAGAAGATCTAAGGACTGAATTGGCCCATTTCAGTAGGAACTGGTTAAATTCACCAGAGCATTGCTCAAGCGTTCACTTTTCTCCTAGGGGAGATTTCAAATGTGGAAACTTGCCTCCTTGTAATTTTTACAGAAGGCAGCAAGGCTTGGTAACAAATGAGCCCACACCTCATTGGCTTGTATAGGCCCATGTTTATTTTTGCTCCCATGGATGTTGTTCTGGGTGGGCTTGGGGCTTGGCAATGCAGTGTCTTCACTTTCAAGCCCCTTCTGAAGGGGCAGCAACTTCTGGACCTCACTTACAGTTCCCTGTTCTCACTTACAGGAGACAGGCCTGCATATCAGGCCACTGCCCCCGAGGGGCACATCACACCTGCCACCCTGAGATGCCCTGAGTCCAGTTGAGTGAACCGGCCAAGCGGGCAGAGGGGCCCGGAGATGCTTGCGGGACAGAACAAGGATGATCAGGTCCTGTGTATCATACTGTTGTTCGGGTTTCTGCTCTGTCTTAAGGAGCTTGGGGTTCTCCAGGGCTCCCAGCCAGGTGTGCCTGACAGCAGTCATGGGAGGAGAATGAGGGTCTTCAGTTCTTCTCTGCTTCCTGAAGCCTCTTCTGCAGCACTCTTCAGGCTCCAACAACCCCATCTTCAGGTCGCCTCTCCGTGTGGCCCTGAAACTTTTCCCACAGCCACAGGGACAAGTCCTGCTCAGGCCCTGGAGCTCTGGTGTGGGTTCCCTGTGGTTCTCACCAGCCCACCCTCACCCAGCCATGACTCGGAGGTCTTGTGTTCTAGCCTCAGGATCAAAGGCTGACCTGAAACACCCCACTGGGGGTCGAGGGGAGGAAGCCAGCCAGCTTCTCACCAGAGGCTGTGGGATGGGATGGGCCTGACTGAAGCCTCCAGCAGAAGGGACACTCTCCAGAGGTCACTGCGTTGTCAGTGGGTTTTCTCTTCCCTAAGCTTCATGTTGCTCTTTTCTCCCTTAACATGAAACACTTGCTGGCATTCCTTCTCAAAACCACATGGCTGCAGTCTGGCACTCACTCTGGGCCAAGATAAGGGTCCCCACATATGCATGGTTCATCCCAGGCATGGGAGCACAGAGTCTCACAAGACAGAAGACTGCACGTGTGAGGCTGAGCTAAGGAATCCCCAACTGGGGCTGGAAACGGCAGGTGGGTGGGGTGGAGGGTGGGCAGAAGACAGAAGGACAGGACTCTGCCACGGAGTGCAGCTGGCTGGGAGAGGCCAGGAGAGGCACCTCCAGAGCCACCAACAGCAGCCTGGGAGGACCTTGTGTCTCCAGGGCCCTACGTGCACACATTTTGAGGTCATTTATTATCGGCAATAGGAACCTGATGTGGGCAGGTTCCTGCATCTGTCCACTGATGAGAGCTGGCGCCCATGGCTGGAACCCTCTGGACTTTGGTGGATGGAGGAGAACCTTCCTCTGTAAGATTGACAGCCCTGGGGGTGAGGAAGACCCAGCCCTGATGTCTGATGTCCGTGAGCACAGAGGGCTGTCATCGGGCATCCCTGCAGGATAGAACCTGCGTGCCCCCAGCCTGGCACTGCCTCATGTCCATATTTTCTATTTGCTGATGCTGCTCACTGCACATCATGTCAACTTGCAGGCATGGCCTCTGGCTGTGGAAGGTGCCACATTTCCACCACCCTGGCCAATGTCAGGACAAGATCTCACCCCTTCAGGCCCCAGGAGAGCAGTGGCTTATCAGAGGTGGAGGGACAGGACCTACTTCCAGAACAGGTGACAAGCCCAAGACACACATCCCAGCTGGACTCAGGACCTGGTGCCCAGGGAGTCCAGGGAACTATCGTCCGTACATCTTAAGCTTGTGTGCAGCGAACACAGCCTACTTTCCAGAGACCATTCCTCTGGCTGGCACAGTGAAACCCCTGGTCCTCTCCCTGTTCCTAGAAGCCCACCCACTTCCCAGAGGCATGAGTTTAAGTTCCCATACACCTGCCTGGTGCACTGCACCTTCCTGCTGGCTGGGACACTGCTCAAGCCCTCTTTTCTCTCCTCCAGCCTGTGGTCTGGCTCCAGGCTTGGTCCTGCCACTCACATATCTATTCTTCTCTCCAAATCACTGCTTTCAAATGGATTCTTTTAAAATGGGCTTCTGACTGTCCCTCTTACTTCCATGACAGCCCATAGGTGACTCCCTGTTGCCTGGAGGAAAAACCTAATGAGGTCGAGTTATTATAAGTTTATCTCTGAACTTGTACCTGCTTGTTACCACTGCTCAGAATAGCTGTCCTGGCAAGCTAATGTCCCCCTCCTTGTGAGCTCTTGACACTCCCTAAATCCTCAGTTCTCCACTACTCTGGGGCACTGTTACTGGTGATCTCTCCCCTGAAATGCAGGGTATCTGCCAGGCATGTGAAATTTTCTCAGCCTGCAGGGTTTGATCACTCTCATGGGGAACTGTGGGACCCAAGCCTTGCCTTCCAAAGCTCAGCAAGACCCCTTCCTGCGTGGTGCTTACACGTGTCTGGTAGGGGCTCAATCACTGCTCACGTAATACAACGTGACCCTTGGTTGTGAATAAAAGGACTTCTGTTACTCTGTGAATTCCTCAGGGAGGAGGTGGAAATGTGGGTATCCTTGTAACCCCAGGGGCTTATACAATCTCTGGCATATGGCAAATGCTCAAGAAATGCTCCCTGAATAAATGAGACTAAGCATATGTTCACAAAATTGTACCTGAGCCCCTCCCATGATCCTTACATGGTGGTCAGAGCACAGGGAACGTGGCCCTTGTGATACTGGACTTAGCTGATCATGGCACACAGGTTAGCAGGCCTTCATGTTCTCCAGAACAAGGATCTTCAAGAAATTCCAAATTCTAGGACACAGACACAGAGCTGGGCAGGGAGGCAGGCAGACAGAGGATGCTGGAGAAAAATGGCATGCTGGGAAAGCCTGTGCTGGAAGGCAGAGACAGAGACCTATCTAAACGGCACTCTGGGCAGCAGGAGAAAACAGCAGAGACAGAAAGGCCGCCTGAGACTAAACTGGGAGCCTGGCACCCAGGCAGGGCTCAGGTTCCAAAATTGCAGAACACAAGGCAAACCAATGATTTCATGTGAAACTGGGCACTTGACACTCATTACCTGGTATCCTCATGCTTGCCAGGGAACTCATCCTTGTATTCACCTTCTTGAAGAACCATCTCAGGTGTCACGCACTGTGTGCAAAAGAATTGTTTAACACTTGTTGTATTCATAAACAATTGTTTCTGAATACCTAGGAATCTCCCCTTCTCACTGCAAGTGGAGGCTCAGCTGAGATCTCAGGTGGAGACAGCAAATATTAGTAAGTTTGAAAACTGGGGCCATCTATGGGCCCTCAGCGTCCGGGACCCATGCGTCCTCATTTGCGACGTGGGCGAGCTGCCACATGCTGGCGTCCTCCTGCTCTGCGGCAGGCAAGCACCATGAGCTGTAATTATTTACTTATGACTGTTGTGAGGACACACAGACCATATAAATAGAGCAGCAACATGCAACATCTGCTACTGTGGACGCATGCAATCACGGACGCCCCTCTGTGCAGGACCCCTGAGGACCCTGCCCCTCACCAGCTCGCACATCCTCCTGGCAGTGCCGTCCTGTGGCAGTCAGTGTCCTGGACATCTGGGCTGCAGGGACAGCCTCAGCCAGGCACCCTAGGAGGTGGGCCTACTGCGCAGTGCTGGTTGGGGAACAGCAGTCAACAGTCCTTCTCAACATTTTCTTTTTTTCACTTACAAGTGGGTTGGTTCATCATTTCATGTGATGTGGGAGCTGGAGTTTATGAGCTCTCAGGATGCTGGAAGCATCAAACATTTCTGTGGCTGTACACTTTTGATATTTGCCTTATTTTCAGAAACACTTGACTTAAAAGACAATGCCTTGTTAGTGCAAAAGTGAGGCAGACTTGGAGGCAAAGGTTAGATTCTATTTGCTGTGATAGGACCTGGTGTTCTGGTCCTAGTAGCATTTTTTAATTTTATTTATTTGCTTATTTTTTCTTTTCACCCACATTTGGGGCAGCAGCCAGTGTTCATCACAGCAAGCTCCGGGGGCAGAACAGAGCTGTCCTAGAAGGCGAAAGTCTCCCAGGGATCAGCGTGGGGATTCGCCCAGGAGGGGTCACTGGATTGGATTCTGGGGGGATGGGGGCATCTCTGAGAGGGCTGGCAGGGTCAGCCCTCCTCTGGGGCTTGGGCCTGCTCCCCCATCTCACAGTGTTCTGGGAACACAGGCCTGCCACACATACTTGGGCAGCTGCATGAAGCTCTGCAAAAGCAGTGCTCTCAGAAGGATGTCCACAGCCATGCTACGGTTCCAACAGCATGACCGGGCTGGGGCACCCACTGTCACTCCCTCCTTGGTCAACCACATTTGGAGGCTCATTGCATATAGATAGAGGACCTTTAGAGTTCTAAGAAAGATGGTTTCCTTAAGCCAGAGGTTGGATAAGAGGGGTTAAAAGATCCCCCAGAAGCCACCATCATTTAATCAGCATTTGTTACTCCTGAAAGAAAAAATGCCAGGGCAGTGCTGGCTGGCAGCAAAGTGATGGGAGCCACCACATACTGGAACAGCCCTGCTGTGGTCGTGGGGGCCCAGCTGTCAGGGATGTCTTACAGCCCACTGACTGGGTGTGGGAGAAGAAGCCCAGGCAGGGGAAGGAAGGGGCTGGAGCCTTTTGCCGCTAGACCCAGTCTGGAGCTTTCTGGTTCAGCTCCGGGTGCATCTCTCACGCTCCTCCACGTACCTGTAGAAGAGGAGCCTTCGTCAGTAGCTGTACCTAAACATTTTCAGTTTTATTTTTTAACCTACTAGGCTTTGCATCGTATGATAGACCCTGAGGGCACCATGTTAATACCATAATTTAGCTCCTTTACAAGACAGAGGAAAATGAAACCCAAGAGGGAATGCACCAGGCCTGGAACCACATGGTTCCCAGACGGGGTGGAAAAGTGCTCCCACCACCAACGGATGTCTGCCTCTGGGACCATTGCTTCTCCTGCTACTCTAGCCTCTCTGTTTGGTGAAAATCCATCATTTTCAGTAATATCTTTTTACAATTACTAAAAACTATTTTGGCTGCAGTGCATGCTGTATCTGAATCCACAGGTTGCAAAGCAAGACGTCCTTTGCCCCCTTGGGCTCAGATGCAGGAGTGAGTGAAGAGCACTGTCCGCCTGCAGAGACACGGGCCCAGCTGCCACGCTCTTTAGGGCTGTGCTGTCAGTGGGTAAACACATGGTTCTGCAGCCACATTTTAGAGACACTTCTCTAAGCCTTGTAATTATCTCACAGTAATATAATACATTTATGATTCCAAGAAGGTTGAAAATATATACTCCCTCAATTTGAGTGTTTCTATTTTCTGTATTTGGCATAAGAGCCCAGCATGACTAGGAAAGAGCATAGTTAATTGTGTTTTATTTCTTTCTCTGATCTGGCTTGGAATTGGAATAGTGTGTGAGTATGTGAGTGGGCGGGGTGGGGGCGTTGTTGTCTGACCCATTTCAAATAACCTAAGTGATTTGCTGAAATTACCGCATTATAAATGGTAATAATCATAGAAAAAAGATATCTACAATTGAAAACTACATTTCAATGTGAGCAGTAGTATATAACTTTATCCACTTGAAAATGAAATGTTTAGAGTCAACTTTTGTGTACTTAGAAAAAACACAATGGCATTCCCGGTACTCTGGCTCTGGTACCAACAGGTAAGGCACATGGCAGAGATCAAGCAGAATGGTTAGTTCAGTTCACTAACCCTGTTAATCATTTTGTATTGCTTTAAGAAGCTTTTGTTCTTTTGGGTATATTTTCTCATGAACGCTTCAAAGAAAATTTGAGAAAACTTTTTTAAACCATAAGATCAAAGAGATGTGGGGAATTTTAAAATTCATTTTAATTAAGATTAAACATTCTCTTCTGAAACCTTACTTGTTAACACTAGAGAGTATTGTCCTTGAGACACAGAAAGTACCTAAACACATGAGTTTAAAGATGCCATGTAGGGCACCTTGGGATTTAAGCCCTAAAATAGGGCTTCCCAAACTTCAGCTCTGTGGGCATTTCAGGAGGGCTCCAGCCCCAGGGGTGTTAGAGTGTGTGTTGTGTGTGTTTGTTCAATTTAAGATTGAAATTAGATTAGAAAGGAAGGTTTTATATATATATTTTTAAATGCCTTCAATCTCAGTTGATATGACTGTTTTATTGCTCCATCTGAAGAGGAAAATTGTATCTTCCTTTCTGACAACATCACAAACTCCACATCGCCTCTAAAACTGGTAACTAAAATGCTAGAGCAAATGCACTGGTGAGCCTTCAGGACAAGGGAAATTCTCAGATGCCCCAAAGGATGAGAAGATGGAGTCTAAAAGGGGTGCAAGGACACTGTGCTCCCAGGAAGTATCTATGATTGCTGGTGACCCTGAGTTTTGGATCTGGTGGACCCTGGGGACAGAAGGCGGTGACTACAGCCTGTGCAGGCAGGAGTGAGAGGGATACTCCAGCAGTCTATTACATAAATCGCACCCCTGACAGCAGGGAAATCAGTTGTTTTCTTTCTTTTCACATTGCTACCCAGCTGACTACCTAGCTGACTATCTACGTTCCCACCAACGTTTAGTGCCTTACACAGAAATTGAGTTTGGGATTTTGCAATCCTGAAATGCCTTCCTCTATCTGATCTAAAGAATACATGCTATGAAATGTAACACTGAGTCTCACATACAGATACATGCACATACACACACCCAGACATGCCCACACACAGACATGCATGTACACACACACACAACCACAGACACGTGTAAGCAGAGTGATTTTCCCAGTAATTGAGATGATGCTTTTTGAAAGTCTTGCACATTAAAAACAATGAAAGTAATACTCCACACATATTAGATAATATCTGATGTATAGTATTTGCTTAATATACTTAAGATACTGTTGAATAAAAGCAGAGCCAGTTATTTCCTCTTTTCCCTCAAAAAAATAGTTCTCCAGATATATTAATTATAAGAAGATCTAAGCACTGAATTGGCCCATTTCAGTAGGAACTGGTTAAATTCACCAGAGCATTGCTCAAGCGTTCACTTTTCTCAGCTTCATTTACACGCCTTGTCACATTTCAGAATGCCAGTGGAAGGTCACATTTTTCTAAACTTAGAAGCTTGTTTCAAAGAAAAGCAAAGCTTCCTGGTGGGCAAGATGAAAGGCTTTTTAAAAAATCTTCTGAGGAAAACTCTTTGGATACTAAATCACTTATTAAACAGTGCTTTGATGAATTACAGTAAATGTAAATAAATAAGAAACATATGGAGTGGATTTCCTTTGATATATAAATGAGTTTGAATTTACAAGAAAAAGAACTGTTTTTTTAACACAACAAACAAAATCCTAGAAATACAACACACAATATTACTGCTCCAAGAATTTCCCGTGTTGATTTCCAACTTATATAAAACCTAATTGTTAGGGCATGGGGAAAAAAAGCTGTGATTTTGGATATTATTATTCAGCAGAGATGCTTATGAATGTACATTATGCTAAACACACTTGACATATTTTTAAGACATCACAGGTTATCTGTCTGGTCTGCCCAGTTAGTTCTCAGGTTGCATGCAGGAGATACCCTTGTCTCTAAACCTTAAAACCAGACAAATCTCCACCCTAGTTCCACAGGTGAAACTTTCATACAATAGGTGCCCTTCCTTTTGCACTACTTTTCTGTAAGATTTATTTTATTACTTTAAATCTTTCTGAAGACAAGTGCTATAGTTGGAGTTGTTTGGAATCAAGGTATTTTCCTGTGGAATTCAGAATCATTCAGCAACCCTGTCTGTTTCCAAATCAGAGAAATATGGAACCTGTGCGGAAGGAGAAATGTGGCTTATACACAACTGCAAAATTAGCAGGAGGCTCATCAGCCCTGCCTCCTTTTACTTTTACTACAGACTAAGTTTTTGTTCTTATTTCTACTTCCTTCATGCAAAAATCCATTTCACATATAATGCTTAGCATAGCTGAAATCACATGATGAGAAAAAAAGAGTCTAGGTCTCTCAGAAAATAATAACAACATTAACAGCAATGGCAATAATGAACAGCAGTTAAAAAGAATAAAAGTAATTCCCGTTATTTACTTAGTGCCTACTTTATGATGGCCACTGTGATAATTTATTCATTTTTCCTGCCTGATTTAATCTTCACAGCAAAGTTGTGAGGTAGAAACTGTTGCCTCCATTTTGCAGGTGAAGAAACAGGCTCATCCGGAGCCCCCGGCATTCTGAAATAGTGATTGCTAATTTGTCACTCTAGCTAGGGAGCATCATAATCAATGGGCAGCTTAGGAAAACTCGGCCTGGGTGGCCAACCTTTTCCGTTTTATTTTCCTGGCATGAACGATGTATAGGGATTCTGACTAACATATTTGTGCCAGATATTGCAAAATTAAAAGAGAGCTTAGGGAGATACCAGGGATAGGAAAAGCTTTTCCCAATGTTTCAAGTTCTAGGCATCATTACTTGAGTTTAAAAAACAAGACACAGAGATATCATTACTCTTTACACCTGTGCAGTCCACCCACGTACTGGGGGGTGATCTAGCAGACACAACACATACTTTCTGCTGATAGGTTTTGAACTTGTGTAAGATTAAGTGAATTCTGATGCCAGGCTCAGTAGCTTTCATTATGGGCAAGGGTGGTGTGGCAGAAACACTCATGACTCTCAAGTGATCCAGGTAAGATGCCAGTAAGCAGAGACCATTTGTTCTTGGAAAGGGCTTTGCTCAAGGATATGGCTCCCCAAGGAGGCTCTTCGGCACTTCTTTGGAAGGCTGTGAAGTTTCTGGAGGTCATGAGGGGTAGCCTGGCATGGACGAGTTAGTTTATGATACTCTTTTGGTGTCAGCTCACAGCACCAGCAGAGAGTGTGACCAAATCTTTCCTTTGCTCAATTGTACCAC
Source organism: Manis javanica (assembly GCF_040802235.1). Taxonomy (NCBI): domain Eukaryota; kingdom Metazoa; phylum Chordata; class Mammalia; order Pholidota; family Manidae; genus Manis; species Manis javanica. The sequence goes on along the minus strand of NC_133161.1, from coordinate 98,186,992 downwards.
TGAGATGTTTTAGAGTTGTTTTGAACGGATATGTAGTTTCCCCACTAGCAGACAGAAACAAAAAAACCTTCCTCATTGGCAATCTAAAAACGTTAACTCTGTTTTCAAAGAATGTATCTCTTGTTGGAAAACCCAAATAATAATGCCCTTATACACTGTGCATCCTGTTATTTTCATCACCTGATCATGTTCACATCTAGCTTGTAATTCCCCAAAATGTAGCTTTTCCATCCCTGAATTGGAGGCAGCCATCCATTCCAACAGCTCCCTCTAAGTGGCCAACCTCAGCGACTCCTAATGGTGGCAGGGGCTCCAGCCATTGTGTGAGTCACCATGCAGAATCCTCATGGAGAGGCAGGAGAGACTGTGTTTGTACTTAGCCTTGATGTGTTGGCATTTGCCAGTTATATACAACTCAGCAACCAATCCCATTTTGAAGGTCTATTTTCCTACTTGGAAACTAAAAAAAAATGATGCTCACATCTAAGGGTGGTTATGAGGAGAATGGGATGAGCATTTGTAAAGTCCCTTTGAAAACTCCCTTGGGCCCTACCCTGCTCTCTGGTGCTTCCTCTTGGGACCCGGTGCCCGTTCAGGGGCAGTGCACACTCACTGCCCAAATGAACTATGTTCTGCACACATGGTGGGTTTCCTTACCAAATTCATGAAGATCTATGACCTTCAAAGCACCATCATTGTTTATATCTTTGAATCATTAAATGGTTATTCTTAAGTGCCTCAAATGAACGTCTCAGGACTACCCATCCCTAAATTCCCCACTTCTTGGAAAATAGCACCATTATTGTTCAAGCTGGAAATCCCTAGATCTAAGTCATCCCCAATCCTGCCAAGTCTGCCTCCAAAATATATACAAGTTAAAACTTTAAATATTTCTATTTTTTATTTTAATTTGCCTCTTGTCTACTGCACTGGCCATAGGAACATCAGCTCCAAGAAATCTGGGTCTTGCCAGGGTGGGTTAATGTGTATCCCCAGGACTTAGAACAGAGCCTGACATGTAGAAGACACTCCTACCATCATCTGTTTAAAGAAAGAATAAACTGGTCATACTCTACCCTTCTATAAATTATTAACATAGAAGCATATTTATATAACTTACCCAGTGTTTATCTCATTAGACTGAGCAATAAGAATAAATGAATGTCACAGTTTCATTTTCTTGCTGAGCACAAAATTCTAACATCCCTCTTCTGCACACAGATCCCCCCCTTCTGTGATATCTAATAGGAATTTTAATTTAAGCAACTCCATAAATGTCTAGCACCTTTGCCCGTTTGGATACCTTCTGGGCAGCTGCATGAGTGATGCCCTCTCCTCGGGAGAAACATTCACCTGGAAACTAGATCCTTCCCGGTGGCAGCCTTTTCTGGGTGTTGCCCACTGCCGTAATGGGAATGGCAGCCATGCAGCACCCCAGCCAACCCTGGCGATTCATTTCCAACACGGAACAACATGTGGCAACCCCAGCATGTTTCCTTTGCTGCTTTGGAATATATAAACTCACAGGGATTGGTGTAAAGATGTGCAGGAGAACCCCGGTATTCTTCACCTCCCCTCATCCCCTGCCAGCCGCACTCCAATTTGCAGTGACACATCAACAGCATGACGGGGACACCAGAATGATACATGTTGTTTCCTGGGCTTTGGCTAGGCATGCGTGCACTTGTGTGTGCCCACGCATGTGTGCGTGCTTCTGTGCGACTCTTTCACGTTGGTAGTTGGGGTAACCGCTACGAAGTCCAGGTGCAGCGACATCCTCCACAGACCCCACCCACCACCCTTTAGAGACACCAGGCCCCCAGACCCTAATCCCTGGCAATGTCATCTGTGGTGTGTCTGTAATTACATTGTTTTGAGACTGTTTTATAAATTAAATCATTCAGTATGTAGCCTTTTGAAAAATGGCTTTAAAAATAACCTCAGCATAGTACCGGGGGTCCATCATTGAAACATTGGGGTGTGTCACCAGCCTCAACCCCTCTTACGACAGTAATATTCCACGGCACGGGCCGGAGGTGGCTCTGTCTGCTACCTTCTCATTCAGTGCGAGTCCCAGTCTTGCTAAAACCTCAATGGATGATTGTGAAATGGCTGGGAAGAGGGTCGGGGAGGACATTGTTAGCTCTGACATTCCCTCTGAGAGGTTCAGGCAGCGTGTGTGATAGGAGGCTTCAGCAGAGAAGCCAATTTTATGTGCAGAAGCTTCTAGGACTGTATGCACTTGAGCCCCACATAGAGAGTAGGAAATTGAAAGGCAGAGGTTTAGAACAAAGAGATAGCCCCGGCTCAGTTTATTCATGTAACACCTTACTGAAAATTCGCTGATGTACAAAGAAACAATCAGAAATGTTTCATACCTTAGTCAACTGATGATTGGGAAGATTGTGTTTAATTGTTTAAAGAATCCACTTTAAAGATTTAACTCAACAGGTTTCACTAAGGTGAAATCTTCATACAAGACAGAAAGATACAAATGGGCCTAATTCAGGACAAACTGATTTCTCTATGGGTTTCATTCTCAAATTGGAATATTGTTGAAATGATTTTCTAGACAACTACAGAAATTTCAACCTACTGGGAAACTTTTCTGGGTATTCATTTTTGCAATTTTTCAAAATCAACATAAACTCTCTCCTCCAAATTTAAAGAGATGAATTTTATATATATGAATTATGCACATGCCATTTACACTTATTGAAAAAGAGTTTTTAAAATATTTACTCTCTGGACAGGGTCTGGCAGGACTGGGGGAGAGACACCCCTAATGTGATGTAAGGAGAAAAGCTACAGTTTCCTGAACTTCTCAGCATGGAAGTCATAGGGCAGCTGGCCAGGGACCCCCATGGCTCCTGAGTTTCTGAATTTACCACAAACCCAGCCAAAGTCTCTCCCACAACTTAGGAATTGGAGTTTTTAGACAGGCTGAGCTGAGACTTCAGCAGGCATCATCTGCAGCGTGGGCTCTGTCCCCATTGGCAGGTGCACAGAGGGAGCCGAAGGCCTGGGGACAGCAAAACGAAAGCCTCCCCAAAGGGTAACCAGACACCGAAGGTGCCCCTGCCACACTCCATGGGTGCTTTAGTGCTAATCAGACGTCACCAGGATTAGTGGGGTAGGGCTGTTGGGATGACGTTCCTCTGAGGGTGGGGGAGGCTCCCATTCCAGGGCCCCACCTGAGCCATCCTCCGGCTGGCTGCTCCCTCCCCAGATCCCACAGGGCAGCATCAGCTCCCACCTGTCTGCCTCTGCCCCACATTTGGGGCTCCTACCCGGGCATGATTTTTATTCACAGGGAGAGGTCAGCAGGGCGGAAGGACCATCCTGTAGAGCCAGCCATGCTCCCTCCTTCCCTCTCCTGCTGCTGAGAGCTCCAATAAGGACACACAGAGAATCTGGAACTTGCCTTTGAAACCTCCTGGTCTGGGGCCACCAATCAATAAGTGGACAGTTACAGCATAAAATAATGGGTGGATGTCACTGTGGACAGAGGGGATGCAATGTGCAGGACAGTGCGGAGAGCCTCCCTGGGCCTTGAGGGCACCTGGCTCACCATCTATCTACCCAGCCTACCCCTTTCTTCCAGTGTTATTGAAGTACTCAGTCTCAGAGCTTCCTAATCCATGCCTCTGCTTTTAATCCATCTCCTTTGAAGTGGTCCATCTAGAGGTACCATCCATCTGGGCCCTGCTCATAAGGCATGCTGGTGTCTAGGGGGAACACTCCCCTAGGGGGACTGGGGATAGGCTGGGTTGATTTCTAGGAAGGCCAGAGCCATCAGAGGAAACACTCATTGTACTCAGGGAAGGAGGCTAGGTTCTAGTCAGGGAAGACATGCAAGGGCAGGGCAGACAGGAAGCTGCTCCATGGGGCCAGAAATAGGGAGAAACTGATGGTCAGGGACAGTGAGTCAGAACTGAAGCAACACTGCTTGCAGGATGGAAGAAGCTGGCTGTCAGCAAAGTGGGCAGTGGCCCAGGACTGGGCAGGAAAATGGACAGAGGTGTGCCACAGACTACCACATCCATTTGCCAATTCCCCAAGAGGCCCAAGAAGCCCTTCTCAGAGGGGCTGCAATTCTGAGAGTCCTTAATCCCATTCCAGTTATGGACATGTTTCATGCTGGTCATGGCACTGGGTGCTGGACCCGGTCATGACTCTCATTAGACCCTGTGCTGGCAGCTGCAGATGATGAAGTCAGGGACAGGGCCAGCTGGACTCCCGCCACCTGCAGCCACAGCCTGCCAGCCCCTGCAAGGCCTCCATGGCCGCTGATGGCACAGGAACCACTGAGATAAGCAGACTACCCAATCTCACTGCCTTTAAAATGCCACTGGAGTATGCAAACCACCCTTGAGGAACAGGAAATAGGGTCACAGGCATGCTTGTAGGTTTGTGAATTATGATCATTTGAAGTCCAGTCATTCTGCTCAACAAACATTAAGTGCTTTATATGTGCCAGGAAACCTAAGGCAATGGGGACACAGCCATGAAGAAAACACGCAGAGGGACCCGGGGAAGAAGCAGGAGCACTGTAAAGGATGGTTACCGTCTCCTGAGAAGTCTGGTAGACTGGGTGTCATTTTAATTTTACAGGGTGGCTGTGAACTTGATGGTTAACCCCCACACCCCTCAGATTTGAACCCCAGATTTGAGCTTCCTCTCTAAGGCCTGCTCATTAGCATAGGCTTCATATAAATACCCTTGTTGCAGAAATAGCTTTAAGGAAACTATGCTGCATTATACCAACCTACATGTCTTTCTGGAAACAGCACATTGCTCTGTTTGCTTCCAATGGAGTCTGATTGAAATAAGATGCTGAGTTCAGAGTCAGAGGCCTCAGATGGAAGCCATGCCCATTTCCTTTGGGCAGCCACTTAGCCAGCATTCCTAAATTTCTATTTTCTAGGCCATAAAATAAGCATGCTGTTAATAGTACCTGGCTGTACAACAAGAAGATAAAATGAAACCGCTAATCTGAAAGCGTTTTGTAAGGTATAAATTGCCACCCACACACAGCAACATTAGTTATAATTATCATTAACACTCTGTCTCGTTACGTTAGTCATGAAGCATGGATCAAAGACAGTAAACCTCCTGATGCATGGAAGGTTTCTACACATTTAAGAAATGGATGTGTCTGACATGAAATATGGCATGTGTCTTTCGTTTTCCTGATAAGCATAGCAAAACCGAGAACAAAATGCCATCCATGACTGTTTATCCACAAGCCAGAAGCACTCCACTTGCTCTGGAGAGAAACAAAGTTTAAAGTAGTTTATCACACACGTGTTTTTTTGAATTAGACACATGGGAAATATTAATTTGGTAAGTGTTTACAGAAGGTCTATTAGCATTGTTTTTGTGCTAAAAATTCAGAGGATGTGACCCAGTTACAGTTTTCAAGATCACACTGGTCAGGGCACCAACCGCAGGCACAGGGAAGCCTGGCCTCCATGCCATGGTCGGACCAATCCACATGTCAGAAAGAAGGGGTTATGGCAAGAGGGCAGGTAAGCCGAGGTCATGAGTAATCTTGTGATATCATTTCTAAGTCGTGTTTCTCAACTCCCTCCCAACGCCCTGGTGTGGTGTGGGCCCAGGGATGGGACTGGGGTCGGGACAGGACTGAGCACAGGGAATCATGCAGGACCCCAGGTCAGAGGTACTGACACCCAGAACCAGCAGATGTCACTGATGGAAATGTGTCAATGCGACAGGACGGCTCACCAGATGGGAGCCACCAGCGTGCTGAAGCCAGGAGCATCCTCCCGCTCTGGATGAAGCCTGGGTGACGTCCCAAGAGATTATGGGCACCTGGTACGTGAGGAAGAGTGTCTCCAAGTGCCACAGCGTGGGCCTCATTGGGACCTGTCAGGAAGATGCGCCCTCCCACACACGGGGAGTCCGAGGTGCAGGCCCTACCCCTGGAGAAGCTCCCTGTCCTGTGCCCCCTGCCGAGAACCACACAGGATGCTTGGAAGCCAGCCTTCCATGGCAGAGCCAGCAGGACCATTGGGCAGGAGGCTGTGGCTGCAGAGCACAAAGATCTTCCAGGGGCTGCCTCACACAGGAGGTTGGGGCTCCCCTCTCAGGCACTGCGATCCAGCTGGGGCATGCACATGGGCCCTCCGGATGGAGGCTGTGGCCTTGGGCCCATTCCCATCCCTGTCTCTTCTGCAACACAGGCACCGTTATAGGATCCCCCAGAGTTGTATGAGAATAATTGACCTCATGCCTGGCAAATATCTGTAGCATGTTAAGGATCCATAAATGTAAATCATTAGCATCACCATTGCACTGGTCCATTACCTGACCCCGCTGGCTTCCTGGATGCGTATGTGAGCCCAGCCTTCCCTACTGCCACCTGTGCTGCTTCTGTAATGCCCGCCATCACCATTAACACAGTTGCGCTGCTGTCGCTGCTCCTCATGTGCCAGTGTCGCTGCTGCTGCTGACACTGCTACTGCTGCTAATACTGCAACCGCTATACTGTTACTGCTGCTAATATTGCTGCTCTCACTGATGCTAATCCTGCCACCACTACTGTCATCACTACTACCAATACTTCTGCTACCATTACTACCCTAAGGCTGCTGCTACTGCTGCTATTACTACTGCAACTATTACTGTTACTACCACTGATGCTGTGTCCACTGCTACCATTAATACTTTAAATCCTGCTGCTGCTGCTACTACTAATGATATTGCTGCTAGTCCTGCTAGTAATACTGGACACTCCTACTACTGACGCTGTTCCTACCACTGCTGCTGCCACTGCTACTGCCACTTGTGTCACCAGCAGCGTTCCTCTTTGCCTGGCTGGTGGTGACGTGTTTTCATGGAAGGAGAAATTGCTGCTGTAGGGAGAGATGGATGGAAACAGGATTGTGGACTCACAGGGGACGAGAGGAAGCAGAGGCCAACTCTCTGTGACACGTTGGCCAGGAACCTGCTGAGGTGCTTGAGAAAGAAATGGTAAAGGGCACCCTGGGAGCACAGGTGTGGATCAGCAGGGCCACGTCCCCAGAAGCTGGCCACCCTCGTTCCTCTCCCCGCCTGTCCTCACCACTGGCTTTGGGCCTTAGCTGTGGCATGTGGCTTGAACACGGAGCTCTTTACATGCATTTTCTACATGATGTTGAAAGTAGTGCACTGTGTGTAGTCAGCTGACCTGCTCACTCCAACTTGGGAGGAGTTCCTAAATGCCAGGTAGAATCACACACACAAAGCAGTCTTTCCTTTTACAGCCTTAGCTGGGTGCTATGTTTTGAGCATTAAAAGGATAAATGTGTCAAATCTATGAGCTCCTAATAACACTGAAAACATGGTGTCATGTTGTATTTTGCAAGACTTCCCACATGAATGCAGTTACTTTCCTAAAATGATACAGGGCTGGGGAAAGAGTAGGAAACTTATGGTCAGGATGCCCATCTGAAATCTTTTTTGTATCAGTATTTTTGTTATAAAGATAAGAAAGATTTATTCATTAGAAATTAGAATTTTTAAGTGGGGAAAAAATTACTCCATGCCCCAAACAAAACTATTAATATTTTGTTTCATGCTCTATTTGTTCATTTGTATCTTAAATCATAGTTTCATGAATTTCATATATATAGTAAACAACCCTAGTAAATCACCAGGTGGGCTTCTCTCAATGTGTAAAGGGCAATTGAAGTGGGAACCACAGGGGGTCTTTGCTAAAGGTGGCCTCATCCCATGTCCACTGTGTGCAGGGAGATGGGCTGGATTTTTCTGTTTATACACTGATTGAGCAGTTATTTATTCAAATAAATATTGCAAACTTAGCTTCCAGACAATATTTCCTCCATATTTCATAACTGTCCAGTATTAAATAGTTTTGCATGCATATCACATATTTAGATCCTGAAGTTATGTTTCCCAGACAAAAGTGAGATTACTAAAGGTATCTTCTTGCTTCTTGACCAAGTGTGCAATCCTTTCAAACGATAACTGGCAGGTGGACTTTCTGCTCCCTTTTGTCCACACAGCAGGAAGGTGGACGGGCTCCCCCATCACCTTTCAAAGCCAGATGAACCTCACAATAAGAGGTGTTCTGGGAGTGAAGTCTTGCACTGTGGGTAGGAAACCCCTGGGTTTGAGGATACAGGGCCTGGCAGAGGAGCAGGGGCCACACGCATAGAGCCCATCTGGAACTGAACTGGCTCTTCTCCTGATGCCTCTGTGTCTCCCTGTTCCCTGGCTGTACAGAGCTCTCAACCTAAAGTTGAGGGACCCGAGTGCTTCTGCCTGCAGACAGGTTCTCACTGGCTTTCTGGCACCCACAACCTCCTCTGGGGCCCCTGCAGTGGCCTGCCATCCAACTGTCCCGGAATCAGTCTGGGAGGGCAGGGCACTTTTGGGATATGCCCATACCCACCTTTGGAGCCACCTGGTCTGCAGCAGGGACCTTGCTGCTCACACTTAGCACTGCTCTTGGGCACCTCCTTATCTCTGTACTGGATGCCATTATCTCCATCACAGAGAAGGAGACAGGTGCAGAGGCCAGAGCCCCACCACCACAGAGGGCATGGGTGACGACTTTGAACCAGGTCACCTGATTCCAGGACTCCTCGTACTTCTAGAAAGAGAGAAGCACAGTTTTGGAAGAGAGAGATTTTCAGCTCTTTCCCCTGGGGCTTCTTTCCTTGCCCCTCTTCCCTTCCTTCCTCTCTCCTCCCCTTCATCATCTCTGTCTGTGCTCCGCATGTGTTCCTCCTGAATCAAAGAGCATCTCTGACCTTGGTCATCAGCCCCTCTGTCGTTTAGTACGTGGTCTTCTCTGCACTGCAGCTGTAGGGTTGGCTTCCCACCACACAGGGTCTGGGGCTGGGATCCAGGGCTCTGTGTGTGGGGCTGGCCAGGACCCCACCCTCAGCAGAGTAAGGACTCGGAAATCTCACTTGTCTTTGGACTTTTGTGTTTCTTTGGTTCTGAACTTTTTATTTGCCTCTTAGTTTCCTAGTAAAAATTCCTTGAGACATGCCAGTGCTTTTTAAGCCAAATGAAGGGAATAGGGACTTTTCCTGCCTCCACAGGGGCCCTAGAAGCCTCTGCAGAGCCAGGCAGCCGTGCTCACAGCAGCTATTCCTATGGAGATTCTGTCCACCATTTAGTGGAGCTGTGGGTCAATGGCAATGTGGACATTGTGCTTTCTGGAATTTTCTCTAACAGCATGTGGCACTGAAGAATTGAGTTTTACATATATTAGTTCAAATATAGGGTCTCTCTAAAGTCTGTGCTCTGTTAAATATTCAGGGAAAAAAGTGTCTGTACTTCTTTGTTTATAAAATGGAGCCTTTCCAATTTATTTGCCAATGATCCAAGTTAGTTATTTACACTTCAACAACTGTTTCCTGATACTTGCCTTTCTCTCAAGTCATGAGCTCCTGTGAAGAGCTGAGTTGGCCCTGTCAGCTGCAGAGCATGAGCTTCACCTGGAGATTGTGGAGGAGCCGGAAGTGGGGCAGTGAGTGCTGGGTGTGCAGTACAGGGCACTGCAGCCGCCTCCCTGGCCAGACACAGCCCTACTGTGCATGCATGGAACATGCAAGATGAGCTGTCAATTAGCTGGGCAAAGGAGAGGAATCCAATCACCCAGAGAAAAGGGAAGGAGTTGGGGAAGCCATGGGACAGCTGGGGATGCCCAGGAGCCCCAAGGTGGGTGAAGGTGAGAAGTTGGACAGTGAGCCCAAGTCCTTCCTCAGCAGTCTCCGTGCTGTCCACGTCCAGCGTGCGATGCCACGCCTGGCACTTGGACAGCGGGGATACGTATTCCTGGCACATTCTGTAGGACACAGGGAGAGCAGAGTATCCTTTCATGTTTATCTTGATTCTCATTCATGGGTTCAATATTTGGGACTCTCCTACTCACTAAAATTTATTAGTAACCCTGAAATTAATATTCACATCATTTTTGTAGTCATTTCCTGAAACTCCCAGAGCAGAGAAAAGTCTGAGTCATCCAAAGCACATGTTTCCAGCTGAGGCCAAGCGAGGCATCACTGAGGGTCCATTCCGGCTCATACTGCGAGCAAGTATCCTCAGCGCTCCATCTTTCACTGGCATCCTTTCTGCTGGTGCTTTGTGTTAAACTGGCCCCCAAATGTGGTGCCGAGGTGATGCCTACAGTCCCTAAGTGCAAGACGATGTAAGCAGAGCACCTGGGCGTGAGTCCCAGACCTGTTGGCCGTGCGTCCATGAGTCAACAAGGGATCTTTAGACAGAATCTTACGTAAAACAAAGTGTGTATTAATCGCTGGTGAAGATTGTGACAAGAAACTCTCAGGGTCCTAACCCTGTATTTCCTCAGGAGCAGTAGCCCCCAAATCATTAATTCAGTGTTCACAAGACTTTATAGGACTGAACTCCTGTGAATAATGCCAATGGACTGTATCTTAGATCCCCACGTGAATGCGGCTCCTGCATTGTGTGGGGTTCACTCTTAGTCATCTTCCTCGGCCTTGCAGACCCCCCCACCACTCCTGCATCTTTTCTGCTCTCATGCAAATAGAGTGTGGTGCATGCAGCTGAGCCGGCCACGTTTCTGAGCGTGGCCGCCGACTCCCACTCCAGTCCTGGAGCCCCCTGCTTTTCCCTCAGATCACAGCCGACAGGTCTATTCTATAAAGGGGAGAGCGAGATGGTATCAGAGACATTCATATCTGCTGGTGAATATGGGAATTTCCCTCCCCCATGTCAGCAGGCTTTCCAGTCCTGAAATCCATCATGTTATTTGTCAGAACAAACCTCGTAATCCTCGCCACATTCTCAGAGCATTTGAGGCATTTCCTGTGGCGGTTTGCCCTTCTACACGGAGGTTCCGTGTGGTGCTGCGGCCCCGCTGCACAGAGCCCACCCGTGCATAGTTCCCCTGGGCCTGCGGCCTCCCCAAGGGATCCTGAGGTTTTGCAGGGTAGACCTGCCGTGGGTTCTGGGGTGCCTTGCCATTTGCTCATTAATATCACCTACACAAGTGACACGGATTAAATGAGCAGGTTTAAAGTCACTGTGTAAATCAACATGGAAAGAGTTCATCAGAACACATTTTTGTTAGGCTTCCAGCTCCAGTGCCATCTTGAGCAGAACTGTGGGAGGCACTGGGGGTTTTTGGGTACCATCCTGTCCCCACCCACCAGCACCCGTAGAAAGGCGGCACGTGTGTCCTGAAAGGGCTCAGAAGTAGCTCATTCGGGAAGCTATCGTTGGAGGTCATTGTAACTTAACTGCTAGTTCATTTTGGCTTCAGAAGGTTGATGTGCATTTCTCATGTCTTCCATCATCTAAGGAAAATATAAAAGGAAAAAATCTGAGATAAATGCACTGTTTCTAGAATACTTATACTCACAGGTTTTGATGGGTTAGCAAAACAAGGCCAGAGGGCTGCACAGACACAGAGAAGATGCAGTGTGTGGTCCACGGTCACCTAACAAACACGCCCACTGAAATGCCACAGACAGGCTAGGCCCTGCCCTGGCGTCTGTGCTTTGTCAGGCCCCATCTCAGATTTGCCCACCCGGAGGGCACTTGGCTCCTGTTGATGATCAGTTTAGACTTACCTGGCTCTGCATAATCATCCTAGTGGCCTTGCACCTCCACAGCCCTGGTTTCTGTCCCCAGGCCTTTTGGAAATGATAGTAAAACACGTACAGTATATTGGCAGCGTCTTTCTTTGGGAACTCAGGGGAATTTCTCTCTCAACCCTGCAAGACAGTTAGCTCCATTATACACAATGAAGAAACTAAGGCTCAGGGAAATAAAATGGCTCTTCAAGGTGCCCTGGCGGCTAGATCCTGGTTCTTAGGGTCACCCCCAAGCTGCAGGGCTCCTTTTGCATGGCCCTTTCCCCATGGACCCACTGGCTGTTCCCATATTTACCATTCTGCCATTGAGCACAGCTAACAGACCCTAAACCCAGAGTGTGGCCTGGCCTCTGAGTGCCAGCTGGGTGTGCAGCTGGTACCTGGCCACCACTGAATACTGTTTGCTCAGTGGAGACACTCTCCCTAAATCCGCTGGAGGAGGACATGTCCTGGACTAGAGGACTCACTGAGTACAGGACATCAGAGCTAGCCTTGCAAGATCTCACTTCTGGTTAACTCCACTCATTAATGTGCTGGATCTGTAACAATTTCCTGTGCACCCCCATTCCCTATCTGCACCCAGGTCTTTATCTGGGGATCAGTGGGTCTAGTGGTTAGCAGCATAGACTCTGGACCCAAGCTGTCTAGGCTTCCATTTTAGTTCTACCTGTTTCCAGCTCGGTGTATGGGGCAGGTTTCCTAACCTCTGTGTCCCTATATTAAAAAATTCCTTTTAACTTTGAAACAGGGACTAACCAGTTTCAACCTTACATGTGTAGTTTGTGGGACAGTGCTAGGCACCTGAGGTAATGCATCTCACTCATCCCAGGCTCCATGTTGTCCCTTCCCTTGACCCTGGACATTAACTGCCTATTTGGATTCCCACCTGGAGGTCAGCACACCCCTTCAAGCCAGTGTGTGTAAGATGGGAATCATTGTTTCTCCCAAATGGCTTCTCACCTAATCTCTGTTGGCAAACTGGGACGGACCACATGGGTCAGGCCTGGCATGCTGGATTCATTCTTGACATTCCATTTCCCTGTCTCCTATCAGTCACCTGGTTCTGCAGATTTTATCTTCTGTTCTCTCAAGTGTTTTTCCATCCCCTCAGTGGGTGCCAACATTGTCCAAGCAGGAATTTCTCAGTCTGCTTCTGGCCACCCTTCATGAAAGTACATCCACCATTCTACCCCCAGAGGGATCTTCTTAAAACCTGAACCGCTGGCTTCCCATTGCTCAAACTTTACAGCGGCCACCGTGATGGTCAGCATCGTGTCCAGACGACTTGGTGCCTTGTGTCAGCCTCACACAGTCTAAATGCCCCCTACTCAACCACGCACCAGATCCAGATAGAGCAGGTAAATAGCCTGGAGCCCCCACTGGGTTTTCTTCCTGTGTGGCCGTTCAGAGGTCCTTATGTGCTCAGCCGCAGCCCCTCTGTTTGTCTTGGGTTCCCTGCCCAGGCCCTTTCTCAGCCCACACTGCCCTCAAGTGCATTTCTCTCCCCTGCAAGCCAAGCCTCCATTTGGACGCTGTCCTTCTCAGCCCAGCGAGTCCCCACAGCCCCTGAGGTTATGACTTAGGGGATTATGCATTCTTAAAGTTTCCCATTCTTAGGCACCTAAAATGGTGCAGTGACATGAAAACAACCCTCACACATATCTGACGAAAGACTGTGTGGATAAGACAATGAGCAGAAGGGAGTCTGGGGAGGTAGGCACACGGATACACCTCTGAGCAGGCGGATGGGGCCCTGGCAGCATCCCAGTGAGGAAATGAAGAGGACATCAGCATGGCAGGAACCAGGTGTTATCTGAGTCACCCCTCCACACATGAGGGAGGCAGTTCCCAGGGACATTTAGTAGCCAGGGTGGGACAAGCAGACCCTGAGTGTTTGTAAGGATATGATCATGCAGAATTTGGGATCAGCTCACACGTGCCCTAGAAGGCCACAGACAAGGTGTGGAGTTGATTCCATCCACAAAGGATAGCATCAGATGTCTCTGTTTGGGGTATGCTTTAATTTTAGAGTGTGAACTAAGACAGGGAAGTGAGGACCCACTGAATGCAATCTTTAAACTGCATTTCAGAGAAAATCCTATTTTGGAAGCAGGACTAAATTAACACCATCTGCAAAATGCTCAGAGCTGAAAGAGGTTCCCCCGCCAAACCAAGCACTGTAAAGCTGAGGAGTCTCTGAGCACGCGCTGTCGCTCCCTGTTCGCGCTGTCGCTCCCTGTTTGAACTCAAGATGGCTCATTTCCTGAAATCTGGATGGAATGCTGGCCTTATAACCTCAGCTGGTAAGTGGCAGGCTATTAAGTAAATTCAGCCATCCCCAAAGCAAAATTTATTTGGAGTGTGATAAGCACATGCTTGACCTTGAAACCATGGTTTGCAAATCTCTAATTTTGCAAATACAGTTAGAAATTGGAGCAGCCTTTGTAAGGACACAGGAGGGGAAGGTGGGGGTGCATGTGTTAGGGGTGGTGATGCCTTACTTCAGAAAATAATGGGTCTGGGATAGATGTGGAGTTTTGTGGATTCATCTCTAGGTGTAACTATTGAGTCAAAGCAGAAGGACTTTTGATGGTCTCTGCACTTTTAATCCTGAGGGCTCTGGCCCAGGGACGCTACAAAGCTGCTGTCAGAGGAACCCATGGCCTGTTGTCTTTCCTTCCTGTGCTGACCCAGCCCTTCCAGGGCAAATGCACAGGTGCAGCCCGACTGAGTGGGACTAAGAATCAGGTTTGCCATCCACGGATTAAGGCTGAAGCCTGAGTACCAGCTCCAGCTTTGAGGGTGTGAGGCCTGCAATCACGAAAGGCCCTGTGTTCAGGGGCCTTCACTCAATTTATGGCTCTGCCATCTACTTGAAATCCTCAATAATTTAAGAACAAGGGGCCCTGAATTTCCATTTTGTACTAGGTCCCATGAATGATGTTGCTGGCCCTCCTGAGGCATCAGAGAAAAACTGTGTCATGGGCTCGTCTGCTGGCTGGAAATGGGGAAGGGTGGCCCTGAGGGAGGGGCTTATCTGGACTTGGTTGGGTCAGAGGGATGACAGAGTCCAGTATGCTTTCATGAATGTCTGAATGTTCTGTGCAAATATCAGTGTTCCCCAGAGCTATTTGTTTATTACGATCGGTACCTGTGGCCTGTGGCAGGGAGATGGTGGTTCTGTCTGTTTGTCAAGGACTGGGAGGAATTTTGCTCCACAGCCCAATCCTGGCCTCTCAAGTGCTGCCTTAGGGCAGAGAGACTCGCAGCTTTGCCTGACCTAGTTGTGACCTGGATTGCTCTGCTCTACCGGGTCCTCTGCCCTGGGGTTCTGGCTGGTCTGAGTCCTGGCTGCTGTGGCCGTGCCTTCCTGGCCCTTGGGGTGTTGCTCAGTCCCACCATCTGACTTCTCCCTGCTGCTCCCAGCTTCAGCACACCTGCCCTGTGGCAGCCTATGTTGCAATGAGTCCGTTTTGGGGGATGTTGCAGTACACACCTGGAACTGTGGCCAGGCAGGGTCTCCCCAGCTCTGAGAACATGCTTTGGCTCCTCTGGCAACCTGGGGACCCGCCTGTCACCTGTACCTTCCAGCCCTGCGATGTTGTCTCTACAGGTGCACAGGGCCCCAACAAGCCCCGTGCCCAGACACCCCACCAATCCTCAGGTCACACTGCCCACTGTCCCTGACTCCAACCTCAGACCTTCTTTCTGAAAGTGTGATGCAACAGAGCTCACCTCTGACACCAGCAATGGGTGACAAATTCAGCATCACCTGAAAAACAGTGACTCAGGTTCCCCTCATCCAAGTGACTGGATTGGCCTGGCTTCCTGCAGTCCAGAGCTGGCTCACAGGGCATACTGGGTTGCAGAGAACACTCCAGACCCCAGCCAGCGTGCAGAGCAGAAGTGAGATGCCGTTTTGATGGACCTTCCTGGAGGAGTGACCCAGCAGCACAGGCTGAGCCATGCTGTCCCCACCTCCCAGCTGGCCACACCAGCCCCCCAGGGTCCCAGTCCAGAGACAGCATTGTTCTTCTCAGTTACTCCCAACCCTCTGTGGCTGAGGGCCATGCACTGAGATGGCCATAGCAGGCTCATAGCTACTACTGGTTTAGGAGAGTGGGGAAAACTACCTCTTTCCAGCAAACAACCCCTCCAGGCATTGTCTGCAGGGGCTGACCTGGGTGCCACCGTCACTCATCAGGGATGCCATGTACCTTCCTCTGCATTTCGTCTGAATTTCCTGAGGTCCTACACATTCCTGAGGCAGAGGTTTCAGGCCCGTGCTTCCCCTCATTCCCAAATGTCTGGCAGACTTTCTCATGGAAGCATTTCCCAGCTCAGCTTGCCCACATTCCCACATTCCTTGACTCCTTCATGATCCTGTATTAGGGTGGGCAGCAAAGGTCTCTGAGGAGGGGACTGTTTTGGAGAAAATAACCAGTTCCTTCAATTCAGTCAAAACCATGTAACAAGAACTGTGGGGACCAGAGATGGGACATGCTGGGCCCAAAGCTGGGTCCACTCACAGCCCAGGCAGGGGCATGGGCCCTGTATGTGCAGTGTGGGTGACACAGCAACAGAAATTCTTATTGAAAGGTCACAGCCTTCATGAAACTGGAACATTGCAATTTAGGCCTGGGGACCATGGGATGTCACTGGGAAAAAGAAGTAAGTGGCATGGCCACTAGTAGAGACAGGGACAGCAGAAGTACTAGGAGGTGTGGTACATTGATGCTGACACCTAACACTGACTGTGAGGCTATGCACCACCAAGTGGGTGCCATGGCTGAACCCTTGTTTATAAGCAGGTACCCACCTCCAATCAGGGATGGCATGCTGCTCTCACTAAAGAATGCATCCCAACTGGAGACTGCTCTTGCCAGGATAGTAGCCTCCTGTTTGGAAATCTTAGTGATGCTTCATCCAGTAATGCCAGACATAGGTAACCCAGAGGCATCCTGCAAGGCCAGACTAAACTATGAGAAAGATTCTGGCAGAAAGGCTTCTAAACACCTGAGCCATCCATTTCTTATTTGCATCATTTGCTCGGCTCCTGGGTCCCAGACATTATGTTTTTTAATTGCATTTATGTTTCTGGGGCTTGGTTCAGATGGCACTAATTTAGAAGAACACTGTCAAGGTGATGAGTTCCAAGTGTGTTAATGTGAGACGCCTGCCCCTCCCCCAGGATTACGGGAAAGCTGAGTGGGTGCGTGCGTGCATGTCTCCTAAGCAGAGAACCCAAGGTCTCACTAGGTATTCAAAGGGTTCTGTGATCTCCAAAAAGCCAAGAATTGCTGCCTGTAAAATTGTTATAAATAACATAGAGCAGGAAGCCTGCCAAAACACGCATGTCTTTATCTTAAAAAGGAAAGGAAGGGGGCATGTTTGTAATGCCAGGATTCTTTGAAAAACTGATTTATGGATGTAATAAGCAGAGAATGAGATCCTCGATACAGTTCACACTAAGCAGGACGGAACACTCAGTGTTAAATTCTAAATTGGATGCTAACCACCCATACCGGCACAGATAATTCCATATTCTCCCCAGGGATGATTCCTTCATCTATAAACCCATGGCTGAAATGCATTGGCTGCAGATTATGACCAGCAATGAAGCCTTTAAAATGTCTTTAAAGAATAGGTATACATATTTTAACATTGTACCTTTTTAAAACTTTTTACATGCCAAGGACTTAGCTTGCTATTTGTATTGGCCTGCATGTTTATATTACAGTTTTAGTTTCTGCAGTGTCCTCCCGAATTCTATCTAGGCAGCCAAGCTTGAGCTCACATGCAGATGGTGCAGACACCTCCTCTGGGAAGGCTTCAGTCTTCTGCTGCATGATTTAGTTATTAAGCTGGCATTTAACCTTTAGTAGCTGTTCTTCAAAGTCCAATAATGAAATAGATGAAAATATTTTTCAAGATATAAAGAAATTTACCACCGTCTGATAAAATAAGATGTCAATAACATCATAACCCATTTGGGGAGAGGGGGTACTATGACAGCAATGTGATCACTCACAGGAAGGGTGCCAGGTCATGCTGCGGCGGCTGTCATTTTCTGTCATGTGCCTGAGTGCCCCAGGCTGGATGGGTCCTGTCTTGAGCAGGCCAATTACGGCAGAGTGCAAATCATTAAGTTCTGATAAGCAAGCCCTTGGAAGAGGGAGGAGGTGTATGACTGCCTCCAGGGTCCTGCTCGGCATTCCTGCCCCATGACCTGCCTGAGAAAAGTGGGGTTTTGTTGAAAGACACTTCAGGGATCTGCATGCCTTGCTCCATCCAATGAATCACACTCAGATACTGAAGCTCTGTAGCCACACCTCGGAGCAGCCGCCGTGGCTCCGAACACAGTCCCCTCTCCTCCATGCCCACAAGAGTCCCCGTCAGTCCTGTCTGAGCCCCTGTCTGTGTAATGCACCATGGCCAGAGCACTAGAGACCAAGAGGAGAAAAATACATTTATTACTGCTCTCTTTACTGTGCTTTCACATATCTATCCATCCGTCTAGCTATCAGTAATCTATCTATCTATCATCTATCATCTATCTATCATCATAGGTCAAAATAATCAGCTTGAGAGAAAAGCAAAGAGCAGTGGAAGCTCAGCAGAAGGAAAGCGTTAGTACAGGTAGGGGTCTAAGGACATATGTTTAAAATTCAGCTACTTTACTAAAGGGTGACATTGTATAAGGAATGAATATATAAGAGACATAGAAGAAAGGATAAAATATCCTGGGTGAAGGAGAAGGTCAGTAAACATGAGGCTCTTTTAAAGGGAAAGGCAGGTCCTAGGGATGACCGATGGGAATTCAAGTGGCAAATCCTCTGGGGTCAGGCTGTCAGGCAGTAAGTCATGTGGGCTTCATGTGGAAGCCTGCAGAGATCCAGGATGTGTTTGTAGTTGTGCAGTTTTGTTTAGTTTTCTCAATAGGGGAGGTATTCTAGGCGAGCCATATAGTGCTGGGTCATGGTGGCAAGGGTGCTGGAGGAGGAACCCTGGAGATGGCACATGTGTAGGAAGGAGCTCACAAGTGTCACACGGGGGACAGAGGACTGCATGCATGGGAAGGAGGATGAAACGGCCCCACCCGCCGAGTGTCTGATGTAGTTCCTTCTGTTTGATTCAGTTACTGTCTTTAAGGTCTTCTTCCTCCAGGAAGTTGTCTTTGATAGTACAGAGTCACCTTCTTCTGCCTTCCTCTGGAATTTTCTTATCAACCACACACACACATCTGTTTCCCATGGAGGAGGCAGACCAAAAGTTCTGTGAGCTACTGCAGGTGATGATGACAGCCCCTCTGGCTTTCCCCGTGCTCCCCTCCTTATACAGAAGGGGGGGTGGCCAGTCACCCCTCAGACCTCATGTTTCAGGAGGTGTAGCTCCAGAAAGGTAGGTATGAATGGTGGAACTATTGGATCCCACCAGTACCAGCTCTAAGCCATAGGCCACACTATGGTAAGAATGACTGCCAGCTGGCTAATGTTTAGCACCCTCATCTATAAGCACAGTGTGCATCTGCAATTAATTACCCATTATTCCTAAGTAAAACATCAGCACCCTTTCCTGCCAGAGGGTCAGTGGCCTGTGTGTCCACCCCACATGCTCCTCTTCATTGCAGACATCTGGGTTGGCATGACTTCTGTGACTGGCTTTTAACCCTTTATGCCCCACACTCTTCCAGAAGCTTTCTGGACTCAGAACAATTCTGAAGTTCTTTTAGGAAACCCTCACATGGCAAATAACATCCTATCCAAGGCTTCCTGTGGGCAAGCCAGGAGGCCAGCCTGCTGGAAATACCTTCCCAACAGAAGGGTAAAAACTACACTCAGTAGGGAATAGCCTCCCACATCTGTCAGGAGGGGTTCTGTGATGGCCCCAACCTGGTCTGCTCAGATCCTTCCTCTGGCATCACCTCTAGAGTGGGGGCATCAGAGGCCCCTGTGACAAAGCACTGATGTGTAGCGGTTCAGGGGACCAATGCCACATGCTTGTCCTAAAAAACTCATGGGCTTATGGGAAAGTAATGCCCAGAAATTCACAGTTAAGGATGGGACCTACTGTCCTGTGCACTGAGCAGTAGCAGTTCCTCTGCGCAGACGCGGCTAAGCAGCCTGAGGCTCTCAGGCTCGCCCTGTGCGGCAGGCAGGTAGTGGTGGGATGTGTGAGCTGCCTCTGCCCCTAAGTGCCAATCCCCCAAAGCCAACCACAGTGGGCAGAACAGCGAGAATCCTGGGGAATTTGGGAAGAGGCAGCTCCCGTTGTAGGGGGGCACCTGGATTTCCAAGGAAGAGCATGAGGTTGGAATCCCAAAACTCATGTTCACTTTGAGGGTGATCTTGGGCTTTAATCGCTCTGTGCCCCCTTTCCCTTTTTTATAAGACAGCACTATGAAAAACGCCCAACTCTAGGGTTTTGTGTGGATGGAATAGGTTAAAGCATATGTCCATAAAGAGTCCTACATAATTATTAGGTGTTATTGCCATTGGTGGACTCCAGCAAAAGATGCCCAAGAAAGATGCCCAGGACAGCAGCGTTTATACCCGGCCCTGAGGAGCTCAGAGATAAGTTATGTTGGGTGGTCTCCAGACTAGTGTTTGAGGATATAGCATGGGACCAGAGCGTCCCCCTGACTGTTTCCACTGGTAGCACGGGTGCCAGGCTCAGGCCTTTGGATGCCCTGAAGGAAATGCACCCCGAAGAACTGGTGTCCCCGAGATGTGTCACTGAGTCTCTGGACGCTGAGAGACTTTTGCACGTGCCAGTGTTTAAGCCCGTCCCATGGTGTGCCAGGAGCCACCTCACAGAGTGGTAAGACAGACCAGCAGGGAAGGCTGTGGTGCAGCGTGTTCAGCCAGGGCCCTGAGACTCAGGGGCACGTGTTCGGGGCTGTGGCGCTCTGACACCTGGCTCTAACTGGGAAACCGACTCCCAAGTTCAAGTGCAGTTCACTCGAGTTTAAGGTGAGGACTCGCGATGTTTATTATCCTATCTGATTTAGTTTATCTGCTTCCTAAGAGTGATGAGCTCATTTTTATGGCCTTGCTTTTGACTTACCGGCTTCCCCCAAGAACTTAATTAAGAGTCCATAAATAAGTGTTTATCTCCGTCCTAACATAACCCAAGTTTTATTCATCTGGAAGTTGCATTAAAATTAACTTCAATATGTCTGAATAAATAAAAATATATTGCCACTCATGTCAGTAAAAAGATATTAAAAGAGACCCATTCTGCGCCTGGCTGATAGCCCGAGATACACACACCCTTTTTCAGTAAATGGCTCATCATGCGCCATTGTGTAAGCAGAGTAGTAGAATGTGCAAATATAAATTATATTCTCTTCCCTTAAAATGTAAATTAAGAACTGTCAAACCAATGGCTATGAAACATCTTTTCTTATAGTTCTTTAATCTCTGAGCTAGTAACACTTGCTAATCTTCATTTCAACATTTTTATGTGTATTATTTCATAACAGAATTACTAGTTATCTGCTGTTCCCTACTGCTTATCTCTAAATTTCATGCCGGAATATTTATCAGAGATGATACAGTAAGAACTCTCATGGTAGAAACAGACCATTAACTTCATTAACTTCATACCTTCCTTCTTTTATGATGTAAATATTTAAAGCTATGCATTTCCCTTGAGAACTGCTTAAGATGTATTCCACAATATCATTTCCCTTATTTAAAGCATGTCCTAGTTTTACTATGATTTCCTTCTTTGGCCAACATTATTTAATTTCCAATTATCTGAGGATTTTCCAGATCCCTTTCTGTTATTTATTTCTAATTAATTCTACTGGGATCAACAAAGATGCTTTGTATGACTTGAAGCCTTTTCAACTGGTTGTGATTTGTTTTGAAGACCAGAATACTGTCTGTTTTAGTGAATGTTCTGCAGACACTTGAAATGGAGTGTCCTTTGGGTTGTTCTGTGGGTGGAGTTGTTGAGTAAACCTTTCAGGGAACGTCAGTTGGATGGCAGGCACAGATGGTGTCACTCGAGTCCTGTGTGTCTGTTCCGATGACTTCCCACCACTGCCACTTGTGAAGGAGGGGTACCCTACCCAGACAGGATGAGATGTCCGTACATGCCACACCCGACACAGAAATGAGATGAACCCCAGCTTATTATGCACATACATTCACATCTGGCGGGGAGACAGCACACACCACGCAGGGCCATGCTGAGGCTGCACTGGCACGAGGACAGCCAGCCAGAGACTGTGGGGGTCTGTGGGGTGACCCTTGACTCCTGTGGGAGAACGTCTTTGACAAATTTGCAGTTTTGCTGGTTGCAGGGAGGTATAGCCCTGTTGGTTGAAGACCAGGTGAGTTGCGGTTGGACCAGCTTATAGGGGTGCTCACTGCCTGGGAAGCCCTCCCTGATCAGTGGGGAAGTAAGGGTGCTCAGGATCAGGATCTGGGGGCCCTGTGAGGCTCAAAGATGCCAAAACACCACTCTGAAATTTTAGGTCTTACAAATGTGACCTCACAGGATTGCTTTTGTTCAATGATTCTATCAGTTTCTGAGAGAGGAGTTTTGAAGTCTCCAACTTAATTTTAAATTTGTCTATTTTTTTGTTTTGATTGGTTTGTATCATACTTATTCATCAGATAAAAATTTAAGGTTGTTCTGGCTTCTTGCTAGAGTGACACTTATCATTATGCAATTTCCTTTTTTATCATAGGATATATTCCATTTTCTTATGTCCAGAATGTTAATTAACTCCAGTTTTTTGTATGTGTGTGTTTGCATGGTATATCTTTTCCCTTGGCTTTTATTTTTGCCTTATCTATGTCACAAATGTTTTTATTCAATCTTTGTATTTTAATTAGGGTTATTGTACTATTTACATGTAGCAAATTGTATGTTTGGGCTTATGTTTATGTTCTTGTTTTTCATTTGTCTTCTGTTCTTTGTTCTCTTTCCTCTCTTTTCCTGCTTTTTAGATTCATTGAGTGTTTTCAGTGTTCCATTTCATCTCCTCAGTTGGCTTATTAGCAATAATCTTCTGTTGTATTGCTCTAGGGTTTATAATTTGTGGCTTTTCATATCAGAATCTACCTCCTTGAAACAACATGACATCAGTGCACTACCATTTCATTTGCATGTAAATTTTGCTATTCCTGGTCATATATTTTGCACTGACAAATGTTGCAGATCTATAACTACCTTCCTATTACTTGTGTTTGAAATATTCTATTACTTTTTCCAGATGTACATCTTTATTATTTTTAATTAAAGTTTTTAGTTTGAGAAAATGATCGATTCACTTGCCATTGTAATAAATAATACAGAAAGATTTCATATGCACATTGTCAAGTTTCCCCATGAGAACATCTTGGAAAATTGTAGTAAAATAACACAACCCAGATCTTGACATTTATGCAGAACATTCCATCCCCACAAGCGTCCCTTATGTTGCCTTTGTATTTCACACCCACCTGGCTTCTCTGATGTCCACCTAGATTCCTGGCAACCCTATGCCATTTATATACTTTTGTTATTTCAATAATGTTATTAAATGGGTCATATAATATGTGACATTTGGGGGCTTTTTTTCATTCAGCTTAAATCCCAGTCTTCCATGCTTTGAATCAAAATTTGTTGTGTCAAATTTTTCTTGTATAAAAAAATGGCATTCTTTTTTTATTACTGTGTAATATTCCACACCAAAGATGTATTGTAGTTTGTGTACAGACATTTACATTGTTTCCAGGGTAGGGCTATTAACAATAAAACTGCTAGGAGTATTCATGTAGAGGCTTTTATGTGAGAATGTTTTCCTTTCTCTGGGCTAAATGACAAATGTGCAGTTGCTGATGGAATACAGTCACATGGTGATCACATGTTTAGTTATTTTCCAGGAAACTTCCAAATTGTTTTCCAGTGGCTATGCCATTTTGCAGCCTCATCAGCATTTGGTGTCATCACTATTTTTTTATTTTAGCTACTTTGATAAGTATATAGTGCTATCTTATTATTTTGTTTTATTTTTAATTTTTTATTAAGGTATGATTGATATACACTCTTATGAAGGTTTCACATGAAAAAACAATGTGGTTACTACATTTACCCATATTATCAAGTCCTCACCCATACCGCAATGCAGTCACTGTCCATCAGTGCAGCAAGATGCCACAGATCCACTATGTGCATTCTCGATGCTACACTGTTCTCCCCATGATCCCCCACACCATGTGTACTAAACATAATACCCCTCAATCCCATTCTCCCTCCCTCCCAACCCGCCCTTCCACACCCCTCCCCTTTGGTAACCACTAGTCCCTTCTTTGAGTCTGTGAGTTTGCTGCTATTTTGTTTCTTCAGTTTTGCTTCGTTGTTATACTCCACAAATGAGGGAAATCATTTGGCACTTGTCTTTCTCCGCCTGGCTTACTTCACTGAGCATAATTCCTCCAGCTCCATCCATGTTATTGCAAATGGTAGGATTTCTTTCTTTCTTATGGCCAAATAGTGTTCCATTGTATATATGTACCACCTCTTCTTTATCCATTCATCTACTGATGGACACTTAGGTTGCTATTGTAAAAAGTGCTGCAAGAAACATAGGGGTGCATATATCTTTTTGAATCTGAGAAGTTGTATTCTTTGGGTAAATTCCAAGGAGTGGGATTCCCGGGTCAAATGGTATTTCTATTTTTAGTTTTTTGAGGAACCTCCATATTGCTTTACACAATGGTTGAACTAGCTTACATTCCCACCAGCAGTGTAGAAGGGTTCCCCTTTCTCTGTATCCTTGCCATCATTTGTTGTTCTTAGTCTTTTTGATACTGGCCATCCTTACTGGTGTGAGGTGATATCTCAGTGTGGTTTTAATGCAATTCCCTGATGATTAGTGATGTGGAGCATCTTTTCATGTGCTTGTTGGCCATCTGAATTTCTTCTTTGGACAACTGTCTCTTCATATCCTCTGCCCATTTGTTAATTGGGTTATTTGCTTTTTGGGTGTTGAGGCATGTGAGTTCTTTATATATTTTGGATGTTAACCCCTTGCTGGATATGTCATTTACAAATATACTCTCCCATACTGTAGGATGCCTTTTTGTTCTGTTGATGGTGTCCTTTGCCATACAGAAACTTTTTAGTTTGATGTAGTCCCATGAGTTCATTTTTGCTTTTGTTTCCCTTGCTCGAGGAGATGCGTTCAGGAAGAAGTTGCTCATGCTTATATTCAGGAGATTTTTGCCTATGTTGTCTTCTAAGAGTTTTATGGTTTCATGACTTACATTCAGGTCTTTGATCCGTTTCAAGTTTACTTCTGTGTATGGCATTAAACAAAAATCCAGTTTCATTCTCTTGGATGTAGCTGTCCCGTTTTGCCAACACCAGCTGTTGAAGAGGCTGTCATTTCCCCCATTGTATATCCATGGCTCCTTTATAGTATATTATTTGACCATATATGGTTGGGTTTATATCAGAGCTCTCTAGTCTTTTCCATTGGTCTATGGGTCTGTTCTTATGCCAGTACCAAATTGTCTTGATTACTGTGGCTTTGTAGTAGAGCTTGAAGTTGGGGAGCATAATGCCCCCACATTTATTCTTCCTTCTCAGAATTGCTTTGGCTTTTTGAGGTCTTTTGTGGTTCCAATTGAATTTTAGAATGTTTTTCTCTAGTTCATTGAAGAATGCTGTTGGTATTTTGATAGGAATTGCATTGAATCTATAGATTGCTTTTGGCAGGATGGACATTTTGACAATATTAATTCTTCCTTTTCATGAGCATGGGAAGTGTTTCCATTTATTGGTATCTTCTTTAATTTCTCTTAAGAGTGTCTTGTAGTTTTCAGGGTATAGGTCTTTGACTTCCTTGTTTAGGTTTATTTCTAGGTATTTTACTCTTTTTGATCCAATTGTGAATGGAATTATTTTCCTGATTTACTTTCTATTAGTTCATTGTTAGTGTATAGGAAAGCCACAGATTTCTGTGTATCAATTTTGTATCCTGCAACTTTGCTGAATTCAGATGTTAGATATAATAGTTTAGGAATGCATTCTTTAGGATTTTTTATGTACAATTTTATGGTAATGGGTCTGTTCAGATTTTCTGTTTCTTTCTTGGTCAGCCTTAGAGGGTTGTATTTTTATAGAAAGTTGTCCATTTCTTCTAGGTTTTCCAGCTTGTTAACATATATATTTTCATTGTATTCTCTAATAATTCTTTGTATTTCTGTGGTGTCCATAGTGATTTTTCTTTTCTCATTTCTGATTCTTTTTATGTGAGTAGACTCTCTTTTTTTCTTGATAAGTCTGGCTAGGGGCTTATCTATTTTGTTTATTTTTTCAAAGAACCAGCTCTTGCTTTCATTGATTCTTGCTATTGTTTTATTCTTCTCGATTTTATTTCTGCTCTAATCTTTATTATATCCATCCTTCTACTGACTTCAGGCCTCATTTGTTCTTTATTTCCTAGTTTCATTAATTATGAGTTTAGACCGCTTATATGGGAATGTTCTCCTTTTCTGAGGTATGCCTGTATTGCAATATACATTCCTTTCAGCACGGCCTTCACTGCGTCCCACAGATTTTGCAGTGTTGAATTATTGTTGTCATTTGTCTCCATATATTGCTTGATCTCTGTTTTTATTTGTTCATTTATCCATTGGTTATTTAGAAGAGTGTTGTGAAGCCTCCATGTGTGTGTGGGATTTTTCATTTTCTTTGTGCAATATATTTCTAGTTTCATACTTTGTGATCTGAGAAGCTGGTTGATACAATTTCAATCTTTTTGAAGTTACTGAGGCTATTTTGTGGCCTAGTATATTATGTATTCTTAAAAATGTTCCATGTGCACTTGAGAAGAATGTGTATTCTGCTGATTTTGGGTGTAGAGCTCTGTAGATGTCTGTTAGGTCCATCTGTTCTAATGTGTTGTTTAAGGCCTCTGTCTCCTTACTTATTTTCTGTCTGGTTGATCTGTCCTTCAGAGTGAGTGGAGTGTTGAAGTCTCCTAAAATGAATGTATTGCATTCTATTTCCCCTTTTAATTCAGTTAGTATTTGTTTCACATACGTAGGTGTTCCTATGTTGGGAGCATAGATATTTATAATGCTTATATCTTCTTGTTGGATTAACCCCTTTATCATCATATAATGTCCTTCTTTGTGTCCTGAGACTCTCTTTGTTTTGAAGTTTATTTTGTCTGATACAAGTACTGCAACTCCTGTTTTTTTTCTATTAGTTGCATGAAATATCTTTTCCATCCCTTCACTTTTAGTCTGTATATATCTTTGGGTTTAAAGTGAGTCTCTTGTAGACAGCACATAGATGGGTCTTGTTTTTTTATACATTCAGTGACTCTATGTCTTTTGATTGGTGCTTTCAGTCCATTTACATTTAGGGTGATTATCAATAGGTATGTACTTATTGCCATTGCAGGCTTTAGATTCGTGGTTACCAAAGGTTCAAGGTGAACTTCCTTACTATCTAAGAGTCTAACTTAACTCACTTAATATGCTATTAAGTGAAAATACAATCTAAGGGTTCTTTTTTTTCTCCTCCTTTTTCTTCCTCCTCCATTCTTTATATATTAGGTATCATATTCTGTACTCTTTGTCTATCCCTTGAGTGACTTTGGGGATAGTTAGTTTAATTTTGCATTTGCCTAGTAATTAGCTGTTCTACTTTCTTTAATGTGGTTTAATTACCTCTGGTGACAGCTATTAAAGCTTAGGAACACTTCCATCTATAGCAGTCCCTAAAAAATAGACTGTAGAGATGGTTTGTGGGAGGTAAATTCTCTCAGATTTTGCTTATCTGGAAATTGTTTAATCCCTCCTTCAAATTTAAATGATAATCTTGTCGGGTAAAGTAATCTTGGTTCAAGTCCTTTCTGTTTCATTGCATTAAATACATCATGATACTCCCTTCTGGCCTGTAAAGTTTCTGCTGAGAAGTCTGATATTAGCCTGATGGGCTTTCCTTTGTATGTGATCTTATTTCTCTCTCTGGCTTCTTTTAACAGTCTGTCCTTATCCTTGATCTTTGCCATTTTAATTACTATGTGTCTTGGTGTTGTCTTCCTTGGGTCCCTTGTGTAGGGGGATCTGTGGATCTCCATGGCCTGAGAGACTATCTCCTTCCCTGGATTGGGAAAGCTTTCAGCAACTACCTCCTCAAAGACACTTTCCATCCCCTTCTCTCTCCCTTCCTCCTCTGGCAACCCTATAAGGCAAATATTGTTCTGTTTGGATTGGTCACACAGTTCTCTCAGTATTCTTTCATTCTTAGAGATCCTTTTTTCTCTCTGTCTCAGCTTCTTTATATTCCTCTTCTCTAGTTTCTATTTCATTTATCATCTCCTCCACTGTATCCAATCTGCTTTTAATACCCTCCATTGTGCTCTTCCATGGTTGGATCTCTGACTGAAATTCGTTCCTGAGTTCTTGAATATCTTTCTGTACCTCCATTAGCATGTTAATTATTTTTATTTTGAACTCCCTTTCAGGAAGAGTCATGAGGTCCGTGTCATCTTTCTCAGGGGTTATATTAATTTTACTCTGAACCAGGTTCCTTTGGTGTTTCATATTTGTATATGGTGCCCTCTAGTGTCCAGAAGCTCTACTCTCTGGAGCTGCTGAGCCCCCTGTTCCCGTGAGGTCTGCTCTTTTCTCTAGGTGTATGCAGTATGGTGCAGTCCTCTTTCCTGTTGCTTTCTCAGGATTAGTTGTATTAATTATACTTTCATATTAAATGTGGTTTTAGGAGGAAGCCTCTATCTCACCTCTCATGCCGCCATCTTTAATCCTGTCTCTCTTACTGTTTTTTAATCTAATGGTTAATGATGCTGAACAGCTCTGAATGAACCCATTTGTCATCTGCATCTCCTCTTCAATGCAACATCTCTTGATGGAATTTTTTCGGGCCCATTTTCTAATTGGGTTTTAAACTTCAATTGCCATATGGTCATTGTTCATATATTAAAAAGCATTTTTGTGTGTGTGTGTGTAGTCATGTAACTGTAATCTTGATGAACACACATTAGATACAGTAGGTTTTGGTTTTGGTTTTGGTTTGGTTCCTTAGAATTTTCTATAAAAACAATCAAGTCATGTGTAAATAAGGACAGGTTTATTCCTGTTTTTCCTTTTATTTCTTTTTTTTTCCTTATTGCAGGGGCTAGAGTTCCCAGTGCTACACTGAACAAGAGTGGTGAGAACAGATATCCTTTGTTTTCAATCCTAAGAAAGAAGAGATGTATCACTAATATTATTTCAGCTATAGAAACATCCACTTTGAAAAGGTCCTCAATCATATTAAGGAAGTTCCTCTACATTCCTACTTTCATGATGTTTTTATAATGCATGAGTGTTTTATTTAGTCAAAGTCATTTTCTGCATAAATTGATTTGATTTTTCTATTTGTAACATTGAAGTAGGCTCGAATATCTGCATTAATTCTCACTTGTTTGTGGTAGGTTCTGTTGTACAATTGTTTCTATAAATTGCTAGAATTGGTTTGTTAATATTTTGGGGGGTTTTGCATTTGACTTCATGATAGATATTGGTCTAACCTATTGCTTTTTCTATTGGCTTTGATTTTAGTATCAAGGTAATACTGGTTTCATGAAATGGATTCTCTACTCTTCCATGTTCTGCAAGAGACTGTAAAAAGTTGGTATTAATTCTTTAAATGTAGTTTTGTAGAATTTTAAAGTGAAACCATCTGCACATGAAAATTTTTTTTTGGCAGGGGTGACTTTATGATTGAAATTTCTGACTTCACAAATGGTTCTGGGACTTTCCAGCTGTCTCTGGTAACTCAGTTGACTGAGTTCTGGTATTTTATCATTTTTGAGAAATTGGTCCATTCCTTCTAAATGTTGAATTGATGAGTGTAAACTTGTTTCTTGTATTCTGTTTTTATCTTTTAATGACTCCAGTATTTGTAGTGATAACCCTGTTTTCATTCTTGAAGTTGGTAATTGTTCCTTCTTTTAGCTTTGTCAATTTTTGCTAGAGGTTTATCACATTTATGATATGATTTTTTAATAACTAGGAGTTTGTTTCATGATTTTCTATTGTTTTGTTTTCAATTTCATTGATTTCTAGTTTTTTCTTTATTATTTCCTTCCTTCCATTTGCTTTACATTTAGTTTACTTTTATTTTGTTGTTTCTTCAGATAAAAAAACTTAGATTACTGATTTATGACTATTTCTTCTCCCTAATGTAAATATTTATTGCTAAAATTTACATTTCACCACTACAGTAGCTGTGTTTCATAGATTTTTGATTTTTAATAAAAATTCCATTTGGTTCTATATAATTTCTTAATTTCCTTTGAATCTTCCTGTTTGATACATAGATTATTTAGAAATCTATTATTTAATTTTCAATTGTTTGCAGTTTTTCTTACTATCTTTCTACTATTGATATCTGGTTTGATTTCATTTGGGTCAGAAAACACATTTTTTATGATTTCAATTTTTTCAAATTTTACAGTTTGTTTTGTGGGCCATAATATGGTCTATCTTAGTGAATGTTCTTTTCAATGCTTGAAAAAATATTTAAATATATTTTCTGTCATTGGATAGAGTATTCTATAAATATCAGTTTGATACTGTTGACTGATTGTGTTGGTCAGATATTTGACATTCTTGCTATCTCTTTTGTCCCATAGCTCTATCTGTTGCTGATTATTAATATTTTTGGTTCAACCATTGAATATGGTTTAAGAAACTCATGAGAAGTAGAACAGTCTATTACATTTACCCTATTTTACACATTCTAATGTTCTTTTCTTTCTGCATTTACAGGCCTTTTTTTCTGGTATCATTCTATTTAAAGAACTTCCTTCAGTATTTCTTTAAGGATAGTTTGCTAGAACAATTATCTTAATTTTTCTTTGCCTAGACTTTTTTTTTTGCATTTCCTCTTCATCTCTGAAGGACATTGTAACAGGAATTAGAATTCACAGTTGATAGTTCATTTCTTTCAATGCTTGAAAAATGTTATGGGTACCATACCATCCTGACCTCCAAGGTTTCAGGTGAGACATCTGCTCTTTTTCAGGTTGGTGCTGCCCTGTGAGTGATGCACATTTCTCACTGGCTGCTTTCAAGATTTATTCTTTATCTTTAGTTTTCAGATATTTAATTATCAGGTCTCTTAGCACGGAACCTGTTTATTCTGTTAATTTCACTCAGCTTCTTGAATCTGTTAGTTTTGTTCTTTTATCAAATTTGGGAAGTTTTCAGCCATTATTTATTTGAGTACTTTTTCTGTTTTCTCTTCCTAGGACTCCAATCATACAAATATTAGGGTTTTTTCCAGTTTATTTTGTCTCTGTAGTTTGCATATTGAATAACCCTATTGATCTGTCTACAAGTCTGTCCACTGATTCTATCCTTTGTTATCTCTTATCTACCATTGAACTCTTTCAAATAGTTTTTTTTTAATTTCTGTGATTTTATTTTTGAGTTCTATAATTCAGTTTGGTTCTTTATTATGACTTCTATGTATTTGTTGAAATTTCCTTTATTGCTTTCCTATGTCTAAGCAGGCTATGAAACCCAGCTTCTAACTACTCTTTTCTTCTATCACAGATCCTTAAATGATCATCAGAAATGCTATTAGAGTTTTACAAAGCATTCCTAAAAACCATTAAAAAGATTCAAAATTACTTGTCAAGAGTCCTTTTATTTTGATTGCTTTAAGATCTGTCTCAGATAATTCTAACATCTGGTTCAATTCTGTATTGGTGTCTTTTCTCATTTTTATTATGATTTTCTTGGTTCTTCACATGAAAGTAACTTTGAATTGTATCCTGGAAATGGGCTTTTTTTTTTTTGAGATTCTGGACCTATTTAATCATCCTCTTATAGCAGGCAATCTCCCTAGTGAGATGCAGTGTGAAGTTTGTGCAGGTGCATATATTCAGTTTCCCTGTGGAACCTACCAACACCTCAGCAATGTGGGGCATTGAGCACCTGCTTCATCGCAGATGGGGGCATACATCTGGCTCCACCTGGTTCTGCTGATACCTTCCTGGTGGAAGTGGAGCAGCAACTCCCATCACTTCATTTCCTTTGGTAGAGGTGTAAGCCTACCTCCTGTTGACTTCTGCTGCTACCAGGGGCAGGAGATGGGAAGTGGAATGCTGGCTGTGTCAGCCTCCTACCACCTCATCTGCCCTGCTGAATCTGGTTGGGTTTGGGACTCAGCTGATCACTGGGCTCTGCTCAAACCAAGGAGAAGGGGAAGCAAAGTGTGGACCACCCCATTCAAACCATCTTTTTTGGGCTCCTGGGTGCAGATAGGGGTGGAGTCTTTATAGCCAGATGACATGGGTCAGGAAAAATTTGACAGGACTGTAAGGAGTTTACATTAGTAATGCTTTCTGGAACTTACTTTGTCAGTATGCTCCAAATGTCTTATAAATACTTATATATTTTGTCCATTGTGCATCTCAAAATATGTCCTAATACATATTCCAAAACAGTAGCAATGCTATATTCCAAAAAATGGAAACTATAAAATACAGTATAATGAAAATGAGACAAATGCAATATTACAGATAATGTTTGGATAAATTAATTATACCTACCAAAGGATATATGAATTCCTTTAAGTCTATGGAAGTGTTCATAGTAACATGAAAACTATTCATATTATAATAATAATTGGAATAAATCAATGTACAAGTTTTGATAAATTATTATTTTGAATAAAGATACTTGTGCTTCCTGTGGACAGTTTTGTGTTAAAATCAGCATTTATAGGATTCAACCTAACAAGTTAAGAAACTGAGAATAGTAGTTTGAAGGCACTGGCTCCATAAGGAGAACTATTTATCAGAATACAATAAGCAATCTAGGCATTCTAACTTTCAGTGGTCACAAAAGGGAGGTTTACATCTTGCCCTTACACATGCCCATGTGGGTGAGCTGAGAGTTTCTGCTCTCCATTGCACACATGCAGGGGTTCAGGCTGAGAAAAACTACCTCTTTTCCTTGAAGAATTTGCAGGAAAAAGAAAAGATAACTAATCATACAATAGTTCTTAAAGCTTCAGCCAGAAAGTGGCAATGAACATGAACTCAGTTCTCTTTCCTATAAAACCGTAAAGTTGAATGCTTCTGTAGTAGGTATTTTGAAGAAAACCACTTTGTTGATTTTGTTTCTATAAACATTTTTGCTTTCCTATGTCTAAGCAGGCTATGAAACCCAGCTTCTAACTACTCTTTTCTTCTATCACAGATCCTTAAATGATCAACAGAAATGCTATTAGAGTTTTACAAAGCATTCCTAAAAACCGGTAGCTAGGCCAGACTCGTGGTCTGATCACTGACATGATAACCACTTAGGGTCTTTAAAAGGTGTATTGACAATTTCAACTGAAATTTTCCCTGAGATTTACAAGCTTTTAAGTTTCATAAGAAACATCATGGTGAATAAATGATGTCCCCATTCCCGGTAATTTAAACTTATTATACAAAGGTGAAAGTATGGTTGGTATACTCATGTGCTTTGTACATCGTTTAAACTTGCACTAATTTACTCTGATTATGATAATGAGAAAGTTGAGTCTATGTTGGTATTTTGGATCAGTGGAAAGAATTTTTTCTGGGCAAGAAGATATTAGCTTAGCTGTAGAGAAAAGACATGCTTAAACATTGCCTAAGGTGAGGCGTTCCAACTTGTCCAAACTCCTTTTATTATCTGCCTGAATGGCTTTTGGAACCAAATGTGGGGTGAATAATACTTTTGGCAACTCCATGAGCCATAGGTGGGTACGATCCTGACCTCTGCTCGATGGAATTTGATATGAGAGGCTCCAGGGTATGGCCCATTTTCTTGAGTCAGCACAATTTCAGGATAAAGGGAAAATCAGTTGGCTTTTTTTTTAATTTTTTGTGGAATGCAGAAGATTTTTTCTAAATTGTCTGTGGTGCTGAGGCTTTGGGGCACAGAAAGGTCCTAGGAAAAGAGAAATATTAAGGTTTATCCAGAGACTAAGGGAAGATCAGGGTGTGTCTGTACCAGGAGATAGTCCTGGTGTGACTATCACTGTGACTCCAAAGGTGAGGAGACCAGACAGCATCTGGGATCACGATATCTTCTCATAAGCAAAGTTCTAACACTACTCTTAAAAAGGAAGGGATGGCATGGTTAATTTGTAAGTAGACTTGGCTATCCTGGGAAGTAAGCAGCATAAAAGGGTTTTTGTTAATTGCAAAACCTGGGCCGTAATGTGATGCTTATGATTTAGACATTATATTTGATCTTCCTACACACCATGTGAATTAAGCAGCAGCACTCTTTATACAGTTCAGGAAACTGGTTTGGGGCCTTAAATAACTGGTTCTAGTTCACAAAAACATAATAGGTTGGGAATCTGAATCCAGCTCTCTCTGATATCACAGCTTAAGTTTCTATTGTTACTGTTGCTGTTTTAGATATAAGCTTCCCTGGTGATACATGGCTTATGGATAATAGAGGAAAAGGGTAATTAGAAAATATTTGACATTTAGTTGTGAATATGATGTGAGGTAGGAAATATAACTTAATTTTCATCCTAAATGAGATCCAGCCTGGTCCTACAATATTTTAAAAATTAAAGTAACACTTTGTCATAATATTTTTTCATATATAATTCATATGTACATCTAGACATTCTGTTCCATCTATCTCATATGTCTGTAACCATGCCAATAGCATACTCCTTGATTACTCTGGATTTATAATAGGTTTTATCACCTGGAAAAGAAAACCCCTCATTATTCTTTATATTGATTGATTTGGATACTACCAGGCATTTGTTTTTCCTAATCTATGTTAAGATCATTTTTAACAATTTTTAAATGATTCTATAATAAATATTGTGAATCTATTTTAATTAATATAAAATTTAATTTGTACATCACTTTTGAAATAATATTTATGAGGAAACACTATACTTTTCCTGTATTCACTTACCAATTCTTGTCCTCTAATAAAATATATATATATTTGTTTTGCTTTGCTTTGTTTGTCTTTTTAGGTAGATCACTCCTATTAAAATTATTCCTAAGGATTTTATGGCTTTTTAAAGTTTTGTTGGCTATTGAAACAAGACAAGGTCATTTCTATTTTCATCTCTGGATGTTGGAGTAAATAATTCTAATAAAAAGTAAAATAATTAAAACTACTGGAGAATTAAACTTATAAAATTATATTTGTATTCAGTTCATATGCAGTTTAGTATATGTTAATTTACCTTAAAACAACTGCACAAATACACAATTTCACAGTATTTTTATCCTCAGTATCTAGGAAAATATTTCAAATCAAGATGAGAAATGTAAATACCATTATTTTTAAAATGTACACATTTTGCTATATAGCATTTAAAACATTATGGTAAATATGCTGTGGCAAAATCAGTAACAAATTATGGAGCTTGGGAAAAAGATTTGTAATATATATATTAACATGCAACATATGCAAATAATACATACAAAGTGATTCTAGAGAATAGACCATAACTAAATAGAATTATAGACATCGAATAAAGTTAGGACAATACTACAGTAGGAGATCCATATGCCCAGTACATATGAAGTATGTTCCTACTTACTGATTTTCAACTAGATGTAGATTAAAGCTATAGTGGGATGTTATTTTATACCCTTCTGGATGGCAAAATATTTTTTCTTTAGGAATCTCTTGAGGTTGTGAATTAATAATGTGCTTCCTCAGATTACCCAAGAAGGGTGGATGCCAGCAGCCCTTTGGAGGCAAGATCTGGCATTTTAAGAAGAAAACACATATAATATAATCTTCTTAATAATCTAATCTTCAGAATTAAAAATCCTGTTGTGTAAAGAGTGTGTTTTATGTATCGTACAAGTATGTAGCATCTATATTGCTGTTATTCATATATTTGTATATATGTGTGTATTTATAGGTATTACTCATATGTATATATATGTGTGTGTATATATATATATATACAAACATAAATGTATATGTACCTACAGTTGGTCCTTGAGTAACATGTGTTTGACCTATGTAGGCCCACTTATACACAAATATTTTTTCAATAAATATATTGGAGAAATTTTTGGAAAATGGTGACAATTTGAGAAAACATTTTCTTTTTTTTATTACTTCATTGTAAGAATACAGTATGTAAGACATATCATACAAAATATATGTTAATTATTTATGTAATTAGTAAAGCTTCCATTCATCAGTAGACTATTAGTAGTTACATTTGGGGGAAGTTGAAAGTTATACACAGATTTTCAACTGTGCAGGGTGTCAGGTCCCCAACCCCTGTGTATTTCAAGGATCAGCTGTATATGTGTGCATATATATATATTTATAACCTGTATCAGTTGACTTTGGTATGCTAATTTACTCATGAAATATATTTAAAATAAACCACACATAATTAAAGGGTACAATTGGATAACCTTTGATATATGTACATATACAGCCATGGAAACAGTAACATTCAAGAAAATGGACCTGAAGATTTGCCCCTGTCCCTGGGTGATTCCTCCATCTTGCCCCTCCCCACTCCCCATCCTGGGAAACCACCAGTTTGCTTTCTCTTCCCTACAGATTAGTTCAAACTTTCTGGAATTTTATGTGAGTGGAATCATACAGTACTCATTTTGTCTAGCTTTTTTACTCATAATTATTTTGAGATTCATCCATGCAGCTTGTTTTAAAGTTCTTTACTTTTTATTGTCAGGAAGTATTCCACTGCATGGATATAACCCAAATTGTTTAACCATTCACTTGATGAGCAATTGTTTCCAATGTGTGGCTATTATAAATAGAGCCTCAGGAACACCCGTGGACACATCTATGTATGGATGTGTGCTTTTATTTCCTTGGGTAAGTGGGAAGATTTAATTTTATAACAGGGGTATGTTTGACTTTGTAGGAAACTGCTGGACTGTTTTCTGAAGTAATGATACTAGTTTACATTACCACCAATTGCGTATTAGTATTCCAGAGCCTCCACATTATTGCCAACACTTGTTGGAATCAGTCTTTTCAAGTTTAGCCATTCTAAAAGTATATAATTTTGATTTTTATTTAGATCGCCTTGATAATTCATGATGTTGGACATCTTTTTCACATGCTTATTTACCATCTCAGTATCTTCGTTGGCAACTGTTTGATATAATGTTTAGCCCATTTTTTAAATCACTATGTCTTTTCACATTATTGAGTTTTGAGAATTCTTGTTATGTTCTGTATTTTTAAGTTAACAAAGGAAAATGAAAACTCTTCATATACTATGTACTTACTTGATGAGGAATATTAGGAAGGACACACACTTTGCTGTTAGCATTGTTTGCCTGGGATGTAGAGGTATTGATGGAGAAGAGAAGACAAGACACTCAATGCCAGAAAAAATCTAAAATCTATCCAAGAGAGGAAACGAGACTGAAAAATAAAGCGTAATATGGAGAAAGCTATGTAGATATATAAAATAATGCATAAATAAATGATCCCAACATGTTATGGGTGTTATCTCAAAATTTCAGGTGGTACCTCAATTTCAGGTGACTTTTACCTTTTTATTCATATTTTAATGTCTTGTTTGGTATTTTTTAACTTATATAATTTGAAAATCAATTTTCATTGTTAACAAAACAGAATAGTAATGCAAGTAAAGGTCTGGAGTCCTAGAAGGACAGCAGCAATTTTAAGGAGAACCACAGTTGGGTTCAGGCTCCTGCATGGCCCAGGAGAAGACTGTGAAATCGTACATGGACAGCCACAGTATGACCCTGTAAGTAAGGCTGATATATATAGGCTTTTATTTCTGTAAGGAGAGCATTTAGTAACAAGAGCAAAATCATCATAAAATCACTAAATATTCACTTCATTTTCCTGTTCAGGTAGTGGTCCCTCCATTACATAACTCAACTTTCAGAGAATTGGCAACTATTTACTCTGCAGATTTAAAAAATGTTGCCTCCATGAACTTTGGGGCCTCAAATTCTGGATTGTCCTCTCTCATCAAATCTTTTATTTATTTCTGTAAGTAGTATAAGTTCCTGCATTCAAGTGACTCATTCACCAACCTTTGTAGTGACTCATTTGTTTGATTAATAAATAAAAAGCTTAAGAGAGCTTTTTCTTAGACACCATGGTGATAGCTGGTTTTAAGAAGTTAAATAAATACCAAAATGCAACCATGGTAGTTGGGTGTTTCCCTACACTTAACTAAGTAATAGAAAACTTTGACATGAATACAACATCTAAAACCCCTACAGTATCATAAATGAAATGACCTCAGAGGTCAGTCTAACTCTGAGACTAAGATTTCCATGAGCATTTACTGGAGACCTACCCTAGAGCACATAGAATTTTTAATTCTCTTGATTGATAATATTGTGGCTGTAGAGTGGGAAGACAGAAGTGGAAAGTAAATTGTAAGTGCCTCGTATCATATGTTAGAAGAAGGTGAGCGCTATGGGGAAAGTGGACCAGGTAGGTGGACAGCTGGTGCAAAGCTCTAACACAGAAGTTGTGTTGAGGATCAGAAGGAAAGCCAGGATGGTGGGGTCATGTAAGAGGGTAACTGAAGATGGGGCAGAGAGAGAGAGGGCAGAGTATTTCTTAGAATTCTAGGCTACTGAAAGAGCTTTGGCTTTGCTCAAAAGACATGAAGAGTCTCTGTAGGACTTTGAACAAAAGGATGGTGCAGTTGAATTTTGCTTAGTGTGGCTCATTCTGGCTTCCACAGTGAATCTGCAGCAGGGGCCATGCTCTGCACAGGAATAACCAAGGAGGGGTTATTTCTAGAATGACAGCTAAGACCAATGATGCCACATAAGAGACGCCAACATGGGATCAGAATTTAGAGATATTTTAATGAAAGTCAAAGTTATTTTCTGGTATTTTGGATGTGAATAAGCAAAAAGAGGGAATCAGTACTTTCGTCTGAGCACCTGAAGGATGGGAGCTCTAGGTCCTCACTCAGATGGAAGAGAAGGGTGCGTAGTGGACCATCAGCTACTAGCCACTTTCTCTAAAAAAGCAACATGTCACTTCCACTAACATTTTATTTGTCAAAATAGGTTATGCAATTACACTAGTGGGGTAAATAAGGCAGCTTCCTTTTCCAGGAAAAAGGGGGGCCAAATGTCAGTGAAAAATGGCAGCTGCTAACCCAGAAACTATACTTCAAGTAATGACAGACTGAGTAATTTTAGGCCATCTGTCTTAGGCAAATGAAAAAGCTGATAAAATAGGGGGGAAAAAACACAATTATGCTAGGCTAACTAGAAAATAAAGAATTATAAGGCTAAGGTCTGGCAATAAACAGAAATATAAAAAAGCATTATGCTGAATGAGGTTTAGTGATTCCTAAAGAAGGAGTGAGAAGCAATGCTTTAAAAGCTCTGGAGGGTCAGAGTTCCAAGGCTCTGCTCTGCAAGGGGGGTTCATGTTTCCTCAGATCCCTCAAGCTTTGTGTTAAACACTCAGCATGTGGAAATGTGAACATG
This sequence comes from Manis javanica, assembly GCF_040802235.1. Classification (NCBI taxonomy): domain Eukaryota; kingdom Metazoa; phylum Chordata; class Mammalia; order Pholidota; family Manidae; genus Manis; species Manis javanica. Next base: position 98,147,878 of record NC_133161.1, on the reverse strand, counting down.
AAGTAGATGTTCACACAGGGACTGAGCTGGTGTTGAATATTTTAATAAACTCAAGTCCTGTAAATGAATTTAAGTGATCTTGGTTGTACTCCAAGCACCTGAAAAAAACAAGTTTCTTCTAGAGGACTGTTACATGTTTTTAAGTCTCACATTTAAAAAAAGATACATATTTTTCAAATACAAATTTCAAAACAAAGTAATAAAACTACATTGCCCATAATGAGAAAAGAGATTGTGAATGACAATCAAGAGACACAATAGGTAATAAGTACAGATCAAGAAAACCTACAGATCCTGGAGAGCCAGATAAAATTTATCAAATCTATTTAAGAGGTTCAAGGAGAAAAAGAACAAGATTTAGAATTTCATAAGGTAGAAACCATTAAAATGGACATAGAATATTCAGAAAATAGGCAAATACAAATGATATAAATTAAAAATTCAATAACCAAAATTAGGAAAAATAGATCAGATAGAGTTTATGAGAAAATTAGAGAAGTAACAGACTAAAAGAATGTATGTAGAAGCAATAACTGACAAGAATTTTGCGACACTGTGGAAAACAACAAAAATGTAAAGAATCTCTCTGAACTCCATAATGGATGCCTATGAAGAAATTCACATCTATACAGAGCCAAATGCAACTGCCAAAAGCCGAAGGCAAAGGGGAAAAAAAAATCTGACAAGATAGCAATAAACACAACAAAGAAGACATTAAGTGGGTAGCTGACTTCTCTGAAGAAAAACCTGAAGCCAAAATATGATGAAATGGTAACTTCAGATAATTTCGGGGTGCTGAAAAAGCCAGTGAATTGTGTACCCATCAAATTTATCCCCTAAGAACAAATGTGAATTAATGACATCTCATACAAAGCCCACATGAATTTGTCACCAGATGTCTTGCCCTAAAATATGTATTTCAGGGCTTTCTCCTGTCAGACAGAGACAGCTCCCAGATGGAAGGAAGGACATGTAGGAAGGAATGAAGAGTAATGGGGGGAGTGTGTGATGATAAATGGACACAACTTGCATAAAGCAGCAATGATGGTGCTCTGTGGGGTTTCAAACACCTACAGAAAGATTGACATACACAACCACACATGACGTACATATGAGAAATACATACATGATGTAAATAGGGGTCCAAGGATCTTTTATTACCGTAGGAGATGGAGAAAGTAAAAACAAACACGGAACAGGTACTCATCACACAGGCGAGTTTTGTTCTTCCGAACACCTTCTGAAGGAATTAAGATGAAAAGCATTCAAGCTAACAGCTGGGAAGACACTCATAAAAACACTTAGCGAGGCCAAAGAAAGCAAGAAAAGAAAAAGTAATAAAATAGACAGGAAATGGTAACAAGCATATGAGTATGGTAGAGTTAAGAAGAAATAAACCAGTGGTTACAATAAATATAATTAAGTAAATAGTCCAATTAAAGATACATACTACCAGGTGGAATTTTAAAATAACTCTATGGTGTGTAGTTGGTAAAATCATAAATGCTGAAAACAAAATGATGGAAAATACATTTCATGCAAAAAATAACCAGAAGAAGTTAGAGTAGCTATGTTAATTTTGGAAGCAGTAGATTTTAAGAAAGATTCTAAGAAACCATTTATTGCCAAAGGTTAATTCACCTAGAAGATATAACAAGTCTAAATGAGTCAGAACATAACAGCATCAAATACATGTGAAGCAAATTTGACAGGAGTACGATTAGAAATAGATAAACTAATAATCATAGTGGACAGTTTTAGTACAACTCTCTCAGTAATGGAGTCAATAAGCACTGAAAATTTAGTGAAGATAAAAAACATATGAAAAATAAGATTATCAAACTTTATCTAACTGACAGTTTTGAACATCCACCCAATAATTACAGGATAAATATATTTCTGGTATATGCCATATTTATTTAAAACATATATGCTGGATGTAATGAAAAAGCAAATCTCCCCCAAATTCAAAATTCAAATGAGAATATATATTATGATTAAAATAAAATTAAGCAAAAGTCAATGACATATGTACAGAAATTAAGAAATACATTCTAAATTAAGAAATCCATATTGGTCAAAGAAGAAATCAGAGCAGAAACTATAATATATTTATTATCTATAATTAATAAGGGATGTACTAATTAAGGGGTTACTGCATACTGAGCCTCTAAAATAAAACTATAGCAAAATCTAGAAGGATATTTATAAATATGAAAATTCATATAAAAGTAAAACACTTGCCATTTATAATTTCAAGTGTATTAGATACCAAGGAATACATCTGACAAGATCTCTAGGAGAAATGCACAAACATTATTTTCGTTATACATAAACATGTCATAAATTGCATGGTCATACATAAAAAGATGATACATTTAAAAAATGTCAATTCTCTTTGAGTTGGTGCATGAATTCAGCGTAGTCACAATCAACATCCTTGTTGTGTGTGTGTGTGTTGTGTCTGAGAGAAAGAGTGTTTCTTATACACTGGCATGATTCTGTAATTGACATGAAGTAGCATTTAAAGGACCAGGAACGGCCAAGATTGTCTTACAGAAGAAGCAGCCTATGCTGGAACCCATATTAATAAGTATTTGATAGTTACTTCATGATTTGGGGTTTTCACCTGGTGAGAGAATGGAAGATCACATCAATGGCGTCAATGGGGAGCCCAGACACAGACCACACAAATACAGCCACTTGGCTTACGACAAAGCTCGGCACACCAGTTTTTTAAGGAAACGATGCTGGGACAACTGAATATCCAAATAGTGCGGAAAACGTGATTAAAACCAATTTCTAGTGGAAAAATCTCTTTCTCCTGGGTTTTATTTCTCAAAGTGAGAGTCTGTGTGCACCAACACGGTCCATCCGAATGGTGGATCCTCCTCATGGGCAAGAAGGGAAGATTAGTAGCTGTGGAAAAGCAGAATGAGTCTCAAGCGCCTGCAGGCAGCTGGAAGGAGCCGGTCAGGAGTGGCTGCACAGCAGGTGGCACTCTGAAGAAGGGAGACAGCCCAGAACCGTGCACACTTCGGGTGCAGGTGCCGGGGCAGGGCGGGAGAAGGCTGCAAAGGTCGAGCTAGGAGATGATTCAGGGCAGGGAGGCATCCTGCAGCGGGGGACCCGTGACTCCTTGTGCTGTCACATCTGCAGGGCAGAGCGGCACAACGGCAAGCCCTGACCTCCCTGGAGAGGCTGAGGGGTCCCAGGCAGGGTGAGGGCAGTAATTAAAGCCTCTACGTGCAGGACGCAAGCTCACTGAAGGGTGTGGGGCAAGTGTGGCGGCCTGGGCCAGCGCTCAAAGTAACGTCTTCAAGACGAAAGACAAAAAACGTGGTGCAAGAGCCCTGTCCACTGACACTGCCATGTCCCAGCGCCGGTAGGTGATGATTCTGAAACCATGGCCTGTATACATGGAGTGAAGCAGATAAAGGAATGGTTTCCAGAGGGTGGGAGGCAGGTTTCTTTCTGCTGAGTAGGAATTTACAGGTGATCCAAGGGGAGGGGCCAGAATGGTCTGCGTGGGTGCAGGGGGATGGATTCGATTTGGAGGCAGCAATGTGAGTTAGGTGCATTTGGAAATGCTTCTAGATGTGTGCATATGCACAGGGCAGTAAATGCACATGTACCTCCTTGCCCTTTCAGGTGAGTAGACCTAGAAGTAACAATCCCCACAACCAGGAACAAGGCCAGTGTCCCAACTCTGGTTTCCATCCCACCCTCCAACAGAAGGCACCAGGGCCTCCTGAGAAAAGGCTGATTTCCAGGCCTGGTACAGGAAATGCACACTCATGCCAGGAGCGTTGTAATGCCAGAAAGCAAGAAAGTCCTCCAAAGAACACAAAGGTAGAAGCGAGCCAGAGGGACACAGGACCAACCTGTACCATCTTCCTCCTCCAAATCTGTAACTCCAGACTAATTGTGGGGAAAACACAAGATGAGCCACAACTGAGGGACACTGGAGGATATGGCCGACCGGCCTTCGGAAACCCTGCCCAGGTGATCACACCAAGGGAAGTGTGAGAAAGCGCTGCAGACTCAGCGTCACGTGGGACCCTGAGCATTGGGTGAAAAGTAAGGAAATGTGAGCAAAGTAGGAGGTCTAATTAGCTTACTGAAGCAGTATGGGTTCACTAGTTGTGATACACAAGGCATTCTTATGTGAAGATGTCAACAAGAGACACCTGTTGTGAGGTTTAGCAGAAACCTCCATACAATTGGCATGACATTCTACAAATTGAAAACTTCCTTTGGCCAGATGATGGATAATGAACACCTTGGGCTTTGAGGGCATAAGACGAAACTGCTGGGCTGGGCTATCAGGTGCAAAGCAGCCACGAGGCTGCATGTCACACAGAGATGGCTCAGTTAGGGTGTCTACCCATCTGTTTGCTGACATCCACCCCTCAGGTTTCTGTCTTTAAGGTCAACCCATCTACAGCGCTGGGTCCCAGCAAGAAACAAGAGAGACGTGCACGTAAATGTTCAGCGTGGTGCAGAGTGTGTCACTGTTGCTAAGCAACTGACATGTCTCTGTCTTCCTTCACTTGCAGGGTGACCCCCATCCATACAACTGGAGAGTATGCTGGAGAAGTTTACATTTTAATATGACAAAGAGCATGCTCTGGTCTTAGCAAAATCCACTGAAAGTGATTAAAATTACTCTGGACATTCAGGAGGCTTCCCTTATCAGGAAAATGGGTTTTTCCAGAGTGGGTTTCTCCCCTATTATTCCAAGTAAATGGAATGTTTTATATCTAAGGCTGTAGAATTGAGCTGGCAGACCCAAGAAACGAATCTGGTAAGGTATCCCCCAAAGGGTTTGCTTTCAGGTTCTTAAGCATGTCATGTGAGTTTTCATACTTACTAAGTCAGGGAAGAGATTCCCTAATTCTGTGGAGACCTGCATCCAGGTCCTGTGTGCATCTCTGCCCTGTGGTCACATCCAGGATTTTGCTTAAGTCTGGAGTCTGATAAGAACTGTCTGGGGCAACATGATGGTATTAGAAACCTGGCTCCTTTACCTGCCCAAGCCTCCTGTCTACTTTCTTCCTGAGTCCTATTCATAGGAAGCACCAAGCTGTACTGGCTGTGGTCCTGCACACTGTCCTGCAGGTTGTTCTGTGGCCCAGGTGGATGAGGCAGCCCTATCTTTTAATTGCATTGGGTAATATACCCTGAACTATGTTAAACAGTCATGAATTTATGATCATGTACATATTTGAACTCTAAATGGATTCAACATTTAATTGAGGATAAATTTCATATATCCATACATACATTGAAACACACTATTCATGTATTTAAAAATACAGGAAAGCATATGTGTGCATATGTGTAGATATAATTATTTATATTCTGATGTATATAAAGTGATATTTTGTCTGGCTTTCATTTGCATTTATTTGATTACTAACAAGGTGGACGATCACTTGATCTACTTCTTTGTGGCAGGTCGAATCCTACATGGCCCCCAAACTTATACCACATGGTGAACACACACCTTCTAATTCCTTAATGAATGTTAACATAGATATTACAGTGAAGAGATTTTACATGTAATTAAAGTTCCAAATCAGCTGAACTTAAAATGGGCCAGAATTAATCAGTCTAAGGGCCTTGGTTTCCTGGCAAGGGACACTCAAGCATAACAGTTATGTGTATGACAGAGATTCTTCCTCCCTGCAGAGGTCCCCCTTGTTCAGCTCACAGCCAGCAAGGAAATGGGGCCTCAGATTTACAGCATAAGAACTTGGCCAGCAGACTCATGGAGCTTGAAGGAGGATTCTTCCCTGCAGCCTCCAGGTAAGAGTGCAGCCTGGCTGGTCCCTTGTGAAGACCTGTGTAAATAACCAACTGGGCCACCTCTGGGCATCTGATCTACTGGATTCTGAACTCACAGATGTGGATTTCACCAAGCCATGTCATTTGTGGCAATTTTCTAGGCATCAACAGAATATGAATATATTATCTGTTTGGGTTTCTTCATCTATAATTTGCTGATTTGTACTTTTTGCCCATTTTTGAGAGGAGATTCTTTTGGTTACTGATTTTAAAATCTTTATACCCTAGATGTTAATGAACACTTTCTCTGCTTTCTCGTTCACAGTGTCTCCCACAGATCAGATAATGTTTATTTTGCTATGATAACTCTAATAAGCCATGTATGCTACCTAATGTGCCCAGAACTGTTCTAAAGGGCTTTCATGTATTATCATTTAACATATATTTTTTATGTTGCATATAAGAAAATCTGAATTTTTCCATGTTTTAACTTATGCTTTGGGTCTTGCTCAAGAAACCTTCTCTGTCTGTATCAGTTTTTTGCTTTGGTAACAAATAGTCCAAAGAAATAGCCTTCAGATATCAAAGGCCTATTTCTTATTTGTGTTATCAGTTGGCTTCTAGCAGCCCTTGCTCTTTTCTACATATCTGCTTCATTGTGGAATCCAAGCCTGTCTGCAATGGGCCAGTCTTAGGGAAGAATGGAAAAGACATTTAAAGTATCTGCTGGGATGTGCCACAAGGCCTTTCTTGGTCCCACGTACCCACGTATTACCCAAACCAGTCACATGGCAAGCTGACCGCACTGGGCCAGGAAAGTATGAGCAGTCCTACAGTCTTGTGTCATCTTAAAGTCATGACATGGTTTTCCCACAGTGTCTTCCATTAAATTGACAGAAAATCACACTATGTATATAGTATACACACACACGTGTGTGTGTGGTGTGTAAATATTGGGAAAATATGTATGTAAAGTTCTTAATGTCCAAGGATCTTTGTGGAGCCCACTGTGGGATACCACCTGTGCCCTCGAGGGCTTTCTTTGCCTCTTGTATCACAGGAGCCAAAACCCTTCTATAAGGGAAGATATGAAATATATGGAAACTGGTTTCATTTATAATAAAAATTAGTTAGGATTACCACCCTGCCAAGATTTTCTTGACCAATTAAAGAAGAGCATTGCATTCTTTCATGGCCATTAAAAAAATTTTTTTTTCATTGAGTGAGGACAAGAAAAAACAGTTAATCCTGACATATCTGGAACTCTGTTCCAAAAGCTGTCATTGATCTTCCTCAAAACATTCCTAATAGAGCCATTATTTTCCTAGTGGTGCATATGTTAATAGGACCATTTCATGTTCCTGGGCTCTGTTTGAGATGTGTTGTGTGAAGGTCTGCAAAGGGCCACATAGAGTGACACTGTGTTCCAAGGATGTGGTTGGGGGTGTCTTCCTTATGACATGAACCTGCCTTGGGTCTGCTACTCAGTAAGGAGAGAAAAGCCCTGTCAATTCAGTTATCTCATAACAGAGTGAAACTGTTTCAGTCCTGTTTGGAGAATGAGTGGAGGGTGTCCTTTTTTCCTGTGGGCTACTGATGCTTTATCCATGAATTTGGGAGGATATATGTTTTTGCATATTAAAAGGAAGTCATAGAACAAAGAAAAAATGTAAAAATGTAAAACAAACGGAGTATAGCTTCCTGAACTGCTTAATTTTAGGCAATTTATGTCTTTCTGGAGATAAATTTTTGCAGAAAACTAGAATAGATATTTTTTTGTCTTTAAATAGTAGATATTTAAAATATCTGTCATATTCTTCCAGTTCTGCCTGCCTTGGAACTGGAACAGGCCAACTTAAGCCAACCTCTCCCCTTGCTTCTTTGCCAAACAAATAGGATCCTTCTTGACCACCTTCATTTATAGAATGTACAGTCACACATATGGAAGCATCACTGTGAGAAGTGTAGGATGCACACATATAGGTTACATGCCACCCATGTTAATTAGGAAATGGGACATTTGAAAAATAAGACTTGTTCTTTTCTTCATTTTTTCCCAAACAGAGAGAATTTGATGAAGCCAGCCCAGGTAAACACATACAGATACAGGTCTGCTGGAACTTTTTTTTCCCAGTCCTTGCAGGCTTATCTCTTGTCAAATTCCCGATTTTAAATTTGGTCCATTTAGGATTTCCTCCATCTGGCTGACCCCCATTGGAGCACCTGTGTTTTAAGCCTGTGGCCATTGGGTAGACAGGCATCTGGTCTGGCCATGTGCCCTCTGCCACCAGCCCACCCACTCTCTATCACCATCAGCTCCTAAAATGGCTCCGACCTCCTTTTCTTCTAAAAATGCATGCTCTTGGGTTCCCTTGTAGGCTGGGGACGTCCAAGGACTTACACTCACCATTCACCCTGTGTGTGCAGATGCTACACTATGCTGCCTCTGGCTGTAGTCATATTAATAAAGTCTCCAACATTAGTCCACACTCATAACTCAAAACAGTTCCACTCAACAAAATCACCCAGTGGATTCTTTGCCTAGCCAAGCTGCAGGCATCCTGCCCAGAGGACCCGGCCTCTGCTTTGTGACTGCAGTGGAAATATCTCTCTTTAATATGTCCTTTTCTTAACTAGCACATCTGTAAATGTACCACTATTTAGAGATTCCACACCAATGCCCTGCCCAACCACTTATCTCACAGCAAGATTGTTCTTAATTCAAGTCTATTCAAACAAGTTTGATTACCAGGGGATGGGGGAAAAGCATGTTAGTTGAAGATGGCTCAAAAATGGGAGTTAGGATATAATTCTCCATAGCTCCTAACATCTGCTTGATAACATCTCAGTGTCACCATTGTTATCAGCAGGTTGATAAGGGAGGTGGGCTCTCTCATCTCTGCTCCATTATTGAATGCTCCTTTTAGGGAAATGTCTCTATTGATCTCATTTGTTCATTTTTAAATTAGCTTCTTTGTCTTTTTATCTCTGAGCTCTATGTTCTTTATGTATTCTGGATACATGACCTTTATCAGAAATTTCATTTGTGAATAATTTCTTTCTTTTTGTGAATTGTCTTTTCACTTTCCATCTTTTGAAGCAAAATAGTTTCAATTTTGAATCCGATTTACCAGTTTTTTGTTGCTTGTGCTTTTTATCATTTTATATAAAAAAAAAATAATGCCTAGCCCAAGGTCATGGAAATGTATCCTTATGATTTCTTTTAAGAGTTCTACAGTTTTAGCTCTTACATTTTGGTCTTGGATACACTTTGAGTTAATTTTTATAAGGTTGTGAGGAAGAAATACAAATGAATTCTTTTGCATGTGTTGAGTCAATTGCCTCACCACCATTTTTTAATTGCTTTATTAAAATTTGATAAATTGAGGTAAAATTGATATACAGAAAAATGCACATATTTAATGTAAACAATTTGATGAGTTTAGACATATGCATGCACCTGTGAAACCATGACCTCAATCAAGGTAACAGATATATCTGTCACCACCAAGCCTGTGTCCTCCGTAAGCTTGCGTTTGTAGTGATGGTGGTGGTTGTTTATGGAGAACAGCCAACATGAGATCTGGCCTCTTAATTTTTTTTAGTACACAGTACAGTATTGTTGGTGACAGGCCCCGTGCTATATGACAGATCTCCAGAACTAATTCATCTTCCATAACTGAAACTTCATATGAATTGAACAACCTCTCCCCATTTCCCTCTCTTCCCAGCCAATAATCACCACTGTTCTTTTCTGTGCTTCTATGAGTTTGACTGTATCAGATTCCTCCTATAAGTGGAATCATGAAGCATTTGTCCTCCTGTACATGCCTTATTTCATCTGGCATAATGTCTTCCAGGTTCTTCCATCTTGTTGCATACAGCAGGATTTCCTTCTTATTTAGGGCGGAGTAACATTCCAGTGCACGCACACACATTTTATCTATCCATTCATCTACTGATGAACATTTGTGTTGGCTATTGTGAATAGTGCTGCACTGACCACAGGAATCCTGACATCTCTTCAAAGTCCTGAGTTCAGTTCTTCTGGGTATATACCCAGAAGTGAGATTGCTGGATTATTTGGTATTTCTAATGTTAACTTTTTCAGGAATCTCCATACTGTTTTCCATAGTGGCTACACCCCTTTACATTCCCATTAATAGCATAGAAGGATTCCAATTTCTCTACACGCTCATCAGAAAGTTTCCCCTTCTTTTTTTTTTAACAGTAAAGCCATCCTAGCTGGTGTGAGGTAATGTCTCATTGTGGTTTTGATTCGGGTTTCTCTGATGATGACTGATGTTGAGCATCTTTCCATGTGTCTGTTGACCATCTGTATATCTTCTTTGGAGAAATGTCAATTGAAGTCCTTTACTCATCCAGGTTGTTTTGAGTTTGTTTGCTGTTGAGTTGTAAGAGTTCCACTACAACTTGTTCCAATTAGGTCCAAGCCCATAGAAATGAACTTTTTGATAGTCCCAATTTCCTCTTACACATCCTAGGGAAATACAGATATTTGTTTTCCTTTCTTACTGTCATCCTGCACCAATGGGCAGTTTTTTTAAGAACCATGGCATACAGTTTTTAGAAGTTTTAGTCTTTCATAAGGATATTGCTAAAAACACGCAAAACCATGCTAGTACTATTTACTATTTTGTTCCTCATTTCTAGCTGTCATTAGTGGAGTATTTCACTTTTTTCTCCACTGCCATATTGGCAAAATGAGTGTCTGATCATTTACATCTTACCAGGTCTATTTATGTGAAAATCCTGCATAATAGCAAAGCAGTCTTTCTTTGTAAATCATGCCTTCTCAATTATAAGGGGAAAAAAAGACATTTTCCTCTTAAATATCCTCTGACCATTTTTTTAATACTGTTGTAGCATTGTTTGTCATCTGAAATAGAATTCAACACCTCTACTATTTCCAGCCCCTGCCTGCCAGTTTTATTGCATTCTGTCTTAGATATTTAGGAATCAGGTTAAATTCAGGGGTATATTCTCTTCACTTGAATACAAATATGGAAGTCTGAACTAATTGTTATGAATTTGGAAAGATGACCCTGTCAGTTAAAGTGATGAAGGTAAATCTTCTAATATAATTGCTCAGGAGCACACTGTAGCAAAATGGACAGAAATGGGGACTTGGACTGCTAAATTAACAAGTGAAAAAATTAAAATGTTCTTTTTTTTCTCCCTACTTTATGCTTTAAAAAAGATATAAGTTTCAGAGTGAGACTAAAATATCTTCCACTGGCAAAAGACACAAGGAGAAAGTCGTGTTGAGGGCTCTGTCTCCTGCATTTTTTTTAAGGCTGTGTAGCATTTGCTATGATTCTACAAAATCTGCGCACTAGACCACACACTCCAGATACGCCCTAAGATATTGCCTTTATCTCTAACCTTCCTGCAGTGCATGGAAGTGTAGACAGCATGTGGGATAAAAAGGATCTTAAACTCTTTAATCTGTTGCTGAGTTTTCGGAAGATTTCTGAATGCCTGTCCCTTGTAATGTGCTCAGACCTTCCATATATATTCTGTCCCTTCCTCACAACAACCCCTGGGGTGAATAAAACCTGCCCCCCTTAGCAGATGATCAGGGTTTACAGGGTTTAAATAATCATCTAAAAATGGCAAAGCTAGCAAGTGGAACAATCTGACACTGGCCACATGGTTAGGGGGTGATTTACACACTGGCATCAGAACCACTGAATTATATCATCTTCTACTGAAGTCAACAGGAGAAATGTTATTGCCCAAAGTAAACAGTGAGCTGGTGGAACTGTTGGGTCCAGAATATGGATCCCCAGGCTCTCGGCAATTTTCTACAACTGTCATCTTGAAACTCACTGACTCCTAAAATTGCTGATGGCATGAGCCTCGTTATCTACCAGCATGCCAATTGCTCTTTCTTGTTCTGCAGGCATGCCCAAGATAAGGATGCCCCTGATTAAAGCATCTTTACAAATGAACTTATACATTCATCTTGATGCAATTTACATCATTTTGTCTCCTAAATACAAAATTCATTTACCATAACATAGGGAATATACACGAAGGAGGCAGCTGCACTTGGTGTGCGGATGGATTGGAGCAGGGATTGAGAAACGTTTTCTGTTAAAAAAGCCACATAGTAAATATTTTATGATTTGCAGACCTGGCAGTCTCTGTCACAACTACTCAAATCTGCCACCGCAATGCAGAAGCACCAGACAGGATACATGAATGTGCATGGCTATGTGACAATAAAGCTTTGTTTACAAGAAGATGCAACATTTGACCCACAGGTGATAGTTTGCTGACCCCTGATTTAGAATGAATAATGGCTTTGGGTCCTGGTTTCTCAGGTGAATATTTCCATCTGTGAAAACGAGTTCTGTTGAGTATTTTATTATCACTGCCACTGTATCATTATATTACCACCTGCCACTGCAGTATTTTATTATCAGAGCTCATGGGTGTTAGGTGCATGGGTGTCTCTTGTGCTGGGCATTGACAACATACCCTGAACACATCATGGTGCCCACTGCACACCAGCAGCCCTGGGACTTATCAACAACCCACTTTCAAGACCAGCCTGCCCCATTTCCCTCTGTGATTATTCTTAATTGTATCGTTCTTCTTAAGACCCCTTTCACCTCTGTGCAACACATCAGAGCTATTAATTTTATGGGTTCCTGTGGACCCCTGTCTCCCTGGTCCTCACCCTCAGCACTTGGTGTGACCCAGCTGAGCCCAAGCGCTGCACCGCACCTCTTCCACTTCTCTCTCATCGCCTCTCTCCTGTGTCTCTCAGCTCACCATCTTCACCTTCCTCCCCTGTTTTGTTTCTGTATGTGCTTCTCAAATACTTCTACCTACAGACAGCCTCCACGATTCTTCTCCTCTTATTCTGCAATTTTCCTGACAGTTTCTAGCCTCACTCATTCATTAATTATGCTAGAGTAACAACTTGAAAATTTATACTCTAGCTCAGACAGCTCTGATTTCTGACTGATATAGCCCCCAAATCAATCAGAAGTAACACAATATATGCCAGACACTGTGTGCATTCTCTGTGCACAGCTAATTTAATTGTCAGCACCCTCCAAGATAAGGACTACTATCCCTTATTTTAAAAATGAAAACAAACAAGCCTGAGCAAGAAGTTATTTGCCTTCATCTGTAATGTGCTGAGTCCATGACAACAAGGATTAAATATGCTTTGCTTATATTTGTGCCTTGACAAATTTCTGGCACACAATGGGAGTTTAATAAATATGTGCTGAATAAATAAAAGAAGCAAATGTGGACAAGACACAGGGGGTTATCAAGATAATTGGAGCCACAAACAGAAGAATGAGGAAAGGAGGATTTGGAAAAAGGGTCAGCCTCGCCTTCTGTGAAGAAACACCAAACAGTGGTGCCCCTGCATGGAGTCAGCAAGGGTGCAAGATGTAGTGGACGCTCATTTTCTGTTAAAAGAGGCAGGAAGAGACTCCCAGTGACTTCAGCATGGATTCTGCTGGTGCTTGGATGGAATTTCATGTCACTTGAGGATATAGCTCCATCTGAGGCAGGTTTTGCCTGCGTGCCTTTATATCTTAGTGGCTATGTCACCACCTTGTTATAAATGACAAGATAAAACAGATAAGAAAGAAAAAAATCTCTGTCCCAGGACTAGAGCTCAGCAGCCTCGGTGTCAGTGACGCGCCGTGTACTCTCCTTCCTCCCAGACCCACTGAGTTACCATCTACCTATTTGGTGGATGTTTGGTGCCAATGATTACTAGGGCCTATCAGTGTTGTCTATCATCTCCAGACTCTACTTTTTAAAGTAGATAAAATATTCACCCTTATTATTCAATATGCTAATTCCAACCCACACAACCTGTTGTGACATTTTGTCACATTTTTTTTCCATTGACAATCTCTGAGTGACAGAATTCTAAATAATTCATAAGATTAATTCCAGCCAAGTCTTAATGGAAGCAGGCCAGTTACATACAGCATATAAACAATAGCACTTAGATATGAAAGGTAAATATGTGGATGTAAGTATTTTATTCAAGAATTATGAGAAGAATTTAGTGAAGATTGAGCAGTAATGGAACCTGACCAGAGGGTGCCATTTGCACTGATGTGGCTATTTTTCTAGTGAAAAGAAATATGCACAACATAATGTAAGCACTTCAATCTTGACCCCCACAGAGATGTTTATTATGTGCAAATATTTCATGTATATTATCCTAAAACATTTTCTGGTATCTAGTTTAATTTCAATAGACATGTGGTATGTAATAACATAACCCATATCTTACCTCATGCTATTTACAAATGTAATATTATCCAAGTTTTGAAAATACTTTCAGCCCATAATTTGTAGACTTTATATATGTAGGAAAACAAACGGCTTTCTTGAACTTTAAAAGTAAATTAATCAGTGCACATATGCTCAATAAAGCAATTCAGCGGGAGTGATGGGGGAAAGAGGCTATTTCAGCTACAGACAGGAGGGCTGTTGACAGGCAGCTCTGGTGCTCACTTCTTGAGGGCCTCAGTTTCCCTGACCCACAGCCCCCAGGGCTTTTGGTGGGATCCCCTAGACACCAGGGTTCTCTGTCCCCCACCTCTTCACCTGCCCCCACCAGGTAAACATCAGACTTTCCAAGCAAAATGTGCTCACTTGCAGATTCTGGATGATGAAGTCAGGTGCAGGGCTAACCCTCAGATAAGTGCTTGTGGACTAACTTCAGAATTACCCAGTTTACTACATTGACATTGTAGGGATATTGGCTTCCGGGGGGTGGGGGAGGGGAATCACACAAAAAAGCCCCAAACTCAAAACCTTTGTCACATGTCACATAGCAATTTGAAATCTGAATTCAGTGTTTTAAAGAGAACCTAACTTACTTATTTTCAAATAGTTTACTGCATATTGACATTTTAGTGTTTTCTTTTCCACAGTGCACACAGTCTATTTAGGTTTAAATTAATCTTCAGAATCTGTAAAGTGGTTTTACCCGTCTGTGGTTTTGTAATGGTACTGACATTCTTTCTGCGTTCAGAGTGGTTGATAAGCCTGTGTATATTCTGAATCTCTGTAACTGGTGGTGTTGTAAAGGAAAATAATAAGGTTTATTTTAGAAATCGCAAGCCAAGTTAAAGGAGTCTAGGATGTTTAAGTCACCAACGCTCACTGGGAGTTGAACTGTCTTCTCTGTCCTTATGTCTGAGCCCATCAGACAACTTCCACAACTGAGAAGACAGTCCAGGGAATGGGATGGGAAATCAAAGCTGTTTTCTTATCAGAGGACCTTGAGAGCTATTGTCGCTGGCTGCAGCATTTAACCATCACCAGAGCACAGACCTGGAGGTGTGGTCAGAGCAGAACCACACTGAGGCACTGGACAGGCCCAAGTGAAAATCCTCACTTACAGAAGCTCTGGGAATGGCAGCCAGGCTGAGAGCCTCTGCTACTGCTCAGAGACCTACCCTACTGAGGAATTCACAGGCACCTTTTACATAAAACAAATCGTGCAATTGTGTTTTTGATAAACACCTAGGTAAAGCTGGTTTATATGAAGTGCTTTTATGAAGTTGTAATCAAATAAACCTGCTTTTATCTACCTTGTTATTTACAGGCATATAAATATACATATTTATATTTATATAAGCTCCTCCTTTGGAGTGTATTCAAATGAAACCTCTACTCTGTTTCTCCGCTCTGTCTGCCCTTCAGTTCTTTGTTGCCATGGGAACAACTGCTCCCCACCCCTACCAGTGAAATGGCTGGTTGTGCACGTAACGCTTTGGATTTGGACAATGTGAGACTGAAAATCACTTGGGCCATTTCATTTCCCCTGGTGATCTGCAGCCAGCAGAAGGAAGACCACAGTGCCGAGCTGGTCAGGGCAAGCCCCCAGAGGGGCTTCCTGGAACCCGGCTCATGAGGCCACAGGGCTGTTTTTGGGGAAGAATAGTTCTGCATCAAAATTTAAAAAACAAAAACAAAAAAACAGATGTTTATCTGAAGTAAACTCCAACCCTTCCAAACTCATTTTTATTTTTATTCATAGTTAAATAGCCTAGATGTTAGTTCAGTTTTTAAGGTAATAAAAAGATAAAAAGACCATTATTTTCATCAGTGACTTATGATTCTGGCAAGTATTTCAATCATAAGAATTCCAAATCCGTTATTTTCCATTATTCATATAAAATCATATTCTTCACTTTTCTTTTTAGACCAAAGAAATATATCTTGGTTTTATGGAAACCTAGACTTAGTTTGGCAAAATGACAGAATAAATAACAAACATCTGTGAGGAAAAATAAAAACAGAAAACAAAAACAATCAGGCTAACTACTGCTCGGGTCCCCAGAGCCCACGTTGCCTTCACTCCTGCTCGTCAGAGCTGATAGGAAAGAATCAAGGGGCCTCTATTTCACCATCTATTTAAATTGAACAAATACAGGATGGGGTGGAAAGACCTGGTGCATGCCTTGGCTTCCCTCTATCTGGGTGTTTCGAGTTTTGTGTGCTGGTGGCCATTCTACCTCGCCTAATGTATCGTTCTCATGACTCTCTCCTTTCTTATTGGGAAGAAAGGCCGAATCCCCACCGGAGCAAGAGGGAGGCTGTTACCGCCCTGACCATTGGGATCCTCGTCTCCCTAGGGATAGCAGGGGCAGGCACTGGGGTCGCAGCCTTCGTGACATGGGAAAAAGGGCTCACAACCCTGAGGCTGGCAGTCGACAGGGACCTAGAACAGCTCCGACAGTCAATATCAGACCTGGAGCAATCCCTCACCTCCTTGTCAGAGATGGTCCTACAGAACTGAAGAGGCCTGGACCTCTTGTTCTTAAAAGAAGGTGGGCTATGCGCAGCCCTAAAAGAAGAATGCTGTTTCTATGTAGATAAGACAGGTGCAGTCAGAGATTCCTTAGCCAAACAAAAAAAAGATCTTGACAGGCGGCGTAAAGAATATGAAAGCAGCAGCAGCGAAGGCTAGTTTGAGTCTTAGTTCAAGCACAAGCCATGGTTTGCTACCCTCCTCTCGGCCGTTGCAGGGCCACTGGTCATCCTGCTGCTTTTGCTTACCATCGGCCCGTGTATAATAAACAGGCTGCTTAAGTTTGTGCAAGAGAAGTTTGACACCGTCCAACTCCTGGTCCTTCGCCAAAAATATCAGGCCCTAGATACCGCTGCGGAAGATTCCTTAGTCTGATCAAGAAAAGGGGGGAAATGTAAAGGAGGGCAGAGGGCATCAAGAGTCAGGACTAATAACATTTAACCTAACTGCCTAAAGCATGGGCCACCCAGTTTTGAATAAACAACCGGAGGCTAAGCTTAAAAATGCGCCTGCTTTAAGTTAGATAACTAGAAGTGGGAAACAGCCTGGGGGCGTGATCCGTGATAAGTCACATAGACATGCTTGGGTAAGCAAGCGATAACAATTGAAGGATCAGGCAACTGGAGTGTTCCCTAAAAAGTTACAATGTTTCCCATTGGTTACAATATAGAATGTGTTTTAAAATTATTGGTTGTAGAAATGCGCGGGCTTTGGTGTAACGGCTGTGAAAATCCTATATAAGCAATACCTAAAGTTGCCTGGGGGTCGGCAGCTCGGACTCAGCCTGCGTGTCAGGGGAGGTGCTGTTGACCCCAGCTTGCTGGCGGAATAAAGACTTTGCCTGTACTTACATCTCCATGCCTGTGTCCTTTGTTCTCTCGGGAAAACCCTGAGTTCCTGGACCCTAACACTTTCCCGGGGAAGCAAGAGAGCTCCACGCAGTCTGTGTGGAGTGCGGATTGTGGAGGTGCGTGCTCAGGCCCAGGGAACAACCGTGGCTGATTCACTTCATCCTGACCAACTTCAAGCACTGAAGCCAGAAATGGTCATATTAAGTGAATCGTGTTGAATTTTCCAAAAAGGGGACTTTGGAAACTGGAATCTGCAGGCTAGGAAGCTTTGCCTTGGTCCCTGGTGAATTTTAGAATGAGATCAGCATGCATCTCAAGTTAGGACAGAAAAAGGTATGCAAGATGGTCATTAGCTCTCAGTGAGACAGAAAATCCACGTGCTTTCTCAAGGGCAGGAGAAGGGAGCAGCAGAGACGTTGGATGGGTTCATCTTTCTAGGTTTGTAAACACAGGGTTTGGGAATATCTTCGAGGTGAAGCAGGGAGATGTTATTCAGCCGTACGTGTTGAGACTTCGTTCCCTGCATTGGTGACAACGGTGTTGAGAGGACAGGGCAGGGCTCCACAATCCCCTTCCTCCCCACACACACACCCGTTGCCCCTGTGGCGGCTCTGATCCTGTGGGAAGTGCTGGCCCAGTGGGGTATGTCAGAGCAATGCCTAGGGCTAAACCTCAGGAGATGCTGTGGCTTTTTGTAATTAACCCAAGCCCAGCTGTGCCACAAGGAAGCAAATAATCCGTATTTCTTAAGTGAATTAACATATAAGTGCATGAATGACTGAGCAGAAGATGGATGGATTTCACATGCAAAAGACAATTTGTTTGATAGTAATTCTTATGTAAAACAAAACTTCTGAGGAGTTTCATTTAGCAGTCCCCCTGAGGCCTGCACAGTAGACAGGATCTGCAAAATGCAAGCCCGTCCTCAGCACAAAGCACCGGCTGTGCAGGTGCGAGGTTTAGAGAAGCGCAGGAGCAGCCAAGGCAGAGCCTGTAGGGACAGAGAACCCGGCGGTGGAATGGGTTCCCACGGAGACGCTTCCGTCTACCCCAGGCGCACCTGGAGGAAGACGCGTGGAGGAGGAAAGGGGCAGGGATGGACACCTCGGGGACAGCTTTAAACTGTAAGGACCTGGACACATTCCGCTGAAGGTCAGGAGCCCTCCCGTGTACGTCAGTTGCTCTTTGCAGTTTAAGTTCTCTCCACATAAACTGCCTGGTCGCCAGTACGGAGACAGCATGGACGGAGACCCGGAACGCCAAGGAGGCAAGTGCCCAGAGCTTTCAAGCTTCAGTCCTGCTCCATGTCACTGCAGTGGTTCTCACACTGCTATGGCCGGGCCAGCAGCCCCTGGCCAGGGACACAGAACTTCAGGTCCCACCCCAGATTTGGTTTTCCCAATTTAGGAAGGAGGGCCCCGGCCGGCCTATCCCATGGAGCCCTTCAGGTCACGGGACGCACAGTCCAGGTGGGAGAGCACTGTGAGTTATGGGTGCGGATTCAGCACACAGAGAAGGCTGGACAGGCAACTCTGGAGGACGAGGAGGCGTGACCTGTGGAAAGGTCGGAGCGCTGTGGTGGGAGACAGGCTCCTAATGAGACGGTTAAAAGTTCACAAAGCGCAAAGTTCTGCTGACACTCAAGGAGGTAGAGTCACCTGTACATGAGGAGTTTAAACTATGCAGAGCTTCAAAACATGTGCAGAAGGATCTCTGGGAACGAAAATGACAAGTGCAGCAGCAAATATTAAATAGGAAGCTGCTCAAGGAGCTAGAAACTTGAAAGGCCCCGAGAGGGATTTCTCCGCAAAACACTGTACTTCTGTCCACTCATCCCACAGCAGGGTGGGTGCTGACTTACACATGAGGAAAGCTCACATGAGTAGGTTCAACTTTAGTGACCCCAGGGGCTCTTTTCTGCATGTTGAATCTGTTGAGAGCACAGCTGAGGCCCATCTCCTCCTCTGTTGCTGTTTTTATCAGAGGTCACTATGGCAATTATAGAAGAGAAAAATATAAACAAGTAAATATTTATTGTGTTAAGGTTTTATCTTCCGTGGACACTCTCCTAGTCGGATGTTCACAGCCTTCACGTTGATAAGAGGCGTCTGCTTCCCCACTCTGGCAAATGCTTTCTGTCCTGTGTGAGTGATAACGTCCATGTGGACCAAAGACGCATGCTGTCTTTGAGCTTCCAGCACTTATGTCAAGGCCAGAGGGGCCTTGTCAACTTTGGGAGGAAGATATCAAACTTTTTAAAAACTTACTATTTGTTTTATTATATTCACCAAACAGGATTGCAAGCATTTTTAGAACAACTTTGTCCAAGAGATGAGACATTTCACTGCGTGACAAGCTTGTGATCAGGACATGGGAAGGCTGTAAATGTACAAAGTGCAGTGAGTGCTCAGGGGCCGGGTGTAACAAACCAAACTCAGGAAAGGCAGAGGGATCTTGACTCGACAAGGCAGAATTATACCTGTTTAAAATGTGCACACGCCTGGTAGTAGCCACGAAAAAAAAAACCACAGATAAAAGACAGTCACGGTGGCTGGTACAAATGACAGTTGCCTGAAAGCTGCTGATTGTTCCTATGGAAGGGCTGTGGTACAGTGTACTGGGTGTGCTGTTCGGGTTGTCCTCGTTCTTGTGATCTGATTCCGTCATTCATCAAGCTCCTAGGGTTGGTTTTCCTGATTTGGGAAGGAGAGCCCCGGTCAGGCTATTATGCATTGTCATCTGCAAGGACGGTCTAGCTGTGGTTGTGGAATCACGGCACTGGCACTCCTGTTCATGCCATGCATCCGCACAGGTATTTACTTGGCCAGGAGCTTCCTGGGTTTCTGAGGCAGCGGGCTCGTTGGCAGAGCAGGAGGAGGAGTCACAGTGGGTGTTGTACTTTAATAATGGAAAGTGACCCAGGAGGGGGACACAGCTCAGGACGTGACCCGGTTCAAGAGGAAGCCGCAGGCCAACTGCACTTCAAAGATGATGCTGAGCTGACTCTTACGTGGCAAGTACCATTCCGCCAGAGTTCTGCTTTGTTTCATTTTGTGTTGGTGGGGAGGGGCAGGTAGGAAGTCTGGGAAGCAGAGAAGGTGGCAGAAGAAGAGGCCCAAGGCTAAGTGCTCTGTGGGGGGTGTGAACACGGAGCAGTTCAGAGCCGTGACCAGAGAGACAGGCTGCTGGGGCCACTGGTCCTTACTCCAGAGACACTGAGGCAAGAGACAAGGGGCAGAGACTCTTGGAGCATTCTTGTACTGGTGGCAGGTGAAACGGGCACTGAACCGAGACAACCCTTAGGAATAGCCATGTTACACATGCAATTTCAGATGTTTTTAAAAGCCACATTTAAAAATAATAATAAGAATCAGGCAAAATAAGTATGATAATAGATTTGATTTCACATAATCCTTCCAAAATATTATTATTTCCACATGTTGTCGATTTAAGCATTTATTAATGGCATACCTTTTTGGTACTAGGTCTTGGAAAGCGAATAGTATTTTATGCAGACAGCACACCAACATATCTCTTGATGCTAAAGTCTCCCTGGAAATACCGAATTGTATTAAGATTTCATGCAATTAAGTTGAAAAGTAGATTCATAGACACAAGTTTTACAAAGATTCTTTAAAATTTTTGAAAAACTGAATCAAACATCAGCTTTTAGAATATAAGTAAACTGAGATTAAATACTATGAAATCTTCAGTTACTTGGCTGCACCAGTTGCATTTCAAGTGCTTGCTTGGTCCCCACGGCCAATGGCTAGCATATCAGGCAACCCAGACTGGAGCATTTGGAGAAAAAGATCCATTTAAGAGATCTGCATTGTAGTCGCAGAAACAGTGAGAAGGGCTGAACTGGGTTAGTGGTAGAAAGAAACGTAAGCAGCACATGTGAGGACAATTACAAGGTAATGTTGGCACAACATGGTGGGAGAGGAAGGGGGTGGCCAGGAAGAATGGCCGGGTCCCAGCGGGGTGAGTAATGGTGCTCCCAGCCAAGATGTGCCTGCAGAATGTCCCAGCCAAAAGAGATGATGGGTTTAGTTTGGGACAGAGAGTTCATGGAGCCAGAGTGGACTGTCTACCCCACAGCCAGCCTTGTAGGATGAGATCTCTGCAGTGGGTGCGAGGAAGTATGGAACCTTCAGACCTTTCAGCAGGTGATACAAGAAAAGATGCCAATGCCATGGTTTCTTTGCTAAGGGGACCCTGCCTCTGGGGCAGATTTGCTCTAGTACATGGAGAAAAATAAGAGTTTTGAACCTGAAAATCAGGAGCGGACCATGACCTGAGGTAATGTAATTCAAGAACTACCAGGTGCTTAGGCAACTCAGCAGGCAATTGGCCATGGTTAGGGCAACTCCAGGATGCATGACCTTGGTCCACATTTGGCTTCCATATTTACAAGTGTCATCTATTAATGGAAATAGGCACATAAGCAGAAAAAATTAATAAATATGATGTTTTCTGTACCTATCCCTGATAGATGGTAGTTACATGTCTTACATGCATTACAAACAAACACATATGAATAGCAGATCTCAAATAAATCTCAGATGTAAAAGCTCTCTTATAAAATGTCAGTTACTGGAATTCAGTGATACATTTTTAGGGGTATAAGCCATAGAGAAATTCAATTATAATTTTGGATTTTACAATATCATGTACACTGGATGTGAACTATGACTCTATTAAAAGAATTTCAAATTTGTATCTCAAAATGCTAAAAAGAAAAGAATTTCTACTTTTACATATGAAAATAATATTCTTTCCCCTTTACTGTACTATTGTTAGTAGAAATCAGGTATAATCATATTCCATTAAAGTACTGACTAGAGGCACATTACACATATGTCAGAGGGAGGCCCTGCAGGAGTGGACACCCCCTGGACAATGCAGGGAATCAAATCAAGCAACACAAGACATGCGAGGTAGATGGAAGAGTACTTCCCTAGCTCCACATACCAAGCTGTGCAACATCAAGGACGCAGAAAGCCCCACCATTCACAGGGAGACTGGAGGTAGGTGGCTAAACATCAGCTCAGAACGAGACTAGCATAACAAGGCAGTGGCCCCTGTGCCAGCTGAGAGCCCAGGCACAGGGGTGTGCTCTGAACTGCTCTGCATGATGGGACCACATGCAGTCTGATAGAGGCACCTCAGGGGTGGGTGACACTGCCCTTCTCAAAGTTGCCAGAGCTCTTCTCTGGAAGGAAGGGGTCAGGGTTGACCTCCTCTGTGCATCCCCAGATGGCAAAGGGGTAGGTTATGAAAAGATAGTTTTCAGGGACTTCTGTTTCCAGGAAGGCAATGGTCATGCTCTCCCTGCTGCTCTGGCTATGACCCACCTTGCCTGGATATGCACACAGAGACCTGACAGGTGGAGAGGGAGCGGCCAGGGTCCAGGCCTACTGAACTGCATGGGTGAGGCCCCTGGGTGTCTCTTTGCCTCATAAATCCTAGACTTGGAGGTAAGGAGCTGGCAACCAGGAAAGGCCAATGCGTGCAGACAAAACCAATAAACCAAAGCCCAGAAACCTGCTGGCTGTCTCAGCCAGAAGCCCAGGAGAGCAGAGGCCCAGCAGGACAGAAGACTTACAGACAACAGCCGCTCTGCCCTAGCCAGCACCACAGGACACACTGTGGCCACACCCCGACCCTGCACTGGCCCTGTCCCAAGCCAGCAGTCTGTGTTCGAGCCCTGGGAGCCCACCCGTCCACCAGCACCAGCCAGTACAGCCAGGCTGTGTGGAGGGGCCACTGCCCCACTGGGGACCCGGAATGATGTGCTCACCAGGTGAGCACTGGACCCCCTTCCTTGGGCCCACCACTCGCCCACTGTCAGTGGAGATGCCACAGTTAGGCCTGTACCACTCCACAGGCATCCCCACCCCACTGGAGTAATGTCAGAGCAGGTCTGGCTGAACACAAATCTCCCGACAGCCCAGAGGTAAGGAGACCACCTCCTGACACCTGGTGCCAGTACTACCCCTAGGGGCCAGGCTGGCAAACTCAGAGGCCTGATAGGTGTTGAGAGCCCCCCTTCGCCCAACAGCACTGGGCATTCTGTGCCCCTGGGTGGGGACCTGGCCTTATGCCCCACTTGGCAGCAGGGAGGCAGTGGCCCCCACCTCCAGAGCTGGAGAAGATCAGGTGAGGCCACTAAAACAGACACGGAGTTTAATAAGAGCCAGAGTTTCATAATACAGTACCTGAAATATCTAGATTTCAACAGAAAATCACTCATTATACCAAGACCAGTACCATGTCCTCTGGAGTGAGAAAGAAAAGCAACAGATACTAAAAATAAAATGATTGTGATGTCAGAATGATCTGACCAAAGTTTATAAGTAGCCATCATTAAGATGATTCCAAAGGTAATTATGAACATGTATGAAACAAATGAAAAAATAGACATATCGGCAAAAAAAGTAAGATATATTGCACTCAATGCTGACCTTACAAAAAGGAGCATCTCAAATCAGTAGTCTAAGCTCCCATCTCAAAAACAAAGACCAATATAAAAGCAAGCAGAAGAAAGGAAATAATAAAGATAAGAACAGAAATCAAAGCAGTTAAAAACAGAAAATATGGAAAAATTAATGAAACAGAAAGTGCAATAAAGTTGACAAACTTCCAGCAAGATGGACAAAGGAAAAAGGAGTGAAAACACATCACTAATATTAGAAATGATACAAGAGAAATCACCACAGGCCCCTCAGACATCAAAAGAATAATGAAGTAATGCCACAAATAACTCTATACACATAGCCTTGACAACTTAAAGTGGGCCATTCCTCAAGAACAAAGTACCATAGTCCACTGACGATGAAATAGATAATTCAGAGGGTCCTATCAAGTTAAAGAAATTAAACTCATAATTTAACATTTCTCAAAAGATAAATGTCCAGGCCCAGATGGTTCCACTGGATAATTCTATGAAACATGAAAGAAGAATGAATATCAGCTATATACAATCTCTTTCTGATAGTAGAAGAGGGGGGAACACTTCCTAACTCATTTTGTGAGCCAATGTTCCCAGTATCAAGATCAGATGAAGACAGTACAGAAAAGGAAAACTGCAGACCAATATCACTCAGGACTTAGATGCAAACATTCATAATAAAATGTCAGCAGTGGAATTCAGCAATATATGCAAAAAATTGCATGAAATGACTAAGTGAGACTTATGTTAGGGATATAAGATTAGGTTAATGTGTGAATATTAGTGTGACACACTAAGGCACAAGAAAAAAAATCACATGATAAAATCAACTGATGCAGGAAAAATAATCACTTGTCAAAATCCAATACCCATGCATGACAAAACTCTCAGAAAAATAGGAAAAGAGGGAATGTCCTTGACTTGATACAATAAAACATCTACAGGAAGTCTATAGCAAACCTAATATTTAATTATGGTAGATTTTCCTCCTAAGACCAAGGTCAAGAAAAGGATGTGTACTCTCACCATTCTTATTCAACATATTCCTGGAAGTTCCAGCAAGTAAAATAAGGCAAGAAAAAGATATGAAAGATATGGATTGGAATAAAAGAAATAAAACTACTCTTGTTTGCTGATGCTGTGATTATCTATGTGGGAAACCCAAGAAATCTTTACAGAAATGAAGAAAATTAAAAAACAATCCCTACAACTAATACATGAGATCATAACATCCACAGGACACAGATTAATACCCCCAAAATCAATCATATTACTGTACATTAGCAATGAATATGTGAACATCAAAATTTTAAACATACTACTGGTTAAACCTGCTAAAAATATGAAATATTTACTTGTAAGTCTAACAAGGCATGTTTAGGATTTGTATGCTGAAAACTTCAAAGTGCTTATGAAAAAATTTTTTGAAAAGTTTAAATAAATGGAGAGCTATACCCTGTTCGTGGATCTGAAAACAATATAATAAAGAGGTCAATTCCTCCCAAATTGATAAACACGTTTATTGCAATTCCACCCAAAATTCGGCAAGGTATTTCGTAGATACACAAGATTGCTTTGAATGTATATGGAAAAGCAAAGGAACTAGAAAAGGAGAATGAAGTACAAGAAATCCACCTACACAAATCAAGACCTATTATACAGCTATAGTAATGAAGACTGTGTACTATTGTCAGACAGATAGACACAGAGATCAGTAGAACAGATCAGAGAACCCAGAAATAGACCCACAGAAGTATACCCATCTGGTTTTTGGCAAAGGTGAAAAAGAAATTCACTAGAGAAAGGATAGCCTTTTCAAAAAATGGTGTAATTGGTCTCCAACAAATGGAATAATTGGGCATCCATAGACAAAAGAAAAAAATGAACTTTGACCTAAATCTCCTACCTTATACAAAAATTAGTTAAAAATGGGTCCTAGACTAAATCTAAAGTATACAACTATAAAACTTGTAGGAGAAAATCTCCACAATCTAAGCTAAGCAGAGCCCTTAGACTGGATAGCAAAAGTATGATGCATAAAAGGAAAAAGCTGGTAAATTTTTCTTTACCATAATTAAAACCTTTGCTCTGCTAAAACCCTGCGAAGAGGATGAGAAGACCAATTACAGACTGGGAGAAAATATTTGGAATCTACATGCCCACAGAAGGCTTGTATCTAGAACTTATAAAGAGTTTTGAAAAGTCAACAGTAAGAAGGCAGTTCAGTTAGAAAGTGTGCTGATGACAGAGACATGCCCCCAGAGAAGATGAATGGATGGGAAGAAGCACGTGGAAATATGTCCAGCATCACTAGTCATCAGGAACGTGCTAATCAAAACCACACTGAGACATCCCTACACCACTATTAGAATGGCTCATCTAAAAAGTAGAACCAACCCAATGTTTTCAATGATGTAGAGACACGGGCTCACTCATATATTGCTGCAGGAATTCAAAATAGTGCAGCCACTCTGCAAAGCAGTTTGGCAGTTTCTTCAAAAAAAACCACATGAAACTGCCTTGCAGTTCACCAAGGACATTCCTTGCACTTATCCCACTGAAAGCTTATGTTCAAAGAGAAACTGTGTATGCATATGCACAGCAGTTTTACTCCCAAAAAACAAAAGCTGGTAACAACCCTGATGCCCATCCCTAAGTGTATTCTTCAATCAACCAAGGCACATTTTCACTGTGGAATAGTATCGAGCAATAAAAAGGGATGAATGTTAACACATGGAACCATGTAGATAAATCTCTAGAGAATTTTTTTTAAAAGCCAGTCTCAAAAGATTACATACTATATGACATTTCAAAGGACGGTATTATAGAAATGGAAAACAGATGGTTGGTCTCCATTAGTTAAGAAGGTTGTCTGTGAGGGAATTAGGGCCCTGTGCTAGCAGAATGTTCTCTATCTATCTCGGTGTCAGGGTTGATATCCTGAGTGATGTGTGGTACAGCCGCTCTGAAGATGCTGTCACTGGGAGAGACAGGATAAGGGGTACAGGGATTGCTTTGTGTTATTTCTTAAAACTTCATGTGGATCTATAATTATCTCAAAATAAAATTTGCTTTCATAAAAAATTATAGAATTATCTACCAAAACACCATCTATTCAACAAAGTTACACATCAATTGGCTTTACAAAAATTAGGTTGTTTAAGATTACCTATAAAATAAATTCATGAGGAAAGTTTAGGACCTGTGGGGTCCATGAATTCTTGTCTAGGAATCATTGTAAGTGAATTTCAGGTTGTACTTCCCTTCTGACTTCCTCTTTTTAAAGTCTTGTCAAAAAGTATACCCTGGCTTTATGTTACAGTAGATCAAAGTGAGTTATCCTAAATATGGACTCCCTAGAGTGTAATGAATAAGACAACAGATTCTGGTGCTGGACATGGGGGTAAAATCATGGTGCCATTGATGCCGGGGTTCTTGTTCACGAAGCCGAAGAATGAGCTTCACAAACACTCAAGGCAGGAGAGCAAAGAACAGGCTTTTATTTAGAGATAAAAGTGAGAGGACAGAGCTCTGGCTCACACCAGGAGGGGTCAAGAGAGTCTGTGGTTGGCTTGTTGTCTAGTGGGTTTATGCGCAGTTGAGGATTTTCAGGAATGGAGTAAAGGTTAGGGGTGCAGACTTGTCGAGTGGTCCCAGAATGCTCATTTTTGATGAGTAATAGAAGAAATTTCCTGCTCTGATTCTCTCTTAAAATAGCAGTTTCCCTCTGGCAGCACGTCAATCAAGACTGCGTACGCTGCCCCCAAGGTGGGCTGGATTGTTGCCTGTTTGCTGAAGTGTGTTAAGAATCTTACTTCTTAACTTCTTGGGCTGTTTGTAGTTGGGCTTGTTTACTAAATTAGTCTTTTTCCTAGGTTACAGATTACTTGATTAGAATCAGAGAAGGAAATACAGCACATAGGTAGGTTAAAATAAGCTGGGCTTTTTAGTAGGCTAAGGTAAATTTTACAGTGTCACGATTTAAATTGATACAGTGAAGTCACAGGTTATGCTGAGACACTTCTCTTTATCTGCAGAACACTCAGACATTCCAGGCCAAGTTGCTGCTGGCCTTTTGAGCTTTAACTGATCTCACTGAAGATGTCTATATTCCTAGTCTGGTATCTTTACCCTAGAGAATTAATGTGATGCTGACTTTGTGTAATGCTTATCACAGAGTTTCAGTAGAGACTTCTTTGCACATTGCTACATTGTTCTGATGGTAATTATCTTGCTCTGCTTTTTCTCCAGAGGCCTTCAACCTACTCTGCCTAATCATACTGTCCCTGTCTCACCATTGCCAGTTAACTGAAAAACCACGTAGGAGATGAATTAACTAGCATAGGAGAGACATCGTGAGAACCAGATGTAAGTATGGAAATGAAATGTAAAGAAGGAAATGTGTTAAAGAGATATTGGTAGCTAATCATAAGTGAGGGTTGGAAAGTTTTTTTAAATGGCTTTGAGATTTCTACTTGGGTCTTACTAAATGAATTACCATTAACTAAACAGGGCTAAAACACATGGACCATGTTTTAGGAGGGATAATGAAGTGATAATTAGGTTTGAATATGCTGGGTATTTGGCAGAGGAGTTCCAGAGGCAATTGAAACTGGAGTCTAGCTCAAAAAAAACTTTCTGACCCTAAGGTTATGAAGCATGAATAAATGACTATGAATATGAATGATACTGATACACTTCAGAAACATAAATGCATCCTTTTTCTTATATCATTTGTAGCTTAGGAAAATATCCTTTTTAGCACTTTATCCCCAACTTTATTGAGATATAGTTAACATATAACATTGTATAAGTTTTAAGGTGTACAGTGTGATGATTCAATATCTGCATATATTGCGAAATGATCACCACAATAAGGTTAATGAAAACATCCATCATTTCAAAAAAAAGAAAAATTAGGTGGTTTAAATCTGAACCTTTAAGTTGCTTATACCTGATAATTCTTTTAAAAGCAGTAAAACTATAAACTACTACCACCACCATCACCACCAACAATAACTGTAAAGAAATAGGGCAGCTACCAATTAACAAGTATAATTAGTAACAAGTATCTAAGTGTCAGAATTGTCCAAAGGGCTGGGCATTTCTGATAAAAAGGGAATTTCTTTACATGGAGATATTCAGGCAGAGATAAGGCAACTGTCAGGCAGGCTTTCTTGGAGAGGGTGGGAAGGCGCAGTGCCCCAAATCCAGCTGGAAAGGCAATGCCCTCCACATCCACATTAACCATCTCCCTTTCTGTATTATGCTTTAACATCTGGGGCCTTGCTGTCTCTGGAGAGATGTCCCCTCCCAGGGATCAGCAATTCCAAAGACAGCCATCACTTCCAGGGAGCGCCCCTTTCAAATGCAAACCAACCACCCCAGAGGGCCTCTCCCCTGCTCTATGGAGCCCCACTGAGAGCCACCACCCCCTTCCCCCACCACCCAGGGCCGCTGCCATGCCCCAGAGTTCCTGAAATCATTCACACTGGCCAGTCCCGCCTGGTCTTCCCAGGGAAACCACAGTGAAGGAAACCAGGGTGCCTACATCTTCCACTCCTACCCTCTGCCCCCACAGCCCTGGTGCCCCTGCACATGGCCCTCTGGTGGGGGGGGGGAGTGTTTGTGCTTCCAGTCCCTGGGCACCCGTGAGTATAGACTCCTTGCTTTCTGGCAGTCGTGTCTGAGTCCCAATGTCTTATCACAGCTGATTAAACAAAGCCCAGTGCAATTAGGACCCCAAATGTCAAGCCCAGCTCAAGCCATCCATCCTCTGTCTCTCCACAAACTCCAAGAAAACTCAAGCTGCATCCTGCCTGTGCCCTCTGTGTGCCTGTCAGCCCAGCTAGGCAGCAAGGCCGTGTGATGTGTGTGTCCACATCTGGTCCCTGCTAATTTGCCTATAAGATCCACTCAGGCAGTAATAGCATCTTACACACTTAGAGGCCCTGGTCTTGATATATACTTGCCACAAATAACTGTTTCTTGAACACATGAATGAGACACACACATGGTAGTTGTGGCTCAGACAAGCCAGATTAGTGATTTACGTCTGGTCAATACGTTTTTCTCTGGCTGGACCAAAGATTTAACTAAATGATTACAAAGACATCAATCAAATATTCTTGGGCAGCTATCATCCCTGCGTTAAATTTCCTTTATGCTGCAAAAAGAAAACCACAACTTGCTTTCACATGATGTCCTGTCTGGCCCCCAGCCCTTCAGGCAGAAGGAAGTTTGCCCTGGGCAGTGCACCCTGACCCATCCAAATGGTCTGTGGTGACTCCCAGCAGAAATTAGAGTAAGAGTGTAACACATGGTCTGATTCATTTCATATGGAATATGTGAAACGTTTCTTTTTTCTCTGCAAACAATGCCCAGCAGCAGAGTGATGTGTGAGCTCACTGTTAGGCGGAAGGCATCAGGGGAAGGGGTGAGCCTGCTGGACACTCAGGTCTCCCCAAACGAGGCGAAGAGACCAACAGGTTCCTGTCCGCCAACATTCCAGAGCCTAATCAGATAACCCTCCCAACTAGAGCCCTTCCCCCAAGCTAAAGGATTAGTGGTAACCTTCCAGTACCTGGCTAAAAGCCAATAAGAGACCCCCAGGTACCCTAGATGAGCCAATCCTGTGCCAATGTACACCTTTGCCCTCTCTCCCCCTGCCTTCTTTAAAAACTTGCTGCCTGCCTGTTGGGTGTGACTTCCCTGGCCTGTAATTTCCAGACCGGCGGAATATCACCTGGGGATTGAATTCAAATAAACTGCCTGGCCCTTTGTTGCCTCTCTTCGCCTGCTTACTTCGGTCGGAATTTATTGGAATTTATCTTACACTCATCACACATCCAAGAAGACATATGTCCCCACAACTCTTTTCTTGACCAGAGAAGATGCAATAAGAAAAGCTAACTGAAGGAAAACAAATGTTCTTGGGATGCCCAACAGACAATGCTTTATCATGTAAACTTCATTATTACTGTTATTACTAACCCATCAACACCCTGCTTCTGTTGGCAAAACTCAAGGCAACGTCACCTACTTCCAAGTCTACTATGTAGTGAAACACTCCTGTTTTCCGTGCCTCATGGCTGGTCCATTTCAGGAGCATTTGTATTGTGAAGCATGTTTGCAAATTAATATTATCATTCCTGATTTCCTTTAAAATAATAGTTCTACCTGCACACTTTTATAGTGTTTTCCCCCTAACAGTTCCAGTTTTCATCCACCATAACATTTTATCCAGCCCTTGCCCAGTGGGCAGACTGGGACAGTTCTGGTTTTCTTTAAGGATACCTGAGTCCCCAAGCCGTGATAGACTGTCTGCTCATAAACATGAGGCAGGGCTCGACTCCAAGTCTTTGACATCAAATCCCATGTTCTTTCCTGCATAGTAATTCATTACAATCTGTTTATATTTCACCCTACGTACTTGGAGTTGAATGGTCACTATAGGTTCTGTTTGAGAAAAGCAATGACTAAGAAGTAAACATTTCGAGTTCTTAGTGAGCTCTGTTCAATCCTTCACTTGCCTTCATACATATTTTTACCTTTATTTGAATACACTCAGTTCCTCATTTTCACTTGTTCTCGTGCCTTAATTTTATCCTCATTTAAGTAGCAGGCATCGCAGATATAGTTCCCCTGCTCACTGAACAGAGTATATTGCATCTGCCACTTGGCCAGGCCCCGGATCTCAGGTGAAGGGCATACAGCGCATGATAGCACAGTCTTCCCTGATGGAACTTCATGTCCTGCAAAGGGGTCAGTGTGGAAGGAGGGCCTGGACACAGGCCACCAGTTTGGCACCAGATGGGTGCAGCAAGGTTCACAGTGCCCTCAACATGCCCTATTTCAGTTTGGTTACCAGGAAAACATTTCCAAAGCTGTCCCCTGGTTAAGATCCCATCATGATGTCGTTAGCCTTTTAATCCAAAGAATTGGATAAAATCGATGGATCTTCCTTCCATTCAAGGAAAAGTACACAGGATACACACCCAGGATTTTGCAAACACCACCAAGAAGCCCTGATGGGTACCCACGCTCACAGCAGAAGGTCCCACCCAGGGCCCACAGTCAGCACATGGCTCCGTAATACCCAGCAGGGTCAGCACATAGGCCCTCCAGCTCCTCAGAGGCACCCAGCTCCCGCTGCCCCCTGGCCCAGCCTGCTCCTCTCTTCCTTACTGATGTAGGGCTGGCTGCTGGTGTTGTCATCCTGCCTGGAATAGTAAGAGAACCGGCTCCGAGGGATTTGTGTTAGATTATAAGAGAGTAGTATATAGATCCATGAAGCCCTGACCCACAGTAAGAGCTGAAAGAAATGCTCTCCTTTTTCCTCCTGGGGATCTCACTTGGACTGCCTCCTCTCCACAGTGTTCTCTGACTTTTCTCTGCTGAATGTGGGTTAGGCTAGCCCCCTCAGTGCCACCCCATGCCCTGTGCCATCTGTGCGGCTGCTCTGAGTGAACATAAGTCCCCCACTACGCTGCAAGCTCCCAAGCTCAGAGACGTTGTCTCCTCTGGGTGGGCAGGGCACCACCGCCAGACCTTACTCAGAACAGGACTGAATACACACTGAAAGACTGAGCTACATGGTGGACGTGCATGGCCTTGCCAGCAACGAGCTCTGGGCATGGCAGCAGTTGTGAAAAGTGAGACAGATGTCCACAGTCAAGGGGTCTCACTGAACTCATGAGGTCTTCCTGGCAGGGGGAGCTTTTCCCTGACTGTGTCATTCTAATTTGCCTACATGCTAGCAACAGGGGGTTAGTGAGTATTGGAGATTTTGGACAACATCCATTAGCTGATTTTGTTTTAATGACCCTGTTTGATTACAAATATTAAAATGCAAGCATAAACACCCACAAGAACAATGGGAAAGCATGTATTGCAAGAGGAATCTCATTATAGGAACGCATTGTATCAGACAAGGACAGCAAACCCAGATCGGCCTCCTCTGGCTCCAGCTCTCTTAGCTCCCCTGCATACATGTGGACAACCTCTGGGCTTCAGATCAGAATGAAGAGAACTGTATGTGAGCCATCACTGATGTGTCTACTTGAGGTCCGGGTTGAGGCATTTACTACTCTGTGAACCCTCTTACAAAATGGGGACGATAACACTGGAGTTAGCACCATGTCATCCTAACTCAAAAGACGGGAATGATGTGAAAGTATGAAGTTGGGCTCTTACCCTATACCATATAATAAAAATTAACTCAAAATGGATAAAAGGCCTAGATTTAAGATCTAAAAACTATAAACTTCCTAGAGGAAAATATAGGAGAAAGTCTTCATGACATCACATTTGACAATGCTTTCTTGAATATGATACCAAAAACATAGTCAAAAACAAAAACAAAAAAAGATAAATTAGACCTCATCAAAATTAAAAATTTTGTGCATCAAAAGACTATACCATCAGAGTAAAAATGTAACTCAGAGAATGGGAGAAACTGTTTTTAAATTACACATCTGATAATGGACTAACATAAAAAATATATGAAGAACTCACATAAGTCAACAATGAAAAAGAACTAAAAACCCAATTCAAAAATGGGCAGATGAGTAGAGTGGACATTCCTCCAAAGAAGACTAACAGATGGACAATAAGCACACAGAAATATGCTGTACTGTCACTGGTCATTAAGGAAATGCAGATCAAACCAAACTGATATTCTACTTCACACCCAGTAGAGTGGTTTTATAAACATTAAAAGAAAAAAATGGAAAATATATGTTGACAAGAATGTGGAAAAATTGAAACCCTTGTGCACTGCTGGTGGAAATGTAAAATGGTGCAGCCACTGTGGAAACAGTTTTCCAGTTGCTTAAAAATTAAAAATAGAATTGTCATACCAATTTATAGTCCTAAGCATGTACTCAAAGGAATTGAAAATAAGAACTCAAGATCCTTGTGTACCCATGTTCATAGTAGCATTATTCACAACAGTCAAAACATAGAAACAATCCCAGTGTCTGTTGATGGATGAGTGGATAAATGAAATGTGGTGTATACACACAATGAGATATTACTCAGTCTTACAAAGGAATGAAATATTGATACAGGCTACAACACGGATAGGTCATGAAGATACTATGCTCAGTGAAACAAGCCAGGCACAAAAAGACAAATGGTGTATGATTCCACTCATATGAGGTCCCAAAGTAGCCAAATTTGTAGAAATAGAAAGTAGAATGGGGGTTGCCAAGGGCAGAGGGAGTAGGGAAAATGAGGAATCGTTGTTTGAGACAGAATTACCGTTTAGGAGGATGAAAATGCTTTGGAGATAAATGGATAGGTGACTTCACAGTGTGAATGTGCTTCATGCCATTGAACTGAGTGAGCACTTAAAAGAGTTAATTTATGCTATGCACATTTTACCATAATAATATTTTTTCAAAAATGATTGTTTCATTTGTAAATGTAGCAAAGAAAAAAACCATTATCTCTGCCTCTCACATGAGTATTAGTAACAGTAGAACAAAATAAAAATGTAACAAAAAATACACAATTAATTCAGATCAGAGATATTTTTCCTGTGTCTGGACAGTTAGTAATCTTGTTAAAACAAGCTAAAAAACAAAGTTTATATTTGTTATAGGGTTCAGAATCATGAAAATCTGCACTTTTCCTTATAAGGTCACAAAAAGAAGCATTTATTCCTGTGATTGTTTGTATTCTGAAATTTTAATAGAAAGCATTAATCAGTATGTGAACTGCTGAACCAGAGGCACCACCTGTGCCCCCCCCACCCCCGCCAAGTTACATGAGCATCCTAATATACCAATAACATGGTGACCTTTTCTGAAGAGTATGTAAGTCCTGAGAGGCAGGGAACCTTATCGATGGTCATACTGTGATGTCTCTCAGGGCTGATCAATTCCCAAGATTTCCTACTTGACGTCTTAAAGTCTCTTTCTCTGCTCTTGTCTATACCCTTCAGTGTGTGCTCCTTGTGGGAGGGAGGTGGGGAAAGAGACAGTCTTCAAGTTTCCGGGTGGGGATTGATCTACGCAGAAACAGCCAAGGGGAGGTGGTATCCAAGGACATTGGAGGATGCCCCAGCGCATGACCATCACAGTGAGGGCTGAGCGTTCCTGCCAGGGTGGGGCAAGGTCTCAGCTCCTCTGTGCATTCTGCCTTCTCCAACTGGGGGCTGGTGAGTGAACCGGAAATGTTGAAGTAAGCGTTCAGGTGCGCAGGTGGAGCTGAGCTAGGCAGAGACCTTGAATAATTGATGTCTAAAAATCCCAGCAGACTCACAGGTCTGGTAGATCTTGTCCTGGGTTCTGGAAGGGTATGTGGGTGACAGTCCACAGTGGGTGAAGAATCATGGAAAAGAAAAGCATCTCCAAATGGGAAATTGAGTTTTTAAGGCAGATAATTGCAAATTTCTAAAGTTATAAACCTGGAGTGAACACAGATGAGGGTATTCAGCAGGTATGTGGAGACTATGCAGAAATAATGTACTGTCAAGTTCAGGCCTTTCCAAGATACCCATATTGACCTTAAAATCCTTACTCCTTTGGTACATTTGGGGGCTGCTTTACCTTGTGGGAGCCTGCACCCTCTCTGGCAGCTGGCAGGCTGGTTTAGAGACTCAGGTGCATTGGGTGCCAGATACTTCCTCTTAGGGGACTGAAATGATGTACGGTCCATTCCCCATTGCTTTAAATGTGGCATATTCCCAGCAGATGTGAGCGAGGCCAACAGATCAGGAGACAGTTGTCACTGAATGATAGTTTGTTACTCACAGTTCCCAAGAGGAGGGGGGACACCATGCCAAGGGGGGCACACAGGGAGGCATCAGGGTTAGTTGGGAGGCAGAGCAGATGGGGAGATGTGGGCAGGAAGCTTTATGGTGGGCTCCATGGGGAGGAGCAGGTGAAGCAGGGAGAACAGCTTAGGACTGGCTACTGTGAATAATTTCCTGGCCCTGGGGCACAGGGACTGCCCCTGGTTGTCTGGCCCCAGCCCTGGGTGACCAGGGCACAGACGCTCTACATGGGGGTGAGGGATGGGCTCTGTGTTGGATGGTTTGCACATGAAAAGCCTGCTCCCAGAAGACCCCTTTACCATGTGTAGGAATTGGCCATCCCTCCAGAGTCAGCAAGGTCCCAGATGTCAGAGCTTGAGAAATACAGATAATGAGAGACGGTTCCCACACCATCTAAGCTGACAGAGCACATTATGGATACTGGGGACCCTTGCCTGGCTGGCCGCCCGGTGAGTGCAGTCAGCGCTGTCTCCCATGGCGCAGAGGCAATCCTCTCTCAAAACCATGCATACTGGGATTTGTTCATAAACCACTCATTTTGTTTAGCTTTCTTCAGTGGGTGTATAGCACACATTCTTTTTGCACCATTAGCTGCTGCATTAAGAATCATCCAAGCACGACTAGGCCACGCACTTTTAAAATTTTGTGGAACCAATGACTTTGAAATTTGAAATCTACATGTTTCCACCAAAAGTTTCACTTAACATCTTGTTGCACTCATTCTTGGGTAACTTTTTATGTGCTCACAAAGCATCCAGAATACAATTTGCCCAAATCTCTGTATCTGTAAGAGTCAAGGGCTCTGTCCATAGTGTTCCTATTGATACTATTTGCTGAGGCATTT
Organism: Manis javanica; assembly: GCF_040802235.1. NCBI lineage: Eukaryota > Metazoa > Chordata > Mammalia > Pholidota > Manidae > Manis > Manis javanica. Next base: position 98,111,323 of record NC_133161.1, on the reverse strand, counting down.
TTGACAATCTAGCACACACCTGTAGCTTCCAGAAGGCTCCTGGGAGTGCCAGTTAGTGTAACTGTCACAGTGAAAAGCCTGCTGTGAAAGACTTGACAACAAAGATTTTATTAGGGTTTCTCCCACTTCTCTTTTGGTGACATTATTTTCCTCTGTGTAACCAGTCCATCCCAAATGTCTGTGTGTCTTTTGAGTTTTCTATCTTTCTATGTGTTACCATAGTTTCCTTGCTCCATTAAGGTAATGTGTGCTCATTCAAGAACATGTAAGCATTGCACACCTATGAAAAGCAAATGTCCCTGTGGTTTCACTTGCTAATCAATGATATTGATGCAAACCCTTCACTTTTTTCTATTGCATAGCACTCTCCTCAATTACTAGCTTCATTATTATTCTTAATTCATCTGTACTGAATAGTAAAATCACTGAATGTCCAGAAACAAGCAGCAGCAAAACAAAGGGGGTGGAGGCAGCCCAGCACACTAGCATGAACTGGCATGGGTGGGACAGTGCCCCCAGCTGTGCCGCACAGGGTGTCTGGGGTAAAGCAACAGCGTATGGAAGGAGGTGAGGCTGCAGAGGTCCGGAGCTGGGCTCATGCTGTGGAGTTTGCCTGTTAAAGTATAAGCAATAGAAAGACTTTTGAGGATTAAAAAATAATTACAAAAAATAGGACAAACAAATAAGAAGAGAGTGACATCATCAGAATGACATTCTAGAGAGCAATGGGGTTCCCTGAGGTGTGAGGACCATGGGTCGTAAGCCAGCAGACCAGATACTAGGGGATTAAAATCATGCCCCTGAGGAGGTGCAGGCTGACCACATAGGGCCTTGAAGGGGGATGATGAGGGATGAGAAGTGTGTAGTGAAGACAGCGCCAATAACACCCTGCACAGAGTGAAGGGGTGGGCTTGTGTGTGCATGTATGCTCATGTATGTGTGTGTACGTGTCCAAATACATGCCCAAATGTGTGTGCTAATACACTAGTGGAAAACATGAAGGCCGACTTCTGGATCTCACTCCTGACTAACTGTCTTTGGAAGGTGTGAGGAAGAGAAGACGTAGAAGACAAAACAGCCCTTTTGTCTGCTAACTCAGAGGCAGGTATGTTGAGAAGACATCTAGGTCGGTCTCTCAGCTGGAGGGAGAGCTCAGACTTGGGCATTCATTCTCTATCCATGGAAGGGAACTAAAGATGGAAAGAAAAAAGCATGTCAATGACTATAAAGAATATTAATTAAAGCAGATCTGAAGCATCATATTACTGACTATAAGATTTCCCTTTTTTTGAAGCATAATTGACATATACTGAACATGAGTTTCAGCTATACAAATGAGACTTGATATTTGTACATACTGTGAGGTGTTCACCTCGATGAGTCTAGTTAGCAACCAGCACCACACAGAGCTACAGGATCCTTTTTTGCTTATGATGAGAACTCTTAATATTTACTCTTTGGCAACTTTCAAATATGCAACACAGTATTATTAACTATAGTCACCAAGTGTGCATTGCACCCTATGACTTATTTATCTTATAACTGGAAATAGGTACCATGGACCCCTTTCATTGATTTTGCCCACCACCAGCCCTGTGCCTTGGAAACCACCCATCTGTTGTCTATATCTATAAACTCATTTTTGTTTGTCTATTTTTTTTTATATTCCACATGTAAAAGATATACAGTATTTATCTTTCTCTGTGTGACTTACCTCACTTAGCATAATGCCTTCAGAGCCCATGTTGTCAGAAAACGGCAGGATTTCTTTTTTTGTGTGGCTGAGTAGTGTTCCACTGTATATAGGTACCACATCTTCTTTATCCATTCATCCATCATGGACACGTAGGTTCTCTCTTTACCCTGGCTATTGTAAATGATGCTGCAATGAACATGGGGATGCAGATATCTTTTCAAATTAATGATTTCATGTTCTTTGGGTAGAGTCCAGAGCTGGAATTGCTGGATTGTGTGATATTTCTATTTCTGATTTTTTGAGGAAACTCCATACTGCTTTCCACAGTGGCTGCACCAATTTACATCCCCACCAACACTGTAAGAGGTTCCCTTCTCTCTACATCCTCGCCAACACTTGTTATTTCTTGCCTTTTGGATGGTGGCCATTCTGACTGGTGTGAGGTGATATGTCATTGTGGTTTAAATTTGCATTTTCCCAATCATGAGTGATGTGGAGCATCTTTTCATGTGTCTGTTGGCAACTGTCTTCTTTGGAAAAATGTTTGTTCAGATCTTGTGCCCATTTTTAAATCAGATTGTTTGTTTGCTATTGAATTCTTTATATATTTTGGATGAATTCTTTATGTATTTTGGATGAATTCTTTATATATTTTGGATGTTAACCCTTTACAAAATACATAATTTGCAAATATTTCCTCCTATTCCATAGGTTACCTTTTCATTTTGTTAGTGATTTCCTTTGCTGTGCAGAAGCTTTTTAGTTTGATGTCATCCTACTTGTTTATCTTTGCTTTTGTTGTCGTTGCTTGCACTGTCAAGTCCAAAAAAATCATTGGCAAGACCAATGTCAAGGAGCTTCCTCCCTGGGGTTTCTTCTAGGAGCTTTATGGTTTCAGGCCTTAAATTCAAATATTTAAACCATTCGACTTAATTTTCAAGTATGGGGTAAGATCATGGTCCAGTTTCATTATTTTGCATGTATGATTCTTCTATTACATGAAAATTAACCAACCCTCAAGAAATAGCCATCTGGAGTGTTGCCACATGTTTCAATATATAAAGAACACAGAAATTAATATTCTTGTATATGTGTTATGTCTGATTTGTAAAGACAACTAATGGAGACACATTCATAGTTTAAAACTGTATATCCAGTTCTGATATACAGTGCTGTGTCAGTTAGATTTCTTCAGAGAAACAGAATACATATATATTTAGAGAGGGAGAGAGATTTTAAGGAACTGACTCAAAAGATTGTGATGATATGAAATCTGGCAAGTCTGAAATGTGTAGGACACACCAGGTAAGCTGGAAGATCAGGCATGGTTTGATGTTGCAGGCTTGAGTCAAAATTCCTTCTCCAGAAACCCTCAGTTTTGTTTTTAAGCCCTCAACTGATTGGATGAGACCCACCCACATCATGGAGGATGACCCACTTTATGCAAAGTCAAATGACTGTAAATGTTAATTGTATCTACAAAACACCTTCACAGTGACACTGTGGATTGGCTTTTGATTAAATGACTGAATCCTATAGCCTAAGCCCTCTTGCCATGCAAGGATAACCATTATAAGAGCTAAAAACTCACAATAAATTTCTACCCATTTCACATCTTCACCATTAATTTGCTCATGTCTGCAAAACTTCAAAAATAAAATTGCTCTTTTGCAGTTTTAATCTTGTCCATCTGAGATGTCATCATGTTTTTGTTTTATTTGGTTGTATGTTATGTGTATTGCTGAATCATCTGTCTTTCTTTGTAAGATGTCTTAGCACATGTTTTATTGTAGTATTTTTATACTTTTTTTTTTATCCATTGACATCTTTGAGGCACATCAAATATATCAGTGTAATGACAGGAACAGGAAACCAGCTTTTTGACCTAAATGTCCAGCCAGCTGTTCTAACAACCATTTGATAATTCGTCATTTCCCAGCTGTTTATGATAAACCAGCTCCCTAGTCTATTCTGTGGTTTCTCTTTTATCCAATTGATTTGTACACATAATAATCCACTATATGTATGCTATTTATCCCATGAAATGAATGTCATAATTTGCTTAAGTGTTTTTCCATAATAAAGGCTAAGACTTATTTTCTCTAGACTTTGGAAATAATGGCGTTCTATAAAACTGTGCCTGTAACTCTCCAAACCTCTGAGGTAGGTCAGTAATGAATACATGTGTTCATATTTCTATAGAGATGCAAAAGTTTCTTTAGCTCATGACTTTCTTTAACTCAGGCCCATATTCTAAGTTAGGGAAGATGGTATCCACTTGGGGATTGCAACCCTGCCACTTGTTCCAACACCTCCTTCCTGCATCCCTGCTGAGAGCTGTCTTTGTGTTCATGGGGCAGAGCTTTCTGATACTGCAGCATCCAGGCTGTGCAGTCTTACCACAACTGTAATGAGGACCCTACAGCCCCAGCCCACTCATCATTTCCTTACCACAGAATGGTTTCTGATATTCTCCTGTTTGCATTCATGTTTGTTCACCAGGGAAGCATTTCTGAGCTCCAGCCTAGCCATTCCCTGTTGTGAAAACCCCCACGTCTCCCTGTTACTCATCTAATCAGGGAGATAAGTCAAATATCTTCATCCCCCTGCCCATCTTTCCATGTCTACTTTCCACTGCCTATTTCCCTCCATGCTTTCCTGCTCCAATGGAGCCACCTACTCCTTGTCACCCACCAGTTTCCTGAGCGACGCTTCAGGTGCTGTCCCCACCCTGTCTCACAGTCGCATGCCCACCCTGACTCCTGAGTCACCATGCAGCCCCCTCCTCACTAAGCCTTTTCTGCTCATCCATTGACTGTCCAGCCCAGGTCTCTCCTGCTCTCCAGGGCTCAAGTTCTACTCATCTCTTGGGGATCTCTCAATCCATCCTGAGAATCACAGAGGTTTAGGGATTTTTCTGTTTTTATCTGCCCAAAATGCTGGATGCCTCCTGAATGCAGTGACTAACACTTAGTGATGATTTCCTTTTCCAACAGATGTCTAGAGTATTTGTTGAACTGAGTTTTAAAATTCAACAATCTTCAGGATACTATTTATTCACGTTAAGACAAATTACTTTTTACAAATAAGGTTATAGTATGTGTAAATAACATAAGCCAATACAGACAATAATAATGGGAATGGAAAGGGAACTGCTCCATTCCTCCTCTGACCCTGCTTCATGGACTGCTGCCCACCAAGTTCACCAGCACAAGCCATGTAGAGGCGCTAGGTTGGAAGAGGTGATTCGGACTTAGAAGGAAGTGACCGTGGGGTGTCATGGGAAAGTCAAGGCCTTGGGAAAGCTTTCTCGACATGTATCTTTCCACACTATGTGGTTTTGGACAAGGTCAAAGCATGACCTCCACTTTCCAACATTCACAAAACATTACTCTCACTTCCTCTTGTAAAGAGAGAAAACAAATCTCTGACTTCATCAATGAACTCATAAACCAGGGAAATTCTAGTCTTGTGGTTATAGGTGAGTCTTACAATGGTGACACAGAAAAACAGTCATAATTGGTTCAATCTGCTTGAATAATGAATAGCTTAATTTCATGATCATTTAAAAATAACAATCTTCTCAAAAAGAAATAAGCCTCATCCTTCTCTTAGTATCTTTAAATGGTTATGATCTTCAGAAAGTTAAAAAAGATGGTTTGCTTCTAAATTTTTCCCTTTGGTCTTAGATTTTAGAAGAGCTCATGATTCACTGTCACACTAAATCACACTGACATACTATTGAAAACACATTTAAAGAATTTTTTGGCTGAAGATTTAACTTGGGTAAAGATTATCAGTATCACCTTGACCTTTTCAGAGCCAGGAAAAGAGACAAAATAAAACTATTTGTTTCTGCTTTTCACTAGGAGGGCCAGTCTCATCTCTAAAAATCAATGTTTCCTTTGTGATCATGGAGTCTCAATTACCATGTCAGGAAGCATAAATGTCACATCTGGTCTTGCATTTGGGGACACTGACATTGCCCCCTAACAAACCAGACCGTGCTCAGAACAATGACTCACGGGAGATGGGCATGGTCTGTGTGTCTCATGTCTTCATTCAGCCTTCATGACCATCCTGGGAGGTAAGTGCTACCCTCCTACCCAGCTTGCAGATGGGGTCAGAAAGGTCAAGTTAATTTAACCAAGGTCCCAAGTGCTGGAACCAGGATAAGAACCGTTCTGTGTGATAGCTGCATGGGGTCCCCCAAACTACAGCTGCAGGCTGCCTCTCATGGCTGACAGATTGGAGTTTGCCATGTCGGAGAGGACCGGCTGCTGTGGGAACACGCCAGAAGTTGTGGCCCACATGGCACTTTCTAGGACTCTCATGAAAGCATTTGTTCCACTTAAAGTTTGAAAATGGTTCAGCCTTCAACAGAGTGCTAAGTGAGACCACTCTTTGGCCAAAAATGACCCTAGGGCCAAATCTGGAATAGCGGTGTGCAGCGTTAGAGCCGGGGCATACCCCAGAGGTCTCTGATGCTGGGAAGGTTGACAACCTGGTCACAAAGAGGGGCAAGGACAACAGGTATTCTCACACTTCAGTCAGAGCAGCTTCTTGTGCTCAGGTGTGTGAGTATGTGAGTGTGTGTGCATGTGTGCACGTGAGTGTCCATGAGCACATATGGGTGCACAATGTATTGTGTGTGCATGACACTGTGCACATGCATGCATGCATGTGTGAGGGCACATGTGTGAGTGTGCAATAGTGTGTGTCAGAGCATGCCTATGAGTGTACACTGGTGTACAATGGGTGCATGAGTGTGAGTGGGTTGCATGTGTGTGTGCTCGTACAATGTATGTGTCTGAATGTGTGAGTGTGTATGCGAGTATGCATGCATGTGTGTGTACATTTGTTCAGCAAATCTTCATTGGTGACACCTGTGCTGGGCTCTGGGGTGCCAGCTGGGAGCCTGTGAATGGGAGACGCTGGCTTCTTCAGGGGCCTCAGCTAGGTGGACCTGCCTGTCACTGAGCAGGTAGGGAACAAGTGGCCAGTGCTATTGACACTGAGATGCAGGAACTAGGAAACTGTGAAATGCACCAGCCTGGCCTACTCGATTCCTCTGCTGAAGACGAACACAGGGAGGTGCCCACATGCCTCTGTCTGTCTATGATCTATGTCTGTGTGTCTGTCATCTGTCTATCCATCTCCATCTGTCTATCTTTCTACACTTGAGAAAACACCCTGGCCTCAGAGCCCTTCTGCTGGTGTGGGGCCCTTATGTGGTCACTGGGGGAAGATGGTGGTGGTGGGCAAACTCCTTAGGCTTTTAGACATTGGACTTGGTAACAAGAAATAGTAAATACCCTGTTTATTAAATGAAAGAAAATATTTATAAAGCACCTGGTTAAAAATGTATGTATAGAAAGAGAGGGAGAGCCAGATAGAGAATCAGGTTCCTGTGAGCTTCTGGTCACAGCATTTTTCTCAACCAATTGATAACACAGCCTTATTTTATACGTGCTTCTGTTTCAAGTCTCCCGACGTAACATGTCAGTGATTCATCAGTATTGACCTCACACCAACAGCACCGTCACTCAGACCTGAAGGGAGCCTGCCCCTTGGGGCACATGGCGGATCCTGTATGTAGGGCCCCAGCAGCACCTCAGCACAGCACTTGGGGCCATTTTAAAGAGTAAAATCATAAATTAAAACCATGAAGATGTGCAAAATCTGATGCCAGATGTTCCGTGTAAGGACACTTTCCATTGTGAGAGCTGAAACCACCGGGCAGCTGTCGGTGTGGCTGGGCTCAGGATTTATATTCAGGAGGAGGTGACAGATTGGACAGGAGAAGGAAATCAGCACGAGGTCTGGGAGAGAAAGGCAGGTGGACTTCCTTTCTCCAGGGTGGCAGCGGGGCTGCAGGCAGGCTGGAGCGCACTGGGATTTTCATTTTAGGCGGGCAGTCTGGGGACAGACCGGGTGCACCAGTTGCTGCCTCTCCAGGGAAACTCCCAGTCGCACGTCCCCAGTGCTGCTCTCTGGCAGTGCTGCCCTCGACTCTCCCTGCCTCCATGCTGCCTGGGCGGCCTGGGCCCTTCACAACACCAGAACAAGAGTGACCCAGTGAGCAGCGCCTGGCAGTGCCCTCTCAGGGATACACATGTCCATTAAGTGTTAACACCAGTTGAGTGTCTGAGCTCCAACCCAGCTGTACCCTGAGGCTCACCTCACCCAGGAGAGGCTCCAAACCCCCTCCACACCCCATGTCCACCTTTCCACCACCCTTCCATTCCCTGCCCACCCTCTGCTCCTGGCCACCCAGCAGCCACCTGTCCCCTCTTCTGGGGCGCTTGCACTACCCTCTGTCTCACTGCCCTATGCCCCCCTGGCCCCCAGCCAGCTCACAGCCCTGCTCACCAAGCTCCTTCTGCTCGTCCAGCCACTGCCCCCAGGCCTGTGGCCACCTTCCCTGTGGAGAGGAGGTCAAGGCAATTGCATGTAGACTTGTGCCTGGATTTGCGGAGACAGGACGAAACCACCACAGCAACTGTAAATACTTAGGCAAGATACTAGGAGGCTTTGCACCTCTTCTTTCCCTCCTTAAAATGCCGCCCACCAACCTCAGTGTTCCTCGTGGCTGTTGCCCCAGCAACAGTTACAATGGTGCCAAGGATGCTTTTGTGCTTCCTCATTTCTTCTACGTTTGTTACTTAGACTTCTCTGCAAGGATGATTTACCCACTTTCCCTTATTTATTTAATCATTTATTTATGTTAGTAGGAATTTGTGGATATTTATTTTGTTCTCTGAGTAATCCAATAATTTCATAATTTTCTTTGTTGCTGAAATTGAGTTTTGGCCATTAGGAACCCTTTCAAGATTCCTAATGAGAGAAGGGTCTCATTCTCTGTCTCTCTTTTTCGCGCCCTCCTTCTATTCTTTCTTTCTCTGTCCCTTCCTTTCTTTATTTGTTCTTCACTTTTTTTTATAAATAGATCCTTACTTTCTGGCACTGAAAGCAAGATGCTCCAGGCTCATCATTTACTTCCACTGCCCCAAACACAGACTCACCTTCCTCCAAGGAACCCTGGTTCCTTCCATTGGAGGATGGCATTTAGAAAGGAGATCTGGGTGCTAGGCATGAGACCTCACTGCCTCAAGGGCGCTCAGCAGATAGAACTAAGAAACAAATATGTGCATGTGTACTGACTAGCAGATATGCACATATCCACATTTATTTCTGTAACAATCACTTTTATATATACTGACATCTCTGAGTCTAATCTAGCACTGATTCTGAAACTCAGGATGGGGGATCCACCTATGTAATGTAATTTCAATATGACACTGACTCTATTTCATCACCATGGTATCTTCTTGCCTAGAAGAAAGTAGATCAGGTCAGAAAGGTTTGGGGTAACCTAACGTCCTTAATAATTTCATTCTTTTTTATGATACTGTATTAGCCAAAATAGAGCAGGTTCTGCTGTCTTTATGGGCAGCCCCTAGGCATACAAGATTAAAGCAACAAAAGGTTTATTTCCTCCTGGTCCAAAGCCCCTGTGTGGCTAGGACTCTGGTGGAGCATCCTTTCAAATGGTTCTCAGCATCATACCTCCCTGATATCATGTGCTTACTGCATGGAGGTGCAAGGGACAAGAGACGTAGGAAGAAACGCCAGCAATTACACACCTTCTTGTGGAACATACAGGTGTTCCGTTCATGCCAAGCCCATCCTGTGGCATGGTTAACATCACACAGGGTCCGAGGGAATGTGGTCTTCCCAGGGCTCAGGGAGCATTAGCAAATATTAGGGGGACAGGAGAAAATTGTGTCCAAAAGATCAAGTGAGGTGTTTCTAAATGTCCTAATATAAACACTAATCTTTCACTTTCAACTCGTTTTATTATTTCCTTCTTATTGGTCCATTTAACATTTTGTAGTTCTTATTCAGACAGGTTTGAGAAAATCATTGCGTCCTTATACATTTTGCATTTTTAAAAAACAAAGATAGCAGATTTACCCTTTAATGAATAGTCCCTGGAATGAAAGGTAATAAGGATAAATGAGGAGACAGCTGGATGAGGAAGGATGAGCAGAAGCAAACCACGGCAGGAATGGCAGCACACACTGAACATTCCTGCTTCCAGGTGGCATGGAGGGTCCTCTGCATTCCAAACTCTCCCTGAAAAAAAAGCCCAGAAAACTGGACTACTTGCCAAACATAAATCACCAACATATAGCTACGGCAACAAAAACTGGAGGGGAAAAGTTCCAGAAGGGGGAGAGTGTTGTTTTAGGGCGTCGAAGGGTCCCCTGCCATACCTCGTAGCATCAGCTGGGTTGGAAGCCACGCCGGAGGCTGCAAGATTGGCCTTGAGCTTGGACTACTGCTGAGAGGCAGAGACAGGCGGGTGAAGGGCACACACACAAGGTAGCCCACCCAGGTGTGTGCTGGAACAAGCGCTGACACACTTGCCTCCCCTTTATTGTATGTCAGTAAAAAAATATCATACACTGTTGCTGTTGTTTGCTTTTAACCCTTGCATTTGCCAAATTCAGGAAGGTTTCAGTTCTTTCTTCAAGTATTTACTTCGATGACCAGAACAGTGTTTTTGTTATACCCCACAAGTCCCTAAGCCTGGGTGTTGTGCCTTGTTTTCTTTTCTTGTTGTGTCTGTCTTTCTGTTGTTAGATTAAGGAATTTTGAAAATTGCTCAGTTTTCAAGTTCATTGATTATTTCATCTGTACCCTCCATCCCTCTCTTAAGCCCTTCCATTGAGTGTTTTATTTTGGTTATCATTTTTTTCTGCTCCAAAATTTCCTTTTGGATTTTCACAACTTTAGGCTCTTTGCTGAGGCTCTCTACTTCTTCTCAGTCACATTTGCAATTGCTCCTTGAAGCCCATTTACAATGGCTGCTTTCAAATCTGTCTGTCATCACAGAGTGGCCATCCACTGTCTCCTTTCTTTAACTTGTGATTTTCATGGCTCTTTGTATTATAAGTGATTTTTGATCGACATCTGCATATTTGGGGCTTTATGTTCTGAATTTGGGATCTTACTAGAACCTGTTTCAGTTGGTGTCCTTTGATACCACCCAGTAGAGGCAGAGAATGACCTCATTGCTGTCAGGCAGGCAGGAAAGCTGTGCCAGCCCACTAGCCCTACACTGACATGACACCTACCTGGGAGAAAGGGGCATGACTAATTCTACTATCAGCTTTAGGGTAGTCTTGCTACTGTTGCGTGGTTGTAAAAGTCCTGAGTCTCTGCTAAGCCTACTTTGCCCCATCCCAGGGGGCAGTGGACTGCACTTGGTTATTGCCAGGTGGGGGTAGAATCCCACCTTCCCCATGTGGCATCCACTGGAAGCACACAGGGGCTTGAGAGTCCTCATTATAGTCCTGGCACTGTGCTGGTGGGTCTGGGGGTGCAGTTATAGTCAGGAAAGGATGGAAGGTTAACTCTACACTTGGCCATTGCTGGCCTGCATGGAGATAAGGTCACTGTTTTTTCTATGGTGTTTGGCTTGCTTAGATCATTTTTTTTTTGTCTGGAAGTATAATTTCTCCCAAGCTCTCTCTTCCTGGGTCCTTTGGCTTGAAAGAGGCTTTTGTTGGGGCTCTTTGGTCTGTGTGAGAGGGCATTTCTGGGATGCTGGCATCTTCAAGTCCAAGTCTGAGACATATGAAGCCAAAATGGAACCTGGGCGACCCTAGATGCTGTCATTCCTTGGTTCTTGAGGTCCCAGGCAGTCTGTCTCTTTTCCTCTTTCTGACTCTCATGTTTGTTTTACATGTAATGACCAGCGCTTTCAGTGTACATAGCAGGAGGGGAGAGCAAAGAATACCCACTCCCTCTTCCTGGAAGCATAAGTCAAGTGATATTTTAGTATATAAAATGTTGTACAATGTACACAATGATACTGAAAATGAAAAAGTCCCTCATTCCTAGGAAAGCGCTGATTGTTTTATAGCCATGGTAACCAGTAAATGGCCGGACTGGTTTTAATCCTGTTTGATCATTCAGAGATAGCACACTTTCATCTAATCCAGCAGGGCCAGGGAGCATACCATGAAGTCCACCAGCACATGACTATACCCTGAGCGAGCAGGGGCCTCCCCGAGGAGTATGCACCTGAAACTCAACCAGCCAGCCACCGCTCTGCCTGGTAGTCAAGCTTCTAGTGCAGTCAGCAACCTGGTCCCATCATATAGCCAACGCAACACTGATCAGCGGTCAACCCCTGGCCTCCACGCTTTATCTAAGACCCACACTCTGCTGCTCAGGGGGACTGTGACTTGCCAGCACACACTCCTTACTTAAGCAAAAGCCAAAAAGGCAGATCTTGTTTCCCTGCTAATGAATTGCAGTCTCCTCCTTGGCAAGGGGTGTCTGTAAAGAGGATGCAGTGGTTTAAATTAGAGATGAAAGCCCAGCTAGGAAGGCCACCCCTCTTCTCACCCCACTATGGCACGTCCCCTTTTGCTCACCTTCTGCCTGGCTCCTTTCCACCCCCAAGAGAGGTTACACTACTGGAAAGGTTGTTAACTGAAAGAACTAATGCCTGCAAACACAACTGTCTCTGGTAGTCTTTCTGTGTGCCACCACTTCTACCTCATTCTGAAGAAACCTTCTTCTCTTCCTGGTCCCATTGCTGTGGGAATAAACGGACTCAGAGCCTTTTGTAGGACCCAATCTCTCTCTCTCTCTTCTCCTAATCACACTATTCCTAGGGAAATGGAATTAAATTAGGAGAGTTAGGAAGCCATACGGTCCTATCAGAATTTTGCATTAGGGAATATGGGAAAATTGAGGATTGATTAATGCAGTTTTACAAGCTCCCTGTATTTCTGCTCCTGCCTTTTTAGGAGTCACACAGGAATAGGGGCAAAGTTGACAGTGATTGGAAGGCAGCTTAGGCATTGCATCTCTGGAACAATACCATCCAATGTTCCTGAAAATCTCTCTATTAGCCTGTAATCCAACACTGCCCACTCATTTAGAAAGTGTGAAGAGACTGAAAATGCCCCAGGTTTATGGGCTGAGCCCAGAGATAAGAAAAGGCCTAGTAAACCAAGTGCACATAAAATGTTCTTTTTCTAGACAGAGCAAGTAGAAATGGGGATGTGAGGCACTCAGCCACGGCCATTCTCTTTACTTCAATCCAAATATATAGTCATTGCCTACTCTTGGCTACACACTGAAAAGATACAAAGATGCATTAAGAGCCTGCCATCAATCAGTTCACAGTGACAAGTAGATGCACTGGGTGCTGTAATGCAGAGGAATCTTCTGAAAGAATGAAATAAGGGGATACCATTTCTGAACTGGTGCAACATGGAAGGCTGTTAAGGCAAAGTGCAATCTGTGGCTTTGAAGCCTGGGTAGAAATTTAACAGAACAGGCAAATTACACGGGAAAAGTCAATGATCAATTGACGCATGTCACAAAGAGGATGTGTGATTGTGGGCAGGAATGCTGCCCTTGTGGCCAGACCTGCTTAATCCTAATCAGAAGAGACAGAGGACAAGACTGGACAGGAAATGTGCAGCCAGAGGCTGACCTGCTTTGTGTGAAGAAATAGAGAATCTAGATTCTATCTGTAAGCAAGAAGTCATGGAGAGAAGCAGGTATGAGCACTCTGGGTATTTTCTGCCAAGCAGGCAGAGGAATGGGGAGATGGCAGAGACAGGGAGCTCCTGGGAAACACTTTTTCAACCATCCAGGTGAAAAATGAGCCATGAGCCCCAAGGTGTGCATGAAGGACAGAGCTTAAAGATAGAGTGGGCTGGAGCCAATTCCTTCAAGGAAAAGTCACAGGGGAGGCAAGATTAAGGTTCCCAGGCTGGACCATGGGGTGAACAGTCATCAAACAATCAGGCAAGAATCACTGAAACCTGAGAACTTCCTATAGAATGCTTCCTATTTTAATCTCACTTATCAAAAATTGCTATTGTACATCTGAGGTGTCCTTTATCAATGTGTAGGCTCTAATCCCCAGAATATATTAGTAATCTTGCCTCACACAACATTAGACAAAACTGCTAGTCTACTGCTGCTGGGGACAGTCATGTGTTAGTCACTGCTATATTTCTAAACTAGAAACTGAACATTCAAAAGGCTGGGCAGTTTCTCCAAAGTCACATGGCTAAATGTCTCAAGTGGAGCAGAAACCAGGTTCTTGGCTGTTAAACTCCATGGTGTCCTCACTGTAGCACATGGTGGACACTGCACAGGTTGCTTGAATTGGTCATGCATGGCCCTAATAACGCTTAGAGAAATGCCTTCAGTATCCAGCTTCACAGCATGATTACTTTCTACCCTTTGTCCACTATATTGCTCTCTAATATTCATGCAATTGCAACATTCCAGAAATAGAAGTTGAAATCACCATAAGTAATATTTGGCTTTTGATGTTGACTATATTAACATTCATTGCAATGCAAATGAGAAGACTACTTTTTGATTAAAAAAAGACATGGAGATTACTGTTGCCCCTAGGACACCACATGGTGAGAACTCTGGCTTGGTCCCCTACCTTGTGGGGAGCTTGCTTGCCTCATCACAGCTCCTTTCCATTTCCTTTATTGTCTACATCCTGGGCTGGATCTGGGAAGCTGGACATCTCTGGCGATGTGGTCTTTCCGTTTGCAGCCTGGCCTTGGTCTCAGGACCCAGTTGAGCATCTGGGCCCCATCCTCAGAACTTTTCACAACACAAAACAATCCCATCCTTCTCTTAAAATGTCTCTGCTGTCATCTCAAATGACCATGTACCAAGGTTCTCAATACCTTTACAGGTGATTTGCTGTTAAAACTCTCAGAAAATACCAAAGGGGTCATTAACTCACTGCAGTGAGTTGCCAAACAGATCCAACATCTAGAACCCTTCAGACTTCAAAGTGCTTTCTAGCTCATGACTGGGAGGTACGAAGGAAAAGGTTGGATGGGATTTTAGTTTTCGGGTCTTTCCATGTGTTCTTTCTTGTTCTGATCGCCCTTGGATTGCCAGAGCAGCTTATGGGAAAAACCAAATCCCCAGGAAGTTTGAAATTAGTTCAGGAAAAAGAAATATTGAATGTTTTGTTAAGGAAGTCCACTTCCGAGAAACCTCCTATAAAGTATGTAAAGGGCAAGTTGTGTGTGTGATACAGAGCATGGCTCTTTCAGAAAGGCAGGTTGCACACTGCTCCCTCTTCTGGATATTGGGCCTCGTCTGTATAAGGTAGATGATAATAATTACTTGTTATAAGATACCATAGCAGGTATCTGACAGTTTCCAGGAAGAATTTGATGAGAACTAAAGGAACACACAGAGACTAAAAACCCAAAAGCAGGTAGGAAAAAGCCAGCATCATGGAGCAGGCACAGGCCCCCTCCTGGTGCAGCTGCCCCTTCTTCATGGCGACACAGGTGTGTGCGGATTAGAATCTGAACTGACTCACTGAGGAGGAAATCCACTGACCTGGATCTGGCAGGGCCTTGAGGAGACCTGCTGGACTGCATGCACTCAAACCCCAGGCCCACCTTGGTGAGCTCTGGGCACGTGATTTAGCCAAGGTACTTCCCCTTCCCCCTCTGGGCCTCAGCTGTCAGGAGTAACTGGCTTCCCGACCATCGGAAACATCAGAGGGAGACTGTACGTGACCACTTGGCATCATGCAGGCACGTAGAAAACATGCAGTGAACTGTCAGCATGGCATCTGTGGGCCTCCTCTGCAATTAATTTGAGGAATTAGCTGGGTTTCCCCAGACAATATTTACCCTGTACCAGCATTCATTCATGTGATGGAAAGAACCACCACCACACGGGCA
Organism: Manis javanica; assembly: GCF_040802235.1. Classification (NCBI taxonomy): domain Eukaryota; kingdom Metazoa; phylum Chordata; class Mammalia; order Pholidota; family Manidae; genus Manis; species Manis javanica. The sequence goes on along the minus strand of NC_133161.1, from coordinate 98,095,852 downwards.
GAAGATCTTTGGGCTAAAGCAAAGCCACTCCCATTGCCTTTATATGTTTTATTAGGCCAAGATGGCCAAAATACTAATAATAGCTACAACAAAATACTTCATAATGAGTGTGGATAGATAGAGAGAGAAATCAATGATAAACAGATGAGGAAAGATAGGACAGGGGATCCCAGGCATTCATATTTCATCAACATAAGAAGGTGCATACATTTTTAGCCAAAAAATAATTACAAAATCACAAAAGAATCACTAAGCTCATGTTGCCTGCATCTCAATGTATACACATAAATACACATTGTTTTAAACGGCCATGCCTATAATGTGAGGGGAACTGCAGGAAACAACATGTGAACAGGAGCAGATACGTTGGTATAAATATGCTGCTTTGGTCATGTGATCTGATCTCACGAACACGATTGCAGTGTTCTTTCCAATCTTAAAGGAGATACTTACACCCAGCTTATGTGTATTTACTGTCACTTATTAATATTGACATAAATTCCTTTTTCTTTGTTTTTCTTTTACTTTCCTCCTGTGTAGTTTGATTTCAATTCACACATGTACATGTGTGCACATGGGTGCACACACCCAGTCAGAATTAAACCCATGCTTTTTGCCCAAAAATCATTGATTCTATTGGATTTTCTTCAGTTTGCATTTTTGTTTTAGAAAAATAACAATTGGTCTGAGGATGCATGGACCTGGTTGCCTATATGTGTGTGGAATTATCTGTCTGGACTAAAAAAATGTATTTTATAATCCTCCCATGATGCTCATTTGGCCCTTCTTAAGCTAAATCTGTCTAGAAATGAAGCAAATCACATGAAACACCATCTAAATGGAATGCAGAGGGCTTCATTATTCCATGGCAGAAAGGTCTGGCCAAGGAAGCTGTCCCTCTTCTCAGCAACCTTCTTTTCTCCTTGGGTCACCCACCCACCATACCTGGCCAGGTCACACAGAATTATTAGTTCCCAATAAGGCATTTGCTCCAAGTTCATCTCAAACGGGTGCAGGCTGAGAGTAGAGCAGCACTCAGTGACCATCTCCCCCTCTTTTCTCACTATTCCCAAATAAATTCTGCTCAGCCCAGGCTGACCGTGGGCTCCCCAGTGGTCTCGGTTGGTGAAGGGTGAGATGTACCTGGCCTACGAGGTGTCTCCAGAGGTCCACAGCAGACAGATTCTGACTCCCCCAAGAGAACTCAGCAGTGTCTCTCTGGATGCACTTCGGTTCACCTAATGCCAGCCTGATGTTAAGTCAAAGCAAAAGGGGTGGATCCTCCTCAGTGACAGCATGAGCAGAGGTGACAGTTAACGCTGGCCACATGGAGATGCACACAGGCCACATGCCTTTGTCTTGAGGTAGTTTGGGGCTGCTTTGGGCTTTCTGCTCTGAGCCTCTTATCACTGACCCTTGTCCTCTGGTTGCACAGTGGATGCTCTGCCACCACCATCCCGGCTCCTTCCTCCAGATGAGAAAAAGCAGAGGAATGAAACAGAAAGGCCAGGTCCCACATCAGGGGAGCAAGACTTTCCCGAGGCCCTTAGCTTAACTGTCCTTGGCAGGAGCTGCATCCCCGGGGTGCTGCAGTGGCGAGGGAGGGTCAGAAGCATGTGCTTTAGCAGAGGTGTGTGCAGACACATTGCTACTAAAATTATAGCAGCATAAATGAAGAAGGACAAGAACAGAATGCGTCTGGATGAGAGGCAGCGTTGGCCACCTCCTCCTCGCCCTGAGCATGGCTGTGCTGAACAGGCCACCTGGGAGCGCAGAAGCCACTCACTTTGGCAGAAGGCAGAGCCAACACAGGGAAGACCGACCTCAACCACAGGAGCCCTGGAGCCCGACTCACTGGACATCAGCCCCTGATGCCACGGATTCCATCCATATCGTTGTTTCAGCCAGTCCGAGTCTGGATTTTTGCTCTGCATATCCTTGCACCTGAAAAAAGGCAACTCAAATGATTTAGACAAAGCTCTTTATTTAAACACACACACACACACCACCAAATTTCCAGAAAGTAGTATTTAAAGTAATGATCTGCCCTAACATAATAAATGAATGTTTAAATTCTAGAACCCACCTTGAGGAACATAAGAATGTTGTGTCAGAAAATCCTCCCCAAACATCTGGTCAGCTGGTGAGAGCAAAGCAGGCACAGACCTTCCACAGGCAAACTGGGTGCTGCTCACACACTACCTTCTGCCTCCTGAGACTTGGCATCCCCTCCCCAGGGCACAGATGTCCCGTCCTACAGGCAGACTCTTTTGGACTCTCACCAGGTCTGTAATAGTTTCATTCAAAGACTCATGCCTCAGAGCCCCTGTAACTGCTTGTCTCCAGGGTCACTGGGCGGTCTACAGGCCTGTCCCTACAGCACTTGGCATGCTGTTCTGGAAAGTCAGGTTGCTTTGCACCTGCCACAGACTAAAATATTTGGAGGAATGTGGTTGGGATCTGGTCCACAGGTTGCAGAACCCTTCATGTAGGCTGAACAAACTTCAATAAATGAGTATTTCTGCCATGTCACCACTGAGACCCAGCTCGGGGCATCACTTCATCCAAATCAACTGCTTGCCTTTCCATGCTCTGTAAGGTACCCAGGTGGTGCAGAGATGGGCATTGTGCTCAGAATCTCAGTCCAGCTCTTAACAACTAGGCTTATGTGATGACGCTAGTTCTGATGCGTGCTGTCGGCCTCCTGAACCTGACACAGCAGGCTGGACATGTGCCCAGAGTCTCAGGAATTCCCTCCCATGAGAAGAACATAAATCAGCCAACGTGGACCATCTACTCTGTTTATCCTCCGTGCCTGAGTAACAGGAGAAAACAGAGTCTCTGTCCAACACTTCTAGACAGAGGCTGAGAGCCAGAAGCTTTTCAAGGAGAGTCGCACTGATGGCACACTGTTCTTTCTGAAATGATGTGAAATGCGTGAAAGGATCAGCCTGGCTTGCCTTACTCTGACATACTCTTAGCTCCCCGTCCAAGTCTTCAGCCATTTTCCTGATATTGGCTCAGATTGTTTGATATTCTCAGGAGTTACTCTCAGACACATCCTTATATTCAGGTGGTACTATGAATTCCTCCTCCACCTTAGACAAGAAAGGGTTTGTGCTGCAGAGGCTCACAGACACGTATGGGGCATTTATACTAACAACAGTGGAATATGCTTCCTTATCAAGGCCCCAACAAACAATTGCTCAAAGTGATGGTCCGTCCATATTGTGAAAGGGTGAGTTGACACCATAAAGATGAGCCTTCTCTTCAAATTGATGTACTGTGCAGCATTGGTGGTATAGTGGTGAGCATAGCTGCCTTCCAAACTGATGTACAGATTAAATGCAGACTCAACATCCCAGTTAGATTTTATTTTATAAACAAAATCATGAAGTTTCAACAACAGCCAACGCAGGCTTTAGAAGAAGACTGGCTCCTCCAGACACTAAGGATTTTTAGATAAAGCTGTTATAATTAGCACAGTGTGGCTTTGGCACAGAATCTGAGGGGAGACGTGTTCACCATCAATTCTGGTACATTTCAATCATTGTCTGTTTGATTATTGCCACTGTTTCCTTTTTTTTTTTTCCTATCATCTTCCTCAGGTTCAATTAAACACATGTTCTGTCCTCTCACTAAAACTTTTGTGTCTCACCTTCTCTTCATATTTGTCCTCTCCTGGGCATTCTGGGCTGCATGACGTGTAACTCCTCAGCTTATTTCCTCTAAGTCACTACCTCTCTGTTTCTTTTTCTGACCTGCTATTTTATCCACCCATTGAGATTCCTGTCTGCTTGGCTTTATGTGTTTTTGTTCTTTGCTCACCTGTTCATAGTTCTCTTTTACTTCTTTGAACTATTTAAGGAAAACTCACTTTTCTTCCACATTGTTGTTTCCCCAATCTTGAGATTTAGGGGTTTCCCTCTATTTTCTTTTCTTGATTCTCACCCACAGCAACATAACTTTTGTGTTTTATGAGAAGTTTTTGAATTGCGGGTGGAAGACGCTTTCTATCAGAGATGCCTTGTTTCTTGAGTTGCCTGTGGTGCTGCCCACTAGGGAAATATGGAGACAAAGTTTTCACACAGCATGAATTTAGACTACATATCATCATGATGTCTAGTGTACAAAAACAAACTCTCAGGAGATGTTTGTTTTATACTGGCTAACAGGAAGGTCAAGACTGATAGGTGTCCATGCTGATGCACATTAAGAATGGCTTATTTCTTATTCATCCTTGTGAAGGAGGAAGGCCTATATTCCTATCTTATTGCATTGGGTATAACTTTCTGAGCAATAGTAATAAATATTGGTACTCACACTCAACACTGTCTTTTCTTTGGCTAGCAAGAATGCTTCTGTTGTTGAAAATTCACATGTAATACTTAGTTTGGAATAGGAGAGAGAATGAATTATTTTTTGGTCATTTTTATTAATCAGGAAGAAGTTTCTAGTTCTACTTCAGGTATTTAAATATATGTTTGAAGTACTGTTTTGGTCAAACAGTAGAGGTGGTGGTGTTCAAAAGTCTATACTGAAAATCAGGAGACCCACACGTGAATTCTGAATTTGTTGAACACCACCTATATACACTTAGACCCCTGTTTCCCCACTTCTTTTCTGGTTCTTTGTTTTCTCATAGGTAAATAAAGACAAAAAGAAAACCCAACTAGGGTGACCTGGTTGGATTGAATGATGCTGTGTATGGGAATGGTTTTCAGGGGCCAAGCAGAATTCAAAGAAACAGTGGCACACGCTTCATGAATGACACACCCTATTGAAGAACAGCCGCACCCCACGGACAAGTTCCTTAATGTCACAGTTGGACCTAAACTTCTTTCTACTAAATTGAATATATAAGGCATAAGCATTCTGATCTCTTCCTCTTTTAAAATAACAGCATCTTTAAAATGTACTTGTAATGTTTCTTGGCAACAAAAATTCAAAGATACCCTATTTCCTATGCTATAAAAATACCCAGAAATTTAAAATGGATCAGAAACATTGTTAATTTTAGAGTTTTGAAAAGTATACAACAGAGCTTAGTAATGGAACGTTCTTTGAACAGTCAGAAATGGCATCTGGCCTCCACTTTTATTCATTTCTACTGTTTTTGAATATATCTCTTTGTGCAGCTTTGTAATGGTTGCTCCAGACATTACATTCTATAACCCTAATCTATTACAAGCTACTGGCGTCATCATTCTACCTGTTTGAGTAACATGCAGAAACTTAGCTCTCCTCATATGCTTCCCTCCACTGTCTATAACAGGTCTTATTTAAATACTTTCACTATATGTACTGAGTATTGCATTAGACAGTGTTCTAATCTCTGCTTCAACCATCAAACATAATTTAGGAAACTGAACAAAAGAATGAAATGTAGTGCATTTATCTGTATTCTCACTCTTTCTCCCTTTCTTTCTTCCTTCCAAATGTTCCAAGACTCCTTTTTTTTCCCCTTTTCTGTTTGGAGAAATTTCTTTGACTGCTCTCTTAGGGCAGATGTACTGGTGACAAATTCTCCTGGTCTTCTATCACCTGAAAAAGTCTTGATTTCTCCTTCCTTCCTGAAGGATATTCTTACTGGACACAGTATCCTGGGTCAAAGTTCTTTTTTTTTCAGCCCTTGAAAAATGTAGTGCCACTTCCTCCTGGCTTCCATGATTTCTGGTTAGAAATCGTCTGTCACTTGAATGTTTTCCCTACGGGCAAGGTGTCATTTCTCTCTCACTACTTTCTAGAGTTTTTCTTTTTTCCTCTAGACTTCAGAAGTTGGACTATAAGTAGTCCTGGTGAGGATTTCTCTTGGTTTATCCTATTTGGAGTTAGGTACCTTTACTGAATAGTAAGCTTATGTTATTTGCTAAATTTGCAGAGCTTCCAGCCACTCTTCTTCAAGCACATTTCCAGCCCCCCTCTCTTGGCTCTCTCCTCGCAGGACTCTGATAGCAGGACTCTTGGACCTTCTGCAGGAATCCCACGTGTCCTGAGTGTCTCCACAAAGTACCTTCTACTTTGCTGCTTCAAGTTCAGTCCTCTCCCCAGTGCTCTGTTACTGATGTTGAGCCCATCCACTGAATTTCTTATTCTGGTCATTGTAATTTTCAGTTCTAAAATTTCCATTTGATTTTTTCTTTACCTTTCTATTCGCCTTTGCTGAGATTTCCTATTTCCTTTTTTTTTAAGTCTCCTTATCATATATATGTATTTTTAATTAATTAATTTATTTATGTTCACTAGGCTCTCCCCTACCCCAAGTCCCCAAGAAACCCCATTACAGTCACTGTTCATCAGCATAGTAAGATGTTGTAGAATCACTACTTGTCTTCTCTGTGTTGCAAAGCCATCTCCTTTCCCCCACCCCCCACATTATACATGCTAATCATAATACCCCCTTTCTTCTTCCCCACCCTTATCCCTCCCTACCCTCCCATTCTCCCCAGTCTCTTTCCCTTTGGTAATTGTTAGTCCATTCTTGGGTTCTGTGATTCTGCTGCTGTTTTGTTCCTTCAGTTTTTCTTTTGTTCTTATACTCCACAGATGAGTGAAATCATTTGGTATTTGCTTTTCTCCACTTGACTTATTTCACTGAGTATAATACCCTCTAGCTCCATCCATGTTGTTGTAAATGGTAGGATTTGTTTTCTTCTTATGGCTGAATAATATTCCATTGTGTATATGTACCACATCTTCTTTATCCATTCATCTACTGATGGACACTTAGGTTGCTTCATTTCTTGGCTATTGTAAAAAGTGCTGCGATAAACATAGGGGTGCATCTGTCTTTTTCAAACTGGAGTGCTGCATCCTTAGGGTAAATTCCTAGGAGTGGAATTCCTGGGTCAAATGGTAAGTCTATTTTGAGCATTTTGAGGAACCTCCATATTGCTTTCCACAATGATTGAACTAATTTACATTCCTACCAACAGTGTAGGAGGGTTCCCCTTTCTCCACAACCTCGCCAACATTTGTTGTTGTTTGTCTTTTGGATGGTGGCCATCCTTACTGATGTGAGGTGATATCGCATTGTGGTTTTAATTTGCATTTCTCTGATAGCTAGCGATGTGGAGCATCTTTTCATGTGTCAGTTGGACATCTGAAATTCTTCTTTGGAGAACTGTCTGTTCAGCTCCTCTGCCCATTTTTTAATTGGATTATTTGCTTTTTGTTTCTTGAGGTGTGTGAGCTCCTTATATATTTTGGATGTCAAGCCTTTATTGGATCTGTCATTTACAAAAATATTCTCACATACTGTAGGGTACCTTTTTGTTCTATTGATCGTGTTCTTTGTTGTACAGAAGCTTTTCAGCTTGATATAGCCCCACTTGTTCATTTTTGCTTTTGTTTTCCTTGCCCAGGGAGATAGATTCTTGAAGAAGTCGCTAATGTTCACATCCAAGAGATTTTTGCCTATGTTTTTTTCTAAGAGTTTTATGGTTTCATGACTTACATTCAGGTCTTTGATCCATTTTGAATTTACTTTTGTGTATGGGGTTAGACAATGGTCCAGTTTCATTCTCCTACATGTAGCTGTCCAGTTTTGCCAGCACCATCTGTTGAAGAGACTGTCATTTTGCCATTGTATGTCCATGGCTCCTTTATCAAATATTAATTGACCACATATGTTTGGGTTAATGTCTGGAGTCTCTAATCAGTTCCACTGGTCTGTGGCTCTGTTCTTGTCCCAGTACCAAATTGTCTTGATGACTGTGACTTTGTAGTAGAGCTTGAAGTTGGGGAGTGAGATCCCCCCTACTTTATTCTTCTTTCTCAGGATTGCTTTGGCTATTTGGGGTCTTTTGTGTTTCCATATAAATTTTTTAACTATTTGTTCCAGTTCGTTGAAGAATGTTGTTGGTAATTTGATAGGGATTGCATCAAATCTGTATATTGCTTTAGGCAGGATGGCCATTTTGATGATATTAATTCTTCCTAGCCAAGAGCATGGGATGTGTTTCCATTTATTAGTGTCCTCTTTAACTTCTCTTAATAGTGTCTGATAGTTTTCAGGGTATAGGTCTTTCACTTCTTTGGTTAGGTTTATTCCTAGGTATTTTATTCTTTTTGATGCAATTGTGAATGGAATTGTTTTCCTGATTTCTCTTTCTATTGGCTCATTGTTAGTGTATAGGAAAGCCACAGATTTCTGTGTGTTAATTTTGTATCCTGCAACTTTGCTGTATTCTGATATCAGTTCCAGTAGTTTTGGAGTGGAGTCTTTAGGGTTTTTTATGTACAATATCATGTCATATGCAAATAGTGACAGTTTAACTTCTTCTTTACCAATCTGGATTCCTTGTATTTCTTTGTTTTCTCTAATTGCCATGGCTAGGACCTCCAGTACTATGTTAAATAACAGTGGGGAGAGTGGGCATCCCTGTCTTCTTCCCGATCTCAGTGGAAAAGCTTTCAGCTTCTCGCTGTTCAGTATGATGTTGGCTGTGGGTTTATTGTATATGGCCTTTATTATGTTGAGGTACTTGCCCTGTATACCCATTTTGCTGAGAGTTTTTATCATGAATGGATGTTGAATATTGTCAAATGCTTTTTCAGCATGTATGGAGATGATCATGTGGTTTTTGTCTTTCTTTTTGTTGATGTGGTGAATGATGTTGATGGATTTTCGAATGTTGTACCATCCTTGCATTCCTGGGATGAATCCCACTTGGTCATGGTGTATGATCCTTTTGATATATTTTTGAATTCGTTTTGCTAAGATTTTATTGAGTATTTTTGCATCTACATTCATCAGGGATATTGGTCTGTAATTTTCTTTTTTGGTGGGGTCTTTGCCTGGTTTGAGTATTAGGGTGATGTTGGCTTCATAGAGTTTGGGACTGTTCTCTCTTCTTCTATTTTTTGGAAAACTTTGTGAATCTATCTGGCCCAGGGGTTTTTTTCTTGGGTAGTTTTTTGATTACTGCTTCAATTTCATTGCTGGTAATTGGTTTGTTTAGATTTTTTGTTTCTTCCTTGGTCAGTCTTGGACAGTTGTATTTTTCTAGGAAGTTGTCCATTTCTTCTAGGTTTTCCAGCTTCTTAGCATATAGGTTTTCATAGTAGTCTCTAATAATTATTTGTATTTCTGTTGGATCCATTGTGATGTTTCCTTTCTCATTTCTGATTCTGTTGATGTGTGTTGATTCTCTTTTTCTCTGAATAAGTCTGGCTAGAGGCTTATCTATTTTGTTCATTTTCTCAAAGAACCAGCTCTTGGTTTCATTGATTTTTTTCTATTATTTTATTCTTCTCAATTTTGTTTATTTCTTCTCTGTTGTTTATTATGTCCCTCCTTCTGCTGACTTTAGGCCTCATTTGTTCTTCTTTTTCCAATTTTGATAATTGTGATATTAGATCATTCATTTGGGATTGTTCTTCCTTCTTTAAATATGCCTGGATTGCTATATACTTTCTTCTTAAGACTGCTTTTGCTACATCCCACAGAAGTTGGGGCTTTATGTTGCTGTTGTCATTTATTTCCATATATTGCTGGATCTCCGTTTTAATTTGGTCGTTGATCCATTGACTATTTAGAAGTGTGTTGTTAAGCCTCCATGTGTTTGTGAGCCTTTTTGCTTTCTTGGTACAATTTATTTCTAGTTTTATACCTTTGTGGTCTGAAAAGTTGGTTGGTAGGATTTCAGTCTTTTTTAATTTACTGGCTCTTTTTGTGGCCTAGTATGTGGTCTATTCTGGAGAATGTTCCATGTGCACTTGAGAAGAATGCGTATCCTGTTGCTTTTGGGTGTAGAGTTCTATAGATGTCTATTAGGTCCATCTGTTCTAGTGTGTTGTTCAGTGCCTCTGTGTCCTTACTTATTTTCTGTCTGGTGGATCTCTCCTTTGGAGTGAATGGTGTGTTGAAGTCTCCTAAAATGAATGCATTGCAGTCTATTTCCTCCTTTTGTACTGTTAGTATTTGTTTCATATATGCTGGTGCTCCTGTATTGGGTGCATATATATTTATAATGGTTATATCCTCTTGTTGGACTGAGACCTTTATCATTATGTACTCTCCTTCTTTATCTCTTGTTACTTTCTTTGTTTTGAAAACTATTTTGTCTGATACTAGTACTATAACTCCTGCTTTTTTCTCCCTATTGTTTGCATGAAATATCTTTTTCCATCCCTTGACTTTTAGTCTGTGCATGTCTTTGGGTTTGAGGTGAGTCTCTTGTAAGCAGCATATAGATGGGTCTTGTTTTTTTCCATTCAGTGACTCTGTGTCTTTTGATTGGTGCATTCAGTCCATTCACATTTAGGGTGATTATTGATAGGTATGTACTTATTGCCATTTCAGGCTTTAGATTCGTGGTTACCAAAGGTTCCAGGTTACTTTCCTTACTATCTAAGAGTCTAAATTAACTCACTTATTATGCTGTTACAAACACAGTCTAAATGTTCTTTTCTATTTCTCCTCCTTTTTCTTCCTCCTTCGTTCTTTATATATTACATATCAGAATCTGTACTTTTTCTCTATCCCTTTATTGGCTTTGGGGATAGTCAATTTAATTTTGCATTTGCCTCGCAATCAGCTGCTTCACCCTCCCTACCATGATTTTCCTACCTCTGGTGACAGCTATCCAACCCTAGGAACACTTCCATCTATAGCAGTCCCTCCAAAATAGACTGCAGAGATGGTTTTTGGGAGGTAAACTCTCTCAGCTTTTGCTTATCTGGAAATTGTTTAATCCCTCCTTCAAATTTAAATGGTAATCTTGCCGGATAAAGTAATCTTGGTTCCAGGCCCTTTTGCTTCTGGCCTTAAGATTTCTGCTGAGAAGTCTGATGTTAGTCTGATGGGCTTTCCTTTGCATGTGATCTTATTTCTTCCTCTGGCTGCTTTAAACAGTCTGTCCTTATCCTTGATCTTTCCCATTTTAATTACTATGTGTCTTGGTGTTGTCTTCCTTGGGTCCCTTGTGTAGGGGCATCTGTAGATCTCCATGGCCTGAGAGACTATCTCCTTCCCCAGATTGGAGAAGTTTTCAGCAACTACCTCCTCAAAGACACTTTCTATCCCTTTTTCTCTCTCTTCTGCTTCTGGTATCCATATAATGCGAATATTGTTCCGCTTGGATTGGTCACACAGTTCTCTCAGTATTCTTTCATTTTTAGAGATCCTTTTTTCTCTCTGTGCCTCAGCATCTTTGTATTCCTCTTCTTTAGTTTCTATTTCATTTATTGTCTCCTCCACCATATCCAACCTGCTTTTAGTACCCTCCATTGTGTTCTTTAATGATTGGATCTCTGACCTGAATTCATTCCTGAGTTCTTGGATGTCTGTCTTTCCATACCTCCATTAGGATGTTAAGTATTTTTATTTTGAACTCCCTTTCAGGAAGAGTCATGAGGTCCATATCATTTAAATCTTTCTCGGGAGTTGTATTTACAATTCTACTCTAGACAAGGTTCCTTTGGCATTTCATGTTTTGTATTTGGCACCCTCTAGTGTCCAGAAGCTCTATTCTGCAGCTGGTCAGCCCCTGAAGCAATGTCGGTGGTCGCAGGGGAGCGGTACTTGGGGTAGGAAAGAGCTGTTCCCTGCCTCCTGGCTGCTGTGCCTGTCTCCACTGCCTGAGCCAGTGGGCCGGGCACACAGGTATAAGTTTTTGTCCCAGAGCAGCCAGATATGGATCCCTGCTTTCCACAAGCAGCCGGAATCCCAGTCTCCCCAGGAACTCTGCTTGTATTACCTTTCCAACCTGGTAGTCATGCAAGTCTCATGAAAGCACCATGAAATGTAGGTTTGTGCTCCCAGCGCAGATCTCCAGAGCCAGGTATTCAGCAGTCCCAAGCCTTCCACTTCCTCCCTGCTCTGTTTCCCTTCTTCCCACTGGTGAGCTGGGGTGGGGGAGGGGCTTGGGTCCTGCGGAGCCACAGCTCTGGTACGTTACCCGTTTGCTGAGGTCTGCTCTTTTCTCCAGGTGTGTGCAGTCTGACCAGTCCTCTTTCCTGTTGCTCTCTCAGGATTAGTTGCGCCAATTAAATTTTCTAATTGTATCCAGTTTTAGGAGGAAGCCTCTGTCTCTCCTTTCATGCCACCATCTTTAATCCTTAAAAAAAAAAAAGAGATTTCCTATTTCTTAACTGAAAGTTTCTTTTTGTTGTTGTTCTTTCAAGCACACTCATAATTGCTTGTGGAAGCATTTTTATGATTAGTCTGCTTGAAAATTATAGTTAGAACATTCCAACATCTCTGCCCTCTTGGTGTTGGCATCTATTGATTGTATGTTTTCATCCATATTGAGAGTTTCCTGGTTTGATGAGTGATTTCTGATTGAGAACTGAGCATTTTGGGTATTACGTTATGCCCTCTGGACCTTACTTAAACCTTTTGTTTTAGCTAAAAAAAGCTGTTTTCCTGAAACTGCTCTCAGAGAAAAGGAGATACCATCTGGTCACTGCTTCATGGCGGTGGAAGTCTGGGCCACCCTGGAGGTGGGCTCACTGCATTGCCAGGAGGAGTGCACCATGGATGGGCTACATGCTTCATGACTGCCACTCTGCCTGTGGCCTCCACAGGGAGCACAGAAAGGAACAGCCTGACTCTGATCGTCCCCACTGAATCTCCTCTGACACCACCCCAAGAGGGAGGTGGAGGGACACCTTGTTGCTGCCAGGTAGGCATGAAAGCCCAAGTTCTCCATGTGGTCTGTGCTGACACCCCGGGAAGAGCTGGGTCCCCTTACTGTCAGGCAGAGACAGAAACCCAGCTCCTTACAACCCACCCTCAGTAAATGACTCCCCCTCTGCTTACCTCCTAGAGAAAATAGCAGACATGAGGTGGGACGCCCCCGTCCTCTTGATACCAACATGATATGAATTACAATGTAAAAGAAAACTCACTGCATCAAAATACAGCATAATAAATCAGAATGCTGATCCTGAGTCCTGCATCAAAGTCCTTCTGAGGTAGGACTTCCTTGTCTATTGTGGCTGAACAGAATTTACATACCACATTGCTCGGAATCCCTAATGTTTTGGAAACTCTGGAAAAATTTCCATTATATTTTGCACCTTTGAATTCCCACTTTTTGTGTAAAAGAGAAAAAACATAATAAAACAAAAAGGTGAATGATGTAGAAATTGCTTTCAAATGTTGGATTAATATTCTCCACATTTTTAATGTAAGATTTTATTGTGGCACAATAATTAATGTGGGGCAAAACCTCTAATTTAATACCCATATTTTGTTTAAACTTCTTTAATTTGGCCTCCTATGTCATTTTAGAAGCAGTGGGAAATAAAGTCAAGATACCTATTTTCACTTACAAGAGATTACAGATTTCTCTAAAGAAAAGTATTTGTCGAGTTGTCACCCTATGGCCTTTCTTTGCATAGCCAAAGCTAAAATTGTCTTGTAAATCTAAATTCAGATGCTCTTCTTCCACACAATTAGCATCTTCACATGACTTCTGCATCCAGTATTCATGGGACTGCTTGCAGTGTAAGGGTAGGGTTTGTGCAGTTGTATGATCTGAGGTACCTATTATCCCACTACTGAAACTGCCAGAGTATTTAAATGTAATGGGAACCTGGGGACTTCCTTAAATTTATAGTCTTTCTGCATGTCCCAGTATTGGGATAAGAGTTATTCACCTCACACTCCCTACTAAGGACAACAGCACAACCTCAAAGAGGTGATGTGTGTGTGCATGTATATTCATGTTCATATTCTTAAAAGCAACAAAATGCTAGCATGATAGCCATAAATTACTGGTCTAAAACCTAATTGCAGAGCCCAGAGAGATAAACTCTGCATTCAAAGTTCCCGTTGCCCCAAGGGCTTGGCTGATCCGCAAGAAAGATCTACAAAGCTGAGTCACAGTGCACTCCTGCTGATGCTCAGAAAAGGAAGCCTGGCTCTACCTGACAAAGACTCCCTTCCCCCACTCCCCAGGATGTTGAAAGGTCTGGAATCCCTTTCCTTCTAAGGGAAAACAGAGGAAACAAATCAACAAACTCTCCTGCAAGCTGCCTTCATAAAAGTGGGAAATTTCTACTTTTAAAATGAATGAGTTTGCCCTAGATTTCTGGAAGAAGCTAAAGGCAAAATCTTTACAACAGGTGGCAAATATGACCCTGGGACCTAATATTCCTCCAAACATTCATATGATCAATGTCTACAAGAAAAAGCAAAAGGAAAACTGTCATATGAGAAAGCAAGAAACATGAGTGAGAGCCTGTAGGTGGGGGTGGGATGGGGTGGGGACAGAGGACAAAAACAGGCTGAGAAGATTTAAGATATTAAAGTAAAAAGATTCTGATTATATAACAACTTGACTTATGTACAAAAGGATAGAAGCCAAGCTTTTAAGATGGGAACTAGAAACCAGAACAGAGTGACATTGCAGATTTGGAAAAGAACCAAACAGAAATTCTGGAACTGAAATTAAGAACATGGAAGAAAGCCAGTAAAAACAGTTGAAGAGATAAGTAATAAAATTAAATGTGGATCAAAAGCACATAGAGAAACAAAATTTGGAAGATAGGAAAAAAGAGCACAAGACAGAGAAAGAATTGAGTGAGGCTCTCTGCGCTGTACTTCACTGGAATCCCAGAAGGGGCAAATGGGCAAAGGTAATTTTTGAAGTGATAATGGCAGCAAATATTCAAGAACTGATAAAAGATACCACTTTATCTGTTTGAGAATTCCAAGGAATCATGGAGAATAACAGAAATTCACACATAGATACAGTATGTTGGAAATGCTAGAAATGAAAAGCAAAGAGAAAAATCTTAAAGTCAGTCAAATGGGAATAACGACAACAAAAAGGATACCATCAAGGCAGTAGGCATTTCCATGGAAGTGGACATCTCCACCAGGGAAGAAGGTAATGGGAGATGGTACCTTCAAAATTCAGGAAGGAAGAAAAGAGCAACAGAGAATTTTTTACTCAACCAGAAGGCAGTTTCAAAGTGTTAGTGAAAAGAAAGTATTTTTTACACCAAAAAAAAAAAAAAAAATGAACAGTTTGCCACATAGAACCTTGCTAAAGGAATTCTTCAATACCTCTTTCAGAAAGAAGGAAAATCATCTAGACAAAGGTCTGAGACAGAAGGAACAAAGAACAAATAACTGGAAACATCAAAATGAAAACCAGCTGCTCAAAAACTAAATCAACTTAAAATACACTTCGATAAAATGTGGGAATGGTGAAAATTTATCAATATTCCAAAGCATTTTATTGGTTGGTAAGAAAATGAAGTATTATCATTAGACTTTCATAAACTATGAATGGATTTTGGAATTTCTAGTGTATCCACTACAATAATGGAAAAAAAATGACATTTTTCAAACCAATTTAAAAATAGCAAATGAAAACTTAAATATTCTCATTCTGTCCCACTCTCAAGGAGGGGAGCAAATTGCATGTAGTGACTCCTCCTGAGTGGTAGTTTGGAAAAAGGTGGAAAAAAAGAGCATCTTCCTAGCATTACCTTCTTTCCTGGCCGAGATGTCCCCTTTCACCTGATATTCAATGTCCAGCCAGGTGCCTCAGGTCATCAGCAGCAGGGGTAAGTCATGTTGGTCATATGTACCCTTGGTATGATGAGATGAGGATGGCATTTTACCTGAGCGAAGCTCCCCCAAACCAATGACCACAGTGTAAGGATGACAACACGAGACAAAACCAAGTGGAGAAGGTGGGTGTCTGACCAGCACTCCTGAAAACTCTCAAAACAAGGCAGGTCTGAGATGCTGTCACCAGCAAGATGACTAAATGTAAGTGGTATCCTGGAATGGAAAAAGAACATAAAGCAAAAACTAAGGAAAGATGAATAAACTATGGGTTAATAATAACAAATCTATATTGGTTTATCAATTGGGACAAATGTTTCACAAAACAGAGATGTTATAACAGGGGAGCCTGGTTGTGGGCTCTATGGGAATTCTGTGCTATTTACATAGCTTTCCTGTGAATCTAAAATGATTCTTAAATAAAAAGCTTACCTAAAAGTTCTAATTACACGTCAAGCCAAAGGAAGACCGTAAAAAGACAACAGTAGAAAGATGGAGCCAGCGAGACAGATAGAAAACAAATACGCAGTGGTATGTATATTTATACAAAAATGTGATAGTAATTACATTAAATATAAGCATAGTAAAAACGTAAGCTAAAAGATGAAAACATGTTATATTTTCTAAAGCCTTATACTATTCACGAGAGAAATTTCTTTAATAGAAGAATACATAAAGGTGAAATGCATAGGCATGGAAACCAGACAGACCATATACATACAAACCAAAAAAGAAAAGAAGGAAACTAATTCTATCAAAAAGAGAGAAGTTTTTTTTTAAAGCGACAGACATTATTATAAATATAGATAAACCCTTAGTGATTATGAAAACTCGATTTATCAGAAAACTTACTTTGTATTCATTTAATAAGAATGACCTCTAAATATTCTAAGCAAAACTTGATAAACTATAATAAGAAATAGACACATTCATCTTTATTGAAAGAATGTGATGCACTATTCAATGTAAACATATAGCAGATTTTTAAAAATGGCATAATAAAATGTATCTAATGAGTATTTACAAATATTATATAACACAGAGTCCCACAGAGTAAAATACCTGACCACAGCCCAATTTGGTTTGAAAAAATTAAGAAGATAAAGAGAAAATAGTTATCTATTTGGAGATTAAGAAAGATACATTTAAAGCAAAACCTCTGGGTGAAAGAATAAATTCTAATGGGAGCTAGGAAATATTTTGAACTAAATTATTAGAAAACAAAACTGTGTATCAAAATGTGAGGGATGCAGCTACAGTTGTGGAAATCATGTTTTTAAATCCAAAGTCTAGCAAAGAAGACAAAATAGTGAATGAAGCATTCATGTCACGTCATTAGAAAAATGGAAAATTTGCTGTCCCACTGAAATTACAAGAAAAGAAATAGTAAAGATAATATCAGACATTAACGATAGAGAAAACAATCAATCAAAAGACAAGCAATCGTTGCTTTGTTTAATAAAAAACTGAAAACCAATGAAAACCAAAAATTACCTTTGTCAGAAGTGAAAGAGAAGACTTTAAAAAGGTAGTAAGAAATGGATACTGTGAACAACCCATGTCTGTTATTTTGAAAATATAAATAAAAAACAGATTTTCATTCCAGTTTAAATGAATACAAATATTCAATGAAGAAATATTCAAATTAAGAAGTGCCCATTCACTATTCAATGAAATAGTCATTGAATAAATAATATTTAATAAAGAAATACTTCTATTATTATACAAAATTTTACAGAGAAGAAAAATTGCTGGCATAACTTGATAACAAATTGTAGTACTCAAAAAAGGAACCAGAAAATATTGCAAACTCCTTATAGACATAATAATTCAGTTAAAATTTACAACCAGAGTGGCAAGCTTTTTAATTTTTATGATTAAACCAAATGATGTAACTTACCACATTAAGAGTTTAATGATAAAAATAATATGATTTAGCTCAAATGATACAGAAAAACTCCCTCATAAAATCCAACATTCATTCATGATTTAAAAAACAAATTCTTTATCAAATCAGTAATAGGATTCTCTAGACTGAAAAGATATCTCTAAAAACCTATAGCAATCTTCCTTAAAACTTCTTGATTTCCAGGAAAGAAGTTTATTTTGCATTTTACTGGTTATCTGAGAGATAAGTGGTGTAAGGGTTAAAAAGAAACAGCAGGGAACAACATATATATATTTACTGGAATGCTAACATGGGGGAGGCAGAAATTTCAAAACAATCAACAGTTAAAATTATTATACTTTATAAGAGAGTTTAACAGATTAATAATTTTCACAAAAAAATCAACAACACCCATGTAAATTTCAAAAAATTAATGTTAACAATAGCATGAAAAGTAGAATCTAAAAATAAATATAAGCCATACACCTACCTGGAAAATTTTAAAACTGTATTAACAGACATTAAGGAAGACCTGAATAAATACAGACACATTGCATTTATGCACTGTAGATTCAGTATGGTAAAGATATCCATTCTCCCAAAACTGACCTATATTTTCAATGAATTCTCAATGAAAATCTCAATTCCTTTTTTTTAATTGACAAACTAAGTGTACATTTCTGATACATAAATAAGTAAACTCATATTGAAAAAGAGGGAATAGGTGGGAGATTTGGTTTACCAGATAGCAGCATTTTGTTAAAGCTACAGAAATTAACTGTGCAGACTTGGGAGAAAGGTGGACAAATGCATCACCCAGGCAGCAGACAGAGAGCAGAGGACAGGCCTGTGTGCACAGAGCACTCGGTCTGACGCTTTGTAGGCAGAGCTGTGGAGAAGAGCACTGCAGGCAGATTCAGAGAACCATGTGAAATGCATGGCTCAAGGCAGAGCATAAATCTATCAGGTGGTCAGAAAACACAGGACTGTCTTTTCTTGGTACACAAAATATTGAAGCTTACAAGAAACAAGGTAACTGATTTCCTTCACAAACTGGAGGATTTTAAGCCAGGCACATCGAACAGAACATTACCCATCAAAGAAGAGTATGATACCCTTAACTTTATTAAAATTAAGAATTTATTGTTCATTAAAGACACCCTCAAAAGAGAGAGAAGAGATAAGCCACAGACTGGCATTGGATATTTACAAAACATGCAGCTAACAGAGGGCTCTCATGGGAAAACTACTGTAAGTCTGCAGACCAAGGAATCATGCGTGGAGCCTGGGCAGAAGTCCTAGGCTTGAGTGAGAGGAGCCTCTGATGGCCATGGGGTATCCCCCAAGGGAGGGGGGATGAAGGGAGAAGAACCTGCCCTGGAGCAAACAAGTGAGGACTGGGGCCAGCCCACAGCTGGTCAACCGGCTGTCCTCAAGATTGAGGAGGAGGCAGACAACTGTAAGGGGAAATGTAACAGCCCATCAAAGCCCTCCTGTGTGCCCCAGGTGCACTCTACTCACGCTTCTCTCCAGTTTGTGGAGTAATAACTACAGGGAAGTCTTCAGACAGTCACTATTGCTTTGGGTCTTTGGGTGACTGCAGAGCTGAACAGAGACCCCAGCTGGCCTGGAACCAGCCTGGACTCAGGCAAGCTAGAAATCACCTAGGCAAGCACAGTTCAAGTCTGTCATCACACCGCTTTATTTACCCAAATTAACACATGTTCTAATGACCTTAGGAAGCAGTTGGAAATCACCTAGAAGACTAGAGACATCATGCCTTAGAGACATGCATGCTCATGTTCACCAGGAAGCATCTACAGGTTGTACATAGCAGCACTGTTTGTGAAGGTCATGACTAGAAGTGTCAGATGTCCAAGAACAGGGGAATGGATGAATATTGTGCATAGACACATACATAATTACATATGGCAATGAAAATAAACAAATCAGAGCTACACACAAATAAAATTGAATATAGCAAAAGATACAGCAAAAAGATAAAGACCTTTAAGAAGTCAGCAGAGAGACCACCTGGTGTATTCAGCTGAGTACTGGTAAATGACATTGGGATTCTTCTACAGAGAGCTGGGGAAAAGAGAGAGACAGAGACATAAAAAGAGATAGCTAGAAAGACAGAAGACACAAGTCACCAATATCAAGAGTGAAAGCAATGACATTTATACAGATTCTACAGCTATTAAAAGGATAAAAAGGTATATTATGAATATCATTATATCAATCAATTTGATGTTATATATGAAATTGGACAAATTCCTTGAATGTTTTAAAACTTCAAAGCTCACTCAAGATAAACAGATAAGTTAAATAACTATATCTGGTAAAGAAATTTCATCTGCAGTCTAAAAACTCCCCACAAAAAAAATAAAAATAAAAAAAAAGTCTGAGTACCAGATGGCTTCACTGGTAAATTCTACTAAATATTTAAAGAAAAAAACACATTCTAGACAAACTCTCCATTATATTGACTGGGAGGAAATACTTCCCAAATCATTCTATAACACCATCATTTCCCTGATACCCAAAATTAGACAAAGATTACAAGAAAAAAAATGTTGAAACTACAAACTAATATGCCTTGTTAATAAAGATACAAAAATTCTGAACAACACTTTGAGTCCAGCCATTTACTAAAAGAATAGTCTATTATGACCAAATGGAATTTGTCCCAGAATTACAGAATAGATACAGAAAAATAATTCAACAAAATCCAACATCCAATCCCATGGAAAGCTCTCAGCAAGCTTGAAATAGTAGGGAACTTTGTGAACCTAATAAAAGGCATCTATGAAATGCCACAACTGACATCATAGTTAATCATAAAAGGCTGAGTATTTTATTCCTAAATTTAGGAACAAGACAATAAATGACTGCAGTAAGGTGAGAAAAATGACCTAGAATAGTTAAATCATTGTTGAAAAAGAACAAAATTGGAAGATTAGACTACTTGATTTCAAAACATATAAAGCTAAAATAATCAAGACAGTGTAGTACTGGTGTAAAAATAAATACATAGATTAGTGGAACAGTTCCAGAAATAGACCCACATATATATGCAGAGCTGACTTTTGATAAGGGTATAAAGGAATCAGAGCAGTCTTTTCAACAAATGCTCCTAGAAAAATGGGATATGCGTATTAAAAATAAATGTGAATTCCTATTATATATTTCAATTAACACAAAATAGATCATAGACATAAATATAAAGTTCCAAACTATGAAATTTCTAGAAGATAACATGAGAAAACTTTTAAACCTTTAAAATCAGGGAAAAGTTACTTTGACAGGGCACTAAAAGCATGACGGATGAAGAATAAACTGTTAAACTGGTCTTTATATGAATTTAAAAGTCTGCTTTTCAAAAATCACTGTTAAGAAGATGGAAAAGCAAGCTACAGACTGGAAACAAAATTTTCAAAGTACATATCCAATAAAAAACTCTTGAATCCAGAATATACAAAGAACTCATCAAACTCAGCAACAGCCTAATTTTTAAAAACTGGTGGTTTTGAACAGATGCTTCACCACAAAAGATTTATGAATGGCAAGTCAGTACATGAAAAAATGCTTAACATCGTTAGTCACTGGAGACATGTTAATGAAAACCTCTATGAGATATCACTATACATCTACAAGAGTGGCTGAATTTTTTTTTAAATGTGGAGCAATTGAAACTCTCATATGTTGCTGATGGGAATGAAAAGTGGTACCACCACTTTGGAAAGCAGTTTAGCAGTTTCTTTAAAAAGTGGAACACGTCCCTTATGATCTAGCTATTCCACGGCCAGGTTTTACCCAAGAAAAAGAAAGCATATATCCATACAAAAATTTGCACATGGATGACCATAGAAACTTTGTTTATAACCTGGAAGATTTATTTGTAACCTAGAAACAACCCAAATATCTCTCAACAGGTGAATGAATAAGCAACTATTGTATATTGAACCATTGACTCATGCCACATCATAGATGAATCTCAAAGTAATTATGCTGAATCAAAGAAACCAGACAGAAATAAGTACATACTCTTATGATTCCATTAATCTAAAATTCAAAAAAATGCCATCTAATCTCTGCTGATAGAAATGACAACAGTGGCTTCTTAGAGAGAGTGTGGGAAGAGCTGGGCTGAAGAAGGGGCTTACAAACGAGCAAGAGGAAACTTGCCGTAGTGATGGATACTTGTTATCTTGATTGGGTGATGGTGTTCCATGTGGACATATGTCAAAACTGATCCAACTCACACTTCAACATTTGTACAGGTTATTGTTTGTCAGTGATACATCAGTTAAGTGCTGAAAAAAACACCAAAAATAGTGTTTTGTACATCAACGGGAGCACAAATTTTGAAGTCCAAAAATATGGAGTTAGTTTTGGAAGAAATTGAAAATCCCCCCTCGTGCTGGGCTATCCGTGTCTGAATATTGTAGACAAGAATCCTGCTGGTAGTGGAACACATCGTCTCTCTTCTGCTTTCTTTTCTGTTGGCTTAGATAGGAAGGATTTGGAAGACCAAGAAAATAGTCAAATGTTTTGAAAGGGAAGTAATTAGGCCCATTTGGAAATGTTCCAACTTTTTCAACTTACTTTTGTTCCTAGGTGTGACATTATTAAGCATGTTAAAATGTTTAAAAGCCCTTTCAGTTACATTGATCTCGAGGATGTAATCATAAATATTGATTTCCTCAAAGCCATTTTTTTCCAAGTTCTCAGACCCATGACATGTTAAAGGAAAAAAATACACAATAAATTGCTCAGTGTTTATTTTAGACTTCATGCCAAAGTTTTACCACCGTTGTGAGCTCCTCCGGCTGAGATGGAAGACTTTCACGTGGAGAGGAGGAAGAACTCTCTGAGTTAACAGTCTCCCCTCCCCACACATGTCAAAATGGCACTCACTGTCTTTGTGCTTACAAGGATTCCTCTGTAAAGTTTTTCTCTTTTTCTCTGTAAAAATGCATCTTTTTCCTCAGGTTACCTTTAAGATTTTTACTTTGTCTTTGGTAATCAGCAGTTTAAACATTAAATGTCTAGTTATGTGAGTTTTTTTTCTTTTGGTATTTATACTCCTGGGTGTTCCCTGAGCTTCATGGACCTATAGTTGGATGTCTGTCCCTAATAAAAAAAAATTACAATTATTATTGCTCCAAATATTTCTTTTTTCCCTGTTTTCACTTTGCTCTACTTTTGGAATTCTAATTATGTGTATGTTACGCAGTTTGATATTGTCCCACAACTCTTGGATTCTCTGTTCTCTCTTTTTTTCTTGTCAGTTTCAGTTTGGGTAATTATGCTGTGACCCATATTCAACTTCAATGATGCTTTCTTCAGCTGTGTGAAGCCATTCTGTGTCCCAATTACTGTTTATTTTTTTATTTATAATATTTCTGTTTGATTCTTTCTTATAGTTCAACCTATCTGTTCCGATTAACTATCTGATCTTGCATACCATCTGCTTTTTCCATTCATGCTTTTAGTATATTAATTATAGTGAGCTTACATTTCCTTTTTTTATCATTACATTCTCTGTATTCTACAGGATTTTGGTTCAGGTGATTGTTTTGTCTCTTCAGACAGTGCTTTTTCTTTCATTTTTTTAAGCTTCACAACTTTACATTGATAGGAATGTTTCACTGGAATATACATATGGGGTAAGCACTTCATTATGCTTGGAGATGAGGATGCTTTTTCTTGTGTTTGCCTCCACTGAGGAGTAAGGCTGTGATGCTCTTGTCAGCAGTTGGGCTTGGTTTCTTGTCTACTCCTGCCATTTTACCCTGGGAGTCCCAAATGTCTGAAACACCTCTCAGGACACCTTCGGTTTGGAGTGTGGGCTCATTCATCAGGGAGGTTCTCTGAATCACATTCCCTGCTCTGTTTTGGATTATCCTCTTGTTTTGTTCCTTGGAGATAATCTTCCTTCTGCTGCAACCCTAACTTGATTTGACTGTCACTTTCTACTCGACAGTTAGTGCAACAGTGAGCCCAGGAGAGGCCATTCTGCGATGTTCCCGTGAAGTCTGCATCTTAGGGAAACTCTGTGAGCTGGGTGGGTCTGGGGATGTGCCTCCCCACCTTCCCACCTCCCCTCCACACGTCATACTGGGTACAGCCTGGACCCCTGCACTTCCACCAAGGGTACAGCTTCTTTCTTTTCCCCGTTCCCTTCCCACAGCAGCAATGGTTTTCCTCCTGGGATCTCAGACTCTAGGTTTTCTTGCTCTTCTTCCTCAAGTTAAGGCTTTTGTTCCATTGGGGGCTAGGAGAGAATGGTCTGGGTAAAGTAAAGAATTAGCAAAGGCCGCTATTGCAACTTTCAGCAAGCACCGTGGGAGAGCTTCCTCAGGATTCTGCACCTTCCCTGTGAGCACCAATGGGGGTTCCTAAAGCCTGCACATGAGTGTGTCCACACCTTACTGCCAGCAGGGACTTCACACTCATGCTAGCCCACAGCTGGCCTTTAGCCATTTATTAGGCGTTGCTGGTTGAATCCTCTCACTGGCTTGCAGGCACTCAGTAGTTTCTGCCCATATAAGCAGATGCTTGGTCTTATATCTCCCTGAAGTTACCTGTCACTCCAGATTCCAAGTTATTTTGCCCTGTGACATCAATTCCATGATGATTCATGGAAAGTCATTAATTTGTCCAGGTTTTTTTCTTATTGTAAGGATAGGTATGACTCTTTCCACCTCTCTACATCTTTCTGTTAGAAGTTACATCTTATGCTGTAAGACAAACACAACCTTGATACTAACCAAAGGTTGTACCTATATTGCAAGAACTAGTAATTATAGACTAATTACTTTCATGAATATAGATGAAAAACATAAACAAATGTGACTAGTTAAAAGATAGTATTCATGGTTAAATTGGGCTTATTCTAGGAAAGGAAATTTATTTTAACATTCAATTATCAATCAATATAAATTATAATACTCACAGAGAAAGGCCTAATAGCATATAGTCATCTAAATAAATATTGCAAGAATATTTGACATAAAATTCTATATGCACAAGTCTTAACAATAAACTAGACTAGAACGTTGCTTTCTAAATCTGTTAAAGCATATTTACAAAAATCTTTAGCAATCATTATACAAAATGATTAAATATCAGAAACTTAACACTGAAACTTCTGTTCTGAAAAATATACCAGTTAGCATAAAAACATAAGCCAAGAGCAGGGGAAGGTCTATCTGACAGTAGATTAGTATTAACAATATCTAGCAACCCCTACAAATCAGTAAGAAAAGACAGTCACCTCTTAAATGAGCAGGAAATGTGAATAAGTGTTTCACAAAAGATGATATCCATATGGCCCATAAACACTCTAAACAATACTCCATTTCATTAGTCATTGGGAAAATGCAAAATGCAATCACCGGTGATTTCAGTACACATCCCCCAGGAGTGTAAAGTGAAAAGGGCGGGTGATGCCCACTGACAGGGACATAGAGCCAGGAACTCTCCTACATCTTCAAGCATGTTAAGGCAGTAAAGGGAGAAAACTGATTCTGAAAACTACTGTCACCAGGCGCTAAACAAATCTCCATGTATATATACGCTGTGGCCAGGTGCATTTACTCTTAGTTAGCTCAAGGAAACTGAGTGCTTCTCTGTGTAAAAAGTCATCTAGAAGAAGCTTCTATCATCTCAGCAACACTACATAAAAGAGCCCCAAACGGGAAACAGCCCCGATGCCTGTCAATGAGTACATAAATTTTGATCTGTTTGTATGATGGAACGTTAGGTATTAGCAACATTAATAAGTCTCATAAAGGTCACGCTGAATTAGAATAAGTCAAATAAAAAACTACATCCTGTGTTATTCCATTTATGCAAACCTCAAAAATGGGTCTCAATAACTGATAGGACTAGAAGTCCAGAAAGTACCGCTTTGTGAGGGTCCGTGACGGAGAAAGGACTTCTGGTTGCAGTGTGTCTTACTTCTTGATCTGGGTGCTGGCTTCAAGGACACATTCACTTTATGAAAATTAAGAGCTGTAGCGTGAGCATTGTGCCATGCATGTAGCCTATAAGATGGCTTTCTAAAAAGTAACAGAATTAGTAAGGAATAAAATTAAGACTTAAAACAGTATTTGGAGCTTAAATCTGTTATCCGTTGAGTATAATTCATTTTACATACATACCCATGTGTGTACCTAGGTTTCCACATGAATGTGAACCTGTGTATGGGTTCCAATGTAGGGAAGAAAAGCCACAAGAAAGGAACAGAGCTTGATATTGTTGTTTCTACTGTGTCATACTGATCCCCACAATTTAGAACTAAATTGTATGTTTATATGTACATTTAATCCTCTGTCTCTAGGGGAAAATTTAAAAGAATGGCAATTGAAGCCAAATTTGTCTGATTTTCTTGGAAGTTTATAATTATAAAGAAAACAGCAATAAGCTGAAGCTCCACAGTTCTCGCTAAGTGAAAGCACACAAGGTGTGACCCAGAGTGGTAGCTCACACTTACCACTCATTCCTGCACCCCACGACCCGCACGTCCAAATCTCACTGAACCATGCCTTTCCTCAGGGAGCCTGTCAAGGTGCCCCGGGGACCAGAGCTACATAGACCAGGGCAGCCAGCCACACGGCGGCCCCACAGGGGTACCGACCGTGCCTCTGCAGTTCCAGGGAAAGGCCAACACTTTCATTTTATTCTTTAAACAAAAATGTCTGACCTCTTCTTTTTCACATATTTTGGTTATTCCATCATTTTCATTTATTACTGTTATGGCCATTAAACAGTTAAGTGAAAAATTAAAACTCCAGATTAGAAAGCGTTTGTTTCATGAATCACAGTTTTCAACTTATTTTTTTCCCAAAGGAGCATTTTTTCCTCTTATAATTTTGATGTGTATGTCCATATTCGGCAATTATAGGATGGTTATATGATTTCAATTTATAGCTATGCTATCATTCCAGCATGAACTTCTTAATTTCAAGGAAAACATTTTTCAAACAGGCAGCCTGTGGTCATTTTTATGATATATATTATTTGTAAACAGTCCGATCTCAGAATGTTCCAGAGGAACATATGTAACCTCTTTACATTAGTTATTTATGTTGCATGGAAATGATATCATTTTGTGTCATCTATTTCAGAGATTGGAAAAGTCAATGACTGTATGAATATCCAGGGAAGATGAACCCACCCCCACCCCCACATCCTGAACCCCTGTGGTCACAGTATCCACGCCGTCTTCAAGCCAGCAAACTCTAATCTCCCCAGGGGATAATGAACTGCTTTCTCGGATGGAAGGATTTCCTACCATGTGCACAGCACGTTTGCTCTCACGGCCACATGCAACACAGCTCGTTCCCACGCTGCCTGCCTATCACGGTGCCCTCATGGCCCAGGCTCTTTACAGACCCATGTGGACAGTAGGACACAACACCCTGCAGGTTCATGGGAGCTGTCTGTCTCTTTTCTTCATTGAAGAACAAACCATGGCAGTAGATGACTCTTCGTTGCTGCCCTGCCTTCTCTGCTTAGAAAGTGCCTGATAGACAGAAAATGCTCAATATATGAGGATCAATATCAGGCCTGCCAAGACACAATGAGCATTTCCAGCAGGGCTGGTTGGAAAAATATTAAGAAAAGGATGCAGGGTCACAAGGTGCAACAACAGGGATTTGAGCAGCAGACCCATCCACACGCGTTAGAGAGGGCTGGCCAGCAAAGGAGCCCAGAGGCCTGGGCCAGGGCAGAGGGCCTCCTGCAGCCCACCATGAAGGCAGAGAGGGTGGGGATGAGGCCAGTCTTCTCCCTGTCCCTGGTGCATTATCCAGTTCCAGTGATGTCCCTGTGACACCATGTGCTGCCAAGCCATCAGCAGCCTTGTCAGAGGGATATGTGCTCACTGGGATGTGTTAAGAAGTCCTCTCAACAGTCCTAAGGCTCAGAGTTGAGAGCCCAGGAAGCAGGAGGGACAGTCTATCACAGGATGAGTGGTGATGCTGTCAGGCTAACCTGGGGGCCCAAGGAGAGTACGGACAGCTTCTGGGCTCTAGAAGAGAGAATCTGACAGAGGACAAGAGGCAGGAAAAAGGAAGTGAGCATTTTTTAAAGACAGAATGATGACTCTTTTCATGGAGGGCACCTTATATACATCTGTTAAAAAGGCAATACTGTCACCTATACTTTACAAATAAAGAGTGAATTCTTGCAGTCAGTGGTGCCTAAGTGCCATTGAAGCAGATGTGGTGGTCAAGGCCAAAGGCTCAATGTAGAGCTGGCCCAGAAGACTGTCAAGCCTGAGATCTCCATCATACAAGATCCACTTAAGACCTGGAAAGAGAAGAGGTGATATCATATAATGGGCCACATGCTGGACTCAGAGCCCAGTTGTCTGGCTTTTATTCTCACCACCTGGAGAAATTCACTGAAAATTGACTTTCCAGATAGTGAGGCTCACTGAACATAGTTTTCCAGGACGCTGCCCAGCACATAGCCTGTCACATGTACTTACACTCATGCATGTCTGAATGTAGCCAGTGAAAGCTAAAGTAGGTCATCATAGGTAACAAGAGTCTATCACCTGAATGCTGTCCCATTGGCTGACCTATGAGGCCCTTTTGAGCAATTCACACTCCTGTAAATACAGCTAAGTTTCAAAAACTATTGCCATGAATTTGGACAAATTTTGAGAGAAGGCTTTCCAAATTTGCAGTCTAAAATATAGGATAGTGCAATTTTATGACCTGATGGTCAATTATGTGGCTGTAATAAGATCCACTGGATAAGCACACATGCCTGCTTTTAAGGCACTGGGTGCTGTGAAATCCTGACCTTCATTGGAAACAAACATTCACAAGGAGAAGAAAACACACGTGGAGGTCATCTGTGTCCACAGACCCAGAATTCTGATGTTCCCGTCTCTCCCCTTGGAAGGCAAATTTTAAATTGTGTATGGAAAGGAAATGAAACTTTCTGCAAGGATGGTGAAGGGAGAGTTTAAACCCAAACAACTCCATTTGAAATCGGCCTTGAGTCCTGTGGAAGGTGCACACAATGACAAGGAGCCAAAGAGCCTCCCTCTAACCCAACCTGTGTGCTCACAGCTGAGGCACATGGGATGTGAAGGGGGACAGGAGACCCCCATGGCCTCACCCAGACATGGAAGGAATCACCATTTGGTGGTTAAGATTAACGTTCTCTGGCACAGGTAGAAACGGCATCTCTCCAAATACTACTAAACCTGAAACTCTCCCAATTAGCACCCACTTCAGACAACTCTGAAAATCAAATGTGGGATATTCTGCAACAAGTAAAATATTTACACATCTTAATTCATTGTTCTTAGCAATATGTAACTAAAAGAACAGAGTCAGATGGTGAATAAAAAATTCTCAGTGGTGATTATTAGCAGATGAGAGTGAGTGCTGAAACAATAAAAACAAAAACAAAAGTATATCAGTTGTAATATAGACAAAAATTATTTCAGAAGTATACTGGTGATTGTCAAATAGACTACAACACTTAGCATTAAGAAGTGATGCTGATATTCAAATGTTTCTCATACACATTTGGGGACATTGTGTCACTGGAAGAAGTAACTGCCTGCTCATCACTACATTGTATTCATACCATTTAATTGCCTAAAACTACCTGAACCTCCAGGGTTTACATTGCTGTCCCAGTGCTTAGACTCTAAATATCATCTTCAACTACAGTTTGATTCCAAGTTGGGGGAGGAAACCTACAGAATAAGCCTGAAAAATTGTGTCCGTCCCACCAGAAGCTACAGGAGCATCGAAGACTGCTCAGGTCATGTTAAAAGGACTAGAAGCCAACTTGAAGAGGACTGACAAGGATCATGACTGTCACAGATAGAAAAACATCATACATGTCAACACCTGCCTTCACCTGACTCTCTCTCTCTCTCCCTCTCTCATACACACACACACACACACACACACACACACCAGTTAAATCTTTAGGTCACCTCAAGAAGATACTAAGTACCCAAACTGACATGAAACTGTAAATATGGGGGAACATCAATAATTGCCCCTGCCTTTTCTGTGTAATCTATAGCTCAGGTTAACTGAATAGTGAATGGAGTTAAGCTTCTCTTTACAAAAGAATTTCAACTAACAAATGACTGAAAAAGAATAGACTTGAAATATGAACACTGTGCAACTCTGAACGAAATGTTGGATTTATACAACAATCAATTGTGCTCATTTCACAAAAAAAGGGAAGCAAAAGGCATGATTTGCCTCCCTGATGAAGGGACACACCTATGCCTGATTCTTACTAGACATTTCAGCTTGCCACTACTCAGGTGTGTAGATGTAGCTACCAATACATGGGGAACCCAGGGGTCAGAGGACCATGTTGATTGACAACATACCAATGCTATGAGTAAATCGAGACTTGGAAACTGCATGATAAACATCATTTCATCAACAAATAAATGGCAAGTAACAAAATAAAATGGAGGAAGGGGAAACCTATAGGTTAAAAGAGATCCAAGAACTTATGAATCCAATGTCATGAACTTCTTATTTCTCTACTGGGCTTAGTCAAGACTTTCCCTCATGTACTGGCCATCACTTGTACAATTATTGAGTATCTTGACATCTATTAGTCACCACACAATGCCATAGTTCTGGTTTCCAACATCTGGTTCATTATGTTCCAAATCCATGTTGAAACATATTGAAACTGCATAGTTTTAAGGCCTGTGTGGGCCAATGCTGCACACGCAGACACCATCTGAGTCCAGATCACAGTATGGAGGGTTTCTTCCTGCTGACTGGTGAGGACAAGGGCAGAGCTCTTTCTGGGTCTGAGACTGGATAGAAATGTCTTATCAGGTACTGTGTGGGTCATCAGTGGCTCTCCAAGCAAAGTACAGGTTAGAAACTCAAAAGGAATTATCATTTGGGTCACATACTTTCAGTAATATTCAGAATAATAGAAAATCCCCTTTTGTAATTTTCAGTGTTCAGTAAGTGAACTGTTACAACTTTCATTACATAACTGATTTCTCTGTATCATTGTTGTGTTTGCTCTTCTGATAAAGTGCCTGCACCCTGCCCGCTCTTTACTGGAAAGCTCTTCATTCCTGTCACTTTCCTGACGTTCACAACTGGGTTCTCTGCCTATTGAGCATCTCAAGAAAAATCACATTGAGTTTGTGCCATATCCCCTGGGACTTTCTCCACAAGTCAATGGCATCAACAGACCAATCCCTGGGCTTAATTCTCAGCATCCGCAGCTCCCCACCCCTCACATACACAGCAGTCCATCGTCCTTTGTAGACAGACTGAGCTCCTTCCAAATAATCTCCTCTGACATCTTGTCCTTTAAGCATTAGTTGCCAGGATATGTGGCCAAGACACACAAACCATTTTATGTTCCAGTCCACACCCTGCTACAAGTTCCTGGCCCTTCGCAGCAGCTTCCTAGTCCTCTGGTGATGTTCATTCCTTCTCCTTCCCTGCTTCCCCTCCATCCCCACAGGGTTCCCAAGCTTTTGCTCCTCTGTGCCTTCAAACACACTGTCTCTTGTCTCTTCTTTTCTTTTACCAAAGCCCACTCATGCTTCAAATCTGAGCTGGAATACTATTTCAGTCTTTAGGGTTACCATAACTAAGACACTGGCTTAGACAAGAGGCATTTGTGATCTCACAGCTCTGATGACTGCAGGTCTGAGGCAGGTGTTAGCAGGGTTGGCTCCTTCCAAGGACCACAGGGGGACCAGTTTCAGGCCAATCCTCCAGCCTCTGGAGCTGCTGGCAACCTTCGTGCTCCTTGGTGTGCAGAGAATCACCATCTCTGCCTCCATCTTCACATGGCATCTCCTGTGTATGTGTGGTGTCTGGGTCCAAATGTCCTCTTCATAAGGACCCCAGCAGTATTGCATTAGAGGTCCACCCCACCCCATCCATCTCAACTAATTATATCTGAAACAACCCTATTTCCAAATAAAGCCACATTCTGAGGTCTCAGGACTTAATAACAAACACCCTTTGTTTCCCTCCCCTCCTTCTCTTCTAATACAGCCTGAGCCTCTAAGCCCCATGGTGTTGCATTTGTCCACTGTTGGTGGATCAGACTTCCCATGTCTTCTCTTGTTTTTCTAATAGCCTAACATGGGACTTTGAAATCTGTGCTCCCTGATCCACTGATTTAATTACCCCAAATCATGTGTACTGAAGAACCACTAAGTGCTGATTCTTGAACATTCCTCATCTCACCCAATCTTGGTACTAACTTGCAGGTTTGGAATTATCCCCAATTTACTGATAGGAAGCTGAGCTCAAGGAGACTTCAATGACCTGAACAAGATCATGGTGATTACTGGTATCCAAAAACACAAAGATGGCATTCCAGAAGCATTTAAAGGTGATTAAAACACTGACATCAATGTTTATTTCAAGTCTCCATGGTAATGGCCTTTTTGGACATAGTAAAAGGCCATATAAATTCCAAGTTCCACCTTCAGATCTCATCCCCAGGAATGTTTTGGGTTTTTGTTCCTCTTCTTTTTGTATGACTAGGAGAGAGACACTGTGGCCTC
This sequence comes from Manis javanica, assembly GCF_040802235.1. Classification (NCBI taxonomy): domain Eukaryota; kingdom Metazoa; phylum Chordata; class Mammalia; order Pholidota; family Manidae; genus Manis; species Manis javanica. The sequence continues at coordinate 98,063,866 of NC_133161.1, read as the reverse complement.
ATGGTTCACCCTGGCTCCTAGGACTGACCGATTCTCATTTCAGGCCTGACACTTGCTAGACATGCGTGACCAGAGGAAAATGATGTGACTTGTTCATGCTTCAATTTCCTGATCTGTACAAGAGGGATAAAGGCTGCTGAAGAATTAAGGGAGATAATGTGTCTAAGTCTTAAAACAGTGCCTGGAACGTCCATCCCTCAACGAAATGGGCTCTCCTGGCTCTCCTGGCATTATTGATAAGGGTAAGCATATCTGCCAACTTGAGCAGTCAGAACAAATGGGGAGGAATCGCTGACAAAGTCTGTTCATTCAGCACCAGCAAATCTTGGAAACCAGTCTTTGTAAATCTACCATGTGTCAATTATTTGTATCTTTGTCAAATCAACAGTTCACAAATGTGTTCCCAGAGAAGTGCAATTCCAGAGAGGACATTGGTGAGGGACTGTGTCCCTTTGCTCAAGTTCTATGAGGATAAATCTGCAGATATTTTGTTTGGAAAAAAATATTCAAAAGTGTTTTACAGAAGGTTTTTGGTAACTATTAGAGTGATTTTTTTCTCCCAGCTTTTCCCCCTAGCTGCACTACAAAGGGCCTGCCCTAGAAACACCACCATCCCCTCTGGGGGCTGACTGGTGATGCCAGAGTGCTCACAGGGTCCTTGTTTTGCTCATATTTCTGCCTTCAGAGATTACACCTTAAGCTGGACATTCTGTTTTTAATGGGACAGACAGTACCTAGGAATGTCTCCCTGTGTGTAGCAGTTCCACATGACGAATTACTCAAACCCAAATCTTGTGCTGAATCAACTCTTTCCTAGTTTATTAGATCATCAGACAAGTATGAATATAAATATAATATATTCTTATTGGCATCAGTGTAGTAGAACAGAAGTTTATATTGGCAGAGAGAAATGGCCATTTGTTTCCTTATTAGTAAGTGAAGGCTCTCAAAGTCTGCTCCAAAGGTCATGAAGGGTCAGGATGGGGCTGATCCTTGGAGATGTATGCCTGACCTTACCAGTATTTGGAGCTGATGCAACATCGAGTTTTAAAGACAAGGGCTGACCCCACCAAACAAAAAAATTACAGACAAATATCCCTGATGAACATATATGCAAAAATACTCAACAAAATATTAGCAAACTGAATTCAAAAATACATCAAGAGGATCATACACCATGACCAAGTGGGATTCATCTCAGGGATGCAAGGATGGTAAAAACATTCAAAAATCCATCAACATCATCCACCACATCAACAAAAAGAAGTACAAAAACTGCATGATCATCTCCATAGATGCTGAAAAAGCATTCAACAAAATTCAACATCCATTCATGATAAAAACTCTCAACAAAATGGGTATAGAGGGCAAGTACCTCAACATAATATAGGCCATATATGACAAACCCACAGCAAACATCATATTTAACAGCTAGAAGCTGAAAGCTTTTCCTCTAAGATCGGGAACAAGACAGGGATGCCCACTCTCCCTACTGTTATTCAACACAGTACTGGAGGTCCTAGCCACAGCAATCAGACAAAACAAAGAAATATAAGGCATCCAGACTGGTAAAGAGGAAGTCAAACAGTCACCATTTGCAGATGACATGATATTGTACATAAAAAACCCTAAAGACTCCACTCCAAAAATACTAGAACTAATATCTGAATTTAGCAAAGTTGCAGGATACAAAATTAATACACAGAAATCCATGGCTTTCCTAACACGATGAACTAGCAGAAAGATAAATCAGGAAAACAATTCCATTCACAATTGCATAAAAAAAGAATAAAATACCTAGGAATAAACCTAACCAAGGAAGTGAAAGACCTATACCCTGAAAACTACAAGACACTCTTAAGAAAAAGTAACGAGGACACTAACAAATGGAAACTCATCCCATGCTCCTGGCCATCCTACCCAAAGCAATATACAGATTCAATGCAATCCCTATCAAATTACCAACAACATTCTTCAATGAACTGGAACAAATAGTTCAAAAATTCATATGGAACCACCAAAGACCCCGATAGCAAAGCAATCCTGAGAAGGAGGAATAAAGTGGGGGGGATCTCACTCCCCAACTTCAAGCTCTACTACAAAGCCACAGTAATCAAGACAATTTAGTACTGGCACAAGAACAGAGCCACAGACCAGTGGAACAGAACAGAAAGTCCAGATATTAACCCAAACATATATGGTCAATTAATATACAATAAAAGAGCCATCAACATACAATAGGGAAATGACAGCCTCTTCAACAGCTGGTGTTGGCAAAACTGGACAGCTACATGTAAGAGAATGAAACTAGATCATTGTCTAACCCCATACACAAAAGTAAATTCGAAATGGATCAAAGACCTGAATGTAAGTCATGAAACCATAAAACTCTTAGAAAAAAACATAGGCAAAAATCTCTTGGACATAAACATGAGTGACTTCTTCATGAACATATCTCCCTGGGCAAGGGAAACAAAAGCAAAAATGAACAAGTGGGACTATATCAAACTGAAAAGCTTCTGTACAGCAAAGGACACTACCAATAGAACAAAAAGGCATCCTACAGTATGGGAGAATATACTCATAAATGACAGATCCGATAAAGGGCTGACATCCAAAACATATAAAGAGCTCAAGCACCTTAAAAAACAAAAAGCAAATAATCCAATTAAAAAATGTGCAGAGAGCTGAACAGACAGCTCTCCAAAGAAGAAATTCAGATGGCCAACAGACACATGAAAAGATGCTCTACATAGCTAGTCATTAGAGAAATGCAAATTAAAACCACAATGAGATATCACCTCACACCAGTAAGAATCACCACCATACAAAAGACAAACAACAACAAATGTTGGCGAGGTTGTGGAGAAAGGGGAACCCTCCTACACTGCTGGTGGGAATGTAAACTAGTTCAACCACTGTGGAAAACAATATGGAGGTTCCTCAAAAAGCTCAAAATAGAAATACCATTTGACCCAGGAATTCTACTTCTAGGAATTTACCCTAAGAATGCAGCAGCCCAGTTTGAAAAAGACATATGCACCCCTATGATTATTGCAGCACTGTTTACAATAGCCAAGATATGGAAGCAACCTAAGTGTCCATCAGTAAATGAATGGATAAAGAAGATGTGGTACATATACACAATGGAATATTATTCATCCATAAGAAGAAAACAAATACTGCCATTTGCAACAACATGGATGGAGCTAGGGAGTATTATGCTCAGTGAAATAAGCCAGGTGGAGAAAGATGAGTATCAAATGATTTCACTCATCTGTGGAGTATAAGAACAAAGAAAAAAAAGAAAAAACTGAAGGAACAAAACAGCAGCAGAATCACAGAACCCAAGAATGGACTGACAGTTACCAAAGGGGAAGGGACTGGGGAGGATGGGTGGGAAGGGAGGGATATGCAGGGGGGTGGGGAAAGAAAGGGGGCCTTACGATTAGCATGTATAATATGAGGAGGCACAGGGAGGGCTGTGCAACACAGAGAAGATAAGTAATGATTCTATAGCATCTTACTACACTGATTGACAGTGACTGTAATGGGGTTTGTGGGGGGGACTTGGTGATGGGGGGAGTCTAGTAAATATAATGTTCCTCATGTAACTGTAGATTAATGATAAAAAAAAAAAGACAAGGGCCACTCCAGCTTTCCAGTCCTGTTTTTTAATAACGGTACCTCCTGCCACCGCCTGTCCAGACAACACCTCACTCTACTCACACTGACGCTGTGATCCAGGCTGCCAGTTCTAACTTGACCCTTTCTTAAATTGATGTCCTGCTGTAAAAATTCTCATCAATGGAAGGGCAAAAAGATCATTGTAATTGCTTGACAGCTAGTCTCATCTTTTTTTTCATTTACATAAAACAAGACCACTAGAACTTCCTAGCATGGAAGCATGACACTATTGAGCATTAAGGGACTTTCCACTGTCTGCACATTAAGTTCAGACCCTGCTCCAGACATTCAGGGTCTTCTCCAGTGTGAGATCAGTCATTCCCAGGAGAGCCACCCCACACAGCAGCTGCCAGCTGACCTTGCTGCACTGTACCCCTTCCATCCCTGGTAATTTCACTCCCCAAGCTGCCTTCCAGGCCAGACCACTCACCCCACATGAAACGTTATGTGTTCCCCCCCTCCAAGGCTCACCCCGCCCAGCCCACCCTGAAGGATGGCACCACGTGCCCTCCTCCCATACTCTCTACTCTGGCTTTGCATTCATGCATACTAAGAAACAGCTACTTTTTTTAAAAGGAGAATTTTACCTCCTGCCAAAGGAAAATGAAGTGAGACCTTGGTTTAAAATGTTGCATGGGCTTAGGGTTTCATGGAACAGTTTTCACATTCCTGTGGCTAATTTTTAAAAAAGAAAGGAAAAGAAGTCTTCAGCAGTTAGTGAGCACCTGAGCTGTCAGCTGTCAACTGGTTCCATTTTAATCACTAACGCCTGTGTGGGGAGAGGGATGCATCCTTTGAGGGTTTACTTCTGGCAAACATTTTCTTTGGCAAACGTGGAAACTCTTGCAAAAGCCATGAATAAAACAAGGCTGCACCGTTTCTACTTAAAGCTGCAAGCCCGTATTTCCTTGGAACTTGGATGCCCCAAACCTCACATGAGGCTCTCAGAATGCAGTTGAAGCCTTTCAGCACCTCTGCAAACTAGGGGATAAGGTGCTTTCTCCCGGTGCAGCCAAGATGGAGGACTATTAACAACCTTCCTGTCTTACCAGTTTTCCAATCATCCTCTTCATGGGGATTGCTGGCGGAGCCTGTCAAAAATGCTGATTCCTATCATGGAAGCACAAAGGTTTTAGTGCATAAAAATCTAGGACTGAACCTGGAAATTTCCATTTTAGTGAACAGCCAAGTGAAACAGACACAGGGGCCCTCAGACCACAAGCCGAATGACACTAGGCAGAGGCCTCACTTCTCAGTCTTGATCAGATGCCACCACAGTTCTTGTATACATGTCGCCTTCATGTGGCATTTGTCCACCGACACAGTTAAATGGGAACCACTCATGTTTGTGATATCCTGTGACTTCCACACCCAGCCCTTTGCCCCCTCATCCACATCACGGTTTACATACCCACTGTATGTCCCACCTTTATCCAGGTGCACACAGGTGTGCAAGGCTCAGGTGCTTGCCTCCCTTACTCTCGGATGTACCCTGAGTAGGGCTCTGGGGAATCTGGTTCTCTAACCTATCCACAGGAGAGTACACGTGTTGTGAAAGGTAGGCATCCATTCATTATCTCTGTCTATATTTTACCTCGGGTGTCACGGGTTCAAGTTTTCAGCATTTCTAGAAGTGCTGCTCTGTCATTTTAAGGGGGAAGAAATAGGAAATTGCCAGATGAAGCTGAGAACCCGTATGATAGGACTACACATTCCTCATGTTGATGACATCCTCAGAAAGCAGTATAATGATCCTTACACATAGTAACACTGGGATGAGAGAAAAAACATGAAAAGGTGAGTAGAAGAGGGTGAGGCCATTCCTCTGAGAGTGGCTCTCCTCATCTCTGGAAGAGAGCTGGGAGCAGCAAACCCAGAGACCCGCAGGCTCCCACCCAGTATGGGACCACGGTCGTGCACCATGAAGCAGGGCCACCCAGCTGGCTTGGCTCCCCTTGGGGGTTGTGAGAATGAGCAGAGAAGAAGCAGGCAGGTCCAGCACCCCACAAAGCCTGGGCACAGAGGCAAGGAGACCACTGGGAAGAAAAGGAGGGCAGTGGGGTGACTACACGGGCAGGGCCCCGAGCTGTGAACAGAGCACACACACAGAGGCTTTTAACATCCTTGGTCAATGGATGAACTACAGATTCTTTTTCATATTTTAATAGTTTAAAAGTTTTTAATTTTTGAAAAATACACATAACATAAAACTTACCATCCTAACCATTTTTACATGTACAGTTCTATGACATGAAGCACATTCACATGGTTGTGCAGCCATCCCTACCATCATCTCCAGAACTTTTTCATCTTGCTAAACACTTTCCCCATGAACTACCCATCTGTTCCCCAAGCTCTGATGCCCATCTACTCTCTGTCACTGAGTCTGATGACTCTTAAGTACCTCATCTAAGTGGATTCATATAGTATTTGTTCTTCTGTGTCTGGCTTCTTCCACTCAGCATAGTGCTCTCTAGGTTCGCCCACGTTGGGGCAGGTGCCGTGATCCCCTTCCATTCTGTGGTTAACGTTCCATTGCTTGGATGGCCCACATTGTATCTTTCCATTCCCTGCCTCCCAAGCTGCCCCCACACCCCTGGCCCTTGGAATAGTGCTGCCTTGAAGGTACAGATTGTTAAAAGGAGGGGGGCTGAGCATGTTGTGAGTTTTAGAAATGGCATCTTTGAAGTAAAAGTCAGAGAAGTCATGACATGAGGTGAGCCATCCTCATTACCTGGGATTCCCAAGTTTTTTATAAAAGAGGCCAGTCTACTCTAGGTCTCACGAGGTTCCTCGGGCGGGCCCTCTCCAACACCCAGGCCTTAGGTTGCGGTTCAGACTTTTCTGTTCTTCCTCTGAGAGGAAGTTCCCTGGACCTGACTGCCTCAGGCCTCCCCCACGATCCACTCTGCACTCTGTATGTGTGTCCTTACTCACCTTTATGCATCTCCCCAGGTGCCCTTCCCAGGTGAGATAAGGACTAAGGGCAACATCCTGAGGTTGTAACACCACCAGTAAGGGTTTCAGCTCTGCTTAGAGGTGCCTTGTCCTCCAGAGCAAAGGAGGCAAGCCAGCCAGGGAGAAGGGCCGTGTGTACTAAGTACTCTCAGTTCTTCCAGCTTGATGAGGCGAGCAGACGGGCCATAAATCTCTGCAGGCCATCCAACTCAGCTCATCCACAGAACTCAGGGCTCCGGCGGTTCAGATAAGGTTAAGGCTGCTCCCTCAAAGCCTCGTCTGACCTGGCTGCCCAGTCCTCTCCTTGCTGTGGCTGCAACATCAATTACTAGGATGCTCCTGGCTTGGGGAATTGTTGGCCTTGATTCTCCATAAGGTAATGCATCTGTAGTATTCAAAATTAAGTCAGCTAATGTGGGATGAGGCATAAAAGAAATTGCAATAGGACTTCAAAATAATAATTGTTAATAAGATCAAGGCTCTTCTTTAGGCCCTGGATGCGAGTGTTAACACATTCGTGGAGTAGTGATATTTTTACAGCAACAAGCATTTTTCCCATGAACCTGTCACTTCTAGGGCTTTCGCCTGTGGACAACATTAGCCTAGAATACCTTTGAGAAACAGAGTTCTCTTATTATGACATTTTTCTCTTATTATGACATTTTAAGTAAATCTTAAAAATGATCCCAGATCGACAGGAGATTCAGTTTGTCATCGGTGTTCACGACCTTCTACCTCCAATATCTTTCTGTATTTCACTTCACACACCCTCCCAGAACAGATAAACTTCATCATACTATTCTAGAACCCAGAGAAGAGACAGAAGCCCCCCCTCCCCGACCTGAATCCCGTTGGCTTTCCTCTGGACTCACATCCTGGGGGCTAGCTGCTCCCCGTGGCCTCAGCGAGCTCCCACTGGACTGGCCACCCCATCCTCCAGTCCTCCAAAAGTTCCCCACCTGCCCTCGGTCCACATGCTCCCCCAACTTCTGAGACACCCCCATCTTTCCCACCACTCACGTCTCCTGGGACTCTTCCAGCTACTTCTGCAGTAGTTACACAGGCGATACAGGTGGGGCCCTAACCCTGCCTCTGACACCAATGTCATGCAACATGTGGGGCTGCACCGTATCCTCGGGCCCAATCATTCAAAGCCGTGACTGCTCTGCTCTGATCACTCATTTAATTGTTACAGAGGACAAACCTGCTACTAGCTGTCTTCATGCTGTTTTGCCAAGTGTATGGCAGATTCACTGTTGAGCTGAGCCCCAGGAGGCAAACACAATGTTTCCACGCATTGGTTCCACACAGCTGGGCAAACAGGGCCCCAGCCAGAGGAGGTGAGCTGGGTCTTGGCAAAGACTGTGCTTGCTTGGCTGCACCTGGGTTTGGGTTTTCTCTATGTCCCTACTGCCATGTGCTAGGGTCAGTGCAGCTGGAACCCGCGTCCATCTCTTCCTGCAGGGCCTGGCTTTTCTTGCAGGTGGAGGAGACTATGTGACAGCTCAGACCAATGCCAAGGCAGCCCAAGCTCCCCGCAGTGAGGGCTCTGTGTGGTGGTGTGGGCACCAAAGAAAGTCCTTGCCTCCTGCTTTCTGTCTGTTTGTTTATATTCAAGCTGCTTCCAATGCTGCCATTTAATTTATAAATGCTCAAAATGCTATATTTAATTCAACTCAATAAAAAAAAAAATCTAATACAACAAAATGGGCAGAGGACCTAAATAGATTCTTTTCCAAAGAAGACATACAGATGGCCGACACACACATGAGTCAACAGATGAGTCCTAACATCTCAGATTAACTTACTTTTATGTCTAGAAATTCTCATGATCACCCCAGTTGATTGCTTATTTGGGGGGGAGCATTTGTTGCATATATGACTGGGTAGAACTATTGTCCCAACATCATTGATAGTTTTTTCAAATGGAAACCAGATTTCTAAAACATATTCCTCTGTTTGTATTAATTTAAATGGATTTTAAACAGCAGATGTTTCTAAACATGCTTATGTTGTAACTACTTAAATGAGATAAGAAATTCACACTGGGACCATGCAATTCTATGATTTGTAGCAATCTCATTTAATTCTATTTTTACATGTCTATAGTAATTCACTGGTCTGTATCTTTTATATGACATTTCTTCAAAAATTTTATGTATTTTCTTACCAAAATGGGTATCTCTTATGTTGGAAATAATATTTGATGAATTTTATTGATTATGGAAAAAATATGCTTCCTTATCTTCCTGTTTCCCCCTAACAACATTTTAGTAAAATCCAAAATTATAAGAATGTGCCTTGGATTGATTAATTTATTCTAAGTGCAAAGGAGATGAATTTTAAAGTTCTGTCAATGTCTAAGTGTTGAAATCAACATATTTAAATTTAGAGAAAGGAAAATAAGGTAAAATACATTAAAATATGTATTAACTAAATACAGTTAATTTTAAAACAGGTAACTCTGAAAAGAGCCCACTTACAAAGCCAGTAAAGACTTCTGGAGATGGGGGGCGGTTATGGCTGCTCAGCGACGTGGATGTGTTTAATGCTGCTGAGCTGTGCCCTGAAAACAATGAAGAGGGCAAACTTTATGTTATGTTCATTTTACCACAATTAAAAATAACAAGAATTTAAAAAATGTAAAAGCTAATAAAGAAATGAACATTCTCAGAGAAAAAAATACACTTCTCTTTTGCAGAGAAAATAGAGCCATGTTTTATGAATCAGCTCAGGAACTCAGAAGAAAAAAGTATCATCCTTCCCTATATTTCCAGGCTTGTATAAAGGAAGAGGCCGCACCCCTCACTGAGGGCCCAGCAGGGAGCAGAACCCCGCTCCCCCAGCTGCTCCGGGCACATCTGATGAGGTGTCCAGCAGGCGCAGAGGCAAGTGTGACTCGGGGGCTGAATCTGGTCCCGAGTATTCATCTGTTTGGGCACCTCAGCCTGGGGGCCTTACAAATAGAAATGCATCTTTGGGTTCTGAAGTCCAAGTTCAAGGTGCTGGCAGATTTGGTTCCTGCAGAAGCTCTCTTCCTAGTTTGTACCTGGAAACCTCCCTGCTGTCCTCACAGGGCAAAGAGAGCAGTTCTCAGGGTCTCTCCCTCTTCGTACAGGAACACGGATGTCATCAAAGTAGGGCCCCGCCTGTATCGCCTCATCTCACTTTAATTATTTCCTTATTCCAAATGCAGTCATATTGGTGGTTAGGAATTTGCGGGGAGGGGAGGATTCAGTCCATAACACATGGGCAGGATTCCACTTTCTAATAAGTAAACCATGCAGAAAGCATGTGTTCAAGGAGAAGAGGAGAGCGCCACTGATAAGAAGCCCATTCAAGCAGCCTGTGGAAATGAGGACACAGGCATCCAAAAGAGCACAGGGAGGGGACACCATGGACGCAGTGTCTGGAATTTGAGAACAGTGGGTAATGGGGGACAAAGCCCCATTCGGTGGTTGCATCATTCAGAGTTCCTGGAGCAGCTCCGGTGCAGTGGTGCCCAAGCAAGTTCATCGCTGGGCTCAGGTGATACACAGTGACTCAGACAGTGACCACTTTTCAGTAGTTGAGAGAGGAAAGCACAGCCACGGGGCAGAGGACACAGTGGTGAGGGCTTGATGCAACCGGTCCTCTCAGCTCCGCAGGACACAGTGGAACCAGGGGTGGTTGACCAGTAGGACAGATGGCCTGGGCCAAGGCACCTCTGTGTGCAGAAAGGGAGAAGCAACGAGGTCCCATCAGAGAACACTGACTGCAGTCACAAGCCCGGGATGCGTGGATCCAGGAAACTGGCAGGGCATAGGAGGAGGGCCGGTGTAACCACAGGCCACAGGAACTGGGAAGCCCCGCTCCAGGCCTGATGATGTGGTGCACTGTAAGTTCACGGCCAAATCAAAGAGCAAGGGCAATCCATGACCTGTTTCCAGGGGCACCCACCCAGGACCCAGCCTCACTTCCCTGTAAAACAAACAAAATGAAAACCACAGTCCTGGCCTGAAGGTTCAGAGCCCTTTATCCTTCTATTTTGTAAATAAACGCATAATTAATCTGAATTGAAAAGAGTAAACATTGTAAATTCTTTCTTTTCCTGACTTTTCTCTGGTTGTTATCTTTAAGTGCTAGAGGCTGTAAAGGCAGCATTAATGATGTGATGCTTCCAAGCCTCTGTCCCCCTTCTCACTGTAAACCCAAAGCTGTAGAGTAAACATGCAGCAAGGGAAAAAAAATCAGGAAATCATAAAATTCTGGTTTCTCTACATAGTCTCTCTGGGGAGCAATTTCCAAATTCACTCACTTAACAGACACATAATGGATTCATGATTTCCTGGGAAGAAAATTCCTAGCACAGGACTCCTACCAACACATGCATGGCTTTGGAAAAGCGGAGTGTTGAAAAGATAAAAACACATGTTGGACTTGAGCCCCACAGAGAAACTAGGAAAACGGTCCATAAAAGATAAAGGACTCTGTAGGGTGGGCTCAGCAAAAGGGTCACAGCTGCACAGGGTGACAGCTCTGTGACGTGGGACAAGCCAGGCAACTGTTCACACCCCAGTGCTCCAAGGAGGGTTGCAGGCCTCTGCTTGTCAGTCCTCGTCACTGACAGCCATCACTGGACTTCAGCAACGCTCAGTGCAGCTCACTCCTGGGAAGTGGTTGGACATGACAGTGAGGAAAAAGCAGGTTTATCGAAAAACAGGAACACTGCGTGCACAGTTCTGCCAGTTCAGGTATTTCAAAGACACAGATAAAATAAGAAAAGGGAGGCCTGAGGCTTTGAAGCCCCCAGTTAAAATTCAATGAGCACAGCCAGAATCCCTGAAAATGGGCACCCATGTATGAGGAGAGGTGTGAAGACTGGGCTGGCTTGGGTGAGAAATGGTGTGGTTCTCACAGCAAAGGCAAGGTGGGATGCCCCAGCTGCTGTCTGATTTCCAGTGGTCTGCCCCAGACTCAGGCTTCTCACCCTCCACACTACTGACATCAGCAGCCAGCTCGCTGATTCTTTGTTATTGGGGTGTCCCGTGCATCTGAGGGTGCTGAGTGCATCTCTGGCCTCTACCTAATCACAATAACCAAAAGTGTCTAGGGGCACCCAGGTGTCTCTCAGGGGGTACAGAATCACTCCCTTTTTAAAATGAATGCACAAAAAGGAATACTCTCACTTAGAATAGACAGAAAGTAAAACACAGCTGACTACATCCAGACATCAAAGGTTCCTCCATGGGTGGCTGGCTGCCCTCAGCTGCATTTCTGGCTCGGAGAAGAATAGGCGCCTGTGTGCAGAACCGCAGAATTGGGGCTTTCTGCTTCCATGCCCTACAGGCACTGCTCTGGGGTGCCTCATGCATGGTACTCCTGCAGCCATTTTCCATCTTCAGGGGGGATCCTGCTGCCTCATTGCCACAGTGTGGATGGTGTGGTTCAAGCCCTTACACCCTCTCTCTTCTCCTATGAAGAAAACAACATTTCCTTATGACACTGACTCAAAACCTATTCACCAGAGAAGAGTCATGGCTGTCTCTTACTGCAGGAAAACTTGAAGTATGAATGTTTATTGTCCAGCTTAATGTCATCTGAACAAATGGTGGTGAAACTAAGGTGACCATTGTTTCCAAAAAAAGCAAAGGTAAAGCCTGTTGACCAGCCATGGCCTGGGGTGTGATCTCACAGACCAACACCCGAGCCCAGCTCCCAGGCTCCCCGGGACAGAGGAGCTCCCAGGAGGCAGCATTAAGTGACCACAGTCTTTGTCTCTCCTTAGTAAGGACCATGGTCATGAGAGCCCATTGTGAGTAGCAGGTAAAGCTGTTGGAAGAGTTTAGTCCAGGTACAAGAATATCAGTAAGAGAAAGAGACCTCTTCTCATATATCAGAAGGCCTTCAGTTGCTATCTTATGTTGCTTTGTTGGCCAAAACTAGGTATAATATGCCAGGGAAGTCTGGGGAATGCCACACCCTTTAATTGCTAAAGTCCTAAAATATACCTCTTGTTTTCAAAATTGTATTTTCTCTTGAGTATTGATTGTTCCAGCTGAACTTTAGAAATGACCAAACAGATTCTGAATCAAACTGTGCTCGGAACCATGTTACTCGCTGATCAGCAGACCACTGACATCACTGGGATGATGAGTCTGCTCTTGCCGGAGCATAGTCAACCCTCCATTTTTTTCAAATATGCCTTTGTGTTGAACATGACTTAAGTAAGGGAATGATTTCTTAGAGTAACGGGACTGCCTTGGAAACTGAGTTTCTGCCACTTTTCAGTAGAGGCTCTAGGCCTGTGAATTACATGATGCTCATGAGGCATTCTTGCTCTGGGAAGAACAGTAAAAATGGGATCATTCCTATGTATCCACCCATCTCCAAGATCCTTTTATTTTAGGAAAAAACTTACACTCTTATTTATTGCATAAACTTTTGATGCCAGGGTTCTTGTTAATGGAGTTGAAGAATGAACTTTGCAAACACTGAAAACAGGAAAGCAAGGGAGAGGCTTTTATTTAGAGATAAAGTTAGAGGACAGAGTCCTGGCTCAGGCCAGAAGGGCACAAGAGAGTCCACAGTTGTGCGTTGTCTAGGGGTTTTATAGGCAGTTGACAATTTTCGGGAATGTGATAAAGGGCTTAGGGGTGTGGACTTACCAAGTGGTCTTAGAATGTTCATCCTTGATGAGACATTAAGTCCCTTTTCTCATCAGTCCTTGAGGTAATTCTGCAAATTACATTAACATAAGAAATTTACTGCAGATTTCTTTCCCAGAATAGCAGCTTGTCAGTCTGGAGGTATATCAATCATCAATCAAGACTACTTGCCCTGCCCTCAAGGTGGGCTGAGTTATTGTCTGTTTGCTAAAGAGTTTAAAAGCCAATCTAAGATGGAATCTTTCTTCCTTTTACTATGTTGTTTTTGGCTGGTCTTGCTTGCCATTATTAATTGCCCAGGTTGCAAATCACCTGATCATGTCTGAAGGAGGGAAAACAGCATATAGGCCTGGGCCTTTCAGCATGCTAAAGTGAATCTTACACATGATTACAAATGATTAGCATAATAAAAACATGGGCTATGCTGAGACACTTTTCTTTATCTGGGGAATATTAACTGATCTTATTGAAGAATGACTCTAAAGCTTAATGTTTAGCAAGGAGTTTTGGTAGGGGGTTTCTTTGCATATAATTACATCACTCTGACTGTAATTATCCTGCCCTGCTTTTTCCAGAGGCCTTCACCCTCTGTTTAAGCCCACAGTCCCTGTCTCACTATGAGCAGGGTCATATGCCCATGAAAATACCTATACACAGAATGTTGGTTGAATAGGTGCCTCCCAAATTCACATTCACCCAGAACCTCAGAATGTCAGCTTACTTGGAAACTGGGTCTTGCTGATGTTACTTGTTAAATTTGGACAAGGTCGTACTGGATTGGAAGATTGGAATGGGCCCTAATCCCTGGACGGATGTCTTCATAGAAAGAGACAGCAGGGACCCATATGGAAAAATGCTCAGAATGACAGAGGTGGAAATTAAATAATTTAGAGACAAGCCAAGAAGGAACTGGAGCTCCACCAAGGACAGACCCTTCCCTGCAGACGTCAGAGGGAGCACAGCCTTGCTGACATCCTGATCTTGGACTTCTGGCTCCAGAACTGGGAGAGAATAAATACCTGTTGTTTAAGTCACCCTGTTTGTAAAAACTTGTGATGGCAGCTCCAGGAAATGGACACCCACAGACTTTCTCTCCTGATGGACACCTTCACAATCCAGACCCCTTTCCCTCCATCTCCTTCAGGATTTTCCTCTCCACATTCTCTGATACGACATTCTGGAAATTTCAAATTCTCCTTCTTAAAATGGGTACCTGCTATTGCCCCTTCTTCCAAATCCTCACTGTCCAACTGTGCACTGACTCGGCTCTCTCCGTGATGCCCTGGCACTGCCTTGTGAGACTGACTGCACCCGGGGCTCCTTGGTTTCCAGTTCTCTAAGTGGGCTTACCTGTTTCATTAATTCATTTATTAAATTTCCACACAGTCTTACATTACTTTGCTTGGGCTGTCACAAAAATACAACAACAACTGGGTAGTGTAAGTATTTCCTCACAGCTCTGAAGGCTAGAGGGTCGTCTGCAGGGCTGGTTCCCTGTATGGGCTCTGAGGGACCCTCTGTTCCTGGCCTTTTCCCAGTGTCTGGTGATGACCAGGCAGTCCTTGCCAACCTTTGGCAGGTAGATGCATTCTACGATCTGCACCTCTGTCCTCAGATGGCACTACCCCTGTGTCTCTGTGTCCCCCTATGATGTCTTTTCTTTGTACCTCCCTCTTCTTTTTATATGAACACTGATCACTGGATTAGGGCCACCCTAAATCACTGTGCCCTCACCTTTACTCCATCATGTCTGAAAAGATCCTTTTCCTAAGTTAGGTCTCATTCACAGGTGTGAGGTAGGACCTCAACATATCTTTCAGGAGGACACAATTCAACCCATAACCTGACAGATTCCCCAAGGCACTGTCAGACATACCATCAGCCTCCTCAAAAATGCATACCTGTTTTTGAAGACTTCTTGGTTCCTCCCAATCGATCAGGGCCATTTCGTGGTCAGAGTCTATATGCAAGCTGAGGCTCAGTGTTCTGGGGGAGGCCTGGGAGCTCAGAGTAGAGCAGGTTGGGGCAAAACAGCAGACAGTCCCAGGCAGCAACCCTGCCAGCACTCCAGGAGCTGTCAGGAAGCGTCTGCCTCCTTATGAACCTTCTGCCATGGCACTAGAGCTCTGTGTCACCTTTACCATTTGCCCTGGTCCCTTCCCTCCTACTGGACTGCAGGTTCTAGAGTGCAGTGGTGGTGACACCTGCATTCTGCACACATGCACATCGCACTGCTCAGAGTGATCATCTGTCTCTGAATCAAGAATGTCGGTTAAAATTTCAGAATCCCAGTCCACACAAAAGCCACACTAAGTCTTGTCTTCTCACCAGTGATTGGGTGATGGTCAGCAAGCTGCCCTGGGGTTCTTCTCACAAAGATTGAGCTGCTGGAGGGTCCACAAGCATTGGCAGAATGACAGTCTCAATGTCTTCTCTTTGAAAGACAGGATTTGGCATGTCTCTTTGGTTTCTGGAAGCAGCCCCCGGGATTCTTCTCTTAAAGACTTAATACAGTTCAAGGTGATATTTGGGTGACTACAACCAAGAGATTACTAAGCAATTCATAAATTGGGAAAAGACGTTGGAATGTAGCAACAAGCTGCTCTGTAGAAGGTTTTGTTCAACTCTGTGCACCATCGGGGAGTGTGAGAACACCCTGAGTCCTGGGTCGTGGCAATGCTGGGTGTGTCCTCTCCTTACCTCACATTACATTTGCCTGCCAATTTCATAGGTGGAAGAAGTGTCTTGCGTCTTAAGTATTTCATTTGCTTCCAAACTTGGGAGAATCATTATCATATTTTTTTGGCCATTTATTTCTTTTGTAACTTTCGTTTGCCCCTTTTCCTATGACTGTGATTATTTTTAAGTTTATTTGGAATACCTTTTAAATACTAAGAATATTTGAGTTGCAAATTTACTGTGTGCCCCACATATTTTTTTGTTTTAATACAGTTAAGTCCATCTGTCTTCCCTTATAATTTCTTAGACATTGAGTTTGAAAGGGCACATCTTTGTTATGCATCTCATTTGCTGGGATGCTTTGTAGAAGCAGCAGGTTTTGAAAATCCACAAGTTGTACTTGGATGTCATACTATAAGGACAGTAGGTCCACTGGACTAACCCATGTCCTCCGCTTCTCAGAGGGACATCCAAGCCAATAAATGGGAGGCCACCTCGAGGTGGCGGACCCTTTGGTTACATCAGGTTGCTTTGGCAGAGCTTGCTGATAAAAAGTAAGTTCCATAGTCACTGAGTTTTATACCCAGCCATGGATTTAACTCCTTCACATAGACACCCCCAAGCACCTCACTGTGCCATTGGCAAAAATATCCTGGTCCCTCTAAGCTTGTCTGAAAGTGCCCAAATGTTTTTCACATAGCTTCACTAATTTAAATCTGCACCAGCAATGCATGAAAGTTAAAACTGTGCTAAAGCCTCTGCCTATTTTCCTTTCATTTATATACTCATTTGAAACTGTATGCACTGGCATTGTGGCATGTCCTAGAAACACAATAAACCCTAATGTATCCACACATCCCTGCTGTTAGGACAATTTCACTCATATGTATGATTATGGAAAGATAGAATAGAGATTGTCTCTACCCATTCAGGCTGCTGTAATAAAACAGCACAAACAGGAACTTGTAAACAGCAGACATTTATTCCTCACAGTCCTGGAGGCTGGCAGTCCAAAGGCAGAGTACCTGTGTGGTGGGTGAGGACCCTCTTACCGGTTCATTGACAGACAGAAGTCCTCACAAGGAAGAAGGGGCAGGGGGTGTCTGGGGTTCCTTTCATCAGGGCACCACTCTCCACATGAGGCTCCACCCTCATGACCTTGTCACCTCCCAAAGGAACCCCCTACCACCACTAGTACCATCACTTTGAGGGTTAGGATCTCAGCACATAGATCTGGGGGGACACAAATGTTCAGGCCACAGCAGGATGGCTGGCATCTCTGACAGCCCTTCCCAGTCTCAGGTGGGATCAATCTTATCTGTGCCAGATTGTTTCCGCTGACAGGTGGCACCAGGCCACTCACAGTGCACCGGCCAATGAGGTCCAAACCATGCCCCTCAAAGGGGAGGATGAAGAACCACCTCCCGCTGTTCTGGAAGCTACCAGGGGCCCCAGAAGAAGGGCCTGGCAGGGCCAAGCTGGGACTGGGGGCTTGTAGGTAAGGTCACTGTCCAAGTACCAAGCCAAGTTGTACTTCATTAAACCTGGATCTTACTGTCTCCAAAATGGCCAAACCTACTTCCCCCAAGTTTTATTGACCTAGAATTGACATTTAACTCTGAGTAAGTTTAAGATTCACCCCACCATGATTTCATGTATGTGTATGCTGCAATGAGCATAGCACGTTCAATCAACACCTGACATTTTTCATGACCATAAAGACCCTGGTCTACTCATGGCCACGGCATGTGGTTTTGCCCAAATCTCAGACTCTTCACGAGTGACGCTGGGGCATCTGACCTCACGGCGACATGGGGAGGACATGAGATGCTGCGTTACTTTATTTCATATCTTGAAAGGTGCTTTTAACAATGTGGCTGGGGGCACAGCATGACTCAGTCAGGAGCCTTACCACTCTGTAACTTCATTTCATAAAATTTCTATAAATGGGTGAAGTATTAGTTCTTATCATGGCAGGTAAGCTGTAAGACTAATACTGACATATGCATATAAATTGAAAAGATGACAAGTGTGCTATCCAGCTGGAGGGGCTGCATTCTCTAAAGGATCCGAGTAACGCCTTTCCAGTGGCTTAGGTCCGTCCTCCCAACCAGCCTAACCGGCAGACACACGGACGAGCAGACCAGCCCTTGATGGGGGTACAGGCGACCTGCCACATGGTGACAGGAAGGCCATAACTGCCCTAGGAAGCCCCAGGAGTGGTGACTGTCATTCTGTACTGTGATGGTGGTGTCTTCTGTGGCTTCACATCCTCCACACAAAAGCCATGGATTCTAACCCAGCAGGCCCCCTCTCCCTGACTGTCACCTTGCTCAGTGGCCTTTTGTTGCCTCCCATCAGCCTTCAGGCAGCCGGGCCTTTCCTCAGCTTGGCCTACGGCTTCTCTGGGCTGCCTCCGGCCAGAGGCATATATGTCCATTTGGCCCCCAGAGCCTTCCTTGTCGGACCTTCCCTCCTCAAGCCCCTCCCTGCCGTGTGTAAGCTCCACACACATGGTAGCACCCTGAGGGAGCAATACCATTCATCCAAATCACCTGACCCATCCTGATGCCTGCCAAGCAGATGTTCTAGATGCTTTCCATTGCCTGGATTCCAAATGACCTGCAGTCTTGTCTCAGTGACATCCCCTCACCTTTCTCTTTCCTCTCCTCTGCTGGCCTGACACCTGCTGTTAGCCATGCTGTTTTCTTTATATCACCTCAAAGAGTTTCTCTATGGCTCCTATTCTACAGAAGAGATGCCCATAAATCTCCATCCCACCCTCAGCCAATGCCTTGGGTCCAGAGGCCCGCAGGTCCCAGTAGGAACGCCCTACTCCCACCCTGAGCCTGACATTCTGGCACAGACACTTCCTGCTGGTGAGAATCACACTCGCAGTGTCCCATGCTGAAGCCATATTAGAATTGGCTTGAGTCCCCCTTCCCATTGATGGACATCTGCCCATGGCCACCACAGAGAGGGACAATGGGGGTCCCCAAGTCCTGGTCCTGTCATGGTCACGAGCTGGTGGGAACTGGGGTGCTTTCTGAGATGAGGGGTGTATCTGCTCACCCCTCTGGGTTCCTTCAGGAGGGGCTGGACACAGCAGCCTAAATGCTCAATGGACAGTCATAGGTGAGACAATGTTGGCCTGAGCGAATCTGCTGGAGACAAACAACACTTTCTTTTAACTAAAGTGCATGGCCAACCTGAATAATCTGAATTAGTGAAATTAGCTCCTTGAGTACTGAATAGAAAGGTGTGTCTCATAACACTGGTAATCTTTCCAAGATCGTAAGTGCAGATAATTCCATTTATTCAGAATTCTAAAACCACTTTTTAACATTAAATGACAATTCTAATGTTACATTTTCTAATGAAAAATGTAATGGTGCAAAACTAGTCAAAAACTTCTGAAAATAAAGAAGAATAAAGAGATATTTGGCAAACTAGGTATTAACATTTACTGCAAAGTCCCTGTGAGTTTGACACAGGGTATGATGTCTTCACCACTGGGACCACAAGAGAGGATTCTAAATGTTAGGATGAAATGTAGGACACAGGTGACATTTCAAATCCAGGAATCCAGGGAAGTGGGACAGAATTTTGAATGCATGAGTTGCATTACTTGACTACATACTTGTAGTTATTTTTTCCTTTGTGACACAAGATATACAGCAATACACTCCACTAAACAAAGTATTTAAAGCTCAACTGAAAAACTGAGGAGCCTGTAAAAGAACCATTTAAGCCTTATGTGGCAGCAGGCTTCCTTGACTAGAATTGGAATGGAAAAACTGTAAAGTTATGAAAACATAAGTAGTACCAATGTAAAGAAAGTGAAAAAGAGAATAAGCCAATTTTTGCAATGATGCACACACATACACCACACAGTGCACATAATGAAAGGTTTATGTACCGGAAATCAAGCAAGGAAAGTCAAACATCCTATGATAATCATTTGCCATGTCACAGTATTTTGTTACAGGTGGGATTTCTTGCTGTTTTTCACTCTTTAAAGTAAGGTTTAGATGTGTAAGTTACTTTGGACGATCAAATGTGAGATTCCAAAATTATATATTACTTTATCTTACTGAGAATTTGGGATTCTTTGTTATTTCAGCAGATTCTAACCAATCTTGACCCATATAAAACCAGCTAGGAAATGGGAATGATACAAATCACCATTTCATAGGAGAGGCATAGAAATGGCTGAAAAGATACATTAAAACACACCTGATCGCACTAATAACTGAATTCCATTGTATACTTTTTGCATGGACAAAAGCCATTGCTGGGGAGAAATTAAGCCAACACAGAACTTGTCATACTTCGGTGATAATATAAATTAGAAAGTATTAAAGTTAAGGATAGAATTTAAAATTTGGGAACCATGGGGACAGCCATCCACGTTTATAAGCTATCCACTGAAATAATAGGATGAGCCCAGCTGTATGAGATTCATTGCAGCATTGTTTGTAATAGCATACAATTATTTAAAACACTTAAACATCTATCAATACAAATGCGACAAATGAATTCAGATACTGTCATTAGGGAAATGACACAATAGACAGCCACTGCAAGAGTGACTTAGATTAATAGAAAAAGCTATAATTAACATATTACTACATTAAAAAGGTAATTAAAAGATAAAATCTGTTACTATTTTTGAATTAAAACAAAAATAAGAGAGGGAGGGAGATTGGAAGTATCTGGAATAATATGCATCACACTTTAAGAGAAATCTACTCCTGGAAATAGAATAGGGGCAGGAATACAGAGAGGGTGTTTCAGGAGCTCCTTCATATAATTCTAATGGTTAGTGCTATTTCCAGCTATTTTTTCTTTCTTATTCCCATCCCATGTTCCATTCCTTTCTCTCTCCCTCCCTCCCTGTATCTATCTCCCTCTCCCTCCCTCCCTCCCTCCCTCTCTCTCTCTCTGACATGTAGGAAAGTAAGAAGTCCTTGGCAGGCTGCCCTCCCTGTGGACTTGGTGGTTTTTAGGAATTTGTTCAGATCTCCAGATTCTACTCTGTGCACTGACTTGCACTGAGCCAGCCTGTGCTGCCCTGTGTCCAGTCTCTGTCCTGATGGGGCTCAGAGGCAAAAAGTGGCTGGGACCTTAATAGCAGGGACGAGGGATGGCCCAGTCAGCGCGGGGGTGGCGAGGCAGGGCGGGACAGGATACAGGAACCAGAGAGGAAGGGAGCTGTGGGATAGCATTCTTAAGCAGAGCAGGCACCTAGAGCCTGAGACAGGCAGCTGGGCCGCACCCTTCATCTGCCATCACGGAGGAAAGGTTGAGACTGGGGGACAAGAAAGAAGAAGCTAAAGCATCAAACGGTTTTTTTTAATACGTTAAAATTGTTATGTTCGTGTTTTTATGTGCAAAAGTGGTAAGATGAGGAAGGTGAGGGCACACTTCCACTGGGTCACTTCATCCCACTGCTGCTGAGGGAAGCATCGCACTCCCTCAGGGAAGCATCCCTGCCATGTGGACACCATGCCCTCTGCAGGAGCACTGGGCCTCCGAGCCCATCAGACCCTGCCCAGGCCAGGCCCTCCAACCCCTAGACACCACTGGCCCTGGGAGACAGCTGAGTCCTGGCAAAGTAAGCCAGTTTCCAAACCTCTAAGCTCCTCCCCTCCCCATGCCGGACCCACCTCCCTGGACAGTGGGCCACAGTGCTCCCTTTCCCCTCAGATCTGCTGCAGACATGTGGTTTATGCTAAGCCGGGGCCTGATCCGGACCGTGTGTCTGGGCCACAGTCACGGCCTGTCACCCCAGCCTCTCAGACCCTGCCTTTGCCTGTCCACACTTGAGTTTCTGACTGTGAGGTTTTCTCTGAACTGAAGGATCCTGGTTCCATGAACACCACCTAGGAGAATTAGCAAATATTTTCATTTTGAGTTCTTTCCTGCTCTAGAGGACTCTGATATAAGACACCCAGTCAGTGGAGGCCCAGAGGCAGGATCCAACACAGACACAGACAGGCTCACAAATGGGTTTGTGAATGACACTGGGAGTTTGGCATGGGATGGTCTGTGTTGTAAGGCAGTGAGCTCACTGTAAGGGGAGGTATCCAAACAAGGATCCATGTGAGTCTGCTCCTGAGGATGCTGAAGTGGGTACTGGCAATCTTGGGCCCACCATATGTATCATACAAAGGACAAACTATGAATAAGTGAAGTTTGCACATGCATAAAAAGAAGTATATATCCATGCCGAAAATCACAGCTCCAGGCCGAGCTCAGACCCCACCAGGTCTGTGGACTCCGTCCACAAGGATTGGCCTGGAGAACCCAGAGTGCAGCACCTCCCGGGCTGCCCAGGCAGTACTTTCAGAACTGCTGAGCATCTATCTCCAGAACAAACATGAGCAAGTGTGCAGATCAGCTCAGTATTTCCAGCATTTCCACCTACTTGTGAAATTTATAGCAAAGAAGCCAACCTGTAAAGAGGACCTCCTTCCTTATGAACACACAGTTAGGTCCAGGAAGCTTTCACAGAATGCACATGGGGGCTAAGTGGTGAGGCCCCAAATCTGAGAGCATGCTTTCTGCAGGGTCAGAATGGTGCCTGTCCACCCACACAGAGGTTGGAAGTGGGTCCCATGGCGGTGGTGCCCTCTCTCACTGCGAACAAGATTTTATTCAGTTTTCTAAGAAGGTGGACAGTTTCCAAATTTCACTGAGAAATAATGTCACTGGTGTGAGGAAAGAGGCTGTCAATCATTTCTTCATGCCCATGTTCATAAACATCCTGCAGCTGCCCGTCTGTGAGCCAGAGGACAGGTCTGCTCCTGCGGCTGCTTTGACAGCTGGTGCTTATGTGTGCCCATGACTGCTGCCATGGTTGTGCCTGTGCACAGGTGACAGCCACATGGTGCTCTTCGGATCAAGGAATCCAAGTGGCTGAAAGCTAATGGGTCCTGTGTGCGAACAGTATGTCCCCAGCCCCACCCTCAGCTGCTTGCCCAACAGAGCTCATCAGACTGCAGGGCTTCTGAATAGTCAGCCCTGGATGAGCTGTGCTCTCCCTGTGGGAGGGGAGAGAGGAAGCAAAGGAGGAGGAAGATCACAGGGGGTCTTGAGGGGTTAAATCAGGCGGGTATCACTGGGGCTTACTGCTCACTCTGTGCTTGCACAGACACGTTTCCCCAGATCTTTGCACAGAAGGGCCTGGAAGCAATGACCCCCAGTAGCAAGGAGTACACCTTGTTCCAGGCTTGTGGAAATGGCTGGCCCCACATCTGGTCAGGGAAACCCATCTTGTAACAAAAGGGCAAGGAAATGCTTCCAAATGACAAGGGCATTTAACAGGGGGGTTCACATGGATTCCTGTTTGCCAAATCTGGAAAACGTGAGCATCAGGAAGAATAGAGGCTGTAATGGAAACTGAATTAAACAAAATCACACTTGAGTCTTGGCTGATGCTTAGCAGAGGTGGGAGGACAGAAGTCCCTCCATATACATGAGAGTGGGCTAACGCATACAGAAGAAAGATGCAATCTGAAAGTCGACTTACAGCAGTCAGGGCAACCATCGGTGGAGAAGGGATCCTCGATTTTGTAAACCTTGCAGGAAAAGTTCAGAGGAGCCAGGCTATTTCCATTTTCTCTAAGTATTGCTTCCCAGCTCATTTCCTGATGTAAAGGAAACCAGGGACTTGCACAATATATCACATGTGTGGATGGCGCCTAATTAATCACAGACTTAGTATCAATACTCAGCTGCACAAAGGCCACAAAGTGCTTCTTGATGTGCTGAAAGGGATTCACAGTTGGAGAGTATTCTTTCCAAAAATCTCGCACTGAAATTGACTCTTGGGGCTGAGGGCTGATACCTAGATAGAAGTGTGTTGCGGAACGACTGGCCTGGACTCTTCAAAACGCGGGTGGGCTGCCCGGATCACAGGGGACTCTGAGAGCTGCAGTGACTTACCCCCCTGCATGACCCTTGATTGGACTCTAATCAAACACCCGGAAATATTCAAGAATCTTGATAGGAACTATGTGAAGTGTCTATTGTATTGGTTTTTAGACATTTCTGAAGAATTTAAATTTCTCAAAATAAAAATCATGTAAGAAGAAAAGAGAAGCCAGATACAGGAAGCAAGGTTTTGGGTTGTGTTCCTACTGTTGAGAGATTTAGTTAGCACCACACATACCTTTAAGTCAGGGGAAATTATACCAACAGCTCACTTGGCGTGGTGCTTCTTACCTGCGGGACAGCGTTACCGAGGAGGCAGGAGGGAGCTGGGGTCCTCCCGCACGCACGCTGCCTCTACTTCCAGCTGGCTCCAGCCACAGTCAGGACAGAGGGCTGAGAGGCCTCCTAGGAGGGTTGTGAACTACCCTGTCTTCCGAGTCTATACTTGCTCAGCTGAATTGCAGTCTCCTCTGGCTAAATTTAACACGGTCTGATGCTGCCTGGCGTCTGGGTGGGGGCAGAGAGCACAGACTTGTGGGAGGTTCTCTGAGAAAGGCTATGCCATGGGTGCCCCATCCTGCTCTTTGGGGTTCACCTCCACCCATCTTACAGGATCGTGTGGGATTCCATGCACTGAGAATCCTGGGATGACTGCTCCCACCAAGAAAACAAAGACCGTTTTTCCTCCTGGCTGAGGGAACAGTCCTCTTGACCACTGCATCAAGTCATTGGCCATCTGGTCCTATTTCCTCGGACCACCTGCCCAGCAGTGTATGGGGCATTGCATTCACGGAGAGACTTTGGATTCATGAGTGGCGTGCAGGACCAAGATACCACTGAGCCATGCACTTCAAAAGAGCACATCCACCTGGCCAAGGAATATATCGAAAGAGGCTGATTTTCTTTAGTCAGCAAGGAAATGTAAGTTAAAGCCACAAAGCCATGCCTACACACCCACCCAAAGGGCTACAGTTGAAACATAGGAGAAGATACGGAATAATAATGACTCTCACACACCAGCAGTGGGAATGAAATTTGGCACAGAAGTTTGGCCTTATCATCTAAGTGTGATATGCACAAGCCCCAAGACCGGCAGTCCTACTAGCATAGACCCAAAAGAAATGCCAACTTCTCTGAACCAAAATACATATAGAATGTTCGATGGAGCCACCAACCAAAATAGCCCAAGTGTTCATCAAACGCAGGCTGGATAAATACACCATAGTACGTGGGTATTTATCCACCCAGGAGTGAACGAACTGGTTGCTACTGGGTAAGCTGGATTATCCCATAGTTGAGAAGTTGGGGCAAGAAAGTGGGACTTGAGCAAATGGCACTGAAAAGTCCCCTTTGTGGACAGCTCTGACTCGAGCAGCCTCTGGAGGGAAGGGAGGTGGACCTTGGGGTCAACAGAAGGATGGTGATTTTCCTCAAATAACAGAAAAACAGGAGGCAGCACAAACCCCAAGAGAAGGCCTAGCAGTTAGGTGGCAGGAAGAGGCATGAAGGGAGGAAGAGGGCAGATGGGAGATGGTGCGAGGAGGCCTGCACAGGATGAGATAGGGCTCCTTGCCCAGATCCTGGGCACACGCAGGCCTGGTGATTCAGTCAGCTACACACACCCCTCCCCGTGGTTCCACTCTGTGTCATCCATTGGCACTGGCAGGGCATCCCCTGCTCCGTGGCATCTCAGTCTAGACAGTTAACAGCACACATACCCTGTTCACTTTCTCTTGAAAGGGCCTTGGGGTGCCAGGACCTGGTCTATTAAGCAGAGTGATGGCAGGGAGTATGCATGTGAGGGGTCCTCCTCCATGGCCTGTGACCAGCTCTCAGCCACAGCCACAAGCCTTGCACACGTTCCTCTGAGCACATGATTGCCACCTCTACCTGGGGCACCCCTCTCTGGGTCCATTGTCCACTGCAGGTCCCTGGCTCCCCAGTCCCATGCACCCCCTGCTCCTCTTAGATGCCACCCACCCCCACTGCCAGGTCAGAGTCACCTCTTCTGAGAAGCCTCTCTGGATTGGCCTGTGCCTTCCACATGTAATGACCATCCTCACCTCATTACCTGCTGCCAGCGTCTGGCTTCTGCAAGGGCTGCAGGATCCCCACAGGCCCTGCATACATATGGAGCCTACTAGAGTGCTTGGTAGTCCCCAGTTCACTGCTGAGTGGATTCAGAAGACATGTATCAAGTGTTGACTACAAGCCAACTCCGCCCGGAGGCCAGTGTTAGCAAGCACACCCTGAAGGCTGGAGCAGGGTGGTGTTGGGAGCAGGGGCCATGGGGCTTCAAGGTGGAGGAGGAATGGGTACTGCAGTGCCCACAACAGATGCTCGGGCCTCCCTGAAAATAGCAAACCAATTCCCAGTGTCCACCTGCAGCAGGTCCAGGGACTCACCTGTGCAGGGTGGAGCAGGAAAGAAGCACACCCATACCTGGAGAACCCTGTCCTGAGCTGCCTCTCAAACCTGCATGGAGCTGGTGCCAAGAGGGCACCAGGCAGCTTCTTTCCTGGGCCTCCACATGGGCACCCCAGCCCTCGGTTGCCTGAGCCGCCCGGCCTCACC
Organism: Manis javanica; assembly: GCF_040802235.1. NCBI lineage: Eukaryota > Metazoa > Chordata > Mammalia > Pholidota > Manidae > Manis > Manis javanica. The sequence goes on along the minus strand of NC_133161.1, from coordinate 98,037,383 downwards.
TGGGAGAGGCTGGAGGACGCGTGTGGCCAAAATGTGGCCTTCCCTCAGCCCTGGAGCAGGACTCCTGGAGGACCCTGCTCTCCCCCAGGACGAGACGAGGCCTACCCTATCATGGGGGTGGGATGGCCTGTCCCCATGGGCCAGGGGCCCCAACTGTGCGAAACCTATGAGCTGGGGCCTCACCACTAACACACACAGCACCACAGCCCCCGTGGGAGCGCTGTTCCCAGCTGCAGGCACGCAGAGCCACCTTCTCCTCCGACTGAGCGCAGCGTAGGGCACCTGCCACCTAAATGCTAGGCCTTCTCTTGGAGTTTGTGCTGCCTTCTATTTTTCTGTTATTTGAGGGAAATCACTATCCTTCTGTTCACCCCAAGGTCCAGCTCCCTTCCCTCCAGTTTATGGTGAAAATGTTGGGGTGCTGGTCACTTGCCCGACTGAATACAATCCGTTTTGGATGTCAGTCTTTCACCTACAACCCATTCTACTTTCTGAGGTAAATTCATCTTTCCAGGAAACAGCTGATCATGCCATGTGTCCCCTCCAAAGCAAACAAAATTCTCTCCAGTGACAATGATTTTCTTCCCTTCTTAATCAGAATTTCATTCACACAATCTGAAATTGGCCAAATGTTTGAAATTTCTATGATCTAGAAAATGGAGTGAAGGCTGGGTTGCCCTCAGCTCACAAAGAAAGCCATGTCCTGACAGGTCAGAGGGCATCAGAAAATGGAAGAGGCCATAGTGCTCCCTCTTCCCATGCTCCAGACCCTTGGGGGTATCACCAGGCCTAAGACCTCCTGTGTCTCTCCACCCACGTCCCCCCACTGGCCATGAGCCAGGCTTCCGTAACCTGTCCTGCCTAGCGTCCACACCTCCTGGACAGCTGCCTCCCCAGAAGCCATGATATCTCTTCCTCCTTTCCCCAACTCCCAGGGCCCAAGGGAACCCCCTGCCAATATCTGTAAATGTATGAACTAGTAAGGGTCCTAGTTACTAGGTCTGAAATGCCTCTAGGAAATGGAAAATGGTTTGTTTTGGGAAGAGATCTCTTTACCACATCTACTCAAATACATCAGAGGAGACAAGGAGAGGCGATGATAAAGTCATTCATTTTTTTCCCTATGACCAGCCACTCCACAGAAGGTGACTTCATAAACCAGGACTGTGTTCTTAGAAGTCAAACAACACTTTTATTCTCTGTGTTGTTTGAGGGATAGAACACAGTGACTCCTGCACTGAAATACATATTATTAAGGATCAGGAACCCATGCTCCAGGACCGCCTGATGAGTGAGGGGTCTGTGCTCAAGCAGGGGCTTCCTTGGAAGGCATTTCCATCCACAGCACGTGCCACTAGGTGACAGTGTTGTTCTACCAAAATGACCTCCGGAAGGACAGGTGGGCCCCACTTCGATACATTGAGTATTCTGGAAAAAGATGCCTTTAAAAAAAGAATGTCGAGGGCAACACCTAGTCAGCAAACAAACTATTACAACTTGTGATTGTATATTTTGACACATTAAATCACATTAAATAATCTAATGAATAAAAAGATTCACTCAGGGGAAAATACAAGTCCTTTAAGCTGTATTAAATTAAGTTAGAGGAGAAAATTAAAGAACGATTTCAGTTCAAATACTCTTGACTTTTAAACCAGAGGTGTTTAGCTCTTGCTCTTTGAGCAAATGCAAATGATTTGAAAGCTAGGGTCCAATTTATAGCTCTGTTTCACAAGGAACATTATGTGTCACTGTACATAGATGTTTCTTTTGATCTCTCCAACGAAGTTCTCCATGTATGGTGGCTTAGAATACTAGTCACTTGTTTCAATGCATCTTGTACCAGAATAACAAAGTTTAAAAACACTTTGTCCAAAAATAATCAGTAAGGAGCAGGCTGGTGCCAAACTCACTTATGTTTCTAATATACTCATTTGTCCATGCTTTGCCCTTTTGTCATGATATGTACAGAATGCCATGTGCCTGTTACTTGGTGACCCATTTGCTGCCATAGACCTTATTAGTCATGGAAGGCACATGAATGAGTCAGGATCAGTGCAGTCACCCCTTCCAGAAAGATGGAGAAATGAGGTTCGTCATCAGGAGAAAGGAAGAGGACCGGGGAGGACAGGGCCCCTGTCATCTTGTGTGGGCCCACGGCAGCCTGCAAATACCTGCAAATTTCCTCCAGAAACAATTTCCTCCAGAAACATAACTTCAAAACCTCATCGAAAGCTACATAGAAAACCTGCATGGGCCAGTAACCATTAACCATTCAATCAATTGAAACAACACTGAAGATATTCACAGAAAACAATAATAACAGTTGCACTAATTATGTGACTTGTATCACAAATTCAAGCAACATAAAACTGTAATCTTAAACAAGCCTCTCTGGAATATAAAAAATAAGGAAACGTGCCCAAATAAGTTAAGCAGATAATACAATTATAATATAAATTCTAAATTAGTTATGATGAAAACAAAAACTAGAGATCAAATTATATATGAGCACAGATGGCCATATCCAAACAGAATTTCAGCAAATCTAAGATAACAATGTAAAACAAAGAAAATGTCCAAGTCAGGCTCCTCCCAGAAAGTCTAGGATGATTCTAAAGGAGACCATCTATTCCCATGATTCATTATAAATTAAAGAGGAAAAGCACAAGTTTACTCAAAAAAGCATTTGCTATATAAATGTTAGGAATTAGTACAATAAGATGTTATTTTGGGTAATAGGGCATCTATCTACCTGACTCCCAAAGGAGAGACAAAGTCACAGGTAAATTTCAAAAGATTATTGACACCCCTTTTCAGTCCCCTGCCTGCAGGATGGAACTGGGGCATGCAGGATGCAGGCTTTCCCTGCAGATACAGAGGAAACGGACGAGGAATGGGCTGTAGTGGTTTCCACAAGGGGCAGCCTCGGTAATGATTGGGAAATGGGAATTGAAACTATTGTGATACTGGGTCACAGGGCAAAATTTAAAAAGAAAATTTCTACAGAAGAAAATGTTGGTACAAATATGGAGAGTGGGATTGCTATGCTATATAAGCATTTCTGTAAACAGAGGAGAAATTTGGCAGTCTGAGAAAACCTGAAAATGAACCTAGCAGAAACAACCACAGGCTGCTCCTGTGTGTCCACCCTAGAAAGTAGAGCACAGATGTAAGGACATGCCACGCGGTGTTCATGGCAGCAAACGGAGATGCTCTAAGCTGTACTGGCAGGAAGGCTTAACCATGCCAGCATTTTCAGGGGCCAGAGAATAGCGTAAACCCTGGAAATGAAAGCCTTGTAAGTGTGTGCTTCAGTAAGATGAAGCATGAACATGCAAGAAAAAATAAGAAGTTAGGAAAAGCCCCACAGAGTAAGCTGCAAGATTATATTGGGATGGACATGCACATAATGAACGCAGAAAAACAAAAGTTGCAATATATTGGGCTACTATCCCCCAACTATAAAGACACGCAAACATTACACAGCCTTACAGATGCATCTCCAAAATGTTATCAACACCCCTCAAGACAGTGGTTCCTGCTAAAAAGAGGAGACAAGAGGTCATCAAAGGTCTGGCAGGGCAATGTTTCCAGAATGTTTCATTTTGTGAACAGTAAAGGTGATTAGTGATGTTTATTATCTATGCTTTATAAGTGTAAATATCTTAAGTGTTTCATGATTTAAAGACAATTTACTTGTCAGTCTGCAGCTGATATTAAATCAGTGGTCCTGCTCCCCAGAAAGACATTATTAGCAGCTTCCTGCATTCATTGCTAGAGATTTTCTTTGCACTGGTACATGGGGACAGCACCTTTTAGATCACACCCTCTTTATGTCTGTCTCTGTCTCAATTCTGTGTCTGTCTCTAACTCTCTTTCTCTACCTCTATATCTCTGTCTTTCTAGCTCTAGAGCTTTCTCTACTTTTTTTCTCCACTTCTTAAACAAACATATCAGGAGACATTCGTAAACATAAACATAGACAATTTTGTAAGGTGATAGAGGCTCTAATTATTGCTGAAATGGCAATCATATTACCATATACAAACATATTGACTTAAAATGCCATATAACTTACATTTACACAAGGTTATATGTTAAGTATATATAAAAAAGCAAAAAAAAAATCAGTTTACTATTCTCTTAGGCTGTTTCTGTGTCAGCACATTTCATTCTCCCTAATACTCCCATGGGGCACTGTGATGGCTTCCTAGTCCTGTCAGTCATCGGCTCATTAGTGGAGTTTGGTCATTCCAAATAGAACTCTAAGTTTCCATATTTGTACAGGAAGTTTGTAAAATAAATGAATGAAATGGAATTGCTGGGTCACATAATTTTTATATTTGATGGAAAATAACATTAAATATTAGATAACCTCTTCAGTGTTGCTGATGTGAGACGTGAGATATGTCATCACATCTTTAGCTGAATTTCATTCCTGTTTTGTTAGCCTAAGCATATTTTCACATACATTTTATTCTGTTACAAAATATGCCCATGAGTCTAGATCATCTAGGCACGTTCTTAGTGGGGATCCATCTGAAATCTGTTCCATTTTTTTTCCATCACTAGGTTCCATTTCTGTTTCATCTCTCTCTACCAGGGTCATTTTGAACATTCAGTTTTCATGTTTTGTAGGGGTTTTGCACTGTTTGCTCATGGCAATGCTCTTGGTTATTGAACACCTCTCAGAGGCAGTTTGATTTCTCCTTCTCACTTCGAACTTTGTGCACTTGACCATTCCCATCTTTCTACTTGGTTTAGGTAACTGCTGCCTGACTGTATTCATGCCGCTGCTGTTCTTCTTAGGGGCCTTCTTTCTCCTTCACGCTTACAGCAGCGTGTGCTCCAGGAGGCAACCCTCATGCCCACGGTCTCTGCAGAGCTGGGCCAGGCTGGCACAAGCACCTGCCCCGTGGGCCCCTGCAGAGGTGTTTCAGGCATGCCATTCCATGTTCACCACAGCAACAATCCCTTGTTTTGTTTTCTTTTCTTCTTAAATAAAGAAATAAATACTTTCAAACCTCAGCTAATAATGGGGAAATGAAGAACATCGTCATCTACTGAAAGGTACCTGAGCTACTTGGAAATTTGATTCCTTCCTCAACACCTTAGCATCTCATCAATCCTCAGTTCGGCTCTCCTATCTCACCAGTGTTCATAGACTCATGTCAAACCCCTGGCTCCCACCTCCTCCCTGTGTGACCACGACATATTCCTGCAGGCTTCTGAGACAAATGTAAAAAATGTGCGGAGTTTTGAGGACGATCAAATGATTAAAGAAAAATTGGCAGACATGAAATCCTCAGGGAATATATCTCTTACATTTATAATTGAATGAAGCCCATGCCCCCTAGCCACCAGTAAAAGCTGTACCGTACTTCAACCAAGCATAACCCTTTCCTGCTCAGAACCTATGCTTGCCTGAGTTATCACCACAGAAATCCTGTGGGTCTTGTAGTCCAGGCACTGCTTAGGTGGGCCCCCTGCATAGCTCACTTGGTTTCTGGGATTTTCCACACTGAAAACCTCTAGGATGGTCCTCTGAGGACAGTTTCAGTTATAACTGAAAGTCCTGAATCCCTGGAGACCCCTCAGTTGGGGACACACTGGCCACCCAGTCCCATGTCACAGGCTGCATGAGGGATTAGCCACGCTGTGCTTATGTCCCTGGGGAAGGACCTTCCTGCACTCACATGGTTGCTGGGTCGACTAACTCTGTGCCAGCTTGTGGCCAGATGCTGCCCTCGTGTCCTGCGCGTGGGTGCTCCTTCCTGGCATCTGGCTTCATCACAGCAAGAAAGCCAGGAAGACAGCAGACAGCCCTGCAGGCAAGGTGGAAACCAGAGCCCTTTAGGACTGAATCTTGAAGTGGCGTCCCATAACTCGGCAGTTAGAGGCTGGTTGGAAGAAGGCACTTCGTCAGGCACACACTTCAGGGAGGATTCATACACTGGCACAAGCCCAGGAGGTGGGATCTTTAGGAGTCATCCTACAAGTTTGCCAGAACACCCACCTCCAGGAACCTCTCTAGAGCCACACTGAGACCCCAGCTTTCCCGGGAGCCTTTCAGCTGTGAGCCTTGATTCTTCACCCATATCTGTAATGCCCTTTATTCCCATATGTGACTGAGAGACACATTCCTAAGTAAGCCGATCCAGTTTCATCTCCACTTTACGAGTATCCCTTACCTTCATGATCTCACATTCCCCAGGAATAACTAATCATTGAAACCTTCTTTATATGACTAAGAGACACATATTCCTAAGCAAGCCAATCCAGTTTCATTGCCAATTTATGAGTATCCATTATCTTCATGATCTCACATTCCCCAGGAATAACTAATCATTCAAACCTTCTTTCCTTACAGCACTGAGTGTGAATGCAGTGTTTGTCATATATGGCAAATCACTGTTTCAGTGTTTTTCTTCTCCTCTAGACCATCAAGTCCCTAAGGAAAGATCTTTTGAGTTTGCACAGCTATAGAATAATTTCTTTCACAGCACACTTATTCCATCAGTACTCCCAGAGAACATCAGACATGGTCACCATGGCCACCAATCCCACTGAAACAGTCCCAAGAGAAGGAACATTAGGATCAGGCGTGTCTCCCTAGTCGAGGTGGCACATACTGAGAGGCGTCGGCAGCTTAGAGGAGCTCCTCCGAAGCCAGGGAGCTCATCCGTCCTTGGTCATGACCTACTGCTGACTCACCGCTTGGAGCCACGCCCCCACAACCCCACCTGCTCTCACTCTTTCTGGGGAAGGGCTGGACCTCTTGTTTCTGAATCACTCATCGCCCTGCTCACTCTTAGCTCATAGGCAGGAGACTTTTCTTGCTCTCAAAGGACACTTAACAGCTGCCACATCAGCAGCACTGGCTCTGTTGGAGCCTGCAGGACACTCATGCAAACAGATCTGTTGAGTGTAATTGTTTCTACTTAAGATACATATTTATAGATAATTAATAAAAAGAAGGTGTCTTTGAAAATGATTCCTTCTGCACATATTTCACAGACTCCTAGAGTTACAGAGACCCAGGAAAGCAACTGGACCAGCGGTTTTCAGAAGGAGCGTCTCTCCTGAGCATTTTGATTGATCGTCTGCCTCAGAGATAGTTCAGGTGGGAGCCATGCAGGGAAATTAAAAAGACACTCAAAAATAAAATATCCTTCTGTTCCTGTCAGATTAGTTGAAGTTCAACATCGCCCATCACAACAAAAGTGGTATTTGATGGGAACACAGGGTCCAATTCTCACAGGGATGAGAGAAAATGGTCTGAGCACATGCTGGGAGCAAAGAGCAGTGTGGCCATCCTCGGGGTCCAGGTCCCCCAGCAGAGCGAACACCACGTGACTCCCTGCTCCACACGCTGTCCTGCAGACAGACGTAAGTTGTGTGTAAGGGCAACTGGCTCATTAATTGGCTAAGTATCATGTTATTTAAACAGTCTACATAAAACTAGGCAACTGCTGAGAAGGAATGAGGATAATTTATATAAACTGAAATATCTCCAACAGAATATATTATTAAATAAGAAATATAAGTCTCAAATCACTATCTCTCAGTCATATATATATAACAAAAATCATTATATATATTTGTGTATATATTGTGTATATAGATGTATATACACATTATATATATGTGCATATATAATTCATAATGTATATTTGAATCTCATATGTAATGATTTGGGTGTCATCTTGATAAAATCTATGGTGCATTTTTACACACAGCTGTGTTACAGACATGCCCTTAGAAAATGATCGAGAGGGAGAGACTGACTTCCTCTCACCTCTACACTAGCCAGAGGCTAGTCATCAACCTGTAAGACCAGCAGTAGGGTGGAAGTGTTACTTTTAAGGTTCTACATTATTTTACATATTCTTATTTTGTGTGTGGAGGGGTGTGTGCATAACAAAATTGCCCAACAGATCATTTATATACAAAAATTAAATGCATTTTTCTACCGCAGTGATTGTCACAAACTGAAAGTGACAACATAGAACAATACAACACTAACTTCAATAGCAGACGGAAATACTGCTGTATCAAGGAGTAAGTTTTTGAACGATTTCCAGTATCTTTAGTATATTTAGGATATTTACTAAGGTAATTAGTAATTCAGTATATTTAGTCTAGTGTATTTAGAATCTAATAAAGTGCTACTATAGGTATTAAACACCTAAAAACTGGAAGCACTACATAGACAAAGAAGTACTTTTAAATATATACATTTCTTAAATTGATGTATAAATGGAAAAACCACTTTGAAACTGGATATACAAAAGCAAGAGAAACACAGAACCGGTCCTGGTCAGAGACGTGCTGCATGCCCTGAGAATGCTGCTTCCCAAGACCCTCCCAGTGGGCAAAGCTGGGAAACACGTGCAGATGTGTGCCAACCCGACAGGGCGCTGTGCAGAAACAGATGCACCATCCCAGTTAGGGTCTGCCTTTGTGTATATCCATATAGGTGGACTTATATAGCATATGAAATTTTTTCTCCTACATAATATTGCACATAAGAGAGTACTTACATCAAAATAAATAACATTAACAGATATTAAAATAAGCATGTATATGATATCACTTATATGTGGGTTCTAAAACAAACAAAGCCAAAGTCATAGAAAAAGAGATCAGGCTTGTGGCTGCTAGAGCTGGGGGTGGGGGAGGGGGAACTGGAAGAAGGTGACCAGAAGGTACAAACATCCAGTTATAAAACAAGTAAGTCCTGGGATTGTTAAAAAGAAACTATAGCATCTAACCACGCTGATGGACAGTGACTGTAATGGGGTATGTTGTGGAGACTTGATGATGGGGGGAATCTAGTAACCACGATGTTGCTCATGTAATTATAGATTAACGATACCAAAAGAAAAAAAGAAAAAAAAAAAGAAACATGCAGGCTTAATATGTGCTCACTTCCACTACACCAAGTCATTAAACCAAAGCCTAATACTTAAACCCAATTACAGTTTCAACCTCCCCCAGGAATGTAGACAGTTGGGAATTTTCAGGTCAGCATCACTGACTAGATAATTTACATAATCAGTCACCTAAGCCTCCTCCATCTCCCCTAAAAGAATATGGGGTGATCTGCATCCTAGCACTCCTTGCTCTTCCTTCTAGGAGAAAGTGACCTTGTCTGGAACAATCCCTCATTTCGTTTAGTAATAGTGAACACCCAGCCCCTGCCCCATCTATAAAAAACTTCCATTCTGTACCGTTCCTCAGAGCATCTCTCTACTTGCTAGAGGGGATGCTGCCCCATTCATGAATCATTTAACAAACCAGTTAGATCATCAGGTTTTCCTTTTTCCTTTTTTTTCTATCGTATCTGCATGAGAAGATGGAGGTCAGCTGAACCTATGTTGGTGATCATTTCACAATATATGTAAACCATACCATAATGTATGTCTTAGACCATACAGTGATGTATTTCAATTATTTCTCAATGAAACTGGAAACAATAAGCATTAGTTTATATGCTGGCATTTCTAACTAGCCCAGCACCATGGTGATCATTCTGATTTTTCTTCCATTGCTAAAGTTCTATCTTCTTTCTCTGATCATGAAATTCCTGAATCCTAGAATCCACTATTTAGTTATTTATTTGTTTAATGCTAGTCTACATGTTAAGCCACCTTGAAACTGCTGGCCCACACACCTGTGTGCTATTGTGATTTACAATAATGTTCTCTGGTCTTCCTTCTGTTCCTGGCACAGAGCTTCTGAAACTCTTTGAGATTTCCTGTAAGAAAACCATAAATGTGTCTTCTTATGTTAATAAGGTGAATTTTGGAGCACCTGAGGGTGGGGGCTGGTTGCCAAGCAAACCAACCTTTCAAGCCCGTGACTGGAGGGTTGCACATTCACTCCTGACTCCTGACCTCTGGGGATGGGGGTGGGGGGCTGGAGGCTGAATCAATCGCCAATGGCCAATGATTTAATCAGTCATGCCCATGTAATGTAGATCCTTAAAAACCCAAGAGGTCAGGTTTGGAGAGCCTCTGGGTTGGTGACCTGGTGGAGATTTGGGGAGAGGGCAGGGCAGCACCACCCCTCCCCACATCTGGCCCCATGCGTCTCCTCCATCTGGTTGATCCTGAGTTATGCCCTTTATAGCAAACCAGTGATCTAGTGAGTAAACTGCTTCTCTGAGTCCTATGAGCTGCTCTAGCAGATTAATGGAATCCGAGGAGGAATCATGAGAACCTCCAATCTATAGCCTGTTGGGCAGAATCCCAGGTGACATCTCGGAGTTGCTGTTGGAGTGGGGTCTTGGTCTTGTGGTCTTGTGGGACTGAGCCCTAGACCTTGGGGTCTGATGCTGTGTCTAGGTGTTAGTGAAAGAACTGAGCTAGGCACCCAGTGGCCACAGGAGAGTTGCTTAACTGGGGGGAATCCCCTCCTCGGTTACAGTGGTTTGCATTGGGGTACTCAGCTCTATGGGTTCCACAAACATGCCAAATCCTCTATAGCCAGAGCAGTGCCCTGAATGACATTTCATCACCCTCAGATTAGCCTTGGGGAGCCTCCTTTTAATAAACCTTCCTCTCTCCCCCAAACCCTGGCAACTGCTTATCGATTTTTTGTCCCTAAAACCTTTTTCAGAATGCCATAAGAGTGGAATCTACAATGTATTTGGGTGTGCATTCTTTAAGGTCCATTCTTGTTGTTACCTGGATTTAACAGCCAGTCCTTACTGCTGACTGCTACTCCATTGTTCCATTGTATGGATGCCCCACAAGTTGTTTATCCCATCTTTAACTGGAGGATATCTGGACTATTGACAGTTTTTAGTGATGACAAGTAAATACGAATAATTATGTACAGATTTTTTTGTGGTTCTAAGTTTTTCTTTTTTGGGGGACAAGCAGCAAGGTGGTGGGTCCCATGAAAAATTTATGCTTTATTTTATAAGAAGTTGACAAATACTTTCTCAGAATAGCTGTATCACATTGCATTCCTATAGGAATGAAATAAACTGAAGATGCCCGTGGTTCCCCATCCTCATTAATGTTTCTTATTGTCATGTTTTAAAAATTCTTTTAGCATTCTAAAATACTGTTATCTCACTGTGTTTTCCATTTACATTTTCCTACTAACCAAAAATGTTCAGATCTTCTTACAGGTTTGTCATTTCTATATCCTCTTTGGTAAGCATGTGTCCAAATCTTTTGCCCATTTTCATTATTTTTTAGGTTTGTTTTCTTATTGTCGAGGTTTATGTGTTCTTTGTTTTTCCTTGAAGCATGTTCTTCATCAGATACATAACCCTCAGATGATTTCCCTCAGTCTGTGGTTTCTCTTTTCATTCTCTTAACAGCATCTTTAAAAAAACAGAAGCTTTAATTTTGATGAAATCTGATTTGTCAACTTTTTCTGTCATGGATTGTGCTTTCAGTGTTGTATTTAAAAACTCATTACCAAAACCAAGGGCATGCAGATTTTCTCCTGTTTCCGTAGGTATTTCATAATTTTGTGTTCTACATTTAGATCCATAATGCATTTGAGTTTCTTCTTGTATAAGAGAAGGGGGCTGAGGGGAGGCCTGTTTTTCTGGCCTGGGATGGGGCCCAAAGCAGCCAGCAGCTTTGGCTGAAAAGATTGCCCTCCTCCATGGAGTTACCTCTGCTCCTTTGTTTAAAGCCATGGGTCATACTCATGCAATTTCCTTCTCTGCCTCCATGCAACACCAGTCTTGATTACTGTAGCTGTATATGAGGTCTTGAACCTGGGCTGAGTTATCTTCCAACCTTTTTTTTTCTCAAAACCATCTGGCTACACTAGTTGCTTAGTCTTTCTGCGTATAACTCTGGCCTGAAGGGGATTTCAGCTCCTGACAAGTTCACTCTGGGTTTAGTGAGACTGAAAAAAATGATGATGGAATGTTGTGTGAAAAAGGGGCTTATCCCAAGCTTTATTCTCACCAAGGCAGGTTAAGTGTTAGAATCATGTCTGCACCCAGCAGTCTACAAATAGCAAGTCTCCTTCTCTGCCTCTGGCTCAGCCTCTGCCTCTGGCACTAGCTGTGCTTCAGGTTCTGTCTCTGTTCCCAGCCTCTCCTGCTCTCCTGCTTCCCCTCCAGCACTAGGCAGAGCTCTTTACATAGCAAGGCCGGCAATAATGGCTTATTGCCAGCAGGTATACAAGCATGCACCTGCACAGTGGACAAAGTATTATGTCACTGCATGTATACAATGGGTGAGTAAATTAGGACCAGGTGAGGATCCTGGCCATGGTAACTTCCATATTCCCTACAGCGTGAAAAGTTTAGAATCCACTAGTCAATGCATAGAAACACTTTACTGGGATTTTCATTTGGAGTGTGTTGAATCTGTAGGTCAAATTGGAGAAAATGAAACCCTCATATTATTGTGTCTCTTATCAAAGAATACAGTACAATACATGCTTCCATTTATGTAGACTTCTTTCATTTCTTTCATCATTGTGTTGGTACCTTGTATTTTCACTTTTTAAAATTTTCTCTTGAGCCCTTCCTCCTTACCCCATGGATAATTTGGGATGTATCTTTACTTCGGAGTTCTACATATTCCAGTTATCACTTTGTTACTGATTTGTTTTTGCTTTTGTTATTGATCCTAGTTTAATTCTTCTGTTGCCTGAAAACACACTCACTGTGGCTTCTGTTATTTTGATTGTGTTAGGTATGGTTTCTGGCCCCAAATACCACCTACCCTAGAGAATGCTTCAGGCACCACTGACGGGAGGAGCTGTCCCATAACGTGCTTTGCTGTTGTCACTTCAATCGAGCCAGTGGACAGCCCCCTCCAGTCATCTGCATCCTTACCTGCTTTGTTCTGACATGCTATTCAGTTAAAGAGAGGAGGGCAGAGGTCCCCAAATGTAACTGTGCATCTGCCTACTTCTCCCTATTTTCCCTCAGCTTTGTTTCAGCCTTTGAAGTGCTGTGGTTAGGAGCATGAATGTTCAGGGCTATTGTTTTCCAGAAAAGTAGACTTATGTCCATATGCAACTTTTATCCTAGATGCTGGTTCTATTTGGAAGTTGGCTTTGTCTGAGCTATCAACATGCCAGTCCTAGCTAGTGTAAATTCCAAATCAGAGTCTGGTGCTGATATTGCTGACTCTTCAGACTGAGTTTATCTATATCCTTCTGTATGCTCAAAAGATTTTGTTAAAAACAATACATTTTCTCTAGAACAATGGATAATGAAATAAGTTATTGGATGCTTGGATGTGAGCACACTGTGCCTTTTGCTAGGCTCCTGTAGGGGAGTATTTTCCTCTATTTAATAGCCAGGTCTCATGTGTGGTCTTGGGGGTCTCTGCAACACCCTCTGGAGAGATGGGTCTGCCAGAGCTCCCACCCATATTGCACTGTGTGCTGGTGGGGTGCCTGGAGAGCACCTACTCTGTTTCTGAGAAGTCCCAGTGCTTGCAGGGCACAGAAGCTGGGTCTCCTGGCATGGCCTTCTCAGAAGCCAAAGTCCATCCAGAGGCAGTGCTGGGCCTGTTGTGGGTCTGGGAACTCCCTAGGCAGAGCTGGATTATTCTGTTTTCCTGCAACAGGAATGAATATGCAAAGGGCCCACTGCCCCTGTCCAGTTGCTTTTTCTGTGTGATTCCTAAAGGCCATCAAAGCAGTGGATCCTCATGGAAATGTGGCTCTGTGCCATCCATCACAGGGTACCCCACAGAGGTTTCTCGTGATTCTGCTGAGATCCTCATCTTTTGGGATCCCTGAAGTCAAAGCATGCAAATAGGATGGGTGCAGGAATCCCTAGATTAGAAAGCCTCAGGGCCTCAGCCCACACCAGCCTTGAGGGTTAGCTACTCCCAGCTCAGCCTTCCTCCTGCCTTGTGCAGACCTGATGGCCTCTGCTCCAGGGGGGCAAATGAGCAGCTTGGATCCTGCTTCCCTCTGAGGTCTCCTGTCCCCTCATTTCATGGTAGCTGTTTGCCCTGTGGCCTCAGCTCTCTCCTGGGTGAAGGAAAGCCCACAGTTTGCAAATTATCTGGGTTTGTTTTAATAGGCAAACTGGGAGTGACTCTCTCCTGGCTCCCCGTGGGAAGCAGCCCACACTGTTACATATGACTTCTTATGTGTGATGTACACATAGGAAGAAGGACTGGATGGTCTTCCAGGGAATTGCTTCCTGAGAGCCCCATGATGCATTTGTGGTGAATGTCATGTGGTAGAAAGACACTTTTTCAAGGTTATTTGCCTCCTTCTAGATGTATGGCATGGGAATGCTGCTGTGACTCCCAGCCCACACCACCCCATGTGGGCACTGTTCTCTCCACCCCGCACTGCAGAAAGCTACACCACCCTATATACTGCCACCTCCACCAGCTGCCAGCCATGTGGGCAGAGCAGGGGCAAGAGTGCCCAAGTCACACCATGGGGAGGTTGGGCTAAGAGCTCTGGTTTGCCCAAAGCCATCTGGTGGGGCCAGACAGGTGACCCCATACAGCAGCTGGGCTCTCCAGTGCATCACAAAGGAGATACTGAAAATGTAACTTTGTGCCTACGTGGGTGCTTTCACTCAAAGAATGCAGGGGCCTTTTTCACTTAACAAGGACCCTTGTAGAAGAGGTGGTCTAAAATCTTCAGTTCTACTGACCAGGGCTTGCATTAGGATTGCGGCAGAGGCCACAGCCTGAATCACTGTTTCCATCACGCACACTCCCTTTTCCAGAATTTGTAGCCCAGTAGCACATTTCCTCCCTGTGGTTATAACTAAGCACAAATTAGTTTCTAACTCAATTTGTGTTTCATGGGAAAACAGCCTATGGATGGTTTTCAAATATAAAAATAGGAAACAAAATTTCCATGACGATTTGGAGTCAAGTGAATGTAATCTGCCTTGCTAATGAAAGCTCAAAAATTCTTACAGTGCTTGGCAGATGAAGTGATCATTTGGCCGAGGTCACTCTAAATGCTCCACTGAGTTCAGATGCCGATGCTCACTGTCTGGGACAGAGCTTTCTGCTACAGTACACATTCTCCCAGCTTGTCAGGAGATTACAGAGGAAGCTAATGCACTCCATGTGATTTTAGAACAACCCATGGATCCTATCACCTAGTAACTGTTTTGGGTAGGATTCCAGGTCAATGTTTAGATTTCCAGCAGACACACTCTTCTTTCTGAGAACACAGAAGCTGCCTCTGTGTCTGCATGTATCCAAATGCCAGTTTAGCACAACAGCTGCGTTAGTGTTCCAGTATACATTTTGCATGTGTCTTGGCAAAAAATCAACAAAAACAACAGCAAATTTGTATTTCTATGCTTTTATTTATTTATTTTTCAACATCTTTTTATTAAAGTACAGTTGATATATTATACTGGTTTCAAGTATGCAACTTGGTGATTCAATGGTTATCTACATTATTAAATGCTCACCCAAATTAATGTATTTGCTACCTGTCAACATAGAAAGATATTACAGAACTATTGACTATATTCTCTATGCTGTACTTTGATCCTCATGACTAATTTATATTGTGATTGAGAGTTTGTGTCTCTTTATCTCCTTCAAGTTATACTACAAAGCTACAGTAATCAAAACAATATGGTACTGGCACAAGAACAGACCCATAGATCAATGGAATAGAAGACAGAGCCCAGAAATAAACCCAAGCATATATGCTCAATTAATATATGACAAAGGAAGCAAACAAGAATATACAATGGGAAAAAGACAGTGTCTTCAATAAATGGTTTTGGGAAAACTGGACAGCTATATGGAATAGAATGAAACTGGATCACTGTCTTATACATACACAAAAGTATACTCAAAATGGATTAAAGACCTAAATATAATACATGAAACCATAAAACTCTTAGAAGGAAAATAGGCAAAATCTCTCAAACATAAGCATGAGTAACTTTTATCTGGTTACAACTCCCTAATCAAGGGAAGCAAATCAAAAATGAACAAGGGGGACTATATCATCTAAAAATCTTCTGTGCAGGAAAGGACACCATCAGCAGAACAAAAGGTGACCTACAGTATAAGTAGAATATATTTTGCAAGTGATATATCTGATAAGGGGTTTTAACATCCAAAATATATAAAGAACTCATATGACTCAACACTAAAAAAACCAATAAACCAATTAAAAAATTGACAGAGATCTAAATACACATTTTCCTAAGGAAGAAATACAGATAGCTAACAGACACATGGAAAGATGCTCCACATTGCTAATCATCAGGCAAGTGCAAATCAAAACCACAATGAGATATCACCTTACACCGGTCAGAATGGTCACTATCCTAAAGACAAGAAAAGCAAGTGTTGTTGAGGTTGTGAAAGAAAAGGGGTCCCTCCTACACTGTTGATGGGAATGTAAATTGGTGTAGCCAGTGTGGGAAGCAGTATTAAGGTTTCTCAAAAAACTAAAAATAGAAATACCAGGTGGCCCAGTAATTCCACTTCTAGGAATTTACCCAAAGAAAACAAAATCTCTGATTCAAGAATACATATGCACCACTATGTTTATTGCCTCATTATTCATAGTAGCCAAGATATGGAAGAAACCAAAGTGTCCATCAATAAATGAATGGCTAAAGAAAAGGTGGTACATATACACAATGAAATATTATTCAGCCATAACAAAGAAATCCTGCCATATACAGCACCATGGATGGATCTAGAGAGTATTATGTTAAATGAAATAAGCCAGGCAGAGAAAGACAAATACCATATAATTTCACTTATATGTGGAATCTAAAAACAAAACAAAAATAAATCAATAAAAATAAAACAGCAGGAGACTCACAGACACTAAGAAATAACTGGTGGTTACCATGCATGAGGGGCTGGGTTTGTATGTGTTTTAAAAGGAGTTTTCTTAATGTTGAAATAGTATCTCCTTGCTTTATAATTTTTTTCAGTACAGAGAAAAAAAATGACTCACTGTACCGCCCAGATATAATTCATCATTTTAACAATTTAATTTGAATTTTTTATTGGGCATAATTGTCATACTTTATGATATGGTATTTGTTTTATATTGATGTTCTTAATAAACCAGAAGTTTGTTTATACAAGTCCTCTATATGTGTGCAACTATTTGCTGGTAATATTTTAAGGTACTACCTAGTTTGTGAGAGTCATGGGTCACAGTCATAGTGAATAGGAATCGAAAGAGGGAAGGAGAGAGGAGGGAGTAAGAAAAATGGAAAGCAAGGGAAAGGAGAAAAGAAATGAGTCAGTTTCTCTATTTGACTGTGTCACTGTGTAGGGCGAGGCAAACACACTCACCGACACTGGCCAATAAGTCCTTTGCTAGAAAGAGCAGCTGTGCAAAGAGCCAGGGGCAGCTGACCTCTCCAGAGGCAGTAGTGGGCAGAGCGGCATCTGAGAGACCTTGCAGGATGCAATCAGCATTTGCTGACTGGAGAGAGTAATAACGGCAGATTGAGACAAGGAAAGTACTTATAAATACAGCTGGCCCTTGAACACACAGGGTGGGAGACGGACCCCGCACAATGGAAAATCCAAGTATAACTTTGACTCTCCAAACTGTAACTACTAATAGTCTGCTGGTGATCAGAAGCCTTACCCATGACATCAACAGTCAATTAACACATATTTTGTGTGTTATATGTATTATATACAATATTCTTACCATAAAGTGAGCTATTGAAAAGAAAATGTTATTAAGAAAATCATAGGAAGAGAAAATACATTTATAGTACTCTACTGTATTGCAAAAATGTCTACATGTGAGTGGACCCTCACAGTTCAACCCTGTGTTGTTCAAGGGTCAACTGTAATTATTTTTTTTGTCATCTGTTATTTCCATAAAATTAATTGCATTTGAGTTATAAATTATTAGCACACTTAAGGCCCCTCACATACACAGTCCTTCACAATATATTTTTCACTTCACATGCCACTAATAATTTATTTAGCACTATGTATCTAGCCTGTGTGTGTGCATGTGTCTTTATGTTTAAAGGGAAAGAAGAAATTCAAAATAGCGTATTTGATTTTATACTATAATCTATTATTATAGAATGTAGAAATAACAATTTTAATATGACTTTAAAAAATAAAGCTTAATGAAAACTTCTTAGAGTGGAAATACTAAAACAATATACAATGACTCTAAATTTTTTTCAGACTGTGGGAGGTGTATCTCAGAATACAAACAAGTGGAGAGTTGAGGTGTTTTTTAATGTATTCGATTTTTTTTAACTTAGCATGAAGGTATGCAAGTTAAAAATGCTAAAGCTTTTTAAAGTGTACAGACTCTATGACTTCTGTTGTTTTTATTTTTACTAAAATAAAGCAGTGCTTCAATACAGTTCATAATCATTTTAGCAATAATTTGCTATTTACACAAATACATTTTGCTTCCTTTCATGAGAACAATCAACCCTTAGCTTTTTTGCCTGGTTGTTTCATGAAGTTTCAATATTTCATACTGAGTTTGGTACTTCCTCTCATCTGCCCTTTTTACTCAGAATGTCCTTTATTCCATAGTGTTTTCTTGTACTTCAATTCAATACTCCCTATGTCCCAGAAGTTTTCATATATATGTATATCTATATAAATACACCCACACTCTGTCAAATTTATTTAAAAAGTGTGTGAGATATTTTTCATTGCTACAATGTGGAGAATACATGTTACTGCATATGTTTTCTGGTGTATTTTAAGAAAAATATCATTTATTATTGTCTTTTGTTGACACTAATGCTTCCCAAATTACCTGGGGTGCAGGACCAGGTTTGTTTTTGCATTGATTTTCAAATGTGATATAGGCCAATTTTTTAGTAATATGCAATATTAGATGGCTAGGGCCATTTCCATTTCTGCATTTTTCTCATCTCTAGGGTACACAGCTGGTACCAGCCGACAGCCCAGTCAGTGGATCTCTTGACCTCCTCACTTGTTTTGAGAATCCTCTTACTGGCTCAGGGCTCTGTCGGGCTCTATCCCCTCCCATCATCTGCTGATATTCATGCAGAATCTCAAGATTGAGATGTGAGCGAGGAATAAAGCTTCTCTTCACCTAAACTTCCTAAGATATCTTTGCATAAATTTTCAAAAATTCCATCACTAGAAAAGCCCTGATTTTCCTAGAATGCAAGAATTCCTGGAGGGATTTCTGACAGGTTGCAACACTCTTTCCTGCTCATTAACTCATTTATTGTAACAAACCCATTTAGGCCAGCAAGGTTTATTCCTTACCATATTTTACAGTCAAACTGATTTACAGGTAGTGTGCCCAATGTCTCAAAAATAGTAAGTACCAAACATCTGGGCACAGATGTTTTCAGACTCTAAAGATTTTCCTCCTCTGGTACAATTGTATGGTGTATGTATGCCGAAGCTTTTATTCCTTAGCTGAATAAGAATACAATTACTCATTTGCTTCATATGCCTGTTACTATATATCAGAATTTATGGTTCAGATGTTTTCAATTATAAAACACAAATTTGGTGCAAGGATGTGGTTAGATGAAATAGTTGGAACGTTTGCTCCAAATTCCCCAACACATACGAAACTGATCAATCAATCATGTCATAAGCTGCCTATGGTGTCCTGTGGGTGTCACAGCGCCGGCCAACTGGTGTGCACCTTTGTAGATGAGCTGCTCCCACCAACTGGTGGCTGCTCTGTAAGATGCAACTGTCACCCTCTGTGGCCTGGGCCCTTCTCTCTGATGGAGGCCCTTCCTGACCTTGGCCACAGCACACTTCTGCCTCTCACTCCTGCCTGTTGCTAGGATTCATTCTTCAGGTTCTGTCCTTTCCCAGGTCTCTCTTCCCAGATGCCCCTCTTTCCTATTCGGTTGTAATTTTGGGGCACATTGTACCTGATGCATATAGCCTTGACTTCCGCCCAGAGCTCAGGAGCCAGAACTCCTGCTGCCTGGGGCCACATTCTCCTCACCCTCCATCAGAAACTGACTCTCCATCCTGGCCAGCTTGTGTGACTTCCCACAGGGCCTGTTTCTGTTTTGGCCTGAATGCTCACCTCTCCCCCACCTCCAAGCACCAAGCCCAAATATGCCAGACTAGGTGATCTTCAGGAAACTGAGTCAGGGTACAGAAAGGCATCCCAGGGGGATGGGCAGGTCAGGCCTGTCAGGATTCAAGGGGAAGTTAGTGGCCAGAGTCCAAAAGACAGCAGAGCAAGAAAAAGGGATCGGAAGGACTGTCTGTTGGAAGGTCCTGAGGGACAGGTGCAGTTTCTGTGGTGGGTTAGGGACAAAGGTCAGGGTGCACTGGAAGAAGGTATGAATGAAACGTAAGGAGAGAGAAACAGTTGATGTAGAAAATTAACTCAGTCATTGTGACTATGACAGGATAAGAGACCCTAGAGAGAGAGAGAGGGAGGGAGGGACCCAGAGAGTGCCCCGGCACAGAGTATTGAGGAGGAGAGGAGGGAATAATTCATTACATTTTAGCAGAAATCGTGCAAGTGGGGAACTTCTGTTTTAATTTTCATTTCACACCTTCATAACACATCTGGAAAATCTTTCTATCTGCCCCCCTTCAATACACATAGCAAATACAGTTCCCCATTGCACTGAATGGATAAACCAAACGTTTCATTGGTTTCCTATACTTAACAGGTCAATTGTTTCCTGTTCTTCCCATTACCTGAAAAACACTGTCCCAGGTATACTCAGAAATTATATCTTTAGGACACTGAACTAGAAATGCAAGTATTGAATAAAAGCAGAAAAATTTGGAGAGAGTCACGCTGAAAGTTGCCCTCTTGACAGTTTGTAACAAGACCTTTCAGTGGAAGCTCTGCATCCTTTCTAATCTTAAAATTATTATTTACACATGCATTTGCATACTGGAGTAAAGATATAGGTTTGCTTGAAGTGATCTTTTAGTTATGGCTGGGATTAAACGTCTTTCATGGTTTTGTCCAGATACAATTCTCTGAATTTTTTCATGCCTTTTGCTTGGTTTTCCATAAAGATTTTCTTTCTGAAGTTGGTGGATAAAGGCTCTGGGTCATTGTTCTTGTGGACAGAGGCTGTGGGGCAAGTCCAGGATAAGACAAACAGAATCCAGCAAAAGGTTGTTTTCTGTTTCTGCCAAAAACACCAAAGCTTAGTCAAAAATCGGTCCAGTTTAGATAGTGTGGGTACACCACATGAGCAGACCGCATTCTCACTTCATTCCCCTGATTCCTCAGCTGCCTCTCCCCTGATTCAGGTTGCAACTAAAAAGTCCTGTGGGTGAGGAAAAGGGAAAATGTGTTGAGCTAATAGAACTGCTTCTGTCAGGTCTTCCTGGCAATCACACTTTCCACACCATGTCAGGGGATGCTTCGAGTCATGGCAACAGAAAGGCTGCCCTGGTTCAAAGGTACTTTGATAGAGCTTCAAGTCATCTTCACGTCTGTGAAAAGTTAGGGAAACTGCAGAAAACGAGACAAAAGATTGGTGGTGTCTTGTTCAAGTACAAATGGGCCTTTGCTACTGTAGCTACGCATCTGGCATTCAGAGCAGTATCATTTGGGCAAATTGTGCTCATTCTATCAACTTATTACCAAGGGAAACAAATGGCCTCACCTACTGGTTGCTTGGTATGTACACACTGAAGTCAGTACTACTGAGCACGGCTGATATGACACCTCGAAGACCCACTTCCCAGGCATGTGCTGATGAAGCATTCTGCCCAAAGGGAACAGAAACTGAATTAGTATGTTGTCTTTGTGATCTGCCTGGCACTGTGCTCAGAACTCTGTGCATTTTATCCCATTAAATCTTAGTATTAATTTCCCTTTGCAGATGAGGGACCCAAGGAACACCTACACTGATGTTAGCAGCTCCCCAGGCAATGGAGTCCACCCCAAGAGTCTAGTTCTGAGTCTAAGAAGTCACATTATCTGAAAAGTCAAAAACATTTTCTATTCTTTCTTCTACTCCAACTCCTGGGTGCCAAACTCATCATAAACAAAAGGCAACTCAGACATCTGCGTGCTGCACCCAGAGGACAAACAATGGCTATCCTTGGTCCATTAAAAGCCCTCACATAATTGTCTAAGGAAGCTGACCACATCAAAGAGAAATGGGAATGTACAAACAGAAATGGGGATGTACAAAGAGAAATGGGAATGTATAAGAAATGGGGATGCTACAGAGTCACTACTTGTCTTTTCTGTGCTACACTGCCTTCCCCATGGCCCCCCAACATTATGTGTGTGAACTGCTTTTTTTCTGAGGGTAGCCTGCCCCCCTGTCATGAGGACACTCAGGTTTCCAAATAAAGAGCCTACATAGAAAGGAACCAATTTGCCAGCACCAAACTGTGAGTGGCCCTTCTGGGAAATGGCTTCCTCAGCCCCGTCAGACCCTCAGATGGCTGCAGCCCCAGTAACATCTGTCGTTATGCTCTCCCTTGTTTCTGCCGTGACTCAATATCCAGCATCAGCTACCAGTTGGCTCATGTTTTGTTCTTTTTTAACTTTTTGTTTTGACATAATTATGCAATCACAGGAAGCTGCAATATAGTTTATATATATATATATATATATATATATATATATATATATATATAGTGTCAACACATGTATGTAAGAGACAGCACAGGGAACAGGCTAGCTTCACTTACATCCAAAGCAGCAGCCTGGAGGGTCCCACTGGACTGTTCTGAACCCAGCTTCCTCACCTCCAGATTGACACCACTGTCCTGACTATAAAGGCTGGTGGGCAAGTTAAATGTTCTACAAGTGATGGTGCATGACCAGTACTTGGTACAGTGTCCGCTGCCTTCCACAGAGTAAGACCCAGGGGAGCAGAGCACGTGGGGTCAGCAGGCACTCATATCCATTAGCCCCACAGCATGGCTTCTGAGCAGCCACCCGCCTTCCCACCCAGCACCTCACTAACCAGTATTGCCTAGCACACAGAACTGGGGGGCACATGTCCAGTGCCACCTCAGAGGAAGACAGCAGGTATCCCTGGACACCATGTAAGGGACTTGGGGAGGAAGAAGGAAGGTGGGTCTTACACATAAGTCACCATGTGACTTGAAGTCCAGTTCTCAAGGCTCATGTCAAACTAGGCTTGAAGGCCAACACTGTGATCAGCAAAGAAAGTCCCTGGAGGTTCCCAAGTCGGCCACGGGAGCTCAGTAGGACGTGAGCAATTAGTGTGGGTCCCACCCACTCGCCATGGGGTCTCAGGAGCTCATCCATAAACAGGCAGATCCCACCTCCCAGGGAATTTAAGGAGTGAAGGCTAAGAGGTCTCCCAGTGATGTGGAGTTGCCAGGAGAGGTAACGAGATGGAGAGCCAGGACACATGAGTCTGAAGGGCAGGTCTGTCTCCATAGCAAAAATCTCCCTGCCTACCTGTTAATTGCCACGAGAGCTGAGAAGCTGTGCGGTCTTCATGGCCTGAGGCTCCGCATGTCCTGAGTGCTGGAGTGAGCCCAGGCAGATCTGGCAACCTCCACCCCCAAACCTACAACCCGCTTCCATGCTGAGCTGGACTGTAGCTCCACAGACAGACCCAGTGCCATCACGAACTGTGACAGCAGCTCAGAGGTGCCAAGAGAAATACAGCAAGTGATACACAAGCCAGATGTGCATTGTCTAGACAATTTAAGATCATGAGCAAATCCAGTGCCACAAATCAAATTATCTTCTGTGCTCCATTCCACATTTCCAGCTGCACAGAGGATCTCTGAGCAGACACTGTGTCTATGTTTTCCTGCCCCGGAGCCCATTCTGTTCATGAAGCTGGAAGGTCTGACTCTGCTTCAGACACAATTGCTAAAAAAAGTTAACCACAGCACTGCATACTGTCACAAAAGGAATGAATGGCATCCTCAGGAGCAGCTGAGGGAGAAGTTGCCCATCTGGGTCTCTCCAGGAATGATGGGAAGCAGAAGCAGGGTGTCCTAAACATGGGCTCTGGAACATTCTTCAGTGCTGAACCAAATAATGTGACAGCTTTGGGAGTTTCTGACATTTCTTTTGGCCTGAAGTCTTACTCATCCTGTGCCACGCTATCATGGAAATGTCTGGGAAATATCCTTAAAACGTGAAGTCTACGATTCCATAGAAGAATCTAGGTTTGTCGAGGATAAAGAGAGTCAACTGGTCTGGGGCAGACTAGATTCTGGTCTTGATATCTCCACGGCATGTAAACTCCCTCAAGTCAATTATTGCTTTGAGCTTGCTTTCTCCCCGCCCACCACTCCATGGAGATGATATTTATAATATAGATATCAGAAAAGTTATATTTTATTATGTGTATATGATTATATATATTTCAATAAGAACTTGTAACAAATCTGCCTGCTAGTAACGACTGTCTACATCTCCCAGGAGAGGAAACTGGGCCCAGAGATAGTAAACATACATTGCAGCATGAAGTTACCAAGTGACAATGGTGCACATGAGTTTTGTGGAGTTTTCTGGATTGTGGACCACACTGAGGGAATTTTTCCCACATCTCAGGATGAAATAAAAAAGAAGACAGATAAAGTACTGCTTTCCTTCTTCTTTTTTTTTTTTTTTTGAGAGGGCATCTCTCATATTTATTGATCAAATGGTTGTTAACAACAATAAAATTCTGTATAGGAGGGTCACTGCTTTCCTTCTTGACTCTTAACTTCATCATTTTCCTAGACTAAAGTATTCCATAAAAATTAGGTGTGGCTTCAAGAAACAGAAAACTCAATTAAGTAGATTAAAATATATAGAGGTTAATTTCTGACTCATATGAAAGTATTCTGGAGGTAGAAGTCCAGGGTCCCTGGACCAGTTACAGAATTTCATCTATAATCTGGTGCCTTTTATCCTTTAAATGAGGCTTTCGTCTTCAAATTTGCCTCATAATCCAGGATGGCTGCTGGAGCCCTAGCCATTCTATCAGCATTCCAAATAGGAAGAAGGAATGAGGGCAAAAGAACACATTTCAGTTGGGTCAGGATCTTTCACAAAAGTACCTGAGAACCCCACCTGATGACTTCTGCTACATCATATCAGTGACACTCAGCTGGAAGGAAGTGAGGAGATGACACTTTTTAGTTGGGGCTTTGCAAATGAAATAAACGGGGTTGTGTTCATAGAGAAGAAGAGGAAAAATGGATATTAGGTGGCAGCCGGCAGCCTCAGCCCTGGTTGTAAGTGTTGATTCCAAACTTCACCATTGGGAATAGTAGAAACATCTTTTAAGTTGAAAAAGTGTTCTCCATGCTTGCCAAGATGCCCTAACGTGCCAGGCTTCCTAGACCATTGTGCCACATTGCAGTAATTGATCTTCAATGAGTGTAACAAATCATGAAATAGAAAGCAACAACTGCTGAGTCAGGGCCTGCAACAGATGGGTATGAGCCCAAGCTCTGCACGAGTGGTGGTGTCAGTCACATGCTGGTTGCTTCCCTGCCTGGGCCCATCTCCTTATCCTTGAAAGGAAACCACATGAATAACCATGATGGCCAGTGTCCATCACACGTTGTGTAAGTCACAGTCAACCTCCATGTTCCATCTGCCGAGCTCACACTCAGAATCATTCTGGACACAGGGATCCAGGCATCCGTGATAAACAAATGCTGGCATGAGAGGGGCTCACATCTGCAGTCCACTGATTGCATGCCAAGCAGTATCCTTAAAGCTTCACACAGATTGACTTACTCAGTTTTTTATAGAAACCTTATGGTGCAGGCAATTACTGCCTCAAATCTACTGATGAGGGAATCAAGTAGGATAAATATCCCACCAGAACCACAGAGACAAGGCACAGAGCTAGAGCTGCAGCCGGGAATTCGGGTCCAGAGCCTGGCCTGGATATGCTGGGTGTCAGGCTCTACTCTTCATGCTTGAACCACCTGGTCCTCTGCGGACCTTTTGGGGTGGCAGACCCTCTTGTTGACAAGCACATCCTGCCATGCCTGCTCTGGGGTAAAGGCTGGCCTCGGGCGTCTCCTGATCTCTGGGGCACATGGGGGCTCCAGACGATGCTGTCAGACACACACAGGGGCAAGGCACCTCTGAACAGGACCTCTCTCACCATCATGCAGAACGTCTAGTTACAACCTGTGACCTTCTTGCAGTATCCTCACCTCATTGAACCTTGCCTTCTGATTGATAAAGAGGGGTTCCTACCATACCTTACTCCTGAGGATGCCACAAAGATAACAGGACGTTGTGTATGGAAATACTTTACAGACATGAAGGGGCTCATGAATTCAGGCTGCAGCTGTAGGGGCTGAGCAGGGCCTGCAGGATGAAATGCAGCCAGCTGGGAGCCCTGAGTCCACTCTGTGGGGACCCAGGAGCTTGAGAAGACCAGCACTCCTCATCTGCATACAGAGAAAATGAGGGCAGTCACAGGCACACAGTGCTAGGATGGGACAGATTACCCGTGCAACCGTCGAGCATACGGCTGGGCACATTCCTTCCTGTCACCTTGTCCTGGGCTAATTTTTAAAAATCTCATCTTGGAATTGTTCTCTTACCATTAATCACACATCCTTGGCTAAAGTCACATCCTGTTCTGTAAAACTACCTCATCAGTACCGAAATAACACCATATTTACAGGTGGGACTCAGGACACTTGCTCAGCTAACGTATCAGGCTTCCTAGTTTCCTAGTAAGCCCCCCAAGAGCCTGGTGGACACACACTAAAACCAAGATGACGAGGTGGCTCCGAGCATTTCAGAAACCATGTCCAGACAAACTTCCTTTCTAGACAGAACAAAATGCAGCCCCTCGTGTCTCTGGGCACCACTGAAGACAACATTAGAGGCCAAGGGGAGGCATAGGTTTCTGTTTCCAGAAATCTAGCAAGCTAGGTTATTTGGACCAATTTTCCCTGGGAAAACAAGTAAAAATGATGGATTAAATGCAAAGACAGTGTAAACACATCAAGAGGAGGTGAGGCTTTTTAGGGCCAAGTCCAAAGGAAGCAGAAAGTAGCAGCGAAGCTGCCTTTGAGTAGAGGCTTTTGTTTACTGCGAAAAACTTGAACTTCAAATTGACACCTCCTGGAGCAGGCTGACTGATCTCCAACCGGGGCTGCCAGGATGGGAAGTGCACACCAGCTGGCTCCACTGAGGCGCCCCATTAGGTGGAGGAGGTGGACTCTCCCCGTGCTGGCCAGAGCGGCCTGTGGCCCACAGTGTGTTTGCACCTGTATGGGTGCACGTGCGTGCGTGCTGCGGCCAGACCACCAAAGAACTGTAATCAAATGGTGGCTTTCACATGACATGGAGACGGAAAAAGAGAAAGAACAAATACGAAGGGAGGCTGAGAGACGAGTGGAGAGGTGACCCTGAATCCATCAGCCACCGGGGAGACACAGGGGAGACAGACAGGTAAAGACCATAATGACTGGGTGGAAAGGACCCTTGTCGAAAATTCGTCAGAGCTGATTCCAAAGAGGACAAAGGAAAGGTGTTCCCACCAAGATACACCCTAGCAAAAATAGATACAAAATAAAAATAAAGGACAGAGAAATCTAACAAGCAGCTACAGAAAAGCCCAACTACCCCCAAAGAACCAAAGCCCTGAGCCGACTTACCAGGGCACAGTGACAGCAGGGGCTGGGGTGACGTGTGCGGCTGGCCGACCGACAGGGCCAGCCAAACCAGACCTCAGACACAAGAATGAGGGCAAATACAGAGTCCTGGAGACAAACAAATATTGGGAGAGTGCCCAGCAGACTCATGACAGAAAATTCTAAAGGGCACACCTCAGGCAGAGCGAAGCAGCCCCACATGGGAGGCCAGGGGCACAAGAAAGAGCCCCAAGCAAAGCCAGGTCCACCCTCGGGGCAATCTAAATGAATGATGTATAAGACAGTAAGGTTCCTAATTTGGGTGAAGGTGGTAAAGGTGGTATTTAAACTTAGGTGAATGGAAACAGTTCCAGTGTCCTAAGGCCCCTGCATCAACCCCGTGTGGAAGGGTAAACCTGTGATTTATCTGAGACTTTGTCTGGGTAACTTTGCATTTTGCACATTTGATGGTTTCTCCTTAAAGAACAGAACCAGAGGCTATAGTTTCAAAGCAAGAAAAAGAAATGAAATGATTTGAAGTGTTATATCAATTAAAAGCACTTTGATACTAAAACTCAACAGGGATTGAAAGAAATACTAACAAACTGAATGCAGCAATATTTAAAGCAAGAACAACAGTCATAATATTCCGGGAGTGAGCTGAGCTCACCAAATTAACACTCTGGACAGCAAATTGCCAGTTTAACAGATTAGAAACCAGTGTTCATCTCTGCATCTGGAAGTCGAAACAGCATCTGATCAATTTCAACTTCCACTCACGATAAAAAAATAAATCCCTGGAAGGGAATAGCCTAACCAGATAAGGGCACCTAGAAAGTCATTCTGTGAACTCAGATCATAAGTTAAAACCCTAACCATGTTCCCTGCGGTACTAGGAAAACGACACTTGGAGGACATCACAGCCAGCTGAGCAAAGCAGAAAGGGGAAATAAATAAAAAGGCATAAATTAAAAGCAACGCAAGAAGGTATTGTTTGCAGAGAAAACTCCACTCAACACCATATGCAGTAATGCCAACCCTTTTAAAGCCAAGATTTTTTTTAATGTTTAAACTAAAAAAAAAGAGAGAGATACAGATCTTTATAACCTAGTTATAGATTTTTAAAATGCAAACAAAATACCAAAAATTAAGAAGGAAAAATATCACTGAATTGGTGCGTATCAAAATGAAAGAAATGATTTGGTGGCATTTCAAAATATAGAAAGTCAAACAACACACTAGTAGGTGAAATTTCCCATGTACCAATACGGTAATGGAATTGTAACCAAATTTATGCCATCGTCTTCAAATCAGAAAGAAGTTGATTCTAAAAAATAGGAAAAGATATGAAGAGTGAACTCTGGACATCTCCAGCCCTCTCCCCTGGGTCCTTCTGGCAGTCCCTGAGCTGGTCCTGTATAACAAACTGTAGTTGTAAGTAGAATGCCATTCCCTTTTCTGAGTGTCATTCTAGCAGATTTTGGGGACAGCCCCCCATCCCGAATTCACAGTCTGTCAGAAGTGCAGGAGGCACCCTAGTGACTGTGTCTGAAGGGGGTGGGCTTGGGGACTGAGCCTTCACTCCTGGGGTCTCTGTGACCACAGGGAGAAGGTGGCAGAACTGGACAGAGCACACCCAGTTGGGTGACATGGACAAGCAGTGCTGGAAGCCATCACCACCACCAGCCCCTTCGGGCCCTTCACTGCCTGGCGTGGACTCCCAGGTTTTTCTCTATTGGATTCTGAGGTCTTGGTCCCGCACCCCTTAATCTTACTGCCACTGACATTTCTTCTGTCTCCTCATTACACCCCTTCCCAGGGAATCCCCTCTCACCTGCAGGGTCTGCACCCCTCCTCAATGCCCCAGTGCACGTGGAGTTCCAGCCCCTACACCTGACGCATCCTCCTTTTGCTGGTGTGTTGGGGAGGCTGCTGGATCAGGGATGCAGTGATGGCTGCCACCCTCCTTGTCTACCCCACCCCCTGTGGACAAGAGGCCTTCCAGGCTACTTGGGAGCACAGCCCTGTGGCTCCTCCGAGTGTGATGGGGACCAGTGTCGCCAGCCTCACCTGGGACACATGTGGGCTGCTGATTCCCTCTCCACCTCTGAGACTTTGAATTTCACGAGGCCCATGAGGCTCACAGCAGGAGGGTTCCTACTCGGGGGCTGAGGAGGACCGAGAGGCAGCACCCTGCCATCCCTCTGTCCCCAGGGTTGATCAGCACACCAGCAGCGTACCGGCCTACTTAGCTCTGGCCAAGTGAACCATTCCAGTCCTGACCCTCTGATGGCAGGTTGAGAAATACAACTCCCCTAGACCACCTAGACAAAGCCAAATCCTTGGGACACACTCATGATAAAAATCACACCTGCAGGCTGCCAGACAGTGCACAGTGTGCTGTACACAGACAAGGGTCTCCCTCCTCTGTAGGCACAGCCTACCTGACACTACAGCCCTACAGCCTCAGATCAAGTACAAAATTGGGGGAAAACATGCACTGTGGATGGACATTTGTGTGAGAGTTTAGATACAAAGCTTAGCAAGTCCACAATGAGGCTTCCCAAATTTGTCAAAAGAGTGTCCACAGCCCCAGATTCAGCCAGACCGGGCAGGTTTGAACTGTGTGAGCCATTTACTGCGAGACATCGCTGCTTTTGCACCACCGAGGGCCCAGACTTCTGAAAACAGTAAAGGGGAGAAAGAAATCCGAAGAACACATCTTTGACATTAGAATTTAGATTTTACTCCTTTTGATTTTCTTGTTTCAGCATTTGTGCACTTTACATTCCACCTTTAATTGAATTTTTTTTGAACATGCAGTTCTAAGAAATAACACAGAGACATCTGTGCACAGTTTGCCCAATTTCCCTAAATTGTAATATTTTGCAAAATATGCCATATAATTATAATATGGTATAATATCACAACCAGGATTAACATTGATACAAACATCAATCTTATTTCAGATTTCTCCAGTTCTAGGATTGGTGTGTGTGTGTGTGTGTGTGTGTGTGTGTGTGTGTGTGTGTGTATTCAGTTTTATTATTTATCACCACAGGGGTTTTGCATATCTACCACCAGTCAAGATACAGAACAGTTTCATACCAAGAACCCCTGTGCTGGCCTCTGCACCTGTTCCCATGGCCCTAACTCCAACTCCTGGTAAATAAATAATCTGCTACCTATATATACACATAACATAATATATGTAAAATGTTACATAAATAGAATCATAAGGTATGTAACCTTCTAGAATTTTTTTTCACTCAGCATAATTCCATGGCCATTCATCCAAGGTATTGCATGTGTCATTGACTTGCTCCTTTTTTTTTTGCTGAATAGTATCCTTTGGTTTGGATGTAGGACAATGTTTACCCATTTGCCGTTGGACATCTGGACTGACTCCAGTTTGGCTGTTATAAATGAAGCTACTGTGGATGCTCCTGTACATGCTTTTGTGGGAACATACCTTCTCATTTCTCTGGAATAAATGCCCAAGCATGCCATGATGAGGTCATACGCCCCATCAAATTGAATATGTAGCCTTAAAAAAAATCTGGCAAACTGTTTTCCAGAGTGCATACATGTCCACCATTGATGGATGATAGATCTGGTTTTTCCACATCTCACCAGCATTTGGTGTTGGCTCCATTTTTATTTTAGCCATTCTGATAGATGTGTAGTGATAGCTTACTGGAGTTCTAATCTCCATTTCCCTGATCAATAATAATGTACCTCTATTCATATGCTTTTTGTTACCACTACACCCTCTTTGGTGAGATGTCTCTTTAAATTTTTTGCCTGTTTTCTAATTGGTTTACTTTTTTTGCTGTTGAATTTTTCAAGTTCTCCATATACTCTACATACTAATCCTTTGTCAGATATGTGGTTGGAATATGTTCTCTATAGTCAATAGACTGCCTTTTCATCCTCCTCACATAGGCATTCATGGAGCAAAAGTTTTAAATTTTTATGAAGTCTAGTTTGTCATTTTTTTCATGGACTCTACCTTTATGATCAAGTCTGATAACTGTTTCTAAAACTTAGGTACCATAGATTTCTTTCTATATTTTTTCTAGAAGCTTTATAATGCTAAATTTTACATAGAAATCCATGGTCCATTTTGACTAATTTTTGTAGAAGGTGTAACTTAGGTGGAATGTCACTTTTTTCCTTATGGATGTCCAGTTGCTCCAGCACCATTTGCAATAAAAGCCATGCTTCTGTTATGAATTGCTTTTGCACCATTATCAACAACCAGTTGATCCAATTGGAGTTCATTTTAGTGAAGGTTGTAAGTCCTGTCTAAATCTAAGACCTGTATTTTGTTTGTTCTGGTTTTTTTGTTTGTTTATTTATTTGCTTTTGGACATCCCTTTGTTCCAGCAGCATTTATTGAAAAGACTATCCCTTTTTCCATTGAGCTGGTTTTGCTATTTTGTCAAATACCAATTGGGTCTATTTCTGGGCTCTCTATTCTCTTCCTTTGATCAATTTTTCTATCCATTTGCCAATACCACACTGTATTTACTATTGTAGTCATGTACTAAGACAATGTTAGGTAGAGGGATTCCTTCCATTTTTTTCTTTCTCAAGTTCTTTTCTTTTTAATCTATTCTAAGTCCTGCACTCTTTCATATAGAATTAAAATAAATTTTGTTTTGTCTTCAAAATAACCTTGCTGAAATTTTTATAGGATTTACATTAAACCTCTAAATAAATTTGGGGAGAATGGATGTTTTCACTATGCTGAGTCTTCTAATCCATGAAGATGGTATGTCTCCATTTATTTCAATCTTTGGTTCTTCACTTCTTTTCATTCTCATCATATAGTTCCTATATATGGTGTTCAGTACACATACAAGTTCATTTCTTTGGACAATTGTAAATGGTATTGTGTTTTTATGTCATTCTATTTTTGATATGTACTATTACAATTGATTTTTGTGTGTTGATCTTATGTGCTGCAAACCTACTTCACTTATCAGTTCTAGGAATTTTGGTTGCTCTTTTTTTATAGATTCCCTATGATTTTCAATGTGAACAATCAAGTCATCTGTAACAGGGAAACTTTCTGATCTGGGTGCTTTTATTGCCTTTTTTTTAACCCAATTACTTTAGTTAGATCCTTTAGTACTACACTGAATAGGAGTAGTGAAAGAGGATCCCTTACTTTGTTCTGAAACCTAAGAAAAAATCAGCAAATTTTCACCATTAAGTAATTAAGTATAGTGTTAGCTGTAGGGAAGTTGCAGATGCTCCTATAAAGTTGAGGACGTTCTCTATTCCTAACTTGATCAGAGTTCTGTTATGAATTTTGGATTATGTTGAATGCTTTTTCTGCATTGTTTAATATGATCATGTGATTTTTCTTCTTCAGTTTCAGGAAGTGTCTGGATTACATTGCTTCACTCTCAAATGTTGAACCAGCTGACACACTTGGAATATATACCACTTGGTCACGGTGAGTAATTCTTTTTCAGACATACCTAGATTTGGTGTGCTAATATGTTGTAGAGTGTTGTGTTCATGACAGATATTGGTCTGCAGTTTCTCTTTCCTTCTCTACTGTCTTGTTCTGTTTTTACTATCAGGGTAAGACTGCCCATACAATGTTTTGGGAAGTACTCCATCCTCTTCTATTTTCTGGAAAAGGTTTTATAAAATTTGCTTAATTTTCCTTTAAATTTTTGATAGAATTCTCCATTGAAATTATCTGTCCCTGGAGATTACTCTTTCAAGAGCTTTTATTACAACTTGATTTTTTTTTTGATTGCTTAACTGGTTTTAATAACATGACATAAAGCCCCTACAACTGATACAGTCATTATGCAAAATACATAGGTGAATACTGTCTTCTTTCAAAAATATAAAATAAATAAGCAAGACATGTGAAAATAGCAAATTTCCATTAAATAAATGAGAATTTTAAAAAAAGAAAGTTTTGCTTTCCATTTCATTTGAAGGGAAATTATCATTTTAAACAATATTCAAGTTTATTAAACAAAGTTAAAAAGTATTATAAAATGTTTAACTTTTATCAGCTTCAAGGTTTATGTTGCTCCCAAATTTTGCATATAACTGAACTTTCAAATCTGCTAACACCCGCTGAATTGACTCCACTCTGGATTCTAAGGCATCAATCTCTTCTTGCAAGTTTTTCTTGGCTTCTTCTAACATTTCTTGTGTTTCTTCTTGAGAATGGCTAATAAAAACATCACCAATTTGATAAGGTATCATTAAGCAGTCGTCTTCTGCAAGCATGAGGTCCTAACAAGCATCTTCTAAATTTTGGAGTTGTTTCTTTTTTACATCTATTTCTTCCTTCAGCTCTGTGATTCTACTTGTATTCCGTGCAAATTTGTTTATCTTTTGTTGATCTTCAAAAGTAACATTAACATCTTCTGCAGCCGCCTTCTTCATGGTGGCCGCCATCTTGGGACAACTTGATTTTTTTAAATAATGAAAGGCCTATTTAGATTTTCTATTTCATTTGGTTGTATTTTGGTAGTTTGTGGTTCTGAAGGTTCATTTATTCTTAATTGTGAAATTTATGAACATAAAGTTGTTTGCAGTTTTATTATCTTACGAATGGCTGCAGAATCTGCTGTGCTATACCCCATTTTATTCTGTATATTGGTAATTTATAGCATTTATTGGTGATTGTCAGTGTTGCTAGAAATATCAACTTTACTGATAATTGGGAAAACCAGTATTTTGTTAATGATTTTCTCTAATGTTTTCCTATGCTCGATTTCATTGATTTTTGCCCTTATCTTCATCATTTTCTTCCATCTGCTTGCTTTGAGTTTATTTTGCTCTTATTTTTCTAGTTTATTGAGGTAGGATTGTGGCTTGTTTCTTTAGGCCTTTCTTCATTTGTAACATGGACCTTTAATGCTGCAAATTTCTTCCAGTTCTACTCAGGTTGTGTTTCCACTTTGATTCAGTACTATGCATATTTTTATGTATTTTAAGACTTTCTTTTTAGTCATGAATTATTTAGAAATATAATGTTTAATTTCCAGGAGTTTTCTAATGACTTTGGCTTCTGATTGATAATTTTATCCCATTATGCTCAGAGTATCTACTATATCATTTCAATTCTTTAAATTTGTTGAAGTTTGTTTAAAGGACTGTTAATGAATGTTTCACAGGCTCCTGAAAAAGCATCTGTCCCCCACTGTTGGGTGGAGTGTTCCTCATGGGTCCATCAGAAAATGATTTTCCCATTTCTCTGTTTACTTCCATCAGCTTGTGCTTCCTGTGTTTTGAGGCTGTTGTTTGCTAGGTACATATTTAGGACTGTCTTGTCTCCCTGCAGATTCTTTCCGTTATCAATGTATAATGTCCCTCTTTGTCTTTAGGAACATCAACTTTGCCAAGTATCAGTATTATTCCTGCATTCTAAAACATTAATGTCTGCATGACACATATCTCCATCCTTTTATTTTCAATCCACCTATGTTTTTTAATTAAAAGATCATTTCTTATAAACATACATAGTTGGGTCACATTTTTTAATCCACACTGTTCATCTCTATGTTAAATTGGTATCTTAAGTCATTCATATATAAGATCATTATTGATGGGTTAGGTCTTAAATCCTCCATTTTATTATTGGTTTTCTGTTTATTCTGGTGTCATTCCTTTCTTCATTCTTGCCTTCCTTTGGGTTTCTTGAAGATTTAATGGGATGAATCTTGTTTAATTATAGTGGTTTTGAGTATATCTCTGTGGTTGTTCTGAGAGTACCATATACTCAGGAACTTACAGCATCTACAGGCATCGATGTTTTATCATTTCAAGTGAAGTGAGAGCCCTACTGATGCCCCTTTACCTTCCCCATTTTTAAGTATTATTGTTTTAAGGATGAGACGATGTTGTAATTACTGCTTAATTTATCAGAAATCATCACAAAGCGCATGAGGAGAATGCTCATCTGTCTGTGTGCCCATTTCTGCCCTTCACAGTATCTCCATTCCTTCCTCACCCTCCAAGATCTTACCCTCGCATTTCTGACAGAAGAGCTTCCCTTAGATGGTTCTGGGAGTGGGTCATCCAGCCACGTACTCCTCATCTGAAAGGGACTTTACTTCCCCTTCAGTTCTGAAGAAAAGGTTCTGGATAGAGTTTACTGCCGGCAGCTGTTGTCTCTTGGCATTTGAGGATGTTCTCTCTGCAGGTCCTGTGGTTTCAGACAAGAGAGCCACTGTCACCCACGTGTCCCCCATGGCAGCATGGCCTTTCTGTCTTAGGCCTTCATGACTTTATTTTTCTGACTTTAATCCCAAAGCTTATGATGGACTCCTGGGTGCCTCTGAGCTTGTCCTGCTCGAGGTCTGCATGTTTGTGCTGGTCACCGAATTTGCTGAGAATCTCCTTCTCCCTGTCTCCCTCCACCCTAGGTCTTCTCATCATGGGCCAGCAAATCACCTTTGCTCACGGGTACAGAGATGTCCTTTGTTCTGGGTAATATCTACTGTGCCCCACATGCTTGTCTGGTGCATAAACAGACTCTGGGTCCTATTTACTCTGTCACTCAGCCACAGTCACCCTGGTGGGGGCCCTGCGTGGTGGGCCATGGGGCTAAGGGCACCTTAGGTTTGAGAGCCTCCCCACTAGTCTGGTGATCTAATGCTGCTGGTCTCCACCACTCCCTGCTATGCCACCTGAGGAGTGGAAGTGTCATCCCCAAGCCTGGCTATGGGGTGGCTGGGAGGCCACCACTAGCTGCCCTGTCTTGTCTGGGCAGCAGGAGGGCATGGGCTACAAAGAAAACCTCCCCAGACCAGGCTGCCTACTGTCAACAGCCTGTCTCTCACACACCCACCCAGGTGTCTCCAAGGAGAGAAGGTGGCCTCAGGCCTAGTACAGAAAAAGGGCACCTCCCTGGCTGCAGGGCTCTCCTTCAGCCTCCCTGAGGGTCTGGAAGGACTTCCTGTGGAGTCCAGGTGAGCAGGGCTCTGACATGACTGCCTTCTGTTGCTGGCGCTGGTGGGCAGAGGCCAGGCCAGGTGGCTTCCGTTGTTGGGCGAGGGCGCCAGAATCCTGTAACACTGTCATCCCCCGGCCTGTGGACCCACCACTTTCCTACTACTTTCTAGAGTTCCTTTCTATTTTGAACTGTGCTTGGCAGAGATCAGAATTCCAGTCATTTTTAAAAATCACCTTTACAAAGTGAAAATGTTTCATTTGCACAGAGAGGAGTGACCCAGTGCTACATACCAGGCATGATGCAGATGGCATGGCTTGTCACACTCTGCGAGGGTTTTTTTTTTTAATACACAATCCTATAAAATAAAATGCATGCTGTCAGTTTTTCCTGCCAGATGTGGCAGAAAAGGGGAAGATGGATAGTCTGTGCCTGTGCAAGTATTCAAAGAGTGGAGGGAAAGAAAACAGTAGGAAAGTGAGCAAAGAACATTCAGCAGGCCATTCACAGAAAGGGGAACCAAGGGACACTTAACAGCTTGCTGAAGACCAAACCTTGGCCATAACTCAGGAACTGAAGCAAAGGCAAAATGTCATTTTCTCCTCTCAGACTAAGACACCACCATGCCTGGTAATGCAGTTCGCTTCTGAAGTTACTGGAAAACAGGAACCTTGGGTTCAATCCTCTGTAGGTGAGAGGACAGCCATTTGCCATCAGTTCAATAATGCTGGCAGTTGTATCAGACATTGAATTCTAGCCATAAGAAAACACACACGTCCCCTTCATTGGGGATATTCCACCTTTAGCAACATACATGTACACATATGCCCACACCTGTACAGGGAGATGCACACATGCACAGTATTCTCTGTGGCAAGAAATGACTGGAGAACATCTTAAATATTCAGCAGTAAGCTATAAATAGTGACTAAATAAATCAGAGTTCATTGGAACAATGAAACACAATATAGCCATTAAGGTATTCTCCAGGCAATGAAATGAAAGATCCCCTAGAGATATTCTAGGAAAGAAGTTAAATGAGGAAAGTGTGTAACCCCTATGCTCTCAGAGATGTGAGAATCAGCATGACACAGGCATGTGTAGATGGGCACACAGAATGAGAGGAGGGGGCTGGGTACCCTGTGGGAGAGGAGCCATGTGTGCCCCTAGGCAGTAATTTGTGGGACTTGAAGTTTCTACTTTAAGTAAGTGGTTTCATTAAAAATGGTATGTCTTTAAAATGGACTTTTGTGGGTGGGTATGAAAGTTTATCAGACAAAATGAGAGAAAATAAATAAGGAGAGAAACACACATACACACACACACACACACACACAAACACACATACACACACACACCAGAGAACAGACACCCTTTCCAAACTTGTTTCCAAACCTAAACAAGACCCACGCATTTGCGGCTAGAGAACTTCCCAGGACCTCAGCATTTGCCAGTATGATTTTAAAACCATGCCATTTAGAGGGCACAGAGTCTGGAAGTAAAGTTATCTGGAGCTAACTGTCTATTATATGACTGCTAGTTTCTTTCAGTATTTAAAAGTAAGACAATTTTTCAGCAGAATGAAGGAGTTTTTATTTTTTTTAAGTGTTCTCTTGCCTATAACAATTGGGTTGTGAGAATTAATATAAAGTACACCTTTTATCTATTCATTATTGAGGCTTCTACATCTTCAAATTCTAGTCTAAATTTGAAAAATCAAAGTTTGAGGAATAAAATAGGTGCCCCTATAAATAAACACAACCACAATAACCCAGGAGAAAGGAAACCCACACAGTGACCCTGCGCCTACTGTCCTGAGCAGAGTCTACCGTGATCCCAGACTCTGGCAGGGGACGTGGACCTGTCTGCACCAGCCCCACGGTCCCCAGCCCCTGGCATGAACACTGCTGACAGAGGCCAAGGGAGTCCCCACTACTTAGGGACAAGAATGTTCCTTTTCAGCAAAAGGTGTGTGAACCCAAATGCTGAATCAGACACAGCTCACTCTCTGTGTCAAGGAATTCATTTGTAATGCACACTGGTTATTTTTAGATTGTGTGCTCCTGGGGCCTGACTCTCTGATTCAGTGCTCCCTAAAACTATTAATATACTGCTGAGGTATATCATCAAGTTTCAGTTTGAATGATTATAAATCACATGAAAATAACCTGTCAGATCTGTTCAGGGGCAAAAAGGAGCTGGGGCAGGGGAGCCATGGTTTATCCTCAGGCCTGATCAGAATGGGTTCAGGATTCTATGGGACACATTTAAGGAAAAATTACCAATTAATGAATTCAAGTTGACAATTTTTTTTTAAATAGGCCATGATAATGAGAATTGGGGGAGACATAGATCAGCTCAAGGCACAGAGCCCCATGCTGTCAGGACCTGGCAGAATCCACAGAGGGCAGGAAAGGTCAGGTGGCTAGGCTGGGTCATTCCCTGGGTTAGCTTGTCTCACTGCCACCCACACACAAAGCCCCTACACAGCATCCCCTCTAGGCCCCACAGGGGATGTGCCCTCCCCCAGGCGTGCAACCATGATTCTCGATCATTCTGCCCACATGCCCCTGGGCCTGCACTGCTCTGGAAGAAGTCTGAGTAAGGTGGCCTAGAGCCCACCACCCGCTGGGGTAGTGCCTTTGGCCTACAGCCAGTGCCCAGCAATGTAGACTAACCCCTTGTCCCCTGCCCTGAAGCAGGCAGGGCTGGCTCAGGGGCAGCTTTGGTGAAATACACTGGCCCTGAAGATTCACCTGAGTCACATGGGGAAGGTGCCTGGCCCTGAGGGACCTGCAAGTGGCCTGGAGTCTGGATGTCTAGAAGTTCTTCTGTTCTTAACCAGGTCCTTGAAATCCAGGCTTCCCCTTCTCCTGTACAAAGGGCCCGGTCACAACCTGATAGGGAAACAGTCAATACAGACATGTACCTCCTTCACAGGTCATCCAACTGTGGTCACCAGAGGCTAAGTTCTGGCTGACAGTGAGTCCACTGATGCCAGTCTGATCTCTTGTTAGCAGAAAGGCAATGTGAGCGGCCTTCCCTGCCTTCTGCGCCTGCTTCCCCCAATTAGAGACATAAAGGGGAACCTGTCTGTGCAAAGAGATGAGGCAGCTTGCAAGTCACCTCTGGCCCCAGAGTGGAGGCCACTGCTCGCCAGAGCAGGAAGTGGTCAGTGGGCCAGTGAGGCCACCAACTGCACCAAGTTTTGGCAAAAGGGGATCTTACAAGAAGGATCAGTTGCCATGCCATGCCAGGGAAGGGCCGTGGGAATGCCCCTCCCCCCCATGCAGGAGGTGGCAGCACCTCCTCTGTGGAAAACAACCCAAAACTGAACAACAGTCAGTCTGGCCACAATCATCACCATTTGTGGGTAGTCCAAGGGGGGCAAAATGCCTCTCTTCTGCAAAACCTGGTGTTGGTTTTATGGGTAGAGGAATCTCCTCCAAGCACTCCTTTCTAGAGGAAATGTGTTAAGTGTAGACTCCCACAAGCTCCATGTGAGCGCAGCACGTGCCCAGCCCTGGGGAGGACATGCCCTTGAGTTGTAAGCCGTACCTTCTGAACCAGCCTTGATGGCACTGTGACTGGAAAGACAGAAACACCTGCCCTGCTTGGATTTTGCATTCCCACCCTGCCACCTGGAATGCTCACCTGTGTGTAAAATTTAACGGAAGTGTGACAAAGGGCACACACTGGAAGGTGTGGTCTCTGTTTCTTGAGAGCTCATTTTAGTTCACATGTCCGATATCCTACTGAATTTGATGAGTGGATTTTAAAATGAAATTCTTCATTTTTAAAATTTTTATTGTTTGGTCATTCAAGAATGGATATAGAAAATAATAATTACTCCTGACTATTCTATGGTTATCACTGAAAATGATTTGGTCACATACGAGGAGATTGTGAAAAATAATCTCATATGGGGGGAGGAGCCAAGATGGTGGCATGAGTAGAGCAGCAGAAATCTCCTCCCAAAACCACATTTATCTATGAAAATATAACAAAGACAACTCTTCCTAAAATAGAGACCAGAGGACACGGGACAACATCCAGACCACATCCACACCTGCGAGAACCTCACGAAGGGGGATAAGATACAAGCCCTGGCCCAGCAGGACCCAAGCGCCCCTCCCTCCAACTCCCAATGGGAGGAGAGGAGTCGGAGCAGGGAGGAAAAGGGAGCCCAGGACTGCTGAACACCCAGCCCCAGACATCTGGACCAAAGCGCAGACACAGTTCATGCGCAGGGCCCTGGATACTAGGGAAACAGGGTGACAGAACTGGTGAGCAGGTGCCTTAGGCCGACACAGAGAACAAAGAAACTGGATCGGCCATTTATTTTTTTCTCTTTTTTTTTTTTTGCGAGTGTTTTCTGGAAGTCTTAAAGGGACAGGGACCCCAATACTAGGGAAACAGGGCAGCAAGACCGGTGAGGGGGTGCCTGAGACCAGCACCTGAGGACAAAGAAATTGTGTGTTTTTCTTTTTTTTCTTTTAATTATTTATTTAATTTTTTGTTGTTGCTGTTGCTGTTGTTGTTTTGGTTTGGAGAGTGCTTTTTGGAAGTCTTAAAGGGGCAGGGTAGGACACTTAGCCCAGGGGCAGGGAATCTGGGGATCTCTGGGCACTCTAACCCCCTGGGAAGCAGGGAGCACAGAGGCACCTTACGGAGATAAATAGCCTCCCAGCTGCTCCCCCTACAATGGGGCTCCACCATTGTGGAGCAGCAGCCCGAGCCAGGCCATGCCCACAGCAACAGCGGAGATAAACTCCATAGCAGTCGGTCAGGAAGCAGAAGCCCTGTCTGCGCACAGCTGCCCAGCACAAGCCACTAGAGGATGCTATTCTCCCAGGAGAGGAAGGCCACAAACCAACAAGAAGGAAAGCTCTTCCAGCTGTCACTCGTACCAGCTCTGCAAATTATCTCTATCACCATGAAAGGCAAAACTACAGGCAGACAAAGATCACAGAGTCAACACCTGAGAAGGAGACAGACCTAACCAGTCTTCCTGAAAAAGAATTCTAAATAAAAATCATGAACATGCTGAGGGAGATGCAGAGAAAAATGCAAGAGCAATGGGATGAAGTCTGGAAGGAGATCACAGATGTCAGGAAGGAGATCACAGAAGTGAAACAAACCCTGGAAGGATTTATAAGCAGAATGGATAAGATGCAAGAGGCCATTGAAGGAATAGAAACCAGAGAACAGGAATGTATAGAATCTGACATAGAGAGAGATAAAAGGATCTCCAGGAATGAAACAATACTAAGAGAACTATATGACCAATCCAAAAGGAACAATATCTGTATTATAGGGGTACCAGAAGAAGAAGAGAGAGGAAAAGGGATAGTAAGTGTCTTTGAAGAAATAATTGCTGATAACTTCCTCAAACTGGGGGAGGAAATAATTGAACAGACCACAGAAATACACAGAACCCCAAACAGAAAGGATCCAAGGAGGACAACACCAAAACACATAATAATTAAAATGGCAAGGATCAAGGACAAGGAAAGAGTTTTAAAGGCAGCTAGAGAGGAAAAGGTCACCTATAAAGGAAAACCCATCAGGCTATCATCAGACTTCTCGACAGAAACCCTACAGGCCAGAAGAGAATGGCATGATACATTTAATACAATGAAACAGAAGGGCCTTGAACCAAGGATACTGGATCGAGCACGACTATCATTTAAATATGATGGTGGGATTAACAATTCCCAGACAAGCAAAAGCTGAGGGAATTTTCTTCCCACAAACCACCTCTACAGGGCTTCTTACAGGGACTGTTCTAGATGGGAGCACTCCTAAAAAGAGCACAGAACAAAACACACAACATATGAAGAATGGAGGAGGAGGAATAAGAAGGGA
This sequence comes from Manis javanica, assembly GCF_040802235.1. Classification (NCBI taxonomy): domain Eukaryota; kingdom Metazoa; phylum Chordata; class Mammalia; order Pholidota; family Manidae; genus Manis; species Manis javanica. Next base: position 97,995,080 of record NC_133161.1, on the reverse strand, counting down.
GAGAAGAAAAGAATCTCCAGACAGTGTATATAACAGCTCAACAAGTGAGCTAAGTCAGGCAGTAATATACTAAAGAGGCTAACCTTGAACCTTTGGTAACCATGAATTTAAAGTCTGCAATGGCAATAAGTACATATCTCTCAATAGTCACCCTAAATGTAAATGGACTGAATGCACCAATCAAAAGACACAGAGTAATAGAATGGATAAAAAAGCATGAACCATCTATATGCTGCTTACAAGAAACTCACCTCAAACCCAAAGACATGCACAGACTAAAAGTCAAGGGATGGAAAAACATATTTCAGGCAAACAACACTGAGAAGAAAGCAGGGGTTGCAGTACTAATATCAGACAAAATAGACTTCAAAACAAAGAAAGCAACAAGAGATAAAGAAGGACACTACATAATGATAAAGGGCTCAGTCCAACAAGAGGATATAACCATTCTAAATATATATGCACCCAACACAGGAGCACCAGCATATGTGAAACAAATACTAACAGAACTAAAGAGGAAAATAGACTGTAATGCATTCATTTTAGGAGACTTCAACACACCACTCACCCCAAAGGATAGATCCACTAGGCAGAAAATAAGTAAGGACACAGAGGCACTGAACAACACACTAGAAAAGATGGACCTAGTAGACATCTATAGAACTCTACATCCAAAAGCAACAAGATATATATTCTTCTCAAGTGCACATGGAATATTCTCCAGAGTAGACCACATACTAGCCCACAAAAAGAGGCTCAGTAAATTCCAAAATATTGAAATTCTACCAACCAATTTTTCAGACCACAAAGGTATAAAACTAGAAGTAAATTCTACAGAGAAAACAAAAAGGCTCACAAACACATGGAGGATTAACAACATGCTTCTAAATAATCAATGGATCAATGAACAAATCAAAATAGAGATCAAGGAATATATAGAAACAAATGACAACAACAACACAAAGCCCCAACTTCTGTGGGACGCAGTGAAAGCAGTCTTAAGAGGAAAGTATATAGCTATCCATGCACACTTGAAGAAGGAAGAACAATCCCAAATGAATAGTCTAACATCACAATTATCGAAACTGGAAAAAGAAGAACAAATGAGGCCTAAAGTCAGCAGAAGGAGGGACATAATAAAGATCAGAGAAGAAATAAACAAAATTGAGAAGAATAAAACAATAGCAAAAATCAATAAAACCAAGAGCTGGTTCTTTGAGAAAATAAATAAAATAGATAAGCCTCTAGCCAAACTTATTAAGAGAAAAAGAGAATCAACACAAATCAACAGAATCAGAAATGAGAATGGAAAAATCACGACAGACTCCACAGAAATACAAAGAATTATTAAAGACTACTATGAAAATCTATATGCCAACAAGCTGGAAAACCTAGAAGAAAGGGACAACTTCCTAGAAAAATACAACCTCCCAAGACTGACCAAGGAAGAAACACAAAAGTTAAACAAACCAATTATGAGCAAAGAAATTGAAATGGTAATCAAAAAACTACCCAAGAACAAAACCCCGGGGCTGGACCGATTTACCTTGGAATTTTATCAGACACACAGAGAAGACATAATACCCATTCTCCTTAAAGTTTTCCAAAAATTAGAAGAGGAGGGAATACTCCCAAACTCATTCTATGAAGCCAACATCACCCTAATACCAAAACCAGGCAAAGACCCCACCAGAAAAGAAAATTACAGACCAATATCCCTGATGAATGTAGATGCAAAAATACTCAATAAAATATTAGCAAACAGAATTCAACAGCATATCAAAAGGATCATACACCATGACCAAGTGGGATTCATCCCAGGGATGCAAGGACGGTACAACATTTGAAAATCCATCAACATCATCCACCACATCAACAAAAAGAAAGACAAAAACCACATGATCATCTCCATAGATGCTGAAAAAGCATTTGACAAAATTCAACATTCATTCATGATAAAAAAACTCTCAGCAAAATGGTAATAGAGGGCAAGTACCTCAACATAATAAAGGCCATATATGATAAACCCACAGCCAACATTATACTGAACAGCGAGAAGCTGAAAGCTTTTCCTCTGAGATCGGCAACTAGACAGGGATGCCCACTCTCCCCACTGTTATTTAACATAGTATTAGAGGTCCTAGCCACAGCAATCAGACAAAACAAAGAAATACAAGGAATCCAGATTGGTAAAGAAGAAGTTAAACTGTCACTATTGCAGATGATATGATATTGTACATGAAATCCCTAAAGACTCCACTTCAAAACTACTAGAACTGATATCAAAATACGGCAAAGTTGCAGGATACAAAATTAATACACAGAAATCTGTAGCTTTCCTATACACTAACAATGAACCAATAGAAAGAGAAATCAGGAAAACAATTCCATTCACAATTGCATCCAAAAGAATAAAATACCTAGGAATAAACCTAACCAAAGAAGTGAAAGACCTATACCCTGAAAACTACAAGTCACTCTTAAGAGAAATTAAAGGGGACACTCACAAATGGAAAGTCATCCCATGCTCATGGCTAGGAAGAATTAATATCATCAAAATGGCCATCCTGCCCAAAGCAATATACAGATTTGATGCAATCCCTATCAAATTACCAGCAACATTCTTCAATGAACTGGAACAAATAATTCAAAAATTCATATGGAAACACCAAAGACCCCAAACAGCCAAAGCAATCCTGAGAAGGAAGAATAAAGTAGGGGGGATCTCACTCCCCAACTTCAAGCTCTACTACAAAGCCACAGTCATCAAAGCAATTTGGTACTGGCACAAGAACAGAGCCACAGACCAGTGGAACAGATTAGAGACTCCAGACATTAACCCAAACATATATGGTCAATTAATATTTGATAAAGGAGCCATGGACATACAATGGCGAAATGACAGTCTCTTCAACAGATGGTGCTGGCAAAACTGGACAGCTACATGTAGGAGAATGAAACTGGACCATTGTCTAACCCCATACACAAAAGTAAATTCAAAATGGATCAAAGACCTGAATGTAAGTCATGAAACCATAAAACTCTTAGAAAAAAACATAGGCAAAAACCTTTTAGACATAAACATGAGGGACCTCTTCTTGAACATATCTCCCCGGGCAAGGAAAACAACAGCAAAAATAAACAAGTGGAACTATATTAAGCTGAAAAGCTTCTGTACTGCAAAGGACACCATCAATAGAACAAAAAGGAACCCTACAGTATGGGAGAATATATTTGTAAATGACAGATCCGATAAAGGCTTGACGTCCAAAATATATAAAGAGCTCATACACCTCAACAAACAAAAAACAAATAATCCAATTAAAAAATGGACAGTGGAACTGTACAGACAGTTCTCTAAAAAAGAAATACAGATGGCCAACAGACACATGAAAAGATGCTCCACATCGCTAATTATCAGAGAAACGCAAATTAAAACTACAATGAGATTATCACCTCACACCAGTAAGGATGGCTGCCATCCAAAAGACAAACAACAACAAATGTTGGTGAGGCTGTGGAGAAAGGGGAACCATCCTACACTGCTGGTGGGAATGTAAATTAATTCAACCATTGTGGAAAGCAGTATGGAGGTTCATCAAAAAGCTCAAAACTGACCTACCATTTGACCCAGGAATTCCACTCCTAGGAATTTACCCTAAGAATGCAGCAATCAAGTTTGAGAAAGACAGATGCACCCCTATGTTTATTGTAGTACTATGTACAATAGCCAAGAATTGGAAGCAACCTAAATGTCCATCAGTAGATGAATGGATAAAGAAGATGTGGTACATATACACAATGGAACACTACTCAGCCATAAGAAGAGGGCAAATCCTACCATTTGCAGCAACATGGATGGAGCTGGAGGGTATTATGCTCAGTGAAATAAGCCAAGCGGAGAAAGAGAAATACCAAATGATTTCACTCATCTGTGGAATATAAGAACAAAGGAAAAACTGAAAGAACAAAACAGCAGCGGAATTACAGAACCCAAAAATGGACTAATAGATACCAAAGGGAAAGGGACTGGGGAGGATGGGTGGGTAGGGAGGGATAAGGTGGGGGAAGAAGAAAGGGGGTATTAAGATTAGCATGCATAGGAGGGGGAGGGAGAAAGGGGAGGGCTGTACAACACAGAGAAGACAAGTAGTGATTCTACAACATTTTGCTATGCTGATGGACAGTGACTGTAAAGTGGTTTATAGGGGGGACCTGGTATAGGGGAGAGCCTAGTAAACATAATATTCTTCATGTAAGTGTAGATTAAAGATAAAAAAAAAGAAAGAAAGAAAGAAAAGGGGTATTACTCCTTGATAGGATAAAACTAACTATAAATCAACGATTAATGCATGCTTTAAATATCCTTAATTTTGATCACTTAAAGGGTGTCAAAGGATCAGCTATGGAGGTACACTTTTCTGATAATATTCCTTTCTCTTAAAAATAAAAATAAAAAAGCAGTTCCTGTGTCGTGACCTCCAATGAGTTCTACACAATGGTATAAAGGGCATATCAAAGTGTGGGCACAGGGTCTGTTTGTATTTATACAGAGGATCGAAGCCTAATTTGGCTACCCAGAAAATGAACTAAGATACAATATGAAGAAGAACTTCCAACATCAGCACTCTCTGGAAGACTCATGCCAGAAGAGGATCATCAAAAAACCTCAACAAAGATCCAGGTGATGCTGCAGTTGTAGCTGCATCCATCCCACCAGTTCCTGGACTTGCCATTGGAAGGAAGAAGGAGATATCTAAGCTGGCCTGTGCTTTCAGTAAAACAACAAATTTGACTGGATCTATACTGTTGGAACTCAACCAAGAATTAGGAGAAGTGCAAGTTGTAGCGCTCCAAAATCTTACAACTACAGACTATCTACTGTTAAAATAACATATGGGATGTGAACAGTCCCCAGGAATGGGTTGTTTTAATTTGTCTGATTTCTCTCAGACTGTTCAAGTACAGTTGGACAATATCTATCATATCATAGACAAATTTTCACAAATGCCTAGGGTGCCTAACTGGTTTTCTTGGCTTCACTGGAGATGGCTGGTAATTATAGATCTGCTTTGGTTATGTAACTGTATTCCCATTATGTTAATGTGTGTGTGCAATTTAATTAGTAGTTTAAACCCTATACATGCTTAAGTTACTCTACAAGAAGATATGTCAAAGAAATAATCAATCCTCCCATATTTTCTTCCGTCTGCTGCTTCTATAGCTTTTCTTCTTCCTTCCTAATTACAACCCTTAAATAGAATTCGTGCCTCATATCGAATTTCCCGAGTATCATAATTCCTCCAAGTGGTAAAGATACCTCAAGATAAATGCTGGACATAGAAGCCACAGGGCATAAATCTGCAAAGAAGTAAAAAGCTAACTTTTTCAAACAATATGGCTTCTCTCTCACTTACCAACTTTACATCTCCCTGTATGGCCTCGGAAGATGACTGGTTAGCCAGAGACAGGTAAGGTTCCTCAAGGGAGGAACAACCTAAGACAGGCATAGTCGCAGGGGTCTATCAGGTGAGAAATTGGGGATCAACAGTGGTGAGGCTTAGAACCTCTCCCCCCCTGTTTCGAGAGAAATATTCTGCATCCGTGGATGTTTTAATGCCCTTGTCTAGCTCGGATTAGCACATAGTCTACAGGCACACACCTGATCATCTACATTTGCACTCTTACAACACTAAACTATGTTTTCTACCTTTATCTTGCATCTACCTACCACTTTAGCATTTTATTAAAAATAATAATAATAATAATAATAAAGGGAGAAATGTGGGATCCACATATAAATCAAGTATAAAAATCAAACGAATATTCATATTGGACCTGATTGTTTATAGTTCATAATGCATGATCAAAACTGAAAGTTTCTGTGATGACTGCCCTTGTACTGTTCACCATGTAAGAACTTATTCACTATGTAAGAATTTGTTCACCATGTACGAACTTGTTCGTTATGCTTCAGAAGATTGGAGACTGACGAGAATTAGGCTTTGGGTGGATTAATGATTGTGCATTGAGCATTGACTCCCCTATACAGAATTTTATTGTTGTTAACAACCATTTGATCAATAAATATGAGAGATGCCCTCTCAAAAATAAATAAATAAATAAAAATAATCTCATATGTAAGGTGTGCCACTGGCTGTGTGGTGGGGAATATAATTAAAGATTATTTTATAATGAAATTAAGGCACAGAATGGGAAAGTCAATGTTCAGCTTCATACCGCAAAACAGTGGGATAGCAGGGCTCAATTCTTGCTGTTTTGATCCCTTAAAAAGTGTTCCATCTGCTCCCAGAAAGGCTAGTGAGACCCCACTGTGCTCCTGTCAGAATAGCCAAGACCAAATGACTGAGCATGTCAGGGGCTGGCAAGAATGTGGACGGGCTGGAACTCCCACCACTGCTGATAAAAACTGGAAGTGGCACAACAACCACTTCCAAAGTTACAAATACAACCAGTATAAGACTCAACCTCCTAGATCATTAACCCAAGAAAAATGAAATCATATACATGTGCATGTAATGATTCATGCAGGAATATTCATGGCAGCTTCATTTGGAATGGACGAAACTGCAACACGCAAATGTCCATCCGCAGATGAATGAATAAGCAAACTGTGATGTATTCACATGGTGGAGGGCAACTGATGAACCTCAAAGTAAGTACATGGAGGAACAGAAGATGGACGGCAGCATACAGGTGTGAAATTCCAGAAAATGCGAAGTAGTTGATTGTACAGAAGATCGGGGGTTGCCTAGGAAAGGGAGAGGTAGGGCGTGGAGGGTGGGATTCAAAGAGGTAAAGGGAACAGTTGGGGGGTGGGTGATGGACATGTTCATTATCTTCATGGTGGTTCGATGCATGTAAATGTACAACAAAAATATCAAATTGTGATATATATATGTATGTATATATATATATACACACACACATACTATGTAAGTAGCAGGTTATATCCTTCAGTTGCAGATTTCAGATAGAAAATAACAATCACATATAAAATGCTTGAGGATATAGATGGCATGGCATGATTTTAAGAAATGGTTAATCAATGTAAGAGTATAAGGAAAAGAACACAGCAATGAAAATGTAATTGTCACATTAATTCACATGCATCTTAACTAATAATTATTGAAATGGAAGATACAAGAGAAGAAATATGTGGAAGAAGATGAAATACATCATGTGGGCATGAATGGACGTGGATGATGTAATGGAATCAGCTCTTGACTCAGCAATGGAGATGGACAGCCCGGCACCTCAGTGCCTGGAAGTGAGCAGATGCAACACCCTGCCTGCTGCAGGCTTGTGCAAGTCCTTCATGGCCCTGCTCAGTGCTCAGGACCCCTTTCTCTGGGATGCACACCAATGACACTGCCCAACTTGGAGTCGGGCCGCTCACCCATATCACCCATACAAGCAGGAAGAGTTCAGGGAGGACATGCTGCCCATCAAACCCTGCATGCTGCAGAGATAACGGATGCTTTTGCCTATACGTCATGGACAGACTACAGCTAGGCCCATGGCCCAAGGCAACCACAGGAGGCCAGGAAGGGTATCCCTAGCAGGCATCCAGAAGCAGGCTGCGGACACTCTGCTGAGCTGTGCTGATGACAATTTCATCTAACACAGGTCTGAGCAGAGTCCTGGAGGGAGACCTGAGCACATGGAGGAGAGGTGGACTCAGGAGCTCCAGGATGGAAAATTTCCAGAACAGGGCGGTCAGATTGATGCATGCTATATAAGATAAATACTAAGAAATCTGCCCTTTTTTTAAACTATGGAAGACAAGAGGGACCTAGAAAGTAGCCAGGAAGGACAAATCGACAACTTCCAAAAACGGATAAATACACATTTCTCGACAGCAACAGTGGGAGAAAAGGAAGCATTCAAGTAATATCTTCCATTCCATTGCCTATATAATCCACTCCATCTGCCTCTCCACTCTGAGAAGGTAAAGGCTTTGTTACCACACGCAGGCCAGCGCCCTCAGCATCTCATCTGTCCACTTGGAACCCCAGTGAGCTGAGAGTGGAGGATGAGGATTTCCCTTCTTCACTGTAGGCAGTGATCTTTTCCACTGAGCTTCAGGTGCAAGCAAAGCCTAGCCATTGAAAGAAGTAAATGACAGGTAAATGCTTCCTTAGCACTGTGCCCACCCAAAATGCTAATGCCAGCAAAGCCACTCTCTCTTGTAGGCCATGCTTACCAAAGTAGGACCAGACTGGCTTCATGCACAAGAAGGATCCACAGCCTGGAATCAATACACGCCTCCCTCCCCCTGTCTCCAAGTGGAGAAATGACTTTGTAAGGCGGTATGTGCGGTCCTCTGTGAATGGAAGGTTCGTTCCAGTGAACCCATACTCTCCTAAATTTTGGAGAATGGACATGCTGCATGCCGTTTTCCACCTAGAAAAGTTCGTTTTTATTCTTCGGTAGTGATGTCTGGAATGAAATTCTCATATGCACACCAAGCACATGGGAAATACTGAGCCTGCAATAATTCATAGCACTATTTTTAACCCAAACACAGGAGCAAATACAAAGAAAGTAGAAGCACCAAAATCATTTAGGAAAGGAAAGATTCCAGTTAATAGACAGATGCAACAAGGACAATGGGAGGCCAGAACCAGCACACCACGGAATGACCTCTGTAAGGTGATCTTTAGGGGAGCAGGACATTTGCAAAGCCACAAAGCAGCGCCCCAGATAGTCAACAGTCACTGTCCTGGTTCTAACTTACGCTGAGAATTAACAAATTATTAGAAACTCCTCTGTCTTCCAAGGAGATAGAAACGGGCCAGTGACCAGAGACTGAGAACAGAAAGGGAACAGCAGTGACATTTGCTGGGGACACCACAGACTTGCCCTGTGCCAGGTGACCAAGGTAACCAACACACTGAGTCATGCTCACACCTCAGACACGGACATGGTGTGATAGTGCAGCACGTCACCTCTGTGGTCTCCATCTCCAAATCCATATCCTGGTCTGATCATGAGAAGGCCCCTGGCAAACTGCACAGGGACATTGTTCAACCACCTGACCTCTGCTAACGGGTCAAGGTCAGGATAGAGGTGGAGACACGGAGGGCAGATCAGACATGGAGGATTCTCAGGAGGTCTAGACAGGAGGCAGTGTGGGACGTTGGCTTAGACACTGCAACAGAGAGTTCATTAGTGGCAAAATTGGTGGCACTTGCATAAAGCCTGCTGTATGACTCGTAAGATTGTGCCAGCATTAATTCTTCCTTTTGATCCATGCTCCGTGCTTATGTGAGCAGGTACATGACAGGGAGCCAAGTGTCTGCTGTAGAAAAATGCTCTCTGCTATCTTTGCAACTCCTTTGTAGATCTAAAATTACATATTTGGAGAGATTTATATGGCTCCTGTTGTACTTCTCTCTTTGTGAAATATCTGCTCCTGCAACATTTTCTGGTCTTTTCAGCTGCATGGGATTGAGGAGAGGCTGTGTGAAGAACGACAGTCCTAGAGCAAGAAGCCCAGGCCTGGCTGTCGTTTGAATACCCCCAGGCCCTTAGACAAAGTACGCATCTGACCTCACTTGCCTTCCGAATCTGTTAAGTGGAGGAAACCACTTGTACCTCATCAGATGAGCTAAAAACCTGTACATTTTTTAAATACATGAAAAAATATTCATTCTGAATACCTGAACTTAAATTTATTTATTTGTATTATATATTTTCATTTAAATGTATGTCAAAACACATGAAGATGTATATCAAAATATATGAACAGTGAACTGTAAGCCCATCGATCATCAAATGGGTCAGGGTGTGGAAACACATGCTCTAGAAGAGGTCTGACTTACAGAGGGGCCCCAGCAGGAGCCACGGAGCTCAAAAACCCCACTTTGGGATCATCCACTGTGCGCCCAACACTCAGAATTCTCCCGGAAGCAAGCCTGCTTGCCACAACCGAATCCAGCATCACTTGCATTTCTTAAGCAGAATTCTCCTTAGCATCTCCCAGCCCTGGACTCTAGAGACCAGAGGAGTCTCCAGAGAGAAGCTGACTGCATACATAGGTGTGTCTGGGGGTGGGCGGCTCTTCTTGGAAGTGGAAGGCTGCTTAATCATTTCAGCAGAAGTTAAGTTTGGCAGAAATCACAGAGGAAGAGCTCTCACCTTGCCTGGCCAGGACGTCGGGCATAGAAGCATGACCTGAGCAGGTGGTATCAGTGGAAGACCCAGGGCAAAGTCATACTCATGCAGCAGGAGCTCCGGCTACACCCAGACCCCCTGCATTCTCATCCCAGGATGCCCCCCACCTGCCCATCTTGCACAATCCCTCCCGAGTGAGTCACTGTCTAGAGGTCAACCATATAGATCTGTTCTCTCTCCTAAGCAAAGTCACACCATCCATACTGTCCTTGCAATGCATTAATCAATGCTGTGTATGTTTACTTTTACGGGTTTGTTTTGTGTCTGCCATATTTGATGCATTCAATAGTTCTAAGAAAAGGAATAAATTCTGAATGTTTTCAAATTCTAGGAACTTTCAAATAAATGTTCCCTGGAGCACTAAAGCTTTTTATGTACTTCAAAAAAGCCAAAGGCTAAATTGCTTGTATGAACCTGGAGATGCCATGTTTTAAAAAGGTATGCTGTTTTTGAGGAAGCAAAGACTGGGAAGCTAGACATCAGTGGACCAACCATGTGAGGTGAATTTCTGGGAAGAGGGTCACTGGAAATTTCTGTGAAGTGATAAACTAGAGCCAATATTTATCATATCATAAGGAACAAATATAGAAAGAAAATAAAAGTTTATTTCTGCAGTGATTTGAAGTTGAGAATTGGAAATCATGTTTAATTAATAGTTCACACACACATTACATTCTTTTACCATGATTCATCTGTCCTGCTGGGTGGAAGGGAATTATGTCCAGATAGACACATGGATAGGCACCCATTGAGGACACCCATATACAGGGGCTTGGTGCACTCCAGTCAGCAGGGCAGAGCAGCTTGCCCAGGGGCCTTACGTCTAAGCCGGCGGCTCGTGTTGTACTTGCTGAAGATGGTGGTGAGGCCAAGCATCTGAGTAACTCAAAGCACTGCACCCCCAAGCATGGGACAGTGGGTCTTCATGAACCTCTGGAAGCCTTGGTTTTTATACCTACAAAACCATGCTATACCTGAATTGTACCCCCAAATCTCTAAGCTGCAGCCCTAACCCCCAAGGGGTTGGTGTTGAAGGTGGGCTCATTGGGAGGTGATGAGGGTCAGAGGAGTTCACGAAGTGGGGCCTCATGCTGGGCTTGGGGCTCTTATCAGGAAAGAAGCCCCAGTGTGTTCCCATTCTCTGCCCAGAGGACACAGTGGGAAGGCAGATTCCAAAGGCCAAGAACCGATGTCTGACCCTCTGACTGGGGACCTGCAGCTTCAGCCCATCTGACACTCTGTCACCAGGGCCCCTGCAGTAGCTGCCCACCAATCTGGGCTGGAGGAAGATGGTGCAGAAAGTGTCAGGTAACCACAGGGGCTCTGACACTGCAACTGGTCCTGAAAGTTAACCTCATTTCCAAGGAATCGCTACTTGCACCACCTTAGCCTTGTTGCAGCACATTTAGGATCTGTGGGTCCCTGAAAAGTGGAGCAGGAGAAGGGGCCCAGCCCTCCACACTGAGAAGGGGTCTGCACTGACTCTTGTCCCATAATACTGCCAGAAGGCCTGCAGGCTGAGGGGGGCCCTGCGGATGGCCCGGGGAAGTTACCTGTATTAGTCAGTTGGAGTGGCCACAGCAAAAATTAAAGAGAGCACACAGCTTAAACCACAGACACTGGTCTCCCCCGGTCCTAGGGCTGAATGTCTGAAGCTGAGGTGGGGCACAGCAGAATCTCCCATGGCCTCTCCTGGGCGTGTAGTTGCCCTCCTCCTGTGCCCTCATGTGGCCGTCCCTCAGTGCATGTTTTTCCTCATCTCCTCTTCTTATGAGGACCCCAGTCACACTGGATCAAGGCACAGCCATGTGACCTCAGTTTACCTTAATCATTTCTTCGAAGTTCCCATCTCCAAATACGGTCTCATTCTGGGCTCCTGGGGGTTAGGGATTTCACGTGCAGTTTGGGGAAAATATTTCAGCCTGTAACAGCACCTCAGGTGGGTGGAGAGAGCAGAAACACCATGTGGCCCCTGCTGAAATAACAGTTGGGATGACACTTGCAACTTGCAGTGCAAATGATTGACCAAAGACCTTTTTTGCTTTAAAAATGTCACTTTGGGCCAAGATAGAGTAACAGGGACCAGATTTATTCTCTTGACTGAAATAATTAAGGAAACTGACAAAATACATGAAACCAGAAAACAATGTCAGGCAATGAGGGACGGTGGTCCCCAGGATGTTGACATGATGCCACGGCTCCCTGCCTAAGGAAGGTTCTAGGCCATGGGGCAGAGCAGAAGCTCAGAGCAGGGGACAGGCGCTGGGGTCAGGAGGCCACGCGGCTGCATGCAGAGTCCTGGGGAGGGAAGAATTCCCAGAAAGATAGCCTGGATCTAGAGAGGGGCCCCTCGCATCTTCATGGGGAGCACAGGGCTACACACGTGTTTGGCAAGGTACTGAGGTCAGGGAGGGAGTGACCCCACAGCTCACATGGGAGGGAGCAGGGCGGGAAACAGTAGTTGTATTGCCCACTAGCCAGAGTGAAAAATCTTATAATCCACAGGATATATAGCCCCCAAAGGCACCAGCAGTGGCCAAAATGAGTTCTAGATGTGGGCCTGGTGCCACCCAGCAAAGCTTAAAGTAAGATTGGAAAGAATCAAACTGCTCTCAGTACTTTACTACATCCCAGAGCAAACCTCAACACAGCAGCAAAACGTACTCAGTCCCCACAACGTGAAACTCACAGTGTGTGGCAACTACTAAAAAATTAACTGGCATGTAAAGAAGCACTACAGCCCATAACGATGAAAGCAGCCCCGGGAGGACAGATGACACACTTACGCACAAGGATGTTAATGCCGGCACTATACTACATCCCACATGTTCAGAAGGCTGGAGGAAGGGTGGAGCATCAAAGTCCAGACATGGGAAATATAAAGAGGACACACATCTTGCAGAGATGAATGCTGCAATGTTGGAGCATGGACAGGGTGTGGAGGGGTTAGCAGGGGCTGGGTTGGGACACTGCAAGGGAAATGGAAACTTCGGCATGAAAACCATACAGCTGGCAGGGGACTCTGGATCCAGGATCGTTGGATGTGGCCACCGTGAGTCAGCATCGGAGGTGAGAAGAGCATGCACATGGAATCCTTGCATTCCTGCTAGATGTGCAACCTTATTCCTATGGCTACCCCTTCCCTGCTTCAGTGTGGATAACACTTCTGTCTCAGGGTTCTTGGGAGGATTTGCATGGTGAAGTCTGTCCATCAATGCACATAAATGGGAGGGCATCACCAGAAGGACCGGGTGCGGTATGTTGTGCAGTGTGAAGAATGTCCCTCATGCAGCCCTTCACAGCTGCTTCTGAGCTCAGTGGTGAATGCCTCAACTCTCTTACTTTATACTTTGTTGGAAATGCTTGCCTTGAAAATAACCTAAATACTCTCTTTTTTAAGACAATTTATTTGCAGACATTATGCACCTTCAGGGAAGGAGAGGACAGAAGGGAGGAGGGAGGAAGTAGGAGAGCCCTGGACCCAAACCAGACTAAACAAACTAGCCTTGCCTTAATCTCCCTCCAACTCCCCCTGCCCCACCCTGTATACATAAACAAATACAGTAAATTAACTAAAGGACAAAATCAGAAGTGTAATCAAGAGAGTGCCACGCCATCAGACAATAATGTACAAAACACTCCTGTCTCCCAAAATAAACCATATTTGGAAAATTGTTTAGAGAAATTGCAAGGCTTTTTTTATGTCAGACTTTTTAATTTTTATCATCTGATTCCTTACAGTAGGTCATGCTTTGACATTTATTAAAGACTGTAGATTTCGGATGAGTTGGTGGGCAGCTGCCCAGGATGACCCACCGCTCAGGCATGCCGTCTACAGCACATCCGTGTCTATGGGGTACTGGGGCTGCTGTGCGAAACAGATGAAGGCCCCCGTTCTTCACATTGCATCAGCAATGAAATCACAGCACAGAGTTTCATTCCTTTTGTACATTAGTGAGAAAAATTATTTTGGATGTAATTTTATTTGAAATTAAATAACTCGAAGACCCACAAAGATAAGCTAGGCTCTGAAGCCCTTGGCCTGGATCCTGGCCTCAGCCTGAGGCTCACAGGGTGGGATGGGGCTTGGTGGCCCCTAAAACAGGGATTGGTTCAGAGCGCTGCCTAAGGAGTAAGTGTTTAATATTTTTAAATTGCTGAGAACAGTACCCATGATATAGTAAGTGCTCCATACACATTTATTAAAATAAATAAACTGGAGTAATACACTAATTTGCAGGATAGCGTAGATGGGCAGTGGCTACAAGGTAGCCTTCTCTAAAGCTAATTATGCAGGAAATGGTACAGTTTCCATGCCCTCCTTCTGTAAGAATAAAACAAGCCATTCATACATGAAAAGAACACTCCATTTAAAGTAGCCACCAAAACGATCAGACACCTGGGAATTAACTTAAAAAGAAATGTGCAGAACCCACTGATCCAAAATCAGACTCACTGCTCCAAAAATCATGTGAATATTCTAGAAAAGGAGACCACACATCACGAAGGCACAATTCTACCCAACACATGCTCAGTAACAAAACCCGGGAGCCCATGTTAAACTGCGTCTAGGAAAGTTGAAGAGAGTCCCAGGCCATCAGACAATAATGGGACAAAAACACTCCTGTCTCCAAAAATAAACCGTGTTTGGAAAATTGTTTAGAGAAATTGTAAGGCTCTTTTTATGTCAGACTTTCTAATTTTTATCATCTGGTAGATCTTTATCAGTTGGTAATTTTTATCACTTGGTAGAACTCTGAGAAACAAAAGCAATATAAAGCTGTACCTGCCTTCTCAGGTTGCAGAGTGGTGTGGGGACAATTACTCAAACTCGCAGGCATCACAGATGAGCAGCCCTACAAACTCATGAACCAAAGTCTGGGACAGCCAGATGGCCGGCCCTCAGCTCTGGGTGCAGATCCTGATTCCTGGGCCTGCACACAGCAGGCACGCTGGCAGGCCAGCCCTGTGCTTCCAGGGTGGGCAGCACAGCTGCAGACAAGAGCCCCCACCTCCCCTCTGTTCCCCCTGCACTTGCAGGAGCTGCTGAGCCCTCTCTGAGGCCAGCCTCCTAAACAGGCCCATGCTGCCCATGAAGACGTCCTGTGGGCCCACCCCAGGTGGGCGCTGGGGCAGGAAGCTGAAGGAGCAGGGACCCTGGCTGGAGGGTAGCAGCTTGCTGGTCACATGCACGGGCAACCGTCTGTCCCTCCTGCAGGACTTCTTGTGGGAGGAAATATTTTAACATTTAACATGTAACTGTCCATCATGCATTTTAACTTGGTCTCTGATGAGGAGAGGAACCTAGAGCTCAAAACCTTGGAAAAGCTGTTCCTGGCGCATCTAGCTGCTCTTGGTGCCATGGATATTGGGCCTGTACTGGACTCCTCGGAGTGACACACAATGGCCTTTATGCCACATGGGCATGGTGGGCTTAGGATGGTGAGGTTCTGAGGGGACAGGCTGCTCTGCAGAGCATGGAGCCCTAAGCTCCCTGAAAGTAGGGCTGCCTCTCCTAATACAACCTCGCACTTGAAAGTTCCCCTGGGGCACAGGTGCCACCATAACAAAGGACCCCAGTGGGGCAGCCTGGGCATACACACTGGCTTCCTGCAGCTCTGGAGGTGGGACCCCAGAGCACAGTGCTGACAGGTTTGAGTCCTGGGGCGAGTTCCATGTCCTGGCTAACAGACATGAGCTCACTCTCACCCTGTCCTCACATGCAGGAGAGAATGAGCTCCAACCCCCTCCTGTCTCACCCACCCGAGCACAGGCCACCCCACCACCTCATTCCATTCTACTTTCCTGCCAAAGGCCCCATCCCCAAACTCCATCCCCTTGCAGATCAGGGTTCATGAACCGTGGGAGGGCATGAACTCTCAGTGCCCATGTAGCCCAGCCCAAGTGTGCATGTCCACAGAACATGCACACTTGTCCACAGAAATGGGAAGAAGGGTCAGAGGCTCACACAGTCCCCACAAGAATGCTCAGGCACAAGGAGGGCTTGCCAGTAAGTCTGGGGGTAGGAACTAAGCTAGACGAGTAGAGCCTTCCTGCTCTGGGCTGCGGGGTTGTTCTGTGGCCTGTGTGATGAGTGGGGGCTTGGTCTGCAGGTGTTTCTTCAGAGGCAGGTGTGCGGGGCCCACACACATCCCTGGGGGCACCCTGCGGTCTGTTAACGTTTTCCTCCCAAGTACTCCTGAATGTGCTCACATGTTACCAGCTGCTTCCAGGGTAATCAGTGGAGCATGCTGCACAGGGGCAGGATAGTGGGGTCACAAAGGGCCACGTGCACAGCAGAGGGCGCCTGAGCACCTTTCACATGACAGCCCAGGGCAAACCCCCAAACCATAAAGCCTTCAGTTAACAAACAAGACAAACCCCATCTGAATCCTCCCACATCACCCTGCTTTCAGGACTCTACCTGGGAGGCTGGGGACATATTGGGTTAATGGGGGGCTCTTTGCTCAACTGTCAGGGAGAAAGTGAACCAAAGAGGGTCCTGGTTCAAATGCCTGCCCTTCAAACCCACCTTCATGAGGGACTTAGATGGATACCTGGGGAGAAGGCCTATCAGAGAGGTCCCACCTACGGGTGTCAGAGCCTTTGAGAATTTACACACCCTCAAGACTGTAGGCTGTACCTCAGTAGTGCATTATGTGGACTCTTGGATGTCGGGGAAGATTTTGTATTTAAAACTTGAGGAATGAGGAGGCACTGACTATCATTCTACATAGGGTTGTGCAGTGATATCTACAAAAAGCATAAGGATGGGTAAACTACAGGCAGAAGACTAATTTGATTCAGAGACACACAGGTTTACCCTAAGCTGTGTTCACTGAGAAGAGCACATGGTGTTGAATTGACATACGTGACAGAAGACTTGACAATCTTAGCTGAGTGAGTATATTTTAGAATGGGGAGAGAGAGAGATTTTGGATTTGCTATAGCTCTAGGTATATTGTAGGTGGTCAATAAATGCATACCTACAGACAAAATAATGGAAATAAATATACTTCTAGAGGCAACATCTAGGAAATAGAAAGGCTAATATTGAGCTAAAGGCAGAATATCTGTGTCTGTTATTAAATGTGCAGCAGGATCTTAGACAAATAACCAGATTTGATTATGTGTCTTGAATTCTTTTAGACCTTTGACATGGTGTGAAATGTGGGCAAGTTACTGAATCTCTCTGAGCCTCTGTCCATCAGCTACAAAACCAGTGATGGCATCATTCTTGTAGGTGATAAGGATTTGGTGACCTAACATGTGCACAAGGGTTGACATGTGGCTCAGAAATGTCACTGTCATCACTAGCATCCATCTCACCATCATCGGCATTACTACTATTTTGCGCCAGTCCCACCTTGTTGGGAGCTCAGTACAGACAAAATATCATCACAGAAATGAGCTCTCGATGTGGCTTTCATTTGTCAACATGGAAATTAGCATGCAATGAAATTTTTTTGTAATTGTACAAAGTGTTTTAAGAAGAATAAAGGAAAACACCTACAGAACTTTTTTCTAAATGAGAAGTTCTTTCATCTAAGATCAACCCAGAAAGCAAATTCTTCCACCTGCCCTCGGTCTCACCACATTCATATCCTTCTAGCCGGAGCTCTTTGGGCCAGAACCCACACCAACATGGAGGGAGGGAGGCACGGCCTGCAGGGAACACGGTGCCACCCTTTGCAGATGGTCAGCCCTCTTGCTCACATCAGCAGACTTTGCAGAGCCTACGTTCACTCAGGACAGGGAGCCCTGACAATGGGAAACGCCGTCCATGTGCACCCTCACGTGTTGCTCACAGATTGCAGCCCCATCCACACTGCCTCGGATTTAGGGGACTCTGTAGCCACTGCTTAGGGGGCTTTCTCTCCAGTGGCTCTATAAGAACAGGCCTCTCTAATGAGAAGAAATGGACACTTTCAGGCCTGAAATAGACTTTTGATTCTCTTTATGCCCTTATTCACTCCAATCACAATGCAAGTTGCTAACCAGAACTATGTTCATTTAAAATGAGTTTGATAATCACCCTGATTTACAGTGAAGCACACCAAAAGAAATCCCTATACTTTAAGCCCCTACAGCAAGTTACAGACCTGCTGGTCTCATAATGTGTCTCAGTATGGAAAGAACTCCTCGAGGGAAGGCAGGGCCAATGCTCTGCAGGTAAGTTTGATGGAGTCCTTGGGAGCTGTGCAAGAAACTAGGACATCGAGACTGGTATCTTCTTTCTGGCCCATTGGAAGAGGGTGACAAAAATGAATAAAATAAAATCAGTCCACATCTATAAAAGAGACCCTCCTGTCTCCATTCACACATTTTCAGTGACCCATTCAGTCACTGACCCATTCTTTACAAATTATTCCCAGCTGCCAACCACATGAACCATTTCCTAAGCTCTAAAGACACAGAGATAGAATAAATATGAGGTAATTTTCACTCTCAGGGCAGGGGTAGTGAAAGTATCAATAAACACACTCAGACTGCCATGTGAGGGCTCAGTGAGGGGTGATTCCTCGCCGCTCCTTCCAGCACCGAATCCCAAGTAGCTGCAGCCAAATGAGCAGAGGAAGCCACACCCACCCTGCTTCTTGTGCACCAGCTCCTGAGCCTCAGGTGTGGCTGGCAGTTTGATCAGGGAGACAGGAAGGGCCCGTCTGAGCATCACCACCGAGGGGGTGGGCTGCCCCCACCCACACTGGGCATTCTCTACTTCCCTGCCTCCAAACAGGTGCCCACACACCTGCAAACCTTTCTTGTGTCACCTTCCCTACTGCAGAGGGGAAAAGCATCTCATTGTTGTCTTAATTAGTATTTGTCCCATTGCCCCTGAGATTGAATGTATTTTCTTGTTTTATAGGATATTTGTATTTGCAGATGTATTTACATCTGTGCCCCTGTGGCTTTATTTTACTGGGATCTTTGTTCTTATCATTGATCGAGAGAAGCTCTTTGCAGTTCCATATGCTGCAAATACTGTATCCTGCTCTGTCCTTTGGCTTTGGCTTTATATCTATGTGGCACACTGTTTGGGTTCTGATGTGGGGCACTTGCTGCCATAAAGGAGACCAGGGGAGAGGCCAGCTCCTGAGGTGGCTCACCCAGACCATCACTCCCCAGCCATGACAGCAGGGGTGTCCCAATGGTGCCATGCTGGAGTGTAAGCCCTATGCAAGTTTACACAACTTGTTATAAAAACATGACATGTTCACTATTTTTAATGCTGCTACATATTGAAATTATATTGTATATACTGGACTAAATGAAGAATACTAAGAAAATAATGTCATTTATTTCTTTTTACTTTCTTAAGTGTGGCTACTAGAAAACTCATGATTATGTGTTTGGCTTACTTTGTGTTTCGCCGGGTAGCGCTGATCCAAGGAGAGCAGGGCCACCCCAACCCCACCACCTGCTGCGGTTCATGCCACATGCATGTCCACCCCTTGAGTGACATGTCAATCGTTTTTCTTTTTCCGGCAGGGATGGTCAATTCTCCAAGTTCCTTTTTTGAATCATCCCTCATGCATTCATAAATCAGCTTCCCAGATCTTCCACTGTGCTCTCGGTCTTTCTGTCTATCCCGGGCCAACGCCTTTCTGTCTTAGTTCTCATGGTTTATAATAAATACACCTGATGTCTGATAAGGTAGGTCACCCCCACCATCGTTTCCCTTCTTCTGAAATGCTTTGACTAGTCTGATCCCTTTGCTCTTCATTATATACTAGAATTAGTATTGCAGTCACACACTCATATACCAGATGCACATGGCAAAAAAGTGTGTGGGGATGTTGGCTGTAATTGTTTTGAATTTATAGATCAATTTAATAGAATCAACTTTCTCAGAATATTGTTTCCCTGCTCATGAGCCTGAAAAAACTCTTTGTTTAAGTTAATTCTTGTGTCTTTCAAGGAAAGGCTCAGCCATCCTTGTTAGGTTTATTCTTGCTAATTTATATGTTTCTTTCTTCCTTGTCTTTCACTAGATCAAGTTGTCCTTTGGTCTTACTAGAAATAATGCATCCCATTTCCATTATTCTAGTGGTGCCTCCTTTGCAAATTCTGTTAACTCACTATACTTACCCTATAACGAAAACGTACATGTAGTGCATCCCAGAATGAGAAAAAGTGATACGAAGCATCACTCTTCCTACCTCCACACACCCCCTCTCCCTAGGGGTGATGTCCACTGTATGTAGTCTTCTAGAAATTATCCTTAAGCTGCTAATAAAAGTTATCCTTTGCTACAAAAATCAAACAGAAATGATCACTGATACCTTTTTTTCTCCAACAAGAGAGGATGGAGAGAATGCCAAGTTCCAGGCCTACCTACCTGTGCATCCCCCAGTAAGTCACTTCACCTCCGAGCATCAATTCCCTGTTTTTAAAGCAGGGACAATGACCCCATCCTCAGGACTGGCTTGCCAAGTTCTAAGACTGTCACCCTGAGCCTCAGTGGCCCCTGACTGCACCAGGAGCCCAGTGGATGGAGGGGAGCATACTGCCGGCTCTGGCTCCCAGAACCACCTGCTGGCTTCAGGGAGCAGAGACCCCCTCTGCCCACCACCAGCATGCACTCAGGGAGGGCCCGGACCACAACTGCCACCACAGAGGCTCTTGTGCTCAGCTCTGTCCATGTGCCCTGCCGTCTGTGTGTCTTGCCAGTCCCAGGAGCAGGCCTTCTTCCTTCCCCTCCCCACTGGTGCTGTAGAGCCCCTGTAGTCTCGGGGTCTGCACATTGAGCTCTCATCTCCCTGAATAATCCCTCTTTTTATGGGGGAAAGAGGGAACCCTCTAAGGAGGCATGAGCTCAGCTGTGTCAGAGTGTGTCAAACCTGCAGGCCTGTGCTCAGTGGAGAGCCCTTCTTCCACTTCCTGAACACAGACCTGCTTCTCCAGTGGCAGCAACAAGGCCTCTCCCCACTACCTTCTGCCAGCTCTAAACCCTGAGCACCGCTTCCTGAACCCTTGACCTCAGTGCATCTTTGCATCCTTTGCTCCTGGTAGGGCTCCTGGCATCCCCCAGAGGCCAACAAACACTTATGGGGTGCATGTGCCTTCTCATTTTAACAAATGATGATCCAGAGAGCAATCAGAAATGGTCTCTGTCATCCAGTAGCTTGCCATCTGCACAAGGCAGGTATAAATCAAATTACTAGATGGGGGGATGTACATGACAACGGTGACGCTCCACAAGGGAAGTGAGTTTTGGCCTGAGAGCCACCACCTGACCAAGACCAGAGAGCTGGGATGTCCAAGGAGTGAGCAGTCCTTAGGGGCAGGATGGCGCTGGTGGGAAGTGTGGCTGGGCTCCCAACAAAGGTTTGTGCAAAAAGGGTGCTGACAAAAGGTACCCGAGCAGCTAGAGGAGGGCCAGTCATCCGGGTGTGCTCCACCTGTCAGCGACACCCTCGGGAAACAAGAGGCACCCACTCAGGGCCTTGGGGTCAAGTCAGATGTGATCACGCTGCCTAGAAGCCAGCGTGCGAGGGAGATTGGCACCCTCAATACGTTCAGGGGAAGGATTTGAATTCCACTGTGACAGTGCCCTGTGGGGACTTTGGTTGCTTTACATGTCCGCTGAAGCCTAACTCAGAAGAAATGTCCTTAGTTCTTCTAACAAGGAGAGACACAAGCTCTCAAATTAATTTTTTTAAAGGGTACTTTACTTTGGAGAATAAATTAAAAAGAACACTTGGTTTTGTCATTAAGAAGAGCAAAACCGGCACGGATTTCAAAGTCAGTGAAACAAAAAACAACACAGTATTTTCAGAATATATTCGTTTCTAAAATTGACTTGATTCTTTATAAAACAGCAGTTGGCAAAATGAATTAATTCAGGTTTTCCTCTATGTTAGTGTAAACAGTGTTTGCTGTATCTTTAATCAGCCAAAAAAAAACCTTTCTTTTCTCTAAAAGAATTAAAAGGTCAATACAGGTATTTAAATTTATGTTTTAGAAAAGCTTTTAGGAATGAGTTAAAAGTATCTAGACAGGCTGATGTAGATAATAAGACCCAGAAAGGAAGTAATAGGCCTATGAGAAAGTGTATGTGTGTGTGTGTGAGAGAGAGAGAGAGACAGACAGACAGACAGACAGAAGCACAGCCTATCATGACACCCTGGGTCGCTAATGCGAAACTCGTGGGTCCCAAAGCTGCACCCATGAAGCTTCCAGGGGACCCCGGCTGTGGCTGCACATGACGAGCCCTCCACTGGGTGTCTGGGGAGCTGCAGTGGGTCCTGGCTGGCCTCAAACAGTGGAAATAGCAAAGGGGGCAAAGCAACAGTACCTTTGGGGTCTCAGAAAGACCCCCACAAACAGCCTAAGCATCATGATGTGCTCTAAGGTGCTTTTACATTAATACATTATTTTAAATCTATAAACTCAGTAAGAAACTCCTCAATATTTAAACTAATGAGAAAAATACAGAAAAAACTGACAAGCCCAGCAGTGCAGCAGTGATGAGCTGTAGTTGACAGCATGTGCCCTGGAAGTGACAGGCTGGGAAGGGCACCCAACCCTGGGTGCTCCCCCCAGTAAACCCACCACTCTGTCTAATCATGAGAATGACACCCGACAGATCCCAGCTGAGGGGCCACCTGCAGGAGCCCTGGCCAGCTGGCAGGTCACCACAGACATAGGGAGCCTGAGGAGCTGCTACCACACTGGGGGCCTGCAGGGACCCAAGGACCGCATGTGACATGGGGCTCTGGATGGGACCCTGGGTGGGATCCTGGACCGCAAAGGAACAGTAGGCAAAAGGAAGGGACATGAGTAAACTACAGACTTTAGTTCATAGTACTGCATTAATATTGGCTCATTACTGTACCAGAAAGATGTCAATAAAATTATTTTTAGTTTTTTTGTTTTGTAAAGCCATAATTTAGAAAAAAACTTTTAAAGGTCACTGTGCTTACAACATTCAAGTGGGAGGGAAAATTTTGAACTTCTTTGTCATTTCATTACCTTGTCACAACTCTGAAAATTAGGACCACTTATTACAATGGAAGGTTTTCTTTTTTTATAAAATTAATCCATGCCATGATTCAATGAGAAGCTACATAGTGAATTGATACCATAGACATTCTGCAAGGAGTCAGGGAACTTGTCTGAAAAGATAAGGCTTCTTATAAATCATTACAACATGAATCAGAGATGTGTGTCCAAGACAACAGTGAGTCCAGACAGGTGTGATTTAAACGAGAAGTTTCAGTGCGAGTAGTGGAAACATTCATGGCACAAATAACATCTGAGCTGGTGGTAGAAACAGATGTGCACGAAAGGGAATTAAGGACAGGAGGAGGAATAGCACAAGCAGAGTAGAAGGGAGGTGCCAGGCCAGCAGGCCAGCGAGGGGCCAGGTGGGAGATGCCTCAGGGCCTGGTCGCAGTGCGATGTTCTCAGCTGTGGTCACTGAAGCAGATGGAGGGCTGCTCTGCAGACAAAGGCCCAGCTTTAGAATCACACACTTCACCCTATGAACCAGGTAAATGTCCCTGAATTGGAAAAAGAGAAAGGTGTCACACAGTCTCTGAGGAAATAAAGCAATTTTCAACTTGAGATAGGATATTTGCCTGGGGGGTGCTCAGCAGGCAGAAGAACCAAGGCCTAGGAAGGCTGCCAGCAGGGCCTCAGGGAAGAGCCACTGAGGCACAGGGCATGGGAAAGGCAGGTTGGAGGTAAGGTCATAAACAGCCTGGCAGGCCAGGTGACTGGAAGTATGCAAACCTCACTGTGCGTGCGTGCCACAGGTTAGCTCAATGCCGGCCCTGAGACCAGCCGTCTCCCACTTGTCCCAACCTGACTGTTCTCCATAGGAGGGGGAGAGCTGATGGAAACATGAATCTAATATTTGTAAGTAAGTTTTTTTACTTGAGATTATCTTAAGTTCAGATGCAGATGTAAGAGAAATACTAAGAGATGATATGCACCCTTTACCTATTTGCATGGATAGATTTTTAGGAATGTCACAAACTGCCTTTCAGAGACTGTAACATTTTCCATTCCCACCAGCAGTATGTGAATAATCCAGTTTCTCCACATGCTCACCAGCATTTGACATTTTTTGTCTGTGTTAGTCATTCTTATAGGTGTGTAATGATACTTCACTGTAGCTTTAATTTGCATTTCCCTGAGATCACATGATGTAGAACATCTCTTGGGCTTATCTGCATCTGCGTATTCTCTCTGCTGAGATGTTTTTTCATGCCTTTTGCCCACTTTCTAGTTGAATTATTTTACTGTTTCATTTTGAGAGTTCTTTATGTATTTTGGATACGAGTCCTTTGTCAGAGATATGGTTTGCAACCATTTTCTCTAATCTGTAGCTTGCCTCTTCATCCTTATAAGAGTGTGTCACAGACCAGAGGTTTTTAATTTTGATGAGGTCCCCCTGCAATCACAATTTTGGTGTTGAGTCTATGAACTCTTTACTTAGATCCTCAAAATTTTCTCCTATTTTTTTTTCTGAGAATGTCATCATGTTGGGTTTACACTTAAGTCTAAGATCCATTTGGAGATAATTTTTGCATTAAGGGTGAAATTTAGTTTGAGGGTCAGATTTTTCCCCTTTGGTGTCTGATGACTCCAGTGCTGGTTTTCGAAAAGGTTACCCTTTTTCCATTGAATTGCTTTTCACCTTTGTCAAAAATCATTAGGACATACTTGTGTGGGATTATTTCTGGGTTCTAGATTCTGTTCATTTGACCTCTGTGCCTGTCCTTCTGCCAATAGCAATCAGTCTTTATTACTGAAGCCTTATAGTAGGAATTAATACTAATTAGAGTGCTTCCTCTGACTTTATTCTTCTTTTTTTAAAAATAGTGGTATCTATTATAAGGCCTTTACCTTTCCATATAAATAATAGGAAAAATTTGTCTAAGCTGATGAAAAAAAAGCATTGTTGGGATTTTGAAAGGAATCTCTTTAAACTTGTCAGTTTGTGATAATTGACTTCTGTACTATGTTCATCTTCCTTTTCATGAAAATTGTATGCCTCTTCATTTATTTAGGAGGCCTTTAATTTCTTTCATTTGCATTTGGTGATTTTCATCATAGATACTTTGCACCTGTTTTGTTTTTTTATACCTAATTACTTCTTTTTCTTTGAAATGATTATAAATGGAATATACTTTAAGTTTGTTTTCCACATGTTTATTGTGGGTACATACAAATGCAGTTGATTTTTGTGTGTAGAATTAGTTTCTTGTCCCCTTGCTGAACTTGTTATTTCAATTTTTTTTTAACTTTTTTTTAACAGTTTTTTGGGGGATGTTCTATGAAAACAATGTTCTCACCTACAAACAGGAACAGTTTTATTTCTTCATTCCCAATCATTATGCCTTCTTTCTTGCATCTTCACAAGCCAGAAGTTCCAGTGCTACATTAATAGAGTGGGGAAAAGCGGCTTTGCCTTGTTTCTCCAGAATAGCACTCTGTCTTACCACAAAGTATGGGTTTGCTCTGGAAGCTCTGTGGAAGGTTGACGTCATTCCTCTCAATTGCTAACTTCCTGGCTGGGTGTTGGATTCTTTCAAATTCTTTCTAGTTTTCAATGAATGTAATTATCTGGTTTTTGTTCTTTAGCCTATTGATATGGTGAATCACAGTGACTGATTTTTCAGAATGTTGAACTATTCTTGCAGATCTGGAATAAATCCCACTCTGCCATGGTATATAATTCCCTTTCTACTGGTGGATCGCCATGCTAATATTTCCTAGGGGACTTCTACATTTAAGTTCATGAGAAAACTGGTCAGTAGCCTTTATTTTTTTATAGTGTCTTTGAATTTTGGGGGGTATTATTGTATCATGGCAATACTGTCCATCTAAAATGAGTTGGAACTGTTTCTTTGTCTTCTGTTTTTTGAAAAAGACTATGCAAAATCAGTTGTCTAAAAATTTTTAAGTTTGTTATAAATCTTCGCTGAAATCATCTATGCCTAGAAATTCCTTTTTTGAGAGTGTGAGGCAGAAAGACAGATATGAGCTGATGAAAAGAAGGTGGGGCCCACCAAGAACTCTGGGAGTTAGTCAGATAAAGTCAGAGAGCCAGGAAGGACCCACAGAGTTAACACCCCTTGCAGTGTGGCTTCATTCCACATGCTCTGACCTTGAGACTTGCTCTAACTAATGCAGGTGAGGTAGGGCAAAGACATGGGACAAGCATCATGCATGATTAGCTTTTCCTGCCTATGATTAAAAATGCCAAAATGTAGATAGTGTAGTAAGAACAGGAGGGACTCCATCTCAAGGTTAAGATTCCATTTTAAAAGCAGAGAGTTGATAATAATCTAGATTCCTAACACAGTCTTTGATAATCAACCAACAACCTATCTTAAGGCAAGGAAAGCAGTCTTAACTGAGTTCTATATATCATGAAACTATTCTTCATAAATTAAGTTTAAATAAAGATATTTTTCAGATGAATAAAAGTCGGGAGAAGTTATAGTCACTGTATCACTCCTCTACAACAATCTACCAGACTATGGTCCCATCTAGTATTAAGGGACAAAGACTAAAATCCATATACAATAACATTTTGCCGAAGATATATATGCATATATAAAAATTCATTGGAATCCAATAAAAATTATTAGAAAAAATAAATATATTAAGATTGCAGGATTCTAGGATAATATACAAAACACAATTGTGTTTAATAACAATAGTACCAATTAAAAATTAAATTAAAAAAATACCATATACCATACCATAAAAACAACATACATATAAACAAGTTGAACAAAATATGTGCAAGACTTCGACACTAAAAATTATAAAACTATCAAGAAAAATTAATGAAGATTTAAAAAACTGAAGTGCATATCAAGCTCATTGGTTGGAAGATTCAATTAATTAAGATACCCTTTGTCCCTAGGTAGATCTGTTTATTCAGCATATTTCCAATAAAAATCCCCATAGCAAAATGGTATAAACTGATAATGTAATTTCATATTTTATGGAAATGCAAAGGTTCTAGAATAGCTAAAACAATGTTGGTAAAAAAGAACAAACTTGGAGAATTTACACTATCTAATAGCATTAGGTCTTATAATGAAGCTACAATGCTTACTGGCATAAGGATGGACATATAGATCAATGTAATGAAATAAAGCACCCAGAAATAGACAACAACCTTTATGGTCAATAGATTTCAACAATGCTGCCAAGTTAATTCATTGGGGAAATTATAGTCTACTCAAAAAAAAAAATTTCAAAACTTCTGGATAACCCCATAGTGAAAAGTGGATTCCCATCTTAACACACACACACACACACACGCAAATAATTTGAGCACACCATAGACTTGCCTGTAAAAGCTACAACTATGAAACTACTGAAAGAAATCAGAAGAGAATATATCTGTGATTTCAGAAAGTAGGTAGAACTTTCCTAGTCAGGTCACAAAAAGTACTAACCAAAAACCAAAAAAACCTGAGATTTGGACTTTGTCAATATTAAAACATTCTTCTACTAAAAAGACACCATTAAGATAATTAAAGGGCAAGCCACTGACCAGTGGAAGATATCTGCAAAGGGGTAGATCTGATGAAAGACTTGCAAACAGAATATAAATAATTCACATATTGTAAAGGAAAAGACAGGTAACACATTAACCATTTGCAAAAATTTGAATAGATATTTCAACAGAGAAATAAAATCAAATTATTGATAGATACTCAAAAGATACTTGACCTCATCAGTCATCAGCGAAATGCAAATAAAAACCACAGTGTGATACCCTCTGTCACAGACCAGAATGGTCAGTGTTAAAAAGAACTGACAGTACCAAGTGCTGACAAGGAAGCAGAGCAACTGGAAATGAATGTCACACTAATGCAAGCATGACATTGTCCTGACACTTCTGTTTCTCATGCACCAGCTCAGTATGCACCAACCACACTGAATCCTACTCCTGTTATTTACCTCCCAAAATAAAAACATATGGCCACAAAACCAGTTGTATACATATGTTCATAACAGCTAAAACTGAAAAAGATGATTGGATAAACAAATAACTCTATGTCCTTATATTTGCACAGCACTCAGCAATAAGACCCAAAAACTAAGGTGCACACAACAACCTGAACTCCATGTTTGAGCAAAAGTAGACAGCCAAATGAATACATTCTCTTTGGTTCTCTTTGATTTTTGTCTCCAGAACAGGCAAAATCAATGGATGTGGAAAACACTCAGGTGGTGGCTGCCTCTGCAAGCAGAGGGTGATTTGACTGGCAAGGGGCAGGATGGAATTTTCTGGATGAGGGAAACATTTTGGGGGTGTGTGATTACAGGGATATGTATTTGTATCAACATTCATGAAGCTGTACACTTAAAATTTCTGCATTTTGCTGTATTTGAATTGTAGCTCTATATAAATACTCCAGGAAGCTAAAATGAAATGCAACTGTACATGTGACATAGCTCATAATGAAACACCAGATAACTAAATTGCATGTGAGCAGGACCGATATTCAAGTCCCATCACCCCAAGCTGCATGTCCTCGGGCAAATCACTACATGTCCGAATTCAGTCGTATGAAGATTCAGCAAGGTGATATAAAGATGTGCTTAGAACAGCAGCTGCCACAGAGTGAGCTCTCTAGAAATGGAACCTGGTCATGCTATTCTTATTCACAAGTTGAATACACAGTTAGGGCAAGTGTGAAAAACCCACTCCCTTCGTGATTCAATTGAGAGCTACTGCTTGGAATAAAAACTGCAGTTTCACCATATGTAATGATGCAAAAACACCATACCTCAAACGACTTGGCTGTAACCCCAGTGAGTTAAAAAGGAGCACTGCTCTAAAATATAAACCTATTTTTTTTTTAAAGCAGCACTGACCTTTGTGATTCCAGCATTAAAAAATGTGTTTTAAAAGCTTGGACAGAATTGTTGTATAGAATATCGGAGTAGAAGGAGCAAAATTTGTAAATGTTATTTTAAAACATCTGCTTTCAAATATGTAACTACAACTAAATGAATGCATTGAATACTAGGAGAAGAAACGTGACTGAGTCCCGTTCCTGAAAACCTTGCAGGTGTGAGCATCTGAATACCTGTGGTCTCCAGCAGGTGGAGCCTGCAGCACCTTGTGCGCTGGCCCCGCCCAGCACCAGGGCCTCGAGACTGACCCAAGGGCTGTGACCTATAGTGGGAAAACGAGAGGCCAGCAAATTCTGAAGGGAAAAACAGGCTTTGTGTTTGTTTGAGGCGTCAGCATGTGCCTTGGCGGTGGCCAGCTACACCTGCTCAGTGTGTGTGTGTATGTGTGCGTGGGGGGGTGGGGGGGTGCAGGTGCCCATCGTCTGGCCCCAGGAGGCCACTGCAGCTATGTCAGTGTCCATCCCTCTGCTGGACGGGCCACCGCCCCTGTGCTGCGTTGGCACCAGGGCAGCCGTCTTCTTTCAGTCACTTGCCATCTCTGGGGACCTCCTGACTCCCTGCAGGCAGATGTGATGTCAGGCCTCCACTAAAGGACATACCACATTTACTTAGGGGTCTTGCCCTCTGTGCACTTTGCTCATGAGGAACAGGAGCTCACACGTGACAGAAGCATGGTGGCAGTTACTGACTCGGCGTGGAACGGGGAAAGAATAACCTAGAAAGGAAGATGCTTGCTCCTGCATTAACAGAATGGGTGGCTAACCTCTCACGTTGTTATGTTGGGCTAAAGGAAGGGGTTGGGGCAGGGAAGCCCCTGGAGGAGATTCCCGGGCCGAGGGCGCAGGCGCCCAGGTGAGGTCAGCTGCGGGCGTCAGGGGAGCCTGTGCCTGCCGCCTCCCTGACGCTGCTGGACCCCGGCTGGGCAGCGGGCATCTTCCAGAGGAACTGCAGGCTGCCTGCACCGTCCACCAAGTCCCTGTCTCCAGGCTCATTTCCTGCTGTTAGGTCCAGAGAGGATTTAGTGGTGAAAAAGGTCTGGCTGGAGGAGGAGCCCTGAAGTGTAGATGGTTCAACTTATGTTAGCAGCCTTTTCGTGGCTGCTCTGGCCAAGTGCTAGTAATTTCAGCTCTGAGTCTCTGAAGGGTGCAGTCCGTGTGCGGGGGTGACCTGGTACCTGGCCTGTCCTCCTGCTGAGCCCAGGGACCCTGCAAGGATTCCCCCACAAAGGGGTTCACGATTTGGAGAGGAAGCTAATCACATCTCCCTCCAAGGTCTCATTACAAAAGGTTTTCTCTTGAACATCTCATGAAAAAAGCTTACCCCACAGTTGCCTACCAAATCGGAAGCCTGGTTTGATAACCCCCACCACGTGAGCACACAGGGAGAGGCCATAGCAGGCTTGGGGGCACCTGTGCCCCACGCCTGCAGCATCTAGGGGAGACCCATATCAATGTGCTGAATACACCTGACGGGTGTTTCCCATGGAATGTGTCAGCCCAGAATATTTACCAGAGCTGTACGGTATGTAGGTTGGTGTGTATGAGGGTGGTGGTGGCAACTGAGAAATGCATTGGCATTTTCAATATGGTAGGAACACATTGTCTTTCCCACTTAAAATAAGAAGGACTTAATGATCTTGTCTCTGAAAATTGTAATGTGTCGCCTGTAAGGGATTATACTTGGCTGAAGGGGTGGACTCTTCAGGGCAATGGGCTCATTATTTGGATACAAACTGGTTGGAGCAGCAACAAAATCAAACGACATAATCCAAGAGATAGTCCAAGGATGGCAATGATGGAGTCCCAAGCCACTGTAACTGTCCCTCATGTGCCTCCCCACCCCACCCCTTCCCACCCACAATACTCATTTGCTTCCTGTCACTATGGAGTAGTCTGCATTTCCTAGATTTTTATGTAAGTGAAATTGAACCGTATGCACTCTCTTTGTCGGGCTTCTTCACTAAGTAAAATTATTTTTAGATTCATCTATACAGTTGTATGTGTTAATACTTTATTCCTTTTTATTTCAGGGTTTACTCCATTATATACATCTACTGCTATTATGTCTCTGCTCACCTGCCAATGGACATAAGGATCATTTCCCAATAATTTGTTAAAAATATAGCTGCTATGAACATTTCTGTGTGAGTCCTATGTGGTCATATGCTTCCATTTTTCTTGAGCAAAATAGGGAAGTGAATGGCTCGGCCATAAACTGTGTTTAGCATTGTAAGTAATGGCCAAACTGTTTCTTAAAGTGGCCAAGCTGTTACTGTTCACATTCCACAGTGTATGGCAGTTCCAGTTGCTCCATGTCCTTGTTAACACTAAGTGCAAGCCATCTTTCGATGTTACTCATTCTGATAGGTGTGCCCTGCCGTAAGGACCAGTCATGGCCAGCATATTTTCATGGGCTTTTACACCATCCATATTTCTGTTTTAGTTCACATATTTGCCATTTTAAAATTTTTGTTTTGCTATTATTGATCCTTTATCATGTATATGATTTAGAAATACTTTCTGCAGAAGTTCTGAATTTTGATTAAGTCTAAGTTGTCACTTTTTCTCTTTAATGGCTTATGTTTTGGTATTGTTTCTAAGAAATCTTAGCCTAACACAAAACCTAATCTATTTTTTTCTTGAAGTTTTACAGTTGTACACTTTATATTTAAGTTTATGGTCAATTATGAGCTAATTTTTGCCTAATGTGTGCAAGTTTATATTTTTGTGTATGGATACCACATGTTCCAGCATTAGTTGGAAAGTTAATAAATTCTCTCCCCTTTTCAAAAACGGATTGGCTTTATGTCTACGTGGTGGTCCATTTCGGAACCACAGATCTATCTTTCCATCTTGGTGCCAATTCCACATACTCATGACTCCTAGAGATTTAAAGTAAAGTGTAAAGTCAGACAGGGTAAGCTCTCTTTGACAGTTTTCTTCTTTACAAAGTTGTTTCTCTAGATCCTTCCCACTCTCGTAAGATTTTTAGAGTCAGCTTTTCAATTTCGACCGAAAACTGCTGGGATCCTGATTGAGATTGCACTGAAGCTATAGGTTAATTTGTGGAGAATGGACTGGTTGAGAATACGAGTTTTCCAATAAACAAACATGGTATAGTGCTCCATTTATTTAGTCTTTAATTGCTCAAGCAATGATTTTAGTTATTATGGATACATCCATATGTGGCTGGCCTCTGGCCAAGAATATGGTCTATCTTGCTAAATATCCCATGTGTACCTAAAGAAGAAAGTGTATTCATAGCTATTCAGTTATATCCTTATTGATTTTATGCCTGCTTGATCTATGAATTACTGAAAGAGGAGTAGCCATCTGTGATGGTGGATTTGTC
Source organism: Manis javanica (assembly GCF_040802235.1). Taxonomy (NCBI): domain Eukaryota; kingdom Metazoa; phylum Chordata; class Mammalia; order Pholidota; family Manidae; genus Manis; species Manis javanica. The sequence goes on along the minus strand of NC_133161.1, from coordinate 97,962,629 downwards.
TGTTTCCCTGCAGTACCACCAGTTTTTGCCTCATCCACTTTGACATCCTTGTTAGGCACATACATACTGCATGTTGTAGTTTTTTTCCTTTGCTGTCTTCTTGAAGAATATCTTTATCTTTATGTAATGCCTTTTCATATTCCTGAACCTGTTTCTTCTATGAAATATGCTTTGTTTGAAACTAATACATGAATCCAGCTCAACGTTGACTAGTGTTGGCATATTTCTCCTCCTCTTACATTCAGGCTGTCTGTGTCTTTCTTTGTAAAGTGGGTTTCTTTTAGACAGCATATAGTTGGTTCTTGTTTTTATCCACATGACAGTCTTATTTGGTATATTTAGATCATCCGCATTTAAAGTGATTGTTGATGCAGCTGGTTTAAGTTCTACCACATTTGTACTGCTTTCTATTCTTTGGACTTATTTGTTGCTTCTTTTTCTTCCTGACTTTTTGTGCCCTCTCTGGTTTTAACTGAGCATTTTATATGATTCCATATTCTCCCCTCTCTTGACATCACACACCCTTTAAAAATGTTTTTATCATTTGCCCCAGAGTATGCAAATTACATTTGCAGCTATTCTAAGTCCATGCTGAGATGATTCTCTAGCACCTCATGGTAATCAGGTACCTTACAGAACAGTATTCCCAACTGCTGCCTTCTGGTTAATTTGATGGCATCCACTTCACTTAGGTATACACCATAAGCCCCCAATGCTCTGTTAGCATTTTTACTTTGAATAAGCTGTCATACATTAAATCAACTAAGAATAACAAAATACAAGGTTTTATTTTACATTCAATTACTCCTCCTTGGATGCTGTTCTTCCTTTTTTTTTAGATCCAAGTTTCCGACCAGTATAATGTTCCTTTTCCCTAATGAGCTTCTTTTCACATTTCTTGAAGTTTAGACCTCCTGCCAATGAATTCCCTTCATTTTTGTTTGTGGGGGAATGTCTTTATTCCTCTATAACATTCAAAAGATCATTTCCCTGGATACAGAATTCTAGATTGCTAGTTTTCTTTGTTTCAACACTTTCAATATCTTTTCTTGCTTGCATGGTTTTTGATGAGAAGTCCAATGTGATTCTTGTTTGTACATGTATATCTAAGGTGTTTCCCCCCTCTGGCTACTCTCAAGATTTTCTCTTTGCTTTGGATTTTCTAGTTTGAAAACAACATGCCTCAGTGCAGTTTTTTGCTGTTATCCATGTTTTGTATTCTCGGAGCATCCTAAAACTGTGGCTTGGTATCTGTCATTAATTTTGGAACACTCATCAATACTTCAAATATTTCTTCTGTGTCTTTTTCTCCATCCCTGGCATTGCAATAACATGCGGAAACTCTGAAAATTGCCCTTTCATTCTTGGATATTGCATTCTGTTTCTTTTTCATTCTTTGAATTTAAATTTGGGGAGTTTCTATTTTCATTATCTTCAGGCCCCCTGATTCTTTCCTTGCCACATTCAGACCATTGATGCGCCTTCATTCATGTTATGGTGTTCTGATTTCTCACACTTCCTTGTGCTTCTCAGAGTTTCCATCCCTCTGTTGACATTACTCATTTGTTTTTGCATGGTGTCTGTTTTTTCCTTTAGGGCCTAACATAGTTCTTTTAAATTCCTTGTGTGATAGTTCCCAAATCTCTGCCTGTCTGAGTTTGATTCTGATGCTTATTCTGTCTCTTCAAACTATTTTTTTCTTGCCTTTTAGCATGCCTTGGAATTATTTTGTTAAGAGCCAGACATGACATGTCAGGGAATAGGATCTGAAGTAAATGGAACTGTAAAGTGAGGTCCCACTCCTTTGGCTGTAGGCTGAGCCAAGTCTACATCTCCTTTTAGGCAGCAGAAGCTTCCATTTTCTGCAGTCTCCCTATTTTTGTCACTCCTATTGCTTTGGGGTTTCTCGAACACCTTCTTCAGTAGAGTCTGAGCCTTGCATCTCTTTCCAGGTAGCCTGTTGTTATTATTACAGCAGAGTTCAGGGGGTGGGGGTGGGGGTGGGGCTGGCATGAGCAGGGAAATGGCAGCTCATAAATCCCTGTCTTTTGCTGCTTCTCTGTCCTGTGGCAGTGACCATGTCACAGTTCCTCCAGTTTTATTTCCCTCTTGAATGAGAGGGAGACAAGTGGGGCTGGGGTGGGTTGACCCACTTTGTCCCTCTAACAAGCAGGGAGAGCCCTGCCCACGGAGGTCAGAGCAGCTGCTTACCCCTCCTCGCCAGAGGCAGGTTTTGTTCTCCTTGGATCTTCACAATGAGAACATGGTGGGTTTCCTGGAGGTCAAGTCCACGAAAGCATGGTCCCCAGGTCCGTAGCCCGGGAGCCTTGCCCCAGGCTTGTCACACTCTGCCCCCAGCAATTTCTCAGTGGTCACGTGTGCTCCTCCAGCTTATGCTACAGCTTCTGCCCCAGATGAGCCGACATCACCAACAGATCTCTGTATTCACCTGTTTATCCTAACTTGAGGGTTCTGCTTGCCCTGTGACCTCAATTTAAGCCATCAATCATCTTTCAAAGGGGATAGAATAATACAGACCACATCTTCCCATTCCTTCCAGTCTGATGGTGTCAATGTATTTTGTCACTTTTGAGCACCGGTTTCCACCTGCACCAGGAGTTCTCACAGTGCAGATCTACTCACTCTGGGCTTCTGCTTTTCTAAAAGATACATGCATGGGGAAAAGCATTCCTATTGGTAGATTTCTTTCTTCTTTCAGTACCTTGAAGATGCTTTGCCACTGACATCCAGCGCGCACCATGTTGATGAGAAACCATCTCATCACAGCTCAGAAAGCCAACTCCAGCTTTGCGCCTTTGCACAGAAAATTTTTTTTCTGCATGGATATTGCATTCTGCATTGGATGTGTTCATGTGTTCTTAAGCAGTTTGATAATGATGCGACTGTTTTTTATCATCTTTCTTGGGTTTGGGATCCTTGAACCTCTTGGATATATGGGTTTACGGTTTTACTCAAATTTGAAAACACTGTGGCTGTCATTTCCTTGGATATTTTTTTTCCTTCCTCCTTCCTCTGGGTACTTCAATAACACATGTATTTGTCTGTATAAAGTTGTCCTTTGGTTCCCTCACACTCTGTTCACTTAATTTTTCTCAGACTTCTCACCTATTTTGTAAAATTTTAAATAGCTTTGTGTGAGTTTCTTAGGGCCATTGTGACAAATTACCATAAGCTGGGTGGCTTAGAATAACAGAAATGTGCTGTCTCTCAATTCTGGAGGCCAGAAGCTGTCATCAAGGTGCTGACAGATCCCGGCCCCCTCCAAGGCCCCAGGGAGCCCACCTCCACCCCCTTCCCAGCTCTGGGGGTGCCGTTGGTCCTTGGCATCCTTTGCCTCTGGCTGTGTCTCTCCAATCCTGCCCCGGTTGTCACATGTTCTTTCCCCTGAGTGTCTCTGTGTCTGTGTCCCAATTTCCCTTTTTTTATCAGGACACCAGCCATTGGACCAGAGCCCAGCACTGGAAGGTATCTTCTCAAGGATGCCCCCCTCCTCACCACGAGCTTCTGCTGCTGGGCTCTCTGATCTTTCTCTTGCCATGTCCAGTCTTGGACGCAGCCCACCCAGCGTGCTTGTCATCACATATCATAGTCTTCATATCTAGAAACTGCATATGGGTTCTTTTATACATATTCTATGTCTCTAACATATTCTGTCCTTCACCTTTTTGAACATACAGAATAAAGTTACACTAGCTGTTTTTATGTCCTTAGCCAATAATTTCATCATCTGTCATTACTGGGCCAGATTTGATGAACTTGCTCTTTGCTGTGGGTTGTGTCTTGCCACTTCTCTGTGTCTAAATACGTTTGCTTGGACACCTTTGCTCAGAGCCCTGTGGGACACCAGGACAGCGTTCTCTTCTCTTCTTTCAGGTGACCCTTTCCCCAGCATCATGGGTACCCCTCACACCACATGCCGACAGCACCCATCCAAATTCTGTAGAAGAGCCCTGTGAACCTCTGCAACCCTGTCTTGGGGAGGTGCTCTGCCTCTGGAATTCTGCCCTAAGATCTCTGGGCACCGTGGCTTGGCTGAACTCCAAGTGTCGTGTCTTCACTCAGGGAGATGGCCAGGCACCACAGAGGTCCCCACCCTCCATCCTGCCATTGTCTTTTATATTCTATGCAGTTTTCCGTTCTTCCAAGTAGAAGGGCTAATCTAGTCCTTGTTATTGTGTCTTGGTCAGAAGCAGAAGCTTATCAAAGTGTCCTAAGCAGGGACAGGGACCCAAACTTGCATTTCTATTTTAGAAAAACTACCTCTCATAGAAGTACGAAGGGAAGATTGGATGGTGAGTTCTTAGAAGCAAAGAAAAAAATTAGTCCACTTTTGAAGTATCTCCAGCAAGACAGAATAAAAGTTTCATAAGAACATAGGCTTGGCTAATGGGAGAGGGGAGAGACCAAGGGAGAAGAGGACTCCACTGGAATGACACTCATGAGGCAGGACAGGGAGACCTTGCAGGGGGACCAGGAGGAAAGCAATAACCCATACAATCTCCACGTACAGCAAACCAGCTCTCATTCCCTAAAGGGAGATACCAAATGAACCCACTGGAAGGAATAGACAGGCAGGCATCCAATTAGGGCAGCTCTGTGCACACTCATCGAGGACAGCTCTCCATATTGATCTGAGGTGCCCATGAAGACACTGTGGTGGGGAGGCCAAGGGCAGGGCTGGCCATCCATGGAGCTTAGAAGGAAGATCATTTGGTCTGAGGGTATAGATGTGGGAACAGTGCACAGGCATGGACTGAGGATATGCAAGGGGCTCAGTCACTCAGAGTGTAGATAACCAGAAACAGTTAATGCAAACCATGATGAGACAAAAATATACCAAATAATAGTCCATATAAAAATATTAATCAGGTCCAAAAGCTTTGTTGACATCTGTGAACCACAATCACTTTTTTTTAATATATTTATTTTTATTTTATTTCGGTATCATTAATCTACAATTACAGAAAGAGCATTATGTTTGCTAGGTTCCCCCCTTCACCAAGTCCTCCCCACATACCCCTTCACAGTCACTGTCCATCTGCATAGTAAGATGCTGTAAAATCACTACTTGCCTTCTCTGTGTTGCGCAGCCCTCCCCGTGCCCCCCATGCACTATACATGCTAATCGTAATGCCCTCTTTCTTTTTCCCCACCCTTATCCCTCCCTTCCCACCCATCGTCCCAGTCCCTTTCCCTTTGGTAACTATTAGTCCATTCCTGGGTTCTGTGATTCTACTGCTGTTTTGTTCCCTCAGTTTTCCTTTGTTCTTATACTCCACATATGAGTGAAATCATTTGGTACTTGTCCTTCTCCGCTTGGCTTATTTCACTGAGCATAATACTCTCTAGCTCCATCCATGTTGTTGTGAATGGTAGGACCTGTTTTTTTCTTATGGCTGTGTAATATTCCATTGTGTATATGTACCACATCTTCTTTATCCATTCATCTACTGATGGACATTTAGGTTGCTTCCATATCTTCGCTATTGTAAAGAGTGCAGCAATAAACATAGGGGTGCATCTGTCTTTTTCAAACTGGAGTGCTGCATTCTTAGGGTAAATTCCTAGAAGTGGAATTCCTGGGTCAAATGGTGTTTCTATTTTGAGCATTCTGAGGAACCTCCATACTGCTTTCCACAATGGTTGAACTAATTTACATTCCCACCAGCAGTGTAGGAGGGTTCCCCTTTCTCCACAACTTCGCCAACATTTGTTGTTGTTTGTCTTTTCAATGATGGCGATCCTTACTGGTGTGAGATAATATCTCATTGTGGTTTTAATTTGCATTTCTCTGATGATTAGCAATGTGGAGCATCTTTTCATGTGCCTGTTGGCCATCTGGATTTCTTCATTAGAGAACTGTCTATTCAGCTCCTCTGCCCATTTTTTAATAGGATTATTTGCTTTTGTTTGTGGAGGCCTGTGAGCTATTTATATATTTTGGATGTCAATCCTTTATGGATGTGTAATTTATGAATATGTTGTCCCATACTGTAGGATACCTTTCTGTTCTATTGATGGTGTCCTTTGCTGTACAGAAACTTTTCAGCTTGATAGAGTTCCACTTGTTCATTTTTGCCTTTGTTTCCCTTTCCCGGGGAGATATGTTCATGAAGAAGTCACTCATGTTTACATCCATGAGATTTTTGCCTGTTTTTTTCTAAGAGTTTTATGGTTTCATGACTTACATTCAGGTCTTTGATCCATTATGAATTTACTTTTGTGTATGGGGTTAGACAGTGATCCAGTTTCATTCTCTTCCATGTAGCTGTCCAGTTTTGCCAGCACCATCTGTTGAAGAGACTGTCATTTCCCCATTTTATGTCCATGACTCCTTTATCAAATATTAATTAGCCATATATGTTTGGGTTAATATCCGGAGTCTCTATTCTGTTCCACTGGTTTATGGCTCAGTTCTTGTGCCAGTACCAAATTTTCTTGATGACTGTGGCTTTGTAGTAGAGCTTGAAGTTGGGGAGTGAGATCCCCCCCACTTTATTCTTCCTTCTCAGGATTGCGTTGGCTATTCGGGGTCTTTGATGGTTCCATATGTATTTTTGAACCATTTGTTCCAGTTCGTTGAAGAATGCTGTTGGTAATTTTATAGGGATTGCATCGAATATGTATATTGTTTTGGGCAGGATGGACATTTGACAATATTAATTCTTCCTAGACAGGAGCGTGGGATGAGTTTGCATTTGTTAGTGACCTCTTTAATTTTTCTTAAGAATGTCTTGTAGTTTTCAGGGTATAGGTCTTTCACTTCCTTGGTTAGGTTTATTCCTAGGTATTTTATTCTTTTTGATGCTATTGTGAATGGAATTGTTTTCCTAATTTCTCTTTTTATTAGTTCATTGTTAGTGTATAGGAAAGCCACAGATTTCTGTGTGTTAATTTTGTATCCTGCAACTTTGCTGTATTCTGATATCAGTTCTAGAAGTTTTGGAGTGGAGTCTTTAGGGTTTTTTATGTACAATATCACGTCATCTGCAAATAGTGACAGTTTGACTTCTTCTTTACCAATCTGGATTCCTTGTATTTCTTTGTTTTGTCTGATTGCCATGGCTAGGACCTCCAGTACCACGTTGAATAACAGTAGGGAGAATGGGCATCCCTGTCTTGTTCCCGATCTCAGAGGAAAAGCTTTCAGCCTCTCGCTGTTCAGTATGATGTTAGCTGTGGGTTTATCATATATGGCCTTTATTATGTTGAGGTACTTGCCCTGTATACCCATTTTATTGAGAGTTTTTATCATGAATGGATGTTGAATTTTGTCGAATGTTTTTTCAGCATCTATGGAAATGATCATGTGGTTTTTGTCCTTCTTTTTATTGATGTGGTGGATGATGTTGATGGGTTTTCGAATGATGTACCATCCTTGCATCTCTGGAATGAATCCCACTTGGTTATGGTGTATGATCATCTTGATGTATTTTTGAATTTGGTTTGCTAATATTTTGTTGAGTATTTTTGCATCTACATTCATCAGGCATATTGGCCTGTAGTTTTCTTTTTTGGTGGGGTCTTTGGCTGGTTTTGGTATTAGGGTGATGTTGGCTTCATAGAATGAGTTTGGGAGTATTCCCTCCTCTTCTATTTTCTGCAAAACTTTAAGGAAAATGGGTGTTATGTCTTCTCTGTATGTCTGATAAAATTCCGAGGTAAATCCATCTGGCCCAAGGGTTTTGTTCTTGGGTAGTGCTTTGATTACCTATTCAATTTCCTTGCTGGTAATTGGTCTGTTTAGGTTTTCTGTTTCTTTCTGGGTCATTCTTGGAAGGTTGTATTTTTCTAAGAAGTTGTCCATTTCTCCTAGGTTTTCCAGCTTGTTAGCATATAGGTTTTCATAGTATTCTCTAATAATTCTTTTTATTTCTGTGGGGTCTGTCGTAATTTTTCCTTTCTCGTTTCTAATTCTGTTGATGTGTGTTGACTCTCTTTTTCTCTTAATAAGTCTGGCTAGAGGCTTATCTATTTTGTTTATTTTCTCAAAGAACCAGCTCTTGGTTTCATTGATTTTTTCTATTGTTTCATTCTTCTCAATTTTATTTATTTCTTCTCCGATCTTTATTATGTCCCTCCATCTGCTGACCTTAGGCCTCATTTGTTCTTCTTTTTCCAGTATCGATAATTGTTATGTTAGACTATTCATTTGTGATTGTTCTTCCTTCTTTAATTATGCCTGGATTGCTATATACTTTCCTCTTAAGACTGCTTCTGCTGAGTCGCACAGAAGTTGGGGCTTTGTGTTATTGTTGTCATTTGTTTCCATATATTGCTGAATCCCCATTTTGATTTGGTCATTGATCCATTGATTATTTAGGAGCATGTCGTTAAGCCTCCATGTGTTTGTGAGCCTTTTTGCTTTCTTTGTACAATTAATTTTTAGTTTTATACCTTTGTGGTCTGAAAAGTTGGCTGGTAGGATTTCAATGTTTTAGAATTTACTGAGCCTCTTTTTGTGGCCTAATATGTGGTCTATTCTGGAGAATGTTCCATGTGCACTTGAGAAGAATGTGTATCTTGTTGCTTTTGGGTGTAGGGTTCTATAGATGTCTATTAGGTCCATCTGTTCTAGTATGTTGTTCAGTGCCTCTGTGTCCTTACTTCTTTTCTGTCTGGTGGATCTGTCCTTTGGGGTGAGTGGTGTGTTAATGTCTCCCAAAATGAATGCACTGCATTCTATTTCCCTCTTTAATTCTGTTAGTATTTGTTTCACATATGTTGGTGCTCCTGTGTTGGGTGCATATATGTTTATAATGGTTATATCCTCTTGTTGGACTGAGCCCTTTATCATTATGTAATGTCCTTCTTTATCTCTTGTTACTTTCTTTATTTTGAAGTCTATTTTCTCTGATACTAGTATTGCAACACCTGCTTTTTTCTGTCTGTTGTTTTCATGAAATATCTTTCTCCAACCCTTGACTTTTAATCTGTGCATGTCTTTGGGTTTGAGGTGAGTCTCTTGTAAGCAGCATATAGATGGGTCTTGCTTTTTTATCCATTCTATTACTCTGTGTCTTTTGATTGGTGCATTTAGTCCATTTACATTTAGGGTGATTATTGAAAGATACTTACTTATTGCCATTGCAGGCTTTAGATTTGCGGTTACCAAAGGTTCAAGGTTAGCTTGTTTACTACCTTACTCTCTGACCTCACTCGCTTATTGAGCTGTTATAAACACAGTCTGATGATTATTTCTTTCCCTTCTTTTTCCTCCTCCTCCATTCTTCATATGTTGGGTGTTTTGTTCTGTGCTCTTTTTAGGAGTGCTCCCATCTAGTGCAGTCCCTCTAAGATACCCTGTAGAGGTAGTTTGTGGGAGACAAATTCCCTCAACTTTTGCTTGTCTGGGAATTGTTTAATCCCTCCTTCATATTTAAATGATAATCATGCTGGATACAGTATCCTTGGTTCAAGGCCCTTCTGTTTCATTGCATTAAATATATCATGCCATTCTCTTCTGGCCTGTAAGGTTTCTGTTGAGAAGTCTGATGATAGCCTGATGGGTTTTCCTTTGTAGGTGACCTTTTTACTCTCTCTGGCTGCCTTTAATACTCTGTCCCTGTCCTTGATCTTTACCATTTTAATTATTATGTGTCTTGGTGTTCACATCTTTGGATCCCCTCTCTCGGGAGTTCTGTGTGCCTCCATAGTCTGAGCAACTATTTCCTCCCCCAGTTTGGGGAAGTTTTCAGCAATTATTTCTTCAAAGACACTTTCTATCCCTTTTTCTTTCTTTTCTCCCTCTGGTACCCCTAAAATGCGGATATTGTTCCTTTTGGATTGGTCACACAGTTCTCTTAATGTTGTTTCATTCCTGAAGGTCCTTTTCTCTCTCTCTGCATCAGCTTCTATGTGTTCCTGTTCTCTGGTTTCTATTCCATCAATGGCCTCTTGCATCTTATCCATTCTGCTTATAAATCCTTCCAGAGTTTGTTTCACTTCTGTAATCTCCCTCCAGACATCTGTAATCTCCCTCCAGACTTCATCCCTTAGCTCTTGCATATTTCTCTGCAGCTCTGTCAGCATGTTTATGATTTTTATTTTGAATTCTTTTTCAGGGAGACTGGTTAGGTCTGCTCCTGCAGATCCTTTCTCAGGTGTAACTATCTTGGACTGGACCAGATTTTTTTGCCTTTTTATAGTGATAGCAGTGGCTGTAGGCAGGTTGCGGGTGTGTCAGCTGGGAGAAGAAAGTCCTTTCCTGCTTGCTGGATGGCTTGCCCTATTCTGCCGACTGTGATGGCTACCTGCACTCCTGGAGCAGCCACCGGGTTAATCTCCTAAGCTGCTGTGGGCGGGGTGTCCATCAGAGCAGCGCAGAGCCCTGCGGGGAGTGGCAGGCATGCCAGGTGCACTCCTCCATGCTATCGGCGACCCTGCCAGGCAGCTGTGTGGCAGCAGCGGCCTTTGGGTCTGTCCCAGGCGGCTGTGCATTAGGCTGGGATTCCAGTCGACTCCTCGGAGTGCACCTGCTCCCTCTGGCTCCACTCTTGGTGTGCACGGGGCTCTTCCGTGCAGGCTTCTACCGGGCTCTGGCTTCACTGCTGCCAGTGAGCATTAGCCGCACCCGGGCTGTTCGGTCATGCTGCTGCGGTCTAGCACAAGCCTCTCCTGTAGCGGACACATGGATCTGCTCTCGGTTCCTTCCAGTGCTTCTGCCCCCAGCATGCGCTCCCACTCTCCTGCTGCTGGGCCTGTGTGTCGGGGTCCGCACCAGTTGGAGGAATGACTGGCAGGCTGCCTAGTCCTGTGAGGTGCTTCAGAGCTGCACTGCCTCTGTTTAGGGCGTCTAAGTTTCCCCGGTATTCCCAGCTGCCGGGACAACTTCTTCCAGCTATGGGGTCCCTGTCTCTTTAAGACTTGCAGAAAGCACTCGCTTTTCTTTTGTCTCAGGGGTGCCGGTTGTGGGGACCTGCCCACAGGTTTTGCTTTTCCATTTCTCTAATATCCAGCACCCTGTGCACCTGTGTCTGCATTCCGGGTGTAGATTTCTAGAGCTGGTTGTTTAGCAGTCCTGGGATTTCACTCCCTCCCCATTCTGACTCCTTTCTTCCAGCCAGGTTTTGGGGTAGGGGGCATTTGGATCCCGCCTGGCCATGGCTTGTATCTTACCCCCTTTGTATGATGCTGAGTTCTCGCAGATGTAGATGTATCCTGGCTGTTGTTCTGCATCCACTGGTGTCTCTTTTAGGAACAGTTGTATTTATTGTATTTTCATAAATATATATGTTTTGGGGAAGAGATTTCCTCTGAACTACTCATGTCACGATCTTCCCATGATCCACCACAATCATTTTTTAAAAGAGCACTATTTCAAATTAGAATGAGGAAGATGTCTTTATAGTGGAATTACTATAAAAACTATCCCACCTTGTAGGATATGTGTGACTAGGCATATTGGCAATACATTTAAGGGAACAGTTAGGAAGTGGTATTTAACAGCTTGAAGTTCAGCTACAGTTCAGAGAGTGACCTCATGGAGTGGACTCTCTCCATAACTATCTTTTTAGGTAATGACCATTACTGTTTCTTAGATTCAGACACTGAAAATCAGACTAGGTTTATTTCTTCAATAAGGGATAGAATAAAGCCCAACAAATGCCAAAGCCCTCTGCACCAGACTGGTCCCCCATTCTGCCTCCACACAAACCTGTTCCTGTCGGGGCAGTGGGAGAACTGTATCAGACCACAAAATTGCAGCCCATGGAATTTCTCTCTTTTCTGAAGACATAATTTTAATTGGGTAATGTGGTCTTCCTATGTCTCTTAAATCTCTGCTATTGACAATTATTGTTGTATTTTATTAACCAATCCAGATCGCCAATTCCTCAATATACTGTTCCCTTTTTGGGGGCTTGTCTCTGTGGACTGTCAAGCAATGCTTCAGGCACCACAAGGGCCCAGAGGAGTCAGATTCAAGTGAAACTTGCTCCTGGCTCCTGAGGGGCTCACCCAGTTCTACAGGGGCCTGGTGGATTTGGAATTGGGAGAGGCCAAAGGGATGTTTAGACTGGGGCCAACATTCCCCCAGGCCTGGGCTCCAGAAGGGGTGGCCCCATGGGTCATGGCCAATATCATCACCCAGAAGTCCATTCTGCCACTGCCATTGGCTCTAGCCATGACCAGCAGGGTGTCTTGGATCTGCAGCACATGGAAGAGTAGAAAGCAGCTTTCAAAATCAAACAAATAAAGAGAAGGTAATAGCTTCTGTGACCGTGACTGTGACCATGTCAGGGGATGTGGGGGATCCACATGGAGGCGGTGGGACTTGCGTGCTGACTGGAATGTCCATGGGAGAGGGGCTGAAACTGGGCCCAGACCACTGTCTTCAAGATCTGAAGGCCTGTGGGAACGGATCTGTATTAAAAAGGAAAGAGCAGGGCCCCAGGCCCTAGGGAACTGGGGAGACCTTCTAGCCCCGCCCTCCAAGCTTCATTAATGCTATTCTTCAAGCATCTGCTCTTTGCTGTTCCCAGTCTAGGACCTTCCCCCATGCCCAGCATTCCCCATGAGCCCCCCAGGAAGCCCTGGCTTCCTTGCCTGGGAGTCATCCTCACCAGGCTCATCTTTGGGGAGCATCCTGAATGTTCTTTATGAAACAGTATCTGAGCATCCCACCTTCCCAATGCCTCTTGAGTAAGACTCTATCCTCCTGTTGATTGGAGCACCCTTCCTACCCCCTAGGTCATGTGATCCGTTTCCTCCACAGCAGTAATACACCCGGTGCTCCCTCCCCAGCCCCAGAGGCGTCACTACTGCCAATTGGAGCCCCTTCCTCTGGACTCACTCCTGCTCACCTGTGAGGAGTTTCCACCGTGTCCAGGCCCTCCTAGGCTCCCAGTGGCCCCTGTCCAGCTCTCGGGGTCACACCTGTGAGTGTGGCCTCTGGCAGCCTGCACCTTTGTCACTCATTACAGAAAGTGCTTTGGATGGTGGAAGAATAATCCGTGAATGTGCTCAGCGGAGTGCCTGGAGACATGCTGAGTAGAAGCAGCTCATTTTGCTCCTGGGCCAGTTTCCACAGCCTTCCCCCATAATACAGCTCTGCCAGGTCCTAAAGGCAGCACCTGTCCTGGAACCATCTTTGAAGCTCCATGAAATAGCACAGTTCCCCTAGTGGGTTGCTTATTCGCTGAGGGAGGATGGACCGAAAACAAGCAGTGACCTATATTCTTTCCTGACACTGTCAAACCCAAGGTCTTCTATGCTTAATTAATACAGATTATTCATAAAACTGACCTCATGTAGAAATGGGATCACTGATGAGCAACACTGATCAATACAGAACTGATTTGCTTAGGTCCAACCTAACACCTTAAAGTATTAAGGAGGAAGAACCAGAATAGAAATAATTGCTGCATTCTGTTTCCCTTTCACAATGTCTTTCCATAAACAGTTGTTTTTAAAATAATGAGGCAGTGGAAGAACTTCTGAATGGAAAAAGCTCTGCTACGCCAGAAATGCCAATGATTTCTAAATTCTAAACCCCCTCTTAAGAAATGTCTTAATCACTGTAAAATACGGCTTTGGAAAATGTCTATGTCAATCCAGACGCATTCCTTGACGCTAGGCATGACTCCAGGTTCCCGGGTTCCCTGTAGGGAAAACGCACCACAGTGCAGGCCACCCCAAGGGCCACTGGCAGGGCACCAGCAGGGAAGAAGGGTGGGGGCTCCCAAGTAGGGCAGTGGGGCCGAGTCCTGTGATACAAGAGGTTTCACTCTGCAGAAGAACTCACACCATACCCATCAAGTAGGGAATCTCACCAATCATTTAAAATGTAATTTAACATACACATGTTTAATTTCTACAGAGGAGGTCCCAGTCAGGCATGCCCAATTCAACCCCATCAATATTTATTAACAATCACATGTCATAATATCCACATTCTCCCTCACCTTGAAAGCACTTTTCCTCATCCTCAGAGTATTAGCAGGGGGTGAGTATTCTCTGTCACATGTTTTGTCCCCTCCCCTGTGGGGACAGCCCTTGGGAGAAGGGTGTGTACCCTGTCTCGGAGATCTGACCTCCCCTTCTCCATACCATCCAGCTCTGCTTCTTTCCTTCCTTCTGATGGAAATGCTCTTACAGGTCACCGATACATGAATTCAACATTATTAGAATGAATGGGAAGCAGCACAGCATTTGACACAGTAGATACACCGCCTGGTGCTTGATAAGGAGGGGCTTTCTTTGCATGGCTCTCATGATGTCACACCCTCCTGGTTTCCCTCAGGCTCATTCATCCCCCTCAAACTCCCGGGAATATGGTGGCCCAGGTTTGACCTCTCCAAGGCCCCCCTGTAGGCCCCCTGGCTGAGGCATCCCCATCTGTGTATTCCTGTCCCTACCTGCCCCCTGCACCGCATCAGGTGCGCAGCCACCCTCTGGGTACCAGCAATTTCGGCCTTGCTATCTCCAAAATGGAATTCTTTTCTCCCTAGACCCTCCTACATGCTGTGGTTGCTAGGTGTCCAGAGCCTCGACCACTCTCCCAGCTGGCGCTGTCAGGAATAGCCAGTCGTCTGGTCTCCAGGCCTGCGAGACTGGACCATGTCCGTGTTCCCTACCACAGTGTCCCCTGTGCTCCTGGGTCCCGTATGCTGGGACACAGCCATCACATTTGTCATGGGCACCAGAAGCAGCCAGCGTGGATCATCATGTCTCTTGAAGAACCCCTCCCTTTGGCCCCTACATGCCAGCCTTACTGACATGAAACATTCCCAACTATCCATCCCAGTGGTTCCTTTCCAAGTGGCTGTGGGTCTGCCCAGTGCCCTTTCCATTCCTAATACTGTTTCTCACTCAAGATTTACCCATTTTAATTCATCTTTTCCAAGAACAGCTTTGGAAGTAACTTGTTAAAAGCAGGCCAATTATGAGCCGAACTTTCACCCTCACCCCAGGCCACCCAGATGCTCCCATGCCTGTGCACTGTGCTCTGTGCTGTCACCACGGCCTCCCCTCCCCTTGTTCCTTTGCTCCCCAGCTTGGGCATTTGCCTGTGTCATGCCAGGAAAATCATGGTGTAAAGGCCTAAAACAATTAAATGTGAAAAAACTTGGAACCAGTAAAATGCTCCCCAAACCAGAATCTTCCTCATCCTTTCTCTTCATGTTCCTAAGAGCCCCACCCCTGGCACCTCACCCACAAGACCCTCCCAGATCAGAACAATGGTGAGCTTCTGTCACTATGTCTCTCTGTCCCATGCTCGGCTGGAGCGGCCACTTGAGCAGGCGTGGTTGCAGCCTTTTCACTGGGCACAGCCCACGGCGCCACACAGAAGAGCACAGAGGGAAGGACAGATTGGCACTGTCAGCAACACGGCCTTGACCCTTGGCTGTCACTGGCATCCCGTACCCCTCATCCAGCAGCCTCCTGTCTGTGACATTACATCACCTGCAGCCACCTGGCAATGTGGAGGGATTGTCAGGGACACCCAGGAAGCCCAGTGCAGGCCTTGCAGAGGACAGGTCACAGAGGGCTCCATGGGGCTGTGGCCACCTTGCACCCACCTTCCGAACATATCTAATTTGGGTGCCAAGTTAGAGTCCTGAACTTGTATCACAAACTGGTGTCCCTCATTGAGAAATAGCTTTCTCAGAAAAATGAAGAAGATGAGTCCTTTGTGGAGTACAGCCCCCTCTGCCCTCCCCTCTTGAAATCATGAGCTTTGGGAAGGCCAGGTCTGCAGCTCAGCCTCCAAACTCCCTATGCCCCACCCCCTCCCACCCCAGAACCATCCTCTGCCCTCCGCTTCTGCAGACAGGCTGATACTCACCCAGGAGGCCTCACAGAATGGTACCCCACTCTGAGGTCGACAGACCCTCTCAGGAGCCTGGCATGCAGGAGCCGGCCTGGATGGCAAGTGGGGAGGGACTGGACCTCACTGAGGACCCAGGGATGCTGGGACCTCCTCCACCCTTTCAGCATCAGGAGTTAGTGACTGATTTGTAGACTCCTTAGCACCATAGCAACGTTCACCTCCTCCCCGAGGCTTTACTACTATTTGTGCTCCTATAGAAAACACACTGACTTCTCTTTATTTTCCAGCTGAAAGGTTACAGGGGAAGGAAGAGCAGGAAAGACAGACTAAGGGGCTTGATTTCCACCATCTGTGGGGAGGGGCTCTGCTGGAGCCCTGGGTGGTGCTGGCTGGTCAGGCAGTTTTCAGGCAGCTGAACTGTGTGGGTCAGCACCCACACCTGTCACCCGTGTGGCATGTGGTGCAGAACAAGATCCACCAATGCAGGGAAAGCTGGGCAGTCCCACAGCCTCACAACAGACACTGGGTCCCAGGCCACTCTGCTCAGTGAGCTGCCCCTGGTTGACAGGTGAGTGGCCAGTCTCAGCTCCCCTCCACCTAAGGCCCACTTAGACGAAGCTGGACATATGGGCCAGGCTTCAGCACATGCCTAGTGTCATAACCCCATCTAACAGACGGTTACATCACTCAGGGGCTGTAAGGAGACTCACTTTCCAAACGTGGTCAAGCAGGCAGGGTCTTGCTGCATCCTTTGCTTTTCCACAACTCTAATGGAGCTCCCTACTTGCCAGGTCAGGTCACAGGTGGCGAGGGCTCACCAGCACACAAGGCCAAGGACCCACCCTCCAGGAGCTCACATTCCAGTAGGACAGACTGACAATACTGGAGATTGCTGAGATCTAAGTCGAGAAGTGGCTGGGACAGCCAGGAGGGCAGAGGAGAAGCGTCTGCAAAGGGACTGAGGGCAGGCAGTGCACAGGCAGTCTGCAGGATACCCTGAGTGGAGGTCCAGAGGAGCCTGCCCAGGGCTGAGGGGCCATCACAGGTCAGGACCTGGGCAGGTTGTGGGAAGGGAGGGTGCTGCAAGACCACAGAACCTCCTGGGTCCTTGCTCTGAGGACCAGGGCCCATCTTCCCAACAACAGGAGTGGCTATCAGGAGCACATTGTCTAGGGCTGATGGTGTGTGTGAATGGAAGCTCACAGTCCCTCTAAACAGCTGAGAAGCTCACACCTGGGCAATGAATGATGGCTGTGTGATCATGACTATACTTGAACTCAGAGTCAGATTCCAGCAGAGCCTGCAGTTAGGGTGACCACATGAGTCAAAGAGACCTCTGCTCATCCTGCTGTCTAGGTCATGTGTGACAGAAAGGTTAAGGACTTTTCCTTCAATCAGAATGAGAGGAAGAGGCCACAGAGGTCTGGGAATGGCCTTGAGTGAGGCTGACCACCCCCCAGATGTCAGCAAGAACTTGGAGACCGGGCACAACAGGCATTCTTCAAGAGCTGGGGTAGGAGCCATGTTCCCTTTGTTTCCAACTATTCCAGTAGTAACTATAAAATTAATTTTTTGAGACTCAGATCATCTATATGGTGCTAAGATTGTAAAAGGATATTCTAAGAATAGTGCACTGGAAGGTTCTAATTAATCTGGGAAACTGTTCCATATTAAAACCTGGCATTTTTTTTGAAAAAAATACAGAAATTGCAACAGATGAATGAAACATGTTCATTAAGTATGAGGCAATGGAAATGTTGACAGATGTCGCAAAGCCCATTGCTCCCCATAGACACGGAAGCCCTGGGAAGCTAAAGGCGGATGAAAAGATCATAACATAAAGAATTAAAAAGGACTTAAAACCTTAGGGACAAAACATGACACAACATTTTAGCAAAGATGTACAATGACAACATTGGTCTTCCTACGGAGCACATCAGGCATAACAGCAGCCCAAGTAGGAAGAAAGGGCATTTCAAGGATACTAGACTATCAGAAAAGTGATGTATTGCCAGGGCATGTTGGAGACTGTCATCAGGACAGCAAAAAATCCCAGACATGGAGCATGTCCACGAAGGCATGGTTTAGAAATCCTGATGCTGGACAGCCTGAGCTCCAGGAATGTGGTGGCCTTCTTGCTACAATCAGCCCACCACCTCGGGGATCTTGGGAGATGCCACACCATCGCCATCATCCACCCACCCTGGGGACTTCTCTCACATGGAGGGAAGGTTGAGCCTCTGGGACCTGAGGCTTCCTGAGGGGCGTGGTTGCATGTGTCCTTTCTCTAACGACATAGTGCTGTGTTTCAAAATTCTCATCTCTCTCTACACCCACCCTAAGAACTGTCTCTCATCCCTTACCTCTTGTCTCATGAGGAGTTTTAGGCTTGTGCCCAGGGTAGCCCAGCGGGGGCTGAGGAGGCGTCCTACACAGGCAGCCCTCACCACTTGGCGTGGGGCCTCAGGGTCCCTGAAGGGCACACATAGGGTGGGGATCACTCAGCCTCATCCATGTGAGAAACATGCATGCAGAGTGGGAAGAGCAGACATTTGCCATGAGGGTGAAAGTGAACATATCAAAGAGCCACAGGGTCAGAAGTAATAGGTTGAATTCTCTCCCAAGGACCAGGCTTCCACATAAAACAGGTGCCCCAGGGAGGGCGTGTGGACAGGACCAGGACAATTCCAAGGGTTGAGTCTGGACTGGCTGGGTGCATGTTGTGGACTCTGCATGATCCCCCACAGGTGATGGTGAAACATGGCACATGGGGGCTCAGTGACAGCTGTGATCTGACATCTCCAGGAGCATGGCTGTCCTGGCATGATGGGCTAACCTGGCCTGGGACATCGAGAGAGCCAGAATGAAAACTTGGGCCAGTTTGGCAAGAGAGGCCAATGGGGAAGGAGGTGGACTGGAACTGACAGCTGAGGGCCACCGGGGTTTCTCATGGAATGCATAGAGGAGGCCCTTGGGCCAGAAACACCATGCATGGACAGGTGCAAGGGAACAGCTAGAACTGGACCTACTTGTCCAGCTGCAGCCCTGCTGACAGGCACAGGCTTTGAGATGGTGTAGAAGATTCCTGAGTCCCAGGAACCAGCCGAACTGGCAATCCAGCTAGTCAGAGGCTCAGGAACTGCCTGTAAGGCGTATTTCTGAGTAAAGGGCTTTTCTGCAGTGCCCGCAAGAGAAAACAGGAGGCTTCCTGCACTGCAGATTAAACCCAGAATTGAGGGGCCGGCCTGGGGCTCTGGGCAGGGATTCTGGGGTCAGAGCCCTGGTTACACACTGCAGTCTCTGCCCTGGATGGAGTTGCCCCTTTGTGGGCTGGCCCTGTACAGGCCCAGGCCAGGGAAAGGTGACAGATCCTCCTTACCTGCAGGCATGAAGCTTCCTGCTAAAACCCACCTACATAAGCTCAGGTGCTCCCAGACATTCACCCAAAAGTTGGATGACAAGGACAGTGACAGACCAGCCCCGGAGTAGCCTGAGGACTGTGGGCATCAAAGAAGACATTTGGTGCCACTAGGATCCGTTCTTCTGCATCCTTTCTTGGCACTGGGGAAGCAGACAGCCTTTCTCTGGAGAACCAGGAGCACCAAGAAGGGCTGTGCAGGGCAGGCAGTGTGCTCAGGCCACCAGTACAGGAACGCCCACGCCATCCACCCCTCGGTGAGGGCAGAGCAGGCAGCCAGGCAGGAGTGGCTCCCACATGGGCCTGGAAACTTACTCCAACCGTAGAGATGCCCAAAGAGAGAGACTGTGTGTCAGAGCTTCATGAGACCAAGGCGCTGGGACGGGCTTCCTCACCCTCTGAGGCTGGGAGTACTGGGCCAGCGCAGCCCTCAGACGGGGACAATGTGCTGGAAGCCTTGTGTGTCACTGAAAATCTCCAGGGGCAGCAGAGCCTAGCTCAGGGCCCCAATGGAGGGCAGGGCACCAGCCAGGCTCTAATGCTCCCCGACGTCCATCTGGGGAAGTGAGCTGCTGCTGGGCCTACACACCCCCACCTGAAAAATGGGGACAACAACTAGAGCCACAGTGCCTTCTGGCAGTTCAAGGAGGATGGCAGTCCCTGCGCCATGTGTGAGTTGTTTCCGGCACACTGCAAGCATGGCACCCACCTCTGTTGAAAACCAAGGCAAAAACATCCTTCCTTTCTGCGGAGTCTTCCTGCACAGTTCACCTGCCTTCCCCAGGCCTCTGAGCAGCCCCCCAGGGTGGACCAGGCACCCCGGCCTGTGTGTAGCCACGAAGCCGCCCTTCTCCCTTATTCGTGGCCTGCTTCCCATGGTATAGGATCAATAGCGATTCTTTTAATAATGGCCAAACTGACTCAAACAGATGCTTTCTGGTGGGACTGTGTGGGGCACTGTGTGTTGAAATCCTGGAACAGATCCTGTGGAGTTGTACTGATTTTTCCCCAGAGCTGCCAAAACACCTCTTCACTTTTTGAGATACAGGAAGCCATGTGCTCAGGTGGGCCACAGGTGAAGGGGGTCGTTGGTGAGAATATCTCCATCTTGAGCTGAAGGAATTAAGCCTGTGCTGCGCGCAAAGTGGATCCCAGTGCTCAGAGCACACGCCACCTGCCCCTTAGCCTGTCTCCACAGCCCTCTCCTGGCTCCTGCTCAGCAACCCCAAGGCTTTCTGACAGCAGTGGCCTCCCAGCCTGACCCTAATGTCTCCTGTCCCAGCTTCGCCTGTCTACAGCCCCACAGCTCTGTCCCAGCATGGCCACTCAGCCCCCATACAGGCCTGAGCAGCATCCCCAGGCCCCAGGGGTCTCACAGCACATTTCCTCGTGCATTAGACTATAAACCCTCAGGGGGCAGGGCATGCTGGCATCATCATTGGCACAGAGCTTAGAGCATCCAGGACATGCTCTTCTAGTGCAGGCTGTAAGGGCACAGCTCCTGTGTCCAGTGCCTATAGGTCAGCACTGGTTTAGTGGGAAGAACCCTCAGAGCCAGGCCATCTGAGCTACAGGTCTGGGCAGGTATTTACCCTGGGACGTCAGGACAGAATACCTGCCCAATGGGGCTTTGAGAGCACCCAAGGAGATGACAGGTTATGTGTGTTTGAAAAGACCATCTACCAGTCCATGGACCAAGGCCCTTTCCTAAGGAGAACCGCAACAAAGCAACAATGCGGGCAAATGGTTAACTGTAACTTACATTTGTCTGTGTACAATAGTTACTCCACATATTAACTCAAATGTAAGGTGTGATTCTCTTCTGAATATGTCTCCTTAAATATACCTGATATATGGCAACATCAGAAGACCTTTGGAAATTTACTAAGTCATGGTATCAGGGCTTCTGAAACCAAGCTTCCAGGATCTCCTTCCTCTACTGTGAGAATTTAATGATCACATGCTTTTAAAATAATTACCTCATTTGCATTCTGTATGTTATCATGATAGTATCACAGTAAATTGCACGCAAAAAAACCCATGTCACTGGCCAGGTGGATGGTGCACCTGGTCATCTGGTTGTAGCCCATGTCAGTTTAGCAGGGGGGCAAGTGGAGGCAGAAAGCTGTGTGGACAGTGTGTGGGACCAGAGACTGGGTAGGAATTGAGGCCGGTCTGAGTCCTAGCAGTGCAACCCTGACAATTAAAGTTTGAGACTTAAATTCCTTTTACAAAAATTGAGTAGAACAAACTGACTTCGAAATTAAGTGACTATCAGGCTGAAGAAACTTGCCTGTCCCAGGATGATTGCTCTCTAATAAAAATTTTGACTCTAAGTTAGGATCAAGCATCCTATAAAACCTCACCAGAGTGTAAGGTGTTGTATTTCTCAACATTGTGGATTCACTGTCAGCGTCATACACCAATGTCTTTTCCTTCTGAAAATATCTGTTGTAACAATGTAAGCATATGGTTAAATATAACAAATATGTATGCACAAAATAGCTACACTATACCTTGACTACAGGGGAGTTTTAAATAATGATAATCTCATATGTACAGTTTTATGTTATTTCCAACAAAAGGAACATGCAGTAGAAGGGTCATCATTCAATTTACAAAGAGGGATTGGTGGTCCCCTGGGTAAGCGTCACCTAATGGATGCTGAAATATGCCACAGCTGTTACCATGGAGATTGAGGAAGAGTCCTGAAAATAGGTAAGGGCTTTCAACCACAGAGCTGTGTTCACTTTAAAACACTCACCTCAGTACTCAGGCCGGGCATGGTCCCATGGGAACGGGAGCTGCTCCCTGTGAGGAGGGATGTGTGTTTCTGAGGCCTGGTTCCCAGCTACACTGACTGGCTTTCAAAGACCCTGCAGGTTTCAGCATCCCAAATTCCCCAAATCAACCTGGGTAACTGAGTGAATGAGTAACTTCTCCTCCATTAGGAAACAAGTCAAAGGCACACAGTCCACGCACGACTGAGACCATGGTGTCCTGTCACCTTCTCAGGTGGCAGAACAAGTCCTAGATTCAGACATATGCCTGGTACACGGTGCAGCTTGGCCCTTTGTGAGCTGGTCTGACCGAAGTGGCCTGGTCCTGGTCTCTCCTGTGGGTGGCTGGGGGACGACCCTCCAGGGATGGCAGGTGCCTGCCTGCTCAGAGGACCAGTAGCAGGCCTTCCAGGGCAGCGGCCACGACACAGGCCATCCCGAGTGGACAAGAGACTATTTCCTAATACTTTTTTACTGGACTTACTCAAACTGAGTCAAAAATTCTAAAACTAAGATTGACAGCAGAGCACACTCTAGGAAGCCCTTAGCTCTCTTAGCCACAAACAAGTTTGAGTGTGACCCACAAGGCAGGAGCCAACACAGACACTCTTAGACCCACTGGAGGAAGCGATGATTCCTCATGACATTAATAGTTTAAAGGACAACCATCCTTGAGGAGAGAACATGAACTAAAAGATAAATAAAAGTTAAATGAAAATGACTGAGATGAAGAAGACCATGGTGTTTCTAACACTGCTCCCTAGAGTTCATTTTGTTAACCTAAAGGACATGCTACAATCGTGCTGGCTGGCTGTGCTGTGTAAGGAACCACCTCAAAACCTGGCGACCTGAAGACAGTGGTCACTTTATTCCTCTGGGGCTGGTTAAGGGCAGTGAGCACAGCCAGAAGGTTCTTGGTCTCAGCAGGCACCCTCCCAAGTCTGCAGTGGGGCTGATCTGGGGGCCTCTAGGGGATGGCCACCACCCAGCAGATTTGCAGCCTTGTTTTCTTGGCAAAGAGTTCCGACTGCCTGGGCCACCAGCACAGAGCCTGACTCGGAGTTACCCAGGCTCTCCTCTGCTTCCGGTTTTGACCAAAGGGTGTCAGAGGCCAGACCCAGGAGGGGGCTCCTCCTCTTGTGGGAGGATTCACATCACAGTGTCTATCTGGAGATGGCATCAGACCACAGGTTGAGGCTCAGGTCTAGAAGACTCCCTTTCACCCAATAACAAGCCCAGGATGTCATCTGGGCTTCTGACCAATGGACTATGGACTGGAGGTTCCCACCACCCCTCCCCAGGTTCCATTAATCACCTAGAGCAGCTCGTAGGACTCAGAGAAGCAGTTTACTCACTAGATCACTGGTTTATTATAGAGGACAGTGTGAGGGGTGGAGTAGCTGTGGCCACTCCCATGATCTGTCAGAGAAACTCATGGCCACATGCAACCTCAGTGACACCAACTCATGCATATGCAGGAAAATGCTAATTTGGCTTCCTGAGAAGATGAGGAGCCTCGGATTTAGAGGAGCTGAATGCAACTGCAGGCTCCCCAGTTTCTGTGCAGGAGTTAGCTACCTAACCACTCAAGACTCCCATGCCTGCCCCGGGGAGTCACGAGGATGCATGCTGGAAAACCACAGGTGTCTCAGGGTGTAAGAGAGCCCACAGTAGGATAGGGCTTGGCTGGGTGATTCGGGGCAGTCTGGGAAGGTGAGGTTTTCTTCTAGATTGGATGTTGTCAGGAAGTGGGGGCAGTTCTGTGATTGGACAACATAGAAGTCACTCATTTTGTAAAAATAGGATGTGAGCATTTTGTGGGATGCACAGTGACTCCTTAGTGTCTGTGCTTAGACATGATGAAGTCGCCTTACTCTGCCTCACATCATGATCTCAGAGCAATGTTATCTGAAGTTTGTACTCTATGAGACTTCTATATAATAGAGAGTATCACAAAGTAACATCAAGGGATCATAAAGATAGACAGATAGATAGATGATAGATAATACATATATATGTATATAGATAGATACATAGATAAGATGCCTATATGCATACATAAATAATAGATAAGAAGGTGATAGGTGATATATGAGAGATAATAGATGATAGGTAGAAGATAATAGGTAGATAATGGAGAGATGAGAGGCAGATGGGTAATAGACAGATGGTAGACAGCTGGTGCCTGAGTGCCACTCTGCCCAGCCCCTGGGCCAGCCCCCACCTGACAGCCATACAGCGGCCATCAGGGTTCCTTGGACCTGCACAGTCACATGAATCTGTGCCCTTCCCAAGGTCCAAAGTGTTGAGTGATTTATATGGTCATCATGTTACATGTATAAGACTTTTTTAAATGACACAGGAATATGCTCTTCCTGTCTTATTAAAAGGCAGCATGAGAAATAGATGCAAATAGAGGTGTAGGTGCTCAGCCTAATGCAGAGAAGCTTGTAGAACAGGATAAGATCACAACACTTTGGAGCAGACCCTGCAGAGCCCCTCACATTGCTAAGTGGGAGAGTCTCCAGGATGCCCGCAGGCCCCTCCTGAGCCTTCCTGAGCTGCTCCCCTACCTGGGCACATGCAGGGCTGGCTGGCACCTCCCAGATGAGTCTACTCTGAACTCACTGGGAAACCACACCTGTCCCCACACACTCAGCCCCTGGGTCAGCTCTGCCTGGTCCCCTCCCTGCCCACCACATCACTGACCCAATCACTGTGTTTAGTGTTATTATCTCCCCCAAAAATCCAAGTGCAGGAAGGCAGCGAATTCTGCCAATCCTCTGCATGGATGGTATCAGCCACTCAGGCAGGGCCTGGCTGTCTGGGCCCTCGGAAATACACTTGAGAAATTAAATAAATAAATGCACCTAAGAAATCTGCTTGTTCCTGTAGGAAGCCTGCACATCCCTGACTGATGGTTCTTCCCCCACCTCGGTGTGAGTTGCTCCCAGCCCCAGGCAATCCTGTGACACCAGACAGGTGTCCTACAGGTCAGCTCAGTCTGACACTGTCTACCTGGAGATGGCATCAGATCACCGGTCTAGAGGCTCAGGTCTAGAAGACTCGCCTCCACCCAATAACAAGTCCAGGATGTCATCTGGGCTTCTGACCAATGGGCTATGAACTGGAGGTTCCCACGACCCCTCCTCAGGTTCCATTAATCACCTAGAGTGGCTCATAGGACTCAGAGAAGCAGTTTACTCACTAGATCACCGGTTTACTATAGAGGACATAACTCAGGAACAGCCAGATGGAGGAGATGCAGGAAGCCAGGTGGGGGTAGGGGTGAAGCTGCCCTGCCCTCTCCAGGTGCCACTGTCCCCAGATCTCCACCAGGTCACCAACCCAGAAGCACTCTGGGCACTGTCCCTTTGGGTTTCATGGAGCTTCATTACACAGGCATGATCGATTAGCTCACTGGCCACTGGCAAGTGTTTCAGCCTCCAGCCCCTCACCCCAGTATTTCCTGGAGTTATGGGTCAGGACTGGAAGTTCAACCCTCTAGTCATGTAGTTGGGTCCCCTGGCAACCATCCCCCGACCCTCAGGTCACTTTATTTAACCTAGATTTTCTCAGTACTCAGGAAAATTCCAAGGGTTTTAGAAATTCTGTTCCCAGGTCAGAGACAAAGACCAAATAAACATTTCTTATGATAAATCACAATATCACACTGCCCATTGCTGTTGCTTACACCCCAGTAGAAGGACATTTCCCTGTCCTGGGGACTGTGGGCTTGTCTGTGTAAGTAGTTTCCCAGTGGAAGGGGCAATGGAGGTTCGTTTCCATCCTGTGCTTTAAGGTCCACCCTCCTGCCTTGTTGAGGGCCATGCCTCAAGTAAGAGCTGTCCTTTAGCCTGGATCCTGGAGGGAAGCTTCCTAAACCCTATAGCCCCCATCAAGGCCTCAGGTCAGCGTGGCCAGGTGGGGCTTCCTGCAGCCATGGAAATGGTCCATAATTGTGCTTTTCTTGGCCCACATAGTTATTGAGCACTGGAAAGGAGACTGGTGTGGCTGAGGATCTGAAACTTTTGCTTTTTAAGCTAATTCGGATGTAAGTGTAAATAGCCACATGTGGCTAGTGGCTAAAGTACTGGGCATCAGTTCCAGATGACCACAGGTGCCCAAGTGACCCCAGCAAGACCTGCAAAGAAACACCCAGCTGAGCACAGTCCACATTCCTGACCTGCAGAACAAAGTGAATGGCTGTTGTTTTAAGCCACTAAACTTTGGAGTCATTTGTAACGCATTAATTGATAACTGATCCACTGTCCCTAAATACATAACTAAAAAATCTTGGCTCATCTCTTGTCTCCAAATAGAGCCAAACTGATGTCTAGAAATTATGTTATTGCAATACCGAAGTATCCACTTTTCAGTTCCCTTTTTTTTCTATAGAAATCTCCACTTTGACATGATACAAATTTCTACATAAGGAAATTTATTCTCCATCCTCCTGACACTTCATACGCTTTCCTTAAGGTCATATAATTTATGTTCTTTGGCCAAACAAAACATCTTTGGATCCAAAAACCAGCAATGCAATCCAGACTAGAAATTGCTGATCATTAAGAAAGAACACATTCGGACAGTGTGGTTACATCCAAACCCATCTCCAGCAGCTTCCTTCCAAGTTTAACATCTTGGAGTTAAGAAATCAAGTGAAAAAGAAATGACTATAGTAGTGGATCAAGCATATAATCAAGATAAAGAATCCAGCATAAGAGTCACCTTGAAGATCTCCTGGAAGCTTCTCAGTGGGACTGGAGCAGCAGCCCCCACGGGGTAACTGAGCTCGCCTGGGCAGTCCACCACACTCCCTCAAGGCGCATACTGACTGATGGCAGCCAGGGGAGCCTTTCAGGCTGGAGGCCATCCTTCCGACAGAGCCCTCGCTGTGCCCCCACAGCACATGGGGTGAAGGCTCTCCTGAGTCTATCCTCAGGCTGGCGATGGGTTTGAAAAAGGAAACTGAGAAAATTCCTGAAAAGCCAGTGAAAATGTAAAGGACTATTATCATGACCTTTCTATCTCAGTATCTGTGCTCATTTAGAATTTTCTCAGATCTGTACTAGTTATACTATAAATGTGTATAGTTTGTAACTGCTTATAACTATGCTATACTTAAGCCTTAAAAGCACAGTAACAATAATCCAGCAATCCCAGTCCTTGGTATTTACCCAAATGAGTTGAAAACGTAAGTCCACACAAAAACCTGCACACAGATGTTTACAGCTGCTTTATTCATAATTGCCAAAACTTGAAAACAACCAGATGTCCTTCAGTAAGTGATGAAT
Organism: Manis javanica; assembly: GCF_040802235.1. Lineage (NCBI taxonomy): Eukaryota > Metazoa > Chordata > Mammalia > Pholidota > Manidae > Manis > Manis javanica. Next base: position 97,935,341 of record NC_133161.1, on the reverse strand, counting down.
AAATACACTGTGGTCAATCCAGAGAATGGAATATCATCAGTCCTAAGAAGAGAGGAGCTCTGGAGCCACAGAAAGATATGGAGGAACCTTGAATCCACATCAATGTGAAGCCAAAGTGAAAAGGCTGCACACTGTGTGAGTCCAAACATTTGCCATCCTGGAAAAGGCAACACTACAAACAGTACAGAGATCAGATTGCCAGGGCCTGGGGGAGGGAGGGATGGACAGGCGGAGCATGGATTTTTAGGGCAGGAAATGACTCTGTGGGATCATGCAATGGTGGATTCACGTCACTGTGCATTTCTCCAGACCCACAGAATGAACTACCTAGGGTGACCCTACCGTGAAGTGAGGCCTCGGGGTGATCACCATGTGTCAGTGCAGGGTCATCCATTACAACAGCTGCCCCCTCTGGCGAGGATGCTGGCAGAGGGGTAGGCTGTGGGGTGGGGGGCAGGGTGTGTGGGGGAAATATCTGTACATTCTCCTCAGTTTTACTAAAAAGCATCTAAAACTGCTTTTTAAAAAGTTTACCATGAATTAATTAGTTAACTAATTGGTGACAGAAACTAATTAATTGGTGACAAACAAGCTTTGTATGTACACCATATGTAGATTTTCACTCTGCTCTAAGATGTCACCCATAGGTGAGGTTCCAGTCCTTGAAAGAAAGAGGATGGTTGTCTCCACCCCTCCCCTTCCTGTGCCCCACCCTGTGGGATGGCCTACTGCCCCTGGCACCCTGCACCCCGCCAGCTGACAGTGCCTGAGATGTACCCTCAAGATCCTACAGATGCCACCTCGCTGCAGGTGACAGGAGGCATGAGTCTCAGACTAGGGCCCCAGGTTTCCTGACAATCCAGCAACATTCTGAACTTCCCCCAGGCTGGAATTATGTTTAGGAGAAACAGCAAAAATGCAGAAGGTGACACTGATGTACTTTAAGAAGCAAAAGACAAAGGTGACAACTGGAAGAAAGAGTGTCTGGTCAGGTGTACCACACATCAAGTTTAGCATTGTGGGCCAATGATGTCCACATCTCCATGGCGGTATTTCCTTGAGGATGTTTCTCACCCAAGTTTAATCTCCTGGGGGAACAGAAAATGAGAATGCATTATTGATAAACACAAAACTTCGCAATCGTATAGCACTTTCCTGTCAACATCTGTCCTTACCTGACATGATGCAAATATTCACTGCCTTGTAGGAAAGCTGCTCTGTAAGTACAACCAGCTTTTCTCCGGGGGCCTCCCCACACAGCAGGAAGCACCCGGGACTCAGACCCAGGGTTGGCACTCACTCCCAGAGGCACACAGCGTCCTTCCAGGACCACTTTATCCTCCTATCCATGAACATACTCTCCTTTCTGCTTCTTTCTCTTAAAACAGAAATTGCCTTTTCTGCACCGTATTTGCTTTGACAATCCACGACACCAATGTCTATGACAGTGGTAAGTGGTGAGCATAACCAGACTACTGGTGGTGGGTTTGAAGGACAGGTTTAGGCAGGAGAACTGGGGAAGTAGGGAGTCAGCTCACTAGACAATGAAGAAGTGAATCCAGGCAGGGAAGACTTCATGGGCAGCAAGAGGCCAGGAGGCCCAGGGTGAGGACATGCCACTCAGGAACGCTCTGAGCTGCTGTCCTCTTCCTATGCAGGGTCTGCACCTGCCCAGGTGTGCTGCCAGCATGGCCACCAGGGGAGGAGATTTGATAGGTGGACACTTCAGTGGCCGAGGCAATCTGACTTTCTCCTCAGAACCACGCATGCCTTCTTCAAGGACCAGAGAGTGTTTTGTTTCACTAATTCTCTGCATCTTGGCAGGCAGGAAACACAACTGAATAGAATAAAGCAAAACCCTGCCATATTGATAATATGATCTCCACGCCTACAAGGTCACATGGTACATATTTAGTGGTAGACTTGGCACAAGTTAATGTCTCTCAGAACCTGGAAGAGGAGACAAAAATGCCACCATGAGCACACTCCTCAGCCTGCAGAGCCAGGATGGGGACAGGTTGGAACCCAGGGAGCAGTCAGGACCAGGCTGTGCCCCTGAGTGCTCCACCACGGGCCCTGTTGGCCCCTCCTCTGCCATCACCCTTGATGCTGAGGCTGCAGCTTGTAAACCAAATGTGATCCCATTGCATGAACTCAGCCAGCTACATCAGCCACCTCCCGAAAAGAGCTCACCATGCTTTTGGGGGGCATAAACTGGATTTGGACTTGGCGAACCTCACAAGGAGTGTTAAAAGTTTGTCACCTCGATCATTTTAGGTCCACACACCTAAAAATGTTCTTGAGCAAAATATGTGACAGCTTAAGACAAGAGCGGCCCTGGGGAATGAGAAAGGCTGACTGACGGGAGGCAGTGTCCAGTTCAGAGGCTGTCAGGCGCTGAAGGAGCTCGCACCCCGATTTCAGTTCTGAGCGCCTCCCGAGCTTCCATGGGGCTGCTTCCAGTGTCACCTGGACTTTCGTCAGCAGACTAGCCTCGGGATGCTGGGCCAAGTGTCCCACTCAAAGCAGAAGGATCATGGCCGGGAATAGACAGCCCTGGGTGACCCCTGCCAGAGCCTGACTCCAGCAGAATGAAAGCCCAGCTCCTTCCACAGGGCAAACAGCACACTGTGTCTTCTGGTCCTGCCGGGTCCGCACACAACACCCGAGCCTGGGTCTTTTCCTGCATCTTAACTGGGCTGTTCTTTTAGTCCCGCCCTTGACTCCCCTACCAAGTCCTTCCGGGAGCAGATGCCCCAATAAATCTCTGGCACATGAAGCCTTGACTCAGTGTATCTGCTTTTGGAGACCTTGATCCAAGGCAAGCCCCAGAGAGTGGGGCCAGGACCAGTGCAGGCAGCTAACAGAAGGGAAGGTGTGTTTGACCCAGTATATTGAATCGCCTTCCACATGAACACACTGGTAAAAGACAAGAATATCCCTGGAGGCAACAGAGACACTAGTAAGGGACTATTTGTTCCATTATGAATGGGTCGCATGTGCCATACTTATTTCAGATAATTTCTAACTAGATCACAAGCACTTCCTCAGGCAACCAGGGTGTCTACAACTCAGGCATACATGTGTTTTTGACAGACTTGTCAATTTTATAAAAGAATATCAACCAGAGACACCAGGTAAGGCTCTCGCCCTTGAAGAGTTGGCTCAGATGGCTCCAGGGGCTCTCCCATGCCCAGGAGACAACGCGTGCATCTCTAATCAGTGAAACTTAACTGTCACTGTGACCCACACATTCACCTTCAGAGGAGGTAGTGACACACGCAGAGCCACCAGCAGATGTTCTTGATCACGGGGAGTGTCAGGCAACCTGGGATGTGAGGAGTAACAGATTTTCCCATGTTCTTTCACAGCATATCTTTCCTGGCACTTGCCCCTGAAGAGTGTACAGAAGGGAGCCATGAGGTCCCAAGCACTAGCTGAGGTCTGAGTCAGGTGGGACTTGCCAGCTGAGCCCATGGGTCACATGTGGGTACAGAAGAGCAGTAGATGATAGCTGTGTGTCATAGCTGATTGAGGCAAGGCTAGAATACGCAGGTCCTGACATGGAGCTATGCAAACTGGAAAATACCTCTGGCTCATCGATTGAGTCTCTCCCACTCTGTACATCATGGAATGGAGGAAGCTAAAATACCACGTGATCACCAAACCACAGGACCAGAGGAGACTGCCCAGACCATCTGGCCCAAGTCACACACTGTGCTGCACAGCACCAGCTGTGTGTAAGGCAGTCATTCAGCAGAAGCCAGCCAGTACCAGCCCTTTCCTCCAGGACAGAGTGCAAAACTTCAGGGTTGAATTTACTGCAATTATCAAAAACATCCCAGCTCCATTTACCATTACACAGATTCTCAAGACCTCAGTGACTCACCTTCTTAGAGCATTGCCAAAGATGCAAGGAATCTCAATGCAGAAAAGATTTCCCTTTGTTTATGCACTATTTTTGTCTCATGACCACACCCTGCTTATAGGCTATTCTGAGTAAAAGCTTTTTCAGATGAGACTTCAGAAAGAATAGAAATGTTGGCAGAAATTCTCTTAGTGGGTTAGAGTTAATGGAAGCAGAATTGTGGTGCATTTGGTGGAGAGATACAAATACACATTAGGAGGATGTTTGCATAAAGGGCCATGTTTATTCAAGGCTGAACCAGAGCATGAGTCCCTGAAAGGTGTTGCCTTCCCCAAATCCTCATAAGCTGCTGGACGTCTGATGTTCCTTCTATGGACACCAGAGTCATTGTCATGAAATGGTCTCTGATTCCATATTTACACTCTTTGGTGATTTTGTTGGCATTCTGTCATCTTCTATTCTCTCACATTCAAACCTCTTGACTCTTTTCTAAATTCAGCTGAATTTCCAGTTTACTTGAAACAGTAGAATCCTACTTTAATTCTCAAAAAGGTCCAAAATTCGTCTTGACTTTTTAATAATCTGTTGAATGAAGACTTCTCATTTCTTATTCTTAGTTTTCAAGTTTTCTTCAGCAACAGGATGTACAAATCAAAAGAAAAACAAGCAGCATTATTATACTTAAAGGAGCCTCTGGAAGGCACTAAAGAAATAGTTGAACAAAAGCATATCCCTTTAAGTGTCAAGTTCAAGTTCATTATTAAAAGGAACAAGGTTATTTACAAACATAAAGGGAAATCTTGACTCAAAATGGGACATTATTACTGCATCTGTGTGACCATTTGGAATGGATGTCACCCCTTTGAGGAGCCATTTACACGACCATCACTCAATCCCCTTCCTGCATGGGGACAAGCACGGTGTTGCATGGGGACAAGCACTGTGTCACATGGGGACAAGCACTGTGTCGCTGTGGCACGAAGAGGAAGGGAATAAAGTTGGTGGTCATGTGCATCAGTGAACAGCATTTTAGAGTCATTGAAAAGGGATGCCCCAGAATCCTGAGGAAAGGAAAATAAAATTATAGCATAAAAGGGGGTGATTTGTGCCTCTAGAAATTAAATCCGACAGGCAGTCCCCAGAGCTGGGTTCTTTATGCCCCTGCACGCATGTGCCCTGTAGACCAGCTCAGAATGCTACTGTGGGTGTGTTTTGTCATCGACACATGGTCCTTGGGCACAGGGGTGAAAAAAGGGCATGTGGCCGCTGTAGAAGGTACATCACTGCAGAAATGGGAGTGCTGTAACTGCAAGGAATTTCAGAAGTGAATTCCGCCAAAGAGCTGATAGGGAACTGGTCACCAAGGACATGTAATTTAAAAGGAGGGGCAAAATAGTGGAAGGGGATAAAAAGATACAAATTCCAATCAGTCACAGGGATGAAAATACAGTATAGGAAATATAGTCAATAATAATGTAATTTCTTTGTATGGTGACAGATGGTGACTACATATATTGTGGTGAGCACTTCATAATATAGATAAATGGATGATCACTATGTCTTATACCTGAAACCAATATAATATTGGATATCAACTATACTTCACTAAAACTAAATAAGTAAATAAAAATTGTACATGAAAATAAAAGGTATGTAACTTAAACACTCATAATCCATTTGAGATAAATAAAATATAATTTTTAGTGTGTGTCCCATGCAACACTTCCCTTTTATCTCAAAGCACACATGCCCAGGTCATTAGAAATAATTCAGACTAACTGGGTGGCCTGGGTTTTTATTTGTTGAATCAGACAACTCTGTGGTGAATCTAGCACAAACTGGAGTTGGGAGGGGTTCAGGGTTTGGCTTTCAGGCTGCCCTGTGCAAGCTGGGGGACCTTTCGCAAAGCTTCACCCTCTGATTTTTCTCCCCATTTAAAGAACAGGACACTTATTTAATGGGGCTGCTACTTTGACTCAATAATGTTTACAAGAGCATCATATGAACAATGAAATTTTTTGTAAATGCACACAAATGTGTTAACTTAAAAAGCAAAGGGAGTTGTTTGCTCCACCCCCCTTGCTGGGATGTGCCTTAAAAATCAAATATGATCTCACACCTCCTCAATTGTTCTACTATTCTGCCCTGAATGCCCTGCTCTAACACTGTCTACTTCAGAGTCATTTTTCAATGGATTCTTCATATTTTTCTAGTATCTATTTCAGTTCCATAAAATGTATTTCCCCAGCAAACCAAATCCATCCCAACCCCCCTTGTCAAGGTAGCTCTTGGCATTTGGGGTCTTCTTCTGGCTCCAGAAGGGGAGTGTCTCTGCATGGGGTCCTCTGGCCCCACATCCCTGGACTGAACAGCCTGTCCATCATCAGGGAGAAGGGTGCCTGCCCACTCCTGGCATCTGCATCCAGGACATAGGAGCAATCATGGAGACCAGGGGCTCCACACCCCAAAGCAGGTCTTCTCTTTCATCAGGGTGTGGGGTTCCCTGAAGCCACCACCTGTTGCCAATCACTCCCATCCGGGACCTGCTGGGGCCAGGTGTGCACCACATTCATCACCACAAAAGCCCCAAAGCCAATTCACACCCCACCCCCTGCACAGACTACGGGCCTGTATTTCCCACTTTTCCCCAGCCCTCCCCACCCATAGGGCCCCTTAGCCATCCCCCAGGCACCTCTGAAATAGCTTGACACAGGCCCCCACCTGCCCTGGCAGCGGTCTGTCCACTTGGTGGACCACCCACCCCCGTCCTTTCCCATGGGCCCCTCAGAACCAATAAGCACCATCCAGCAGCTGTGCCCAGCCTCCCTCCGACCTGCTCTGTTTCCTTTGTGATTCTAGAGCAAGTCACCTGCTAGCTTCCCTGTGGTTCCCTGAGTATCATGTCTCTGGGTTTTGGTTATTTTTCTTGTTAGAATCTAAACTCTGTTCAAAAGCAAGATTTTTGTTCAGCATTATGTCCTAAGTGCCCCCCAACAGTGGCCTCTATGCAATTGGAGTTCGATAAAAATGCGTGGAATGAATTAATCCGCATGGTAGGTGGGAGGCAGAGTGAGCTCTGAGGACGCTGCCAGCCCGGCTACCTGCACAGGATGGAAGCAAACCTCCAGCGCACAGGCCCCGGCCCTGGGCATTACTGCATGATGCGAAACCAGGGAGGCATTGGCCATAGCGGCGCCAGGCTTCCGGGTCATTCTGCCACCTGGGAAGTGTGAATGGTCACCCACCACAGCTGCAAGCAGGCAACTCAGCATCTTGTCTCTATGAATGTGCTCTTCTGATCTCTGTCTCTCTCTTCCCCCAATTTCTGAAAATTAAATGTTTTAGGGTAACACCGGGAAAATACATGAGTTGTAATAGAAATCCCTTTCTTCTAATTGCTCACAAATCTATGTCCCAAGGAAGGGAGTGTGTACATTTCATAATACTGGTGTGGCTTTCTTTTTATTTTTCTTTACTAGATATGAAATAATTGATTAAATTATAATGAATTTTAATACATGTGTCCACGTCAAGAAGCAAAATTGAATTATGCCACTTTTTTTTTTCAAATTTTGCAGAAACTTTAATTCCTTAAAAAGTTAAATGAAGTCTGGTTCTAGCCAAGAGAGGAGGAGGAAATGTCAATCCTCCCCCAGAAAGCATATGTGGCTGTCAGTTGGTACAGCAGAGCCAGAAACCCTGTGAGAAAGGAGCTTTCATTGCCCTCCCAGCTTGGTCAAGACTGAGAACAGCCAAGTCCTGAGCTTGAATCTGGGTGACCTCCCCCAGCCTCACCCCCAGCCATCAGCTTGTTGCACCCCCACCCCCATCTGCTTCATGCACCCACAGGGAGATGCCAGGGAAAGGCTGAGTGTCAGACAGCCACGATCACCCCAAAGCTTGTCCTACTTTATAAAGTAAATTAATTCCAAGTATAAAGCATGGTTAGCCAGACATGTTTTTGAACTAACCATGAAAATGGAGACAATGGGAAATAAGGTGGGTTATTATTGCCCAAAAGATGCCCTTTCCCTCCACTCCCAGTGTTTGGAGAGCTCTGGGAAGCCCATAGCTGTGCTGGATCAAACATGTCAGAGGCCCCAGCAGGAGGCAAAGAAAGTACACGGATGAGGTTTGGTGATGAGGGTACAGCCTGAGACCCACTCAGTGCAGACCAGTCTCTCTGCGGGGGTTCAGGTAGACCCCAGACAGCGTTAGCAACATAGGAGAGTCTGCATCTTCCTAGACTGGCTGAGTGGTGCCCGTAGATCCCAGGTGAAGGGCCTTGACCCAGAGGGCAGGCTGGGCAGGGCAGAGGCTCCTATGTCAAGAGTCTGGAGCCAATAGCCTGGGAAAGCTGAAGATCAGCCACCTGAGGTTATGGGTTGCCAGAAGGGCCAAGCACTGCTGACCCTGCTCTCCCCACTTCACCAACCAGGGGCAAGCCGTCCCCCTCATGAGGCCCCTGGACCCATCCACATCCTTCGTACCAAGCCCAGGCCTCAAGTCTCTTGTTTGAGCAACCAGCAGCCTCTGCTGAGCCCTCCTGGCTGGTGGTGCCCCTCCCTGCACTTCCCAGATTCCAAGCCTCCCTGCACTCTGCGGTGAAGTCAGGAGTTCCCAAGATCAGCTGCACTGAGGCACAGCCCAGACTGTGGGGACCACCCAGGAGTTTCCCATCTGGAGGCCTGGAGATGACAGAGAATTTGCATTTCCACTGTGTCCCAGGTGCAGCTGACGCTGGTCTGGTGACCACACTTTCAGGACTACCAGGAGCTGAGAGACCAGCACAGTAGCCCTCAGGAAGGCCAACAACCAGCAGGGGAAGCAGACAAAGTAGCTTAAGGTCAGCAGGATGCCAGCACCCAAAACCATGGCCTAGAGCAAGGCTGAAGCCCGTGAGCACCATGGTGGGCACCGAGCACCAGTCAGACACATGCACTCCAGAAGAAACAGTGCAGGGACTGGCATGGGCTGTAAGGAAACTCAGGCACTCATCCTATTTCTGGCTGTTGAGGGAGGGGGTGGGGCACCCTGGGGGAGGACCCGGCTCCATGCGGATGTTCTCAGTGTCCTGGTCTGCAAGCACACCTCCACCCACCAGGCCTCTGGGCTTACCCTCCACCAGTCCTCCTTGTCTGCCTCTCCCTGGGCACATGAGAGTGGGATTCATGTCCAGCTGAAGTCACTGGTCTTATATCACAGAGCAGGGAGGCCCATGAGGGAGGCCATCAGGGGAGGCCATCAGGGAGGCCATGAGAGAAGCCACCAGGGGAGGCCATGAGGGAGGTCATCAGGGGAGGCCATGAGGGAGGCCATTAGGAGAGGCCATCAGGGGAGGCCATGAGGGAGGCCATCAGGGGAAGCCATCAGGAAGGCCATCAGGGGAGGCCATCAGGGAGGCCATCAGGGGAGGCCATCAGGGGAGGCCATCAGGGAGGCCATCAGGGGAGGCCATCAGGGAGGACATCAGGGGAGGACATCAGGGATGCCATCAGGGGAAGCCATCAGGAAGGCCATCAGGGAGGCCATCAGGGGAGGTAATCAGGGAGGCCATCAGGGGAGGCCATCAGGGGAGGCCATCAGGGATGCCATCAGGGGAGGCCATCAGGGAGGCCATGAGGGAGGCCATCAGGGGAAGCCATCAGGAAGGCCATGAGGGAGGCCATCAAGGGAGGCCATCAGGGAGGCCATCAGGGGAGGCCATCAGGGGAGGCCATCAGGGAGGCCATGAGGGAGGCCATCAAGGGAGGCCATCAGGAAGGCCATCAGGGGAGGCCATCAGGGGAACCCCCCCCGAGCTCAGTCATTGTTACCAGCAAGTTCTCCACGTATTCAACACATGCTGACAGAGGTGGCACATCCCAAGTGACAGGAAGCAAAGGCAGTCAAGCCAGCAAGGCTCCAAGCCAGCTAGGCCCTGGGGATGCTTGGGCCCCTGGGGTAAGTGACAGTCAGGACTGAGGATGAGCAGGATGGCTGGTGGAGGCAGAGGAAGACTCCTGGCCACAGGGAGCCAGGAGTGAGCACCAGTCCACGTGGCTGGTGACGAGGAGGCAAGTGCTACCACATGAGGTTGGAGCATGTCTGCCAAGAAACCACCCAGGGAGGCCCAACCAGGCCACCAGAGGGTGAGGGCTCTGCCTCTCATGGTGCCTAGGGACCATGGCATGTCCCCACGCTCAGCCTCAGAGATAGGGTAGGGCATCACTCTGCTGGTGGGGAGGCTGAGGGCTAATCTGCCTGCCCCCTCTCACTCCCAAGCCCTAAGAAGTGATACCACGGCTCGGGCAAGGTCCTGTGCTCTGACCCTGGTGGGGAGAGACAAACAGACACCAAATCTTGGTGGTCAGTGGGGCTGGTTCTCAGAGCCCTTTACAAGCTAGGATACCTGCTCCTCAGGAGGAGCACCTCCTCCCCCAGGCAGGGACCCTCAGAGAGGACGTTCAATGAGATTCTTTAAGTTGACATCAGAGCTTCCTCAGAACACCCAGTGCCAGGGGGTTAGAAGGCTCAGGACTCCAGGGCTGGAAAGCAAGCAGCCTGCCAGCCAGCCTGCACAACTGTATAAGCCAATTCCTTAAAATAAGTCTCTATTTCTATTATCTGTCTATGTTTATCACCTGTCTATCCATCTGTCTATCTTTCTATCTATCTATCTCCTGTTAGTGCTGCCTCTCTGGAGAACTTGGATGAAGATACCGAGCCAGGCTCCCAGCCCTGCCTGAATGCACAGACTCCACCAGCAAGCTTACCTGAGAAAATGTTGAATGTAAATAAGGCAGAAACGGCCAATGATGTTCCAGGTTTGAACTCACCTTGTGGTGCAAACGATTCCTGTGTCCTTCACCAGAGACAGGTGCCATGTGACAGACACATCCACTCTGTCGAAGCCTGTCTTCACCACAGTCCAAGGACACTGACCATCCTGCTGTGGCCTGAGACACGAAGCCACTATTGAAGACAGACATGGGGGAGGCGGGCCAGAGCCCGCCATCCTGCTTATGTTCCTGACGGGCATGGAACCTAGCAAGGCCGAGTAGCCTTTCGGAAAGCACTCCTTTAGGATGAGCCAGCAAGAAACGTGATGCCAGGCCCTGCCCCGATGTGGTTCATATCTTAGCTAGTGCTTTTGAAAACCTTTTGGAGGAGAAAGGAAATAACCAGCAGTTTTACTGAACATATACTAAATTCATAGCACTGTGCTATGTCTCAGGGATAATAATGTAATAAACTTTCATATGGAATTTTCCCACTTAGTTTATTTGATATTAACAACAGTACTCTGGAAATAAAGATATAACCACATTTTATAGACAATTTTGCTGAGTTTTAGAGTGTTTAAATCAATGTGGCAATGTGAAACTTTTCAGAAAAAACTCTAAACAATTTTAGTTTTGTAACACATTACCTTGTCCTTATAATGAGTCAGGAGAAAGAAACAGAAAAAAACAGCAGGTTAAATAATTATTGGTCTTCTCAAGTAGCAAACCACAGCTAAAATCAAGAAGGCTGTTCTGGCTTCGTTGAAGCGCTTCCTAACCCCATGAGCTATTTGTCGCTGGGTGTGCACTTTCACGGCTGAATTCATCTTGAGGGTACTGTTACAGCTTGTTTTCTCCATAAGCTCACATCATATAGTCTGGAGGATAAGTAAGCAAGTCATGCATATTGAAATACATCCAGACAACTCAGAGGTTCATTCGAAATACTCCCAGAGAAGTTCCCCAAGTGAGAAGCCTTCCCTCAGTCTCTGCAGTGTGTGGGGCAGGCCCCAGGCACTGGGTGGGGTCTTCATGGAAACAAGTAGGGGCAGGTCTGGAAGCACCCTCTCTTTGTGGGGGCAAGATGAGAAATAAATGAACCGGAAGCACTCAGGCAGTTACAGTGCAGTGAGTGGTCATTGGAGGTTGCTCTGGATTGGTGGGGGCAGGGGGTCCTCAAGGAGATGATGGCATTTGTGCTGAGATCCAAATGCAAGAGCTAGCCCACAAACTGCCAAGCAAACACCCTGGGAGGCGTGGCAGGTGGGCCAGAGGTGCAGAGGCCCTTTGTCAGAGACCATTCAGCTACAATTACATGAGTATTTATTTCTGGGCTCTCTTTTCTCTTCCATTGACCTATTTTCTATTCTCTCACCAATACCACACTGTCTTGATTAATCAGCTTTACAGTAAGTTGTGAAGTCAACTAGTGTCAGTCCCCCATATTATGTTGGATATTCTTTTGCTTGTCCAGGTAAACTTTAGAATCGGTTTGTCCATACTCATAAAATAACTTGCTGGGGTTTGGGTTGGGATTACACTGAATCTACAAAGTTAAGAAGAATTGACATCCTCACAATGTTGAGCCTTCCTATCCACAAACATGGAATATCTCTCCATTTATTAAATTCTTCAATTTCATTTATCAGAGTTCTGTAGTTGTCTTCCTATAGATCTTGTACATATTTTGTTAGATTGATACATATTTCACTTTTGGGGGATGCTAATGTAAATGGTACTGTGTTTATAATTTCAAGCTCAACTTGTTTGTTACTAATATTTTGGAAATATACTGCCTTCTGTATATTAACTTTGTATCCTGCAATGTTGCTACAATTATTTATTAGTTCCTTGAGGTTTTTAATTGTCCATCTCTCAGATTTTCTACATAGATGATCTTGTTATCTGAGGATAAAGGAAGTTTGATTTCTTCCTTTACAATTTCTACACATTTAATTTCCTTTTCTTGTCTTTTTTGCATTTGCTAGGACTTTTAGTACACTGTTAAAAAGAGGTGGAGAGAGGCACATTCTTGCCTTTTACTTGATCTTAGTGGGAAATCTTTCTCACATTTAAGAATGATGTTAGCCATAGATTTTTTGTAAATAATTTTGATCAAGTAGAGAAAGTTCCCCTCTATTCCTAGTTCACAGAGTTTTTATCATAAATGGGTGTTGGATTTTGTCAAATACTTTTCCTGCCTCTATAAGTATGATCATGTGATTTTTCTTTTTCAGTCTGTTGATGTGATAGATCACATTATTCAACTGGGTTTTTTTAAATGTTTTATCAGCCTTGTATACCTAAGACAAATCCTACTTGTTATGGTGTATGATTCTTTTTATATTTTCTTGGATTCAATTTACTCATACTTTGTTGAGGATTTTTGCATCCATGTTCATGAGAGATATTGGCCTATAGTTTTCTTTTCCTGTCATGTCTTTGCCTGGTTTTGATATTACACTGATGCTGGCCTCATAGAATGAGTTAGAAAGTATTCCCTCTGCTTCTCTTCTCTGAAATTGTAGAGACTGTAGAACATTGGCATAATTTCATCCTTATATGTTTAGTGGAATTCACCAGTGAACCCATCTGAGCCTGGTACTTTCTGTTCGGGAAGGTTATTAATGATTGAATCAATTTTTTAATGGATATACACTTACTAGGGTCATCCGTTTCTTCTTGTGTGAATTTTGGCAGATCATGTCTTTCAAGAAATTGGTCCATTTCTTTTAGATTACCAAAATTGTGTGTTTAATGTTCACAGAATGGGATAGTGAGGTCCTCTTCTTTATGAAACTAGCCATTTCTTGTGTCCTCTGTCTCTCTCTCCCTCTTTTTTTTAGCCTAGTTAGAAGTCTGTTGATTTTATTCATCTTTTCAAAGAAGCAGTATTCAGTTTCATTGATTTCTTAATTAATTACCTGTTTTCAATCTCATTGATTTCTACTCTAATTCTTAATATTTCTAATTTCCTAAGATGGTAACTTAGGTGATTGATTTTTGGATCATTCTTCTTTCTGGTTACACATCAATGTTATAAACCTCCCTTTAAGCATTGCTTTCTCTGTATCTCAAAAACTTCATAAGTTGTGTTTTCATTTACTTCAAAATCTTTTCAAATTTTTGAGATTTCTTCTTTGATGCATGTGTTATTTCAAAATGTGTTGTTTAATCTGCACACATTTGGGGATTTTTCAGTTATCTTTCTGGTTTTGTTTTCTAATTTTATCTGAAAGTAGATATTGTGTGATTTTTTTTTTTTTAGTTTGTTAAGGTGAGTTTTGTGACCCAAAATGTGTTCTATCTTGGTATGTGTTCCACATGATCTTGAGATAAATGTGAATTCTGCTATTCTTAGATGACTCAGTCTATAGATGTGGTTACATCCAGTTGGCTGTTGAGTTCAACTCTATTCTTACTGATTTTCTGCCTACTGAGTCTGTCCTCTTGTGTGGAGTAGTGTTCAAGTTCCAGCTATAATAGTTGATCCATTATTTCTCTTTATCGGTTATGCCACACATGGTTTGATGGTCTGTTGTCAGGCATGTACCCATTAAGAATTCTTGTGTCTTCTTTATCATGTTGCAATTGCCCTCTTTATCCCTGACAACTTTCCTTGCTTTGACGTCTTCTCTGTCTGAATTAATGTAGCTACTACAGCTTTCTTCTGATTAGTGTTATAATGGTATATTTTTATCTATCCATTTAGTTTTAATGTATATGTGCCTTTATATTTAAGGTGGGTTTCTTGGAGACAACATACAATTGGGTCTTGTTTTCTGATCCACTCTGATAATTTCTGTTTTTTCATAGTATATTTAGACTATTCATATTCAAAGTGATTACTGATATAGTTGGATCAGATGAAATTTCAAGAATTTTTTTTCTAACTGGGGGTTGAAACATGGACAAGCCTGTGAAACCCCAGAAGTATTTTTGAAAAGTATGCACACATAATCTAGAGAGCAGGCTCAAGCATTTGTCACATTTTAAAAGTGTTCAAGGACTTTAAAATTTTAGAAACCTCTGCACCCAAGCTGAAACTATAAACTCATTCTTTATCGATAAGGAATCTGCCAGCAGACAGGGCAAAGAATGTCAAGAATTTCTTTCTAAAATACTCATGGCAACCATGTGAGGTACAATTTGTTTTCTTTATTTAACAAATGAAGAACCTGAGCTTTTGTAGAGCTAAATAACTGCAAAGAGAAGACACACAAAGTGAGTTCTGGATACAAAATGCAAAATCATGTTCAACTTCCTGCCCAGCAGTAGACTGGAAAGCCATTACTTTTACTTTTGGCCCCCAATGCAAACATTAAAAACATCTTGGTCGCGTCATCTATTTATTCTAAATATATATATCCACTGGACCACTTCCTAAGCATTGTGCTGTTCCACTCCACAGGTTTGTAAGGCTCTCCGAGGCTCCATGAGGCACCACTCGTCTTCCCTTTGATGTTCCTCATCCCTCAGCACAGCCTGGGATGCAGGGAGAACAGTGGATTTCTGCCCAAAAGATCTGGGTTTGCATCCAGCTCCTGTCTTTATTCTGGATGTGGGACTGGACAAGCCCTGCATTTTCTGTGCCTTCGCTGCAACACTGGGTAGTGGTAGCACTCGCCTGCCAACCTGTTTGGTGCCAAGGGACAAATAAAACAGATGAAATGAGCACTTTGTAAAGAGTAAAGTGTTCTATGTTTGTTTACTGTGGTGGTCACTTAACAGATAATTGCTAAGTTGATAAATCAATCAGTTAAGGGAACTCTGAGTTTATGTCTATAAAACACAGGTAACACACTTTAAACAATATTTTTACATTGGATTTTTGTACTTTTTTTTTAGTTTGTTTACGGCAAGGCAAAACATAGACCCAAGGACAAAAAAGCAGTAATGTATACATCTGTCAACCAACCTGAACCTAGTAAGAGATAATATGATTGAACAAATTGTCTCCTGCGCATTTATGAGTGAACACACAGAGGAGACTTTGTACAAAAGAGTTTAAAACCATGGCTTAGCCTCATTTATTTATTCTGATCACAATAATCAATGTCAGCCCAATATTTAATGAATTAATCCTTTAAGATTTCCCTGACAAATGTTTTTTGCTTCTAAAAACTTCCTTTGCTCATGAGTTGTCGTCTTGCCTATTAACCATATTTTAAAAGTTGATGAAGACAGAAACTCTCAAATTACAGCCCATCTCCCTAACAAAGCCATGAGAACACGGTCACCTGCCCACTATTTGTCAAAACCGTGACCATCTGCAACAGCTGTCTGGGGTGAGTGAATTCATCCAGCTGTGAAGTTTTGATTTGGGTCCCCCTGTGTTTTCTTATAAACTGCACGTGCTTCTACTCATAAATTTCAGGAATTCCATGTTGGCTCCTACACTTCCTGTGGGGGTGGGTGGTGTTGAAATGAAGTTATACAATTTGGTGGTCTGACTAAACTCTATTGCCACAGCTGCCAATCTTAGACAATGGTCCATTCCAGCATCCACTAACCTTACACGCCCCTGAGTGCAGTCTCTACGGCCAGAAAGGTTCTTATAACTGGTGTAGTTACATGTTTAGAAAAGGAATTTCTTAAACTTTGAATGTAAACATTGCAGATGCACTGTACTGACTGATACAGACTACATTTCTGTGTCCTGAAGCACAAAGGGAAAAGCAAGTACTTTTAGACAAATCAAAGAAATCATCATAAGTAGATTAGTTTCATTGTTTTATAATACCTAGACTGTTCATTTCTGAGAACATTTATTTTGAAATGACATATTTAAATCCTGGATTTTTTTTCTTCCTTACTGGGAAAGAAACTGCATTTTTTTTTTTTGGAAGAAAAGTCGGGAATACAGTCTCACTTGAATATTTTAAAACAATGTTCATTATTTTACTACTCAGTCTAAAAATACTATGTGTGTGTGTGTTGTAAGGAACGTTATGTTTTGCAGAATTCAAGACAGGAAAGAATAATAATTCTCAGAAAATTACCATGAAACATTATAGATTAAAATTTTTATTGCATTGCATTCATGATTCATAGAATGTCCAAACTGAAGAGTACTCATATTTCATTTACTTGATTGAGACAGGGAGCCAGGCATTCTCTAAGTGACAGCACAAAGACACTCTTCCAGAGCCCACCGGACAGTGCCAACAGTGGCGATAGAGCTGTCCTTCAGACCTGATCCCAGTGAATCTGCTGGCCATACCCAGCCAGAGGCTGCAGAGTAAGGGGGCTCAGAAATGCCATCTGTAGAGGTCAGCATGGTAGGGAACAGGCCCTGAGGGCCAGGGGAGAGCATCCTGCACAAACCAAATGTCCCTAGAGTCACACTTTGGTAAGGATTAGACAGTCCTGCAGTTGTCATTCAACTCTTCTCACGTAAAGAGACTGAGGTTGAGGGAGGTGGGGGTCACATCCCTCAGATCACCCCAAGGGCAGCTGTAGGCTAGCAAGGCATTTAGGGACTCTAATCCCAAATCATGGCCTTAAGAACTTGTGAATCATCCCATGGATCTAACCAGTCACAGCCTACCTACCTATCTCTAAGAAAAAGACAGTCAGTGTGCTAAAAGACCTCAACTCTTCAAAGAGTCAAAGAAAACATGTATTTAATCCTTTTTCATTTGGAAATTGAAAAAGTACAGTGAAGAAAATGAGAACTCCATTTATAAATCACATTTTCATGTAAACAGAATAGAAAAATTAAATGTAAAATATCAAAGAAAATGTATTTGTTATGTTTTATAGAAATAAACACCTCTTAGTAATTCATCTTCTTGACAGTCATTTCTAAGTGCCTCCCAGAGTAAAAAAACCGAAAGGTTTTGCATTTTACACACGTATCACTCTGAAAATATCAAAGTAAAACCCAAACATCCAACAGACACATGACAAGAAAACAGAAGATAACATTTCAGAATGGGTATGCCAAAATGTAAAATTAAATGGAAATGAACAGAGGTAAAACAGATAAAGATAAAAGGTAGGCAGGGAAAACAAAGGGGCTTCACGAGTATTCAGTTGGTGTAACTGTAGAGGTAAACTATTGAGGTAGAATGGAAAAAATGAAGATACAACTCAAGAAAATTTTGCAGAAATAACACAAGATGAATCTAGTCATTAAAATGACATTCTAAGTCTCAGGAAAAGATTATGCAGGACAAAGCATGTCTATAAATCTGAAAAACAAACTCACAAGACTTCAAAGATAAAATAACTCTTTGGGGCAATAAAGCATAGGAATCAGATTACCCATAAAATAGAAAGACAATAAACATACACTCAACCACGTTCATAGTGACAGAGATGTATATTGAAACAATTAAATATAATTGGCTTATAACATGCATATAGTTTTAGTCCAGGATGCCATTTCAAAAATTTAAACCAACACACATAGTGCCACATGGGACAAATCAGGGATCTACCTTGGGATACATGACAGTCACTTTTTTTTTCAATACCAAAAGATAGAAAGCAACTTAAATATCATCAAAGGAAAATACTTACACCAGCTATAATCAGTTTATAGAAAGGAATTCTAAAAAAGCCTCTAAACACAATGGCTGTCATTTGCACAATGTGTTAAGTAGAAAATGTGGGAATCATGTGTATATTATTTGTGTGCTGTCCATACACATTCTTGGCGTATGTGAATGTTAGCCCCTGAAGGCTGGGTATGAACCCACAGGACAATGCTGGGGCGACACAGGAAGATGACATACTTGCACACAGAGACACACACACAAACACACACAGGGATATTTATACATAGCGAAACCTGGCTTTGGGCTAAGACATTTTGGGTACAGAACTGGAAACAGCCTCGCATGTGGCTGAGTTGTGTGTCTGTACAGTTCAACACTGCTCAGCAACGTGTGTGTGGTGCACAACACGATGAGTCTATAACACCCACCTGGGAGTGAAGCTTGAGCTTGTGTGTTTATTTACAGGTAGTTTCAGGTCAGAGGCCAGTGCTCACAGAACACCAGTCCTCCTGCCCTGCCCCACAGACTGATGCCTTGAGAGCTGGGCCAGCTGGGCCTGGTGGGTTTTGTGCCGAAGTCTCAGCCTCTGTGGGTGCTTGGCACAGCTGCCCCCACCCATCTGTCCTGTTCTGGAAACAGAGGCCAAGGCTGCAGGTCAGCACCCTCAGGGATGTAAGCTGGCAGCTCGGGGCTATAAACTGTCATGTCTCTGCAGGCCCACTGGTTAAGTCCCAGGTGAGGCTGCCTTCAGTCCCCTGCAGCCCCAGATGCCCAAACATTTCCCTCAAAAACCCTTGAAAACACTCGTGGGCGTATTTCCTAACCAGCCAATCATGAGAGACACCAAACAGCTGAATCCCAGTTGTATGAAATTGAAGCATGGATGGTGACTATGGGACAGAACCCAGTCAGAGCTCATCTGGGGCTGGCACAGCCAATAACTGGCTGCAAAATGCACTGGGAACTTTGCTGAGGGGTCAGCAATGTCCTGCAGCTTGAGTTGGGTGGTGGTCCTACTATAATATTTGTCAGAATGCATCCAACTGCACCCTTACAAATGTAAGTTTACATCCATACAGGGGGTCCTGCCAGTACCTCTGGGCAGCCCAGCTTAGACAGGGCCCACTGGGCCATTTCCATGGAGACAGCAGACCTTCCTCCCAGCCACACCACCAGCTCCCCTCTTTACATGCCATCCTCAGCTCACACACACATGTGATTGCTGTGCTCACCTGTGCAGTGACTGGGCAGGGATGCTACTGCGCTGAGTCCCACCCTCATTTCCAAAGCTGCCGATGCTGCTCCCTGGCCTTCCATGTGCTCCGTGCAAGGATAGCAGGACTATCTGGCTCACAGAGCAACCACCACAGAATGATTCTACAATCCCGCCCTCCACCCCAGTCAGCAACATGGCAGGCTCTGGGAGGCAAGGGTCTGCATCTGCCCCACCAAATCTAAGGGCTGATGGGACACCCCAAAGTAGCAAGACCTCCCTTTCCTTGTTGAAATTTTGCTTTTGCCTTACCACCTTAACATCGGCAGCAAAAGGGCAGCTTTCCTAAATTTGCAGTAAAGCTACAGGAGGAGGAGCACGAGCGCACTTGCCTGTCTGCCTTTCAGTGGTTATGGGACTGAAGAGTGGAAATCAGACTGTGTCCTCTAGGGGCAGTGATGAGTCACAGCAAAAGAACTCTTCAATACATGTTTCCTCTACATTACAAAGATGACATATTGCCACTGAGGAACATTTAAAAGTATAGGGAAATAAGCAGAGAAAATATCAGCGCTTTTAGAAACCTTTGCTTAAAGGACCCACAGTTTTCTACTGGCTCTCCTCTCCCACCAGTTTATCCAGTGACCACTTCATCTCTCTGCATTGCCCCTAAGCCCCAGGAAAGCCATCATTCTCTGTGCCAGCAATCTGTGCCACCTAAGGCTTTCACAGGGTGAGAAGGGCTGTGGCTTAGAGCCTTGTTATCCTCTATTTCACTTGCAAATGACACACAATTCACACACAGTCCACTGTGCTCACTTCCTGTCTTATTTAGTCTGCAAACTCTTTGCTCCCTCCGGCTGCCCTCTGCCGTGTTCATTGGCACCATCACCACACCATCACACACTTGTTAACAGAACTCTACGGTTTGCAACCATTTCTCCCTCAGACACATGCTGAGCTCCTTCGAAGGTGGTCTAAGGAAATAGGGAAGGATCGGGTACAAATGTGTGCCTATTTGCATACAACTGTTCGTGACGAATAGGGTGGCAGGCAGGTGCTGGAGCCTGGTTTCTGCAGTTGGAGTGGGAGGGTTCAGACAAGCAAGGGGATTGGAGGAGTGCTGGCCCCACCAATATCACTGCAGATCTGTGGTGAGTCTCGAAACACATGCTGTGACCTCTGCAACATCCATCTTAGTTTTCAAAATTGTTTTAGATATCTTGTATCCTCTGCAGTCCGCTCAAATTTTCCAGTCAGGTTATGAATTTCTAAAACAAACAATAATGAGATTTTCACTGGGATTTCTTTGAATCTCCGGATCAATAAGTGGAGGATTAAATCTTAATAATGTCTAGTCTCCCCATTCAGGAACAGGGTATGTCTCTTCGCTTAGAATTCCTTTCATTATTCTGGGTAATGTCCTGTACCTTGCATGTATTTTGTTAAATTTATTTCTATTTGTATTGTTTTAAATGGTATTGATTTTTTATTTTGTTCCAATTTTCTTTGCTACTATGTGTATGTTGGTTTTTGTATATTGACTTTATATACTGTGTCCCTGCCAAACTCTTATTAAGTCTAATAGAATCTTGTAAATTCATTGGAATTTTCCATAAATTTAAACAAGTTTTGTGTTAATAAAGGCAATTTTACTTACTTTCAAATAGACGTCTCTTTCATTCCTTTATCTTGTCTAATTGTCCTGGACCCCAGCTTAATAAAATCAGTGAGAATGGACATCCAAACCTCGGTCCCATGCCCAGAGGAGCATAGGGTCTTCTACTGCTAAGTTTGATGTTAGCTGTAAGCTTTACGGAAGTACCCTTTATCTGGTTGGGAAAGTTCCCTTCTATTCCAAGTGTACCAAGATTTGTTTTTTTTTCATGAATATGTATTGAATTTTGTCTGTCTGTCTGTCTATCTATCTACCTGTCTGTTATCCTGTTATCTATCTAATCTATCCATCCATATATAGAGATAGATAGATTACATAGATAGATAGATAGATAGATAGATAGATAGATAGATAGATAGATAGATAGACATAAATTTGTGCAGCCATTGTGATGGTTGTACAGCTTTTTTCCTTTATTCCATTAACATAAATTATATTGTTTGATTTTCAAACGCTGATACAGTCTTGAATTCACTGGATAAAGCTTGTTTGGCCATTCCCTCTGCAACCTGCTGAATTCTGTTTGCTAATGTTTTATGAAGGATTTCACTGTGATTCTCTATGAAGGTTGTAGGTGTATAATTTTTACTTCTCATAAAGTCTTCATCTGGTATTAGTATTAACCTAGTGTTGATCATCTCAAAAGAATTGAGAAGTGCATCTTCCCCCTTGTATTTTCGGGAAGAACTTATATCAAATCGGTACTTTTTCCTAAAGAAATGACTGGTTTCACCAGAGAAGCCATTTGGATCTGGGATTTTCTGTGCAGGCAGGATTTAATTATGAATTCAACTTCATTAATTGGAGCTACTTATATATTCTGTTCTTCAGGATTCAGCTGGTAAGCTCTGCCCGTTATGGAAATTGCCATTTCACTAAAATGTCAATTTTGTTGACAAAATCTTGTTCAAAATATTCCTTTTATTTATTTATTTACTTTAATGTCTGCAGGTTCTGTAACTGTTTCCTCCTCTTGATTCTAACTTTGTATTCTCTGAGCTTTTTCTTGATTAGTCTAGCCAAAGTTTTACCAACTTGTTGATCTTTTTTAATGACAAGCTTTCATTTTCATGATTTTCTCTATTGTGTATTTTGTATCTCACTGGTTTCAGATTTTATTCGTTATCATTACATTTCCTCTACTTACTAGGGTTTAAGTTACTCTTCTCTCCCTAGATAGAAGCTTAGATAATTCATTTGGCACCTTTTCTTTTTACCTAACATAAGCAAATAGACTTACAAATCTCATTTTAAATACAGCTTTTGCTGCACCTGTGAAGTTTGATACTACTTTTAGTGCTATTCCACCCAAAATACCTTTTTCCTTGTGACACTTTATTTTTACTGCAAGTAAAATTTTGAAGTTTTAATTTTTAAAAATGGGGCTTTCTCAATTTATTTTATTACTGATTTCTAATTTATTTATAATATAAATTCTACCCCATACAGTCTCTAATACTGTGAACTTTATGAAATTTACTGTGTGGCCTCAATGAGTATCGCTCTTGGTAGGAAGTTGCCCAGTAGGTCTTGGGTAGAGTTCTCTATCATCGTCAATTTGTTGAAGTTGATTAATAATTTTGCTCAAGTCTCCTACAATTTCACTACTTTTTTCTTTTCAATGAACTATAGGATGAAAAATGCTAGAATGTCCAACCATAGTTATGAGTTTGCCTATTTTTTCTTCCAATTTTTTCAAGTTTTCTGCATAACTTAGAGTTCTTTTGGTGGGTAGATACACATGTGGAGCTGTTCCTTGTGTCATTACAATGAAGTGACCACTGTACCATCATGAAACATTCCTTTGAATCCCTGGTTCTTTCCTGTTTTGAAGTCTACTTTGTCTGATACTAGTATTGCCACTCTAGCTTTTAATAATGTGGAATTGCATTAACTTGTTTTTATCCTTGTGCTATTCTTTAAATGCTTCTTGTTTCCTTTCAATTAAGCATTTTGTTTTGACTTTGACAGAGGTTCCCTGCCCCGCACGGCCCTCTCCTCGCTGCTGAGACACTGGCCCTGAGCAGCCTCCCCAAGCCCACAAGCCCTCAGCTGGCAGGAGGGCAGAGTTCAGGCAGCGGGGTGAACATGTGCTGCTGGAACCCAGGCCACCCCCTTCACAGGGACGCACCACAGCTCATAGTGTCTGGGGAATGTGGTGGGGGTGAGTCCAGCTCACCAGAGTCAGCAGTTGGACAGGAATCATGCGCAGTGGCTGGCGATGTCTGAGTTCATCTCCAAGAGACGTTCCCAGGGCATAGTGAAGGAAGAAGCCACCCAGCTGTCCCAGACACCTCGATGCAGCAGCTGGGGTCGACCTTCTGGGTGCGGGACTTTGCAGATAACACAGGCTGCAGGTGTGGGACTGATGAGTTGCCCACAAACATAGCTAACTTGTGCAATCCTAGAAAGAAGCAGAAAGTGGGGGGCTGGCACTTGCTTGCGGAAGCCCCCTTCCTGGTTTGCTTGGTAATTGCCTGTCTGTGGCATCACATACCTGAGATGCCTACAATCATTTTAGGTTTGTGCAGAGGAAAAGGATGAATGGCCATTTGAGCAGTTTTAAAACCAAGCTGTAGCAGCTGCATTGTGCGTCAAACGCTAACTTGCAAGGAATCTCCAAAGCCCTGGACAAGGCCAACCGGAACATCCGCCTTCTTCCCCAGTGGCGGCTCTGCCACAGCCAGCCTGCGTGCAAACCCGATGGCCTCAGGAGAACACCCTGTGGCTCACCCCTGGAAGGGACCAGCTTTCTCTTTGTTGTGTTCAGGGTGCAAGGAGCAGGCCCCTCCTGAGTGACTGGGGGAGGAGAAGCAGGGCACACTGAGATCAGACGCCCAGATGCAAGGACGCTGGGGGGCAGCAGAGGGAAGCGGTGTTTCCTACTCAGAGCCCCTGGGAAGAGCTCCACCAAATCCACCCACTGTTCTGATGCTATTGCCTCAGGAGTCGGGACAGCATGTTATTAGGAATTGCATCATGGCATCACATGGAAAGGTATGTCCCACCTCACAGAATCCGGTGTTCTAGGTCACGGACACCACAAGCAGTCAGTGCACTCAGAAGTGTTGCCCTCCTCAGTGTGCTCTGGAGAGGGGGCTTCAAGCATCTTTCCCAGCCTTTCCTTCATGTTTTAGTTTGTTCGCATCTCAGTTCACTTGGGAAGCATCCTAGAGCATTGTATTGTCTGTGCAAGAAAGAGACCATTGCCAGAGAGCCAGTGCCCCTGCCACCCTCATGAAGCCCTCACCCTGTGCTGCTCTCCCCAGCCCCCACCCCCACCCCCTCAGCACTGCACCTGCCAGATGGCACAGAGCTGCCACCTCATGCTCTCCCCAGCCCACACCCCCACCCCCTCAGCACCAAGAGGGCTGGTATGAAAGCAGACCTGCCCAAAGAAACCCCTGGTTTGCAACCTTCCCTCTTCAGACAAGGACAGTGTCCTCCAGGGGCCTCAGGCCCAGACGTGGTGCTGGCAGGTCCCCACCAGGAGCCTCGCAGGTCAGGCCCCATATTGCACAGATCACCCAGGCATGGCTGATTCCCCCAGAGCCCACTTCCTGCCTCCTCATCTGTCAGCTGCTGCGTATCCTGCACAGATGGTGTGCACAGCTGGCCTATGTGTCCCACCAGCCCTGGCCATGCAGACTCCCTGCCATGGAGTTCTGGCAAAGGCAGTCATGGGGATGCACCTCACCCAGTTCATGCTGGGATTCTTCTCCTGGGAGACAGTGACACCCATGGCCCAGGTGAGCCACATGTTAGACAAGAGGGGTCAGCTGCCATCCTAACCTTGGAGGGGCCACATGGAGGAGAAGTCAGCTGACCAAACGTCAGCCCTAGAATGTTCCATGAGAGAGAACAGCTGTTCTGAGGTTACAAGTATCCAAAATGTAGACCTAACATGTTCCCAACCATAAATCATATCCCTCTGTGGCCCCCAGACTAAGTCAAGGGCTTTGTATCTCTCTAGATCTTATACTTCTGTTCATTGCACATCCTAAAAAATATGATGAAATGCTTATTTGTGGAATTATATTTTTCTATACAGGTATTCCTCTTGGAACTAAAGCTCTGTGGGAGATTTTTAACTTAGTACAAAACATGTGTTTGATAAGTATTCGTTGAATGAATGAATGAATGAACTGTGAACACTTATTTTTGTATTATCCCACTGAACTGGTCAAGTGGCCTGGAGCTGGATGGGTCACTATCCTTATTACAGATAAACAAGCAAGACAAGCCATACCATTTGCTGTGGCCTCATGGAAAAATACCAGTCTACCCAGGATGGCTTCACAGAGTTGGTACCTGAGCTCAGACATTGCCTTGGTTCCCAGACCCTCACCCTAGGGCTGGAGTGGGGCCTCCCTTGTTCTCAGCTCCACTGCTGAAGCTAGGCACGGGGTCCCCTGGTTGCCATCGTATTATTGGATGGTACAAACAGCTTTTAAAATTGTTGTGTATATTTCACAAAAACACTAGAATTAAATAAAAGAAAAAAGGATTTGATGGGATCTCACCTCCTCCAGGATAAAGGGAGAGCCTCTCAGTGTCCCAGGGCAGGACTCTGCACCCCCACCCCTCATCTCCCAGCCTCATCCATCTGGGGGCATTCTTGCTCCCGACTTGGTTCATAGGTCTGCCCCATCTCATCTCCTTCCCTCAAGGACTCGGGTAGCACTCATGGGCTTGGGGTTGCCCTGAGAGCCAGTCCAGCTGGGCAGTGCAGGCCCTGGGGGTGTCCCCTGCAGCTGGCTTCCTGCTCATCTCTCAGAGGCTGGGCAACCCCCACACAGCCACTCACTGTGGCCTCCACCTGCAGACCTCTTGCCCATCTCCACATAGATGAAGCTGTCATTGTGAGGGGCCTGTGAGCTTCCCTTAGTGGGCGTTACGGTTGGCTGGGATGAAAGAGAGACAGGAAGGAGATTGAAGCAAACAGATACCAACCAAGTATGGGGAGTATCCTTTGCAAGAAATACGCTTCAGTTCAGTTTGCCTGGTAACTGTCTAGCTAATATGCTGGGTCCAGTGCTTGGCTTTTACATCCCTCTCCTCACCTGTAGAGCCACTGGTTAGTGGAGCACCTGGTAACTGGCTGCCTTTGCCTCAGCTGGTGATCCTTCAAAGTAGCCAGTACCCAGTTTTGCTGACCAGGGACCATACCGCAGGGGAAGCAGCCAGCAGAGGTTCTGCTGCCAGAAGGGATGCAACTGAATCACTATGATCACTTTCACCCAACTGAAAGGGGCATTAGTAACTGCTAAATTCTTCTGGGTTTTTTAAAGTTTGGGTCTGCTTAAAATGGGAGCAGTTGATGAAATGCAAGACTGCCTTGGTTAAGATACTGGATCAAGTATGAAATGAGGACAGTTAATAGCAAGTCCAGGAGCAGGGTGGGCTCTGACCTAAACCTGCTAAATCTATCCCCCCATTATGCACGGGAGGAGAAGGAAGACCCGAAACAATGCTCTGACTCGCCCAGCTGCCCTCTGGTGGAGGAGACACCAGTGCCCCTCTGGGTCACAGTTTGGTGCCAACTCCTCACAGCCCCCACGATGCCATTTCAAGGGACAACATCACAGAGGATGAAAATAACGTGGCAGATCATCAAGGGGAGCCAAGTGCCGCTTTCAGCATTTTGTACTTGTGAACTCAGGGATGCTGGGGCCGACTCAGGATGGTACATGCTCACGGTGCACATTAAGAGTTTATCTAGGGCCTTGAAAGGGATCTAAGAGTTCTGTGTCTGTTCAGTTTGCTTTACCTTGGTTTGCAGACTCTCGTTTTCTTTAATCTCTACCCATTCAATCTAATTCCCACTCTCTGGGTCATGATGGAAAGAATCTTTGATTCATTAATAAGATGTGTGAGGAGCTCCTAAAAGGGAACACCTGTGCAGTCACTCCAGCATTCTACTCCGGAAAAAATGACTGAATGTTCCTGGTGGGGAAATGAAATAACATAAAAGTTTCAAATCTAGAAAGATATTTTAAAAAACAAATAATAGTGAGCAATGAAAGTAGCAGAGCAAAATATCAGCACAATTCTAAATATTTTAACATAGTTATATAAATTATTGCACATATGAAAAATGTTGAAATAGAAGATGAATGGCCCATACTTTAACTAATTGTAATATAATTTTGAGGTAGACAATTCGACATAGAAAATGTATACTTCATAACCAAAATTATATTCAAAGAAAAATTAATCACCTAAATGCTTTTCTGATTAACAAAAATGATTCCTCACAAAAGAACAAAAATTTTAACTCAGAAATCTTTAAAATATGCACACACAAAAAAGAAGACAGAAGAATTTTAAACTAAAACATATTAACAAATTAGAAATTTAAAAATAGAGGAATCACTAGATCTAAGAGCAGGCTTATAGAAAAAGCACAAAAAAAAATACAAAACAACAGAATCGCTAAGCTATGAGAGGGAATAACAGAGAAGATACCAATGCATAAAGTTAGGAAGTAAACATGAACATTTGGTCAATCCCAGGAATAAAACGTACATCTTTCTGTATATTGTAACATAGTGGTGAGATATCAGTTAAGTGCTAACAAATATGAATTCTAGGGTCTCTTGGCACAGTTTCCCACCCAGCTCACTGTGAATTAAACCACCAGGTGATGAATGAGCTCAGAGGCCAACCAGAGGTCAGAGCATGTACCTGGGGCTGGGGTAGCTCTTCCCTAAGGTGACCTGGAAGAGAGAAACCAGGTCTCGCTGCAGAATGAGAGCTGGCCACTGTCAGAAGCCCTGTATACCTCCCTAGTCCATGGGGGAAAACAGGCCACCTGAACCCCAATTTCAGTGCACTGAAAGGTGACCCCCAAAAGGTATTCCCGTGCTGACCCTTGGAACCTGTGAATGGGACCTTATTTTGGAAAAGGTTCTTTGCAGGTGTGAGAATCTCAAGATGAGCTCTCCTGGATTACCTGGAGGACCTTCACTCAATGACAGGTGTCCTGATAAGAGAAGAAAGGGGGAGGTTGGAGACATGGAGAGACACCCAGAGGAGGAGGCAATGTGAATACAGAGGTGGAAGTATGTACAAGCCCCAGAGCACCAAGGATTGGCCATGGTCACAGGAAGCTGGAAGCAGGCAAGGACCCTGCCCAAGAATCTCCAGGGGAACGCGGCCCTGCAGATACTGTGATTTTGGACTTCTGGCCTCAGAACTGAAAGTCGACGGTTCACAGATGTCTCAGCTTAATGGGTGCAAGAGGTCAGTGCAGCCACACAGCGTGGGTGGAGGGAGTCAGGGTCGGGGCAGCTGGCAGGGAGGGGCTGGCAGGGACACGGGCTGCACCAAGGTCCAGAGCCATGCAGATCCACAGGAGCAGGTCCCAGGCCATCCGGCAAAGAAAGCTTCAGCCACATGGGGAGACTTTCCCAGGGGTCGGGAGA
Source organism: Manis javanica (assembly GCF_040802235.1). Classification (NCBI taxonomy): domain Eukaryota; kingdom Metazoa; phylum Chordata; class Mammalia; order Pholidota; family Manidae; genus Manis; species Manis javanica. The sequence goes on along the minus strand of NC_133161.1, from coordinate 97,906,886 downwards.
GGGAGAGGCTGGTATTCAGAGAAAGTTCTACAAGGGCAGTGGAAGCAGGGACCTGCCAGTGTCCCCCAGGCCAAGCAAAGTGGAGAGCATCCCACATCAAATATTAGAGGGCGGGCAAGCCTCAGTCCGGGAGGCACTGCACTCATAGTTAGCCTCTCCCTTCCTTTGTGCAGCCTTTGGGAAGACTCCGGGCAGCCTCAGGGCCTCAGGGAAGGCCAGTCTGGTGACAGCAGTACACATATAGAGATGAATGTCTGCCCAAGAAAGGCAATTCCCAACTGCCAGAAACTAGAGACTTGCCAGGTGGCACTCAGACCCCCAGCTCGGATTCCATAGTTATAATTTGCTGCTGTCATGCTGGGGCCCATGGCAGCTGTGCGCAGCTGTAAAATGAGGCAACTTTCGTCTTCATATCATGATGCCTGACTCCAGTTCACACCTGCTTCATGGACACTTTCCCTTTCATTTAAAGAGATGTGTTTCTAGGGAAAACAATCGCAAAATGTAAAATAAATTGTAAAATCAACCCGCCTACCAAGAAGCAGAAACATGAAGCCCATAGAGGCTTAGGTTGTGTGGGAGCTCCAGCAAGACTGCCAAGAACAGGTCACTTAAGAGGGCTCCTCTGTCCTCCCTCCTGAAGCAGCCCAGATGCCGCATTTCAAGTCAGCAGGAGAAAGAACACCCGGGGAGACCAGGCCCCAGAACCCCAGAGGCACAGGACAGAGACATTCGGATGCTCCAGGACAACAGGAAAGTAGTGAGATGCGCCTGGATTTTCACATATTGAAATGCTACTGTGTCAACTACTAAAGGGCAGCCTTCGTGCTATGCGTGCTACCTACTGTGCAGGTGGGGGAGCGCGCACCATGGAGACATGGCATGAGCTGGCACCCAACTCTCTGGAGGGACGCTCTGCAATGGATGGGCCACCAAGCCCTCTTCCCCCATCCCCAGACCAAGTCCCCTCCAAGGGGCCACGATGCTCTAACCCTCCTGGTCTGGATGACAAGGAGAAAGCTGAGACTGGAAGGTGAGCTTCTGCACAGGACACAAAGTCAGACAAGCTGGGGAGCCGAGGTGAGGGGTCCTCCACAGAGGAATGGGCCAGAGGCTTGCAGAAGGACAGTGTCCACTCTGTGGGTGACAGAGAAAAGCAGCACCAGCCACTCCCTCAGGGAAAATGAGGACACCTGACCACAAGGAGGCAGACCCACCAGGAGACACCTGCCTGGTCGGCCTCTTTCCTTGAGGCCGTGTAGCTGGTGGCCTGGACAGCTCCTGGCCCCAGGACCACCGCTGCCTGTGTGGACTCACCCATTTACTCTTCAGATCCCCAAGGGACTCTGCCTCATGCAGACCCTGGGGTGCCTGGCACACATTACACTTCTGCCTCACATGGGAGCCTCAGAGCCAGCCTTCCCCATTTCTCACAGGCAGACTGCCCCAGCCAACTGCACCCCAGCAGCCAGGATCTAGGCTGGGCTAATGCACCACATTGCTTCCAGGCCTGGGCAGGGCCCCCAAGCCAGGGGAACAGTTCATTCCCCCCAGAACCTCTGTGCTCCTGAGCTGGCAGGGTTTCTTCTGTGGATAGCACCCCCATACCCCAGGTCAGATAGCCCCCCCACACCCAGCTCAGATGGCCCCCACACTCAGCTCAGATGGCCCCCCACACTCTTCTCAGATGGCACCCCACACTTCAGCTCAGATGGCCCCCCAACGCTCTTCTCAGATGGCCCCCCACACCCAGCCCAGTCATGTTTCCTCACATGTTGCAGACTGAATGTCCTCATGCCCTCCCATGACCCCCCGTGGTGGGCTTTCAGAACCTGTCAGCTGTCCTTATTAACAAACTCCTCTTACCACCAGTACAACAGCTTTGCACTCACCAGTTACCATGGGAAAGAATTGGATTTAAGAAAAATCAAGGCAAAGGCAAAGTTTCCATGCTCAGCTGAGGTCAGATTCTTCCCACAAGGTTGACACTTAGACCTGCTTGATGTTGAGAACCCCGCCAACCCTGTGTCCTCCTCTGCGCGACCTGGAAACCAGACGGGAGTGGCTGGGGACCCTGGTGCTTCTCAGGGACCCACAGAAGGGACCCCTTCTGGCCCATCAGCTAGTGCTCTGTCCTGCAGGGAACACATGGGCAACCTCAGGGCTCTGGTCTGGGAAGATGGGAGGCGCCAGGGGTAATGTGGGATCCAAGATTAAGAAGCCTTTTTTATACAAAGGAACAGTGAGCCACGTGAAAACAGCACTTACCAGCACACTTGTACCTTTGTCATTTCAGACGGGGGAAGATTTCTTGGAGTAAAAGCCCTCAGAATCAGAACTGCTTGGTAAAAGCATGCAAGTTTGCTTTGATGAGTATTGGCCATTACTATACATAGATGTTTTATCAATTTAGGACAGGATCTAATTTAGGAGGTTTTTCTAATTGTTCTATTTTTCCCAATCTTATAACTTTCAAAAAATGTATAAACTTATCCTGCTATGTCTGAAATTGAACTAATTGTCAAGAGTTTGAACATTTACATGTCTTTTCTGTAACCTGCTTGGGCCATTGTACATTTATCTAGAAGGTTTTGCTTGTCTCGTTCTGGAGGTATTTCAATATCAAGGAAACTCACTCTGTGATAAGGAGTGTAAATGCATTTCCTATGTTGGTATGTGCCATTGAATTTCTTGTTTTTATTTTACAAGGAATAAAATTTTTATTTTTATGTAGTCAAATTTATGAAAAGTTTGTCAGATGGCTTATAGGCTAATACATGCCATCTATTCACTAAGAATGTAAAAAATTGTGTTTCTCCATGTTTACATCTAGTACTTTTAGGCCATTATTTTTATATTTAAACAATTTATCCATCTGAAATTTATTTTGTTATGAGAAATTCACTGTCAACTTCTCTTTCCAACAGTGTCTTAGAGTCGTTTATGGAAAGTCAATCATTTCCCCTCTTGCATATTACAGACCATATGTTTCTGTTTATATTGTTTATTTTTGGACTTTACTCCATGCTATTACTTATGCCCTTTATGCTTGCAGCTCTGACACTGTTTTAATTAGAGCAGCTTTATAGTAGGTTCTGAATCCACCCAGAGCCGTACCCCCTTTCTCCTCCATTTTTCAAACTATTTCTGAATATTCTTACTTCTAAACATGAGGTTTAGAACCAACTCATCAAATTAAAAAAAAAAAAAGGCACAGAGGTATTTCACTGTGATCATGTTAAGTTCGTAAGTTAATGTGGAGAGGTGACATCTTTGGAATATGAAAACTATTGTTTTCTAAGTTTCTTCATACAGATACTGCAAATTTATTTTTAATGATTTTTCTAGCTATGTAAATGTGGTTTTTGCTATTACAAATGAAATATATTCTTTGGTTTGTTTTCTCACTTGTTCTTTTTTATGCACAAGAGAGGATTTTTGCATATTTACATTCAGCTTCCTTTCCATATTGTGCATTATAATGATGTTTTATAATTTCCAGTTGATTCACAGTTTCCATGCACACAATTGTATCATTTGCAAGTGAATAAGCTTTGGCTTCTTTCCAGCTTTTACACTTCAATATTTTCTAATTTCTTTTCATCACTGTCACTTTAGGACTTTCTTGAAAATGCTCAAACTGTTTTCCCACGACCCTAGGTATTTCATCATATGAAAGGAGAATCTTTTTATTCTAACTTCATTAAAAAGGTTTCTGTTGCCTTTTTAATGAAGAAGGAATGAATGTGTTAACTGCCTTTTCAGCATCTCTGTTGATGATAACATTAATTTGTTCTTTGTGATGAATTAGAAAGTATTATATTGTACTGCATGGTGACATGTTATATTATGCTAACATATTATCTTACTATATTGAACTATTTCTGAAATAAAGTTCTTTTACTTAGAATATATTTTATTGTGCTTCTTTATTTAGTTTTCTAAAAATATTTATCGATTTTTGCATTTACATTCATAAATAAGGTTGGGCCACAGTTTTGTAGAGTACTTTTGTATGAAAATAGTAATTTATCCTCCATTTGCCCCATGGTCCCAAGCACATAAGCCGGTGAGAATTATGCCTGGGCCTGCCTGGGGCTTGACTGGACTTGCCCCGCCTTATCTCTAAACATCCCGACCCTCCCCCAAGGCAACAGGCCGAGAGGATCCACAATAAAAGGCACCACGCTGCTGCCCTCTCACTGTCTCTCTGCTGCTCTGTGTGTGTGTGTGTGTGTGTCTGTCTGTCTGTCTCTCTGTCTCTCTCTTTGTCTCTGGCTCTGTCCCCCTGCTCTCCCTACTCTCTCTCCCTCTCTCTCTCTGCTCTCTGCTCTATCTCGCTGCTCTCTCTGTGACCCCCCTGTCTGTCTCTCTGTCCCTCTCTCTGTCTCTCTCTCTCTCTGTCTCTCTCACTCTGCTGCTCTCTCTCTGTGTGTCTGTCTCACTGCCCTCTCTCTCTCTCTGTTGCCCTCTTTGTCTCTGTCTCTCTGTCCCCCTGCTCTCCCTGCTCTCTCTCTGTCTCTCTCTGTCTCTCTCTCTCTCTCTGTGTGTCCCACTGCTCTCTCTGCTGCTCCCTCTCTCTCTCTCTCTCTCTTTCCCCACCCCCCTCTGGGGGCAGCCACTCTCTCTTTTAGATAATAAAGTCTCTTGCGTGAGCCCATGTCTCCTGAGTCATTCTGGGTAAGGAGGGTCACGGTGAGATACCCTTTCATTGGTGCCATGAATTGGATAAGGCTCTCCCATTGACTTTGCTCTTCCTCCAGGAACCTGAGCTGCTTTGGGAACCCTCACTGCCTGATCCTCCTCCACAGGCTCACCGTCCATTTCCCTGGTCACTCGTCTTCTCGCCCAACACCGGCCTTCGATTTGGTGAGTCTCCCCTTCATGGTCGACTTAAATGTCCCTTTGGAACCTGGAAAGTGACCGTTGAGTGTCCAGCAACCCCAAGGGCTCCTCTGGGACAGGGGCACCCCCAACCACGACTTTCAGAGTCATGGTTGATCCCCATAGTCAACCCTTCTCTCCCTCCCCATGGTGAGAATCCTCATCCACTGAGGCCCAGTCTCCCTGTGTCTACGTATCTACTCGACTCAAAAACTCTTGGTACCAGGTACCAAGCCTCCCTGGCGTTTTTGCCTTGACCCCACAGTTAGAGGTGGTGACTGAAAGGGTATCTTGCCGTGACCCTCCTTACCCAGAATGACTGAGGAGACACAGGCCCATGCAAGAGAGTGACCGGGGAAGTGGACGGTGAGCCTGTGGAGGAGGATCAGGCAGTGAGGGTTCCCAAAGCAGCTCAGGTTCCTGGAGGAAGAGCAAAGTCAATGGGAGAGCCTCATCCGAGTCATGGCACCAATGAAAGGGTATCTCGCCGTGACCATCCTTACCCAGAATGACTCAGGAGACACGGGCCCACACAAGAGACTTTGTTATCTGAAGGAGAGAGTGGCTGCCCACAGAGGGGGTTGGGGAGAGAGAAAGAGGTGGGGGGAGCAGCAGAGAGAGCAGCAGGACAGAGAGAGCAGGGGGACAGAGACAGAGATAAAGAGAGAGACAGAGAGAGAGGGGGCAGCAATGTGGTGCCTTTTATTGTGGATCCGCTCGGCCTGCTGCTTTGGGGGAGGGTCGGGATGTTTAGAGATAAGGCAGGGTAAGCCCAGGCAAGTCCTAGGTGTAATTCTCACCAGCTTATGTGCTTGGGACCATGGGGCAAATGGAGGATAAATTACTGTATTCTTACAGTGACAACCCCTTAACTGTGCCTGGTCTTCTCCGTGACCTTCTCAATCACTCAGGGACCCTTCAGCGACTTCTAAATGGTCTCATTCTCACCATGGGATCTGGTCCCTCCATTCCCGCAGATTCACCGCTAGGGTGCTTAGTCAATAATCTAAAGCCACTCCACCTCACTCCAGACCTCAAACCTGTTCACTACTGTAATGAGATCTGGCCACAATATCCCTTGGACAATCAGTCTAAATGGCCCCCAATGGCTCTTTAGATTCTAAAATTCTCCGTGACATACAACTTCTGTGAGCATACGGGCAAATGGAAAGAGATCCCATATATCCAGGCTTTCTCCTACCTCCGAACCAAGCTCTCTCTCTGTCTCCCCTGCAATCCTAAATACCTACTACTTGCCTTAAAGTCCACACCCCTAAGCTTTTTTCACATTCCCAAATATCCTCAACTGCCTATAAAAGTCCTAGACAATGCACCACGACAGGCTCTCTTGTCCCCTCCTGGCTCATGCCAGGGGCTCTGTCTGTCCTCTCACTGTATCATTGCATCTCAATCTGTATGTTTGTGTCTAAGTGTGTAAATGAAAAATATTTTTCTGCCTCCAGATGGTATTAATAAAAATTGATTTAAGGACAAGCACTCGTAAAAATTGGGCATTCTAAAATTTCCAGAAAATTCTAATAGAAAATATTAAGCATTAATGCTAATTTAAGTTGAACTGAATAGATATGTCCTTATGGTTATCAGCTGCCTAAGTTTACCTAAAGTCATTTAAGTTGATGGTATCTGTTAAACCTTTCAAAGAAAAATGCTTAAAGTGAAGTGCAGCTTTGTCTAATGTGAGTAACTACTTAAGCAAGTGCCTTAAAACTTTTAACAGCTTCCCAAAATCAAATGCAAAAAGGTGCTTTTACCTCTAGTTAACTCTAATATTTTCGAGAGGGCCCCTGGAACATGTCAGAGGAATTTTTTCTCATTGGAGAAAATATTTGGCTAATTTGGCCTATTTACCTGCTTAATTACCTAGAAGGCACTGTTACAGGGAATGATGCTAAACTTTGTTACTGAATGTTTTGTGTTACAGAAAGAACAAAATTTCCTTATGACAACTGTCTTACAGTAAGCTCTCATCAGATCTTTAACCATTGTCATTTGTAAGTCTTTTGTCATCTATACTCACTGTTTTATTACTCCTAAACTAGTAAAAACTAGATTTCAGCAGAACAGGTATTAGTTACATAGGATTAAGTAAACTAAAGAAGATGATTTGGTGGCTTTTTGTTTCAAATGTTGTTGATAAAGTGTTTTAAGCTTTTTCTCTTAAGCTGACAACAGTTCAGTAAATAACTGCCTTTATAAGCAGAATTGAAACTTTATCTTTCTCTCTACCTGATCCCTCCAGAATTTAAAAACTCTCACTGACTATTTTTATATTTCATGGCAGTACGTTTATTTGCACAAGTTCAATAAGAATCTGCTTTCCTTGTAAGAGGACCAATTAAAAACACTGGTTATATTACCAAGGCTTTGACTGGAACATCATACCAGAGAGACACGTGTGTAAACTCAGATATGAACAGACAGCTTTAAGGAACTAAGGTTGACTTTATAAGGCCAACAAAGCCCCTTAGAAGAACTGGCCTGGTACCTTGCTTACAGCGTTCCCAGCAGCCTTATCAGGTGAGTAAGGAAGGTCACTTCCTGGCAGGTGCAGGAACCTCAAAAGAGAGGAATTCACCCAAATCTACAGGTGTTAGGGTCTAGGACTCCGGGGTTTCTCAGAGAACAAGACACACAGACATGGAGATGAAAATCTAAGCAAAGTCTTTATTCAGCCAGCAAGCTGGGGTCGACAGCACCTCCCCTGACACGCAGGCTGAGTCTGAGCTGCCGACCCCGAAGCAACTTTGGGTACTGATTATATAGGATCTTCACAGCCGTTACACCAAAGCCCGCGCAGTTCTACAACTAATAGGTTTAAAACACACTCTATATTGTAACCAATGGGAAACATTGTAACCTTTTTAGGGAACGCGCCAGTTGCCTGCCCGCTTCAATTGTTATCTCTTGCTTACCCAAGCATGTCTATGTGACTTATCACGGGTTACATCCCCAGGTGTTCCCAGGCTGTTGCCCACTTCTAGTTATCTAACTTAGGGTAGGCCCATTTCTCAGAAGCCTCCGGTAATTTACACAAGAAAACACTGGGTGGCTCTCGCTCTAGGCAGTCAGGTTAAGTGTCATTAGTTCTTTTTCCTGACTCTTGCTGCTCTCTCCACTTCGTTACATTTCCCCCCTTTTCTTGATCAGACTAAGGAATCTTCTGCAGCAGTGTCTAGGGCCTGATATTTTTGGCAAAGGACCAGGAGTTGGACGGTGTCAAACTTCTCTTGCACAAACTTAAGCAGCCTGTTTATTATACACGGGCCGATGGTAAGCAAAAACAGCAGGATGACCAGTGGCCCTGCAACGGCCGAGAGGAGGGTAGCAAACCATGGCTTGTGCTTGAACTAAGACTCAAACTAGCCTTCGCTGCTGCTGCTTTCATATTCTTTACGCCGCCTGTCAAGATCTTTTTTTTGTTTGGCTAAGGAATCTCTGACTGCACCTGTCTTATCTACATAGAAACAGCATTCTTCTTTTAGGGCTGCGCATAGCCCACCTTCTTTTAAGAACAAGAGGTCCAGGCCTCTTCGGTTCTGTAGGACCATCTCTGACAAGGAGGTGAGGGATTGCTCCAGGTCTGATATTGACTGTCGGAGTTGTTCTAGGTCCCTGTCAACTGCCAGCCTCAGGGCTGTGAGCCCTTTTTCCCGTGTCACAAGGGCTGCGACCCCAGTGCCTGCCCCTGCTATCCCTAGGGAGAAGAGGGTCCCAATGGTCAGGGCGGTAACAACTTCCCTCTTGCTCCGGTGGGGGCTCGGCCTTTCTCCTCAATAAGAAAGGAGAGATTCATGAGAACGATACATTAGGCGAGGTAGAATGGCCACCAGCACACAAAACTCACTGTTAGCATTGAACACAGAGGTGGATAGGGCTGGAGTGAGGCCTGTCTTTGAGCAGAGCCACCAGCCTGAGGAGGGTATAATCTACTTTCCCTGCTCCCACGTAGTGTTATTATAGGAGGAGCATAACTGGCTCTGGGTCATCGGGACTGTGCTTACACACATACCAATGACTGAGACTTGAGCGATTGTAAGGCTCCATGGTCTCCCGTCCCAGTAAGTGGGATGGGAGTTGTTGATAGTGTAGGAGCCATTTATCCCGATTGCCTCATAGAAGGGGGCTGAACCTGGGTAGCATAGCCAACAGGGATCGGTGAGGAAGGAAGTGGTGTGGTTAAGAGTCTCTACTACTGCCTGAACCCTTTCCCACATGGGATTATCTAACCCAGAGGGAGTGTGCTGGGCCCATAACCCAGAGGTCGATGGACCCAGTCCTCTCGTGGGCTCTGGAGCAAGCGTTCTGGTCAGCATTTTCTCATCCTTTTTGCTCAGGCCTTTGTCCTGAATTGAAGGTTTCTGGGGATTTATAACCAGGTTGGGACCTATGGCGGCGGTGGGAGTTGACACGGTTAATTTAATGATGAGGGTCGAGCCGGCATGCCCCTTATATTTATAATACACTATTCCCCACGTTAGTCCGTTTATCCAGCACGATACCTCAGTGTTTTTGCCCGTCTCGGTGAATTGAACTCTTACCTAATCCTGGTCCGTTTTGTCACAAGCCTTGTTTTGTAAAGGGTCATAGGCTGGTGACGAGGGATGCCCTTGTTGACAAGTAAATTTCACAGAATCGATTTTTGTAACTGTCCATCTCCAATCCCCATCGTTCAAGGTTACACAGTCCCAGCTGGCACAAAAGAAGTCATGCCCCCCCCCCCACAGTGCCTTCCTTTACCTGTTCCTGGGCAAGCATAAAACCCATGGGAGCGAGCCAAATTTGGAGGGGTGGATCGGTAAATGGGGTTGATCTGCCGAAAGCAGAAATACAGGTCAGGCCACCAGGTTCTGATTGGCGCACTGTGTTGTGTGGAGTTGATGACTTCCCCATTGTCGCTATCAATCAGCATCCAGGTCAGGTTCCTTGGTTGATGGGGGTTGGTGCCTCTGATCCCCACAGATGTGGCTCCCGTGAAGATCTATACTAAGGAGCTTATTATCAGGATCTCTTTCATCTTCAGCTTAAGTGTAGTTTTAGGGGATTGGCAGGATGCTGCTGCACCTTCCACTCTTCTTTTCGGTTCCTTGGATTGTTACGAGGTAGGATCCAAACGTGGGTGTGGTGCACCCATGGAGCGATACCATCAACCTTGAGAGCAGTGGGGGTGGTAAACAATACAACGTAAGGTCCTTTCCACCTGGGCTCAAGAGTCCTCACTTGGTGTCTTTTGACCCATACTATATCCCCTGGGACTATGCCATGTTCTGGGCTCGGAATTTTCCCGCCCTCATAATATGCTCTGATCAGGGGCCAGATTTCCTGCTGCACTTTAGCAAGAGCTTGCAACACATTCAGATAGTCAGGGAACGGGTCCTCTGCACTGGGAAGCTGCACTCGCCGGGTTATGGGTGGAGGGGCCCCGTACATTATCTCAAATGGAGTTAAACTATGTACATAGGGGGAGTTCCGAGCGCGGAAGATGGCTAAGCGAAGGAGGGTCACCCAGTCTCTGCCAGTCTCTAATACCAATTTAGAAAGGGTCTCCTTCAGGGTCTGATTCATTCTTTCTACCTGCCCAGAGCTTTGTGGGTTATAAGCACAATGTAACTTCCAATCTACTCCCAAAGCTAGGGCTAGTCCTTGCAGGATTTTGCTAATGAAAGCCGGGCCGTTATCGGAACCTATTGCTTCAGGGACCCCATATCTGGGGATGATTTCCTCAATTAATCTTTTTGCTACTACTGGCTAGTCTCATGCTTGGTTGGAAAGGCCTCCACCTACCCAGAGAAAGTATCTACCATAACCAGCAAATACTTGTATCCATACTTCCCTGGTTTTATTTTGGTGAAGTCTATTTCCCAATTCTTCCCTGGAGCCCTCCCCTTTTCCCGGGTACCTGCCAGGTGCAGCCCTCTTGGGGCTGGTCTTAGCATTGCACAGCTACTGCATTCTTTCGTGATCTGACGAGCTGCCTCATTCTGGTGGGGAAACACCAACTGCGTGGACTGGAAAAGGCTGAGCAGCTTTTTCCAGCCTAGATGGGTGGACTTGTGCAGATTAGCAAACATGTACTGCCACAATGCTTCTGGCAGGATCGACCTACCTTCTTGGTCCCTACTCCAATTTCCCTCCCCAAACACTTTCCCTGACACTTGTTTCTTAATCTACTCAAGATCCTGGGGGGAATACTCAGCTTTGGGTGGCAAGGCGGGCAGTTCAGGTATGGGTATTTCGAGGGCTGCAAGTACAAGAGAGTCCGAGAGGGCTGCCCTCTTAGCTTCTGCATCAGCATGGCTGTTGCCGATGGCCTCAGGTGTCTTCTTTGATTGGTGGCCCGGTACATGTATAACTGCTACCGCTTTGGGTTTTTCGACAGCAGCTAGTAGTCTTTGGACTTCTTGCAGATTCCTCAGTCTCTTCCCTTCCGCGGAACGGAATCCTCTTTCTCGGTAGATGGCACCGTGAACATGGACAGTGCCAAAGGCATATCTGTTATCTGTGTAAATGTTGGCCCGCTTGTCTTCTGCTCTTTCCAGGGCCTCAGCGAGAGCAATAAGTTCCGCCTTCTGTGCTGAGGTGCCAGGGGGCAGAGCTGCACTCCAGACAACTTCCCCTTCGTGGGTTACTACTGCTGCCCCTGCTTTCCTGACCCCCTCCTGCACAAAGCTGCTCTCATCTGTATACCAATTTAGCTCACAGTTTGGTAACAGTGTGTCTTTCAGGTCTGCTTGCACCTGGATAATTTCAGAAAGGATGTCTCTACAGTCATGGATGGGGCTCGTCAGATCTGAGTCTGGCAGAAAGGTGGCAGGATTTAGGGTTACCGGGTCAGAGAAGGTGATTCGTGGAGAATCTAGTAGAAGCCCTTGGTAGCGGGTGAGTCTTGCGTTCGTCATCCATTTTCCTGGAGGATGCTTGAGGATCCCTTCTACGGTATGTCAGGCTGTTACACTCAGGTTCTAGCCAAAAGTCAGCTTGTCTGCCTCCTTTACCAGTAGAGCGATAGCTGCTAGGATACACAGACAAGGTGGCCACCCGGAGGCCACTGGGTCTAGCCGCTTGGACAAATAGGCCACAGGTCTTTTCCACGGGCCCAGCTGCTGAGCCAGGACTCTTTTAGCCACTCCCTTCTTTTCATCTATAAACAGGATAAAGGGTTTTTCTGGGTCTGGCAGAGATAGGGCAGGGGCCCAGAGGAGAGCTTCTTTTAGTCTGTCAAAAGCCTCTTGTTGTTCCTGAGTCCATTGCCAGCCCGGCCCTTCTTTGGTCACTTCATATAGCGGACGGGCTATTTCTGCGTACCCTGGAATCCAGAGCCTGCAAAACTCGGCTGAGCCAAGAAATTCTCTCACTCCCCGGGGTGAGGAAGGGATGGGGATAGTCAGGATAGTTTGTTTCATAGCCTGCATTAGCCACCTGGCCCCATTAGATATTTTGTACCCCAAGTAGACTACTGACCTCTGACAGATGTGGGCTTTCTTGGCACTGGCTCGATATCTCAGTTCACCTGGCTCAGCCAGCAAGTTCCCCGTGGCTTCTTTCGCACTCTTCACGGGTTTCCGTGGCCAGCAACAGGTCATCCACATACTGCAGCAGTGTCACACGGGCGTGGCTCCTGCGAAAGAGCTCCAGGTCCTGGCTTAAGGCTTCATTGAATAAGGTGGGAGAGTTCTTGAAGCCCTGTGGTAGTCTAGTCCAGGTAAGCTGCCCTTTTCTTCCCCGCCACGCCCCCCCCCCCGGCTCTTGCCACTCAAAGGCAAACAAAGGCTGACTAACTTCAGAGAGTGGGATACTAAAGAAGGCGTCTTTCAGGTCCAGAGTAGTATACCACACATGCGTGGGTGGCAAGTGGCTGAGTAGGGTGTAAGGGTTGGGCACTGTAAGATGGATGTCTTCTACCCTCTCATTGACTTTCTGCAAGTCCTGCACTGGTCTGTAATCTCTACTGCCAGGCTTCTTCACTGGAAACAGGGGCGTATTCCATGCAGATTGGCAGGTTTTAAGGATTCCTGTCTCCAACAGTCTATGGATATGGGGTGCTATCCCTTTCCTAGCCTCTTCCGGCATTGGATATTGCCGGACCTGGATGGGTAGAGCCGCGGCTTTGAGTTGAACAACAACCAGGGATAGGTGTTTAACGAGACCAATTCCTCCGGTCTCGGCCCATGCGGAAGGGAACCTCTGTAACCAAGTCTATTTCTCCCCAGCCCCACTTTTCTTGATCCGCCTGAAACAGATGATGTTCATCAGCCAGGGACAGAGTTAACACATGTGCCGGTTGTAGGGGCTGCCCTTCTTTGTCCATGATTTTTATCCCTTCGGGTTCAAAATGAATGCGCGCCCCAACTTTGGTTAGTAAGTCTCTACCTAACAACGGTGCAGGGCTCTCAGGTACGACCAGAAATGAGTGAGAGACCTGATGCCTTCCTAGGTCCACTTTTCTGCTAGTGGTCCAGGCACATTTCTTGGACCCTGTCACTCCCTGGACTATACTTGTGTGTCCTGGGTTCAGGGGACCGTGGGCCTGGTTAAGAACTGAATATTGTGCCCCAATATCTACCATGAACCCAATGGGAGTCCCCTCCACGCACAGGGTTACCCAGGGCTCGGGGAGGGGTGCCGAGCCCCATCCCCATCAATCCTCCAGGGTCTTAACAGGGTTCCCTCTTCCTTGTTCCCTCCTTTGGGGGCACTCCCTCTTCCAATGTCCATATCTCTTACACAGGGCACATTGATCTCGTCCTAGTCGGGATTGGTGGGGTCCGGTTCTTCAAGGTGGCCTAGGGCCCTCCTTCACCCTGGCCAGGAATATCCTGGCCATCTCCTCCTTCTGCTTCTTGTTCTCCCTCTTCTGAAATTCTCTGTCTTCCTTCCTATTTTTCTCCTGCATTACCCATTTCTCTTTCCTCAGCCTTTCTTCTCTATCCTCCGGAGTTTCTCTAGAATTGAAGACCTTCTCCGCCTGCTGCAGCAGTTCCTTAATAGAGATCTCTCCTAGGTCCTCCCACTTGTGGAGTTTTCTCTGGATATCGGGGGCTGCCTGGTTGATGAATGAGAGGACTACAGCTGATCTATGTTCCTCTGCTTCTGGGTTTATGGGGGTGTACTGCCTGTAAGCGTCAAACAGCCTTTCCAGATACGCGGCTGGGCTTTCTATTTCCCCCTGAACAATAGTTTTTACCTTAGCCAGGTTAGTGGGCCTTCTGGCGGCCGCCCGGAGACCGGTCATCAGAGTCTGGCGGTAGACCCAGAGACGCTTCTTACCTTCTGCAATCCCAAAGTCCCAATCCGGGCTCGTAAGTGGGAACGCCTCATCGATGATGGGCTGGAGGGTAGTGGGTCTTCCATTCTCTCTGAGGACATTTTTCCTGGCTTCATTGAGGATACGCTCTCGCTCTTCTGTCATGAAGAGAGTGCGGAGCAATGGCTGGCAGTCGTCCCATGTGAGACGATGGGTTAACATAATGGACTCCACTAGACCTATAAGACACTTGGGGTCCTCTGAGAAGGGAGGGTTCTGAGTCCTCCAATTATAGAGGTCACTAGATGAAAAGGGCCAGTATTGATATTGTTGAGTGATGCCTGTACCAATGGCACGCACAGGCAGAACCGGCACTGCTCCTTCTGAGGTGGAGGAGGGAGCCTCCCCTTCTTGTTCCCTGGCCCCCCGAGGCCTTAACTGCATTCCTCCTGTTCTACCTGGCACCCAGCATGGGGCCAGGGTGGGGGAGTGTGGGGAAGCTCTTTCCGGCCTCCTGCCTCCCTCTGCTGAAGAGTCTGGGGAAGCTGCGGCCGCCTGGTTCCTGCTGGGTTCTCCAGCCTCGTTTTCTATCTTCCCGGCAGCTTCACCCCTCTCCTCCACATATGGAGGTGGCTGCTCAATTGGCAGAAGGAGGTAGAGAGGTGAACTGTCGGGGAGGACAGGCGGTGCACTCGGGTGCACAGGATTTCTGGCCCTGCGATCAGAGGGCTTTAATTTTTTCTGAGCAACTAGGACGGAGGTCTTTAGTGGGTCAGTATGAGGTTTCCCCACCAAAAAGGGCCTCAGCCAGGACAGAGGATTCTCGGCTAGATTTTCCCAGACCAAGATATAGGGGAGTTGGTCAGGGTGGCCCTCAGGGTCTGGTCGGGAGATAATGGTTTTGACTTTGCCGATAAGGTCCAGGGAAAGAGACCCCTGGGTCGGCCAGCCTACTCTAAAGGAAGGCCATTCGACCGAGCAAATGGTGTCAAGCTTACCCTTCTTGATGCCAAGGCTCATATTTAAGGCCTATTCCTTGACCTTCGGGAAATGGGAAAGGATCAGACTCTTAGGAGTAGCCTGAGTCTGACCCATAGTGAGAAAGAAGAAGAAAAAGAATATGAGGGAGACAAAGGCGAAGGATGAAGATGCCACTTCAAACAAGATGACTGTTGTATGTGCTTGTGAATGGGTGCCTATCGTTGCACAGTTTTTCTTCTGCGGGGGACATGAATTTATTTGGGATTCGCGGCTGTGACCCCCTTATCCTGTCACGGGAGTCTTCTAGCAGCGGGCGCCCTAATGGCTCTTAATTGCCTGACCCATGCCCGCGGGGAATGATGTAGTGGCAGAAAGGAGGAATGGAGAGAGCAGGAGAACCTTAGAACAAGGAAACTTAAAATGAGAAGCGCAAAAAAATATATAAACCGAAACCAAAACACAATAAAACAATCAATGATAACACCAAGCACACACACCACATCTGATCGCACTCATTCGGACCGGTCCTTCTTTCACTCTGGTGCGCACCACCCTCACCACTTTCAGGATCCTCAAAAACTCTCGTGATTCTCCCGAAAGGCGTCCACTCAGACTGCCGCAGGGTGATGAGCTCGATCCTTTCCTCCTCGGGTGCCAGGTTCCTGCCGATCGGACTTGCTTTCCTAAGGCCGAGTCACTCAGACCCTAGGGCCAGGATTAGTCACCTGGACTTCACCCAGGGTCACTAACCCGGGGGCCGGGATTACCAACCCGGACTCTCTCACTCGGGGTCACTAACCCGAGACCATACACGGGATGGCGACTCCCGCTTTATAATGGATTTATGCAGACACGAGGGGGCGACCCTCGAATTACACTGCCCCATCCGGACAATTAGACCTTGCCTCCAGCCATCCTTTGTTCTCAGGGAAGCCGCACGGATCCCGGACGAGCCCCCAAATGTTAGGGTCTAGGACTCCGGGGTTTCCCAGAGAACAAGACACACAGACACGGAGATGAAAATCCAAGCAAAGTCTTTATTCAGCCAGCAAGCTGGGGTCGACAGCCCCTCCCCTGACACGCAGGCCGAGTCCAGGCTGCCAACCCCGAAGCAACTTTGGGTACTGATTATATAGGATCTTCACAGCCGTTACACCAAAGCCCGCGCAGTTCTACAACTAATAGGTTTAAAACACACTCTATATTGTAACCAATGGGAAACATTGTAACCTTTTTAGGGAACGCGCCAATTGCCTGCCCGCTTCAATTGTTATCTCTTGCTTACCCAAGCATGTCTATGTGACTTATCATGGGTTACATCCCCAGGCGTTCCCAGGCTGTTGCTCACTTCTAGTTATCTAACTTAGGGTAGGCGCATTTCTCAGAAGCCTCGGGTAATTTACACAAGAAAAGACTGGGTGGCTCTCGCTCTAGGCAGTCAGGTTAAGTGTCATTAGTTCTTTTTCCTGACTCTTGATGCTCTCTGCACTCCGTTACACAGGTACTGCAGGCATAAGCTGATGGCAAGTCTGGCTTGGCTTTCTGGCTTTAAGAAGCCCTTAAAAGTTCAATCTGAAATTCCTTACAGAAAGTTCCAGCAAAGCACATCTAAAAGATACTATGTAATCAATTGCTCTTCTTGCTGCACTTATGCAAGTAATCAAACCAACTGTTAATTATTTTCTTAATCTGGCTTCTTCTAATAAAAATGAGGGTGATTTTAGAGAAAAGTGTTGTTTCAATAATGCAGTCTTATCTGTACTAAATCCTAATACTAGTCATTGAGATGAAAACTCAATCCAGAATTCTAGT
The DNA here is from genome assembly GCF_040802235.1 of Manis javanica. Taxonomy (NCBI): domain Eukaryota; kingdom Metazoa; phylum Chordata; class Mammalia; order Pholidota; family Manidae; genus Manis; species Manis javanica. The sequence continues at coordinate 97,889,947 of NC_133161.1, read as the reverse complement.
TTCCTATGCTACCTGGCTATGATTCTCAATTAGATTTTTCATATTTCTAGTTCTCATATTCAGCCATGCATTCTTAATCTCGTCAAGTTTGTCCTTCCAGAATGGAAAATCCAACTCCAGATGTTGCTACTTAACCTCATAACAATTTGTTCTATCTGGCCTAGAAGCCACAAAACCGCAAATAGTAATAGAAATGAAACCCAGAATAGAAGCACCAACCTTCCGAGGCCCTCTCAACTGACCAGTGATAGAGACCTACCTGCACCCTTTACTGCGCCCCCCTCTCAGCATGAAGCAGCCAGAGCAGTCATCGCCCCCTTTCCCTAGCAGTAGCTAGGGTCTCCATCTGTAGAGGGGAGAATGAGACAGGGACCATAGGCTTAGAATAAGGTGAGAGCCTCTGGAGAAAGCAATGCAGGGTATTTGCAGTCAGAGCAATGTAAAACTACATGCTAGGAAACTCACCCCCTACTAAAACTATGTTGAACATTAAGCTCTAGAATCATTCTTCAGTGAGATCAGTTAATGTTCCACAGATAAAGAAGAGTAGCACATGTTTTATTATGCTAATCATTTGTAATCATGTATAAGATTCACTTTAGCATACTAAAAGGCCCAGGCCTATGTGCTGTCTTTCCTCCTTCAGATCTGAGGAGGTAATTTTGCAAACTGAGCAACTAACTTAGCATGCAGACCCAGCTGTAGACCGCATAGTAAAAGGCAGGATTCTTTAGCAAATAGACAATACCTCAGCCCACCTTGGGAGCTGAGCAGGCAGCCTTTTTATATGCTCCCAGACCAAGACTCCGATATCCCAGAGAAAAATGAAGGCAGGAAATTCCTATGTTAAGTTAATTTTTAATATTCAGAGAACACTTAATAAGTCCTTCCCCAAGTCTTTAGAGATAATCCCCACCTTTTTGGACAGGCTCCAGCACAAGACCCCAAATCCCTTACTCTCTTGAGCTCCACCCTCCTTCAATATGTAGATGACCTCCTCCCCTGCAGTCCCTCCCTACAAACCTCTCAAAAGGATATTATTCTCCTTTTAAACTGTCTCTCAGAACACAGCTATTGGGTCTCACCCTCCAAAGTTCAGCTGTCTGCTGCTCAGGTCACATACGTGAGAGTTCAGCTCTCCCTGTGCTACAAGGCCATTACCATAGACAGGAAAAAATTTCTCCAAACCATGCCCATTCCAAACACCAAGCAACACCATCCCTAACTCCGAAATGGCAAGCACCATACACAGTAATCCTCTCCACGCCAACTGCAGTTAAACTCCAGGGTCTTCCCCATTAGATACACAACTCCCACCTTAAGCCATTTGTCTCAGCTTATTCCCCTCCCACCAAATCTCCCACAGGTTCCTACTCCTATACCCTGACGCAACCTCTTACTCCGCATTTCGCGCTGCTCATCTCCACTTTCACTCATCACTGAAGAAGTTTCTGCCCACACGGAGTCCTAAGACCTCCCTTACAACCGCCATGTGTCATGCTTCAGGATTATTAACCCTGGTCTCAACACTTACTCTCTCACCAGACCTATCTTCCCAATGCCAGCCCTTTCTTCTCTTTCAGACTGTCCAAAAGATTGCACCATCAAAGATTCCCTTTGCCCTACAGGTTGCTCTGCTGTCTACACATATGTCCCCAAAGAATGCTATCAATTCAGCCACCCTATGTAAACACAGCAATCAGCCCAAACGTAAAAAATTTCTAACCAAACCTTTAACCAGCTTATATTACAGGATTACCAACCCCTCTCCAAAAATGATGATCCTTATTGAACCTGGAAAATGCCATTGCCACTGCAGACCAAGGGCTTATCTGAGGACCGCCCCCATCAATAATACAAAAATGAACTTTATCACCCCGATCAGCAGGAAGCAGTTACTGAATACTAACCTTCACTCCTTCCCAAATCCTCTACCACTTATAAAACAGAAAAGGGAGAAATGTAAGAAAATAGTAATTTATCCTCCATTTGCCCCATGATCCCAAGCACATAAACCAGTGAGAATTATGGCTGGGCTTGCCTGGGGCTTGACTGGGTTTACCCCGCCTTATCTCTAAACATCCCTACCCTCCCCCAAAGCAGCAGGCCTAGCAGATCCACAGTAAAAGGCACCACGCTGCTGCCCTCTCTCTCTGCTCTCTAGCTCTCTCTCTCTCTCTCTCCCCACCCCCATCTGGGGCAGCCACTCTCTCCTTCATATAATAAAGTCTCTTGCCTGGCCGTGTCTCCTGAGTCATTCTGGGTAAGGAGGGTTGTGGCGAGATACCCTTTCAATTTTGTGTTTTTAGGGTAGTCATGTTTCGCTGATTAGAAAAAAAATGAAACTTAATTTCTTTCAGATTCTACACTAATTTAAATACCACTAACACTGCCTATTTTTTTTTAATTTTTTAATTTTGATGTACAATTACTTGAACAACATTATGGTTACTAGACTCCCCCCATATCAGTTCCCTGCCACATACCCCATTACAGTCACTGTCCATCAGTGTAGTAAGATGCTATAGAATCACTACTTGTCTTCTCTGTATATACTGCCTTTCCCCTGTCTCCCCTCCCCACTTCATTATGTGTGCTAATAGTAATGTCCCTTTTCCCCCCTTATCCTGACTTTCACACCCATCCTTCCCAGTCCCTTTCCCCTTGGTAACTGTTAGTCCATTCCTGGGTTCTGTGACTCTGCTGCTGTTTTGTTCCTTCAGTTTTTTCTTGGTCCTTACACTCCACAGATAAGCGAAATCATTTGATACTGTCTTTCTCTGCTTGACTTATTTCACTGAGCATAATACCCTCTAGCTCCATCCATGTTGTTGCAAGTGGATCAAAGACCTGAATGTAAGTCATGAAACCATAAAACTCTTAGAAAAAATATAGGCAAAAGTCTCTTGGACATAAATATGAGCAACTTCTTTATGAACATATCTCCCCAGGCAAGGGAAACAAAAGCAAAAAATGAACAAGTGGGACTATATCAAACTAAAAAGCTTCTGTACAGTAAAGGATACAATCAGTAGAACAAAAACACATCCTACAGTATGGGAGAATAAATTCATAAATGACATATGTGATAAGGGGTTAACATCCAAATTATGTAAAGAGCTCACTCACCTCAACAAACAAAAAAGAAATAAGCCAATTAAAAAAATGTGCAGAGGAGCTGAACAGACACTTCTCCAAAGAGAAATTAAAGAGGACACTAATAAATGGAAATTCATCCCATGCTCTTGGCTAAGAAGAATTAGTATTGTCAAAATGGCAATCCTGCCTAAAGCAATCTACCAATTTGTTTTCTTTTTATGGCTGAGTAATATTCCATTGTGTATATGTACCACATCTTCTTTATCCATTCATCTACTGATGGACACTTAGGTTGCTTCCATTTCTTGGCTATTATAAATAGTGCTGTGATAAACATAGGGATGCATATGTCTTTTTCAAACTGGGCTCCTGCATTCTTAGGGTAAGTTCCTAGGAGTGGAATTCCTGGGTCAAATGGTATTTCTATTTTGAGTTTTTTGAGGAAGCTCCATACTGCTTTCCACAATGGTTGAACTACTTTACATTCCCACCAGCAGTGTAGGAGGGTTCTCCATTCTCCACATCCTCACCAACATTTGTTGTTGTTTGTCTTTTGGATGGTGGCCATCCTAACTGGTGTGAGGTGATATCTCATTGTGGTTTTAATTTACATTTCTCCGGTGATTAGCAATGTGAAGCATCTTTTCATGTGCCTGTTGGCCATCTGAATTTCTTCTTTGGAGAAGTGTCTGTTAAGCTCCTCTGCACATTTTTTAATTGCCTTATTTGATTTTTGTTTGTTGAGGTGCATGAGCTATTTATATAATTTGGATGTCAACCCTCCATCAGATATGTCACTTATGAATATATTCTCCCATACTGTAGGATGTCTTATTGTTCTACTGATGGTACCTTTGTTGTACAGAAGCTTTTTAGTTTGATATAGTCACACTTGTTCATTTTTGCTTTTGTTTTCCTTGCCTTGGGAAATATGTTCATAAAGAAATTGCTTATGTTTATGTCCAAGAGATTTTGCCTATATTTTTTTCTAAGAGTTTCATGGTTCATGACTTACATTCAGGTCTTTGATCCATTTAGAGTTTACTTTTGTATACGGGGTTAGACAGTAATCTGGTTTCATTCTCTTACATGTAGTTGTCCAGTTTTACCAACACCAGCTGTTGAAGAGGCTGTCATTTCCCCATTGTATATCCATGGCTCCTTTATCGTATGTTAATTGACCATATATGCTTGAGTTTATATCTGGACTCTCTATTCTGTCCCACTGGTCTACGGGTCTGTTCTTGTGTACCAAATTGTCTTGATTACTGTGGCTTTGTAGTAGAGCTTGAAGTCAGGGAGCTTTAAATGCCTGCTTTAATCTTCCTTCTCAGGATTGCTTTTGCTATTCAGGGTCTCTTGTCATTCCATATGAATTTTAGAACTATTTGCTCCAATTCATTGAAGAATGCTGTATTTTGATAGGGATTGCATTGAATCTGTAGATTGGTTTGGGTAGGATTGCCATTTTGACAATATAATTCTTCCTAGTCAAGAGCATGGGATGAATTTCCATTTATTAGTGTCCTGTTTTTAATTTCTCTTAAGAATGTCCCGTAGTTTTCAAGGTACAGGTCTTTCACTTCCTTGGTTAGGTTTATTCCTAAGTATTTTATTCTTTTTGATGCAATTGTGAATGGAATTGTTTTCTTGATTTCCCTTTCTGCTAGTTCATCATTAGTGTATAGGAATACAACAGATTTCTGTGTATTAATTTTGTATCCCACAACTTTGCTGAATTCACATATTAGATCTACTAGTTTTAGAGTAGAGTCTTTAGGATTTTTTATGTACAGTATCATGTAATCTGCAAACAAGGACAGTTTGATTTCTTCCTTGCCTATCTGTATGCCTTTTATTTCTTTGTGTTATGTGATTGCCATGGCTAGGACCTCCAGAACTATGTTGAATAAAAGTGGGGAGAGTGGGCATCCTTGTCTTGTTCCCGATCTTAAAGGAATAGCTTTCAGCTTCTCACTGTTAAGTATAATGTTCACTGTGGGTTTGTTACATATGGCCATTATTATGTTGAGGTACTTGCCCTCTACACCCATTTTGTTGAGAGTTTTTATCAAGAATGGATGCTGAATTTTGTCAAGTGTTTTTTCAGCATCTATGGAGATGATCATTTGGTTTTTGTCCTTTTTGTTGATGTGGTGGATGATGTTGATGGATTTTTTAATGTTGTACCATCCTTGCATCCCTGGGATGAATCCCACTTGATCATGATGGATGATCTTTTTTATGTATTTTTAAATTTGGTTTGCTAATATTTTGTTGAGTAGTTTTGCATCTATGTTCGTCAGGGATATTGGTTGCTAATTTTCTTTCTTTGTGGTGTCTTTGCCTGGTTTTGGTATTAGAGTGATGTTGGCATCATAGAAAGAGTTTGAGAGTATTCCCTCTTCTTCTTTTGGAAAACTCTAAGGAGGATGGGTATTGGGTCTTCACTAAATGTTTGATAAAATTCAGCAGTGAAACCATCTTGTCCAGGGGTTTTGTTCTTAGGTAGTTTTTTGATTACCAGTTCGGTTTTGTTGCTGGTAATTGGTCTATTCAGATTTTCTGTTTCTACCTGGGTCAGCCTTGGAAGGTTGTATTTTTCTAGAAATTTGTCCATTCCTTCTAGGTTATCCAGTTTGTTACCATATAATTTTTCATAGTATTCTCTCATAATTCTTTGTATTTCAGTGGTGTCTGCAGTGATTTTTCATTTCTCATTTCTGATTCTAATGTGTATAGACTCTCTTATTTTCTTGATCAGTCTGGCTATGGGTTTATCTATTTTGTTTATTTTCTTGAAGAACCAGCTTCTCCTTTTGTTAATTCTTTCTATTATTTTATTCTTCTCAGTTTTATTTATTTCTGCTTTAATCTTTATAATGTTCCTCCTTCTACTGACTTTGGGCCTCATTTGTTCTTCCTTTTCTAGTTACATTAATTGTGAGTTTAGACTGTTCATTTGCAATTGTTCCTCTTTCCTGAGGTAGGCCTGCATTGCAATATATTTCCCTCTTAGCACGGCCTTCGCTGCATAACACAGATTTTGCATTGTTGAATTATTGTTGTCATCTGTCTCCATATATTGCTTGATCTCTGTTTTTATTTGGCCATTGATCCATTGATTATTTAGGAGCATGTTATTTAGCCTCCATGTGTTTGTGGGCTTTTTCATTTTCTTTGTGTAATTTATTTCTAGTTTCATACCTTTGTGATCTGAGAAGCTGGTTGGTACAATTTCAATCTTTTTGAACTTACTGAGGTTCTTAAAAATGTTCCATGTGCACTTGAGAAGAATGCGTATCCTGTTGCTTTTGGATGGAGTGTTCTGTAAATGTCCAATTAGGTCCATCTGTTCTAATACGTTGTTCAGTGCCTCTGTCTCTTTACTTATTTTCTCTCTGGTTGATCTGTCCTTTGGAGTGAGTGGTGTGTTGAAGTCTCCCAAAATGAATGCATTGCATTCTATTTCCCCCTTTAATTCTGTTAGTATTTATTTCACATATGTAGATGCTCCTGTGTTGGGTGCATAGATATTCATAATGGTTATAGCCTCTTGTTGGACTGATCCCTTTATCATTATGTAATGTCTTTCCTTCTCTTGTTACTTTCTTTGTTTGGAAGTCTATTTTGTCTGATACAAGTACTGCAACTCCTGCTTTTTTCTCTCTGTTAGTTGCATGAAATATCTTTTTCCATCCCTTTACTTTCAGTCTTTATATGTCTTTGTGTTTGAAGTGAGTCTCTTGTAGGCAGCATATAGATGGGTCTTATTTTTTTATCCATTCAGTGACTCTATGTCTTTTGATTAGTTCATTCAGACCATTTACCTTTAGGGTGATTATCAATAGGTATGTACTTATTGTCATTTCAGGCTCTAGATTCGTGGTTACCAAAGGTTCAAGGGTAATTTCCTTATTATTTAACAGTCTAATTTAACTCACTTTGTGTGCTATTACAAACACAACCTAAAAGTTCTCTCTTTTTTTTTCCTTCTTTTCCTTCCTCCTCCATTCTTTGTATGTTATAAATCATATTCTGTACTCTTTGTCTATCCCTTGGGTGACACCTGTTTAGCCTTTGGATTACTTCCATCTATAGCAGTCCCTCCAAAATGCACTGTAGAGGTGGTTTGTGGGAGGTAAATTCTCTCAACTTTTTCTTATCTGAAAATTGTTTAATCCCTCCTTCAAATTTAAACAATAACCTTGCCAGGTATAGTATTCTTGGTTCAAGGCCCTTCTGCTTCATTGCATTAAATATGTCTTGCCATTCCCTTCTGGCCTGTAAGGTTTCTGTTGAGAAGTCTGATGATAGCCTGATAGGTTTTCCTTTATATGTGATCTTTTTTTCTCTCTCTATAGCTGCTTTTAAAATTCTGTTTTTTCCTTGATCTTTGCCATTTTAATTATTCTATGTTTTGATATTGTCTTCCTTGGGTCCCTTGTTTTGGGAGATCTGTGCACCTCCATGGCTTGAGATTCTATCTCCTTCCCCAGATTGGGGAAGTTTTCAGCAATTACCTCCTCAATGACACTTTCTACCCCTTTTTCTCTCTTCTTCTTCTTCTGGTACCCCTATAATGTGAATATTGTTCTGTTCAGATTCATCACACAATTCTCTCAATATTCTTTCATTCTTAGAGATTCTTTTTTCTCTTTGTGCCTCAGCTTCTTTGTATTCCTCTTCTCTAATTTCTATTCCATTCACTGTCTCTTCTACTACATCTAATCTGCTTTTAAATCCCTCCATTGTATGTTTCATTTCAGATATGGAATTTCTCAATGATTGAATCTCCAGCTTAAATTCATTCCTGAGTTCTTGAATATTTTTCTGTACCTCCATAAGTATGTTTATGATTTTTATTTTGAACTCCCTTTCAGTCAGATTGGTGAGTTCAGTTTCATTTGGCCCTTTTTCTGGGGTTTGTGAGATTCTGATCTGAACCATGTTCTTTTGACTTTTCATATTTCTGTGTGGTGCCCACTAGTGCCCAGAAGCTCCAGTCTCTGGGGCAGCTCAGCCCCTAGAGTGAGTTAGGGGTTTGTAGGGGATCAGAGCTGGTGCCTGGGGGGAGGAAAGATCTGTTTACTGATTCCCGTCTGCCGTGCCTGTCTCCTATGTCAGAGCCAGTGGGCCGAGCACACAGGTGTAAGCCTCTGTGCTTTGCATCTCTACCTGTTGTAGGTGGGGCTTCCCTCTGGCTGGCCTGATGCCAGCACAGTGACTGCAAGTTTGTGAACTGGTGTTGGCAGGCTAGGCAGAAGACACTGCCTAATTTTTAAGGTGTGCTAGATAGAATTCCTCTGAGGTTTTTCAGGTGGAAAGGTCTGTGATTATTTTTGTAATGGAAAAGTTGGCTCAATCATTTTTACTGTTTTCTGTTTTTAAAGAAAACATTTCTACTTTATAACTCACTGATTTGTGTCCTTCTTAACCTTCCAATCTCTTCTCTTGGGCTTATTGCACTATTTGTATCTGAAAGTCCTTCAATAAAATTCCCAATCAATTTGTATATGTTTTCCACTTTAACATTAATTGATATATTTAATGATATGGACTTTCTTCTTAATACTGTTATAGTTCTTAATATCTACATGGAGTATTTTCTTTTTCTATATTGTTCAAAGTAGGTTTGGACTCCAAGGGGAGATTTAAAGATAGTTTTGCTTTTTATCAGTGGTATTTTAAAATTCTAAATAGTATGGTTTTGGTTTAAACCCTTTATCAATTTGTGGTTGTATTGCACTCTGGTCAGAGAACATGGTAGTATTTCCACTATGGTTTGTGGAATTTATTGACCAGATATGTGGTCTATTATCACAATTTCCATGGGCAGTTGAAAAGAAAGTGTATTTTCTATTTTATCACTGCAGAAATTAATACATTAATTAGACTTGCCCTGATAATGTATTCATTAATCCTTACGTCCCTTATTTTTGTCCACCTTATCTCTCATTAAACTTGAGTCTCCTACTGCATTCTTCCTCATTCTGATTTTTTAAAGAAGGTTGGCTTGTCACTTCCCAACACACAAGCAACTTTACTCCCCTCACCTCACTTTGGTCCTGCCTTGTTGTGTGTAGTGACCTTCAGCGTGTGCTGCCTTGTCTTGGGTAAAGTTCAAGGTCACCACTTCATCCACTTGAGCAGTGCTATCTCTGATGAATGACCTTCCACTACCATTTATTTCTCAGGTCATTTTCCTCCCTTTTTCCTGGATAAGGTATAGGTTCTCTGGGTCTTTCTGCCACACACATCCTGTTGTCTGAGAACAGTTCTATGTCCACTTCCAATCTGCATATCCTTTACTATTTTCATCTCACAGCCCTATTGTTCTCAGTGTGATGCTTCATAGAAGCAGAGGGGACAGACATCACTTCCTTATCCCCAGTTTCACAGACAACATGCTCCTTCCCTCACCAGTGTGTTAGTTGTACTTCCCTCACCAGTGTGTTAGTTGTAGGGGAGTCTATGTGTAGACCCTTTGTTAAGTTGTGAAAGTTCCCTTCTTTGAAAGGTGTTTTTTTTTCAGAATTCCTACTACACATTTTTACATTTGTCAAATCCATTTTCTATGTTTGTTGCAATTATGCTTTGTCTTATTTGTTCTATTAATTCAATGATAAACTGATTTAGGGATACAGAACCAGCCTTGCATTCTAGAAATAAACAGTAGGATTATGATGTGTTACCCTTTTCCTTATCTGAGTGCTTTAATTGTACATGTTTATGTTTGTGAGAAAACTTAAGATCTTCACAAATTTCAAGTATACAATATGATTAGTCACATTGGTGTACATCAGACCCCAGAACTTATAACTGAAATTTTATACCTTGAACATCATCTCCCCAGAACCCTATTTGCCCAAGTCCCTGGTTACCACCATTCCACTGCCATTTCTATGAATTTGGCTCTTAGATTCCACCTGTAAGTGAAAGTCATGCAGTATTTCCCTTTCTGCATGGGGCTTATTTCACTTAGCATGATATCCTCCAGGTTCACCCATGTCCTTGTGAATGGCAGGTTTCCTTCTTTTTAAGGCTGACTAATATTCCTTCTTATGTGCACACCACATCTTTATCCATTCATCTGTCAACAGACACTCATCTTGGCTATTGAGACTAATGCTGCAGTGAACATGGAGTTACCAATGTCTCTTTCAGATACTGATTTCTGGGTTAGCCTTTTTAACAAAACTGCATTTGCTAACATTGTGTTAGGGATTTTGCATCTGTGTTAGTGAGAGAGGCTGGTCTGTAGTTTTGTTTGTTGTTGTTCTTTGTAACATCTTTATCTGGTCTTGGTGTTAGGGCAGTTCTGGCCTGATAAAGTCAGGTAGGAAGCGCTCCCTCTTCTCTATTTTTGGGGAGAGTTTGTGTATTTTCTTTCTTACTCTAGCATTTGGTAAATTTCACCAGTTAAACAATCTGGACCTAATGTTTCCTTTCTTGACATGTTTTTAACTACTATTCAATTACTTTAATAGATGGAAGGACAGACAGAGTATCTATTCTTGCTTGAATTGCTTTTGGTAGTTTGAGTCTTTCAAGGAATCAGCCCCTATCATGGAAGTTATCAAGTTTATGGCATGTGGGTCAGTAGTGATGACCCATTTCATTCCTGATGCTGGGAACTCACATATACTCTTTTTTCTTGGTTATCCTGGGTAGAGGTTTATCATCTTTAATGATCTGTGTTAAGAACCTGTTTTTATTTTTGTTGATTTTCTTGTTTTCAATTTCAGTGATTTAGCTCTAATTTCTATAATTTTCTTTTGTCTGCTTGCTGTAGATTCAATTTACTCTTCCTCCTCTAGTTTCCCAAAGTGGATACTTAGGTTATCAATCTATGTATTTCTGCTTTTCTAACATATGCATGTAATACAATACTTTTCCCTCTAAGAACTGTATTAGCTGCATTCCTCAAATTTTGATAAGTTGTGTTTTTATTTTCATTTAGTTATAAGTATTTTCAATTTCTTTTAAGACTTCTTTGATTCAAGAGTTATTTTCAAGAATGTTGTTTAATCTCCAAATAGGAAATTTCCATCTAGCTTTGTTATTAGTTTCTAGTTTAATTTCTGTTGTGTTCTGAGAACATGCATTGTATACTTTCTATTCCTTAAATTTGCTAAGTCATGTTTGAAGATGCAGAATATGGTCCATCTTGGAGTGTGCTCTGTGTGTGCTTGAGAATAATGTCTATTCTCTTCTTCCATGGAGTGTTTGAAGTGCTCTCTAAATGTTAATTCTCGTGCAGAATTTAGATAGAGCCTTGCTGATATTTTTGAATAAATGCACACATCTTTAGATCTTTATTCACCTTTGAGTTATTCCTGGTGAGGTTTCTGCACTGGGGGTAGTGGATCAGTACTTCAGACCAGCAGATATGCTTTCTAGTTCAAAGTTAATTTCTTGGTCACTGAGCTCTATTCCTTTGTGTCACAGTGAGGTCTTGCAGAAAGACTCAGAAGCCAACTTGGAAGCTTCTGTCAGAGTTGAGACAATTTGAGCACCAATAAGAATAAACACCGACATTGACTGAAATAGATCAAGTATGTTTCAGTCCGTGCAATCTTAATGATTCTTTTGACAGCAAATCCTTGTTTGTCACTTTTGGATGATATGAGGTAGACAACTCATTATTTAAAAATTAAAACATAAAGGGGAAAAATCAGTTTATCTTGCTTTTCCCAAAGGAATTTATCTCAGGGTAATGAAACTGATAAAGGTACTTTGGAATATTTTAGCTAGGAGAGAGTAAGAAACAATAGGGGGATATCATCACCTTGCAGTCTTCTGAAATAAGAGATGCATGTGGTGATCTTCCCCGCTGCTCACTTCAGGAGAGGAGACACCACCTGATGGCTGCTCCTGAGACCATGCTGCAAGAGTCTCTCACAAAATTGAATTTGAATCTGATAAAGCCTCTGCACTTAACTTCCAGTGTGCAAGAAGTACAGGGGCAAAGGGTGCATGTCAGATTACACAGGGAGATGCAGGCAGTGAAATCCAGAGTGAGAAATTAACAGGACAAACAGTCTGGTTTCCTTAACAAATAAATTGCAAAAAAAGTTTAAGAAGAAAAAGGAAGAAGGAAGGAAAAAAGGGGAGGAGAAAGGAAAGAGAAATAACCCTGCAAATGTGTGTCAACTAGTTGTAACATATATGTGAGCTCTTATCTCTTATCTTATCCAAAGCATATTCAGAAATACATACGGATGAAATAATATGTGAGATGGCTGAAACAATCCAATGGTGGGGAAAGTGAGTAACAAAGTTGGCCCTAAGTTGATGGTTGCTGAAGAAAAACCCAGAAAGGAGGATCGTTTTAGCCTTCTCTGTGTGTGTGTGTGTGTGTGTGTGTCTGGGTGCATTTGACATTTTCTATAAAGAGTAGCTTGAGTTTAGCCCATGGGCAGCTGGTTAGTCAGCCTGGGCTTGTCTCCCTAGGCAGCTGTAACCATGATTCCTTGTGCAGAACTGTTAGGAAGAGAAAACACAAGCATCTATGGAAGCTGTGTGCTCACTTACAGTAACAAACGTAACCAGCTGCACAATGATTATCCACACAGGATAAATCACTTGTGTTGCAGACAGTCACAATAATTACGGAAAAAGAACAAAAAGTCACTGGCTCAAAGTGTGGCCTTTTGGTTCATTCAGAAACCAGAGGAAAATCCACGACACTAAGCTTTGTGGGCAAGAGGTCAGAGTCTTTCTCTTAGAATCTCTTTGTTTTTGTTTTTTTAATTTTTTGTGCTTTGTTTTGTTTGCTTTAACTTTGGATTTTTTTTGCCTCTATTTTCTAGAGAGGAAAACTGAGACAAAATGTTGTTTTTGTTGAGATTTTTGTTCACTTTGCTGTGTTTCAGTGCTTTTGTTTACTGCCATCTTTTCTACACTGTTAACACTTAAAATGCTAGATCACACTTAGTGTGAGGAGTTTAGAAATGTCATAGAAAACAGTGATATGCATGTTTCTATGAATATCAATCAATTAAGCAGTAAGCTTTTGGGGATAGAGTCTGTGAGCTATCAGACATTGTTCTGAGCCAGAAAAATGATGCTATGTCCATTTATCTCCACTGCAAATTTTTGCCCACCTTGTCCATGAGATCTGAATCTCAAAAAAATCAAGTAAAATGCCCTAAGTTGTTATTGGGATATAAGTTATAATATGATAAGGCATAGTTTATTTTAAAATCCATATATACATATTAACATTTTTACTGATTTTTTCACATGTTTATATTCTAACTTTAAAAAAGGATTTGGAGAAAAAAATGAAAGAGTGAGTTTTGGGGACAAGGTTCTGAAGCAAAGGACTGCATGGGCATGAAATCTGCTTCCACTTAAGGCTTTACTACATCACCATAACAATAAAATAGAACAATGTTCTCTGTTGCTTTCATGTGGACATAACCAAATAAACATTTGAAGGGATATGAGGACAAATTGTGGGATTCAGACACACGAATGAGCATCAGGCTGCACTGAGGTTCGAGGGAAACTTGGTTTAAGAAGAACCCATGGAGCAAATCTGGGCAAAAAGTACTAGTTTGGCTCAGGAAATACTAGAAACCTTTGAATTAAAACCAGATCTGGTTTGCGGGAGGCCAACCTGTACAGCCTGGTGATCCCTCAGAGGATGGGCAGTGCGCTCCTAGCTGCTTTTCACCAGCAGCAAATGTGCTGGGTGTCACCCCCACGAAGAGGTCATTATAAAGCCCACAGCTTCAGTTCAGGAACTCTCCCTCCCTCCCTATCAGACCTCTTGTTCCAAAGGAACCCCATGCAAAGGCACATCTGGGGATGCACCTGACAGCAGAGAGCACCTGACAGTGTCCCCCTCCCATCAAACCTCCAGGTGCTCGCCACCCCGGCCCGTAGCTCAGTGGCAACTTCTGGAGGGACCTGGCGCCATAGCCACTCCACACACTTGCTCCAGGGGTCCAGACCCACACAAACTCTGAGATGACACACAGTTTTACTTCGAAATTGTTAAGTTTGGGTGTAATTCACAGCAGCCATAGAACTAATACAGATTACGAGAGACAGGGAGCAATTATGGGAAAGTTCAGAAAGTTATTGCTGGTGACTCAGCAGTTACCCTACAACTAACTAGATGTCCACCTGGTTGTGACAACATGTTTGTGTCATGGCAACAGGTTGAAAGACACAGCACCGCACAAAGAGCAGCAGCAGGGAGCACAGTGCAGATTCGCAAGTCAGGGTGGCAGCGGGGTAACTGATCCAGACTGTGCCATCAAATCCATTCGCTATTTAAGTGAGGAGTTTTCCACACCATGCAGTGTAAGAAAAATCATAAAACTCTTCCAACCATTCTCCACTGAGAGATTCTTCTTTGCAGAAGACAATACTCAAGGATGATAAAAACAAATATAAAACCACAGGTCGTTTTGGACAGTAAGACACACTGTGCAGTATTATGAAAAAAAAGCCCAAGAGTTTTCAAAGCCCAATACGTGAATAAAGCTGTTTTGTGGCAGCTGAAGCTCAGTTGCTCATATAACAAGGAATATTTGAAGTTGTCAGCAGCATGCTCAAGTGCTTTCAGCTTGCTGTCTATATGAAGTGGAAAAGGACAGCTCTTCTGCTGTGAAAAATAGCTCTTTTGGACAATCACTAATGTGCTTCAACAAAAGCAATCCACAAAGAGATGCGAGTGTCGTTATGAAACACCTCATGGGAGATGGGAGATGGATGCAGCGACTGAAGCAGCAGAAGCAATACTGACTTCAGCAACAAAACCAAAACCAGGGCAGGCCAGTGAGAATGCAAATGAGCTCATAAGGAGCAATATGCACCCAAAGGCCTGACCAGAAGATGGTTTTTTGGACAATTCCACTGGCAGACATTCGACCAACAAAAACTGAAAGAAGTGTTTCCATGTCTGGACCATTGGTCATGAAACAAAGATGAGGGCTTTTGGATAAGGTCACGTCTGCTTTGTGCTTTTTAACCTTTAATGATGACAAATGCTGACATTAAATATCTGTGGTACTGTCATTCAATTTTTTAATGATTTTTATTTGGCATGTATTTTGTATTAATGTTCCCTTCTGATTGTTTGTTCTATCCAATGATGATCTCATGTGGAGATCATGCTTATATAGTGTTAAAGCACATGATCATGTCACAACTAGTTCATAATTGTAATTAACCATGCATTGCACTATTGTATCTTTTTGTTTCACAGAAAATCTCTGAAACTTTTAGCTTAACTATATCACAAAACACTTTATTATTTGACCACTCATTATTTAAAAATGGGAAATAGAGTGCTATGGAAGATACAGGGGGATTTATCATTTCAATCTTCCAAGAATTCACAGGACCCATTCCACAATCCAAAGATTAACATTTGTTGGGAATTGGGGGGCATTTAGTAGGGTTGCCAGGGCGGGCAAACCAATACAGAGCAGAGAAAAGAAGAAAGCCCAGCAAAGCTGTAAGCCCACAGGACCAAAGGGATTCAGGAAACAGGGTGTGGGCATCTGCAGGAGGAGAAGCATGGTCATATCCCAGGGGTGGGGGTGGTGTGAATGCAGGGGGTACCTTAGCCAAATCTGTGACGTGTACAGGTTTATGTTACTATCATCTGCCTCTATCCAGCAGTGACTGCTAGCCATCAAACTGGCAAGCAGTCCAGGACTGGCAGAGACAGCCCAAGGTTTGTTCCACCAAATTCAACCCAATTGCCTTCCTTGGCCCACCTGCGTGCCGGACGCATGCCGGGAGGTGAGCACACAGAAGTGACAATGCCATCCAGGCTCCCAAAAGAGAGCCTTACTGTCCATGTGGCCGTCCAATCTTCCCTGAAGAACAGGACACCAGGCTTCACCTTACCCCTGGGTGTTTAGGGCTTTTGGACAGAGCAATCCCACCACACTGTGTCTACAATAACTTCCAAAGCAAGTGGACCGCACCAGCATACGGCAGTGTGCAGAAGACCACATCCAGTGTCCCTAAACGGTTCAGGTGGGCCCTCCTCCTAGGAAAGGACACCATTTGAAAGTGACGTGCAGATTTAAATCAAGGTGCTAGGACAAAGGTTAGTTCCAGAGCAGGGGTCCCCAGGGCCTGGACAGAGGGAGTGGTTCTCTGGCTTCCACTCATGTGGCTGACGGAACCCTGGGGCCCCGGACACTGCTCCCTATTCATTTCATACCCTGCTCATCCTCTCCCCACCCCGACACACCACACCTCATACTCCAGGGCCTTTGCATGCTTAGTACCTCTCCTCACAAGCGCCTTCTCATCCTCAGGCTGTGTGGAAAGGCCTGCTCCCTGGAGCCCTCTGGCCCCTCCCAAGAGCCCCTCCAACAGGCCCTGTGTGCTCTGTGGCAGGGACTTCCTGCTGTAAGTCCACCGCCCTTCATTGTGAGCTTGCAGGCTTGGCCCCCATCCAGCCTGGCACCTCTCTGGACCAAACTCCAGGCTCTATTCCAACATCTAGGTCAGCGTACAACAGATGTCAGGACACATTGATTAATGCACACTTTCTTGTCAGCCAGGAAGTGGTGGCCTGAGGTCACATCTTCTGATATAAATGACCATATTCCACTTACTCTCAGCAAGTCTTCGCCTGCCCTCCGAGCCTGGGTCCTTCAGGGCAGAGGGAGCATCTTGCTAGCTAGTGTGGGGTCCCTCTGAAAGTCCACTGGGTAGGCTTCATGTCTGCAGCAACATCTGACACACAGGACCTGCTTCAGTCTGCCAGGGCAGCCACAGGTACCACAAGGCCAGGCAGCTCAAAGCACAGACACTGGTCCCTCCTGGTCATGGCCCTGGATGGCCAGGGTCACAGTGTGGAGGGGCGGGTCCCCCTGAGGCCTCTCCTGGGCATATAGATGCCCTCCTCCTGTGGCCTCACATAGCAGTCCCTCTGTGCATCTGTGTCCTCATCTCTTGTCTTCTTTTTTTTTTAGTTTTTTAAAATTTTGGTATGGTTAATATACAATCACTTCAACAACACTATGGTCCCTAGACTCTCCCTATTATCAAGTCTCCCCCACATACCCCATTACAGTCACTGTCCATCAGTGTAGTAAGATGCTATAAAATCATTGCTTGTCTTCTCTGTATATACTGCCTTTCCCGAGTCCCTCCTGCTACATTATGTGCACTATTTGTAATGCCCCTTTTTCCCCCTTATCCTGACTTTCACACCCATCCTCCCCAGTCCCTTTCCCTTTGGTAACTGTTAGTCCATTCTTGGGTTCTGGGAGTCTGCTGCTGTTTTGTTCCTTCAGTTTTTTCTTTGTTCTTATGCTCCACAGATGGGTGAAATCATTTGGTACTTGTCTTTCTCTGTCTGACTTATTTCATTGAGCGTAATACCTTCTAGCTCCATCCATGTTGTTGCAAATGGAAGGATTTGTTTTCTTCTCATGGCTGAGTAATAATACTCCATTGTGTATATGTACCACATCTTCTTTATCCATTCATCTACTGATGGACACTGAGGTTGCTTCCATTTCTTGGCTATTGTAAATAGTGCTGTGATAAACATAGCAGTGCATATGTCTTTTTCAAACTGGGCTCCTGCATTCTTAGGGTAAATTCCTAGAAGTGGAATTCCTGGGTCAAATGGTATTCCTATTTTGAGTTTTTTGAGGAACTTCCATACTGCTTTCCATAATGATTGAACTAGTTTACGTTCCCACCAGCAGTGTAGGAGGGTTCCTCTTTCTCCACAACCTTGCCAACATTTGTTGTTGTTTGTCTTTTGGATGGTGACGATCCTTACTGGTGTGAGGTGATATCTCATTGTGGTTTTAATTTGAATTTCTCTTATGACTAGCAATGTGGAGCATCTTTTCATGTGTCTGTTGGTCATCTGAATTTATTCTTTAGAGAACTGTCTATTCAGCTCCTCTGCCCACTTTTTAATTGGATTATTTGCTTTTTGTTTGTTGAGGTGTGTGAGCACTTTATATATTTTAGATGTCAACCCTTTATCGGACCTGTCATTTATGAATATATTCTCCCATACTGTAGGATAATTTTCTGTTCTATTGATGCTGTCCTTTCCTGTACAGAAGCTTTTCAGCTTGATATAGTCCCACTTGTTCATTTTTGCTTTTGTTTCCCTTGCCCAGGGAGATATGTTCATGAAGAAGTCACTCATGTTTATGTCCATGAGATTTTTGCCTATGTATTTTTCTAAGAGTTTTATGGTTTCATGACTTACATTCAGGTCTTTGATCCATTTTGAATTTACATTTGTGTATGGGGTTAGACAGTGATTCAGTTTCATTCTCTTACATGCAGCTGTCCAGTATTGCCAGCACCATCTGTTGAAGAGACTGTCATTTCCCCATTGTATGACCATGGCTCCTTTATCGTATATTAATTGACCATATATGTTTGGGTTAATGTTTGGAGTCTCTATTCTGTTCCACTGGTCTGTGGCTCTGTTCCTGTGCCAGTACCAAATTGTCTTGATTACTGTGGCTTTGTAGTAAAGCTTGAAGTTGGGGACTGAGATCCCCCCCACTTTATTCTTCCTTCTCAGGATTGCTTTGGCTATTCAGGGTCTTTGGCAGTTCCATATGAATTTTTTAACTATTTGTTCCAGGTCATTGAAGAATGCTGTTGGTAATTTGATAGGGATTGCATTGAATTTATATATTGCTTTGGGCAGGATGGCCATTTTGACGATATTAATTCTTCATAGCCAGGAGCATGGGATGAGTTTCCATTTGTTAGTGACCTCTTTAATTTCTCTTAAGAATGTCTTGTAGTTTTCAGGATATAGGTCTTTCACTTCCTTGGTTAGGTTTATTCCTAGGTATTTTATTCTTTTTGATGCTATTCTGAATGGAATTGTTTTCCTGATTTCTCTTTCTATTGGCTCATTGTTAGTGTATAGGAAAGCTACAGATTTCTGTGTGTTAATTTTGTATCCTGCAACTTTGCTGAATTCCGATATTAGTTCTAGTAGTTTTGCACTGGAGTCTTTAGGGTTTTTTATGTACAATATCATGTCATCTGCAAATAGTGACAGTTTGACTTCTTTACCAATCTGGATTCCTTGTATTTCTTTGTTTTGTCTGATTGCCATGGCTAGGACCTCCAGTACTACATTGAATAACAGTGGGGAGAGTGGGCATCCCTGTCTTGTTCCCGATCTCAGGGGAAAAGCTTTCAGCCTCTCGCTGTTCAGTATGATGTTAGCTATGGGTTTATCATATATGGCCTTTATTATGTTGAGGTACTTGCCCTCTATTCCCATTTTGCTGAGAGTTTTTATCACGAATGGATGTTGAATTTTGTCAAATGCTTTTTCAGCATCTATGGAGATGATCATGTGGTTTTTGTCTTTCTTTTTGTTGATGTGGTGGATGATGTTCATGGATTTTCAAATGTTGTACCATCCTTGCATCCCTGGGATGAATCCCAGTTGGTTGTGGTGTATGATCCTTTTGATATGCTGTTGAATTCAGTTTGCTAGTATTTTATTGAGTATTTTTGCATCTACATTCATCAGGGATATTGGCCTGTAGTTTTCTTTTTTGGTGGGGTCTTTGCCTGGTTTTGGTATTAGGGTGATGTTGGCTTCATAGAATGAGTTTGGGAGTATTCCCTCCTCTTCTATTTTTTGGAAAACTTTAAGGAGAATGGGTATTATGTCTTCTCTGTATGTCTGATAAAATTCTGAGGTAAATCCATCTGGCCCAGGGGTTTTGTTCTTGGGTAGTTTTTTGATTACTGCTTCAGTTTTGTTGCTGGTGATTGGTCTGTTTAGATTTTCTGTTTCTTTCTGGGTCAGTCTTGGAAGGTTGTACTTTTCTAGGAAGTTGTCCATTTCTCCTAGATTTTCCAGCTTGTTAGCATATAGGTTTTCATAGTAGTCTCTAATAATTCTTTGTATTTCTGTGGGGTCTGTCATGATTTTTCCTTTCTCATTTCTGATTCTGTTGATATGTGTTGATTCTCTTTTTCTCTTGGTAAGTCTGGCTAGAGGCTTATCTACTTTGTTTATTTTCTCGAAGAACCAGCTCTTGGTTTCTCTGATTTTTTTCTATTGTTTCATTCTTCTCAATTTTATTTATTTCTTCTCTGATCTTTATTATCTCCCTCCTTCTGCTGACCTTAGGCCTCATTTGTTCTTCTTTTTCTAATTTCAATAATTGTGACATTAGACGATTCATTTGGAATTGTTTTTCCTTCTTTAAATATGCCTGGATTGCTATATACTTTCCTCTAAAGACTGCTTTCGCTGTGTCCCACAGAAGTTGGGGCTTTGTGTTATTGTTGCCATTTGTTTCCATATATTGCTGGATCTCCATTTTAATTTGGTCATTGATCCATTGATTATTTAGGAGCATGTTGTTAAGCCTCCATGTGTTTGTGAGCCTTTTTGCTTTCTTTGTATGATTTATTTCTAGTTTTATACCTTTGTGGTCTGAAAAGTTGGTTGGTAGATTTCAATCTTTTTGAATTTACTGAGGCTCTTTTTGTGGCCTAGTATGTGGTCTATTCTGGAGAATGTTACATGTGTACTTGAGAAGAATGTGTATGCTGTTGATTTTGGATGTAGAGTCCATAGATGTGTATTAGATCCATCTGTTCTAGTGTGTTGTTCAGTGCCTCTGTGTCCTTACTTATTTTCTGTCTGGTGGATCTGTCCTTTGGAGTGAGTGGTGTGTTGAAGTCTCCCAAAATGAATGCATTGCATTCTATTTCCTCCTTTAGTTCTATTAGTATTTGTTTCACATATGTTGGTGTTCCTGTATTGGGTGCATATATGTTTATAATGGTTATATCCTCTTGTTGGACTGAGCCCTTTATCATTATGTAATGTCCTTCTTTATCTCTTGTTACTTTCTTTGTTTTGAAGTCTATTTTGTCTGATACTACTATGGCAACACGTGCTTGTTTCTCCCTGTTGTTTGCATGAAATATCTTTTTCCATTCCTTGACTTTTAATCTGTACATGTCTTTGGGTTTGAGGTGTCTCTTGTAAGCAGCATATAGATGGGTCTTGCTTTTTTATCCCTGCTATTACTCTGTGTCTTTTGATTGGTGCATTCAGTCCATTTACATTTAGGGTGATTATTGAAAGATATGTACTTATTGCCATTGCAGACTTTAAGTTTGTGGTTGCCAAATGTTCAAGGTTTGTTTCTTTACTACCTTACTGTCTAACTTAAGTCACTTATTGAGCTATTATAAACACTGTCTGATGATTCTTTATTTCTCTGCCTTCTTATTCCTCCTCCTCCATTCTTCATATATTGGGTGTTTTGTTCTGTGCTCTTTTTAGGAGTGCTCCCCTCCAGAGCAGTCCCTCTAAAATACCCTATAGAGGTGGTTTGTGGGAGGCAAATTCCTTTTGCTTGTCTGGGAATTGTTCAATCCCTCCTTTATATTTAAATGATAATCGTGCTGGATACAGTATCCTTGGTTCAAGGCACTTCTGTTTCATTGCATTAAATATATCATGCCATTCTCTTCTGGCCTGTAAGGTTTCTGTTGAGAAGTCTGATGATAGCCTGATGGGTTTTCCTTCGTAGGTGACTTTTTTCCTCCCTCTAGCTGCCTTTAAATCTCTGCCCTTGTCCTTGATCTTTGCCATTTTAATTATTATGTGTCTTGGTGTTGTCCTCTTTGGGTCCCTTCTGTTGGAATTCTGTGTGCTTCCGTGGTCTGAGCAACTATTTCCACCCCCAGTTTGGGGAAGTTTTCAGCAATTATTTCTTCAAAGACACTTTCTATCTCTTTTTTTCTCTCTTCTTCTTCTGGTACCCCTATAATGTGGATATTGTTCCTTTTGGATTCATCACACAGTTCTCTTAATATTGTTTCATTCCTGAAGATCCTTTTATCTCTCTCTGCATCAGCTTCTATGCATTCCTGTTCTCTGGTTTCTATTCCATTAATGACCTCTTGCATCCCATCCATTCTGCTTTTTAGTCCTTGCAGAGTGTTTTATTTCTGTAGTCTCCCTCTGTACTGGCTCCTTTAGCTCTTGCATATTTCTCTGCAGATCCATCAGCATGTTTATGATTTTTATTTTGAATCCATTTTAAGGGAGACAGGTTAGGTCTGTCTCTGCAGATCCTCTTTCATGGGTTGTCTGGACTATTTTGGACTGGACTAAATTTTTCTGCCTTTTCATTGTGATAGTGGTGGCTGTAGGCAGGTTGTGGGTGTGTCAGCTGGGAGAGGAAAGTCCTTTCCTGCTTCCTGGATGCCTTGCCCTTTTTGCTGCCTATGTCAGTTACCTGCACTCCTGGAGCAGCCACAGGGTTAGTCCCCTAAGCTGCTGTGGGTGGGGTCTCTGTCAGAACAGCGCGGAGCCCTGAGGTGAGTGGCGGTCATGCCAGGTGCGCTATTCTGTGATAGTGGCGCCCCTGCTGGGCAGCTGTGTGCCAGCAGCTGCCTTTGGGTCTGGCCCAGGAGGCTGTGCATTGGGCTGGGATTCCAATCAGCTGCTGGGAGCATGGCTGCTCCCTCTGGCACTGCTGCAGGTGTATGCGGGCCTCTTCCGGGCCCCTCTGGCACTGCGGCCACTGGCACATGTCCTGGGCCACTCAGTCACCACTGTGGCAGGCTCTCACGGGCCACTCCCAGTCCCCTCTGGCACTGTTACCCCCAGCACGTGCTGCTGCTCTCCCACTACTGGGCCGGTGTGTCAGGGTCCGCGCCAGTTGGGGGAATGACTGACAGGCTGCTTTGTGCCATGAGGGGCTTCAGAGCTTCACTGCTGCCCAGGGATTTAGGGCACCTAAACTTTCCCAAGATTCCCAGCTGCTAGCTAAGTGTGCCAGGATGACTTTGTCCAGCTGTGAGTTCCCTGTCTCTTTAAGACTTGCAAAAAGCACTCACTTTTCTTTTGTCTCAGGGGTGCCAGTTGCGGGGACCTGCCCACAGGTTTTGCTTTTCCATTTCTCTAATATCCAACACCCCATACACCTTGTGTCTGCACTCCGGGTGTGGATTTCTAGAGCTGGTTTTCTAGCAGTCCAGGGCTTTCACTCCCTCCCCGTTCTGACTCCTTTCTTCCTGCCAGGTTCTGGGGTAGGGGGCATTCAGGTCCCGCCTGGCTGTGGCTTGTATTTTACCCCCTTCATGTGATGTTGAGTTCTCACAGATGTAGATGTATGCTGGCTGTTGTACTGCATCCACTGGTGTCTCTTTTAGGAATAGTTGTATTTATTGTATTTTCATAAATATATATGTTTTGGGGAGGAGATTTCCACTGAACTACTCATGCTACCATCTTGGCTCCACCGTACATTTCTTAATCTCTGTTTTTATTTGTTCATTGATCCATTGATTATGTAGGAGCATGTTATTAAGCCTCTATGTATTTGTGGGCTTCTTCATTTTCCTTGTGTAATTTTTCTAGTTTCATACCTTTGTGGTCTGAGAAGCTGGTTGGTACAATTTTAATCTTTTTGAACTTACTGAGGTTCTTTTTGTGGCTGAGTATATGATCTATTCTTGAAAATGTTCCATGCACATTTGAGAAGAATGTGTATCCTTTACTTTTGGATGGAGTGTTCTGTAGATGTCCATTTGGTCCATCTGTTCTAATATGTTGTTCAGTGTCTCTGTGTCCTTAGTTATTTTCGGTCTGGTTGCTCTGTCCTTTGGAGTGAGTGGTGTGTTGAAGTCTCCTAAAATGAATGCATTTCCCTCTTTAATTCTGTTAGTATTTGTTTCACATATGTAGGTGATCCTGTGTTGGGTGCATAAATATTTATAATAGTTATATCCTCTTGTTTGATCCCTTTATCAATATGTAATGTCCTTCTTTTTCTCTTGTTACTTTCTTTGTTTTGAAGTCTATTTTGTCTGATACAAGTACTGCAACTCCTGTTTTTTTTCTCCCTATTGTTTGCATGAAATATCTTTTTCCATCCCTTTACTTTCAGTCTGTGTATATCTTTGGGTTTGGAGTGAGTCTCTTGTAGGCAGTTTATAGATGGGTCTTGTTTTTTTATCCATTCTGTGACTCTGTGTCTTTTGATTAATGCATTCAGACCATTTACATTTTGGGTGATTAACAGTAGGTATGTACTTATTGCCGTTGCAGGCTTTAGATTCATGGTTACCAAAAGGTTCAAGGCTAATTCCCTTACTATCTAAGAGCCTAATTTAACTCAGTTCGTGTGCTATTACAAACACAACCTAAAGGTTCCTTTTTTTTTCCCTCCTTTAACTTCCCCCTCCATTCTTTGTATGTTATGAATCATATTCTGTACTCTTTGTCTATCCCTTGGGTGACATCTATTTAGCCTTAGGAACACTTCCATCTATAGGAGTCCCTCCAAAATGCACTGTAGAAGTGGTTTGTGGGAGGTAAATTCTCTCAGCTTTTGCTTCTCTGAAAATTGTTTAATCCCTCCTTCAAATTTAAATGATAACCTTGCCAATTGGTTCAAGGCCCTTCTGCTTCATTGCATTAAATATATCTTGCCATTCACTTCTGGTCTGTAAGGTTTCTGTTGAGAAGCCTGATGGGTTTTCCTTTGTATGTGATCGTTTTTTCTCTCTCTAGCTGATTTTAAAAGTCTGTCTTTATCCTTGATCTTTGCCATTTTAATTATTATATCTCTTGGTGTTGTCCTCCTTGGGTCCCTTGTTTTGGGAGGTCTGTGCACCTCCATTGCTTGAGAGACTATCTCCTTCCCCAGATTGGGGAAGTTTTCAGCAATCACCTCCTCAATGACCCTTCCTATTCCTTTTTCTCTCTATTCTTCTTCTGGTACCCCTATAACGTGAATATTGTTCCATTTGGATTGTTCACACAGTTCTCTCAATATTCTTTTATTCTTAGAGATTCTTTTTTCTCTCTGTGCCTCAGCTTCTTTGTATTCCTCTTCTCTAATTTCTATTCCATTTACCATCTCTTCTACTACATCTAATCTGCTTTTAAATCCCTCCATTGTATGTTTCATTTCTGATATGGAATTTCTTAATGATTGAATCTCCAACTTAAATTCATTCCTGGGTTCTTGAATATTTTTCTGTACATCCATAAGCATGTTTATGATTTTTATTTTGAACTCTCTTTCAAGATGATTGGTAAGTTCAATTTCATTTGGC
The DNA here is from genome assembly GCF_040802235.1 of Manis javanica. Classification (NCBI taxonomy): domain Eukaryota; kingdom Metazoa; phylum Chordata; class Mammalia; order Pholidota; family Manidae; genus Manis; species Manis javanica. The sequence continues at coordinate 97,864,756 of NC_133161.1, read as the reverse complement.
CCTTTTTCTGGAGTTTGTGAGATTTTGGTTTGGACCATGTTCTTTTGGTATTTCATAGTTCTGTGTGATGGCCACTAGTGCCCAGAAGCTCCAGTCTCTGGAGCCGCTCAGCCCCTAGAGTGAGGTTGGCAGTCATAGGGGAGCAGAGCTGGTGCCTGGGGTGGGGAAAGACCTGTTTCCTGATTCCTGTCTGCCATGCCTGTCTCCAGTGTCAGAGCCAGTGGGCCAAGCACACAGGTGTAAGCCTCTGTGCTTTGTGTCTCTAGCTGTTGTAAGCAGGGCCTCCCTCTGGCTGGCCTGATGCCACACAGTGACTGCAGCTTTGCAAGCCGGTGCTGTCAGGCCAGGAGGAAGGCTCAGCAGGCTGCGTATCACAGTGGGGGTCTCGGAGCTGGGCAGCTAGTGGGATGGAGTACCTGAAGCTCCTCAAAGTTCCCAACCTACTGGGCAGAGTGTGCCCATACAATCTTGTCCACCTAACCCTTCCCCCACACAGCAAGCTCCATGCAAACCCCACCCCTTCAGCTGCTCTCTCGCTGCTAGGAAGCCTCTCAGACTGCCTGTCTTCCCTCTGACACAGAGTGGCTAGATGTATATCCCATCCTCCCAAACAGCCAGAATCTCAGTCTCTCAAGCTCTCCACCTGTCCCAGCTGCCCAACATTCAAAGCACCACACAATGTAGGTTTCTGCTCACAAAGCAGATCTCCCAGGCTAGGTGTTCAGCAGTCCCAGGCTTCCACCCTCTCCCTGATCCATTTCTCTTCCTCCTGCTGGTGAGCTGGTGTCGGGGAGGGGCTTGGGTCCCACTGATCAAGGCTCTCATATGCTACTCTGTTTCATGAGGTCTGCTCTGTTCGTAAAGTCTCTATGAAGTCTGGTTCAGCCTTCTTTCTTGTTGCTGTTTCAGGGTTAGTTGTATTAATTAAGTATACATTTGTACTATTTGTGGTTTGAGGAGGAGTTCTCCATCTCACCTCTCACACCACCATCTTGAATCTCCATCTCTTCTCTTCTTTTGACAATACCAGTCATACGGGATTTGGGCCACCTTATGACCCCATTTTACCTGAATCATCTCTAGAAAGACCCTTTGTCCAAATAATACCATATTCTGAGGTGCACACACTGGTTAGGCCTCCACATATGAACTCCAGATGGACATGACTTAGCCATAGCAGGACCCAAAGACATACTCACTGCAAGTTGAATATTGTTTCCTAAAATTTCAAATAAATGAGTTAGCATCATGGCTGACTATTCTATTGACTTGGCCATGGTGGTTTGGGACTAGTCTTCCAATGTTTCTCTGCCCTGAGTACCCTCTAAGTATGTCCAGACTCAATATGTGTCCCCAGAGCCAAGGGGTACATGGTTAGGTGACAGAACACACCCACCACAGAGGGGCCGCTGTCAGTTCAGCACACTCCATGCACTGAGGCTCATTGGGGGCTAGGGGCACATCACTGCTTCATTATCAGGTGGATTCAGGATAGGTCCTGTGGCTGCAGTCGACCTGCTACTTAAATGAGTGCAATCGGCCAAGTTACATCATGGCCCAATGATGTAAGACATCAGATACGAAAATGTGGCTACTTTTGTTCACTCACTCATGGGAGCCTCTGGTCCCATACCTCAAGCACCGCATTCCTGGGTGCACTCCAGAGTTGGGGTCCTCAAGGTGTACTCTGGGACTCTGGGGTTCATGATGAACCTTAAAGGCACCCAAGGAGTCAGGCTACTGTCACAGCAGTCCTGAGCTGTGCCTCTGTCGAGCTTTTCCCCTCAGAAGCATACAGACAGGTCTCCACAGGCCAGTGACATGTGACGTCATAAAAGGGGGAAACAAAACAGACGTAAGGCACTATCTTCCATTGAGCCATATGCTAATGAGTTCTGTGGAGAAGTGAGAGACATTCCCTTCACCCCTTCTTTTATAAAGTATATTCCTATTAAGAATATGTTATGTGTGTACATGTATTGGTTTTATTGTTAATTTTAATTAATAGTTCAAAACACATAATCCACATAAAACATAACATAGCTGTCTGATGTCCTCAACACTTTTTAAGAATACAGAAGGACACAGAGGCCTGTGTTCTCACGAGCTGGGCTCTGTGGGAGAACAGAGGCCGCCCTATTCATGGTTCAGGTTGCTCACAGCTTCTGAGGCAGCCAGTCTATCACCAAGCTGCTCCAACTTTATGGAGATCATTTTTCCTTTCTGTTGAGAACAAAATAAGACATGTTGTTCTCTCATTAAGTGTGTGGGAAGGATTGTGTTTAATGGCTTCTCTTCTGTTCAACATTTTTTCTACTTTCTAGTCGGAACATTCTGTCTCTTTACAGCAGAACATAAGCCTGGAGCAGGCTTTCTTCTCTCTCATGTCTTTCCCTGGAAAGGTAGGTATTATGCATGCATACCTAAATAATACTGAGATATATACTGGTGTGTACCTTTCATCTAATCTGAAAGTATTAATGGCATTTAAATTTTGGAAAAAGAGTGTGATTTGAGTCGGAAGTTTTAAATGCTAGGGACAAGTCTAAAGCACCTGTACAGTTTATATTTTCAAACACAAACAAGCCATGTCATGCATGGTTACCTGGGTGCTGAAATTCTGGATGCCTGTGTTCATAATTTTAAGAGAATATATTTTTATTTATAATGGAGTTAAATGTTTCCATGTGCAGAAAATAATGCCAGGGTTCCAATTTTCTGTACAGAAGCTTAAAAGTTGCATTAGTCAAGAATTTTCTAATTCCTCTGCCAACTTTTATTTGAATGCTTTTTTTTTTACCTCAGATGTTTGCCTTTTGAAAGCAAGGACTGGATTTTTTTATTACATATGTAGGCTCCACATTACTCAAGGGATGTTAGTAAAATTAATGAATATAAACACAGAAACTTTTAAGACAGAAATAACCCAGCAAAGACTGGCCCTGCACCATAAGTGCCATGTCACTCTAGTCATATGTGATCTCAATAAATTACAGGCCATGCTGGTTTCTATGACAACAATGAATATCAACTCAGCAAATTAGAGAGAGGAAGAACTTCCTTTGATTTATTAATAGCCATTTTAAAAATTACCAAATGTTTCCAATTATAAAGTAATGCCTCTTAAGATCAACTTCCAGAACGGAGGAGTGACGACATCAGTGAACTTACTCTTTTCACAAAAACAACAAGCACACAGCCAAACAAACAAAATTCACAATTCCACAATGCTGGTCAGTAAACAGTATTCAGAACAAGTTGAAAATCACCCATCTAAGAGAAATAATGAACCCTCAGCAGGATGACAGGGGCAACAATGCTTTAATTTGGGGCTGTAGTGATGAGGTAGCAAGAACCTCGCAGCACTGCAGACAACAGGTATGACTACTTGGGGAGCTTTGTGAAACATACCATCCCCAGATCACAATCAATGTTTTGTCTGAACTTGCAGCAGCCTGGAAAATCTACATTTTAGAACATGATGCTATTTGATTTGACTCAGAGCTCAGTTCAGCAGGGGTGGGAGACCTACTCACAGGGAATTACCAAAACAATTACTGCTTGCACCATCTCAACTGCCAAAGGCCATGATATCAGGTGGGGCAAACAAGGGCCCAACTAGGAATTTAAAAAGAAAATCATAGAAAACTAGATGATTGCAGCAAACTTTGAAAAGCTCCAATGTATTCCTGGACATCTAGGTTGTATGCCTGGCCAGTAACCAAATAGAAATTCTGGAGCTAAAAATTACAGCATCTGAAATGAGATATTTACTAAATGGTTTCAATAGTGAATTGAATAAGTGAAATGAAGGAATTGGCAAACATGAAGATAGGTCAGTTCAGATGATAAAATTCTCAGGAATAATGAGAAATGAACAGCAGAGACCTGAGGGATACCAGCAAGCAAATCATCATGTGCTTAATAGGAGTCCCAGGCAGAGATTGGGGGTGGGGGCAGGGGAGAAGCAAAAAAATATTTGCATAATTGCCAAAAACTTCCCACATTTAATGAAAACTATTAATCTACATATTCCAGAAGCTCAACAAAACACAAGCAGACTAAACTCAAAGAGATCTACACCTGTACATGTCATAGCCAGATTGACAAAAGTCAATGCCAAAGAGAACCTTCAAAACAGCGAGATGGCGGTGACTTGCCATGGACAAACGATCTTATTAGGATGAACAGCCAATTTCTCATCAGAAACGTGGAGGCCAGAAGTCGTCTTCAAAATGCAAGAAAAGACTACCAACCAAGAAATCTGTATCTGCGTAAACACACCTTTTAAAATAAATTATGCTTTCTACATGAACAAAAATATGAGAGAATGTGTTTTTATCACATATTGTCATGTAAGAGAATCTTTTAGACTGAAATAAAAGGACTATAAACAGTAACAAGAATATGCCAGAGAACAATAACTATTTTCTTCTGTTTTAAAAGACAACTGCATAAAGCAATAATATATAAACAGTGCAGATGGGTTTATTAAGATGTCATTTGTATGGTAATAACAGCACAAAACTCAAAAGATGAAACAGATACATATTGTAACAAAGTCTTGATATACTATTGGGATTAAGCTACTATTAACTTAAACTGTTGTCCAGACTAGATTATTTTATGGATGTAATTATAATCCAAAGATCTATCACTAGGAAAATAATTTGAAACATCTAGTAAAAGATACACAAGGAAGTTAAAAATGTACACCAGAACATACCTATTTAGCACAGAAGGCAGGAATCAAGGAATAAAGGAATAAAAAGGACACAAGACATAAAGAAAACAAATGGCAAATGGAAAAAATTAAATCCTACCTTATCAGTAATATCATTTAATGTCAGTAAACACCCTAATCAAAAGACAGAGACTGGCAGAATGGATTTCAAAAGTAATGATCCAATTGTGTGCTGTCTAAAATAAGCACACTTTAGATTTCAAGGCACACACAAATAAGTTGAAAATAAGAGGATGGAAAAAGATGTACCATGCACGAATAATCGAAAGAGAGCTGTAGTTACTATAATGATAAGACAAATTTTAGCATAAAAAGCTTTCTATTGAGATATGATTGACCTATAACACTAGAGTAAGGTGCACACTGTGTTCGGTACACTTACATGCTTCATTACGATTACCATTGTAGCATTAACTAACAACTCGACCATGTCACATAATTATCATTTCTTTCTTGTGGTGAGAACAATTAAGATACAGTCTTTCAACAACTTTGCAGTTTACTAGAAACAAAGAAGAGCATTTTTAGTGACAAAAGCACTAGTTCATCAGAAGATACAACAGTTATAACACACCTGAAAAACAATCTCAAAATGCATGAAGCAAAAACTAACAGAAATGAAGGGAGAAATAAATAATCCCACAATAATAATCCCACTTTAACACCCCATTTTTTCAGGAATGGACAGAACAACTAGTCAGAAGAACAAGAAAATAGAAGACTTACTGCCACTTACCCAACAGACCTCTACAGAACCCTCTACCCATTGGCACATTCTTCTTCCAGGCACATGAAATGGACCATGTGTCAGGCCATGAAACAACTCTCAATAAGTTTAAACAGAATTAAATCATATGAGTATGCTCTCTAACTACAATGGAATCAAATTAGAACTCAATAACAGAAAGGATTTGGGGAAAGTCAGATGTGTGGTAATTAAGTAACACTTTTAAATAGCTAATGGTTCAAAAATAAATCATAAGGGAAATTAGAAAATACTTTGAGACAAGAAAAAAATAATCACAACATACCAAAACCTATGGTATACAATGAAGGGAGTGCTTTGAAGGATATTTATAACTGATTTGTTACTACTTCATATACATTGTATTTTTGCTCTTTTTTACTTCTCAGGAAATTCAGAAATGAAATAACCTTTGTGAGTTTTACTAATGAATAGCTTTAATGTTAAAAATTGAAACTGTATTATTTGATTCAGTGCTTCTTGTTCAGAATGAGGGGCAAAGAAAAATATCCTTCCCCTTATATGAAGAAAAATCAGAGCATTAATATTATACCCTTTCTGCATATTAGAAATTGAGATTGTATTCTCAATTCCTAAATTTCCAGGTTTATTGGTATAATCCAGAATTTTGGACTACAGTTAATACTATTTCTATATTATATACTTTCTATTTTCAAGAAACATTTTTAAATTTTAATACTTAGTTTCTCACTTGGCCTCAGTCGTTCTGCAGTCTTGAATTCGCTCTGCATAGATTCACTGATTTAGTGTCTCAGCCAGTCCTCCTAACAGCAGCCTGGCCTACCCTCTCCTGCCCACTTTGACTTTCCTGACTTTTACTGGGGTCTTTAACTAGGAGAACTCTGAATGCCATGCAGTTTCTTTGGTAAATCTGTCTGTGTGAAAACATCTCCTCTAGCATGAGCACATTTTCTAGTGTGCGGCTGGGTCTGTTGGTTTGTGCCTGGACTTAAACCCAGGTAGGACATGGAGAGCTCGAGAGAGAAGGAGGCCCCGCCATGCCAGCAGGTGAGGGGCTGAGCCACCGGCCCCCTGCTGACAGCCTTCCATGCCTGGTGGCTTTGTACCTGGCCTGGGCCTGCCCTGGTCACTGTGCCTCCTGGACATGTGCATGTCTACCCCACAGGGTGCACATGAAGGTCACATGGGCTCCCTCGAGTTACATCAGGTTCCATCAGGTTATGTCAGGTTATGTCCGGCTTCCTCAGGTTTCCTCTGGCTCCATCCCTCCCTCTGTGAGGGGTGGCACAGCATGTCTGCTGGGAACTGCTTTTCACATGGTGTGTGTGTGTCAGTAACCATGGGCAGCTAACAACCTGACAGCAGGTTCTCAGCGTGTGAGCTGAGTCACACGGCGCTGAATGTGCAGTCCAGGAGCCCTGGAAAGAAGTGCTGCCACAGCACCACCCACAGAAGAGGGGCTGAGGCTCCACAGAGCCAGCACTCACACCGGGTGGAACTTCTCCCTGGGGGCCAGCTGTGGGTAAACTGTGACCACAGGGAGGGCCAGGGATATGCCTGCAGAGCTGTCCACCCCAGCAGGCATGGAGCGCCCTGTTTCCTGCTGTTCAGGAATTCCCCAGAAAACCAAAACTCCAGCAGTCCTACCACATGCTGCTGCAGGCTGCCCTGTGTCATTGGCACCTGCTCCCCAAGATGGTGCTCCTCATCCCCCAGCCATGAAGTCCCAGGCCCCACTTGGAGCCACAGCCCACGGCCTTGCCTGCTGTGTCCCCTGCCCCAGTCCTTTCCCTGTGAATCCTTATCTGAGAGAGCCAGCAGAAGGGGTTCAGTGCTGTTCTTTTCCCAAGTTGGAGGTGGGACTTACTAAAAAGATAATTATAGGGTATCAGAGAGAAGAGAGTGGGTGAGAATCCAGGAGGTCTGGAGAGGGCACCAGGCTTCAAGGGAGCCACCCAGGGCCCCTGCCTGCAGCAAGTTCTCATGATGAATTTATGAAATCACAAGGTTCACATAGATGGTCTATGAAAGCCCTGTACACACAGGGAATGACTGGGAGGCATGAGAAAAGCAAGGGCACTTGGGGATTATTCTGTTCAATTTTGTTCAGTTTTGTTCATCTGGTCTGACACACTTTGCACTGAGCACGCATCCCAGTGAACTCCCTGGCACTGCTGTCCCAAAGGCCTTGCAGGCCCTGCCTTTGTTTCTGGCCTGCCACATAATCAGGCTCATTACAAGTTGCCTTTTGGGCCCCACTACATATTTTCCAAAGTCTTTGAATCCGTGAGTTCATTCAGTTAGAATTGCAGCTCCAATTAAACTTCAAAGATTCTACTGAGAAAGCACCCATGCATAATTGGATTGAGAATTACTCGAAAGAAAATTCCAAGAAGGCAGCTCAAAATGCAAGTGAAGCGAAGTTTGCGCTCTGCCTATGAGATCAAATCAAAGGACACATTTCATTCTCCAAGTCAATGGAAACTGTATTTTAGCTTCAGGGATACATAAATGGGGTTTTACATACTTAATTCAATTGGATAGTTTCACAATTGTGACAGATGTGAATCTGCATTATGACATTAACACAGAAGTAAAATTGTTAAAATTATATTTTAATGGAAACACATAGAGTTTAAAATAACAATATAGTAGCTAACGGTATAGGCTTTCCTCTCCCTACAAGCCAAGCTTATAAATCACAGTGTGAGCCCATTTCTCAGCTCTTCCAGGTTTTCCTAAATGTGTCACAGGTATGAGGTAAAGAATGCAAGGAGAACAGTTAAGGATGTGCCTTGCGATTTTCCTGAAGAAAGACTGGGATGTGCAAGATGAGCTTCTTGTCTGAGCTTGACCCCAGCAGACTGGCTGACCTTGGGAGGTCATGCCACCATGTTTGGTGCCAATGTCTTCAGCTTGGAGTGGCAGTAATGAACCAAACCATCCTTGAGAACTGTGGAGAAAATGGAACTTTCTGACTAGGATTCCTGCCCAGTCTTAATAGTACCCACTGTGTATATAATAAGAGCATGTTTGCACATTAATGGGATGTTTACCAGCGACAGAGTTGCTGGTCAGTCAAAGGAGTACCTGCCCATTCTCTCCTCTGCTTGTGTCTTGGTATGTAATTGGTCAGGCGTCCACTAGTCACCAGGGACCCACCCACAGAGTTGCTCCTGGAGTGTGGGAGCAGGGGCCTGGGCAGCTGGGGAGAGGGGTGAGATAGCTGTGGCATCCCGAGGTACCTGGAGAATTGAACCCAAAAGTGAGAGCAGGGAGCTTGGTGCACTGCAGGAAGAGCAGAGAGAGTGGAGACACTGAGACCTACTGCCTAGAGGACTAAGATGGTGCTGGGGAGCAGAACCTGTAGCTAGCCTGGGGAGTGCATTCAAGCCAGCTACATGAACCAAGCTGCATGTGACCACCATAAGAATAAATGTGATAACCTCCTTTACCCCCAACTTTTTTCCCTTGCCTCTATTCAGTCTCTGTGAGTCATAGAGAATTTGCCCTGAGTAGGGGACCCCTTCCTCCTGAAGGTCCACTGTCTATATATATATTTTTTTAACACAATTTGTAAAAAAAAGTATCCATTTGCAATAAAAAACACGAACTACCCTAGTCCAAGATTGAATTAAACAAGCAATTCTAGGGCTAGCAACTCTACCAGCCAACATTTTATTTCTGATTTTCCAGTGTCCATGAAAGCTGGAAGCCCCCAGACAAGGCCTCGCTCTGCCACTGGGCAGACGAAGAAGCCCAGGTACAGGGCATGGTGTGGCTTTGCTCCAATTCACAGGGATGGTAAACAGGATGGCCAGCCCTGTCCCTAGAATGTGGGATGACAAATGCTCCTGGCACCAACAGATGCCCTACTGACCCCATGGAGGAGGCTCCATGTCCCTTGATGGAAAGCCCTTATTCATAAGAAGCTTCCCAGGGGGACTCTGCATGGCCTTACTTAAAGACTTCTGGCCTTAGGAGCTTTAATGTCTGCATGGCTGCCTGCCCCAGACACTCCTAGGAGCTCACAGCTTGTCCCATGGATGCATGTGTCCCCGAGCTTAGGCACATCCTGCTACCTGAGCTAACAGTCCTCAGCAGACGGAGGAGGAGATCACAGCCATACCCACTCTCCCACCAGAGGAACCAAAATAAGGTCCATCTTCCAGGCCTGGCAACCTAGTCCTGGTCACTGGGCCTGCAGCCTTGGGTCTACCAATGCACACCCTGCCAACCTCCTCATCTTACAGACATGGTGATCTGTGCTCTGTGCCCCACAAGAGGATCAGGATCCCACCTCGTGGAGCCACCTACCTGTTCAGGTAAAGACCAAGCTCCCTGGGTCCTGCTGTAGGCCTGTTTGAGGTGACCCACCACCCCTGTCCACACAGAGTCTATGCCTGGCCAACACCCTCCCTCACCCAAACCAACTCCAGTATGTGCAGGGGTATACAGTGTTGGCAATGCTGTCTTGTCAAAAGAAAGAGTCTTTTAAGTCATTTCAGGAAAAGCATTTGGTTTAAAAGATATTAAAATATAATAGTGTTGTGACCTCAGCTTTTCCTATATCTGCTCAAAGTGATTTTCAGTGTATTCAAGATTTGAAAAATATTCAGAGCTTACTATCTGCTTGATAAAGCACCTGAAATCCTTTTGGTTGCAAGACAAGACATCACTTTTTTTTTTTGTATTAAAAGTTTAATTCACTGAACAGTCAAAACAATTGTGGGTGAGGAAAAGAAGTATATTTTCCTCAATAAACTTTTCCTTTGAAAAAGGAAATATAATTTATATCATTTGATTCCTATGCTCCATGTCATTCAGAAATTATGCATAAAAAGGAATTTATTCTTTTTCTCTTAATTTCTAAGGCTGAGAGAGTACATGGTTCCTGCAAATAAACTTTTCTAAGATTTAAAAGAAGCAGCTAAATAGAAAAATGATGAATAAGAGGAGAGCCATGGTGACAAATCGAGCTTTTGATACCATTATAATCCTACTTTTTACAGTTACTAGTTCAAATCTTTAGCAGCAACACATTCATTTCCATAAATACTAAAATGAGAGAGAGGAAAAAGTGGTTTCTGGAAACACATAGACCAGCATAAAGCTAGTGTACTATGGGACTCAGCCTGCTTAGTGCATAGGTAATCATCGAGAGCTGGTCACTCTCCGGAAGGAACTCAAAACAAATACAATGCTACATGACCTCATTGATAGCCCCAAGTAGTATGTCCAGCCACAGGAAAAGCATCCCAGCAAAATAAATCTTCCAAAACAATTTTCAAATTACTTTATACTTCTTTTTTGGGAGAGTATGCCTTTGGTGTGAAGGTTAAGAAAAATGTTTAAGTATCTCTTTTTCCTTAAAATTATCTTAAAGTAGGATGCAGCCTGAACCTCTCTGGGCACTTCTGCAGTGAGAGGCAGCAGTCCTAACTGCCCTTTATGCTGTGGCGCCAGGCTCGAAATCATGGCAAATGACCACGTCACACAATGGATGCCATGGATAAAAGAACTGCTCTTGCTGCCATCACGGATGACAGTTACACCCGACATTCCAAGCACCATGCTTTGTCCGAGACATTTTCAATGCATTATTTACATTAATCCTCATAATCATCTTACCAAGGAAGGTGGGTTTTACTCTCCCTATGTTACCATGGAGGGAATCACACGTCCAGTGAGGTTAATTCGTTTCCTGAGGTGCCCTGGCATTAAGGAACGGAAGTGTGTGATGTGAACCCAGTACTCTCCCTCTCTGAAACCTGTGGTCTTAGCCACTATATGTACTTCACTGCTATTAAAAAGACATTTTTATACTTGATACTGATCACAATATTCAGGACTGAAAGCATAGTCAAGATGACGTTATGGCAGGTTTATGGAAAAAGCCAATGCATATACCCAGTGTCTACATGTCAAAAAATTATCTATACGAAATCTTTTCAGTGATTCCATCTTAAATATCAATTTTGAGGAGAGAGTTGTTGCTGAGATGGACAAGACATCACTTTTATAATCACATTTTATATTCATATCCAATGAGGAGGTTGATATCTGCATCTTAGAAGATATAAACTTAGGAGGTTATGTTTTCTTAGGGTCACAGGCTAATATATGACACAGGTTAATATGGGGTCAAAGTCTGCTTTCTTTTGATCCTACAACAAAATTGCTTCTGAGTGGCTTGGATTAATTTGGGAAGGCACTCTGAGTCAGGGTGTGAGGCAGCCCTAGAACAAAGTCAGCACAATGATGTGGGAAGATGTCTGAAAAGACCAACTCTGAGCAAACCAGGAAAAGGCCCAAAGCCAAATGGATCTTACATCCTAACAATGACAGATGGGCAACACCCATTACTAGTGAAGAGACTGGATCACTAATTAAAAACTTCCCAACAAAGAAACCTCCAGGACCAGATGGCTTCACTGGTGAATTCTACCAAACAATGGAAAAATTAATACCAATGCTCCCAAAACTCCTGCGAAATTTGAAAAGGAGGGATCACTCCCAAAATAATTCTCTCAGGCCAGCATTACCGGGACACCAAAGCCAAAGATACTACAAGAAAAGGAACTACAGATTAACATCCCTTAGTAATACTGTTGTGGAAATCCTCAACAAAATACTAGCAAAAAAAATTCAACAGCATTTGAAAAAGATTATGCACCATGACCAAATGAGATTTATTCCTGGAATGCAATGGTGGCTCAACATGTGAAACCAATTGGTATAGGAGGGAAAAAACCACATCACCATCTCAACCGATGCAGAGACAGCATTTGACAAAATCAGTACCCTTTCATCATGAAAATGCTCAAATTTTGAAGGAAAGTACCTCTACACTACAAGGTCACCTATATCATATATACTTTTGCCACGATAAAAAAGAGAGATGACAAAAATTAACTGTAGTAAACAAATTAGCATGCTGCAGGTTGATGTGGACAACAGGCTGAAAGAGCAAAGAAGGAGGATGGGAGTGCCAGGTGGGACACAGCTCCTTCAAGGGACATCCCGGGGAGAAGGGGCACAGCACACCAGCTGGAAATTGGGGGAACAGCCAGAAGCTGAGTGTCCAGAGCAGAATAAATGAGGGGTGAAATGATGTCAGGGCAACAGTAATGGCCCAGCAGGATTTGTTATTAATGGGATTTGAGCAGAAGACTGACATTCACATCTTAGAATGATCACTGAGCTGTGCATTCAACAACTTGAGGCCCACCCTACCCCCACCTCTATTTGCTATGAGCCTGCATACTCCCTCGCAGTTTGGCCAGCTTGAATGGGATTTTTGTTATCAATAGATGCAAGGCACAGCACCTGACCATCTGATTCCAGGGTAGATGATACCACTGAAGGGGACCCACATGGTAGAATAACACAGCCAGTGGGGAATCAGGCCACCACAGGAATTGGACGAGGGCACTCCTTCCCATGGGCAGATGCTTCTCAGCTCTTGCTGATTGCCATATAGGAAAAGATGAGCCTATTTTGGATAAATTTGCCAATGTTTCAAGAGAAATTAGGAATCCAGATTTTTTAAATCTCCCTACTTTTATTAAATACCACCCACTAAAGAAAAAAAGAAAAATTGTTAACCCTTTGTGGAGGCCAAATACAACACGCTCTAGGTGTGAAGAAGCCAGTGGGTGGCAGCTCCCAAGCTCTGGTTGAGGATGACCACTCACATGCTAACATTCAAACAAGAGGGCACACACGTTAAACCCGTGCCGTGTGCCAGTCAAGGTGTATGTGTTTGCTCTCCCAGTGCTGCTGCCTAAGCTGGGCTCCTGGGGTGACCATGAATCTTGTGATTTACTGGAGGAAGACCACTATATGCAACTGGGTTTAACTAAAAGGCATCAACACCCTAGAAACTACAGTTTCTGTGGAAAAATGGGAACAAGTGCTTGTGCAAAAGACAGTGTTTCTGTGCATCTCCAGCCTGTGGAGCCAAGTGGACAGGTGCACCTGATAGGGGGCAGAGATGCCTAGTGTCCCTGACAAGAGCAGAGTGAGGAGGGATAAGGTAGGGGCAGAAACTGCCATGTTGGTGGGAGCGTCATGAGAGGGAGGCAGACACCAGACAAACACATTGTGCATGAGACACACTGAGCAGGAGCAGAGGAGACAAGGCAGCCTAGACAGGAGTGTAGGATTAACAGAAGGCAGGAGAGAAAGAAAATCTGTGTGTGAGCATGCATGTATATGCATGTGTGTGGGCATGCGTGTGTTTGCATGTGGATATGTGCACGAGTGTGTGATGTGTGCACATGTATGCATGGGTATGTGTAAGAATTAGTGTGTGTGTGATTGCATATTTGTAAGGATGTATGCATGCATGCGGGTGTGCATGTGTGCCTGTGTATGCCCACGTGTGTGTGTGTGTGTGTGTGTGTGTGTGTGTGTGTGTGTGTGTGTAGTTGACAGATACTAAAACACAAGCCAGAAATCAGAACAGTCACCACCTTGAACTCCCACTTCTGACAATGAGACAGACAAGCATGTAAAGACAACGGGGAGAGGGAGCTCTACACACCGCCTGTCCCTCACATCTCCATGCTGTTCCCTGCTGTCCTACATACATTTCACTTAAATAGGTATTCTCCTTGGGGGCTCTTGAGTAACATGTGAGTTTCTGAGGGCATGTGTCTGCTTGTTTGGTAAAGAGTGATGACCCCAATGTCTTCACAGGAGCACATTCTGGATGACAGGGTGTGCACTGCTAGGGGATCCACACTCATCGCTGCTGTGCTACGTGTTCAGTGACACTGGGGACAACAAAGCACACACAGGTCATCGCGAGATGTGAGAAAACAGGTTTTATGCTGGGTCAGAATGGAGGACCAGGTTCACTACAGAGCCTAGAAGTGCAGCCTTATGGCCAATCTCGACCCGTGTCGGGGCTCTCAGAACCACACGCTCCTAGTGAAGGATATCGGGGTGGTTTACTGACTTCCCACAGTAAGGATCTTGAGTGGTGCATCTTTTCCTGTGCTGTAGCTTTAGGTTCACTATTGACTTTAATGTCTCCTCAAACAATCAGGTGCCTAAAAATTAGTTCACAGTTACAAAGGAAAAATGACACTCTAATGATGATGTCAAAGAGTAATTTCATAATTTTCAGCATCAGAGAGCATAGTTTTCAACAGATGAAGCATAAAACATTCCTACAATTACGATATTAAAATGCTCTATATAGTCAATCCTGGAAAAGAAGGAATGTTTTCCTGTGGGTGGCCTCCAGACGTGACATGATTGAAATGACCTGGTGGCAGCTCCCGTGGAGGATGACCAAGCCTTCAGGGAGGAAGGGGAACGGAGAGGCCGAAATGAGATTACACTGATCAGGAACTGGCCAATCAGGAAGCAGAGAGGTGGGGTCCTGGAGAAGGAAGCGCATGGTCCGTTCCCAGCAGAAATGCCAGGATGCACATGCCTCGCTGGGTAGCAGTGTCCCAAGTATAGTGGGGGCAGGGACGGCAGGAAGGGGCCGGGTGGGTTGTGCGGTTTCTGATCTCCATCTGTGCCTTCCTCCGCCTCCTGCCAGAGTCCTCTTCTCTTAGTGAAGCAACAGGCTGTGATTTTATCAACCCTAATGGTTTCAGATCCACCCTTGCCCCAGGTACCCACATACCCTGGCTCAGCCCCACCCAGTGAAGGCCACTTCCTCCAAGAAGTTTTCCTGCCCCTAAATCTGGGATGCGTGAGCTTCTGTCATGCACCCATAATTCTCCTGTTTCTGCATGTCACTGAACAAAGAGATGGCAATACAGCTTTACGTATCAGCGTGTACCACGGGGCCGAACGCAGCTCGGGATGGAAGAGGCAAGGCAGCCCTAACCTAGCATTCTCAGGATACTCCTGAGAAAGACCATTTCTAAATATTCCCATTTGGGAGGGAGAGTCAGAAAGGCTTTGTTTTCAGAGCCAAGACAGGCTCCGGAAGCCGCACCTACCCTGACTCCTTGCACATATTCTGCCATCTTCCCTAGAACCTTCCCTGTCCCCGGCCTTGGCACCTCTGATAGGCGTTGAGTTGCTGGAACTAATTCTCAAGAAACACATTTTAGAAAATGCTTTTAATGTATCTAACTGGCCGAGGCGGTGGGAAACCTGCCAAGGGCAGCAGGAAGGTGAGTAAGTACCCGAGCTGTCAGCAAGGCTCACATGTGCAGTGGGGCCCGCGGGAAGGACTCATGGCGGCTCTTGGGCTCATTCCTCCCCAGCCCCTTCCCAAATCCCGGAGTGGCCTCCCAGGTTGCTTTGGGTCCCAGGGGTGACTCACACCCGCCCTGTTCATAGCAGGCAAGTCCCCTGCAGACTTCACGTGGCCACATGACGTCTGTGAAGACATGTACATCCTGTGTAATTCCAGTTTGGGAGTCCTTGCTATCAAGATGTTGATATAAATAGCCTCAATCTCTTCTGCCATATAGAATTTTCAAATTGGGGGAATTATTTGGAGAAATCATACACTTTAGAAATTATTATTCAAAAATAAAATCATGTTCATTTTAAGTTCCTGACAGTGCTAGAGAGGCCTATCACAACCTTAGTTATAATTGCTTTATTTATTTCAGAATAAATGCATTTCAACTCGACACAGAAATGTCAAATATAAAATACCTGTGTTCTACCAAAAAGATAGAAACAAAGACTCCACAAACGCAGAAACCTCATTATAGTAAAGATGAGCCCAAGGGAAAATTTTGTTAAATTGGACTTCATTAAAATTGGGAATTCTGTTCATCAAAGGAACCCTGCAGAGAGTAAACAGCCAGCCCTCCAGGAGAGGTAAACCCCGGGTGGGAATAAAGGGCCCCCCCCCCACCCACCAAATCAGGACCCACACAGTCCCATCAAAAGCAGGCAAGATCTTGACCTGACATTTCACAAAAGAGGCCAACTTCTCAATAAGCATATAAAAAGGTGCCCTGTGTCACTAGCCTGTGGGGAAATGCAAATTAACACCAAAAGGTAACCACTCCCTTCAGAGGGACCCGGGGGAAAAGGAGGGAGAAAAAGGAACACTGATAACACAGGTGTTGACGGGTGCTTTGAGGATGTGAGAGTGCGGGCCTGCTGGTCAGGGTGGAAACTGGTGCGGCCGCCTCACAAAGCTGAACACCCAGCCGGCAGCTGCACCGCCACGCAGGGGACCATCAGGCGCTCAGGAAGGCGGTCCTGAGCTGGGGGCAGTGCAATGCCCGCCAGTAGAGGAAGACAGAAGACAGCCCTTCCCCTTCACCCAGGGGTATGTCACAGCCCACCTGGAGGCCACCGCTCTGCCCCCCAGCTCGGTGGCCCCACAGACACAGCGGGGGTAAAGGAGCCCTAAACAGAAGGGTAGTATGACATTCGCATTTGTAGGAAACCGTGGCAGGCCATGAGCTGGCTGTCAGAAGAGCAGCCTCCCAGGGACAGACCCTGAAGGGCACGGCAAGCTCCCAGGGCTGTTCTGCAGGGTGCCTATGTTTGTATTTTTCAACCAGGAAATATAACATGACATGATTTTGTTTGTAGTCACTTTTTGAAGTGATTCATTTACTCCATCAGGGTTGTTACATAGATTTCCTTACACCCGCCAGTTCTCCATTAGGACCTGTACACTGCTGTGTGCACGGGTGGCAGATTCAGTAAGTTAAGGGAAGAGCACAGAGTCTGCTGGGAGACAGAAGTCCTAGCCAAAGGGTGAGTAAGGGCTGGGAGGAACAACCCATGCCCTCCCAGACAGCCCCCGGCGGCTCCCTCCCTGCCTGGCTCTCTCCCCCCTCTGAATTACCAGCGTTTCAGGCTGTCAGGCATCATTTCATACAACCTTCTGAGCATTCCTCCTGGCAGAGCATTAGGGAGTGCACGCCTCTGCCCTTGTCTCCCACCCCACCTTCTCCTGTCTTTTGAGAGTGGGTCGCTCAGGGCTCACAGGAACGGATGTAGGACCAGATGCCCAGGTGGGTGGGGCTGGCACAGGAGGTCCACCTGGGGCAGGTGCAGGAGAAGCTCCCAGGTACAGGAGGGATGCCAGTTGGAAGTTTCTTACCAAAACAAACACTCGAAGAAGCCTAGTGCTGGCACTGGTGCCTGGTGAGGCTGAGAGGGCAGAGGGAAGGGCCCAAATCCACCCAATCTCTCGTCCCAGGAGTAGGCTGGCTTGCTGTGGGTGCTGAGCAGGAAGAGCTGGGGGAGGGAAGCCACAGACCTGCCACCCAGGGCTTTCTGCAGACCTTTCCACATGCCGGCCAGGCCCCGGAGTGCACACATGTGCCAGTCTACTTTCCCATGCCACCCCACCCCACCCCACCCCGCGGGGGCTGCTGCACACCTCCTTGGGGCTCTGCATGTGGCACTGTCTCCCCACTGCCCAGAAATAGTCTTCTGCTCAACTTTATGTTTAGAAACCTAGGATAATATAAAGAGGTACCCACTTTATGGTTCCTTAAAGACTTATTCTATACACATGCATATGTGTATGTATATACATACATGTGTATATACACCCATACACATATATACCAATGTACACATACCCATGCACTGTTAGGGTCCAGGAACTCAGGGTTTTCCTGAGAGAACAAAGCACACAGGCATGGAGATGTAAGTACAGGCAAAGTCTTTATTCAGCCAGCAAGCTGAGGTCGACAGCACCTCCCCTGACACGCAGGCCGAGTCCGAGCTGCTGACCCCCAGGCAACTTTAGGTATTGCTTATATAGGATTTTCACAGCTGTTACATGGAAGCCCGCGCATTTCTACAACCAATAGTTTTAAAACACATTCTATATTGTAACCTTTTAGGGAACACTCCAGTTGCCTGACCGCTTCAATTGTTATCTCTTGCTTACCCAAGCATGTCTATGTGACTTATCACGGATCACGCCCCAGGCTGTTGCCCACTTCTAGTTATCTAACTTAAAGCAGGCGCATTTCTAAGCTTAGCCTCGGGTTGTTTATTCAAAACTGGGTGGCCCATGCTTTAGGCAGTTAGGTAAAATGTTATTAGTCCTTTTTCCTGACTCTTGATGCCCTCTGCCCTCCTTTACAGCACATGTGTGTATATGTCTATACATACATGAATGCACATATACAGATGTGTGTATACAATAGCACATTTGTACATGTGCATAAACACATGTGTGCATGCATATGTATATGTGTGTGCCTCTATCCATGCATGTGTGCAAATGTATGCACACATATATACACATGTGTGTGTGTATGCACAGATGCCAATGCCAACTCTTCACCAAGTACTAATGATGCAGGTGCCGCCTATTGGTGATGACTCCATGTCCCTTACCATGTGAGAGATCTACGCACATTATCACTGACTCTTTATAAGCTTCTTCTGCCCACACTCTGTGAGGAAAGGAGAATCACAGTGGAGCTGGAGGCCACGCAGCCGGGACTATCCACAGCGACCTGGGCAGGCCGGGCTTCCCTCTGAGGTGAGTGGGCCTCGCCTTCCTGTGGTGCTGGCCCCACTGCTGGCCTGGCTGTCGGGGTAGACAGGCAGCTGGGCCAGGGACCTGGACCTCTGCGGTGTCCAGGAGGAGAGCCCTGGGGTTGTGGGGCGGGCTGCTTTGGAGTGGCCTCCAGAATGAGTCTGGTGGCCTCTCTTCCTGGGTCTCATCTACACATTTCAGCCTGTGGATAAAGGCACTTCCATCCGGCTCCTAACCAGAAAGGAGTGAGGCTATGGGCACTATTGAGCCCCTGAGACCCTGGTGGCACAGACAGCCTGCACACATGGTTCTGGAAACACTCTGCCTCGGGGATGGTGAGTGGGGCCCTGCTGCCCTTGGTTCATTCTTAGTTTGGGTCTGACCTGGCTTCAGACCCATGCTGGGCTGGCCAGCCACACTCACCACAGAGATGGATGGCTCAGGTCCCCACGTCTGCCCTGGGCTTCATGGCACAAGTGCGTGCACATCCACAAGCGATTTCCCCTTTCACTTTAGTTACCCTAAGGCCTCAGGGTGGTGCTACATTAACACACAGTGATGTCATCTCCAGCAAAACTGGACGCCAAAGCAGTGTAGTCCCACTAAGACCAAGCGGAAGGTGGTGCTCAGGCTGATCTGATTCCCAAAAGAGCCACTGTGCACGCCTCCAGGCACCACCTGCTCTCAGTGTGGAAGTGAATGCATGCCTCCCTGCACCACCTGCTCTCAGTTTGGAAGTGGCTCCCAGATGCCATGCTGGAGCCCGCCAGTGACTCATGGCCCCTGTGTGTCAGGGATACAGACACAGGACAAAGTCCAAGAATATTTTCTTGGCCTGGTCTCTGACTGCTGTAAACCAACCTCACTACAGAAGAAATGTCCAAAGAAAATGTACGATTGACTCAGGTGTGTGACGTCTGCCCAGTGGAAAGTGGTAGCAGTGTGCACTCCAGCTCACCAAGGGAGTATGAAATATGGCTGCTGTTGATGGAGGGGGAACCCCAGCAAACCAGGACTGTGATCTTCATTTCCTTTGCTCATCAGGGGAAACTAGAGACTCCATTACAACTGAATAATCATTTAGATGCTGCACTTCAGCTGGTTTTGCAGTCAAGCACCTTACAGGCGGTGGGATCTGGCACTCTCAAATTCTGTGTGTGCACTCCAGTGTTTCTGTGTACATGTGTATAATCAGTCAAACAAAATAAGAGGTAAAACTGCCTACCGAAGTAACACACTGACTGTAGGTGCAGCTCCAGGTGGAGCGCGCTCTGGGCCCGTGAGAGCTGCAGGGTGGGAGGTTTCACCTTGCAGGTGATCGGTGGCAGCTCTGGTAATGAGGCAAAATGTCAAATTCCAAGTAGAGGACAGCATCCCTGACTTTCCTGTTCTGTCTGGCCTCAAAAGGACCTCGTGCAATACCATTCAGACTCTGTAAACTGGCCGCACTGTGTGTATTCACAGCCAGGTGAAATCTCACGCAAGCAGGTTTTATGCAGTCATTCTACCACCCTTTATGGAAATTTTACCTGAGCCAAGTGCTCCACTAGACACTGAGGGAACAAGCAAAAACCCAGGCCCTTCCATTACTTCCACAAGCATTTCATAAAGAACACCATGGTGCCTATGTGCACATCTGTGTTTTTATCTACACATCCATGGATGGGTATTTAAGTAGATGATACACACACACACATACACACAAACCTGAGAATTGAAAGACATTTTTGCCCTTGGTCCACAGTTTCAGGTCACCTCCTTCCTTACCAGAAGCCCCGAGGGTTTCCTCTCCTTGGATGGAGCTCTTTGGTGGAAAAGTTTGAGAACCAACCCACAGTCTGCTCACTGAGAGCAGTTTTCTGCTCTCAAAGCACATGTTGCAGAGTCTTTGGCTGACAGCACGTTTGAACAAAAATCATCTTTTCAAGAATGGCAAACCAGATCTGCTCTCAGTAGAAACCTAGCATTTCCTATTCCAAAAGTCACCTGAACTGCCTAAAGGAATGCTGGGGGTTGGGTATAATGGAGCTGCACCACACAGCTTCCCAATGGTATGAAGTTCTTATTTGCTGAGTGTGATTAGCATGTGACTATCAGGTTCAGCAGCAACCCATGGAACATTTTTCCCATTATTGCTCAAACTTAAAGTAATTGGGTAATATGAACAAATAACGATATCATTTGTTTAAATTATCCATCTTAAAAGGACTAAGAAATGTCTTTTCAAGTGCTTTTCAAAAGGTGGAAATCATAAAGTCTTGCACATTGCCAAAGTGGCAAAATTAAAATGGAAAACAAAAAGATAGGCTTGTGATGCAAATACTATACATCTGATGTACGAATGCTCTTGCAAACCAAGAAAGGAATTACAGGTAAAGTAAAGAAATTGGTGGTCATGTGGCCAGCACACACGGGTAGCACTGGGTTCACCTAGAATCAAAGAGATACACATTAAAAAAGTTCCTTTTTGACTTAGTTGGCAAAGATCAAAAGAAGAAGAATGTCCACAAAAACACAAATGAGCTCTCACATACCATTTGCTCCAAGGAACACAAACAGGCACAGGCTTTCTGGGAGGAATTTGTTAATGCTACATGAAAAACCTTACTTTGAGGCATACCTTTTTATTGTACAATTATGTCTTTAGGAATTTTCTCTAAGGATGTACTTAGATATAACAAAAAATGGATAGTATGTTTGGGCAAAAATTAAACTTATAATTTATAATAGAAAACATAGCATAAATTATCCAAACTAAGAAAAAGAAGTTAAACAAATAATGGTATGGACTCACATGTTGGAGAATGGTGGTTCTTAACTCCTGATGTCAAAGCAGCAAAAACACTGTTGGCCTGAGGCCATGTGTACAAAAGTGAGCACACACAGGAGGGCTGGGGGTTCCCTGCCTTCTATTCAATACCTGCATCCCAAGAATATTTATTGACCTGGAGAGATGCTATGATACATTCCTAAGTAAAAAAGAGAATCAAGTGATGTAAGTTTATAAAATACCCGTATCTGTGTGTTGTGCATGGATGTGGATGATTTCAGCCACAGGTTTACAGGAACCCAACTCGGGCAGTCTTGCCATTATTAAAAGATGGGTTGTCATTTCAGCAGATGCTGACAAAAACTCCAAAGTACCTTTTAGGTTCACTTGTCCAAAAACGTTGTAACCATATTAGAGATTTCATGCAATGTCAGACTGAGAGATCTGGACCAACCATCCCATGAAGCCAAAATAGAGAAGGACGGGAGCTTTCAAGTTGGAAGGCATCAGACAGCCATGACCGGGAAGACATTGGTGTGGGGACGTGGAGAGGCAATCCAGAGTGGGGGAGTGGCACCTAGGGTCAGCCACTTACGGGCCGAGCCAAGGATGCAACAAACCCCAGGGTGGATGGAAAGCAGGTGGACACCAGGGTGTGAACAAGGGCTACTGAGGGCTTCCGCCAGGGGGCAAGAGAAGTGAGTGTCAGACAGAAGTGCATGTTCAAGGCACTGAGGCCACATCCAGTCACTGCAGGACCCAATGGGATGGAAATGATCTAGAACTCAAAAATCCACCCAGTGGAAGTAAGCATGCATCTCAGGGAGAAGATGAAATATCCTGGACATTGACATAACTGCAGGTTTTAATAATGCAAAGTTCACAACATAATCAAAATGATAACCATGTAAATAAGGAAACTCTACTCAAAACCAAGAACTGGCAATCAGAGAGGGTCAGATAATAGAGCTATGACGTATGGACTGAAACACCTCTGTTTCAGTGTATTCAAGGAAATAAAACACAAGATGCAGAGAGTTGGCATATTAGGGGGCAGCCACAGCTTAAATGGGTCTCCTTGGAAATTCCAAGCGTCCAGTCCCAGGGCCTGTGCTCCTGGAAGACTAGGCCAAGCAGTAACCAGAGAAATGAGGAGGAAGATACTGGAGTGGCTGTTATCACCCCAGCTCTGAGATTCAGGAGCCCACCCCCAAGGTCTGTAGGGTGTGTGTGCACCAGCAAGCCCATAGGAACGTGTTCCTGTGCACTCAACAGTCCTACTGCTGGAGAGATGGCAGGCAGGACCCAAGGGGCCAAGGCATGGGCTGCAAGGACAGCCCTACAGTTAGGGCCTCTTCTTACCCCACACTGCCGGGGCCTGGCCGAGTGTAGGAGGCCACAAGAGGCAGTAATCCCCATGTTCCCAGCTCCAGAGAAGGCGAGAGCTCATGTTCCACACCACCACATACAGACAAGGCTAAACATTCCACATGTTCCCCTGGGAGTCCCAGAGGTCTGAGTCAGGGAGACGGAACTAACCTTGTACCTTCTTTCTATCAATGACCTTGAGCAAGGTACTCCTCCTCTGTGAGCCTTCTATGCTCAGCTCCAGAAGGAAGGTGGGCTTGCTCCTGGCTCACAGGGCTATTGACAGATCCTGGAGAGTGAAGACAGAGCTCAAGAGAGTGGGTGCCACAGGCACTAGGTAGGGGTCAGTAAAGGGTGGTTACCATGATGGTGGGCAACTGGCACTCACTGGCTGCCTGAGACAGGTCATCCCTGGGAAAGTAGGTGCTTCAGAAGAGCCCCAGAAGGCAATGAGGTGAAGGTTGGCATCCGGGGCACAGAACTGCCCTGTGTCCCCAAACTTACCCTCTGGACAACTCTTCCACATCATGCAACTGCAGTGCACGTGGCTCCTTTGTTTCTCGAGCCCAATGAGGTTTCCCAGGCTGCTACAGTCTTCCTACAAATCCAATCCCTAAATTATCTGCAGGTCTGAATGATCTGTATCCAGAATTACAGCAGCTGAACCAATAAAAGTTGTACACACTCTCTGTCCAGTTCTTGTCCTTGTTTGGTGGGTTTCCCTGGGAAGCCATTTCCACTGGGTCTTAGTGGGACTACACTGCTTTGGCGTCCAGTTTTGCTGGAGATGACATCACTTCATGTGTATGTAGCACCACCCCAGGGCCTCAGGGTAAATAAAGTGAAAGGGGAAACACACTTGCGCCATGAAGCCGAGGGCAGACATGGGGACCTGAGTCATCCATCTCTGCGATGAGTGTGGCCTGCCAGCCCAGCATGGGTCTGAAGCCAGGTCAGACCCAAACTAAGAATGAACCAAGGGCAGCAAGGCCCCGCTTGCCATCCCCAAGGCAGAGTGTTGCAGCTTTAACCTTTCCAGAACCGTGTGTGCAGGCTGTCTTGTGCCACCAGGGACTCAGGGGCTCAGTAGTGTCCACGGCCTCACTCCTTTCTGGTTAGGAGCCGGATGGAAGTGCCTTTATCCACAGGCTGAAATGTGTAGATGAGACCCAGAAAGAGAGGCCACCAGACTCATCCTGGAGGCCACTCCAAAGCAGCCCGCCCCACAACCCCAGGGCTCCCCTCCTGGATGCTGCAGAGGTCCGGGTCCCTGGCCCTGTTGCCTGTCTACCCCGAGAGCCAGGCCAGCAGTGGGGCCAGCACCACAGGTAGGGGAGACCCGCTCACCTCAGAGGGAAGCCTGGCCTGCCCAGGTTGCTGTGGATTGAAAATCCTATCAATGCCAGAGTACCTCTTTTTACAGTCCTCAGGAATATCCTGGCGAAATCATGGGAATGTGAAATCCAAAGCAACCTGTTCTACCCTCCAAAAGCTACTCCTCATCCATGGAAGAAACCCAAATATAGCAGATGGTGTGTCTGGCAAGGCGGGTGTGAGCTGAGACACAGGCAGCCGGAGCCAACAGCCTGTGAACTGGCCTGAGCGGCTTATCAATGTACCGCACGTCTCCCGCTTACGTGGCATCCTCAAGCACTTCTACAGTCATAACAGAAACCCAATAACAATAATCTATGGCCTCACAGACCTTTAGACTGGCAAGGCCTCCATGTGCTTTACTTAACATCATCCTTAAAAAAGCACATGGTAAATAAGTGGATGTTACTATTATCTCCATGTTCCAAATGAGAAAATGAAGACACAGAGACGTGAAGTAATATGCCTCATGGCTTGAAGAAAGAAATGAAGACAGAAGCCAAGTCTGGGATCCCCAAAGCCACCTGTCACCCCTCCCTTCTTAACTTCACCCCCATGATCTCCAAGACGGCATTCAAGGAATCCACCAGATACTGATTCCCATGGGGCAAAGGCAGATACTATAGAAAAGGGCAGAGTTTGGCAGGATGTCAGTGGGAGCCCCGTAAAGCCCTTCCACCAGCAGTGGCGTGGGGGAGAGGAGGTGCCCAGAGGGCATCGGATGCTCAGCCTGGGGCACCAGTGGCTCCCTCTGCTGGGCCTTGAACACTGGTTCTTCTCTGGCACAACTGGGGTCCCATGTCCCTGCCCAAACCACCTATCCGTGGTCCTCACTTAGATGAGTCCAGGGGCAGGTTGCTCAGGCCCCACATGTGGTCCTCATCCTTGACTCCTGTCCTCACATCCTGGTCACACCTTCACCTCCAAAATGTAACTTGAAAACCACCAATCTCCATTGTTTCCACTAGTGCACACCACCTCTCTCCTGAGCCTCTGCAGCAGGCCCCATCCAGCATCCCTCTTCCCAACAAGGACCCCTCTTCACAAAGCACCAGGGCCAACTTTCTGCTGGCTTCTGCTTCAATGGATGGACTCCTGACCCCCAGCCATGCAATCCCTCTCAAGCATCACCTGCCCGTTAGCCATCTGCTCCCTCTGACTCAGCCACCCTGCATATGTCCTTGTCCCAGAGCCTAGAGCAGCAGCATGGGCACCTAATTAGAGCAGACCTGAGGCCCAGACCTGCTGACTCAGAACCTTGGGTTCCAGCACATGTTTTCTCAAGGCACCAGGGGACACAGAGGCTGCTGAGGGGTAAGCATGTCGCCCACCTCCTGGGAAATTCTTCTAGCCCTGTCTCAGGGCCTTTCCACTGCTGTTCCTTCCACTCAAAATGCTTTCCCCATCAGTTTGGCATGTGTCTCATGAGTCACCTATGAGAATATCTTAAGTATTCACTTGTTTTCACTTCTATTTTCTGCTTTTCCCCACCTAATGGGAGTCTAAACCCCATGAAGCCAGGGCCAGCTCCTGCACTGCCACCATCCCAGAGGAGGAGCACATGGTCAGCGTGCCAGCGGCAAGGAAGCAGCCTGAACACCTGCCTCTGTGCAGCATCTGGAGGCCCTACTTCCCCGCCGCACAGATGAGCCAGTGAGGGTTCAGTGGGGGTAACTAGCTGGCCTTGGGTCTTAAAGCCAAGTAATGGCAAAACTGGACCTCACACACTCATTTCCAGGCACTTTCGCTGGACCCCCTGCCAACATCTGAAGGGGTTACTTTACCTCACCGCAGGTCACAGCACAGATCTCTGATGATGCTCTGCCTGCTCCCACATAAGCAGCCTGAGCCCAGCTCTCAAGATGCACAGTGCAGACATCTGCAGGCTGCGGGAAGCTCTCCACTCTGGGCCTGTGGTGAGGGGCTCACTGGTGTCCCTGTCCAGTGGGACCTTAGTCTTTGCAAATACAGAAAGGACACATGTGGAGCCTTTTACGAGGGGCACTGGCTAGGGGTTGACCTTGGCCTGACATCCAGATGACCCGGAAGTACTCCACAAATCTCTTGACCACTTTCATGCTTTGATCACATTGGGACATTTAACTTGGGCTTATTTTTCCATTTGTCACATTCCTGATAATCCTGTAATTTTTTTAACTACAATTTTTCTTAACTTTAAAGCATTTACTCTTTCCAGAACAGTCATCTCAGTTAAGGTCTATCAGAGAAAGAATTACTGAAAAAGTTGTGGCACTCAGGGAACGTAGCTATGCCCCACATTGCAAAAGTCCGGGCACACGCCATGGTTGCTTGAAGCTCACCCGTTCTCTACTGGACTGGGCTGAAATCTGAGACCTCAGAGGCTGCAGATCACTGGTTCCCACACTCAATACCCAAATTCAGAACAGCTGGGTTAACTGGCCTGTGCATCACCTTTTTTCCTGGAGCCGAGCCACTGTATGCCTTTCTCTTCTACAGTTGAAGACAAATCCACAGGAAAACAAAATTAGTGGTACCAGCTGCAACTAACATGTAAAATAACATTTTTACCTAATTGTTACTCATTATGTCTTATAAAAGGAAAACCATGCATTCAAAATCTTGTTCATCAATTTATGACCTAATTTTCCTGAGTTGTTTCAGAGACCCTGGGAAGTCATATAAAGTATGTGCAGAAAAATCATATACATAATTAGCTAAGAAAATTAAGTCTGCATGTTGCCGTGTAGTCCGACCAAGAGGACAGAATAGACATTTTCAGGCAGGAGGTAAATCTTCACGTCCTGTGGTCAGACTGCAGAGCGCGCTGGCACCAGCCAGATCAGTGCCAGTGGGTCAGGCTGAGGGCCGTTCCCACCCGCTGAGCCTCTCCTGCTGTGGCAAGATTGCCCATGATTATGCTGGCTATTGCCATGTCCCCAAGAGCTGTGTGAGGTTCTGGAGATGTCAAGCTGTGGCAGGTACAGACCCTCAATTTGAACTTCTGCCCATGATGTTGCTGAGCTTAGAGAAAATCTCTAATTGTCATCAAACCATCTGGCACCCCAGGGTCCCTCCCCGACACCCTGCTCCCTGCCATGTCTGCAACTGTCCCCACCTCTCTGGCAGCACAAAGGCCATTACTCCCCTCCTGTCTCAGGCTGACTCTCTCCTGCATGAGCACCCCTGCAGAGTGGCCTGGACTGGCCCAATCTCCCCCGTTCGGCCTCTGGTGACCTCCACAGTCTGATCGTGGTCCCTGAGGCTGAGGTTTCTCTGCAGCCTGACCTGCTCCTGACCTGCTCCTGCCCCTGCCAGGCCTCTGTCTCCCTCCCTCAGCTACTTTCAGTTGTTTCAGTCCTGCTTCCTCCTCCACTTGGAAAATCAGGTTCATCTCTGGGGCACAGGTCAGATTTTACCTCTTCTCAGGAAGTTCCTGCTACTTCATACATCAACGGGGGGATTTTGCACAGCTGTGTGTAGCCCAGACCAGGGCTCTCTCATCACAGTGCTTGTTCTGCAGGAAGAAGGTGATGTCTGCCTGACTCCTACATGTTACAGGGATCCAGTAATATTCCTGCAGTGGAAATGGGAGGTTAGTGGGATAGAGAACACAGATGGTGTGTGTGTGTGTGTATGTGTATATGTATATGCATGGCATGTTTCTGTGCATGTGTATGCATGGCACTGCCGTGAGCCCCTGTCACACTGCATTGACTGTAGATAAAAGTTAAGAAGCTGTGATTTCCCAAGGAAGTCTGGAGACATACGAAGTATCATGGGGCTGCTGTCCCTGCCCTGAACCAGAAAAAAAGATGTGCTGCAGACACAAACCTGTTCCAAGAGGGAAGTGGTTTCTCAGGATCAAGAGCAATGATGGAACAAAATCAACAGCCTACCCCAAAGGGTCAGAAATCTTTGATGGGTCGAGTGGTCCAGCTCCCAGTGGGAAAGGAGGGAAAGAACTTGCGGCACCAATTCTGCTGGTGCCTGAGACTCCCATATTTGTAGACAGATGTATACCCGCCAGCTTGAGGGTCATGTGCTGAGTGTTTCACCTGGAGATCTACCATGAGCAGAGATGAGCCTTGGGCATGGAGGGCAGAGGGGCAGACGCTCCAACACGGAGAATGGCTGCACATTTCAACAGCGATGATCCTCATAAAATTAAGGTGTGTTAGACTGGGCTGTGTATAACGAGGTTAAAAATACAATAGATATTGTGAAAATGGAAGAGTACCATACCCCGGACCCGCCTTCTTCCACAAAAGCTGCTAATGGGCTCCAACATTTCAGAATCGACTTCTGCAGAACCCTGGAATACAGTCCTGATACAACAATCAGGAGACTTAACCAGGAAGGAAGCATGTGCTGTGTTGAGGCATTTTAAATTGCCTGCCGCTGCCCCCCACCCCAGATGAGTGGTCATAGACCCTTCAGCCCCCTCTCTAGGGCAGACAGCTAGTGCCAGTAGCCCTGGAAAGGCAGCGTAAAGGGCTGCCTCTCTTCACCTGACTCAGAGTCTGCCCTAGGCTCGGCTGGCATCCTGCATGGCATTCTTAAAAGCATTTACAGGTAAAGACACAGGCCATAGAGCCAGAGCTGGGGTGAGTCAGGACACACCAGAGGCATTCCTGAGAAGGAAGAGGTTGGGAAATGAGGCAAGGGGAAAGGAAGCCCCCACGTGTTCGGGGGCAGGAGAGACCACACGCACACCTTAGGCTGGAGGCAGGCTCACAGCATGCCTGAGAGGGTCTGAGCTTGCCTAGCATCTGGCTGGCCGCACAGGAAGTGGGGCTAAGGCAGAGGGATAGCTGCCAGCAGGGGCCAAGTCTGATTCCCAGTGGAAACATATTCACACTGTCCACTTTGCAACAGAAGGTCAGGAGACATGTGCCAGGAAGCAAGAATGTAAGGCCCACTCGCAGGGAGAAAAGAACTTTATAGAAAGTGCCCATGAGGGAGCCCAAGCATTGATCTTATTACACAAAGACCTTAAATCAATCACGTTAAGTCTACCCAAGAAGCTAAAGGACCCATGGATAAAGAGCTGCAGGAAATCAGGACAATGTTCCAATGAACAGAGAATATCAACCAAGAGACAGAGACATAAAAAGAGACAACAGAGATCCTGGAATGGAAAGTACCGTATCTGGAGTAAAAGGGTTTGCTAGAAAAGCCCAGTGCAGATCCGAACACACAGAAGAGGAAGCCTGTGAACTTGAAGATGACTCAGTGGAGAACATTCTGTCTGAAGGAGCAGAAAGAGAAAAGCATGCAGAAAACAAACAGGGCCTTGGAGATAACACACCCAAAACACATCAGCGATGAAACAAGGGGAAAGCCCAGGGGAACGACTCAGAGCTAGACTGTTCATTATGCAGAAACACTAGGATCCTTGGACACCCTGCTTGCTGGTCTTGGCCATTCCCCCAAACCTATCCCAAGAGTCCTATCTTGGGGGAAATCATGTATTCTTGACCAGCGTTTCTGGATTAGAGTGACCCATAGAGTTTGTCAAAAATAGAGATCTGTGGGCTGGGTTCTCAACTAATCTATAGATTAATGTATTCATTTTCATATCAAATATGTAAGTGAGATACATAATTAGGAACTTGTAGGAGGGACTGTGAGATTACAGAGCCTGAGAATTCCCAGTCTTCTGTCTACAAGCTGGAGACCCAGCAGAGCTGAGGGTGCACACTCCTGTGTGAGCCTGCGGGCCGGGAACGAGGGTGTGAGCCCAGAAGACTGACATCCCCACTCACAGGCAGGCAGAAAGCCAGCTCAGCCTTCCTCTTGTTTTGTCCTGTTCAGACCCCAAGCCACATAGGTTGTTTCCGCATCTTGGCTGTCGTGAATATGCTGCAGAATATGAGGGTGCAGACCACTCTGAAATAATGGTTTCATTTCCTTTGGATAAGTGCCCAGAAGTGGAATTTCTGGGTTGTATGATATTTCCACTTTTAATTTTTTGAGAAACCTCCATAATGTACCCGCAGTGGCTGCACCAGTTCACACTTCCACCAGCAGTGTAGGAGGGTTCCCATTTCTCCATATCCTCGCCAACACTTGTTACTTCCTGTCCTTTGGATAGTGGCCATTCTGACTATTATGAGGTGATATCTCATCATGGTTTTGACTTCCATTTCCCTGATGATTAGTGATGTGGAGCCTCTTTTCATGTGCCTATTAGCCATCTGTATGTCTTCTTTGGAAAAAATGTGCATTCAGGTCCTCTGCCCACTTTTTAATTGGATTTTTCAGTGATTGTTTGCTATGAAATTATACAAGTTCCTTATATGTTTTAGATATTAGCCCCTTATCAGACATGATTTGCAAATACTTTCTCCCACTCCATAGGTTGCTTTATCATTTTGTTGATTGTTTCCTTTGCTATGCAGAAGTTTTTAATTTGATGTCACCCCACTCATTGAATTTTGCTCATTTCTCTTTTTTTTGGTGTCATATCTAAAAATCAAGGTCAAGGAGGTTTTCCCCATGTTGCCTTCTAAAAGTTATAGTTTCAGGTCCTACATCTAAGTTTTTAATTCATTTGAGTTAACTTTTTGAGTGGAATAGTAGTTAAATTGAGACACTACAGACTTCTCCCATAATACTGTTCTCCCATAAACCAAACAAAGGCTCCTTGGAAACATGGTATTTTCTAGGGCTGGAGCAGAGAAAATACAAGATAAACCTGGAGAATCTTACAGTGCCAGGAATTACATAAGTTCTAAAAAAATTAATAAAGCATGAAACCATGTTAAAAGGACACAGGGGCCAAGCTAAAAGGACCTCCATATGTCAAGCCTTTAACAACTTAAGCAACAGATTAAATAAAATAGTATTGGATTATACTATTAAACCCCTAAGATAATTTTCCCTAAATCCATAGTAATATGAATAAGTAAACGGGAGTGAAGTAACAGCCTTCCTTCAAGAAGAATTCCAATCAGTAAATGTAGATGTGTCAAAGGAAAGTGTTTTCCATTAGCTTATCCCAGTAATTATTGCTGCACCAAGATGCACTGTTGATGCTGAAGTTAGGGGACACATCTTTAGGGAGAAACAGGGTATTTGCATATACTTAAGTATCTCCTGCAAAATATTTACCAGTTACAGGGTAGGTTTGACAAATGCTGAGGATTTAACAAATTCTTTGAAACTCCTCCATTCCCCTAGGAGGTGGGGTTAATTCCCCCAAATAGAGACTGGACTTAGGGATGAACAGAGAACAGAAGGGAACAGCAGCATCACAGTGCAGAAACCCACAGACTTACCCTTAGCCCAGGGCACAGGGTCAACATCACAGTGCTAAGTCATGTTTGTGTCATGGGCCCCAATGTGACATAGTGAGAGAGCACCCCTCTGGATCACCCCAAATCCACACCTGGTCTAGTCATGAGAAAACCCCAGTCAAACCCAGATTTAGTGACTTTCTGTAAAACACCTGACCAGTGCTCCTCAAAATGTCAATATCATGGTAGATGAGGCAGAACTAACAAATGTCACAGACAGCCCAGGAGGGTGGCCACCTTGGTCTGCACAGAACCAACAGGGTCCCAGGAAGGGGGATAAGCAGGGTGCACTGGGATGCCCCTGGGAAGGAGGCATAGGGGCTAAAGGCACCATGAAACTGGGAAAGGTGACATCCAAATCAGTCCATAGGTTAGCAAATAATTTTTTATCAATGTTAATGCCTTTATTTTAAAAAGTCTGAGGGAGGAGAGCGTCCAAGTGGGAGATGGCATGGAGTGGGGGGAAAGCCATGGAGAAACTTGGGCACCATAAGGCACCCCATCAGCAGGTAGCACTGGGATTATACATTCCTTCTTTCTGTGCATCACTATTTTTCAAATGTCCTAACATACATTAGTTTTGTAGCAAGAATAAATGAAGCACATTCATATAATGTCCTTTATTACATTGTTATATTGAATAATATGACACACATGAAGAAAGGTCAGTTAAACAAATATTCAGCACAATCAGTAATTACAAGCCAGCACTCAGGAAACCACCAAGCAGATAAAGAAATAAGAGCATTGCTAGACCCCAGAAGCCCCTATGCAGATTAGTAGTTTTTGAAGGAAGAATGATTGAATATGGTGCTAATAATTTAGATTGTTCATGAGAAGTCACAGTATCTATTATTTCATTTGCATTTTCAATAAAGAACAACAGATTTATTCCACTTAATATTAATATTTAGTAATATCCTATTTCATACTTGGTATCTGGTAGGAATGCTTGGTATTTGGTAGGGATGTTATCTAGGACAAGACACTGAAATATTAAAATGCAAATCTTTTATAATCTATAAATCCAGATATAGCATGCTCAGATGAAGTATTTGACTACAAAATTCAAACAGGTAGTTATTACCTGGGCAATTTCCACCCTAAGAATGTTCTTAACCAGCTAGTGTCCTCAATGCCTCTGAGCCAGCTTCTCCATTTGTGACGTCAAACCCCTGCCATCTCCCCATTCCACTCGGCTGAGATAGAATAGATAGAATCGATGCACTTTGCAGCTGACTGATGCAGCAGTAATAAGAGCATACGAGGAGTAGAGTGGGCTGAAATTTAATAGTGCTCACTTCTACAGGCCTGGGATAATAAGAAGAAAAGGGCTAGTATCCACAACCAAGATACACAAATGCAAAAACACAAGCACCCGCACATTCATATGGAACTTGAGAGTGGAGACTCCAGACATTCACAAAACAAATGCACTATTTGTTAGATACCAAGCCAAGTACTAGTAATTGAAGATAGAAATTTTTTTAAAACACAAAAATGCTGTCAATGAGTTCATGGTACCATTGGAATGAAACATACTTGTACTATGTACAGTATGCGCCCCCCACCCCATCCCCATACATCTTGTGGTCAGGGGCCCTTGTCACATTTTGTCACCACCATCCTGGGAACAGATAGTACACATCAAGACAGAAGGATGAGAAAATGAAATGGTAAGCGTTTATTTCTTGAAAAAAGCCCCACAATAGCTTCCAAGAAGGGGATAACGAGCTGCCCAGGGCTGCATGAACATGGTCTTGGGGCTGTTATTCTGCCAAATTCCTCCTGTATACCAACTCCAGGTGGAACCCAAGACTTCAAAGCAGAGCTGTATTACAAAGTCATGGGGTGGGCAGCTCACAGAGGAGCCACAACCCATCCCCAGCCACCACGCCGGGCTCACCCAGGGTTCCTCTGGGGCCAGGAGGGCCAGCACAGCACCCAGCTCTGCAGGGGCTGGTGCACCAGGTCTGCACCCAAGAGGCTGTGGTGGGTTTCACGGACTCCTTCCTCATTCTTGGCATTTAGCTTCTGCAACTGTTTTACCTTTTTAATTTTAAAATTAAACACAAATGAGGGAATGCTTTTCCTCCAAATTTGTTCTCTCACTTGGTTAAAAAAAGAAAACGAATTCTACGAACCACTTGGAAATCATAAACAACACTGCTTCAAGAGACTATGATATCCTTCCTTTCTGAAAAAAGTCAATACGACATTTCAACAGGCATCAAAAACTGGAGACTGGGTGAGTCTGAGCCTCGGCCCTAGTAAGCCTTCCCTAAAGGTGGGTCCATGTATCTGGGATGAAGTCACAGCCATGTCAAGAATGTAAAGTGAACTTAATGGTCAAGGTGACACTAGCTGATCCAAACCAAAAGGCCGTGCAGCACCCACATGCAGCTGCATGTGGACATTCGGAGGCCACACCTGCCCTGGAGCAGTGAGAGCTGCCCAAGCCTTCAGAGGCAGCCGGGCCATCCCCCAGGACAGATGACTCTGTGTTCCCCTCTCTCCGGCTACTGCAGCACCACTGGTTTCCTAAGTGTGTCCCATGTCCCAGACATGAAATTGGGTGACAGAACTGCAAGGTGGCAGCTGGACACTGAGGAACTGTGGTCGGGTCGGAGGAGGCAGGTGGGAAAGAGCTCTGGGAGTGTGGCTCACCTGGCACCAGGGTCTCCCCAAGGGACAGTGAGCCGGTGGTGTGCAGAGAGCCTGTTGGGAATCCTGGAGAGTAACAGGAGCTGGCCCTCAGGGACCCAGGAAGAACAGCAGGTAAAGGCCTGGAGGGTCACTGGTCAGCCAGGGTCACAGGGACAGCACCACAGAAGGTGGCTTATAGAGCATACATTTATCCCTCCCAGCTCTGGGGGCTGGTCATCCAAGGTCATTCGGGTCCTCACAAGCAAGCAGTGTCCCAGGCATGTGGATGGCCACCTTCTCACAAGGCAGAGAGGGGGAGCTCTCCGGGGTTTCTTCCTATGAATCCCAGCAGGGGGACCCACCCTTGGGACCTCATTCAACCCTAATCATCTCCCATAGGCCACACCTCCTAAGTTCCACACTGGGAGTCAGGGCTTCACCATGTGAATTTTAGAGTGACTTACACATTTAGCCCATAAAAGGTCATGAGGCCCAGAGGGCAGCTTGGACGTTTGGAGGCCACATCTGCCCTGGAGGGGAGAGGGCTGCCCAAGACTTCCGAGGCAGCCGGGCTGCCGCAAGCACCTGCTCTCATAGTCTCGGGGACTCCCTGGTCTGTCCTGAGGACATTCCGACACCAGGCCAGATGCGTCTGCCTGGACTTCAATGCCAGTTCCCCAAGGAGCTGCCTCCCATCCTGGCCTTCCTTTGCCCGGAGTCCTGCGCTGCCCAGTGATCGGTACCCCTGCCTCTGTAGGAAGGACATTCTTACTCCTGTCGTCTGACTCATCAGCTCTTGCGGCACCACTAGTGTGAGGCAGAGGCAGAAGTGCAGAACATACCCATCGCTCTTACAGCTTCTCCAGGAAACAGGGAGCAGACATCAGTATTTGCTCCTGCAGCTCCAGGGAAAGCACAGGCATTTCCTGACCTTGGGCTGAGGAGGTATCCAAGAGGGACCCCTTAGACCAAAGGAGCAAGTGACTTCATTTTACAAACACAGACACAGCTGCTGTCAGTGGCCAGCTACCAAGTGATGAAGCCCAGACTGTGCCCCTAACCAGGAACCCTGGCACTGCCTCGCAGCCCCAAATCCCAGAACAAGCAGGCCCCGGCTGCCTCTTCCCAGGAGTCTGTAAAGAGAGCTCAAATGTGTGAACTACCTGGCTTCACCTTGTTAGACACTGAAGAAAATACAGGCTACCTCCCCAGATACTTCACCCAGGCCTTCCCCAAACAGCAGAGCACAGACATGAGAGGTCAGAAGGCAAGTGCAGGCCCACCTCTGAGTCCAGGCAGTGCACCTGCAGGGTCCTAAGCGCCCAGCTGCTGGGTAGCCAAGCCCAGCTTCTTCTCCAAAGAGGAACCTCGTCCTGTATACTTGCAGGTTCTGACAAACACCCATCAAGCTCCAGGATCCTCGCTTGATTTCAAAAGGAAGTCACTTAGGGCAAATTCATCTTTTCTGTGGTAACTGGAAGAAAGGCCAGCTTGCTGGAATCAATCACTAATCCTGGGTCTTCCATTCACTTAAATACAGCACTTTCAGCCAGGTGCTGGGTATCTCCGACTGACCAGGAAGCCCAGGACCCCAGGTCACACTCAGCTGCAGACCCCGCCATGAGCCCCTGGCCCTGCTGAAACCCTCCCCAACCCTTCTGAGATGCTTAGCCTTTCATGGGAAACACTCCCATCTCAGTGGTCACTGGGGAGCTCCCACTGTGCCGGGCTCACTCTGTTGCCCCCACAGCCCCAATCCACTGGATGTGAGTACAGTCCTCCTTTCCAGACCATTCTCCACCCCTCCCTGAATCCCATCAGGCTGTCCCTGAGTGCCAGCATGCACACATCCACCATGCTTTGTGACTGTGCTCCCACCCCTCCTTTCTGGGGTAGCTCTGTGCTGGTCCTCCCCTCGCCCCTCGGAAGTTGAGCACCTGGGTCATATGACCTCTCCAATTTCTCCAAGGCCCACCAAGGTCCCTTCAGTGCCTGGTCTCTCCCATCCTCAAGTTCCTCTTCTCAAGAGCTTACCCTGCCCAGCCTCAAGCCCCACAGCCCTCCCCAACCTTGACACCACTAGGGCTATGGCTCTTCCATCCAACTCAGCTTCATACACTGCATGTTCCATCCTGCTCTGTCCTGTTTTTCTTCTGTCATATCATTTTTGTGACATTCTCATTCTCTTTCCTTAAATAGTGTTTGGTTATTTTCTTAACTAAATCTTCTTCAGTTATTTCCTACTTCATAATCAGGAGACTGCAGTTAACATCTTAAATATATAACAATGCAGCTAGAGTAATACTAACTTAGATTCAAGTGTATTAAAATTTTCACTATTACACAGCCCCATTCATCTTTTATGTTGTTATTGTCATAAATACATCTTAATACATTTGAGTGTCCACTGACATAAATTTGCATTGTTGTTTTATACATTTGATTTTAAAGCCAAATAGGGAAAAGAAAGAAGAGTTACAAACCAGAAATATGGTAATACTAGCTTTCATAATTATCTGTGTAGTTCCCTGGTGTTCTTTATTTCTTCACATGATTCTGAGTTACTGTGTAGTACCCCTTTATTTCAGCCTGAAGGAATCCTTTTAGTATTTCTTATAGGTCAGATCTACATGCAATGAACTTCGTCAGTTGAGGTAATCCCTTAAACATGAACATGACAAGCTGCTTCTCTCTTTCAAGGTTTTCTTAAGCTTTGTCTTTTGAAAATTTGATTATAATGTTTCATGGTGTGTCTCACTTTGTGTTAGTTCTGCTTGGAGTTCACTGAGATTCTTGGATGTATAGATTCATGTATTTCATCAACTCTGGGGACCTTTGGCCATTATTTCTTTAAATATTTTTTCTGCCCCTTTTTCTCCCTCCACTCCTGGATTCCCAACATGCATATGTTGCTACACTGGCTACTGTCCCACAAGTCTTTAAGGATCTGTTCATTGTTCTTCATTCTTTTTCCTTTCGCCCTTTAGACTAGATAATCTACATTGAGCTGTCTTCAACTTTGTTGATTCTTTCTTCTTCTTGCTTAAATCTGCTGCTGAACACCTCTAACGAGCTTTTCATTTTGGATGTTGTGCTTTTTGGCTCCAGAATCTCAATTTCATTTATTCTTATATCCTCTATCTTTTTGATATTGATTGAATTTGATTTGATTTTGATTGGACTATCATTTGATGCTATTTATTTAGACATACTTTTCCTGGTTTTCTTTAATTCTTTGTCTACAGTTGCCCTTTAAGCTCTTCGATCAGATTTAAGATTATTGAAATAAGATAAATCAGATTTAAGATTGTCTGAAATCTTTTTATAAGAAATTCAATGCCTGGGCTGCTTTGGGAACAGTCTCTATTCATTTATTTTTTCCCATGAGTATGCTATACTTTCTTGGTTCTTTGCATATATTGTAATTTGTTTTTCCAACTGGACATTTTTAATATTGTAATTTAGTTAACTCTGGCAATTATAATCTCCTTCTCTGAAGTCTTCATTGTGGCTCCTTTTTGTGGGTTGTGGTTATTTTGAGACACTTCTAAACTCTTTCCATAGTGACTATTCTTTGTCATGTGTGGTCACTGAAGTCTCAGTTCTATTAGCTTATTGGTCAGCTAGTGATTTAACAGAAAGCTCCTTAAATGGCTAAGACCAACATAATAAAATACTTTCCCAGTCTTTGCAGATAGGCTATGTGTTTGGGCTCTGCCTCAAGGCTTAACTATGCCCTGGTCATGTGCATGGCCTCCTAGATTCTCCAGTATCTAGTATGTGGGAGCTTTTCAAAACCTTATTCCCTCATTCTTATCCTTCCCAACCTCTTCCTAGGCCTTCTGATCTGCCTGCCCCCTGTCCTCTGTTACTCCTTTGCCATAGGCTGTCACAGCTAGTGCTTCTGCCTTTAAATGCTTTGACAAATTGTCCCCCAGGAGGCTGCTCAAGCCCTGAAAAACTCCAACACAAAGAAGCAAAGCCCCTGGCCAATACTTCAGGGAGATGTCTGACAGACACACAACCATAATTCTCTGAGACCAAAGTCTGTGCACCAGCAATTACAGTGGGGACACAGGCCAACGTCCCCAAAGTGACCATGGAGCTGGGAAGTGGAGGGATGTAGGCAGGTGAGTCAAAATGCCCAGTGTTCTCATACTGAAATTTAAGAACTTCCTTCTTTGTAAAACAATCCCCTGGTTATTGTAAATTTTTTATTAGATTCCAAAATTTGGAGAAGTTGATTCTAACAGTTTTTTCCAGCTTAATTATTGTTTTAGTGGAGGGACAGAGCTTTGGAGTTGCCTACACTGCCATCCTCAAAGACATCACTACCTGATTTACACTTGAAAAGATCTACTGGCTGCTACATCAAGAGGATGCTATTGGGAGGATGGAGGTCAGTATGCCAGTTACAATAATCAGGTGTGACCTGGAGTGGTGGCGGTAATAAGAGGCAGTCAGATACTGGGCACATTAGAAGGTACAAATAGAAGGATTTGCAGATGGGTTAGAAGGTAGGTCACAAAGACCATGGAGCTGAGAAGCCTTATGAGCTGAAAGATGGACTTGGCTGTCACTGGTCTGATTCCTGCAGGAGCCCCCTGACCAGCCTCCCTCCTCCCATGCTCAGCTTCTATTCTCTGTCCTCAACAGAGCAGCCTTTCAAAAGCCAAGTCAGAGTATGTTACTCTGCTCCAGCCCCATCCCAAATCCACATGGTGGCCTGTTGACCCTGCATAGTTTGGCTCACTGAGGCCTTTCTGTCCACATCTCCTAACCTACTCACTCTGTTCCAGCTCTGCTTCATGCTGTCTCATGGCTGCTGCTCCAGCTCACCACACAGGCTTCTGCCTTGGGGCCTTTGCACTTGTGTTCCCCCATATGCAGGCATACTCCTTTCACGTGTCTGGCAACACCATTGTATTCCAGATGCCTTCTCCAACTGCCTGTGCAAACAGCAAACTCACCCCTCCCACTGTCCCCCTCCATAGCACTTATCCCCACAAAGTATGCCATGTGGTGGTTCCTTTTTTTGGTTACCATCTTTTGTATGTAGGATGTTAGCTCTGTGAGCGTGAGATGACTGTCTCCTCCAGTATATCTCTCCAGCACCCTGATGGTACCTGGCAGGCAGGAGACCCAAGTCCATCTTTCCTGGGGTCATAAATTGAGACATAGTTTCATGAGAGATGCAGTCATTCTGTTCAGACTCCACAGTTGAAAAGGGAAGAGAAACCAGAAAAACAGTGGCAGCATACACAGGATGGGTCCCATGCTCCAAAGGAGCCCAGGAGAAAGATGTTTCAGGACTCACTAAACTGAGCCAGCCCTGCAGGATCAGGGAGCAAGTCAGACTCCAGCCCTGTCAGCACAATTCTGCCCTAACCCTTCCTTATTGCTGGTGCACATAAGGCTTCACCTGACAAAGTACTCCTGAGCCTTAAAATAATGTTTGAAAATGACTGGTCTCACCTGATTAGTACATAATTCCTCCTGAGATGCCAAGGCCCCTGCTCTGGGTAAGCCCTGCACTCACCCGATGAGGCCCGGGGGCACCACCTCTAGTTCTCAACTGCAAACAAAGGTGTGGGAAGAGGTTTGGTTGGAGGTACTCCAGCTCCCATAGTGCATAGACCAAGTCCATCCACACTTGGCCAGAAGAAATGGGGTACCCTCATGACATCAAACAGTTAAAACTGAGACTTCATCAACTACTTTACTTTAAGAAAATTGCTAACATCTCTGCTTTTGTTATTGTTGCTTGGAATTAAGTTTAATGAGCAGATGTGATTTATGCCGTGTATTTGTAATAATCTGAACATGGATATTACATTTTTCATTCCTGGCTTCCTTGCATTTCAGAAAATTGCACCAGGTTTAAAAGAACTCCTTTCTCTGTTTTGTTTATGACAGATGCTAGAGAAATACAGCCAAGAAAGGAAAAACATCATCACTTCTCCCCATGGCATGCCACCAGTTTTCAACCATATCTGAGAAACATGAGGGCAGCTGCACAGAAGGCACAGACATGTCAAGGGCCATCCTCTCTTAAAGATATTCAATCCTTGGGTCATATTTTTAAAACCTTTTCTATTTTAAAGTGTGGTTCATTCTTATGAAGGCTGTTTTTGATTCACTGTTATGGGCTGGTAATGCAGAAATAAATACTGTAGCATTCTTTATCACTGAGGGACTTCAGGGTTTTTACAATAGAAATGACCAGTGTCTGCAGTGGCACACAAGGGAATGGAGATGTCTGCTAGTGGATGTGGGGTTTCTTTGGGGGTACAGAAATGCTCTAGATTAGATTGTGGCAGTGGCTGCACAACTCTGTGAGTATATTGGAAGCCATGGAAGTATCTAGGTTAAATGGGAGAGCCACATGCTATTGGTACATGAAGGGCATCTCAAAGCTGGTGGGTCCCTGAGGATATGACAGTTATTCCTGCAGAGTAGGGGCAGGAGACAACTCCTCTGGGATGCCTGGGAAGCCTCCCCATGGACTCCTTCCAAGTTCATCCTAACACAGCAGCCAGGTGGAGGCACTCTGACATGCTGACACGTTCCCACATCACAAGTCCAAATCCTGAGGACCTGGCCCACAAAGGCTGGTTTCATGGGTATCTGTGAGGAGTCACCCACCTGTGTTTGTCTGCATTTTCCCCCTTGCTTCCATTTCTTTCCATCTGTAATGCCCTCACACTGTGCCAAAGTGGCCAACAGGGTCTCCTTAACTCACACACTGGTAACTGCAAAAAAGAGACACCTCTTGAAAGCTGCTTTTTCATTACTGAGGCTCAGGCTGGAAGCAGAGTTTGGGGTGGGCTGGAGCAGCTGGCCTGGAAGTGACCGTGTATGTCCAACAGTCAGTATAAAGGATAAAGCAGAGCCCTGGGCGGGTGCCATCTTCAGGACACTCATTAGAGGATGGGTAGGGGTCTGCTGGGGGCCACACTGCCCCCCAGTTGCCCACTGTCCTTCACACACAGCTCTCCTCCCCACCCAACCCCACCCCACGGCCAGCACACTCATCCTTAGCTCCACTTATACACATTTATATAAAATCAGAAATGGGGGCATTTTCCTCTGAGACTGTTATTGTCAAGGTCATATTGGTTGATTGGACACATGGTTTGAGAACCAAACTTCACTGAAAAGTATTCAAGACAGGGTCTGTACCCCCACTTCCAGGCCTGTGAGGAAAAGCCCTGTGGGTTTGCACCCCACAATCTCCCCCAAAACAGGCAGGTCTGTGTGTCTGAGAGGTGTCCCCAGTGCAGTGACAAGGCAGTCTGAGGATGGCGCTAGGTAAGCAGGGCCATCAGCTTCACCCAGTCACTCTCTCTGTGAGGTCTGCATCCTCATCTTCCCGGATTAACCATGCGCGACTCAGGAAGGCGCTGTTGGGATTAGGATGAGGGGTCAGCACATTCTTGAAAGTTTCCACTCCAATCTGGAATATGCTAATGGTCCACAACTTGTGGGGCCTCCTGCTGGCAGAAGCAGGTGGGCTTCCTGGCCTGGCCATGCCACACTGGCTGGCAGATGCTGACGCTTGTCTCCTCAGGCAGGTCCAGGGACAAAACAGGACTTCAGCCAGGATGCACACCTGCAGATAAATGCTGGGACTCTATGCCTTATAAGGGCCTTTATGAGCCTGGTGAACTTCATCTTCTGTGTTCCTAGGAATACACCGTGGTCACTACGACTGGACCCTGAAAATGCTGCCTCCAGCCACTCAGGCAGTGTCCAGCATGTGAGGCCCTGGGACAGATGGATCACCATCCTGTGATCTCTCTCAGGGACAGCTGGACTGTCAGAACGCTTTAAACTCCAAGTACAACAATTCAACTTAAGCTGGCTCAAGCAAAATGACAAACAAAGCCTCTGCTTCATACTCAGGCTGGACTTCAGGAGCAGCTGGATCCAGGGGACCAAACAGGAGCAGGCTTTGGCCCCTCTCCAAACTTTGTTTCGCTAATGTCTGTTGTGGTGTCA
Source organism: Manis javanica (assembly GCF_040802235.1). Taxonomy (NCBI): domain Eukaryota; kingdom Metazoa; phylum Chordata; class Mammalia; order Pholidota; family Manidae; genus Manis; species Manis javanica. Next base: position 97,822,393 of record NC_133161.1, on the reverse strand, counting down.
TTCTAGGCCCCAAGGGGACCTCTCCGTGCACCAGGGGCTGGTTCTGGCAGACAGACTTGGATCTCTGTCTGAGGTGCTGATCTCTGAGGCCTGGAAGAGGCGAGTCCACACTAAAAATGAGAGCAGTCTTAGCTGAATAAGGGAAAATAGATCTGCACCTGGACTTAACTTCAGGGCCTGCCTAGCCTGGGCTGTGTACCCTGTGGGGTTTGTCCCACTGATGTGCTGCGGTACAGATGGGGTCAGGGTGTCCCTAACAGCCCCTGTTTCATGCCATCCTGCAGGATGAAGCTGCTACAATGGACTCACATACCTGGGATCCCAGTCAAGTCATCCAGAACACTGTGTCATAAATGCATCCATCCTGGCCCACTCACTGAGCAACCCCAGCCCCTGGCCACAGCAGTCACCTCCCAGCCCACCAGCCCCACGCCAATGGCAGGGCACTGCGGCTGCCTTCTGGGCAGGACAGACACTTGTTTAACATGAATGTTTTATCTCAAAACAATTTTGGATTAATAAGCAGCAACATAGGAAGGGAAATGTGTGAGTATGGCCAAGCATTCTCACACACCCCACACCAATTTCCTGGCATCAGCATCTTACTGGTGAGTGGTACATTTTTCATGTTGCCAATACGAGTACATTATTAACTAACACACATTATGTGGGTACCCTTCATTTTCGCTACTGTTGCTTTGCAGTGCAGGACTCCACACAGAGCCCCACATGACATGCAGTCCTCAGGCCCCCGCAGGCCCCGAAGGTGGTGGCAGCTTCCCATGTATGTGGTGACCTGGCAGCTAGCTGGCTGGGGCTTCTGCAGGTGGCCCCTCAGCTGGGATCGATCTGGTATTTTTCTCAGGATTAGATGGAGGCTGTGGTCTCCTGGGTGGGGTGTCCACCAGAAGGTCACCCCTTCTCTCCTGCCATGCTGTGCATGCTCTTTGCAGGAAAGCCCCCATGTGTCCTGCACCCAAGAAGGAGTGTGTTCCCCCTCCTCATGGCCCCAAAACTGTGAGTTCTCTGAGGCCACATCCCTGGGGAAGCGTGTGGAAGGCACATAGGTGTGGAAGGCGTAGATGGCTGTGAGTGAAAGGCAGCCTCCACGTGTCGGCAAGACTGGCATCACAGTGGCTTTGGGACCAGCCAGAAGAGGTTGACAGTGTCCAGCCCTCCACAGTCAGGGACCCCTTAGGGAGCTCGCCTGCCTGTTACTCTGGCAGCACCAGCCACTTCCATGAGCTACATGTTCTTAAACCAGAAAGGACCCCCAGAGGACCCCTTCCCTCGGGGTTTGAACAAAGTCAGCTCACTGGGCTCTCACCCAGCCCAGGGGACCTCAGGTGACACCTGCTACAACAGAGTCACTGTTAAAACCTGTTAAAACCTCTGACCTTGACTTTGTGTTTGGACCTGACTGGACAGGATCCTGGGAGAAGACCAGTAGTGACAGTGCTCCAGGGCAGGGGCCTTCACAGAGCAGAGAGGGGAAAGGAGGGTCCACACTAAGGCCAGGACCACTCGTGAGTGCAGTGTGGCCACTTCTGGGAGGAGCCTGAGATGCCAGGGAGGGTGGAGGCTTAAACACTGACAGGTGAGGGCTGGCACCTGTGTCCTGAGGACCACACCCCAGTCCTCCTCCCAGCCCCCCATTCCCTTACAGCCCCTCTTGGAGCAGGAGGACACCCAGCCACACAGTTAGGGGGCTCATGGTAGAGCAAGTGGGAGTCTCCACCAGGTCCCCAGATCTGTTGCCCTGAATCCTCAGAAACAGGGACACACCCTGGGGCAGCCTCACCTCCTGCTGGGCCCCACAACATGCAGCCCACTGCTGTGCCCTGCAGGTCACCCAGTATCCCCCAGAGCCCAGGTCACGTGGTTGGAAGCCTGAGGCCTCAGCTTCAAGGGGCCACCTCTGCTCTGGCCTCGGGTCCCTCAGGCTTTGGGCTGTGCAGGGCTTCATGCTACACATGGCACCCTGGGCACTGCCTTGACCTGGGGCCACCCTGCCACCAGGGCCCACCCCCCACTGCCACTGCAGCATGGCCCATGGCCGGTTCCTGTGGGTTGCTCTAAAATCCTCTCTCGGGGAAGCTGTCCCACAGGCACTCAGGCAGGGCTGGACACTCCTTATCGTCCATAAATTGGATTAATCTTGTCTACCAGCTGTGTAGGTTAAGACCCAAAGAGCAGTGCAGGTATGGGATTTTGAACGTTCTGAAGATCCATAAAGGTGCCAACAGCTGGCATGTCCCAATGGCTACTGCATCAGAACCATCCAGTAAAGTGATTCTGAGCCTAGGGCCCTGCCATTGAGGGGCTGCGGTTGCAGGAACATGGACTATGCACTCAGCAGCTCCACTTCTCCTTCCCCTGGCACAGCAATGTCCCTTCACGTGGTAGGAGGGAGTCAACAGGGGCACAGATGACCTCTGGCTCAGAGGTCAGCATTCTGTCATGTCTATTTGCTCCAAAAGCAAAAGCATCACCTAATCAAGCTGGCACTAGCTTTGACTCTTATTTTTCCTGAAAGCCCTCTGAAAACAGTGATATTCAAATCATCACTTAACAGAGAGGGCAGATTTTTTCGTTCAATAACATTAAATAACAACAGATTTTAGATTTGGCTCTCTGATGTCCCAACTAAACATCATTACTCAAGAAGCCAAGAAAAATATTTTTAAGATATTTTTACTGGCTAATGATTTTTCTCAGACTGTATTGGGCTTCCTAAATTCTTTGAGGTTTAATGTATTTTTATTTTATGAGGTAATATCTAATCAGCAAGCACTCTCAAAAAGAAGGGGCTTCTTGCAGAAGACAGTTTTGGTAACCTATTAAAATAAACTCTAGAAAAAGCTGGAGTTTGGAGCAGGAGAGGGTCATCTTCACTCAATATTTATTTAGTATTGAAAGTCGGGTCAGATGTTGGAAGCTGAGTCCAGGAAGGGGCACTGCTCTCCAACCCACCCCTGGAATTTCCCTCCCTGCAGCCAAGAGCCCAGGAGCCAAGACACTGAGAGAGGACTGGGCCTGGGCAGCAGGTGGTGGCTGTCTGAGACCCTCGAGGGGAGGACAGCAGGCCAGGGGCTCCCTGTGAGGTGGGGGCCAGGGCTGCTTCCCACCCCACTGCCTGGTGACCCTAGCCAGAGACAGGCAGGTGCTGAAATAAATTAGAATACAAGCTGAGGCCCACTTGGGTCAGTTGTCCAGCGTGCACAGGCTGTGAGGCTCCTCTCCCACCCGAAGCCCATAGGCCAGGCCTGTGAGCAGGCAGCTGCTCCAAGCTCCGGCCACCCCCAGCAATCCCTGACCAGCTTCCTGGGCTTGGAGCGCTGCCTTGCCCCCTGGGCAGCTTCTGCTGCTTCCAGCCCTGTGTCCAACCCCCAGCCACACCGGGCAGCTTCAGACTTTTAGGTCCAGGACTTACACGGCACAGACAGTCATTTGTAAATAAAATCTGGCAGAAGCACCTGGACGACTTGAGCCTGTGTGGTTTCCTTTTCAGAGATCTGACTTCTGGTGGCAGACACCAAGGTGAAGTCCAAATCCCCTAGTTTATAGACAGAGGAGCCATGGGTGTGTGTGCTTCGGAGGCCGGCAGTGCCGTCTCCACGTCCAAGGCACCTACGCTCACCTTCGTCAGTCAGTCAGGAATAACTTACACGCACAGCAGGGGCCTTGGGGGTGAGTGCACAGAACCCCTAACCCAGGAGAGGGTGGTGGGGGCAACAGCCTCCTCGTGGCTGCCTGAAATAAATTAGGTCTCAGGCTCACAAATTATTTCAAACACATATGCTTCATAGGATCTTTTAATTGTTGTAAAATAGTGAGCAAAGAGGTGATGAGATTTTTGGCACTTTGGCCAGCTCAGCCTTGTATTTTTGTGATTCTCGGTCTCATGAGCTCCAGATCACCCAGTCAGGAAGGGCCATTTAGGGCTGTTGAACCTGTGTGCCCAAGGGGGACCAGCAGAGCTCCAGGGCTTGGGGGCTGGCTCTCGCATGGACCATGGCAAGGACCTTCTGGGTCCTGTGGCCAGCTCGCCCGGGGCCGCTCCACCCCAAGTCGGGTGGCTGGCTCCTCAACAGGGAACCTGGGGGCATGCCCTGCCTCCCTGGTGCACCTCCTGCAGACGCACAGGCACACCTCTCTGTATTTGAGCCACAGTGTCTATTCCTACCTCAGGGCCTCAGCACGGCTGCCTTTCCCCATGACTCTTTTCACAGTTGAGCCTTCATGTGGGTCGGCATTCCACTAGGAGGCCAGGCAGGCCCCTTCATTCTCTGTCACTGCCCCTCCATTCATCACACCCCACAGTCATCCTGGCCACATGCCAGTTCACTGTGCCCTTGGCCCTCCCCCAACTCCCACCCCCACCGCCACCCCTCACCCCCGGTAGAAAGCACACCCCCTGACAATGGGCCTCCGCCCTGCCCACCTTCCTGCAGTACCCCAACAAACACGGGTGCCATGCTTGCTCTCGCTGGGTTGCCCTCTGGCACTGAGTGAACAGGACAGTGGTGCATCTGCGGGGCCTGTGTCCTGGGCTGGGATGGGTCCCTTGGGTGTGGAGGAGGCTGCTTTAGCCAGTGGTCAGGAGAGGCCCCCCCTGAGGGCCTGGGGCAGGAGAAGGAGCCACGGGACCAGGGGCAGCAACTGAGGGTCAGGGGAGGCCCCAGGCCTTGCATGTTGCTACCTCGGCCCCCAGTGCAGGCCCAGCACAGGCTGGGGCCACTGCCTGGCAACCAGAACCAGGCTGTCCCGTGGGTCAGATGGGAAAAGGTGGGAGCCAGTGGGGACAGGGAGAGTAGAGGCTTCAGGGGCCCAGAGCTGGGTTGCAATCCTGACCAGCTATTTCCTCCCTGTGGCCTGGGGCAGGAACCTAACCCTCATAAAACAGGGTAGATAAACCTATTGAGGGTTTCTCTGGGGCCAAAAGAGGCACTTATTATGCAGAGCATGCAGGCAGCAGTCACCCTCATGCATTTTTGCCATGGGCAGGTAACTGAGCTGTTGGGGCAAGAGGGGAGGTGGAACCAGTACACAGCGTGGTGGGGCCCAAGGGCCCGTTTGGGGCCACCTGGCTGACCACACGCCCAAGGCTGGATCCCAGGAAGGGCTGCTGAGAGCATGCTCGGGTCCCCTGGACCCACACAGTCGTGGAGAGACACAGACCCTTGGAGTGGGATGGTTTGTATTTGGGTGGAATGATTTCTCTCATTCCTGCCCCTTCTCCCCCTAGCCCTAATTTCACACCCTGTGACCACAGAGAAATGGGGCCTGCCTGCTCTTATGGCACCTGCAGGGAATTTGGAGGCAGCCCACATTGTTCCCTTTTCTAAGCCATCTCTTCTGGATGAGGGACACCAGGCTATGTCCCTGGTGGGCAGCAGCCCAGGACCTTTAAGGGCAGGGAATCAGCCCCTGCTCCCTACAACCCATGGTCCTTCCTTTGCCTCTGCTGGTTTCCATGCACAAAAGAGGGGTAGCAGATTAGCACAGTGGTTCCCAGACTCCATTCCCTGGAACCCAGTGTGTCTACAGAGGTGCTTCCATGAACTTCAGATAGTTGCTTCCATGTATATTTTAATACACTTTGGCTATTTTTCAAACTTTAGTGAAAATATGCATACTTAAACGTGTCATGCACCAAATATTAGCACCTAGGAACCCTTCTGTGTGTTCTTTTCTGTCAAGTGAATTCACTGTGTGCGAACTCAGAACTCCATAGAGGCTGAGAGAAGATGAGTGATTCCAGTAGGGGCAGGGCTGTTCTGGGGGATAGCAACACTCTACAGTTTGACAGTGGTCACGGCTGCTACTGTGAATGTACAGAAAGCTATTGACTTGTGTACTTTAAAATGGTTAAAATGGTGAATTCTGTGTTATGTGAATTCTACCTCAACTAAAAAAAAAATACTTCCATTACTGCTGTACAATACATTTCAAAATCTTTTTAATTAGGAGATTCTTTAATGTCCCTTAAATTTGTGAACGTATCTACTCAAGAAAAACTGAAAATTTTTGTGTTTCTCTTTCTTTTCATAACTGGGATTATTAAAGGGTGATTTCTTTTTTGGAACCATGTGGGGTGACAGTACAGGAGAAGCACTGAGACGACCAGAAATACTTCATCCTACATTCCAACAAGAGCCCTCCCGTGTTTGCTGATCAGCTTAACCCCAAATAAATACACATCATGAACTTGAAATTATAAAGGAAATTCACAAACACTGTCCTTATTGTTAGAGGAATTTTGTATATTGGGGTTTCATATAAGATTTGGTTTGGGAAACAATATTCCTGTTTCGGGTTCGAGTGTGCTGCCGGCCTGATGGATTCCTGGCACATGAGGGATCCCAGGGTGACAGACTAGGGCTGTTGTGGGACGTGATCACCACCACTGTGTCACCAGGTTCCAAGGTAAACACAGTGGCTTACGTGGTCTTCACACATGAGGAGGGATCTCCCTCTATTAACCCACTGAGTCAGGGTGCATATTAGACATAAGTAAAAACAAGCATACACATTCTTCAAACCTGGAGCCTATGGTTCTAAGTGACCTGAGTTACCTGTGTCACCGGAGTGACCTGTGTTAGCTCATTGCCTCCCAAAGCACCTGTGGTGAAGGAACCGAGCATGTGTTTTATTTTCCAGTCCATTGGGAACTCTTCCTTTTGTAAAATAAAATCAAAATAAGTGAAATAATACATGTAAAACACAAATCCCGATTTTTGTTAGATTCAAGGGGCACGAAATCACTCTGTCAAATTGCTGTAGTTTCGTGCCCACTCTTGACTCTGTTCTTCCTTGTTATAAGCCAGTAATGCTGGCCTGCCCACGAGGCAGAGCCCCAGGGGCCACACACGGCTTCCCCGCCAGCCTAGGCCAGCTGACCTGGGCTGCCAAACACTTGCCCTGCCTTCACCTTCCCTCTCTCTGGGCTGCAGCATCATCAGCACAGGGGAAACACAGGCCACTAGATGTGGTCCTGCTCCAAAGGCTACAGGTGGCTGAGGCAGATGGGTGGGTGATGTGTGACCCCATCATGGTGTGGGGCTGAAAGTGCCCACTGGCAGGAAGGGAGAAACAGCCCTTCCACCACCCCTGGGCTGGGAAAGCCCCAGCCTCACCCCACCTGGACACAGTCTCTCCTGGCCTCACGCAGGCCTCGGGCCTCCAGCGTCACAGCTGAGGAAGAGGGGGCATAATCAGAAATCTTTACACAGATTTTCTTTTTAATTCCCTCAACCTAAAATGAAAATTATTTCTTGCATTTCAACAAAATACAACCTCTTTTGGCCATTAAACTTGTTCTTGATTTGAATTGATGCTTGCTTACACTTGCCAATCTTGATTATTGCTTCATTATGGCTTCAGCTAATACTGCTAAACTGAAAACAACTGATAAAATCAGAAAGTGGATTTGTGTCTGCATTATGTGAGCACACATACTCATGCACGCACACCCCCTTCCAATCACACACACTCAAGCATATTTGCACATGCTCACACTAGTGTGGCACCTGCTCACAATACACCCACAATCCTCCAGGAAGGCTGCTTGAAGTGGAATGGGGAAAGCATCTCAGATCAGAAGTCTTTTCCATTGCCTCACTGGGAAATGGGATCTTTTCCAGTGATAAATATTCCACCGCCTCTGTAAAAGCAGCTGATGTGCCTACACCACAGAGACATTTTAATTTGTGTAGGTCTCCGGTTTGGAATGTTTGCCCAGAACATGTGCCTACCCTCCCAGGCTCTCTCTAAAGACCCAGTTCTCGGTTCAGCCTGAGACTTGATGCACAGATGTTCCCCACAGACCCCATAATGAGTGATCCCTCCCACCCAACAGTGGGGACCCCCAGTGCTTTTGCAACAGGCCATATCACCCTGGGAGAATCCCCCTCAACATTCCGCATGTTCGTGTGACTTAAAGCAATGCCTCTGGGTCAACACAAACTATTGAAGTAATAACCACAGCAAAACAGCACTTGTGACCTTGCTCTCACTGTTCTGTTACCCTGGGCACCCATGGAGTCCAGGCAGGTGGCTGTGGTCTGAGGTCCAGCTTCCCCACCCTGCCCCCAGGCTGTGAGGTGATGCCCACACAAGCAGGCAGGCGAGGTTGTACTCCGCCACACACTCAGACCAGAGCTCCTTCTCCCACTGGGGTCAGGCACTGCCCACACAGGAGCCTCTGTCTCCCCTGACAGGGGCAGGTGGGCCATGCAATTAATAAACACATCTGCTGCAAAGGGAAAAAAGGGGCAGCCTCAAAGGGCAGAACACTAGCCTCCAAAAATAACTCATGCCACTTTACTGATGGTACCCCACAGCCTCAATTCCTTGCCTCCAAGACCTGGCCAGGTTCACCTATGAGTACCTGGCTGCCTTTTTTATCTTACATCCTTAAACTCAGAAATTTTCTGCAAGTTGCTGTATTTAGTGGTGAACCATAGCCCCCTCATTGAGCAGAACCATGTGACACTGTACCTGGAAACAGTACTAAGTAGTGGCACGCTTGTCCATGGAGAACAGCACGCACTTCAGGTTAGGAAAACATAGAACTCATCCTTAGTGTTTCCACTACCCATTTTATCCCATTTTATTGGCCCTTTCATAGGGGCCCTGGGTCTGGTTCTCATCTGTAAGACTCTCACAAGTTGTTCTAGAGGTGCTAGCACAGAGGCTGGCATATTGAAAGCCCCAGAGAATGTTCTTGCTTTCATTCTCCCAGATGTGCCCATGATTCAGCTGCAAGATGACAACAGCAGCAGCCTATCCAGACTGGACCCAAGATCAAGGCATCACCTTCCCCCAGATACCCCAGATCTTTATGGACCTCAGGTTCCTGATCACCAAGACACCAAGCCACACCATCATGGGTTAAAACCCATGTAGACAGTAGCAAATGGTCTAATATAGATGTAACTGCATTCATAGAAAGAGATAATGGAGCAAAAGTAATGTCTGAACAGACAATAAGTGAGAATTTTCCAGTGCTGTCAAAGTCATCAATTCAATAGCTCAAAAGCTCAACAAAGTTCAATGATGATTAAACAAAAGAGTCTACATCAACATATGCCCTAGTCAAACTTCTAAAAACCAAATGTAAAGAGAAATTGGATAAAAGCACCCAGAGAAAAGAAACAAACTATAGCAGTGTGACAGCAAAAAGAAAGGCAGGTGACTTTTCCTAAAAACAAAGGAAGCCAGAGTGATGAAAATGAAATCATTTTTTGCATGATGGAAGAAAAGTATTTCCAATCATAAATTCTATAGTTAGCTAATATGTCCTTTAGAAATGAAGATGAAATAAATCTTACTCAGAAAAAAAGGAAGCTTAGAAAACTCACCAGCAGCAGGTCTGCGCTGAAATAAATATCAAAAGAGGGTCTTCAGGCTGATGAGTGTTATTGAAGATGAAAGCACAGATCTTCCAGGAAGAATGAAGGCAGCAAAGAGAACCAATATGAGGCCAAAGATAGAATTTTTAAAAATATATTTAAGATGACTAATCCTCTATAGAAAAAATAACTTTGTGTTTATGTTTTATAACATATGCGTAAATAAATTACATCACCACAATAGAACAGAGGGTGGAGTCCTGGTGCTGGGATTATGTTGTTCTAAAGTTCTCACATTGAGAAGGGGTCTAACATGAACTCATGGTCCTACAGTTACAGGCATGATGACTATAATCTCTAAACAATAAAAACAATACAAAAGCCAATAAAGTATATAAAGTGGAATACCAAAAGATATTTAACAAATCCACAAAGAGGCAGAAAAACAGAACCAGGACAAAGACTCAATGGGATGAATACAAAATGAATAGGAAAATGGTAGACTGAGCCCAATCATATGAACTACTTTAAATGTTAATTAACAAAAACACTCCAAATAAAAGACAGAGATTATCAGATTAGGATTAAAAATGAAAAAAAGATCCAACTACCTGCTATTTATAAGTGATGAGCTTTATAAACACACCATTAGGTTTAGAGCAAAAGGGTAGAATATATATATATATATATATATATATATATATCCAGTAGACACTAATTATAAGAAAGCTGAGGTAGCTAAATTAATATCAGATAAAGCAGACTTCAAGAAAAAAAGGATCTTCAAAGATACAGAAAGACATTTCATATTTTTAAAAAATCAGTTCATCAAGAAGACAATGTTAAATGTATAGTCACTTAATAACAGAGCTTAAAAATACACAAAGCAAGGATTGACAACTACAGGATGAAATGAACTAATCCACAGTTGTGATTGGAAATTTATATTCTTCCCTCAATAATTAATTGATTCTATTCCTTCCTCAAAGTGTGGAGAGTAAGTCTCTTTCCTAAAGTATGGGCTGAATAAATAAAATAGAGAAGGAGTGATGCTTTATGAAGCATAGGTCATAAAAGGCATTATGGCTTCTGTCTTGGTGGTACTGCATCAGGTGACATGATCTTGGGAAGCCAACTGCATGTCACAAGCAGCTTGATGAACCACATGGTAAGGAACCAAAGCCTCTTGTGGACAACTGTGTCCCTAAGTTGTCCTGGAAGTGTGTCCTCCCTCCCCAACCAAGCCTTAGGCCACCCACAGCCCCACTGCCACCACACCTTTGTTGAACTATACCCTCATGAAATACCCTGAGCTAGAACCATCCAGCCAGGTTGCCTCCAGCTTCTTGACCCTCAGAAACTATGGGAAACATTAAATACTTGTTAAGTTGCTGAGTTTGGGGGTGGTTCATTATACAGCAGCAGAAAACTAACACCACTAACTCATGTAACCAGGTGGCACACATACAGAACACTACACACAAGTGCTGAATGGGCATTCTTTGCACATTCACAGGGAACATTCACCAGAATAGACCATCAAGACAGAACATTTATCTACAAGCCTCTGTAAATTACAATGTGAGGAAACCACAGGGTTATTCTCTTATTCAAATGCTTAAACTAGAAATCAATAACATAATGAGGAGCAGAGAATGTATGAATGTCTGGAAACTAATTTAGCAGCACAGATCTACATAACCATTGGGTCAAAGACAAAAATGACATGGAAAGTAGAACATTATTTAGGACTGAATTACAATGAAAGCATATTATATCAAAATTGATAGGAAGCAGCTCCTTCAGTACTTGGAGTGAAATTTACAGTTTGAAATGTAAGTTGGAGAGGAAAAAAGTTTAAATCTATGATCTAAAGTTTGCACTTTAAAGGTCTGAGGAAAAATCAATTAAACATAAAGTTAGTAAGAGGAGATAAACAATAAAGAGTAGAAATCAATGAAGGAGCAAATAAGTAGTAGTAAAACAGTAAACAACTTCTGTCTTGGAAAATGTAGCATAGACCTTTTCTCCCTGATCCTCCCCATGAAATACAGCTATCAGCCATGGAAATAATCAAGAGGCAAGCAAAGAGAACCCTAAAAAACAGTACGAGGAAGGAGATGGGAGTGCAACTCCAGGACTGGAAGAACAAACAGGAAGTGACCATTTCCCATCCTGCATTTCCCTTCCTGCCCCACAGCTAACGTCCGCTGACCTAGGTGCCCTCCTCCCTTGATCTAACCAGAGATCCTCCTGCAAAGCGGAGGAGTCAGGCACCAGCCACCAAAGGGGTTGACTGGAAGCTCCTAACAATGGCCCCCCAGAGGGACACTGAGACAACCAAGAAAGCTGAGGACCACAAGCAAGTGGTACCCAGTCCTGGACACATCTTATCCCAGCCAGCCTGAGACTCTCCTCCCTCATGGCCCATGGGTGCATATACCTAGGATTTGAATTTTTATGTCACTTTTGTATTGTTTCTAGTGTGGAGTTTTAGTAGACTAACCCCTGTGTGACGGCCTAAAGAAGCAAAGCAAAGCAGAACTGAGGTAAGAACCACTGGCCACAAACAGTGACATAGAACACGTGGTTGATAACCAGGCTACTGTCCTGCTGAAACACACACACAGAGCATCAACATTCTCTGAGGGCTCAAAATAAGACCCTGCACCCAGAGTCTGAAGGGCACGACATTCCCCATGGGGAAGGCACAGTAGAAAAACCTGGAGAGCATAGGCAGTTCTCAAGAGAGAAAGACAGCTGATGAAGGCCGCCCTGCAGACAACCGGGGCGCAAAATCCATCAGACTTGAAGTTGCTCCTGCAGCTGTGAGACAGTGAGGCCAAAGGAGAAGTTCAAAGTGAAGGTAAATGCTGTGTTTCCCAACAGAGAAAGGATAGGTAAAAAATAAAAATGAAAAAAATGAAAATTTTACAAAAGAGAAGCAACATATGAATAAAAATTCACTAGCCCAACTCAATAACAAAAATGGAAAGCATGAGGAAAGAGGAAACTTGGAAATAAATTAATGCAAAGTATCCAATCCCAAAAAGCCATGCACACCAAGCATGCTCTTTCTTCAGGAGGCTGTCATCACACAATCAAATCTCAAGCTGATGTCATTTTGTTTTTTGAGGCAAACTATCTATATGTAAATAGCTTATCTTTTATAAAAACTCTTCACCACAAAGTGTATCTTATACAAAATGGACACAACTACTCACCACAGTTCACCCTTCATAGAGAATCAATAAATTTTTGGGGGAACACAGTAATGAATTTAAAAGTTTAATTCCTGGTGACAGAAAATGGCTTGAATGAATTCCATATCTGGGATCATCCTTTGAAAACAGATGTTCCCATACTTTGCAAAAAAGAATGCCTTTATTGTCTAATTTCAAATTCTTCTAAATGAAGAATTACTTAATTCCTAAGCAAAGAGGACCAGTTAAAGAAAATAAAGGGACAGAAAAAGACATAGCATGCAAACAATAATCCAAAGAAACTGGGGTGTTTAAATTAATATTGAATAAGTATATTTCAGAGGACAGAAAATTAACAAGACAAGGAGAAACACTGCATCATGATAATTTACCCAGACACAGAAAGAGAGCTCACTTAAATGTGTAGGCTGAACGCAGCTCAAACACAGGAAGCAGACCAATCACACCGAAAGGAGGCTGACTTTTAGAGCTTATATTCTAGGCGCCCACAGCAACTTGTTTCAATTCCTGGTGCCGCCCCTTCTCTGGGGAAAACCACTCCTGGTTAAGGGCTCTGACTGCCTGATGCCTGCACCTGTTGCTGAATGTAGTGGGAGAACAGGACACAGTCATGCCAATTAGTCTTATTTTAAATTCCTGACATTCCAGTGGGTGCTCCGTGCAGCCAGCCACCCTGCTGTTCACTTTCCCAGCCCACCCCCCCTCCCTTCGTGTCTCACCTCACACACATTTTTGTTTTTCTCCTTCCTCACTGATCATTCAGCCTTTTTCTAAAAGAGTAAGTAGTTCCTCCTTTTTTTCCTCTGACCTCTAAAGTCTCAGGCTTGCTGTCGATCCTCTGTTCATCAGGCCCCTACTCATTGCTTTGGTAATGCATACAATCTCATTGTTTCCATTACAAAATATATTCATTTCTTAAGGCTGCCTAACAAAATACCACAAAAGGGGTGGCTTAAAATGACATGGGATTTAGGACCTGCTCTAAACCTGTAGGACTGCCTCTAAACTCAAAACTTATTACAGCTACAAGACCGATGTAAAATTCAGCTCACATTCTGAGGTATACTTGAACTGAATTTTGGGAGACACTCTTAAACCCAGTACAGTTCACCTTCTGACCTCCAAAATTTGACTTCTGCCACACACAGAAAATACATTCACCTCATCTCAACTCTTCCATCCCAGAATTAACTCTAAATCCAAAATCTCGTTTAAACATGATCAACTCAGAAAGTTCCAAATCTCCTTCATCTAATTGTTTAAATGGCCCAGTTGTGATGATATGGGTATGACCTACACTGGGGCAAAGCTCCTATCCACATGGAGACCTTTTGTAGAAATTTCATCTGTTTCCAAAATGCAGTGGTGGGACAGGCAAAGGAGAGGCATTCCCACTCCAAAAGGGAGAAATTGAGAGGAATAAAAAGGCATGGATTCCAAGCAAGCAAGTCCACAGCCCAGTAGGGTGAATTCCATCAGGTTTCTGTTGGGCCTACAGAGAAAAACAAAACAGAACAAACCAAAACTGCCTATAAAGACAACTTCAGGCACAAATGGCTTCATTGGTAAATTCTACCAAATACATAAGGAAGAAATAATACCAGTTCTATACAAATTCTTCCAGAAATAAAATATTATGAGAATAAAAAACTACAGATCAGTATCCATTATAACACAGATACAAAAATTCTGAAAAACATTTTAAGCAAACCAAGTTCAGCACTGCATAAAAATAATAATACATCATAACCAAGGGGAAGGGAGACTATTCCAGGAATGCAAGACTGGCTTAACATTTGAAAAACATTCTGTGTAATTCACCAAATTAATAAGCCTAGAAAAAAAAGGCTATATGGTCATCCTAATAGGTACGGTAAAGGCATTGGACAAAAGCCACCAACATTCACTCCTTATAAAATGATAAAAATTTTCCCTCTACAAATGGAAAGAGGGAAGAATTTTCTCATCCTGAACAGAGAAAATCAAAACAGAACAAACCAAAAATTTCCTATAAAGAGAACTTCAGGAACTGATGGCTTCACTGGTAAATTCTACCAAATATATATAGAGGAAATAATCCTAGATCTATACAAACTCTTCCAGAAATAAGGTATTATAAGAATAAAAAACAACCCCAAAGATCAGTATCCTTCATTAACACTTCTCATTCTGATAAATGTCATCCATGAAAAGCCTAAGCTAATATCATACTTGATTGTAAAAGTCTGAATGCTTTTCCCCCAAAAGTAGAAACAAAACAAGGATGTCCACTTTTACCATTTCAATTAAGCATCATACTAGGAGTTTTAGCCAGCGTATAAGGCAAGAAAAACAAAAAAGGCATGCAGATTGGAAAGGAAGAAGTAAGGTGTCCAATTCATAGGTGACATAATACACAATAGAACTGTAGAACTAATTGAGATTTTCATGTTTGCAGGGTACAAAACCAATATATCAAAAGTAATTGTATACTAGCAATGAAAACTCAGAAATTTAAATCTTAAAAAGTACCATATACAATAGCATCAAAAGTATGAAATACTTAGGAGTATGTCTGACAAAACACCTGCAAGACTTACACACTGAGAACTACAAAACTTTGCTACAGAAATTAAAGAATGCCTGAATAAATGGATACTTACATTGTGTTCATGAGTCTGATGAGCTGGTATTGTTAAGAAGTCAATTCTTCTCAAATTATCTCTAGAATCAGAGCAGTCCCAGCCAAAATCCTGGTAGATTTTTTTTTTAAATAGAAGTTAAAAAATTTGTCCTAAAATTCATGTGAAATTTCAAAGATTTAAAAGAGCCAAAATAATTTTTTAAAAGAACAAATATGGAGGACAAGCACTATCTGACTTTAAAATTTATTGTAGAGCTAAGTTATGAAAACAGAGTGATATTGGCATAAAGATGGATAAATATAGATGGCATAATAAAGAGATCAATGGAACAGAGAGATAACCCAGAAATATACCCACACACATATAGACAACTGATTTTAACAAAGACACAAAGACAATTTGGTGGAAAAGGATAATCTTTTCAGAAAATAGTGCTGAAAACTGGATATCCACATAGCTTCAATACATACGTCACACCATATTTGAAAATTAACTCAAAATGGATGATAGGCCTAAATGGTAAAAGCTAAAACCATAAACCTTTTGGAAAAAAACATAGGCTAAACTCTTTATAACCTTAGGTTAGACAGAGATTTCTCAATGCAACAATGTAATTTCTCCCATTATAAAAATAGAATTCATAAGAGAAGAAAGATAAGCTGTGCTTCATCATAATTTAAACCTTCACTCCACAAAAAACACTGTTAAAAATTGAAATGACCCTCCATAGATTGGGAGAAAATACTTGCAAATCACCTATCTAGTAAAGAAGGCCTTGTATCTAAAATGTGTAAAGAATTCTCAAAACTCAATTTAAAAAAGCCCGATTTTTCAAATGGGCAAAAATTTGAACAGACATTTCAATACAGAAGATACCCAGATGACAGATTAGAACCTCACAAATGCTCACTAGTCCTGAGTCATTAGAGCTATGCACATTAAGACCAAAATGAGATATTGCTACCTACCTAATAGAGTGGCTAAAGTTAAAAAGACTGCCCATACCAAGTGTTGATAGAAACATGGGGCAACTGGAACTCTCATGCATTGCTGGTGGGAATGTTTAGAAACATTCTGGGAAACTGATAGCCTGTCCATTTCCTAAAACATCAAGCATATATATGAATGTCTGGACATATTATATGATACATAACATATATCATATGTAATATATATAATATGATTATATGTCCTACAATGCAGACATTTCACTACTAGATGTTTACCCAGGAGAGCTGGAAGCACACATCCCTACAAAGATTGTACAAGAATGTCCATAGCAGCTTTGTGTTTAATAGGCCAAAAAATGGGAACCACCCAAATATACATCAACAGGTTAACAGATAAACCAAGGTTGCATGCACACAGTGAGAGTCAGTCAACAAAATGGAGTGAACAATTTGTACGTGCCTCAACAGAGATAAATCTCAAAATAATTATGCTGAGAAAAAGAAACCAGATGAAAAAGGATACATACTATCTGAGTCTGTTTATAAAGAATTCCAGAAAATACAAGCTACTCTAGAATGACAGGAAGTGCTTGAGATGTGAATGGGGAATGGAAGGTTCAAGATCATCTAGGGCAAGAGGGCACATTTGGGAGTGATGGAATGTTCAGTATAGTGACATGATGGTGATGCTATGGGTATATACCTCTGTCAAAACGTAATCAAGTACTGCAGAACTGTGTAGTCCATGGTATGTCAATTATGCCACAATTTTTAAAAATCTATTTGCATCAGGATCTGAGATAGGAACAGGATTTACCTCTGTGTAGATGGCAAGGACAGCCTATGTCCTGTAAATTATTGACTATGTGGGCATGGCTGTGGGTGGCCACGTGGAGAGGAGTGCAGTTTTGAGAGGAAAGGCATGGACAGGGAACACTTGTGCTGAACAGAAACCTGCTTCCCCTTGGGTCCCGGGAAGGCTGGTCTTCTGTTCAGAATGCACTGAAGCCTTTCATGCACCTCCAAGCTGTCAGGCCAAGCAGGATGGCACTAACACTGAAGTCCCCGGCTCCAGGCTATGGATTTCCAGGGCTGCCAGGGCCACTTTCACAACCTACTTTATCAAGTTTCCTGTGCTCCTCTTCCAAACTTCATAATTCTACCTTAGCCTATAAATACGCGCCAATGCAGACACCATCCCCACTGCCCTCCTGGCGCCCCCACCCCATGCCTCCAGACATGCAGAGCTCAGTCCTTTCCCACATTTACCCATCCTCCCTACCTCCTCCCTCAAGTGGGCTCAACTCAAATGCCACCACCTCTGTATAGCTTTTCTGACCACACAGGCAGGGTCTGCCAGTTCCTCCCTAGGGACACAAATGCACTCAGTAAACCCCTCTGCTTCCCCTCTGGTCAGGAGAGGCTGGTGCCATGTGGTTAGGATCAGACCCCTGCAATCATGAATCATAAACAGGCCAACTGAATTGTATAAGTGAAAAGGGATGGATTCTGTCCCCTGTTATTCAGATGGGTGTATGCGCTTTACAATTAAACAACTGTATGCCAAGTACCTTCAACAGGCAAAACAAAGCATCTTTCCCAATAACCACTCTAGTTCATATTAATAACCACAAAGGCCAGACTGATCAAAAGTCTGACAAAATTAACCAGCATGCCACAAAATTAAGTTTTATCCCAAAGTCCACCCTGCTACAATTACATTGCAGAGACAGGGAAGGGGGAGCTTTCCCAGAAGTTTTGTCAAATAAAAATGACTAAGTATTGAAACACAATTCTCCCCACGTCACTGCAGTAGATTTATTTCGCTGTTGCACGATTTCAAGAAAAAGGCGATGACAGCGTACACAGAACGTTGTCAAGGAACATCACTGAGTTACAATGTAACGCACTTTTTGGGGTCCCGGCGCCCCCTAGGGACTCTGCGCGGAACGCGCGAGCACAGCTGGCAGGTCAGCAGAGCCCAGGACGCCCGGGCGTCCGCGCCCACCCCTCAAAGGATAACACTGTGACAAAGTGCCACATTGCCACCCTGTCCCGTGTCACACAGCAGCCGGCTCCGCATAACATGGTATTGGACAGAAGGCGGACCTGCAACCTCAAGCAAGCATCCTTGGATACAGAACCCGGCTCGATTTCAGAACTGAGGTTCTGTGGTTATTTCAGGAACAAAATGTAACCCTGAGGGCCTTGGGTTCTTCCTTTGGTTTTCCAATGAAATCGGAGACCCTGCCCGTGGCCGTCAAAGCAGGCACCACGCAGCTACTAGGCGGGAGGAGGAAGGGAGAGGGGCCGCGAGGCGCACTGAGTTCACAGGGCGTCTCCGCAGCTTGCTCAGGCGGGCGCCAGTAGAACCCGAGGCGCTGCGCCTTTTCGGGGCCCGGGACGCCGCCCCTCTTTTGTCGTTGGCCTCTTCTCCTTTGAGGAATCTCTATGTGACTATTATTTTATTTTATGGTTTGATATGAGTGAATCGGCAAGGTATGTACACACACATCACACACGGTAGGTGTGTGGATGTCAAGTTCACCCCAACTGCCTAGTAGGATGGCCAGCGTGCCGAGAGCAGCGCAAGGGGGTCCTGTTTGCTATTCCTACCGCAAACTGCAAAAGCCCCCTCCAAGTACCTGTCCACCTCGTAGGACAAGTACCCATGCTCAACTGTGCCCAGGAAATTCCCCTCCTGCGGAGTGTTGCCAGTTCCCACTGCTGATCCACAAACGCTTCGTAGAAGAGCCTTGGAAAGTGCAATTGTCGATTCAATCCTGGACCACTAGCGTCCCCTGTTGGTCACCCAGAGAAGGAGCGTGCATCACCGTTGAAACTCCAGGCGACTGATTCACTGCAACCTCAACGGCGCAATCGCGTCCTCGGAATTCCACCCTAGTGCAAAATGTTTAGATTGCGCAGATGAGCTACAATCTCCACTTCAACGCACCGGAGAGAACTTAGTTTAGGGACACAAAACGGCTGAAAAAAAATGATAGAGGAAATCACCAATTTTAGGGACTATTCGGTTATTAATTATTCTTCCCCAGGGCCCGCTTCATTGTTTTTATTATCCTTTTGTTGTGGATTTAAACTCTATTCGAAAACATAACCTGGGAGTATGGCTAAAACAAATCTTTGACAAGCCCTGCTAATGCGCCCGTCGGCGCCCATGGCCAACTGGGCACTTGCGGTGAAGTGGCCAGTGTGAGTCTCCACTTTTTTCAGAGGTGAAATTGAAAAGGGCGTCGGCCACCAGCACACCTGCGGGTGCGCATTGGTAGGTCCCGGGGGGTCGGGGCTGCGAGCGGCCCATTGGCTGCAAATAACCCTAAATCCGGCTCCCCAAGACCCGACGCAAATCTGGTATTCTCGTTCAGAAATTCCCCTACCCGAAAAATTGAATTTTGCAAAGCTTTGCAAAGTACACATGGGTTAAGGAGCGGCGCACGCCAGTCTCCCGGCCACTAGCTCGCCGTGGGAAGACCTCACCCGGAGGCGCTGAGGGAGAAGAGCCGCGGCGGTAGCCAGCGCGCCCATGACGTCGAGATGGCCCATGCTCCTCAGTGGCCTGAGGCGCGGGGGGTTGGAGGGCCGCAGGGCCGCCAGGTTCCCGGGACAGAGGTGTGCAGCGGGGGCGCCGGGCGTGCACGAGGGGAGCAGGTGCCCGGGCGGCCGCGCGCTGCGCGCTCCCGGCCACCGACTGGCCGCCCAGGCAAAGGCGCGGGCCCTGAGCCTACTCTGAGCCGGCCCGCCCCCACTCCTCCCTCCATCCTCCACCTCCCCCCGGCGCGCCGTTCCGGGGCGTGTCCTCGGCCAGCGGCTTCTATATAGCGGACGGCGCTCTCGGGCAACACAGATAAGAGCGCGGCGGCGCGGCGCTGAGAACTGGCCGCTGCCTGCTCCGCTGCCGCAGCCTCGCGCCCCGCAGTGCCGCCTAGTCCCCGCGTACCCCGGCCGGCCGAGCAGCGGACCCCGCGGCAGGGGCCATGCAGCGGGCGCGTCCCGCGCTCTGGGCTGCGGCGCTGACAGCGCTGGCGCTGCTCCGTGGGCCGCCGGCGGCTCGGGCTGGCGCGGGTGCGGTGGGCGCGGGCCCAGTGGTGCGCTGCGAGCCGTGCGACTCGCGCGCGCTGGCCCAGTGCGCGCCGCCGCCGGCCGCGGCCGCGTGCTCCGAGTTAGTGCGCGAGCCGGGGTGCGGCTGCTGCCTGACGTGCGCGCTGCGCGAGGGCCAGCCTTGCGGGGTCTACACAGAGCGCTGCGGTGCCGGCCTCCGCTGCCAGCCGCCGTCCGGCGAGCTGCGCCCGTTGCAAGCGCTGCTGGACGGCCGCGGGCTCTGCGCCAACGCCAGCGCCTCCGGCCGCCTGCGCGCCTACCTGCTGCCCGCGCCGTCCGCGCCAGGTGAGCCGCCTGCGCCAGGTGCGCCTCTGCAGCGCCAGGCCCGGGGCTGGGGCGGTGCCGTTGCCAGGACTCCTCTATTGTCCCCGCCCTTAGGGTTGGACGTCGCCCCTGAGGGATCCTCCACCGCTGGTCTTCGTGCGCTTGGTCCTCTGAACGCAGTTCCTGTAATTGCCAAGGGCTTTCGCCTAAATAGGGTCAAAGATTTCCGGGGAAGGGCGGGTGCGGATTCCGAGGTGGATGGGCAGTAGAACAATGCTGGGCCGAGCACAGGTTCCGCGTCCTCCATGCCAGCACCGCGCCGGATCTCGGGAACGCGGGCGTGGACCGTGTGGCACGCCTCAGGAACGTGACTGCCGTTTCCCACAGACCAGGGGCGAGTGTGGTCGTGCCAATGCTGGGCGAGCCTGGGACGCAGGGAGGCGGCCAGGGCTGATTCCGAGCGGGAAAGACGGGCAGGCCCGTTGTAGGCGATGGTACTTGTCTTTAAAAGTACTAATTTTTGCACAGACTTAGATTTGCAAAGTCACGTCCCCCAACCAGCTAGGTGGGAGTCGGGTATTGGTATCTTTTGTGGTTGACTACCTGACGTTAATAAAGAAGTGGCTCTCCAAGGCCCCCCAGAATCAGGGAGGAGCGTGGGGGCCGAACCCCGTTTGCCATTTCCTGCATTGTCCTCGTGCACCCCTCCGGTCCCTGTGCCTGGGTGGCCGTGGCCCTCAGATTAAAGGTGCCAGGGCTGTGGGGAGTGTGGACCCAAGGAGTCCAGTGACAGCAAAGGCCCCACTCTTGTCCCATCCCTTGCTGTGGAATGGGACAGCCTGCCACTTAATACGTAGTGGAAGAAATGGGGTCCAGTTCAGGAAGCCCTCAAGGGACAGGAGCTAACATTTGGCAGTTACTCCACTGGCCCAGCCACTTATCAGGCCAGTGGCTCTGGGAAGGACTTAACATTTCTCTTAGAAAAGACGTTTGCATGGAGTTGGCAGCAGTTCCTCTAAATTTCAAGCCGGCTTCGCCAGCCTCATAGAGTTCCGTGAGTGCAGTTCCCGCAGAGCAGAAGACAGAGAATTCAGACCCGCCTCCCGCCACCCTGCAGGATAGAGTGCAGTGGGCAAGCCGCTGCCTAAGGCTGGCAGGAGGAGGTCCCTTTATCATTTCCAACCCTGCCGACCTCCACTCCGGGGTCAGCCTTACTAGACTGCTCTATTTATCTCAGAGAAACACCATTAGAGGACTGATAGAAAGGCACAATTCCAGTTGCCTGAAACACTGTTTATACTAGTGGATAGTCAAATTCACTAGATGTGTTTGTTTCTCGGGGTGAGGTTATGTCGTTTACCGGGTGTACTTTATTCTTCTAGTGTGTTTTTGGATATTCAAAAAGCAATGTAGAAGTTCTCATAGACATTGCCATTTTTAGTTAGACTTTAATGGATGGTATGATTACTGCCATTGTAGCTCCATTGTATAGGTTAACGTGGTGCATTACAAATTCATGAAAAGATCTAAATGACTTATAAAATTCATGGAGGGGTGAATTTAAATGACAGTCGAAAGTTAAAATTCTCAGTTGCTTCAATGGAAAGGTTTTCTCTTCATGCTTAAATCAGCAGAATAAGAAAGAAACCAAGCAAGTTTAAAATTATCCCGTTTAAAATTATCCCCACTTCTTGGGAAAGAAATGCAAATGTGCTTATTTACATATCCTTAGCATTTCCTTTGCCCCAGTACTTCCCTGAAAAAGAAAAAAAACTAGATGAAAGGAAATTGAAAGCAAATTCTACCAATTAAGAACCTACTGTCTGGCACCTGGCTAGTCAAATCTGCTTCCCCAGACACCAGACCCCTGGGGACTCGGCTACTCCTCCACCTTTTCATTTCCTGGGAGAGGAAATCAAGGCCCTATAGGAGAGGGACTTTTCCCCAGCACCCTGTGAGCGCACCTGCCTTCTGTGCTTCCAGGAGAGCCAGCACCTGCCCAGAGGCACTGGGTCTCCCAGTCCAGCTCAGCATTCTCCCAACAAGGCATGCGCTCGTCAGAGCCCAGTCAGACGCCTTGGCGGGCTTCCCAGCAGCAGGCAAACTGCCCCTGTCTTTACGGGGCTGCTGGAGGTAGGGAACCTACAGGTGGAATAGGACTCTGGAGCCCCCAAGTAGTATATTGAGGACCTGGTGGCACCAGGTGCTGCTCCTTGAGTGGAGTAATCCACCAGTTACCTGACTGTAGACCCACCCAGCCAGGGGGAAGGGGTCCCCAGCAGCCCCACATTTAGTCAGTGCCCTTAAAATCCCAGTGACACTGTGGATACTCCAGCATCCCCATCAGGTGTCAGTCTCTTCATTTAGCACATTGATTTAGAGGGGTCTACAGAAGCGCCTTCCTTCTCAGAGTGAATGCTCTGGCAGAGGAGCCTCTCACTGGGCTGAGTGCTGGTGCTGTCTGCATCTGTAGGCTCCTGTGCATGGCAGGGAGGGGTGCCAGGATGTACAGGGCCTGTACAGCTCCTCTAGGTGTTCAGACCCTATACATGGACAGCACGACCCATAGTAGCTGGGACATGCAGCAGGTTTGGGGAGGAATGCACTCTCACTGCCAGATGCAGCCACCACCCAAAGGCATCCCACGGGCGGGTGGGCCAGGGTGCATGCTTATCCCCGAGCCCCATGTGCACCCGCTCTCCAGAGGCCCTGGGGCTCCATGTGCCTGCACAGCCCTGGCTGGGTCTGCCCCTGCCAGGGAGGTTGGCTGGTCTGAAGGTTAAGGCTGCGGAATAATCACTTCTACTCCACCTTCTTGTTGAAGGTCAGATTCCAGTTTAGAAACAGGGCTTCTTAAGGTTAAGCTACTTTGGCTACTCTATTTTGGAACAACACTTTATCCAGGTGTTTTCTGAGGGTATTTGGAATTGTTGGGTAACATTTCTTCTTCAGGGTGACTTGGTCACAGTACTAAGGTCTTGAGAAGCCTGTTGTTTAATTAAGCATAAAGAGCATCTTGCTTTGTCCCCCTTATGGTATTTAAGGAAACGGCAGTGAGTCGGAGGAAGACCACAGCCCTGGGAGCGTGGAAAACCAGGCCCTCCCTGGCACTCACAGGACGCCCGACCCCAAATTCCACCCACTGCATGCCAAGATGGATGTTATCAGGAAGGGGCATGCCAAGGACAGCCAGCGCTACAAGGTCGAGTACGAGTCTCAGAGCACGGACACCCAGAACTTCTCCTCCGAGTCCAAGCGGGAGACTGAATATGTGAGCGCCTGTTGCCTCTGGGTGGGTGGTGGGGCCACCAGCCCGGTATCCCAGGGCCCTTTTTATGAGGAGCCCTGGTGGTAAATCAGCAATACAGCTGTGCAGCTGCAAGTCCTCTTTACATGGTATAGATGGTGACCCTCCCCTAAGTCAGGCAAAAGAGTGGTGCAGCAGGCCGTGGCTGCCTGGGGTTTTGTAAGCGCATGTACCCAAGTAACCCGCTGCTGATCTCAGGGGCCCTGCCGCCGGGAAATGGAAGACACACTGAACCAACTCAAGTTCCTGGACATGCTCAGCCCCAGGGGCATCCACA
Source organism: Manis javanica (assembly GCF_040802235.1). NCBI lineage: Eukaryota > Metazoa > Chordata > Mammalia > Pholidota > Manidae > Manis > Manis javanica. Next base: position 97,798,272 of record NC_133161.1, on the reverse strand, counting down.
TCCCCAACTGCGACAAGAAGGGTTTCTACAAGAAGAAGCAGGTGAGCAGCCCCTCAGCCGCCCCCACACTGCTGACTCGACTCACCTCTCACTTGCCACCCTGCATTCTGGCCACAGCCAAGACCACGGGGGCTGCAGCACAGACCCTCACCCCTGCTGCCTTTCCACCATCCACTTCTCCCTCTGACCCTCCAAGCTGCCCCCAGCGGCCAGGAGCCCTTGACTGGCACTTGTGTTAGCTTGGCATTATTAAGTGAAGTTTTGAGTAACTAGTGTGGATCATTTCCATGATGCATGACCATGACATTGGTGACAGCTCTGAGACCCCACACTGATCCCTTTCACACTGTGCCACACTGTGCTTCCTGACAGGGACCCAACCCTGTGGTAAGGGTGCCTTGCAGATTACTATTAACCAGGCAACATTTCAGCCTGCTTGGCTTCCACTTGGCAGCCTCTCACAGGGTCAAGACAGAGCCCCCGAGGTGGCCCCCCAGGTGTCTGTGGGTGTGACATGGTTCAAGGGCCATCTTCTTTGGTAACCAGTGGTCTCCTTGGCCTCTTCATCACACCTGTTTCCTATCAGCCATTATTCCACAACATTTATTCCATTCATATATCCTTTTCCCATGTTTCTCTCAGTCACATACCAGTAAACTCACCATGAGAGCTTTCCTATATATGGCTCTGAAGGACAGGCATCACCTGCACAGGGCACATGGGACATGCCTGCAGAGCCAGCAGGCTCCTGTATCTACCAGAGACCCCAATGTGGCTTTGACCAGGATTCTCCCGTAGCAGAGGCTGTGCTGGACAGTGGCCTTGAATGCCCTACCCTTGGTTGGCCTTGGCACCTGCCCTGTGGTCAGGACCCCACAGTGGGGCCCCAGATTCACTGTGTCTGCTCTGCCCACAGTGCCGCCCCTCCAAAGGCAGGAAGCGGGGCTTCTGCTGGTGCGTGGACAAGTACGGGCAGCCCCTCCCGGGCTTCGATGGGAAGGGCAAAGTCGACGTGCACTGCTACAGCATGGAGAGCAAGTAAACTGCCCACCACGTAAGGCCCCAAGACGGCACCCGGCCCTGGGCTTTCCCTCCTGGAATGGTGGGGGATCTGTGGGTGAAGGACTGCCTAGGGGCTGGCCCCCAGGAGCTGCCCTGGCTGAGGACAAACACAACCCAGGCCCTCCCCCAAAGAAAGCTTGGGGGTCCCCAACCCAGCTGAACCAGTGCAGTGAAAGAGGTTGTGGCCACGTTGTCTCAAGATACTTGGCTTTGCTTCAGAGAGCTTAGAACATGTGAACATTCACACACATGCAGCATAGGGACCCTCAAATTTAGGCTTTTTCCCTGTAAGTCTGCTGGTTTGTTGATCTTCACAGTTAAACTTTTAATCCAAAAAGACTTGTTAAAGGAACATGATTCTACATGAAAGATGTGGCTGTTTTTTTCTGTAAAATATATTGCAGATATTCTGATAGTTTGATTAATATAACTTCAGTAAAGTTTATTTAAATCTAAAACAACATTGATTTCTAAACCACCATTTGAAGAGTGCCATCATATTCAATATACCTTTTTCTTTGAATAAATGAGAGCTCTATCAAGAAATACATTTCCTTTCATCTCCTTGCAACAAATTAAGCAAAGAGAAGAAATTTTCATTTTTACTTACAAGTTTTGTTCCCTTGTAAGTTGGGAATGAGTAATTCTAATTTTAGGGTGACTAACAGTAAGCACTGAGAGCATCTCACTGATCTTTGTTTTTGTTAAGAAGTATAGGGCGGCCCCTCCCCCAGCCCCACTACCATTGCCTGGGCATGGGGTCTGATGGAGGAGAGTCCTTTGATCTGGGGGCGTTATTTCAATATATTTCTTTCTCTGCTTTTTTCAGTTAACGTTGAGCTCAAATACGCCTTATTTTGCACAAAAGACTGCCAAGGAAATGATCAGCAGCTGGCTACAGCCTCAATTTATATTTCTTTTTGTGGTGAATTGATTTTTTTCTTAAACCAAAACTTAGAAAGAAATGTTTGAAATTCTGAGGTTTCTTCTAAATGGTGCACCTGAGCATCTTTCCACTTTCCACTGAACCGTGAAACGCAGTTTGATTTTTCTTGTCGCTTCCTATAAAAATACTTGTCAACTCCAGCACAGCACAGCTGGACCTCATGCTGTCCTGGAATCTCGCTGCATTGGACCCTGGGCATCTGGCCTTGGCGACCAGGCTTTGTCCTCCTCTGTGAAGGCCTCACCGGCTTGTAGAAAGCAGGAAACACCTGTATCTGGGATCTAGACACACCACCTGGAGCTCACATCTGGGGGCAAGGGCCTGGGACCCCTGACAGGCATTTTGTGTCTTCAAGGGACTGTAATGTGGAGATTCAGAGAATAAGGCAGAGTCTTACTAGTTATAAAACAAAAATGACCAAGAATGTTCTAGGGAACTTGGAGAACCTGTTGTAGCAGGCGTTTCTGACCCTCCTGCATCGCCAGGCAGTAGGGCCTGGCAGGCCAGTGAGCAGCCTTTTCTGGTGACCCCCAGGGAGGGAGGTGGGAAGGGATAGCACCTCATTTCCAGGAGCATCAGAATTAATGGCAGGATTTGTGTCCTATGTTGACCAGTTCAAGCTCCAATCTGTTTTTGAGGATAAGCTCCTAAAAGGCAAAGGAGGCTTATTTTCACCCCTCGTGTCTGTCCTGTTGGCACAATGTTTAAAAAATGATAATTGTATCTGACGAGGAAAGAGGAATGGTTTCTTGAGGAGCCCACATGGGATCCTGGGAGCACACAGAGTCGCCCCTACTTTTCTTCCTGATTCACCTATTTACACAGATAATACATTTTTCATCAACTGTTACCATTGTATGTGTCACAGTCCCAATGCAATAGGACCTGTACTAGAGGATGTTAGCAAGGTTGCTGAGGGTCAGCATGGCCAGGGGCTTGCACACCAGCCTGCTGTGTCCCCCCTGGGGCCAGCTCTCCAGGTCTGGGGGTGGCGGCAGGGACCCTAGGAGCCTCCAGGTTGGATGCACATCGCACTCAGCCCTCCTTGAGAACACAAAGGGTCTCCAGACATTCTGCCTACCTATTAGCTTTTCTTTATTTTTTTAATTAAGTTTTTGGGAAAAAAAAAAGGTATTTTTGGAAAGTTTGTCTTGCAATGTATTTATAAATAGTAAATAAAGTTTTTACCATAAAGAGCTGCCCTTCCCCGTGTTGCTGACTGGCTCTAGGTTTTTTGTTACTGATGAAACCCAGAGGGGGCAAGGGTGGGTGTTCTGACTGTGGAGAAGCTTTCATCCCCCACCTCTGGCCAAAACAAAGCACTTGCTAGACAGTCCCAGATGCCTTGCTGCCCCCCATGGAGGGCTGGGTCCCTCCTGCAGTGAACCTCCTGTCTGGGAAGATGTTCCTGTCACAGGACTGTGTCACCATTCAGCCCATGCTATGTTTAGGTTTTGTCCCCTGCTGCCTACCCATCACCACTCAGAGCAGCCTCACAGCTGAGCAGGGCAAGTCACAGAACCCCGACCCTTTCCTGCAGCCATTCCACCCTACTGCTTGGAGAAGGGGTGTGGACAAGGCAGGAGGGGGACACTAGGTGTGGTCCCCCTACACAGCCTTGGGACAGCTGCCCCTTGTCACAGCCACTCAGGCAAAGATCTGAGCTTGTGACTTACAGCATCAAACCCCATGTCAACGAGCCATACATTTAGAGCCATAGCTGCCCCATTAATAAAATGTTTATAAGGTTCCATCATACCAGAGGTATGTGTGCCAAACAGCATTGTAGGTGTGCAGAGACTAGAGTGTAGGGGCTGTCATGTCACTGGACCCAGGGCAAAGGGGCAGGTCCTATGGGGTGCCTGGGAGGGAGGCAGCAAGCAGAGCAAGCTGGTGGGCTGTGACAGGCACCAGCAGGCTGTAGGTGTCAGGGCTCAAGGCACCTGAGTGGCTGCCAGGGCCTGGGAATCCCGCACAGGGCTGGGCAGGCTGTGGAGCAGCTTTGGGCCATATGTGCCAGTTCCATCAGGCCCCAGGTTTGCCTTCCTAGTGGTCTGAATCTTGTGCCCTGGGTCACCTCCAGCCTCTGCCAAGTTCACACCTTCGACTGACTATCCTAAACACTCTCCTGTTAAGCCCAGTAAGCTCCACCAGGCTCCTCAGTTCTCACCACCCCTTCCTCCTCTTCTGGCCTTCCAGTTGGACCCTAGAAGCAACTCTGCCTCCCAGGCTTCAGCTTCCACCACCCCCATCCACATGTCCCCAACCACCCCCTCAAACCCAAGCAAACCAGCACATGAGGGCATGAGATTCGCTGGCCTCAGCATGGCCCACCATGCTCCAACCAGCAGATGAATGAGCTGAAGACCGACAAGCACCGACATAGCAAGGGCATCCTAAGGGGCTTCTGTTCCGTGGCAACCTGTGCAGATGTTTCCTCTCAGTCAGACTCTTGGAACCCACCTTTCCTCCCCAGAGGATTGTGTATCTGCATGGTATGTTCTAGGATGGGACCCGCATACAGTGGGAAAGCCATGCAGAATCACTGCTCTTGTTGAGAAAGATGACAAGGTTATCAAGTGGGGTGTACAGTGGCAGGGACACATGCTGCCCAAAGAAACAAGATCACAGACCACCAAGGGTGCTTGTTGCCCATTTCCTCTCCTTTTTTTTAACTTGGAAAAGATGGTCAAGGATGGCCTCTCAGAGGAGGTGGCTTTCTATTACAGACCCAGGGAGCAGGCCAGCTGACCCCAAGGGGAGCCCTCCAAAGGCAGGTACATGGCCACCATCCCAGGAGGTGGGATTGGTGACCAGAGAGGAGTCGGGCCAGCACCCAGGGAGCCCAAATCCCACACCAAGTCCATGCAGGCTGAGACAGCTGAAGGGAGGTATGATTCCCATTTGTCCGACACCAAATGAAATGGTGTATTTTCTCCCTACATATATGAACCATAATAATATTATACACAGCAGTAATAGTAGTATAACTCCATTTCGGTTACTGGACTTGATTACAATATGTGTAAGTATGTGGGAGAGGTTCTTCCCACTCACTAACACCCAGCAATTCTGGAACACTAGCAGGGTGTCAGAACTCAACTCAATTCTGACACTACCTGCCTGAGAACTCCACTCAATTCTGATGCTATCTGCCTACAGACAACATCAGATTCCCAGGTTAAGGACTCTGTCCTACAAGACTTCCCTCCACCCCTCACTCCAGATGCTGGTGGTAGGCTGCAGGAAGCTACCTGTGCTTCAGACCTACAGGCTACGTATTGGAGGTTCCATGACTGCCCCCTGAGGTTCAATGAATTTGCTAGAGCTTCTCGCAGAACTCAGGAAAACATTTACGTTTACCAGTTTAATGAATGATACTGTAAAGGATGCGAGTAAACAGCCAGATGAAGAGAAACATAAGGCAAGGTCCCAAATAAAGGAGCTTCTGTCCTCGTGGAGCCTGGAGCCTGCCTTGGTGGCACATGGAGGTGTTCTGGTTTCCCAAGCACAGAAGAGCTCTCTGATCAAGAAGCAAGATCCAGCTGAGCAGAGCAGGGAGAGCAAAGCAGAGAGATAGCAAACAGCCCTTCTTAGGGGTTTTCATGAGGGTTTCATAGCATTGTCATGACTGACCAAATTATTGACAGTAAGCTGATTCAGTCTCCAGCCCCTGCCCTTGGGTCAGGGTCCAAAAGTCTCATTAATATGATAAAACATCCATTTCGCTCTGCAGTGCTTTCAGGAACTGCAGGTGGAGACCAAATATACCTGGGAAATATGTATGTATTTCTTGTGACTCCATTTTATCACAGGAGGTGATGTAGCTAAGCTATGCCAGGCACTCAGTTGCTTTATGGGGGCCAGGACTGGAAAGCCTAGGGCCAAGACAGGATGCATGGACCCGCACTGCCGAAAGAGGCTGAGATGTGGTGCAATTGGAGCATGTTGTGAAGACGGCCCACAATATTTGGGGACAGATCCAATGTGGCAGTGCAAAGATGGAGGTCGGACATCAAGAAGGGCAAGTCTGAGCACCTCAACACAGTTCCACTGAAGAAGCAACACGGAAGGTAAGGACCTCTGGACAGTGAAGTTTGGGACACTATTCAACATGTCATGAAGACACAACAGGCGCCACCCTCCATGCAGCCATGAGGAGTCCTACAGAGAACTTCTAGGTCATTGGAAACCATGGGGAACCCCTGAAGATAGCAGCCAGATGCTATTTTAGATGGGCATGTGCACAAGGCACCCTTTCAGAGAAGGAGGTGTGGCAGCATGAACCCATGCTGTCCCTCTGTCTCCACCCTGTCCCTCTGTAGCTTACAAACAGTTGGTTCCTGCCCCCACACTGCATGTACATCTGGCCCAGGTATCCTGAAGCAGCAACTCCAGGTAGGGCAGTGATGAGCTGGCCAGTTCATATTCTCCCTTGGATGCATCCCTCTTCCCCTGCAGGGTGCCTGTTGGGGGGTGTCTCCTTCCAGAGCACCTCTCCCTGGGTGAGGGCTGGGGACAAAATGACCAGCTTTGGACCTCAGGTGTTAGGCGCTATCCTCTCAGGACTCAGCCCCCACCTGCACCCCTGCCTAAGAGCTTTGGGTGCACACAGGCCTACACATCACCTGAGAGTGGCCAGTACTGAGGCGACATGAGCTCACAAGTTGGGAGACCTTTGAGGAACCCAGTGACATAAAAATATGGTAAATTTACATGGAAACATACTACAACTGTCTGTCCAGGCAAAATAAGCAGGCTTGAGGGGGTGAGGGAAGGTCTTATATCATAAAGCAAGAACAAAAAACACAAAGGAACAAATGGGGTAATTGGTGTGAAATATCTAATAGTTGAAACATAAAATAAAATACATGGAATGAGCACTGGGGTGCGTACAGCTAGAGGACAGTTTGGAGAAGCAGGGGAGCAAGGCCAAGAGCTCTCTCTGAAAGAGACTAGCCAGGGACGTGGTGGGTGGGGGCAGCATGCCACATCAGGTCACACAAGTCAAGTCCTGGAAAGTAAAGAAATAAGAGATACATTTCACAGTTTAAAGAAAAACAAAAGACTCTAGATTGATTGGCTCCACAGAATGTAAAAGGGGACATAGTTTAAAAACGTTTGTGGATAAATTAGGGTGAAATCTTAAAATATCAAAACTTTAAGGGAGAAAGAGCAAGTCAAAGAGAAACAAATGTCCAGGTGACACAATGTTTTTAATCCTACTCTGGATGCAGGAAGACGAGAGAATAACAAAGCCGTAAAAAGATCCAACTGTCACTACTATAAAATTAGTGATTCTCAACTTGAGAAAATTCTGTCCTCAACCAGGGATACCTGGCAGTGTCTGAAGATATTTTTGGTGTGACAACTGAAAGGTATTACTGACATCTACTGGCTGGGGGCCAGGGATGCTACTAAACTTCCTGGACAGCCCCGACCACAAAGAATTGCCCACCTAAAATGTCAATAATGCCAAGATTGACATAAATTGATGTTAAATCCTGACTTAAATAGATGTTAAAACTTGCCAGTTAATTGAAACATTGATAGGTAGATTCAAGTGCTAAAAATTAAGGTAAAAAATATTTTATTACAACAGACAAAGTTAGAAGTGAAAGGATGGATTTATCAAACAAAATCTATCCAAAACAAAGCTAGAAGAGCTATTAGTATCAGACAAGGCAGATTTTAAGACAAAGAATGTTTTATTAGAGGTAGACATTTTTGCTACAAAATAACAGGATCGTCAGTTAACAAGGAGTATCCAGTCATGCTAAACATGTGTGTGCCTCATAAAATACCTTTTAACTATTTTAATTGAAAAGTAATATAATGAGAGGAAATTTTGCTCTCTTTCCCTTATTGATAAGTAAACAGACCAAAAAAAAAATCAGTAGGGATTTAGAAGATCTGGATACTGAAAACTAACCAGCTGAACCCAAGAAGCACATGTGGAGCAGTTTAAGAATGCCTGCCGCTTTCAAAGACATGGGGGCATTTTAAAAATTGGTCATGTACCAGGCCATAAAGAAAGCCCCCAAATGGAAAGAAGAGATGCCATGTCGATGATGATTTTATGATTAAACTTAAAGTTAACAGGAATTATATTTTTAAATCCCTACACCCTGGGAAATTAAAAAGAACACAGATGAGTGAGTCAAGGTTTAAGAAGAAATGGATACTGAAATTTAAAACTACTCAGCAATGTAAAACTATCATCTCCAAAATAAATCCCCCTAGATAATGTTAATGATGGTAGTGAAAGCAAGGCAGAGGATCAAGGGAAATAAATGCCTGAAAAACCTGTATTAGGTAAAGGAAAGGCTGAAAATCAGCTACAGCAGAGAAAACTGATGACAGAGAACAAAGATACAGTAGAGTCCACAAAGTAACGGTGGCTTCTTTGAAAAATCTAACAAAAAGGCAATGCCTAGGAAGACTATCAAGAACATAGGGGATGGTTACACATACAACTAGCAACATTTTGAGTAAGAGAAGGGAGATAACAGATCAAGCAGGAAACAGGTGATCAAAAGAACACCATCAAAATGACATACTATCAATTTTGAAAACAAACAAAATATAAAATTTATTTGAAATTACATTTTGAAGAACAAATCAAGCTACATATTCTTATCTTTGTGACAGCATTTGAAGGAGTTTAAAATATTACCACCAAGAAAATGGTTTGAGGAGTTCTACCACATGCTTGAGGAACAGATCATCCCAATCAATAAAAACTTATTGAGAAAGTATAAAAGAAAAGAACACACCTCAGCTCATCCTACAAAACCAACATAACCCCAAAGCAAAACAATACAAAAAAATATGTATGGGCCTACCATCTTCCTTAATGTAAACATCCCAAGGAAGTTGTTAAATCAAATCCCACAGTCCATATAATAGGTGTTATACCATTACCAACTTGGGTTCATTCCAGGAATACAAAATAATTTAACATTAGAAAATTTGTAAATATGATTAATCACAATATGTTAAAGAGAAACAATATATACGATAACAGTTTAAAAAGTTCAATGCAAAAAAAAAGTTCAATGCAGTGAAAACTATCAATAAAGTAAGAGTATAAGAGAATTTCTATATATGATAATGTAATATTTAAAAAATGCAAAACCCAGCAAACATCATCCTAAGTGAAGAGATGTTAGAAGTAGGCTCTTTGAAATGTGAACCAGACAAGGATAGCCACCCACCATACTATAAGAAAACCAAGCTTGTGCAGTAAGATGAGAAAAAAAAGAGACTCAATACTTGGAAAACACTGTTGTTACAGATGTTATGATCATTTACTTGGAAATCATGACATAAGCAATAGACAAATTATAATAAATAATCAGAATATTAAACAATATGGCTGGATATAAGAATATGTAAAAGAGAGTTTCATTTCTATATACCAGCAATGAACAACAAAATATAATTTACAAGAGATCTCATGCAAAATAGTCTCAGAGAATCAGCTTTTAACAACTTTTAAAAATCTGGAAATAATCTAATTCCTATCAACAGGAGAATGGATGAAGAAACTATGGTGTATTTGCAAGAGGGGCCCCATGGAGACCACAGGGATGCAACCACATGGTTGATGCATAGCTCTGTAGCAACAAGTTTAAAACAAAGTCCCTAAAGATCACATAATAATGTTACACTTTTTAAAATGTTAAAAACTAATTAAATCGACAGAGAGGAGAAAAGAGGGCAATCTGAGTAGTGTGGTGGAATTCTCCCAAAACCATATATATTTTGAAAATACAGCAAATACAGCTATTCCTAAAAGACTGACCAGAAGTAACAGTACACCAACCAGTCTACATCTGGGAGGAGTCAACATCTCATTGAAAAAGGTAAAGTAAAATCCCATGACTTGGCTGGACCCTAGCACTTCCCCCACCCCAGCTCACCAGTGGGGGGAGGAGAATCAGAGCAGGGAGGGAGTGGAAGCACAGGACTTCTAAATATCCAGCCCTAGAAATCTACCCTGGGAGCACAGACCCACATTGTATGGTGCTCTGGAGATTAGAGGGGCTGAAAACCAAAGTCAGAGGCTAAGACTGCAACAGGTTACCACAACTGGCTGCCCTGAGATAAAAGAAAAGCAGGTGCTTTGAAAGACTTCTCAACAATAAGAAGGCTGCTAAAGGGGCAAGGGTTTAGGAGAAGGAACAGGCAGACAAAATCATCCTGGCACACTCAGCCTAGCAGGTTGGGAACTTTGAGGAGCTTCAGGCACCCTATTCCCCTGGTTGGCAACACAGCCCTGAGGCCCCTCCCCATGATAAGCAGCCTGCTGCTCCTTCCTCCTGGCCAGCACCTGTGTGCAAACCCACTGTCCTCCCCATTGCTGCAGACCAGCCAGAGGGCAGCCCCACCTACAGCAACCACACAGCTTAACACAGAGGCTTCTCCCTGCATGCAGCTAACCAGCCCAGACAGCAAGACAGGCACCAGGACTGGGAATCACGAAAGGGCTTTGCACTCCCTGCAAACACCTGCGCTGCTTGCCAGCAACTCCTGCCATTGCCCTAGGCCATCCCAAGGACCACCCAGCCCACAGTGGCTTAGGGGATTAACCTAGAAGCTGCACCCTGCACAGGGTTAACCAGCACAGACAGTGGAGACAGGCACTGAGACTGGGAAACCAAAAGGGCTTTGTCCTTGTGGCAGAACCTAAGCTGCTCACCTGCAACCCACACCATCACACTAGGCCATCCCGAGGGCCACACTGCCCATGGCAGTTTAGGGGATTAATCCAGAGTCCTTTCCTTGTGCACGGTTAACCAGCACAGACAATGGAGACAGGCATTGTGACCAGCAAGCAGGAACAGATGTTGTCCCCCCAGCTGACACCCATGCCACTCATCTGCAACCACTCCCATCACTCTAGGACTATGAAAAGGCAGAAAATCCCTCAAACACCAGAAAGAGGGCTCGGTGAGACAGAAAGCACCAACCTTCCTGAAAAAGAATTCAAACTAAAATGTCATAAGCATGCTAATGGAGCTACAGAAAAATATTCAAGAGCTAATGGATGAACTCAGGAGGGAGACAACTGAAATGAAACAAACAACAGAGGGATTAAAAAGCAGATTAGATGAGATAGAAGAGATAGCAAATGAAATAGAAATTAAAGAACAGAAATGCGAAGAAGCTGTGCACAGAGAGAACAAAGGATCTCTAGAAATGAAAGAATATTAAAAGAACTGTGTGACCAATCCAAACGGAACAATATTCACATTAGGGGTACCAGAAGAAGAAGAGAGAGAGAAAGGGATAGAAAGTGTCTTTGGGCCAAAAGGGAGGATTCAAGATGGCAGCATGAGAGGTGAGACAGGGAACTTCTCCCAAAACCACATGTAATATGAAAATATAGTTAATATAACTAATCTTAAAAGAGCAACAGGAAAGAAGGCTGCGCTAGACTTCCTACACCTGGAGAACAGAGTGGACGTCACGAAACAGGGCACTAGTGCTGCTCCACTGCGACCCCCCACATCACTCCAGGGGCTGAGCAGCTCCAGAGACTAGAGCTTCTGAGCACTAGAGGGCGCCACATACAAATATGAAAAGTCAAACGAAACTGGTTAAGACCAAAATTTCACAAACAACAGAAAAAGGGTGTTTTTGAACTCACCAATGAAACTGAACTCACCAATCTTCCTGAAAGAGAGTTCAAAATAAAAATCATAAACATGCTCATGGAGTTACAGAAAAATATTCAAGAACTCAGGGATGAATTTAGGATGGAGATTCAATTATTAAGAAATTCCATATATGAAATGAAATGTACAATGGAAGGATTTAAAAGAAAATTAAATGTAGTAGAAGAGATGGTAAATGGAATATATATTAGAGAAGAGGAATACAAAGAAGCTAAGGCACAGAGAGAAAAAAGGATCTCTAAGAATGAAAGAATACTGATTGATAGAACTGTGTGACCAATCCAAATGGAACAATATTTGCATTATAGGGGTATCAGAAGAATAAGAGAGAGAAAAAGGGATAGAAAGTGTCTTTGAGGAGGTAATTGCTGAAAACTTCCCCAATATGGGGAAGGAGATAGTCTTTCAGGCCATGGAGTTTCACAAATCTCCCAACAAAAGGGACCCAAGGAAGACAACAACAAGACATATAAAAATTAAAATGGAAAAGATCAAGGATAAGGACAGACTTTAAAAAGTAGCTAGAGAGAGAAAAAAGATCACATACAAAGGAAAACCCATCAGTCTACAATCAGACTTCTCAACAGAAACCTTACAGGCCAGAAGGGAGTGACATGATATGTTTAATGCAACGAAGCAGAAGGGCCTCGAACCAAGAATGCTCTACCTGGCAAGATTATCATTTAAGTTTGAAGGAGGGATTAAACAATTTTCAGATAAGCAAAAGCTGAAAGAATTTATCTCCCACAAACCACAGTGCATTTTGGAGGGACTGTTATAGATGAAAGTATTCCAAAGCTAAATAGCTGTCACCAGGGGAAATAAAACCACAACAAAGAAAGTAGAACAATTAATTATTAAACAGATGCAAAATTAAATCAACTAACCCCAAAGTCAATCAAGGAATAGACAAAGAGTACAGAACATGATACCTAATATATAAATAATCCAGGAGGAAAAAAAAAGAAACTTTAGGCTGTGTTTGTAATAACATAATAAGTGAGTTAAATTAGACTGTTTAATAGTAAGGGAATTACACTTGAACCTTTGGTAACCATGAATCTAAAGCCTGCAATGGCAATAGTATATACCTACCAATAATCACCATAAATGTAAATGATCTGAATGCACCAATCAAAGCCACAGAATCACTGAATGGATAAAAAACAAGACCCGTCTATATGCCGCCGGCAAGATACTCACTTCAAATACAAAGACATACACAGACTAAAAGTGAAGGAATGGAAAAAGATATTTCATGCAAACAATAGGGAGAAAAAATCAGGAGTTGCAGTACTTGTATCAGACAAAATAAGTTTCAAAACAAATAAAGTAACAAGAGACAGAGAAGGGCATTACATAATGATAAAGGGGTCAGTCTAACAAGAGGATATAACTATTATGAATATCTATGCACCCAACACAGGATCACCTATATATGTGAAACAAATACTAACAGAATTAAAGGGGGAAAAAGAATGCAATGCATTCATTTTAGGAGACTTCAACACACCACTCCTTTCAAAGTACAGAGCAACCAGACAGAAAATAAGTAAGGAGACAGGGCCACTGAACAATGTACTAGAACGGATGGACCTAACAGACATCTACAGAAGACTCCATCCAAAAGCAACAGGATACATATTCTTCTCAAGTGCACATGGAACATTTTCAAGAATAGATCATATACTAGGCCACAAAAAGAGCCTCAGTAAATTCAAAAAGACTGAAACTGTACCAACTAGCTTTTCAGATCACAAAGGTATGAAACAAGAAATAAACTACACAAAGAAAATGAAAAAGCCCATAAACACATGGAGGCTTAATAGCATGATCCTAAATAATCAATGGATCAATGACCAAATAAAAACAGAGATCAAGCAATATAGGGAGAAAAATGACAACAATAATTCAACACCACAAAATCTGTGAGATGCAGCAAAGGCCATGCTAAGAGGGAAGCATATCACAATACAGGCCTACCTCAAGAAAGAACAATCCCACGGGAACAGTCTAAACTCACAATTAACGAAACTAGAAAAAGAAGAACAAATGAGGCCCAAAGTCAGCAGAAGGAGGGACATAATAAAGATTAGAGAATAAATAAATAAAATTGACAAGAATAAAACAGTAGAAAAAACCAATAAAAGCAGGAGCTTATCAAAAGAAAAAGAGAGTTTACACACATAAACAGACTCAGAAATGAGAAAGGAAAATCACTACGGACACCACCAAAATACAAAGAACCATTAGAGAATACTGTGAAGAATTATATGCTAACAAAGAGGATAACCTAGGAGAAATGGACAACTTTCTAGAAAAATACAACCTTCCAAGGCTGACACAAGAAGAAACAGAAAATCTGAACAGACCAATTACCAGCAATGAAATTGAACTGGTAATCAAAAAACTACCTAAGAACAAAACCCCTAAACCAGATGGTTTCACTGCCGAATTTTATCAAACATTTAGTGAAGACCTAATACCCATCCTTCTTAAAGTTTTCCAAAAAGTAGAAGAGGAGGGAATACTCCCAAACTCATTCTACAAGGCCAGCATCACTCTAATGCCAAAACCAGGCAAAGACACCACAAAAAAAGAAAACTACAGACCAATATCCCTGATGAACACAGATGCAAAAATACTCAACAAAGGATTAGCAAACCAAATTTAAAAATACATAAAAAAGATCATCCATCATGATCAAGTAAGATTTATTCCAGGGATGCAAGGATGGTACAACATTCAAAAATCCATCAACATCATCCACCACATCAACAACAACAAGCTCAGAAATCACATGTTCATCTCCATAGATTCTGAAAAAGCATTTAACAAAATTCAACACCCATTCATGATAAAAACTCTCAACAAAATGGGTATAGAGGGCAAGCACCTCAATATAATAAAGGCCATATATGACAAACCCAGCTTCTCACTGAAAGCTTTTCCTTTAAGATCAGGAACAAGACAAGGATACCCACTCTGCCCACTTTATTCAACATAGTACTGAAGATCCTAGCTATGGCAATCAGACAACACAAAGAAATAAAAGGCATCCAGATTGTCAAGGAAGAAGTTAAACTGTGTCTGTTTGTAGATGACATGATACTGTACATAAAAAACCCTAAAGAATCTACCCCAAAACTACTTAATCTAATATCTGAATTCAGCAAAGTTGAAGGATACAAACTTAATACGAAGAAATCTGTTGCATTTCTATACGCTTACAATGACATTTCCATTCACAATTGCATCAAAAAGAATAAAATACCTAGGAATAAACCTAACGAAGGTAGTGAAAGACCCATACTCTGGACACTACAAGACACTCATGAGAGAAATTAAAGAAGATACTAAAAAATGGAAATACATCCCATGCTCATGGACAGGATAAATCAATATTGTCAAAATGGCATTCCTGCCTAAAGCAATCTACAGATTCAATGCAGTCCCAATCAAAATACCAACAGAACTTCAATGAACTAGAGCAAATGGTTCTAAAATTCATATGGAAGCACAAAAGACCCTGAAGAGCCAAAACAGTCCTGAGAAGGAAGAAAAGCTGGAGACATTAGGCTCCCCAACTTCAAACTACTACAAAGCCAGAGTAATCAAGAGAATTTGGTACTGGCAGAAGAACAGAACAATATACCAAAAGAACCGACTAGAGAGCCAGATATACACCCAACCATATATGGTCAATTTATATATGATAATGGAGCCATGGACATACAATGGGGAAATGACGGCCTCTTCAACAACTGATGTTGGCAAAAATGGACAGCTACATGCAAGAGAATGAAACTGGATTATTGTTTAACCTCATATACAAAATGGATCAAAGACCTGCATGGAATTCATGAAACCATAAACTTCTTAGAAGACATTATAGGCGAAAATCTCTTGAATATAAACATGAACAACTTCTTCCTGAACGCATCTCCTCAAGCAAGGGAAACAAAAGCAAAAATGAACACATGAGACTACATCAAACTAAAAAGCTTCTGTATGGCAAAGGACACCATAAACAGAACAAAAAGGCATCCTACAGTATGGGAGAATATATTTGTAAATGACATATCTGACAAGGGGTTAACATCCAAAATATATAAAGAATTCACATGCCTCAACACCCAAAAAGCAAAATAACCCAACTAAAAAATGGGCAGAAGATATGAAGAGACAAATCTCCAAAGAAGAAGTTCAGATGGCCAATAGACACATGAAAAGATGCTCCACATCACTAACTACCAGAAAAATGCAAATAAAAAGCACAATGAGATAATCACCTCACACCAGTTAGGATGGCCATCATAGAAAAGCCTAGGAGCAACAAATGCTGGTGAGGATGTGGAGAAAGGGGAACCCTCCTACACTGCTGGAGGGAATGTAAAATAGTTCAACCGTTGTGGAAAGCAGTATGGAGGTTCATCAGAATGCTCAAAATAGAAATACCATTTGACCCAGGAATTCCACTTCTAGGAATTTACCCCAAGAATGCAGCACTCCAGTTTGAAAAAGACATATGCACCCCTATGTTTATCGCAGCACTATTTACAATAGCCAAGAAATGGAAGCAACCTAAGTCTCCATCAGTAGATGAATGGATAAAGAAGATGTGGTACATATACACAATGGAATATTATTCAACCATAAGAAGAAAACAAATCCTACCTTTTGCAACAACATGAATGGAGCTAGAGGGTATTATGCTCAGTGAAATAAGCCAGGTGGAGAAAGACAAGTACCAAATGATTTCACTAATCTGTGGAGTATAACAACAAAGCAAAAACTGAAAGAGCAAAACAGCAGTGGGCTCACAGAACCCATGAATGGACTAACAGTTACCAAAGGGAAAGGGACTGGGGAGGATGGGTGGGAAGGGAGGGATAGGGGATTAAGCATACATAATATAGGAGGGGCACGGGGAAGGCAGTATATCAGAGAGAAGACAAGTAGTGACTCTGCAACATCTTACTATGCTGATGGACAGTGACTGTAATGGTGTATGTGGTGGGGACTTGATAATAGGGGGAATGTAGTAACCACAGTGTTGTTCATGTGAAACCTGAGCATAAGATTGTATATCAATGATACCTTAATTTTTTAAAAAAGGAAAAAAAAAATCAAATCATCTGAAATAAAAACATACTTTAAAAAAGAAGTATAGATGAGATAAACCTATATCCAAAGTGAAGCAATGAATGATGAATTTTCAATATATATTATTGCCAGAATTCTAGTTTTCAGGTTGGATGGTGAGGCCCTAGATCCTTATTTCATTTTTACACATATAAAAAATAATAAGAGAGTGCCAACGTAGCCCAACAAACCAGGCATTGTGATGAATTCTTGAAACTAATTGGAGCTGGTTCCGAAGAGAACAGAGACAGAGGAGCAGTTGGGGGCAGTGAGCACAGGCTACTCCTTCCAGGTAACCCTCTGTCCTTGCATTCCCAAGTCTGCTCCCCTGACCGCAGCTTCTGCAGCCTCCGTGTTCAAGCCAACTCCTACAGAGCCTCTCTTTCTTCCCCTTGAACCCTGCATCTCCACAACCCTTCATCCTACAGCTGGACTCTGACAATGTGTTGCCCACCAGAGCACTGCTTAAACAGCTTTATCAAGATATGATTCTATGCCACAGGATTTATGTGTTGTACATGCACCATCCAGTGGCTTTTAGTGTGATCACCGATCATGTGTAACCATGGTCAGTATGGAGCATGTTCGTCACTTTAGTAAGAAGCCCTGACCCCTTTAGCTCCCATCCATCAACCCCTCCCCTACCCTAAGCAACCCCATCTACCCCATCTTTCTGCCTCTATCACCCTCCCTATTTCAAACTTTAATATGAATGGAGTCATACAATGTGTGGTCATTTATGACCAGCTTCTTTCCCTGAGCATCCTGTTTTCAAGGTTTATCCATGTTCTAGCATGTATCAGTACTTCATTCCTTTTTATGGCCAAATAGCATTTCATTGCATGGCTATGCCCTACTCTGTTTATCCATTCATCCATTGATGAGCATTTGGATTATGTCTACCTTTTAGCTATTATACACAATGCTTCTATGAACATTTGTGTACAACTGTGTGGACATGTATTTTCATTTTTCTTAGGTACATACCTAGAAGTGGAATTCCTGGGTCATATGGTAAATCTATGTTTACTCATTTGAGGAACTGCTGGACTGTTTTCCAAAGTGGCTGCACCAGTTTACTTCCCCACCAGCATCATGTGGGCGGTTCTGATTTCCCTACATCCTCACCAGCATTTGTTACCTGATGTGATTATAGCCGTCCTCTTGGGTGCCAAGTGGAGTCTCACTGGGGTCTTGATTGCATTTCCCTTACGGCTAATGGTGTCAAGCATCTCTTCATGTGCTTACTGATCATTGTGTATCTTCTTTTTAACTGAGTTGTTTATCTTTATATTATTGAGTTGTAAGAGTTTCATATATTCTAGATACCAGCTCATTATCAGAATGTAACTTGCAAATATTTTCTCCCACTCTGTGGGTTGTCTTTTCACTTACTTAACAGTGACTTTTGAGGCATGTAAGTTTTTAATTCTGATAAAGTCTGATTTATCTTTTTTAGTTTTGTTGCTTGTGTTTTTGCTGTGATAACTAAGAATCCTTTGTCAAATCTGAGGTCATAAAGATTTACCCCTATATTATATATGAGTTACATATTTTTAGCTCTTACATTTAGGTCTTTGTTTGAATGTGAATTAATTTTTGTATATACCGTGAGGTAGGCGGTCCAACTTGATTCTTTTGCGTGTGACTATCCAGTTGTCCCAGCTATGTGTGTTGAGAAAACAGACCTACATTATCCCCATTAAGTGGTCTTCCCACTTTCACTGAAAATCAGTTGACGCTCAATGTATGGGTTTATTAATGCTTTCTGAGTTCTACTCCATTGATCGATACATTTGCCCTTATTCCAATAACAGGCTATTTGATCACAACAGCTTTGTAGTAAGTTTTTGAAGGGTCCCCACCAGTAAGATGGCAAACTTCCGGCTTCTTTTCGGGGTCCTCGGTTCCCGCCAGTGCCACCTGAAGCCCAATCACCTCTCACCCCCCTCCCAATCCCAGCACCTAGCCAACAGCCAACAGCCCCGTAGAAGTAACACCACAATCACCCTATGCCCCTTCCTATATAACCCAGCACCTTTCCCTAATAAAGCGGAACTCTCCGGTGAATTGCTGCTGTGTGTCGCTCCTTTCCTTTCATTGGTGCCAAAACCCGGGAGACGGGACACCCCAACTGGGCCCCGTCTTCCCCCCAACACCAGCAGCAGCTTGCCCTCGTCCTCTTTTTCCGGCGCTGGCTCCTCACACTCACCACTCCTCTCTGGCCTTTAGGTAAGTTTTCCCCCCGGGGTGGGCCACTCTTCCCCAAGCTATCACAGTGCCATTGACCGTGATTGTCCGGCAAGGCCCTGACGCTCGGGGACGAGGAGGGAACGCTCCCCACCTCAGGCCTTCACGGCTGCGGTGGACCCTCAGGCCCCTCCTCCAAAAGCCATAAACCCCCGCCTCAGCTGAAACTTTTTAAGCAAAATTTCCCCGGGGTGGGCCACTCTTCTCCGAGCTGTCGCAGTGCCATTGACCGTGATCGTCCGGCAAGGCCCTGATGCTCGGGGACGAGGAGGGAACTCTCCCCGCCTCAGGCCTTCATGGCTGCGGCAGACCCTCAGGCCCCTCCCCCCGACAGCCATAAATCCCCGCCTCAGGCATTCACAGCTGCAGCGGACCCTCAGGCCCCTCCTCTGACAGCCATAAATCCCCACCTCAGGCCTTCACAGCTGCAGCAGACTCGCAGGCCCCCCCCCCAACAGCCATAAACGAGGTGACTCCTTTGCGGATGAGAACGCTCCCTTTCCCGCCCCCTCCTCCTTCTGTTCTGTCGGCCGAAACCTGTTTGGTCTGCCGAAAACACCTAGCGCTAGGTACCTCGTGACTCCGGCACTCTGCCTTCTTAGGGAAGTCTGGGTGACGACCCACACTTCCCAAGAAATTCCGACTCGTATACGAGTTTCTGCAGACCACCAAGGATCATCGGGGATGCCCTTTGTCTCCTTGTGGTCTGCCTCCAGTCCAAGGATCTCCGTTTTCTCTTCGCCTGTTTGTTTCCTTCTCTGTCCTTTAGCCATGGGAGCCTCCTCATCCCTCCCTGAAAGTTCACCTCTTGAATGCCTACTTAAGCATCTGGCTACCCTCTCCCTGACGCCTGATATAAAACCAAAACTTCTCTATAAATATTGCTCCCAAGATTGGCCGACATACCCCCTAGACAATAACAACCAATGGCCTGCAGGGGGAACTCTTGATCCTAACATCACTCGCAATCTCTTTAACTACTGCCAGCGCCTGAAAAAATGGAAGGAGATACCCTATATCGAAGCTTTTCGCCTCCTAGCTCAAAATCCCAGCCTCTGCACCACCTGCTCCCCGCCCCAAGTTCTCCTAGCCTGCAAGCCGTCTCCCTCCCCTCCACACACTCCCAGTCCCTCTTCAATTACCTTTGACCCGGCCAACGAGCCTCCGCCATACAGACTTCCCCCTTTGGCCCCTCCCCCTCCTACAACCCCTCCACCCTCCGCCACCGCTGCCGCTTCTTTCCCCGCGGCAGAAGCCTCCCGTCCTCTCCCTTCCCCTTCTTCTCCTACAACAGCCCCTCCCCCTTCCTCTACCACCGCCACCGCTGCCGCTTTCCCCGCGGCAAAAGCTTCCCATCCTCTCCCTTCCCCTTCTTCTCCTACAACAGCCCCTCCCCCTTCCTCTACCGCCGCCACCGCTGCCGCTTTCCCCACGGCAGAAGCCTCCCGTCCTCTCCCTTCCCCTTCTTCTCCTACAACAGCCCCTCCCCCTTCCTCTACCGCCGCCACCGCTGCCGCTTTCCCCACGGCAGAAGCCTCCCATCCTCTCCCTTCCCCCTCCTCCACCATCTCCTCCTGCACCTCACCACCTCCTCCTCCGTCCCCCTCACCTTCCCCCCTCCCACAAATCAAGCCTGAGCCTTTCGGCCCCCCTCTAACTAAGTTCCAAGAGCCTCGTCCGTCTTTGCCCCCGCAGATTTGGTCCCGAGGGCCTCCCAAAATTATCGCCCCGCTCCGGGAAGTAGCAGGATCCGAAGGCATCGTGCGTGTTCATGTCCCTTTCTCCTTAGGAGATTTAGCCCAACTAGAGAAACGCCTAGGTTCCTTTTCCACTGATCCCACGACATACATCAGGGAGTTTCAATGGACCCTCCAGTCTTACAGCCTCACGCATCATGACATTTTCATGCTCCTGGCCAATACTCTCCTCCCTGAAGAGCGTAGACGAGCTTGGGACTTCGCCCAAACGCATGCTACCGAAACCCACAGGACTGACCCCACCTGTCCCCCTGGCCCCATTGCTGTCCCCGAACAAGACCCACACTGGGATTATAACACTGCCCTGGGTCTCCACTCTCGAGATATTTTTGCCTCCTGCTTAATAGCAGGTCTAAAAAAGGCAGCTGGTAAAGTAGTCAATTTTCAAAAGCTCCAAGACATAATTCAAAAGAGAGATGAAACCCCCTCCGAGTTCTTAGATAGACTCACTCAAGCCCTATTACAGTATACCAGCCTGGACCCAGAAACACCTGAAGGAAGACAGGTCCTTATGACATACTTCCTAGCTCAAAGCTACCCCGACATTAAAGCTAAACTCAAAAAGTTAGAACAGGGCCCCGCTACCCCACAGACTGAGATCCTAACAGTGGCCTTTAAAGTCTTCCATAACTGGGAGGAAGAGAAAGAACGCCATAAACAAAAAGCTGATCAGGCCAATTTCCAGATGTTGGCCCAGCTGATAAAACCACAACCTGGGCGCCCCTCTACAGACAAGCCCCCCCCAGGAGCTTGTTTCAAGTGTGGAAAAGAGGGACAATGGTCAAGGGCGTGCCCCTCCCCCAGATCGCCTACCACCCCATGCCCCAGATGCCACAAAAAGGGCCACTAGGGGTCTGATTGCCCAACCACCCGAAGGGGAGGCTGGATGAACAACCCCTATCCTAAGCCCACCATAGTGGGGCTGGCAGAAGAAGATTGATGGGGCCCAGGGGCTTCTCGCCCGACCATTTCCATCACCAAACAGGAGCCCAGGGTTACTTTAACAGTAGACGGTCACCCCATCTCCTTCCTCCTAGATACAGGAGCCACCTTCTCAGTCTTGCGAGAATACCGGGACCCTACCACGCCAGCCATTACTTCTATAGTCGGGGTAGGAGGTAAACAGATTTTCCCATTAAACCTTTACTAGGATGGGACATCCTTTCCCTCCTCCACATTTCCATAACTATATCCACTCCCACAGCCCCCAGTACTCCCTTTCTGATGGCCCTCATAGCCGACAACGCCCCTCTACCCAATGAAAGCTCCGGTTCCGCCCTTATACACCCTGTAAATCCCAAAGTTTGGGACATTACAAGCCCCTCCATGGCCCTATGTCCCCCTGCCTCTATCAAATTACGTGACCCCTCTCAGTATATCTGTCAGGCCCAATACCCCTTAACCACTTCAGCCCTCATAGGCCTCCAACCCATCATTCAAGATCTCTTAAACAAAAACTACCTCAGACCCACTCACTCCCCATTTAATACCCCCATATTAGCTGTTAAAAAAAACAACGGATCTTTCCGCCTTGTCCAAGACCTTCGCCTCATCAACATAGCCTTTGTCCCTATCCATCCCTTAGTTCCAAATCCATACACCCTTTTATCGCAGATCCCTGCTTCCGCATCCCACTTCTCAGTCCTAGATCTCAAGGACGCATTTTTTTCTATCCCTCTAGACCCCTCCTCCCAAGATTTTTTTGCCTTCACCTGGACGGACCCATACACCAGACATTCTGTACAACTTACTTGGACAGTTTTACCACAAGGCTTCCGAGATAGTCCCCACATTTTTGGACAAGTCCTAGCTCAAGACCTCAAACAGTTTCACTATGATCACCCCGAGTCCACTTTATTACAATACGTAGATGATCTTCTGCTCTGCAGTCCCTCGTGGGAACAGTCTCAACTTGACACTGTGTCTCTACTTAACCTTCTAGCTTCCAGAGGTTACCGAGTATCCCCCGTCAAAGCTCAAATCTCTTCCCCTTCTGTCACTTACCTTGGATTCCTTCTGTCTCAACAAAGAAAGTCCATTACCTTAGACAGAAAACGACTCCTCTCTGACCTGCCCATTCCTAAAACTAAGACAGAAATCCTTTCCTTTCTAGGCCTGGCTGGGCATTTTAGAGCGTGGATCCCTAACTTCTCCCTGTTGGCAAGACCCCTATATGACCTCAGCAAGGGCCCCCCTGAAGAACCATTATTATCCTCACCCCAACACTCCTTCATTAAGCTCCGCCAAGCCCTTGTAGAAGCTCCAGCTCTCCATCTCCCTGATCTGTCAAAACCCTTCTCATTATACATTCATGAGAGGTCCAGTCAAGCTCTAGGAGTCCTAGGCCAATATTATGGCCCATCCTTTGCCCCAGTAGCTTATCTCTCCAAGCAATTAGACCCCACAGTTCGGGGATGGGCCCCCTGCCTACGGGCATTAGCCGCTGGACAGCTCTTGCAGAAAGAAGCTCATAAACTAACATTCGGAGCGCCCCTTACCATTCTGTCCCCACATCACCTAAAAGATCTCTTAACCTACAAAAGTTTACAGACTCTCCCTCCCTCCAGACTCCTGACCTTACTGTCCTCTTTCCTCCAAAATCCAAACATTTCTTTCCTCCCCTGCCCGCCCCTGAATCCAGCCACTCTTCTTCCTCTGCCCTACTCTCCTCATACTCCCTCGCATGATTGCCTGGAAGCCCTTCACAACTTCCTTCCGTGCCACTCCACGATCTCCGAAGGAGCCCTCTCACACTCCGACCTCATCTGGTTTACTGATGGGTCCTCCTTTAAACATGAGGGCACCCACTACTCAGGATATGCAGTAGTCTCCCTCGAAGATGTCATTGAGGCACGAGCCCTACCCCCTGGTACAACCAATCAGCAGGCTGAACTCATTGCAGCCACCAGAGCTTGCACTCTGGCCTGGGACATGTCTCTCACATTGTACACTGACTCCAAGTACGTATTCCACATTCTCTTGTCCCACACAGCAGTATGGAAAGAACGAGGCCTCCTCACCACAAAAGGGAATTCCATAACTAATTCAGCCTTAATTACTAAACTTCTAGAGGCTTCACAACTCCCACACCGACTAGGTATAGTCCACTGCAAATCACATCAAAAAGATGACTCCCCCATTGCAAGAGGTAACAACAAAGCCGACAGAGTAGCCCGGTCAGTTGCCCTATCAGAAAACACACCAGACAACAATCCGTCTGCCCTTTCGGTTTTAGCCTTATCACAAGACGCTCTCTGCTCTCAGGACAAAGAGTCTCTCTTCCGCCTCTTACATGACCTGTTCCATCCCAGCCCCCAATCCTTGATCCATTTTTTACAATCTTTTTTTCCTCTCTCTCCTGAAGACAAAACCCTACTTAACCAAATCACCTGCAAGTGCACCATCTGCCAACGCACTAACCCTAATACCCCCCTCAAAGCCCGACCCTTCCCGGCTCATCAAGCAAGGAGTAATGTCCCCGCTGCAGATTGGCAAATAGACTTCACTAACATGTCCCCTGTATGACGTACCAGATACCTACTCATGCTAGTAGATACATTTTCAGGATGGGTCGAAGCTTTCCCCACTACTAACAAACGAGCGTCCGTAGTTGCCTCTATCCTCCTCACCCAGATCTTTCCTAGGTTCGGGATGCCCACTTCCCTCCAATCAGATAACGGCCCTGAGTTCACTGCCCAAATTATCCAGAACCTCTCCAAGTCGCTCTCGCTCGCCTGGCATTTAGATTGTCCTTATCGACCACAAGCTTAAGGAAAAGTAGAAAGAGCCAATAGGACTCTAAAAGACATCCTGACCAAACTATCTCTAGAACTACACCTTGACTGGGTTCGCTTACTTCCCTTAGCTCTACTCCGCATTCAAGCCCTCCCAAAGAAACCTTCCTTCTTGTCGCCCTTTGAGATCATGTACGGCCGCCCGATTCTACCCCCGGGGCTCCCTTCCCACAAAGGACCAATTCCTCCCAATATAGCCCTTCCACTACTCTCTCTCCTCCGCACTGAATTGTGGAAATATCAGGATTGGCTCCTTCCTGATCCATCTGCCTCCCAAAATCTTCCTGTCTTACAGCCCGGCCAACTAGTGTTTTATAAGCCACCAGAGGACCGGCCCTCTCTCACCCCGAAATGGGAAGGTCCACACCCAGTTATTCTCTGCACCCCCTCGGCTGCCAAGCTCTCACTGCCTGATAACTCTGTCACCCCTTGGATTCATATCTCCAGGTTGAAACCAAATACCCAAGACCCACCTTCTCTGGACACCCACAACCCATCAGTCACAATCCAGAGTCCTTCGGATACAGCCCAAGACGCTGTCTACTCTACCATGCCTCATCCCTCTGATCCCTTGAAGCTCCGCATCTCCCATGCACCCCCTTTGCCATCCATACCCGAATCATGACTTTTTCCTCCTTTACTGCTCTCTTGCTTTTTTCCCTCATTCCTATTGTCTTCCCTGCTGCCCCACCCTCCTTTGTATGGTGATTCAAAGTCAGGCAGACTTACACACAGCATCAAACAAAAGTTACTGCCCTCATTGCCACATCAGACTGCCCTCTGAAAGGCTGCTCTGAGCCTTTGTACCTCCACTTTCCTCCCTCCACCGAAGTATTCATTTACAGCTACCTTTATTCTCCCTA
Source organism: Manis javanica (assembly GCF_040802235.1). Classification (NCBI taxonomy): domain Eukaryota; kingdom Metazoa; phylum Chordata; class Mammalia; order Pholidota; family Manidae; genus Manis; species Manis javanica. The sequence goes on along the minus strand of NC_133161.1, from coordinate 97,772,772 downwards.
CCTCTGCTTCCTCTATGACCAAAGACAAGCCTATTGTAGGCGATGGCAAGACATCTACGGGGGATGCCCCTACTGGTCTTGCACCATTCACTACATGGGTGACTTCCAGTACCCACAGTAGTACTCCTCCAACCATTTCATGAAATATCCCAATGGCTCATTCTCCTTATCAATCCCAGATCCCTGGGACTCTCGATGGGCTGCTGGAGTAACAGCCTCAGTTTACTACAAGGGGTCCTCGACCCCCCACGGTACCCTTCATATCTCTCGAAAGTATGTTCCCTCTAGCTCCCAGATCTCTCAAGTTGCATCAGATATCAGACATTCCGAAAAAGTCATTATCCAAACTCTTGATGGCACCTCTTCATCTTCTTATTCCTCCTACTCTTGGTTACAACTCATTCAAGACACCACCATCTTTCTCAACCACACCCTCAACACTGCCAGTTGTTTCTTGTGCGCATCACTACAGCGCCCACTGCTGGCCACTGTGCCCCTCAATATTTCCAACTACTCCTTCCATGCAGAAGGACAACCCCTCCGTCCCCTGGCAGACATACCCCTATGGGAACCAGAATACGCAGATAATCTCACCATCCACCACTGTGTAGGCCCAACTCCACCCCCCTCCAGTGCACTTCACTGCCTCTCTATCTACACCCCTACCTCCGGCTCTAAGACTTTTACACAACCGGGACACTTCTTTTGGTGTAATGGCAGTCTTTTCAACTCACTACCTGTCAACTCCGATACACCCTGCATTCTCGTCACCCTAATCCCACAGCTTACACTTTACAGCATGGCAGAATTCCTTGAGCTCCAACCTCCCTTGCACTCGCACACAAAAAGGGCTGCTTTCCTTCCCATCATGGTCGGTATCTCTTTAATCACCTCAGCCATTGGGGTGGGGTTTTCGGGAGGAGCCTTGGGTCACTCTCTATGGGCAGTTAGAGATCTCGACGCCAAACTTGAGGGAGCCCTGACATCCACTGCCGATTCCCTAGCCTCTCTCTAAAGACAGGTCACTTCGCTAGCTAAAGTCACCCTTCAAAACCGGCAGGCCCTAGATCTGCTTACAGCCGAGAAGGGCGGCACCTGTGTCTTCCTCTGGGAAGAGTGCTGCTATTACATCAACGAATCCGGCATTGTAGAAACTGACATCACCAAACTCACTGACCTTGCCTCCAGTCTCCACTCTGCTTCCAATTCCAACCCATTCTCTTCAATACTAACAAACCCCCTCCTCACCTGGCTCTGGCCCATTGCAGGCCCCATAATAGTCATTCTTCTCGTCTGTCTCTTCTTACCCTGTATAATAAAGTTCATCAAATCCCAAGTCAGAAAAATCTCTAATCAAGCTTTCAACCAGCTTTTACTCAGGAACTACCAGCTTCTGGCCACAGAAGATCCCTCACCCTCACATGACCTCCTCCCCACATGCTGAGATGGACCCCTCTCTCCGCTGGAAACTGTTACTGGAAACAATGGCTGCAGACGCCTGGCTCCTGACACCCATATCCTCTTGGCACCATTGGAATCAACAGGTCCTCAACCTATGGTTACAGGGAACCTTCATTGATTTCCAACCTGAAGAAGTCCACATCTACTCATCCTTACTGTGGGGAGTCCTATCAACCCTTTCCTCCCAATCCTCAAACCCTCACTCCCTTCTCCGCCCCTGTTCAGCAGGAAGCAGTCAGAGAGAAAGCAATGTCCACAAACCCATAGAGGAGAAAGGGGGGAATGAAGGGTCCCCACCAGTAAGATGGCAAACTTCCGGCTTCTTTTCGGGGTCCTCGGTTCCCGCCAGCGCCACCTGAAGCCCAATCACCTCTCGCCCCCCTCCCAATCCCAGCACCTAGCCAACAGCCACCAGACCCGTAGAAGTAACACCACAATCACCCTATGCCCCTTCCTGTATAACCCAGCACCTTTCCCTAATAAAGCGGAACTCTCCGGTGAATTGCTGCTGTGTGTCGCTCCTTTCCTTTCAGTTTTGAAATCAGGAACTGTGAGTCCTTCTACTTTGTTCTTTTTCAGGATTGGATTGGCTATTCCTGGCCCCTTGCAATTCCATATGAATTTACAATCAGCTTGTCTGTTTCTACAAACAAGTCAGCTGAGAGTCTGTAAAAGACTGTGTCTAATCTGTGGGCCAGTTTAGGAAGTACTGCCGTGCTGACCGTGTAAGTCTTCTGATCCATGAACATAATGTTGTCTGATTTTAGATCTCCTTTAATTTCTCTCAGCAATGTTTTGTAGTTTTCAGAGTATTAATTTTGTACTTATTTTGTTGAATGTGTTACTAAGTATTTTAGTGCTGTTACTGTGAGTGAAACTGTTTTCTTGATTTCACTCTTGGATTGTTCATTGCAAGCATAGAGAAATACAACTGATTTCTACATATCAATCTTGTATCCTGTATTATTGATGCACTAATTTGTTACTTGAATGGTCTCATAGTGGATTGACTAGGATTTTCTATATATAAGGTCATGCCATCTACTGCCTTTATCTGAAAGCCTTGTATTGGTTTTCTTGCCTATTTGATAGGTCCTTCAGCACATGCTGAGTAGCAGTAACAGTAGTGGAGCACGCGTGCTTGTCTTGTTTCTGATCTTTGGGGAAAAACATCCACTTACGTATGATGTTAGCCGTGGGGCTTCCTAGATGCTGTTTGTCAACTTGAGGAAATTTCCTTCAATTCTTAGTCTGTTGAGTTTGGGTTTGATTTTTTTTTTTATCTTGAAAGAGTGTTGGATATTACCAAATGTTTTTTTCTGAGTCTGTTGAGACTATCATGTGACTTGGTTTTTTTAGTCTATTTATATGATTTATTATATTCATTGACTTTCAGATGTTAGAACAACCTTGCATGCCTGAGATAAATCCCACTTGATCATGGTGTGTGATTATTTTAATGTGTTGATGGATTCCATTTGCTAGTATTTTGTTGAGGCTTTTGTGTCCGTATTGTTAAGATACTACGATATTGAATGCTGAGCTCACAGGAGGTTTCTGGGAGCTTGGCAGCAGGAAAATAGCAGCCATGGGGCTGGAGGGTGAAGCAGGGAGGCTCAAGACAGTGAACTGGAGCCCCGACTGGGGAGAGGGTGTGGGGCCCCAGCACACTTGGCTAGCAGTGTGAGGCTGGGCTTTTTCCCAGGGCCCAGGTTAGGGGTGTCCAGCAGAGGGAGCTGGAGGCAGTAATAAGCCAGGTGGGGTCCACTGGGATGAGATGCCCACCCAGTGAGAGATGTGGAGGAGCAGTCCACAGAGCAGGCGAGAGTTGGGCAGCACCAGGAAATGGTAGCAGGAAATAGTTTAAGGAAGAAAAGATCCCAGGTGCAGAGAGGGCCCATGTGCTCAGGGTTCAGCCACCCAAATGGAAGGCACCAGCAGCGTGCAGACCTTGAGGAAGGTCTAGCCTGCAGGGGATGGGCCAGGGGAGGCAGGGAGGAGAGGTGGGTGGGTCAAGAGGTATAGCCCCAGGAGGAGGGAGTGGGCTCAGCCTGGGCAAGGGAACCTGCTTTTGCAGGGCAGAGCTGAGGCAGGTGAGGACACAGAGCCTGCAGAGCTGAAGTACCAAAGCTGCACAGGGGAGAGGAAGGGAGGGATGAGGGGCAGGGAGGAGAGAAGGGGGGAGGAGGGAGGAGAGAGGAAGGGAAGGGCAAGATTTCAGAAACAAAAATGTCCACAGGAGTTGCACTGTTTCCACCTGGAATATTTATTCCAATATGTTTACATCGTGCTCTGTGTGTTTGACAATATATCCAATGACTATTTGAACATGTAGCAACACCACAACATTTAGCCCTGATTGCATAATCACCATTTAACTTTCCCTGCAAATTTACACCAAACTCAGGTCTTATGGATGCAGAATGAGTCACCCTTAAGCTCAGTTTAACTGTCCTCCGTTAAGTCACTTGAACACATTCACTGCTACACATTTGATGTTGCATTTTGTAGGTAGGATTTTCCCATATTCTTTAAAAACAGAAGCCAGAACCTTTGATGAGCTAAAATACAAGTATTTACATACAACATGATGAGAAGCATTCCATGATATATAAATTAATATAGCACAAGTTACTGTGTAGAAAAAAAATAAACTTAGAGTGAATAAATAAACTACAGATTTATATGTCAAGTAATATGTGGACTATAAAAAGTAGTTCCTATATATATACATACACATATATATATAAGTGTGTGCTTGTTCTAGAGTATAAATATACTATATACTTAAATAGTTCACTTGAAGGGAGACATCGTAATGCAGCTATTCTCAGTTTTGCAAGTTAAAGTACTGATGACAGTTGGGGTCCCCTCTGATCTCCAAGGATCCTGGAATCTTCTTCCCATTCCAAGGGTAGACGCACCAGCAGAGCCCTGCCTCTCCCTCCAGGGATGTCTCGCACTGCAAAGACAAGATGCAGGTCAAACCAGCCCACTTGAAGCTGGGGGAAGGCAGAGCTCCGTGCAGCCTAGCACCATGCAGAATGCACTGAGAGCCCAGGACAAGGTGCCACCAGCTAGCCATGCCTGTGACCATGAGCAAATCCAGCACCCTCCTGGTTGTCCTCATACAATGGAATCCAAGATAAAGTGTCCAGTACAATAAGGCTGTCATGCAAGTGTTAACAGGTAGCATGTGCACAGCTGTCCATATCATGGCCTGACAGCAAAGTGCAGAGCCCAGAGGGAGCATGTCTGGAGGTGGCCTACACTGCTTGGTACCCTCAGCAAATTCCTCATCTGTTATATAGCACTGCCTAGCCCTCAGTTTCCATCAGTCTTATCCACAGAACCTGTGCTTCACTGAGTCCCAAAAGACTCCTCAAAATTAAGCCTTGGTTTGCTTGATCTCATTTACTAACTACCAAGCCCAAAAGACAGTATGGGGTTTAATTGTAGAGTTTGTTTCCATTTTCAGGGAGAAAAAACATTAAGAGATAGTCAAGTGGATTCTTTCTTTCCTGAGCAGACCTGTCCCTTCATCTTGAGCTATAGATGAGAAACAAGACCCAGAACATGAGGAGCCCGTCCCCTACCTACCCAGGCTTCCTACATGACGGGGTAACACTTGGTCCAAGGCGCCTGGCCAAGCACGGGCATCCAGAGGGGTGGACTGTACTTAATATGATTGGTTATGGGGATGTGTGGTACATATTTGGAACTGGACACCCCATCAAGGGAAGCACAGCTTTGTGGGAACTGGGTTGTGGGCCACAGCAGCTGTCGCCAAGAGGATGCACCTCGAAACACACCTGTTTGCTGTGATAGAATCCATTCTTGTTGCAGTTTGGCAGATAAAATTTATAAAGCTCATCTCCTGCCTTCTGCTGCTCCTTGGCTAATCTGTCCAGCACTTTGTAGAGTTCACGTTGGCAGGGTTCCTGAAAGAGTAAATTTGACATTAGGATACATGACAAGGAAGGTGGATTATCAGCCTAGATGGGCTGACGGAAGAGGCTTTGTGCAGGCTCTGGGGGCCAGCCAGACCTGCCTTCTCTGAGTCCATCCTCCCACCTACAAAAGGAGGGTGGTTAGTCTCTGTCTTGAGTTGTTAAGATAAAGGGTGGCAACTCCATGTCTCCCACTTGGAATTTTCTCTAAACACCTACAGGGAGATGACAGCATCACCAAGGCCATGACTTCTCTCTGACTCCTCCTGCCCCGGCCCGGATAACATTGGCCCCAGCCAGCTGGTTGGAAGGTGAATGGCACAGCTCTCTGAACAGAGAATTTAGCAGCAGAGGTTTCTAGATTTTGCACAGCTTTCCTCTGTCATCTACCAGGTTATTTCACGTGTGCCAAATCCAGTGAGGATTAAGGCATTCATCGTCAGAGTTGAGAGGAGGATGAGTCCGTTTGTCAGCATTTCCAGGTGAAGTTCTCAAAGTGTCTAGAAAATGTCAGACCTGCACTTTGTGTGGGTGCCTATTTGTGGAAGTGAGTTTTTTTCCTACAAACAAGCCCCAGTCACCCAACTTTGATTCTTTGTCGCCCTCAAGTGGCAGAATTACAATCAGAACTGAATTAAGAGATGTCAGGGAGTTAGTGTTCAATGGGGACAGTTTGAGAAGGTAACAGAGTTCTCCAGGTGTACAGTGGGGCTGGTTACAAAGTAACATGAAAGTTCTTCATGCCACCCACCTTCATACTTTAAAATGGTTAAGGAGATCAATTTGATATTATATACATTTTGCCACAATTTGTGAAAGGGGGACATGAGGTCCTTTTGCTCAGCTTTAGATAGAATAACTCAGTGCTCTCAAGATGCTGTCTGGTCTGACCCCCTTAATTTAGAGCAGAGATCAGAGATGTGAAGTAATGTAACTGAAGCTGCACAGCAGGAATTGAGTTCTTTCCATCCAGCGGGTCCTCTGCTCAAAGACTGTTAAAAGTTCCAAAAAGCTACACTGGGAAATCTCTGTTAGGTTCCAGGAAGGAAAGTACTTATTCCCAGGGCTCCAGGGCCAGAGAGAAACCCCCCATGCCCGTGCGGCACTGCAGGTTCCCACCCGTGGCTCCCCGGCCGCCGCAGGGTCTCACCTTCCGCTTCTTGATGCCGGTGATCTCCTGAGCCCTCATGCTCTCGTAGTTACTGACGGCGTTCCAGAGAATGGGCAGGTCCTCTCCTGTCGGGAACATGAGATGGAAGCTGTCCAGGAGCTGTTCCTGGGTTATCTCTGTGCTCTCTGGGGACATGTTCTCCGGGGCCAAGGGACCCTTTGAGTCTGAAAAAAATAGCCACACACCCATGAGCCCTCTCAAAGGTCTGTACTTGCCCCCCAGTCTGCTTCCCTCCCCAGAAATCCTTGCTGGGGCATAACAATGACGTGGCAACCCCGAGTTCTGCTGACTCCCTCTTTAAAGGAGCTTCTGAGAGTTCCCCAGGAAGGATGATAGCCCCAGCAGCAACACAATTCTGTTCTGGAAAAGTAGGAACTTGGGGTCTGGGTGCCCTGGGTTTCTGTTTCTAAAGTAGCAGGACGGTGGCTATATGCACCATCCTGAGGCCTGAGAAGAGCCTGAAAAAGCCATAGCTGCCATTCAATCCCTGACCCCATCCTCAGCTTCCCATCCAAGAAATGGGCATTGTAGTAACTCCCCATGACCAGGTGGCAGGGTCATTTAGAATCAGATCTGCTGTGGCTCTCCCGGCTCTCATGTCCACCCCTTTCTGCTCCAGCCAGCAACTCTGCCTTCCCACAGACTAAATGACTTCTTGGCAAGCCCCAGAAGAGGAGCAGGGGGTGTCACCAGGTATCCTGCAGATAGTCCTAGGGTTTGGACTTGGTGCAGGGGCAGAACAGAGGACTGGCTCTCAGAGGGCCTCGTGAGGGAAACCCATCCCCTTTGAGGACCTCGACCTGACCCCATTTCTCTGAAATGGATCTCCGAAGGCAGAGAACCAGCAGGAAAATCCCGTTCCCTCCTTGGAAGGGCCACACACAGACTCCAGGAGATTCCTATCAGGGCAGAGAATCATGGGATGGCTCCAAGGATCACATTGCACATGCAGACACCCCGATGGGGAAGTACAGGGTGGAGGTAGAGGAGGAGGCTTTCCTCTGCTTCTTACTACAAATGAATCTCTGCTAGACCCAGGAAAGTTCTGGATGCCAAGTTCTTAAGAGGCAGCATACACAGCAAACACTGTTTTTCTAAGGCAATGAATGCATGTGAAGTTTTCAGCCTAAACTCTCGCATTATGTTCTATAAACATCTGAGAAGCACAGAACTGTCTCCACAGGGTGTGTATTACAAAGGGCAATCCAAACACTACCCAGGAAGCCAGCAGCAGGGACTCCCACCCTAGGCCTTCCAGGAAGCTCCAGCACCAGGGCTGCCCACTTCCCAGCAGAAAGAGGGGTTGGGGCCCATCCCCACTAAGGGGTACCTCCATGGCCGCCCTCCTATCTCACTGTCTCGGTGTCTATAGATGGATGGGCTGAGGCTGGGTCTGGGCTCTCTCCCAGATTCTCCCATCAAGGTGCAGATGCCTGTGACCTCTCCTCCCTTGTCCCTCACCTCTCCTGCAGGACAGTGCCCAGATGGGGCACATGGTGGTGTCCTAACACCCTTTTCCTTACAGACTGGCTAGAAGTTCTGTACCTGGGCGGGTTTCCTCCCCACTGGCTGTTGGCTTTGGTCCAGTCCTGCCCTTGTCCACCCCAGCTCCATACATCTGTCCCAGGGGAGGGAGCCTGGAGGGAGCGCAGTGGTACCTGTGTCCTCAGCGCTGGGCGCTGCGTCGGCGTCGGGCGTGCAGGCACCCTGGCCGCGGGTAAGGGCATGCAAGGGCCGCGGCTCGCCGGGTAGCGCGCGGCAGCTGAGCCCGCGAGAGCAGCGCGCAGTGGCCACACCGCATGCGGCACCCAGTGGCAGGGCGCACATCAGGCAGCAGCCGCAGCCGGCGGGCCGGGCAAACTCCGGGCACGAGGAGGGCACCGGCGGGCAGAGTGCAAGCCTCTCGGCGGAGCAGGGCGCACAGTGCCATGGCCGGGGAGCGCCAGCAGCCGCGCCGAGCTGGACGGCCAGCAGGAGCAGGAGCCAGCCGCGGGCAGCGGGGAACTCGGGCATCGTGGAGCCGGGGTGGCAGCAGCGGACTGGGGCTGGTGCTCTCAGAGAGGAGGCGGTGGCGCGGTGGCCTGTGTTCGCAGAGAGTGGCGGTGGCCGGTGCTTTCAGAGCGGAGGCGATGGTGTGGTGGCCGGTGCTCGCTGGCTGCCGGTAGCGCCTTAAGAAGGGCCCTCGCGCACCACTTGAACCAGGGTTAATGATTGGCAGCGCTACGCGCTCACGGCCGCGTGTTCAAAATAAGTTTGTTTTGCTTGTGCGCCCACGGCCCTGCGCAAACCGTGGGTGGAGGGTGGGTAAACGGTCCCTGTTTCCGACTGTGTTTGTCCTGCTGTTATGATTCCGACTTGGAGCCAAAGTGCAATTCGAACCACGAGCGCCCAGCCAGGTGGAGCGTGATGCTCGCTGTTTTATTCAAGGGGCAACCGGGGATAGGAGAGATCAGCTGGGCACGGCCAGTGCAGTGCCAGTTTTCAAATGGGGAAACCAAGGCCCAGGGACAGCAAGGGAGGTCCCAATTAGAAGCCAGGTCTCCTGCCAGCCCTGGTGGATGCCCCAGACTCCCGCAGCCCACCTAACTGTGGGGATCCCAACATTACCTGGAAAGACAAAAGGAAAAGGACAGACCCCCATGGCTGATGCCAGGCTCCCTAATCTCACCGAGACCAGGGACCCACCTTGTTAAGGGAGCTTTGGAAGAGGAGAGGGCCTCAGAGCCCATTAAGAGAGGGGCAGGGGCTGCAGAATTCAGCCCAGACCCCAGGCTTCCTCTGATTTTCTGGCTCAGATCAAATTTTTATCAGGAGTTGATTACCAAGTGTCCTCTTTAATGAAAATTCCTTTCTTGGATATTCTCTTGGGTTGCAGAAAAAAAAGTCACTGTACCTTCAAAGAGTGAGAAATGGGCCCACCAGTCCCCAGGACCTGCACAGAATCTCTCTGGCCCCTAGTCCCTAAAAACTAGGCAGCTGTACACAAGAATGAGGTAGTTCTGTATTTCCTGATAGAGAAAAATCTCCAAGATGAGTAAAGTTATGCAAGATTTCCAAGGGAAGTAAAAATGAGACGGTACAGAATATGCTGTTGGCGTAAAAAAAGAAATATGAATATGTGTCATTGTGACTTTAGGTTTAAAGGGTCTATGGATCAGAGAGATTCTGTGCAGGTCCTGGGGACTAATGGGCCCATTTCTCACTCTTTGAAGGTACAGTGACTGTTTTTTTTTTTTTTTACAATCCAAGATAAGAATGCATCAGAAGGGTATACCCATGCTGTTGGGGTGGGGATGAAATTAGGTTACTAAGTGGGGGTGGTTTTCCCTTCACAATTTTTGCTGGATTTACATGATCCAGTAAATACTACATTATTTAGTATAATCAGGTACTTTCATTATCTATCTCAAGAAAACTGAATTACAATTTTATTAGCACCTCTCTCAGCCATTTCCCTGTGGCCTGGGGCAAGTTCCCTGGCTTCCTCCTACCTGAACTAACAACTCAGCAACAATCAAAACAAGATCAGTGAAAATAATTGCAGTTGGAAGTTCATGGTCCTGTTTGTCATTATTTTTACAGAGCAAAGTTCAGTGTCTAGTTAAGGTGACCAATGTCTTTGACCTGTTGAAACTGTTATTTTGGATGTAGGTTCCTAAGTGATGTCATTGCCAAAAGAAGAATTTGTGCTCTGGATTTTCTCTCTGACTTCAACTTAGAATCAGTGTGGCTGCTTGATGTGTTTTCTTCACGGCACACACATGAGAGAGCCCCTGGTAACTATCTGGGGCCACCAGGTGTGTCTTGGGCAGCCTGCAGGCTCTGGACTGTTCACCCCTTCCTGCACTTGCCCAGCAATTCCCTCCCACTTCCTGAGGTCCTGCACGTAGTGAAAGTTCCTCTTTGTGTACATCGATTTCCCAAATGTTTCCATCGTTTGCCTCATAGCAGCAGCAAAACAGCCATCACATGGGGGAGAAAGCTCCCCCTTCTGCGGCGCCAGCAACACAGACAGAGGGGACCTCCCCTCCAGGAGGACTATGTGTGTGTCCTGGGGTGAGCGGCCCTCCCCCTGGAGGCCGAGACCTGAAAGGTGGCTGCTCTGGTGGTCATTCTGGGTGCCCTGCTGAATCCCAGCCCCTGCTAAGGTGAGCATCGCTCTCTGGGGACACTGAGGTGCATGGTGGGCTAAGGAGCCCCTCCTCATGGGTTGTGCCCCAGAGCCTCACCTACATCCCTAACCCCAGCTCTGTGGATCCTGCTTATGGTACAGCCTTCATGTCCCCTTCCTACTGCAGAAAACAGTCACTGTTACCTCTCTGGTCTCTTTTTACTGTTCTCCATGTTCTAGTTTCCATCACCTGTTACCCATGTCTCTCTTCCATCACCCTCCATCCTCCTCATAAGCTCGTTCTTCTGGGGCTCCATCCTGACGCCCTTCTGCCACAGCCACCCAGACTGAAGGTCCTTTCTCCAGCCTGGTGCTGTGTGCAGCTCAGTTTCTCCTCCAGCATGGCCCACATGCCCTGGCAGTCGTCTTCCCCTGCTCCTGCAGGCACAGAGCTAGGTGTGCAGAGAGGGTGCCCCAAGCTGCTGAGGCACAGAGTTAGCCCGAGGCATGCTCTGCCAGGGCTAATTCTCCTGGTAAGTGGGTCAGTGGAGCATTGCTTCGTGGTGATGAATGACAAGAGAAAGGGCACCGAGCCACCCGGGTGCTTCCCAGGCACGGGAGCCAAGGCAGGTTTCGGAGGAAAAGCAGGGCTTCCCCAAGCGGCAGAGAGAGGGGTTGCAGTGCCGAGACTAGGGAACTGGGAAGAGGGTGGTGTGTTCAGGGAAGAGCTGGGATACCCCAGCAGGTGGAGCAGGGGGCAAAGGCCCAGCAGTTGGGGCAGCACCGCACTGTGGGGTTTAGGCAGGGCTGAGAGTGCAGTGTCACAGGGAGGCCTGGAAAGATGGATGCTACTGCAGACCCATCCTGAGACCCTCCTTAGTGTCCCTTCAGGCCAGGCCCTGACCACCAGCTAGACACCTGGACAGAGCCAACAGTCAGCCAGACTCAAAATGTAGCCCTGCTCTTAAAGATAAGGAGGAAGAGAAGCAATCAACAAACAGTTTCATAAAGGCAGTCTGTTTTGTGATAACATCCATGGGAAAGGGAAGGACAGCCAGTTCAGGTGTGTGGGAGATGCCCAAGGTCTGGGGTGCCATGGTAGGGGGATGCCACACTGGGGTGGTCCCGTGTGGTCAGAACCATCACAGCATGAGTGGGAGAATCCGAAACAGCTGGTGTGGAGACAGGCCGGAGCATGTGAGATGAGGTCCATGGGCGGGCTCTGGAGGCACCTCCACAACCATGCCCATGAGTGTCCTCGGGAAGCCATGCAGTGTTATGTCAGCATTCCTAAGTGACCCTTCTGAGGCTCTGCTATATCTTCTTGGTGTTGATCCTGTCATCCAGGTATCCAGACCTCCCTTCTGCTTCTTTCCATCCCTTGGAACCCACTGAATGTCCCTTCCTCTGGGAGCCTTCCCAGCGGCTCCCAAGTGGGCTCAGGTGCCCCCTCTGTGTTTCCAAAGCATGGGGCACACTGGATCAGAGTCCCAAGTCATGCACTGCACATCAACAGGCCCCCTGCCCACCTGGCCAATGATGATTGCCAGGGTTTCCTAAACACGTGCCATATGTACCTTATGCCAAGCTGTGCCGGCCAGAGCTGCCAGGGAATCAGCCCTGGGGTCTCAGGGGGCAGAGCTTGTCACCACCAAAGCAGAGCATGCGGGCAGCGGTGTTGGAGCCCAAAAATGTGTGCAAGCTTAGGGGTACTTGGGTGTGTATTTTGGGGTCAGGGCTGAGAGGTATTTTGGGGTCTATATGGGAAATGTTCAGTGCCAAATGGACTCGGTGTTTTATCAACTAGGCAAGAAAGAGCATCACACTTTGGAGTCCCAGGGGCCCGGAAGAGGCCTACTGCTGAGGCCTCTCTGCCTGCCGAGGAGGAGCAGAGTGAGGGGCATGCAATCCATCCCGACCCGCCAGCTGGGCCACCCCAGAGGCAGATGTGGCCAGGGCAGTTGTGCGGTGACACTTCATCACACATCTGCCTTCAGGGGCAGGACCTGAAGTGCCTGTGAGGGAAGTGGCTGGGCTGCCTCCGCAGGTCATCATTCAGCCACCAGATCCCCAGTGGGGCTGCCGTTCTGGCACCTGGGGTTTCCACGTCCTGGCATGTGGGTAACCTCCCTGGGTCTCACTTTCTTGCCTGCAACATGGGGACAGTGCAGTGACTGGCGTGAGTCAGCCCTGAGTAAGGTGCCCCAAGGCTGCTCTCAGTTGCACAGGCCGCAGGCCCAGGCCCGGGTGATGAAACAGCACGGGGCATTCCGTCAGCCAGTGTTCCCAATTCTGCCTTCACGCAGCAGGCTGCTTACTCACCAGCTGCCGGAAAATTGAGCAATCCGGGCTCTGGAAAACAATGCCAGGGTCAAGGGCAAAGTTGAACCTTCAAAGGGAAAGAAGGTTGCAATCCAGGAGACCCTCAAAGCAAAGTTGTTTTTAACCCAAGGGATAAAACAAAAAGATGTTCTGCTGTGTTCCCTAATCAAAACAGGGATGATGCAAATTTTGCAGAGGCTGGCCATGGCCCCAGGCACTCTGAGCATGAGGGCACTGCTCTCCTGCCAATCAGAGTGCAGAGGCAGGCTCACTCTCAGTCCTCCCAAACAGCCAAATCCTGAACATGGGAGTGGAAAGATGAGCCCACCAGGCCCCTCATCTGCCTTCTACTTGGGGTGCTGTTGACCAAGGTACTAAATGCCAGGCACATGGATGGTGCTCAGATGTGTTTGTTCCCCATCTTTCTGCACCAAAGACCACGTGAGCCATGGGTCACATGTGCCATGGGTTGGACCAGCTCCACATCCCAGGGGGACATAGGTAAAGATGTATATTCTTGGGCCCCCAGACTCTCACTGGGAACCTCTGGGCAGCCCAGGCCTCTGCTTACCCAAACTTCTGGGGGATGCTGGTGCTTGCTGACTGGTTTAGAAAACCCCCTGGATCCTGCTCTTTCTGGAAAGTGGGTGGGCTTTGTGGGTACTCTGGCCAGAGGGGACTCCAGAGCAGCAGGAGACCTGATGAGCTCAGCTTGTCCCCAGAAGAACTCTGGCTATATCCACTGAGGTTTCCCTTCCCCTGCACAAGAGAAGAAGATGCATCCAGGAGAGGGTGCCCTGGTCCCTGCATGGGCCATGTTAGGCACCATGCTGTTTGGTTAGGCACTACAGTAACTCCCTGGAGGTTAGGTCTGTGGTTTCATTAGATGGTCAGTGTCCACAACTCTGATGAGGAGAAGATTGGCCCAGGATTTCTGGAGGTCTCTGCCCAGCACCGATTTCTGCTCTGCGCACCCTTTGCACCTGGAGATCTGCATGCATCTCTGGGCCCACCAGTCAATTCCAAATGTCCAGAACCCCCTCAACAAGGCCCTTCAAAACCATGTGGGGCAGTGGGATCTCTCCCACCAACCCTCCTAGTGCATAGGACCACAGGGGTGCAGTCACCAGGAATTCATGACAGTCCCTGCTGCATCACACACTCTCATTTGCTGTTGTCAGTGTCTTCTTGTGGGCAATTCTAATAGTTACTTATTTACCTATATCTCCTTGTTTTAATCAGCATTTTCCAGATGCCATATGATGTGGAGCATTTTTTTTCATGTACTTATTTGCCATCTGTTTATCTTCTTTGGGGATGTGTCTGTTAAGGTCTTTGGCCATTTATTAATCAGGGTGTTTATTTTCTTTGAGTTTTGAAAGGGTTTTGTTAACCTTTCAGATGTCTTTTATCAGACTTCTGTTTTTCAAATATTTTCCCTGAGTCTGTGTCCTTTCTTCTCAGTCTCTTCACATTTTCTTTCACAGGTGAGAACTTGATTTTACTGAAGTGTATTCAATTTTGATTTAGGGACTATGCATTTGGTGTCTAAAAATCATCACCATACCCAAGGTCATCTAGGTTTTCTGTATGTTATCTTCTAAGAATTTATAGGTTTACATTTTACATTTAGATTTGTGATTCATTTTGAGTTAATGTTTGTGAATTGTGAAGGCTGTAAGGTCTATGCCTAAGTTCACCTTTTACACATGGATGTCCAGCTGTTCCAGCACCATTTACTGAACAGACTATCTTTTGTCCATGGTGTTGCCTGCCTCTGCTCCTTTGTCAAAGAGCAGGCTTCGTTTATGTGTGTCTGTATCTGGGCTCTCTATTCTGTTCATTGACCTACTTGTCTACTCTTCTGCCAAAACCACAACATCTTGATCATTGTAGCTTTATACTAAGTATTAAAGTCAGGTACTGTCAGTCCTCCAACTTTGTTCTTCAATATTGTGTTGGCTTTCCTGGGTCTTGTAAACAGTTTATCAATATCTATAAAATACCTTAATGCAATTTTGATTAGGATTGTATTCAATCTATAGATCAAGTTGGGAAGAACTGTCTTCTTGGCTCTATTGAGTCTTCCTAACCTATTCTTTTGAGCATGGAATGTCTCTCCATTTATTTAGTTCTTATTTGATATCTTTCATCAGAGTTTTGCACATATAGATCTTGTGCATATTTTGTTAGATTTATACACAAGTGTTTCATTTTTGGGTATGCTAATAAAAGTGGTGTTATGTTTTTCATTTCAAATCCTATTTATATACTGCTGGTATATTCAAAAGGGATTGACTTTTGTATACACACCTTGTATCCTATAACCTTGCCTTTATTAGTTGCAGAAGGTTTCTTTGTTGATTCTTCCGGATTTTTTTACATAGATGATTCCGTCATCTACAGACAAAGACAGTCTTATTACTACCTTCCCATTTGGTATACCTTTATTTCTTTTTCTTGTCTTATTGCAGTAGCTAGTACAATGTTGAAAAGCAGTGATAAGAGGTGACATCCTTGTTGTTCTCCTATTCTAGTGGGAAAACTTCAAATTTCTCATTAAATATGATGTTAGCTGCAGGTTTTTGTATATATTCTTTATCAAGTTGAGGAGGTTTCCCTCTATTCTGAGCTTACTGAGATTTTGTAATAAATGGGTATTAGATGTCAAATGCTTTTTCTGCATCTATCAATATGAATCCTGTGATATGTCTTTAACCTATTGATGTGATGGATTACTTGATTGGTTTTCAAATGATGAACCAACTTTGCATACCACTTGGTCATGGCACATAATTATTTTATATATTGTTGGATTCATTTACTAATATTTTGTTGGAGATATTTGCATCTATATTCATGAGGAATGTTGGCCTGTGCTTTTCTTCTCTTGTGATGTCTATTTTTGGTATCATGGTAATTTTGGCCTCAGTGAATGGGTTATAAATTTTCCCTGCACTCCTAGCTTCTGGAAGAGATTGTAGAAAATTGGCACAACTTCTTCCTTAAATGTTCTATAGGATTCACCAGTGAACCTATGTGGACCTGGTACTTTGTTTTGGAAGGTATTTTGAAAGTTCATCCTTACAGATTTTAGCTATTTTAAAGAAGTACTTGTGCTGTGATATTTTGCACTTGATTATTAATGAACTTAACAGGTTTTTTCCTACTCTGTGGTGTTTCACAACAATCCCAACCATTTGCCTCTTATTTACAACCTGAGGTCAAAGGCAACTTTGAGCTTACTGGTTGTGTAGAAACTGCTTTAGGAATATCCATGTTGGATATGGGATTGTAAGATCAGTGGGTCACGGAGGAGATGACAATAAGGTTTAGAAGGAAAAAGGTTATCACAATCCCAGGTCCTAGAGACAGAAGACATGGCTACCACAAAAGGCCACAGGGAATCACCAGGGTGGTGAGGGGGTTGAGGACAGTAGTGAGGGGACAACTGAGGCCACAGCGTTTATTAGGGTTTCCATGGAAGAGGTAAAGCAGCTGGGTGAACAATTTAGGATTGGCAACTTTGAACAATTCCAGCATGCTCTAAGCTATAGGGGTGGTTCCTAGTTGCCTGGGCCCTGGCCTGGCAGTGGGCAAGGGGGTTGGGGGGGAAGGCAGAGACACATTGCCTCCTGGGAACAGGACAGATGCAGGGGACGGGTAAGTCTGGACATCACAGGTGCTGCCCTGGCCCTCTGCTGTCTCCAAGAATTGGCTAGCCTGGGAGGGGCAGTCTCTCTCCAGCCAGAAAGGGCTTAAGATGTCCAAACATCAAATATACCAAAAATAAAAACACATGTGCAAAACAGAAACAAATAATTCATTGTGCTGGAGTTCAAAAAACACACTGGTGTGAGATGGAAATAGGAACGCTGTCAGGGCATGAATTCTGCAAGCATGTGGCCTGGAGGCATAGTGATGCAGATGCTGACAGTTGCTGAGTATGGAGCATATGCCAAGTGTCATACTGAGGATTTCCTACACATGCTCATAAAGCCCATGATGTGGCTTGCATTGTCCTGAGCTGTCCAAGGCCCAAACTTTCAAGGGCCAGCCTCTCAGCCAGCCATCCCTATACCAAGAGCATTAATGGGTGCTATAATGCAGGTGTTGGTGTGGCAGACTGGTGGGCACATGGGAGCCTGCAGCTTGGATTGGAGATTGTGCTTCAGTGTGGGCTCAGCTGCACAATGAGGGCATCTGGGTTTCATGGTGGGAGCCTCTGTGACAATCATGGCTGAACGTGAACATGCTGGGCTCTCAGCAGGGACCAGGAGCCTGGGGTAAGTGGGGCAGCTTCTGTGTCCAGCCTGGAGCCCCTGCAGGGCCCCTGTATACCTCCCCAGAGCACTGCCCACCATGCTGGGGAAGGGGCTGATGACTGGTGATGCTGTGTGCCAGAATGATGTGCTCCATGAAGATTTTGAAATTGTTTTTATTCACAAACACAAACAAAAGAGCCTTATGTTGTGCTCAAAGCAGCATGCCTAAGGGCCAGGAGGTCAGGAGCTCAGAGGACCCTGGGGGTGGCCTGGTGTGGTGAGAAAACATCTGGATGCTGGGATAGCATCCAGGCAGCCCCCAGCTGACTTGCTCCAGGACTGTGGACACCTCTGCTCCAGGGCCTTCAATGTCTCATTGGAAAATAATGAGCTGCATGTCTTGCCAATGGGTTTCAGCCTTGGGCAAGATCGCTATGGATTCACTGTGATCAAAGAAATCGACAGCAAAACGTTCTTGGGGTGAAAGGGTTTATTACCCGGCTTGTTCTCCCACGGTAGGTCGAGCACTAGCATCTCTGCCTCTGCCCAGAGCACTGGGCCAGCTCTCTATATAGTGCAATAATAGCTTATTGACTATAGGTGCAGAAGCCGCAGCCCAGCAACAGGCCAGTTACATCATCAGGTGGTTTAAGTTCAGTGAGGATCCTGGCCATAGGAACCCCAACTTCCCCACACTCCACCCCTCCAGGATTCTTGCCTTACAAACTACATGCTTTCAATCTTCTGCAATGGTCCCTGTGCAAGAAAGCTGGAGCACTGTAAGCAGATTTCACAATAGCAACAGAAGATAACAATTTAGAGATAATAAAAATTAAGGCACAGCAAGATTTTGATACAAAAATTATAATAATCCTCAAGCCAGAGGAAGTTTCCAATCCACAAAGACTTTAGGGGCAATAGGACACATGTTTTAATGCCACCAACAGAGGCAAATCTTGTCCACCAGGTAGGATGCATGCAAAAGAGTGGTCCTGTGATAGGACTGTAGCAGGAAGGGGGTGCCTTCCAGGCCTAGTATACCATACTTTTACTCCTTTCCCCGTGAGAATTACTGAAGGGTCTATATATAGTGCTACTGGAGGTGCATGCACTGGCCATAATGATAAAACAAAACTCCCCAGTAAGATGCTCTTACCTTCTGGCAATTCAGGATGTACTACTGTGACCTTTGGCGGCCACTCTGCTATTATTCCAGGAATACACAGGAGGTCAGCTTCCAGGCCTTGTCCCCAAGGTGCCAGGAGAGCCAGCCATCATTGGTCCATGTGGAAGGTCCAAGGCCACGTCCACTCAATGGAGTCTCCGGGGTTCAGTGCAGTTGGTGCTGGCAGCAAGATGTTATTCTGGTGGCCAAACCTAGGCTTCAGTGATCCCTCCTTGGTTTGTACTTGCAGATGCATGAGGGAGGCAGCCATATGTGTTAACATGTCTACGGGGCTCAGAGCTCCCTTTCGGGGTCTCTCATTCAAATACCATAGTACGGTCCATAAGCAGACTGACCATCCCCACAGACTATTGTTAAAATCCGGACTAAAGTCAGATACCAAGCCATTGTGCTTCTCTATCATACATGCTGCAGTAGGATTGTGTGGCACATGAAACTTCCACTTGATTCCCAGCTGTCGTACCCATTCTTGCAGTGTATGTCCAGTAAAATGGGTGCCCTGATCACTTTCAATCACCTGTGGTTAGCCATAGGCAGCAAAGAGATGCTCCAGGCCTCTTTTGGTTGCTGCTGGTCTGCACAACGGGTAGGAAAAGCAACCAGAAGTCCAGTAGCTGTGTCCACACAAGTCATCGTGTCCTGATATCCTTCTGACACAGGTAGAGGCCCAATATAGTCTATCTGCCACCTGACGAGGGGTATAGGCCCCTTAGCTATAGGCCCCCATGTTGCTGTGGAACTTGGTGTAAGTCCCTTTTGGAGTACATGACACACTCCTGCCGGGCTCTACTAATTTCTTCGAAGGTCAAAGGCAAACCCCACCAATGGGTTACAACCTACATTGTCTTTTGCCCTGCATGCAACAAACGCTAATGTAGCCATTGGGCTACATCAGAGGCAGGCTTTCCTTCTAACCAACATATCTGGGCCAATTTATCTGCCTCATCATTTCCTGGGGATGCCAGTGGCTGATGACCTGTCACATGGTATACTGTAATTATTTTGGTCTTACCACAGGCCCATAAGTCTTGCCATAATTCTTGCCCCCAAAGGGGTCAGTGACCAACCAGCCAGGTGGCATGGTACCATGTTGGTAGCCACAGGGTCAAGCCCCGATAGACAGCCCAGCTGTCAGTGCAGACAACTAAAGGGGAGGGCTCCTGGCTGATCACAAGCCACACAGCCTGCAACTCTGCCCATTGGTTGCTCTTCCCCTCACCATCTTCCATCCATATTGTCTCAGTCTTAGGATGGAAAGCTATGGTCCTCCATTTTGGGGGCTGCCCATGGCTGGAACCATCTGTATACCATGCATCTTCGGGTATAGAGGCTCTTCCCTCCCAATAAGGACTCTCTGCTACTAATGGTTCAAAAGCAAGTTCTTTCTGCTTTTCACTAGTATATGTCACCAGCCCCAACAAGCATTGGAGTTCTTCACTCAAGGGGCTACTAGAGAGGGCACTACACTGCTGTAGCTAAGCACCCCACTTGGCTAGTGTTGGGTATTTGTGGCACACCACTCCTTGGCTTTTGGGTCCAGTCTCATACCCACCCCAAGATAGGACAGGTGGTTATTACCTTTATCGGGGCCATTCCAGTGATGGGTTCTCTAGCCAGCAAGGCTGATACACAGCAGCCAGTTGTTTTTCTGTCAAAATGTATCATACATCTGCCCTCTTCCAAAGTTGTGACCAGAATCCAATGGGTTGGCGAGTTCATTCAAGCCGCTGCCAGAGACCCCAGCCATAACCATCTTCAGTGACATGAACATCCAGCTCACAGGGCCTTGATGGGTCTATCACACTCAAGGCCTGTATGGCCTTGACTGCCCATTTTGCTTTAGTAAAGGCAGAGGCACATGTCTCATCCCAGTCCCACCTGACACCCTTTTGTACCAACTGGTATAAGGGCTTCAGAATTTGCACCAAATGCGGTATAAACACTCTCCAGTAGCCTAGAAGACCCAGAAATTCCTGTAGTAATGTTACAGTTGTGGGGGTAGGAAAGTCCTGGACTTTGTCTATAACTGCTTCTGGAATAACTTTGGTCTTACCTGACCAGATGACCCCCAAGAATTTAACAGACAAACCAGATCCCTGAACCTTGGTGTTGTTCACAGCCCATCCTTTCTCTTGTAAATGTTGCAGCAGTCTAGGTGCTGCACCTTCTAGATCTGAAAGAGAATCGGACGTGAGCATGACATCAATATAATGGTACAGCTGCATCATTGGCTCCTATGTAGCCAAGTCCTGGGCTACAAGTCCATGACAGATGGTGGGGCTGTGGAGGTTTCCCTGTGGAAGGACGGTGAAAGTCCATTGCCATCCTTCCCACGTGAAGGCAAACTGTTCCTGACTTTCCTGTTCAATGTCAATGGAAAAGAAGGCATTAGCAAGATCTACCACATAATGGTATGTTTTCAGTTCATGGCTGAGGGTATCCATCAGGCCTGTAATAGAGGGGACAGCAGCATGCATAGGGGGCATGACTTTATTCAGTTCTCTGTAATCCAGTCATCCACCAGGAGCCATCTGGCTTTTTTACAGGCCATACTGGGGAATTGAAAGGACTATGGGTGGGCTTTATAATACCCACCTTTTCCAGCTCCTGGAGAGTTTCTCCAATCTCTTTATGCAGTTTGTGTTGTTTGATATTAGTCACCCGCCAAGGCACAGGCAAAGCTATGGGTGGGTGCCTAGCATGTCCCCTCAGAACTGCCTTCACCACATGTACTCTCAGTCTGAACTCACCTGCAGTGGTCTGCAACCATAGACCCTGCAAGATATCAATCCCCAAAATATACTCAGGAATAAGAGATATATACACAGTATAATCCTTTGGAGGTAGACATCCTATTCCCAAAGGGATCTGGGCTTTTTTCACCCTGATAGCCTTCTCCCTGTAACCATTTATGATAGTGGGGGTCCTGGGGAACCACTCAGGGTTACCATGAATCAATGAACATTCATCCCGTGTCCACCAGAGCCAGGACATGTTGTATGTTCATGGGGGACCAATGGCTAGCTATTTTAACATGTCGCCTTCGGTTCCCCCTGGTCCCTCAGGGCAGATACCTTGACCTTTCCCTCAGTCAAACCGTGTTCCCCAATCACCTTCCTGTGTGGGCTCAAGTGAGGTTGGCTTGTTCTCCAGCAGGAAGTCTTACAAACACACAGGCCAGACTCATGGCTCTGTCTCTGACCTCTGCCTCTTTGGTCTTAATGGCAGGAACTGCTGCTCTGGTTTCAGTTGTTGCCATAGCTCTGGTAAGATCCAATTGGACTTCCTCTCTAATTTCCTTCCATCTGCTCCTGCCCATATTAAGTCAACCCACATCTGGGTCCTTGTAACCTTCATAGGGCCCTGTAAATTCTTCTTATGGATAACAGGTCTTACTTCATTCCGGATTCTCATTGCTTCAGCCTCTCCTAAGTCTGCTACTGTACATGTCACCTCACTTATGGGATGCCCTAAGTGAGGGGAAAGAATGGCCACTAGAGACCCAAAGAAGGATGTGGGAGCCATTTGAAGTACAGTATTTCTCATCCCAGTAGTGAAAATCTCTTCATCTGGGTTATATTTCTCTAGACTATAGATGGCATTTCTTATGCCTAGCTCTCATAGAACCTGTTGGAGCTCAGCATGTCTGCCATCTAACAGGAGAGGATGGCAGATCACCCGGATTGGGCCACACAGCATTAAGTACAGCCATAAGCCAATCAAGGAGGGGGTGACTCTCTGGGTACTGATGTGCATTTTGTAATCACTGCCTCAAGGTGGGTTGCACTGTCAGGGAAGCCAGCTTTCCCATCTCTGATCCCGACAGAACAATTCCATCCACCCCTAAGTCCCACAGACACAGGAGCCAAGCTGATATTGACTCCGAAGGCTTCTGCCTAAAAGGGGAGTCCAAATACACTGGCTCAGCCTGAGTATAGGGGCGGAGCATAGAGTGCCCCATGACCTGGGGAGGGGGCTGCTCCGCTCCTGGGGGACTTCCAGCTGCTGGATCTTTATTTTCTTTACAACCACTGGGTGTGCTTTCAATACAGGAGGCACCAGTGCCTCCGGCACCAGCCCTTCATCCTTCTCCTGCTCCTCCATTTCTGGGACTGATGGCACCTTTCTCTCCCTTCCCCCAAATGCCTCCTCTGCTACAACCTTTACCTTTTCTTCTGTGCCTCGCAGCAATGCCACCTCAGTCTACAGGTCTCTTACCTTCAGCTCAATGCTTCACAGCTGATGTTCCCTGTACCACCTCCTCCTGTGCTTCCCTCAGGAGTTCGTCCTTTTCCTTGATGACCTCTTCCTCCTTCAGAGCACCTGGCAGTGCTGCTGTCTCATCTCCAATGGCACCTTGCTGCCAGCGCTCTCGTGCCGCCTCCTCCCATATCAATGCCATTTCCCTCCTCAGGGCATCCACAGAAGTCTGCAGCTTGCGTTCTCATGCCGCCTCTTGCAACAATGCCACTTCCCTCCTCAGAGAATCTACTGAAGTTTGCAGTTGGCGTTCTCACGCCGCCATTTCTTGGGTCCTCTCTGTACACCTTTTTAAGACTGTGAGAAGCAGCCAACCCACAGTCCCCGCTGCCTCCGGGCACTCTGCTTCTCAAAGGATCTGCTTACTATACCAAGAGCCACCCCTACTGCCTCAGGTGTCACCTCCACTTGCCTCCAGTCCTGGGGTGGGGCCCAGCCCTCTAGGAGGCAAGCCACCTCAGACCACACACCCATTGGGGGACGATCCACTGTCTCCCCTTTCACGGGGGCAGCCCGCTGAAGTACCCCTCCCATAAGGGCAGCCTGTCTTTTCCCTTGGTCAACAGTGAACTCTGCCAACTTTCGCCAATTGTCTTACCAATGGGTTTCAGCTCTGGGCAAGTTTCCTATCTGTGACCAAAGAAATCGACAACAAAATGTTCTTGGGGTGAAAGGGTTTATTACCCGGCTTGTTCTCCCGGCAGTAGGTCAAGCACTAGCATCTCTGCCTCCACCCAGAGCACTGGGCCAGCTCTCTATATAGCACAATAACAGCTTATTACCTACAGGTGTGGAAGCGGCAGCCCAGCAACAGGCCAGTTACATCAACAGGTGGTTTAAGTTCAGTGAGGATCCTGGCCATAGGAACCCCAACTTCCCCACACTGTACCATCTGAGATTTATGTTTTTAATTATTATTTACTAAGTACAAGTTCTTTTTGGAAAAAGTGAAATGGATTTAAGTTACATTAATACTTACCTGTCACCCTGCCACCTAGGTATTACCAGCGTCACTATTTCCTGGTCCTCCCGCGGCTGAGGCTGTGGCTGAGAGCATGCCTGTCACACTGCATGCCCCGGCAGCTCTCCCCAGCTCCACCCTGGAGGACCGGTACTCTTTGCTGCTCCCACTCATTAAGGAAGTCTCCTGCGATTCCTCAGAAATGCCAGCCACAGACCCCCCACCCAGAGCACCACTACATGGAGGCGGCAAATTCCCCACAGCAGGACTTGGAGTGCGACAGGTGCAGGCCGCTCTCCTCTTCCCTACCTTTTGACTCTGCTGTAGCTAACATGGGCACATAAATGTTGCCCAGTACTCTGTTGGGGTATGGTGTCCACCCCTTTTGGTTGTGATGATAACAGTAAAACACTTGGTGAGTGTGGATAAAATTGTAATATTTCCAGAATATCTGGCCTGGCTTCAGTTCATTTGCATATCCTCAGGGGTGGAGAGAAGTTCATCTCCATATCAGTGGGCAATTACCTGGGCAGCAGACCACTTGTTTGAACCTGAGAAGTAAGGGGGCGGTCCTTGTTCACTTCTGCCTGAGCACGAGAGAGAGAAGGCCCCAGACTGCAGTTTGTGAGCAATAAACGGGTTTTAAACTTTATTTATCCCTTTAATTTCAGTTTTAGAGGTATTTTGCCCAGGGATTTCCTCTTCCAGGACTTCAAGAGTGCGCGGAGAGCGCACCGCGGGCCGCTCACTCCTTGGGAGTCAGTTGGCGCCTGGCCCTGACTACCTGGTGCCGGGCACTCTCAGGTGCAGGAGGAACGGGCCAGGTGGAGACCCTCAAGGCTCGCCCCCGCCCCCCCCGCCGGCACCCCTCTCCCCACTCCGCCCTGCGCCTGCGCCGCCATGGGGTCGTCCCGTGGAGGCTGTGCGCACGTGGGCTCCAGCTCACCTGCCCGGAGCCGGGGTGCGTGCCGCGGGCACAGGAGGGCTCGGGGCTTGCCAGAGCTGCAGAAGAGTCCCTACGGAAAGGCGAGATGGAGACTGGGGCGCAGGTAGGCCTGCAGGGCGGGGCAGGTCTGGGCCAGCGGGGAGGCGCGCTCGGGTGGGCAGGGACCCGTCTTCCCTGGTCCGGAGCCCCCTGGACCTTTCCCCACCCGTGAGCAAGGCTGGGGCCCGGCCCGCGCGGATGGAGGGGGCCTGCGACGCGGCTCCATGTGCGCGAAGAAAAGCGGGATAGAGATCAGGTAAGCGGCCTCCAGGGAAGGTTCCTCTCACCTTCAGATCCGGGCGGCCTGGGCGGGACCCTGAGCCCCCGGCCTGCACCTCCTGAAGGACAACGGGGAGCCCTTGGTTTCTTCTCTCCTTGGTACAAGGGATCCCTCGGCGGGTTCAAAGGGGAAGAGCATGGCCAGGGTACAGTATCCCGCCGGCCCCACCCTAAGTAATGCTAGGTTTAGCTCCTTCCCAGATGCCTTTAGATTCGTATTTCTCTCCGTTTGCCCAGAAATACCTAAAGCAGAGATCACTCCTCACCAACAGTTTGGAAGATCATTTGTATAAAAACTTTTAAGGATTGCTGCATGTTTATCCATTAGGGTGTTGGTATTTGCCTAGATTTTAGGATGATTAGCCCCTTGTTTATCTTTTATAGGAATTGTGGTTTGTCCTTTTATCCCCTTAGACTATTATTATTGTTTTGCTTGCAGAAGTTTAAAAAAAAATTGTATTCAGTTTAACCTATCTTTTACAGCATCTGTGTTGTGGGTTATTTGAAAGCCTTACCTCTGATGAGTTTGCAGAGAAATCTATCAGTATTTCTTTCCAATACTTTAATAGCTTTGTTTTTTTACATAGAAATCTTTTATTTTTTATGTTTTTGGAATTTATCTTGGTGAATGATTTGATATTAAACTCCAGTTTTGTTCTAGATTTTTAAAAATTATTCCATTGTTTCCTCATAACATGAATTTTTGAAGAGTGTAATACTCAATCCGTTGTAGTTTATTTTAGTGTAGGGTGTTCCGAGGGGCATGGCTTTACTTTGTTTTTTTCCTAAAAGGCCAACGAGTCAGAACAACAGCATGCAATGAGAGACAGACTTCTTTTATGGTCATTTGAAATCCTGTGTCTTCCCAGTGATACTCCTTCTACCTCAGCTGTTCTGAGTATTTGTAAGGCAAATCTAAATGGTTTCCTCTGTAAGTTTTCACTGTTACAATTTATCAAAAAACGTATCAACATGTGATTGTTTATTGGTTGGTAATTCTCAGGAGTAGCTCCTTTTAATGAGAACATAGTCAGGTCTGTATATATTCTGTTAGATAAGCTTAACAGAAGAAACACAAGAAAGCTTAACACAAAAGCTTAACACAAGAAATTTATTGCTCTTGTTCTTCTCCAAGATAGTGGTTACCCTCAAGGAGTAGAAATTTATCATTTAGGACCGCTTGCCCTACCTTAAGATAGGGTCAGTAATTGTCTGATTATCATAAAATATGTTAGGAATCATACCTCCTAACTCCTTGGTTTTTAAAATGAAATCTTAACCTTAAGATGGAGTCCCTCCTGTTCTTCTTATACTATTTATATCTCAGCATTTTTTATCATAGGTATGAAAAATTAATTATGTTGCTTGTCCCATGTCCCTGCTCTACCTCAATATGAGTTCCTTATATGTTTTGAATGTTAGCCCTTATTGGATTTGTGGTTTGCAAATATTTTCCCCCATTCCATAAGGGGGATTCAACATAAAATTAAAAATCCATCCATACTTTGAAGCTTGCCTCAGTTGGGAGTAAATCGGCTAGATGCACTGCAGTGTTCATTAGCAGCACAAATTAACATGTTTAAAAGATGCATTAGAGCTTCTTACAAAAAACAGTTGTTCAGCTAAATTTGTCAAGCCACCTTGACATGAAAGGTTTTCAAGGAGCACTGCAGAGATCAACATGTTATGATAACATAAAAATATTTGCCAAGTACAATTTATCAGTACTGAGAAAAGACTATGAACGTAGGAGTATGAATGGTTCAGTTAAAGCTTTGTTTTGGAAGAAAAAAGCTGGCCATGATGGAGTTGCTACAGTTGAGTCTGGGATTGATACATTGAGTTTTCCAAAACATCACACCCTGTCAGCATGCATGCCTGCCCCATATGCTTTCGCTGTGCACAAAACTGCAGCGTCCATTGGTTTTTTTTAGTTGAGCTTAAACGTTAGGATGATTACATTGACAATGTTTTAAACATTTTTTCCTGGAGGAAAAGAACACATTTTTACCTGAAAGTCATCTGTTTTTCAGTTCTATCCCTAAAACTCACATTTTTCACTGATGGCTTAAAGTGTTGACCAAAAAATATTTTTATTAGACAAAACTAGTGAACGAATGGGTGGACACAGTGTGAGTGTGACTGCAGCCTGCCCCCTCCCCAGGGCATAACCAGAGGACACCCCACTCCCAGGCCAGGCTAGATGCTCCCTTCCAGAAGCCGACCTGTGCAGTTTGTTTCAACAGATCTCTGGACTGAGTGCCTCTGAGGACGAAGGCCCCCTTTCAGAGACGAGTCCACTGCCCTTGAGAAGGGTCCTGCAGCACAGCACCCTGGAGGAAGCCGCGCTTAGTGAGCACAGGCAGTCTCTGGGCTGTGTCCCCTCCCCATTGCCTGCATGCGCTTCCTGGGACCTCCCATCCCAGCAGCCAGGGCTCAGCCCCAAAGCTGCCCTCCAAGAGGGGCAGCCTTCTAATATCTGGGCCTCTGGGGCATCCAGTGGGTTGGTAGGGCCGGACCGGGACCCCTGGGCTCCTGAGGAGGACATGCCCACACCAGCCTCGGGCGCCTGGCCGCAGCAACAGGGAAAGTCCGCCCGGGCAGGAAGGTGGCCACGAAACCTGGGACTGCCTGGGATCCCCAGTGTGGCTGGCAGGAGGAGACGGGACCTGAAGAAGCTGGCGGCTGCGGTAAGCCCTGACCCAGACCCCTAGGCCCTGCTGACCCGGGCTACATTTGGGTCCCCCAGGAGCACTGGGTCCCTGACAAGGCCCTGCCCCTGGGAGGCAGCATGATGACAGCTGGGACAGACAGCGTCACCTTCCCTCACTAGTGGGCCCACTTCCTGAGCATTGCGAGGTCACCGGGACTGGGAAAGGCCATGTGACTGGGGCTTCTCTGATGTCTGGGCCCTGCCCATGCCCACTTGGAGGGTCCCTGGGACTCTGCGTGGCTTCTTACATACTGCCTAAACTTGGGGTCCCAAGCAGTCAGTGGAGGGCCCCCTGGCCCCTTCCTGCTGTGAACACTGCCTCCAAGTGCTCTGCTGGCTCATCTCCTAAGGACTACATGTTCTAGAAGTTTCCCCAGAAGAGCATTGCTGGGGAGACTTCCACCTTGCCCCCACAGGGGTCAGTGGCTGAGACACCCTGGCCCCCAGGTTCTGATGCCCAGAGGGTGGGCTGCGTCCTGGGGGCACCTCATGACCCCATCAGCTCTAGGTAGCCTTGCTCTCTCCTTGGCAGCCTTTGAAGCCCCTTCTGCTGAAGTGCCTGGACTCCTTGGAAGCCGGGTGTGGGAGCGCTGGACTGCTGCTTCCACCTTTTGTTATTTAGCCCCTCCAGGCCCTATTGAAGGGGCATGGGTCCAGCTTCCAGGCTACAGCAGATGGTGCAGCTCTCCAGAAGTCCCTTTCCCTCCAAGCGTTCCTGTTGGCCTTGCAGCCCCCTCTGCATGGCTTCGCTCTCCTGTCTGGTGGGGGTGTCAGTCATTCAGAGCTTCTCTTGATGCTGGCCCACACACACCTCTGTACTGTGCCTGAGCTAGTGAGGAGCAGCCTTGTACAACTGACCAGAAGTCCTGTGTGTGGACCTGACCACCAGGACTGCCTCTCTTTTGCAGTGCATCTGTGTCCTATCCCTAATGTCCTCCCTGTGGGCTGATGCTCCGCCCTGCCGCCAGGAGGGATAGAATGAGCCTGGCTGGAATATTCCAGAGCTGAAGAAGAGAAGGGGCCTGTGGGTGTCACTGTGGGATGGTGATTGTCACAAAACCTCACCTCCCCCAGCTCATCCTGGGTCTCCAGAGACAGCACAGCCCCTGGGCCCAGGCGGCCCTTCTGTGTAGGCTGCAGGTGCTCTGCTGGGGCAGCCAACTCCCAGCTGTGTGCATTGCTTCAGGGGCAGTTCCTTTGCTTCCAGGGGCTTGCTGCCTGGTCGCGGGCTCCCACTCCAGCCATTGTCCATGCCCCCACTGGCACTCCTCAACACCAGCATTTCCTGTACCTCATTTTGCCCTTCTGGGTTTGCTTCTATTTTTTCACTTTCAGGGTCAGGACCCTGATGCGTGGTAACCTGACATCAGTGGCAGCAGACACCATCCAACATTGTACTTTGTGATCCAGCACCAACACACACCCTGTGCCATCGTGCTCAGCCACCTGTACCCCAGGCTCCAGTTTCTATGAGCCTGAGCCTGTCTTGTTCAGAAGCAGGTTTCCTCCTGCTCCTTTCCTAGTTCTGGCCTGAGGCCGCTTCCTCCTCTCCTTTCCTAGTTCTGGCCTGAGGCCGCTTCCTCCTCGCTGCAGCTCCTGAAGAGGGGGCTCCTCAGGCCTGTGGGAAATTGTCTAGACTGCCCCACACAGACGCTCTGCCCTCAGATGCTGCCCAGGCTGGCCCCCTTGTCCCTGTCCCATCCCCACTGGCCCCTTCATGCTCTTGCCAGACCAGGTCCCCTGGTCCTTACCTTATCTTCCTGCCCCACCTGGAGACTCGGCCCTCTGGGTGGTGGCTGGCACCTGCAGGCTGGCCAGGTTAGCTCTGAGCTGAGAAGCCCAGATGGTGCCCAAGAGCTGACCGTGTGGGTTCTGCAGCCCAGCATGGATATCTGCTTTCCCTACATAGCCTCTCCTGCTGAGCAAACCATCTGAGACACCTTTCCTCTGACAGATGGAGCGAGTGAGGCAGTGGGAAGCCTGGCTGCTGCAGAGCATCGAGGAGGCCACCCAACATGAGCTCACCATCCAGGACTGCTAGAACAGAATAAGGCACCCCTAAAGCAGGGCACCCTGAAACAGAATCCCAGGCTGGATTGGAACAATAGGACAGGTAGACTCTAAGGTCAGGCAAGGTCAGGTGTTCTGTTTTGACTGAACCAGTGAGAGTTTTGCTGTCTAGCCGTGGGGCAGTCAGAAAGCATTAAAGAGTGAGAACGTGGTTTTCCTGCACTTGTGTGGGGTTTCCAGTAAAGCAGGAGGGATGAAATTTCCCAGGAGAGCGGACATGGCCGGGCTACAAGTCCTGGGGTGGTTGCACCCACTCCCCTCTGCTGACGCTCCTGGCTGGTGGATGGACACACTTGTGAGTTCAACAGCTGGTTCCTCCATTATAAGCTGACAGATCAACTTGTTCACTTTTTCTTTTGTTACAACAATTTATCAGCCTATAAAAACTAACGCTTATGAAGTCTTCAAATGAAATTATAAAGCATGAAAATTGCCTACAATTGCACATGGAGATAAATCAGTGTAGTTCCTTCTCATTCTTACTGCTAAAAATAAACAGTTTTCATGAGAGCTATTTCTAAAATCTGGCTGATGCAGAGTAATTCAGATATGTAATCAGGTTACCTCTCTCTGTCTTGTTTCCATCTTTTGAAAAATTCACCTTCAGAATGAAACCAGGGAGAAGGAAGAATAATGTAAGGACTCTGGGGAAACTTGCTGGAAGCTGGGGAATTACAGGCATGCAGGAGGCAGTTTTATGAGAAAGATAATTTCCTAGATATTTATGTTGCCTTTCTCCTGTGTGTGTTAATTAAAGGGGTTCCTGTGTTTGCACAGAGGAATTTATGCAGGTCTCCATAGGCCCTCCAGTTACATGTTTGAAATGCACTTATCTCAGAAATGTCAAAAAACAGCATAGACTGAGAATGTTCTGTCCATGGGAAGACGCTGGTAGGACATGAAAGAGGGAACAATTCCCATGCCAGTGTCTCCACAGCCCGAACCTGCACACAAGGACGGGAGTCCCACTAGCTTGCCGCCACCGTCTGAGCCCGCAGGAGTGTGGCTGGCCCTAAGGGGCATTCTCAGACTGTGACAGTCAGACAACAGTGCTGGCAGCTCAGGGTGGGCAGTCGGTGAGAAACTGCAGGATTTCTAGATGAACATTGTCTTAGGGGAAATGACAGACCATAAACAGTAACCCTTGGGGGGAATGAAGCCATCCATGCTCATTCAGAGATGGGGGCAGGGGTGACTTGTATCACCATTTTGAATGAAAAGCATCTCCTTAACTCTCGTTGTGTATGCAAACCACATAATTTGCAAAAAACACAGTTTAGAACATGGGGAAAGGAAATGCATACTCTTCCTGATACAGTTTCTCTTAAGTTGAAATGAGTTTTCCTCTCCACTCTACTTAATGTTTTACCCTAGGGTAATGATCACGTTTACACACAGTGTCTGTCCTCAGAGCCTAAGCACTCCCCTTTGTCACTAAGTGTGGCTCTGAGACTGGACCAGACGGACCTGCCCAAGTTCTACTGCAGGATGCCCTGTGCTCTGTGTTGAGATTTCCACACTGCCAGACATTTGGTCTCTGTATTAGTTTCTGTTAGCTGAGTGTCTTGGTTTCTACTGTGTTTAATTTCTGACTGCTGCATAATAAGCGACCACAAGCTGAGAGGCTCAAAACAAAATCCATTTATTATCTCAGTTCTGGCAGCTCTGCCAGGCCTCTGCCTGGGACCCTCCAGGTGAGGTCAAGGTGGGTTCTCACCTGCAGAATCATAGCAGAAATGGAATCCAGTTCCTTGCGGTTGTAGATCTCAGGGCCCTGTTTCTTTCTGGCTGCCAGCTGGGGGCTGTTCTCAGATCCCAAAGGCCTCCTGTGTTTACGTGTCCTCCACAATTTTCAACCTCTGGGGTACAACAGAAGCTGTTTGGGCTCCACATCCACCAGCCCGCCTCTTCTGCCACCAGTGGGAGGAATTACTCTGTTTTTAAGGGCTGGTGTGAGACCTGGTGTGCCAGGTAATGTGACCAAGTGCGCATTCAGGGATCTCATCCCACTCACCGGTTTGGAGGTGAGGGGCATGAAATCCTGGGGCAGCTTTAAAATTCAGCCCACTGCACTTTGTTCCCAGTTTTTCATCATTATAAATAATACTGTGATAACCTGGCACAAAGCATTCTAGAAGTTAGTTCATGGAGTTAAAGTATATTAGCATTTTATGATCTCTGCTGGGTACTACCAAGGGAGGGCAGAGCCCCATGAGCAGCATCCAAGCTTTGCTGGTGGTATGACATCTGTACAAACACTGACCAAATGGACAGGGGAAGCAGTGTGTCATTGTTCTGAATTTGCATTTCTTTCATGGACAATTCTGTTGAACATGTGTCTGTGTTCTTTATTTAGTTGTATTTATTTCTCTGAGGATTCTGTAAATACTTTTTCTCTTGGGATAGTGTGTTTTCCATAATGACTTTTTAATCCCCTTATTAGGATTGATTTTACTTGAAATTAAACTCACAATCAGAGAAAACTATACATGATGTAATTTTATGTGTCGGCTAGCTTGGCTGGCCACCATGTCCAGATAGTTGGTCAAACCCCAGTTTAGATGTCACTGTGCAGGTATTTTCTAGATGAGATTAATATTTAAATCAGTAAACTTGAGGAAAGCAGATCACCCTCCACAGCATGGGTGGGCCTCGTCCAGTTAGTTGAAGGACTTAAGGAAAAAGACTGAGGTTCCCCAGGTGGAAGG
Organism: Manis javanica; assembly: GCF_040802235.1. NCBI lineage: Eukaryota > Metazoa > Chordata > Mammalia > Pholidota > Manidae > Manis > Manis javanica. Next base: position 97,740,330 of record NC_133161.1, on the reverse strand, counting down.
GAATTCAGCCTCCAGATGCCTTTTGTCTCAAGGTACAGCATCCACTCTTCCCTGGGTCTCCAGCCTGCTGCCTGCCTTGCAGATTTTGGACTTGCCTGACTCCACAACTGTAAGTCTCCACAAGAGACAACTCCTTGAAATAAATGTCCCTTGCTTGCTCTCTGTCTCTCTCACACACCCTATTGGTCTGCTTCTCTGGAGAGCCCACAACACACAAAGGACAATCAGACTGCTCCATGGGAACCCTGGAAAGTCAGTCCCATCCCTTACACTCAACTAGACTTGGATGGGATAATATTCTCCAACTCTGGAGAGAAACTAAGTGTCAAACAATAATTATGTGCTCAGGGTTTATATTTTAAGAAGGGAGATGAAATAGAGACTTACAGAAGAGCATAAAATGGATTTCTGGATGAGACCTGAGCTAAAGGAACTTTGAAAACATGTAACAAGAAGTATTATTCCAGCAGGACCCTATGAGATGCAAGAAGGGCTGGTGAAAAGTAAGATGGTGAGAATATGTTATTTAAGAAGTCATCTGAATAAAATAACAGTATCCTATTTGTGAGACTGTAAAAAGCATAGGAATAAAATAATGGGTATGAAGGGCATGTAATTAGGCTGAGTGATGACAGCTCAAGTGGTGTTTATTCTGAGGGGTGCGGTGTCTTGCCAATAGGTTTCAGCCCTGGACAAGTCCACTACGGATTCAGTGAGACCAAAAAAATGACAGTGGATCATTCTTAGAGTGAAAGGCTTTATACCCAACTTTATTCCCAAAGTGCCAGGTCAGTCACTAGACTCCCGTCCACTCAGAGTGGGTCTGCATGCAGCAAGCCGGTCTCTGCCTCAGCCTCTCTGCCCCTGAAGCTGTCTCAGTCTCTGTCCTCGGTGCTGCCACCACTCCAGCCTCTGCTCTGCTGCAGACTTGGAGCCCTGCAGCTGTGCAGTAGCCCACAGTACTCGGTGGAGCTCTTTATTAAGAGTCAGTAACAACATATTGCTCACACATGTGGAGTGAGCAAACCAAAGAGGGCCAGGCGGAAATCCTGGTTTTAGGAGTCTTCACTTTCTCCACAGGGTAATATAGCATTTAGCTTAATGCTTAAAAAAATAAAATGTTCTTTTCCCTCTGGCTGTCCTGATGCATTCTAAATAGGTGTAGTAAAATATTCAAGGGCTATTTACACTAGAGTGGAAGCAGAGAATATAAGTCATGTGTAGAGAGAAATATAGGATAAGATTTGAAAATCAATAAAAGGAGAAAGCACAGAAAAATGACAACAAAATTAAAAAGCAAGATGGTAAAAAGTTTAAATTTAGCAATAATCATAATTTTTAAAAATGGGTTAAATTCTCTGGTTAAAAGACACTTGCACTGTAGACTTTTAACCCAGTTATATGGTATTTTTAAGACAGTGGTTACCCTTGAGAGCTGGATGCTAATGGGGAGTCAAGCAAGGGAGTTTGGGGGGCCAGGTGATCAATGTGCATGTGTGTACAGGATACTGAGGGTGTAGAGGGACCCACTGCAGCTCCCAGATAAGGTGGCCAGGCTGCAGGTGACAGGGGCTGTCTCGGGGAGTGTGGCCTGTCCCTGTGGAGAGACATGACACATAGTGTCCTAGCACCATGAACAGCTCCACTGGCCCACCCAGAAGACAGGGGGGTGAGCCTACCCACAAAGATCAAGCCTGAAATACATATACAGTGTGGGGAGCAGTTTATAGAAACCCCAGCAAACAGCTCATGTCTTCTTGAAACAGGGTGGAATAATAGGATTCCACAGAGAGAGATACCCAGCAAATGAGATATGTCTTAGAAATTAAAAATAGGATAACAGCAATGACTGATGCCATAGCATCACTGGTATACAAAAATTGAGAAATCTCCCATAAAGAGTGAAAAACACACTCAGAGGGAAAAAATCCAAAGAGAGGACCAATGTCAGCTGTCCAACGTCCAAAACAGGAGGTCAGAGAAGTGAGGTCAGAGAAACAGAGGCGTTCCTCACAGATGAAAGTGTCGGACAGAACGACAGAGATGAGCAGGATGAGAGGCCCCTCCACCCCAAAATGACTCAGGGAGATGATCAGATAGAGCCAGAGAGTCAGAAATGACTCAGAGAGTTCATCCGATGAAGCCTCAGGGTCCAAGAGTGACTCAGGAAATGTCCAGGGTCTCCCCAGATGAGAAACATCAGAAGCACAGGCACAGCACAGTCCATGTCTTCATTGTACTAATCAGAAGAAGCCTAGAGAGCTAAGAGCTGTCAATCAAGGACTTCTCGGCCCTGTCAAAACCACATAAAAGAAGCCACAGAATGAGCAGCCAGGCCTGTCTCACCTTAGGCAGGCCTGCTCTGTTGCTCTATGCAGAGTGCATTAAACTTTGCTTTCTTGACTTTGGTTTCTCATCTTACTATATCTCACTTCCCTGTGACACTGAGCTGAGTCCTTTTCTTCCTAACAGAAGCACTCAAAAATGGTCCCCAGATGGCATTCTTGGCATGTGGGTGAGCCTGACCCATCAGGACACAGCACGGGAGACCAAGGCATGTGGGACCCAGGATGCAGATGAGTCACATCCTGAGAAAATTTCTTCCTATGGAGTTTCCTGCAGAGGATCGGGAATCCTCATGGGCCCCTCTGCTTGGCAGCATGCTGCACACCTGGGGGGAGACCATTGTCTTCATTATTCTCAGGGACACAATTCCAGCCAAAACTCTTGCCCCCAGATCCACAAGGGAGGGTGGGCTCCTCCACAAGCACTCAGATCCCCACCCACACCTGTGATCTTGACCCCAGAGGAGTGGCAGTGGGGGATGTGGGGTCTGGTTTCAGGGGCTCTGACTCCTCTCTCTGGTGATCTTTCTGCTAGGTTGCTCCTTTTCTGCCCCATCTGTACCTGCTCTTTCTATGCTCTGTGTACTTCTGGGCTCCTGGTTGTCTGAGCTTTAGGAGCAGTATCAACACTCAGGGAGGCAAATCTCGTTCCTCTTCAAACTGGTCTTGGCTCTTGTTGGAATTCTCATTTCCACAGTTCAGAATTTAACAATCAGTCTCCCAAGTGTTAGGGCAAATCCTAATTCTGTGTGTATGTGTGATTTCTCCACTTCCATGAATGCTGACGTGAAGACACTTGGCCACCTTATTGCATGGGAGCCATGGATAGCTCTTTGGCAGAGGGGAGGGGTGTCTGGAAGGATGGAGGCCTTCATAGGTTTGGGGGTCTTATTGTCACAGGAAGACGTAGGTTCATGGGAGGACCAGGCTGCATGCAGGGTCATGTGACCCCAAGAAGTGGGTAGAGTCCAGCAGCTGTAGCCATTGAGGATAGACCCTCTCCATTGGCACAGGGCTGGCTAGGTAGGGAGGAATATTGGGCAATTTATCAGGGTGTCTCCCACCTAGTGGCCAAGGAAGGTGAGCTGATGCATGCAGGTGGTATCATGGCCGCTGGTGGGCTGACTTGGTTCTGCAAGGGCTGTCCAGCCACGAGGTTCAGTCTCTGCTTCCTGTATACAACACTGTCTTGCAGCCTGAGGGATGAGTGATTGGTGAAAGCTACAGGGGCCTAGAGGGGACACCAGGTAAACAGTGTTTGCTTTTCAAAGTCCAAGGTGCATATGGAAAGTGATGCTATCGGCTGTTTGGGGGTAGCTGTCAGGTCTGGGTCAGCCAGGCCATAATGTCTGCACAGCTCTTGTCTGTGTCTAGGTCTTGGGGGTCATCTAGAGTGAGAGGGAGAGAGCGTGTCAGACTGCAGAACAAGGGCAAACGCACCCTAGGGGAAAGCTTCCATCTGCGGAGTGCGGGTGGTTGGAGAGGATGGAGGGGACGTGGGGCTGAGCAGGTCGATGGCTTGGGACTCCCAGCAGGGGCTGCAGTGTCCTGGGACGTAGCCTGGGGAGGGGTGCTGCTGCTCTTTCCCAAAGTTTTGAAGGGACAGAGAATGGAACTACAGCTTAAGAGACAGTGAGATTTAGGAAAATTCATTAATTTAGTATTGAAAAAGAAACAGTGGAAAAGGCCGAGAGTGAGGATGTCGGGTTAGCCCCAACACCAAGGAACCTGGGCCCCTCCCTCTGTGACCAGGACACTCAGTCCAAGGGAGGCTGGCTGTGGGAAACTGCAAACTATCAGGTCATCTTCCCTGGGCTCCTGTTGACCAGCGAGAGCTGCAAGCTGCAGTGCATCCAGGCACCGCTCCACCTGTCACGCCGTGGGGCTTCTCAGGAGCAGAGCAGCAGAGCCCACGGCAGTCTGGGATGATGGGGGACGGGATCCCAGGAAATGGCTAGAAGCCTCCCCCTGCCAGGTAAGTCAGAGGGGCTGACATCTTTAAAACATTCCCACAACCATTTTTCAATTCAAACAGCTACACAGTATAGTCAAGCAATGTTTTCCTTTATTTTTGTTAAATAAGATCCCAGAAAGTATAGTGCAAACACAGTAGAAAAGTTGCAATTAAGAAATGTACATTCACAGTTAGCATTTCAGTCCATTCACTTTTTTTAATAAAAATAGGACAAATTAGTCAATTAATTGTCTCAATTTAACAATCTTGGAAAAGACTGGAAGGTTCTCTACAGTGTTCAGTTGACATAAAAATAGACCCGTATTGATGATACAAATCTATCATGAGAAGTTACCAGTGACACGGGGCTGTCATTCTGACAGCCACCTCATGTCCACAACCAGGGACGCAGCCTAAAGGGAGAACACATCCCCCCTGGCACCCACTCTGTGCTCCAAGGAGGGTCACAGCCACATCCAGCCAAACACAGAGGGTTAGGAGTTTACATGATCTTTCTTGTGAGTAAAGAAATCCAGGTGCAGGCTCTGGGTTTATCCCAAAAGGGAATGGAAGCTACCGTTAGGAGATGGTCATACAGGGTACATTATCTCTGCGTGTGCAAGGTAGTGTACACTAACGGGTGGGGGTGCTCTGGGCTCAGGGGGTCACTGCATAATTAGTGCCAGAGTGACACAAGCTCAGATGCCAGGATCCGCTGTGTCATAGGGGTGCTCTGCAGCCTGCTGGCAAGTGGCCCAGGGTGAGCCTGTCATTTGGCACAAGCTGTGGGTTCAACTAAGTTTCACACAGGAATTTCACGGTGTGCAAGCCCAAGTACAAATGGCTGTGTGTCCAGCTTTTACAGGGACGAAGGCAGAACTGCACGCCTCCCCAGGACAGCTGCTCAGGGTGTGTTGGCACCTCCCATGTATGCGAGAGGTGGTGGTGGGCTTCCTTGGGATTCCCGGAATGTGGGAATGGTCCCCTGAGACATGTGCTCCATGCTGGGGCCCAGGGCTGGGGCAGGGGGTTTGCTGGTGGGAGGTAGGAAGCAAGTTCTGGCTGCTGGTGGGCTGACTTCCCCCTGCCTGCTGAGGGGAATGAGACCCTCGGGAGTGTGCTGAGCAGCTCTGCTTACAGGCCATCCCACACATCAGCAGTGAGCCCAAGAGGTGGACAGGTCTTTTGGGGGTAGTCCAGATCCTCCCTGTTTAAACATAAATTCTCAGTGACCGCAAGCTGGTTTGGAAACCAACCCATCTGAGGTCTGAGCCACAGGTGTTGTGGGAGCCAGGACCTGGGGAGGGTACAGACATGGACACTGTGGTTACCAATTTCTCACTACCCATCTGAGCCCCATCAGGGAAGTCTGCTGTTGGACATTCTCTAAGCCCCAGGAAGAAACCCTGACTGTCCACACCAGGTCAGCAAGGTGACAGTGCCCCTGGGTGGCGCTACATGAAGGAAGATGGCGCAGAGACAGCAAACTCAACCGACTGCCTCCCACAGCGATTCATGGGCAGGAGGTGTGGGGTGTCTGGGGGCCCCAGTTCTCCATTTGATGTCAGAGAGGCCTTACGAAAAGAGAAAGAAAAGGACAGAAAGGCAGCTCTCCTCCCTGCTGAAGGAGAGTGGTCCCTAGACATGGAGACAAAATGGGTTTCTCAGCCCAAACAGTTTGTGTCCCTGTGGGATCAGCTGTTGAAGGAGGGACAAGGTTTAGCCAAAAGGACGTGCCATTCTCACAGAGAGATGAGGTCTCAGTGAGGCCTGGCCATGCAAGGCACATCCAGGACCTGACTATGGGTCAGACCAGCCCTCCAGGGACCCCCACACACTCGTGGGCTCCATCAAACTGACACAATGCTGTGATTTCACTCAGCACAGGGCCATGGACATGGTGGGAACCAGGGATGGGACAGATGGGTGAATCCTGCCTGCGGCTCAGTGCTGTGCAGCTTCCCCCTCTGTGCTCATGGGGGAAGCCTCGCAGAGGTGTGTCCTAGACAGGACAGCAGCCCCACCCTCCCTATGGTTAGGAGGGCAGCAGGTGCCATGGCAAGTGAGGTGCAGGGAGCCCACATGATTGCACCCAGGAACGAGGGCCCTACTGGAGACAATGGTCAATGCCAGGTGGCTTCCACTGGATCGCATTCTGAAGGCCCAAGTGTTTTCTAGCCCACACCCCAAAAAAGCCACTCACCTACTCTTGTTTTCTTGCCTGACTGAGGCCTCCACATTTTCCAAAAGCCAAATAAATGCTAAAATAAAATGACTACACAAACAAGAGCAGACAAGGCCATCTGTGTGCCTGGGCTTCAGCACTGATGTGCAATCAGTCCAGAAAAGAGACTTTCTTACACTCAGCAGTTGCTGGACACAGAAGCACCACGTGGGGGAAATGACAGCCTCTGTCCACCCCTTCCAGTCCTCCCATGGTCAGGATTTCGAAGGGAAATCAAGTCTGAGCATTCAGGGGCAGATTCACCAAATGCCAGTCATCTGACTGTATTCCAAGTTTATTTTGTTCCCTGTATGAATCCATCTCAATCTCAGGAACATATAACTGGTTTCTATTTTGTTTATGCTATGCTACGTATGCACACACACACGTGCACACACACACACACACACACACACACACACACACAGACTTGAATTAAGTGTGGCCTTATCTTAGTGAACACATTCCATGTGGAGCAGATGGGTTCTATTTTCAGGGAAATTAGGAAATACAAATGTAAGTCATCACCATGAAGTTAAGTTGTTTAGGGAGGTCTGGCCCCAAAATGTGGCTCCTGAAATCAGATGTATTTTCATGAACTGGACATTGAAGTAGCAAATTTCCCCAAGGCCTCCCAGGACTTGCCTCCAGCATGTGTGCACACAAGAAGACAAAGGAAAACTGGACACCTTCTCCAGGAGGCCTGGACCCTGAGTGCACAACTGTCTGCCGGGTACAGGACTGGACTTCTTGGGAGGGGTTTTAGCCACTAGCTGGGCCCAAAGCAACTAGCTGAGAGGCCCTACATGGTTTTATGCGTGCGGCCCTCATCCCATCTGCTCCTGGAGGCTCTCTAGGCCCTTACATTCCCACACTTGGCTCCAGGTGCCCCCCGCCCCCCACCTACACAATCTCCAGGCACAGGGCCTGCCTTCCACTTCTGTACCATCAATGTAGGTGGAATCATGGATGCCCACCTCACTCTGGGGGACTGCCTATCAGTGCTCCCAGGGGCCGGGTGCCAGCAAAGGCCTGGGACCAAACCTGTGCTCTGAGTTCATCCTCAGGCCTCTGCCCTGTTCCCCACCCTCCAGGAGGGGGTCCTCAGGTTCTGGCCTCACCCACCCCAGCAGTTCCTGAATGTGATTTAAATCCACCCTCAGCCTATGACTAATGAAGCCAAATGTAAACCTCAAGATACTGTGTGAGGAAAGGCCACATGTTTCCCAACCTACTTGCTGCAGAAGCCAGGGCTTCAAATGAAAGCTGCCAGTGGGAACCTTCAAAGCAAATCTCAGTTGGGGAGGCAGGCTGTCTGGGCCCAGCTAGCTGTGGCTTGCCCCTTAGTTATGTCACCAAACCAAACATTTTGAAACCAATTGCCTCTAAGGAGGCTACTTTTTTGCTTTTTTTTAGTTTTGCTGTTTTTTAAATTGAGCCACTGAGGATTACTTTATATATACTCACAGGTCTGCACACTTCAGAATTATCCACCCTCATCAGAGAGCTCACAAGCACAAGCCCTTCCCTGTAACCACACCTGCCCGCAGGTGCACTGACAGGGCACCTGCCGTGCACACATGTCATGGGCAGGCCTGCCACACAGGTGGAGACTAGCAAGGTTCCATACTCAGGAAATCATAGGAACACATGTGCAGGGCGGGCATGCCCTGGAACTGAGATGGGTCCCCCCACCTGGGGAAAAGCCCAGGCATGGAGCTGACAGGTCAAGCAATGCTTCCCTCTTGAGGGGCAGCATAAAGCAGGGATTTAATACTATTCCCAGGCCTCTGTGGGGACAATGCCATGGTGTTCTTATCAGAGGGAAACAGCCTGGTGTCTCTGAGGCTGGCTGGCTCCCGTCCATGCCAGAGCCCACACATCAACCATGGAAGACAGGCGTCCTGGCCAGAGGGCTGAGCTCCCCACAGACAGCACCCTACACATGCACCAAGATGCAAGAGCCAGAGTCTGGGATCTGTGTGGACCTGGAGTGCCCTCCCTGAGGACATCTAATCTGGGACAAAGCTGGCAATCTGCTCCCCACACTAAGGGTATGACAGCAAGGCCCCAGAGTGAGGTACCCAAGCTGGGTCTGCAGGAAGGGCTGGAGGCTCTGGGGTTGTCAGCCCCCATGGCACTGCTCAGCTTGTGAGCATGGCTTATGTCTGAATTCCCCACATGCTTTGGAACAGACTTGTCTCTACAGTTTGGAATTATTGCTTCAGTGACAGAAGGTGTCTGGAAGCCCTGGTGGCTTTGGAGGCTGATAAAGAAGACAGGCTCCAGCTGCTGGGTCTGTGGGGACTGCCATCCTACAGGACACAGACCCCGGTGGAGTGGACCAGCCCAGAGCTGACAGTCCATGGAAGCATTTGGAACTGAGGCTGTGTTCTAGACTACAAGAGGCATGCAAGGGTCAACAAGGGAACATGGGATTATTCCAAAGTGCCAAAGTTTCACCAAGCAGGGATGCAGGGCATTAGTAACATTACACATCTGGCTAAGGTGTGCCATTCACAAGGGGCAGTGGGCTCTTCTCATTTTGGTAGAGTGGACAAGTGGCACCTGCAACAGGTGTGTTATTTACAGGGCATCTTAAAGTAAATAACTTGGGGACAATCCTACTCGAATGGCTCTAACATCTGCACATGAGTATTGTACAAGACTGAAATAAATAAGGCAGTATCACACATTTTATCACGAATTAAAAGGAAGTCATTGTGCATCAGACCCCAAGGTACGTATGGCTAAACGCCTCCTGTGCCCATGGGAAGCGAGAGGTCCTGGAGTTGCTGATGAAGGAGCATCGCCATCAGTGCCAACAGCCCTCACGGCCGCCATCTGGCCACCCCCTTGCAGTCGGGGCCCAGATGGCCTCCTGTCATTCTGTAACAGCTGGCCTTGTCAAGGTAGGCAGTGGGGCTCACAGTTCACTGGACCTGAGCCAGACTAACTTCTGAGAGTCTCGCAGGTGTCTGGTGTGGCCGGCAAGCTCTCACCCAGAGGCCAACATTGAATTTGTGCCTTGGCTGTGGGAATGACAGCATCCTCCTTGCAGGCAGAGGCCATGGCCCCTTCCACGACCTCATGCTTGGCATCGTCCTGACCACCCTGCCTCACACACTCCTAAGGAGTCCCTGATCACCCTGAGCCCTCCTGGATAGCTCAGAACCCTCTCCCCAACTTAAGGCCTGTGCCCCTGATTCCACCTGCAGAGTCCCCCTTTGCTGTGTGACAGTGCAGAGTCACAGGGTCAGACCATTGTGCTGTCCCCTCCCCCTGCACTGTCCTTGTGGCGGCTTGGCTATGACCAGCAGGCTGGTGGCAGGGTTCACACAGCCAGCACAAGCCACATGCTGATGGCACTCCTGTGGTGACTCGGTCCCTAAATGCAGAGGGGCATGGAATTAGGTCACTGAGTCCTTCTGTGCAGGGTGATGGCCACTGTTGGCCCTGCATGGAGCTGGTTCTCAGGAGGAGGCTTCTCAACTGCAGGAGGAGAGGTCACCCAACCTGCCCACCTCTGTCCCGAGTCCTGCATTGCTAGCCCAGCCATATGGGACCTGGCAGCCGATCATGCTGCCTGCCATGAGGAGTCCCTCCCTCGGCTACAGCAGAGCCCTGCTCGGTGATATGGCTGGGGGTGGAGGGGTGGAACCTGCCTGCATAGGAAGCCACATGTCACATGCTCACAGTGGGGGCAGTGCAGGACACCACCACCTGTGCCCACAGGCTCAGTCCTGAGTGATCTCCGGCTCCTCTCCTTAGTGGGGTCCTCCAGAGAGGGGTGGAACTCTGAGAATCAGTGAGTAGGGCCTCTCAGGCCTACTGGCTTTGAGTGAGGCTGGGTCATTTGCAGTTCCCAGAACCCTCCTGGCTGGGTGTCACAGACTTGGGTCTCTGGACATCCATCCCCCTCTGGACTTGCCTTTCCAGAACCTTCCTGCTAGTTTCAAGCTGCCTCATCCCTCGGTGGAAATCTGAGGCCTCCATGTGCCCCCAGCATGTCCTGGCTCTCCAGCGGTGAAGTAACTGTGGAGAAGCCCATGAGGGTGACTCCTGGATGGCCACAGAGTTGCCTGAAGTCACTTCCTGCAGACAGAAGCAGGGACACTGGCTGGATGGCCATAAACAAACTAGAAACACCACGTAGGGGCTGGTGCTGGCAGAGAAGCAACGTGTGCTGCTCAGGAAGCTTTCTCATGGTCTGATTCACTGGTTTCAAAACCAATGCAGCCTTGTGCTGTTGCTCCACACACAGGCCCCCAGTTGCTGTGGCACTGGTAAGAGATGGTGCCTACACCTCTTTTCCCTCCAGCAACCCACTGCGGGCAGAGAAGGGGAAGGTCCAGGGCTCATGGAAACCCATGCTCACAGGCAGGGTGGGGGCGACACTCTGGCAGAAGGGGAATAATGCTGGTTGTGAGAGAGATGAGGCTGCAGGGCCCCCAAGAAGCCAGGCCAGCCTCTGGCTATCTGCAAAACGCCACTCTTGAAGAAAGCCAGCATCACTGCCATCTGTGTGGTGAGATGGGGCTGCACTGCATGCTGTCCAGTCCTCCTGCCTCAGACCCAGCCAGGATAGGGTGTGGTCCCAGCCCCCGAGGCCCTGCCTGGCCAGGCCTGACTCCCACTTGGGGCTCCTGCAGGAGCTGCCTGTGCAGGACCCAGCACCATGGGGCTGATGCAGCTCCAACTCAGGGCACGATCTGTGGGCCAGACCTGCATGGTTCTCCTGCAGCCCTAGAGGATGTTTTGAAGCTCCTTTTCTTAGGCCTATCCAGCCAGTCCCAGGCAGCTGCCCCTCTGCTGCCAAGGAAAGGTGAGAGCAGCCACAGCTCCTAGGAGAGCCGCAGCATCCTGTTGGCAGGTTCTCCCTCACCTGGGTCACTGCTCAGTTGCTTCAGGTCACGGTTGCACAGCCCCTTCCCCATCCTGGCTCCCGGGCCCTGGCTCCGCTCTGCTGGCTCTGCTCTGCTGGCTGGGCTGGTCCCTGCCTGAGCCCCAAGGCCCTGAGCATTCTGCCCTGTGCCCCCAGTGGCTAGCATGGGCTCCGCTAAGCCTCCTTTCCAGCTGCTCCAGGGGGTAGGTGCTGGCTGGGGGTTGGGGGAGCAAGCCCTGAGCCCTGCAGAGCCCCCAGGCCAGCTCTGACTGGAAGGCCAGCTGCAGGGGACACTGGGGGCCGGCCCATGGCCACTTGGGACTGGAGGCTGCCTCTTCCGTAAGGACACAGTTTCCGCTTGGCGTCAATGGCCCTGGTTTGGGAGTTGTTCCCGTCGATCCTGCCCTCCAGGAAGTAGGTCAGCATCTCGCCCTTGCCCTTGACACTGACTTTCCCCCGGCACACGAAGTGGTATGCCCCTCTGCACAGCAGCCGGTGGACGTCCTCAGTCACCTGAGAGGAGGGGTGGTCACCACTTTCAGTCAGCAGGGGATCCTTGGGGCAGGACCCCAAGGAAGACTCCCTCCTTCACCCACCATGCCTGTCCCCAAAGTTTATGAACCCATAAAGAGAGTCAGGGCACATAGAAGGCCCCTAATGGGGCCAGCCTGGGATCCACCTCCTGTTGGCCCCAGATAAGCAGAAGAAGGCAGAGTTCACCATACGGAGTGCCCAAACTGCCCAGAGCTGGGCATGGGTGCCCTGGACACCAGCCAGATGCCTGCATATAACCAGCTCCAGCTGCAGACATAGGCAAGCGGGATGGGATCTCTGGGCCAGAGGTCTCCGTACTCACAGTCAACCCAGACGCTCAGCTGGAGGGGGATCTGCTGCCTGCAGTCAGAACAACACAGGCTTCTACCCCCTCCATGTGGGTGGGGTTTAAACCAACCAGCCAGGGCCCCTGGTGCCTCTGTGGGCCCAGATGTGGGGGCTACCAGCATGGGGCAGGGGATAGTGTGACAAGGTGAACTATACCCCAGTGCCTTTCTTAAAACCTGGGAAGGCACATATCTGGAAGGTCTGCAGAGGACAAGCCCCTTCGTGGTGCTGGGGGAGGACCAGCACTTAACAGCATCTCGCCCTTGATACTAACTTTCCCCTGGCACATGAAGCAGTGTGTGCTAATAGGGTGGCATGGTGCTGGGCACATGGAGGCCTCAGACAAGCCACTACTCATGGCCAGGCCACAGCAGGAGGGACCAGCCACGCTCAGAGATCACTCTGCATTCACCTTGTCCCTATAGGTCCCCAGAGGCCAGCCATAGCCACACCGGGATAGACACCTTCCCCTGAGGCCCCCAGAGGCTGGCAGTGCTCAGGCAGGGTGGCCAGTGGGCTCAAGCTGCACGTTTGTTCTAAGGAAGACTCTGGCAACTTCTGCACCCCAGACCATGAACCCAGAAGCCAGTCTTCTAAGCCTTAGGAGGGCTTCTGAAGGGTTTTACAGCCATCCAGCTGTCATCCTCTGAGAGCTGCCCACAGGTTCCTGATCAGGAGGCCCCACAGCACCCGAGGAAGTCCCTAAGGAAGCCCCTTCCCTTCTAAGGCAGCAGGCATGTGGGCAGGGTCCTGGGGATGCTGGAGGAGCCTGGAGCAGCAAGGCCAACTGGGACCGTCACACTGTGCCCCCAGCTCTGCACGTGGTCACATAAGGGCCCCAGGGCAAACCAAATGGCAATCCAGCCCTAGGCCTGCCTGCAGACTACAGACACTGCCCTATGGCTGTGGAAGAGGCAGGCATGGAGGAAGGGTGTGGGATGTGGGCTGTCCAGCCTGGTCCTGCCCGCTCACCCCTGCTTCTGCTGCCTTCCGGAGCTCCCACACCCTGGGGACTATGAGTGACTGACCTGGATTCTGCCCTGGACTCCAGTGCTGTCCATCCGACTGGCGACGTTGACTGTGTTTCCCCAGATGTCATACTGTGGCCTGCGAGCCCCGATCACCCCAGCCACCACGGGTCCAACATTGATGCCTGGAAAAGCCACAGTGTGACATGGTTATTGGTCATCGGGAAAGCTTCTGAGGAACCGCTGCCCCTTTTGGGCTATGGATGCCTGAGGGCACCAGCAAACCCCTTCCTAAATCAGGGACTCACTGCACCGTGGAGAGGCGGCTGCAGGCCTGGGCCTGCACACCACCCTGCAGGCAGCCTGTCCTGGTCCTGACAGGGGACGTCTCCTAGGACAGCAGCCCCATACTAAGTCCTGCTGCCCAGAAGGCAGTCTCAGTCTCCAGGACTCTCAGTCTGTGGGACTGCAGTGTCCCCACCGAGGCTCTTTTTCCAGAAGGTAGCTCCTGTTTCCCTGGGTATCACTTCAGGTGTATTAGGGTGTGGGGCCCAGAAATATTCACAGTATCTTGGGGCACTCTGAGGTGAGGAATAGAGGCCCTTTCCCTTTCTGTGGCTCAGGGTCGACTGGCACGGGGAATGCCACAAGGCCTGGGTGCCCCTGCTCACCCCTACACTGTGTCCCAGCTGACACCACATCATGTCTTCCCATTTTGAATTCGAGAATCCACACTTCTGAGCTTAGCCAAGGGCATTAATAATGTTTCAGCCACAGCCTCATCAACCCCAACCTGGCCTCAGGTGCCGGGGTGGAATGGGAAGTGGGGAGGTATGACTGGAGGTGTGAGCCAGGGGAGCTCTGTCCAGAGGAACCACTTCCTGGGTGGCTGGGGGTACTTAGAGAGCCCCCAACCTGCCAGACCGAACACCCACCTATGTGACCAGCCATGTGGCACAGAGGCCAGCTCACCTGCCAGGTCCCCGTGGGACAGTGAGGACAGCATTCCCCAGAAGGACCCACAGATCCTGTCATCACCTCATCTACTGATGGGAGCCTGTGGCCCAAAGGGGGAGGCCTGGATGCAGGTGTGGGGCACAGCAGGCACTGTGCCCACCAGCAGGCACCTCAGGCCAGGCCCAGGCCAAATGGAGCATGCAACTGAGCACATCTGGGCTCCAGCTCCTGGGGACAGGGCTCACCCCCAAGCTCAAGCCCAGCACCCAAGTTTCATTAAGGCCACTAGATGATGGAACCCTAAAGTAGCCCCCAAGCAGGAATAGGAACAGTGCATGGACGGAGAACAACAGCTGGGCTACTTACCCACACGGAGCACAAAGTCGTTGTAGGACTGGTAGTTGATCTCATCCAGGACGTCAAACATCTCAATAGCAAAGTCCGCCAGCGTGCTGAGGTGGGAGGAGATGCACTTCTTAGCCTGGAGGTGAGCACACGTGGGTTACATTTGGAGGTTGACAGAGTGATGGGTGAGGGGCCCAGCCTTCACTCTGAGGCACCAGGGGCCAGACCCCACCCCAACAGCACAGCAGCCCCCTGATGTAAGCAAGGGCTGGCATGGTGCTTCTTTGGCCCATTCCACAGGCAGTGGGTGATGCAGAGACACAGAGGCTCCTGGGGGCAGAGCCTGGATGCACCCAGGGCCATCTGAGCCCAGGCCAAGCCCTCTGCAGGTGTGGGGGCAGCCCTGGAGTGGGAGACCAGACATCCCAACTCCTACTCAGACAATGGTCTCAGCCCATCATACACAACAAAACAAGGTCCCCCAGAGGGAGCCATCCAACTGCCTCACAGGAGAACCTCTCCTCAAATTGTGGTGCTAAAAGAGCCTCTCTTTTGTGTAACAATGACAACAGTATTTTTTTTATTTTAAAAATGGTATCAAGGTTTCTCTTTTTTGTTTTGGGGGATATTTCACTACTCCTCAATGTTGGGGAACTCTTTTGTTTTTAAAATTAACTGACGATTCTTTTAGCACAGTTTTAATTTTACAGGAACACTGAGCAGATAGTACAGAGAGTTCCAATATATGCATTCTCCCCACCCCTCAGGGGAGCTTCCCCTATTATTACCATCTTGTTTTAGGGCCTGGTACTTTTGTTACTATTGATGAACCTACACTAACTCATTATGATTAACTGAAGCCCACAGTTTGCGTTAGTGTGCACTCTATGTACGTGTTGTACATTCTACGGGTTTTGACAAACACAGCTTTCTTTCATGGGTCATGTCTTGGTGTTGTATCTAAAAGCTCATCACCAAATCCAAGGTCACCTAGGTTTCTCTAGTTATCTTCTAGGTGTTTTATAGTTTTGTGTTGTACATTTAGGTCCATGATCCATGTTGAATTAATTTTTGTGAAGAGTGTAAGGTTTGTATTTAGATTCATTAAAAAAAACATATATAGATGTTTAGTTGTTTTGGCCTCATTTGTCGAAGATGGTCTTTGTTCCATTATGTTGTCTTTGCTCTTTTGTCAAAGATCAGTTGACTATATTATGGGGGCTTATGTCTGGGCTCTCTATTCTGTTCCACTGATCTACTGTCTGCTCTTTCCCCAGTACCACACTGTCTTGATTACTGTAGCTTAATAGGAAGCTGTGAAGTCAGATACTGTCAGTTCTACTTCTTTGTTCTTACCCTCCAATATTGTGTAACTACTCTGGGTCTTTTGCCTCTCCATGCAAACTTAGGATTGGTGGGTCAATAACATAAAATAACCTGTTGGACTTTTGCTTGCGACTGCATTAAATCTGCAGATCAAGCTGGAAATGACTGACATCCTAACAATATTGAGTCTTCCCATGCAGGAACATTGAGTATCACTCCACTTATTCATATCCTCTTTGATTTCTTTCATCAACTTTATAGTTTTCCTCATGGAGATATATATATTTTGCTAAATTTGCACCTACTATGTAATTTTTAAGGAGGGCTAATGTAAATAGTATTGTGTTATCAATTTCAAATTCCACTTTGTTCATTGCTAGTATATAGGAAAGCAGTTGACTTTTGTGTATCAATCTTGTATCCTGCGAACTTGTAATTACTTATTATAATTATTTTGTCAATTATTTTTATTTTCTACATAGACAATAATGTTATCTGTGAATAAAGACAGTTTTATTTCTTCCTTCCGAGTCTGTATACCTTTTATTTCCTTGTCTTGTCTTATTGCATTAGCTAGCACTTTCAGTATGGATGTTGAATACGACTGGTGAGAAAGGGCATTCTTGCCTTATTTCTGATCTTTGGGGGAAGGCATTTGTTTCTCATTAAATATGATGTTAAGATGTTAAGCTACAGGTTTTTTGTAGATGTTCTTTATCAAGTTGAGGAAGCATCCCTTTATTTCTAGAGTTTGCTGACTTTTCATTTTAAATAAGGAATCGGCATGGGATGTTGTCAATGACTTTTCTGCATCAATTGATATAATCATTTCTTTTCTTTATTCTTTTGATATGGTGCATTTCATCAGTTTATTTTGATATGTTGAACCAGCCTTGTATATCTTGAGTAAATCCAAGTGTATAATTCTTCTCATACATTGTTGGACTCAACTGGATAATATTTGTTGAAGGCTTATGTATTTGTATTCATGAGTAATTGCCTGTAATTTTCCTTCCTTTTAATTTCTTTATCTGGTTTGGTATTATTGTAATGTTGGACTCAGAGAATGAGTCAGGAATTATTTCCTGTATTTCTATACATTGGAAGAGATTTTAAATAATTGACATAATTTATTCTTTAAATGTTTAGTAGAATTCACCAGTGAACCCATCTCTGTCCAGTGCTTTCTGCTTTGGAAAGTTATTAATTATTGATTATATTTATTTAATAGATATAATACTATTAAGATTATTTACTTCCTCTTGTTTGAGTTTTAGTAGATTGTGTCTTTCAAAGAATTGTTCCATCTCATCTAAGTTATGAAATTTGTGGGCCTAGAGTTGTGCATAATATTCTTTTATTATCTTTTTAGTGTCCATTAGTTCATTACAGTGGCCCTTTTTATTTCTAACATTAGTAACTTGTGTTTTCTTTTTTCTTGGTGAGCCTGGCAGGAGGTTATACATTTTATTGATTTTTCAAAAGCTAGCTTTTGACTTTGTTCATTTTCTTTATTACTGTTTTGTTTCATTAGTTTGTACTCTGATTTTTTTTTTTCTCTGCTTTAGGTTTCTGTTGCTTTACTTTCTCCAGTTTCTGGAGACAGATTATTGATTCTCCATTATTCTTCTTTTCTAATATATGAATTCAATGATATAAATTTCCCTTTACATGCTGCTTTTGCTACATCCCATATATTTTGCTAAATATTTTTTCATTCTTTTTACTTAAAAATATTTTTTACAATTTCTCTTGAAGTTTTTTTCTTTGACTCAGAAAAGATGTGTGCTGTTTAATTTCCAAATATTTTTGTTGTTTCCCAATGATCTCCTAGCAACAGATTTCTAGTTTAATTCCATTCTGTTCTGAGAATATACTTTATATGAATTTCCAGCCTGTTGAATCCACCAGTTACTGGTGAAAGGCACTGGTCTCCACCTGTGATAGTGGATTCATCTACTTCTCTTTGCAGTTGTTAGGTTTTACCTGATATTTTGACACTCTGTTACTAAGTGCATATACGTTAAAGATTGTATGTCTTCTTGGAGAATTGACTCCATCATTATGTCATGCTTCTCTTTATTTCTGTCTGGTAATTCTCCTTGATCCGAAGTTTGCTTTGTCTGAAGTTAAATACCTACCTGAATATTTTTTTATTAGTGCTAACATGGTATCTCTGTACATTCTTTGTTTTTAGTGCATCTGTGTCTTTATATTTAAACTGCATTTCTTGAGAAAAATCTAATTGGGCATTGATTTCTTAACCACTCTGTCAGTCCCTGTATTTTAATTGGTGTATTCACTATTCACATTTAAAGGATTATTGATACAGTTGGATTAGTATCTCCCATATTTATAACTGTTTTCCATTCATTGCTTTTATTTTTAACATTTTCCTCTCTCTTTCTGACTTTTTTAGGGGTAATGTGGGGACATAATTCTGTGTTGGGAAAGGGAAATGAATATTCTGTGGCACCTGGCTGGCAGGATAGGGGTGGAGCCAGCAGGGAGGGGCCATTGGAAAGAGGGGGGCCAGTGGGGAGAAGGAGGACTGATAGGGAGGGGGCCAGAGGACAGGGCTAGAGGAAGGCCCTGTGAGTGGCCTGTGTTGACTCCTAGGAAACTGTGTCTGCAGAAAGCTGGTCACTACCCTAATCCAATGCAGAGGTCAGATGGAGGCTCAGAGCAGGGAGCCTGTCCAGGTGCTAGGGCAGTTTGGGGTAGAGCGGGAACCCAGTCCCTGAGCAGGCAGTGCTCACCTTGGTTCCGGCTGTGGGCACCAGCCCCACAGCAGCCATGTAGGTGCTCCCAATGGTCTTGATCTTCTCCAGGTCCTTGTAAAAGTCTTTGTCCATGAGCTTTGTTTAAAACATGAAACTGCTAAATGTTACACAACACTTAAGACAATTCACCACCACCAGGAGCAAGTGCAGAATGGACAAACACATTCTGGAAAGCAATGTGTCTCCTCTGTTGTGGGCACAAGGCAAAGTCTGGGGCCAAACTGAGTAAGCCTAGACCCAAGGGGATTCTGCAGAGGCTTTTTCAAAGAGGATCCAGGGAGGAACCTGTGGAATGCATCCCAGTCCCCCCACAGATGATCAGTGTCAACAGGCAGAGGAGAATGGGCCCAGTGGAGGGAAGCAGGACTGGCAGATGAATGATGCCTGTCCACCCATCCTGGAGGGGACAAGGTAAGGGACAGGTGACAGGTGCCCATGCCCCTCCAGAGTCTGGTGCCCACCTCATCCCATGGCAAAGACCCTTCCTCATTGTCCCAGTCAGTTTGGATTCCCACAGAGACAAAAGCATGTGCATCTCCCATCCATGCATAGGGAGAGTGCTCGTTGCTGGGTACAACTCAGGTTTGGGGAAAGAATGCATGCCAGCCAGGCATGGGGAGACCCTACCTCATCAAAGTCAGCAATGATCTCATTGAGGAGGCGCAGACACTCGACACCCATGTTGTTGCCATCCAGCTCGATGTAGAAGTCATCAAAGTTAGGGATGGAGGCGAACATGACCCCCACCTGTGAGTATGACTGGTAGTACAGGTCCTGGGGGCCAAAGACTGGGTTAGTGGGGGGACAGGCTCAGGCCTCCACACTGAGGAGGAGGGGCTCTGAGGGCACCAGGACCCTCATGGAGGCCCAGGTTCTGCATGGGCTGGGCGGCACATAGGGAGCACAGTGCGCCCTGCACAGCTGGAGGCCCAGCCAGAGAAGGTGAGCACTGGATGCTCTCAGGAAAGCTGGCCAGGCCAAGCCTCAGGGTCTGGGCCTCAAGCACAGACCTGCCATTTTGTGTTTGGTTGGGTGTCTAGGAACCCTGATCTGCGGTCCCTGAGCTGCTTCCAGCAGGGATGGCAATTAGGAAGCTTTGGCCAACCCAGATCTCTGAGCATGGCTTCCTGCAGCATCTCTCCCACATGGGGCAACAGGTGCCATGCTCTCTCCCAGAGCACAGGGCACCAGGCCCTGACCTGTCTGCCTCTAGGTGGGTACCAGGGTCCACTCAACCTCAGTGCAGCCACACTGTGACAGGTTAGCAGAGAAGTCATGGCATGGGGTCACTCTGGTAGGGCCTCAGGCCCCAGACCTCTTCCCATCACAGCAGCCTGGTGGTGCACCCAGCTGGGCCAGGTCAAGGTGGTGCCATAGTTGCACTCACCATGTTCCGGGGGTTGGACATGAGGAAGTGCTGGGCAACATGGGCTGGCAGCAGGTTGAACAGGATCCTCTTGTTGTCCAGTTTCACCTTCTCCATGTCCTCTCGCTCCTCCTCTGCCTGGTGGGGGTGCCCGTGTTAGTCACTGCCTGCGTCTCTGCTGCCACGCTCCATAGGACCAGGCTCACCTGATGGGTCCACCTGCTCCCAAGCCTCCCACCCTGCCCTGACCCAGGACCCTCTGCCCCTCAGTGTCATCCAGTCTCAGCAAGAACCTGCTAAGTCAGTTACAAGACCAATCCTCACCTCTCACACCTGGACATCACATCACCGAGACACCCAATTACCTGGACATCTATCTGGACTGTATCACCTGGACATCACATCACCAGGACATCTTCCCCCCCTCCCCCCCATGCATCTGATCACCTTGACATCCAATCACCTGAAGATCTGATGACCTGGACATCTCACCACCTGGACATTGCATCACCTAAACATCTCACCACTTGGATATCTTATCACATGGACTGTTAATCACCCAGACATATCACCACCTGGACACCTTATCACCTGGATATCTAGTGACCTTGACATCTGATCAACTTGACATCAAAATAACTTATACAATCCCATCACCCTGATATCTAATTAGCTAGACATCTAATCACCCAGATATGTGATAACCCAGACATCTGATCACCTGAACATCCAAACAACCTATATATCTCATCACCTGGACATCCAGTCACCTGGACATGTGATTACCTGGACATCTGATTATCTGGACATCTCACCACCTGGACATTGTATCACACTGACATTTCACCACATGGATGTCTGACCAGCTGGACAACCAAATAACCTACACATCTGATCTTCTGAACACCTGATAAGCTATATATCTCATCACCTGGACATATAATCACCCAGACATGCAATAATATGGATATCTGATCACTTGGACTTCTCACCAACTAGACATCTCATCACCTGAATATTTCACCAGCTACACTGTTCATTACCTGGACATTTCACCACCTGGACATCTTATCACCTGGATATTTCATCACTAGACATCCAATCAACTTGACATCCAAATAACCTATACATCTGATTACCTGGACATCTAGTCAACCAGACATGTGATAACCCAGACATCAATCACCTGGACATTGGTCACCTGAACCTCTAACCACCTGGACATCTCATCACCTGGATACCTCCTCATCTGGGCATCTCATCACCAGGGCATCCAATCAGCTGAATATCTGACCAACTGGGCATATGATGGGTTCCTCACTCCCTCCACCCCCAGGTAATGTCTGACTGCACTGGCTTACCTTCAGCATGAGTCCTGTTAGGTCAATTTAGCCAGGACCCCTCACCCCTGATGTTTCCTCAGTAATTTTCCATTTTCTGACCCTATCTACTCCATGACTGTAAACCTCATCTGCCCCTGCTGGATTCAGCACTCTCCCCCACCATGTCCTGACTGTCTTGAATAGTTTCTGCTTCACCACCTTTAACCAGCCTCATGAATCATTTCTTTGGAACATGCCTCTGTCTAATCATCCAAATTGAACTTCAGCTGTGCTGAAGGACTACACTGGGCTCTTCTCCAGCTCTACCTGACAGTGACTAAATCACTATTACAGGAACTGAAAAGGTCCACCAATTTCTGGGTAAGTCACCACGCCAACAGCTGGAACTTTCAAAGGACAGACAATTGGGGGCTTCACCCCTACTTCCAGGGTCTTCCCTGGCCACCTTCTGGGGACCTAATGCCTATATCAGGTCTTTCTGAGACATGTGCCCACTCCCAGGTCACACTAGCCCCAGGCAGCCCCTGATATGCCCCCAAGCACTCTCACTAGCAATGCCCACACAGGTGACTCACACCTCCCCAGGTTCCTACTGACCCTAGAATCTTTCCACCTCCAGTAGGGGACAAGGAGGAAGCATTGGGGACCTGGGGGTGGGACAGACCAGCACCAAGGAGCCAGGCTGAGCACCAATGCTCTGGAGCAGGGGACGAGGCTAGGGGACCCTGCCAGGGGGACACGGCTCAGCAGGTGTCAGGTATGGCCCAAGTCCCTGGTCAAGGGACCTGCAGAGACCAAAGAAACCAACAGTGATGCCTGCCCCCTGGCCACCCTGAGGGCTTAAGAGGTGATGCCAGCAAAATCCCTCTAGCAGTCTGTGTCTGTGTGCCAGCTTCAGAAACAGAAGCCATGGATGAGTTGGTCACTCACCCCAGCTTGGGCACCTGGCTCAAAGCCCCACCTATGAAGGACAGCTTGGGGAGTATCTCTAGGTGGGCATCAGCATTCAGGAGAGCCAGACCCCCAAGGGGAATAACAACAGTACAGAGATGCATCGCTGATGCCCGTGGTTGTCAGGGGCCGGGCTTGGAGGCAGGGCACCCTGGGTCATGTCCACATCATAGCTTGGGGACAGGCTCTTCTTTCCCTGATGTTATATGAGTGTAAAATATCCAATTTGAGAGGCATCACCCCTCTGGGTCAAAGAGTTAGGAGAGCAAGTGGAGCCGAGTAAGCCTGGGAAAGTGTCATTTATTTGTGGCATCCTTGTGACAGCATCAGGCAAACTGGTCAGCTACATGCTCCTGGATTTCACTACGAATTCTATGAGTTAAGGCAAGAAGGGGCAATTCCCAAAGGTATTTTGCAGAGGTCTCAGGCCACAGGAGCCACGAAGATGCTCCTGAGCAGAGGGGATGCCAGGCCGGGCTGGCGGCCTCCTCTGGGGCACGTTCTAGGAATAGGCATTCAAGTGCATAGTGCTGCCAGCTATGGGCTTCACTCTGCCTGAAAGCAATGGTCAGGCAGCAGGGAGGGCAGGAGGAGCCAGAAGCTGCAGGCCACCTGGGAGCAGCGCAGGCCCACAAGCAGGCGGTGCAGCCGTGGGCAACATTCAGAGGGGCTCAGCAGCTGGGCTGAGGGAGGAAAAGCATCAGGTGGAAATCAGGCCCCTCGCGGAGAACATGCACCTGCGCATAGCTGACACGTGTGAATGAGTGACACAAAAGGAAGTTTTTTGAAGGAAGAGATAAAGAGGAAGTACATAATACTTTTAAAACAACAGTTTTATTTACGGACGGCACAAAGATGTTTGCTCTGTCCAAAACAGTGTTGATGTTAATATTTTAAATGAAAGCCATGCCTCTGAGTATGCTGCGGCTTTTAAAAAGAACCTTGCTTTGTCACTCTGTGATGAAAGCTCTGGTTCTCAGTTCAGCTTATTTCCATCTACTCAGAATTCACTTAGATTTAGGGCCTGTCAGGGTAGCTTCTGTCCTAAATTCTTGTTTAGTTTTGAATCCACCCACAGATGAAAAGGTTTCTGTTGAAAATTGACTAATAAATGTCCATCTTATGAACAAAGCAGAAGTTATACTGTCATATTTTTCACAGTGCGTAAGATGAAAACACACTAAAGTATTCTTTCTGTAGGATTTTCCAGAAAACTAAGTATTGGTTGTCCTAGAGACACACATTATTCCAGTCAAGTGACAAAGCACAACCAACATCCAACTTAAAAATGTTCTCTCTTCTGCATAGGTTCCTTCAGGAGACATTTCCCTTCTTATGTGTCAAAAATCTGACTACTGCCTTAAAGGGACAAAATAAGGAAGCTGACGTCTCAGAGACTGTGTACCTAGTGCACCTGTGGGCTACGTGGCATATCAGAAGGGCTCCCAGGAGTGCTGTCCTTTGGTAAACAGAGCAGAACCCAAGATAACTCTCTTACCACTGATGGTGAAGGACCGGGGACTCTGATGGTGACCCCCAAAGTGAGGCCTGGTTTCAGCCTAACCAAGCAAACCGGCAGAGGCCACTTGGTGCCTGGAATCAAAGATGTGCTCACTCAAAACGAACAACCACATGATGTTGGCACTGGCCTCATGCTGCCCAGGAAGTGACACCCCTGCCTCCATCCTGGAAGTGGCATCTTCCAATTTTAGGGAAGTGTGTTTCTTAAATTTCAGAATGCTCCCTGATGCGGTGTTAGGGTTCTCCAGAGCAAAGATGGCAGGACAGTACAGACATGCAGGAAGGGCATTATTAAGAGGAATCGCCTCATGTGGTTGTGGAGGCTGAGAAGTCCCCTGCCTATTCTCTGCAAGCTGGGAGTTCAGATATCTGGGGTGTAACGCAGCTCAAGCCCAAAGGCCTGAGAAACAGGGCAGACAAGGGCAGAACATAGATGTCCCAGCTCACCAGCCAGGCAGGTGGGTAGGGGCTGGACCCCTCCTATTCAGGCCCTCGACAGTCATGAGGCCGTCCACACTGGGGAGGCCATCTGCTTCACTCAGCCCACCGACTCAAATGCTGTCTCATTCACAGACACACCTGGAATCACGTTTGGGCAAACATGTGGGCACCCAGGGCCAGTCAGCTGCCACATAAGCTATCATAGATGTCTCCTTCCAAAACCCCAGTGAACTGACTTGCATGCCTTCTAGGATGCATGCACCCCTCTCTGGGGGCACCCTGGCTCTAAGAACCACCTCCTTCTGGGCAATCACTGAGAGCACCTGAGACAGGGACAGCAGCCCCCAGGTGGGCAGAAGAACTCAGTCTCTAACCTGGGGTTGAATCACCCCACATTGCATTCCTTCGATAATTCACTGTCACCTGGGCATCGAGCACTCTGCATGACAGCATCAGCCGAGCATGAGGATCGCCGAGCGGGCACTCTCCATGCAGAGCTTCCTGTCCAGAAACAGCTCATGGGCAGGGTCTGTGCTGACCCACCTTTGAGAGGCAGTGGAGCCTGGGGCGGGAGCACAGCCCCAGACAGGCGGGGAGGACATAGGCACACACTCCCACTGTGGGGTGACCGGACACGGAGGGGAGGGTCTCTCTGGAGGCTGGGGTCTGGCCCAAGCAGGCATATGGCAAATAGGAACTGCCATGTTGCTACACCACTGCCTGGCAAAGGTGGCTGCATCATGCCACACAGCCACTAACTGCTCAAACTCACATGTTGGTGTGATTGTAAATGCAATCAAAGCTGTTGCAAAAATCAGGAATTTTCACTACACATAGACATAGCAAAATGGAAAGCATGCATGCCCCTCAATAGGGAAATCCAGTGACACTGGGGCCAGAGGGGTCTGCAGTCACAGATACCTTGAAGCAAAAGGCCCCATTTTCCTGGGTCTAGCAATGTTTTGCTCTATTTTTGAACAAGGAAGGAAATGAGGTGGCAATTTCTATACTTGGGAGGAAGACGCAGGTGCCTCACTGGTAGGATGGAAGCTCTTTAGCCTGCAAGTGAGCCAAGGGCCTGCAAGTGAACGGTGTGCTCAGGGTCGGGAGGACATCCTCCTCCTTGGGTACCACTCAGTGGTGTGGTGCTCGTCATGCTGCACAGGGTCTGTGCTGCAGGCAGATGGCAGCTCCCAGACCACTGGTGCTTTTCTACACAGAAGATATTCTGAGCCCTCCTACCCTAGGTCTATCAGAAAAGCCCCACTCATAGGTTCATGGGAAATCCTGGCAGCTGCGGAATGAGTTAGACTTGTGGCTGTGTTCCCAGCACCCAGCATGGATTCAGCACCCATCCTATGCCACTTCCCTCCTGACCTCCCCTGATCTGACAAGAGCAGGTTTCCAAGGGGTGGTGTGTGTGACATCAGTAAGACTCAGCATGTACGAGTTCTCCAGCCAGTTCCAATCTCTGGCACTTAGTCCAGCCCTCGCCCTGCCTATTATGTGGAAATAGTGCCCACCAGCCAGGTTGAAGAGTTAAACAACCCTGTGAAGATCTGTTTCTGGACAAAGGTGTCATAGAAATTACATATAGAAGCAATGGAAAAACCAGACAAGACACAGAAAACAGCAACTTTACAAACACTGGACACAGGGCAGTGAAAGACCATGTCCATGAGAGATGCAGGTGAGAGAGGGCCTAGCATACAAGAGGGGCTGGGGGTACCAGCAGTATCCTGGGGATGCAAACAAAGTTGAGGGAGAAGCTGCGGCAGCCACAGCTCACAGGTGCTGGAGATTAGAGGCCCCTGGAGCCTGGAGAGGTACCAGATATTAAATATTGATCAGCCCAGGCGAGGGAGATGGGGAAGCCCACAGCCCACTCAAAGCTAAGAACAGTTCCTCTTCAAGAATACAGCAAGAATAGAAAACCTTATGATTCCCAGGGCATCGATAATGGGCAAAATTAGTCCTGGAATAAATGCTCCTCTGGTTCTTCCTAACACAGGTTAAAGGCAAGATGCTGAAGGCTCAAAGTGCTACCAAGTAACTTATCTGGGTTGCAAAAAAAGGATACAAATATTTGACATTCTGAAAGGAAAAAAGATCATCAACCTAGAATCCTATGCCCAGCAAAAATCTCTCAACCATGAAGGCAAAATAAAGACTTTTTCAGACATGCAAGAATGGAAAGAATTAGTCACCCACAGACACAGAAGATCACCAGAATACATGAGCAAAAACTGGCAGACCTGCCCAAAGTTTGGTACAGTGATGGCTGCAGACTCCAACATCATTCCCTCAAAAACTGACAGTGTCTGGCAGGAAGTCAGTTCCGGTGGCCTGAAGAGCACTGTCTATCAGCCGACTGGACTTCACTGACACCCACAAAACACCCTCCCACTCCACAAGATGTATGTTCTTTTCAAGGGCGTGCAGAACAGATGGTACTGCAATTCTCAAGAAATTTAAAAGCATTCAAGTCATATGAGGCATCTCCTCTGCCCCAGATACAGCTAATCAGAAGTCAACAACAGAAAGATCTCGGGGGATTCCTCAACGAAAGAATGTAATTCTTCATGTCTTTGAGTCTAAAGGAGGAATCAAAGGGAAAATTAGAAAGTTCTTCAAACTAAATGAAAATGAAACCGTGAATCATCAAAATGTGTAGGACTCAGCTAAAACAGCACTTAGGGAGACACTTAAATGCTATGCTAGGGGAGAGGAAAGATCTCTCTCAATTTACCTTAACAAGCTAGAAAATAAGAGTAAACTAAGCCCAAAGTAATCAGAAGAAAATACATAATCAAAATCAGAGTGAATTCCATGAAACAGAAACTCAAAAGTCATAGAGAAAAATCAGCAAAACCAAAAGCTATTTCTTGAGGTCAGCACAATGGCTAACCCTCCGGTCAGACTGATCAGACTGCAGATTCCCACACCAGGAAGGGAAGAGGGGGGGCACCATGACAAATTCTATAAATATTAATGGGTTAGCAAAGGAAGGTTTGAATAATTGTGTGTCAGTAAAATCAATAATTCTCAGAGGAAAACAAAAACTTCCAAAACTACCTCAAAAAAAAAAAAAAAAAAGAGAGAGAGAGAGACAACCTGAATAGTACTTCATCTATTGGAGAAATTGAGTTTTAGTTAAACCCAGTCCCACAGGGTTTCACATCACCAAACATTTGAGGGAGAAAAATACCAATCCTATAAGAATTCCTCCAGAAACTTGAGAGGGGCAGGCTGCTTCCCCACTCATTTTGTGTGGGCTGCCTTCCCCCAGGAGCAATACCTCGTCTGGGCTAGATGTTGTAAGAAAAGAAAACTACAGAACAGTATCATTCTGAATAGAGGTGCAAATATTCCCACCACATCAGCAAATGCAGTCCTACGATATATAAAGTTGGCGCTGTGTCACAACCAAGGGCAGGTGTGCCCTAGGAGAATGAGCTACTGATTTGGTTTCTGAACTCCCCGCACTGCATAAGCAGACCTCCTAAAGAACCATCTTGGAGAGGTGCATGCTTGCCCCCAGCCAGTTTTCTCTACCTCCCCAAGGCCAGACCCTCAACCTCCAAGACTCAGTTGGGTATTGTCCCTAGAGGCTGGTGTCACCATCCCAGGGACTGTCTCACTGCAACTCTACTGTCACTGTGCTGGGACCATTTGAGGCTGACACACTGGCTTCTTTTAGCAGCCTCCAGGTGCCAAGGACAGACACCTTGCAAGGCCTGGAGGCCGGACACCCCGGAAGCCCCACATCCAGGCCTCCTTCCCAAAAGTGCTCATCTTATTAAAATCAAAATTAACATTGCCATCATGATTAACTACTGAGTCCAAAGAGAACAGCTGCACTGGAGCAAAAGCACTCCCGTGGCTACAGGTAAGGAGGTTGAGATCATCGTCACAAGGGAAGAGCCTATCTATCTACTTATGTAGGTTTATATGACCAGCTGGCATCAGTAAATAATTAACCCACCAAATCTTTGGCAATTTTGCAACAGTTTGATGCCCTCTGATGTCTGTGTGACCTACTTAAATATCCAAAGAGCAAAGTCTAGGAATTTCCTGTATTGTTGGGTTTATGGGAAAGTGAGATGGCTTTTTTTGCATCCTTGGAAAAACATGTCACTGTGCTCCGTTTGGAAAACACTCTGCGTGATGCCTGGAGGTTCTCTCCTGGGCTGCCTGGTGGGTGTGGCCAGGGGTGTCATCAGCAGAGCATTCCAGGGCAGGGTGAGTCACCGTGTTAAACACCAAAGGGACACCACGGCCAGGAAGAGCCCTTGCCAGCCCAGAGGCGAGAACATGCCTCCCGGGGTCCCAGCTGAAGAGCCAGCAGCCAGGGCCTGGCCTGCTCCGTGAATGAGAGGCAGGGCCAGTGCCCGGTCAGCAAGCTGGAAACTGGGTCTGCACATGCCCCGCGGAGGGCTCCTCCTGGCTTACCCTGAGGCCACTCTTCGCAAGCTCTGAGTAGTGATTCAGAACTGAAAGGCCTTAAACCAGAGGGGCTTACTGATGGCGGGGGGGCCACATCTCAGGGACTGGCCAGCCTGGTCACCCCAGCTAGCCAGCCAGAGTCAGACAGGACAAGTTCCTCAGCACAACCCACCAAGCCATCAAGTGGCTGCTGCCCTCACCTGGCAGGGCTTCGGCAAACTGAGCCACCAGCATCTCTCTGGGAACCACCTGTGCGGGCCTCTCCCTGGCATCTGCCCTGCCATGGGCCCCCCAGGAGACTCTGCCAACAGGCCCCACACCACCTGCCCTGGGTGGCTCAGGCAGAGGGAAGTGCCAGCAGGAGCTTGGGTATGTGGCTGGGTCCCCCAGCATGGCCACTGCAGGCTGGCCGTGTCCCTCGGCCCAAGGGAATCCTGGCTCTAGCCCTCTCTGTCTCATGTTCTGGGGACTGCTCCCCCAGCCCTGAGCTGGCATGGGGACACTGCACCGTGATGCCCTATGCCCACCCACATTTCAGATGTCCACACATCAAGAGCTGTTGGGACCTCACCCAACTGGAGCGTGCCCTCTGCCCTCTGCTCAGACCGTGACATGTGCTGGGAACACTCCCACCTCTGTCTCAGCCTCCTTGCCGATAGCCAGGGGGATTAGGGCTCCTCTGGGCCACTTCCATGGTGTGTTTCTGGTGGCCCGTGACCATGTGGGCGCTCCCCCATGGGTCCTCCCAGCTGCCCCTCAGCTCCATCACCTCGACTGCCAGCCACCTTTCTGACACTGGGGTGGGATCCTTCCATGCTTGCTTGGGGCCACGGGTCAGCCGTACCCACAGAGAGGCCTGGCCTCTGCCTTTAGGGCTCTGACCCCTGACTGCCTCCCACCACACCTCTGCTGATGGTGCCCTTCCCCATGCACCTTGTTCCCTTCCATCAACACCAGCACCTCATACTCCACAGTTGTCTTGAGCATTGTGGATGCTCAGAGGAGACCCCTGGCTGGGCACTTGCAATGAGCTCATAGTTCGGTGGCCAGGCTCTCGTGATAGTGGCAGCCCTGGTCCCTCCAGGGGACCAGCTGGCATCAAGTTCCCACATGCATGTCTGCACCTGAGCCCCACATCTGCCATGGGGATCTGGGTCTGAGTGGTCCAGACAGCCCACCCTGCCCATAGAGAGGGGACCAAGGGCTCAGATCTCAGCAGCCCCTGCCCACCCACCCAGAATCCATAGCCCAGGTGTGGAGTGAAGACCGGTCAGGCCTGGCTTGGGGCTCCCCTGGCTCGCACGGCAAGTTGGAAGATGAAAACAGAGGCAAATCCACAGGACAGAAGGTAGACCAGCAGCTGCTTAGGGTCAAGGGTGGGAGAATTGGGGTGGCTATTAATGGGCACAGGGCTCTTCAGGCCATGTAAATGCTCTAAAGTGATGGTAAAAGTCGCATTAACTCTGAACAGTGAGAACTGCTGGACTGCAGGGCTTCCCCCAGTGAATCACAGCTCAGGAGGTTTACATAAAAAAGAATAAGCAAATGGTGCTTTTCTGCTGGCACATCCATGTGTGTGCATGCATAGCATACAGACACACAAACCCCACTCACTGAACGATTCTCATGGCTCCAAGGTACACCCTGCCCAGGTGTGCTGTCGGGAGCCCACCCAGCCGGCATCTCTTTTCTGGGTTCATTCAATTAAAGGAAACAACAGTTGCACCTGAGTGGCCTTTGCCTTTTGCCTCTTGCTGTGCAGATGGAGCACCTGGAGGGAGCCAGGGCCGGCCTACTGTGTGCCAGGCCTGCAGTGACTGGGTCAGAAGGGACTGCACTTTATCCTGTGATGGAAAATCTCATGTGTCAGTCTGACTGTCCACAGGGCACCTGGATGGCTGGCCAGTGTGGTTTCTGGGTGTGCCTCTGCACAGTCCTGACCCCAGGACTGGGTTGCCAGCTGCAAGCAAGTGCTCCTGGCATGGGGATGCATCCACCTGCCTCAAACACTGTTCTGACCCCAGGTATCCCTGCTCAGCCACCCAATGGCTGCCTGGCCTCAAGCAGTACACCTCCGTGTCCTGTCCCAGCTGCCCTGCTCCTGGGCTGGCAGTCATTGGCCACCATCTACTGCCAGCCTCCACCCACCTGCAGATGAGGAAACCAAGGGGAAGCCACTTCCCCAGGGTCAAAAAGTTTGCAAGTTGTGCAGATGGAGTTTGAACCTGGCATCCTTCGAATCCATCAGAAAGTCAAAGGCCTTGTGGCCCAAAGGCTGGGGACATGGAGCAGAGACACCAACACTGAGGCCTGTGCTGGGCCCAAAGAGGGTCCCGTCACCATGTGACCATACGGTAGGTGCACTGCACAAACCTCTAGGGGCCCCACCTCTCCCTGAGGCCAGGGCTGAGACCAGCACCATGTTCCATGCCCATCAGGCCTCTGTCAGAACTCCCCAGCACACAAGTTAAAAACACCTGCCTTACCTGCAGGCCGACAGGTGGGCTGTGCAAGATTTGGCATTTTCCGTGACCCTGAAGAGACCCTTTGTCACACCCACCCAGTGAAGGCTAAGTCCCTCTGCACCAATGCCCTTGTCTCTGCTGGGATGCCCTTGTCAATGGGCAAAATCACCAACTGACCCTCAGACAGCTTGTCAGACTCCCCAGACCCCAGGCACTGCCTTCCCACGGGCCCCTTCATCCTCTTCTCTGGCACAGGCCTCTTCCACCTGGGCAGTGCCACCTGGACACCCACTCCCAGGGGCTTCATTGCCACACCCCCCCCAGGCAGAGAGGGCCCATCTCACCTGTGCTGCCCAGAGGTAGTCCAGCCGCAGCTTGACATCCACCTGCCGGGCGTGCAGGGCCAGCGTGCATGAGAACAGCAGGATGGCCATGATTGGCTCGAAGCTGCGCCTGGACATGGCACCACCCCTGGGATGATGAAGGAGAAACCCCATCAGTGGCAAGAACATGACACCTGCCCAGAGTGCCTCCTGAACAGCTGGCCCAGGCCACGGCCACATCTGACCAGGAAACCTGAGGCCGGGCTGGAATTCAGGCCCAAATGCGGAAATGGAGAAGCCACCAGAGTGACGAGCTTCTGAACAACACACCAGCACACAGGGTGCCAGGCACGGGCCTCCCACCTCCACCGCTCCATTGGGGGAATGTATACCTACCCCATAGCCTGGGTGTACCCGCTGAGCTCCAAGACCAGGATGTAGGATGTGGTGAGCATGCACAGCAGAATCATCTTTGGCAAGGAGGAGACCCGCAAGAATATGGCTAGCGGGAGGGTGCCCACGAGTCCACAGAGCAGGGCATGGGGTGCAGACTCGCAGGGCATGGTGGGTAGTGCCGGACTCCAGCCCCGGGATGTCAGGACCACCAGGGACCCATTGGGACTGGAGCCCCAGGCCCAGGGCAGGCAGCCCACCTGGAGCGGGTAGAAGGTTCCGCTAAGAAAACGTAGCTGGCCCTGTTCCCAGCCCCCTGCAGCCTCCCCTCAGACCCATCCAGCAAGAGCGTAGCAGGCCTCCACCCTCAACCTGCTCACACCCTCAAGGATCCTCCATGGAGAGCCCGGAGCAGGAGCCCAGGATGGGGGCAGGGGCCACAAGCCCCACCATCTTGCTCAAGGCACTCACCCCAGGCTGTTGCTCCCTCCACACCACCCTGTTCCTCCCCTTCCACTCTGCTGCTCCTAACTACCTCCTTCCTAGTCTCCTAGTCCTCCCTCCCATCTTCCGCTGATGCTGCCGCTCATCTCCAGTCTGTTCCTCCCTCCTCTATCCTGTTTCTTGTGTCCCCTGTACACTGTGAAGAGGCCGAGTCTCCCTTTACCAGGAGGGGATAGCAGGTCCTCCGCTGGGTGCAGGCCCCCTCCCAGGCCATCTCTGAGCTCCTGTCCCCCCACACCTCACTGCTTTTGCCATGCATAACCCTTCTGCCAGGCAGAGATGCTCACCACATATCCTTGGGCCACAGAGTAGATTAAGACCACAATGAAAATACACAAGACGGTGCGGATCTGAATGGTCAGGCACCCTGGAAAACACTGAACAATGATACAGCATTTTGAAAATAGCCACTTATTATGAAGTGATTCATGTCCACAGTAAATAATCTGGGTGCAGAAAGTGCACAGCAACTGGAATACGCTAGATTCTTGGCCACTATTCATTCTGCACACAGATTTCCTGGCTGTTTTCTTATATTTAAACTCCCGGGTGAAAAAGTTGACAAAATAAAAGAAAAAAACCTGATGCCTTTTATGAAAAAGAGCACACCTTTCACCATCCCCCCACCACATCGTGACTTTGGCACCGAAATTAACTGAAAGGATTAACTGGACATTTTTATAATATCAAAACCTCCTGTCTCAGAAATGGTAAAAACTTCCATTTACTTGTGTCTTCTTTTATATAAATATTAAATAACATTTAAATAAATGCCATCATTTTCTAAACACAGGTTTTTTATGATTTTTTTAAGTTGCTAGAAATTTTATCTTAAGTCTATTTATTCTGAATACAATTTGTGATATTCAGCAAGTGATTTAGTGAATAAAAGTGAGTTCTTTTTAGACTCATACTCCTGAAATTAGCAAGGAAAGCTAAATTAGAGGTTGCAGGAACCTTGCAGACAACACGGAGACTATGCTGGGCCACCCACATGGCTGTGCCTCTTGCCCTCCCACCTGTCAGTCACGATGGCCACTGCCCTGCCCTGCAGGGGACAGCAGCAGCCAGCCTCACTCAGTCCACGCACCAGGACACAGAGGGTGTCCAGCTCAGGTAGCGGGAGTTGGGGATCTGCTTGACGCTCCTGACCACATACTGCTGCATTCCTCTGCTGCATTGCTGGGGAGCACTGGGCACCCAGTGTCCTCTTAGAGAGAAGAGAAGAGCTCTCCGATGGTGCAACAGGCCCTGCTGTTTCATCGTCTTATGCCACTTTCCTCCCTACCTTGACTCATTATAGCCCCTGGACGAGACCATGGATATGGCCATGGGATTCTCACCCCCAGTCACATGAGGGCACAAGGCTCCCTAACTCAGCAAACATGGAGTTAGTGCTCCTGGCCAGGTGGCCTTCAGGAGCCCCAGGCACTGCTGGAATGGGACCCAGCCCCTGGTGCTGCAGCAGAGGTGAGAACGGGACAAAAGGCCCTCCAGCAGGTGGTGACCGGAGGGCTGCTGGCCAAGGCTGGGCAAGGCCAGCCCTGGGTGGGTGGAGGCTGCAGAGGGAGGCTGTCCAGAGCCAAGGCCTGGAATGCTGGCGGGGGCTGCCTGGAAGGGCCAGCAGCGGAGCGAAGCTCAGAGGCACAGAATCACATGCAGCCTACCAGGTTAGACCCACCATTCTCATTTTTGTTGCAAACAGGCAAACAGCAGTGGGTTCCTCAGGAAAATCTGCATCCAGGGACACAACCCACACTCGTGAGTTCTCTCAGTCAATCTCCTCTCTCGACACCAAACACGGTGAGACAGAGACCGTGGGTGTAGTCAGAGTAGGGTGAAGGCCTCTAGAAGAAGACCCCTACCAAAACTCCATATTAAACAATTAAGCAAAGACAGAGTCACATTAATTCTCTAAAATAAAATATCAAACTAGGCATATAAGCATTCTTCAGTAAAGATTAGTTAAAACTAAAAAGTCAGAAATAACCTGGCCTGGAATGTTTGAACATCCCCCAGATAAGAAAGTACCTCAGCATGGCCCATGTCTTGTTTGTATCAATTAAATAAAGCTATTATAAAATTTACTTTAGCCTGCAAAAAGCCCAGTTTATCTTTAACTTTACCCAGATGCTGCTTTTCCTCCTCCAGCCCTAATCAAGTCAATAACTCAGCTCACCTTGAAAGCAAAACAAGTAGCCTTGATTGATTTGCTCCCAAACCAAAAAACTGTTACTCTGAGAAAGGATCAAAGCAGTAAATTTCTTATGTTAACTCTGCAAAATAGTCTGGAAACCTGATAAGAAACTTAGTGTCTCCTTAAAAATAAACATTTAGAGACCATTTGGTGGGTCTGCATCCCTAGCTGTTTGTCTCTCAACCACCTATAAATCCCCTAGACAGTGCACCACCGCAGGCTCTCTTGTCCCCTCCTGGCGTGAGCCAGGAGCTCTGTCTGTCCTCTCACTGTATCTGTCAATAAAAGACTCCCTGGCTCTCCTACCTTGACTGTTTGCTAAGTTCAGTCTTCGACTCCGCGAACAAGAACCCGGGCATCAATGGCAAGCTGCAACTGCTCACACAGTACTCTCTGTAGGTGGCCCCTACTGAGTCACAGATTCATTTGTTCAGTACCATGGGTTGGTTTCCTGCCAGCTGTGTGCCAGCCAGTGCAGTGTCACAGCCCCTGGAGGTGAGAGTGCCGGTGGGAGCTTGCTGCTGGGGCGCAGTGTTTGTGGTTCTCTTGGACATCCCCTCATTTCCTGTAACACCTGCCCCTGGAGGCAGCCAGGAAGTGCACTGCAGTCTCTCTCAGCAGAGGGGGCACATGGCTGTCCCCAGGCACCGATCCCTCCCGTCCTGCCGACAGCACAAAGAATGTCACCCGAGTACCTGATCTCACAAAACCCTGGCTTCAGGGCTACTGACCCCACTGGCCTCCAAGGGCCCGTCTGTGTGACCATCAGCAGGCTGCCTCACCGGGCTGGGCACGCACGGTCAGGGGTGTGGTGTGGGCCAGTGGGATGAAGGGATGCTGTGGCTCTTTGCAACTCAGGACCCTGTCCTGAGCCCTGCTTTAGGGTTCCTAACCCCCTTCCAGCTGTGTGCTAGCCTCAGGGCCCCACCAGGTGAGCAGGAGTTGTGGGTCCTGGCTTGTACCTGCACCTCCACTCAACATGCCACCTGCCCTGGGATTTGGAGCTGCAACATCAAAGGCAAAGATCACAGCCTTCCTCAGGCTGTGCCACCCACTCCCACTACAGGGGCTTGGAGGTGGGCAGGAGCCCCCAGAGCCTCCAGTGTCCTGATCCGTGAACTGCAGCTCAGGCAGTGCAGAAGGGTTCGGACAAGACCCTGTCATTCTCTGAGAAAACTACTCATCTGCAGAGAAATGACTCTGGTCCTGCAATTGGCCCCTGGAGAGACAAGCACCTGGTCATGGACCAAATGAGTTGCCACCATGGGCTGGGTGTCTCCTGGCCAAGGAGCCACAGGTGTGGATGCAGCAGCTACAAGATCAGGCCAAGCAGGCCCTGGAGGCACAGGAAGTTACATGAGGAGGCCCAGAGGCCATGGCCCGACACTCCATGCTGCCCCTCTCTCCCAGTCACACCTGAGGCCTCGCGGGGGGCTGCCCTAGCATCCGTTGATCTGAGGAAGGGGAGGCACAGGCAGGTTTACAGAAGGCTATGCACTATGTGGAGGCACCACCCGTAGTGGACAGTGGCCCTGCTTGGCCCCTCCCAGGCCCCCTGAAGGACAGCGTGAGAGAAATCCTCCCAGGGGCAGGATTCTCGGCACTGCACTGGGCCACTCACTGTCCTGGGGGGACACAAGCCCAACATGAGACTGCAGACCAGCTTGAGGGCTTCAACAGTGGTTTGCTGGACAGTCAGGAGCCTGGAAGCAGCATGATGGGACACTGATAACAAGGAGGTCTGGGGCACGGCTACATGGAAGACCTCCAAGTGGTGGAAAACATGGCGATACCTGTGTTCTATCGGAATGCCCAGAGGAGACTGATAACCAGTGGACAGGGCAGCCTTTTCTGGGAGCTCAGTCAGCCTGTTTCCCCAGCCACCTTGTCACTGCCCAAAGGGCTCATGAACAAAGTGGTCACGGTGGCAGAGATGGAGGCGATCATAGGCTCAGCAACTTGAACTCCACTCACCATGGCCAACCTGGCTACAGGCACCCACTCAGAGACCCAAAGGCCATGGCCCCTCAGAGACCAGCACTGAACCCCTGGCATGGCACCCTTCCCAAATGGGAGACAAAGGGGACAACTTCTGGGAGATGCCGTCCATCCTGGCCAGGGTCACGGCACAGCCCCATGCAGGCAGCCAAGCCCTGCCTCTCTCACTCTTGTGGTCAGTGGCCGATTGGCCACATTGAAACACGTCCATCACAGGAAGGGCAGCACCCATGGAGAGAAGCACTGTGGACATGGATTTGCTGT
Source organism: Manis javanica (assembly GCF_040802235.1). Taxonomy (NCBI): domain Eukaryota; kingdom Metazoa; phylum Chordata; class Mammalia; order Pholidota; family Manidae; genus Manis; species Manis javanica. The sequence goes on along the minus strand of NC_133161.1, from coordinate 97,703,449 downwards.
GCCCACCCAGAGGCATCTGAAAGATCCCACCACAGACACGCAGAGTGCCTGTCCTCCCCAATTCAGCGAGTGAACGTGGCAGTGGGTGCATGCTGATGTAATTCACTGGCTGTACCCCAGCCCGGCCATCCTGAACCAGATGGCATCACAGAACACAGAAAAGGCTTATGAAGACAGTCATGGTGCTAAATGAATGGCAGTGTCTGGCGGGGCTGGGGTAGTGTCCTCCAAGACTCACTTATGTACTAAACCAGCGTGCAACACAGGCGGTCCTGGCTTTGCATGGTCCTGCAAAGGACTGTGCAAACTGAAATCCAGGATCCTTAAAACCTTTTGTCAAAACATAAAAACCTCTCTCACTGTTGGTTATAAATGTATAGAAAAATAAAAAGCAATGAAACTAGTGTGTACCTGGCATACTTGTGATGGGCGTTAGAGAGTCCCTAGGACTTCTCCTAGTTCCTGAGCCAATGACCATGATGAGGCACTGCCTCTGGGATCACACGGTGTCCCAAGTCAAAGGGGTTTGCAGATGTGACTTGTTTCCTGATCGCCTGACTGTGCGTTACTCAGAGAGGATGATGGAAGATACAGTTCATCCACTCCAGACCTGTAAAGGCCGCAGGGCAAGACCTGGGAGGACTCCACATGCTGTGGCTGGCGTGGAGCTGGAGCAGACCACGTGCAAGATGGGAGAGCAGCCACTGGGCACTGGGACTAACAGTCCTACAACCGCTCAGAACTGGATACTGCCCACAGCAGTCTGAAGGAACCTCAAAGTGGGCTCCTCTTCAGACCCCCCAACAAAGCCCACAGCACCTTTACTTTAGCCCCATGGTGCCCAGAGCCAGAAGCCAGCTAGTAGAGCCCGACCTCTGACCTCCAGAGCTGCAATCACTTGTCAGGCAAGGACAGAAAGAGAAGACAGAGGGTGGAAGCGTAGTGCTGCCATAACAAACCCAAGGTGGGGCTAGCATGGGCCCAGCAGTGGGGCAGGCGGGAGACAGTGTGCCCAAATGGCCATGGCTGCTGCATCACACCCATCCCCTCCTCTCCTGCCCCACAGAGTTCCAACCATCAGAGACGGAAGTCGGCCCTGCAACAGTGGAAGGCCAGTCCCTGCAAGGATCTTGTCCACATGGGAGGGAGGCCACGGAGAAGGAAGCATCCTGGTCCTTTTGTGGGAGATGCCAGAGAGGCATCCTCCCACCCTGGACATGCTGGTGGACATGCGGGGACCTGCTGACGTCTCTGGGCCACCCCACAGAAGGCCGGCCTGGGGCTGAGGATGCCCACACAGTTGGGAGGACCAGGGAGAGGCAGGCCAGTGGAGAATGCCGTTGCTGGGTACAACCAACCGTGGTCCCTTCCTGCCTCTGGGGTTCCAAGAAATGTGGACCAACAAATTCCTTTCCCTTAGGACCTTCTGAGCCAGCTATTCTTTTACTCACAAAATAAGAGGTCGCCAACGGTACCCCAGTGCAGGGGCCCTGCCTGCCAGCCCCCAGGTGTTACGATCCTCTTCACTTGGTGATAAATATCTAACCCTACAAATATATTTGAGCAAATCCATAGGAGTTCAAATGTCTTGCTGAAGGTGAAGTAATGGTGATCATGAGGCCTAGCATGGGGCTGGAGCTCGCCACTGAGTTCCTAGAGGAGGAGGGATGCACGACTTACAGGCAGTGGTCCTGTTTTTAAGACTGTGGCCTACTTCTTTGCAGTTAATTTGGGTAATGCTTATCAGTTCTTTATCACGGAGATATACACACACACACACACACACATATACACACATATATAATACGTAATAATATGTATTACATATATATTATATACATATGTATATGTATATAACACATATATATCTCCATAGACAAAAAAAAGGGTATGAAAAACAGTTTCTCATAATACAGAAAAATGATAGCTGATCTGACACAAATAGGGAGAAATTCCCCTGGAATGTGACCCGCAGTCAGTCACACGTGGCCTGGCTGCAAACGGCAGGGACGCTGTTTGACAAAGCCCCACGGCATGGCCAGGAAGCTCAAAACACAGCTGGGGATGCAGGGCCAGGAGACACCTGTGCCCCGCAGAGAAGAGAAGCTGGCAGCAGAGCACATGGTGGCCAGGACACAGCACGGGCAGGAACTGTGGTAGGCACAGCGGGCTGGCCGCCCAGGTCTGGTGTGGGTGCTGTTGTTCAGACAACCCTATGGTCACCTCTGCCTGCCACCACACTCCTGGATGTGTGCTGGACCTGGTGAGGTTGGGGGCCACAGGAGCTGGGCGAGGGGCCGGTGCTTGGAGGCTTGTCCAGCATCCAAGTGAGAAGTGTACCCTGTGGCCCACAGATACACAAGACCGACTTCCTGGAGACCCTACCTACAGCTGACGTGGGCTGGTACTCCCATTAGTCCCTCTTCCTTTCTTCTCACAAAAATGATTTCACTGCCCCAAGTGAGCTGCAGCTTGAAGTTTAATGCTTACTCCTTACTATGCCAAATAATCAACTTCAGGGAGCGACGGGGCTGACGCAAGGGCTGGAGCAGTGGGAGGGGCAGCAGGAGCCTGGATTTGTCCCCAGGTGGCTGTCCTCTGAGCTGCTGAGGCTCCAGCCCCAAGGTTTTCTAACTTCGCAGTCACTGTTGTTCCAAGCTGTCTAGTTTAAACCCAAGTCAAAAAGCTCCTGCAAACCTCTCCAACTCTGCCACCACCTGCAGGTGGCTCTGGGGTCTTGGGGCCCCTCTTCTATCCCTGGCCTGGGCAGCAGCAGAGAGGAAGCCCAAGGTGAGACCTGCACGCCCTCTTCCCTCTGCCTTCACTCAGAGGACCACAGTGTGTGATGGGGACAGTGGGTTCTAGCTCCAGGGAGGCAGGTGGAAAATGAGGCTGAAATGCTCCATTAGCACCAGACCTGAGTGGGAAGAACAAGGGGCTTATCTAGGCCCACTGGCACCATCAGGCCACACACACTCACATCCCCCGGAAACAGCAAGCCCTGGGGAGCATGGAGCCCCAAAGAATGAAGTGCACCCCAAACCTGCAGATTTCCAGGGACAGTCCAGCACCCACACCCCTGGCACCCCTCACTGCGCCTCCTCTGGCCCACCTGGGTCAGCCAGCCACCATGCACCTGTCCAGGGCCCCATCCCAGAAATGCCCTGGGTTTGGGTATGGCCTCTGCAGAGTCCCCATGTCCAGCTGACCCTGCTCTGCCCCCTTCAGCCCCACATTGCCCAGCTCCTGGCCTCTAGGATCCTGGGATTTGCCCCGCCCCTCTGCTTATCCAGCTTCTCTGGTTCTCAGACACTTCAATGGAGCCTCTGCGTACTGCATGCCACCAGCCTCAACCCTCATCCCCACATCACAGAGGGGACAGAGCAGCCAGCAGGTCCCAGCAATGGGGGAACCAGTTAAGATGGTGAAGGTTCTGGGTGGCCACAGAGCTGCCACAGCTGCCCAATGCCTTGGCGGTGGTGCCTTCTGCCATCAGGACAGTGCCCTACACAGGTGACATCAGGGACACCTCGAGGACCCAACCCATACACGTGCGCAGCTGAGCCCACTCACGTCTGCCTTCCTCCTGGGGCTTGTGCCCTGACCCTGCCATCCACTCCCTAGTCTCCTGTACACACACCAGGTGGACGCTCAGTGAGAGCAGGGCTGCTGATGACATGACAGCCACACGTTAGACTCAGAACTGCTGTGTGTGGCCCATGAACCAGGATCCAGGTGCCCCTCCCACTCTGCGTCCGGAGGCCTCTGCCAGGAGAAGGGTGTCCCCTGGCACTGAGTCCCAGCACTGTGGGTGAGAGTGGAAGGCTTCAGAAATTAGTATCCACTTGTCATACTTTCCACTGAAGTTATGTGAATAAAGCAACCTTTTTTGAAATGGGAAATCTCAGCTTGCCAAACCAAATGTGACTCTGGCACATCGGAGGCTGGAAATATGGTTTGAATAAATAGCACTTTTTTTTAATTTAAAAAATCAAGAAGCAACCCATGAATAGCAAAGTTAATAAAACTAGATTTAACTTTTCAAGATTTAGAACAGCAGTGGAACAGCCGGTGCTCATTTTTTTTGTCCCTATTAATCACCTAACCCTGTGTCCATGGGGCACTCTCCCAAAACTCTGAACAGCACCCTGCACACAATGGGCTTTATGAACTCCTGCTATATAGGAACTTTTTCTACCTGCCAGGAGGGCAAGGGCATGAACTTCCTCCACTGCCCACCTGTCCTGCCCAGAGGGCAGGCAGAGGCCACACACACACGTACCTGTCCAGGTGATGTGCAGGTATAGGACATACCATGTATGTACCTGTCCAGGTGATGTGCAGGTACAGGACACACCACACATGTACCTGAAGCAGGTGATATGCAGGTGCAGGACATACCACAAATGTACCTATCCAAGTGATGTGCAAGTACAGGATGCATCACGCATGTACCTGTCCAGGCGATAGGCAGGTGCAGGGCACACCACAAATGTACCTGTCCAGGGATGTGCAGATACAAGACATACCACACATGTACATGGAGCAGGTGATGTGCCAGCACAGGACACACTGCATACATACCTGGATCCGAGTGATGTGCAGATACAGGACACAGGACACCAGGAAGCAGATGCAGAACACCAGCAGGAGCAGGACAGCCACACTCCTAGGACAGAAGTTGTGCTGTCACTGTGGGTGGGTGAAGTGTGCCTGAAAGGTACCTAGGAATCACCCAGTCCTACCCCACCAGGTCCCCTACCCACTTCAAGGGTGGGGCCCTTCTCATGTCCACCCCAAACTCCACCTGCCTGCTCTCTGCAGTCCTGTGAACTTTCAGGAAACCTTCTGTCCTTCAGGAAGGGCTGCAGCCTGGCTGCTGACACTGCCCTCTTCCTAGGTTCCTCTAGAAAAGCTTCCTTCCCACACCAGGCCTTTGGGTGGTCACCCTGTTCACCATGTCTGGGGAGTGGGGCAGCTTCCTTAGGTTTCTGGAGACTCAAGGGAGGCGTACGCCACTGCAGCAGCTAATTAAGAAAGTGGAATGTCTGGAGATATTCTGGGGTCTTCCCAGAATAACAAAACAAAACACAAAAAAACCTGCCAAACTCACTTTGAATTATTTTAAATTATTATAATTTTCTTCATTTCCAGAGGCCATTTTTTCTCATTCTAATGTTTCTGAGAATGACATGCATGTAGAAACCAATGTGCATTTTCTCCCTCAAAAGTTGTCCTGCAGTCAGTGGTCATGTTGTGTAGATGGGGACACTGAAGTTACATGGTGTCTTAGAACTGCGCAAATTAAAAGTTAAAAACTGAGAGTAAGCCATCCCCCACATGCCATCGCTTGCTAACCTAGTGACCTGGGTAAGTGGGTGTAAGGCTCTCATCTGCCCAGCTGCTAGGCACCAAGAAAAGATGGCCCTGAGAGGGAGAGGAAATCCCAGTGACCTTCTGGTCTGACTGATGGACATGGAGCGACACTTACTGTGGGATTATCAGCAGGTAGACAAGGCCAAATGAGGCTGCCAGGATGAGGGCAAGCACGACAGCGCTGGTAAAGTACTCATCCTGAAGCTGGTGGTACTGGGAACAAAGAGGGCTGTCAGGGGCTGCTGGCCATGTCTCACAGTCTCCCCAGGCCACTGGGCTGCCAAGGGCCTCTGCAGCACGTGGCCACATCTACAGTGCCTCCAGGATCCTGGCTGTGCCTAACGCCCAGTCAATTACCTTTCGCTCTCGCTCAGCCTGCTTGTACTTCAGTGTGAAGAAGTTCAGGTCTGCCATCTCCAGCTCTGTCTGGCGAGCTTCTAGGAGGCGGCCGATGTACCTGTTCACGCGAGTGCCCGGGGTGGTGTAGACGACATTTGTAGAGAAAGACAAGCGGTTTCTGAGTTTTTCTGAGGCTGTTCTCAATGCTCTCCGCTGCAGGCATCACGGAAAGAAAGGTACATTGTCAAATTTCCACTTTGGAACAGAAGACCTTGCACACTTCTTCTGGTCTGTCTCTTTATCCACTGCAGCGTCTGGAGGCCCAGCGTGGGAATCTGAGATGTAATCATGTCTCCACTGGCTGCTGGCAGTGACATCTCAGGAGTTAGCTCATCATCAGTGCAGGGGTTCCATCACACAACATGGATGTGCCGGCACCGTGGAGAGTTTCAGGACCCCATTTGCATGCAGTGAGGGGATGGTGCTCAGCACAGAACAATGAAACAAAAATGGATTCTTTGAAAATATCATTAAAATTGACAAAGTGAGTGTGGCAAAGGAAAAGAGAGAAAGATACTAATGAATTCAAGAATGAAATGTTATTTCACTACCAGCCCTGCAGACATCAAAAGGATGATAAGGAAATACTATGAAAAACAGTACACACATAAATTTGACAACCTTGATCAATGATTGCTCCTCAAAATACATAAACTACCATAACTCACACAGCATGGAAGAATTAGAATAGTCCCATGATTACTGAAGAATTTGAATTCATAACTGTAAATTCCTGAAAAAGTAATCTCCAGACCCAGGTGGTTTCACTGGAGAATTCTACCTGACAGAAATAATAATTAATTTCTACCAATCTCTTCCAGAAAATAGAAGAGGAGACAACATTTCACAACTCAATTTATATAGTCAATATTATCCAGATACTAAAATCATACCAAGACAGGACAAAAAGGGAAACTACAAGTCACATGTCTCATGAATATTGACACAAAAATCCTTAACAAAATATTAGCAAATATAAGTGTACATTATGACTGTTTCTAGAGATGCAAGGCTATCTAAATACTTAAACACCAATTCAGTCTACCATATTAATGCCATACTAACCTCCATACAGACAATCCCATGGTTTTATCAATTGATACAGAAAAAGTATTTGACAAAAGTCAATACCCATTCATGATAAAATGATCAGAACCTAGGAATGGAGAACTTCCCCAACTTGATGAAGAACATCTACAGAACTTCTACAGAACATCTACAGCTAACCTCATAGCTACTCATAAAAGACTGAATGCTCTCCCTCTATGATCTGGAGTAAAGCAAGTATGTTTGCCTCACCCTCCTATGCAACATAGTACTAGAAACCCCAGCCAGTGCAATAAGGCAGGAAAAGGAAATAAGAGGCAAACAGATTGAAAACAAATATAATGAAACTATCCTTACTTGCAAATGACATTATGGTCTACATAGAAAATTCTAAGTGTTGGCATAAATTCTAGAAGAAATATTATCACAGGATACAAAATTTTTAAAAAATCAATAGTATTTCTTTACACTAGCAATGGACATGTAAAGATGGAAATTAAAATTTAGTACATTTATAATCACTGAAAAAATAAAACACTTTGTGTAAATATAACAAAACATGTACAGAACTAGTATGCTGAAAACTATGTAATGCTGATGAAAGAAATCAAAGATCACAATAAATTGAGAGACATACCATCCTCATGGATGAGAAGACACATTATAATTAAGATGTCAATTATCCCCATATTGATGCACACAGGTTTAACATAATTACTATCAAAATCTTAGTAGGACATTCTTTATAGATAAGCTTATTCTAAATAGTAAGTGGAAAAGCAAATAGACTAGAATAGCTTGTTTTTCTTAAAAAGAATAAAGTAAGAGGAATCAATTTCCCCAGTTTTTTAATGACTTACATTACCTACATTAATCAAGACAGTATGGTGTTGCAGACGGACAGACACACAGGTCTGTGGACCAGAACAGAGGGCCCAGAAATAGCCTCATACAAGTATGGCCAACTGGTTTTTGACAGAAATGCAAAAGCAATTCAATGGAAGGAGAGCTTTTCAGCAAATGATGCTGGAACAACTGGACATCCACAAGCAAAAACATTAACTCAAAATGGATAGGTTTAACTGTAAAACATGTAACAGCATAAACTGTTAGAAGAAAAAGTGAAAATCTTTTGGATTTGGAACACAAAGAGTTCTTGGAGATGACACCAAAAATACAGTTTACAAAAAGAAAAAATCAATAAAAGGGACATCTTCAAAATTAAAAACATCTGCCCTGTGAAAGATTCTGCTCAGAGGATGAAGAAACAACTACAGACCAGGAGAAAATATTTGCAAATCACATCTCTGAAAAATCTAGAATTTGTTAAGAACTCTAAAAAATCAACAGTATGAAAACATCAAGTAATCCAATTAGAAAGCAGACAAAAGACACAAAGAGACATTTCACTGAGAAAGAAGAGAAAATATTGAAGAAATTAAGCACTCAAAAAGATGTGCAAATGATTAGCCATCTGGGAAATACAACATAAAATCACACAGTATCAACATGCACTTACTAGAACAGCTAAAAAAAATTTTTTTTTTAGATTAGTGATAGTGCTGGTGAGGATGCAGAGAAACTGGTGATCTCACACATTGCTGGTGGAACTATGAAATGGTAGTCATTCTGGAAACTATTTTGACAGTTTCTTTGAAAGACCAAACATGAGCCGAAAATGGCACACCTGCGTAGCTATCCCAGAAAATAAACATTTATGTCCACACATATCTCAGATCATGAATGTTTATAGCAATTTCATTTGTAATAGTAAAAACTAGAAACAACCAAAATGTCCCTCAACAGGTGAGTTGTTAAGCAAACGATGGTCCATCCAAACCATGGAACACCAGTCAGCAGGGTAAAGGAAGCAGGTATTGACATAGGCCACAAGTTGGAAGGACCCAAGGATTTGAGGACTCAAGAAAAAGTCAGGATCAACAGGTCACATACCACATGATTCCATTTATACAGGATCCTTAAGCCACAAAATAGTGGGGATGGAGAATAGATCAGTAGAGCCAGGGTTTAGGTTTGGTTGTGGGGAGGAGGCAGTATGGCCACAGCAGGAGGAAAGCCTTGGCAGTGACAGACATGTTCTATATTCACAGGTGCTGGTGCTTACATGAAGCTCCCATGTGATGAAATGGCACAGAACCACATACACACCATGCACCCACGTCCGTTCCCTAGCTTGACTAAGCCCACTGTAGTTCCATAAGATGCCTCTGAGGGAAACGGGTAAGAGTACCTGAACCTGTCTGCACAGGCTGCTTGATGACCTAGTGTTACATGTGTGTGACTGGAGGTATGTAACTCTACCTCCAGAAAGCTGTACAAATGTTCAATAAATAGAGAAAAAAAACTAAGCATCTACAAGCTCTCCTTGGAGATCAATCACTGATATTTTGCAGGACATCCCTGCAAACTTTTCCCTATGCCAACAGCAGCTGTGAAGGTGTATTTTCCAGGTTACAGGATCCCATTTCCTGCCTCCCTGGGCCTGAAAGTCAGCACCAGAGGACCTGCAACCAGGAGCAAGAGGGGCCTGTGAGCCGGAAGCCCCCTGTAGTTAACATGATCGCCTGTGTGCCTGTGCATTCTTTCTCCCAGGGCCTGGCACATCTGTAAACATTAAAACAGCAGCACTTGACATCACAGCTCTGAGACTGAGCTGGCACTCGTGCAGGTCAGCCAGAGGCAAGTGCAGACACATGCCACCACTCCTGGGTCATGGAAGTCCAGGCTGAGTGACTGAGGTGCAGCCTCTGCCTGCCAGCCCAGGGTCTGAAGAGGCCAGCACAGGGCTTTCTCCCCTCATAGTCACAAGGAAGCCAGTGTTTGAACCTTTGGCAGAGGGTTTCTCCCCCGAGGTCATGGGCAGCAAGACCCAAGGGTGTCCTTGTTGGGCCTGGCCCATGGCCGAGGTGGTCCAGGGGCATTATTCCTCCTTCAGGGAATGGCACCCAGGTCAGCGCCATGCGGCTGGGAGCTCCCTTTGTGGGAAGCATTTTAAGAACAGTTTCAAGCTCCTAATAGACAAAGGGGTGCTCAGATTCCCATTTCTCCCTGGATCATTTTGCTGTTTTGAGTTTTACTTAGAATTCGTCCATTTCTTCAAAATTGTGACGTGTGTGGGACAGTGCCATCTTACCTTTCACAGTGAACAGCTCAGGATTGACCAATGCCCCCTGATTCCTGGGACTCTGGTAATTTGGTGCATTGGTTGAATTGTCATAGCTGATGTCTCTGGGTTTAATCTACTTCAAGGACAAGGGCTGTCAGGTAGCAAGGAGCAGGAGCCCCTACAGGAACTTTCCAGAATCTGGCCAGTGAAGGTCAGCATAAGGCTGAGCCAAAGATGTACAAGAGGAAGGGATGGATTGCTGAGGACACCAATCTCTTCAGCTGGGCCACAGGGCACGGCATTGTGGGGATGGCCCAGGCTCATGTTGGACACTGTTCAAAGGCCACAAGTCTTTCTTGGGCCTGAGAAGTGAGTTCTCCAAGCTCGGACCCAGTCTGGTGAGTATTCATGCCTACAGAAGTGGGGGACCTGGTGCTCAGGAGATGGAGCCCCAGGTGTGGAGGGCCTGGCTGGGCAGCCAGGTGGCTAGCATTCAGCAGTCTGTCACAGGAGCGAGCTGGGCAAACATTGAGGGGACAATTTGGCAACAGGCATCGAGAACTGCGATACATTATTTAGTCCAGTAATTTCACTACCAAAACGTTACCCTTAGCTATCCTTGGAAAGTTCACCAAGATATACATAAAAACAATGTTCTCAGCATCAGAACCAGGACTGCCAAAACTCCATTACATAAAGGCCCTGGGCACCAACGTGGCACTGGACACTGAGGCAGCTGGGCCATGCTGAATGGCTGGGCTGTGCTCCACCTCCAGGTCTCCCAGGTCTGTCAGTGAGGGGACACAGGTGTGAGCTCCTATCTGCACTGACCTTCTGGCACATGGCAGATTTTCTGGAAGGAAATACAAAATGGTAAACAGTGTGGAGGATATGATTTTTGTATTGTGTGTATGTGTTACTTCTATTTCTAAAAATACGTATGCTCAAATATTTTTAAATATGATGAGAAGGACAAAAGCAGCATTTACAGAAAGGGTAGCAGAGAACTGGGACATTCTAGGAGGGGTGAATCTGCTGTCAGCATGGTTGCCTAGGGGAGAGCATGTCCCCACACCGGCCAGGCAGGGAAGCAGGCCCACCTGCTGTTACAGGTGAGGCTGGCACCCCTGACTCTCAGCGGCAACACAGCAGCTTGTGCAGATATTTGACCCACAGAATTTCACTTCACAAAATGATTAGAGTTGTAAACACACTTTCATTAGCAAAAATTCTGTGAATTATTTACTTTGACAAAAAACAAAAAACAAAAAGGAAAAATGGTATTTACCAACAGAGGCTGAGTAAGTACATGGTTTCTCCTCAGGCTGGAAATTTTTACAAGGATTCAGGAATTATGTTTTCAAGAGATATTTAATAACATAAGGACATGTTTATGAGGCCTTCCCTTCTGTGGGGCATTTCCAGAAAACCCAGGGCCTGACAAGGTGGGCAGTGAGACCAAAGCCCCATGCCCCAAGAGAGCCCATCCGCAAACACCCCCCAGGGCAGACCCTGCTCCAGGGATGCTGAAGAGGGAACACCTGTGCACACACCTGGCCTCCCAGGCCAGTTCCTGCTACCTGGGACACAGACACCACAAGCTGGGCACGCAGCTGAACGCCTGGCAGCGGGAAGGCCCATTTGATGGAATTCACCACCCCCGGGGCCCTTACGGAGTTTCTAGACAAAGTTCTCACATTTATGAGCTCACAATCAAAACTGCAAAAAATATGGCGGCAATAAGCCCCACAAGCAAGAGTTAGCAGAATTTTGCTTCTTCCTGGAAAGACTCTAAAACTGCAGTGATGAAATTCCTTTTAAAGGCACAAAACCCACAGAGGAAGAGAAAACAGGAGTGATGGAGGCAGCTGCGCAGTTCGGAGACGGGAGTCGGTCACCAACAGAACAGATGCAAAGCGAGGCATCAGGAAACAGCCTCTAGGTCCCAGAGGCCAAGAACAGGATGGCACGGCTCAAAGCTCCTGCGGGTCTTGTGGCACCTGGCTTCACCCTGGCTCCAGGACATGGCCCTCCTGCCACAGATGCAGAGATCTTCCCCTACAGGATGGGGTCTCTGGCCCAGGGTTAAAGACACAAGGCCCAAGCAGTTGAAGTGGGTACTGCAGACCACCCCCCCACTGACTCCTCCCACCTCCAGACACACACCAGACCCTCCCACCCAACCCCAGGAGAAGCCTAGGATCTCTGATGGCAACTCTGACCAAACCAAGAAGATGGCCAATCCTGGCACCTGGGCCACCTGCAAAACTCCCAGGGGAGGCCTGGCAGGTACTGGAGCCATGTGCCATCAGCTGGAGGGACTTCAAGGAAGAGTGGCTGCTGATGCAGAGGCAGGAGCCCAACCAGGGGACCCCCCCATGGAGGTGGGGTGTGAGCCCGCCGGGTGGCAGGACCCAGACAGAGGCTCACAGACCCCTGAGGTGCATGCACTTCCTAAGACAGACTTAGACAAGGTTGGGGGCTCTTGGAGTGTGTGGCTGTACCCATGAAGGCAGGGGTACTGGGGTGCAGAAACGATACCAGATAGTAAAGAGGGCTTTGTGGGAAAGCAACAGCAGCCTGGCTCTGAGCTGCTCCCCAAGCCCCAGGCCGGTCTGGCCCCAGAGCGAGGGGCGGTGGACGGCGAAGCCTACCTTGTCGTCATCCTCGCAGGTCATGACGTTGGAGAAGGGGATCTCCGCCTTGAACATCTTGCGGCAGTGCATGAGCTGCACGAGCAGGTAGCACACGGTCTTGAACTTCATCCTCTTGGCTGGTTTTATGTCTGAGAGAATCAGTCCTGGGAAAATCTGCATCAACGTGGCAGAAACTGTGAGCGCCCTGTCTAGGCAGGAGCAGGTGGGGCGCAGGGAGGTGGAGGCCATTTGCTCAGGGCCAGATAGAAGGGAACAGAACCAGCAGCCCAGCACCAATGCTCCAGCTCTCAGCTGTGCCTGCCTCTGAACAACCAGGGTCAGGTGCGAATCCCGAGGCAGAGTGGAGGCAGGTTTGGGCCTGGGGTGGGGACAGACCTGGAAGCTTAGCCATGACCCAGCTGGGTCAGCCCCTGGCTGATGATGCCACTGACCCCCTCTGCCCTCCTGCCCACTCCACCCCCCCACTTTCAGGGCTCCCACAAAGACCCTAAATTCTTTCCTCCTTAAACCCCAAGACATCCCTTCTGCCTTTCACTGTTCTCTCTCCTCTCACCCCATACTTCTCCAGAAGAGTTGTTCGTGCACCCACCTTACCCCACTCACCCTCAACCTCCACCCTGGACTCTGTGAGTCAGGAGAAGGCCTGGCTCCCAGGCTCCCTCTACAGCCCACCCTGCTCCCACAGCCCAGGGAGACCCACTCTCCTGGGGTCCAGGCCTAAGCCGTCACCCACCCTGCTCCAGGCACACTCCTGGCTGCACCTCTGCCCCGGTCATCTCTTCAGGAGCGAGCAGGCTGTGCCTAGCCTGTGCTGCCCTGGGCCACTCCCACCAGGGTCTCCAAGCCACATGGGCCCCTGCATCCCAGGGCCTGAAAGTGCCGGACCACGGACGCACCAGGACAGCAAACCAGGAGCTCTCCCTTGTATCCAACCTGCATGCATTCTGAAGAAGTACTGAGGCCATCCATGCCCCAATCCTTCACCTGATCCCTGACCCCTGACTTGAGCCTGTGACCCTCACCTGAGCACGGATCCCCTCACCTGAGCTCTGCACCCCTTGCCTGAGCCCCACGCCCCTTGACTAAGCCCCGGAAGCAGCTAGGTCACCCTCCATTGTGTTCAGATTACTTTCCCTGGGCAGAGGGACCTCGAGTGCCCCACACAGGATGGTCACAGTGCCTCACAGTCCACCATGCACCACATCCCTGACCCCTGCAGCAGGTTCAAGCCTGTTTGTCAGGAGAGGCGGTGGTGCCCAGGGAGGGGTGGCGGTGAGGGTGCACCCCCACCCAAGGAGTGTCGGCCCCTCCCCCCAGTACTCTGCCTCCCACATCTGCAAGGTGAGGCCCAGGACACAAGTCAGAGGGACACCCCCATCTGTGCAGAGCCCACACTAGGGTGAAACAGGGTCTGCACAGGGTCCAGGCTCACCTTCCGCCGGTGTGATGGCACGATGAAGAAGGTCTCAATGCTGTGGGCCCTCAGAAAGCTGTTCCTCTCATGCCCACAACCTGGCTCCACCTCGTAGTCACCATTCAAGCATGCCAGGGTTGTCTTGGTGATGTGGACCTTCCTGCAAAAGGCAGGCAGATCTGGAACAGAGGCATGGTCACTGGATCAAGGCAAACCCACATCTGCTCCGCGTCCAAGGCTGAGGCCCTGCAGGTAGTGGCAGAGGCACCCTGCCTATGGGTCAGTCATGGAAGAGCCATCGGGTTCCCTTGTCACACATGCATGGGTCACCTGGGAAGAAGGGAGAAGGAGAGCCAGGGTGGGGAGGGACCTTGCTGAGGAGGACACTGCACAGGAGTGCTGCGAGCCATGGGCAGGGGATCAGAGAGGTGTGTGGTGCATGGGCTGTGACACTCAGTGTGAGCACAGGGACCACGTGCAGTCTGCATCACCCCGCACCCATCTGCTTGGAGGTGTGTGCACTTTGGGCCCCTTTCTGCATTCATGTCCCTGCTGCCCCTGCTGAGCAGAGGTCAGAGTTCTTGTTGGTTCTTGCATTGATTTTTATAGAATACCACACCTTGACTTCACAGACCAGCTTAAACAAAAACAAGACTGGCCAGGGGCACTAACCATGTTGGAGGTCACGCACCAAGAGTACCAGAGAAGTGCGCCTGCCCTCATGGGTTCTAAAGCCACAGCAGGCCCCTCCCATGTGGCTGGGGCAAGTCTGGGCTTCCCACTTGGATGGTCAAATTAGAACTAGGTGCCCCTGAGGTCACAGCAGGCTGCTTCACCCCACTTACCCTGGCAGGCCAGCGGCCTCCATGACATTGGCCAGGGTCACATCGTTAGACCATACATCATATTGCCACTTGCGCAGGCCCAGGACCCCACAGAGAACCCTGCCGGTGTGCAGCCCCACACGCATGTTCAGGTCCACCTCAGTGGCCTCGGCCACCGACCTGGAACAAACACAAGCATAGGCATGGAGCAGGGCCAGGCTGTGCTGTGCCACTGCAGGGCCAGGCACAGGCCTCCCAACGGGCGGGAGGCCCTGACCTGCTCAGCCCATCCCAGGGCTGTGGCCTGGGGACAGAGGGCGGCTCCAGGTCAGGCCCCTAATCCCAGCCACTGTGCATCTCATGAGGAGTCTCCATTTCCCTTCGTTCCCTCGCCAAAGGCAAATGAACCCTGGCCCCCAATCCCAGGACCCTTATCCTGCTCTGTGTCCTGCTGACCCCATCAAGGGGTTTGTGCCTGCTTGCTGGCCAGAGGCCGGCTGAAAACCCACCAGGAACTGACATTCTCCACAGCCCAGGAGCCTGGGAAGGGCCAGGTGACCCTACTCTATGGGACCGAGAGGGTGGGCTCCAGACATACCTGTGGGCAGGCTCGCAGCTCCAAAAACCTGACCTGCACAATAGGCAGATTTTATGGGATGTAAACTGGTGGATAAACAAGACAAAGTGTGGACTGGGAAACCAGACTGCAGAGCCAGGGCCCCGGCAAACCCGTAGCCGGGATGATGTGGGCAGGCCACTGCAGGCTCTAGGCCCCAGCCAGGCTGAGGACCTTGGAACAGCATGAATCCCCAAGGCCTCCGCAGAGAGACTGCCAGGGCGGGTGGCTCAGTACAGGGGGTGTGCTGAGGGGGCGCTGTGCAAGGGCACAGTGCAGTGCAATCCAGCACCGGCATAAGCTCCTCAGAAGACAATGGGCCATGTGGTGGTGTGGGAGGCGGGGCACCATGCACGGTTCTCCAACTCTGACCCTCTGCTGAAGTGGCTGGCAGGAGGCACACGAAGCACTGCCAAGCAGGGGGTGGCACAGTGGCAATGCAACCCCTTTGATGCTATTTTTCTGTATTTCCTACTTTTCCTCAAAGGGCAGGTGCTATTTTATTTTTAAAAGGTCTAAAACACATCCTGAGGAAGCAATAGAGGCCAGAGAGGTGTGCCTCAGGGGACAGAAGTGCCAGGAGGCATGCAGGAGTAGGGCAGCGAGGGCTCAGCCACAGCGGCTCCCCAGACAGTCTCAGCTGGCCCGATGGCTGGCATGTCACTGGGTCAGCAGCAAAGCCCTGTGCCAAGATGGGGTAGGAGGCTGGGCAGGGGCTGGGGACATGGTGGCTTCATGGAGGAGGGAAGGGGAATTGCATGGCTGCCATCCTTGGGCCAGCCCCTCTGGGTCCCTCCTGAGAGCCAGTCCCCTTGCCCACCACACCTACCCCATGTAGCAGCCACATGGAGGCTGTGAGCTCACAGCAAAATTTCCCTCTGCTTTAAAACTGGGGGGTACCCACGTTCCCACCTTGTTCCAAGTGCAACAAGGGCCTAGCCCAGAAGTTGTGCCCTGGAAGCCCTCCCAGATCCTCAAACAGTAAACTCACACCAATCCCTTCTAGGCCCTGGTCACTCTGATCCTCGGACAACAGCTGTGTCAGCGTACGTCAGAAGACACTGCTGGGTTCCACACCCTGACTGCCACACAGCCACGTGGCCCAGCAAAGACACAGTGGTGCCCAGAGCCCATAAAATATCTTGATTAAAAAAGATTAAAAGAAGATGAGAGGCTTCAAATCACAAAGAATAGAGATTTGTGGTCTTCATCAGGGAAGACATAGATAGGACGGGGACAAGACATCAGGCAGTGACTTCTCAGGGGCTGGAGAGGAGAATAGGGGAGAAGGGCTGTCTGTGGCTGGCTAGGCTGTGGGCAAAGACCGTCCGGCTCAGTGAAAGAAGTGGCACTGCCAGGATGCCACCAGGAAGAGCCCAAACAGGCTGAGCAAGGGTGGGGGCCCTACAGGTCTGTCAAGATGTTGCCTGCCTGCCGGCCAGGCTGAACCCCAGCCTCTCTGGCCTCCATGCAGAGACCAGACCCTTGTCAAATAAGCCAGGTGTCCTAGTGCACAGTCAGCTCTGACAGCCTTGGAAGTATGCATGCCACAGATTCATCATAAAAGTTAGCTGGGGTTTGGCTGTTTCTAATGCCTATTTAGTTTTCTACAGTATGAATGTGCTTTTTTTCAATTTTAACTTTTTTTCAGTCATTTGCCAATCTTCAGTTAAAAGCACTGGAATAAAAAAGTAAGTTAAAAAAAAACGTTTTTTTCCTGAAATTCACAAAAGGAAATGAGTTTTGGGAATGTCAATAAGCAAACAGTATCTGTCTGCATGTTTTGCAATGTTGACTTCCACAGCCCTGGAAGGACAAAGGTCCCAGGCAGGTCTGGGGCCCACATGAGCTCACGCAGGTAGTCTGGCTCCTGACGTGCAGCACGGCTGCCAGCCTCCCACGGGAACCACAGCCTGGACATTCTCCATCTGGCACGTCCTCCAGCAGGTTCAAATCTCTCAGTCTGGTGCCAGGATGTGCACTTAACTGGACAGTCATGTCTAAAGGAATTGAGAATAGCCTCACCCGAATGCATTTGCCAAGAACAGAGATGTGAGAGGGGGCCAGGCCTCCAGAATGGTCAGAAATGGTTTCTCCCAATTGGCCACCCCTTCCAATTGCACCCCCAGGCTTGGGTTGCTCCAGTCTGGGAACATCGATGGCCCAGCACACACCAGCTGGCCTCACCAGGTCAAAGCTGGGTCCGGGAAGGAAGGCTTTGTGCCATCTGCTCCTTCAGTCAGTGCAGCAAACCTAAAATGCCTAGACCATGAGCAAAGTCACATGTGATTAAGTCTCTGGCAAAACGGCGCCTCACCTGGTGGTCAATTTCATGATTTGCTAAGTCCTGTGACAGACAAGGCTTTCCTGTGTGAGGTGGACCCCTGTTCTGCAAGCATTAGAAATCACGATGCTTTGGACACCATGTAGGGGAGCCGCTGGCTCTCTCACCGCTGAATGACTTCCATTTCCGGGCAGTTGATGAATTGATGCTCCCCGTAGCTGGGGACCCAGGGACCTCTGTGCCAGACCACTAAAACTTAGATCCACTTAATCTTTACAACAGCTGAGTGTTCACTTTAGAGCAGAGAAACTCAAGAACTTGACGAAACAGAGGCACCTTGAAGGATGAGGAGTCAGGAATCCAGGGGTTTGTCTGCCTGCTTGGCATCAGAGCCCCCAGCCCATTAGAGAGCAGTTAAATCTGGGGCCTGATGGATCCACAAGGATCCTGGATCACAGCCCAGACCTGTAGGCTCTCGGCCTAGCAGTCCCCTGGCTTCTGTTCTCTCAGCAAGGCTGTTGTGCATGCTGGAGAACCCCATCTGCCTTGCTGGCATCTCCCTGACAAGTGGGGACCAGGCTGGGTACACTGGCCCACTGCTGCCTCTTTCCTGAATGCTCAGCCTTCACACAGCCTTCAGGGGTGCAGTTGGCAAGGACTGTCCTGCTCCCACTGTTACGGGCACCTCCAGAGCCTTCTGGTTACTTTATGCCATCTCCATCATGTCTTCCTCATACAATTCTTGTGCTCTTGCCTCTCTGCTCTGAGTGTGGAGCAGCCCCTCCAGACCCCACCTCGCAGCATCATACCATTGGTCCCTGCTATTGCAATTGCTCCACCCATTGGCTGAGCCTCCAGCACCATGCCTGCGTACCAGGTGGAAGGCCCCTTAGCTCCCCAGGGCCCTGACAAAGACTGTGACTAGGTGAGGCCAGCTGAGAAGTGGGCAGGTCAGGCCCGCAGCCCCCCAGGGACATGCACCTGCTCTCTCTAACCCTCTCCACTCAAGCGCCTGAGGCCTGGTTACCTTCCTGCATGAAGACAAGCACCTGTGGCTCCTTTCCTGGGGACCCAGCTAGGTTTGAACCGCCCTCTTCCCCTGAAGGTGCCCTGAAGTCCCATATAGGTGAGCTATCATGGTCATTGCTTTCTGTGTGACTGACACTCACCTGGCAAGACCTGAGATTAGCACTAAGTGAGGTGAGCCCGGCCTGCAGGAGGGGTTACAGAGGCACAGCTCACAGAGCAGCAGGGCTTCCCCACCAGGTCCCTGGGCGGCCTTGGTTCCCTGCGGCCTGGCACCAGTGCCCCCCTCGGGTGGAAGGGCTGGGCACCCACGACCGGCACTCACGTGATGGTGTCAATCATGTCCAGGCCCATCTCCACACAGCAGTGGGCATGGTCGGCCTTGGGCTGCGTCAGGCCCGACACACAGTAGTAGCAATCGCCCAGGATCTTTATGCGACGGCAGTGGTTCTCCTGGGTGACAAGGAGGATGGCACGTTAGTGATATGCCTGGCTGCACACCTGCCTCTTCACCACCCCAGACACTGGTGACACCAGAGCAGGTGGCACAACTCACACTGGGACCCCATGCCCAACCTGGGGCCCAGCGGTGAGAGCATTTGCGAGGGTGTGGGCCCAGTGGCTGTGACAGGGTGGCCTTGGGGTCCCCACACCTCCCACATACCTGTATCAGTCCTGTCCCCAGGCAGGGCCCCCCTCCCCCGCCACCCATTCCTCAGTTCACCCAGCCCACTTGACCCTCCCAGGCCAGGAACCTGCCCAGACAGGGGGCTAGTTCTCTCCCGAGGGGTCTCTCTCCCAAAAGGGCAGTACAGTGCCATCCTGGCCACTACCACACATCACCATGTGACGATCCTTCTGGAACATGCTGGACACCCCCACACAAGCCCTGGGAAGGGCAGGCCACACTCTCCTGGTGTGCCTGCAGCCTTTGGCTTGATGCAGGTCCAGGGGACAGGGGAGCTGCTCTCCCCAAGGCATTCCCTACCAAGAGACACCTCAGAAGGCATCCAACACCATGAATGGCCACTCGCACATTTAGTCAATGAAGGAATGTCAGCGCCAGCTCCCTGTCACACTGGGGATGGAGTGAGAACACCAAGCTCGCTGCTGCCCGCACATGCTAGTCCATGATCTCAGTTGTGATCACGGCTGCAACTGCGTGTGTTCCAAGGACAGCATTAAGTCAGTAGCTCTAGGACCCTTGGTAAAGCACCCCTTTGCCCTCTTAAAATAGTTGAAGGACCTCATAAAACTCTCCCCTGTATGTGGGTAAGAGCTATGGATATTACCACCTGAAAAGCTACAGCTGAGCAACTTGAAAATGTATTAACACATTTAAAGATAACCACAGCAAATCTATTAACGTTTCCACAGGTAATGTATTTACAGAAAGTTATGTTTCCCAAAATAAAAACCATTATCGAGAGGCATGTCATGGTTTCCCTTTTGCGCATCTCCAACGTCTTGTCTTCTCAGGTGACAAGGATTCGTTGCTCTACTATGTGCCCCTCCCTGCACCTGGCCCCCAGGACACCTGGAAGGAGGTCGGTCTCAGGAGCCAGGCTTGGATGGTTGTCATCCTTAGACGGTGATGGCCTCACGAACCCCCGAGATGGGCTCACAAAGCCCGGAGCCCACAGGCCCCATTCAGAGAACACATTCTACAGCTTACATTCGGTTTTGATCTTTAGCTTCTTACAAGCGAGCTGATGCTACAGGCTTTCTGCTATTAACACAAGTGCATGGGGCTGAGAACCCTCAGCTCTCACTGTCCACATGCCCCCCACTGCTGCAATGACCCCACCACTCTCCCGGGATATGGTCCAGGCTGCTGCCCCAAATCAGAAGGTATGGAGCCCCCATACAGAAATCTGTCGGGCTCCTCCCACCCTGGGGCTCCCTCCGCGTGCAGAGCCAAGTCATGCAGTTGAAGGCAGGAGGCAAGCAGATGTTTCTGCCCATCAGGAAGACCCTCAGAAAGCCTAGCATACCAGTCTGCTCTGTCCAGAGCCCTACAGGCCCCTCATGGACAGGGAGCTAGGTGCAGGGCCCAGGGAGGAGACGAGGGGCCATGCGGGGCCCTCCTGGGGACAGACCCTCTGCAGGGAGCTCCTGACCTGTGGTCCATCAGGATCTCCTCCTAGGGGCCCATCTGCTCATCTCTGTGAGGCCCCAGCAAGTCTGTCGCTACACAGGCAGGTATGTGTGAGCGAGCACACAGCTTCAGACCTCACACAGCCAGGTAGGTGACAGCCCGGGGCAAGTCGGGAGGGAAGATGCTAACACTCTTATTTTCTTAAATCTCAGATGTCCTGGCTTTTGTTAGCAAGCTTGAGACCAAAAGAGTTGATTTTCATCAACTGTGGTTTCAGATTGTCAAGACTTTCCCTGAAAGCCAGTGCCAGAGCTGCTGAGTGTCCAGGAGGCCTTACCAGCTGCTTCTGGGACAAGAGGAAGGAAGGAAAGACAGACGGAATGGAGGCAGTGGGACGCAGTCTCGGAGCACTCAAACGGCCCTCTGCCCTGGCTGAGAAGGGACAGGAGTGGCAGGTGGCAGCAGGGGAGATGCGGGAGGATCCATGCAGGAGGGCTTCACGCCTGGCATCCCACATTGGTGTGCATCCCCACAGATAAGCTCTGGACACCCCTAGCACTGCCTGAGCAGGCAGCCGTGGGAAGGGCCTCAGATGGCAGGGAGCCTCGTGGCCCCTGCCTGCCCAGCCCCTCCCCAAGCCTCACAGAAGCAGAGAACTCAGTGAGATCAGGAAGACCCACTGCTATTCCAGAACCCAAAGGGCCCACGTCCCCACCAAGGCCAGCTCCAAATTGGCAGAGTCCACAAGGCCAGAGGCCGACACATGGATCCTGGTTCTGGAGAGGCAGGTAAGCTCCCGGGACACTTGGCACCCAGGGGCAGGGCAGGGGCAGAAGGAGGGCTTGAATCAATCCACTTTATGCCCTGGTGACTACATCCAAAACCCAAACTCAGAATTTATCAGAGAAACCTTGTAAGATTGGGTGTCTTCCTATCAGTGGGAAAACAGAAGAACTTTAATGAAATTATATTTCTGCACAGCCATCTCCACATCATGACTGCAAGTGTACAACCTGCTGTTTTCACATAAAGCTGAAAATAAATGCACCAAAATACAAGTTGTGGTTTTGCTAAAAGGTAGGAGGAACAGCCACTTGTTCCACCTTATTCTCCACCAGCCCTTCTCCTATGGCACCCACACGCACCAACCCCTGCAATAAGGGCTGTGGAGGTGCCAGCCAACAGGAGAGACCAGGGCCCATTCTCCTGGAGTTCCTGCCCTTGGGTAGGGGCCACAGAGCTGGACCCGAGGGAACGGCAGACCTGCGTCCTGCAGTGGGGACTGGCTGGACAAGCTCAGACAGGCGCAGAGACGTCTCTGTGCCCCTTCAGGAAATGCTCACCAGCAACAGTCACGGGAGCACTTGCTCCTGGTAGCCTTCTAAAGCAACAATGGAGGGGACAACCTCAAACTGCGAGAAAGTGCCAACAGCTCAAGGGAGGCAGCAGGCCGGGCAGCCCTCTTCAGGTATCTCACCTCGAGGTCTGCACCACACACAACAGGTGAACAGATCATGTTCTTAAAAAGAAAATTAAATTGAAAACAGTGATGCCTATAAATCAAACCCAAGTTGCAATAAACCTCACCATAACCACCCTAGTGGCAGGAACAGAATTTCTCCAAAGAGGTGAAAACACATCATTCAACTAGTATATCCAGTGGAATGCAATCCAAGGGCAAAATAACTGAAGAAACGACTGGAAAAATCTTGAACTGCATTCAGTGGTCATCTTATGCATGATAATGTTGGCAATGTTATTCTGAACAGGCAAAAGGATGAAGCAAGTAAACTGTGTGAGTGTCTTTAGGATTTCCGGTATCGAGGAAAAGAAAAGCAAATACACAAATCAAAGGGGTAAAGTTAACTGAATTGAAAATATCAGCATGAACTCAGAATTTACCTTCTTCTTTAAGAAATACCTTCTGTCTCCATCTTCTGTAAAGGCCCAGAACTGTGACATCCCAGACTATGGGCTGGAAAAACCTCTTCCCACTGAAATAAACTAGGGCTTCAGAAAACACTGCGCCTGTCTCGAGACAGGAGCATATCGCTGTCCCTAAAGATGTGCTCAGAGGTGACAGCCACGTCAAACACAGCAGGAAACAACCTGGTCAGCTCCCAAGATGGGAAGTTTGATCATCAAAAAGAAGGAAAAATGGGAATACACCAAAACTTGTCACATTTTTTAAAATCTGTGAGGTCATAATAACATCCAAAAAAGAAACAGGCAGGAGGACTGTCCAGCATCACCCCCCTGGACAGCTCGGGGGCACTGATTCCTTACTTTGAAAAGTGGTAAACGAATGAAAAGAATCAAGCATTATCACTTTTGAGGATAACTGATTAGCTGGTGAGTAACAGTCTTTTTTAAAGATCCACCCACCAATAAATGCTGAGGAAACAGCGGGATTAGAAAAGCACCACCCAGCAAACCCAAGGGAAATGCCAGCCGGCCTCGCTCTCCAGGCGACTGCTGCTACATCCTTGGCATGTCCCTCATGGGAAGCAGGCACCAGACACATTATGTAGACACTGTGGGACACCCGGTCCCCGAGCTGGGGAAGGAGGCCAGCCTGGGTGCACTGGGAGCAGCAGGGGGACACCGGGAATTCGGGGCCTGAGAGGCTGGGCTCAGGAGCCTGCCCCCGGGGCAAGGGGATGTGATCACCTGGCACACCCACACTGATTGTGCATCATCTGGTCAAAGAGGAAAAACAAAACAAAACCACCTCTCACACCCCTGGATGATGTGTGCCCTGCTGTTTCCATTTGCTGTGTTCTGGGATGGTTTGAACCCCTCCCAGGGCTGCTGATTCCTGGAGACAGGCAATAGCCCATTCTGTTCCTCCCCAGAGCCCCTGCCTACCTCATCTGGGAGCTCTCAGCAGGCCACCACCCCACCCAAACCGAGACCCCACCCAGGCAACCCAGAAGCTCCAAAACCCGGCCACATTATCCCCCACCCAGCCCCTGCCACCTCCTCACAGTCTGGTGTGCCCCTCCTCTCGGGGTCTGAGTGATGAAGCTCCTGCAGTGGCCTCAGTCTGCGTGAATAACCCCCTGCGGGCACGACCCAGCAACCAGGTCACTATCACTAATGTTCTGACAGCTGTGCAGCGGCCGAGGCACAGACAGCAGCCCAGAGTGGGAGTCATCAGCGCTGAGCCTGTGGCCACCTTGGTGCGTGCCGTGCAGGTGCCACCATGCCCGAAGTGTGACAACAGGAGAGCTGCTCACAGAGGACATAAGGACGCGGAGCCCTGATCTAGGGCCCGGGGAGGAGAGGACAGTGACCAAACCTGACTGGCCATCACGCTGAGGTGGCTGTGGTTGAGACGGCTTATGCGTGCCTGGGGGTTACTCACTCTCAACCTTTGTGCATGTGTCAAGTTTCCAGAGAACAGACTGTAAAGCCCTCTGTCTGATGTGTTCATGCTGCATCCGTCACTAGGACACAGCAGGGGCACGTCGCTGCTTCTGGGGGATGAAGCATCCACAAACACGTGCCTGCTCCGCAGTGCTGCAAGGGGCCACCGGCACCTCCTCTGCCCACAGGTGAGGCCCTGCCCCTGCCCCCTGGAGCCATGCCTGGAGCACATGGGCCGAGAAGGAGCCCGGCTACTGCTGCTGAGTAACTGCTCCTCCTGGACAAGGAAGCAGCCTGGAGGGTCAGGGCGATGGCTTGCACTGCACACTGCATTCCCCCCTCAGGCAGAAGCCCCTCATCAGACTCAGTGCACCTCACAGGAATGCTTGTCCACACTCCCTAATGGCCCAGAGACATGTGTGTGAATGAGCCACCTTGCCCAGCCTACCACCTGCACTGTCTGGCATCTCCATCATGTGCCAGGGAAAGGCCACGCTGGAGCTGAGAACTTACAGCAATGCAACAAGCTCTTGCTAGGTGGATTTTCTGGGTCTAGGACTGTGCTCTCATCTCCCTGTCACCTGAGGACTGCAAGGCCAGGACCTGCCCAGGGGGCCTGACTGGGATAGGCTCATCTCCACAGCTGGCCCACCAGGAACTCTTCCCAGCCCACAGCCTCCTGGAACCAGCTAGAGGGATGTCTGCTTTATCCAGCCAGTCCACTGTCTGGCTAAGAAACCTGAACCCCAACAGAAGGGCCTTGTCCCCTGTGGGAGGTGGTGAGCAAGACAGAGCAGAGGACACTGTTTCTCCATCAATTCAAAGGGATGCAGCCAGTTTCCCAAATACACATGGACATCAGAGCAAATGCAAGTCTAAAATGGGTCCAATAAGTGGGGGAAAGGTCAAAACTATCACACACACCTGGCCACACATGTGGGTAAGGGGTAAATAAGCTGGCAGCTGCTATGGAGACAGGCAAACATGCCGTGCCCTGTGTTTGTCTAGCTGCCTGGCAGGGACCTGTGTGCGTTTGGACTGCAGCTGTGTGATCTTCAGCCTGCACCCATGGGGTCACCAAATGCTGCATATGGCACTCAGACACGAGACAAGCACATATGAGGAAAATGTCCACATGCTCCTCAGATCAGGACTCAAGCTGTATTTACAAACTACACAGCAGCAGTGCATAAAAGCAACAAAGACAAAGCGATCAAAGAAAGAATTTAGTTTTGAGCTGCTGAGCAGTTCCCTCAAGGGACAAGGCCTAGGCTGCGCTTGCGGAGGTGAGAACACACCATCTGAGACAGAAGCCTTGCTGGGGGACAGGCAGCAGGCTGTACAGAAGGAGCAGGGGTCCCGGGGCAGCAGGCAGCTGGGCTGGTGCACCCCTTACACATGTCACTGACCAAATGTGGCCCCAAACCCTCAGACCATGATGCTGGCCCCATGGAAGAGGGACTCGGTGATGGGCAAAGGGCACAGCCCATGCTCAGACAGAAGGCCCTGGTGACCCAGTGGGACCCTCATCCAGAAGCTTCCGCCTGATGAGGTGGGAGGAAGGAGCAGGTATAGGAAAGCTCCAAGCCGCCCCATGAGAGCCCTCAGCTGCCAGGCACCCGGGCACTGGACAGAACACACATTCTGGCCCCAATGCAAAAGGCACTGGAGCCCCACCGTGAGAGCAAGCCACATGCGGGCATGACCCACATGCCCTTTTGCCTTCCTTGTGGTTCCCCCAAACCAGGGCTGTCTGTCTGATGGGGAGGGAGACCTGGGAGGCCTCTCCCAGGAAGGTGAGGGGAACCAAGCTAGTGACCATCTGCTCAAAGGCCGCCAGGGCATTGGGGCAGGAGCCCCATCCCACATGGACAGCCAGCCTCCCATCCTCCTACTCAGGGAAAGTGAAGCAGCCTTTCCCAAATGCGGTCCTGCCACAGGCTGGCCCAGGTCATCAGTGCGGAGCTACAGAGGAAAGGGTTCCATTCAGGAGCAAGGAGCAACCCCCCAACTGGACATGTGAGAACCCCCCAATACCCTACAAGCAATCTTCTGGCAAGCAGCGTACACAGTCCCGCACGCTACCCTCCCATCCTGCCTTGGTCTCCCTTTACTGATCCAGGGGTCTGCAGTAGGCTGCCAAGTGACCCCCTAGCTATCGATCCCCTAAACTACTGCCAGGTGCATCCAACCTGGCCAGCCTCAGCCCATCATGGCCCTACCCACTCTATGGGCAGGCCCCAGGCCAGTGCAGGGGCCGGGTGCTCTGTGCCCTGCCCAGGGGCTGGCCCTAGTCTGTAGCCTGCATGTGCTCCCCACCCAGCCCTGCACACACCTGGGACATCCTCACCACTCTGGGCCTCTGCATAAGCCAGGCCTGACCAGGGGCCTCTCCTCAACCTCCCTCACTGAAGAGACATCCACCCTATCTTCCAAGCCCTTTAACTGACACCTTCTCTGAAAAAGGTCCCCACTCTGGGCAGTGTGCCACCCCCTCCCATCCCTGACAACCACCCACTCAGGGCCCCTCTACATCCACCTTGGGGTAGGCTGGACAGGTACATGACCTTGGCTGTAGGCTCACATTTCCCCCCATGTCCTCATAGGGCAGGGAAGGTGGGTGTCGGAGGCCAAGGGAACCCAGGCAATCAGTGGCCCATGTGCTACCAGCTGATGCCTTTGGAACCACCTAGGCTTGACGTCTGCAGGGCTTAGAAGTGACCCATTTGTCCAAGGAAGGCTTAAAACCCCAGGTCTCAGCCCACCTTATGCAAGGTGGCCTGGCACCATGAGATATCATCCATGCCCCAATTGGCAAGTTTCAAGTCCAGGTGACAGAGCCCAGAGTGAGGGCCAGCTCAGGACAGCTACACAGAGCCCTCCACTGAGGTCGGCCATGGAGGCAGAAGGTGACAGAGGGCAGCAGGGAGGCCTCAGGCAGATCCGTCCATGTGGCCAGGAATGTTATCAGGTGCATGGTTGTGCTGGGTAAGCCGTTTCTCATCTGGCAAAGATACCTCTGGCCCCAGGGTGCAAACCAGGAAATGGGGCCAAGTGATGGGTAACACGGCCACACAGGGCAGCCTCTAGGCACCCCATCTGGTCACATCTTTACACGGCTGCACCAGGCACGCAGCTACTCCAAAAGCTGCCCAAACAGCAAAATGGGCCTACACTTACCGTGGCCAATTCATCAAACTTGCCGAAGAGCTCGTTGAGGAGTTTCACCAGCTCCTGGGCCGTGCACTGCGAAGCCAGGCCTGTGAAGCCCACGATGTCAGCAAACAGGATGCTGCAAGAGCAAGGGCTGGGCTGCCTTTCTGCACAGGTGGACAGGGCCCCAGCCCCAGGCAAACCACCGCCCTAGGGCATTCACCTTACCAGCCACCTTAAAATAAGGGCTGCTCATCCCTAAAAGCAGGCTGCAAATGAAGGTCTTGTTGCCATTTTACAGGTGACCTGACTGAGGCTGGGAGGAGCCACAGGACTCCCACGTGGTCACAGAGGAGTCACACCGGGCTCCTGCGACCTCTCCAGCACATGAGGGGCAGCTCAATGTCCCCTAGACCTGCCCTCCCTTCCCAGGATGGCCCCAAGATAGGGCTGTGGCTGATGGCACATGAGCAGAAGTGGAGTGTTTTTTGGAAGTGAGCGGCCCTCTGCACCATCTCTGCCCCTCCTGCCAGCAGGTGCCCCAGTGCCTGGGCATTGTCAGATCCTCCTAGTGGATGATCAGGCTGTGCAGAGGGGCTGCCTGGGTTTTCCACTCCTGGGTTGAAGCCTCTGTATGCGGGCATCTGTTTAAAGAATGTGGCCAGTCTAAACAACATTGTCTCTACCCACCAAGGGCAGCCATGTTCCAGGACTCAGATGCTACAGGTCTTAAACATGGAACACAGAAGGACAGAGGCAAGTTGTGGAGAAGCGCAAAGAGCCCCAGGCCGTGCATTTGGGAGAGAACAGGGACCTCTCCAGACAAGTTTAACACAATTGCATTGACTTGAGTCCTGATGCCATGTCATAAGCAGATCTGCATTTTCAATAATACCTGGGGTCAGAAGAATGGAATTGGCATTATATGCAGAAAGTGGGGATCACTCTTGCAGGCAGAAAGTGGGGACCCCCAAAGAAGCTCCTCTGACAAGGCCCTCACCCCACCACATCAACCATGACCTGCACATGAGCAGAAAACACTCGCCAAGAGTTTCAGGACTTCTTATAATCCCCTAACTGCTGGACAGCATTCCCCACAAAGCTGGGAGTAGCTTGAGGATGCAGATCCCAACATGTCCACCTCACAGCATCTAACAGAGCAGGGGAATGGGCGATATGAATGAATGGGTGAAAACCGGGTGTCTGGGGTATCAGAAGTGTCACTGACTGATAGTAGAATTTGAGAAAAAGAACTGCAAGAGTGAGTTTTTTTCTTCTGTTTTGGTATGAAATTCAAACATATTTCCACCTCTGAGAAGCCACCATTTTTTTTTCTCCCATCTCTGCTCTATAATAAATTTCTCATTCATGTACCTTTCTCTATCCATTGGCTTCTCAGTGTCTGGTCATCACTGAGCTCCATAAACACTAACTGGGTACTGTCAGCCCAGTCTAGGAATTCCCTGAGCTCTGCCAGCCTGTCCTCCTTGACGACCTGTGGGGAGGGTCCTCCCCCGAACACCTCAGGCCCTCCGTCTCAGAAGCAAGATGCTTGGAGAGTCTCTTATATGCCAGGTGCCCCTCCTCAGAGCTCACATGCAGGAGAAGAAAGCTGGCAACAGGGAGGGACAGACACATCAACAGAGTGGTTTCAGTGAGCATGGTGAAGCAATGGTATGGGAAACCCAGAATTCTGCAGAAAGGCTGGGCACCAAGGTTGCTGATGCAGCCAAGATGGAGTGGGGTCTGGAGCCCACCCAAGAATTATTCAGACAAGAAAAGAAGGAATGAGGGAGAGAAGCAGGAGAGGGAGGAGGGAAAGAGGACAGGAAGGGAGGATTCAGAAGAACACATAGCACATGTATGCCTAAGGTGGGTGAGAAGCAACATAATGTGATGACAGTCAAAAGCCAAGATATGTAGACAGGCTGGAACATGGGTGCACACAGTGGGCACCAGAGCACAAGTCTGCAGGGCCAGAAGCTCTCGGGAGCCAGCAGAGAAAGAACAGGAGGGGAGCCGGGTTTGGGGTGTGAACTCCAGTGGGACTGTCTGGCTCTACCACACATGGCAGCAGGAGCCCAGCGAACTTATCTAACACTTCCTCATGCCAGTCCTTTCTTTTATACAATGAGAACAAGACTTGAGCCCACTCTCTGGGTCAGGAGGGTAAATGGGGCCAACAACCATGAAGCACTTAAACTAGTATCTTGCACCTAGTAAGAGCTCAAATCTGCTCAAAATGATTTATAATAATCTCTAAGTGTTACAGTGCCTTCAGCACTCAGCCAGGCAGATTATGACTCTGCCTTAGCTTGTACATCCTACTTGCACAGAGCCTTAAGGTCAGCAGAGATGAGTGATTAGGGCCTTCTCAGGTCTTTCCTGAGCATGTACACAGACCTACACTTGTGCATGATCTTCTGATTCCCAGAAATATTCCCAGAGCCTTTCAAAGCACCAGATAGACATCTCATTCCTCAAGTGTTCCTTTATGTTTTTTTATTACATTGCTGTTTGCCTCAACAGTTGTCACAGCCCAAGGCACCTATGATGTTAAACAATTGCCACTGATTGTTTTCAACAAACATCCCAGAGCACAAGCTGTTTGCACCAACCACTGAGTCAGGTCACATAAAGACAAGCCTGTGAGTGGGATTTTCCAGGAAATTTCCAGTCAAATGATGGTTCTTTGATAACAGGGCTCTGAAAGAGCACCAACCCTGTTCTGTCCCCTCCAGTAGCTGCCAGGCTGCAGGTTTTCACTGTGATTGCAGCTGTGGGTTTTCAAAACTATTATGGAGCTGAGGAAATAGAAGGATATAATAAGGCAAGTCAGAAATCCACAAAGCTCACTGTGATTACCAAGATTTTAGCTGCTTTTCTTAAATAAACATTTCCAGATTCCTGTAAGACTATGGTTAATTTCCTGTGTTCTGAAAATGTTGACTGTGGTAATTTTTGCAATTGTTATCATTGCTTTTACGGAGGAGAGAATTTTCAGATGGCCTTACCCCACCATTCCTGATGGCATCAGCCTGCTGAGTTGTGAATGGTGTACTGGGTTTGAACATTAATCCTGGAGAGATGGGGAACCACTGAAGGATTCTAACAAGGATTGCAAGGAGGACAATGAGATGTTCATACCTGGGCTGTAGAAAGACAACTGTTGGAGGGCATCCCAAGGGGCCAGGGTGGAGCTGGCACTATTGGTGAGAGGAAGCCACAGCTCCCTATCTTACCTCAGAGCTGTCACCTCTGCAGCCAGATACTGACCCACCAGATTCTGAGAATAAGGTGCCCACCAGAGGACATGTAGGGAGACTTTTCAACAGCAAAAGTAGTGACTCTCACATCTGTTCTTGTTGTCCAGGTTGGAGGAGAGGGAGGGAAAGGTACTTGGGTACACATGCCCTGCACTCACCTCTTCCTGCTACCCCAGGTGGCCCATGATGTCTGATACCTTGCAAGTTATGTATGTGCAGATACTCTGTCTCCCTCCCCACAAGGCACTTACTGGATTGTTCTGCTGGTCTTCTTTGCAAAGGGTTGGGTTGCTGTGTCATGTACCTACCCACTAAGGAAAGGCAGGGGGTGAATAGAAAAAGTCTAGGCAGATGTCAGCATTGACTGATGCCACTGCCTCAGCCCCACAACCCACTGTCCAGGGAGTCCTGCACATGCTTTGCTTTGCTAACTCAATTTCCTCTCCTATAGGGGGTGACAGTGCCCATAGATCATAGGAGTGTGATGATACTAAACAGAACCAAGTGTCCAGTGGAGAGGTTCAACCTGCCTGGGCTCAAATGCTGGCCTCACACACTGGGCCTTCACCCCACTCAGCTTCAACATCCTCAGTAGGACAACACTGGTCCCTACTGAAGGCATGACAGTGGGAATAAGTGCGATCACCTGACAGTGGCTAGCCAGGTCGGCTCACATACAGACGTGTTTCCCTGCCCAGCAGGTGCTCACCTGGGCTTCCCAACCCACACCTGTTCCTACTACCCTTCACCAACTGGGGCCCTTCACCAACATCTGCCCATGATCTATCTGCCACTTCCACCATCACCTCCTACCTCCACCCATTAACCCTGACCTCCTCCATCACCTCCACATTTTCCATCACATCTCACCTTGCCCATTCCTCCCACCTCCTCCATTGCTTCCCTCCTCCTCCATTAGCTCCATCTCCTCCAACACCTCCACCTCTATCACCTTCACCTCTCCCATCACCTCCATCTCTATTACTTCTACCTTCTCCATCACCTCCCACCTCCTCCATCAGTTACATCTCCATTACCTCTACCTTCATCTCCATTATTCCCACATCCTCCATCACCTTCCAGCTCCTCCATCACTTCCATCTCTGCTATCACCTCCACCTCCATCACCTCTCACTACTATCTGGGGCCCACCACTGCCAAGCCAACACCAGCCTTACCTTACGTTGTCATGCCGCTGGATGTAAATCTTGTGAAAAATTCTCTCAGGGGGCTTCAGGAAGTCCTCCTTCATCTCCATAGCAACGTTCCGGGGCAGGAGGCTCATGAGCAGCCTCTCCTGGACAGGAGAAACAGGCCCTGTGATAGGGCAGTGCCCTCCCTGCGTGTCCTCGGTACACCCCAGTGAAGCTGGCATGAGAGGCTTCAGACTCTTCTTATACGTGTCCAACATGGGGTCCTATTCTACAGACTGTGCCCATTCCAAGGCTCTGGGGGGTTATACCTACACCTGGACTGTCATTGCACAGGTAAGTTACTCCCAGACCTCTGGGCATCTCCTCTGGAGCACCCAGACAGATACAGCACCCCTTGCCCATTCCTTGTCCTACCACTCATGCACCCCAGCTCCACTGAGCAGTGAGGCCATGGGGAGGGGATGCTCCTGTCTTCAACCAGGCCAGTCAGGCCTCAGTCTTCACAACACAGCCCCAAGAGGGGCCTCAAGGGGGGCTGTGAAAGCTCTGACCCTGGAACAGAGGGTGCCCTTGTTCCCTCAGAGATAAGCAGATCAGAGGACACGGCATTTGTTCATGGCCTTGCCTTCTGATTTCTCTCTAATCTTCAGGAGTCAGAGGTTTCTTTCTGCCAGAGGTTGGAATAAATATCTGGGCTTTTCTAGAGAAGTCTGCCACCCTTGGGAGTCCATTGTCCTTCCTGGGCCTTGGTTTCCTCCTCTGAATTCTGCTTCTACTCCTCCCAGGATCCTGCACTGACCTCATCCCACTGGCCCCTGCCCAGCTGGACATGCCCATGTCTGAGGCCCACCCTCCCTCAGTGACCCTCACACTGCCTCCCACCCTGCTCTGGAAAGAAAACAGAAGAACAGAGTTTAATTCTCGCATGTAGTCAGGTAAGACATCCTACTATGAGGGAAAACACAGGGTGGGAGAGCAAAAGCCTCTCCCTTACTCTGTTCCCTCCAGCAGCCCCGAGCCCTTTAGCCATGGCCTGTCCTGCTCAGTGGAGGAGCTTAGCAAGAGTCACATGGCACCTGGCATCTCCCAGGCCAGAGCAGGATTTCCTGGGGCACAGAGACCATCCAAAGCATGGGTCCTCTCGGAAGAGAATAAGGCCAGATCCCTGACCAGGAGCAGCCACAATCCCGTGTGACATCTTCAGGAGGACAATGGGAGCAACAGCTTGCTCAGATCCCTGACAAGAGCTGCTCAGATCCTAAAAGCTAACAGACTTTTGGAAAGGGCCACAGAAGCCTGGGGTGAGGTGTAGGTGCTTTACCCCTTTCCTCTAGATTATAAGTGGCATTTCATGTGGCTAAATTTAGGATGGAAGAATATATTAAATGCACTTGGGAAGTCTTCCCATATATTTTCCATATAAACCTATGAGAGGGAGGCCAGGACCAGCTCTGCCTGATGCCAGATGGCGCCGAGTATGTGAGTTCAGATGAGAGTTGCCACGGTCCTGGCTCTGGAGCCTGTGGTCTGGGCCATGTGCCCTGAGCTAGGCCTGGGTCTACCCTGAGGGCCGCCCATGCAAATCCCAGTTCAATGGACTCTGACACAGAGGAGGGACACCTCAAGAGTGCAATGGCCCATGACAGCTCTCAGCATTAACTCCCATGGGGAGAGGAGGACATTCTAAGACCTGTCCAGACACAGAAGTATCCAGGCTGAATGTGTGAGGGCAGACCCAGGAACAGAAATGCCCCATTGCCCAGGGTGTGGAAGCCAGAGTGCGAGGATGTTGGTCCCTTCTTTACAAGAGGGACTTGGAGGACCAGGCCAAAGCCCTGGCTCAGGGAAAGGGGTCATCTGCAGGTATCCAGCTGTACCAGAAATGGAAGGAACTCAGGCCACCATACTGATGAACCAAGAGCATCGTCAGTAACATGAAGCTTCCAGAGCCTGAGATACAGATGGGAAAAGAGAAGCAGCTAAGCAGCATAGAAGAAAGGTCCCAAGAACACACTGGGCAGCTTCATGCTCCATCCTAGACAGTCCCAGAGGCATGGGTCATCTACATCCCTGAGCCCCATCGGCCATTAAGCCAGGTCTAGGAGCTTGGCAGGTGACATTTTCACCCTGAGTGTCTTACATGGAGGGTCTCTGGGAAAAAGGAGAGCTGCGGTGTCTTCAGGATGGCTGTCTGGCCTCACGTACTATCTCTGCTGCTTTGGGGCAGTCAGTTAAGCTCTGTCTCATTTCTGTCCCATCCAACAGAGCAATCATCACAAGAGCTCCTTAGGAGGGTGTTCTAGAAGGACAAACACTCAGGCCCTCGCTGCACCACAAAGGCCCCTCTCTTTTCACACCTTCCAGCACCTCATCCCTGTTTCTCAAGGCACAGCATTCCTGTGTCCCACATCTTTCAAATCTCTCACCTACACCAACAAAGCACTAAGTCAAATCACAGAAGAGACTGTGCTTCCCCCAAAGTCCATCTCACACCTTACCCCCACCACCAATATTCTCCAAATGCCCCAGAATAGCTCTCCCTGAGCAAGCTGTGGCCTCCACCTGGGGACCCTGGGCTGCAGCCTCTACCCAAGGACCCTGGATGACAGACAACCCCAAGAAAACAGAATAATTAGAATAACTAATCATATTTTAAAGCATCCATCATAAGAATGATTCAATGAACAACCATAAACACACTTGAGAAAAACTGGAAAAATAGAAACTCCAAAAATAAAATGTAAAATATAAGGAGAATCAGATGGAAATTAAAACTGAAAAAATATATATATATATAATAACAAGCAAAACAGGTGAGCTCAACAGCAGAATGAAAAGCATAAAGGAAAGCATAGTAAATTGAAGGCAGAAGAATAGAAATTGCCCAAACTGAAGAACAGACAAAAAAGACTAGAAAAAAGTAATAGCCACAGGGATCTGTGGGACTATCACAAATGATTTAACATTCATGTCTATGGAGTCACAGAAGAGGAAAAAGACAGTGGCTGAAAAATATTCTGAAAAAATTATGGGTGATAGCCCCCAAATTTGATGAAAGATATAAACCTACTCATTCAGGAAACTGAGAAATCCCCAAAGAGGACAAACCAAATAAATGTACACTAAGATACAACATAGTCAAACTTTAGAGAAATAAAGAAAAAAAAACAATCCTTGACAGTAGTGAGAGAGTAACAATACCTCGCCTATACAGAGGAAAGATCATCTGAATCACAGGAGATTTCACATCAGTAACCATGAGGGCCTTGAAAAAGTGGCACAATATTTTCAAATGCTAAGAGAAAAGAACTGTCAACCCAGAACCCTTCAAGAATGAAGGAAATCAAGACATTCTCAGATGAAGAAAAACTATCAGCAGACCTGCCCTAAAAGAATGGCTAAAGAAGTCTTCTAAACAGAAATAAAAGGAGAAAAGAAAGAATCTTTAAATATCAAGAAACAAGAAAATGCATGCTAAGAGTGAAAATGTGCATATATACAGATTTTCTTTCTCCATCATTTAATGGTTGAATCAAAAATTACAACACTGCCTGATGTGGCTCTAAATATATTGGGAAGAAATATTTAAGACAATTTTGTCATAAATGAAGTTGGGTGACATAGATAAAGGTTGGATTTCTACACTTCATTCCATCTGGTAAAATGTTCACAACAATACAACTGAACACTAAAAAAACAAACAATCCAGTTTATAAAGGGGCAGAGGATAAACAACTTTTTTTTTATGTGCACATGGGCATTTATTTCTTAATATGGCAGTTTGCCCTCAGACATTTCACCAGTGCATTTTTCCCTTTGAGAGGGCATCTCTCATATTTATTGATCATATGGTTAACAACAATAAAATTCTGTATAGGGGACTCAATGCACAATCATTAATCAACCCCATGCCTAATTCTCAACAGTCTCCAATCTTCTGAAGCATAACGAACAAGTTTTTACATGGTGAACAAGTTCTTACATAGTGAATAAGTTCTTACATGGTGAACAGTGCAAGGGCAGTCATCACAGAAACTTTCGATTTTGATCACGCATCATGAACTATAAACAATCAGGTCAAATATGATTATTTCTTTGATTTTTATACTTGATTTATATGTGAATCCCACATTTCCCCCTTATTATTATTGTTTTTAATAAAATGCTGAAGTGGTAGGTAGATGCAAGATAAAGGTAGAAAACATAGTTTAGTGCTGTAAGAGGGCAAATGTAGATGATCAGGTGTGTGCCTATAGACTAAGTATTAATCCAAGCTAGACAAGGGCAACAAAACATCCATGGATGCAGAAGATTTCTCTCAAAACAGGGGGGGGGGGTGAGGTTCTAAGCCTCACCTCTGTTGATCCCCAATTTCTCACCTGATGGCCCCCCTGCGACTGTGCTTGTCTTAGGTTGTTCCTCCCTTGAGGAATCTTACCCGTCACTGGCTAACCAGTCAAAGAGGATAAACAACTTTTTAAAGAAGACATACAGATGGCCAATAGACACATGAAAAGATGCTCCACATCACTAATCATGCAAATCAAAACCACATGGAGATGTCATGTCATTTCAATCAGGGTGGCTATTATCAACAAGAAAAGAAATAGCAAGTGTTGGCATGGATGTGGAGAAAAAGGAACTCTCATACACTGCTGGTGGGATTGCAAATTGGTGTGGCCACCATGGAAAATATTATGAAGGTTTCTCAAAAAAAACTAAAAATAGAAATACTATGCAACCCAGCAATTCCACTTCTGGGAATGTACCAAAAGAAAACAAAATCACTAGTGTGAAAAGATAAATGCACCGCCTTATGTTTTTTTTCTTTTTTTAAATTTATTTTGGTATCATTAATCTACAATTACATGAAGGACATTATGTTTACTAGGCTCCTCCCTTCACCAAGTCCTCCCCACATCCCCATTCAGTCACTGTCCATCAACATAGTAAGATGCTGTAAAATCACTACTTGTCTTCTCTGTGTTGCACAGCCCTCCCTGTGCCCCCCCAACACTATACATGCTAATCATAATGCCCCCTTTCTTTTCTTCCTGCCCTTATACCTCCTTCCCCACCCGTCCTCCCCAGTCCCTTTCCCTTTGGTAACTATTAGTCCATTCTTGGGTTCTGTGCTTCTGCTGCTGTTTTGTTCCTTCAGTTTTCTTTTGTTCTTATACTCTACATATGAGTGAAATCATTTGTTATTTGTCTTTCCCCGCCTGGCTTATTTCACTGAGCATAATACCCTCTAGCTCCATCCATGTTGTTGTGAATGGTAGGATTTTTTTTTTCTTATGGTTGTATAATATTCCATTGTGTATATGTACCACATCTTCTTTATCCATTCATCTACTGATGGACATTTAGGTTGCTTCCATATCTTGGCTATTGTAAATAGTGCAGTGATAAACATAGGGTGCACCCCCTTATGTTTATCACAGCATGATTTACAACTGCCAAGTTCTGGAAGCAACCTAAGTGCCCACTGATAGATGAATGGGTAAAAAAGATGTGATACATATATCCAATGGAATGTTAGCCATAAAAAAATGAGCTCTTGCCATTTGTGACAACATGGATGCACTTAGAGGACATTATGCTAAATGAAGTAAGTCAAAGACAAAAATACCCTATGATTTCACCTACATGTGAAATCAAAACACAAAACAGAAATAAACACAGAACAGACTGGTGGTTGCCATAATGAAGGAGGGTGGGGGATGGATGAAACAGGTGAAAGGGAAAAAATTAGCAAAAATGTTTGGTATCATGTAACTAACGGTTAGCATATACACATGTCAAAATCATCAAGCTCTACACTAAGATCTATGCATTTTATTTTATGTACCTCAATGCAAAAATTTTTTAATCTTAAGAAAAATGTCAACCACAATAGAATGTGATGTTTTCTATATATAATGTAAATATAGAGCAACCACTAAAAAAGCTATACAAAAAAATGCAGTAAAGGGTACAGTAATAAATCAAAATTGAATTCTAAAATGTTCAACTAACACACAGGAAAACAGAAAAAAAACTAAGAACAAACAGAAAACAAAAATTAAAATGACAGGTCTATGCTCTAACAACAATTACATAAAATATAAATATTCTAAATACACAAATTAAAAGACAGAGATTAGGAGAGTAGATAAAAATGAATGACCCAACTATGTGGTGTTACCAGGAAACTGCTTTAAAATATAATATCAGAGGTTGAAAAGCAAAGGATGGAAAAAATATCATGCAAACATTAATCCAAAGAGAACAGGTGTGCCTATATCATTAGAAAACAAACTGGACTTCAAAGGGAAAAGAATATAAGAAAGGGACATTACATAAGGATAAAAGAGCCCATCCACCAAGAAGACATAGAAATATGCAATGCATGTGTACCCAACAAAATTGCTGCAAACTGTGTGTATCAAAACTGATAAGACCAAAAGAAGAAATAGACAAATCGACAATTATAGTTGAAAACTTAAATATCCTATCAGTAAGTGATAAAAAAAAACAGACAAAAATTAGCAAAGATATACAATAACTCAAGAACACCATCAACCAAGAGTATCTAATCAACATTTATGGAATACCCTATTGAAGAAATACAGAAGATTCTTTTCAAGTACCCATAGAACATATACCAAGATAGGCCATATCTAGGATCATAAAACAAACTTCAACATATTTAAAAGAATTCAAATAATAAGACTAGAGTTTCTGACAATAATGTACTCAAGCTAGAAATCAATAGCAGAAAACAATAGGAAATGTTTCCAAATATCAGGATATTAAGCAAAATACTTCTAAATAATCCATGAGTAAAAAGGTTATCACAGATAAATTTTTTAAATACATAAAAATGAATGAAATTGAAAATACAACATATCAAAATTTGCAGCATCCAGTTCTGAAAGGGAAATTTGTAAGATTACATGCTTATATTAAAAAAGAGAAAAGTCTAAATAATCTAAGCTTCCATCTAAAGAAACTAGTAAAAGAAGAACAGAATAAAACAAAATCAGAGCAAGGAATAAAATAATTAAATATGAAAAGAAATCAATGAAACTGGAAACAGAAAAAAAGAAGAAATCAATGAAACAAAAACATGGTACTTTACATATATATCAATAAAATTTACAAACCTCCAGTAAAACCACAAAATACAGAGAGAGGTGACACAAATGAACAAAATCAGGATGAAATGAAATATCACTACAGACCTTGCAGCATCAAAAGGATAAAGAGTAACAACCCTTCACAGATAAATTTGATGATTGAGAAGAAACTGACCAATTTCTCAAAATGCACAAACTACAATTCACCCTGTATGAAAGAAATACTATGAATAAAATATTTGAATAGCTGTATATCTATTAAAGAAATTGAATCCTTGATTTAAAAACTCATATGAAAAAAAAATCTCTAGATCCCAATATGTCTACCAACCACTTAGGGAAGAAGTAACACCAATTCTACATAAAATCTTCCAGAGAATAGAAGACAGAGAACACATTCTAATTCCTTATATAAAGTAAATAGTATGGGACACTAAAGTCAAAAACAAAGAGAAAAACTACAGACTAATGTCCCTGAGGAATATAGATGTAAAAACCCATAACACAATATTGGCATATCAGCAATACATAACAATGCCTAACCCAAATTTAATTAGGGGAATGTAATGCTAGTTCAGTACTGAAACATTAATCATGTATACACTTATTAACAGGATAAAGAATAAAAATCACATAGCAATTGATACAGAAAAAGAATTGGCAGAAGTTTAAATTCATCATTCATTCATGATGAAAACTCTCACAGAAATAAGAAGACAAGGTAACATCATCATCTTGATAAAGAGCACCCAGAAAAAGCCTACAGCTAACATTTACACTTAATGGTGTAACGCTGAACACTTTTTACCAGCAGCAAGATGAGGATATCTGCTCTCATCACTCTGATGCAACATGGCACTAGAAGGTCCAATCAGTGTAATAAGGTAAGAAAAGGAAATAAAAAGCACACAGATTGGAAAGAAAGAAATAATACTGTACTTATTTGCAGATAACATCATAGTCCACATAAGAAATACAAAGGACTCTACAAAACCAAGCCAAAGCAAAACAATACCAAATAAAAACAAAACAAAACACTACCATTCTCCTAAAAACACCTTCTAGCACAAATAGTTGAGTATAGAAGATTGCAGGATACAAGATTAAAATACAAAAATTATCTGAATTTCTATATACTAGCAATGAACACAAGGACAATAGTATTGAAAATATAGTATCATTTGCAATCACTCAAGAAATGGAATACATAGGTGTAAACCTACCAAACAAGTATAAGACTTATTAACATGTTGAGAAATACAAAATACCGACTAAAGAGTTCAAAGACCTAAATAAATGGGGAGACAACATGTTCATCGACTGGAAGACTCAGTACAGTAAAGATGTCAATTCTCCCCCAAATTACAGGCAGGTAACACAAATGCTATCAAAATCTTTGCAAATTCTTCAGTAGATATAGGCCATATATATTATTCTAAAACTTCCATAGATAGGCAAAGAAACAATGATAACAAAAATCTTTTTGTAAAAGAATAACAAAGTGGGAAGAATCCCTCTACCTGATTTCAAGATTTGTTATACAGCCATAATAATCAAGATAGTGTTATACTGCAAATGACAAAAAAATCATATATTTAAATGGAAATAATAAAACTATAAAACTTTTAGAAAAAAATTAAGAAAAATTTTTGGGATCTAGCGCCAGGCAAAGTTCTCAGACTTAACAACAAAAGCACAATGAAGGGGCAAGCTGACAAACTGAACTGCATCAAAATTAAGAACATTTGCTCTGCAAAAGACCTTGTTAAAAGGATAAAAAGACAAGCCACAGACTGGGAAGAAATGTTTGCAAACTACATACCTGCCAAAGAACTAGTATCTAGAATATATAAACAACTCTCAAAACTCAACAGTAAAAGATATTTGATAGATGAATGATAGATAGTAGGTAGGTAGGTATGTAGACAGATCCAGTTAGATAGATAGATAGATAGATAGATAGATAGATAGATAGATAGATAGATAGATAGATAGATAGGTAGAAAATGAGCAAAAAACATCAAAAGACATTTCTCCAAAGAGGACACATAGATGGCAAATAATCACATGAAAGATGTTCAATATCATAGCCATGAGGGAAATGCATGTTAAAACTACATTGATAAAATACAGACTACACACCTATCAGAACTGTCACCACCACATGCTGGTGTGGATTCAGAGAAATGGGATCCCTCACATTTTGCTGTTTGGAATGAAAAATAATATGACTACTCTGGAAAGCAGTTTCACAATTTCTCAATAAACTAAACATACAAACTACCATGTGACCCAGCAACTGCACCCCGAGACACTCCTGAGAGGCGCTGAGACTCATGTGCACACACGAACCTGCAGATGAGCGTGACTCGATTATAATAGCCCAAAATGGAAGCCATCAAGGTGTCCCTTCGGCAGATGGGTGGTTAAGCAAACAGTGGTCCATCCACACCAAGGAACAGAGCTCAGCTATAAAAGGGAATGAGTTCCTGATACAGCAGCAACTTGGATCAACCTCCAGAGGATTACAAAAAATGCCAGTCCCTAAACTCTACCCACTGTATGATTCTACTTGTAGGACATTCCAGAAATGACATGCTTAAAGAAATGGAGACTAGATTAGTGACCACTAGGCTTAAGGTGTAGTTGGGGGTATGGAAGCGGGTGTGGACACATAAGGATGTGAGGGGCCCTGTTGGGATGGAATCGGCCTCACAGTGTCAGTGTCAGACACAACAGCCCTACAGGACCAGGGTGAAGGATGCCAGGATCCCTCTGTATCATTTCTCACAACTCCATGTGAATTTACAGTAAGCTCAACATAAAAGGTTTAGTGAAGAAAACCACAGATTCTAGATGTGGAGAAAACCTTCATCCAATGCTGTGGGAATATAAAAGGATGAGCCACTTCTGAAACAGCCTGGTGTCTCCTCAAAATGCTAACTGTAGAGCTACCATGTGACCCAGAGATACCCCTCCTCACTACCCACTCAAGAGAAATGGAAACATCTGTCCACACAATATTCATGCATGAAATGTCCCAGCAGCATTATTCACAGCAGGTAAAGAGTGGAAGAAACCCAGGTGCCCACTGACTACTGACTGGGTAAACAGAAGGTGGTCTGTCCAGAGAGGCTACTGCTCAGCTGTGACGAGGAATGGGGCACTGGCTCACACACAGTGTGACTGCACCTTGGAACATATGACATGTCAAAGCCAGACACAAAAGGCCACACACTGTATGATTCCATTTCTATGACATGTCTGGGAAGGCAAATCCATGGAGACAGAACATAGACGGATGAGTGTCCAGATCTGGAGAGGAGGGGGCAGGGACTGACCACTAGTGGGTACAGGTTTCTTTAGGGGTGATGAAAATGTTCTAAAATTAGACTGCTGTGATGGTTACACAATACCAAATATGGGAAAAGTGTTTAGTTGTCTTAGACTTCTAGTGGAATTTTATGTATGTAAACTACAGATCACTAGGCTTTTTAAAATAAAAATAAAAATAAGCAACTGTAGTGATTCTGAAGGGCACTGTGCATGGGCCAGACCTCTTGAAAAATCCACTCTATATCATTTAACAGAAGTTTGCTTTCTCTTGATAATTTCCTCATGTGATGGGAAATCAAAATTGTCCCATTTACCTTGCTACAATGACAAACTGAATATGTGCTTTATAGACAGCTATATGTTACTTCATAATGGCATACAGGACCAGCAGGGCCCTGAATCAGCAGCCTCTGCTCTTAGGTGAGAAAGCTGATATCAGGGGTAGGATTCTGCAGCTTCAGGCTCCCTGGCCAGGCTGTGAGGCATCCTCACCAGAAGAGACAGAGACCTCTCTCCAGGCACACATATGATGGAAAGGCCAGATGAGACATCAACACCGGGCAGGATGCAAGTGGACAGAAATGGGGCATCCAGCAGGTGGGATGCCCCTCTGTATGGTGCTGACCACCCACCCGAAGGCATCCCACATTCAAGCCTGGAAAGAAGGCAGTGCAGGGCCTGCTTTCAGAGCTGGCTCTGCATGGACTGGTCGGCAGTCGCTGTGTGCTGCCAAGCCAACACCACTACGCACGTCAGAATATCCGATTCCTGAGCCAGGGGGTTGTCGGGGCCTGGGGCTGAGTGCCAAGGCCTTGGCTCTGCTTCCATGTGTCATGGCACCTGTGGGCAACACAACAGGGAGGTACTCCCCCTGACCGCCCTGGAGCATGCATTACCACCGCACTGCTGAGCTACCAACAGGTCACTGGGTGCCCCAATCCACTCGGCAGCCAGAAGCAAAGGGCCTGGGGCAGCTGCTTCAGGAACACAGGACAGAGGCAGGCCTGTGGTTGACTTGCATTTCTGAGCTCTATAAGGTTCTCCTGTGCGTGCCTGCACCCAGGAGGAGTTTCGATCATGTGGACAAGCAGATGGGACTCAGCCTTCCGGGGACTTGTGTGCCTCGTGGGCACAACCTCCAGCCACGATCTCTTCTTGGTCAGCCTTTCGTTGCTGAGTCAGCATTTTAACGGTCATGAGATTTTCCAGGTTTTCTTTTTCTCCTTGAATTAGTTTCAGTAGCTGACACTTTTCTAGGCACCTGTGCATTTTGTCTGGGTTTTCAAATATTCTGGTATAAAATCGTTCTTAGAACATCCCTCTGATCCGCTTCACCGGCTCCCGGCTCCAGTGCTCCTCATTCGTGCTGCTGTTTCTCTTGATCAGTCTCTCCAAGGCTTTTCTGTTTCAAAGAACCAACTCGTGACATTTTTGTTCTGAAACTGAAAGAGCCTGTTAGAAGACTGTCCACAGCCCTTCACAGTATTGGGATCCATGAACCCAAAACTTCTGCATGAGCCTTTTTATGGCTGAGGACACGAAAGACGCAGAGGGAGGACGTGGGCCTTGCTCGTCTGGGTGGGGGGTCTGGGCTTCGGCCTCCACTGTCCCTGCT
Organism: Manis javanica; assembly: GCF_040802235.1. Taxonomy (NCBI): domain Eukaryota; kingdom Metazoa; phylum Chordata; class Mammalia; order Pholidota; family Manidae; genus Manis; species Manis javanica. Next base: position 97,659,567 of record NC_133161.1, on the reverse strand, counting down.
CAGCCTCCACTACTTTGTCACTTACTTCATTATCCCTTCCAAGTCACTTAAATCCTCCAAGCCGGCCCTGGGGTATAAAATGTATAAAATGCTGTAAAGTTCTTACATGCTTAACTTCAGAGGCCTGAAAGTAGTTTTGAGGATCTAAGGACTCAGACAAAAAATGACTTTGGGTCCAGCACTTCCGTTCTGCCCAACTCTGTGGGATGAACAGGGTCAGGTCAGCCCTGTGCAGGCCATTGTTTGTCCTGAGCTGGCAGGAGGAGGGGCAGCTTCAGCACATCCAAGCCCCACTCAAAGGGGTCAGCCTCGGGGACATTGACAGCTCAGGTAGCTTCTGCAAAGTATAGCAGAAAACCGTCCAGAAGCCCAGAAAGTGTGGACAGCCTACTGCCCATCCTTTCCCAGACCCACTAGTTCTGAGGATGGACAATTAGTCCAATGTTCCCACTTGTGAAAACAAACCTGGGAGGAGGAGGTGTTGCTCTTTAAGGCTGGACAGCAGTGGGTAGTCAGGAGGCAATAATGACTCAGACATTGCAGCCAAAGCAGCTGTACTTCCTTTTAAAGGTACCCCGGGCACTGGCAGGCCCTCAATTCTGCAGTTTAGGAGGGAAGGGAGTCTGCGGATTCCTGGAGTAGGTGTCCCATCTCCACAGGCAGCCTCCACGATTATAGGCCCAGCTCCCAGCATGCCCTGCTGCTGACGGGCAAGTGGCTCCTTGTCATCCCCATCTGAGGCGGGCAGTCTCGGGATGGCCCCTGAGGTTTGAGGTGACATACACCCTGCATCAAACAGTAACTGATGGACCTGAGCCAAACAGTTTTGGTACGGGGTTTGTGAACATGGAGAAGGCCTGGAGTGTCCACCCACGCCAGTGCCTGGATCCCGGGGCAGGCTCCACCTGTTGACTCCTGTCCGGAACGAAATGGTGCACCAGCTGGGCTGGAAAAAGGTCCTAGCATTGAGCACTTGCCTCTCAGAGCCCTCCTGCCCACAGACCCTGGCCGGCCAGTGGTGGCCACACCACCAGCCTGACTGTAGGCACATCCCTGGGAGAAGATGTTTCCTGGTCTCTCAAGCAAAACACCTGCTTTGTGCAAACACTTGCCACTGTATACAAATCCCTTTCCCTGCTTCCCTCCTTCAAGCTGAGGTCACACAATCAAACGGTGCCCTTCCACCACTAAGCATTCCCTGACTGGCTTCTCTGCTCCCACTCTTCCCCTCTCAGCCTCCCTCAAAGACCCCACTCCCGGCCCCTCTAGGCTCAGCCTGGCCAGCAACCCCTCCCAGAAGTGGGATATATGCAATACCCTTCTCAGAACTGGGGTGCATGTCCTGGCACCCCTTTCTAGAAGCAGGGTGCATCTTTCACTATCCCCTCACACACCTTCCTGGGTTAGGGCCTGGAGAAGACTCTGGAAGCAGCTATTGAACTGGATTCTTTGTTGAGGTGAGTTGAAACACTAAAACGCAGACAGATCAGAAGGCATATGGTTGGCTGTCCCTTACCTACACTCAGGGGCTGCAGTGTTAATGCTGACCCAGAGGTGCTGGGCACAGCTACCTGCTGGGTGGTCCAGGGCAGCCTGGATGGACCAAGAGGCCCCCAGTGCTGGGGAGCCCATGTGGGCCCCAAAGGCTCTCTGTCACCCCAGAGAGAGGTGTTGCGAACAGAGAGTGCAGGTCATAAGGTGCTCAGGGCAGCTGTCAGCCACAGGCTCCAACAGAAAATGCAGCAGGTCGGAGAGACCTGCCCACTCGCACTACCGGGCAAACTCACGGAAATGTCCCATCCCCGAACTTCTCATGTTCCAGAACACCTGCTCAGCTTTGAAGCCACAGTGAAGCCACCAAGGAAAATGATGGATACATTTGGAAAGATGAAAGATTGAATAGTTACATAAAGGAAAGGAAAGCAAAGCTAGGGGAACAGTATGGGGGACATGGGATCCCTTCTGAGGAGGGTCAGCCTTTCCGGTGAACTGCTCAAACCCTCAGGGAAGTCAGCTCATGAACGTGCAAGGTCAGAACACGCCGCTCCACAGAGACACGCAACGGGCCTTCTGCCTTAGTCACTGGAAAGGGGCATCTGAAAGCAGGAGGGACCAGTTCCTCAAGGATAGGAAGAGGGAGGAGGGGGAAAGGGAGAGGAGAGGAGGGAGGGGGGAGGGGCAAGGGATGTGGGAGGGGAGAAGGGAAGGAGAGGGGGGAGGGGAGAAGAGAAGGAGAGAGAGGAAAAGGAGGGGGAGGGGGAGGGGGAGGGAAGGGACGAGGAGGGGGGAGGGGAGATGGGGAGGAGGGGAGTGAGGGGGAGGGGAGGGGAGAGGAGGCACGGAGGAAGCCAATCAGATGTGAGACTGGGGGTGTGCACCAGAACCCCAACAGCACGGCCCACTCTAACCTTCCCACCAAGGGGCTGGCCAGGCCAGAGAATCTGCATTCTGAACAGCCCTCCATTATGCAACGCCCCAGGACCCGCTGGGAGAACCAAGTGAAGCAGGTTATTACTTATAAAGATACAACGGAGCACGGCTTGGTTTGGAAAACTTCCCCACACCCAGGAGAGCAGCAAGATGTCTGCACTCCTGAGAAGACAGCTGAGGCAGACTGCAGCAACACAGCTGCTCAGCCTGTGGGGAGCAAATGCTTCTCTGTGTCCCCCTTCCTGCTCTGAGCTCCCCCCAGCCATCCCGTGCTCCCTGCTCCCACGTCAGTGTCCTGCCACCTTGCCCCATGCTCCCTGCTCCCCCTTTGGTGACCCCTCCCTGTCTTTGCTGCTGCCTCCCTGCTCCGTGCCCCCTGCTCCATGCCTCCCAGCCCTGCAGTGAAATCCCTCCCATGTCGACCTGCTTCTCGTTCTCATCCTCCAGCCTCAGCCGGTCCTCAATGCAGCTCCGGGCCTGCAGGAAGGCCTTCCTCTGGGAGCGCTCGGCCAGGATCCTCACGAAGACCCCGTACATGTTCACGCTGAGGAAGAGCAGGGCGTTGGCACAGAGCTGGAAGGGAAAGAACAGTGCACAGTGCAGTGTGCACGGGCCCTGGCTGGTCGGGCTCCCAGCACCCTCCACACCCAGCTTATGAAGTGACCTCCATCCAGGGCCGCCACACCTGCTGGCCAGACCCACGGGGCAGAGCAGCCTCATGAGGCCATGAGCCAGGGCGACGGGCACGCCGCTCACCCTGTGGGGGCTGCTGGTGCTGTAAGCATACACGCAATGGAGCAGTACGCAACTATGCTGGTGTGTCCCCCGGAGCTCAGGCAGAAGCCCTAACCCCCAACACCTCACAGTGACCGTGCTTGGAGATGGGCCTTTAAAGAGGGGATTAAGGTACAATGAGGTCATAGGGTGGCCTGGGTCCCATGTGATCCGCAACCTCGTAAGAAGTGATCAGGAAAGAGGGTCGACCACGTGAGGACTCAGGAGGATGGCGTCTACAAGCCCAGGAGAGGCCGCAGGGGGACCCACCCTGCCACACCGTGACCTCGGACGTCCAGGTCCAGGATGGGGAGGAATCAGTGTCTGTGGTTCAAGCCGCCCTGTCTGGGTGCTTTGTTACAGCAGCCCTGGGACCTCATCACACCTAGAAAACTAGAACAAGACAGTCACTCCCACTAGGCTATGGTGCAATGCTCCGGACAGCAACAGTAAAGGAGGGCTGATTGAAACAGAGGAGGGAGGAAGGGCGGTGCTGGGCATGAGGTGGGCACGGGGCACGTGTGTGTGACGGCGAAGAACTATGCCAGGGCCACACACGCTGCCCACTCACCTGCCTTTGCTCTGCTGCTACGGATGAGGGGGGATCACCCGGGGTGCCCGCAGAGGCCGCATGGGAGGCTTGGACCCACCGGACAGGGAGTTAAAAGAGGGGGTCTGAGGAAGGCAGCCTTCATGGCCTCCCGCCCTCACTGTCCTGAACTCAGGCCCCGCCAACCCCCGCGGACTCGCATGTGACACTGCGTCGTGGCAAACCCGGGAGTCAGACCCCAAGCCCACTGGGCCCCCACAGCCACCCTGCGCCTTCCTTCAATGGCCATAAGACCCAGAGCTGGATAGGGGTGCTTCTCTTGGGCTGGTAGGCCTGTGGTGGGTCCTCCAGTGCCCCAGGCTCCCCACCAGCCTCCCTGTGGGGCTGCTGTGTTCATAAGGGTTACAAAGTGGCTGCAGAAATGGAGGATTTCTGTCTAACTAAACATCTCCTGCAGATCCCTCAGTCACTGCCCCTCCTAGATCCACCAGAAACACTCGCCACCCAGGAATGCTATGCTCACATTACACAGGACAAACCAACACAGAAGCAGGTGGGCAGCGGCCCAGGCAGGTGCTGGCACAGTGCTGCCCAAACAAGACAAGGACAGGGCACACCAAGAGGGCATGCAGCCGCAGCCAGTGGCACCTGCACACGGACTAGAGGGCAGGCTGCAAAGCAGAGACCCAGCAGGGGCCACAGCCTTAAGGAGTGGAGGCCTGGAGGGGACAGATTAAGGCTGGTGGAGAGGATGTGGCGCTCTGTCTGCCAGCTCCAGGGGGGTGTGACTGCCTCAGACACACGTCCCTCAGGAGGACAGACACATCTGAAACAGTACTTTGCCAGCCAGAGAGAGGGACAGGCCAAAAGTCCTACATAAATGGTGGCCACCGTGACCCTAATCATTTCCATGTGACCCTGGTCAGCTCCATGTGGTCCTGGTCATCTCTGTGTGACACAGGCCATCTCAGTTCCTCTACATCTGGGTGATCTCCCCCGAGCTGGTGCACTCTACACCTGAACCAGGCGCAGAGCTGGAGTGCTGTGCTCTGTACTGGCCTCAGGGGCCATGGTGGCCAGCACTGGCCATGCCCAGGGATCTTTGCTGTCCTGGTGGTCAGGTGGTGTTTCTGTCCTTTCACAGGCCATCTGCTATTTGGGGATCAGCTCATGCCAATCTTTGCAAAGGCACTTGCCTGATGGCAGGAGGAAGACGGGCATATATGAACCACCACCCTGCAGTTCTGTACAGTCAATATTTAAACATCCACTGAGCATGTTTAAAATGCCCAAAGGCACAGTGGTGGGCATGTTTTTAGTTCAAACAACTGGGAGCTAAAGCTTGTGTTTTCCCAGCAGACATATAACCAATTTGGCCTCTACCTGCCTACTCCCAGCCTCTACTTAATGTTTTGTACACACAGAACTGGTAACAGAGGCCCCCTCTGGAGATGCCCTCCCCACCAGCAACCCTGAGGCCTCTGTCGGCCCTGTGGTGGGGATCTGTGCAGTCACTGTCCTCAGTGGGGTGGACAACAAGGGCCCAAGTGTGGGGCCAGGATGCTGCGAGTACCACTCATGGGCCGCAGACATGGCTTTACCAGAAAGTAAGGCCTCAGGCAGCCCAGAGCAGAATGGGGAAAAGCAGGTGTCCACCAGAAGGCTGAGGCAGGGGTGGGGGTGGGGGTCATGGGCTGAGGGGTGGGATGCACAAGGGACATACTGGGGAAGCTGGACAGTTTGTCAAGGGAGACATCAAAAGCAGATGGGGGCAGACCAGGCTACCCCACACCCACCTTCCCTTTACTCTGGCCATCATAAGACCCCAGGGAAACCGAGGCCCACCTGGGTGGCCATCTCCACACACAGGCCTAGGCCTGGCCTGCTGAGCCCTCTCCCAAGTGCACAACCCTGCACTGTGAGCACAGTGCCATGAGGTCATCACCCATGGTTCCTGCCCCTCAGGAAACTACCCCACCGCCCACAGAAGGGCCCCTTCTCCTACTAGTTCCAACCAACCATCCATCCACCCATCCATCTACCAACTCACCCACTCATCCACCCAACCATCTACCCATCCACCATCCATCCAACAACCCAGCCAGCCAGCCAGTCACCCATCCATGCACTCATCCATCCACTCAAACACAAAACCTGCATTATGGACCTGTGTCCATCCCTGGCTGGGCTGCTAGAGGCTCCTGGCCTTGGAGAGGTCAGATGGATCCAGGAGTCCTAGGGACCTTGAAGTTGACAATCGAATACCAATGTCATAGAGCTTCTGGGAGGCGCACATGTGGGCAAGAGCTCTAGCTAAGTGCCCTGTTTCCCATCAGCCCAGTCTTGCATGTCTGCCTCAGATAAGACCATTTCACAGGTGGAAACTGAGGCCAGGGTGGGTGGAGTGATTTGTCAAAGGTTACACATAAATTACTGCAGAGTGGGAATGGCACAGAGCTCTCTGTCCTTCCTGTGTTAGGACCACACCAACACTTCTTGAACTCTCCAGGGCACATGTGAAGCAGTAATGATCATGGAATGTGGTGAAGGACCAGCAGTCTCTGGTGAGGAAGTCAGCCTCACTGTGATGGACCAAACCTCTGGGAGTCATCACACCAAAGAGCATCCCTGCCACAGAAAAGCAGCCCACAGAATTTTCAATCTTCATCCAACCCAATTTGGAAGAATGGAAATCATAGGACAGGAAATGTGTAGTCTCTGCAAGGCACACTGAGCCAGCCGAAAGTCCGAGTGCCAGTCCCGCTCCAGCTCCATGAGAGCTGGCTCAGAGGTGCAGACCTCAAGCTGTGAGCAGGGCAGCACCCATGCCCAAGACAGTGGGGAAAGGTTCTCAGGTCTCCTGTGCTGCCAGGAGGGGTGATGATGGTTCAAACCCTGCCCTGCAGACCTCAGCAGACAGCCCTCGGGAGGTGATTCAAGGAAGGGGATGAATTTACCTGGGGATAGGTGCTCATGGGCAGGCTAGCTAATCAGCCTTCTGTCTGCTGAGCAGGCTGCCAACCTCTACCCCATAGTGGATACCTGCATTCCTTGGCTCCTCAGGAGGATGGATGCAGAGAGCAGTGATGCCCAGGGCCCTGGTCATCGGCCATCCAGGTGTCCGCTGTGGCAGGCAGGTCCCACCTATCCCGGTTACTCACTCTGCCTTTGCTGCTAGGGTCTCCTCACTCCATCCTGCTGCCCCAATCCTGAGGCACTCAAGATCGCCTGTTTTCACTCTCATTTTCATCCTGCTACCCAGACGGCCCCCAGCCCAGGGCCTCTCAGTGGGGAATAGCAGGGACAGGAGCATAGGACAGGAGCGTGGGACAGGAGTGTGGGACAGGAGCATGGCTCTGCAGGTCCTCCTGGGGCTTCAGGCCCTTATTTAGAGTGAGGCTGTCTTCTCCAATCAATGCAATTGCCTGTTAGCTCTCTGTTATCAAATTAATAGAAGTGTTTTAGGATTGGCATCATGTGAAACAAGGGCCAAGGGTCAATCATGGTGCTGGGACTGGAATCACCACACTCAGCTCTCCTCCAGTGTATGTTGGGGTTTCCATAATGATAATAACATAAAAACAAGTTATATATTTAAGAATAGATTCTGATGGGCTCTTGTGGCCTCCTGTTTCAGTCTCAATCATCCTGAGGAGCAGGGCCACCTGGGCTGCAGTCACCACACTCAGGGGAAGATTCTCAGGGCACTCCAGGCAGTCACCCATGGTGTTTCCAATTTCCCCAGGTATCATCATTCTAGGCATGTGCTGGGCTGAGGGTCACCCTGACCTGGCCCTGGGTCATCCTGCCTGCTCATGCATGGCCGCCTGCAAGCAAGCCAGGCCCAGGACCCCCTCATCCATCCCCAGCACTAGCAATGTGTCAACACCTCCATCCACCTGTAGACACCTGGATGCTGACTCTAGCCACCAAGAGGCCCTCACATCACCACCCATTTCAACAAAACTGTACTTTGAAATGGGTCCAACCCCACAGGGTCCCCCTAGGGACATGGTCAGTACCTTTCTGCAGGTGAAGATTTGCTTTAGAGTAATTATCCAAGGTTATCCCAAAATCCTAAACCAAGAAGATCACTCATGCAGCAGAGTGTGTGGTGTTTGAGCAAACAGCCATTTCGGATCCAAGAAACACACATCACTGATTTCAGAGGCCACAAGTGTGGCCCAGGTCAAGGCTCCTGGTGACCACCCAGAATGCTTGTGACCACGTGTTTCCAGCTGTGACAGAATGTCACAGAGCAGATGTCCTCACTCAGATGTAGCAGGAGGTTGCCAGTGCAGATGTGGCTGGCACCCCCAGAAGAGCACAGATTCTCACAAGCAAAGGGCAGTGGGTGGGGGGGTAGCTGCATGTACTGGGGGACAAGAGGTTAAGCAGGAGGGCTGACCTGAGGATACAGTCAGGGTCAGGCAGGAGGGCCAGGTCCCAGGCACAGCTCAGGATAGGGCTACTTCAGCAAAGGAAGCCAGGCCCTGTGTGCACTGCTCTGTATGTTAGCTTCAAAATAGAAAGCTGCCTTCAGACTAGGAATGTACCCATGGGCTTGGGCTTCCTCCTTTGCAGGGCATGGACTCATGCAGACACCTATACAAACACACACACTCACTGGCATGCACACACACACAATGCACGTGCCCACGTTCATGCACACGTGCGTACACTCAGAGGCCCCATGCAAACAGCTGTGTCCATGCTCTGCACAGTCCCCCAGGAGCAATGGGAAGATTGAGGACGTTTTCCTCCCAGCACAGAGCTGGAGGCAGCGTGAACACCTGCAGCTCAGGTTCAGGCAGATGCTGTCACCCTCTAGCCCAGGAAGACAGGGTTCAATGTCCAAGGGGACAGAGGAAGATGCAGGGAGTGCAAGGCCCAGAGGAATGGGGATAAGGCAGTGAGGTGTGTTCTGCTGCGGAGGGAGGAGGCGGTGCCAGATCCACACGTTGCGAGGCTGAGGAAGCATGGCTGGCCCCACCTGGACTGCACACACAGAGCAGCAGAAGGCAGGGTGCTGGCACTTGCCACTCGGCCCCAGGGCTCACAGTCTTACCTGCCGGGCCTCCCCTCAGGCCTCTCCATCCAGGTGAAGCCTGGGGTCCAGCCTCACATAGTGGGCCAGCCCCTGCAGTGGCCCACAGTGACAGAGCTGTAGCTCTGGGCCCCAGTGTCCCCAGGGGAGACCCTGGCAATACTGCTTCAGGGAGCGTATATGAGTGTAGGCACTTGTAGTCAGTGGGAACAGCCGGCTGGACTGCCACACTGCTCTTCCTGCCCACACCCAGCATATGGGCAAGTGAAGTCCTGGTCCAGGGAAGCACGCGCGCACACACACACACACACACACACACACACACACGCACGCACGCACGCGCACACACACACACACAAACACACACACCTCTCTGTCTGGCTGCCACTGGCTGGGCCTTGCTGCAGGGAGGGCTCCAACAGCACAGCTAGCAGGAGGTGACAGAACACCTCCAGAGAACACTCAGTCAGACAGATAGTCTGCCACAGGCATCCGGGTATCTCTCCCAATGTTTGGTGGAGGCCAGACACAAGTTCACAGAGTCAGAGAAAACCACAGGTCCCAGGCTACAAGCACCTAGTGGCAGCAGCTGGTGACACTCATTTGTCTGAGCGCTGGCCTGTGCTGAGGGGGCAGGAATGGCACCCAAGGACACAGCTGCTTCTACAAAAGCATGAAGTGACCCCAGAGGAAACTGAGTCATGGGGCAGTCCCCAGCTCAAGGTCCCACAGCCAGGCAGAAACCTGAAGCACAAGAGCCTACCACCCCCATCAGAGTCAGGAGGTGCTCCAGGATGGTTCTGGGCTCCAAGACTCCACGGCTCCAGAAACACAGTGCAGGTTACCCATCAACCCTGGAGCTGAGCCTGGCCCTGGGGACCTGCGAGATGTGGGCCACCAGGATCCACCAGGAACCATCACCCAAGAGCCACCGAGAGCCACCAGGGGCATGCAAAGGGCAGGCCACCAGCTCTGAGTGGGGGGGACAGGGGCAAGCAGACATCTCCCTGCAGGGCCCAGCTGGAGGGAGGCCTTTTCTCAGGGTAGCTCTCCACTGCCCCATGGACCCCCAAACAGGAGCATGATCAGAATCCTCCTCCACTTAAAAGTCAACAATGCTTTCAGAAGAAAGGGAAGTGCTCTAGTGGGCTGCAGCCCCAGGGCCTCTGCAGACTGCTCCCCTACACCCAAGAGCCCCTTGACCCCAGCAGTTTGGGATCTTGGCTGGAGCACGCACTGTCCTCAGGAAGCCACCCTGAGCCTTCCATCAGCCCTGCCCCCCTTACATGCCTCTGAAGATCACAGTGACTCCCCCAGGCACAGGCTGTGGTCCAAGCACTTGCCTGGGGTCTCCCCATGGGTGGGAACTTCCTGGAGGGCAGGAGTCTTGTTCCCACCATTCCCCCTAGCACCTCCACCAGGCCCACCCGGGGGCTTGCCTTCAGTGCATGGACAGTCCAGAGGTCCTGAGGCAGCAGAGGGAGGCCCACAGGACCATGGGGATGGGAGAAGCAAACACTTGCCCCATTCCAGGGCGTTTCCCCCTTACCCACCAGGGCTCATTTCTGGTCACTCTAACTCCTGTGGCCCTGATGTGGGCGACTCCAGGTGCTTCTTAAAGTCAGAGCCAGCTGGCCTGCAGGGAGGATGGAAATGGACCAGGCTGTGGGGAAGGGACCTAGGGAACCACCCAGGCAGATGAGCGGGCTGGGGTCACAGATTCCAGGAACTGGAATTGACATGGATCTGGAGGCCTGGAGGTGGCACTGGACACCCCTGGGGCCCGGGGAGCAGCCAGGCCATGGGTGCGTGAAGGAATGGGCAGCAGAGGGTGTGATAGCAGGAACGTAGGCTGGCTGAGCTCTGGCCAACAACCAGAGGCTGTGAAAGCGTGTCCAGCCAGGGAGGTGGAGGCTGCCTGTGGGTCACTGCTCCCCACCTTCACACAGCCAGACCCATCTGTCTGCCTCCCTGTTCCAGCACCCGTCAAACTGCATGGATCAGCAAGAGCAGGTGGATGCAGCAGGTGAGCAAACAGGTCAAAGGGCCCAGCCAGGCAGGGAAGGGAAGGAAGTCCAGCTGGGAGGGGCCAGCGTGGTTAAGGGGCCAGGCTTGGGGTACAGGGCAGCAGGAGCAGGGCTGAGGATGCAGCCAGAGGGGGCTGGGGCCACATGGACATCAGGAGAGGAGGCCCCTTTGATAGGGGAAGGGCAGTGTGGGGGCAGGGCTGGAGCCCAAAACATGCCAACATGGGGGCAGGGCTAGGGACAGTGCCCAGGGTGGGGGGGAGGCCCAGTTCCAAAGGTGCAGCTGGGGGAGGTCCTGGAGGGGGCAGGGCTGGGCCTAGGTCCCAGCTGGCTCTGCGGAAGCTGCCCTGGCTCAGGCTGGGTAGCAGCTTCTGGGCAGTGGGCAGTGGGGTAGCCTGAGCAGGCACAACACACAGGGCAGGGCTTCACTGTGACAACCAGGCCGCCGGCCCTGGTGACTCTGAGGTGACGACGTGGCTCCACCAGTCAGCACTCAGTTTCCACAAGGGCTCAGAGGAGTGGAGGGGTAAGGGGATCCTAGCCACGTGCTCCTCCCCTGACACTGATTTCGTCCTGCTGGGTCCAGAGCTGGCAGGCATTAGGGCATTCCCTCACGTGATGGGCCACCAAACAAACAGGAAAGCCATTCTGCATGCTGCAGGGGGCCCTCGCTGCTTCAAACACTGCAGCTCTGACCCACCCGGGCCTGGAGGCATCTGGGTCTATGAGGAGAAGCTGGTGGTGGAAGCCACACCCAAGACCCGAGGGGCAGGCACAGGGGTCTCCTGGGGAGCATCCTGAGCCAGCAGCCCTTCTCCAGAGGTTCCTCTCCTCCCCACAGTCAGCACTCCCAGGCAGTGGCCTTGGCATTCACAGTCCTGACTCCACTTCCCCACCAGAGCAGTCCCAGCATGGTTACTCCTCCCCAGGCCTCACCCCTCTAGGCTCTGCAAGTTGGTGCCTGGAGTTCTCCCTCCCCACTCCCCCTCCCCACCCCTACCCCAGGTCCCCACGGTGCTGTGCTCACCACCCCCACACTCTCCAGTCCACTCAGCCTGGCCTCCCACTGCTGCTGTCCCTGCACAGGCCTCCATGTCCGCCATGCCTTCAATTCTGACAAGTCAATAAGCTCAGTAAAAATGAATTACCACGTAGTTGAGGTACAGCCAGTGGGCTACAGTGGTGTGAGGGGAGGAGCCTAGTCTGGCCCAGTGGGAAAAGGCCATTTTCCCTAAGGGCTCTCTGCCCTGGAGGAGGCAGTGGCACATCCTTCCTCCCAGGAAGGGCCCAACTTCAACCATGCAATCCTGCACCTGGCTCTCTGCTCTCAAGCTCCCAGCCTCTGGGCAGGTGTGGTTCTACAGAAACCCAAAGCACACGGCTGCAGCCCCAGAGGCCTTGCACACCAAGGCGGCACAGGACTGATGCAGGAGACCCCAAGTCTCCCTGCGGGGAGCAGAGGCCAAGGGCGCACACTGGTCGCAGGTCTGTGTCCCCGTAGCACTTGGTCCCAGCATGCATAGGACATGCTGAGCATGAAGCAAAGCAAACACCCTGCAAGGCTGTCCCCTCAACCCAGCCCTCTCTGGGCTTCTGCCCCGCATCTTGCAGGGCTTCTGCCACCCCAGAAACTGTACTGCAGGAGGCGAGGGAAGGGAAGGCAGCAGGAAGCCAGGGGCAGGCTTGGTAAATGGGTGCCGACTTCCTCACTGCCTCAGGCCCCAAGTTGCTGAGCTCATGAAGGTCAGATTCCAGACTCCCAGAATTTTTTAGCTGGAATTTTTTAGCTGGGGGGGGGGGGGGGGGCACTGTCCAGTCCCCTACCTTGTTCCTTGCCACCACTCACATGGACTTGGTGATTTGAATACAGACATTCTAAAGAAGGCACATCTTCTGGAAGTGGCAGGAAGCTTCCATCACTGGCTTTTCCAATATGAACTCTCCAACTTCACAGTGGCCTGCAGGGGAGCTGTGATTTATATGAGTGGGGAAACTGAGGCTCAGGAGGGTGAGGTCAGCATGGCCCTGGGAGTCACAACCAGTGGCAGCAAAGCTCCAATGTCTTCTCCCTGAGAATCTGTGCCCCCAGGATGCCCTCCTCTCTGAGAATGCAGGGTCTCATCTTACTGAGGCGGCAGAGCTCTCTGTGCCTGAGACATCTCTACAGACTCCTCTCTCCCTGTTAATCCTCTAAAATGAAGGCCTGGAGGCTGTAAGGAGACAATCGTACAGAATTTCACTGAGCCAGCTGTGTCTTTGGTGCATAGGAACTCAGCCTGGCCCCTGCCCCAGCTTGGCCAGTGCTGCTGCACATGCAGAAGGGAACTGAGCTGACACAACAGGTGGGAGGTTTGTGGCTGTGGGAGAGGTACAGGTGTCCCCTGAGGAAGTCCAGTCTGCTGCCCACAGGAGGCCTGTAGGAGAACCGTCCCCAAGGAACTCCCCGTTCCTCTACTGTCCCTCCTTCTACCTCTACCCTCTCCCTTTTATCCCTTCCCCCTTCCTTCACTTGCCTCCCCCTTTTATCCTATCTGCCCCCTTCTTTTCCTCCCCTAACCCTCTCCTTCACCTCCCCTCTCCTACTGGCAAGCCCTCTGACCCCTTTCCCTTTTCTCTGCCTTTATCTGAGGCTCCATCCAGTCTCTTTCTCTCTTCAGCACCTCTACAGCCCCACCCCCACCTGCTCCCTCCTCCACCCCCAGCAGGTGCTGGCTTCTCTGAGCCCTAAAGTGAGCCTCAGAATTGTGTCCACTGTGTGTGTCCCATGCCCCTCTGACCACGTGCAGCCTGGTATCACCATGGAGCACCTCCCTCAGTCCTTGGGTATGAGCCCTTGTTCTCCCCCAGGCCCCAGATGTCTGACCCTCCACCCCCTCCCAGTTGTTCCTCCCAAAGCTGTCCCAGTCCAGCTTCCTCTCCTGACCCTGGCGTCCTCATCTTCTCCATCTGCCAAGCCCTCTCTGCCTAGATGCCCCTGCATCAGATTCCCACCACCCTCCTGCCAAAATGCAGCCAGGGGCAGAAACAAAACCCTCCTTCAGAACCAAGCGCGGATGGGCTGGGATTCACAGAGACGCTCTGAAAGCCCCACGGCGCACAGAAAGCTGCTCCATTCTCCGGACCCCGGAGGGAAGCGACAAAGCCTCCTCATCCTCCTAGCGTCCCTCCCGCCTGCCTGGCCTGAAGACAGTGACAAAGTTAGGGCCGCGACAGACTTGGGTAGCAGGAACCAGAGCCTTGGGCGACCTTGGCAAGCCCTGCACTTCTGGACCCCAAACAGGAAGAATGGAAGGGCCAAAGTGTTCTCCTCCACTCCCCGGGGCCCTCTGTGAACCGGCATGCGCTCCAGGCGCACGGGAGAGGAGCCCGGACTGTGCCCACAGCCGGCGAGGAACCCCGCCAGCCCGGGGCCGCTCCCCTCGCCTCCTTCCGTCTCTCTTGCTGGGATGCATGCGACAAGAGCTGCGACCCTCTCCCAGGCTCCGCTGGAGGCTCACCGGCTGCCTGACCTTGGGCGGATCCTCCCCTCCTCTACGCCGGTCTCCCGTCTCCACACTCCACACCCAGGGGCGCTTTGTGGACTGTAACTCGTAACAGAGTCCGGGCCCAAGGTGCCAGCCGTCACTATGTCCCCAACTCGCTGAGTGACCTTGAACGCCCCCGCCATTCCGGGCCTCAGTTTCCCCAACTGCCCACACCGTAGATATGCGCCCGGCTCCCAGCCTTCCCATACCTCCCTGGCAGTGTGTCCCGGACCTGGTGGGAGGCGCGCCACGGCACTTACCGTCCTCCAGAGACGTGAGCGCTTGGCAGGGACCAAGGTAGCCGTGACCAGCAAGTGTGAGACGGCCACCACGAACCCGAAGCCGATGGCCAGCAGGCTGCGCACGGGCAGCAGGGCATAGGACACGAAGGTGACCAGAAGGAGCTGCCAAACGCCCTGGTCGGCGGTCACCGGTCCCGCAGCTGCCCAGGCGTGGATCCCGGCGGGGCCGCCGAGCGCGAAGGGGCAGCAGAGCAGCGCGAAGGTGAAGCTGAAGAGCAGCGCCAGCTGGCCGACCTGCTGCAGCTGGGGCACCTGCAGCGAGCGGACGTTGGTGACCACGAGCAGCGCCAGGAAGAGTACGCAGTGAACGGGGTGCGAGCCTTTGGCGAGGCCGGCCGCGGGCCCCGGTGCGCCCAGGAGCTCGGCCAGTGCCAGCGCGCCCGCCAGCAGGCTGAGCACGGCCAGCGCCTTCAGCGTGGCCGCCTGCTCCAGCCGCAGCGTGTAGCCGCGGAACAGCGCCTCCAGCTCGGGGCACGCGAACTCCTCGTCGCACGCCCGCAGCCCGCGCCGGCCGCCCGGCCCCGCCGCCCGCTCGGCGCCCCCGGGCTCGCCCGCGCCGCCTCCGCCGCCGCCTCCGCCGCCGCCTCGGCCGCGCGGCGCCCCCGCCATCTCAGCGCCATGCGGCGGCGGCTGGGGCGCCGGGCGGGCGGGCGGCGAGGCGCTGGGGGCGCGGGCAGAGTTAGGGCGCCGGCTGCCCCAAGCGCGCGCCCCAAGCGCGTTCCCCCCACCCTGCGCGCCTGCGCACTGACGCCGCCTGAGCCCCGGCCGCGGTGCTCCAGCGACCGCGCTGCGACAGCCGAGCCCGAAGCCGCCGGCTGGGCGCGCACGACCCACGCGCAGGCCCACGCGCGTGCCCCGACGCCGCAGCCCGCGCTCCCGCCCATCATACCCCAGCCTTACTTTACCCGCTGACGCGCCGTGCAATGCACCGTGCGGTCTCGTGGGCCGCCTCGCGGGGCGATAAAATGCTGAAATCCTACACTATTCCGCGTGGGAGAGCAAGCTTAATCCTGCCAAAGGCGTGGCCCTCAATGAAACCAGGCCCCTCTGTTGTAAAGTAGCCCCCTTCAGGGCCCTGATGAGGCAAAGCCCGAGAACCGGGGAGGTGGGGAAGGTGGCCGCCTGCAGCGCACCTCCTCTAAATGCGGTCTCCTCCCTGTGCAGCCTTGGCCAGCGGCTGGGCCCCCACGGGCAGGAGCCCCGTAAGTCCAGCCGTGGGACCTGGAGACCACACCTCCTGGGTGCCCAGGGAGCTAGGCGAGAATCCTGGAGGTGAAGCGTCCAGGGAAATCAAGTGTGAGGCTGGTGTGGGGTTGAGGTGGGAGGCGAAATGGGCCCTGCAGGTTGCCCTCAGAGGTAACTGGAAGGGGAAGTGATGGCCACGTGCTTTCCTTTCTTCCAGCAGGACAAATACAGGGACTGACAGGGACTGTCTTGCTCATGTGTGCGGTCCCACCCAGACACTCATTCACTCCAGTGGCAGGGGCTTTGTACCTTCACCTGCATCGCCTCCTCTGGTGCTCATGATGGCCCCGAGGTCACTGCCTCTGTTCCCCTTTACACCCAAGATCCAGGATGGCAGTGGCTCCAGGACAAGTGCAGAGCAGTGAGGACTCTCAGCAGAACCCCTGACCCCTCCATGGTCCTGGCTGCTTCTCTTCTCCCCTCCACAGGGATGGACCGAGACTTAGAGGTCCCAACATTGCAGAGACCAGCAGGCTAGCTTCCCAGCAGGGCCATTCTGGCCACATCCAGACACCCGGATTCAGTGGGCATGGCCCAGGCTTCACTCTATTTCAGAGGTTCTCCAGGGATCCCAGTGGGCCTGGAGGTTATACGGTTGTACATATTAGAATATGAGGTGTGTTACAAGTTTTTCTGGAACTGTATTCGTTGAGGCATATAAAAAGGCCCAAAGTGGTCACACATCAGCTGTGATAGTTGTAGAGACAGCACCTCACAGTGTGCCTGGCCAGGAGCCCTTCTCACTCCCTGTCCCCAACAGGTCACATCAGCAAGTGCTTTGTGAAGCCTTACAGACTCCCACCCTCCTCAGTACCTAATCGCCTGATACCCACCACTCTTTCTGGTCATCTGGTCATTCGTCTCCATCCCCTCTGAGAGGATGTGACAGCAAAGTGCCATCTCCATCACCTGGTTGCCTGTCTGTCCCCAGATAGTAGCAGAGTCTATAGGACCTTCCAAATATTAAGTATCAAGATTAGATTCTCTTTTTAAATAGTGTTAATATATTCTTATGTCCTAATGACTTCATGAAAGGAAAGCATTTACTTAAATATCCAAAAATTGATCAACCTACTTGAGAATGAAGGTGTGACAAAGAGATCTAGAGGCAGAGTTCACAAATCAGGGATACCTTTCCCCTGCCCCCTAAGTTAATAATAGGCAGGACCAGGACCACCTGCTCTGCAAAGAGCTTTCAATGATTCTATCACAGTTGATGGTCAGACGTTCAGGCGCAGTCCGATGCCCTTCGCATGCTTTCACATATGCTGGCCCCCACAGCACACCAGGGCCTTCAGGGCTTAGCTCACTCGTCACCCACCATGCCCATCACCCTGTTTGCTCCCCATGGCATTATGAAAGGAGGTTCATTCGCCCTTGTTTTGTTGGCAAAGAATCAGAGGCCTGCAGACACCTGTATGTGCCAGGCCTCCCTGCTCCAACCCTGGATGGGGGTGGCTTGTCCTCCTGTGCCTCATTCTTCCTGTGGAAGGGGCCAGGCCTCAGTTTGGCAGCTTGCAGCCACAGGAGACAGGCAGTTATCTGAGAGATGGTGACAAAGGCAAACCCTGTGTTCTCTGGGGTGTCAGCAGCTGACTTGTGTTCCCCAGAATTCATATATAGAAGTCCTAACCCCCAGAAATTCAGAATGTGACCTTATCTGGGAATAAGGTAGCTGTGGATGTAATTAAGGTAAAGCTGTACTGGAGCAGGGTGGGTGCTGATCCAATATGACTGGTGTCCTAGTACATAGGACATTTGGGGACACACAGGGAGGACGCTGTGAAGATTGCAGTGACACTACCCAAAGCCAAGCCTCTGCCAGCAGCTGAGGAAAGGTTGGGCATCCTCAGCATCCTCAGAGAGAGTGTAGCCCTGTCCACCCCTGACCTCTGACTTACAGCACCAAGACTGTGGGAAATAAAAGTGTGTGGTTCAAGCCATTATCTGCGGGGCTGTGTTATGGCCATCCAGCTGACCTACGCTCCAGGCTCATGCCCTGTCCTGGGGATGATGTTCAGTGCTACAACAGCAAAGAGACGACACAGGCCACAACAGGAAACCCCGCTCCTGGCAGCACCGCCTCCCATCAGAGGTGGCCAGGTAGACGGCACCATTGTGGTGACGTCAGGTCCTGCTGGTCTGAGGGTCTGGCATTTGGTTACCTCCTTATAACCAAACAGGCACCTTCCCATCAGTAAAAAAAAAATGTGTGATAACTTTGGACCGTTTGTTTGCTGGGAGCTCACAGTCCATCCCCAGGGCCATTTCTAGGTGGTCCAGTGAGCACACAAAGGGCTGCATTAGCCGTTAAATCAGTGAACCCTGAAACTGGGACAGGAATGCTGCTCTTTCTGCTACCGTAACACCACCGGGCATCTTGCTGACTTGTCAAATCTCTCTGTCTTTGCATTTGAGCTTCACAACCCTGAAGGCTAAAAACTGAATGAACTGCCCTGGACCGTGGGTGGTAACAGTGTGGATGGGCCCATACTGGAGCCAAGTACAGGGTCCCAGCCACCACAGGGGGCTGTGTGGTGTCACGGCCAAGAGTGTGGCTAGTCGCATTGCCAGCCTGGTGTCCCAGCACCCCTCCCCGCCAACTGTGTGACTTCGGGGGTTCTCAACCTCTCTGCCTCATCCTTCCATGGATGGGGGAGGTAATAGCCGTGGTTTACAGGGGCCCAAGTGCACACAGAGCCCGCATTTCAAAAGCACAAAGTAAAGACAGTTTTGCCTCTAGTAAGTCAGTTCTGTGCATACAGGAATGGGCAACCAACACACACTTTCCAAGCTAAATGGATGGATTTCAGGCACTCTGGACAGAGACCATGACAGCCATCATAGCTGCTCCAAGCCAGCTTCTGCCAGGGAAAACTCGCTGAGGTCCTCAGCCTTCGGCCAGAGAACTGACTTCTAGACGAGTGTTTCTGCATCCAGAGAGGTTAACATGGTCAAGGCCATTTCCAGGTGGTCCAGTGAGCACACAAAGGGCTGCATTAGCCATTAAATCAGTGAACCCTGAAGCTGGTGACAGGGGCTCAGTCTGCTCCTGTCACCAGGCAGGTCAACTGGAGCAAGCCTGACACATGCCACAGACACACTTTCCAAGCTCTTCTCAGACATTTCTTGGTGAACGTGTTCAGAATGTGTAGGCCCCCAATGTGTGGAAGACAATTACAGACAGTCACAGAGACCTATTTAGGACTGCAGTCAGAAAGGGACAGAGAACTCCAGCACACAACCTTAATCCAAAAGCTAGGAGAGCACCAACCCAAAATCTGGGGCACAGCCCAGACAGCAGGAACCAAGAGCAAACTCAAGCCAGTGATGTCTCAGGTGGACACAGGCTAACCAGCACCCACCCACCACCCACCACCCACCCATGAGGTGTTGTAAATGAGGCCTTCATCCCTGATGCAAACACACCTCTTTCAAGGGGACGCCAAAGTGCATCCCCCTCCCATTTCTCTAAATTCCAATTTCTTTCTATTAAATTCGGAAGAAATTCAATTCCGGACAGGCATGCTTGGGTAATTCCTGAGAGGGATGAACCTCTGCCAGGCAGTGGCCATGGATTGCGTGCTGTGTTTGAGAATGTGGCTGTCCTTTCCAGGCTCCCAGGCCCTGCACAATGTCCCCGGGCAGGGGCATCACTCTCACACAGGACTTTGCGGTTCCGGGTTGTGCCGCACTGCAGAGGACACAGCACTCTCTCAGGGAGGGGGGCCGCTGAGCCGTTTCCCTGGATGGGGTTTCCCTTGTGCCTGGTCGTCCCAGGAAGACAAGTGACACCATAAATGGTGCTGGCCTTTGCCAGTGTGCTTGCCTGGGTGTATCTTCAAGGAACAGCCATCCTTGGCCTCTGGGAGAGGGGAGTACTGGTGCCCAAGCCCAGTACTGGTGCCAAGGGCACACTTGGGCACAGCTGTGACTCCAAGCACTTGTCGGTGAGCCTCTCAGGATACTGTGTGGTCATGTGGAGTCAGTGGACTGGGAAGCTGGGCTGAAAGGCCCAAGAAGGGCAACCCTTGTTCTGCGCCCAAACAAGCCTGGGTCTGTCGGCGGGAAGAAGTTTTAGGATAGGAATGGTCTCCGTCCAGAGTTCAGGTTGGGGGAGGTGAGCAAGCCACTGTCTTCTCCAGTGTTTCTGGGAGGGTGGGAGGGAGGAACCTTCCAGAAGAGGCTCAGTGGCAATCTCTGGGAAGTGGATACTGGGAAGCAGGGTTGGGACAGGGTCCAGGGCACCTGCTCCCTCTCCCAGTGCTCTGCTCCAAGGACCCGCTTAGCTTCCCTGACCATGGGTCCCCATGAGGGCCAGAGACTCGTGCCCACACCAGGCACGAGCTGGCCCCTTCCTGGCAGCCACTCCCAGCCCTGCCTGATGGACATGTGTGTGCTTCTATCAGGGCTTCAGGCAGGAGCCCACATACAGGGCACTGGGGGCCATCTTCAGAGGCACAGAGGTGATGAAGGCCCACCCCAGTCACAGAGGGGAATGGCAGGGACATGGTGGGGATGTGGCAGCATCCAAGCAGTCAGCTCTGCCATCAGACGGTGATGGTTAGATGGATACACTCCTTCCACACCCCCAGGCAGCATTGGCAGGAAGAAGTGCCATGCGTCCTGAGGTGGGGTGGGGCCCCCAGGCTGGATGAGGACAAGGACTGGAGTCCCCATGGAGTGCCTTGTAATGTTTGGGGTCCTCAGAGCTCCTGAAGCACTTCTGTTCAGGTGGTCCATTCACAACAGGGACAGGAGACAGGAGAGGTGGGGCCACCCCAAAAGCAGGCTATGTATGGTGACCCTGGTTATATCCACGCTGACAGGGATTAAATGCATTTGTGTAAACCATCCTAGGGGTCGGGCTGAAGATGGGGGGAGGCAGGGGGAGCTGGAGCCCCAGGCTCACCCCAGAAGGTACCAATGGGAGTATGTGGAAAGTAAGGTCTGCTCGGAGCTGCGCAGAAAGTCGGTTCCGACAGCTGAGCCTGAAAGGCAGGGAAGCTGCAGCCTGAGGATTTGCTAAAAATAGCTCACTGGCTTGTGGGTAGAGAATTTGACCCAATTAGAGATTACCAGTTTCAGGAATTACTGGAAAAGAAATCTCATTAAATAGGTTAAATATAGGAACCAGGGGCTAAAAAGGCCATCTGGGATTAAAGGGAAACCAAAACCGCACAAGGGTTTAAAATACACTTGCATCCACTGAAGGGAGGGGCCGCGGCGGGAGAGCTGAGGGGGAGGCGGGCACAGAGCCTGCCAGCACCGGCACCTTTCCTGCCGCAGGGTCTGCCCGGGCTCAGGGAACCCACTGCCGCCCGCATCCCCCCACGCACACCCCGTCTGCATCCAGTCCCCTGGATCCCACCCTAACGGCTTCTCCTGAGCGCTGCCTCCGCCTCGCTGGCTGCCAGGCTCCCGCCGGGACCACAGTCTGCTGCGTCCTCAGATAGCACCTCCTGTGCAGGAAACCCTGAATGCACACGAGTTCCTCCCATACTTACTCTAAAGGAGACACTTCCCATTGTCCCAGAGTGCCCCAAAGTGTGTGTGCACAGCTCACACACCCTGAGGAAACTCCGAGGAAAGAAACACTGTGTCTGTAACACATTTGAAATGCAAGAGCCCCCTCCAGCTTAGGGCAGCCTTTCCATTTACTGGACCACATATGTCAGGGGCCCATGTGGCAGGAGGGCTCCGGGCTCTCCAGCCCCCACCCCACCCCGCACACCTGGCAACCCCACCTCCTTCAGGAGTTCTGTATCTGTTCGCTGCTCTCCCCTGCATGGCCGGGCCCTCCCCATGCCTATCTGCCCAGGAGAGAGTCACCCGCTGCTGTTGCATCAGCAAAACCTTTCCAGCTGCAACAAGGACTGGCAGCCAGAGTGGGTCAGCTCACCCATGTCTCTGATGTGTCCTGGGGGCCAATCATGCTCTCCCTCAGGAGAGACGTCCCTGTACCTTGGTCATTCTCAGCTCAGCCATGTCCATGTGCAGCAAGGATAGCCCACTGGCCCCTGACCTGCCTTTCCTCAAAGGGGGAAGGCCTCCTTCTCAGCATTCACCTGGCAGGAGCCTACTCCTGGGAAAATGGCTGTGGTCAATGATCAGCCAGCCCTGGATCTTGGGTCCTACGTCCACCCTGAAGGCAGGGGGTGTTGGGGAGACACAGCTTGGCACCCCAATGGAAATAGGTCAACTGGTAAGGTTGGGACACTGGTAAGACAAAACACATGTACAGTTAAGATCAACTCAGTGCTCTTCATGGAAGGAGTAAGCTGTCGCCCTGACCCCGTGCCATATCCCCTTCAACATCTGTCTTTGTGGTAGGCTGAATGGCCCCCCTGGAACTCATGTCCACCTGGAACCTCAGAACATGGTTGTATGTGCAAATAATATCTTTGCAATCGGTCAAGTGTCTTGAGATGCCATCACCCTGCATTTCAGCTGGCCCTAATCCAAAGCAGATGTCCTCCAAAAGGGGAGGATGTGGATGGAGGGAAGAAGCCATGGAGGGTGTGTGCACAGCTGGAGCAAGGCTGCCACAAGCCCAGGACTGCCAAAGCCAGCCAGCACCAAGGAGGGAGGAGAGAGGAAGACCCTACAGGGTTCAGAGGGCCTGACCTTGTGGCACCTTGATTCCAACACTGGCCTCCAGATGTGAGAGGCTACATTTCGGTTGTGAAACATGCCCCAGGCCTGGCTCTTTTTCAGCAGCCCAGGAGACTATTATGGTCCTGAATGGCAATTACCCGGCTTCCTCCATGTCCCTGCCTTGTGGCTTCCTGTGCAAATGGCCACTTCTTACTCTCTACTTCCCACCCTCTGACCCTTGATGTCTCCCATCGAGCTCACTCATGGGTTGCAGTTCACTAAGTCTCACAGGCTGAGGGTCCAGTGCTTCAGAGCTTGGGTCCAGTATGGACGTAGGACCCAAGATCCAGGGTTGCAGTGCACTGAGTCTCTGTGGTCCAGGTGCCCAGCTCTGGGCCATGCATCAGGGTTGCCTCACCGAGTGCAGCGAGAACCTAGGAACAGGGTCAGGTAGTACCCAGAACTGAAAAAGTAGAACAAACCAGAGGTCCCTGTGTCTCTGGTACATGAGGGCAAGGATGCTTTTTCCCCTTCTATACATGTTTCTGTGCCCTGCAAAATTTTTATGACCAAGTTTTATAATCAGAAAAATGATTTTAATATTATGAGGTTTAATTGAAATCTAGCACATTACAGGTTTGGTGTGAGGACCAATGAGTAATCATAACACAGAGTGAAGGCCTTTGGCCAAAGGAAAGTGTCAATTGTAATAAATCTCTTTTGCAGGTGAAACAGACTTATAAACAAGAGAGCAACAAAGCAGTTCTTGCATTTTTCTGGTTCCTGATTGTTGAGTGCCCCTCTCGGCCTGCTGGATGGAGATGGTGCCCAGCAGGAAGGCACATAAGGAGGGCTTCGGGCTCTCTGGGGGAGTCTGGGTAATGCATGGCTGCCTGCACATTATCTGGTCTGGGCACTGCCAGCAAGCCTGTCTTCTCTCCACAGACAGTCCTGTTTTCTCCTACCTGCAGGCAGGGAGTAGAGTCTTAATGATCACACCCTGATTAACGCTCCCGGGAAATAGCAGTAGCATGATAGAAAGTCACCATGGAAGAAAGACACACAACTCCAGGGGGCGCCAGTGTCCCCAGAGGGCACTGAAAGAAGCAGGATGCATGCCATAAGCCTGCAGTACCAGAACTGCCAACAGCTTGTGGGTGCAAAGGGTGTGACCCGGTCCCTGTGGACGGCAGTGTGCAGCCCTGTGCCCATACCTGCATGCACACCTGTGCTCACACCTACACCTGTAAGCACTCCAGGCAGGCCAGGCACTCCAGGGTACTACACGGTGATTTTGGCAGGCCTTACTGGGGTGGAGACAAGGTTCACTTTGTGGAAGCCCAGGGAGCTCAGCTCCTGGCCTTGCACACGCCCGTGCTCTAGTGTCTGCCGTGACCCCATTCCAGAGTGAGTGTTCCACCAGTCCAGGTGAGACCTCACTAGGCCCCTTCCCTCAGGGGAGCTCTGACGGTCTGGTCCCTCCCTGCAGTGAAGGTGGGGTGATCTGACCACTGTGGGAGTGCTGAGGAGGCCCCCACAATTGCCCTGAGGGGTGAGGGCAGGGCACCTGAGCTGCTGCCTTCAGAGAAGGGGCTGTCTTCCACTTTACCTTTCTTCCTCAAGATGGCTGGAGAAAGGGACAACTCTGAGTCACTTCAGACCCAGATGGCATTCAGTGGTGCAGGGGTGGTTAGAGCCTGCCTGGACTACCCCATGTGGGAAACCATGTGAGAGGAAAAGCTTTTATAGAAAAAATGTCTGAGAACTGTTCTAGAGCAAAAGAGACTCATGGAGGTCATGAGGTTGGAGCCATCACAAGTGGACTTAGTGCTCTTATAAAGGAGACCCCAGAGAGCTCTCTTGCTCCCTCCCCCATGTGAGGACATAGCCAGAAGACAGCCCAGGAACCAGGAGGGGTCTCTCACCAGATACAGAGACCACAGGACACAGGACAACATCCAGACCACATCCACACCTGCAAGGAACCAGCGCCTTGTGAAGGGGGTAAGATACAAGCCCCGGCCCGGCGGGACCCGAGCGCCCCTCCCCCCGGCTCCCGGCGGGTGGAGAGAAACCGGAGCGGTTTTTTTTTTTTTTTTTGGTGAGCGCTTTTTGGAAGCCTTAGAGGGACGGGCCCCCGTTGCTGGGGAGGCAGGGTGGCGGGACCGGTGAGCAGGTGCCTGGGAACGGCGCTGGAGGACAAAGAACACCCCGCGTTTCTCCCTGCGGGACCGGCGGGCGGGTGCCTGAGACCGGCACTTGAGGACAGAGGAAATCGCGCGTTTTTCCCCTTTTTTTTTCTCTTTTCTGCGAGTGCTTTTTGGAAGCCTAAAAGGGACAGGGACCCCGGTGCTAGGGAGGCAGGGCGGCGGGACTGGTGAGCGGGTGCCTGGGACCGGCACCTGAGGACAAAGAATATCCCGTGTTTTTCCCTGTGGGACCGGTGGGTGGGTGCCTGAGACCGGCACCTGAGGACGGAAGAAATCGCGCGTTTTTCCCCTTTTTTTTTCTCTTTTCTGCAAGTGCTTTTTGGAAGCCTAAAAGGGACAGGGACCCCGGTGCTAGGGAGGCAGGGCGGCGGGACTGGTGAGCGGGTGCCTGGGACCGGCACCTGAGGACAAAGAATATCCCGCGTTTTTCCCTGTGGGACCGGTGGGTGGGTGCCTGAGACCGGCACCTGAGGACGGAAGAAATCGCGCGTTTTTCCCCTTTTTTTCTCTCTTTTTGGCGAGTGCTTTTTGGAAGCCTTGAAGGGACAGGGACCCCGGTGCTAGGGAGGCAGGGCGGCGGGACTGGTGAGCGGGTGCCTGGGACCAGTGCGTGAGGACAAAGAATATCGAGCGTTCCTTCCCTGCGGGACCAGTGGGTGGGTGCTTTTTGGAAGCCTTGAAAGGACAGGGACCCTGGTGCTAGGGAGACAGGGCAGCAGGACCAGTGAGCGGGTGCCTGGGACCGGCACCTGAGGACAAAAAAAAAAAAAAAAAAAAAAAAAAAATCGCTTGTTTTTTCCTTTTTTTTTTTTTTTTTTTTTCCATTCTTTCTGTTCCCTCTCTCATTGTTGCTGTTGTTGTTTTGGTTTGGAGAGTGCTTTTTGGAAGTCTTAAAGGGGCAGGACAGGTCACATAGACCAGAGGCAGGGAATCTGGGGATCTCTGGGCACTCTAACCCCCTGGGCAGCAGGGAGCACAGAGGCCCCTTACAGAGATAAATAGCCTCCTGGCCGCTCCCCCTCCAACGGGGCTCCACCATTTTGGAAGAACAGCCCCAGCCAGGCCAAGCCCACAGCAACAGCGGAGATAAACCCCAAAGCAACTGGGCAGGAAGCAGAAGCCCTGTCTGCGCACAGCTGCCCAGCACAAGCAACTAGAGGTCGCTATTCTCCCAGGAAAAGGCTACAAACCAACAAGAAGGGAAGGGAAGCTCTTCCAGCGGTCACTTGTACCAGCTCTGCAAACTATCTCTATCACCATGAAAAGGCAAAACTACAGGCAGACAAAGATCACAGAGACAACACCTGAGAAGGAGACAGACCTAACTAGTCCTCCTGAAAAAGAATTCAAAATAAAAATCATGAACATGCTGACAGAGATGCA
Source organism: Manis javanica (assembly GCF_040802235.1). Classification (NCBI taxonomy): domain Eukaryota; kingdom Metazoa; phylum Chordata; class Mammalia; order Pholidota; family Manidae; genus Manis; species Manis javanica. Next base: position 97,633,478 of record NC_133161.1, on the reverse strand, counting down.
GAAAAAAATGCAAGAGCAATGGGATGAGATGCAGAGAAAAATGCAAGAGCAGTGGGATGAGATGCAGAGAAAAATGCAAGAGCAGTGGGATGAAGTCCGGAAGGAGATCACAGATGTCAGGAAAGAGATCACAGAAGTGAAACAATCCCTGGAAGGATTTATAAGCAGAATGGATAAGATGCAAGAGGCCATTGAAGGAATAGAAGCCAGAGAACAGGAACGTATAGAAGCTGACATAGAGAGAGATAAAAGGATCTCCAGGAATGAAACAACACTAAGAGAAATATGTGACCAATACAAAAGGAAAAACATTCGTATTATAGGGATACCAGAAGAGGAAGAAAGAGGAAAAGGGATAGAAAGTGTCTTTGAAGAAATAATTGCTGAAAACTTCCCCAAACTGGGGGAGGAAATAATCGAACAGACCATGGAATTATACAGAACCCCCAACAGAAAGGATCCAAGGAGGACAACACCAAGACACATAATAATTAAAATGGCAAGGATCAAGGACAAGGAAAGAGTTTTAAAGGCAGCTAGAGAGAAAAAGGTCACCTATAAAGGAAAACCAATCAGGCTAACATCAGACTTCTCAACAGAAACCCTACAGGCCAGAAGAGAATGGCATGATATACTTAATGCAATGAAACAGAAGGGCCTTGAACCAAGGATACTGTATCCAGCACGACTATCATTTAAATATGATGGTGGGATCAAACAATTCCCAGACAAGCAAAAGCTGAGGGAATTTGCTTCCCACAAACCACCTCTACAGGGCATCCTACAGGGACTGCTCTAGATGGGAGCACCCCTAAAAAGAGCACAGAACAAAACACACAACATATGAAGAATGGAGGAGGAGGAATAAGAAGGGAGAGAAGAAAAGACTCTCCAGACAGTGTATATAACAGCTCAATAAGCGAGCTAAGTTAGGCAGTAAGATACTAAAGAAGCTAACCTTGAACCTTTGGTAACCACGAATCTAAAGCCTGCAATGGCAATAAGTACATATCTTTCAATAGTCACCCTAAATGTAAATGGACTTAATGCACCAATCAAAAGACATAGAGTAATAGAATGGATAAAAAAGCAAGACCCATCTATATGCTGCTTACAAGAAACTCACCTTAAACCCAAAGATAAGCATAGACTAAAAGTCAAGGGATGGAAAAACATATTTCAGGCAAACAACAGTGAGAAGAAAGCAGGGGTTGCAGTACTAATATCAGACAAAATAGACTTCAAAACAAAGAAAGTAACAAGAGATAAAGAAGGCCACTACATAATGATAAAGGGCTCAGTCCAACAAGAGGATATAACCATTCTAAATATATATGCACCCAATACAGGAGCACCAGCATATGTGAAGCAAATACTAACAGAACTAAAGAGGGAAATAGACTGCAATGCATTCATTGTAGGAGACTTCAACACACCACTCACCCCAAAGGATAGATCCACCGGGCAGAAAATAAGTAAAGACACACAGGCACTGAACAACACACTAGAACAGATGGACCTAATAGACATCTATAGAACTTTACATCCAAAAGCAACAGGATATACATTCTTCTCAAGTGCACATGGAACATTCTCCAGAATAGACCACATACTAGCTCACAAAAAGAGCCTCAGTAAATTCCACAATATTGAAATTCTACCAACCAATTTTTCAGACCACAAAGGTATGAAAGTAGAAATAAATTCTACAAAGAAAACAAAAAGGCTCACAAACACATGGAGGCTTAACAACATGCTACTAAATAATCAATGGATCAATGAACAAATCAAAATAGAGATCAAGGAATATATAGAAACAAATGACAACAACAACACTAAGCCCCAACTTCTGTGGGATGCAGCGAAAGCAGTCTTAAGAGGAAAGTATATAGCAATCCAGGCACACTTGAAGAAGGAAGAACAATCCCAAATGAATAGTCTAACATCACAATTATTAAAACTGGAAAAAGAAGAACAAATGAGGCCTAAAGTCAGCAGAAGGAGGGACATAATAAAGATCAGAGAAGAAATAAACAAAATTGAGAAGAATAAAACAATAGCAAAAATCAACAAAACCAAGAGCTGGTTCTTTGAGAAAATAAACAAAATAGATAAGCCTCTAGCCCAACTTATTAAGAGAAAAAGAGAGTCAACACAAATCAACATAATCAGAAATGAGAATGGAAAAATCACGACAGACTCCACAGAAATACAAAGAATTATTAAAGACTACTATGAAAACCTATATGCCAACAAGCTGGAAAACCTAGAAGAAATGGACAACTTCCTAGAAAAATACAACCTCCCAAGACTGACCAAGGAAGAAACACAAAAGTTAAACAAACCAATTACAAGCAAAGAAATTGAAACAGTAATCAAAAAACTACCCAAGAACAAAACCCCGGGCCGGACGGATTTACCTCGGAATTTTATCAGACACACAGAGAAGACATAATACCCATTCTCCTTAAAGTGTTCCACAAAATAGAAGAAGAGGGAATACTCCCAAACTCATTCTATGAAGCCAACATCACCCTAATACCAAAACCAGGCAAAGACCCCACCAAAAAAGAAAATTACAGACCAATATCCCTGATGAACGTAGATGCAAAAATACTCAATAAAATATTAGCAAACAGAATTCAACAGTATATCAAAAGGATCATACACCATGACCAAGTGGGGTTCATCCCAGGGATGCAAGGATGGTACAACATTCGAAAATCCATCAACATCATCCACCACATCAACAAAAAGAAAGACAAAAACCACATGATCATCTCCATAGATGCTGAAAAAGCATTTGACAAAATTCAACATCCATTCATGATAAAAACTCTCAGCAAAATGGGAATAGAGGGCAAGTACCTCAACATAATAAAGGCCATATATGATAAACCCACAGCCAGCATTATACTGAACAGCGAGAAGCTGAAAGCATTTCCACTGAGATCGGGAACCAGACAGGGATGCCCACTCTCCCCACTGTTATTTAACATAGTACTGGAGGTCCTAGCCACGGCAATCAGACAAAACAAAGAAATACAAGGAATCCAGATTGGTAAAGAAGAAGTTAAACTGTCACTATTTGCAGATGATATGATACTGTACATAAAAAACCCTAAAGACTCCACTCCAAAACTACTAGAACTGATATCGGAATACAGCAAAGTTGCAGGATACAAAATCAACCCACAGAAATCTGTAGCTTTCCTATACACTAACAACGAATCAATAGAAAGAGAAATCAGGAAAACAATTCCATTCACCATTGCATCAAAAAGAATAAAATACCTAGGAATAAACCTAACCAAGGAAGTGAAAGACTTATACTCTGAAAGCTACAAGTCACTCTTAAGAGAAATTAAAGGGGACACTAATAAATGGAAACTCATCCCATGCTCATGGCTAGGAAGAATTAATATCGTCAAAATGGCCATCCTGCCCAAAGCAATATACAGATTTGATGCAATCCCTCTCAAATTACCAGCAACATTCTTCAATGAATTGGAACAAATAATTCAAAAATTCATATGGAAACACCAAAGACCCCGAATAGCCAAAGCAATCCTGAAAAAGAAGAATAAAGTAGGGGGGATCTCACTCCCCAACTTCAAGATCTACTACAAAGCCATAGTAATCAAGACAATTTGGTACTGGCACAAGAACAGAGCCACAGACCAGTGGAACAGATTAGAGACCCCAGAAATTAACCCAAACATATATGGTCAATTAATATTTGATAAAGGAGCCATGGACATACAATGGCAAAATGACAGTCTCTTCAACAGATGGTGCTGGCAAAACTGGACAGCTACATGTAGGAGAATGAAACTGGACCATTGTCTAACCCCATATACAAAGGTAAACTCAAAATGGATCAAAGACCTGAATGTAAGGCATGAAACCATTAAACTCTTGGAAAAAAACATAGGCAAAAACCTCTTAGACATAAACATGAGTGATCTCTTCTTGAACATATCTCCCCGGGCAAGGAAAACAACAGCAAAAATGAGCAAGTGGGACTACATTAAGCTGAAAAGCTTCTGTACAGCGAAAGACACCATCAATAGAACAAAAAGGAACCCTACAGTATGGGAGAATATATTTGAAAATGACAGATCCGATAAAGGCTTGACGTCCAGAATATATAAAGAGCTCACACGCCTCAACAAACAAAAAACAAATAACCCAATTAAAAAATGGGCAGAGGAACTGAACAGACAGTTCTCCAAAAAAGAAATACAGATGGCCAAGAGACACATGAAAAGATGCTCCACATCGCTAATTATCAGAGAAATGCAAATTAAAACTACAATGAGGTATCACCTCACACCAGTAAGGATAGCTGCCATCCAAAAGACAAACAACAACAAATGTTGGCGAGGCTGTGGAGAAAGGGGAACCCTCCTACACTGCTGGTGGGAATGTAAATTAGTTCAACCATTGTGGAAAGCAGTTTGGAGGTTCATCAAAATGCTCAAAACAGACCTACCTTTCGACCCAGGAATCCCACTCCTAGGAATTTACCCTAAGAACGCAGCAATCAAGTTTGAGAAAGACAGATGCACCCCTATGTTTATCGCAGCACTATTTACAATAGCCAAGAATTGGAAGCAACCTAAATGTCCATCGGTAGATGAATGGATAAAGAAGATGTGGTACATATACACAATGGAATACTACTCAGCCATAAGAAGTGGAAAAATCCAACCATTTGCAGCAACATGGATGGAGCTGGAGAGTATTATGCTCAGTGAAATAAGCCAAGCGGAGAAAGAGAAATACCAAATGATGTCACTCATCTGAGGAGTATAGGAACAAAGGAAAAACTGAAGGAACAAAACAGCAGTGGAATTACAGAACCCAAAAATGGACTAACAGGTACCAAAGGGAAAGGAACTGGGGAGGATGGGTGGGCAGGGAGGGATAAGGGGGGGAAGAAAAAGGGGGTTATTAAGATTAGCATGCATGGGGGGGAGGGGGCAAGGGGAGGGTGGGCTGCACAACACAGAGAGGACAAGTAGTGACTCTACAACATTTTGCTAAGCTGATGGACAGTAACCGTAATGTGGTTGTTAGGGGGGACCTGATATAGGGGAGAGCATAGTAAACATAGTATTCTTCATGTAAGTGTAGATTAAAAATTAAAAAAAAAAAAAAAAAGAAAGAAAGAAAGAAAGAAGGAAAAGGGGGATTACTCCTTAACAGGATAAAACTATTGGTAAATCAAAGATCAACGCATGCTTTAAATATCCTTAATGTTGATCACTTAAAGGGTGTCAGATGATCAGCTATGGAGGTACTCTTTTCTGATAATATTCCTTTCTCTTAATTTAAAAAAAAAAAAAAAAGCAGTTACTGTGTGCTGACGTCCAATGAGTTCTGCACAGTGGTATAGAGGGCATGTCAAAGTGTGGGCAAAGGGTCTGTTTGTTTCTATGCAGGAGATCAAGGCCTAGCTTGGATACCCAGAAAATGAACTAAGATACGATATGAGGAGGAGCTTCCGGCATCAGCACTCTCTGGAGGACTTGTGCCGGGGGATGATCATCAAAAAGCCTCCACAGGGATTCGGACGATGCTGCGGTTGTGGCTGCATCCAGCCCACCATCTCCTGGACTTGCCATAAGAATGAGGAGGGAGATGTCTAGGCTGGCATGTGCATACAGTGAGACAACGAATTTGACCGGATCTGTACTGTTGGAACTCAACCAGGAGTTGGGAGGGGTGCAAGTTGTAGCACTCCAAAATCTCATGACTATAGACTATCTATGGTTAAAAGAACATATGGGATGTGAACAGATCCCAGAAATGGGCTGCTTTAATTTGTCTGATGGTTCAAGTACAGTTGGACAATATCCATCATATCATAGATAAATTTTCACAAATGCCTAGGGTGCCTAAATGGTTTTCTTGGCTTCACTGGAGATGGATGGTAATTATAGATTTGCTTTGTTTATGTCACCGTATTCCTATCATGTTAATATATGTGTGCAAATTAGTTAGTAGTTTAAAACCTATACATACTTAAGGTACTATACAAGAAGATATGTCAAAGAAATAATCAATCCTCCCAAGTTTCCTTCGTATGCTACATCTATAGCTTTTCTTCTTCCTTCCTAATTACAACCCTTAAATAGAATTCGTGCCTCATATCGAATTTACCGAGTATCATAATTCCTTCAGGTGGTAAAGATACCTCGAGACAATGCTTGGCATAGAAGCCACAGGGCATAAATCTTCAAAGAAGTAAAAAGCTAACCTTTGCAAACAATATGGCTTCTCTCTCACTTACCAACTTTACATTTCCCTGTATGGCCCCGGAAGATGACTGGTTAGCCAGAGACGGGTAAGATTCCTCAAGGGAGGAACAACCTAAGACAGGCACAGTCGCAGGGGGGCCATCAGGTGAGAATTTGGGGATCAACAGAGGTGAGGCTCAGAACCTCACCCCCCCTGCTTTGAGAGAAATCTTCTGCATCCGTGGATGTCTTGATGCCCTTGTCTAGCCTGGATTAATACTTAGTCCATAGGCACACACCTGATCATCTGATCATCTACATTTGCCTTCTTACAGCACTAAACTATGTTTTCTACCTTTATCTTGCATCTACCTACCACTTCAGCATTTTATTAAAAATAAAAATAATAATAATAGTAGGAGAAATGGGGGATCAACATATAGATCAAGTACAAAAATCAAACGAATATTCATATTTGACCTGATTGTTTATAGGTCATATTGCATGATCAAAACCGTAAGTTTCTGTGATGACTGCCCTTGTACTGTTCACCATGTAAGAATTTATTCACTATGTAAGAATTCGTTCACCATGTAAGAACTTGTTCGTTATGCTTCAGAAGATTGGAGACTGACGAGAATTAGGCTTGAGATGGATTAATGATTGTACATTGAGCGTTGACCCCCCTATACTGAATTTTATTGTTGTTAACAACCATTTGATCAATAAATATGAGAGATGCCCTCTCAAAAAAAAAAAAAAAAGCCAAAAAAAAAAAAAAAAAAACTATTTTTATACTATACTATAGTCTACTAAGTGTACAATAGTATTATATCTAAAAAATACCATACATTCCTTAATTTAAAAATACTTTATTGCTAAAATGTGCTAACCATCATCTGATCTTTCAGTGAGTCATATTCACTGATTACAGATAGCTATAACAAATATAATAATTATTAAAAAGTTTGAAATATTACAGGAATCACCAAAATGTCCCACAGAGACATGAAGTTAGCAAATGCTGTTGGAAAAATGGCACGGATAGCCTTGCTTGATGCAGTTGCCACAAATGCTTAATTTTTTAAAAATGCAGTATCTGCAAAGTGCAATAAAATGAGCTTTGCCTGTAAAAAAAAAAAAAAAAAAAAAAAAAGAGACTCATGATCAATTGTAATCCATGGATCTTGATTGGATCTCAGTTTTGAAAATTCCATAGAAGAGCCTGTGGGGACAGTGGGGGAAATACAGAGAAGCCTGCGTCTCAGTGACATGTGGGAATCACTTTGTGGATGGTTGGCAAGAAGAGGGTGTCATGATGGCAGGTGGGAGTACCCTGAGCTCAGGACCTGGCAGCTGAGTCTTCCAGGGTAGAATGCCATGGCCACAGCATTTGCCAAGTGTTCAATCAAATAAAACGCTTTCCACTTTTCCACATTTGAAAGTTTTCATACCAAATGTTAGAAAAGGGAAGAGAGAAGAAAGAAGTTCGGCCCAGATGCCAGGAGGTAAATTAGAGTGACAGTGCAAGAAAAACATAGATTAGACCCTCCAGGACCTGAGAGGTTGTAATGATCACATACAGGGGATGAACTGGGGAAGAATATATTATTGAAGGAATTAAAGTTGTGTTTACAATGGTGAGCAGGCATTAGAGGCTGTGACAAACACGGTGTCTTAAAAGCAGCCAGAGGGAAAATCGGCCCTTAGAGAGAACTGCAGGTCCCAGAGCACAGACTTTTCCAAGACCAATGAAAAAGGGGGATTACAATTTTGAAGGACTGAAAAGAAAAAACCTTTCAATCTAGAACTCTGTGATTTGCAGAATAAACAGTCATTAAAAAGGGTAAAATCAAGACATTTCCTGGAAATGAAAGACCAAGAGAATTCTACCTTGTTCCTATAATGATGGCACTTCTGAGGATGTGCTCCAGGAGGAAAAGAAGGAACCCAGGAAAATGATTGGAAATGAGGTAGAGTAGGGACATGGGACAAGTAGCATGGTTAATTTTTCCAGCCTCTGAAGAATAAATGTTGAGATATAAATAGTATAGTAAGAACACGAGGGACTCCATCTTAAGGTTAAGATTCCATTTTAAAAACCAGGGAGTTGGACAGTAAGATTCCTAACATATTTTATGGTAAGCAACCAATAACCAACCATATGTTAAAGCAGAGCAAACACTCCTAAATGATGTGTCCTGCCTGCTTGAGTGTAACCACTATCTTGGAGAAGAGCAGAATCTAGAAATTCCTTGTGTTATGTTTACCTTATAGAGTATCTACAGGACAGAGTCTGGGTGATGATATAACGTCTCTCATCAGAGACAGACATCATGAAACTACATGTCAAGCCTACCCCTGCCCCTGTCCTTTGCCCCATCCTTGAAAGCCTTAAAAGACAGAATTATAAACCTTTAAGTATGCTTCATCTCTGAGGCTGCCCACACTCCCCTTTCTCTGAGTGTATACTTTGCTTAAATAAAGACTTCTTGCTGCTCAACTTAGTGTGTTTTGTGTCTGCGCTCTTCCAAGCCCCTTGGGAGGTTAATAAGAGACCCTTTTCCCAACATATTTGTTACTTCACTATTTCATTCAATTTTCTAGACTTAATCACAAGTCTTTTCTCTGTGTCCTACTTCAGACAAGTAGGGAAGGGCTACTGAGATCTCTGGTTTGGGCTTGCAAGTTCCTGTAGCGTGGGTTACCTGGACAGGATTCAGTCATGCTCTTTAGTAGCTTGCCTGAAAGTCTCCTTTCTTTGCCTTGGGAAGTTCTCAGAATATAATCTCCCCATCCAGTGCTCTGCAGCTCCTCCAAATACTGGAGCGGTAGGGGCTTAGTACCCACACCATGCAGATTCAAGCATACACTGGACGCCATGTGACCCTCACTTCAGGAGTTGACAAGGGATCTTCCCTATGCTGACCAGGAGTTCAGTAAGGTTCCCTTTCCTCCCTCTGTTCTTCTTTGTGCTCTACTGCCTGCACAGCTGTTGCCATCCACTACTACTTTCTCTTTAATGAATTCCTTTCTTACCTACATTCATCTGAACTGTTTGAAAATTCTTTTGTGATCAGAGTCAAGAACCCTCCCCCGTCCAGGTTGAGGTTTCACCTAGTGCACAGGGAAAGACCTCCCCAGATGCAGCTGCGCGACAACAGGACCGTGTGGCAGCGGGAAAGACATGAGGCATATGAACAAAGCAGAGCAATTTATATGCACAATAGCTTATGAGTAGAGACATGCAGAGCTGAGGGTCAGAAAACAGGAAAGGATGCCAACACTGGCCAGAGAAGGTGGGGCAACTCCATCAACACCAAGCAGGACAATCTTCAATATAGAAAGTGTACCAAGGGCAGAGAAGATCACAACATGATGGCAGCAGCTTCCATTATCAGGAAATAGGGTCAGCTTAGCCTGCAGCAGCAAAGCACAAGGACTGCAGATACTAGGTCTCATGTCTGAGTCAGGATGCCCAAGGTCAAGAACTAACACAGCAGGTTCTGAAGACACTCTTCTCATCTTGTGTGCCCTCACATTGTGGGAATCACCAAATTGACTCTCTGGTGCCTTCCTAGGACTCTGAACCCCCATACCTAATCACCTCAGGACCTAAACACCTCCCAAAGGCCCATCTTCTAATGCAAATATCATATGAAGATATTGTGAGTAAAGTCTACAATAAATAGAAAATGAATATTCAAACATAAGAATCAACAAAACCAAATGGGTTCTTTAAAAAGATTAATGAAAATTGACAATCCTTTGTAGAGACGGATTGTTGTAAGTATAATATTAGGAATGTAAAAGAAATGGCAGTTTAAATAGATGGGATTAAAGATGGCGGCATGAGAGGAGAGACAGTGGTTTCCTCCTAAAACTGGATACAATTAGAAAATTTGATTGGTGCAACTGATCTTGAGAGAGCAGCAGAAAGAGGACACGTCAGACTGCACACACCTGGAGAAAAGAGCAGACCTCAGCGAACGAACAGGGTAAAGTACCAGAGCTGTAGCTCCACGGGACCCGAGCCCCTCCCCCACCCCAGCTCACCCGCCGGAGGAAGACAAACGGAGCAGGGAGGGAGTGGAAGGCCTGGGACTGCTGAATACCTAGCTCCAGAGATCTGCTCTGGGAGCACAAACCTACATTTCATGGTGCTTTCATGAGACTCGCATGACTACTGGTTTGGAAAGTTAATACAGGCTGAGTTCCTGGGGAGACTGGGATTCCGGCTGCTTGTGGAAAGCACGGATCCACATCTGGCTGCTCTGGGACAAAAACCGGCTCACTGGCTCAGGCAGTGGAGACAGACACAGCAGCCAGGAGGGGGGGAACAGCTCTTTCCCACCCCCAGGTACCAGTACCACTCCCCTGCAACCCCTGACATTACTTCAAGGGCTCAGCAGCTCCAGAATAGAGCTTCTGGACACTAGAAGGCACCATACACAAACATGAAATGCCAAAGGAACCTTGTCCAGAGTAAAATTGTTAATACAACTCCCGAGAAAGATTTAAATGATATGGACCTCGTAACTCTTCCTGAAAGGGAGTTCAAAATAAAAATCAGCAACATCCTAATAGAGGTACAGAAAGACATCCAAGAACTCAGGAATGAATTCAGGTCAGAGATACAATCGTTAAAGAACACGATGGAGGGTATTAAAAGCAGGTTGGATATGGTGGAGGAGACAATAAATGAAATAGAAACTAGAGAAGAGGAATACAAAGAAGCTGAGGCACAGAGAGAAAAAAGGAGCTCTAAAAATGAAAGAATATTGAGAGAACTGTATGACCAATCCAAGCGGAACAATATTTGCATTATAGGGATATCAGAAGAAGAAGAGAGAGAGAAAGGGATAGAAAGTGTCTTTGAGGAGTAAATTGCTGAAAACTTCCCCAATCTGGGGAAGGACATAGTCTGTCAGGCCATGGAGATCCACAGATCCCCCAACACAAGGGACCCAAGGAAGAAAACAGCAAGACACATACTAATTAAAATGGGAAAGAATCAAGGATAAGGAAAAACTGGTAAAAGCAGCCAGAGGCAGAAATAAGATCACATACAAAGGAAAGCCCATCAGACTAACATCAGACTTCTCAGCAGAAACCTTACAGGCCAGAAGGGAGTGGCATGCTGTATAAATGCCATGAAGCAGAAGGGCCTGGAACCAAGATTACTTTATCCAGCAAGATTATCATTTAAGTTTGAAGGAGGGATTAAACAATTTCCAGATAAGCAAAAGCTGAGAGAGTTTACCTCCCACAAACCATCTCTACAGTCTATTTTGGAGGGACTGCTATAGATGGAAGTGTTCCTAGGGTTGGATAGCTGTCACCAGAGGTAGTAAAATCATGGTCAGGAGGGTGGAGCAGCTGATTGCAAGACAAATGCAAAATTAAATTGACTATCCCCAGAGTCAATCAAGGGATACACAAAAAGTATAGAATCTGATACCTAATATATAAAGAACGAAGGAGGAAGAAAAAGGAGGAGAAATAGAAAAGAACCTTTAGATTGTGTTTGTAACAGCATACTAAGTGAGTTAAGTTAGACTCTTACATAGTAAGGAAAGTAATCTGGAACCTTTGGTAACCACGAATCTAAAGCCTGAAATGGCAATAAGTACATACCTATCGATAATCACCCTAAATGTAAATGGACTGAATGCACCAATCAAAAGACATAGAGTCACTGAATGGAAAAAAAACAAGACCCATCTATATGCTGCTTACAAGAGACTCACCTCAAACCCAAAGACATGCACAGACTAAAAGTCAAGGGGTGGAAAGATATTTCATGCAAACAATAGAGAGAAAAAAGCAGGTGTTACAGTACTAGTATCAGACAAAATAGACTTCAAAACAAAGAAAGCAACAAGAGATAAAGAAGGACAGTACATAATGATAAAGGACTCAGTTCAACAAGAGGATATAACCATTATAAATATATATGCACCCAACACAGGAGCACCAGCATATGTGAAACAAATACTAACAGAACTAAAAGAGGAAATAGACTGCAATGCATTCATTTTAGGAGACTTCAACATACCATTCACTCCAAAGGACAGATCCATCAGACATAAAATAAGTAAGGACACAGAGGCACTGAACAACACACTAGAACAGATGGACCTAATAGACATCTATAGAACTCTACACCCAAAAGCAACAGGATACACATTCTTCTCAAGAGCACATGGAACATTCTCCAGAATAGACCACATACTAGGCCACAAAAAGAGCCTCAGTAAATTCCAAAAGATTGAAATCCTACCAACCAACTTTTCAGACCACAAAGGTATAAAACTAGAAATAAATTGTACAAAGAAAGCAAAAAGGCTCACAAACACATGGAGGCTTAACAACACGCTTCTAAATAGTCAATGGATCAACGACCAAATTAAAATGGAGATCCAGCAATATATGGAAATAAATGACAACAACACAAAGCCCCAACTTCTGTGGGACGCAGCGAAAGCAGTCTTAAGAGGAAAGTATATTGCAATACAGGCATATTTAAAGTAGGAAGAACAAACCCAAATGAATAGTCTAATGTCACAATTATCAAAATTGGAAAAAGAAGAACAAATGAGGTCTAAAGTCAGCAGAAGGAGGGACATAATAAAGATCAGAGAAGAAATTAACAAAATTGAGAAGAATAAAACAATAGAAAAAAATCAATGAAACCAAGAGCTGGTTCTTTGAGAAAATAAACAAAATAGATAAGCCTCTAGCCAGACTTATTAAGAGAAAAGGAGAATCAACACACATCAACAGAATCATAAATGAGAAAGGAAACATCTTGACATACCCAACAGAAATACAAAGAATTATTAGAGACTACTATGAAAACCTATATGCTAAGAAGCTAGAAAATCTAGAAGAAATGGACAACTTCCTAGAAAAATACAACCTTCCAAAACTGACCAAGGAAGAAACACAAAATCTAAACAAACCAATTACCAGCAAAGAAATTGAAACGGTAATCAAAAAACTACCCAAGAAAAAACACCCGGGCCAGATGGATTTACCTCGGAATTTTATCAGACATACAGAGAAGATACAATACCCATTCTCCTTAAAGTTTTCCAAAAAATAGAAGAGGAGGGAATACTCCCAAACTCATATGAAGCCAACATCACCCTAATACCAAAACCAGGCAAAGACCCCAGCAAAAAAGAAAATTACAGACCAGTATCCCTGATGAATGTAGATGCAAAAATACTCAATAAAATATTAGCAAACCGAATTCAAAAATATATCAAAAGGATCATACACCATGACCAAGTGGGATTCATCCCAGGGATGCAAGGATGGTACAACATTCGAAAATCCATCAACATCATCTACCACATAAACAAAAAGAAAGACAAAAACCACATGATCATCTCCATAGATGCTGAAAGAGCATTTGACAAAATTCAACATCCATTCATGATAAAAACTCTCAGCAAAATGGGAATAGAGGGCAAGTACCTCAACATAATAAAGGCCATATACAATAAATACACAGCCAACATCATACTAAACAGCGAGAAGCTGAAAGCTTTTCCTCTGAGATCAGGAACAAGACAGGGATGCCCACTCTCCCCACTGTTATTTAACATAGTACTGGAGGTCCAGGCCACAGCAATTAGACAAAACAAAGAAATACAAGGAATCCAGATTGGTAAAGAAGAAGTTAAACTGTCACTATTTGCAGATGACATGATATTGTACATAAAAAACCCTAAAGACTCCACTCCAAAACTACTAGAACTGATATCGGAATATAGTAAAGTTGCAGGATACAAAATTAACACACAGAAATCTGTGGCTTTCCTATACCCTAATGATGAACTAGCAGAAGGAGAAATCAGGAAAATAATTCCATTCACAATTGCATCAAAAAGAATAAAATACCTAGTAATAAACCTAACCAAGGAAGTGAAAGACCTATATCCTGAAAACTACAAGACATTCTTAAAAGAAATTAAAGAGGATACTAACAAATGGCAACTCATCCCATGCTCTTGGCTAGAAAGAATTAACATGGTCACCCAACACTACCATTTTCATGAATAGGACAAAAGTGAAGGGCAATGTCATCTTTATCCCTTTTTTACTACTTTTTTAAGGAAATTCAGGACATTCCCCTTATGACCTTGAGGCAGGGAGGGATTACTTCAACAAGATACCAATGCAAGAGCTCACTGAATAAATATGATGATACCAGAATTTAAAGTTTCTGTTCATCAAGGACACCATAAATATTTAAAAAGGTAAAATAAATAGAAAGTAAATAAAATGAAGAGAAAGATCTTTTTCCACATACCAGGAAAAGACCTGTGCCCTGAAAATGGGGAAAAGGCATAGACACACGTGATTGGCAAATAAATCCTAAAACCTAAAAGCTTAAGCACTGGAAAAGGAAGGAAAGATGACCACGCTCCTATTGGAAATCACTTTGAAAACTGTCCAACCTCTCAGGTGGCAAATACCAAAGCATGGACAGGAGCACAGCACAGAAGCAGCAGGAGAGTCGGTCCAATCAAATCCAGGACACAATGTGATGTTGTCTTGTACACTTAAATGTTCACGTGCCCTGTGACCCAGAGCTGGCCCTCCTAGGGTTTAAAAGCCTGGAGAGGGTCTTGTACACATGCACCAAAGAGGAGAATGAAAAGTTCAGAGCTAGTGTCTGCAATAACAGAACACAGGTAACAACCTGGGTCCAATTACAGAAGAAGGAAAAAATAACTTGGGACACAGCCACACAATGAAATATCATGAAACAATAGTAAACACATCAGAGCTACACATAACAATATGTGTGACTTGGAAAAATGATACTATTGGTATAAAACTTGAAAACAAGCAAATTGAAGTTATGTATTATTTAGGTATGAACACACACATTTTTAAAAATCCTATTTTTTAAAGTCAGGAAAAGAAACTGAAGTGCAGAGAAGTTCAAGCTGTCTGTCATTCAGACAGAATCTGCTTACAGCTTTGTCTGAGATCACGGAGAGCCTCAAACTATGTTTGTGCATGTGTGTATATGTGTGTGCATTTTGCCAAATTATACAGTTGGGAGTACCACCCCAAATTCTGTGCTGTAAATCAGTGGCATGGGAATCCCCTGGAGGGCTGCTCTGACCTGCCTCCCAGATTCTGGATTAGTAGGCCTGGAGAATGTTCACGCTTCACAGGGCCCCGCGGGTGCTGGCTGGCCTGGGCCCTGCTGTATTCGTTAGGAGGTACTGCCTAAGAACATGTCTTTCTGCCCAAAGGACCCAAACTTCTCTGTTTCCTCCTTCAGATTATTAGAGTAAAAAGACTAAAATCTGATTGAAAAACTGGAAACATGCTTTTAAGTCATTAAGATGCGCATTTTCTATTATCACAACAGGAATAGAAATTGACAATTTTGTTTGACCAACACAATCTGTTCTATAAGCATCTACCTCAGCACAGAAGCAGAAACCTTCCATTTAAAATTCCAGGTGGTACCTGTGCTTACTCTCACTCTGAGTGGGTCACCAGCAAATCAAGCCCAGAACCTTCACCATGCTGACCCAGTCCATGTGCCTGCAGCCATCAAAGGACTCTAATTTACACTCCTAAACCAGCACAGCTGGACTTGAAAGCAGGAGGAAGAGTCTTCCTGTTGCTAAATGCCTCTGGTCACTGTAAGACTGATGATTTATTTCAGTGAGCTTTACTGTGAAGAGACTCAGAATGCGTGGGTTTCAGTGGCGTTTTAATACCAGGCCCCCCATAATGCCTGCTTCATACCTTCACACAAAGAAAAAAAGCCCTCAGTGCCTCCAGAGTCATGAAATTATTAGTACCACAAGGGATCTCAAGCACTCATATAAAGTAAAAGCCGAAAGTGTGCATTCACTGTGGCTCTACACATTAACTCCTTGTCCTGAAGATGCAGTTTCTACACCCATTTCCATATTTCCTACAGGGAGTATAAATAAGTGGCCGGTATTTAGAGCCCTCACTGTGTGCCAGGCCTTGCTGTAAGCATTGATGTATCTTAGCTCCTGTAATCCTCACAGTGATGCCACAGGTAGGGGCAGGTGGAGACACTGAGGCACAGTGCTGCCCCACAATGCCACAGCAGGACCCTGGGATCCACCCAGCAGCCCTGCTCCAGGTCCTGGCTTCACCCCTGCACTGGCACCTTTTTAATCTGGAGAACTGAGAAGCCCAGTGCTAGGGTGGTACCCTGTGTGCTCAGCCTGTCTGTACTGGCAGTACAAAGAGGGCCTGCCTCCGGGGCAGAGCACACAGCGCCAAGAAGGGGCCCTGTGGGTCCTTCACTGGGAAAGCACCTTTCAGGTGGCCCCCTGACCCAGGGATCCACAATCAGTCATTCCAGGAAGATGGACTGTGGGCTCCACTTTGGGTCAGGAAGTTGAAGATCAGAGGAGCAGAATGGCCCCAGCTACCTGGATGGGAGAGACCCATGTCCCCCTGTGGGGCTGGCAGTGACACACACCACGCCCTCATACACATTCTGACTGGTGCATGCACACACATACATATACAAATATACACATGGAGACACACATGCACACACAGGTACATGCATGCATACCCATACAGGCACACGCACCCAATGCAGGCCTTCCCTTGGCCCAGGCACTTCTGTGACAAGCATACATGCACACATACACATGAACACACACTTGCATGCAGGCAGACATACACGCACACACACAGGCACACAAATGTGCACATGCACACATATTCCCCACAGGCAGGCATACACATAGATGCACAGGCACACACATGCACAGGCACACACATGTGTGCATGCACACATGTGCACATATTCCCCACAGGCATGCACACACACAGAGATCACACACATGCACATGCACATGCACACATATCCTAAGGAGCAGGGTTCTCCAGATGCCATACCCCCAACCCACTGCCAGGGCTCTCCCATCCCCTGGAAGCCCAGCTGCTGCACATTGGCTGTCTCCTTGCCATCTCAACCTTGGCTGCAGTACCATGTTCCTTCCTACTGCATGCATACTTCCTACTGCTCCCAGCTGGTGTGGGTGCCCTGGTCCTCTGCCCAACCTTCCCAGGTTCTGAGGCAAGGCCTCTCCTCCCCAAGCTCTCCTGGGCTCCCCCGCTGATGGGGTGCAGTCCCCATCTTCGCCTTCACTTCCTGGTGGAGTGATGAGTTCCATCCCGCTACACCTGAGACCTTCCTCCTGCAGCCTGGGGACGAGACCCTCCCCTCAGCCGGTGCTTCTGTGACAGCTGGACACAGGGCTGCTGCTGAGGATCTCCATTTCTAGGATTGTATTGTGGGCACTAAGGGAAGAGTTCCTGGGACTTCCTGGGGCAGAAGCAGCACATGAAATGGTGATCTGCATTCCCGGGGCTTTTCTGGTCATCAGCTGTGTGGCCTCGGTTAGTTGCATCCATTAATTCAGAGCCTCAGTTCTCCCCCAGTGAATGCAAGTTAGTAAACTATTAGAAGGTTGAAAGGATCCTCCTCTGCCAAGCGCCTGACAGGCAGTGTCCTCCAGAAAATGGGCAAACCCAAGCCCCTCCCTCTGGCTGACATTTCAGCTCCTGATCTGAGGCCCCAAGGCCTTAGCTTACCGTTCTGTGTCTTTTAAACTAATTTTTCTGATTCAAAAATAAAAAATGAACACACAGTGCAGAAAATGTAATAAACACAGAGAACTATAAGAATATCTTCAGTGTATCCCCTTTTAATTTAAACCAATTTCCCAGTGAGACAGACACCCTTCTATTTCTTGTCCATTACATTTCTTTTTTGTTTTATGTGAGGTGGTTGGCTGTCCTTTTGTGTCCTTTACTGATTTTTCTAGCAGTATTTTCAGTTGGATTTCAATAGATTTCTGTATATTTTAAGGATATTAATTTTTGTTAAAACATTAACAAATAGTGCTGCAAATAGTTTTCTGGTTTGTTATGTATCTGTTAATTAAACTTTGTCTTTACTTTGAGATATAATTCATACCATAAAATTCACCACTTTACAACTGAGTGATTTTTCCTGTATTTGCAAGGCTGTACAATCACCACTATCTAATTTCACAATATTTTCATCACCACAAAGAAAAACCCAGCACCTATATGCTCTCACTCCCCAGCACCTAGCAATAAGCAATCGACTTTCTAAGGATTTGCCTGTTATGGGCATTTCAAAGAAATTTAATCATATATTATGTGGCCTTTTGTGTCTGGTTTCTTTCATTTTGCAGAAGATTTCCAAAGTTCACCCCTACTGTAACATGTATCTGAACCTCATTTCTTTTAATGCCTAAATAATATTCCATCATGTGGATATAACATTTCTGTTATCTATCTGTTGATGGACAGGTGGGTGGGCTACTATGGATAAAGCTGTGATGATTTTTGTATGACTTCTTGAGTCCACCTAGGTTTCCAGTCTCTTGGGTATATAACTGGGAATGGAAAGGCAGAGTCCTCTGGTTTGACTTTGCGGGAGACGGCCTAAGTGTTTTCCAAAGTGAATTCACCATTCCGCATTCCCACCAGCAGTGAACAAGGGTTTCAATTTCTCCATACCTTCATCAACAACTGCAATTATCTGTCTTTTTGTATTATATCCATTCTAGTGAGTGTGGGGTGGCATCTCACTGGGGTTTTGATCTGCATTTCCCTGATGGCTGATGTTGCTGAGCATCTTTTCATGGGCTTATTAGCCATTTGTGTACGTTCTTTGGAGAAATGTCTATTTAAATCTTTTTTAATTGTTTTTTTTTAATTGTTGAGTATTAAGAGCTTTTTACATATTCTGCATGTTAGACAATGATCAGATATATGATTTGCAAATAATTTCTCCCATTCTTTTTACTCTCTTAATAATGTCCTTTTAGGCATAAAAGTTTTACTTTTGATTTGGTCCAAATTACCTATTTTTTCTTTGATTGCTTGTGCTGTAGCTGTTATAACTAAGAAACTGTTGCTTAATTCAACACCACAAAGATTTACATCTGTGTTTTCTTCTAAAAGTTTTACAGTTTAAACTCTGCATCAAAGATACTTGATTTGATTTTTGTGTATGATGTATGAGGTAAGGCTCCAAATTCATTCTTCTGCCTGTGGACATCCAGTCCTTCTGGCACCCTTTGTTGAAAAGACTGTCCTTTCTCCATGGGATTGCCTTGACATGGTTGCAGAAATCAGCTGGTCATATTGTGAGTGTTGATCTCCAGGCTCTGATTCTAGTCCACTGAGCTGTGCCAGTACCACACTGTCCTGATTACTGCAGCATTGAGTTTTTGAAATCAAACTGTAAGTCTTGCAACTTTTTCTTCTTTGTCAAGATTATATGGGATAGTTGGGTTCGTTGCATTTCCATGCAAACTTTCAGATAAGTTTGTCAATTTCTGCAACAACAAAGAATAACCATTGGAATTTTACTAGGGATTACATCAAATCTGTAGATAATTTAGGGAGTATTGTCATCTTAATACTATGATTTCCAATCCACAGACATGGGATATAGCCGTTATTTAAACCGATTTGTGTATGCTGATCTTGTATCCTGTGAACTCGCCCAACTTGTAATTAGCCCTGTTGACTTGATTTTGTGAATTCTTTCCTTAGGATTGTCTATATACAAGATCATGTTTTACTTCTTTCTTGCTAATCCAGGTGGATTTGTTTCTTTCTTGCCTATTGTCTTGGTTAGAACCTGCATCACAGTGTTGAACAAAAGTGGAGACAGCTTATGTCTGTGTCCTGTTCCTGATTTTAGCAAAGCATAAGCCTTCCACCATGAAGTGTGATATCCTCTGTGGGTTTGTCATCGGTGTCCTTTATCATACTCAGGAAGTTTCCTTTTATTCCTAGTTTTTTTAGTGCTTTTATCATGAATGGGTGTTGGGATTGTCAAATGCCCTTCTGTGTCTATTGAGATGAACATGCTTTTTCCTCCTTTTTCCTTTTAATGTGTATTACTCATTGTCTGCTAATTGTATTACTCATTAGTCTGCTAGGGAGACATAATAAAGTGCCGCAGGCTGGGCAGCTTAAACAACAGACCTTTATGCTCTCATAGTCTGGAGGCTGGATGTCTGAGATCAAGGTGTGAGCTGGGCTGGTCCCCCTGAGGATTTGGGGAGTGGAGGGCTCTGTTTCAGGCCCCTCTCCAGCTGCTGGGTGCCCAGGCTTGTGGCAGTGCCCCTCCAATCTTGACGTGGCACTATTCTCCCTGCGTAGATATCTGTGCCCAAATTTTCCCTTTCAATATGAAGGCCAGTCCTACTGGATTATGGGCCACATACTCCAGGATGATCTCATATTAACTAATTACATGTGCATCAAGCAACTCTCCTTCCAGATAAGGTCACATTAGGAGGTTTGGGATTAGAACTTCAATACGTAAATTTCAATTCTGCCCAATAACAGCAGTAAAACATGCAGATGTTGAGAATACATTGGACTAATTCTTACTGATCTGTAAGCCCTCATAACTACCAACCAATCAAGATAGTGGGCATTTCCAGCACCCCACAGGTTCCCTTTCACCCCAGATAATACTTGCCCCAAAAGTAATGGCTATTTTAGCAAGACTTTACTTTGAAACCAATGCTCTATTTCTGTTTTCCAATGTCTGTTTGAAACTACATGATCTCGAGGGCCTTGATATATCCTGTTCTAAGGTAGAAGGCCACTCCGAGCCTGTCTGTTCTATGGCTGGAAGCAGATGAGACATCTGTTCACTGCTTCACACCCACCAGAGGCACCAGTTAGTCACCAGGTCCTTCAGGGCTAATGTCCCGACAGCCCCCTGCACATCCCAGACCAGCTCCAAGCAATAAAATGACAGCCTGGCTGTCCCACCAAAACAGCCCCCACCCTGGGGCTCCCAGTGCCCAGATAATGCAGCCGTGTCTAGAGTGTGAGAGACGTCACTGCCACTCCTCCTGGAGCCCACACCCCAAAACCAGGTGACCAGATCTATGGCCTCTGTCCTGGTCTGTTCATTCCTGTGTCTACTTTCTAGGTCTTCATAGAGGGATCACCAGAAACATGGAACAAATCCACAGCAAGATGACACAAGCTGCAGCCCTCTCTGTGGCACCTTCGACCCCATCTAAGGCCTCCACCTGGTTAGGGCCAAACCATCGCAAGCTCAGTCTGGGCAGAACGGAATCCCCATTGCGTTTCTCTTTAAAGTCACCCTGCTTTATCCTTGCCGTGGTTTTTCTGCTCTTGTTTTTTGTTTTGGGCCTTTGGTCTTAGTTTGGTAGATCACTTATCCGTGCTCTCACCCCAGAAGCTCCTGCCCACATCCACACCTCTCCTCCCCACCGGAGCCGCCTGGCCACCTATCACAGGTGCCAGCTCACAGTGGTGTCCTGCGTAGCCTCTCTCTTCTTTCCTCCCCTACCCCAGCCAAGCTGAATTTCCTGAATGGAAATTGATGTGTCTCTCCATCTTTAACACTGTCCAGGGCTTCCTAATACCCTCTGTGCAGATCTAGGGGTTCTCAGGTGCTCTGGGCTCCCCCTGCCTTTGGGTCTGACCTCCCACTGCCCCAGCCCCAGGCCCAGGCCCAGCCAGCCTGAGGGGCTTAGTTCCTGGAAGTGCCTTGCTCCTGGGCATGCCAGCTCAGCCTTCCAGCTGCTGCTCATAAACTCAGCCTTGGGAAGTCCTACCCATGATAAGCCTCCTGCCCTGGTGGAGGGAGCACTGTCCCCTGGCCCCAACTCAAAGCCACCAAACTCTGCTCCTAAAGTACTTATAACTTCCAAGGTCCGAGGCCCTCCTTCAACTCTTATAGCTGAATGACCTTGAGCAAGCTGATTGACCTCTCTGGGTCTCAGTTTGTCCATCTTTAAAGTGGGAGTCATAGTAGCCTACCTCAAGGCTGCCAAGAGGAACAGTTTTACTCCTAGCACCAGGGAGGAGCTCGGAGCTCAGTAAATACTCCTTTAATATTCCCTGTTACACCTTCCTATTGGACTGCTCCCACAGGGGAGCAATGTCCACATTCCACAAGGCAGGGAGACCCCCGAGGGCAAGAATTGCAGTTGCCTATCCCTCTAGGGGCAGGTGCAGCCCAGAGCCCCGTGTGCAGATGGCGATGGAGTCTCCACTGCATTTATCCATCATTCCCCTGGGGTGGGCGAGAAGCTGACCCTGGCTCCCATCCCATCACTGCAGGTGCCAGTGAAGTGCAGCACGTACACGTGCCCTTGGCCTCACCGCCATTCCCTGGACACCAGCACAGAGATGACCGCCTGGTTACACACCTGTGCTGGGTGACTAACTGGGTTGGCTCTGTGGGCTCTCGGGCCCCCAGCTACCTGGGGAATCAGGCAGAGTCATTTGGAGTCCAGGAATTACCACTTTGAGTTAATAGCCCTTGAACTCCAGTGTTGATATTTGTCTGAACCCCTGGTTATAACACAGAATTCTGCTTGTGGCTTGGGAAGTCCCAGTGCCCGGTCCCCACTCTGGCATTCTCAGCAACAATTCATGGCTGGGTCTATCATCTCTCCAAAGCCTCAGCTGGAAAGTGGAGCAATCATTAAACCTACCTCACTGAGGCAGGGCTTTGTAAACAACACATAAATAGAAAGCAGAATGAGAATCCTTACTTATACCAAAGGGAAAACTACCTATAGCCCGAAACATGGGCCTGAGCAAGTCTGCTTATGAGATGGTCTCTGGAACTTACATTGAAGAGGGATTTGTTCCCTAAAGTGAGCCCCAAATACCCTCTGAAGAGCTGTCACGGTTTCTCAAATGATGGAGAAGACCGGCAGACAGTCTGAGAGCCAGGCCAGCCTCGTCCTCGGCCGGCGGGCCTGCAGCCACCTTGCAGCCGGCCATCCTGGGACACCAAGAGCCTCTATGGTATGGTGAGCAGGTTCTCCCTGGGCAGAGCCCCAGCACCTATGACAGAGCACCCCTTCTTGGAGCATCTCCAACTCTAGCCAGCCAAGCCCAGCAGGGCCAGCCTCTGCCTTGTGGACTTCCCAATGTGGCCAGCAGCGGCCAGAGCTGGGGACCCAAGACAGCAGGCCAAGGACTGCACTCCTCAGAGCCCCAGTCTGCTCCCTCTCTCCTTCGCCAGCCCTCCTCTGCCAGGAAGGTCCCCTTTCCAGTACTCAGACAGCACCGATGATCACACGGCACCCTGACCTCATCCTGACCAGGCACAGAGCCCAGAGTTGCCCTGGGGCCAAACCAGTTTAAAATCAGGTGTGCCAGCCCATTCTCAAACTGCATGCAGAAGCTCATTGCTCTCTCAGTGATGGCCCGACCATTTCCCAAAGGGGCTCAGTTACCATGGTGGAGATACATGCCAGTCCTCATACTCTTAGAAGTCTGCAAAATAGACCAGCTGAGTCAGGCTTCCCTGGAGGTGACATAGGATTTGGGTTTTGAAGAAGGAATAAGAAAAACTCTTCATAGTTTCTATTATGAGATCAGAATTGCCCAGATACCAAATTCAGATGAACACTGTGTGAAAAACAAAAAATGAACCAATATCCCTCATGGGTACAGATGCAAAAATCCTTGACAAAGTATTAACAAAATATTATCAAATACTAGCATTTATAGTTTAAGACATATACACTGTGACCAAGTAGTGTTAAATCCAGGCTTCCAGGGATGGTTCAGTATTCAAGAGATCAATCGATACAATCACCACATTAATAAGCTTTTGAACAAAAACCACAAGATCATATCCATTGAGGCAGAAAAAGCATTTGTTAACATTCAACACTCCTGATAAAAACTCAAAAAAAAGAAAAAAAACACACACAACTAGGAAGAGGGAAGCTTCCTGAATCTGATAAGAAGGACTCAAGGAAACCTTCAGCCAAAACCCATTGTACCTGGTGAAATAAGGAACAATCCCCTAAGGTGGAAACCAAGTCAGGGGGTCAGCTCCCACCTGTGTTCCACCCAGTGCAAAAGGGAAGGAGAAGGCGAAGAAATTGGAACAGAAGAAATAAACCTGTCCTTATTTGCAGATGGCATGGTTGTCTGTCTAGGAAATCCCAATGATTCCACACGAAAGAACTTCTAGAACTAATAAGTGAGTTCAACCAGGTCATAGGATGCAAGATGAATATGCAAAATAGATTGTATTCTTTCTGCAAACACAAGGAAAAAGAAATCAAAACTGCAACCCCACTTATAATTGCTCAATAAATGAGGTATTTATGTATAAATATAACAAAACATGTGCAGAACTTGCATGTTGAAAACAGCATGCTTTTGAAGGGTGATCTGAATAAATGCGGAGACCTCCAGCATCTTGGGCTGGCAACTCTGCTACGGTGCAGATGCTCTTCCTTCCCAAATTGATACACAGGTTTCCTGCACTTCTATTCAAACCCAAGCAAGAGATTTTGCAGATTTGCACAAGACTATTCTAAAATTTACACGGAAAGGCAAAGAAAACTGGAATAGATCAAACAGCTTTAATAGAGCAGAATAGAGTGGGAGGAATCCCTCTACCTGATCGGCTACGGTAATGAGAACTAGGGTATCAGCAGAGACAGACTCGGAGGCCAGTGAGCTAGAAATAGACTCACTCCAGACAGCTAGTCGTTCCTGAGAAAGATGTAAAGGCAGTCCAATGGAGGCGGGAGAGGGCTTTCAATAAATCGCAAATGCTGCTGGAGCGGTGCCCATCCAGGCAAAAATGTGAACCTGGACTTGTCTCACACCACACACCTTATAAAAATTAGTTCAAAATAGATCACAGGCTTAATATAAAATGTAAAACTATAAACTTCCAGGAGGAAACATAGTAGAAAAGAAAATGAAAGGAAAAAGCCTTGTCTTCCTTTGTTTTACTACTTTCCTAGTTGCCAGAAGCATCTGAGGGCAGCTTGCTCTTACACCCACTCTGGGGCCCCCCCTATTTCCACTTTTCTCTATGTTAGGTTCTGACTTCTTTATCTCTCCATTCCCTCCCTGCTCCAGACACACTGTTGCGCTAATCATGTTTACTGCCATGTTTGAATGGAAGCTTCTTCAAATGCGTCTAAGCTGTGGTCCCCAGACAAGGGATAGCAGGAAAATTACTAGAAATACCAATTCTAGGGCCGCACCCTGGGTCTACTGAATCAGAAACTTGGGGATGAACCCAGAGACTCACCCTCTGTGTCCTGTGGCATCTGGGGACCTCTGATCTGAATCATTGCTTCTCCAAGTACAAGTTAGGTCAGGAAGGACCACACAGCCCAGAATAAACATTTCCTTTTTGCAAGATTGTTGCCTGGTTTCTTCTGGCCTCCTCTCCCTAAACACAGCAGAGAAAACCAGAATTTACTTTTGTCATGTATTGCTCTGGAATCCAGCCGACTGTGGCCAGGCGTGGGGTCAGGAAGCAAAGTCTGAGGGCTGTGCTTGGAGAGTGATCGGGAACTCTCAGAGAAGAGGGCAAGGGCATTAACTGCAATATCCTTCAAGATGTTTGCAATTGAGCCTTGAAAATCCTATGGCTCTCAAGTGCAATGTTTTATCCTCATTAGCCATGATAGAATCAATTTTCTTCACTGGCTCTCTGTGATGCCTGATTTATTTTGAAAGGAGAAGGAAAATTATTTAATTTTTGGGTTTCAGTGTGAAGGGTAAATTAAATAATGGCGTGGAGTGTGGGCAACAGTGTTTTCCTTTGCTGGCTCCCAGAAACCATGTCTATTTTTCCAGTCATTAGAAAATACTTTTGAAAAGAAAAATGCAGTCCTCACAACCATAAATGGCTCGTACTGTAGCTCAAAACCTTTTAAAAAACGTTATATTTTGCAAAACTTACATTGCATCAAACTTAGAGTTTAGAACCTGAGCAAGTAGGCCCCCCAACTCAGCCCCCTCAGCATCTATGGCAATATTTTGTCAATAAGCCATTCGAGTCCAGATATAGTTCTGATGCTCATAGCACTTTCTGGAGCAATTAAGTGTGTTGTTTCTGACACCCCACGTGGCATTTGGTGCTTGCTTTCCTCAGTCTCTGATCTGTGACCACCTGCATGCTGTCTAACTGCCTCCTGGTACACTCAGCCATCTCCTGCCTCCATTTTGTAAACCATGGTGAACAAAGGCAACGGGTGGCTGTTGCAACCTGGAAGGAGAAGCACTGACCCATGGTGCTGCACTCTCAGCTAATGCGGAGGGGTCTCCCCCTCCTCCTGGGCTCCACCACAGATATCCAGCTGCCCTCCCAGAGCTCCCCTAAGAGACAGCAGCCCCATCCTTTCCACCTGCCGGGTGATTCATGGTCTGCCAATGCTGGTTCAGTCCCCAGGACCTGGCCAGGAGAAGGCATCATGGCCAGGCCCTGCTGCAGGCCTGCTGGCCCACCCAAGAGTGGTTTCTGAGGTGAGGCACCGTGTAGTAAGCTTGCTGGCTGTACTCTTGGGGTGAACACCCTTGTGGGGGCAGGCCTGAGCAGGACTCATGGGGATAGTAGTCCTGTCACGGGGGTTCCAACCCACAGGACCCCTCAGGGTCTCACCTGGCTGAGGGACAGAGCTGGGAGGCTACCACCACCCCCACAGGGGATGTGGAGACAGCCAGGACAGCCAGTGACCTGGCTGGTGGACTCACACCCTGCAACCGCCTCCCTGCTCCGTGGGCCCACATTCCCTCATCACCCTCAGCCTCCCACTGCACCTGCTGCTCACACACTGCTGTCAGGGACCATGCCTCCATGGGGCTTCTCAGAAAAATCCACCTTCTGCTGTCTGGCAGGTGAGCTTCCTGAGTGCTCCTGAGGCCATGTGACCCCTTCCCAGACATGACTTTATTACGGCACACTGGCTCCCAAAGACCCTCCCTCCCTCCCTCCCTCCTGGGACCCAAGATCATCTCCAAGGGCCTCTTTGCAGGAATAGTGCTCAGGTAGCAAACAGGCCAAGTGGCCCCTGGCAGGGTGGCTCAGGCCCAGGAAGATGCTGCAATCCTTCCTGGCAGAGCTGGAAGAGGGGAGACAGACTGGTGGGGAAAGGGGCACACGAACCCTGACGCCTGGATGCCAGGACTCCTGACCAGTGCCCAGCTAGTGAGCCAGGCAGACAGAAGCCTGAGTAAAAGGGGTGAGAAAGGGTGCCACCCTAGCTGATGTTTCACACTGAGCAGCAGGTCTGATGGTGTCCCCCAAAGTCCATGTCCAACCTCAGAACAGGGCCATGTTTGGAAAAAGGGTCTTTGCAGATATAATTAGCTAAGGTTCTCAAGATGAGGCCACCCTGGATTTAGAGTAGGCCCCAAATCCAAGGACTGGTGTCCATTTGTCACTGAATCAAACAAAATAAGGGTGCCAAGCAAGGAGAACAGATGGCTCATGTCCAGGGTCACCAAGTCTTTGCTTGGTGCCCTGCCATAAACATCCACTTTGTTTTCCTACATCCTGATGTCAGGGTTTGGCTTTGCTGCATGTCAAGGGAGTGGACCCAGGTTTGCCTGCTTCCATAACATTTATAAGAAAAACAGAGGACCTTAGAGACACAGGGAGAGGCCACGTGAAGACAGAGGCAGAGACAGGAGGAACGCTGCCACAAGCCCAGGCATGTCCGGAGGCTCTAGCGAAGGGAAGAGGCAGGAGGGACTGCAGAGGCCCTGCAGTGGCCCTGCCCTCACCTTGATGCCACAACTGTGGCCTCAGGGTCTGTGAGAGAGCACGCTTCTGTTAGTCACCAAGCCTTGGCCACTTGCTCTAGCAGCCTAGGAATCTAACCAACTACTGGTGTCCATGTGGCATGACCACAGACTAGGTCAGTAGGTCTCAGGTCTGGATTTGACTAAAGGTCTCACCAGGCACAATAAGGCCCCCACAAGAAAGACAGAGGTATAAAGAAGCCTGTGAGCACACAGAGGCCAGCCCTCCGACATGTCCAGGTACACAGTAGAGACTGCAGCACCTTGGGAAGGTGTCCAGATGCCCCAGTGCCAGGCTCAGAGGTGCAGGCAACCCCCATACTCCCATGGAACTTGATCCTGGCTTGTACCGCATTATGGACTGAATTCGTATGTTAAACCCTAATAGCATGTAGTATCTTAAGAAATGGGGCCTTTGGGAGGTGACCAGAGTCAGCTGAGATAGTGGGTGGGCTCCCATGCTTGGATTGGTGCCCTTACAAGAAGAGGAGGGGAACAGAGTTTGCTCCCTGCCCTGTGAGCGTATGAGAAGGTAGTCATCGGCAAGCCAGGAAGAGCCTGCCCCTGCCAGCACGCTGAGATCAGATGTCTGGCCTGCAGAGCCCTAAGGAACACGGTCCGTGTTTAAGCCCCAGTCTGTGGTTCTGCTGTGGCCGCCCCAGCTGATTAAGGCACAACACATCCCCCTGCAGGCCCTGGCCCAGGGGCCAGGACTAACCCATCTAGCTCTCCCAGGAGCGGTGTGGTGGGTGACCCTGATCAGTGCAATCCAGCACTCAGGTGAGCTCACCACATTTGTCCTCCCTCACCCACTGTGGACAGCAGAGGAGCAGGAGAGTCAAGGCAGGCACACTGATCTGAGGAAGGGCTCGTCCCTGCTGTCAGCCTTCTCTGGTACCATACACCTAACTTTCCAGAGTTACGTTTTTCCTCTGTGGTTATTTTTGAAATGTGCCTAACTTGTACCTGCACTAAAAATAGTTGGCAGAGAAACAACTAGACATGATGGCTAATATTGCTCATTACTTATTACCTTTTGAATTTGTAAGAATATGCTGGTTATGCATTTCTTATGCATACTTCAGAAAATGCAAAAAAAATGCAACTTAATCATTTTTATGAAAGGATTTTCAATTACTTCAATTCTTTACAGATTGTCATATAAGTTGTTCTTTGGTTTCAAAACTTTTCAAAAGGAATATGTCCATTTCTTGCCTATTTTCTCATATGTGCTCTTAGCAGTAAGTAGATGGACTTTACCAAGCTTATGTACAAAGTTTATCATGAGAAATTTTTTTCAAAATTGTTCCTGGAGACCAAAGCCGCCTGGCTGGGCGGATGTGGAACCTGGGATCCCAGGAGTCAGCCTGCATCCGGGGCCTCGTAGTTGGCCTGGACATTAGATGGCCTGGGCCTGTGCGGCACCGGAGCGAGCCAGGAGCCTGGGTCTGTGGGGCGTTGCTTCGAGGCCAGTGGGTTGGCTGGCCTGGCTCTGAAGCGGACCAGGAGTTTGGGTCTTCGGCGCCGGGCTACAGTCCATGCCTGCTGCACCTGCAGCCCTGGGAGCTGGCCCGGTGCTGAGCTTGACTTTCAGCCCTCTTCCTGAAGACCAGAAATCAGTCATTCAAGAGTAATGAGTCCCAGAGCTGAATTACTAGAATCCAGGAGGGGTTCACCAGTAACAATGCCATGAAACTAAGTTGAAGCGTATGAATCATTTGGCTGTAGCTTCACTACCAAAATCATGGTCAGCAGACCAGAAGCATCAGCATCATGTGGAGGAGTTATAAGAAATTCAAATTTTGGAGCTGTTCCAGACCTCTAGAACCAGAATCTGCACTGTAGCAAGGTCCCAGATCACCTTGACAATGACTGCTCCATTTGAACCATTTGAGGAAGAACAGCAGAGCAATTTTACCGAGGACTAAACATTTTCAAATGAGCTGAGATGCTGATTCCAGACAGTCAAATGACCATTAAAACATAGATGGGTGGTTGTAAAATATGAAACTAACTTGAGAAATGTGTTTTTTGACATTTTTTATTATACACACAGCCATATAAACTCTAACATTTCCTTCTCAATATGGGGGAAAAGTTATTCTTGCCACAGACAGTAAAGGACAGTTAAGTAAAGAAGCTCATTTATATAGATTTTCAAGTAACTAAGACAAAAACCAACAATACCAAAATGATATAAGTGGGGGAAATGATAAATGCAGGAATCACTCAGCATTTGACCCTTAACACTCATCCTTTCAGAGACACCAGGAGTTGACACAAAAAACAAGTAAACACACAAAAGAGGGAAGACTTAGAAAATGTTTAAAAGCTACACTGTCCACCAAATCAAGTAATAGTGTAGCAAAATCTTGGTCCCTAAAATTTTATCTCTTGGAAGTATTTGTAAAAAGATTGTGTATAATTTGAATTCACTGTTGAAATAAAGGATGTGATTGTTCAGCTATGTAGATTTGATCTGTAGAAGTTTGACTGATTATAGTTCCTGAAAGTATCTCCTACAAACACATTAATAGACACATTTACACAATTAATACAATTAAATATTTAATTTAATTTACCATAACACACTGAGAAGAGTTTATATTATCTCTCTTTATTATAGCTAAATATTTTATGGCAAGAAGTAAAGTCATATACCTTAACTGACACTTTCCATCATTTATCTAGTCATTATCAGAAAGGGGTATCTTATGGAATCTATAAAAAGCCAATGTTAAACCTCTCATGTAAATCAATCTTCCAAGCATCAAGCTTTTATTTTTTTTTGATTATCCATCCTTATACTCCAGGAACACTATAGTTCAATACAAAAATGGAATATGATACACACAAAACCAAACAAATAAAACTAGACATATACATACTTTTGAATTTTCATTAGTTACTTGAGTAAATACTCCATTTCAGTGACCTAACTGTAATAGTCTCTATATAATTATACATGGATAAGAAAACTCATTTGTAAAGTAAGCTTTGTGACATAAATACAGCTCTTGACCCTATTTGTTGATACCTTCTCCTTTTAAAAAATAATAAAATTGTACCTGAACTTGTAAAAAAAAAATTGTTCCTGGAAATATAGTCCCCTTCCCTATGCCACCTATATCTCATTTCTCCCTTCTTTCCCCTCCTACTGAGATAAAAAGAATCACTTTATCTTTTAAAGATGAAGAATATTTGGAATTGTGTTCCATGTACCTGAGTCCATTCAAAACAAGTAACACAGAAATAAAATTCTATATCCATCACTAATTTTTAAAAATTTGATGAAACTAGTAATAGATGAAAGGAATTGCTGGACATAGGAAAGAATAATCCATGTAAAATGATCATCTAACACTTTATGGCAACATATTGAGGGTTCCTATTAACATCTGGAGTAAGACAAGATTTGCTTCTTAAATCTGTAGGTTGAAATCTTTTGTCAGCTTTGGGGAGTTTTCAGCCCTAAAGTCTTCATATCTATTTTCAGCTCCACTTTCTTTCTTGCTGCCTCTGGGAGCCCCATGACACCAGCACTGGACCTTGCAGCCTTGCTCCACAAGTCACCATGATGTGGCATGGCATTCCTGTTCAGTCCTTTCTTCTTTAGTGTCAGAGACTGGCTCCTCTGTCTACACATCGCTGCCAGTGTACTCTTTTGTTTTGGCTATTGTATTTTTGAGTTTTACACTTTCCATTTAGGTCTTCTCTATATTTACTATTAATTTTCCAAGTCTTTCTATCCTTTCATTTGTTTTAAGATTGTTTGCTGTTACTTCATAGAGCACTCTTATAATGACAGCTTTAAAGTCTTTGATAATCCTATCATTGCTGTCCTCATGGCATTGACTTCTGTTAATTGTCTTTTCCTAGGCAAACTGATGATTTTCTGGTTCTTTGGGTGCTGAGTAATTTGGGGTTATACCCTGAATGTGTGGGGTTAGGTCAAACTCAGGCTGCAAGTTCCAACCCACCATCTGTGAGTTGTGATCTCACATCTACTCTATCTTCAAAGCCTCTGCAGCCCTGTCCAGATCTGCCCCCTGGGTGCTACCCAGCGCCACATGTGGCCTGATGGTGCTGCAGCCTCTCACTCAGGCTTCAAATTCTTCAAGTGTTGTTTGGAGTCAGAGGTTCATGAAGCTCACAATCAGCTGTATGGCTTCCTCCCTCTTTCCCATGATCTCCCGGCATTTTCTGATCCCTGTGGGTCCTTTCATTGGCCCTGGTGCTCTGCCTACCCTGCTCCACACTGCACCTTCTGGGACAGCACCTGCAGCGGGGTCAAGTGGTAGAAGGCCACCGAGAGACAAGAAGCAGGAGTTTGCCCTGTCCTCATGGCTGTCAGCTGCTCCTGTCAGGAGGAAGTTTCCTCCTCAGCATTTTAGTCACCTGGGTGCCTGCTGCTGTCCCCAGCACTACCTCTGCTGTTGGAGGACTGACTGAGGTCTCAAGCATGGGCCAGCAGGGAAAAGAGGAATATCCCTCCACCGCTCTCTTTTCCTGCTCTCTGAGCCAGAGCTGCAGGGCTTCCTTGAGGCTCTCTGCACAATGGTGCCCATTCCTGGGTCTACACAGAGGCAGGAGAGACCAGGAACCTAACCCTGGCTTGATGGTACTTCAGACTCTAGTCCACTCCCCAATTCACCCACCATCATCTGCTTCTCAGGGTCTCATGTCCCTGCCCCAGGTGCTCTGCCCAGGTCCTGTCACCTTGTTTAGTGGGAGGCACAGGCAGAACCAGAGCTCCACCCACTTCTCAGTTTTGTTTGATTTTTCACACTTGCAACTTTATCCTTATGAAATTTATTTTGATGTGAGTAAGCAAGGATTCCAGCTTTCTAATATGGCTAGCCAGCTGCCCCAGCATAATCCAATATATCAACCATCTTTCCCACATGAGTTCTATGGATATGTTTCTTGTGAAAATTTAATGAATTTTCAAAGAAAATTACAATGAGATACTTTTTTTTTGAGCTGTGGGCAAGGCCTGCTGAAAGCTTATGGAGACACAAGTAAATGAGATGACCAAAAACATTTTTGAGAAAGAACAGTAATATTAGAGGCATAGACTGATTTTCCATGTTACATAAAGAAGTAGTCATTTGATCAATACATTGATGATTTGCTGGTGTGATGACATACTGAGAAAGCAGCAGAGAAAACAGACAAGCAAAGCTATAAATGTATACCCTCCTCCATAAACACAGGAGGAAAGGCAGCATGTGTGGGGATGGGGAGAAATTTGGGAAGGTTTTATTTGCATTTTGGAGAGGAAGGTCTGCAAATAACAAGAGAAGTGACCTAAGTAGCCGAGCATGCCTGGATAGACTCAGGATAAAACACACTGATATGGAGACACATGATTAAATAGCCTGTAAGCCACAGAAGTGGGTCAGAAAGGAAGGAAATGGGCAGGACCAGGTCCCCGGAATATTGCTGCTGGTCTGGTCACTCTGCCAAAGCCACCAGGCCACCTTTCTGACCTAAGAGTTCTGCCCGCAGTTGAGGATTGATGAGCACATCCTCACTCAGAGGAGAGGAAATTCAAGGTAAAATGGGCGATGAGAAACAGGAGACATCTTTCCCATGTAGGTTGTTAGGAAGGGGTGGGATGAGCCATATTAACAAGGACAGGCTCAGAAAATACCAACCAGCTAATCACTGGCCAAAACTCAAAGCACAAAACCCTCACTCATCTCCACTTTTGACTGAGACTCCTTCTAGTCTTGACTCAAAGAACCTGCCAGCAGCATTGCACTGCTTTAATCACATTAAAATGTGAGGTCATGTATTCTTCCTTCAGGAAGAATGCCACCCAGAGGAAGGACCCAGAAACAAAGAAAACCTTTAAGTGTGGGGCATGGCGTTGCGGGCAAGTCCTTTAGTGTTCATGGAATCCAGGGAGCTTGTGGCTGTCAGGATAACTTACAAATTAAAAGTATATGTAATATGGAACCTGAAAAAAACCCTGAGGGTCAAAGGAGAGAACAAAAATAAGTTGAAAGCATATAGAAATATAACATGTCCTCATAAACTCTATGATCTCCTTGTTACAAGAGCTGCTGTGAGCCGCACCTCCAAGTCTGCTCACAGCGAAGGGAGAGCTGTGGGTGTCACATCACAGGCCCTCAGGTGACAATAGAATGGTCCACATAGAATGCAGGACCCACACCGCTGCAGAGAGCCCTCTCTACAGCCTGCTGTGTGGATGGTCACAAAATTCTGCTGAATCCTCTTTCAAGCGAGCACCACCCCACCTGGGCACTTCTCAATAGCATATTTATTTATCAGAAAGTGTTCTTAGAGGGGAACAAAGTCAGCCTTGCTGAAGCTTCTGCCCTCTGATCCTTCTTGATAGAGAGGCAGCTGGCTCTCTACCAGCATGTCTGGGGCAAGACTGGATGTCAGGACTCCCCCGTGACTGGCCCTCATGTGGTGGTGCTTACCAACCACTCGGGACCTCAGCACTGCCCTGTCACTGTCTCTTAGAGAAGAGCCAGTGGCACCACCTGCAGCAGCATGGTGTGCAGAGGGCAAGCCGCACTCCACCACTCCACGTGGCTCACCTGGCCTGTTAGTACTTGTCTGCTTGGCCTGCGGGAGGGACAGCCCCCTGTGTCTCCTTTGTTTACACACACTCCAGACACAGGTATGCATATGCCCCACACGGAGCCCCCACACCAGCTGGGTGTCCTGCAGCTCCATTCATTCAGACACTGCCTACCAGGGGTCAGCGCTGACAGCAAGGGTGAAGAGCTCAGTCCCACAAGACCGCCCCCTTCAGATACCAAATGCAATGAGTGGGCCCCCCCATTACCCACAGCTTCTGTCCAACTCAGCTACAAATCTGGGGCTCCCATGAGACCCCCCAAGTCGGTTCAATAATTTGCTAGAGCAGTTCCGAGAACCGAGGAAAACAGTGGACCTGCTATTACTGGTTTTATTATGAAGGATATTTTAAAGGGTGTGAATGAAAAACGTGAAGAGACACACGGGGAGAGAACAGAAAGGCCTCGCGTGCAGGCACTCCTGTCCAGGGAGCTGTGTGCACCACCTTCTGGGGCCTGGACGTGCTCACTGGTTGGAAGCTCTGCAAACCTGCATTTCAGGGATTTCATGGAGGCTTCTTCACGCAGGCACCATCCATCACTAACTGCATCTCCAGCCCTTCTCCCCTTCCTAGAGGATGGGACAGGGTGGAAATTTCCAAGTTTCTAATCAGGGTCTTCTTGGTGACCAGCCCAGCCAGGAGCCCACCCAGAGTCAACTCATTAGAACAAAAGATGCCCCTTTCACCCAGGAAATTCCAAGGCACTCAGGAGCTCCGTGCTAGGAATGAGGTGGGCAGTCACCAATGTACCTATTTCCTATTATTTTACAGGCTGCCTTAACAAAGCGCTGCTGCCCAGTAGCTTAAACCACAGGCACTGAGCAGTCCTGGGCCTGGACACCCAGGTCTCAGTGTGGCAGAGCAGGACCTCCTGAGGCCTCTCCTGGGCGTGTAGACATGTCTCTCCGTGTCCTCATGTGGTCGTCTCTCTGTGCGTCTGTGTCCTCATCTCCTCTTTTGAGGACCCAGTCACATGGGATTAGGGAACAGCCACATAACTTCACTGTACCTTATCATGCCTGCCAAAACCCTATCCCCAAACCCAGTCATGTTCTGGGGTCCTGGGGGCCAGGGCTTCCGCATGTGGATTTGGGAACAAAGCTCAGCCTACGACAGTGAGGCAAGACTACTGTAATCTCCATTTCATGTGTGTAAAGCAAGGGGCTGGGGCACACCACTTTTCTGGAGATTTCTTCTCTATTAAGGCAGTTTAAATTCTCACAAACTGTTTCAGGCCATGCTGAATTAAACTAGTGGCCCACTAAAAAGTTTCCACGAATGCATTTCAGTTCACCTCTCAACTGGGGCAGCTGACTTTTAAAGAGCATCATGAAAGGAGGGAGGGGGAGAACAAACTGGAGGAGGGGGAGGATTAGTGCTCCCGATCCACCTTCACCAGCCTCTCCCGGGCCCTGCGAGGTGAACTGCACGTGGTCCCAGCCCTGGTTCCAGGCGCACGGCCTCGGGAGCCTGGCGATTTCCTGAGTGAGGGCGAGCCTGCGGTATGTGATGAGATACCCGAGGCCCCCACTACTGCAGGGAAGGCCAGTCCCAGGCTGAGGGCCAGACTTGCCCTGCAGTCCATCAGCACACACAGCAATCTCCCAGTGCTGCCAGCAGTGCAAGCTTGTAGGACCTGAGCAGCTCAGAGCTTGCAGGTTGGTGGTGCTCCCCAGCCACAGGACAGAGGCTCTGTGCTCGGCCTCCCAGCACCTGCTCCTGGAATCGCAAGGACACTGCCTTCCCCAGCTCCGAGGGTTGTCTTGGCAAATGCCTCAGCCTGGGGGTTGTGAGACTCTGAATGTGTAGTCAGCTGGGGTACAAGTGGGGTGCACGGACAACTGGTGCCTGTGGCGGGGTCTTGCCCCTAGCCTGGAGCCTGCACCAACTCTAGGGGGAGTTAGAGTCCAGTCTGAGCTGAAGCATGGGGCACCCAGCTGGGGGCAGAGGACTCTTCCAAACCCCTGAGCCTCCAGGCTTCTGAACAAAAGCATCATGGCATTTGCAGAGCCAGGTGCAGTCAGAGTGTTAAAAGCAGAGTTTACTCCATGTCTGCACAAACTGTCTGGGCAAGTGGGGTTTGCATCCAAGGAGCTGGGGTCAGCAGATGGGAAATCACTAACGAGACATTGGGGTGACAGGCATCTGGCCAAACTACCCCACCAGGACTCTCTGGGGACATCCAGCAGCACATGGGGAGGGGGATGAGGGACTTGATCAGATATCAAGGGCTCTCCTGGGGCAGCCCCTCTCCATGGGCTCTTGCTGCACCTGGCTTTGCTGACGGACCCTGAAACCCAAGGCTGAGGTCTGGTGGGAAGAGGCCCAGAGGAACTAGGTCAGGTTTGGCCAGGGGAGGGGCTGTGTCCCAGTATGCACGTCTTGGATGGATCCTGGTGTCCAGATCAGTAAGTGGCACAGGACCCCTCATTGCCGACACCTCTATCTGCATGGGTCTGTACATAACCCTTCTGCCTCTCTGTGGGCTGTGGCATGTTCGTTGTGAAAACATGAAAAGTCCATGGCCACAGGGAGTGTGCATCTGGAGGCCCCTCCAGGCCTAGGACTTGAAGCCATACCTCGAGGAGGAGAGGTGGGGACAGGCCTGGGGGGCTACTCCACAGCCCCCATCTGGCTTCACCTCATTCATTCACCTTAGGCAACAATTACTAAAAACTGGGCTCTCCCAGGACCAGAGGCAGAGGAGCTTTGTAAACAGGTCTCTGGGAATTCAGTGGAATACCTGCTGGGCTCAACCCAATTTGACAAAAATTTACTGCATCCCTCCTGTAGGCAGGGCACCTGTGAGAGGGGCATGAGGGCCTGATCCCCTCCGGAGGCCTCTCCCTTGCAGGGGAGGTCCCAGGTGATGAGGAGGGGGCAGAGGCTTGGACAGGGCCAGCTTTGCCTGCCTCTGGAGTTGGAAGAGGGCCATAACTGTGGACATGCTTCCGCCCCGTCTGTCTCTTGGACAAACCCACTTGGCAGTGGGTGCAAACATCCCCCAGAAGGCACTGTGTGGCCAGCAGGATGCTACACCACTCCACCTCCTGCAGATACCTGTACAAATTTTTTCCAACTTCCTTAAACAGAGTACATGGTCCCCAGCCTCTCTGAACACAGATGCATGGGCCTGCCTCCCTCTTGTGCAGGCCAATGCTGTGGCCCAGGGCAGGTAAACTCTGGCTCAGTGGAGGACTCAGTTTCTCACCCCCAGGGCTCTCCTGGGGCAGCCTCCCCTTGCAGACTCTATCCCCGGCACCTGCTCCCACCCTGTCCCCACCACAACTACTCCCGGTCAGATTCCAACCCCCTAGTGGGTTTTCCTTTAAAAATAAGTTTCCCTGCTTACAAGTCCCTGGCATCTCCAGTCCCCTTGGATGAGACATCCTGGGTAAGAACCGAAGTCACCCCATCCCTGACCCCTGATCTCTGCAGGGCCCAGAGTGTCCAATCTCCTGGGCAGCAGGTCCCTGGGCAGAGCAGCCTCCTCCAGTGGGCCAGGCTCATCAGAATACTGGAGGTTCCCCCCATGCCAACTGGGTGTGCCAGGGCCAGAGACCCTGCAGCTGATGGGGACCTGCTGGGTGCTGGCCCTGTCATACTTATGGTCCATTTGGAAGCTGACTGCTCCCTGCAGGTCTCTGCTGTCCACAGGAGGGGGCCCCTGGGAGAGCTGCAGATGGGTCGTGTTCAGGGCTAGGCTCAGTGCAAGAAGACGGTGCTCTCTAGGGAGGAGTGGTGATCACTGAACTGGAATTTGGCAAGATCGCCCAGCCCGCAGCAGACACCCAGCATCTGGGGTGGCTCCTGCCAGTCCTGACAAGGTGGGGGAGACTCCACTGGCTGCTGCTGCCTGGCTGCTCCTGTCTGTGTTCCTGATGCAGTGTACAGGCATAGGTGCCACCACAAGGAAAGGCAATGCGTGAGGCCCTCAGGCACAGCCCCATGTTTCAGGGCAAGCTGTGTCCCAGGTGGAGCAGAAGGTGGCTCCAAAACAGTGCATGAGCCTAAGGACGTGTTTAAGTTGGGTGTGTGGGCTTACTGGTCTCTCCAGTCAGAGCAGCCTCGACAGTGCTGGCATTTCTGGAGGTTCACGCCCAAAGCTCCCAGTATCCACGCAGGTGAATGCCAAGTCAGCTCAGGGCATCCCGCAGGCTGGGTGCTCATAATTGAGGGGGCTGCCCGCTCATTCACTCATGCGCCTAACCCCCCTTCCACCAGATGCCATTGTGCCTAAGCACTCAGTTGGGGTGACACAGGAACTGCGTCCTGAGAGCCACACATGACCCCATGAGTGCATGGGCATCAGCAGGAAGGGCACTTCAACATTGTAAAGTGACTTCCTTCAGGATAGTGAAGCGGATTTGCAGCTAGTGGATCTGGAGAGGAGAGAAGGAGGAAGTACCAGCCCTGTCGGGCCAGAGAACCAGGTACAGAATTCCCTATGTGGTAGCATCCATGCACCCAGCCTGGGCCTTTCACGGTGGTGTCCTGGCCTGGAAGACAAAGCCCAGGGCCCCCTCCCTGGGGCTGGGTGGCTCAGTGACCACCCAGGAAGACCCAGCAGGCAGGCCAGAAGCTCCCTGCCCTTACATACCCCAGGGCACAATCCAGGGCAGGGCCCTCTGGGCTCTTCCCTGAACAGAGAAAGTTGCTGAACAGCCAGGAAAGGTGGAAAGGGAACCAAGCAGGGCTTTCCACGAACTCCGTGGAAACTGCCATCCATGGCACACTGTGCAGCCATATCTGCTGCTCTCCGCATCCTCCAAGATCCGGGCTGAGCCTGGGGTCCACCCAGGAAAGGGGGTCCCACAGGCCTTGCCCATATTCCATGAGGCCTGGAGATTTGCCTGTGATTCTGTGAGCCCCAGAAATTTGGACTCTGCTTTAAATTCTGCTAACAGACTAAGATTTCTAAATGTGAAAAATTAGCATTAAAAGCAGAGAGTAGAGTGTCCTTGTCGGATCAGCAGTTCTTTCAGCTCCTTTAGGGAAGAATCCCAATGTCTCTGCTCCTCACACTTTAGCCCATGTCCCCTCTCAGCACACCAGGGCACATGGGAGCTTGTTCAGTGCATTTGCTCAGGCCTGGGAGGGGAGGACAGAGCGGAGACACTGCTTTTCCAGTCCTCGATGGGTGGAGGGCCATGTGATCAGAAGTGCTCCTCCATCGCCTCCAGACCTGGAGACGCTCACCTGGGTCCCCGCTGGTGGGGAGGACAGGAGCACCACGGCCCTGAGCAGAGTAACTGGACTTGGCACACAGTTTTGATTTTTGCAACAACCTGGGAGGCCCTTGGGTTGTGCCTCGTTTAACTGACAAGGATGCTGAGAACCAGGGGATGGGAGCACCAGCAACCACCCCCTTGTGTTCACTGCCCACACGACCCTGCCCCCCCCCACTGTCCACAGGATGCCACTGCCTGCCACTGCAGAATGGAATAGAAAACAAGAGCTTCTCCCAACCCAGACACCTATTCACAAAAGTTATGAAGGAAACAGTCCTGTTATTGAAGAAATAAACAGAAGGTGATATGAGCCTGGGAGAGTCTGCTGGGAGACTGCAGACCCAGGGAGTGGTCATCACACCCCCGTTCTCAAAGTAACCATACCTGGTCCTCAGGTTAGAAACATGACGGCACCATATGTCATGCATAGCTCTTCCCAGACTCACCTGGGATTGGGGTGGCCACCTGTGCCAGCTAATTGGTTTTATACAAAAGAATGGGGGAGTTTTGCAACTTGGACCTAGGTCCCCACTGAGGTCCCCCTCCCACAGACACTGGGGTACAGGACGCTTTCTCTTGGGTGTTTACATTCCAAAGAGAGGCTCCAGGTCCCTGAGAAGGGCACTCTCAGGTTGTAAAGCTGGCCAGAGGCTTACTTTGCTTTTAAACAGATTTGCACACATTTCCAAGGGACAGGAAAGGACTGACAACTATTAAGTTTTCTAAAGGAGATGCTCTGAGGGAAGGAAGGGGATGCCTCTCCCTTACTTTCACCAAGAGGATTAAGCTCCTATTTAGACTAGCATTCACCCTGGCATCTTTGCTCCTGCAGCACCACCCTGCCCCAGGGCTTTCCAGACCCCGAGTCAGCTTCCGGGCACAGCGTGAGGGACAGCAGTACAGCAGTCAAGGTGCCACTGGCTCTCATACAAGTATGAGTATTTACCTGTTTCATTCTTCATATTTCTTTTTAAAAATCTTAAACTGGTTTGAAAAAAGAGAAAGATGCCTTCATTTGTATGTCAAATCCTGCAGAAGCCAGCCAGCTTCCCAGGTGATTGTTTACTCTTGATGCTTCTCTTTTATAGATAAAGGAGAAAGAATTTAAATAGCAGGATAAATAGGGAAAGGACAATTTTGTCTATTTAAGTCCTTACCCCGTCTACTGTGGAGTTATAGTTTTTTCTTGTGAAAACATCCAGGAGGCTGTGGATCCTGGACACTGTGTGTGGTACTACTAATCATTTTTAGTGTGTATATGCTTGACATTTTGTACACATTGTCAGTGTTTGTTCCTCTACAATTCTGAGAAAGCAGGATGATTATTCACAGACAAGGACAAAGAAAAGACTCCCTGGGAGAAGATGCTACACCAGCCCTGCCTGGCCCCACACCCCTGCTTGCTCTGCAGAAACAGTCTATGCGAAGCAGTTATTTCCAACCCACAGCTTGTGTCCTTCAGCTTTAGATTTGTTTAAATGATATCATAACTTAAGACCCTCTGTTAAAGATCTAACTTTTCCTCTGTAATTTCTCCCATTTACTTCCATACTAATTGGACATTATCATTCACAATAATACAATTTTATGTTTTATCCTGGCTTTTCAAAATCTTATTTTTTCCATGCATGGCTTTCATTTAGCTGAATTTAATTTCAGCACATGATAGAAGGCATGGATCTCATGCTCCCTCTTGAGATTGCTGCCCTCTTGTAAGAACATTCATGAACAATTGCTTCTTCTATCCCTTGCTTAGAAATCCCACTGGGCAAGTTTCAGATCCTGGCGTTTCCTTTCTGTTGCTTTGTTCTGTGTGTCTATACTTCTGTTTAGACCGCTTTTATGGAACTTAGTTGGCAGCGCTGTCTTTAAGAACTTGAATTCCTGATCATTTTTACTTTGTTTCAGAAGCCTTGGTAATCTTATGCATACATTTTCCCTTTATCTTTAGCCTTTTTCCCCAAAATGTTTCATTCACTCCCAAATCCTTTTAAGACATTTAGAGCACAGGATTTGCATTAACCCCACAGATGAATTTGGAGAGGGCTGTCACATTTGCAAAAGTCCCCCTCCTGACCCGTGGGCATGTCACCAGCTCCCTCCACCCACCACAGCTCCCTTCCTCCCACAGAGTGCGGCTCATTAATCTTCTCCCTGCATGCATTGTGGGTTTTTGTTTCCAGGCCCGAGTGAATGTCTGTTCTCATCACTCTCTGACAGGTATTCCTGGGGAAGTGAGTGCTTTTTATTTAGCATCTTTGCCAGGAAGCTAGTCTTTTCTCTAAGCCCTTTAACAAAGTCTAATTGTATTTGTAGAAAGGATGGGACATACCTGTCCATCACCACCTGCCACAAAGTGTCCTCTGACAGTGCTGGTGCTCCCAGGGCACAGAGAGCACAGAGGAGCCCTGGGGGCTCTGGCTGCACCC
The DNA here is from genome assembly GCF_040802235.1 of Manis javanica. Classification (NCBI taxonomy): domain Eukaryota; kingdom Metazoa; phylum Chordata; class Mammalia; order Pholidota; family Manidae; genus Manis; species Manis javanica. Next base: position 97,591,300 of record NC_133161.1, on the reverse strand, counting down.
ACGTGGGCCCTGGTGGTATGTGCTTGGGGAAAGGAGACCCTGCAACCCCTAGCAGGCCCGGGAGGCCCCACCATCCCGTGGCAACATGGCCAACTAAAGTTGACTTCAGGCCAGCCCATGTGCTCTGAAAACCACAGCCAGCACCCCATCCAAGGCCAGGCTTCTGAGAGAAAACAAGCCCGTTATGTGACCCTCTGAGATGCAGCCAAGGATGAAGCCCCGCCCTGACAGTTTGCCCAACTATCAGCAAAAGCCCTCCACCCCCAACTGTCCTGAGCACTGGCCCTGAGCACCAGGATCCCAAAACCTCCAGTCAGATCAGCTGGGACTTACTGGGTGAACCTGAGGCTTTGAAGTACAGCTCTCCTGGCAAGCAAGCGGAAAGTTCCCACCTCTCCGCATCTGGTACTAGATATAGAATGCAGTTTATTTCTAGTTCACAAGTTTGTAATAACTTCATCGTTTACCCTGCCTATGGTTGGTTATTAGTTTGGACTTGTGAGGACGGATGTGCCTAGACAGCTGAGATTACCTAACTCAGTCTTTTCAATTCTTGCCATGGTTCCCTTATTTGCATTTAATTTGTAAATATGAGCCTCAGATGCCAAAATACAAGTTCAAATTTCATGATGAGTTTTTGAACAATGGATTTTTACTAACAGAGAAAAACTTCTCTTAAAGCTCTTTGTTCAAGACACAATTGTCCATTCAATATGGAAAATGGAGGAAAGTCAGACATAAACCAGCTAGGCTAGACATGTATGATTTCCTCACCAAGTGCCAAAGAAAGTGATAAAATAACAGTTTTTTTGCTTAACAGAAATTCACAGGAAGAAGATCAATTGGTAGCAGCAGAAGTTGTAATGATTCTCTTGGGGTTCATCCATCCGTCTTTCAGCTCAAGTGACAGCCTTCCATCCTGCAGCCAGAGGTTTCCTGACTCCAACATTGAAGTGAGTCCTCAAGTACCAGCACAAAATCTCCTGTAATAAAAAGATGTGACCGCCCCATTTATCATCACACAGATTATCAAAGCTCTCCGTGCCTCAACATTTTATGGAAAGCCCAAACATGAGTAATCACAGTGAAGAAAAACTCCCCCTCGCTTGTACAATATTTTTCTCCTGACAAAGGCCTGCTGATAAAGCTGTTGTGAGGAGAAGCTCTTCCAGACATGACTTGAGTAACAACAGTGACTTTTCTGCTGCTCTTGGTGGAGATAATACAAATACTCATTTGGTGGGTGTTTGCATAAAGGCACTATGTTCATTCAAAATCTAGGAAAACCATGAGCGCGTCCCTGGAAGGTGTCGCTGCCTTCCCGAGGTCCGCGTGAACTGCTCATGGACAGCACAGTCACTGGCATGAAACGCCCTCTTACTTTGGCCTTTATACTCTTAGCACGGAGCAATTAAAGGACTTGGATTACTTTTCTGGCATCGTGTTCAATGCTTTCACATCCAGAAATGCTTTAACAAATGTGGTTGAGAGAATCCTGTTTATTTAAGTGCTGAATCATCCTCTCTTTCTGAACAAAGGTCCCGAAATGCATGTTGATTTTAGAAAGAATTTATTGAGTGAGGCCTACTTATCTCTAATTCTGAGTTTTCAGTATCCTTCAGTAGCAGGATTATGTGAATTAGAGAGGCTCCAGGGCTGCTATTGAGGTCCTGCATTGCTTACAGGAAGCACTTGAATGCATCAGAGAAGTCAGTCGTAGAGGAAAATGTATCACTCTAAGTGTCAAGGTCATTATTAAAAGGGACAAGGTTACTTACAAATATAAAAGGAAATCCTGACTCTAAAAGGGTCATTATTACTGCATCCATGTGATGGTTTGGGATGGATGTCACCCCTTCGAGGATGCTTTTACATGGCCGTCACTTAGCACCCTTACTGCATGGGGTCAAGCACTGTGTTGCTGTGACATGAAGAGGAAGGGAATAAAACGGGCTGTCATGTGCATCAGTGAACAGCATTTTACAGTCACTGAAGAAGAGAGGCCCTAGAATCCTGAAGAAAAGAAAGAAAATTACACATTAGAAAGGAGTGGTTTGCACCTCCAGAAATCAAATCCGACCAGCAGTTCCCAGAGGTGGGCTCTTTATGCCCATACGTGTATGTGCCCTGTAGACCAGCTCACAATGCTACTGTAGGGGTGTTTTCTCATCAATGCACGGTCCATGGGCACAGGAGTGAAATAAAGCCACTGTAGAAGGTGCATCACTGCAGAAATGGGAGTGTTGTAACTGCAAGGAATTTCAGAAGTGAATTCCACCACACAAAGAATCAATAGGGATATGTACTTGAAAAGGTATGGATCTCAGACACAGTGTATTTCAGGTAAACAATGAATAATTTTAGATAAGTATGTCCCATCTGACAACAAAAAATGCATTTAAATCACCTTGAAATAAAGACAGAGTATTATTTGAGGATTTGGAAGCCTGGAAACATTGATTCCCATGGGTGAGTAGGAAAAAAATGCTCCAAAGGGCCAAGTCATACAAAGTTTTTATATCCTCAGAGAGACAGGCTGGAAAGACAGAACTTCAGAGGGGTACATTTCATTTGCATATAACACAAATGGAAAGAAAAGAGTCAGGGGCAATACACGTCCTGGAGGCACATGGCTCCAGAGGAAATGGGGGGAACGGTAAACACTTCAGCTGTCCTTTAGGGGGTAATGCGATGCCAACTGTTTGGCCTTTCGCTTGATTACTGGGTGGTTTTACGTTTTCTGGGGCTGACCTTTTTGAGGCTCCCTGAGTTATGAAGCCTTCAGCACTCAGGCCTCAGAAATTTTTCTGGTGGTCCTAGTACGGGGGTAGCTTTTCTTCAGCTCACACATTCATGTTCTCCTGGTCTCAGTGAACAGAGGCGTCGGTCATCACATAGTGAGCATCAGCCCGTTCACCCGCAGCTCTGGGGGCGCAGCACCACTGCCCTGGAAGGGGCCTCGAGTCTACTTCTTACAGCAGAAAACATCCCAAAACCTCCCAATGGGTCACTGACATTGCCTGGCAAATGAGAAGTCCTGTGTGGGCCAGAGAGAGAAGACCCAAATCCTGGGGGACACGCACCCTCCTTATTCACAAAGCATATTGCATCATAAAAGGAAGCAGCCATATTTTAAAATATACCTGAAAACATATTATCTTCAAATTCCAAAATCCTAAACTGACACTGAGAAATAAAAAAATAAAAACTGAATGAAAGCCGAATGGTTTTCTGGAGCAGCAAACACGGAGAATATGTTTCAAATATTCTGATGTTTGTAAATGTAGCCAGTGGGTCAATGTGTGTTTTTTCCTTTCCATGCACTGAATATAATGGACATATTTTGACCCAGCAACCAAGATAACAAACTGCCTAATCCTCTGTTGGGAGAGACTGAGAATTACAACCTATAGTTAGAGGTGCTGCTGCAGCAGGGGCCTGGGGACCAGAGGGCCCTGAACACAGGAGCCTCTGCAGACAAACCGGACATGAGCGGTGGCGTGGCTCTGAATCCCCGCGGGACAGGCTGGCCAGTGCCCAGCCTCCTTGGGCGTTGCTGAGCTGGGAGATTCAGGTAACAGTGTGAGCTTAACGCACATCAGCATCAGTGCCTTGGGGCTGAACCCGCAGAAACCCGTTTCCCTTTGGTAACTGTCCTGAGAAGGAAGTGGCTGTGCAGAAGGTGTGTCCTCTCTGCCCTCTGGCCTCGCTGGCCACTCCTACAGCCCAGCTGGGGTGGGCTGGGGGTTGCCTGGTGTGTGATGGTCACAGTAGGCCGGTGGGACTCTAGCTGCAAGGCCCTCTACTTGCCTCATGCCTTAGTTTCCTCCCTTATGGTCTAGGATTACACAAAGTCGTCCCGGAAGAGAACATGGCGCCTGGTGCAGTCAGACTCAACAGCCGGAGCAGCGCTCTGTGCTGGGGGGAGGGCGTGGTGCTCCGCTCCACGTAATTCTCCGCTCTCGCCAGTCTCACAAAATCACAGCCTCCACGTGGCTCATTACAGGGTGGTTTTAAGGCTTCCCCTGCCAGTTCCGACCACAGGCGGACCCGTCTGAAAGCCAGTCTCTGGGGGCTCACAGACCATGCATCTGATCCGTTGCTCCCCAGGGGACACTGGAACGACTCTCACAGGACATACAGGCTATGTAATTAGGACCCATCCGGGCCCCCATGCTGTTCTGCTACCAGGTGGTAAACCTGCAGCTCTCAGGGATCCCACACTTGTCATGAGGGTGAAGGCAGATTGAACCTTTGGGTGGCATCTGGGGGTCCCTGCATCCCCACGTGTGCGTGGAACACTGTGGGAGCCTCTGATGGAGCTTCAGATGCTATTGGCTGGCTAAGAGGGGCTTCACAGGGGTACCTGGATCTTAAGAGATACCTGGATGCCCTGAACAAGGGATCTGGGCTGGGACCACTCACACATAAAGTGACCGTTGGGACAGCTGGGTTGGGTCAATACCCACTATCTTCATAACCATTTTCTGCCCAATGTATGTGCTCTCTTTTCCCCTTTTTTTGAGTCTTTCATGGTTTTGGTGGAGCATTCATATGACTGGGTTTTTATATTTTCTTAGCCTTCATCTAAATTTCTCTTTAGAATTCCACTTGCTGCCCTAGGGATCACACCACACAGTTTCAACTAACCCAAGCCCATCTTGCATTCTGCATATGCCCTTACTCCCAAATTTCCCCTGTCCCCGGGCTGTTGTTACCATCCTGTTCACCTACTCACCTTGCACATTGTTATTATTGGTTTCAAAAACATTTATTTTTTTAGATAAATTAAGAGCAAGAAAAATGACAAATTTAATTTCACTCCATCCATTCCCTCCTGTCTTTGTGCAGCAAAGACCTTCACAGCAACACTGAGATGCATTTGACCAAACTGGCGCCATAGCCTGGCCAAGGTGACACAAAACTAGACATCACAGTCCACCCATCAGCTTGTCACCCTCATGCCTTTCCTTAATTCCCAAATAAAGACAGTAACAGTTATTCTCAGCCTAACATGACACAGCTATCCTGGGAGCGGCTGAAAACATGCAACTCTGTGATGGTTAATTTGTGTCCACCCACCTGGACTACAGGTGTCCTGATATGTGGCCAAACATCCTTTCCAGATGTGTCTGTGAGAGTGTTTCCAGGTGAGGTTATTTGAATCCATAGACTGAGTAAAACAGCCAGCCCTCCCAAATGTGGGCAGGCCTCATCCAATCTGCTGAAAACCCAAAGAGGAGCAGAACCAGGTATAAACTAGGCCCAAATCCCATGCAGCCACAGGCCAGGCTGCAAACAGAGCAGTGTCCAGTGTTGGGGGGAACAATGCTCATGTTCCTGGAAGCCTGGGGAGGCAGAGGACTTGTCCAGAGGGCCACTCCCATGCCCTCCACCCTCCCTACTTGTCTGCAAGTATCTTGGGAGAAAAGCAAAGTGACAGCTACTCTTCAGAATTCTGTCACCAAGGGGTTTTCCTCTGTTTCACTTTTTTGTGAATGGGGTCACATGCTTTAGTATTTTGTTGTCTGTTACCACATGTAGCAGAAGTTTATTCTTTGTGTTGTTCCTAAGTCTTCCACTGTGTAAATAGACCCTAATTAATTTATCTACTTGATGCCGGTGGACATCTGGGCCGTTTCCTGTCTTTGACATTGTGAATCAAGCCAGTATAGGCAGGCTCATACTGATCTCTTGATGAGATGAGCACTCATTTCTGTGGGGTTGGCACCATAAGCATCAGTTTAAGCTGGGTGTTGTTGAGGAGCATTGGAGCCAATCCATGGGAGAAGTACTGGTGGACAGTCTCACGGGAGAACGTGCAGAGGGAGCATTTCTGTGGCGGCTGGTAGGTTAGGAAGATGGGGCAGTGTGGCTGGAGGAGGTGGGCAGTGCAAGGGAGACCCAGGATATGGGCAGGCCTGGCAGAGTCTTCTTAGCCGCAAGAAGGAGTTTGAAGTGTATTATATCTGCCTTTGGAGATTTTAAGCAGTAATAGAGATGATCTCATTTTTTTCTTGTCAAATGCTTCATTTATGCTTCCCACCTTTTTTTTTCTATATTGGCATATAAATTACATACAGTAAAATCCACCCATGTTTAGGTGAATTTTGGCAAGCTTATCTAGATCTGGATGACTACCATCAGTGTCAATTATAGAATGTTTCCATCTCCATTTTGTAGTCAATCCCACCTCTCCACCTCCAGCCCTGGCAGCTATTGATATGGTTTATGTCCTTATACTTTTGCTTTTTCCAGAATGTCATATAAATGGGGTCACAGACTTCTGGTTTCTACCTTGGGATGTAGAGATCCGAAAGGAGCATTGCTCCCACCCACACTTAGAAATAAAAAAATCCAGACTGACTCCAAATTCACAACTTTCTCCTAACACTTTTTTCTAGGAAGAGACCTATGGTTACAGAGAGATCAAGAGGCCCCAAATCCAGGGAGACACAGTGCCTGCAGAACAAGACATGAATGCGTGCCAGTTGGGACAGACATGATGGGGCATGGGTAAGGAGAGTCTGGCCAGAGTAGGAGAAAATTAGTGGCTGGTTGTACAGTGTGAGCCACTGAGGAAGTGTGTGCCCTCTGGCTTGTCCTCTGTGATGTTCACAAGGAAGATGGCCATGAATCCAAAGACCAGACCTGGGAGAGGGAAGCACAGCCACAAGGCATGGGCAAGAGCACCTGGACTCCTCTTCTATCCCCGGGGCTAAAAAGGTCCACTCTCTGAGGGTGGGGGGCATGAGCAATGCTGGCCTTAGAGAATCAGCTAATACTCTGCACAGTTGGACAAAGGGAACATGGGGAAACCAAATGCTTGAGGGTGGAGGAATTATGTGCTGAGCCCATAACTGTAGCTAGAGGAGGGTGCGTGAACTGAGGGACCCCGGGATCTAGCCTGCATGTAAGGCTGAGTGTGAATTAGACAGCAAAGACCATATGCCTCACCCCAACCCATATCCAAGAAAGCAAACTCTCAAGGACAAGTTGTAGCTAATTACTGCTGGGAAGGGGACAGGAGAGAAGCAAGAGTATGGGTGGCACCACAAAACTAAACTCAGCATCAAAGGGCCACTGCTCTGGCAAACCACCTCCTGCCCTAGACCCAAGGTATCATTGCAGGAATTTTAAGGCCAGGCGTACCAAGGGTGATCACTGCAACAAAGAACCTCAAACCAAGCCAAAATCCTCTCTAAAGATACAGAAGGAAACTCATGCCCATTAACAGACATAACAACTACTTTCCTTAGTTTCTACATCCCTATGCAGCATTCCTGGCTTTTGACAAAAAATGAAAAGGCAAGAAAAGGCAGCCCACCCCCAGGTGACAAGACAATCATCAGAACAACTGTCAGATCTGGTGCAGATGTTTGAACTATCTGCCAGGGAGTTTTAAGTAATTATACAAACATGTTAAATGCTCGAACAGAAATGATGGGCAGTAATCAAGGAAAGACAGGTAAGAGAAAGAGAGAGAAGGAAACTCTAAGGGGGAACCAGATGAAAGTACAGGAAGCTAAAAGCACAGTCACAGGTGAGGAATGACCTTGATGGGCTCCTCAGCAAGATGAGCGTTCTGAGGAGGGAACCAGTGAACCTGAAGACAGAGTGATAAGGAGTAGCCAAATTGAAATGCAGAGACAAAAGAGTAACATAAAACCAAACCAAAAAAAAAAAAAAGCCAGAAAGATCCAGGAGCTGAGGGACAAAATCAAATATTCTAACATAGATATAATCAGGATCCTAGAAGAGAAAAGAAAAATAATCAGACAAAAGAAATAAATAATGACCAAGAGTTTTCCAAAATTAATTACAGATCCTACCCACTCCCAACATCCACACCTGTTATTACATCACATTCAACTGCAGATACAACATACGAAAAGAAAATTTTGAAGGCAGTTAGAGTACAAAGGAACTTCACAGAGAGAATCTAAACTGGGAATTACAGCAGACTTCTTATTTAAAACCACACAAGTTGCTGATTGTGGAGTGACATCTTTAAAGTGCTGAATGAAGAAACTGTCATTCCAGAATTTTATACTTAGCAAAATACCTTATACAAATGAACAAGTAAAAAAATTTCCAAGACAAAAGCTGAGGTAATTTATTAGATCCACTCAACAAGAAATACCACAGAAAGAATATATCAAACTGAATCTTGGACACACCCAAAGAAATGATAGCTAGAAATGAAAAAAAAATGGTGTTAAAATTAAATTCCTTTTCCCTATTTTTACTTGTTTTAAGAGACAACTGTCTAAAGTAAAGTGGTAGCAATGTCTTGTGCTTATAGCATTTGTAAAACTACAGGTTATGAGAGCAATGCTACAATGGGTAGGAGGGGGAAATCAGGAATAACATGTTACCAGGTCTTTACACTACATGTCAAATGGCATAATATGATTTAAAGGTAGATTCCCATTAATTAAACATGTATACTGTAAGTCTAAGGCAAGTGCTAACATTTTTCAAAGGAAAAAAAATCATTTAACAGAAGTGGTAAATGGAATAATAAAAATGTTTAATTAATGAAAGAGGGGGTAGAAGGAGAAAAAAATCAGGCACAAAAGGAAGAAAAAAAATGTCTAGCCACCACATGGATGAACTTTCAATACAGTGTGCTGACTGAAAGTAGCCAGACTCAAATGTTTACATATTGTATGATTTCATTTAGACCATTCATATTTAGTGTCATTACACTTTTCTGTGCCCTCTTTGGTTAATTCTCTTGGGTAAATACTCAGAAGCACAATCTCTGGTTTGTCTAAGTGAATGTTTAACTGTATAAACTACCAAACTATTTTTTCCAGAGTGGTCATGCCATTTTTCCTTCCCAGAGGCGTATATGAGATTTCCAGTTTGCTTTGAGGTATTTTCATCTTTAAAAAATTCTGGACATTCTAACAGAAATGTGGCAGCTCATTATTATTTTAATTTATATTTCCCTAATGACTAAGGATGTTAAATGCCATTTCATGTTCTGATTTTTGCTTTGAACACCTTGCTGCTACACGGAGCATAGATGGTGGTGGCATGAGAGCAGGAAAAGCAGCACAGTATTGAGCTGGCTGTGAACCCACAAGGGAAAATCTGAGCTCACTGAGAGCCAAAACTCTTAGATCCATCAGAGAACTGGGATCACAGGAAAAACTGATGCCCCAAAAGGTGAAGAGATAGGTGGATACAGAGGATCACTACTTTGGGGGCAGAAGCCTGGCTGGAGCCACAGTGGCAGGAGCACTGTTGGGGAGTCAGCTAATCGCTGGAGAGAGAGCTAGAGATAAAAGGTCCTGGGAGCCCATTCCAGGGGGCCCACTTGTGTGAGTTTTTCCTCCATGACCTCAGTCAGGTTCTCACAGAGACTACTGAAGAATAATCCCTCCTGCTCCCGGCAAGGGAGAGGAGTGGCCACGTGGAAATGCACCCAGAGCATCCTACTCTTAGCAAGGTGGCCCTCGGAGGTTGCCCAGAACCCACCTGATGGGGTTTCATCAGCACCAAACTGGCCTGGGGAGGCAACCACCCAGCTCCAGCCCTTCCATCACCTGTCTCACCTAAAGGGAGAAAACCCAAGGAGCATTTGTGAAAGTCACAGCCCAGGGTACAGGTTCACCAAACCCATGGTGGGAGCGCACCCCACCACCACCTCGCCAGCAGGGCGCCTGTGTCATGACCCAATTGCAAGGGAAGAGCTGCAAGCAGCAGGCCCCATTTAAGGAGGCATCTCCTCTGCAGGGAGTAAATCCCCACAGCAGCCACTGCCCTTGGGGCTGAGATGACTAGTTCTTGAGGGAGGACCTGATATCTGTGTCCCTCACAGGGTCCTTCTAAGGAGACTTTCTAGACTTATGCAAACAATTAGGGTGCACGCATCAGACACCAAATCCCATGAGGCATTTAGCAAGTGTTGTCAGCTGGATCATGTCTCCTCAAAGTGATGGTGTCAGAGTCCCAGCCTCAGGGCCCCAGAATGGACTGTGTTCGGAGGTGGAATCACTGAAGAGCGAATATGATACAATCAGGTCACAGAGTTTGTCCTATTCCCATCTGACTGGTGTCCTTGTAAGAAGAGATGAGAATACAGACACCAGAGAGACAACCATGTGAGGACACAGGAAGAGACAGGGGTCTACTTACCCAGGAGAGGCCTTAAGAAGGCCCGCCCTGGCACACTGTGACCTCGGGAGTTCAGCCCCAGACAGGGAGGAGTAATGTGTGTTGTTTAAGGCTCCTGGCTATGGTGCTTTATCATCATGACCCTAGAAGACAAATAAAGAGGCCACCTCATTCAAGCCACCCAGTGGCTCTGAGAGGGAGACAGTGCAAACCCCACAAGAGAGACAGGACAGAAAGCCAGGTGGCCGTGACGTGGTCACCTCTTGAGTATTTTAGGCAGTTTGGCCTTCTGGGCATAATTCTGTTTGCATGTGAGGAACAACTGAAGGAGTTAGAACAGATTTCAAAGCTCAGTTTGGAACACAAACAGCTGATTTATGTAATTAGCCCATGTGCAACTACTTGGAATGCCATCAAGTGGCTTTTCCCCAAACCAGATTGGCACCACCTGATTCATATAAACATAAATACACCAAGTTGTTAAGTAATTACAGCGATCATGACATTCTCTCTGGGCCATTAGACTACCCACGTTTAATCTGGCTTCTGCACTGCTTGGTGGAATCAGAAAGGGGTAGAGGGGGTGTCAGAATGGGGCTCAGTGAGTTGACTTCAGGGGGAGAGTGACCGGCTGTGGGTCCCTGGCTGCAACACAAATAAGGCAGTGAATCGGGATGGTGTATCTTTGCTGTGGTCCTGCTCCCCTTCAGGGACTCCATTATTCTTACATTACACTGTGGAAACCACTGGCAGCAAATATTGTAACAGGGGTGACCAGCTTTTTATACGCAAAGAGTTCATACAAATTAAGGAACATATGAAGATCCAAATATTTAAGTTGTCAAGGCTGTGAAGAGTCACGGTCCCAAGGGAAACAGAAATGGCTGGTGCATAAGTGATGAAAATCAAACTTCACTGGTAAGCAAGGAAATGAAAAGCAAAGCCAGGAAGAGACGCCTGTCTCCCGTACTTTAAGCAGCAATTTAAATGTCAACGTTGTGTTTGATATTCCCCCTCTGGAAATGCCATGAAGGCCCCCACAGGAGCATGGAGGGGAGTGTACCCATAAAAGGCAAGAAGGAGGGAAAGGCGTCTCCCGGGCCCATGATGACTCAAGGTGGACAGAATCATGTGGATGGGCCTGAGCACACAGGTGCTTCAAATGTGCTTGGTTTTGCCCCTTTCTGGGGATTTACTTAAAATGTGCTGCAGTAGAAGAAAAGCCCCAGAGAGGAAAGCAAGACACCCTGGGGGCCCAGCTGCTCTTGACTGTGCCCCCAGGACTGGAAGCGAAGTGGCCAGGGCAAGGGCGAGGCGGGCAAGTGCAGCAAGGTGGGGTTTGTGTGTCGGCTGTGGGCCAGCTCATGGCTCGGCCAATATGAAGAGGTCTCCAGGGGAAGCCAGTGGGCTGAGCTGCTGAACAAACACCACAACAGGCAGCTCGAAGCACACACATTACCCTTCCTCATCCTGGGGCTGCATGTCCCAGGTCACAGAGTGGCACGTTTCTTCCTCCTGAGGCCTCTCCTGGCTGTGGAGACACGGTCCCCTCCTGTGCCCTCATGTGGCCGTCCCTGTGTATCTGTGTCCTCATCTCTTCTTATGAGGACGCTGGTCACATGCGATCAGGGCCACCCAAGGACCTCACTTTATCTTAATCACCTCCCGAAGGGCCCTATCTCTACACAGTTTCATTCTGAGGTCTGGGGTTATGGCTTCAACATGAGGATTTGTGGGGGACACAGTTCAGCCCATAACATGTACTAAGATGTTATTACTACAAAGAAGAGAATGTGCAAAGCTATTGCAACATGGCCTGATTTTGCACAGTTGATGTTGTGCTAAGACAGGAACCCATCGGGCTATTAAGCACCCACCATGTCTGTATTTTAAAGCACTTGCTCATTGTGTTGTGTGCTTTGGTCCCTCCATGGTTTTGAGGCACAGTTGGTGAGGGCAAGCATTTGCTCCTCTCCTGTGAACACCTGCCCTCAGCAGCTCTACCAGAACCCTCACGGATCTCATGGATCTGGCTGCTGGCTGGTCTCTCCACACCCCACAGCCCACAGTTTCTGTAAAGAGGTTTCTCCTCAGCTGGAAGGTGATGCCAATCCCTGTGCAGGCCCTGGGAGCTTGGTGCACTCCTTCTTGCCCAGAGCATGATGTGGGGAGGCCACCCTCTGGGCCAGCATGACTCCTGCCCCAACTGGTGCCTAGTAACCTGCAGATTTGGCAGCCAACGGAAGTCACACTGCATTCTGTTCTTGATGACAGAGATACACAATTCTTGTGCTTAAGGCTTGTTCTGACTTTTTCTCCCTCAGCCATTTCACATTTTTTCTCTCACAGGAAGAGAGAGGGATCCAAAATACAAATCTACTTTTCCATCTTGATCTTCAAGGACTTGTTTATTGGTTTTCAAATTTCACAACAATTGGAAACAATGCACAGAGAACTCAGTGCCATTACACAAAAGGCCATGATGTTACAAACCCTATAAAAGTGATGATGGGGCTGAGTTACGTCCACAGAGAGGGGATGAGGAGAGGCAGATGAGATGCCGACCAACATCGGCAATAAAGAGCAGGTAACAAATTTGGAATCAAGCCATGTGCTACTGTCACATGTCACGAGGGGTGAGGAGGTGCCATGTGGGAGGTGTTTGGTGATCTGTCCTAACCTTGTGGGTCAATGTCAGTGAGAGGTCAGTGGTGATGCCCCAGTATGACAGCCTTTGGGAGAGAAGGGAGGCACATTTGGAGGGGTGGGTCATCACCGCAAGATGGAAAATAGACAGTCCAGTAGTTTCTGCAGAGCTGGGGTCTTCATCTTCATCAGAACATTTTTCTGAAATTCATTTTTCCTGCCATGTCCATTCTTTCCTGAGATCAAACACACACACACACACCATTCAGCACAGGTGGTGGGGACAGGTGAGCCATCTGCCACACCCACCTGGAGCTGTCAAGGGGCACATTCTTCCTGGGAAGGAAGGAGAGTGGCAGTTTGGAACAAGAGCTTTGATCAGGAGTAATCTCCCCTCTGGGTATCTGCTTGAGGGAATGTTAAAAGTATAGAAGAATAAAAATTCACAGCAGCATAAATGCCCAGTAACAGATGAGTGAGAAAACCCATCATGGCTCATGGCAGATCCACCACGCAGACCACATGGTTATGAAAGCTGTATTTTGGAGAGAGGCTTTAATACATGAAAATTTTACCCTGCTACATTAAATTTTTAAAAAGCAGAAAACATACAAAAAAATCAATGGTTATATCTGGGTAGTAGTAGTATTGACAATTTAAATTTATTCCTTAGATTTTTTTTTGTATATCTGTTAACCTTATAATCAGAAAAACATGTGCATTTCTCCTTTTTAAATACACATTCTGCCTTGTAGTTTACCAAAACCTAGCCCTGAGACATTCCAGGAACGACCAAGAATTGTCTCTGCTAACTCTCAAATCCCATCATTTCTGCGTGTGCTCACTGTATGTGAGATTGGATGTCCTGTCACATGGCCCCGTGCCCACACACCAGCATGCACTGTGCCTTTGGCACAGGACCTGCCATTTAATCAACACCAAATAAGGAGCCTATAGGGTGGCTATGACTCTCTGAGATCAGGAAGCACATCTTCCTTGTCTTTGATGTTCCCGTTGTTCCTGGCAAACCACGGGGACAGTAATGGAGCTCCATGAATTGTCACATGTTTTGACTTGACTGAAATAAGTTTAGAATTTATTATCAACCAATGAAAAGCTGATCAAACATTGTCTGGGTGGGGCACATAGTAGGCTTCTGAGATGTTCACCACTTGCTCTTAGGAGCAAAACCACTGACACTCTACTTGCCATTTCATTCGCACAAACTGGGGTCAGCCCAGCCTGTGGGACAGGGAGGAGGAGCACGGGGGCAAGGCACATGGCAGGGTCCTGACGGTTGAGTCTGCGTTGCCCCTAGAGCCCAGCAAAATGGACTGGGGAGGTCTGTGTGGGTGCACAGGAGGGTAGCAGGGACACAGCCAGCAAGGGAGGGAGAGGACAGGGTGGTCGGTGGGCGACCCAGGTTGCTGTCCACTGATGGGCACACAAACCTGCAGTCATAGGACAGAGCATCGCAGACCAGGGCAGGCCTCCTCCTGTTCTGGGCACCCAGGCTCTGGGCCAGTGCCTGCATCTCCAGGGAAGGGTGTCATCGGCATGGACTGGGCAGCTTCAGGCTGACCTCAGGGAGGCAAGAAGCCAGGATGTGTCCTGGGTGCAGTGACAGGGACAGCGCTCCAACTGGAAGCATCAAGGGGATGCTAACGCCTTGTTCCACACATCCATGCAGGGCAGGGGTGGCCATGATGCTCAGGAACTCCTCTGCAGTTGGGGTGCTGGGTGAGGAATTAAAAGAGGTACCACCCTAGGCTCTCACTACCTTGAGCTCTGTGAGGTTCACTGACATACACCCACAGAATGGGACAATGCCTGGCACACAGCAGCTGCTCAGTAAATGCTTGCTGAGTGAATCAATAAGTCTGCGCCTGGAAGGGAAGGATGGTCAGCAGGCTCCTTGGGTAGCACATAAATGAGGCCCCCTTGGGTCCAGGGCTTACCCACTGGCTGCCTCAGTGCTGGGCCAGGAGGTGGGGCAGGAGGGACCCCTCCCTGGAGCTCAGGGTCCCATGGGAATGGGCATAAACACCCAACTAGGGGCAGGTGTCCTGCTGGGCCAGGGTCCACTGGCAGGGCATGTTACTGTGCCCTGTTCCACAGTGCTGCTTCCCACATCTTGATGGGCAGTGGGACCTTCTGGTCTCTGAATGTCATTCTGAGGGCTGCTGGCCCAGGGCTGTAAGGTGGCCTACGTATCATTCTCAGCTCTGCAGACAAAGCAATACTGGCATCAGGGGTGAGGAATGGGATACAGAGCTGAACTCATCCCATAGTTTGGGCTAAGACAGCAAACATGTTGACGGACCCCTCCATGTTTAATGGGCCCCTTCCAAGTGTGACAAATGTGGTTTGCTCCAGGGGCTGAACTGGTCTGTGGGTAGGTGAAACCACTAGGCTGCAGCAGTCACACCAGCACTAGACCCTGAGCCAGGTGTGGTTTGTTTCTCATTCCTGTAACAGTGACCCAGGGTCACCCCCAACCTTCCAAGAAATGATCAGACACCTGTGTTCACCCGAGCTCAAGGTCAGCAAACCACAGCCCCAGCCCCAGTCAGCTACCACCTGCTTTTGTACAGCCTATAAGGGAAGAGTGTTTTGCCTTAAATGGTTGAAGAAAGTCCAAAGAGAATAGTGTTTCATGACACATGAAAACCACATGAAATTAAATTTCAGTGAGCAGGCACCCAGTTTTATTGGCACTTGGAGATGCTCACGGTGATAGTGTCCGAGGATTTCCTGCTGCATCGGGACAGCTGGAGGTTGTGACAGACTGATGGCTGGCAATGCCTAAACTAGGCCCTGACCCTTCACAGAAAACATTTGCTGCCCCTGCACATGGGGAGGGACTCATACTGTGGTTCTTTCTGGAGCAACATGTGTGTGGTCTTCTCCCATCTCACACAGAGCTGAATTGTGAAAACCCATTGCAGGGGTGGCTGGGGAAATATTCTCTCCAACTGGACTGTGGGCTACTTGGGGCTCCTGGGGGCTCAGTTACTACAGGAAAGCAGGGATATGGGTCATACAGCAATTACCATCTTGGCCATCCTGGAACAGTGCATATGGTGCTCAATAGATGCACAAATGCAAGAGAAAACCATTCGTAATCTTTGATGTATTTCCTTCCAGTCTTTCTTCTATGAAATAAACATGTATTATTTGCTGTGCAATATTGCTACACATGAGTGTATTGTACTTTAGTAACTTCCCCTAGAGTTAAACAATCTATGCAGACCGGGCTTTGGGGTGCCCAAGCCAAGAGGAAGGCCAGATAGATGTCAGGCTCATTATGAAGCCTCTAGGAGATGACTAGCATGGGGAGCAGGTTGTGGAAACCAAAATGATTAGCCCCAGTGATGGAGCCTTTCAGAGAATACGGAGGAAGGCTTGGAATAAACCAATCTGGGGCAGCTAGCAGTAAACCCAGCCATTCTGGCCTGGGTTTGGGCTGTGGAGGTAAGAGGCAAGTCCAGGAATAGATTTGAGACCAAATAGGTAAATCTGATTTTTCGTATTTTTACTTTTCTGTTTCCTCCAAGGTACAAGACAGACTAGCTATTGCCAATAACATAGTATAGTAAAACTCTGGCTGTATGTACAGTACTGCTTGTTTGTCTGATTCTGTTGTGTATCATGATGTTTATCATCATTATATTTTATTAGCTAAACAACAGGCAATTTTCTCCTCATTTATGTGATGAGATTTTTATATTCAGAAATACAACACAGAAATTGGGATGTTTATTTTGAATGAGATGCAATTTCTCCTTTACAATTTATTTAGAATATTTCATAATACATTTTAAGCTCCAACTTGAAAAGTAATTTCTATGCCAGCAACTATCCTGCAGAGACACCCAAACTATTGGCATAAAAAGAAAAAATAGATATAACTTTATCAGTTAGAAAAATGTGAGTGATAAAATTGTTTTAAGAAAGCAGCCAATGTAAATTTAAAAATATATAAAAGTAGTCATATTTACGTAGACTCTTTAATTATATGGGAAAAAGATAAAGGAAAGTAAGCTACCTCTAATTCTACCAGCAAGAGAAAACCATTCGTAATCTTTGATGTATTTCCTTCCAGTCTTTCTTCTATGAAATAAATATGTATTATTTGCTGTGCAATATTGCTGCTACATATGAGTGTATTGTATTTTAGTAACTTCCCCTAGAGTTAAAAACTGATACAGCATAATTTATTGAAATTAGCATCCTTTTCTTTTAATGACCCACTTTTATCATAGATAAAATGACCTGTAGATATAGGCAAAGACCATAGATAAAGTGACCTATAAATGTAAGTCTGTGTTTACACTATTTTTGTTCTATTTATCCGGTGTCAATACCAGCTGCCTTAATTAATACAGTTTTGAATAGTTCCGGGTCTGTTAGTCTGAGTCCTCTGCTTCTTCTAGAGTGTCTTCATTGTTTTTGCCTCTGTGAATTTCCCTATAAAGTTTAGAACCAGCTTATTTTCCATTGAAAAAACGACTGGTTTTGGTTGGGATTGCAGTGAATCAGTAGATTCATTTGGAGGGTACTGACATTTAAAAAATAACATTGACCTCCAATTCGTGAACATATACTATCCCTCAATTACTTACATATTCCTCAAATTTATCGCATAATGCATGTCATGTTTTATGTAGAATTCTTGCACATCTTTTATTACATTTATTCCTTTTGGTCCCTAGTACTTGGCTCTGGTGACTACTTTATCTCATATTAATGTAGGAACTTCTGCTTTTGTTTTTGAGTGGTGATGGCATGATCTATCTTTTTCCATCCTTTCATTTCAAACTTCCCTACTTTGTACTTGAAGGGACTTTCTTGTAGGCAGAATACAGTGGGGTCATATTATTGTAATCCATTCTGCCCCTCTGTCTTTTAATTGGTGTGTTTAGACCAAGGGATTCTGATAGGTTAGAGCTGGAGTCTGCCATTTCATTACTTATTTTCTATTTCCTCTGTTTCTCATTCTTCTTTTTCTCATTTCTTGTCTTCTTATGAGTTACTCAAATACTTCACAGGGCTCCAACACATTTCATTTGTAGTATTTTATCCATTTACAGTGGTTTCTCTGGATATTACAGTGTACACACATAACTTATCACAATGTACTGTCATTTATGTCTTACCAATTCAAGTGAAGTATTGGAAATTTACTGGTATATAAGACCCTTTACCATCTCCATTTAAAAATATAGTTGTCTCAAGTATTTCCTCTACATACACTAACATAACAGACACTATTATAATTTTGCTCTATCATGCATTATTTAAGGAACTCATGAAAAAATAGCTATTAATAATTCACCACTATTTTTCCTATCCAGTTGTTCTTTCCTTTCTAAATTCTAAGTCTTTTTATAAAATTGTTTAAAAACACATAGCATAACATTTACCATTTTCACCAGCTTTAAATGTACAATGTAGTAAGTTAACCATATGTCATTATTGTGCAACAGATTCCTAGAACTTTTTCACCTTGCAAAAATGAAATTCTATATCCACTGAACAACTCCTCCCCCATCTCTGGCAACCAGCATTCTACTCTCTGCTTCTGAGATGGACTATTTTAGATTACACATGTAAGTGAGATCATGCAGTATTTGTCTTGCTGTGTCTGCCTTATTTCACTGAGCATAATGTCCTGAAAATTCATCCATGTTGTAGCCTGTGACAGAATTTCCTTTCTTTTTAAGGTCAAATAATATCCCATGGTATATACATACCACATTTTTAAAATCCACTCACCCATCATTAGACATTTAGGTTGCTCCCACATTTTAGCTTTTGTGAATAATGCCACAAAGAACATGGGTGTACAAATATCTCTTTCAGATCCTGCCTTCAGTTCTTTTGAATATACATCCAGAAGTTGGGATTTCTGGATTGTATGGTAATTCTATCTTTTACTTTTTTGAAGAATCTTCATCCAATTTTCCTTAGCAGCTGCACCATTTCACATTCCTACCAACAGTGTACAAGGCTTCCAATTTATCTACATCCTTGCCAATACTTACCATTTAGTTTTTTGTGGTTTTTTTTGATAAGTGGCTCTTCTAACAGGTGTGATATGATACCTCTTTGTGGGTTTGATTTGCATTTCCTTGATGACTAGTGATGTTAAGCATCTTTTCATGTTTGCTCGTCTTCTGTGTGTCTTCTTTCGGGAAATGTCTAAGTTCTTCATCCATTTTTTAATCAGGTCATTTGGATTTTTGGTATTGAGTTGTAGGAGTTTCTTATATATTTTGGATATTAATCCCTATCAGATACATGGTTTGTCTGTATTTTTCTCATATTTGCCTATATTTTTCCTATTCTATAGGTTGCCTTTTCACTGTTATTTCCTTTGCTGTGCCAAAGCTTTTTAGTTTAATGTAGTTCCATTGTCTATTTTTGCTTTTGTCACCTGTGTTTTTGGTGTCATATGCAAGAAATCATTGCCAAGTCCAATGACATGAAGCTTTTCTCCTGTTTTCCCAGGAGCTTCATAGTTTCAGGTCTTAGATTTAAGTCTTTAATTAATTTCTAGCTAACTTTTGTGAATGGCATAAAGGATCCAATTTCATTCTTTTGAATGTGCATATCTAGTTTTTCCAAAACCATTTGTTGAAGAGACTATCCATGGCCCAATGTGCAGTCCTGTCACCTTTGTCAAAGATCATTTGACCATGCATATGGATGTTTACTCTGGACTCTGTATTCTATTCCATTGGTCTATGTATTTCTCTTTATGCCAGTACTTTACTGTTTTGATAATTATAGTTTTGTAATGTTTTGAAAACAGAATGTGTGAGGATTTCAGTTTTATTCTTATTTCTCAAGATTATGTTGACTACTAGGGTCCATTGAGATACAATACAAATTTTAGAATATTTTTATTTCTCTAAAAAAAATGCCACTGGTATTTTTGTAAGGATCTAATTGAATCTGTAGATAACTTTGGTCAATAGATGAATATTTTAACAATATTAAGTCTTGCACTCTGTGAACACAGGGTATCTTTCCATTGGTACCTTCTTTAATTTATTTAGCAATGTTTTGCAGTTTTCACTGGATAAGTGTGTTGTATACTAAGTTGTTTATTGCTAAGTATTTTATTGATTTTGAAGCTATTACAAATGGGATTGTTTTCTCAATTTCATTTTCAGATTGTTAGAGCACAGAAATGCAGCTGATTTTTGCATATTGATTTTATATTCTGCAACTTTGCTGAGTTTATCTATTAGTTCTAACAGGTCTTTTGTGTCAGATCTTTGGGATTTTCTAACATAGAGGATCATGTCATCTGTATAAAGGGTATTTCTACTTCTTCCTTTGTATTTGAATGGCTTCATTTTCTTGCCTAATTGCTCTGGCTAGGATTTCAATTGCTGTGTTGAATAGAAATGGTGAGAGTAAGAACTCTTGTCTGATTCCTGATCTTACAGGAAAACTTTTCCATTTTTCACCATTGAATATGATATTATTTGTGGGCTTTTCATATGCAGCCCTAAATATGTTGAGATAATTTCCTTCTATTCCTAGCGGTTCTATCATGAAAAAGTGTTGAACCTTGTCAAATGTTTATCTCCATCAGTTGAGATGATCATGTGATATTTATTTTTCATTCCATTAATGTAGTGTATTATTTTGATTGATTTAAATATATCTGACCATCCTTCCATTCCAAGTATAAATCCCACTGGGTCATGGTGTGTAATCATTTTAATGTGCTTGCTACAGTTTTCTTTAGAATTTTTGCATCTATTTTCATTTTGGATAATGGCCGGTAAGTTTCTTTTCTTGTAGATTCTTGTTGAACTGTGGTGTCAGGGTAATGCTATCCTTGTAAAATGAGTTTGGGAGTGTTCCCTCCCCTTCAATTTTTTGGAAGAGTTTGAGAAAGACTGACAGTAATTCCTTAAGTGTTTGGTAGAATTTACCAATGAAGTAACCAGGTCCTGGAATTTTCTTTGTTAGGAAACTTAATTACTGATTCAATCTCTTTACTAGTTAATGATCTGTTCAGATTTTCTATTTCTTCTGGATTCAGTCTCAGTCAGTTGCATATTTCTAGAAAGTTACTAACCTATTTCTTCTAGGTTATCCAATTTCCATGTGCATAATTATTCACAGTAGTCCCTTGTGATCTTTATTTTTGTGATATCAGTTGGAATGTCTCTTTCATTTCTGATCCTATTTGAGCCTTTTCTTTTTTTCCTTAGTCTAGTTAAAGTTCTGTTAATTTTATTTATCTTTTCAGAAAGCCAAATCTTAGGTTTGGTTGATATTTTTCTGGGCTCTATTATATTTACTTCTGCTCTGATCTTTTTTATTTCTTTCCTTCTGCTAACTTTGGGATTAGTTTGGTTTTTTTCCTAACTCCTTGAGGTGTAAGGTTAGGTTTATTGAGAGCTTTCTTTTTTCTTTATGTAGGCATTTATCACTATAAATTTCCCTCTTAGAACTACCTTTGCTGCATCTCATAAGTTTTTGTTGTTTTTTTTTTGAAGCAGAGCAAAAGTTTTATTTGAATACACTCTAAGGGAGGAGTGGGCCAGAGTCCAAGCCTGATCCTTTAAATAAGAGGTGTTTTTATTACATTCTGGCTAGGAGGCACCCTTTTGATTGACAAGGTAAGGTCATCTGATTGACAGTTCCATTTCAGTGTGCATATCCTTTCCCAGAATGCACACAGGGAAGCACAACTGCAATGTAAATTTTATCTTAATAGTATTTTGATGAGGTGTGGTTTGGGCAGTTCTTTCCTTGAACCTATATTCCCCTTCTCCAGATGCTCATGTCTGTCTTTCTATCTATCATTACTTCCTTAGTTGGGACCCAATTCTTTAGCCACTGGGGCAACAACTACTCTGGTGGCCTCCTGTTGATGGAGGGGCAGTGTACATGGACTGGGACCAAATGCTTGCTCTCTGTCAGTCAGGGTTTGGGGTTTATGACTGGTTAGTTAATTCCTGTGGGGCCCAGGATCTGGGAGACCATGATCAGATGAAGGTTCTGGTGGATCCAGAGGTCCAGTATAGGTGGAGAGTAGGGATGTCTGAACTGGCTGATAGCCATCTTGAATCATCATTTGTAGAGGTAAAGCCTGAAGCCAGGAAGAACAATATCAAATAAAGAGGTTAAGTAAAAGGGTCCAGCAGCAAGGGCTATGACTAGTAAAACTAGGGGAAATGCAAAGGGTAGAGGAAGAGATGTTAGCCATGATTTCCAGCTTGAGGCTCCTGTGCCCAAAGTTTAAATCTTATCTGAAGAGTCTAGAAGCATCCCATAAGTTTTTGTACATCATGTTACCATTTTGATTTTTCTCAAAATATTTTTGATTTCCCTTTAGATTCCTGACCCATTGGTTATTTGGGAGCAGGTTGTAATTTTCTTGTTTTCCTTCTCTTATTGCTACCTAGTTTCATACCACTGTGGCTAGAAAAGATACTTGATATTATTTCAAATTTATTAAATTTGTTAGACTTGTTTTGTGACCTAGCATATGATCTATGCTGGAGAATGTTCCAACTGCATTTGAAAAGAATGTGCATTCTGCTGCTCTTGGGTGAAATGTTCTGTATATGTCTATTAGGTCCACATGATCTGAAGTGTACTTCAAATTCAATATTTCCTTATTAATTTTCTGTCCGGGTAATCCATAAATTGTTGAAAGTGGGGTATTGAAATCCCCTACTTTTATTATGTTGCCACCTTATTTCTGCTTTTAGATCTGTCACTATTTGCTTAATCTATTTAGGTGCTCTGATGTTGAGTGTTTTTATATTTAAATTTTTATTGCCTTTCAATTCATTTATCCTTTATCATCATATAATGACTTTCTCAGTCTCTTCTTATAGTTTTTGACTTAAATTCTATTTCAACTGATATAACGATACCTATTCTCTAGTGGTTTCTTTTTTTCATGGAAATCTTTTTCCATCCCTTCACTTTGAGCCTGTGTGTGTCTTTAATGCTGAAATAATTCTCTTGTAGACAGTATATATTTGGGTATTTTTTTATATCCATATAACCACTCTGTGTCTTCTCACTGGAGAATTTAATCCATTTACATTTGAAGCAATTATTGACAGATAAGGACTTACTGTTCCCATTTGTTAGTTGTATCCTGGCTGCTTTGTAGTTCCTTTGTTCCTTTTTCACCTATTGCTATTTTCCTTTGTGTTTGATGATTTTCTGTAGTAATGTGCTTCATTCTTTTCTCCTCATCTTTTATGCATCTTCCATAAGTTTTTGCTTTGTCATTACTCTGAGGTGTATATAAAACATCTTATAGTTATAACAATCTATTTTAAGCTGATAACTTAAATTCTATTGCATGCAAAAGCTCTAACAATTTGCTTCCCCTCACCCACATTTTATGTTTTTGATGTCACAATTTACATTTTTTATATTTTGTATCCATTAAAAAATACTATAGCAAGACCTACTTGTTTATTACTTTGTCTTTTAAACTTTATACTATATGTAAGTGATTTACACACTACCACTATGATATTAGAGTATTCCAAATTTGACTATACACTTACCTTTGTCAGTGAGTTTTATATTTTCATATCACTAATTAGCAAGCTTTTATTTCATCTGATGAATTCCTTTCAGCATTTCATGTAAGTCAGGTCCAGTGGTAACAAACTCTCTCGGCTTTTGTTATTCTGGAAAAGTCTTTATCTCTCCTTCATTTCTAAAAGACAACTTCACTGGTTAAAGTATTCTTGGTTGGTAGGGTTTTTTTCTTTCAGCACTTTAGGTATAAAATCCCACTCTTTCCTGGATGGCAAGGTTTCTTCTAAGAAATTCACTGATAGCCTTGTGTGGGTTCCCTTGTGTGAGACAGTGTTTTTTCTCTTGCTGCATTCAGAACTCTCTTTTTCTTTTTGAGTTTTGACAGTTTCATTATAATGTGTCTCAGTTAAGCCCTCTTTAAGTTGAATTTGTATAGCACCTATGAACTTCATGAACCTGGATGTCCACATCTCTTCCCAAATTTGGGGAGTTCTCAGGTGTTATTTCTTTAAATAAGCTTTCTGACCCTTTCTCTATTCTTTTTATGGAACTCCCATAATGCAAGTATTATTCCATCTCCTACTGGTTCCTTTCATCCTGAAATTCTTTTATCATTTCCTGCAGTGCAGGTCTGCTGATGAAAATTTCATTTTGGTGCCCCATTATTCACACTGGATTTCTTCACTCTTTTTCATTCTCTTTTCTTTTTTCTCCTCCAACTGGGTGATTTCAAAAGGCCTGTTGTCTAATTAACAGATTCCTTCTTCTGCTTGATGAATTTTGCAGTTAATACTCATTGCATTTTTCACTTCATTCACTGTATGCTTCAGTTCCAAAATTTCTATTTGGTTCCTTTCTGTGGCTTCTATTTCTCCACTTAATTTCTTGTTTGGTTCATGTGTTATTTTCTTGATTTCACTGAGTTTTCTATCTGTTACCTTATAGCTCACTGAGCTTCCTTAAAGCAATTGTTTTGAATTATTTTTATGGAAATGTGTAGCTTACCATTTCTCTGGAATTGGCTACTGAAAATTATTGTGTTCCTTTATTGTTGGCATCCTTCCTTGATTTTTCATGTTTCTTGCCAGATTACACTGATGTCCGAGCATTTGATGGAGCAGTTACCTGTTCTAGACTATTAACTGGTTTTGGTGGGGAAAGACGTTTATTGTGGGTGAGTGTGAGGGCACTGGCCAGTCGGGGGTGGCAGTTCTAGCTCCAGGGAAGACCCAGAAGTGTAGTCTATGCAGCTGCGTCTCTGTCAGCTGAGGTTGGCACTGACAAGCACCACAAGGATCCTCGGTGGTCAGGACTGTGGGTGTCTTTGGGGGCAGCAAGGGCTGTTGGGGCCTTTGGTGGTAAGGCTTCTAGGAACTACATGATCTCTTTTTCCCACAGAAGATGTCATGGGCAAGGGTATTACTCTTGGCACCAGTTCTACCTTGTAGACTTCCTAGTGGTGGTTGTGGCACCAGTGTTTGACGCACAGGACCCCATGCAGCAGCCACAGAGCTGCTCCAGAGAGACAGAATGTGGGCACTCTTGGAATGACTGTGGCTCTGGGGCTCAGGACGTGCACAGGTTTGGGGTGGGGGTGGTCCCAATCCTGGGTGCTACAACAGCAGCTTCTTCTGGGGTGAGGGGATAAACAATAGCCTCCTCAATGTTCCTTTCTGTGCAGTTATTCTCCTCTCTTTTGCTCTACTGTACATTCTCAACTGGACTTGTAAGCCCTCCCAAGGCTCCTTAATTATTAATATAATTTGGTGAATTATGATGATTTTTGGCAAATGTTAAACCAACCATGAATTATGAGATAAACACATTATGTTTATTCTCTGCTTTCTACCTCACATAGACTTATTCTCTCCCCTTATCTGCTCTTTCTGTGCCCCAAAGTGACTTTCATCAGCAAATAATCCCACATCCACATGTCTAAATGTTTCATTTGCTTAAATTACAAATTTACTTAACAATATCTCATTTTAAACTTGATCACATATTTTTTAAACCCTTCACTTAACATTTGGCAAAAATAAATAAAAATAAATTCTCATCTGTCCACATTCTTCAACTTGGTATTTCCTTGGGTCCATTTAACAATATAATTTATTGGCCAATCCAAGAAACTTCAAGACTGAAAGGAAGGTGCTAAACTAATTGAGGTGATATAATTTATTGAACTATTTATTTTTTGGTTGATAAATTGGTTTTAAGATGGTAGATTTATAAAAGATTTCTAATCACAGACTACTGCAAAGAAATAAACCTATGTGCATTATTGCTATGTCTCTTTGTAACCTTTACATTTAGAGGTTACCTACAGAAGACAATACACATACATCTGTAACTTATCACAGTATGCCTTGAATTAATAGTAAACCACTTCCTGTAACAACCTGGAACAATGTAAAACTGCCCTAAAGCATACTACTACCTAAACCGTTTTTTTCTTTCTGCTGTTGTGGGCATATATTTTACTTTAAAATGTTATAATCCCTAGATACATTATCATTAGATTTTCCTTAAATATTAAAATGACTTTAAAATACTCCTTTTAAAGAAAGGAAAATCTTCTTTCATATTTATCGACCTATCTACCATTTCCGGCAATCTTCTTCTTGTTGGTCCGAATTTCCATCTCCTACTGGTGCCTTTCACCTGAAATTCTTTTATCATTTCCTACAGTGCGGTCAGCTGATGAAAAAGTCTCTCAGCCTTGGTGTACTAAAAGGGACTTTATTTTGTTTTCATTTCTGAAAACCTCTGCATGTGAAGTTCTAGGTTGTCATTTTTTTCAGCAATTTAAAGATCTTCCACTTTCTACTGGCCACTGTATTTCTGATGAGAAGAGAGTTGTTCTAATCATTATTCCCTAGGATATAATGTGTCTTTTTCTCCTGGCTGTTTTTTAAGATATTTTTCTTTATCTTTCATTGTCAGGAGTTTGTATTTGGTGTGCCTTGGTAGGATTTAGGGGGAGGCGGAAAGAAGTATTTATATTTATTGGGATTTGTAGTGGTTCTTAAATTAGTGGGTTGATGAGCTCAACAAATTGGCTAAATTTCATCAGATATATGCACATGCTACTGGTGACATTACCACTCTTCCTGCTCCTGCCTGGGCCCCTACATGCACATCGGAGCCTTCGGCAGCACCCGGCCAGTCCGATGGCCTCTTCACTTCCCAGTCTTCCTGATCTATGCCCTTCAGTTCGGATGGCTGTCCCCATTTTCTTGAGGGTCATCAATCCTT
This sequence comes from Manis javanica, assembly GCF_040802235.1. Taxonomy (NCBI): domain Eukaryota; kingdom Metazoa; phylum Chordata; class Mammalia; order Pholidota; family Manidae; genus Manis; species Manis javanica. The sequence continues at coordinate 97,564,729 of NC_133161.1, read as the reverse complement.
TCTTTTGTCATATCCAATTTTTGTTAACCCTAGCCAGTGAATTTCTGATAAGATATTTATTTTTCATTTCTAGGATGTCCACTGGATTCTTTTGTTTTCAGATCTTTCCTGAAACGTTCCCTCTTCACTCATGTGTTGAGCTTGTCCCACGGACTCTGTAAGCATGGCCATCGTAGGCCTTTCTCATCCTTGATGCTGATCCCAGCATCTGTGTCCTTTCTGACTGTATGCCTAATGGCTACTTTTGCTCGACTGTGGGTCACATTTTCCTGCCTATTCATATTTCTAGTAAGTATATTCCTGTGTAATTGTTTCTTAATTTAAAGAATATCATTTTTCTATGATCTCTGCTCCACTAAAATTTGTGTTCATGTTATCACCACAGAAAATTTTCTGTAATCTTCAGTATTGGTGTTTAAGTTAAATTTACAATAGCATTCACAGTTACGTCAGTCACTTTATTTTCTATGAAATAAACTTTTAAAAGCTTTGTGTTGATTCCATGAGATGAATGAAAACATTGAAACAATCTTGAGTAACTAACTTTTTACTTAAAAGATTCTAATGACCCAAACAAAATCTGATATCGGTTAACTGATTTTGAAGCTCTTTACCTGCAAGTAGAGGCCACATATTAACAGTTACGGCTTTACTTTTGATACATGAAAAAAATCTAGAAATAAAAGTAAGAAAGTTAATTTAGAATGACAGCCATTTCATCTAAAAAGCCATGCTTCTCAAAGTTCTAAATGCAGCTTCTGTGACAGAACATCTTAATTTTCACCTTTCAACACTATGTTCTTAAAATAACTACTAATGTTGAAGCAAAAGCTAACGGTTCTCAGCAGGTCTCTCCTCCTACCGACCAGCAGTCTAGAGCCTGGGTGTGCATCAGAGGCCATGCTTGTCTTCCACTTACAGTCAGAACTCTGTTCACTGCACATTCAGCTCACAGTGGGAGCCACTGGAAGTACAAAGCAGTGGCCTGCCAAGCTCATCCCATCATTTTTTAAATATGGTTATTGGTAATAAGGCAATTAAAAATAAAAAACCCAAGATACAAAATGAGCCAGATGGACCTCAGGAGGAAATTCAGGACTTACCGTCACTTATCACTCTGTTAATGAACACATTCTGCGACTGTTTTGAAGATGTGACTGGTAAGCCTTTGGTCATGCTTCCCAAAGCCACCCCTGCACCATTTGTATCTGCCTTTTCATCTCCCTTCAAAGTTCAGGCCTTGAGTGACATGCTGAGTCAGTCAAGTCATGGACCTGGTCACCCTTTTCTGGGCACTAGCTGCATAGAGACGTTAACAAGACATTCAGCATTAACAAGACAGCAAAACACACTCCCTGTGATTTTCAAGGCACACTGCTGTTTGCCTGCATCTCCCCTTCTGTCAAAAGAGATTGTGCCCACGGAGTTGACGGTGTTGCATAATTGATTGTGTTCACTGCTGTTCATAACAGGCCACTACGCTTGTCATCTGGCGTCAGTGCCCACAGGGGTGGGTGGTCCATATTTGTGAGTCATGTCCCACACATGCACGTGTTCTCTGAACAGAATTCAGCCCCCCGGTGGCAGATGTCAGCTAACTCAGCAGGAACCTCCATCTCCACGAGGTGTTTAGAGTAGATATACATCTTTAATAGGAACATGAATACTTCATGAGCTTGTTTCACCGCTTGAGAGCTTTAGTCACTTTCCAGCACCCATTAAAATTAATGTGCAAATTATTTAGGAGAGTTTTCTAGTTCATCATCCATTAGTGATGCCAAGACAGCTGGTTCATGTGTGCAGTGGAGAGAAAGCACTGCATAACCAAGCAGACCTGATATAAATCATACCACTTTTTAAGTTCAGGGGGATAGTTGCTAATTATTACAAAGTTGGTAAAATTTGAAACCAATGTGCTTCTGGAAGTAGGACTATAGCTAAGAAATGATTCTCTGACTCTGGGAGGGCTCAGGTTAATGCTTTTAGCAAGCATTTGTGCCCCATCTGACAGCTGTCTGCCTTTGTAGAGGCTGCCTTTGAGGCCTCACATCTTCCTAATAGACTGCACCAGTCCCAGTCCTGCCTAAATGTGCTTGTCAGAATAGAAATTTCAAAATTGTCTCTGCCTGTTACAAGAGCAATTACTCAAATTCAACTAAACTGAACAGACATTGTAGAGAATTGACTGTGGCTGACGCTGTGGTGTAGAGCATCAGAAGGGTCAGCTATGGTCCTGACCTGCAGAATCTCATTCTTGTAGGATCTAAGGAGGAAAATCCATGGCAGCACTGTGGCGTGTGTGAGAGGAACAGTGAGGGAGAGGTGGGGAATGGCATAAGCAAGGGCAGCTTCTTTATTTCTGTCCCCATGTTAGGTTAGGCAGTTAGAAAGATATGAGCAGGTGGGGAGTAAGGGGGTTGCAACCCACCCAGTCTCCACCCAAGGACCACGTTATCTCCCTTAGACCAGCCCTTTTAGTGGTTTAGCACAGACTGGTAAGCAAAAGGATCCCAGGGACTTCCCCAATTTTGGAGCATGCACACTTAAGGAAAACCTTGTCTGCTAGTAACTGCAAGGCCATTATAACATCATTTACATTGTGGCCTTGCCCCCCACACCCCATGGGTTTTGCTGGGGCACTCAAGGGAAGATGACAGGGACAAATATGCAGAGAGAGGTTGAAGGGGAGGAGCCAACGCATATCCAAAAGGCGGTGTGATAACGACAAAATGGGAGGGAGGAGACCGAATAAACACCCATAAAAATGGTGCAGAGCTCAGCAGCCTCCTAAAACCCTCACAATCAGCAGGCTCCTCTGTCTCTGGAGTGTACTTGTACTTTGGCTTTGCTAAATGAAAAACATTTTGTGGCTTTAACTCTATCAAGTCTCTCCACTGAACGCTTTTACTTCAAGAACTGAGGAATTCCACAATCCACCACCCAGGAACACCTACACATACGTATAAGAGCTTCTCTAGGGAAGCACCTGGTTTGCAAGTATTAGGTCTGAGTGTGGATATCATTAACACCATTTTACATTACAACTTGCTGTGCAAAGTCCCATACTCCTTGTATCAGTCTGCACAGGCTGCGTAACATAGTTCTACAGGTTCTGTTCTGAGTCACCCCTCCACTCTGCTCCCCAAATGTAATTATTATCCTAACTTCTAATTCAATAAACCAGTTGTGCTTGCTTTTGAACTTTATATAAATATTACCATGCATGTATTCTTTTGTGTTAGTTCTTTCTCTCAATATTATGTTTATATATAGTTGCTTTCTTGTGAATTGCAACAGCAATTTATTTGTTTCTTTGCTATACATAGTATGTGCATACACCACATGTGCATGTGTATACACCACACTTTACTTATCCACTCTACTGGACATTTGAGTTGTTTCCAGTCTAGTGGCCAAGACAGATAATGCCTCCATGACATTTGTGAGCATGTCTTCGGCATTGAATTACTGGGTCATGGGTATTATAACATGAAACTGAACTTTTATATTCATTAGAACCTTTCTAAACTGGTTGTATCAATTTACACACCCATCAGCAATATGTAAGGGTTCAAGTTGCTCCACCTTCTCATAAAATGCTTAGCACTGTTGACCTTTTAAACACTAGTCATTCAGGAAGGAGTACAGAGGCATTGTGTTAATTTGCTTTTGCTGTTCAATGAGGTTAGGCACATATTCACCTGCCCATTGGCTTTTGAAGTTCCTCTGTTGCAAACTGCCACTTTCTATCAGGCTCTTTTTATCTTACTGATTTTCATGAATTTCCCTTGGCAGTTATGTTTGGTGACTATCTTCTTCCATTCTATGACTTACCTTTTCTGTTTCTCATGTTTCCTAGTTAAGTTTATCATTTTAATGTGGCCTTTTTATCAGTATTTATTTTCCTGGTTAGTGCTTTTTTATAATCTCTTCATAGGTTTATGCCACGAAGACCTTCTCCAGTGGTAACTTCTAGAAGTTTATTGTTTTACATTTTATACTTAGACCTATAATTCACCTGAAAATTATTTTTGTGCAGGGCTTTTGAGGATTGTCTGGCAAACATAGGGTCCATAGTTACCAATCACTGCTGCACACTTGACTCCGCTGTCACTGACCCACGTTAGCACTAAGATCAACCTTCTGACAAGGAGAGTCCGAACAGTGCAGGGGGCCACTGGATGGGCTTCATCACAATGACTTCTGAGCTGTCTTTTCTTCTGGTTCTGCAGGTCTATATTCAGGGAAGAGATCAATCTGTCCCTATTTTAGACTACATGATTGTCTGCAAAGAAAGTGCCAATTAATCTACAAAAGCACTCCACACTGATGAGCTCAGCAAAGTCACAAGATACAAGATAAATATACAAAAATAAATTGTTTGTTTATATTAAAAATGAGCAAACAGAAACTGAAGTTAAAAGTGAAATGTTATTTATAATTGCTCACAAACAAAAGAAATACTTAGGTGTTACAAATCATGTGCAGTATTTCTATGCTGAAAACTATAAAATGCTGATGAAAGAAATCAACTATCTAAATAAGCAAAGATATATACTGTGTTCATGGACTAGAAGACTCAACATAGTAAATTAATGTTAATTCTCTCCAAGCAGAGATACAGGTTTAATACAATTTCTGTCAAAATCCAAGCAAAAATTTCAGTTGATAGAGACAAGCTATTCTAGTATTTAAATGGAATAGCACAGATCCTAGAATAGCAAAAGCCATTTTGAAAAGAAAAATGTGGAAGACTCACTCTACCTGATGTTAATTCCTGTGATGTATTTACAGTAATCAAGAACATGTGGTGTTGGCAGAGGGATAGACAAACAGATTAGCGCGTCAGAATACACCCACAGGGATACACCCAACTGATTTTTGACAAAGGTGTAAAAGCAATTCAGTGGCCGAAGGACAGCCTTTCCAGCAGATGGTACTAGAACAGTTGAACATCCACCAGCAAGAAAAATACCTCAACCTTAACTTTATCCAAAAATTAATTCAAAATACATCATAGGCTTAAATATAAAACTTTTAGGAGAAGATCTTAGGAATCTATGGCTAGGAACAGACTTGACATGAAAAGCATTATCCATTAAAGGAAAGAATGATCAATGAGACCATCAAAATTAAAAACTTTTGCTCTGTGAAAAAGCCTAAGAGAATTAAAAAATCAAGAAAATACTTAAAAACCACATTTCTGACAAAAAACTAGTATCTTGTATACATAAAGGCTCAAAACTCAATAGCAAAAGTCAGATGATCCAACTTGAAAATGTGCAAAAATTATGAATGGACATTTTACCAAAGAGAATAACAAGCACATGAAAAGATGCTCAACATCTTTAGCCAATAGGTAAACATAAATTAAAATCACAATGAGCTCTCACAACACAAATATTAGAAAAGCTAAAATAAACATTAGTGATGATACCAAATTCTGGTGAGATTATATAGAAGCTAGCTCTCCCCCATTGCTGGTAAGAACATGAAATGGTACAGCCACTATGGAAAAAGGTCTGGAGATTTATCACAAGCCTAAAGATGCAACCCAACAATTACACTCCTGGGCACTAAATGGAAAGCAATGAAATTTCATGTTTGCACAAAACCTCTATCTACATAAATGTTCCTATTAAATTTATTTGTAATTTCCCAAAACAGGAAACAATCCAGATGTCCTTCAAGGGTACATGCTAAATACACTGTGGTACATCCATGCCATGGAGTACTAGACAGCAATTACTAGGAATGAAATATCGATACACACAACTTGAATAAAGCTCAAGAGAATTATGCTGAGTAAAAAAAGCCAATTGTAAATGTCACATATTGTATGATACCATACATATATAACATTCTGTAAACAACAGGAATTATGAACAAGGGAAGGAGGGGGAAAGAATAGGGTGTGACGATAAATGGTTAAAAGGAAGGAGCTTGTGATAATGGAGTTCTCTGTATCTTGACCATATCAACCTCAATATACTAATGGTGATATAGTACCTAGTTTTGTAAGATGTTACTTTGGGGAAAACTGGCTAAAGAGCAAAAAGTAATTATTGTATGAATCTACAATTATCTCATAATTCAAAGTGTAATAAAGGACGTATAAAAAATCAATTGACCATATTTGTCTGGGTTTATTTCCAGACACTCTTATCTGTTCTATTGATCTACTGTCTAGTTGAATGACAATACCACACTTTGATTCCTATAGCTTTCTAAGTCTTGAATTTGGGTAGTGACAGTCTTCCAACTTTGTTGGTTATTTTTTAACCAAGTTTCCTTTAGCTATTCTAGCTCTCTTGTATTTCTACATGGATTTTAGAAGCAGTTTGTCCATTTCTATATGAAAGCTTACAGGAATTTATTGGGTTGTGTTAAATTTTTAGATTGATTTGGAGAGAATTAGTATCTTAACTCTACTTAGTCTCTTCATAATAGAACTCTTCACTTATTTAGATCTTTAATTTTTTCAGCAATGTTTTATATTTTTCATTATATATTTTTATCAAAGTAATCTCTTAGTATTTCATATTTTGATGCTATTGTAAATGGCATCACTTTTTTAATTTAAATTTCAACAGCACTTTTATTGATCTTCTCAAAGTACCAGCTTTTGGTTTTATTGTCTTAATAGTTTTTCTGCCTACTATTTCACTGACTTCATCTCTGATCTTTATTGTTTCCTGTCTTCTAATTATTTTGCTTTTAATTTGCTTTGCTTTTCAAGTTTCATAAGGTTGGTGTTGAGTTGATTGACTGGAGACCTCCCATCTTTTCTAATAGGTATTTAGTGCTATGAATTTCCCACAAATCTTAACCTATTGTGCCTTCAGTTTCACTTACTGCATTCACTCATTTGTAACTCCTTTTGACACTGCTCTGATCCATGGGGCATTTAGAAGTATGGTATTTAATTTCCAAATATTTGAGGTTTCCCAGAGATCTTTCTGTTGTTGACTTCTAATTGAATTATACTGTTTTCTAAGATAATATTTTATGTGATGAATTATTTTACATTTATTGAGAAATGTTTCATGGCCAAGTCATGTTTTATCTGAGTAAATGTTCTGTGTGCCCTTGAAAGAATGTGTACTCTGCTGTTATTGGGTGGACTGTTCTTCAGGTGTCAATTAGGTCAATTGGTCATAGTGTTTAAGTCTTCCATTTCTTTCTGATTTTCCATTAACTGGTTCTATCAATTATTGGATTATTGAGATCTCTGGCCATCATCTGGCATGGATGTCTACTCATGCCACTTTTCTATCACATCTTGATCACATATTTTAAAGCTCTACAGTTACAGATATAAATGTTCAGGATTATTATATCATCTTGATGAATTGACCCTGTTTTCACTATGATTGACTTTCTTTATCCCTGATAATATTCTTTGCTCTGAAATCTATTCTGTCTCTATTGTCACTCCAACTCAGTTTTGATTAGTATTAGGTTGGTATTTCTTTTCCATCCTTTTTCTTTTTACTTCTTTGTGTCTTTTTATTTAAAGCGTGTTTGTTGTAACCCAGGATATAGAGTCCTTTGTTTCTATTCAATTTGACAATTTATGACTTTAAAATGGATTTTTGGACTGTTGATATTTTTTGTGAGCTCTGGCATGTTTGGGTTACCCTGTCTTCTTGCCTTCTGCTTCCCATTGTCTCCTGGGTTCTTTGTCCTCTTGTCTGCTGCCAATACTCTCCTTTGGATTATTTCTTTATGATTTAATTTTACCTCCTTTATTTGATTATTAGCTATGACTCTTTGTTTCACTACTTTACTGGCTGATTTAGGGCTGAGAATATACATCTTTAACCCATTAAAAAATGCCTTCAGGTGATACTGTTTCACTTTACAGATAGTGTAAGATGTGTATACTGTAAAAGCATGCTTCTGGTTTTTTCTCCCAGTCTTCTGCTCTTAATAGCATACATTTTGTGTTTACATGTTACAAGCCATACACTATATTGTCATTATTTTTATTAAACATTCCTGTCTTTTTCTATCCAGGCCACTATAGCAAAATGTCACCAACTGGGTAACAGACATTTATTTCTCATGGCTATGGGGGCCAACAAGTCCAAGGTCAAGGTGCCAGCATGGTTACACTCATGAGGACCTGCTTCCTTGTTATAGACTGCTCTCACTGTGACCTCACACAGCAGAAAGGATGAGGGAGCTCTGCCAGGGGCCTCTGCTTGGAAGGGCACTAATCCCTTTCACAAGGCTCCACCCTTATGACTGCATCACCCCCTGACACCACCTATGGAGGTTAGGATTTCAACATATGAATTTAGGAAGACACAAATATTCATGCCAAAACAATTCCATTCTGCTTTGAGGTAATTCTAATCAGGAGATTATTATATATTCACCCATATAGTTACCATTTACAGTGTCTTCATTTGTTTGTGCAAATCATATGTTCAACTGGCTTGATTTTCCTTTTGCCTGAAAGACTTTTTTAACATTCCCTATGATTTGGAACTGCTGGTGATGAATTCTATCACCAATTTTATGTCTCAAAAGGCCTTTATTTCACCCATGATTTTTAAAGATTTGTTTGATGGGTACAGAATTCTTGGTTGATAGTTTTCTCTTTCAGCATATTTTATAACTTTTTTTATTGAGGTATAGTTGATATAAAATATTATATTGGTTCCAAGTACAGAATATAGTGAATTGATAGTTATCTAAATTATTAAATCCTCACCCCAACTAATGTAGTTACTATCTGCCAACATAGAAAGATGTTACAGAACTATTGACTATACTCTCTATGCTGTACTTCCATCCCTATGACTAAATTATATTACAATTGATATTTTGTGTCTCTTTACTCCTTTCATCTATTTAATCTTTTGGAACTTTAATGATGTAGTTCCATTGCCTTTTCTCTTGCATTTTTTTCTTCTGATGAGAAATCTATATGGCCCCAATCTTGTTCCTGTATGCATTATATATAATATGCCACTTTCTCTGGCTACTTTTAAGATTTTTAAAAAGTAATATTAACTGGTATTGGGTAATTTGGTTATAGTGTGCCACAGTGTAATTTTATTTATGTTTTGTATTTGGAATTGAAGTTTTTAGATCTACAGTTTTAATTTTTTTATCAACTTGGACATTTTTCAGCCATTATTTCTACAAATGTTTTTCTGCTCCCTCACTTTAGGACTCCAGTGACATGTGCATTAGGCTTCTTGATGTGGTGGTCCTGAGGTAACTAACACATTAAAAATTTGCTTTTGTCACTGTGTTTAGTTTTGAATAGTTTCCACTGTCATGGCTTCCAGTTCACCAGACCTCTCTTCTGCAATATCTAATCTACAATTTATCCAACTCAATGTGTTTTTAACCTCAAACATTATCACTTTCACCTCTATAATTTCAACTTAAGTCTTTTAAACTATCTTCCACATCTCAACTTAAATTTTTAATAATATGGAATATGGTCTAGTAATTGTTTTTAGGCCATCATCAGATAATGCTAGTATCTGTGTCAGATCTGGGTCAATCTCAATTGTTTAATTTTTCTCATCACTATGGATCATATTTCCCTGCTTTTTTGATACTTGGTAATCTTGAATAGATAGCAGACATTAGGAATCTTACCTCCTTGAGGGCTAGATATGTTTATCATCATGCAATTTTTCTTGATCTTATTCTGGAGTACAGTTAAGTTACTTAGAAATTCTTTGATCCTTTCTAAGCTTACTTTTAAGATTTGTTAGGTTTTTGTTCTGGGGATAATTATCACTCACTCCTGAGGCAAGAGGCTTCCATGTCCTCTACCCAGAACTCTGAACTATACGGATTTCCAGCTGACTGGTGTGAGCATATTGTCCCCAGCGCCATGTGAGTGCCAGACATGCTCACCTTTACTCCTTTTAGGTGATTCTTTCCAAAACCTCAGGAAGTTTCCTCACATGTGCTGTTCTGCCATCTGCTAAATACTTGAAGGGAGACCCTTGCAGATTTCTAAAATTCTCTGTATGTCAGTTTTCCCTGCAAACTCCAGCCACCTTGGTCTCCCCAGATCAGCAGCTCATCTCTTCAACCTGGGCATTCAGGCCCCCCCAGGCACACTCTCCCTGTGCCACCCAAGGAAACTCCCAAGGCAGGAAGCTGGGGTAATCACAGTGCTCATTTCACTGGTGTCCTGCCTCTCATAGATCACTCACCTAACACTTGATGTCCAGTGCCTTAAAAAAACATATTTCAAGCATCATTCCCATTTTTTGGTTGTTTTGGGTGGGGGGATAAGCTGGTCTCTATTATTCCATCTTTACCAGATGTGGAAGTCTTTTCCATATATTTTCAATGGATAAATGGAGGGTATCTAAATAGTACTGCATTTAGGTTTCATCTGAAACATTTAAAAGAATGATGCCACAGCTTTACTTTAAAATGTTGATACTTACATTACTCTAGGAATCACATCCTTTGCAGCATTTAATCTTTCAAAGAACATTTCTATATATCAACTTAAAAAACACTTTGATCAACATTACTTTGAGGGTAGATAAGTAAAACAGTTTGAAGACCATTGTTTTAATTACCTATGTGGTGTCTCTGTCAGTCTGAAATTACTGATATTTGCTAACATGGTCCCTTGCGGGGTGTCCTAAGATCCAACCCAAAGTCCAGCCTGCTTGGTAGGAAAGCACCGATCCACCCCCATTCCAGGGCTCCACCCTGAGTTCCATGAAAGTCCACCTGGCACCCACCTGGGACCCAAAGGGTGATAAGCATCACTTCCTGTTGTTCTTCCTTTATCCCATGGGTGATGACATGATGGTGCCTGGAGGACAGACACCATGGATTTGTGCAAGCACAAGTCAGTCTTGGCGTGCTGAGCATGAACACACACTCATGACAAGTGACTGGCAAGTACAAGTTCAGTTCCTGTTTGGAAGGGTTGCCGCCACAGCAAGGCATCTTGAGATGACTTGTCCACTGTCAAACAATCAACACATGTGGGTCCAGACCTGGTATCCAAATAACGAGACATAGCATCTCCTGCCCTTGCTCCAGCCAGAGTCTTGAACATAAGCAGGGCAAACATCCCCATACCTCTCCTTGTCTGTCCCACCGTCTGGAAAGGAAGCACCTGAATAAAAGTTAAGTGTCAGTGCACAAGTGAAAATGTGAGGGGAGCTCACTCATTACCTGTTTTATCAGTGAGAGTGAGGATGATTCACAGTTGATCTGTATAAGACTTAAGTCCACATACTGGAAAATTATGAACCAAAATGACATTGATACAATAGTGCAGCCCTACAGACTGTAAGGTCAACCAAACTATTTAAGTGCAATACATTAATAATCATGTGTAGCAATATTTTCAGTAATTTAAATGAAAAAAAAATGAGAATATGAGCAAGTGAGATGCATGACCAGCTTACAAGGACAGTTAGCACAAACACTCTTCCCTCGCCCATCAGTGACCTCGCCCAAGGGTATCTCCCATGAATGTGCTAAGAGAAATACAAGGTTGTGTAATTTCATGCGATTTTTCTATAAAAGCCAAAGACTGGCACTATAAGTAGGCATTAAAGAGGGAGTTGGAACCTTGATTCTGGTGGCACAGTGGGTAAAGTACCCAAAGGACCCTCCTGGCTGAATCAACAAAATGCTGGACAAAATATAAAAATGAGAAATAAAAATTACAAACAAAACAGGGTGTGCATTGGGAATAGGTGATAAGCAATAAGGAATCTAAAGCTCTTGAATCACTATGGTAAAGGCACAGATGTTGACAACAGTGGGCTGTAAATCTCAGGACATGTGTTAATGATGTGGTTTAGCCACAGGGAGAAAAGGCACAGAGCATACAACTTCCAAACAAGATGCAAGAAACAACACAGTCGGAAAAAGAAGACAGAAAATCAATGAAAAAGACGGCAGGAAAGCACAGGATAGAAAACAGACCAGACCAAAAGCATAACAAATAAGATAATAAAATTACATACAAATATATGCATAATCAGAATAAATGATACTGGATAGGCTGTGCAATTATAGATAGATATACCAGGCTGTCTTTTTCAAATCAGCCTAACAAGTGTTGACTTTATAGAGACGCAACAAAAACTCAGACACAGAGACGGCCCTTAAGCCTAAGGATGGAAAAACGCGCTTCAGACAAGTACTAACCAGAAGGCTGATGTAGCTATTTAAATATCAGACAAATTCATTTTTGATAAAAGTTAGCAAAAGGATATAACGTCTCTGAGCTTGTTAGTGTCTGATAAAAATGGCCAAAATTTGCACATTTCAGAAGTCAGAACACTAGGAACATCAGACAAGTGCACTGTCAAAATGGAAGATTTAAACCCCTTCTTTCATTAATACATAGACTGAGCAGGCCACAAAAGTCAGTAGGAATGTGGAAGATTTGGGCACCAGAATTAACGACCAGATCTAGTGAACATCTTTGGACCATCGCACCACAATGAGAAAGGCATGCTCCTGGTGAGTGTTTGTTCACAGTGGTGAACTTGAAATGGTAAACCCCATTCTCAGACCACACCGAACTGGGTTAGAAATCAATACCACAAAGAAAATGGGAAAATGCCAGACATCTGGAAATAAAATCTCACACAAAACTTCATGGATCAAAGCAGGAATCATAATGGAAATGAGACAGTACTTAGACCTGAGGTGCTTCTCAAAATCTGTGGGCTAAAGTTTAAATATTGCTGGAGGGTAGACGCATGGCTGCAGGCCTGCTGAGTGTAGCTGGAAGTTTGTAGTTTCCATATAGACTCATCCTGGGTATAGAGCCCAGGGAAACTCGCACACGTGTGGCACCAGAAATTACATGCAGGAATTTGGTGGAGCCGGGTGTCCCACAGCAAATGGTGTGGCCGCTGTGTGCTACATGCAGTGACAACCAACAAAATATTTAAAAACGTGCATGGAACAATTTATTAATGCATGAATAAAAATAGAAGTTCCCTTACATTCATTAGATAAAACAGCCTTCTATTACATAAGTGCTTATTGCACAATATAAATTGGAGTTCAAATTTTTAATCAAGTCACTCTTTAAGCCTCTAATTGTGGTAAAAACACATAAAATGTACATTTTGACCATTTTTAAGTGTACAACTCCATGGCACAAAGCACATGTACCCTGTGCAGCCATCCCCACCATCCAGTTCTGCCCCATTAAAAACTCACTCCTGCCCCAGCCCCCAGCCCCCACCATCTACTTTCTGTCGCTGGATTTGACTGTTATATTCATATAAGTGGAATCATACAGTATTTGCCCTTCTGTGGCCAGCTGATTTCACCCAGCATGATGTCCTCATGGTCCGTCCACATTGTAATATGTGTCAGGATTTCCTTCCTTTCCAAAGCAGGATAATGTTCCACTGTGTGAATGAACCACACCTTGCTCATCCATCAATGGACACTTGGGTTGTTTCCATGGGTTTAGCTATTGTGACTCATGCTACTATGAACATGGAGTGACAAATATCTCTGAGATCTGGCTTCCAGTTTTGGGGGTATACACCCAGATATGGGATTGCTGGATCACAGGGTAGTTCTTTGCTAAATTTTTTAAGGTGCTGCACTGTTTGTAATAGCAGCTGCACCAGGCACTGTGTTTTTGACAGTAGCCTTCCTAGTGGGTGTGAGCTGGTACTCATTGCAGTTTCTAACTTCGTAAAGAAATTATTTGTTCAATATTATGTTTGATGTAGCTATTACAAGCTAAATGATGCCCAATTTGACATGGGAAACCTGACTCAGCATGAACCAAATTTCCCCATTTACTTGAGAATCATTTGGTGACTCACAGTCACAAACAGGAGAAAGTTTCTCTTACCATGAAATTGTTCCTGGTGCTGAATCATTTCTCCACTTCTATTGCAGAATAACTACCTTTTAAATGTTCTGGTCCTTATAATACTGTAATTTTTATATATCAATATATCTTATCAGAGAAGTCTTGAACATCATTATTAAAAGGTCATATTTAATTAGCTTATTTTTCCTCATTTTTATTAACTTTCAAACTTATGATTTTGGCAAGAAAACACCTAGACAAACCTTGCAATTCATCAATTTTAAAGGCCTTAAATATTCATAGAATTTTTCCTTTTTTTCATCAAATAAAATGTGTGTTTTCCTGTAATTTATTAAATAAGTAAAATTTGTTACTGTGGGTTTGATACATTTTTATTTCAAATGTTATTCCATTTGTAATTAGCCAGTGCAAACTAGTTTGATGCATGGCAGAGGTCGGAGCCTATGACAAGCTTGCTTCACCCCCAGTTGTGTCTCCCCACCACCACACCTGCCCCCACTGGGGTACAGTTGGCTCCAGCTCACTCATTCCAGGACCCCTGGCCCGTCTCCATGCACAATTACCTGTCCTGCAGGGAAACCGAACAGCTGCTACTGGTTGGAAGGCTTACTGCCCAGCATGGGGTGAAAGCCCCACAGGCCATCGGCCAGGTTCAGTGACCCTAAAGGGGACTGACCCCCTTATCAGCCAGCTTAGAAACGTGTCTGCTCCTGACCATGTCCAACCAAGGGGGTAACCCCGTTATCTGGGGTTCTCGTGGTCCATGCTCTTATTGGTATCACCAACCTAGGACAACTAAGGTCTGTGGTAATAAGAAAGGAGAAATTAAAATTCTTGGGTTGTAGTGTTGCTTTCATGATGTTCTCTTTGTTGCTGTAGAAATAGAGTGAAGCTAACAAGATGTGTACTGTGGCTTTGGCGAGAGTCAGCCTCATTCTGCACCCGGCACCTCTGTGGAGTCCCCAGGGCACCAAAGCGAGAGTTGTCCCCATGCTCCTGTGCCCTGAGCGAGGTGGCCAGGGGCTTTCTGGTCATGTGCGGGCTGCGGGACTTTGCCTCCCATCAATGCCATGCAGTCAGCATCCTTCGTCTGGAGGTGAGGTCAGGACACAAGGCAGGCATGCAGTTCCAGCGGGGTCCTTGCAGGCTCCCCCATAGCGTGTAGTGAGGCCCCTGCCCCATCCACACCCCAGACTGAGCGCATGGGCCCCCGGCCCCAGGCCTTGAGTACTGCTCCTTCTGCACCAAACTTAACAGCCAGTGTCTGCTGGGGGCTGGAGTGTGTGCGACACTTGTTTGCATTCACCTGTTCTGCTGGAGACAAAAGGAGGTGGTTGGGCAGGCAGAGTGAGCAGGACTCCACCCCAGCGCTGGGGCTCCCTCAGCTGCTGCCCTCTGTGTGGTCCCTGGGGATGGCACCATTCAGACCACAGCTGGCCCTCCCTCAGGTGGACCCCGCCATAGCAAGTGGCAGGTCCCCGAGGGGAGCCATGAGCACCAGGTCTGAGGAGCAGTGGGGAGGCAGGCCCTGGTGCACAGGAGGCTTCTGGGGAGGGCGGAGAAGGCTTTCTGCGCGGAACTGCGTGCCCATGGTGTGTGGACGTGGGAAGCCCCAGGTCTGAGGGGCGGAGCCGTGAACCCCAGACAGGGCGTCAGCTCCCCACCAGGAGCTGGGGTGGCCTGAGTGTCAGGAGTCTCCTGTGGGGGGCACAGCCCCGCCCATTTGAAGTCTGCGTGATGGGGCCCTGGCAGTGTAGTTTATGACCTGCAGCTACACCCAGGCGTGGAGCTAGCCCTGGGCAGATGCTCCCTGCTGTCTAGGCCTCCTGTCCTGGTGCTCCTATGGCCGGAAATGAAAGAACACCCTACTTCTCTGAGGAGGTCCCCAGCCACAGCTGCCTTGAACGTTGGAGACCCAGGTGGACACCAGACCCCGCATGACTGCGAACAACCACAGAGGCACCTGGTGACGGCGGGATCACCCTCCCCCAGCCAACCAAGTGTCAGCAGATGCATTGCTGATGCTGTGGGCTTCTCCAGAGTCCAAGCAGTGGAGTGGCTCTGCCCAGCTGCTCCCTGCCTGGCGGTGCTGGCAGGGCCTGCAGGAAGGCAGCCATGGCAACACAGCACCATGCTGGCACACCCCCTGATGTGCCCTGGTAGGTCCCACCTGTGGCTCTCAGACCCATGGTGTGGGTGGGACCTGCAGCTGCCCCTGCCTCTCCCTATTCTTGCACATTCCCCTGCATCCCTGGGTCAGGCCGCTTGTGGCGGTGGCCTCCCTGCCTCCAGTCTCCAGTCTGGCCTCTGAGTGTAACAGAGGGAGGTCTCAATCCCCTGCCTGTGTTGGGGTGCCTGAGTTGCCAGGACATTGCAGCCACAGGCCTCACGACCCACCCCAGTGGCTAAAACACAGAGGACACGGCAGGCTCCCGGGCTGGAATGACCAGCCTGAGGCTCCCAGGGGCTGCTTGGGAGCCGCCTCACCACCCTCACCACCAGGACCCAAGCTGGGCTCCACCCGAGGCACAGCAGGGCCTGCTTCCTGACCTCGGCCTCGCCCTGCGGGGACATGCCTGCTCCTCCTGCTGCCCTTGGAACAAGGGGGCATCCTCACATCTATGTTTTGGCCCCGACCAGGTCATGGGGCCATTGCTGACCAATCACTGTCTGTGGGAGGACGCGCTGCCCTGACCACTGAGGCCTGGGCTCCTGAGCACCTGTAGGGGCAGGACTGTGCAAGGTGGGTGCTCTGCTGGAGCAGAGACACTGCCCTGAGCCACAGGGGCACAGCCACATGGTGGCCCATGGTGCTCAGGAATCGTTGAAAGCATGTGTCATGTTCCAGCTCATGTTCCTGGGAAGAGGCTCAGGGAGGCAGGACTGCTATTTTGGGAGCCAAGTGGGTGATGGTGTCTGTTGGCCTCCTGTGCGCACCCCCCACAACACTGCTGGGCTGTGGGTCTTAGCCGGCTCAGGCCTCACAACATGCTGCAGCAGCTTGGCGGCCTAAACAGCATTTGCTCCACTTGGTCGCGGAGGCTGGAAATCCCAGATCAGGGAGTCAGCAGGCTGGGTTCCGCTGAGAGCCTCTGCCTGGGCTGCAGACAGCTGGCGGCCTTCCCACTGCACCCCCATGTAGCAGAGAGAACAGAGACAGAGATGGAGAGACACACACAAACAGACCCAGACACAGAAACACAGGCAGCTCTGGTGTCTCGGTGACTGACACTGATGGAGCCCCCACTGGGCATCACTTTGGCCTCCTCGCGCTATCCTAGAGCAAGAGAAATGGGAGGCAGTTCCACACCTGAAGTGGAAGTAAATCAAAGTGTCTGGGGGTCGGGCGGGGGTGTGGAGGGGCAGGGAGGAGGGGAGGGCATGAAGCCAGGCGCAGGGAAGGGTGGGGACATGGAGTAAGGAGGGGGCAGGGAGGGGCAGAGAGGAGTTGGGCAGGTGCATTTCAGAGGGTGGTCAGGATTGGGAAAAGGTGGTGTTTGAGAAAAGACCCAAGGTAGTGGGACACCCTTCATTCCTCCTGGGATGCGAGTGGCACCTTCGCACAGGTGCTACCCCTCTAGCTGTGCTCAGAGAGGTGGGGCCACCAGCTTAGTGCCACGTGGATGGTATGGCTACATCGTCACAGACAATGCTAAGGGTCTGAGCCACAGACAGTGAGTAGGAATTTATGAAAGCACAGATATTCCTGTGACCCTCCTCCCCTCATTCCCACATATCTACCATACTCGTCACAGCTCAGCAAAGACCTGCATTGCCCGTTGTTCCTCTCGGGGTGATCTGCACACCCCTCAGAAGTCCTGACTTCTGGAAGAGCTTCTGGAAGAGTTTCTGCCCATTTCATGGGTGACGTACAGATCAGCCCTCACCATCACAGCACACCAAGGCGCTAACCAAAAGAGAGCATGAGGCCCAAACCACTCTAAACAGAGATAAAAATACAATAAAAATAATAACATATTCAAGCCCAGTACATACAAAATGTTGTTTCAATATTATAATCAATACAAAATTACAAGTGAGATGCTCTGCACTCTTTGTCATGTGAAGGCTTTGAAACCCACTATGTGTTTCACACAGCCAGCATGTCTTGGCCGGACCGGCCACATTGCCAATGCTCAGCAGTGGCCTGGGCTGTGGCCACAGTGTCAGGAACTGCAGAAGGAAGGAGGATCCCTGTCACCATGTCACACTGGCCGGCACAGAGCTGGAGTTGGAGGCACCAGGGCAGGGCTGAGCTGTGTGAGACGGCGTGCATGCTGGATGCTGAGAGCCAGGGGGACACGATGGTTTGGGCAACGGAACACCTGAACTGACCAGGACTCGGGCCCCAGGCTGTCACTCGGTGTGTCACTGTGAGCAGCCATGTTTCCTGCACCTCATTTTCCTCCCTTTGAAATTGGCATAATCATCCTGCCCTCTCCCACCTCCCAAAGGATCCTGACGATCATGTGAGATCACCAGCCTTCAGGTCCCAGGAGGTCCTCCACTGGGAAAGGCCTTGGGCACACATACCTGGATCTCACCACACTGCATGCACATGCACCTATATATGTACACATACACACATGTGCTCTCACTACCAGGCCTACATACATGTGCACACACATTATTAGGCTTACACACATCACACAATATACATACATTACTCAACACCCCCCCACATGTACACATGTGCCAATTACCAAGCACACACACCACGCACACACATCAAGGTAAGCTCACAAACACACACGTGTGCACACACACACACACACAGAGTATGATTCAGCATTTAAAGATATCTGCAATGAGAATCATAAAGAAAGTAAGTGAAAAGTGCAGACTTCCACAGTGTATCAAAAATATGACCCTATCTATGTAAACATACATGTTGTGGGTGAACTGTGTGCCCTAAAGAGCTATGCTGAGGCCCTACCCTGGTGCTGTGGGCCCCACCTGGATGTGGGGTCTTGCAGGTATGATCAAGTGAAGGTGGGGTCATGCTGGGCTTGGGAGGGCCCTTGTCCAGGATTCACATGCAGGCAGAAGGCCAGGCAACAACAGGCAGACATCTGGGGAGATGCACCCTCAAGCCCAGGAGAGCTGGCAGCCACCAAGAGCTGGAAGAGGCAGGAAGGACGCTCCCCTTGTGCCTCCGGAGGGAGCGCAGCTCTGCCCATACCTTGTCTTCAAACTTCTTGCCTCCAGAGCAGGAAATAAATGTCTGTTAGTTTGAGCTACCCAGGTTGTGGTGAGTTGTCACAGCAGCCATAGGAAACTCACGCAACACACAAAGCAAACACAACCTGGAAAAGAAACTCCAGGTAAGAGATCAGATGAGGGGGTTAACTAGGTGCTACCTCCTGTTCACTCCCCTGCTGCACGTTTATGACCATCATGATCTGAAACATCAGTATTCCTCTCCTTCTACTTAGATTTTCCAAAATCCACCAGATGACACGGCCAGCATTCTCTGAGGACTTCCATGTGCCCTGGGAGCTTCTGGGAGGTGCAGCCAGCCATGCAAGCCACAGTCTGAGTTTGCAAGCAACTTACCAGAGATGTGGACAAATAAAAACTTGGACTACCATGGATTTAATCCATCCAGTTAGAGGAAGCACAGAAAATGGCTGAGTGTGCTGGGAAAACACTCATGGAGAGTCCCAGGTGGGTGCTCCTGACTTGCTGGTGTGGCCTGGCAGGTGCCCAGCCATCACAGCCCGGCCCAGTCCTTGGCCACCCCTCCTCGGACTGCTGTCCTAGGACACCCTGGGCTCTAGCAGTTCTGAGAGAGCTGTGCCCATGTCTACAAGCATCTACCAGGCCCCCATCTTCTGACCTTTGACAATTTTACCAAATAAAGGAGACCCCAAAGCAGACAAGAATCAGTGAGACACAGTGGCTGGTTATAAACCAAAGCCAGGGGCCCTAAGCCAGAGGCAGACTGAGAAGTGTGTATGTCTGGGGAGAACTAAAATTTGTGCATCAAAGTTAAGGAACTGTCTTTGATGCTCAAACTTCATGAGAGTCCATGTGTATGCAGCTGACCCTGCAGGAATGCGCTGGGCTTTTATGGGGTGGCTTCATATGGTCGTGCTGTTCCCCTCTTGCAGGCAGGAAGCAGCACCGGTCCGGCCAGCTTGTGCAGAGCGACATGTGGTGACCGTCCTTCAGAAATCTTACCTAAGGGCAGAGTGGCTTCACCTCCTCGTCGTCTTTCCACTTATTTCTGCCACTTCCCTGTACAGTTTCCTTTGTTCCAGAAACAGGACTAATGGGAGCAGAAGGTGGAAGCATGGCAGAGAAACGCTGGGTCCCTCCCTGTCCCAGGAGCCCTCAGACCTCTGAGTTGCTGTCTTCTCACTATGCAAGGTGACACGGAGAAGGAACCACTCCAGAAACTGTAGCAACCACAGGGAATGTGGTGGGCCAGACACAATCCCCCACCCAGTTCTTGTCTCTTCTTTGATCATCATAAACAGGAGATGGCTACCTTCATCCTTCTCACCCAACCCCGTAAAAATGTCCAAGGAAATAATGGGTACACAGGGCGCCTGTATGGGCTCCAGGAGGCCCTTGGCTGCAGCAAGAGGGACCCAGCAGGAGGGTAAGACCACATGGTCTGCAGAGGGCAGAGGCTGGGCGCCCCTACAGGAGGAAAGGAGGGCCCCTGGGGTTTTGGGGGTGTGGAGACCTCCTGGTGGCCAGGCTCCCTGAGGCTGCATCGGGAAGCAGGAGGAGGAAAGTTGGAGACGAGGAGGGAGAGACACTGAGCCAAACCTCGGCCATCTGGAGTGGCTGCTATTCTGGGCCCTGAGCTGCAGAACGGAGCAGGGTGTCCTCAGAGCCAGGAGAGAAGGTGCTGGAAGAGAGGGAGCAGAGGGGCGGAAAGCAGCTCCGGCTGGGGAGCAGACGGAGACAGCAGCGTGGCTGTGCTTCCCCTCTGACTTCGCACCATGTGCCCTTGCTCATGCAACAGCCATCAGGCCCAGGCCTCCGCACCCCTGCAGCCTGCCAGCCCATCCTGGGCTCTGGGCACTCAGCCTGCAGGCACTGACGAGTGACCAGGGCTTTGCGCAGGCGCTCCCGGTCCCTCCCCAGGCAGCTGCCTCCCCGCCCTCAGGCTGAGCCCTCCTGTGTTTGGGGTTTGAGCAATGGCTGCCCTTCCTACTCCAAGTGGCTGGCTGTCTTCCCATCAACAAAAAACATAAAAGCCATTAAAATGGAGCTTCCCTTTTAAGATAACTTCCAATGATTAGGAAAAAAAGAAAATAGTTATTTTGAGAAAGAATAAAATGGATAAAGAATCTCCTCATTAAAATGGAGTTGACACCTTCTAAGAAATGGCGGATTCGAAAATGTTTTCTTTAAAAAGCTTAAAAATACATTACAAAAGCAAGAGCAAGTGGAGACTCCTAAGGACGTAAGTGGTTTAAATTCCATTTTGATTCAAAATCAAATGCTGAGCAATGTTGCTTTCTGTGCAGGAATATCATGTGTTTTCACTTCGAAATCTTCATTAAAGTGTGGAAGAAGTTGCTGCAGATGCCTGGTATTAATGTGCAACCTGTGCCCTGGCATTGTTCCTGGATGAGAAAACTCTCTGGAAAATGCCCATTCATTCTAGACCAACACCGAGACTTACTGAGGTTCCATCCCAATGGCACTTACCTGAGCTAAACAATAGAGCCTAAAATTTACGTAAAAATAATAGTAATGAGATTGCTAAGAAACTCATGGAAATGAAAAGTAATAGAGGGAGCTTCCCTTTAAAGATACCTTCCAATGATTAGGAAAGAAAGAGAAAAGCTATTTTTAAAAAAAAGAAAGTATGTAGAGGATCTCAGTGACCTCCAGAAGAGCACCACCCCCTGAGGCCCTGCAGACAATGGGCTGTGGCCTTCTGCTGGCCTGGCCTTGCCCACCCCAGTTCTGGGAGGGTCCTCTGGCCCTGACATACAGATATGCCCAGATGTACCCAGTAAACAAGATGCACGGCTGCCCTGGTTGGATGCCAGCACTCTCACGAGGCCCCCTGGGCTGGGCCTGCCTTTAGGTGGGAGGTTCCCTCTGGAGGAGGCAGGGTGGGGTGGTAGTGCCCAGCTCCCACTCCCGAGAGGGCAATCCTCCAGGTTGGGCTCTCTGGAGGCCAGCACATACAGAGGAGCAACATGGGAATTAGCGTGGCCTTCTCTTCAGAAACAATTGGTGCCAAGCAACAGTGAAATGACAGCTTCAGCTGCTAATCCAAACAACTGCCCACCCAGAACACTGTGTCAGGTAAAAACTTCATTGCAAAATGAATGTTAGAAAGTGCAGATGGGCAAAAGCTAGAAAAATTAATCTCCAGCAAGACTGCATTACTAAACATGCTGAAAAGGAGTTCTACACGCTTAAGGGAAATGTTGGTCTAGTCCTGGTTCCATGGGATGGAGGGAAGAGGTCATAGGTAGCAAATATAATGGATCTTTAAAACTTTTTAAATACACGTGTATACATAAACATATCTTTAAAACTTTTAATGTTTAAAAGAAAAATAGTAAGTGATCATGCTTTATAGGAAATGTGGATTAAAAATACTTGGAACCCAGTACACAAGGGGAACATAGTAATTAAAAATATACTATCTTAAAGTTCCTAAATTGTTGGTGAACTGAGGGAATATTTTGGAACACCCTGTAAGGAGGTAAATTATGATGCATATTGTAAATACCAAAGCGACCACTAATACTCCAGACCAGAGACTAGGATGCAACACCACCACTACTGGACACGTTTCCCTCCCCAAAAATCACAGCTCTCCTGTGGTGAAAAAACAAACCTACTGGGCATGTGAATTTCAGGTGCCAGGAGCTGAGCCACTCAGCCTGGTACAGTTTGCCCTGGGGAGAGTTGGCATGTCATTGCCTTGGTCCAGAGGCCACAGGGCCTGAAGCAGCAGGGCCCAGGTCCATGTGCCCCTCGGAGCTGGGTCTGCCAGACTACAGTGTAAACCTCAGGGTTGCAGTGGCTTTAGAGGTGAGCAGTGTGCCATGTGGCTAACCCCCGGTGCAGCCACTGAACCTGCTGGAATTCTCACGGCTCCGGCTGAGTCACAAACAGTTCCTGCCTCTGTCCCCCAGCCCCACCTGCCTCCCATCACTCAGGACACAAGCCAGCCTCGGAAAAACAAACCCAGAACAAAAGAGTCACCATGGGTTCTGCCATCAGGGAGTACCCTCCCCTCTCACCCTCTCCTCCTGTCACCCTCCCTGCTGGCTGTGACCAACACAGATTGTCCCCTCACATGCTCAGCCTGGACTCCCCAGTCCCCATTATCCTCTTCCTGCGTTACTCAGACCCCTGTCCTGACCTGCATGGGCAGCCGTGAGCTCCCTGTGGTATGCTGCTACCATGCAACTCACTTTCCATGATTTCCTGTGTCATCTTCTGAAGCATGTGATTGGGACCTGCCTTATTCTGTTTCCTCAGTTTATCACTCTGATTCTGGAAGGAGAGCAGGTACTGAAAGGCACCCCTGGGCACCAAGCCAGGCAGGCCCCCCATCTGTGTGGGGGCTGGAGGACCAACAAGGGGGAGCCCGGCTGAAGAACAGCCAACCCAGCTTTGTTCTCCAGCTTTGTGCCTCCTCCCCTGCACCTGACCAGCAAGAGGAGCAGGTGTGGCCACATGGCAGGACTGAGGGCAGGGCTCTGACCGGGCCAGACTCCCAGTGCAGGCAGTGGGCTGGGCAGCTGTGAGCCCCACGCATGCCACAGGGTGAGGGCTGCAGAACAGCTGTGCCAGATCAGGGAGGCAGCGTGGTCCCCAACTGAATGAAACATGGCAGGTGGGCCTGCTGTAGTTCAGCACTGAGCAAAGTCGCGGAGCACAGGCCGGTCCTGATGAGGGCGGCACGTACCTGGTCCCATGTCCACACCCTTCACCTCCACTGCTCACGATGCCCCCAAGGTTGAGGAGCCCATCATCCTGATGACAGACCCAGGCTGGAGAGGTTGCCACCCACCACGGTCCTGAGGCGAGGCAGCCTGGCCACTGGCATCCTTCTCTGGGTGCACTCAAGGGTCTCTGAGTCCCGGCCCACATCTGACACTTGTTTTTTGACCAAGTCACTGCCTCTGTGTTACTCTTTTCCTGTCTCTCCAACCCTTGCAGTGGGTTCTACTTCCAAGAAGCTCCTGCCAGTCATTAAATTTTTCAAGGTTAGCACTGAAGCCCCTGAGCCAGCTCTGAGGGTTGGGGTGAGCGCAGTGGGCATTCTGGGCCCAGAGTGGTGGCAGTGGACCAGGGGATGCTCTTCTGTGACACTTAGCCAGGCCTTGTCATCTCCAGGGATGCAGGGGCCCTCCATGCCCCATGCCTGGGCCTACAGGCCAGCTCAGAGGCAGCCCCCAGGATGGCCCCAGGCCTGCACCATCCTGGGCCGCCCTCCTGCTCCCTCCACGGTGCAGGCACCCCCGCCCAGCACAGCCAGGAGGCTGGAGGGAGGCCCCTGCTCCCATCCCATGCTCACCTCCAGAGTGCCCCCAAGGGTGAGAGGTGAGCCTGGGGGATGTCCAGGGGACGTCTGGGTTCCTGATGCAGACAACCTGCATGAGTGTGCAGAAGCCACAAACTAAAGAGACATGCCACATGGCTGAGTTTAAAGCATAAATTGATTATAACTCCAATATTTGCGTTTTCAAGCCATGAATCATCATTTTAGTAACAGTAGCTGGAAATAGTGATTTAGAGGGGAGGGGCCGTTAACTGCCTTATTGCCTTAGTTTAAAATCAGGTGACCTCATTTACATTTTCTAGGCTTTCTTAGTGAAAAAACATTTGGTTGAACCCACCTCAAGAATATCAGCATGTCTGTGTGGGGCAGTCCCCTCCCTGGGGTGCAGGGCTGCCTCCTGGTGCCCATCCTTCTGCCCCAGGATGAAGCCTGACTGGGGCTTCTGCCAAGGTCACCCATGCATCTGAGCCAGTGAGGCAGTCTCTGAGCTAGTTCACAGGGGTTGTCCACTTCTGCTGCCGAAGAAACTGAGGCCCCGAGCAGGAAGGGGCCACGGGCTTGGTTACTGCATGTGGCAGAGGGGACTGTCCCTTCCATCACACTGTCCTACAGCCGCCAGGCCAGCAAGCTTCCCACGGGGCAAGTGGGTCTCAGCAGTGCGTCCCCCGCCCAGGATTACAGGGGTCAGCCAGCCATGTAGGGTCCACAGGCAGAGGCCAGGGCA
Organism: Manis javanica; assembly: GCF_040802235.1. NCBI lineage: Eukaryota > Metazoa > Chordata > Mammalia > Pholidota > Manidae > Manis > Manis javanica. Next base: position 97,539,676 of record NC_133161.1, on the reverse strand, counting down.
GCACCTGGCACAGAGCCATCCCCCTCCAACCCAGATGCTCTTCTGCGGAGGTGGCCATGGTGAGTGGGAGTCTGAGCCACCATCTGGGTTCCTGGGAAGCTGTTTTACTGTTGGGAAAATGGAAACATGGATTAAAGGGAGGTTCAGCTACTGCAGTAGGAGTGCAGGTCTCCTGTGTTGCTGGACTTTCAAATGAAGGTGGGAACCAGTTTCTGGGACCCAGTGAAGCCCAGGGGCTGCTCCAGGCCCTCTTACTGCCAGGACATAATGGGACCTTTCAATTCTGCCAGAATGTCCCGTCCTTTAAAAGCAAAGCATATTCACTGCAGACACTGCTCTGCTGCTGATCCAGTTCCTGCAGCTGCAGCAGGACCAGCCACACTCCCCACAGCTCTGGAGACAGCCCCCTTGCCCACCACAAGAGAGGCCTGTGGGCTGCAGGTGGGCGGACACTGTCCTTCAGGGCATCCCACTACAGTAAATGGCAATCACAGAGCAACTGGTCATAATAACCCCCAGCCAGACCCAGCCTGTCGGCAGCGTCCCAGAGACCCTGTGAGCTGTGCTGTCCTGTCCTTGAAGCCCCTGTGGGGAGCCCTCCACCTGCTCCTGCTCCTCCTCCCCCGAAACCCCCAAGTTGGAAGCTCCCAAAGTGGGAGGGGAAGCCTAGAAGCCCAGCTCCAGACAGCCTCGGTTGGTCCATCTGCAGAATGGGAATGATGCTGCCTACCCTGCCCCAGGGGGCAGCGGGGCTGAGTTCTGGAAGTTCTTCTGGAGCACAAGAGGCAGGACAGGCCCAGGGCAGGGGCTTGCTGAGCTCAGGCCCTGACCATGGGTGGGGGAATTGTGGGGGTCCCGAATTTGCCCACTCATTGCCCATCCAGAGGGCCGTCCTGGTGTCAGGAGAGAGACTTCCCGTCAGCCCCTCCCTGGGTCCCAGAACAGTGACAAATGGGTACTCCCCCTCCTCACTAGCCTGTGGACGCAGCTCCCCTCCTGAGAGAGGTGCACAGCCTTGCTGCTAAAGGGCTGACCCCGGACAGTTCAGGGGCTCAGGTGTGTACCCCACTCGGTAAATGCAGATCCCAAATGCCCCTGAGGGTGTCCCAGGACCCCCACATCCCAGCACCCCTCCTACCCATCAGCATGGCAGCTAAGAACCTGCTGCGTTTTGTCCTGCTTTATCACCCACTGGGAGACAAGGAGACCCACCTCACCTCCCTGGTGACCACTAGGGGAGGATTTGGGGAACAGGAGTCAAAAGTCAGCTGATGGGGCTCAAAATTGAGGAGGGGTTCAGGAGGCATCTGGCCCACCCAATCACCCCAAAACAAGCTCTGGGCACTGAGGCTGGCTTCCCGCCTGCTCCTAAAGAGCACATCCATGCCAGCCCTGGAGTCCCTGAGGCCAGCAGGGGTGCTCCTGGAAACAGCTCCCGATGGCACAGAGCCACACTGAAGGTGGGTGACTTTCTCCCCTGTCCTGCTGGACTTCAGAACAGGCCAGGGGTCACTGCAACGTGGAACAGGAAAACCAAGCATTGCATCTGAAGACAGCAAACCATGCTTGGCAGGGCATTTATTTTCATTAGGATAAGTCCTTACCATCCTAACCAACTGTGACAGACACCATCTCAGCTCTGACAGCTGTGATTTAAAGAACTAGTGGCATGTTTCAGGGTGGAGGAAAAGATGCCTGGTGTCTAGAGACACAATTAAAGCTAATGTCCACCCTGAGTGGACAACAGGCTGGTGGCAGCCCACCCATTTTCCTGCCTGTATTTTAAAACTCACTCAAGTGTAGAATAAATTATGGTGGGAGAGCTTGGAGACAGACTTGTGTGTAACTCAACCTGAAGGGCCCTTCACAAGCCCTGGGAGTAAAAAGAGAATAATCCAGCAGCCACAATATGGTGAATTACCCCTAGCCTTAATCCAGGTCCCAGACCATCTGGACTTAGAAGCACAATGACCATTGCCCAAAGCACTAGGGCCACCCATTTGTTTTATCACTGCCGCCAAAGCCCTTGGCATGACCATTATTCATGTCTCAGATTCTTATGAGTCCCCTGAAAGAGTGAGCCCAGGTGTGCCCCAGGCCCGCTGTGTTCCTTCCACCTCAGCCTGGATAGGCAGTCCAGCAGCTCCGAACACCAGCAGCTACAAGGTCACGTCTGTGTGCATGCCACACACCGGAACTTTCTCGGCTTCAGACTCAACACTGTGTGCTCCTCCTACAGTGAAGCCTGAGACGTTCCACAAATGCAGGCGTCCATGGCCCGAGTCTAGTGCTCCACACCTGCTCCCCTGCAGACGTCCTTGTCCCAGTGAGCGGAGTTCACACTGACCTCTGTGCTGGCTGCAGAGATAATGCCTGGCACCCCCTCACTCACACCCATACCGCGTGCACCTGGACTCACCCACAGGCCCCTGCTCTGCTGCCCTGCTGAGCCTCCTGCCTTCTCAATGTCCTCTCCTGCTCATCCCTCTGCTTCTCACCATAGCCAGTGTCATCCTTCCAGGCATCCATGAAGCCGTCATTCCTGTGCTCAAAAGTGCCCTCGCCCCCACCCGCCATCAGAATCCAATCCAAGCCGCCAGACTGGCCTAGCCTCACGGTCTTCACCCACTGCCCTCCAGGCTCTGCACCTGTGCCTGCCCTTGCCCCTGCACCCAGCCACCCTCCTGGCACTCCTGACAGGCTCTTCCTCACACAGGATGTCAGAAAATACAAGGTAAGTGCCCCAGCCACTCTTGGTACCCCATCCTGCATTGCTTTTCTTCACAGCATGATCATGTAAGTGTCCCTTCATCTGTCTAGCATCCCGTCTGCCGGCAGGGGTCTGGCCTGTTGGTCTCACTGCCGTCTCCCCCTCATACCTGCTACCCAGCGGTCAGGAGCACCTTTTACTGAGGGATAAGGGGAGGGATGAGCAAGGGTACCAGTGTCTCCAGCATTCAGAGTGCTGGAACCATCTCCCGAGGGGGCAGCTGAGGTAGAAGGGGACACACCAGGGCCAGTGCAGTGGGTGCACTGGACACTACAGGAAGCCCCAGTTCCCAGTCTGGGTCTGGAAGTCCCCGTGAAAGGGTGGTGGGTGGCCAGTTCTCTCCACGCATGTCCCACATCCAGGGAGGTTTTCTGTGGTGGTCTTCTTTTCAGGGAATTATTCATGGAAAGCTTCTTGGGGGGATGGGGGCTTAGCAACATGCATCTAATTCAAGGAAAGGACAAAACATGCAAAGTGGACACATAAAACAATGTTTTCAGTGACAGATTTGAGAAGTAGCAGAGGAGGTTGCTCTAGACCAGCCCCTAGGAGAATGTGAGGTAAGGTGACTAAGGTCACCTTCAGAACCCAACTGTAAAGTCAGTGCACCGTGTCTCAGAGACACGCCATTGCCTCCCAGACACTCGGCATCACGCAGTCCAGCACTGGCTGAAATGCTTACGGCGCTTGCTATGCGCCAGGCTGCTTGGAGCAGAGTTGCACTGATGACAATCCCACAACCCATTTTGTAGATTAAGACCCTGGGCCTGGCGACTCCTGGCTGTGACCGCACTGTTGGGTCTGAAAGGGAAGGACGCGTGGTGTGGGGCTGCGTTGGGATGTTCTGGTCAGCCATGGAAGCTCAGAACAAGGCGGTTACAGAGGTGGAACAGACAGGGTAGGAGACTACTGCTCACCTGACCCCCTGGGCAAAGCCTTCCCCTGGGGCATGGCCCTGATACATAGATGTGGTTTTTCCTACCTCATGGCCAGAGAGCCAGGCCTCTGATGACCTGCCTTTGTCCTTGGGGCCCACGTGCGTCTGCCCTCTGGCAGGGAGGCACAGGGTTCTGTGGGCAGGAATGTTCTGGTCTGCATACATAATGTGCAGTAACCAATTGCTTTGTATTTGGATCTGTGTGTCAGTGGAGGTCATCAGCTTCCCTGAGCCAGGTCAGCAGTGCCTCCACAAGCCCAGGCCCCTGGCCCTACAAGACTGAACAAGGCCAGCTTGCCACAATGACCACTAGCTTCCAGTTGGTTGCCCCCCCGCATAATGGCTGGGTACCCCCCACCGCCTGTGGGAGCCAGAGGGTGACAGAGAGAAGAGGGGTGTTTTGTTGGGTCAGGGCTTAAGTCTCCATCCCACGACAGGGAGTCATCACCCCAGTTTCCAACATTCCCCTTGGAATTGGGGTCTTAGTTGCTGACAGGTTAACCCAGATGGGCCCTTTCCCCACACATCCACAAACCTGCATAGGAGAGAGGATCCTCCAGGAGAAAAGGGATTCAAATTCTGCTCTTACATCAATCTACAGTTTGAGTTGAAGATGACAAACACCACCTGCATGAGAGACTCAGCAGCCCCACCAGCCTGCAGGAGCCATTGCCACGGGCTGGGCAAGACCTCACACAGGTGTGCACGCAAGAAGGAGGCGGACAGAGGGAGAGGGCTCTGTGGGAGGAAGGAGGTGCGGGCAGCAGTAGAAAGGCCCGGAACCTCCAGGGGTTCCCAGGGCCCCTTCTCAGCTGCACGGGACATGCTTCACCTTCAAAGCGTGAACCACAAGACTGGCATGAGATGTCCTGGTCTTGGGGTCTGGAGCAGGGAGCTGAATGAAGACACAGTGCTATGCCTTAGGCCACAGTGATGGAGCTGTGTAATAAAGAGGTGTGACACCCGCCCATGAGGGGTGTCTTGCCAATGGGTTTCAGCCCCAGGCAAGTTCACTATGGATTCAATGTGACCAAAGAAAATTGACAGCAGAATGCTCTTTGGGGTGAAAGGGTTATACCCAACTTTATTTCCAGGTGGCAGGTCAGTCACTAAAATCCCGTTCACTCAGAGCGAGTCTGCATGCAGCTAGCTGGTCTCTCCCCTTGCCTGTGGGCCCCTCTGCCTGCACAGCCATCCTCTGGACCTCTCTGCACAGTCATCCTGCACAGCCATCCTCTGGGCCTCTGTCCTCGGCGCTGCCATCACTCCAGCCTCTGCTCTGCTCTCCTGCAGCCTTGCAGCCCTGCCACCATGTCGTGCCCTGAGCACTGGGTGGAGCTCTTTATATACAGTCAACAGCCATGTATTGCCCACAGGTGTACAGTGAGCTAGTCAACCAGGGCCAGGTGAAAATCCTAGCCATAGGAACCCTCATTTTATCCACAAGGGGTTTACAGGAGCCACCAGGACTGGACTAGAGAGGGAGAAAGGAAGCCTGTCCTCAGGAACCAGCTGCCCCTCCAGTGTCACCTACACCTTTATTCTTAAGTCTGTCCCCTTCTCTGCACCACTGAGATGGCACTGCTCCGAGCCACCTCATCTCTCACCAGGGTGGTAGCAGTCACTGCCACAATCCCTCCTGCACTGGCTGCCTGTGGAGGATGTAGAGAACCGGCACATCACCTGTATTCCAGCTTTCCACATGCCACCCTCCATGCAAAGGCCTGGGAAAGGAAATCAGGTTCTCCCCTATCCTTGTACCTGTTCTGTATGCAGATTGGTCCCACCAATCAGAGGCATTCATGAAAGATATTGAAAGCAGATGAGAGGCAGAGACTGTCCTACTTCTGTTTCAGCTGTCTCTGTGGCACAAATGCTACTCAGAGCCACAGAGGACTCAGGCCCAGACCAGGCACAGGAGGGGTGGCAGAAGGGGTGAATGGGGAAGAGAAGGCATGACACCAAAAGCCAGGCATTGCCTGCAGACCCTTGAAGGGGAAGAAGTCCACACCCCTGGAAAGCTCCCCAAACTCCAGCAACGCAGGGGAACCCCTGAAAACAGCCTTTTTGAGAACTGATGTCTGCAAAGGTGAGGATTCCTGATGGCAATGGAGGAAGAACCCTCCAGCACCAGTCTCCAGTGAGTGGGTGAACCCACCACAGCCACCTGGTCTGGAGCCCCTCAAACTTTGGTGGGCCAAGGCCTCATGGGAAAGAGGAGCAGGTAAAAGCGAGACCCAGGGGGGCAGAGGCTGTGAGGGGGCAGGACAGAACCTTGAAAGCAAGCCGACTGTTTACTTTATATATCTTTAGTATCCATGCATGGGAGGCACCACAGACAAAGGAATAAACAGGTTTAGACTATGGACATGAGAAGCATAAAGCCCTAAAATGTTCATTCCCCTTTGCTTTAGTGTTCCAACTGCTAGGAACTCATTCTAAGAAAATTACACCCAACTATAAAAACTCCATGTTTCCTGGCTAATAATCATCAGCCCAGGAATTAATTTAAGTGGCAACAATAGAACACCAATACCTATGCAGATCCTAGCCCACCCGCAGGGTGATTAAGCAGCAAAACGAAATGAAAACTTAAAGACCAAGCGGTAATTAACAAAGACTTATGATGCCATCACAGGAAATTGTATACTTGCTGCTTAAACACGCAGAATATGTGTGCACACCCAGGGATGCAGGCTGGACCAAGCATGAGAAACAAACACATGACAAGGTTGTATGTGAAGTTTATTCAATGTGGCTCTTGCGGCATTGCTGATTATTCAGTTAGCTAATCGGTAATCTGAAATAACCGAGCTGACTTTTTTTGGGGGGGGTAGTTTAGGGATAGGGTCCCCTGAAGGGAGCAGCTGACCCCAAAGGCAAGAGCAGCTCCTCCAACCTGTCCAGACCAGGCTGCTGGTAATGAAGGCCCTCAGCAAACTGAAGCCCCAGCAGATGGTTTTCCACATTGTGTTATGTTTATTAACATTTAGCCTAGACTTAATTGACAATACTAAATGTTGGTTCTTTAAACATTTAGCTTCATTATTTGCAATGGTAATTTCAGTAAACAGTAGCTATTCCAAAGCTCTGCAGTGTGAAATTAAATTTGTTGGCTAATTAATTGGAAGAATGTAGCAACTTCATTCTGCTTAGAGATGGTGGCATTGAAATTACTGATCTGTAAAATTACTCACAGTAGAGAAAAGTCAAAACAATAGCATGCATAAAAGTACCAACTTCTAGCAACCAGCAAGCTCCAGTTGCTTGCAACAAGGTTATTTGAGAATTAGCATGCTGCTACATTCAGTAGAGGATATTCTTGCTTTAATAACAATTTATTTTATTAACCTTGCTTTTGAAAGAGAGCAAAGTTGGGGGGGCTTCATGCTCATGATGGCTGAAAGCAAGAGTGTTCACTCAGAGAGGTGCCCTCTAGCTGCAGTCAGTTACATCAGTTTTTTCTATTAGCTTGTTATAAATCTTCCAGTTACAAATCATAATGTGAAATACTTTAGAGGAATGACATTTTAAATGACTGACTTCAAAAGATCATTGTCACCATATGTTTGGCCTCCATTCATGGATCCAAAACATTACCAGTTATAATAATGAGATGCTATTATTTTTTCACCTATTAATTTGGCAAGGATTAAAAGCATGAATAATCCCAGTATTGACCCCATAGGTAAGAAAGCATCTGGCATGCTCTCTGAAGAATAGAAACTGATATAAAATTTATGAAAGCAATTTAGTATCAAAATTATATCAGACAAATATCAGAAGCCCTTGAACTGCCCTGGTGACTCTGATATGGTTGCCACTCCCTGCACATCTCATCAGCATCTTTGACATGCACACATATGTGATCATACACGATACACAACATTAACAGAATGAAAGGAAACAAACATGATCATCTCAATAGATGCAGAAAAACCATCGGACAGAACTCAACATCTTTCATGATAAAAACTCTCAACAGAGTCAGTATAGAAGGAATGCAGCTCACCATAATAAAGGCCATAGATGACAAACCCACAGCCAACATCATACTCAATGGTGAAAAGCTGAAAGCTTTCCCTTCAAGATCAGGAACAAGACAAGGATGCTCTCTCTCATCACTCTTATTCAACATAGTCCTGGAGGTCCTAGCCACAGCAATCAGACAAGAATAAGAAATAAAAGGCATCCAAATCGAAATGGAGGAAGTTAAAGTGTTTGCTGATGACATGATCTTATATAAAGAAAATCCTTAAAACTCCACCAAAAAAAAAAATGTTTGCATAAGTGAATTCAGCAAAGTTTTAGGATACAAAGTCAATATACAAAAATCAGTTGTATTTCTATACACTAACAACAAATCATCCAAAAAAATAAAACAATACCATTGACAACAGCATCAAAAACAACAAAATACTTAGGAATAAATTTAAACAAGGAGGTGAAAGGCATGTACACTGAAAACTATAAGACAGTAATGAAAGAAATTGAAGAAGAGACAAATACATGAAAAGATAACCTGTGTTCATAGGTCAAAAGAGTTAGTATTGTCAAAATGTCCATATCACCCAAAGCCATATGTAGATTCAATGCAGTCCCTGTCAAGATTCCAATGGCATTTTTCAGATAGAAAAGTACTAAAATTCAGAAGGAACTGCTAAAGATGCCAAATACTCATAACAACCTTGAGAAAGAACCAAACTTGAGATATCACACTTCCTGATTTAAAACTATGTTACAAATCACAACAACCAAAACAGTATGGTACTAATACAAAAACAGACACAAAGATCAGTGGAACAGAATTGAGTGGCCAGAAGTAAGCTCCCTCACATATACAGTCAACTAATACTTGACAAGAAAGCCAAGACCACCCAGTGGGGAAAGGACAGTCTCTTCAATAAACAACAATGGGAAAAATTACATCCACATGCAAGAGAGTGAAACTGGATCCCCACCTTACAACACTCACAAAAATTAACCTGAAATTAATTAAGGCCCTAACCATAAGATTTCAAACTACAAAACTCCTAGAAGAAAACAGGAAGAAAGCTCCTTGACATTGGTCTTGGCAATGATTTTTGCACACAACATCAAAAACCGAAGCAACAAAAGCAAAATCCAAAGGTGGGGCAATATAAAACTAAAAAGCTTCTCCACAGCAAAGAAAACCATCAACAAAATGAAAAGACAATCTGTGAAATATTTGCAAACCACATATCTGATAGGGATAGTCTAAAATATACAAGGAGAACATACATCTCAATAGCAAAATAATAATAATAATCTGGGCATAATAGTAATAAAATAAATGGGCATTTTTTTAGTGACATTTTTCCAAAAAAGACATACAAATAGCCAATACAGATATGAAAAGGTGTTCAACATCACTAATCATCAGGGAAATGCAAATCAAAACCACAATGAGCTATCATCTCACTCCTGTTAGAACAACTAGTATCAAAAATTCAATATATAACAAGTGTTGACAAGGATGTGGAGAAAAGGCAACCCTCCTATACTGTTGGTGAGAATGCACATGGGTGCAGCCACTATGGAAAGCAGTATGGAGCATTTTTTACATTTTTTACATGCCTCAAAAAAAGTAAAAAAGAACTACCATATGATCCAGTAATTCCACCACTGCAAATACACCAAAGAAATGAAACCATGATTTTGAAGAGATACCTGCATTCCTGTTTACTGAAGCATTATTTACAATTGTCAAGGCTTGAAAATAACTTTAGTTTCCATCGATGGCTGAATGGATAAACTAAATGTGGTTATGTATGTAAAATGGAATACTACGCAGCCTTAAAAAGGAAATCCTGCCTTTGCAACAACGTGGATGCACCTTGGGCACATGACACTACGTGAAATAAGTCAGACACAAAAATATATTGTACTATATCACTTATGTGTGGAATATAAAACTGTTGAATAGAAGCAAAAAGATTGCTAGGTGCCAGAGGTTTGGGAAAGGGGGAATGGGGGCATCCAGGCCAGAAAGAGAGAGCACACACTTTTCAGTTGTAAGATAAGTAAGTTCTGGATCTAATACACAGTATAGTGATCATGCTCAATAATACTGTATTGTGTATTTGAAAGTCTCTAAAAGAATAGATCTTAAAAGTTCTCACCACAAAGAAAATTATAACTTTATGGAGTGAACGGTTTGTTAACTAACCTTATTGTGGTAAACATTGCACAGCTTATATGTGTACCATCCCATTGTACATTCAATATTTATATTCTACATGCCAATTATTTCTCATTAAGCCTGGATGAATGGATGGGTGGGTGGGTGCATGGATGGATGGGGCGTTCTTCCTCTAGTCCCAAAGAAAGCCAAGTGTTTGTTACATAAAAATGGGGATGGGATTGAGCAGGGTGACTTCATGGATATTTTTATAATGGAGCCAATATATCCAACAGATTTATAAGCCCTGACTTTCAGATTTTGGAGCATCTAATCAAGCCTTCACTGAGTAATCAGGGCTCAGCAGAGGTCCCCACCATGCTATAGGCCACAGTTGGTACTGCCCATGCCTTCTCTCATGTATTTATCTGTGGGACCAAGTGGCCTTGTGGGGCAGCCTCAGCTGTCGGTTCATTTTGTGATGAGCTAAGCCCCATGTCTCCACAGATAAAATCTGGGACACAAATAAGCTTATCAGCCACTGCGCTCACCCCTGGACTGCAGGATCCCAGCCAGCTGCTCCCCCACCTGTGATGTAGCCTGGCCCTGCACATGGAAGCAGCTGCCCTGCGGCCATGGGGGAGCTCTCAGCACAGCACTTCCTTGGGAAAGTGGTTCTATTTTCAAATGCTGGCATGGACTCTTCCTGATGGCAATACTTCTAATTAGTCTAAGAAAATAAATAGCTCTTCCATCAGCTAGTTACCACCTGCAGCCACAGCGGCTGAGCCAACGTGGGGCACTTGTGTCCTGCCAGTCACCCAGACTGGGAGCCTCTGGGCCTTGCTCTGTTCCTGTTGCCTCTGGCACCTGCTTTCACTCACAGGCACCCCTACCAGACCTGCATCAACCCAGGCCCTACTCCTCCCCTGAAGGATGTGTGATGGGGGTTACATGTGTCAACTTGGCTGGGCCACAGTGCCCAGATATGGGTGTGGTCAAACACCAGCCTACATGATGTGGTGAAGGTGTTGTTTAGATTAGATTAATGTCAAATCAGCAGGCTTTGAGTGAGGCAGATTACCCTCCAAAATGTGGGTGAGCCTCACCCAAATAGTTGAAGGCCTTAAGAAAAGAAAACCGGCCCCCCAAGCAAGGAGTAGTTCTGCCTCCAGATGTGAGCTGCAATATCAACTCTTCTCTTCTCTGGGTCTCCAGCCTGCCTGCCCTGAAGACACGTCAGCCTTCACAATCACAGGAGCCAATTCCTTCCCTTTTCTTCTCATCTTCTTTTTGCTGTGTTGCAGCAAACATAGCAGACCCACCCACAAGTCCCTTCAGTGCACACATGTCCTGATGACATTGTGCTACAGCATCAGCTGATCCCTGATGAGGGCAAGCCCAGCTTGAGCCAACCTGCATGACCCCAAAATTAAACAGCATATATTGGCATATTTTGTAAATGCATCCTGCCTTCTCAGATGTTACTTCCTCCACCCACATCTGCATTGCTGCCCTTGCCCAGCTTTCACTGACTTTGAGGAGTAACTTACATACCATAAAGTCCACCATAAGTGTGCAGTTCCAGGACTTCAGTCAAGGTGTCGGGTAGCCACCCTGTCTCCTAAGGTGCCATGCCAGGCATATCACAGGTAAACATTAATTTTGGTGGACTAAATACTCAAAGATTTAATGAACTTCCCTGACATAAATGCAATGGATCCAGCATCACAAAGACTGAAGAACAAAACACAGAGGAAACTAGAAGGAAAAGATGACAGCTGTACAGGGACACTAAGGCTTATCAGCCACCACCTCGAACCACACAGGGTGGGTGTGAGCTTGGAGGGAGCCGAGGCAGGCAGCCGGTCCTCAGCAGGGCTCCACTCTCGCTGGCATGGCCTTGACCCGCCACCTCCCCCCAGCTTTGTCTCCTGGGAGAAGCATCTCTCTGGTCTACAGTGGCCCCAGGGGTTCTGGGGGCTCTGCTTTGCTGCTGATAATTTGTAACTTCACAGCAACTGGGCATCAGGAGGGGACTCTGCTCTGGGGCTGCCTGGATCTTGTTGACAGAGGCCTGAAGGTGAGTTTGGGGATTCAAGGCAGCTGTGGGGGTACTACCTTGGCAAAAGAGGCCCACACACCTCAGTGGTTTCTGGTTTACTTATTTCTAGTCAGTTCTGGAACCACAGCCAAAGAGCTAGACAGACACAATTCTTAAGGCAGAAACACTCAAGTTTATTGGTTTCTACGCTGGGCCCATCACCTCCCACAGTTCATAGATGGCTGCAGGCCATCTGAAACAATGGCTGGGGAGGAGGGCAGCCTCTCAGCTGGCCTTTGCCTCCTATCAGAGTCCTTCATGGGATGCTCTGCAAGCCACTCAGAGCCCGTCCTGCCCCTGCCAGCCCTGCCTCTCAGACACCAAGGGCCCCGCTTGGGTTACAGTGCCATGCTCCCCAACCTGAGGGGTCTCTGTCTCTCTATGTCTCTCTCTGTCTCTCTCTCTCTCTCCTGTCCCTATCTCTCTCTGTCTCTGTATCTCTCCGTTTCCCTCTGTCTGTCTGTCTCCCTCCAGTCCCCATGCTGGCCAGTCCTGCAGCCTCCCGGCCTTTCTAACACTCATAACGTCTGACTTCTTAGGAATCACACTGACAGTTTTGCAAATGTGCAACCATGGCCCAAAAGGGACCTTGCCCTCCAGCTCCCACATCCCACCTAACCACTAAGCCAGTGCTTAGTTTTACTGTTTTATAGACATTATTAAAGCCAACGCACTTTCAGGCATAAATGTTGCATCTACTTTCAGAGAACCACAGACAGAGGCTTGGTCTCACCCAGCCCAGGAAGGAGGGTGTCAGTGCAGGCCCCCTGACATGTCCTCTGCCCCTCCCGTCTGAGTGGCTGAAAGGACCCACCCACCAGAGTCCCTGGGGAGGGAGCAGAGGCAGTGAGGGACAGAAGGAGGGCTCCCTCATCACAGCTGCCCCATCCTCTCAGATATGGCACAAAGGAAAATAATACAGGGCAAAACTCTGATTCTATTCATTGTGTGAAAGCCATATATTATTCTTGCCTTAAATACTCCCCAATTTTAAGACGTGTCTTAAAATCCAGGATACCACGCTCTAAATACATGTGTGTGCACCTGTGTGCATTTGCGTGTATGCACCAGGGTAGACAGGTGTGTTACTGATGTGCTGTGGTGACCTCAGACCTCTTGGCCACATGAAAAAGGGAGGCCACAGATGGGCAGATACACAAGATTCAGGACCTGGGTAGAGCTTCTGAGTTTTGCCATAGTGTGGGCCTATTGCCCTTACTAATGCCCACCTTTCCCAGGGCAGGCATGGGCACCCAGACACACTGTCCCCTAACAAACTTCTCCAGGATGGGAAGACAGAGGCGGCCCAGGGAGACACAGCAAGGTGGATGCCCCTGGGAGCCCCTGAGAGGGCTCAGCCACATGTGCTGATGTGTGGCCCCAGGAACAGATAGGGACCCAGACAGCTCTGGGCTTGCCTGCACCCCTCTGGGACTGGTGAGGAAGGCAGGACAATACGAGGCATCAGAGCAAGAGCGCCACCATCCCTGAACAGGAGTCAGATGGGGCCACTCAGCAGGAGCCAGACAGAAGGAGCAGCCAGGTACCCGGAGGGCTGGGGGCTTCCCACGGCCATGCTCTGGATGAACACAGTGTGTGCACCCCACAACTTAGGGGGAGGCTCACGAGGAAGTAAAGGGATGGTGGACTTAGCTCTGAGACCAAATAAAAGTAAGTCTCTGCCATCAGTCATCTGTACTGGGAGGTACAGATACAGAGAAAAATACAGAATATGGGTGGGTAAGACTAGAGAGAAAGAGATGTCTTAACTTCATACTTTATATCACTTATGCATGTGAAAATTTTTAACTTAGAAAATACACTTCCAAACCAATGGATGGGGAGAAAATGAATGAAATAATTGTGATCAATCCAGTGAGTATCAGGAGGGAGGAATAATGAAATAAGCAGAGTCTGGCAAATAGACTACAAGAAATTATTTGGTGAACTAACTCCAAAATCATGAGTAATCATAACAGTGGGAATGCACTAAGCTCCCCTCTTAGAAGGCAGAGACCATCAAATGGAATTAAACAAATACAGTCCAATGCCTCACAGGCTATAAAAGACACATGTAAGGAAAAACAGCCTTGAAAAAGTCAAAACAAACACAAGGAAAAAACACAGGGAGTAACCAGAAGAAAGCTGTTGCAATATTTTATGTCAGACATAAACGTGGGGAAGGAGGCGCTGAGCAGAGTGTGGCAGCCTTGCTGGGAAGGAGGTGGAGGGAGGGGCTCAGGCAACTGGCAGGAGAGAGGGTTTCAGAAAGAAAGGCAAGACTCAGAAAAAGAGCCCCAGCCCTCCCTGGTGGGCCCCTTGAGTTCTTGCTGGGCCCTAGGAGAAGCCTGTAATGAACACTCAGCAAACCCCAGGCAGCTGGGAAGAGAACAGTCAGGTGGCTTTACACTGGGGGGTGCCCAGACCTCACACAGGGCACGGTGTGTGCACACCATGACCAGGCAGAGCAGAGTCCTTGGAGATGGACTATGATTAGCTTTTTAAAAAAGTGTTGGATGTATGCAAGGGCAGAGATCTCTGGAAACATCATCTTACAGTCTCAAAATACCGGGAGTTAAAATAAGCCATTTACAGTTTTGAGTATGTCGTAGCATGAACCTCAAGTGGCCACATACCCTGCCTCTGAAGACTCTCTTCCCGAATGCAGTGGAGACAAAATGCAGACAACCCTGACTGGTGCTCTCCCTCGGGCCCAGTCAGGCAGAGAGCAAGTGATGAAAACCGTCTCACTGTGCAATTGAAGGAGACAACTCAGAAGGAAGGCGAGGATTGAGAAAGACAGGACCTGGAAAGGATAAAAGCAAATGGTAGAAAAGGAGAAACAAGAGTGAGGCAGTCAGAAATGAAAGGGACATACAGCAGCTCTCCTGTCCCCGAAGGAGAGAACTCAGGGCGCTTCTAGGAACCCACACCAGAGAAAGAGCTGGAGCTGTTTTGAAAGAGAGATGGTCGGTGTCGTCTTGCCACAGTTCCACGTGGCATGCTCTCACGTTTCAAGTGCTAACTTTTGAGTTTTAATTTTCTAATTAAGAAGCAAAAATATTGCTGTCATGCTTAGTATATTAAATAGAAATAAAATTTGCATAAAATTAATATTTTTAAAGAGTAAGTTTGCTTTTCTGCTCTAACTTCTCCATCTTTTCTATTCATATTTATTTTAAAAACTCATTCATAAAATAAACAAAAGTCCCTTAATTTAAACAGCTCCACTGATATACCAAATAAAATGGAGTAAATCTAGAATTATATAAATAAAGAAATTGAGGGAATTAAAAATCAGCTGACTAAATCACTTTGTGTGTTTTTCTAATTTTGAACATAAAATATTTAAAAAGAGATGGTACCCAGAGTTACTAAGTAGTATAACACTAACATTCCCCAAGAGATCACAATAAATACACTTTTATCCAGATGTTAAATTGCACCAAAATACCCTGGGTGAGTTTTTAACTGAGAGAACAGTTCCTCACATACACAATCCAAACAGGAGACTATAAATACTCACAAAGAGAAAGTGCTTACTAATTTGGGTCCTCTTAAAACCTTTAGATTGATACTACTACCTTAATTCCCACTAATAAAAATAATCCCAAGGGACAAATCATTTTCACTTATAAAACAAGAGTATAAAATCTCTTCCATAATCAGGAAATCACTGGGTCTTTTGAAATTTGCTGAAAGCAATTTGATTTCCATTTATTAAGTAAAAATAGTAAGTTGAAAGAGCAAATCTATAATAGGATTTTGTTTTTGTAAGCAAATATGTATTTCTCTCTGTTAAGTGAAACATGGAATATTAACATCAAACAACAAGCTGAATGATTTAATTAATTCAATGGTCTTTGTACTTTATATTTTTGTAGACATTTGCTACTAAAGGAAACATTTTTTAAATAAACTTTTTACACTAGAATGCTGTCAGATTTATAACAAGGTGTGGAAATGGTACAGAGAGTTCTGATGTACCTATACCTAGTCTCTACTATTCTATTCTATAATTCTATGTATCATCTCACATATAACATGAAGTGTGTTATATTCTGCATCCTGTCTCAGTACCTTTCAGCTAATGAATCAGCATCTGCATGTCCTTCTGAAGTCCACACTTTATCTGGATTTCCACAGTTTTACCTCCGTCCTTCCTCTGTCCCAGGTCCCAGTCAGGACACTAGTGACCCTTAATGGCCATGTGTCCTTGCATGTCTTTGGCTTATAACAGTTCCTTGGACTTTTTCTTGTTTGGGATGACCTTTGCAGTTTTAAGAAGTGCTGGTTGGGTATTTTGTACAATTTCTGTAAATTGGAGTTTGTGTGCTGCATCTATACTGTCGCTGAGTTGTGGGATTTCAGAAGGAAGAGCACAAAGGTGGCCTGCTCATCTCATCACTTCCAGGGTATGTACCACCTACATGACTTATTACCTGTGTATTCGCCCCAGTCACCTGGCCGGGGCCACATCTGTCAGACCTCTCTTCTCTTCCATGGGAGGAAGTCCCTCCACACGCCCACATCTAAGGGACAGGGAGCCATCCCACCCCATGAGGGCAGAGCATTACATAAACTATTTGAATTCTGCTACAGGAGAGAGTTGTCTACTCACCTCATTTATTTATTCAGTCATTTATTTATATCAGACTCATGGGTATTATTTTATCCTATGGGTTGTAATCCAATACCAGTGCACTAATTTTATTGCTATGATGGCCTCAGGTCAGGCCGTCGGGAGCTCTTTCTCACGGCTCCCATGTCCCTACAGGATTGGCATGTTTTCCCAGACACTTCCTATTCCATGTGTGATTCCAACACCACCAGGTGTTCCCCACTGGCTTTGCATGTTCCCTGACCAGGCATGGAATCAGCCAATCCTCCAAGCAGCCCTGCATATTACCAGAGAACAGGATAGAAATCAAGAACTGAGCACACATTGTGCTTGTTGCTTCTGGGGTGTCACTGCTTCTTGGCCATTCTGCTCACAGAGCAAAAGGAGCCTATGTGCTGACCCATGTGAACACATGCACCCACTATCTCTCCATGTGCACCACCTGCATCTACATTAGCTGAATGTGAATTCATCTGATGCCTCAGATCTCATCTAATACTCATTGACCCTGCTGGTCTGTAAGTTCCCACTGCCCTGGTGAGAATCTGCTCCCATCCTCCACCACCCATTTACTTGATGGTTCCATTAGTGTCCATGCAGGGATGTCAGGGTGCCACCACCCTGCATCCCCATGAGGAACAGCTTTATGATTGGCAGGCAGGGCAGGGACTGGTCCTCCTGCCTTTAGACCCACAGCCTCCATTTGCATCCAAATCCGCTTAGATCAGTACCTTCTCCCCACCCTTTTAGAGAAGCTACTTCATACACCTGTGAAGGCTATCCTCATCTGGAGTCCAACTGGGCCCCCCGGACTCCTGCGTGATTCTTTAAGTTGCATCCATTCAGATAGAACCTTCGTGCTGTAAAGTTCTAGGTTAGCAAATGCACAGGGTCATGCATCTACCATTAAAGTATGCAAATAGTTTCACTGCCCTAAAAATCTCTTGTGCCCCACCCATGCAGCCTCCCACTTCCTGAAAATCTGGTAACTGCTGATACCAATCTGTCTACCATCTCTGTACTTTTGCCTTTTTCAGAACGTCCTATAAATTGAATCACACAACATACAGCCTCTTAAAGTTTCTTTCACAGAGATTCATGCAGGTCTTTGCATGGCTTGATTACTCATTCCTTGTCATCACTAAATAATATCTCACCATATGAATTATCAGTGTGTTTTTCCATTAACCTACTCAGTGCTTCCAGTTTTTGTGACTATGAATTAGGCTTCTATAGATAGTGATGCACAGCTTTTTCATGCACATAATTTTTCAAATCAGTTGAGAAATACACAGAAACATGACTGATGGATCATGTGGTAAGAGAACGTTCAGCATGTTCAGAAACCACCAAACTGTCTTCCAAAGCAGCTGCATGATTTTGCATTTTCACCAGCAATGGAGAGAGTCCCTGTCATTGGCATCTTCACCAGAAATTGGTATAATCCGCTTTTAAACTTGGTCCTCCTACTAAGTTTTGGTTACATATCCTTGTTGTGGCATTTCTCTAATGATAAATGATGTCGAGAATCTTCACATGCTTCTATTATATCATTTTTAGCTTCGCACGTCTGTATATCATTTTTAGAGAAGAGTCTGTTCAGATCTTTTGCCTGTTTTTTTAACTGAGTTGCTTGTTTTTATTGAGTTTTAAGAGTTCTTGGTATATTCTGGACATAAGTTCTTTATCTGGAAGGCGATTTGCAAATACTTTCTCCCAGTCTGTGATTTGTCTTTCATTCTCTTAACAGAGCAAAAGTTTTCAATCATAAGGAAAGCTAATTATTAATTTTTTTTCTTCCATGGATTGTGCTAATCATATTGTATCTATTAAATCATCACCAAGCCTAAGGTCATGCAGATTTTCTTACATGTTTTCTCCTGTAAGTATTATGATTTTATACTTCACATTTATATCTTTGATCTATTTTGAGTTAATTTTTGTGTGAGGTCTGTATCTAGCCTCTTTCATTTTCATTTTGATATCTAATTGTTCCAATACCCTCTGTTGAAAACATTATCCCTAGGTTATCCCTTCTCTGTGGAATTGCCTTTGTGCCTCTATCAAACAACAGTTCCCTGTGTTCGTGTTAGACTATGTCTGAGATCTCTATTCTCCTCCATTCTTCAATGGGCCTGTTGTCTCACCAATGTTATACTATCTTGATTATTGTTACTTTATATTCTGTCATTCCTGGTTTTTCAATTAGTGTCTTCTCTCTTTTTTCTTGGTTAGTTTGGCTAGAGATTTGTCAGTTTTACTGATATTTAATAAAGAACATAGCAAAGTCACCATGAGTACACTGGTAGGATAAGAAATCTCTGGGAAGATGAAAGGAAGTAAAGATCTTTTTACTCCCTCAGATTAAAAGTAAACTAAATGCACTAAGCTGGTTTTCAAACCACCTAATACCAGGCATTACAAGTTCCTTTCTCAAAGGTCACCTTATAGACAAGCAAGGGAAAAGGCTAAATGGAACCATGAGGTCCTGGATGAATGCTGGAGACATCATATGGACTCATGTCTGACCAAGCACATGGTCACACCTACAGAAGAATGGACTAGCTGTGCCAATGTATGGACCACTGTATGTATTTATGTGTGTGTGCACAGGTCAGTGTGCATATATGCTTCCTGGCTCTGTTCTCATACAAATATATGTATAGAAATGTGTATGTGCATGGGTCAATGTGCACACATTCTTCCTGGTCTGTCCTCTTACAAATTTATGTATTTATAGAGATGTGTGTGTGCACAGATAAATGTGCACATGTTTCCTGGCTCTGTCCTCTAAGAGGGTCTAACAATGACACTGCAGTTTCACTGAGCACACTCAGTGGTCAGATCTTAGCTTCTAATCCCATTCTCCAATAAAAGGAACCAGGGCTTCTGGGAGAATTAGCTGATTCCAGGGCTGGGCAGTGAATATACAAGATAACTGAAACATCTTGCAAAGCTAGTAAGAGAAGCTAAAAAAACAAACAAATGAAAACAAATGAAAAAGTGATACGAAGGGACACAAAAGCCATCTGAAAGAGCCCCAAAATCCAAAACTGGGACAATTTGAACAAGAAAAATTAATAAGGTACTAATAGATTATAATCCAAAATACAAGTGTTCATAAATTCATCCTGATTTAAATAAATGATTGATAAATAAAGGGGGAGAACAGACAAATCTGTGCCCCAAAACCCCAAATAATGTATGTAGATGTTTTACCATTACAGAGCTGGACAATAACCCCATTCCTTAAGAGTTCACTGCACACACTGACTTCCTTCCAAAGAGCACAGTATGGAAAGAGGAAAAAAACCTCAACTTCAGAGTAGGGAAGCCGCAAACCCTGCCTTGGCCTGTGACCAAAGTCACCACCATCTGTGGGAAGTCCATTAACAGCAGGCGCCCTTGATGGCAAATGATGATGATGGAACTTTTCCTTGGGGTTGTCCTCTCCAAAACCTGTAACCCTGTCAAACCCCAAGAAAAACGTC
The DNA here is from genome assembly GCF_040802235.1 of Manis javanica. Taxonomy (NCBI): domain Eukaryota; kingdom Metazoa; phylum Chordata; class Mammalia; order Pholidota; family Manidae; genus Manis; species Manis javanica. The sequence goes on along the minus strand of NC_133161.1, from coordinate 97,519,611 downwards.
AGACCAATCCTTCAAATGTTCCAGTTCAAGGACGTTCTCAGAACACCTGATCATGTGCCTCTGCACCCATCAGAGTGGCATAGACTGGAGATCTGAGAAACTATCTAAGCCCAGAGGAGCCCAGGGACCTGAGGAGGGAATGTAGCATGCTGCCCTGGTTGATAGCCCAGGCCAGAAAGGGGCCCTTGGGGGGAAACTGAGGAAGTTGAGATAAAGCACAGACTCTCATTATAAGTGTATGGACATCAGCCCTTCCTTGATGCAGATTCACCACCGGACCATAAAATGTAATTGGAGGCGGAAGGGATAACGTGCACAGCACGGGCACTTCTGTGCCCTCCACAGCACCTTTGCACAACTGAAGTCAAAAGTTAATTTTTAAAATTATCATATGAATATCCCCTCAATAGGGAGTTGAATATTGCCAAAATTTTAACATATTTCATGGCTTCTTCCACTTTATTTGCAGTTACTTGAAGACTGAGTTCCCTTCTGTCACACATTCAATCTTAGATTGTCAGTGGCCTCCCCTGTTCTGGAAGGGCACGCCCACAGCCTGCCTGTGTTCATCTCCAACTGTTCAGAGGAGGAGAAATCATCATCAGGAAAAAGGAGTAATTCCTATAGCTCTATCAACTTGACTGTAGCAACATCTGTGTCATCTGGGTTAACCTCGTGCTAAAATTCATGCTGCAGCACCTCGTACCAACACTATAAGACGGATATTAGCACCCTTGCCATTTGGTAAATTGAGACACAGCTTCTCTAAGGAGGGAAATCTTGAAAAGATGGAATTAGGTATTGCATGCAGCGTGCTGAGCACAGTGCTGAGGAGGCTTGTGTGCTAAACAAATGTCAACTCCTACTCCGCTTTTTATTTTAGAAATCCTCGTTTATTATGAGCATGCTTGCGTTTCTCTAAATGTCTTTATGGAATGGAAGAAGCCACTCAGGTTTCATCACTTATTTCCTTAAATGAAATTTGCATGGAGATAATTTTCAGATTCAGATGCAGTTGTAAGAATAACACAGACAGACCCCATGCATCTTCAACCCAGTTTCTACAATGAAATTATCTTATAAATATCACAGTGCAAAACCACCACCAGGGTATTGGCACTAATGCAATACACCAAACTCACTCAGAACTCTAGTTTGACTGGCATTCTTCTGTGTGTGTGTGTGTGTGTGTGTGTGTGTGTGTGTGTGTGTGTGTGTGTGTAAGTTTAGTTCTGTATGGTCTTGCCACACACCTGGGTTCATGTACTGACCACCACTGTCAAGACACAGAACGTCCATCACCATGCACCACACACACCTACCTCCCAGGATTACCATCCTAACTATTGGTAACCAATAATCTGCTCTCCATTTCTAAGGTTTTGTCATTGCAAGAATATTATATAAACTGAATCATTCAGTTTGTAACATTTAGACCATGCATAATTCTTTGGAACTTCACCAAGTTGTGTGTATCAATAATTCATCCATTTTTATAGCTGAGTAGTGTTCAATGGTATGGATGGACCTTCTATTTAATCATTTAATCATTCACCCACTGAAGGACATCTGGGCTCTCTCTGGATTTGTGTCTATTGTGAATAATACTTCTTTGAATATTCATGACATGTTTTTGTGCAGACATAATTCTATTTCTCTGGATGAATGCTCAGAGCTGCAATTACTGGGTCATATGGTAGTTGCATGCTTAGTTTTTGGGGTAACTGACAAACAATTTTCCAGACTGGCTGCACCATTTTCCACTCCTACCAGCACTGTGTGAGAGACCCTGTTTCTCTTTGCCAGCATTGGATGGTTGTGGAGGAGGTCATTGAGAGGACATGACCCATGAGCTGGCCCCAGGCATTCAGAGGCTCCTTACCCTCCTCTGTCTTTGGAATGTCCATCTGTCCACTGTTCCATGGTGGGAGCTGTATTCAAGGATGCAGCCTGGAGAGAGCAATGAGCTGCTGAGACCCTCTGGACTATATATATATATCACTGACCCCCATCAGGGCCTGTACAGGAAATTTTAAGATCTGGTGGGCAAGTGTAGAATTCCATCATGCAGTCATCCAAGAAAAGCCTCATATGAAAGTCCCCTTACTTATTAAATCTGCCTCCTACCCATCTGGAGTGGCCACCTCTGTCTCCCATCCCTCCCTGCCTTCTGTGTATGGGGGCCAATTTTTGAACCAATAGCAGTGCCACTATTTTTCACTTTTGCCATTCTGATGGGTGTAGCAATGTCTCAGTGTGGTTTTAACCTGCATTTGCCCAATGGCAACAATGCTGGGTACAATCTCCTTACCTGTTTGCCCTTCTTTGTCTTCTTCAGTGAACTTGCCCATCATGTGATTGGATCACGTGTTTTCTTACTGCTCTGTGTTGAGAGTTTATCTACTCTAGACAGTGTCATTTGAACATGTGGTTTGCAAACATTCTTTCCCAGCCCTCAGTCTGTCTCTTTGACCCCTTGGCATAGCCTGTCACAGAGCAGGTGAGTCTCATTTCCATGGAACCTCGTTTATCCATGTCCCTTTTACAGGTCCTGCTTTCGGTGACAAGTCTAAGAACTTCTTGCCTGATCTTAGATCCTCGAGATTTTCTCTCCCTTTTTTTAAAGTTGTTGTTTTACAGCTCCCATTTACAAAATATTTAAAGAATTAGCACCAATTGCACACAATCTCCTCCACAAAATGAAAGAGAAAGTAATACCTTCTACCTGATTTTTTTGAGATCAGTATTGCCTTAATGACAAAAGTGGGTGAATGATTAAAAGCCAAAAAAAGAAAATTGCAGTCCAAAAAGAAAATTACAGATCAGTATCTCTCATAAACTTAGACATAGGATCCTCAGTGAAACAATAGGAAATTAAATCTAATAATATATATAAAAAGAATTAAACACCTAAAGGTTTACCCCAAATCCTACTAAAATTCCAACCATTTTTTAATTGACATAGACAAAGTTTTTTTCCTCAAATTTACATGGAAGAGCATTAGGCATTAGGGAAATGAAAATTAAGACCACAAAGAGAAATCACTACATAGCTATCAGAACAGATTAAATGAAAATTAGCGGTAATGCCAAATACTGGTGAGAATGTGGAGAAGCTGGATTCCACATGCATTGCTACATGAATGTAACAGTATCTAGTCTCTCTGGAAGCAATTGTATCGTTTCTTTCAAGACTCAACATACAATTACCATTGGAGCCAGCAACCACACTCTTCTGCATTATCCCAGAGAAATGAAAACATATGTTCACACAAGAACCTGTGCACAAATATTCACAGAAGTTCTGGTTATAATAGCAAAATACTGTAAAAAAAAAAAACAGATGCCCTTCAATAGGTGAACAGCTGAATAAATGCTGGTACATCCATACAACAGGATATTGTTCAGCAATAAAAAGCAATGAACATTGTCAGGTTCTGCACTTAAGGAGTTCGGAAGTTGACACTCTGTCCCATCAACAAGTGAAAAACAGAGCAGACTGAAAATTTAATAATACCTGTTAGAGCTGGAAGAGAAATGAGGTCACATGCCAAACTGCTGTTCTAAAATTGTAAATACAGGCGATCACAGACAGACAATCACAACATACTGGAGCAGAAACCTCCACAGGAGCCCACACTGTAGGAAAATCAGGCCTGTAACTGACAGATGGCTGGAGGCTCCATATGGAAAGTTGGAAAGTTAAAATCTCTAGTGGGACACCATCATGGAAAACCACCAGGTTCTGTGGGTTTCACTACCAAGAGCTCAGCCATGTTCTCACAGTAAATATCAGAGAAAAATCTGCCTTGTACTTCTGGTAGCATGAGGAGAAAGGAAATCATTTTGAAAAAAATCATTTAAAAGTGAAGGGATGGAAAAAGATATTTCATGCAAACAACGGGGAGAAAAAAGCAGGTGTTGCAGTACTTACATCAGACAAAATAGACTTTGAAACAAAGAAAGTAACAAGAGATAAAGAAGGACATTACATAATGATAAAGGGGGCAGTGCAAGAAGAGGATATAACCATTATAAATATATATGCAGCCAACACAGGAGCACCAACATATGTGAAACAAATACTAACAGAACTAAAGGAGGAAACAGAATGCAATACATTCATTTTAGGAGACTTCAAGACACCACTCACTCCAAAGGACAGCTCAACCAGACAGAAAATACGTAAGGACACAGAGGCACTGAACAACACACTAGAACAGATGGACCTAATAGGCATCTACAGAACTCTACACCCAACAGCAGCAGGATACACATTCTTCTCAAGTGCACATGGAACATTCTCCAGAATAGACCACACACTAGGCCACAAAAAGAGCCTCAGTAAATTCAAAAAGATTGAAATTCTACCAACCAACTTCTCAGATCACAAAGTTATAAAAGAAAGAAAACAAAAAGGCTCAAGACATGGAGGCTTAACAACATGCTCCTAAATAATCAGTGGATCAATGACCAAATTAAAACAAAGATCAAGCAGTATACGGAGACAAATAACAACAGCACAAAGCCCCAACTTCTGTGGGATGCAGTGAAGGCAGTTCTAGGAGGAAAGTATATTGTAATCCAGGCCTATTTAAAGAAGGAAGAACAATCCCAAATGAATAGTCTAAAGTCACAATTATTGAAATTGGAAAAAGAAGAACAAACGAGGCCCAAAGTCCACAGAAAGAGGGACATAATAAAGATCAGAGAAGAAATAAGTGAAATTGAGAAGAATAAAACAATTGAAAAAAATCAGTGAAACCAATAGCTGGTGCTTTGAGAAAATAAACAAAATAGATAAACCCCTAGCCAAACTTATTAAGAGAAAAAGAGTCTACACACATAAACAGAATCAGAAATGAGAAAGGAAAAATCATGATGGACTCCACAAAAATACAAACAATTATTAGAAAATACTATGAAACTCTATATGCTAACAAGCTGGAAAACCTAGAAGAAATGGGCAACTTCCTAGAAAAATACAACCTTCCAAGACTGACCAAGGAAGAAACAGAAAATCTAAACAACGAAATTGAACCAGTAACCAAAAACTACCCAAGAACAAAACATCCGGGCCAGATGGATTCACCGCTGAATCTTATCAAACATATAAAGAAGACATAATACCCATTCTCCTTAAAGTTTCCCAAAAAATAGAAGAGGAGAGAATACTTTCAAACTCATTCTATGAAGCCAGCATCACTCTAATACCAAAACCAAGCAAAGACCTCACCAAAAAAGAAAATTACAGACCATTATCCTCGATGAACATAGATGTAAAAATACTCAACAAAATATTAGCAAACTGAATTCAAAAATACATCAAGAGGATCATACACTATGATCAAGTGGGATTCATCTCAGGGATGCGAGGATGGTACAACATTCGAAAATCCATTAACATCATCCACCACATCAACAAAAAGAAGGACAAAAAACACATAATGATCTTCATAGATGCTGAAAAAGCATTTGACAAAATTCAACATCCATTCATGATAAAAACTCTCAACAAAATGGGTTTAGAGGGCAAGTACCTCAACATAATAAAGGCCATATATGACGAACCCATAGCCAACAATATACTTATCAGCAGGAAGCTTAAAGCTTTTCACCTAAGATTGGGAACAAGACAGGGATACCCACTGTTATTCAATATATTACTGGAGGTTCTAGCCATGGCAATCAGAAAAAACAAAGAAATACAAGGCATCCAGATTGGTCAAGAAGAAGTCAAACTGTGACTATATGCAGATGACATGATATTGTACATAAAATACCCTAAAGACTTCACTTCAAAACTACTAGAACTAATATCTGAATTCAGCAAAGTTGCAGGATACAAAATAAATACACATAAATCTGTTACTTTCCTATACTCTAATGATGAACTAGCAGAATGAGAAATCAGGAAAACAATTCCATTCACAATAGCATCAAAAAGAATAAAGTACCGAGGAATAAACCTCACCAAGGAAGTGAAAGACCTATACCCTGAAAACTACAAGACACTCCTAAGAGAAATTGAAGAGGACACTAACAAATGGAAACTCATCCCATGGGCTTGGCTAGGAAGAATTAATATTGTCAAAATGGCCATCCTGTCTAAAGCAATCTACAGATTCAATGCAAACCCTATCAAAATACCAACAGCATTCTTCAACCAACTGGAACAAATAGTTCTAAAATTCATATGGAACCACAAAAGACCCTGAATAGCCAAAGCAATCCAGAGAAGTAAGAATAAAGCAGGGGAGATCTCGCTTCCCAACTTCAAGCTCTACTGTAAAGCCACAGTAATCAAGACAATTTGGTACTGGCAGAAAAACAGACCCACAGACCAGTGGAACATAATAGAGAGTCCAGATATTAACCCAAACATATATGGTCAGTTAATATATGATAAAGGAGCCATGGATATACAATGTGGAAATGACAGCCTCTTCAACAGCTTATGTTGGCAAAAATGGACACCTACATATAAGAGAATGATACTGAATCATTGTCTAACCCCATACACAAAAGTAAATTCAAAATGGATCAAAGACCTGAATATAAGTCATGAAACCATAAAACTTTTAGAAAAAAACATAGGCAAAAATCTCTTGGACATAAACATGAGCAACTTCTTCATAAACACAAACACCCAAGCAAGGGAAACAAAAGCAAAGATGAATAAGTGGGACTATATCAAGCTGAAAAGCTTCTGTACAGCAAAGAATATCATCAATAGAAAAAAAAGACATCCTACGGCATGGGAAAATATATTCATAAATGACATATCTCATAAAGGATTGACATCCAAAATATATAAAGAGCTCATGCACCTCAATAAACAAAAAGCAAGCAATCCAATTAAAAAATGAGCTGAGGATTGAACAGACAGTTCTCCAAAGAAGAAATTCAGATGACCAACAGGCACATGAAAAGCTGCTCCACATCACTAATCATCAGAGAAATGCAAATTAAAACCACAATGAGCTATCATCTCACACCCATAAGGATGGCCACCATCCAAAACACAAACAACAACGAATGTTGGTGAGGATGTGAAGAAAGGGGAACCCTCCTACACTGCTGGTGTGAATGTAAATTAGTTCAACCATTGTTGTAAGCAGTATGGAGGTTCCTCAAAAATCTAAAAATATAGAAATACCATTTGACTCAGGAATTCCACTCTGAGGAATTTACCCTAAGAATGCCGCAGTCCAGTTTGAAAAAGACATATGCACTCCTATGTTTATCGCAGCACTATTTACAATAGCCAAGAAATGGAAGCAACCTAATTGTCCGTCAATAGATGAATGGATAAAGAAGATGTGGTACATATACACAATTGAATATTATTTAGCCATAAGAAGAAAACAAATCCTACCATTTGCAACAACATGGATGGAGCTAGAGGGTATTATGCTCAGTGAAATAAGCCAGGCAGGAAAGACAAGTATCAAATGATTTCACTCATATGTGGAGTATAAGAACAAAGAAAAAAACTGAAGGAACAAAACAGCAGCAGACTCACAGAATCCAAGAATGGACTAACAGTTATAAAGGGAAAATGACTGGGGAGGGTGGGTGGGAAGGGAGGGATAAGGGAGAAAAGGGGCATTACGAGTAGCATATGTAATATGGGGGTGTTACAGGGAGGTCTGTATAACACAGAGAAGACAGGTTGTGATTTTACAGCATCTTACTATGCTGATGGACAGTGACTGTAATGGGGTATGTGGGGGGGACTTGATGATGGGGGAGTCTAGTAACCATAATATTACTCTTATAATTGTAGATTAATGATACCAAAATAAAAACAAAATTTAAAAATTTAAAAAAAGTGAAAGAGAAATAAAACATTCTCAGACAAGGAAAAATTGAGGGACAGTTTTGTCAGTAGGCTTGCCTTCAAGAAATGTTAAAAGAAGTTCTTTAGAAAGAAGGAAAATAATATAGGTCAGAAATTTGGGTCTAAATAAAGGAAGCAAGGGCATCAAAGAAAAAATAAATGAAGGTTAAAGAGAAAACTTACTTTTCTTATTCTCAATTAATCTACAGATAACAATTTGTTCAAAGTAATAGCAACAATATATATTTGTTATGTATATTTATATGCTTTTACATAAGTGAAATGAATGACAACAATGATATAAGAGACAGGAGGGAATATCTAGGGTTATTTTATTATTATAAGGTACTCACATTACCCATGAAACAGTACGGTATTATTTGTAAGTGGACTTGGATTAATTGTAAATGTACATTGCAAACTCTAGGGCAACCACTGAAAAAAGTTAAAGAACAAAAAGAAGTAAAGCTCATATGATAAGAAAGGACAGAAAATGTAATCACATAAAATGTTCAATGAAAACAACAAAAGACAGTGAAAAAGTGGAAGGAAAAAATAAGAACAAAGAGCAAGGGCAAGTAATAGAAAAGAGTAACAAATGTGGTGATATTAACCCAATTGTAGCAATAATCACTATGAACATCAGTGGTCTAAATGTACCAATTAAAAGACAGAGATTGTCAGAGTAGATTAAAACAAGACCAACTGTATGTCATTCTGGAAGTCCTAGGTAACGCAGTAAGACAAAAAAAGGACACAAAGGAATACTGATTGGGAAGGAAGAAATAACACTGTCTTTACTGGCACACAACATGATTACCTATGCACAAAATCCTAAAGAATCAACAAAAAATCCTGGAACTAATAAGCAACTATAACAAGGTTGCAGGGAACAGGGTTAATATAAAAAAGCCAATTGTTTCCCTATATACTAGCAATGAGCAAGTGGAATTTTAAATTAAAAAACACAACCCCCATTTGCATCAGCAACCCAAAAAATGAAATATGAAGGTATAAATCTAACAAATCATGCTTACAATCTTTATTTGGCAAACTACAAAACTGTGATAAAAGAAAGCAAATAACTAAATAAATGGGGCAATATCCATATTTGTGGACAGAAAGGCTCAATATTGTCAAGATGTCAATTCTTCCCAACTTTGTAGATTCAGTGCAATCCCAATCAAAACCCTAGCAGGTTATTTTATGAATATGGAAAAAAAGATTCTAAATTTTTATGGAAAGGCAATAGACATGGAACAGCCAATATATTGAAGGAGAAGAACACAGTTGCAGGACTGAAACTATCTAACTTCAAGACTTACTATAAAGCTGCAGTAACCCAAACAGTGTTGTACTGAAGAGAGAACAGACAAATCGATCAGTGGAACAGAATAAAGAGCACAGAGGTAGACCCAAATATAATAGCCAACTGATCTTTGACAAAGGAGCAAAGGCAACACAATGGACAAGAGGCGGTGTGTTCAACAAATGGTGAACAGACGGACATCTATTTAAAAAAAAAAAGTGAATCTAGAGACGCACCTTACACCCTTCACAAAAACTAATTCAAAATGGAACACAGACCTAAATGTAAAACACAAAACTGTAAAACCCTTAGAAGATAACAGGTGAAATCTAAGTGACCTTGGGTTTGGTGATGACCTTTTAGATACACCACCAAAAGCATGATCCATGAAAGAAAGCATTAGTAATATGGGCTTTGTTAAAATAAAAAAAAAATCTGCTCTGCAAAAGACACTGTCAAGAGAGTAAAAAGACAAGCCGCAGACTGGAAGAAAATATTTGCAAAAAACACATCTGATAGAGAACTGTTTTCCAAAATATACAAAGAACTCTTAAAACTCAACAATAAGAAAATAAATAACCTAATTAAAAAAGGGCCAAAACTTAACAGACACCACCAAAGATGCACAGATGGCAAATAAGCATATGAAAAGATGCTCCATAATATACCATAGAAATGCAAATTAGAGCAGCAATGAGGTATATCACTACACCCCTATGAGAATGGCCAAAATTCCTAACACTGACAACACCAAGTGCTGATAAGGATGTGAAGCAACAGGGACTCTCATTCATTGCTGGTGGGAGTGCAGAATGGTGCACCCACTTCAGCAAATATTTTGGAGGTTTCTGAACATTCTCTTAACCTATGATCCAGCAATCATCCTCCTTGGTGTTTGCCTAGAGGAGTTGAAAACTGACATCCCCGCAAAAACCTGCACAAAGATTTTGTAGCAGCTTCATTCATAGTTGCCAAAACTTGGAAGCAACCAAGGTCCTCTTTAATAGGTGATGGATAAATAAAGTACGGTACATCCAATCAATGGAATATTATCAGTGCTGAAAAGAAATGAGCTGTCAAGCCGTGAAAGACATGGAGGAACCCTAAATGCATATTACTAAGTGAATGAAACCAATCTGAAAAGGCTACAGACTATGTGATTTGAACTCTACAACATTCTGGAAAAGACAAAACTATGGAGTCGGTAACAAGATCAGTGGTTGCCAGGGGCTGAGGGGAGGGATGAACAGGTGGAGCACAGGGGGTTCTAGGGCAGTGAAACTATTGCCTATGACACCGTGATGGTGGAGACACATCACCATCCATTTGCTCACCATGCATCACACCCAGAAGGCTCAGCACCAAGCGTGGCCCTGCTGTCAAGTGTGGACTATGGGTAGTTAAGATGTACCCATGCTGTTCATAATTGCAACGGATGCACCCTCTGGTAGGGAATGTTGATAACGGGGGAGGGTGTGGATGCTGGGGGTGGGGCAAGGGGTATATGGGAACTCTGTACCTTCCTCTGAAGTTTGTTGTGAACCTGAAGTGCTCTAAAGAAGTTAAGTTGTAAAAAAAATAGCAATGCACTATTGACACATGCATCAACGTGGATGAACTCAAGGACTTTATGCTTAGTGGAAAAAAATTCAGACTCACAGGTTCCATATTGTATGGTTCCATTAAAATCACTAGGGCAGCTGAAATTCAAAAAGAATGAGATATCACTTCATCTCAATCAACCTACGAGAAAATGTAAGAAGCTCTAACGTCGGCTGAGTGGCAATGCTAAGAAAAGAATGCCCTAGTATACTGCTGGCGAGAACATGAGAGAGATGGACTTTATAGACAGTACTCTGGCAGTATATTCTTACATTTTTAAAGGCACAGGCATTTCAACATATACCCTGGGATCTATCTCAAATAAGTAATGGCTAGTAGATAAAGGTGCATGTATGTGTGTGGCATTCAATGCAACTGTTTTCTTGTGGCAAAATACTGGAAACAAAGTGGAAGCCATTTAGGAGCAGGGCCTGGTAAGCCATGGCAGCACATTCCCACCGCGGAAAACTGTACAGCCATTAGAGAGAATGACCCAGCTGTACCAGGCTAGCCTGAGGCTTCCCATGAGGGACCACTGGGTGGGGGACACTGTAACATAATACCAAACAATGTAGGAAAATAAAAAAGGACATGAGTTACTCTGGGAGCAGAAACAAGCAGGAGGACGGTAGGAAGGAAGCAAAAAAAAAGTAAATGATTCTCTCTCAAAATCTTCTATGTATGCACTTACGTGAAATGGCATGTCTAAGTGGGTACATGCACATACACATTAAATTTAAAATGAATTAGAAGTGTGAACGTTCGCAAGCCCCCAGCCTCTCCGCTGGGGGGCAGCAGCTCCCCTGGCCTGCAGCTCTCTCCGGGGCCCTGAGGCAGATGTGTTCAGCACTCCTGGCTGTCTCTTCCAGCCTAGGCCCTCTGAACTTTGCCTGCCACCCCTTAGTTACTTCCTCAGTAGGCACAGTTCCTTCACAAAGAGAAATTTTATTTCCAGTCAACATCTGATCCACAGAGATTCCGGGATCTCCGTGCCTCCGTGTCTCCTCATCTGCAAAGACAGGATTGGTAACAGCAGGTCAGATCCCAGGAGCACAGGTAGCATGAGGGGCCGCAGGTCCTGGCACCAGGAGGGTGCGCACCAAAGGTGGCTTCCCACCCCCCTGAGCCAGAACCACTGCTGGGGTGCCCATCCTAACAGAGTCCCCCACCAAGGCCCTCCCGCTGGCCCCAACATCCGCCTAGGACCGCACTGTCGGGCCTGGGCCGGGCCTGCCCACCCTGGTGTCCACCTTTCTTCGGGGGGCTGGACACCTCCCGTGATTTGCCAGGGTGAGGCTGATACCACTCCCAGATACCAAGGTCTCCCTGAGGGCCTGGACTCCCCAACACCTGCTCACCCAGAGGGTGAAGTCTCCAGCTCCTGCCAGCCCCCCTCTTCCACTCTGCCTGAAAAATGCAAGCCTGCACTTCCAGGACAATAGCCATCATCAGCCGCCTGCCCCAGAGCCTTCGGATCTGGTCAGCACATCACTTAAAAAGAAACACATCTAAAAGTTGGGTGGTGGCTTCAGGGTTGTATATGTTTGGTAAATGACCTGCCCACCAAAGAAAGAGTCTGCGTACCTACCATATTAAGTACCTCAACATCACTGTTGATAATTCAGATAACACCTGCCTCTGTGAGGCATTAGCGTTTTATTAAGGGGTACTCCCTTGGCCTGAGGGGTCTGGTCACCTTCCTGACGGGCAGCAAGGAGCTTCAGCCAGGACCAAACCCAGCCGAGCAACAAACCAGGCATATGGGCACAGCCATGCTCACAGGCCACTTTCTCCCGCCCTTCTCCTCCCAGGCCTCAGAGAAGAATCAGACCCTCCCCGGGTATCTGAGGACAGGTGGTTACTGGGGGGTCATGGGCTAAAAGTCAGGAGGACAGCCCCTCCCCTGGCCTGACCCCTGACGGTCTGAGGTGCTCCTCCACTCTGGCCTCACCCTCCTCGTCTGATAAGCATATATGGGGAGGGCCCCTCCAGCTCGGGTCTCCAACCCTCTGGAATGGGGGTGCTCAGCTGTGTTCTGGAAAACTAAGGAGGTCTTGGAGAGGAATCCCATTAGCTCCTAACAGACAATCACCCTCTCCCACTCCCCAGCTTTTCTGCACTGTTAAGAAGGCAGCTTGCACATCTCCGAGGAGAGACTGCACAGAGGTAGAAAGAAGGGCAGCAGGCCTGGGCTTGCAATCTGCTGCCAGCCGCAAGAGCTCGGGGCTCACATGGCCGTATGACACCAGCAGGGGGCAGCAGAGGCCAGGCTATGACAAGGTCCCGGTGTCCCAGGCTGCATCAGGACTGGGGTGGAATGCTGGGTCCACAGTGCTACATCAAGGATTCTGGGTCCTGATGAATCTGAAATGTTGGGTCCAGGATGCTAGCGTTTGCATACTGGGGCAGGGATGATGGGGGCAGGATACTGGGGTCAGATGCTGGGGCAGGGATTGTTGTGTCTGGAGAGCTCACAGCCAGGCTGTATCTTCTGCGGCCCTTGCTCCAAGCCCATCTGATCACACAAGCTTGCACCTTCCTACCAGTGACCTTCTGCTCTCCACACGCTGCAAGCCACAGCCAGTGCCTGGCAGGCACGGAGCTGCCCCTCACCTGTAGGGTGAGGGAGCATACACACAAAAGAACTCCAGCGGAAACCAGGACAGTTTGGTGTGAACTGGGGCAGCAGACGAGTTCACTACCAGGGTTCCCTTCTGTTGACCTCAGAACAATGCTTGCAACTCAGAGGCCATGAATTTACAGCTACTTTATGTCACTGTGTTCGTTCTGAGTGTGTCTTCCCTACACTATGAACCCAACTTCAATGGGACACAGGAGCACTGGTCAGAGAAAGAGTCCCACACTTGAACCCTCCTGACAGCAAACCAGTGGCACCAGCCAGGCTGTCCCTCTGCCCTGAGCTTCCTGGAAGTGGTAGTCAGAGCCAGAGGCGCTGTCAGCCTCGAGGACGACAGCTGATGATGCTATTTACACAGTGGTGATGTTCCTAGTCTACCCTGTCTCGCTTCTCAGCTGGGAATTTCCATAGAAGGAACTTGGCATTTACGCATTGCCCTGGCTCTGCTAGTTGTCAGTGGTGAGATGGGGCGCCCCGGCTCAGCCCATGTTTGTCCTTTCCCAGAGTGGGGTCAGCCACCTCCCTGGAGTCCTTGCTCCTTGTAAGGGGAAGTGGTCGAGAAATCACGCGCTGGGTTCAAAAGCAGTCAATGGACCCAGACTTGGCTTCTGGGCCTGCGTGGTGAACAGAGTGAGGAAATATATGTACTTTTAAAACTGGTTTTTTTTTTTTTAAGATGTAAGTAGAGGTGCTTTATTAGAATTATTTTCTATTTCTCATAATCACGTTGAATTTTTATGCCGACCTCCCCAGTCCTCGTCCTAAGCTATCTAGGAAATCTCTTCCTCACCTCTGATCCCCACAACCATTTAGTTCCTAAGCCCAACCTATTCTGTCACTTCCATATCTTGTACATTTATTTCCTCCTGTCTATCCATACCGGCATTCACGTGATTCAGGTCTTCACCAAGTTTTGTCAGGACCACAGCTCTAGTCTTCTTCCCATCGTTGGCTGTCTCTGAATTATTCATTCCTGAAAACTCACCCTGGCATCTCTTCCTACTCAGTAAGAGCCAACCATTTCCCGATCCAGTGTTACCCTTCAATAGTTCCCCCCAAATATATTACACGTGATAGCTTACACATTTACCTGCCCTACTCGACCAAGGCTGAGAACTTCTTGACAACTGCGTCCTCCTTATGTCAAGGCCTCAGCCCCTGGTACAGTAGGTGCTTGATGAATGCTTGGTCAGTGGACAAGAAGATGAACTCATCCATTGCATAGGTGAATAAAATGAAGGAGCCCACTCAGCTCACTGAGGAACTATTACTCAGTGTCATCCCCTGGCTGATGTTTCTCCCTGGAGCTGACAATTCATTACATGGAAGATCATATCTTTTAAGATGACATCTTGCATGCAATAGTTTCTCTTTTACAAGTAACTATGTTCGGAAGATACCAAGTTATTTTTCCTTTTTTTTTTTTTTTTGAGAGGGCATCTCTCATATTTATTGATCAAATGGTTGTTAACAACAATAAAATTCAGTATAGGGGGGGTCAATGCTCAATGTACAATCATTAATCCATCTCAAGCCTAATTCTCGTCAGTCTCCAATCTTCTGAAGCATAACGAACAAGTTCTTACATGGTGAACGAATTCTTACATAGTAAATAA
This sequence comes from Manis javanica, assembly GCF_040802235.1. Taxonomy (NCBI): domain Eukaryota; kingdom Metazoa; phylum Chordata; class Mammalia; order Pholidota; family Manidae; genus Manis; species Manis javanica. The sequence continues at coordinate 97,504,603 of NC_133161.1, read as the reverse complement.
ATTCTTACATGGTGAACAGTACAAGGGCATTCATCACAGAAACTTTCGGTTTTGATCACGCATTATGACCCATAAACAATCAGGTCAAATATGAATATTCGTTTGATTTTTGTACTTGATTTATATGTTGATCCCACATTTCTCCCTCTATTATTATTATTATTTTTATTTTTAATAAAATGCTGAAGTGGTAGGTAGATGCAAGATAAAGGTAGAAAACATAGTTTAGTGCTGTAAGAGGGCAAATGTAGATGATCAGATGATCAGGTGTGTGCCTATGGACTAAGTATTAATCCAGGCTAGACAAGGGCAGCAAGACATCCACGGATGCAGAAGATTTCTCTCAAAGCAGGGGGAGTCAGGTTCTGAGCCTCACCTCTGTTGATCCCCAAATTCTCACCTGATGGCCCCCATGCGACTGTGCCTGTCTTAGGTTGTTCCTCCCTTGAGGAATCTTACCCATCTCTGGCTAACCAGTAATCTTCTGGGGCCATACAGGGAAATGTAAAGTTGGTAAGTGAGAGAGAAGCCATATTGTTTGAAAAGGTTAGCTTTTTACTTCTTTGCAGATTTATGCCCTGTGGCTTCTATGCCAAGCATTGTCTCGAGGTATCTTTACCACCTGAAGGAATTATGATACTCGGTAAATTCGATATGAGGCACGAATTCTATTTAAGGGTTGTAATTAGGAAGGAAGAAGAAAAGCTATAGAGGTAGCATATGGAAGGAAACATGGGAGGATTGATTATTTCTTTGACATATCTTCTTGTAGAGTACCTTAAGCATGTATAGGTTTTAAACTACTAACTAATTTGCACACACATATTAACATAATAGGAATACGGTGACATAAACAAAGCAAATCTATAATTACCATCCATCTCCAGTGAAGCCAAGAAAACCATTTAGGCACCCTAGGCATTTGCGAAAATTTATCTATGATATGATGGATATTGTCCAACAGTACTTGAACAATCAGACAAATTAAAGCAGCCCATTTCTGGGATCTGTTCACATCCCATATGTTCTTTTAACCATAGATAGTCTATAGTCATGAGATTTTTGGAGTGCTACAACTTGCACCCCTCACAACTCCTGGTTGAGTTCCAACAGTACAGATCCGGTCAAATTCGTTGTCTCACTGTATGCACATGCCAGCCTAGACATCTCCCTCCTCATTCCTATGGCAAGTCCAGGAGACGGTGGGCTGGATGCAGCCACAACCGCAGCCCTGTGGAGGCTTTTTGATCATCCCCTGGCACAAGTCCTCCAGAGAGTGCTGATGCCGGAAGCTCCTCCTCATATCATATCTTAGTTCATTTTCTGGGTATCCAAGCTAGGCCTTGATCTTCTGCATAGAAACAAACAGACCCTATGCCCACACTTTGACATGCCCTCTATACCACTGTGCAGAACTCATTGGAGGTCAGCACACAGTAACTGCTTTTTTTTTTTTATTAAGAGAAAGGAATATTATCAGAAAAGAGTACCTCCATAGCTGATCATCTGACACCCTTTAAGTGATCAACATTAAGAATATTTAAAGCATGCGTTGATCTTTGATTTACCAATAGTTTTATCCTATCAAGGAGTAATCCCCCTTTTCTTTCTTTCTTTCTTTCTTTTTTTTTTTAATTTTTAATCTACACTTACATGAAGAATACTATGTTTACTATGCTCTCCCCTATATCAGGTCCCCCCTAACAACCACATTACAGTTACTGTTCATCAGCTTAGCAAAATGTTGTAGAGTCACTAGTTGTCCTCTCTGTGTTGTGCAGCCCACCCTCCCCTTTCTCCCTCCCCCCATGCATGCTAATCTTAATACCCCCTTCTTCTTCCCCCCCCTTATCCCTCCCTGCCCACCCATCCTCCCCAGTTCCTTTCCCTTTGGTACCTGTTAGTCCATTTTTGGCTTCTGTAATTCCACTGCTGTTTTGTTCCTTCAGTTTTTCCTTTGTTCCTATACTCCTCAGATGAGTGAAATCATTTGGTATTTCTCTTTCTCCGCTTGGCTTATTTCACTGAGCATAATACTCTCCATCTCCATCCATGTTGCTGCAAATGGTTGGATTTTTCCACTTCTTATGGCTGAGTAGTATTCCATTGTGTATATGTACCACATCTTCTTTATCCATTCATCTACCTATGGACATTTAGGTTGCTTCCAATTCTTGGCTATTGTAAATAGTGCTGCGATAAACATAGGGGTGCATCTGTCTTTCTCAAACTTGATTGCTGCGTTCTTAGGGTAAATTCCTAGAAGTGGAATTCCTGGGTCAAGTGGTAGGTCTGTTTTGAGCATTTTGATGAACCTCCATACTGCTTTCCACAATGGTTGAACTAATTTACATTCCCACCAGCAGTGTAGGAGGGTTCCCCTTTCTCCACAGCCTCACCAACATTTGTTGTTGTTTGTCTTTTGGATGGCAGCTATCCTTACTGGTGTGAGGTGATACCTCATTGTAGTTTTAATTTGCATTTCTCTGATAATTAGCGATGTGGAGCATCTTTTCATGTGTCTGTTGGCCATCTGTACTTCTTTTTTAGAGAACTGTCTGTTCAGTTCCTCTGCCCATTTTTTAATTGGGTTATTTGTTTTTTGTTTGTTGAGGCATGTGAGCTCTTTATATATTATGGACGTCAAGCCTTTATTGGATCTGTCATTTTCAAATATATTCTCCCATACTGTAGGGTTCCTTTTTTGTTCTATTGATGGTGTCTTTCGCTGTACAGAAGCTTTTCAGCTTAATGTAGTCCCACTTGCTCATTTTTGCTGTTGTTTTCTTTGCCCGGGGAGATATGTTCAAGAAGAGGTCACTCATGTTTATGTCTAAGAGGTTTTTGCCTATGTTTTTTCCAAGAGTTTAATGGTTTCATGACTTACATTCAGGTCTTTGATCCATTTTGAGTTTACCTTTGTATATGGGGTTAGACAATGGTCCAGTTTCATTCTCCTACATGTAGCTGTCCAGTTTTGCCAGCACCATCTGTTGAAGAGACTGTCATTTTGCCATTGTATGTCCATGGCTCCTTTATCAAATATTAATTGACCATATTTGTTTGGGTTAATGTCTGGAGTCTCTAATCTGTTCCACTGGTCTGTGGCTCTGTTCTTGTGCCAGTACCAAATTGTCTTGATTACTATGGCTTTGTAGTAGAGCTTGAAGTTGGGGAGTGAGATCCCCCCTACTTTATTCTTCTTTTTCAGGATTGCTTTGGCTATTCGGGGTCTTTGGTGTTTCTATATGAATTTTTGAATTATTTGTTCCAATTCATTGAAGAATGTTGCTGGTAATTTGAGAGGGATTGCATCAAATCTGTATATTGCTTTGGGCAGGATGGCCATTTTGACGATATTAATTCTTCCTAGCCATGAGCATGGGATGCGTTTCCATTTATTAGTGTCCCCTTTAATTTCTCTTAAGAGTGACTTGTAGTTTTCAGAGTATAAGTCTTTCACTTCTTTGGTTAGGTTTATTCCTAGGTATTTTATTCTTTTTGATGCAATGGTGAATGGAATTGTTTTCCTGATTTCTCTTTCTATTGATTCATTGTTAGTGTATAGGAAAGCTACAGACTTCTGTGTGTTAATTTTGTATCCTGCAACTTTGCTGTATTCCGATATCAGTTCTAGTAGTTTTGGAGTGGAGTCTTTAGGGTTTTTTATGTACAGTATCATATCATCTGCAAATAGTGATAGTTTAACTTCTTCTTTACCAATCTGGATTCCTTGTATTTCTTTGTTTTGTCTGATTGCCGTGGCTAGGACCTCCAGTACTATGTTAAATAACAGTGGGGAGAGTGGGCATCCCTGTCTGGTTCCCGATCTCAGAGGAAATGCTTTCAGCTTCTCGCTGTTCAGTATAATGCTGGCTGTGGGTTTATCATATATGGCCTTTATTATGTTGAGGTACTTGCCCTCTATTCCCATTTTGCTGAGAGTTTTTATCATGAATGGATGTTGAATTTTGTCAAATGCTTTTTCAGCATCTATGGAGATGATCATGTGGTTTTTGTCTTTCTTTTTGTTGATGTGGTGGATGATGTTGATGGATTTTCGAATGTTGTACCATCCTTGCATCCCTGGGATGAACCCCACTTGGTCATGGTGTATGATCCTTTTGATAAACTGTTGAATTCTGTTTGCTAATATTTTATTGAGTATTTTTGCATCTACATTCATCAGGGATATTGGTCTGTAATTTTCTTTTTTGGTGGGGTCTTTGCCTGGTTTTGGTATTAGGGTGATCTTGGCTTCATAGAATGAGTTTGGGAGTATTCCCTCCTCTTCTATTTTTTGGAACACTTTAAGGAGAATGGGTATTATGTCTTCTCTGTGTGTCTGATAAAATTCCAAGGTAAATCCGTCCGGCCCCGGGGTTTTGTTCTTTGGTAGTTTTTTGATTACTGTTTCAATTTCTTTGCTCATAATTGGTTTGTTTAACTTTTGTGTTTCTTCCTTGGTCAGTCTTGGGAGGTTGTATTTTTCTAGGAAGTTGTCCATTTCTTCTGGGTCTTCCAGCTTGTTGGCATATAGGTTTTCATAGTAGTCTTTAATAATTCTTTGTATTTCTGTGGAGTCTGTCGTGATTTTTCCATTCTCATTTCTGATTATGTTGATTTGTGTTGATTCTCTTTTTCTCTTAATAAGTTGGGCTAGAGGCTTATCTATTTTGTTTATTTTCTCAAAGAACCAGCTCTTGGTTTCATTGATTTTTGCTATTGTCTTATTCTTCTCAATTTTGTTTATTTCTTCTCTGATCTTTATTATATCCCTCCTTCTGCTGTCTTTAGGCCTCATTTGTTCTTCTTTTTCCAATTTTGATAATTGTGATGTTAGACTATTCATTTGGGATTGTTCTTCCTTCTTCAAGTGTGCCTGGATTGCTATATACGTTCCTCTTAAGACTGCTTTCGCTGCATCCCACAGAAGTTGGGGCTTAGTGTTGTTGTTGTCATTTGTTTCTATATATTCCTTGATCTCTATTTTCATTTGTTCATTGATCCATTGATTATTTAGTAGCATGTTGTTAAGCCTCCATGTGTTTGTGAGCCTTTTTGTTTTCTCTGTAGAATTTATTTCTACTTTTATACCTTTGTGGTCTGAAAAATTGGTTGGTAGAATTTCAATATTTTGGAGTTTACTGAGGCTCTTTACGTGAGCTAGTATGTGGTCTATTCTGGAGAATATTCCATGTGCACTTGAGAAGAATGTATATCCTGTTGCTTTTGGATGTAGAGTTCTATAGATGTCTATTAGGTCCATCTGTTCTAGTGTGTTGTTCAGTGCCTGTGTGTCCTTACTTATTTTCTGCCCGGTGGATCTATCCTTTGGGGTGAGTGGTGTGTTGAAGTCTCCTACAATGAATGCATTGCAGTCTATTTCCCTCTTTAGTTCTGTTAGTATTTGCTTCACATATGCTGGTGCTCCTGCATTGGGTGCATATATATTTAGAATGGTTATATCCTCTTGTTGGACTGAGCCCTTTATCATTATGTAGTATCCTTCTTTATCTCTTGTTACTTTCTGTGTTTTGAAGTCTATTTTGTCTGATATTAGTACTGCAATCCCTGCTTTCTTCTCACTGTTGTTTGCCTGAAATATGTTTTTCCATCCCTTGACTTTTAGTCTATGCTTATCTTTGGGTTTAAGGTGAGTTTCTTATAAGCAGCATATAGATGGGTCTTGCTTTTTTATCCATTCTATTACTCTATGTCTTTTGATTGGTGCATTAAGTCCATTTACATTTAGGGTGACTATTGAGAGATATGTACTTATTGCCATTGCAGGCTTTAGATTCGTGGTTACCAAAGGTTCAAGGTTAGCTTCTTTAGTATCTTACTGCCTAACTTAGCTCGCTTATTGAGCTGTTATATACACTGTCTGGAGATTCTTTTCTTCTCTCCCTTCTTATTCCTCCTCCTCCCTTCTTCATATGTTGGGTGTTTTGTTCTGTGCTCTTTTTAGGGGTACTCCCATCTAGAGCAGTCCCTGTAAGATGCCCTGTAGAGGTGGTTTGTGGGAAGCAAATTCCCTCAGCTTTTGCTTGTCTGGGAATTGTTTAATCCCGCCATCATATTTAAATGATAGTCGTGCTGGATACAGTATCCTTGGTTCAAGGCCCTTCTGTTTCATTGCATTAAGTATATCATGCCATTCTCTTCTGGCCTGTAGGGTTTCTGTCGAGAAGTCTGATGTTAGCCTGATGGGTTTTCCTTTATAGGTGACCTTTTTCTCTCTAGCTGCCTTTAAAACTCTTTCCTTGTCCTTGATCCTTGCCATTTTAATTACTATGTGTCTTGGTGTTGTCCTCCTTGGATCCTTTCTGTTGGGGGTTCTGTGTAATTCCATGGTCTGTTCGATTATTTCCTCCCCCAGTTTGGGGAAGTTTTCAGCAATTATTTCTTCAAAGAGACTTTCTATCCCTTTTCCTCTTTCTTCTTCTTCTGGTATCCCTATAATACGAATATTATTCCTTTTGGCTTGGTCACATAGTTCTCTTAGTGTTGTTTCATTCCTGGAGATCCTTTTATCTCTCTCTCTATGTCAGCTTCTATACGTTCCTGTTCTCTGGCTTCTATTCCTTCAATGGCCTCTTGCATCTTATCCATTCTGCTTATAAATCCTTCCAGGGATTGTTTCACTTCAGTGATCTCCTTCCTGACATCTGTGATCTCCTTCCGGACTTCATCCCACTGCTCTTGCATTTTTCTCTGCATCTCATCCTATTGCTCTTGCATTTTTCTCTGCATGTCTGTCAGCATGTTCATGATTTTTATTTTGAATTCTTTTTCAGGAGGACTGGTTAGGTCTGTCTCCTTCTCAGGTGTTGTCTCTGTGATCTTTGTCTGCCTGTAGTTTTGCCTTTTCATGGTGATAGAGATAGTTTGCAGAGCTGGTACAAGTGACAGCTGGGAGAGCTTCCCTTCTTGTTGGTTTGTGGCCTTTTCCTGGGAGAATAGCGACCTCTAGTGGTTTGTGCTGGGCAGCTGTGTGCAGACAGGGCTTCTGCTTCCTGCCCAGTTGCTATGGGGTTTATCTCCGCTGTTGCTGTGGGCATGGCCTGGCTGGGGCTGCTACTCCAAAATGGTGGAGCCCGGTTGGAGGGGGAGCGGCTGGGAGGCTATTTATCTCCGTAAGGGGCCTCTGTGCTTCCTGCTGCCCAGAGGGTTAGAGTGCCCAGAGATCCCCAGATTCCCTGCCTCTGGTCTAAGTGACCTGTCCTGCCCCTGTAAGACTTCCAAAAAGCACTCTCCAAACCAAAACAACAACAGCAACAATGAGAGAGGGAACAGAAAAAAAAAAAAAAAAAGGAAAAAACACGTGATTTTTTTTTCGTCCTCAGGCGCCGGTCCCAGGCACCCGCTCACTGGTCCTGCTGCCCTGTCTCCCTAGCACCAGGGTCCCTGTCCCTTCAAGGCTTCCAAAAAGCACCCACCCACTGGTCCCGCAGGGAAAAACGCGCGAAATTCTTTGTCCTCAGGCGCCAGTCCCAGGCACCCGCTCACCAGTCCCACCGCCCTGCCTCCCTAGCAACGGGGGCCCTGTCCCTTTAAGGCTTCCAAAAAGCACTCGCCAAAAAAAAAACCGCTGCAGTTTCTTTCCACCCGCCGGGAGCCGGGGGGAGGGGCGCTCGGGTCCCTCCGGGCTGGGGCTTGTATCTTAACCCCTTCGCAAGGCGCTGGGTTCTTGCAGGTGTGGATGTGGTCTGGATGTTGTCCTGTGTCCTGTGGTCTCTATTTTAGGAAGATTTTTCTTTGTTATATTTTCATAGCTCTATGTGTTTTTGGGAGGAGATTTCCACTGCTCTACTCATGCCGCCATCCTGGCTCCGCCTCTAAAACTGTTTTTATGGTCTTTTATGGGATGACCAGTCAGGTTCAGCCACTAGAACAGACACAGGAGAGGCCCCGGAAGCAAAGGTGATCACACTCCCGGGTGTAGAGACGTGGGCAGGGCCACCACGCAGGCCACAGGAGAGCAGGGGGTCAGTCAAGAGGCAGATGCAGGAGGAGGGACAGTCTCTGCCCCTCGCCTGGGGTTCCCTCAGGGAAGGCAGGGCACAGCAGGCTGACCAGCTCAGCTTCGGCCACTGTGAACAATTCCAGCGGCTCCAAGCTATCGCTGTGGTCCCTCAGTGCCTGGCCCTGGGCCTGGGGGGAGGAAGGCAGAGGCACATTGCCCCCTGGGAGCAGGGCAGATGCAGGGCTGCTCTCTGGACGGGGCTGGCCTCGCCCTCTGCTGTCTCCAAGAACTGGCTAGCCCAGGAGGGGCAGTCTCTCCCCAGCCAGAGAGGGCCTAAGATGTCCAAACATCATAATATACAGAAAAAAAGTGTTATACATACAATACAAGGCAAATGCATTGTGAGTTCACACTGGAATTTCAAAATCGAATGCAGAACTTGAGATTTTGTGCACGTTACTCAGTTTCTACATCATCTGTCTGTTGTTTAAAATAATGCCAACTCCTCATAGAAGCCACAGTGCATAAATCTGCAAAGAAGTAAAAAGCTAACCTTTGCAAACAATATGGCTTCTCTCTCACTTACCAACTTTACATTTCCCTGTATGGCCCCGGAAGATGACTGGTTAGCCAGAGACGGGTAAGATTCCTCAAGGGAGGAACAACCTAAGACAGGCACAGTCGCAGGGGGGCCATCAGGTGAGAATTTGGGGATCAACAGAGGTGAGGCTCAGAACCTCACCCCCCCTGCTTTGAGAGAAATCTTCTGCATCTGTGGATGTCTTGCTGCCCTTGTCTAGCCTGGATTAATACTTAGTCCATAGGCACACACCTGATCATCTGATCATCTACATTTGCCTTCTTACAGCACTAAACTATGTTTTCTACCTTTATCTTGCATCTACCTACCACTTCAGCATTTTATTAAAAATAAAAATAATAATAATAATAGGAGAAATGTGGGATCAACATATAAATCAAGTACAAAAATCAAATGAATATTCATATTTGACCTGATGGTTTATAGGTCATATTGCATGATCAAAACCGAAAGTTTCTGTGATGACTGCCCTTGTACTGTTCACCATGTAAGAATTTATTCACTCTGTAAGAATTCGTTCACCATGTAAGAACTTGTTCGTTATGCTTCAGAAGATTGGAGACTGACGAGAATTAGGCTTGAGATGGATTAATGATTGTACATTGAGCATTGACCCCCCTATACTGAATTTTATTGTTGTTAACAACCATTTGATCAATAAATATGAGAGATGCCCTCTCAAAAAAAAAAAAACAAAAAAACAAAAAAACAAACAAAAAAAAAAAAAAAAAAAACCCTCAATCAGAGTATAAGTTGGTCACAGGGATAGTAGCACAGCATGGAGAATATAGTCAATGATTCTGTAACATCTTTCTATATTAATAGATAGTAACTGCACTGGGTGGGTGAGGATTTAATAATATGGCTAATAGTTGAACCACTGTGTTGTATGTTTGAAACTAATATACACTGTATATCAATGATACTTCAATAAAAATAAATCAAAAAGAAAAGAAAAAAAAAAAAAAAAAAAAAAATAATGCCAACTCCTGTTTACTTTATCCAAGATTCCATGTGTTGGGTCAAATTTAGACTCCAGTGCATCCAGAGCACAGGAATTTATAAACAAATGTACATAATAGCTAAAATGTAAAACAAATATGTAATACTATATATACTATTTAGCATTTCCTATGTGATGTTTAGCCTAAATAAATAAACATAATGCACAAAATACAGTATATAAAGATGAGGAAAACACTGCAAACTATGAAGAATGTCTCTGGATGATAATATGTGGGCAATTTTTATTTTCCGCTTTATACTTTTCTGAATTTCTCAACAAAACAGTATTTACTATGTAAATATTCTTCTGTTTCTAATTCCTTGATGTGTAAAGTTAGGCTGAGTTTTTTTTTTTTGAGATCTTTCTTCTTTTTTAATGTAGGTATTTATTGCCATGAACTTCCCTCTTAGTACTATTTACTGTATTCCATAAGTTTCAATATATTGTTTTCATTTTCATTTTGTCACAAGGTAATCTCTAATTTCCTCTTTATTTCTTCATTGACTCAGCTGTGGCACCAGAGTGCACTATTTTATTACCATGTATTTATGAATTTTCCAATTTTTCTTCTGTTATTGATTTCTAGTTTCCTTTCACTGTGGTTAAAAAAATATATTTGGTATGATTTCAGTCTTCCATGTACTTATTGACCTAACCTGTGATCTATCCTGGATAAAAATCTGTGTATCCTTGAAAAGACTGTGTATTCTTCTGCTGTTGGGTAGTCTGTTCTGTCTATGTCTGTTAGGTCCATTGCTCTATAGTGTTAGTCAAGTCCTCTGTTTTCTTATTATCTTCTATCTGAATATTTTATTTACTAGTGGAAGTGGGTTACTGAAGTCTCCTATTATTATTGTATTGGTGTCTATTTCTCTATTCTGTCAATGTTTGGTTTATATAATTAGGTGCTCTGACATTGTGTGTGTATTATTCATAATTATCACATCTTCCTGGTGAATTGGCCATTTTATCATTATCTAATGTCCTTCTTTGTCTCTCATTACAGTTTTTGACTTAAAGTCTATTTTGCCTGATGTAACTATAACCATCCTTGTTCTCATTTGGGTACCATTTGCAAGGCATATTTTTTTCCAACCCTTTATTTTTCAGTCAATGTCTGTCCTTATATCTAAAGTGAGTTTCTTGTAGACAACATATATTTGGGTCTTGCTTTGTTTTGTTTTTTATTCAGTCAGCCACTCTGTCTTTTGATTAGGGAGCTTAATTTAAATTTAAGTCACATTTCATTTAAATTACATTCCATTTACATTTAAATTATTGATAAAAAAGGACTTACTTTTGCCATTTAATTAGTTGTTTTCTGTTAGTCTTTAGTATTTTTGTCTATCTTTTCCTCTCTTCCTTTGCATTCTGTTGGGGTTTTTTGCATAGATATGCTTTGATCCTTTCTCTTTTTCTTCAAAGTAACTTCTATAGGCTCTTGTTGGTGTTACCTTGGGACTTACATGACATACCTCATTGTTCTAACAACTTAAGCTAATTACAACTAAATTCCATTGCATACAAAAATTGCACATTTTATCTTCTCCCCTGACCAAACATTTTGTTATTCTTGTCACAATTTATGTCAATCCTATTGTGTAATTTTTAATATATTTTTACTTATAGCTACTTTAATAAATTTATCTTTTCATATTTACACTAGAATTAAAAGTAATTTGTCACCATTTACAATTTGTATTCTGTGTCTGTGCCCTTTACCAATGTGTTTCACACTTTTTTATGCCAATGAGCTTCTGTTTAGTATCCTTTCATTTCAACTTGAAAAAATTCCCTTTAACATTTCTTGTAAGGCAGGTCTAGTGGCAATGAATTCTCTAAGCTTTTGTCTGAGAAATTCTTTATTTCTCATTCATCTTTGAAGGACAGTTTTGCCAGGTATAGTATTTCTTGGTTAGCATTTTTTTCTTTCAGCACTTTGACTCTTTTGGCCTGCAAGGTTTCTGCAGAAAAAAATCTACTGACAGTTTTTTTTTGGGTGGAGGGGGGGCTTCTCTAGAATGCAGTAAGGTGCTTTTCTCTTACCACTTTCAAAATTCTCTCTTTGACTTTTGACAATTTGATTATAATGTGTCTCAGTGCAAATTTCTTTAGGTCCCTCTTATGTAATATCATTTGGGCTTCTTGAATGTGAATGTCCATTTTTTTTCTCAGATTTAAGGATTTTTCAGCCATTATTGCTTGAATAAGTTTTCTGGTGTTTCTATCCTCTCCCTCTGGGACTCCCATCATGGGACTCCACCATTAATTTTTTTGATGGTGTCCTACAAGTCCCATGAGCTTTATTCTTTTTATTATTTTTATTTTTGCTGTTCAGACTAAATAATTTCCAATGGCCTGTCCTTGAACTCTGATCCTTTCCTCTGTTTCTTCTAATCTGATGTTGAGCTCCTCTAGTGAATTTTTCAGTTCAATTACTATGTTATTCAGCTTGCTGATTCCTGTTGGGTACTTTCTGATGTTTTCTTTCTCAGTGTTGTAATTCCACTTTGCTCATGCATTGTTCTCTTGACCTTCATGGACATCTTTATGACCAATATTTGGAATTCTCTGCCAGGTAAACCATATAATTCCATTTCACTAGGATCAGTTTCTAGACATTTACCTTGTTCCTTGTTTGGAACATTTGCTTGATTTTTGTTTGTTTGTTTGATTCTTTATTTTATTGACTCTGTGTTGGTGTCTGCACATTAGACAAAGCTAGCACCTCTTCCTGTCTTCACAGATTGTGCTTGTATAAAAGACCCTCACCAATCAACCCAGTCAAAGATCCTAGTGGTGTTCTAGAAGCCCTTTCATTCCCCTGGAAGAATCAAACAGGTGTGGTTCCTGGCTCCTCACTCTGCTGCGCTGGGGGTGAGGGAGCTATGGCATTTACCCATCCAAATCGCTCTCTCAGCTGTCTCCCACGCAGCTGGACTGGAATCCTCCATCTCATTCCAGGAGAGAAGATGAAAGCTGGGATTAGTCATCTGCTCACTCTTGCTGAGCAGGGGAGAGGATATATGGGGTATAAATACCAGCCCAAGTGATTGCCTTTGCTTTCTGGGCAGCTAGACTGTCCAGACCTGTCAAAGCTCTAAGACCGGCAAGACATAAGTCATTCCTCTAAGAAGCACCCTCAGAAAAGCTGGGGCTCTAGACACATGAGCCCTTTACTCTCCTAGGGGAAGCTGGAACCTAAGGTGTCTCTTCCTGATTGAATGGCATTGCCCCAGAGACATGGAGTTCAACAAGACAGGATATCAAATCTCCCTTAAAGCTTATGGAACCAAACTCATAATCCTGGGGTTCAAAACCTTTCAATTAGTTTCTGGATTTCTCAGAAAGGGAATTTTCTGAGAGTTGTTCCTGAATCAGTGTGTTTGTGGGAGGAAGAATGTTTCAGGGCTTCCTACTCCACCACCTTTCTGATATCACTCCCTCCTTCATCTTTTCTTTTCATTACTTAGGCTGGGTGATCTCTACTGATTTGTCTTCAAAGTCACAATTCTTTCTTCTGTCTGCTCAAATTTGTTCATAAATCCCTCTCACAAATTTTTATTTTCAGTTATTAAACTTTAGAAATCCATATTTTCTCCTTAGTTCTCTTCGTTCTTCCAGGGAATACAGCTCTGTGCAATAGAGCCCAGCCCCCAGCAGTGTTTGGATGAAGGCTTACCTGCAGCCATTTCTGATACATTATTTGAACGTCCTTTGCAGGGCAATGATATTAATCCAAGGTGAGCATGTAACACAGTTTAAAAGGGGCCCTTCCTGGATAGCTGAAGCAGGTGAAGATGAGATGCTATAAGGACAATGTTTTGTCATTGTGTGTAAGTGATTCGCAGTCTCTCAGTCTTCCAGTGCACTCTTTAGGCTAAACAGTAACACATGCCCCTTCCTGCAGCTGATGGAGAGTGCTATTTGGTATATGTCGATTGATTTTATGAGAGCACATACACAGAGGGCAAAGTTTCAAGGAAAGTTTTCATGGTCAGTTCTAATATCTCTTAGGAACATGTTGCTTGAAAGAGGCATCCTACTCTTCCTCCTTTTAGTCAGTTGAAGTGAACACCAGTCTGTCCTGTTTCCATTGTTTTGTTGAAAGCAACTTGCTCTGCATCTTTCCCTGAAGCTACTCAAAAGGCCTATTCACAGCACACTTTACTTGGGAATTAAAGTGAATACATGTAGAACAGCCCTCTAGAGCAATGTTCAGGAACCATTCTCTACGTCTCTTAGAAGTGAGTTTCTTAAAAGGAGAATCTAGCATAGTGTTCTCTAAGTGAGGGCAGCATTTTGCCATAGGCCCATTCCCTAGCATTGATTTGAAGAAGGCTTACTTAGAGCCATTTGTGAATTGTTTCTTGATCATGCATTTCAGGGCAGAGTTATTTCATACAGATGACCATGTTGAATTGTGGAACTGCTCATAGGAAGCAGTTTAAAAATGGCCCTTCCTAGATCAGTGAGGCAAGTGAATAAAAGATGCAATACGAACAGTGTTTATTCATTGTGTATGCTTCCCATGTCTCAGGTTTCCATTAAATCTATAGGTCTAAAGGGTAATACATGCTTCTTTCTGCAACTAATGGAGTGTTCTATTCAGCACAGTGTTTGTTCAGTGAGTTAAGAGTGCATACAGAGAGGACAGCCTTCTAGGACAGTTTTGAAGTCAGTTCTAATATCCTTTAAGAACAAGTTACCTGAAAGAGACATCCTGCTCTGCCTCCTTTTAGTCAGTTGAGCTGAATACCTACCTGTCATGTGTGCATTGCTTTGCTGAAAGCAACTTGTTCTGCATCTTCCACTGAAGCTAGTCAAAAGGCCTATTCAGAGCATACTTCACTTGGGGAGGTAAAGTGCATACATATAGAACAGACTAGAAGAGCAATGTTCGGGAACTGTTTTCTGTATCTGTTAGAAGCAAGTTACTTGGAAGAGGAATCCATCATAGTGTTCTTTTGGTGAGTGCAGCTCTGTGCCATAGTGCCAGCCCCCAGCAGTGTTTCAAAGAAGGCTTTCCTACAGCCGTTTCTGACACATTACCTGAACGTCATGTTCAGGGAAGAGATATTTCACAGAGGTGAGCGTGTGGCATGTGGACCCTCCTATAGGGCACAGTTTGAAAGGAGCCCTTCCTGGATCAGTGAATAAAGTAAATAAAAGTTGCAATTAGGACAGTATTTACTCAGTGTGTTGATTCTCAGAATGTCATGCTTCCATTGCAATATTTAAGCAAACCTGTAACACATGCTTATTTGCAACTAATGCAATGCCTTTTCAGCACAGCATTAGTTCACTGAGGGATAGTGTAGACCCAGAGGACAGCTTTCTGGGGATTTGTGGATAGTCAGTTTTCAATATCCTTCATGAACAAGTTATTTGAAGGTGGCGTCCCTCTTTGGCTTATTTCTTTGGGTTTAAGTGAATATTAAACTCTCATGGTTCCATCTGTATGCTGATAGGAACTCATTCTTCATCTTCCTCTGAAGCTGGGCAGGAGGCCATTTCACATACTTATTTCTAAGAGTTAAAGGGCATACACATAGAATAGCCTTGTATTGTCACATATAGGAAGAGTCTTAGTATGTCTTAAATCCAGTACTTGATTAGCATAAATCATAGTGATCTTTCTGTGAGTTCGGCTATGTACCATATTGTCCAGGGTGCAGCAGCGTGGTGTTGAGGAAGGCTTCCTAACAAGTCTTCTTATGGGTTACCTCAATACCCTTCATCATAGTGATATTTCACAGAGTTAATCGCACGGCCATTAGTATCAGTTGCTACTCCACAGTTCAATGACCCCTCTACAGGATTACTGAACAAAGTGATAAGGACAACATTAATGACAGTGTTTATTCCATGTGTATAACTGATCCCCCTGTCTCTGATGCTTACTTTGCATTGTTTCAGTAAACTTTTAACACATGGCTCTCTGCCAAAGAAGTGCAAGACCTAATCACTACAGTGTTCATGGAGTTTGAGTCTATTTACAAAGAACAGCTTTCTCCTGCAGTGTCAACATCAGTTCCAATTTCCTTTAGAAATATATCACTTGAATGAGGCATCCAGCACAACTTGTCTCTCACTGAGATTAAATGAATGCCAAACTCTCACGATTTCACTGATGTCCTGTACTGACAGCCAGTGATTCTACATTTTTCTCTGAAGCTAGTCATTATGCCCATTCACCCCATATTTATGTCTAGGAATTAAAGTGCATACATACAGATGAGCCTTTTCATATAATATTAGGAAGACTTCTTACTATCTCTCAGAAACAAGTTACTTTTGACAGAGTGAGAAGGCAGAGTGTATTTTCACTGGTGTAGCTCATTGACATTGTCTGTAGCTTATTGCAATGTGTTGAGGAAAATTCAGAGCATTTCTTAGAAGTTACTTGAACACGCTATTCAGTGTGTTTAGCTACAGAGGAAGATGTATAATAAGATATTTTCAGTTTCAGTAACTTTCAAGAAGTTACTTGAATATGTTATTCGGTGCAGAGATATTTCACAGAGTCAATCACAAAGTCATTACGGGCCACTTCTCATACATAGCTAATAAACAGTCTTTCCAGGATTACTGAACAAATTGAATAAAAGACCTTGTAAGGACAGTGTTAGATAATATATGTACATGAATCCCAGTCTCTGATGCCTGTTTGGTTCTTTTTATGTAAAGTTGTAACAAATCTTCTCAGAAGCTAATTGTCAAGCATATTCACCCATGCTAGTTCACTGAGTTAGAATGCATACCCAGAGAGGAGTCTTTTAATGTAGTGTTTGAGTTTAGTTTTAAGTATTGCTTGTGTACAAATTCCTTGAAAGAAGCATTTAGCATTGGGTTCTGTCAGTGAGTTTAAGTGAATAACAAGCTTCCATGCTTACACTGCTGTACTGAAAACATCTTATTACATATCTTCCTCTGTAGGTAAATACAATACCTATTTATAGTTTAGTTACTTCAAGGATTTAGAGCATGGACATTTAGAACTGCTTTCTAATGCAATATTTATGCAGAGTTTCTAGTATCTCTTCTGAACCAGTTACTTAAAGAGTTATAAAGCAGAGTGGTCTTTCAGTAAGTGCACATAAGTACCATATTTCCAGCATACAGCAGTGTGTTAAGAGATCTCTTTAACAGTTTATACTTTGAAGTTAATTGTGTATCCTATTTGGAATAGAGATATTTCACAGAGTTACATATGTGGCCATTAGCTGAGCAGGATGGCACTGTCATAATCATATCCCATCAACACACCATGGAGACAACTCCACCAAATACTACTAACTCTCAGAACTATCTGAAAATGTAGAACTGGCCTTCTACACCTGTCAAAGTAGAGCCACACTGGTAAGGCTTAAGGAATAGATCTGTGATCAGTTAGGATCACAGCTGACAAGCTGACACCCTTCCCCCACACCAGCTGACAAGAATGAAGGAGAGGACTGGATTGGATATGGGTTAAACGCTCAGGAACCTGGCTCACCCAGCCCTGAGATGTGCTCTGATAAGACAAGATTCCATTGCATTGGGCTTTGAAGATTAATGTGAATGGACATAGGAGATTTGGAGCACTGTGGGTGACCAAGTCTCTGGTCACTAGTGGAGGAGCAGATCCCTCTGAGACCCAACACAAATGCACCAGTGTGAAAGATTTTCTAACCTTGGAATTTGGGACAGAGAGGCAGCAATCTGAAGGAGCTCTGTCTAGAGGAGAATGGGCAAACACACGATGTTTTCCCAGCCCTTCCTCAGCCCATCTGACCAGATGCTTATAGGAGCCAGGTCTGAAGCTCTCCACCTACTTCCTTCACTCAGCCCCTGTATTCCACTGCAGACCTGTCCCATTCAACATGCTTGGCCTAGTGGTATTGGCATTGCAGGCAAACAGGCAGAGGGTGGCCTCACCCACAGCACATCTAGCAGAGATCCAAATAAACAAATAAACAAAATCAGAACAATAAAGAAGTTAAAACTGACACTACCGAAATTCAAAGAATTATAAGAGAATTCTATGAAAAATTATATGCCAATAAATTGGACAACCTAGAAGAAATTGACAAATTCTTAGAAATATACAATTCTTCAAGAGTGACTCAGAAAGAAACAGAAAATCAGAAATAGAATGATGACCAGTAACAAAATTGAATTAGTAACCAAAAAACTCCCAACAACCAAAAGTCCAAAACCAGATGTCTTCATGGGTGAATTCTACCAAACATTTAAATAAGAGCTAATACACAATCTTCTTATGGTTTTTCAAAAAATTTAAAAGGAGGAATACTTCCAAATTCATTCTATAAGGCCACTATTACTCTAATACCAAAACCAGACAAAAATACTACAAAAAAAGGAAACTACAGACCAGTATCCCAGATGAATATAGATGTAAAAATCCCCAACAAAATATTAGCAAACCAAATTCAAAAATAATCAAAAGGATCATTCATCATGATCAAAGATCATGCATCCCAAGTGGGATTTAATCCTACTTGGGATGCAAGGATGGTACAATATCCACAATATCAATGTGATACACCACAGAAACAAAAGGAAAGATAAAACCACATGATCATCTCCGTAGATGCTGAAAAGGCATTTGACAAAATCCAACATCCATTCATGATAAAAATTCTAACAAAATGGATATAGAGGGAACATACCTCAATATAATAAAAGTCATATAGAACAAACCCACAGCTAACATCATACTCAATGGTGAAAAGCTAAAAGCTTTTCCTCTAAGATCAGGAACATGACAACGGGGCTTATTCTCACCATTTACATTCAACATAGTACCAGAAGTCTTAGCCAAGGCAATCAGACAAGAAAAAGACATAAAAGGCATCCAAATTTGTAAGGAAGAAATAACACTTTCACTATTTACAGATGACATGGTACTACATATGGAAAACCCTAAACACTCCACCAAAAAATATTGTAATAAATGAATTCATTAAAGTTGCAGGATACAAAATCAATATAGAGAAATCAGTCACATGCCTGTATATTAATAATGAACCAGCAGAAAGAGATATCAGGAAAACAATTCCGTTTGCAATTGCATCAGAAAGAATAAAATACCTAGGACTAAATCTAATCAAGGATGTGAAAGACCTGTACTCTGCAAACTATAAGACATTGAAGAAGGAAATTGAAGATAGAAAAAAATGTAATTTATTATTATTTTTTTTATTATTTACTTACATTTTTAATTTTTTTATTCTCAAGGATAAGAAGTATTAATATAGCAAAAATGGCAATTCTTCCTTAAGCAATCTACAGATTCAATGCAATTCCTATCAAAATACCATTATCAAGGGCACTCTTCACTGAAATTAGAGTATATAATCCTAAAATCTATATGGAACCATGAAAAACCATGAATAACCAAAGCAATCTTGAGAAAGAAGAAAAAATCTGGGAGTGTTATCCTCCCTGATTTCAAGCTATACTACATAACTAAAGTGATTAAAGCAGTATTGCACTGGCACAAAAGATACATGAGAACCCAGAAATAAATGAAGCATGTATGGTCAAATAATATAAGACAAAGAAGGCAAGAATAGACATTGGGGAAATGACAGTCTTTCCATTAAATGGTACTTGGGAAAATTGTATAGCTACATGCAAGAGAATGAAACTGGACCATTGTCTTATAGCATACATAAAGTAACCTTGGAATGGATTGAAGATCTAAATGTAAGACATGAAATCATAAAACCCAGAAGAAAACATAGGCAGGAAATCTTGAACATCAGCATGAATCATCTTTTTCTGGATATGTCTCCCCAGGTAAGGGAAATAAATGCAAAAATAAAGTGGGACTACATCATACTGAAAGCATCTGCACAGCATACAATATCAACAAAGCATAAAGGCATCTATGGTATGGAAGCATGTATTTGCAAATGACATATCTGAAAAGGGGTTAATAGCCAAAGTATATAAAGAACACATACAACTCAACACCAAAAAAACAAATAACCTAATAAAAAAACTGAGGTCCTGAGTAGATATTTTTCCAAAGAACATACACAGATGGCAAACAGACCCATGAAAAGATGCTCAACATCACTAATCATCAGGGAAATGCAAATCAGAACCACAGTAAGATATTACCTTATACCAGTCACAAGCACGAATATCAAAACACAAGAAATAAGATGTTTGAGCAAGGATGTGGTGAAAAGGGAATCCTCATGCACTGATGGTGGGAATGTAAACTCACATAATTAAAAATAAAAATACCATACTATTCAATAACTCCACATCTGGATATTTAACTGAAGAAAACAGAAAACATTAATTCAAAAGGATATACACTCCCCTGTGTTTTTTGAAGCATTACTTACAATTGCCATGATGTAGAAGCAAAATGCTCATAAATATAGATGAATGAACAGAGAAGATGTGGTATTTATACACAATGGAGCACTTCTCATCCATAAACAAAATGAAATTTTGCCATTTGTAACCACATAGATAGACCTAGAGTGTGTTATGCTAATTGAAATAAGACATATAGATAAATGCAAATACTCCATGATTTAACTTGAATGTATAATCTAAAAAACAAAACAACTTAACAAATAAACAACCCATAAACAGAATCTTAAATTCAGAGACATACTGATGGTTGCCAGAAGTCAAGGGGAAGGAGATAAGTCAAAGGGATTAAGAGATATAAAATAAATAGATCATGGAATAAAAAGCTTAGCATGGGAAAAATAGTCAATAATCTTTTAAGAAATTTGTATCATGACAGATGATATCTATACTTTCATCATTTTATAATGTATACAAATGTTGAATGACTATGTGGTACACCTGAAACTATTAAAATACTACGTCAACTATACCTTTTTAAAAAACAGTTCTTCTGAGATGTTTCTAAATAGCTTACTATCAGGCACATTCAGAAGAGTGTTTCTTCTCTGAGTAGAATACAATTAGGACACAATTATAGCAGTTTAAGAACACATCTGATTAGATGTTTCTAACAGATTACTTGTAATACACCTTCAGAACCACGTTATTTTTCTGAGTAAATGTGAATTTCATTAGGATCCTTTAATAGTAAAGTATTTAAAAACACAACTTACTAAGTGATTCTAAAAGATATGTGAAAGATACATTCAGAACACTTATCTCAGTGTGTGCAAGTGGGTCCCATTTTGTGAAGTTTGTTGTGAAGTGCTTAAGAATATTTTCAATATGTTTCTAAGAAGCTATTGCAAGATGCACTTAAAAAAGTGTAATTTCAGTGCTTGGATGTGAATCTTGTAAGGATCTACTTAGAGTTAAAATTTCAAGGACATGTCTTAAAAAATGTTTCTAAAAAGCTACTTGAAACGTGGGTCAGCACAGTGCTATTTTAATGTATGGAAGTGATTCCATTCTGTCATGCTTACAGTGAAGGCTTTAAGTACATTTCTTACAAGATGTTTCTAGGAACTTACTTGCAATACACATTCAGCACAGTGTTCTCTCAGTGAATGGAAATTATATCCTTCTGTGAATTTTGATGAATTGTTTAAGAATACATTTTTACAAGGTGCTTCTAAGACACTGCCTGTAAGAATCAATCACCACAGTGTTATTCTGAGAAAAAAGTGAGTCCCATTCTGTCATGCTAGAATGAATTGTTTCAGAACACTTAAAATATGTTTGTAAAAACCTACTATTCAGATGCCTTCAGCACTGTTTTGTCAGTGACTGGAGTGCATAAGGACCTGTGAAGTTTGAGAACTGTTTAAGAGCACTTCTTTCAAGATGTTTCGAATAAGCTACTTTCAAAGCAGGTTCAGCATAGTGTTAGTTCAGAGAATGCACTTGAGTCCCCTCTTTATGCTTATAGTGAACTATTTAAAGACCCTTCTTACAAGATAAGTTTCTAAGAAGCTACTTGCAAGATGCCTCCAGCCCAGTTTATTTCAGTTAATAGAAAACTACAACAATTCTGTGATGTTTGTTGAAAACTCTTTAAAAACACATCTTAAAGGTTTTTCTAAGAGGCTATATGCAAGATCCATTCAGCACAGTGTTATTCCAGTGAACGGAACTTATAAGCATTTTGTGAAGTTTTCTGAAAACAGTTTAAAAGTCCTCTACAAGATTTTTCTAAGGAGCTACATGAAATTTGCATTAAGCACAGTGCTTGGAAGTGAATCTTGTAGGATCTACTTAGAGTTAAAATTTCCATTATAACCATTTTGTCAAGTTTGTTGAGAACTTTTTATGAATGCTTTCTGCAGGATGCTTCTAAAAAGCTACTTTAAAATGTGTTAAGCACATTGTTATTTCAATGAATCAAAGTGATAACCATTCAGTGAGTATATTGAGAAATGTAAGAATACTTTTTATAGGATGTTTCTAAGTAAGTACTTGTAAGACGCATTCAATACAGTGGCAGTTCAGAGAATGGATGTGAATTCCACCCTGTCATGCTTATTGTGATGTGTTTAAGAACAATTCTTCCAGAATATTTCTAAAATGCTGTTTGTAGGACTCATCCAGCCCAGTGTTCTTTCAGTGAATGGTAATTTAAGTCATTCAGTGAAGTATGCTTAGAACTGTTTAAAAACTTCTTACTGTTTCTCAGAAACTGCACGAAAGGAGCATTCAGCACAGTTATTTCTATATAGGAATCATAATTCTGTGAAGTTTGCACATAATGTTTAATAACACTCCTTCCTAAGAATCTACTTAAAAGATAAGTTCAACTTAGTGTTATATCAGAGTGGACATGAAACCCATTCTGTCTTACTTACAGTGAAGTATTTAATAACACTTTTTACAAGATGTTTATAAAAAGCTACTTGCAAAACACATCAAGCACAGTGTTATTTAAGTGAAAGGAATTTATGCCATTCTGACAATATTACTGAGGACTGTTTAAGATAATTTCTTACAAGATGTGTCTTTTAAACTACTTGCAAGCCCCATTCAAAACATTGCTATTTCAGTAAATGGAATTTATATCCATGCTGTAAACTTTGTTGAGAACTGTTTAAAAAACTGTTTAAAAAACACCACTTTCTTAGTGACTACTTACAGGAGGCACATTATTTCAGTTAATGGAATTGATAAGCTCTCAGTGAAGCGTGTTCAGAACTGTTTAAGAACACTACTCCCAAGGTATTTCCAGAAGCTATTTACAAGAAGTGTTCGGCACAGTGTTATTTCTGTGGGATTAACATATCTTTTGCGAGGTTTGTTAAGAACTGTTTAGAACCACTTCTCAGAAGACGTTTCTAAGAGGCTACTTGCAGGACACATTCAGCACAGTTATTTCAGTGAATGGAATGTACAAACATTCTATGCAGTTGGTAGAGAAATGTTTAAGAGCACTTCTTACAAGATGTTACCAAGAAGCTACTTGCTAGACATGGTAAGCACAATGTTATTTGGGTGAATGGAACTGATAGCTATTTTGTGAAGTTTGTTGAGAGCTCTTTAGGAGAATTTTCTATGATGCTACTTATAACACACATTTAGTATAGTGTCACTTTGGTGAATGGAACCCAAAACAAAGATGGTATAAGTTCCTTTTTTGTGAAATAAGTAGATTTCAAGAAACATCTTCTAAAATTATTTATGTAAAATAAATACATGTTCAACACAGTTTTATTTCAGTGAATAGGACTTGTTGCAATTCTGCCAAATTTCTTGAGAATTGTTTGAGCTCTTCTTACAAGATTTTTCTATGAAAGTACTTGCAAGACAAGTTCAGCGTATCTTCACTTCAATGAATGAAACTCGAAAGCATTTGTGATGTGTGTTGAGTATTTTTTCTGGTTTATTATGGAAATATAGTTTATACACAATATTATATTGTTTTTAGACTTAATATTGTATTGTTTTCAGATAAACAACTTAGTGATTCAACAATTATATACATTACTCACCATGATAAGTGGTTACCATCTGTCACCATACAAAGATATTACAATATTATGAGCTATAATCCCTATACTACACTTCCATGACTAAATTATTTTATAATTTCAAACTTATGCCTCTCTATACCCTTCACCTATTTCACCCTTCCCCCACCTCCCATGGTAGCCAACCATCTATTATCTTATCTGTGTTTATGAGCCTATTTCTGTTTTGTTTGTTCCTTTGTATTGCTTTTCAGATTCCACATATAGGTTGAGCTATATGGTATTCATTCCTTCCCAGACTGACTTATATCTCTTAGGGTAATACCCTCTAGGTCCAGCCATGTATTCAAAAATGATAAATTTTATTTCTTTTTCATGGCTGAAAAATATTCCATTCCATATATACTACATCCTCTTTATTCATTCACCTATTGATGGACACTTAGGTTGCTTCCATGCCTTGGCTATTGAAAATAATGCTGCAAAACATACAGGTACGTTTATCTTTTCAAATTAATGGTTTTCTTTTTTTGGGGTAGATTCCCAGAAATGGAATTGCTGGGTTGTACAGTATTTCTATTTTTAGTTTTTTGAGAAACCTCCATGTTGCTTTCCATAGTGGCTGCACCAATTTGTAATCCCACTTGCAGTGTACAAGGGTTCCTCTGTCTTGACATATTTGCCAACACTTGTTCTTTCTTGTCTGTTGGATAGTAGCCATTCCGACGGGTGTGAGGTGATATCTCATTGTGGTTATGATTTGCATTTCCCTGATGATTAGAGCATCTTTTCATGTGCCTGATGGCCATCAGCATGTCTTCTTTGGAAAAATGTCTGTTCAGATCCTCTACCCATTTTTAATCAGATTAGTTATTTTTTAGTGTTGAGTATACATATATATTCTTTATGTATTTTGGATATCAGCACCTTATCAGATGTATCATTTGCAAATATTCTCCCAATTGAGTAGGATGCCATTTTGTTTGTTGTCTTCCTTTGCTGTGCAGAAGCTTTTCAATTTGATGTACTCCCATTTGTTTGCTTTTACTTTTATTTCCTTTGCCTGGGGAGATATATCCAGAAAAAAGTTCTACTGTTGATATTCAAAACCTCACCACCTATGTTTTTGTCCAGGAGTTTTATGGTTTCAGGTCTTACATTTAGGTCTTTAATCCATTTTGCACTTATTTTTGTATATAATGTAAAATGATCCAGTTTCATTGTTTTGCATGCAGCTGCCCGGTTTTCCTGCACAGGTCATTGAAGAGAATGTCTTTTCCACATTGAATATTCTTGTCTCCTTATCATACATTAATTGGCCATATATGCATGGGTTTTTTTTCCTGGGCTCTGTATTACACTGTATTGATTTATGTGTCTGTTTCATGCAAATACCATATTGTCTGGATTAATATAGGTTTACACTGTAGGTTCAAATCAGCAAGCATGATAACTCCAGCTTTCTTTTCTTTTACAAAGTTGCTTTGTTTATTCAGGGTTTTTTTCTGGCTCCATTCAAACTTTAGGATTATTTGTTCTAGTTCTGTGAAAAATACCATTTGATTAGGATCACACAGAATGTGTAGATTACTTTGGGTAGTACGGACATTTTAATAAAACTAATTCTTCCAATCTGAGAGCATAGAACACCTTTCCATTTGCATCATTTCCAATTTCCTTCATCAATCTATTATAATTTTCAGAGTAGAGTAAAATTTATTTCTTGGTATTTTGTTCTTCTGATGCAAATGTAAATGAGATTGGATTTCTAAATTTTATCTTTTTTTTTAGTGCATAGAAATGCAAGCAATTTACATTCATTAATTTTGTATCCTGTGACTTTACTAAATTCATTTATTCTAATTGGTTTTTGATGGAGTCTTTAGAATTTTCCACATACAGTATCATCTTATAACCAAATGGTGACAGTTTTCTTCTTCCTTTTCAATAAGGATGTCTTTTATTTCTTTTTCGAGCCTAATCACTATGACCATGTTGAATAAAAGTAGTGAGTTGGCATCCTTGTATTATTCCTGATCTTAGAGGAACAGCTTGAGTATTTCACCCTTGAGTTTGATGTTAGATATTGGCTTGTCATATATGACCTTCATTATGTTGAGGTATGTTCTTTCTATACCAACTATGTTGAGGATTTTTGTCATAAACATATGTTCAATGTTATCAAATGCTTTTTCTGTGTCCCTTGAGGTATTTGTATAATATTTATCTTTCATTATTAATCTGATATATCATATTGACTGATTCACATATGTTCAATCATCCTTGCATCCCTGAACTAAACCCTACTTAATCAAGTCTTATGATCATTTTAAGGTACTGTTGAATTCATTTTCATAATATTTTCTTGAGAACTTTTCATATATGCTTATCAGGGATATTGGCCTGTAATTTTCTTGTTTTGTGGTGTCTTTGGTTTTGGTAGCAGGGTAATTTTCACCTTGTAAAATTCATCTGAAAATGTTCCTTCCTCATCAATTTTTTGGAATAAACTGAGAAAGATAGGTAGTAACTAAATGTTTTGTAAAATTCACCTTATTATTTAGAAAATAAGATTTTAATAAAAAATGAAATTTTGAATTACTGATTCAATTTCATTACTTATAATTGGTCTACTCAGATTTTTTATTTCTTCATGATTCTGAAAGGTTGTATGCTTCTAGGAATTTATCCATTTCTTCTGGATTTTCCTTCTTTTTTGGTGTATAATTGTTTGCAGTAATCTTTTATAATCCTTTGTATTCTATTGGTGTCAATCATTACTTCTGTTTCATATATGATTTTATTTCTTTGGGCTCTCTCTTTTTTTCTTTCTTGATGAATATGGCGAGAGGTTTACTAATTTTATCTTTTCAAAGAATCAGCTTTAATATTCATTGATCTTTTCTATTGATTTGTCTCTATTTCATGTATTTTTGCTCTGATCTTAATTATTTCCTTTCTTCTACTAACTTTAAGCTTTGTGGGGGTTTTTTTTTGCTGGTTCATTTAGGTACAAGGTAGATTGTTTATATAGGATTTTTCTTTTTTCTTGATGTAGGCCTATATTGCTATGAATTTTCTTCTTAGAACTGTTTTTGCTACATCCCATAGATTTTGGAAAGTTGTCTTTCCATTTTCATTTGCCTCAGGGTATTTTTTATTTCCTATTTTATTTCTTCATTGACCCATTCGTTGTTTAGTAACATGTTGTTTAGTCTCCAAGTATTTTTGTTTTCTCCAGTCTTCTTTATGTAATTGATTTCTTTCAAATCTTTGTGGTCAGAAAAGATGCCTGATATGATTTTAGTCTTCTTAAACACTGGAGAGTGTTCCATGTGCACTTGAAAAGAACATGTATTCTCTAAGTTTTGGATGAGATGTTGTATATATAGCTCTTAAGTCTATCTGCTGTAATGTGTTAAGACCTATGTTTCCTTTTTTATTTTCTTTCTGGATGATTTATCCATTGATGCAAGTAGGTTATTAAAGTCCCCCAATATTTCATTACTGTCAATTTCTCCCTTTATGTCTGTTAATGTTTCCTTTATATATTTAGGTATTCCCATATTGGGTTATATTTAGGAATGTTCTATCCCCTTCTTGAATTCACCCTTTAACCATTATGTAATGATCTTCTTCCTCTTTTGTTGCTGTCTTTGTTTTAAAGTCTATTTTGTCTGAAGAATACTGCTATACTAGAATACTTTTGTTCCATTTGTATAGAATATATTTTCCATCCCTTCACTTTCACTCTGTCTGTGCCTTTAGATCTGAAGTGAGTCTCTTGTAGGCAACTTATAAATGGGTTATTTTTCAAATTCATTCAGCCAGCCTATGTCATTTGATTGAGTCATTAGTCCATTTACATTTGAATTATTCATAGTTATATACTTATTGCCATTTAGTTAATTGTTTTCTGGTTGCTTTGTAGTGCTTCTCTGTTCCTTTCTGCCTCTCTTGGTCTCTACTCTTGTTGTCAGGTGATTTTCTTTAGTGTTATGTTTGGGCTCCTTTCTATTTTTTGTGTATTTATTGTGGTTACCATGAAATTTATATTTATGCTATGTATGTTAATTTAGTCTATTTAAGCTGATATTTGCTCAAGTATGAATGCATTCTAAATTCACATTTCTCCCCCTAATTTTATGTTTTATTTTACACTACTTTTATTTTCTATATCCCTTTACTATTTATTGTAGTTACAGTGGATTCTACTATCCTTGTCTTTTAACCTTCAGACTTTTCAGTGACTTATTAACTGTCTTTACTATATAATTTTTCCTTTCATATATTATGATAGTTTTTCTTCCATATATGTTCTTAGTTATATATATGGACTTTTCTTTTCCACTTAACAAAGACCCTTCAACATTTCTTTTAATGCTAGTTTAGTGATAATGCACTCCTGTAGCTTGTGTCTGTGTAGAAAACTCTCCGCAATTATGAATGGCCCATTGCCAGGTAGTAGAATGAACTGCCTCTTCATAAGAAGTGTCCTTAAACAATTTACTGCAAGCATTAAAGAATAGGTTTTAATTCCATTGACTGAAATACACCGAGTTGATGCATCTTACAAAGAGCTTATTGGAAAAATTTTTATAAGAAGCATTCTTAAAACTTCACTAAGAGCATTAGAGTGGGTTTCATTTCTATTCATGAAAATAACTCTGTGCTAAAGACATCCTATAAGTAGCTTGTTAGAAACTATTTTATAAGAGTCTTAAACCTTCATTACAAGCATGACAAAATGAGTTTCAAATCCATTAATTAAAATAACATCTTGCAAGTATCTTGTTAGAAACATCTTCTTCAATATTTCTTAACATTAACTACAAGCGTTACAGAATGGGAATCAGTCCATTGACTGAATTTACACTGTGCTAAATATATCTTGCAAGCGGCTCACTAAAATCATCTTTATAAGAGGTGTTCTTAAACACTTGTCTACAAGCATTACAGAATTATATTACTTATATTCCCTAAAAATGTTATTGTGCTGACAGCATCTTACTCTTATATGTGACATGATAAATACATCTTTATAGAAGTGTATTGGTTCTTCACTATAAGCATTCCACAATGGTAAGCACTTACGTTCACTGAAATACCACTGTGCAGAATGTGTCTTGTAAGTATCTTGTTAGAATCACTTTTATAAGAGTTAAAATTTTACAACAATCACTACACAATGGCTATCACTTTTATTCACTGAAATACAATTGCTGAACTTGTCTTGCATGTAGCTTGATAGGGACAGCTTTATAAGAAGTGTATTGAACACTTTACTAGAAGTTTAAAGAATGGTATCACTTCCATTCACTGAACTAACACAGTGCTGAGTATGTCTTTCAAGTAGTCTATTAGAATTCTCTCTAAAAGAAGTGTTTTAAAACACTTCACTAAAACATTACAGAATAGGTATCACTTCCAATACTGATAACAATGTGCTTAAGTTGTGTTTCAAGCAGCTTGTTAGAAACATCATATAAGAAGCATTTTTAACACTTCGCTATAAGCATTACAGAATGTGTGTCATTTTCATTAACAGAGATAGCACTGTGTTGATTGTGACTCGCAAGTATCTTGTTAGAAATATCCTGTAAGAAGTTTTCTAGAAAACTTCACAACAAGCTTTACAGCATTGGCACTTGTCCATTCATTGAAAAAATACCTTTAGACAGCATCTTGCAATTATGTTGTTAAAAACAATGTAAGAAGTTTTATAAACACTTCTTACGAACGTTACAAAATGGCTATCACTTTCATTCACCGACGTAACACTGTGATGAACATGTCTTGCGAGATCCTTTTTTTAAATGTGTAATAACAATCCTTACTAACTTCACTACAAGCATTACCAAATGGATATTATATCCATGCAGTGAAATAATACTGTGCTGAATGTATCTTGCACATAGCTTCTGAGAAACATGTTTATAAGAAGTGTTTTGAAACACATAACTACAAGCATTACTGAAATAACACTCTGCTGAACACATCTTACAGTTAGCTTATTGGAAACGTCTTTATCAAACCATTCCTATAACCTTCACTAAAAACAGTGTAATATGGGCAACACTTTCATTTACAGAAGTAGCACTGATTTTTACAAGCACCTTGCTAGAAATATCTTTTAAGAAGTGTTTTTAAACACTTCACTTCAAGTATTATAGAAAGGTTATCCCTTCTATTCACAAATAACACTGTACTGACAATGTCCTGCCTGTACCTTGTTAGAGGTATCTTTGCAAAGTGCTCTTGAAATGTTCACTGTAAGTATTACAGAAAGGGCTTCAACCATTTACTGAAATAATACTGTAGTGAACACAGCTTGCAATTATTTTGTTAAAAAATATTTATAAGAGTTTTCTTAAAAACTTCACTAAAATCATTACAAATTGGTATCACACCCATTCACTGAAATAATGGTGTGCTTAATGCCTCTTGCAAGTAGTTCCTTAGAAACATTTTAAGGGGAGTATTTTTAAACATTCACCATATTCATTACATAATGTTTCACTTCCATTCACTGAAGCCACCCTATTCTGAATGCCTTTTGTAAGCAGCTTGATAGAAACATCTTGTGAGAAGTGTTCTTACAAACTTAGTTAATGCTTATACATTTAATTAAGCATTACAAAATCGTTATAATTCCCACTTGCTATAATTACACTGTACTGATACATTTAGCAAGTAGCTTGGTAGAAACCTCTTTATAAAAGTTTTCCTCAAACCTTCATTACAAGCATTACAAAATGATTATCACTTCTAATTCCTGGAATAACACTGCTGATCTGCTCTTATAAGTATCTTGTTGGAATTATCTCTATAAATTCTTCTTAAATTTTTCAGTAAAAGCATTACCAAATTACCATTGATTCCATTCACTGAAATAGCACTGTGGTGAATGTGCCTCGCAAGTAACTTTTACAAACATGTTAATTTTTATTAAATATTCACTAAAAGCATTACAAAATAAATAACACTTCCATTCACTGAAACAACACAGTGCTGAACACATTTTGAAAGTGGCTTATTAGAAACATCTTTACAAATGTGTTCTTAAAACTGAAGTGATTTGTCTAACATGTAGTCTTGGCTCTCCGGAGCTCCTCATTCAGGTGGCTGAGTTGTCAGGATATAATGAAGGAGGAATGTTTAATGCTGGAGCTGCAACTGAAAAAGTGAGATGAACTCATTTTCCAACTTTACAAAGAGCTATAAACAAAACTGGATTAAGATCCAATCAGACTGACGGAAAGCCTTCATGTTTCAGGGGAAAGAGGTTCATTCTCTTCCACTGGATGGAAAGAAACCATGTTGACATTGCTACTCTTCAGTCTCCTTTCAACAGTGAAGGAAACCAGCCTGAGGATGAAACCTACACACAAAGGAGGGCAGATCAAGAGAACTGAAGAGAAATGGTGTCAAAGCCCTGATTATAATTTGCTCAGAGTCCTCAAACCTGATTTTTCTTCTAGGGGAGGTGAAGCCACAATGAAGTTAAAAGACCTCTGGACAGTTGACAGGGATATGAATTCTATTCATGACATTGTCACTTACAAAGCATTCTCACATCAGAACTTTGAGAGAGCTTGGCAAGATGGTGGGGTAGGAAGATCCCGAGTCACTGCCTTGCGTGGGCACATCAAGGCTGCAACTACAATATAATGCCATCCACCCTGAAAATGACCAGGAGAATAGCAGTAACAGCTCTTCCACAGCTAAGGATGTAAAGAACAAGCTACACTGAGAATGGTCATAGGGTCAAAGATGTGGTTGGGAACCAAATCCCCAGGGCAATGACACTCACAAGGAGGAATATCACAGAGGTGGAGTTCCTCCCTGAAGATTGAAGAGTGAGGGGATCAAATCCCACATCAGTCACCACGCCCTTGGTACCCTTACTAGAAATGTGGGCTTACAATATAGCAAGCTAGAAAAAATACATTTTTTTCAAATTGGTGCAAATCTCCATAGAATTTCCCAATGTTTATTGAAAAAAATCTCTGTATAAGTGGACCCATGCAGTTCAAATCCATGTTGTTCAAGGGCCAATGTTAGCTTCATACAAGGGAAACCCAATAAGGTTATAGGTTGATTTCATCAGAAACTTTGCAGGCCAGAAAAGAGTGGCATGATATATTCAAAATGCTGAAATGAAAAATCATCCAAGCAAAACAGAAAACAAAAAAAGAATGCCTTACTTGGAAAAGTTAGCATTCATACCCAAGGAGAGATAAAGAGTTCCCAGACAAACAAAAGTTAAGGGAATTAATCAACTACTAAACTGGCCATACAGGAAATGTTAAAGGAACTTATTAAGAGGAAAATAAAAACCCACAACCAGAAATAAGAAAAAAATTACACTGGTAAGGCCAAATATATAGTAAAGTTAGTAGATCAAACACTTATAAAGCTAATATGAACATAAACAGACAAAAGTAGTAAAATCAATTATATCTCAATAATTAGTTAAGGAATATACAAAATAAAGAAATGTAAAATATGATATCATATATGCAAAACATGGAAGAGGGTATAAAAATGTATGCTTTCAGAATGTGTTCAAACTTAAGAAACCATGAATTTAAAATAGACTGCTATACACACAGGATGTTATATATGAACCCATGATAACAAAAAAACCTATGATAGGTACACTAAAAATAAAGAGAAAGGCACTCCAAGTAAAACATGAAAGAAGGTCATTAAAGAGGAAGAGAAAAAGAAAGAAATGAACAATTAGAAAACCAGAAACATTTAACACAGTGACAATAACTACATGCATATCAATAATTACTGAATAGACATTTTTCCAAAGAAAACATAGAAATAGCCAACAGACAACTGACAGCATCACTGATTATCAGGAAAATGCAAATCTAACAATGAGATATTGCCACACATCTGTTAGAATAACTAATATAAAAAGACAAGAAATAACAAGTTTTGGCAATGATGTGTAGAAAATTCAACTTCATACACTGCTGGTGGGAATGTAAATTAATGATACCAGTATGGAAAACAGTAGAGTTTCCTCAAAAAACAAAAATAGAAATACCATATGATGTAGTTTTCCTACTTCTGTATATTTACCTGAAGAAAATGAAAACACTTATGAAAATATATATGAACCCCTATGATTATTGCAGGATCTATTTAAAATACCCATGATATGGATACAACCTAAGTACTTCTCAAGAGATGAGTAGATAAAAGATGTGTATTATATATATATATATATATATATATAAAATATTATATGGAATATATATGTATCATGGAATATTATTCAGCCAATGAAAAGAATGAAATCTTTCCATTTTCAATACATGGATGGACTGAAAGCATTTTATCCTAAGTGAAATATATCAAAGAAAGACAAACACCAAATGATTTGATTTCATTTACATATCGAATCTAAAAGAGAACAAAACTAATGAACAACAACAACAAAAATGAACAGACTAATAAGTTAAAATAATTGACAGTTTCTAGAAAGGAAGGAGTTAGGGGAAGGGTGAAATTGGTGAAGGGGATTAAGAGGTACAAACTAATAGTTATAAAACAAGTCAGGGGGAAGAAGAGTACTGTACAGAGTGCAGGTCAATAATACGGTAATAACTTTCTATGATGATAGATGGTAACTAAATTTATTTTGGCAACCATTTTGTAATGTATTTAAGTGTTAAACCACTGTATTGTACAATTGAAATTATATAGCAATATATATACTAATTATACTTCAATAAAAATTTAAATGTGTTCTTAAACCTTCACTACAAGCATTACAGAATGTTTCACTTCCACTCACTGAAATAATACTGTGCTGAACATGTCGTATAAGTATCTTATTAGAAATAAATTTATAAGAAGCATTTTGAAACACTTCACTACAAACATCACACAATGGATATAAATTCTGTTCACTGAGGAAATACTGCTTAATGTGTCTTACAAGTAATCTCTTAGAAAACATCTTTATAAGAATGCGTTGAAACACTTCACTCCAAAAAATCATAAAATGTGTATTGCTTCCATTTATTAAAATAACACTGCTTTGAACATTTTTGTAAGTAGCTCTTTAGACAACTTTATAGGGAGCATTTTAATACACTTCATAACAAGCATTGCAGAATGGGTATATCTTCAATTCAGTGAAATAGCACCATGCTGAAGGTGTTTTGTAAGAAACTTTCTATAAACTACTGCATAACAGCTCTTAATAGTTTACTAAAAGCATTACAGAATGGGTATCACTTACTTTCACTGATTGAAAACATTGTGTTAAATGCAACTTGGGAATACCTTGTGGGAATCATCTTTATAAGGAGTGTTTTGAAACCTCTCAATACATGTACTACAGAAAGGGTATTGAAATGACCCTGTGCTGTGCATCTCTTGTGAGTAGCTTGTTACAAGCATCATTATTACAAAAATTTAAATACTTCACTATAAACATTACAGAGTGGGTATTACTTTCATTCTCTGATATACTGTGCTAAACACTTCCTGAAAGCAGCTTCTGGAAACATTTCTATAGAAAGTGTTTGGAAAACTTTACTACAAGCATTAAAAATTAGGAATCAGTTCCACTCACTGAAAGTCTATGTGGTGAATGAGTCTTACAGTGCATTGTTAAAAACATGTTAATAAAATTATTCTTAAAATCTTTAATACAAGCGTTACAGGATGAGCACCACATTCATTCACTGAAATAACACTGTGCTAAATTCATCTTACAATTACTTCATAGAAAGATCTTTATAAGTAGTGTTCTTAAGAAATATGGCAGAACAGAGAGAACCTAAACTCACATTCTCCTACCTACATATAGATCTACACTTACACATAGAATATTTTACCCTTAAGAAGAATGATGAAAATGAACATATTCTGTACAATGAGGGACAGAAAGATCAAATTTTTTAAAGCCCAAAGCAGCAGGAGATACAGATACAGTAACCATGGAAACCGTACCCCCAGCACAGACACAGGCAGGAGGAGTGGAGGAAGAATATTGCTGAGAGAGGCTGGTGTGGACTCCCTGCCATGAGGTGCAGGGAAAAAGCCTTGTAGTTTAATGTGCAACTAGACCATAAGTGAAAGAACCTAAGTTTCAGAACCAATCACCCACCGTATGGCAAGGAAATCACTGGAAGCAATCCAGAATCAGGGGAGCCAACCAGCACCTCAGGAAATTGTTTGTATTCTTCCCATACATCTTGGTCTGGCTGAGAGCAGGATCTGGGTGTGATCCAGCCATCCAGATTTGTTGCTTGATGTTATGCACCAGCCCAGTCCCCATTAACAGGACCAGAGAGTTCCTCAGCTCACAAGATGCATGAATTTCTGGGCTGGTGCCACCAAGGCAACTCTCCAGAGCAAGTGGGGAATGTATGTGCTGGGCCTGACCCCAGGTCATGAATGGGACCAGACAGGTGCTGATGTGGAAATTCTCCAGACCAGCTCAGAGCACACAGAGGCCATGGGGAAACATGCATGCATGGTACCTAAGTGCAACCCCCAGCAGGACTGGTGAGGGGCAGTGTGGGAATTTTACCAGAGCAGCTGGAGTAAACAGAAGCCATGAGGGAAGGTGCATGCACAAGTGCCTGATCCTGGCTGTCAGTGGGGTCTGCAAGCATCTACCTGGGAATTCCCAGGGACAGTCTGGAATGCTCAGGGGCCAAGTGGGAATGTGCATTGAGCCTGACTCCAAGCTACCAAGAACACCTGGTGGGTGCCCAATGCAGGAATTCCATGGAGTGGCTCAAAGTGGCCTGGAGTGTGCACTGGCATATGGGTGATGAAAAGCAGGAGATCAGCTCACACCAATCTGGAGAGCACCCCTGACCTGCTGCTGGCCTATCACCCTCCCCTCAGTGCAGAACCCACAGATGCCTACACAGGATCACACACTGGGAGACCCAGCACCAGGAAAACTCCATCTCACACTTTTTTGGTCTCAAGTTTGCCAAAACCACAAGGTACAAGTAGTCTACATAGGAGACTCTCCTACACCAGGTTAGTCCTTCAAGACTGGGAGAGTGAGCCCTTCCAGCTAATTCATAGGACCAAGCACAGAAAGTCATACAAATGAAGAGAAAGAGGAATATGCTCTAAATGACAGAATGAGAAAAAAAAAACAGAAAAAATCTAAATGAAACAGAGTTAACCAATCTAACTGACAAAGAGTTTAAAGCAATGGTTACAAAGATACTCACTGGGCTTGAGAAAACAATACAGAACTCAAGGTAGACTTCAACAAAGAGTCTCAAAAAGAAAGAATCAGAGAGGAGAATTTCAATAGATGAAATAAAAAAAATACACTGGAGGGAATGAACAGGGACTAGAGGATGCAGAAGAATGGATCAATGACTTGGAAGATAGAGTAATGGAAAGCATTCAAGTTGAACAGCAGAAGGAAGAAAGAAGTAAAAGAAATGAGGATAAGGTAAGAGCACTCTGGGACAATATCAAATGCCCTAACATCTGCATTATAGGAGTCCCAGAAGGAGAAAAGAGAGAGAAAGTGATACAAAATTTATTTGAAGAGATAACAGTAGAAAACTTCCCTAACCTGAAGTAGGAAACAGTCTATCAGGTCCAGGAAGCACACAGAGCTCAAAACAGGATGAACACAAGGAGGATCACACAAAGATACATCCTAACCAAAATGTCAAAGATCAAAAACAAAGAATCTTAAAAGCAGCAATAAAAAGCAACAAATTATGGATAAGAGAAACCCCATAAGGGGTTTGTACTTCTCTGTGTGACCCCAAAGTGCTGAATGGAAAAATACTTCCAACCAGGAATACTCTTCCCAACAGGGTTATCATTCAGAATTGTAGAGAGATAAAGGGCTCCACATAGAAATAGAAGTTAAAATAATTCACCACTAAACCAACCTTACAGGAAATGTTAAAGGCACTTCTTTATGATGAAAAGAAAAACACAAAAGGAAAAGAAAGAAGAAGCAAGAGATTTAAGGGAAAAAAATTCCACTAGTAAAGCAAACATACAGCTTAAGTACTAGATCAATTACTTAAAAGCTAGCATGAAGGTCAAAAAGAAAAAAGTAATAAAAGCAATTACATGAAAAAGAAGGTAAGGGAATCACTTAATAAAAAGGTATAAAAGAGGGTATTATATACATCAAATAAATAGGGAGGAGGGAGAGTAAGAAATTTAGTGCACTAAGAATGAGTTCGGACTTAAGTGACTATCATCTTATTATAGATTGTTATATTCATAGGATGTCATATAAGAAATTGATGGAAACCAAACACTTGTAATAGATGCACAAAAAAGAAAGAGAAGGGAACCCAATGATAGCACTACAGAAAGTCATGAAACACAAGAGAAGAGGCAAAGAGGAAAAAAAGATCAGAGAATAACAAAAACAACCAGGAAACATTTAACAAAATGGCAATAAGTAAATACATTTCAACAATTACTTTAAATGTAAATGGCCTAAATGCTACAATCAAAAGAATAGGATCATCAAATAGATTTTAAAAAATCAAGACCCATCTATTTGCTGCCTACAAGAAACTCATGTTAGACTTAAGGACACACACAGACTGAAATGTAAGGGATAGAAAAAGATATACCATGAAAATATGGATTTAAAAAAAAGCTGGAGTTGAGAATTTATATCAGATAAAAGAGATTTCAAAACAAAGAAAGTAGCAAAAGGCAAAAGACACTACAACATGATGAAAAGATCAGTCCAACAAGAGGATACAATAATCATAAACATCTGTGTACCTAACAAAGGAGTACCTAAAAATAGAAAACAAATATTAATGGACCTAAAGGGAGAAACTGACAGCAACATAATAATAGTGGGAACTTTAATGCTTAAATCAGTAGACAGTTCATCCAGACAGAATATAAAAAAGGAAATAGAGATGTTGATTGACACATTAGACCAGATGGACTTAACAGATATTTACAGAATACTCTACTCAAAAGCAGCAGAATACATATTTTTCTCAAGAGCACATGGAACATTCTCCAGAATAGATTACACAATAGGACACAAAAAAAGCCTCAATAAATTAGAAAAGATTGAAATTGTAACAATCTTCAGACCATAATGGTATGAAACTAGGAAATCAGTTACATGAAGGAAACAAAAAACCCCACAAACACATGGAGGCTAAACAACATACTTCTAAATAATCAATGGATCAATGAACAAATCAAAACAGAAATCAAATAATATCTGGAGACAAATGAAAACAGAAACACAACAGTTCAAAATACGTGAGCTGCCACAAAGGTGGTTCTAATAGAGAAGTACAAAGCAATACAGGCTTACCTCAAAAAACAAAAACAACCTGAAATAAACAGTCTAAATATTCACAACTAAAGAAACTAAAAAGAAAAGAATGAAGCCAAAAATTAGTAGAAGGAGGAACATAATAAAGATCAGAGCAGAAATCAATAAAATAGAGAATAATAAAACAATAGAAAAAAGACAATGAAACCAAGAGCTGGTTCTTTGAGAAGATAAACAAAACAGACAAACTCCTAGCCAGATTTACCAAGAAAAAAGAAAGAGGGCACAAATAAACAAAATGAAAAATAAAAAGGAATAGTCACAACTGACACCACAGAAATTCAAAGAATTATTAGGGAATTCTATGAAAAATTATATGCCAATAAATTGGACAACCTAGAAGAAATGGACAAATCCCTAGAAAAGTACAACCTTCCAAGATGGACCCAAGAAGAAAGAAAATCTGAACAGACCAATTACCAGTAACAAAATTGAACTGGCAATCCAGAAACTCCTAACAAACAAAAGTCCAGGATGAGATGGCTTCAAAGCCGAATTCTACAAACATTTAAAGATGAGCTAATATGCATCCTACTTAAATTATTCCAAAATGTAGAAGAGGAGGGAATATGTTCAAACTCATTCTATGTCTCACTCTAATACCAAAAGCCCACAAGATGCTATGAAAGAAAAAGAAAAATTTACATCAATACCCCTGATGAAGACAGATGCAAAAATCCTCAACAAAATATTAGCAAACTGAATTTAAAAATGCATAAGAGGGATCATCCATCACAACCAAGTGGAATTTATTCCAGGGATGCAAAAGTGGTACCATATTTGAAAATCAATCAAGGTGATATACCACATCAAAAAAATGAAAGGATAAAAACCATATGATCATCTCAACAGATGCTGAAAAGGCATTTGACATCAATTCCTGATAAAACCTCTCAACAAAGTGGGTAAAGAGGGAAAATACCTCAACATAATAAAGGCTATTTATGACAAACCTACAGCATCATACCTGATTGTGAAAAGCTGAAATCTTTTCCTCAAAAATCAGGAGCAAGACAAGGATGCCCATTCTTATCAGCCTTATTCAACACAGTAATGGAAACCCCAGCCACAGTAGTCAGACAAGAAAAAGAAATTAAAGGCATACAAACTGGTAAAGAAGAAGTTAAATTGTCACTATTTACAGATTACATGATATCATATATAGAAAACCCTAAAGCCTCCCATCAAAAAACTATTAGAACTAATAACTAGATTCAGTAAAGTTGCAGGATACAAAATCAATATACAGAAATCTGTTGAATTTCTATATAACTAACAACAAACTAGCAGAAAGAGAAATCAGGAAAACAATTTCACTTACAACTACATCAAAAAGAATAAAATACTTAGGAATAAACCTAACCAAAGTGGTAACAAGACCTCAACTCTGAAAATTATAAGACTCTGATGAAAGAATTTGAAGACACAAATAAATGTAAATCTATCCATGCTCATGGATAGAAAGAATATTGTTAAAATAGTCATTCTGCCCAGAACCATTACAAATTCAATGCAATCCCCATCATAACCAATGGAATTTTTCAATGAACTAGAACAAAGAATCCTAAAATTTATATGGAACCAGAAAATACCCTGAATAGCCAAAGCAATCTTGAGAAAGAACAAAGCCAGGGTATCAAGCTCCCTGATTTCAAGCTGTGCTAAAAGCTAGAGTAATTAAAACAGTATGGTACTGGCATGAGAACAGAAACATCGATCAATGGAACAGAATAGAAAGCCCAGAACTAAACCCATGCATATATAGTCAGTTAATACATGACAAAGGAGGCAGGAATATACAATATAGAAAAGATAACCTCTTCAAAAAATAGTGTTGGGAAAACTGGACAGCTACATGCAAGAGAATGAAATTGGATTACTGTCTAACACCATAAACAAAAGGAAATTCTAAAGGAATTAAAGACCTAAATACAAGACATGAAACCATAAAACTCTTAGAAGAAAACATAGGGAGGAACCTCTTGAACATCAGCAAGAATATTTTTTCATATACATCTCTCTGGGCAAGGTTAACAAAAGTAAAAATAAACAAGTGAACATGATCAAACTGAAAAGTTTCTGCAGAGCAAAGGAAACCATCAACAAAATGAAAAGGCAAGCTACTGTATTGGGAGAATATATTTATAAATGATATATCCAATAAGAGGCTAATATCTAAAATATATAAAGAGCTCAACATCATAAAAGCAAATAACTTAGTTAAAAAATGGTCACAGGTCCTGAACAGAAATTTTCCCCAAGGAAATCATACAGATGGCTAACAGGCACATGAAAAGGTATTCCACATGGCTAAACATTGGGAAATTCAAATCAAAACCACAATGAGACATCAAACCACACCTGTCGGAATGGCTACTATCCAAAAGATAAGAAATAACAAGTGTTGGCAAGGTTGTGGAGAAAAGGGAACCCTCCTACACTGCTGATGGGAATATAAACTGGTATAGCCACTACTGTAAGCAGTATGGAGGTTCCTCAAAAAACTACAAATAGAAATACCATACAATCCAGCAATTAAATTTCTGGGAATTTACCTTCCCAAAAAACCAAAATCGCTGATTCAAAAAGATACATACACACTTATGTTTATTGCAGCATTATTTATAATATCCAAGACATGGAAGCAACCCAGTGACCTTTGATAGATGAACCAATAAAGAAAATGTGGTAAATACACACAATGGAATATTATTGTATCCCATTAAGAATAAGGAAGAAGGAAAAAGAAGGAAATTCTTGCCATTTGCAACAACATGGATGAGCCTAGAGGGTATCGTGCTAAGTGAAGTAAGACACACAGAGCAAGGCAGATTCCATGTGATTTCACTTACATGTTGAATGTGGAAAACCAACCAAAGAAATAAAAGAAACAGAGCCATAAATGCTGAGAGCAGACTCTTGGTTACCATAAGGGAAGGGGGCAGGGGAATGGGTTAAGTAGGTAAAGGAGATAAAAAGGCACAAACTTCATATTATAAAGTAAATAAGCCATAGTAATGGAAATGTAGCAGAGAGATTATAACCAATAATATAATATCTTGGTATGGTACCAGGGGGTAACTACACTTTCTGTAGTGAGCATTTAGTAATGCATATAATTACTGAACCAATATGTCATACATCTGAAACTATATTGTATATCAAGTATGTTCCAATAAAAAATAAATAATCATGGGGATGGAAAGGACAGCATAGGGAATATAGGCAATAATATTATAATATCTTTGGTGCACAGCTGGTAACTACACTTACCATGGTGAGCTTTCTTAATGTGTATAATTGCTGAATCACTATGTTGTACTCCTGACACTGATACAATATTGTCTATCAACTATTTTTCAATTTCTAAAAAGGAACAGGAGGAGAAATATGCCAGAATTAATCTTTGGTTAAGTATGGTTGGACACGAGACTAATTTAAACATTATTAAAGAAGCCAGACACAAAAGACCATATATTGCATGATTCCATTTACATGCAATGTTAAAAATAGGCAAATGCATATGGAAAGAAAGATTAGTGATTGCCAAGGGACAGGGAAGGGAGTGATGGAGAATGGCTGCTTAATAGCTTTGGAGTTTCTTTTGGGGGTAATGAAGATATATTGGAACTGGGTAATGGTGATGGTTGTGCTACATTGCAAATGCACTCAATGCCACTGAACAGTACATTTTAAAGTAGTTAAAATAATAGAAATAAAGAAAGGAAGGAAGGGAGAGGTAGAGGGAGTGGGGAGGGAGGAAGAAACTAATTTAACCCCCCATCATTACCTGAATGACAGGCAAGAGAACATGAATGTATGAAGACAGGAATGAGGTTTTTCACTATATAGCTTTTTATGCTTTTGATTCCTGAACTTACAAGCAAAAACCAACCTATTTTTCTCAGCCTGCAGGGATGTCACACTTAGAAGGTAGTTTCAATATTTTGAAGTAATATTTAAATAGAAAGACAGCTTTTATTTTTTTATTTTTTTATTTTGGTATCATTAATCTACAATTACATGATGGACATTATGTTTACTAGGCTCCCCCCTTCACCAAGTCCCCCCCACATCCCCGTTCAGTCACTGTCCATCAAAATAGTAAGATGCTGTAAAATCCCTACTTGTCACCAAGTTCACAGTCACTGTCCTTCAACATAGTAAGATGCTGTAAAATCACTACTTGTCTTCTCTGTGTTGCACATCCCTCCCTGTACCCACCCCCCAACACTATACATGCTAATCGTAATGCCCCCTTTGAAAGACAGCTTTTTTATTACCTATTCATGTTCTGGAAACCTGGAGAAGCAGTACAGTCTGCAGACAAGAAAACAGGAAAATGAGCAGATGCCTGTGCAATGAATTAATTAGCACAAAACTGCCCTGTGCCAAGGCAGAGGGACACCCAATGAATCAAATGAACTGTCCTATAACACTACTTGCCTGCCTTGGAACACAAAACCCCAGTGAGTGAGGACACCACCCTGGTGTAAATGCAGATTTCATTGTTTGAATCATGTGGGTTTCTTTTTACAACTGTCAAAGCAAAGGGAGGTCAACCTCCCTTGGCTCTCCATCCTGGGTGATAACATCCGTCACCAAGTCAACTGGCCACCCCCACCCCACCTCCTTGCTAAGCATGTTTCATTAATTGCTTGTAACAAATTCTACCTTGTCCCACATTTTTTCACCCCCACCCAAGACATTGGCTCTTGAGTAGCTTACGCACCACTGCACCTTCCACCAGTCCTGACCTCAGCCTCCATCTGAAGGTACGTCGACAGGAGGGGGCCCCATGTGCATGCAGCCAGCGGCTCACTGCCCTCCCGTCCTTTGCTCAGCCTGGGCTTTGAGAAGTCCTTCCACTCAACTTGCCTCTGACTGGTCCTTCCATCGAGGCCAAAACCTCCTTTCTAGAATGTTTTTCTACTCTCTTTACCAGAGGAAAAATTACCCACTCCCTAATCCAGCCAAGCATTTCAGTTGGTGGCTTTAGTCTCTCCTGGAAATCTGAGAAAGAGTCAAGTTCTCTGCTGTGAACAGGAGTCCACAGTCACTGTGAGACAAGGACTGTGGGTGCAGTCAGAGTAGGGTGAAGGCCTCTGGAAAAAGACCCTTACCAAAACTCCATATTAAACAATTAAACAAAGACAGAGTCACATTAATTCTCTGAAGTAAAATATCAAACTAGGAATATAAGCATTCTTCAATGAAGATTAGGTAAAACTAAAAAGTCAGGAATAACCTGGCCTGGAATGTTTGAAC
Source organism: Manis javanica (assembly GCF_040802235.1). NCBI lineage: Eukaryota > Metazoa > Chordata > Mammalia > Pholidota > Manidae > Manis > Manis javanica. The sequence continues at coordinate 97,461,505 of NC_133161.1, read as the reverse complement.
ATCCCCCAGATAAGAAAATGCCTCAGCATAACCCATGTCTTGTTTGTGCCCATTAAATGAGGCTATTATAAAATTTACTTTAGCCTGCTCAAAGGCCCAGTTTATCTTCAACTTTACCCAGATGCTGCTTTTCCTCCTCCAGCCCTAATCAAGTCAGTAACTCAGCTCACCTTGAAAGTAAGACAGGCAGCCTTGACTGATATACTCCCAAACCAAGAAACTGCTATTCTGAGAAAGGATCAAAGCAGTAAATTTCTTACGTTAACTCTGCAAAATAGTTCGGAAAATTGGTAAGAGACTCGGTGTCTCTTCAAAGATAAACATTTAGAGACCATCTAGTGGATCTGCATCCCTAGCTCTTTGTCTCTCAACCGCCTATAAATCCCCTAGACAGTGCACCACCCCGGGCTCTCTTGTCCCCTCCTGTCTCATGCCAGGAGCTCTGTCTGTCCTCTCACTGTATCTGTCAATAAAACACTCCCTGGCTCTCCTACCTTGACTGTTTGCTAAGTTCATTCTTCGACTCCGCAAACAAGAACCTCGGCATCAACTGGAGAGCCTGGGAACCTGTAACATCAATTGTTACTCTCTGAGCTGCTTGCAAGACTGTACTCTGCCTCAAGGCAGCACAGAGAGCGATTTTGAGAAGCGATAGTGCTTACTAGGCAAGCTGCAAACTGAAGATGGATCAGCCTTAGTCCAGGTTTCTCTGGTAAATCTCTGGTGCCCCCAGCTGGGAAAAAATGAGGAATAGAATGACTACCTTGCAAAGAAAGTTAAAGAGGGATCTTGGCTGGGACTCTTGTCTCTGAATGCAGTTCACATACCGAGTACAGTTGGGCACTCCCCTGAGAATATTTTCATCTGCACGGGCTCTGTAGGAGAGCTGGCTGCCAGGTGCCTGGCCTCCCATGACCTTATGCACAGTGAACAGCCTTTTTCAGGCATACTTCCTTTCCTGTGGCTGCATCCTCATTTTTGGTGACTACATTCTTGCCTAACCTCCTCTCCTATCTCATTCCTAGTCTGAGCTTTCTGGATCCCAAGATGAAAAAGAAAAACACCCTTTACTTCCTGCGCCCAAGCTGCAGCCTCCTGACTTCTGATCAACACTCTGTCTCCTTAAAGCTGCATAAAATCTTCATTCTTTCCAAGGCCCATATTTCTTCCCCATAGAAATTCCCTAAGTAACATTTCTACAATGGTCAGTTCTCTTGATCAAGATCCGTCAGGGAAGAGTTATCTGGAGTCACTTCCATAGAAGAGAGGAAACCCATTTTATGGTCCAGTGTATTGGGTTGCTGTGTGTCTACAATAAGCCAGCTACCATTGCGTAAAGGCTTCTTTCTCGCCTCTGAGGATACCTGCCTGGGGAGGAAGGCCTGAGCCTCTACCCTGTCTCTGGAAGGTCCATCATCATGAGATGCAGCTCTAATTATGGTACCCTCTTGTTCAAAAACCCTCCTGAAAGGACTCTGAAGATGATCTTTTTTTAAGTTACCCCTTTTTTTTATCATCTACCCTTTTTTTAAGTTGAAATATCACATGATTTTACCAAGGTCACAAACCACTTTAACAGTATGACTGGGGCTGAAGCCAGCTTCCCGGTGGCCTCCTGAGGCTCTGTCCGCTCAGTCCCTGGAGTCCTCCGGGGTTAGCCCCTTCCCGTCTCTCAGACTCGTCCCCTACCACACTCCTCTGTGCTGTCAAATTACACCACTCATTTTTTTCCTGAACATATTCCTTGTTTTCCTACTTCTTCCTGGCCTGGCTGATCCCAGATGCCACTTCCTCCCAGACATCTCACCCAGAAGAGCTCCCTCCTCCTCTGGGGTCCATTGGCTTAAGTCTATGCCTGTCCTAGGACATCACACCCTCCAGCTGGTGTGAGCCAGTCCTCTGTAAGCTGTCAGCATCCTGATGAGACGCTAGGTCTTACTTCAGTTTCCCCAGAGCCCAGCACTACCAAAACACACACACTGTCAGTCTCCATTAAATGCTACTGAATATAAAGTAATGAATAAATGACACATACTAAACCCAGACACAGTTAACAATAAAAAATTTGGAAAGTGTGTTGTTTGCCCATTGCAGTTTCCAAACTGTTTGGTGTCTGACATGACAGCGTCTACACCTTTTACCTGGACCTGAATAATTGGCAGCGTGGGGACTAAAAGGAAAACTGCAGCCAGAAAGGCCTGAGCTCAACCCTGGGCTCCTTCACCCAGAAATGGGGTTGAAAAAATTTTACGTAAAGGGCCGGATGGCACGTACCTTAGACTGTGGGCCATACAGTCTCTGTCATACCTACTCAGCTTTGCTGTTGTAGTGTGAAAACAATCACACACGACATGTAAATGAAAGAGGGTGGCTTTGTTCCAATACTTCACACAAACAGGCAGTGGCCGTGGGACCTGGCCTGTGGGCTATACTTTGCCAACAACTCCTGTCTTAAGTGAGGGAATCTGCCCATATGGCTTAAATGCTGAATCTGTCTCATCATTTGTTAAAAAAGATGAATGAGAAATGCTTACTGCATATGGACTAATATGGGATTCATAAAGAGTAAATGGATAGGGAATGTAAAACTCTTATAACAGGCCCCGAAGCATATTGCTTACTTAATAGTAATTCACTGAATACTTTCCAATGTTTGTTAGTAGCTCATTCTCATTCTGTAACTTAAAAAAAAAATAGCTAGGTTTATACAGCCAGTTGGAATTAACAAACAAGAATTTAAGGTGCCCATACCTGGAGCATCCCGGGGGTAGTAATAGCTTCGGGCATGGCTGGACACAGGGTTTTGCACATGCTGCTCCTTCTGTCTGGAACGTCTCCCCATGCCTCGCCTGCCTGCCTCTGCTGGAGTCCTACTCAACCTTCAGGTTTCCACACATTATTTAGAGAACCTTTCCCTGACTTTTCACCTAGAAAAAACTCCTCCCTCCCCTCCACAAGCTTTTAAAATCCTCTTTGTAGCATTCTTCATAGCAGTGCTTTTACATATTATTTGAATAGCATTTTTCTTTCTTACTGGTCTCCAAGCTCCAAGAACACATTGATATGTACATGAATCACCATGCAATCTTATTAAAACGCAGATTCTGACTCAGCAGGTCTGAGGTGGGCCTAGGAACTTGCATTTCTAATAAGCTCTCGGGCCATGCCATTGCCCAGGCTGCTGGTCAGCTCACCCATCCTCAGTATCAAGGGTTTAGTGCTCTTGGCCCTCTTATTCCCGTCTCCTTTCCCACTTAAATTCCTATTAATTACTTTTGCAGAGGTTTGTCTATTTTTTTCCCTTCAATCCATCAACCTTCCCTTGCTTTCCCTTCCATTGCAGTCCCCTCCCCCAAAGGACCGACTTATCAAGGAATTTTACACAACTAAGCCTTCTCTTGAGGAACTGTAGTGTCATTGACCAAGTATTCTCCCCTCCGCCCTTTTTTTTCACTTTATTCCTTAAGCAGAGGACCACAGGAGATAACAAATTATTGAGATTTAAGGGGCCAGCAAGGAACATGCCTTTTTCTCCTTCTCAATGAGACAGGGACCATGGGTGTAGTCAGAGTAGAGTGCAGGCCTCTGGAGAAAAAGCAGAGCAAGATAATTACCATCACAACAATGTAGCAATGTGCAAAGAAGTCCCTATTGAAACTCTGTGATAAGCATTAGGCAAAGTCAGAGCCACACTATTTCTCTAGGGTAAAGATACCAGACTAGGAATATAGACATCTTCAGTGAGATCAGTTAAAGTTTAAAAGGCCAGCAGTAGCTTGGCCTGGAACGTCTGATTGTTCTGCAGATAAAGAGAAGTGTCCCAGCATAACCCGTGACTTCACTCTATCAATTTAAATCATGACACTGTAAAATTTACCTTACCTGCTAAAAGGCCCAGCTTATTTTAACCGTACCTAGGTGCTATATTTCCTTCTCTGATCCTAACCAAGTAATCTGCCACCCAGGAAAAAGACTAATTTAGTAAACAAGCCCAACTATAAACAGCCCAAGAAGTTAAGAAGTAAGATGCTTCACTTACTTCAGCAAACAGACAACAACCCAGCCCACCTTGGGGGTAGGGTAGGCAGTCTTAATTGACATGTTCCCAGAGGTTAACTGCTATCTTGAGAATCAGAGCAGAAAATTTCTTCTGTTATTCATCAAGAATGAGCATTCTGGGACCACTCAACAAGTCTGCACCCTTAACCCTTTACTGTCATTCCTGAAAATCCTCAACCACGCATAAAACCCCTAGACAATGAGCCAACCATGGACTCTCTTGTCCCCTCCTGGCGAGCTGGGAGCTCTGTCCTCTCACTTAATCTCTAAATAAAAGTCTGTTCCTCACACTCCTACCTTGAGTGTTTGTGAAGCTCATTATTCGGCTTCGTGAACAAGAACCCTGGCATCACCAATTTTGGGGACCCAGTAAACTATACATGCAGAAGAGAGATGCTTTTAAAACAGAATCTGTTTTATTATGATAAAGCTGATTGGGGAATGTGGCTGGGATCTACAGCGAGGATGGGTTTGCTAATCTGCCCTTAGAGTGACTTTACTCTTCTTCAAAGCTGCTGGCCACCCCAGTGCAGAGGACCCTACCCTGGTTGCCTGCCACGTGGACAAACTGAGAACACAGGCGTATCAGAGAGCGCCTGAGCTTTGTAAGCTTAGTCTTTCTCAGCTTTATCAGTTAGGCAAGGTACTCCTGTCCCAGAAGAAGTGGGTGAGGGGCAGAGGGGTTAAGGGCACTACTGCTTCTTTCCTCCTGGAGGATCCCCCAACACTTACCAAGCCTTCATAGTGGGATAAAGGGCTTTTTCTTCTAGGTGGACAGAAAGCCTAATTTGTTCTGCCATCTCAGACTGAGGTTTTTCACAAGGCTCTTTTTCTCACTAAGCCTTCCAAGGAGTCAAGATAGCCTTAAGGCAAGGGAGGAAACAAGGTTATTATCTTTTGGGTACTTTGAACACATGGCTAAGGGACACTTATAGTTTCTTTGCTCCTGTGACACCTCGAAGAGAACTGTTAACTGGCAAGTGGGGTGCAGTTTTCAGAGGAAGGAATGTTTGGGTGGAATGCTGTGGTGGGGTACAGCCAGGATGGGCCTAGCAGCTCCAAAAGACGAGGGCCATTGTAAACAGAAGGGTAAGAAAGACTGCTGCTATCTCTGTAGGTTCTATTTTCTCCATCTCCTCGTCTCCCTCTCTAATTCCTACCAATTAGAAAAATTAATGGATGTTTTCATGTTGAATATCTTGACCAAAAACAAAACAAGCTTGAGATGAGTAGTTACCACTCAGTCATCACATAGTCCATGGCAAAAACTCTCTCCTAAACCAAAGGCCCGCCTCAGACTTGCTGAGTCAGAATCTGCATTTTAATAAGATTGTGTGGTGATGAATGTACATATCAATTTGCTCTTGGAGTTTGGGGACCAGTAAGAAAGAAAAATGGTATTCAAATAACATGTTAAAGCACTACTATGAACTCTCTACTCAACTATGCCTCAACCTCTGGACTTCCATGTCTGTCCCTGCATCACCTACTTTCAGCAAAAATCCCACCAAATCAGGTTAGTAAGAATCCCTACCCTCAATATCTGATCAAATTCCTCATCCCCCATGCTAGGCATCTGATTACGCTGGGCCGCCTTCACCAAGAACCTTTCCAAGTCGGTTTAGCTGGAATCCTCCCTCATCACTCATGCTTCCTCCTTGTAATTTTCTTTCCCCTGCCCTCTACCCTGCCCCTCAGCTAAACACCCACTCTTGCCCATACTATATTCTGAATTGAGCCATTTTATACTGAGGGCTCTTTTCCTCTATTGCAAGAGTCCTAAATAAAATGTTTATACCACTTCACTGTCCAGCTCGTTTTCTTTGGCATCCCCTCCCCAACTTCCGACATCAAATAAGGCCAATATTTTAGAAACAGTGGGGTTATCAAGTCCAGATGGAAGAAGCAATTGCACTGCTTTTAATCATTGGTTATTTAATAATTATACCATGTTAGGTGTTGTACAACATACAAACATAAGCATATTCCCTGGGCTCAAGGGGCATTTGATATGGATAATAAAACAAGAGAACCAATCAACCAATGTTTATTACAAATTGTTTTACATGGCAAATAAAATAATTACCTCAAGGATCTTTTTAGATTTAAGTTAATATATTAACCTGCTTTACCTTGAGGTAGTAGAGTAATAGAGTAATAGAGGTAGAAAGCAGACATTGCCTCCAGTGACTTCACAGCTTCAGAACTGGTTCAACCTCACAATGCCAAGTGGGGAGTAGGCAAAAACTAAGAGAGAGACATTTACAGAAGCAAGAAATCTAACACAAACTTTGAAGAAAATGCAACAGGACAACCATGAAATGAGAGCAGCTTCCTGGGACTCAGCTCTGCCTCAGGGTCTGCAGAATCTTACTCATCATGAGCGATGAGTCTGGACAAGCCAAGGGCTGCGAGTACCAATACACTGGTTGGCTCTCACCCAGATGCCTCCTGTGCGGTCTCCAGTCACATCACCTTCAGGCAGCTGAGTGCTTTACCCAACTGGAAACCTGGCCATCCCACTCCCGTTAAATAACATTGTTCAGCGCCTCTGGACTGCCTAACAAGGAACACTGCACTCCTTCCCCTGGCCTATAGGGCCTTTGGCGATCAGACTGACCCTCTGTCACTCCCTCCTCCAGACCCGATGCTCGGGCAAGAGTTCCCAGGGCACTCATGAACCTGCTTCACTTCCTTCCCTTTGTTCTGCCATGAAAGCCCCCCTTTGACCGTTATGCAGCTAACATATTTAAAATTTGGTTTGGATGTCTTCCCTGAACCCGTCTCCTGATCACCATTTTCCTGTACCTACTACATTATGACTGGTTCCCTTTTGACAGTGAGTTGTTGAAGGCACTAGCTATGTCTTACTCATTTTTAGAATCCCCAGCACCTAGCAGTCACCTGATGGAAGTCTGTGGAAGAAAATAAAATTCCTTAAAGTAGCAAAGAGACTCAAGGCACTATTTTGTGGTGGCTCAGTGTATAAGTAGGGTTTAGAGACTGCTATTTACTTTCTACTACTACTATATGGGTGACTTCAAACAAAATTTTACAATATACTAACAAAAACAAGTCTGATAATATGATAGGGCTGTGGGGACAGTAAATGAAATCAAGCATATAAAGCCTCAACCAAAGTTACTTCTTTCATCCCCACTACATGTGCCCCCACTTCCAAATATCACTCCCAACACAGCTCATTATAATAAGCAAAACCATGTTTAATTGTAAGAAGAGAGACAAAGGTCAACTCTTGATAAAAATCAAACTGCAGTCCCATCTTGGAAGTGCCACGTGCTTCTTTCACTTAGTTCTTTGAGCAGCAGAATTTCTGGATTTCTTCTGCAAGCCACAGGCAGTGCAGGATGCGTTTCCTTTCAGCAGCCAGTTCCTTTTCAGAGAATTGGCCCAAGAGTTTCTGGACAAATATATTTTGGTCTTTCAGGAAAATATTCTTATTGACTCCTACATTGGGCATATTCTCCAGGGACCCAGATTTGAAATGGAAGCTTAAATGTCTGTTTCGTTTTAGACCTGGCCCTTTCTCTTCAATCCATGTCAGCAGACTGCAAAGACAAAAGAACCATGTTAGTGGTTACAAGGGAGTGCAAATGGATGCCATCTGGCACCTGAGCACCCGGTAATAGGTCCCCATTTTTTACCCATCTTCCCTGCAGTTGCTGCTCAATATGTGGCTCAGGTGACATCCTGACCTCCACCAGTCTGCCAAAGGCCAAAGGCCAAGGGTGATCATTTCCAATCTACCTGCCAAAGTCTTATTTAATTTTGCCATCAAGCATCAGAGGATTTCATTCAATGATTTTTATGTGAACACCAGTTTTTTTTAAGGAGTTTTTACTCTGAGTCCGTCTAGGGGACCCAGATATGGGCTACAGGAAAGCCATGAACCACCAGAGAATGCTTCCAGGTGTATGTGCACATTTATGGGAAAGAGTTCTTAAGAGTTCTATCATCACATTCTCAAATGAGTCTATGGCCCCAAACACAGGACAGAAAATAACTCACTATTCCTGCCGATGAACAAAGCATCTGTTTCCATTTCAAATATGCCCCCTAGGCAAAAGTCACCCAGATAGTAAATAATCCCTAAAGCCACCTGTACACAGCAATATAAGCTTACCTCAAGAAACAAGAACAATCCTAACTAAACAGTCTAAACTAATTAAAGAAACTAGAAAAAGAACATATGAAACCCTAAGTTAGTATAAGGAGGAGCATAATATAGATCAGACAGAAAAAAATAAAACAAAGAACACTACAGAAAAAAAAATCAATGTAACCAACAGCTGGTTCTTTGAGAAGTTAAAAAAAACAAAACAAAAAAACCTCTAGCCAGATTTATCAAGAAAAAAAGAGACACAAATAAATAAAATGAGTAATGAAAAGGGAATAGTTAACTAGCACCACAGAAATAAGAAGAATTATTAGAGAATTCTATGAAAAATTATATGCCAATAAATTGGGCAACCTAGAAGAGACAAATTCCTAGAAAAGTACAACCTTCCAAGACTGCCCCAGGAAGAAGGAAAATCTGAACAGATCAATTAACAGTAATGAATTGAACTGGTAATAAAAAAATCTCAACAAATAAAAGTTCAGGATGAGATGGCTTCACAGCTGAATTCTACCAAACATTTAAGGAAGAGCTAATACCCATCCTTCTCAAAGTACTCCAGAAAGTAAAAGAGGAGGGAATACATCCGAATTCATTCTATGAGGCCAGCATCACTCATACCAAAAGTCAACAAACACACTACAAAAAAAAGAAAATTTTAGATTTTTGAAGATAGATGTAAAAATCCTCAGTGAAATATTAGCAAATCCAATTCAAAAATACATAAAAAGGATCATCCATCACAATCAAGGGAGATTTATTCCAGGGATGCAAGGATGATACAATACTTGTAAATATCAATCAATGTGATAAACCGCACTAATAAAAAAGGGATAAAAACCATATGATCATCTCAACAGATGCTGAAAAAGCATTTGACAAAATTCATATTCCATTCCTCATAAAAACTCTTAACAAAGTGGGTACAGAGAGAAAGTATCTCATATATTTTGAGGCCATATATGATAAACATCATACTCAATGGAGAAAAGTTGAGAGCTTTTCCTCTAAGATCAGGAACAAGACAAGGAGGTCCACTCTCACCATTTTTATTCAAACAAGGTACTGTAAGTCCTAGCCATTGCAATCAGACAAGATAAAGAGATAAAAGGCATCCAAATTGGAAAGGAAAAACTAAAACTGTCACTCTTTGCAGATGACATATACAATATATAGAAAACCCTAAAGATTCCATACATAAATACACACAAACTATTAAAACTAATAACTGGACTCAGCAAAGTTGCAGGATACAAAATTAAAACACAAAAATCTGCTGCATTCCTATATACTATCTACAAACCAGCATAAAGAGAAATCAGGAAAACAATTCCACTTCCACTTGCATCAAAAAGAATAAAATACCTAGGAATAAACCTACCCAAGGAGGTAAAAAGACCAGTACTCTGAAAATTATAAGACACTCATGAGAGAAATTAAAGAAGACACAAATAAATGTAAATCTATCTCATGCTCATGGATAGGGAGAATTTATACTGTTAAAATGGTCATACTGCCCAAAGCAATCACAAATTCAATACAATCCCCATCATTACCAATGGCATTTTTCAGTGAACTAGAGCAAATCCTAAAATTTATAAAGAACCACCAAAGATGCCAAATAGCCAAAGCAACCTTCAGAAAGAACAAAGCTGAGAGTATCACCCTCCCTGACAGTATCACCTTACATACTGTACTGAGAGTATAGTGTTTAAGCTATACCACAAAACTACAGTAATCAAATAGTATGGTACTGGCACAAGAACAGACCCATAGATCAATGAAACAGAATAGAGAGCCCAGCCATAAACCCACACATATATGGTCAATTGGTCAATTAATATATGATAAAGGAGCCTGAATATACAATGAGGAAAACATGTCTCTTCAGTAAGTGGTGTTAGGAAAACTGGACAGCTAAATGCAAGAGAATGAAACTGGATCACTGTCTAACTCCATACACAAAAGTAAACTCGAAATGGATCAAAGACTTCATTGTAAGACATGAAACCATAAAACTCTTAGAAGAAAACATAGACAAAAATCTCTTGAACATAGAAGCAGGAGCAATTTTTCCTAGACACATTTCCTTGAGCAAGGGAAACAAAATATAAAATGACAAGTAGGACTACATTAAACTGAAAAGCTTCTGTACAGCAAAGGGCACCAACAACAGAACAAAAATGCATCATACGGTATGAAAGAATATATTTGTAAATGATTTATCCAACAAGAGATTAACATCCAAAGTATATAAAGAACTCATATGCCAGAACACTAAAAAAACAAATAACCCAATTAAAAAATGAGCAGAAGACCTGAACAGACATTTCTCCAAAAATATATAAATGGCCAACAAGCACATGAAAAGATGCTCCAAATCACTTACCAGGCAAATGCAAATCAAAACCACAATGAGGTATCACCTCACACCAGTTAGAATTACCACTATCCAAAAGAAGAAATAAGGAGTGCAGGAGAGGATGTGGAGAAAAGGAAACCCTCCTACACTGTTGGTGGGAATGTGAATTGATGCAGCCACTGTGAAAAGCAGTATGGAGCTTCCTCAAAAAACTAAAAATAGAAATTTCACATGACCCAGTAATTCCATTTCTAGGAATTTCCCCAAAGAAAACAAAGTCCCTGATTTGAAAAGATATATGCACCCCAGTTTATTGCCACGTTATTTACAATGGCCAAGATATGGAAGCAATCTAAGTGCCTATCAATAGATGCATGGATAAAGAATGGTGGTATATATACACAATGGAATATTATTCACCCATAAAAAATTAGGAAGTCCTGCCATTTGCAACAACATGGTTAGATCTGGAGGGTATTATGCTCAGTAAAATAAGCCAGATGGAAAAAATAAATACCATATGATTTCACTTATTTGTAGAATCTAAAAATAAAACAAAACAAAATGAACAAAACAGCAGTAGACTCACAGACACTGAGAAGTGACTGGCAGTTACTATGGAAGAAGGGTGGGTAGGTAGGGAATATGAGGGGATAAAGGAGCACAAAAATCTCAATTATAATATAAGTTGGTCATGGGGGTAGGAGGGATAGTACAGTATGAGAATATAGCCAATGGTCCTGTAACATCTTTCTGTGTTCACAGTAACAGCACTAGTTGTAGTGAGCATTTAATAATGTAAGTGTTGAACCACTGTGTTGTACACTTGAATCCAATATTGTGAATCAACTAACTTTAATTTAAAAAAATGTAAAACCTCACTCATATTTATAAGGCTAGAGTTAGCATTCACAAAAATCTATAATCCAAATAGGACAGACTCCACTTGTCTGAAGTCCCTTTCCCTGGGTTTATCTTTCTGTCTTCATAGTAGGTAACAGCTGTTTTGTCTGCTTAATGAAAACAGAGAAAGCTCCTAAGTAGACTTCGACCCAAAGTAAGAAGCTTCATTAAATAATATGACAGGAAAAATATAAAATTTGCATTTTTAACATATTCTGAAAATATAACATTAAGAATTTTTTAAATGAAAAATATCCATAATTCTTTCACCTAAATCAAAGTATCTGGTTTCAGACAACCCTTTCAAATATTTGTGTGTCTATATTTATATGTGTGTCATATATATATGACATGCAAATTGTAATTTTTGATTGTTTTACTCATTTTAAAATATTTTTATGATCCTGTAGACACTGTTATTATGATTTATTGCCTTAATACCACATACAATTGACTATCTAATTCAATATATACTTTTGGCAAATATTTAAGCTCTGTCCAATATAAAATTAGTATTTAAGTATTTAAATTAATATGGATAGTCTGCATTCAACATCATACAGTTCTCCCTACTACTTCTTAGAAAGAAGTCCCAGGAATGAGATGTCTTGGTCCTGGATGTGGAGAAAAGGGAACTACACTGTTGGTGGGAATGGAACAGGGCCCACTTCTCCCTGTCTGTATTTCTTTGCTTTCCCCTCCCTTTTCTTTTATTACAGGGGTGAACCAGGGGCAAAGACAAGGCAAGTTTGCTGAACTGTTGTCTCAGTGACGGAGTTGTCAGCATGAACAGGGGAATGGTTGGATCCTAAGCAGGCAGCCAGACCTCTGGCCCTCTCCCGCCTCCTGCCACCATCCCCTGGATCTCCTCTCTCATCCCCCTGGGCTGCAGAAGGTCAGGCCTGGTACCCGCAGTGAGACCACTGTTGCTGTGAAATGAAGGGAAACAACCTTTTGTTTCTTTGTTCCCTGCCTCCGGAGTGATGGCACATAAGACTTAAGATTTAAGTGTGGGGTACAGGAAAAGGGTCCAAGCAGGTCACTTAAGATTGTTTTGGGTGTTGTAGGAAGCTCAGGGCTGCCTCTAACCCAGATAAAAAAGTTCTTCCCTTCAGCTAACCTAGCTTGCCAAGACCTAGGAAGTGTGGAGTGAATATTTAAGAGGTAAAGATCTTAAGTACATAAATGCAAAGCCACGCCAATACCCATACATGCAGGATGGTATCAGAAGAGATGGTGATAGAAAAACTCCCATTTTGTGGCCCTATCTGCTAACTATGTGAAAAGTCACACGGTTCTTCAATCACACATTTAAGCAGGATACTGCCACTGATACTTGACTACCCACTGGAAGGAGCAGAACTGAGGACAGGACCTGGTCCACTGATGCTCTGGGCTTGGACAACACTTAGTTTCAGACATCCCAACCGAAAACACCAGCTTGAATTCAGATAGCTACTGTGCTCCACCTCTTTGTGAAAACCTTCATTTGCAAACATTTGCATTTGTCAACCTGAGAACCATCTGCAAAAATGCTTTGTACTTCTTGCCTTCTACAGGAAGGTGTACAACCCCACCTGCATCCCTGCCATCAGCATGTGTCTGCAAGCATGGTGGAGGTGCTGACTTTCTACCAGTGTTTTCCCCCCAGCCCTGAGGGATGAGCAGGCAGGGGTGCACACAGCTTTGGCACCACTCCTGCCAAATAGCGTCAACAGGAGAGTTGAAACTTGAGCCTCTCCTTTAGACTGTCTGTCCACATAGAATTTGGATAGAAAAAGGGTTCTAAAGCTTATTTTTACAAAGCTTGAAAGCTGCTGGCAAAATGGAAAGAACATGGGCTTGGGAGTAAGTTGCACTAGGGTTTCCTGGATAATTCTGGGACCTGAGGCCAATGACACCTACCTCACTGGCAGGAGAGGACTATGTTAATAAGGTGAAATCTAGCTGTGGTGTGTCCTCCATGATGTTCCTTCCTGGTGCCCTTCCTGTGCATTTCTGGGGAGAAAGGGTGACAATCTGGGGACTGGACACAGTCTAAGTGTGATTCTTACACAACCACTCATCAGTTCTATGCTCTTGGTAAGTTTCTTAACCTCTTTGAGCCTCAGTTTCCTAGATGTTAATAATAATGCTTAATTGTGTAAGATTATATGAGAGAACCGTTATAAAAGGACTGAGCACATAGGAAACACTCAATAAACATTAGCTAAAACTAGCACCTATATAACAGGATTTCCAGTAATGCTAATACTTTCATTGTGACCTTTCAAAATCATGCTTTCCCATCTCCTACAGTGGTCCTGCTCCATTCTGCTGTTTGAAGGTAGCTAGTAAGAAATTGTGTCTGGAAACAACTGGCAGAATCTCTTAATGTGGAGGAACAAGTCCTGGGAAGACATCCACTTACAGCTGAAATAAAATCTGGCCTGCTGACTGAGATAAGCTTTGGGGGAAAGAGAGGAGAGGCCCACAGATCCCAAAGCCCTCATCCCAGGCACAGTCAGACACCAGGGCTGCATTCACAGGGTAAGATGGCTTTTCCCCTTCACACAGCATACTATGCCCTGGGGCATGAAAGCCAGGCAGGGACCAATCTGCTTCAAATGCTTCAAAAAGAGGAGCAGTTCAGCAAATCTTCTATTCTGGAAAGTCATTAAAATGGTTCATGTGTGAATCAATTCCAGCCCATACGTGAAAAATTCATATTCAAGTTAGGCAAAGAATCTAGGCAACAGTAGTTAACTTAGTAAACTAGTAAACTGAGGTGTTCAAACAACTAACAGTTTTCGCTTAAGACTCAAACTTTTAAAAATAAATTTTCACAATCAAAAAGTGGGTCTAACTTTTTCAAAAAAAGTAATTCTCATGGCTAGTTTTTTTCTAAAATTTTTGAGGTATGATTTACATATAACATATTAGCTTCAGCCCATGACTAATTTTAAAAGCTCATGGTACAGCCTTTAAAACATTACAGAATATAGTAACAAAGATGAGTATTAATGCTACTTATTCACTGCTTTACTTAATCCTGAATAAAGGTAAATGTGAGGTTTTCCACATAGTCTGAGCCACCTAAGAAAAATTCTCATGTCTTTCCATATAGCATAGAATCTTAAGAGTTGGAGGGAATGCAAATTGTCAGGATGTTTCCTCCACCTCAATTTCCTAATCAGCAAAAATAAATAATGATAATAAATACAGTGCTTTATCTATGTTGGGGTGGGGATGTGAGGTTAAAAATGCAATTTGTGAAAAGGAAAGTGTTATATGAATTTAAAAGGTTATAGGATTTGCCATCTGTCTCAAGCTCTCACCTGATGATTGCCTCCCCTTTGCAAAGAGTCAGGGTCTGTTTCCCTCCCTTTCTGTTTCCTAACTCCTACTCAAACTCAAAGACTGAGCGCAGCACCTCATCCTCTGATAAATGTGGTCCGACCTTTCCAGGGTCCCATGCCCTGCGCTCCTGCAGCACCCTGAGCTCCCTTTGGCTCTGAACAGACGGGGCCGTGCCAATCTGCGGACAGGGCTGACCACGGCTGTGACCCCAACACTCACACGCTAGTGTCAGAGGCAGGAACACGACCACTACCACTCCACATGCCACACACCCAGCTCTGCATCGTTTACCTTCATTTGCATCCTCCGCCCTCCCTAGCAGAGGGAACTCCTCTAAATGCGTGTGGATCAGGCCTCCTTCAGGGACCCAATCTTTTCTTATGGCAAATACCAATGGTCTGTCTCTTACTAACAACAGACCCATATGTATGGAAACACCTATAGAAACATTCTAAAACCCTTGCTGTTTTAAATATTTTACAAAGCTCAAATACCTTTCAAGGAAAATTATGAACATGCTTTAAAAAGACTGAGTATGGGAAATAAAGACTCAGAACATTCAGGGAAACAGTATGACACTACAATAAAGCTGACAGACAAAGAAACTGAAATTTTGGTCACACAGAGTAATGACTACTGTGGTAAAAAAAAAAAAGGGTAAATAGGTGGTAGTTGTATGACTGTTCACTGCAAAATTCTTTCAACTTCAGCATATGCCTGCAACTATCTAAATAAAATGTTGGAAAAAAAATCAGGACACAAGGTAACCGGATTTCTGTTATGACATTTGTTATGCTCACTTGTGTCACTTTAGACCAGCTGCTCAAAATCCGTACACTTCTATTTACTTCCTGGCAAAGGGGCTCCTGTTTGTCTTATTTACCTTACTGGGCCACTGTAAGGGAGGGCCCAGCCCCTGTTCTGTCTGCTCAGAAGCAGTCAGCCCTCCTGGAGGGGGTGAGGGTCTCCCTCCAGATGCACCCCTGTGAGCATGTGAGGATGTCCCTAAGTTTCCTTCTCATGGCTTCTCATGACCTACCTTTTGTTCTCCGTCTCCAGGCACACAGTCATTTTCATATACTGATCTTCTTTTCGCTCTTCCAACGTGGCAGACACAAAAGAAAGCTCCCCAAAGAGGGAGACCAGCCAGGTCAGCCGAGAAATGCCACTGAATGCAGGGAAGCCAAACCGCTCTTCTTCCAGTGGGCCAGCTGTGGGGAATCACAAACACGTGGGAACCAGGAAGGAAGGCCTGCGGGCTGGAAGTCAGAGTGGGTGCAGGGTGGGTAAGATGGGGTGAAGAGATGTGGCTGGGTGCTCAGGACGACACAACCCCACCTTCCAGGAGGGGGGTGTGTATGCAAGGTGACCAACAACGCTGAGAAAACTCAGGTGCCAGATATAAGGCACCCCCTTTCTTCTTGTTTATTTAATTCAGTTTTGTGAGGAAAATAAAAGATTTTATTAGAAACAGTCTACCTAGCCCACAGGATTATACAAACGTTTCAGGCTTCTAATAAATGTTTATGTGTGTGTTGGTATATGTAAACATACATACACACACACACATATATATACACACACATACATGTGTATCCTCAGTTAATGATTTAGAGGTACCTTGTAAAAGAATACTCAAGGTATTTTAGCCCTTCAAGCCTATATTTCTATAAATATCACATAACTGTGCAGGCAGCAATAGGATGAGGCCATCATGATAGCAAAGAAAACAGTAATACATAAACTATGTTAGTATCAAGGAAATTGATAGGGTGTTAAGTGTTTTCTTAAACTTCATGATCTCAGGTACAAAAGAGGACCTGTGTGAGAAATGTTTGGTCAACATACTGATCACCACTGTTCTCAGCCCAAATTTAAATGACTTCATACCTATAACATTGCTCTATAAGCCAAGGATTTCTTATAACTTTGCTATTGACTTAAAGCAGTTCAAAATTATAGGTACGTTCTAAAAATATATAATGCTATGAGTAAAAGCAAACAAAAATGAGAAGTTTCACAGAACACACAGTTTGGAATCTCAAGGACCTAAGGATCAAACTTCCTAAAGAAAGGTCCCTCTGGGATACCGTCTGCTCCTGCTCTTCAGAGAGGATGGAGCGGCCGTCAGAAGTTTGAGAGACAGTCTGAGGTCTGAGCTCCACTCTGGCTCTGCCATGGACCTGCTTTGTCAGCTTTACAAAACTACTCACATCTGAGATTATTTTTTCCCTAATATCATGGGGGTGATAAATGCCCATGAAATATCATTATCATATGAATGACATGAAGTAATGCATGTCACACATTTAGCAGTTTCTTGTACAGATTAATGGTTGTTATTATTTGTTGCCATGACTCTCAGTTTATCACATTTTTAATTGAAGATGGATTTTGAAATGAGGTTCCACTGTGTTTTCTGGAAACTCATCAAGAGATGAATGGTTTCACCACTTAACAATGCCTGGCCATGCCAGGGTTTCCCTTTTGTAATGAAAGCCCACAGGAAAGGTGGCCCCGGGTGCAGCCAGATAAGGAGTCCATCCAAGACTGACCACATGAGCAGGAGCCTCCAGGAGATTCACTGCCCACTGCTAACGCAGCTGCTCGAAGAATGACCAACATTAACTAAATAACTGAATACATGGTAGATCAAATATTCTGGCCAAAGTCAAAGTCCTTATGACTTGGTGGAGGAAGAAAGGGGCTTATGCATATTCTATCTGCCTCACAAAGAGAAGTATAAAAATGTGTTCTACTACAAGAAACCTCTCCGTCCTTTTTTGAAAAGGAGGTTTCATTTTCAACCTCCTGTGAAAAAAATAATCACCAAGTTGCTAAGATTTAATGAGGGAAAAATCTACCTAATAAATTGGGACAGCAGCGTTTAATGTGTTTGAGATTTCTAACGTACTTTTTACCCAAGGCCTGCAAAACAATTGTATCTCATCTGAAGAAGGAAAAATAGGTATTTTTATTATTCATGGAAGCATGGGAAGATGGAATTAGGCTGGTCCTCAGTCAGAGAGGCTGACATCCTAGAGAGCTAGGAAGAAATGTGGTTAGCCTTCCAGCCTCACCAGCTGCACCAGACCTGGGATCCCCCCTAAAACTGACCTGTGAAGAGAAGAGACCCTTTCAGCAGGTCTTTCCCCACCACTTCTTTTTTCAGGAATGCAAACTCCTCCATCAAGAGTTCAACATGCTCCTCATGCAAGACTTTCCCTGTCAGGACAAAAATGGAGTGAAAAGGGCAGTCATTATCAATGCAGACAGCTGTGCATTGCAGAGTCTACGACTGTCTTCCTCCAGCACAGATGGACACAGACCTCAGAATCCACCATGGGAACCACTACGTCCTTACACATCCCCACTGAGGGTGGTGCTGCTGCTAAGTCTACAACAGAAATAGTAAGCAAGATGGTAAACACCTGCTCCAAAGGGAAGATGAGATCAGGAAGTGTCTGCCAGCCAGCCGAGAGCTAACTTTTATTCTAGACAGAAGGGGGCAGTGTAGCCAAAAAAATCTAAGAAACCTTTATAGAGGAACCTCTATATTGAGAAACACACAGAAGAAAATGGCTGCTCAGGACTAAAGGAAAGGAGCTCAAAGTAGGCTCTTCATTTCAAAGAACTGAAGAACGAGGTGACTTTTCAAAAATATCCAGGTTGGAGAGAGGATAAAACCTTAACATTCATAAGTAAGATTTTAGATTCTAAAAGCAATCTGTTAAAAACTTTTCTTTTGGTGACTTTTTCCCATTTAGGCCAGAAGTTTCGTAAAATACCAGAACTACTTTTCTGCCTTGGTAGTTCTTTATTTTAAGCTAGTCTCACAAGCCTATTTTTTCCATATGTTTCCCCCATATATTTACCAACTTCTTTAGGTCCACAAAACAAAAACAAAAACTTAGAAAAACAATGCACAATAAAACTTTTTTGTTCAAGTATGTTTTAATTTTTCCCTCATATTTTGTTTGGGGATCTCTATGGCTTATTTATTACTCATTATAGCTTGTACCCTTTAAAGTCATCAATCGTATCCCCTCTTCTCACCCCCTGGTAATCACCATTTTATTCTTTTTTACAGGTTTCAATACTTTAGATTCCACATAGAAGTGATATGATATAGTACTTGTCTTTCTGTCTGACCTATCTGCTTAGCATAATGTGCTCAGGGTCCATTCATTTTGTTGCAAATGGCAGGATATCTCCCTTTCTCATGGCTAAATAATATTCCATTGTATATATTTCACATCCATCTTTTTTTGTCCACTCATCTATTCATGGACTTCTGGACTGTTTCCATACCATGGTTATTGTGAGCAATGCTGCGATAAACATGAGAGTTCATGTATCTTGTCAAAATACTGTTTTCATTTCCTTTGAGTATATACCCAGAAGTAGAATTGATGGATAGTATAGCGAATCTGTTTTTAATATTTTGAGGAACCTCCATATTGTTTTGTATAGTAGCTGAACCAACATATACTCCCACCAGCAATTTATAAAAGTTCCCTTTTCACCACATCCTCACCAGAACCTAATGTCTCCTGCCCTCTTGATGACAGCCATTCTAACAGATGTGAGGTGGTATCTCATTGTGGTTTTGATTTGTATTCTCTGCTTATGAGTGACACTGAGCACCTGTTCATGTACCTGTGGCCATTTTGATGTCCTCTTCGGAAAAACACCTAAGAACTACTTCGTGATGAAGTGTAAAGTGTGATTATGATGGACAGTTTCACTGAAACACAGACAGAAATCTGGGCCACTGGAAGATGCTCCTGGGACACTGGTCATTGCTTAACCCAGATTCATAAACAACACTGCACAATGTTGGGCAGGCAGGTTGCCTGAGTCTCCAGGAAGTCAGGTGTGTGGGAGGCTGGATTCCCTCCACTCACTCCCAAGCCCATGAATATAGCAAACAAAACTTCTTACTATAAGTAGAGCTTCTTTCCTATGGGTGGTTTTGCTCACATCTGGACGCCTATCAGGGGATACTGGGCATTGGGGAAGCTGGGCCATATCACAGACCATGATGTGTTCTCTATAGCACTGTTTCCTTATTTCCATTTCAGTAGTTTCATATCCATGGTCAGGAAAGAAACTATGTATTTCAGCTGCATCTTTGCTTGTTTTTCCTTGAGTGAAGTAAGGCTCAACTGTGATAAACACACATGGCAACCACAATATACATATACACACATGCATGCACACAAATTCATACACATGTATTCCCAGATCTCTTCACTGAAAGGACTTAGCAGAGATACATCAAAAGCAATGAGCAAACCCAGCAAACAAATCTTGACATCAAAATACCATTTATTGCACTTTGATAGGAATGTAAATTGGTCAGCTGTTATGGAAACTTGCATGGAGTTTCCCCCAAAATATTAAAATCGTAACTACCATATGGTCCATCAATTCCACTTCTGGTATACACACAAAGGAAATGAAAACAGGATTTTAGCAAGCTATATGCATTCCCATGTTCACTGCAGCTTCATTCCAGAAAAACAACCTAAGTGTCTATCAACAAATGGATGGATGAAGAAAATGTACTATATATGCACAATGGAATATTATTCAGCTATGAAAAAGAAGGTAATCTTGCCATTTATGACAATAAGGGTGGGCCTTGAGAGCATTACGCTAAGTGAAATAAGTCAGAGAGAGAAAGACAAATACTATATGATCTTACTTATATGTGGAATCAAAAAAAAAAGCAAACCTCAAAGATAGAGAAAACAGACTGGTGGCTAGCTGTCAGATATAGAGGTAGTAGATGGGCATAGTAGGTTCAGTGATCAAAATGTACAAACTTTCAGGTGTAAAATAAATAAGTCCTGGGGATGTAATGCACAGCATGTTGAGTATAGTTAGTATTGCATTGTATATTTGAAAGTTGCTGAGAGTAGATCTAGTAGAACTTAAAAGTACTTATCACAAGAAAAAAATCTGTAACTATGTGGTGATGGGTGTTAACTAAACTTGTGGTGATCATTTTGTTACAAATATGGAGCCATCATGCTGTATACCTGAAACTAATAAAATGTTATATGTCAATTATATCTCAATTTCTAAAAATGTTTTTTAAAATACCATTCACCACTAAATGAACCAGGGCTCCTTGGAGAAATGGCTAATTATAAAGCAGAGGCAGAAAAAGCATAACATAAACCATTTTGTGCTGCAAAGCAAAGAAGCACTCAAAAAATTACAAATATAACAAAACATGAAAGACAGCGTGAAGAGGACCCCACTGACCAAACAGGAAACAATTTAACATCAAAGTAAATAATGAAAATGGATTATAATCTACTGCATGAAAAAAGGAAGCCAGGAATCCGTACTGACATAAATTAATAAGTGAATAATGAGAAAGTGTGACAAATAATAGACACTAGCAAGTTTCAAACTACCTCCCCACAAAATAACCATCAGTTACAAAGGGGAAAAATGTAACCTGAAGTGGAGAAACCTGGCAAATACTACGTTAATCAAATAATATTAATAATGGATGAAGTAAACTGGATGCCTTAGGAAAACATTTCTTAGGAAACTATTTCACTTAGGAAAACAGCACTAGCTCTACATTTCTATCAAAGATGCACAGCCTTGAATCTAACCATGAAGAAACATTAGACAACCCCAAATTTAGAACATTCTATAAAATAACTAGTCTGTAATCTTCCTAAAAACCAAGGAAAAACTGAAGAGTTGTCCAGACTAAAAGTGATTATGTCAATCAAAGACAATATATGATTCTCAACTAAATCCCTTTGCTATAAAGATTATTCCTGTTCTACAGGAATTGGGTCTGAAGATTATATTATAGTATCAAAATTCATTTCCTCCTATTTTTTTCATTTTTTTTAAGTTGAGGAGCAACTGACAAATACAATTGTACATATGTAAAGTGAGAACATGTTGATCTGCTAAACATATACATTGTGGAATGACTACCAAGAACAAAATACTTAACACATCCATCACCTCACATAGTTTCCTCTTTTTGTGTGTCTGTGATGAGAATCCTGAAGATCTATTCTCAGCACTTTCGAACACACAATACCAATTACTAAGTAAGTCACCATGCTATACATTAGATCCTCAGGACTTACTTTTCATATAGTGGAAAATGTACTCCCTTTGATCTACATTGCCCTGTTTCCTCTCCCCTTTCTCCCCAAGTCCCAGGAAGCTGCCACTCTAATCTGTTTCCATAAAATTGGCTTCTTTTTCCTTTCCACCTATAAGTGAAACTGTACAGTATTTGTCTCTGTCTGGCTTACTTCACTTAGATTAATGTGCTCTAGATTCATTCACATTGTTGCAAATGGCAGCATTTCCTTTTTCATGGCTGGATAACATTCCATTGTGTAAATATGTACCACGTTTCTTTATCCTTCCATCTGCTGAAGGACATTAGGTTGTTTCCATGTGTTAGCTATTGTGAATAATGCTGCAGTAAACATGCATATGCACATACCTCCTTGATATACTGATTTCAACTCCTTCAGATATATACCCAGGAGAGGAACTGCTAGATCATGGACCCTATCATGTGGTAGTTCTATATTTAGTTTTTTGAAGACCTGAATACTGATTTCCATTTTGGCTGTACCAATTTATATTCCAACAATAGCACATCAGAGCTGTTGAAGCTCTTTATTGAATTTTTAATTTCAGCCAATGTATTCTTCAACTCCAGAATTTGTTGGTTTCTTTCTTATGATACCTGTCTTTGTTGAACTTCTCATTTCATTCATGCATTGCTTTACTGAGTTTGTTGTCTGTGTTTTCCTGAATCATGCTGAGCTTACTTAAAATAATTATTTTGAATTCTTTTTCAGGTAATTTGTAGATCTCCATTACTTCAAAGTCAGTTACTGGAAAACTATTGTGTTCCTCTGGCGGTGTCATGTTTCTTCAGTTTTCTGTATTTCTGATGGCTTTGCATTGATGTCTGTGCATCAAAGGAGCAGTTACCTCTCCAGCCTTTCAGATCGGCTTTGGTGGAAAAACAGTCCCCTGAAGGTTGTTGCAAGGGTGCCTGCTGTAGGGATGCAGTATTTGGCTCCTAAGGCACAGTGGCAGTCTCTGTACAGCCCTATCAACTGAGGCCAACATCGGGGCAGACTGTGGGGCCTAGGCTGTTGAGGTCCTGCAGGTGGCAGTCACAGCTAGGGTTCTTAGGTCCTCAGAGACAAAAGCTGATGGGGCCCTCCTTTCTCCTTCATGGCCCACAGGAGGAAGCTCTGCTTGAGGGGATCCTTCTTGGCACCTGGTCTGGCAAGCTAGCACTCAGAGCAGTAGAGCTGGTGCTGAGATCAAGAGCACACAGGCACCACAGTTCCTGGGTCCTGGTATGTAAGTGCACCTGCTATGGCAGTGGCCCTGGTTTCAAAGGTGTGGACATGTACAGATTCCTATGGGATCGGGCTGTGGGTCTCAGGCAGAGGGGAGCACCCAGTAGCAGCATGGGCCCTGGCACAGTAGACTACAGTGGCGGCCTAGGCTCCGAGAGCAGGGGCAATAGTAGCACACACTATAGGTGGTGTGTCAAAGTCCCAACTCTGGCCCCAGGAACAGTCACAGCTATCCGTGGCATGTCCCCAGGGTTGGCCCACTAAAGCCACATATTGGGACTCAGGGAACAGGGCTCAGAGCAGCAGCATGAGGACCCAATGATGATGGGCCAGAGCCATGACCTGGGATCCAGAAGGTGGGACTCAGCAGTGGCAGCCTGGCCCAGCAACAGAGGTCAAGGCATGACCTAGGACCCAGGGAGGCAGGTCACAGAGCAGCGATGGCTGCCCTGGCAGTGGTGGGACAAAGCTGTGATCCAGGCCCAGGAGTGGTGCACAGAGGAGCAGCAGCTCCACTGCCATGTACGACACGGTGTGTGGCACCCCATCCCAGGAAGCAGCACACAGCAAGGGCTGGGCCCCTGGGTTAGGTCTCACTGTAGCAACAGCCTGGTGGGGAGCAGAGCGGGGTAAGTTCATCAGCAGGGCTGCCCAGCAGCTCCACCAGCTTGGCTCAGCCCTGGCAAAGACTGGGAGTCCTTGACGGGAAAGGCTGCAAACATCCGCAGCAGCGAGGCTTGCTCAGTCCTCCCGCTCTCCTTTGTCCTGTGGGGTGAAATTCCTCTAAGGGGATCCAGCCTGACACTGAGTGGCCCTGGGATGAGGTGACTCAAGTAAAATGCTTCCTACACTTTTATATGCAGCTGTCCTCAGTTTTACGCTCCAAGAGATTTTGATGCTATTTTTGACATGGCCCAGGGATTTTCCTGATTTTCACTGGTTTATAGTTGTTTGTTTATTGTTCTGGTTGTTTTTGTGGCGGAGAATAGCATTGGGACCTCTTAGCCCTCCACCTTGCTGTTATCTCCCAATTTCATGATTTTGATGGTTGTATGTGGTTACAAAGAGAATGTTTTTATTTCCAGGATATACACACAACAGTATTGAGGATCAGGTTGGCAACTTCCTCTCAAATGATTCAGACAAAATAGTTCTTTGTACTATGCTTACAACTCTTCTATAAGTTTGAGAACTAAACTAACAGCTATAGCAACAAAAATATGAGGGCCACCCAGAAACAGTAATAGATTATGAAAAAAGAGATAACTTCTTAGGAGAAAATAAAAAGGCAACCTGTAATTAATACACTGGAATTCCCAGCTTATTCATTTCTTCAAACATATTTCCATAGCTTCCTGACATAAGGTATATATATGACATTCTCAAAGAAGCATGTTTGATGTCATCTTTCAAAATAGGGTATTTCATCTACCATAGGAGTAATGAGTATTGTTTCATTTCAGGGGAAATATCAGAGGCAATAAAAATATTCACGGTCCTATTTACCAAAAAGAACCACTACTAAGATGTTAGCACATTTCCTTCTTGTCATTCTGCTGTGAACTCTTCTTCATGGTAGTGCTTGTATGGTAGAAACAAAATTATATTTATACTTATGTTTTAAGTATAAATATAAATTCATGCGATCATAGAAAATTGAGAAAATGTGGAAAAGTATAAAGAAAAAAATAAAACCATCCAGAATTCTACCAGTTAATCACTATTACCATTTTCTATTTTTTTTCTTTGCATACATACAATCATGATGCTTATATTGATGTTTTAAGTGACTTAGGAACAGTCTCAGATCCTAAATTAGAAGTAAGATAATAGGTAATCTATGTCACTGTGGAGACAGAAGGGCTGACACAGAAAAGGAGCATTAGGGAACTTTCTGGGTAATAAAAATGTTCTGTATCTCAAGATGGGCTTAAAGAGGGTGGAGTGAGAGGTAAGACAGAAATCTCCTCCCAAAACCACATATAATATGAAAGTATAACAAATACAACTAATCCTGAAAGAACAACAGGAACAAAGGCTGTGACAAACAGCCTACATCTGGGAAAAGAGTAGAAATCATGGAAAAGTGTAAAGTACAAAGCTGTGATCTGGCAGGACCCAAGCCCTTCCCAACCCCAGCTCATTGGCAGGAGGAAGAGAAATGGAGCAGAGTGGGAAGGGAGTGGAGCCTAAGACTGCTGAACACCCAGCCCTGGAGATCTGCTTAGGAAGCACAAATCTACATTACATGGTACTCTGGAGATTAATGGGGTTGGAAAGCTAAGACAGGTGGAAATACTTAGAGATTGAGATTCCAGCCACTTGTGGAGAACAGGTACCCACAACTGGCCGCTATGGGACAAAAGAAAGGTGAGCACTGTGAGAGACTTCCAATCAGCGACAGGGCTGCTAAAGGAGCAAGGATTCCACACAGCTTGCTGCTCAGGAGAGAGGACACGTAGACAAAATTGTCCCAGCACACTAAGCCCAGCAGGTTGGGTGCTTTCAGGAGCATCAGGAGCTCTATCCCCTTGGCTGACAATGCAGGTCTGAGGCCCCCCACTGTAATACGCAGCCTGCCGATCCTTCCTCCTGGCTGGCACCGCCTTACAAAACTGCTGCCCCCACCATTGTGCCAGGCCAGCCAAAGGGTGGCCCTGCCTACAGCTGCTACAAGCGCATAGCGCAGAAGCTCCTCCTTGCACACTAGGCCCACTAGCCCTTACAGTGGAGGCAGGCACTGCAGCTGGGAAGCAGGAAAGAGTTCTTTCCTCCTGGCAGGCACAAGCACTGCTCACCTGCGACCCCCGCCATCATTCCAGAAGCTGAGCAGCTCCAGAGACTGGAGCTTCTGGGCACTAGAGGATGCCACCTACACCAAGTTATTAATACAAATAAGAAATGACAAAAGAACCTGGTAGAAACCCAAATCCCACAAACACCAGAAAGAGGGCCAAGTGAAACTGAACCCACCTAACTTCTTGGAAAATATTTTAAAATAAAACTCATAAATATGCTCACAGGGCTACAGAAAATTATACAAGACCTCAGGGAGGAATTCAAGAAAGAGATAGAAACTGAAAAACACAGTATCTGAAATGAAACATACAATGGAGGGATTTAAAAACAGGTGAGATAAGGTAGAAGAGACAGTATATGAAATAGAAATCAGAGAACAGGAATACAAAGAAGCTGAGGCACAGAGAGAAAACAGGATCTCTTATTAAGAAAACTGTGTGACCAATCCAAATGGAGATAGTCTCTCAAACCATGGAGGTGCACAGATCTCCCAACACAAGGGACCCAAGGAAGACAATACCAAGACATATAATTAAAAAGACGAGGATCAAGGATAAGGACAGAGTATTAAAAGCAGCCAGACAAAGAAAAGAAGATCACATACAAAGGAAAACCCAACAGGCTATCATCAGACTTCTCAGCAGAAACCATACAGGTCAAAAAGGAGTGACATGATATATTTAATGCAATGAAAAAGAAGGGCCTCAAACCAAGAATACTCTATAAGGAAAGATTATCATTTAGATTTGAAGGAGGGATTAAACAATTTCCAGATAAACAAAAGTTGAGAGAATTTACCTTCCACAAACCATCTTTGCAGTGTATTTTGGAGCGACTGCCATAGATGGAAGTGTTCTGAGGGCTAAATAGATGTCACCAGAGAAAATAAAACCACACTAAAAGATGTACACCAATTAATTACTAAGCAAAAGCAAAATTAAATCAACTGCCCACAAAATCAGTCAAGGGATACACAAAGAGTACAGAATATGATACCTAATATATAAAGAATGGAGGAGGAAAAAAAAAGAACCTTTGACTGTTTGTAATAGCATACAAAGTGAGTTAAATTGGATTGTTAGATAGTAAAGAAGCTACCCTTGAACCTTTGGTAACCACAAATCTAAAGCCTGCAATGGCAAAGAGTAAATACCTATCGGTAATCACCCTAAATACAAATGGTCTGAATGCACCAATAAAAAGACATAGAGTTACCGAATGTATAAAAAGACAAGACCCACCTATAGGCTGCCTACAAGAGACTCACTTCAAACCCAAACATATATACAGACTAAAAATGAAGGGATGGATAAAGGTACTCCATGCAAACAATTGGGAGAAAAAAGCAGGAGTTGCAGTACTTGTATCAGACAAAATAGACTTAAAAACAAAGAAAGCAAACAAGAGACAAAGAAGGACATTACATAATGATACAGGGGTCAGTCCAACAAGAGTCCATAAATATCTATGGACTCAACATAGGAACACCTACATATATGAAACAAATACTAACAGAATTAAAGGGGGAAATAAAATGCAATGCATTCATTTTAGGACACTTTAACACACCACTCACTCCAAAGGACAGATCAACCAAACAGGAAATAAGTAAGGAGACAGAGGCACTGAACAACAAATTAGAACAGATGAACCTAACGGATATCTACAGAACACTCCACCCAAAAGCAGCAGGATACACATTCTTCTCAAATACACATGGAACATTTTCAAGAATAGATCATATACTAGGTCACAAAGAGACTCAGTAAACTCAGAAGGATTGAAATTGTACCAACCGGCTTCTCAGACCACAAAGGTATAAAACTACAAATACTGTGTGCAAAGAAAACAAAAAAGCCAACAAAAAGCCCACAAACACATGGAGGCTTAACAACATGCTTTTAAATAATCAATGGATATGTGACCAAATAAAAACAGAGAACAAACAATATATGGAGAAAAATGAAAACAATAACTAAACATTGCAAAATCTGTGGGATGCAGTGAAGGCTGTGCTAAGAGGGAAGTATATTGCAATACAGGCTTACCTCAGGAAAGAAGAACAATCTCATATGAACAGTCTAAACTCACAATTAATGAAACTAGAAAAAAAAGAACAAATGAGGCCCAGTCAGTAGAAGAAGGGACATAATAAATATCAGAGTAGAAGTAAATAAAATCAAGAAGTATAAAATAATAGAAAAAAATCAATGAAGGCAGGAGCTGGTTCTTCAAGAAAATTAACAAAATAGATAAACCCCTAGCTAGACTTATCAAGAAAAAGAGAGATTCTACACACATAACAGAATTAGAAATGAGAAAGGAAAAATCACTATGGACACCACGGAAATATAAAGAATTATGAGAATAATATGAAAAATTATACGCTAACAAATTAGATAACCTAGAAGAAATGGACTTTTCTAGAAAAATACAATCTTCCAAGCTGATCCAGGAACAAACAGAAAATCTGAACACACCAATTACCAGCAACAAAATTGTACTGGTAATCAAAAGTCTACCTAAGAACAAAATGCCTGGACCAGATGGCTTCATCGCTGAATTTTATCAAACATTTAGTGAAGATCTAATACCAATCCTCTTTAATGTTTTCCAAAAAGTAGAAGAGTAGGGAGTACTTCCAAACTCATTCTATGAGGCCATCCCTACTCTTAATACCAAAACTAGGCAAAGACACCACAAGAAAAGAAAATTACAGAGCAATATGCCTGAATATGCATGCAAGAATACTCAACAAAATATTAGAAAACCGAATTCAAAGATACATCAAAAAGATCATCCATCATGATGAAGTAGTATTTATTCCAGGGATGCAAGGATGGGACAATATTCAAAAATCCATGAACATCACCCACCATATCAATAAAAGACAAAAAACACTTGATCATCTCCATAGATGCTGAAAAAGCATTCAACAAAATTCAACATCCATTCATGATAAAACTCGCAATAAAATGGGTATACAGGACAAGTAACTCAACATAATAAAGGCCATATATAACAAACCCACAGTCAACATCATACTTAACAGTGAAAAGCTGAAAGATTTTCCTTTAAGATCAGGAACAAGACAAGGATGCCCCCTCTCCCCACTTTTCTTCAACATAGTACTGGAGGTCCTAGCCATGGCAATCAGACAATACAAAGAAATAAAATGCATCCAGACTGGTAAGGAAGAAGTTAAAACTGTCACTGTTTGCAGATGACATGATATGGTACATAAAAAACCCTAAAGAATCCACTCCAAAACTACTAGAACTAATAACTAAATTCACTAAAGTTGCAGGGTAAAAAATCAATACACAGAAATCTGTTGTATTCCTATATACTAATGATGAACTAGCAGAAAGAGAAATCAGGAAAACAATTCCATTCCCAATTGCATCAAAGAGAATAAAATACCTAGGACCTAAACCTAACCAAGGAGGTAAAAGACCTATACCCTGAAAGCTACAAGACACTCACAAGAGAAATTAAAGAAGATACCAATGAATGGAAATACATTCTGTGCTCATGGATAGGAAGAATTAATATTTGTCAAACTGGCCATCCTACCTAAAGCAATCCACAGATTAAATGCAATTCCTATCAAAATACCAACAGCATTCCTCAATGAACTGTAACAAATAGTTCTAAAATTCATATGGAACCACAAAGGACTCCACAGAGCCAAAAGCAATCCTGAGAAGAAAGAATAAAACTGGGGGATTATGCTCCCTGATTTCAAGCTCTACTACAAAGCCACAGTAATCAATACAACTTGGTACTGGCACAAGAACAGACCCACACACCAGCAGAAGAGAATAGAGAGCCCAGATATAAACCCAAGCATATGTGGTCAATTAATATACAATAAAGGAGCCATGGATACACAATGAGGAAATGACAGCCTCTTCAACAATGGTATTGGCAAAACCAGACAGCTACCTGGAAGAGAATGAAAGTGAATTATTTTCTAACCCCATATACAGAAGTAAACTCAAAATGAATCAAAGACCTGAATGTAAGTCATGAAACCATAAAACACTTAGAAGAAAACATAGGCAAAAATCTCTTAAATATAAACACAAACAACTTTTTCCTGACGCATCTCCTTGGGCAAAGGAAACAAAAGCAAAAATAAACACATGGGACTACATCAAACTAAAGCTTCTGTACAACAAAGGACACAATCAACAGAACAAAAAGGCATCCAACAGTATGGGAGAATATATTTCTAAACAACATATCCAACAAGGGGTTAACATCCAAAATATAGAAAGAATTCACATGCCTCAACACCCAAAAAGCAAATAACCTGATTAAAAAATGGGCAGAGGATATAAACAGACACTTCTCCAAAGAAGTTCAGATGGCCAACAGGCTTTTGAAAAGATGCTCCACATCACTAATTATCAGGGAAATGCAAATTAAAACCTTAATGAGATGTCACCTCACACTAGTTAGGATGGCCAACATCGAAAAGACAAGGAACAACAAATGTTGGTGAGGATGTGGAGAAAAGGGAACCCTCCTACACTGCTGGTGGGAATGTAACTTGGTTCAACCATTGTGGAAAGCAATATGGGGGTTCCTCAAAAAACTAAAAATAGAAATATCATTTGACCCAGGAATTCTGCTAGAAATTTACCCAAGGAAACAAGATCTCAGATTCAAAAAGACATATGAACCCCTATGTTTATCGTAGCACTATTTACAATAGCCAATATATGAAAGCAACCTAAGTGTGCATCAGTAGATGAATGGATAAAGATGTGGTACACATACATAATGAAAAATATTATTCAGCTGTAAGAAGAAAACAAATCATTTCATTTGCAACAACATGGATGGAGCTGGAGGGTATTATGCTCAGTGAAATAAGCCAGGTGGAGAAAACACAAGTACCAAATGATTTCCCTCGTTTGTGGAGTGTAACAACGAAGCAAAACTGAAGGAACAAAACAGCAGCAGACTCACAGACTCCAAGAAGGGACTAGCAGTTACCAAATGGGAGGAGTGGGGAGGAGGGAGGGAGAAGTGGATTGAGGGGTATTATGATTGGCACACATGGTGTGGGGTGGGTCATGGGGAAGACAGTGTAGCACAGAGAAGACAAGTAGTGACTCTGGCATCTTACTACGCTGATGGACAGTAACAACAATTGGCCATGGGGGGTACTTAATAATATGGGTGAATGTAGTAACCACAATGTTTCTCATGGGAAACCTTCATTGAGTGTATATCAATAATACCTTAATAAAAAAAATGTTCTATATGTTGACTGATGTAATTACATGGGCATATACTTTGTCAAATGTCATTTAACACTGCACTTAAAATCTATGCATTTTATCACATGGAAATTGTATATAAATTTACAAAAAGCATAAGGATTTAGGTCAGTAAGTTATTCAAATGAATACCAGAATTATTACTCAGTTTCTTCCACATGCTTGCTGTTGGTCTATTCAGTGCTTTAGTAGAAGAAACAAGACTTATTTCTTAGAGATCCTTGTGTCACAGAGTTCTAGCTCTGTAACTACCCTATTACTACTGACTCAGGTGCTCAAAAAAAGTTCACCCACTTATTATTTTAATGGGTCAAACTTGGCAAGCTATTCCATGTGATTGGTAGAGTTACAGATGGGGCTTGAGAAACACTCATTCTGAGAAGAATTCTGAGAAGGAGAGGAACAGCAGGCCGCACATTGCCCTAAGCCAGAGCAGTGATTTACTTTATGCGTGTCCATGAAAAGAAAAATAGGACTTTTCCATCCCATTTGTGATACTTAAAATGCAGAAAGTCCCCTTAACCAAGCACCAGTCAAACAGATGACATCCAATGCTAGAACTGTTTTCTATGGCACCTTTGCTTAATATGCTGGCACTGTTATGGTTCTTAGGAATTCTTTCTTACATGAAGTTGAGATCTCCATCTCTATATAGCTACCCCCTAACAACTGAAGCAATACAACATAAATTTACTTTCTCTTTCTGTGGAGAGTTTTTAATATACCTTGGGATTTTTCTTCTTTACATAATCTTCTCTAGGTATTTGTCCAAATTAAGTGTAACTTTTGTAAAATTTAAGTTTTCTCATTTTCTTTTGTTTTGTGGGATTATACTGTGTCTACAAATTGGTCCCTTATTTTTTTAGATGTACTGTTTTATCTCATATTACTAAAGCAAATTATATTCAATATAGAAAATATGAACACAAATAAATGAAAACAAAATTATCCAAAATGCCACTACCAAGAAATAACCACTATTAAACTAATTATCTATATTATTTGTATTTGTCTTAAAATAATAAGTTTTGTAACCTTCATTTTGCATTTAGCCATGTATAATACACCTCTTCTTATGACAATAAGCATCTTCATGATGTTTTTACAACTTACATAGTATCAGATGAAAATACCATAATTAGCCATTAAACATTCTCTTATTATTGAATGCCAAATTTGTTTGCCATTTTTGCTCTAATCATGTTGGCATAAACACGTATTTCTGTAAAATAAGGTTTACAAAAGATCTGAACTTTTTAATGTTCCTTTATATATATCTTGATTGTCACATTGCTAAGTTAATGGTGTTACATCTGGAGCCTTCTAATTACTGTGCATCAGTCTTCTACATAAGGTGATACTATTGCTTCAACTTTGATTACCGTCACTCCTCTAAAGTTTTTTTTAATTTTCATAAAAAACGCGTAACATAAAATATACCATATCAACCATTTTTAAGTGTACAGTCTAGTAGTTTTACCCATGTTCACACTACTACACAAAAATCTTTAGTACTTTTTCATCTTGCAAAACTGAAAGTCTATACTGAATGAACAATTCACCATATTCCTCTACCTCTCACCCCTGAAAAAACTGTCATTCTATTTTCTGTAAATTTGACTAGATACCTCATATAGTACTTGTCTCTTTGTGACTGGCTGATTTTATTTACCAAAATGTCCATGAAATTCTTCCATGTTGTAGCATGGGATAGGATATCTTTCTTAAGGCTAAATAATGTCCATTTTATATACATACCACATTTTCTTTATCTGTTGATTTGTTAATGGACATCTGAGTTGCTTCCACCTATTGGCTATTGTAAATACTATGTATGCTGTATACATGGGTGTGCAAATACCTCTTCCAGATTCCACTTCCAATTCTTTTCAATATACACCCAGAAGTGAGATTGCTGGATTATATCGTAATTCTATGTGTAATTTTTTCAGGAAACTTTATACTGTTTACCATAGCAGCTATATCATTTTATATCCCTACCAGTAATGTACAAGTGCTACGATTTCTCTACAACCTTACCAACACTTATTTTCTGCTTTGTTTTATTTTGTTTTTATAGTCATCATCCTAATGGGCTTGAGGAGATATCTCACAGTGGATTTGACTTGCATTTCTCTAACTATTCACGATATTAAGCATTTCATATGCTTGTTTGGCCATCTGTATATCTTCTTTAGGGAAGTGTCTATTCAGGTCCTTTGCACACATTTTAATCAAGTTGTTGTTGAGTGTTAAGAGTTCTTTATATATTCTGGATATGAACTCTTATCAGATATATAATTCGAAATATTCATGCCATAGGTTGCCTTTTCACTCTGTTGATCATTTCCTTTGGTGTGCAGAAGCTTTTTAGTTTGGTGTAATCCCACTTGTCTATTTTTCCTTTTGTTGCCTATGCTTTTGGTGACAGATCCAAAAAGGCATTGCCATAGCCAATGTCAAAAGGCTTTTTCCATTTTTCTATAGGAGTTTTAAAGTTTTAGATCTTACACTTAGGTCTTCAATCTGTTTTTGAGTTAACATGGTATAAGACAAGGGTGCAACTGCATTCTTTTCACATGGATATCCACTTTTCCCAGCACCATTTGTTGAAGAGACTGTCCATTCCCACATTGTGTAGTTTTGGCACCCTTGTAAAAGATCATTTGACCATATATGCAATGGTTTATTTCTGGTCTCCCTATTCTATTCCACTGGACTATGTCTGTGTTTTTGTGAGCTATCACACCCTTTTCATTACTGTAGCATAATTTGTTTTGAAATCGTGAACTTTGAGGCCTCCAACCTATTGCTGTGTTCTCATGCACTAGCTATTCAGAGTTCCTTCAGATTCCATATGAATTTTTGGATAACTTTTTCTTTTTCTGCAAAACTTACCACTGAGATTTTAACAGGGATTGTACTGAATGTGCAGATTGCTTTGGGTAGTATGGACATTTTAACACTATTAAGTCTTTCAATCCATGAACATGAGATGTATTTTCTTTTAGTTGTGTTTCTCTTAATCTTTCTGCAATATTTTATAGTTTTCAGTATTCAAGTCTTTTCCCTCCTTGGTTAATTTTATTCCCAAGTATTTTATCTTTTTTGATCCTGCTCTTAATGAGATTGCTTTAATTTCTCTTTCAAGGGTAATTTATTGTTAGTGTATAGAAACGCAACTTATTTCTGTATGCTGATTTTCCTTTCTGTCCTGCAACTTTACTGAATTTATTTATTAGTTGTAACAGTTTTTTGGTAGAGTCTTTAGGTTTCTGTATATGAGAGCATTTCATGGGCAAACAGAAAACTTCACTTCGTCCTTTCTTATTTGGATGCCTTTTATTCCTTTTTATTGCCTAATTGCTCTGACCATGACTTCCACTACCATGTTGAATAAGAGTGGTAAAAATGGGCATCATTAACTTTATTTCCTGATATTTAAAAGGAAAAGCTTTGTGATTCACTCAACATCACTGATTATGATGTTAGCTGTGGGCTTTTCATAAATGTCCTCATGATGAGATAGTCTCCTATTCCTAGTTTCCTGAATGTTTTTATCATAAAAGAATGTTGAATTTTGTCCAATGCTTTTTTCTCTGCATCAATTGAGATGACAGTGGGGGGCTTTTTCCTTCATTTTATTAATGTGATGTATTACACTGATTAATATTCTTATGTTGACCCATTCTTCCATTCCAGGAATAATCCCAGTTGATTATGGTGAATAATCCTTTTAATATGCAGTTGAATTTGGCTTGCAAGCATTTTGTTGAGAATTTCTGCACCTGTATTTATCAGGAATAGTGGTCTGAAGTTTCCTTTTTTTATATCTTTGTCTGGCTTTGGAATCTGAGTAATGCTGGCCTCATAAAATAAGCTTAGAAATAAGTGTTCTTTCCTCTTATTTTTTGGAAATTTTTTAGAATTGGTGTCAATTGTTTCACAAATGTTTGATAGAACTTGACAGTGAAACCCTCTGGTCCTGGAATTTTGCAGTTGGGAGGTCTAATTCTTCTTGTGATTTTTTCCTTTACCCACTGGCTCTTTAAGAGTGTGCTAATTTTCACATACTTGTGGATTTTCCAGTTTTCCCTCTATTGCTTATTTTTAGTTTCATTCTATTATGTTCTGAAAGACACTTGGTATGCATTTCAATCTTCTTAAATTTGTTAAGACTTAGTGTAGCCTCTATGTGGTCTATCCTAGAGAATGATCAATGCATCCTTGAGAATAATGTGTAATCTGCTATTATTGGATGGGATGTTCTATATATGCTTGTCAGGTCCAATTGGTCAATGTTGTTTAAGTCCTCTATCTCCCATGTGGATCTTCTGAATTTCCTATCCACTACTAAAAGTGGAATACTGAAGTTTCCTAGTAATTATTGTGTCCCTTCAATCTGTCAATGTTTGCTTCACATATTTGGGAGCTCTGATGTTAGGTGAATTGACCTTTTTATCATTACAGAATGTAATGAACTTCTTTATTTCTTATAGCACTTTTTGACTTAAAGCCTATTTTGTTTGAAACAAGGATGGCTTCCTGCTCTTTTGGTTACCATTAGCAGGCTTTTTCCACTCTTTTAATTTCACTCCACTTGTGTCTTTCCACCCTGGACCTTGTTTTTTTTAAATCTATTGAGTCAATCTATGTCTTTTGACTGGGTACACAATTTCATCATTTACATTGAAAGTAATTATGACAGGAAAGGAATTACTAATGTCATTTCCTTAACTGCTGCCTGTATATTTGTGTAGTATTTTGTCACTCTTTTCCTTTCTTATGAACTTCTTTTGTGTTGCATTGATTTTTTTCTAATTCCAGCATTTTCTTTATTTATTTTTATGTGGTTACTATGGGATTACATAAAACATCTTTAAGTTATAATATTCTAATTTAAACCAGTAACTTCAACTGCAAACGAAAATTATATTCCTTTACATTTTCAACCACTTTGTTATTTATGTCACAAATTACATCTTTTTATATTGTATATCCATTAACATATTTATAGTTATTTTTGTGCTCAATCTTTGCAATTCTAAACCAGAATTAAAAATGATTTATGTACCAACAAAATATCACAGAATTCTATATTTGTCTTTATATTTACCTTTACCAGAGAGCTTTTAATTTTTGTATGCTTTTGTGTCACTTTTTAGCATCCTTGTGTTCCAAGGACTCCCTTTAGCATTTCTTGTAGAGTAGGTCTAGTGGTGATTAACTCCCTCAGCTTTTGTTTGTCTGGGAATGTCTTAATCTCACCTGCATTTCTGAAGGACAGCTTTGCTGGATATAGTATTCTTGGTTGGTGGGTTTTTTCCCCCTTCAACACTTTGAATGCATTATCCCAATCCCTCTGGCCTAAAAGGCTTCTGCTCAGAATTCTCCTGATTATATATGACAAAGTCACTTTTCTCTTGCTTTTTTAAAGATTCTGTCTTTATCTGTGATTTTGACAGTATGATTATAATGTGTCTTGGTGTGAGTCTCTGGATTTATTCTACTCAGATATCATTAAGTGTCTTGAGTTTGTATACCATTTCCTTCTCAAATTCGGTAAGTTTTCAGAAATTTTTTCTTCAAATAAGGTCTCTGACCCTTTCTCTCTGTCTTCTCATTTAAGATTCACATAATGCATAACTGATATGTTTAACAGTGTCCCATAAGTCCCTTAAGCTTTCTCTTTCATCACCTTTCTCCATTCTTCTTCCCTTTAATTCAAAGTTCAAATG
The DNA here is from genome assembly GCF_040802235.1 of Manis javanica. NCBI lineage: Eukaryota > Metazoa > Chordata > Mammalia > Pholidota > Manidae > Manis > Manis javanica. The sequence continues at coordinate 97,424,492 of NC_133161.1, read as the reverse complement.
ATTCACCTTCACATTTGCCAATTCTTTCTTCTGCTTGATCAGTTTTCCTGTTAAACCCTCCTTGTGAATCTTTTAATTCTGTTATTTCATTTTTCATCTCCAGAATTTCTGTTTGGTTCTTTTTTATAGCATCTCTTTATTGATATATTTTCATTTTACTCATGCACTGTTTTCTTGATTTTGTTTACTTATCTGTGTTTCCTTGTAGCTGACTGAGAATCTTTTAGAGAACTATTTTGAATTCTTTGTCAATTCATAGATCTACATTTCTTTAAAATTGGTTTCTGGAGATTTATTTTGTTCCTTTGGGTGGGCTATTTTTCCCTGTTTCTTTGTATTCCTTGTGATCAGTTGTTGAAATCTGATTATTTAAAAAAACAACCGCCGAGGGGAGCCAAGATGGCGGCGTGAGTAGAGCAGTGGAAATCTCCTCCCAAAAACACATAGAGCTATGAAAATATAACAAAGAAAAATCTTCCTAAAATAGAGACCACAGGACACAGGACAACATCCAGACCACATCCACACCTGCAAGAACCCAGCGCCTTGTGAAGGGGGTAAGATACAAGCCCCAGCCCGGCGGGACCCGAGCGCCCCTCCCCCCGGCTCCCGGCGGGTGGAGAGAAACCGGAGCAGTTTTTTTTTTTTTTTTTGGCGAGCGCTTTTTGGAAGCCTTAGAGGGACGGGCCCCCGTTGCTGGGGAGGCAGGGTGGCGGGACCGGTGAGGAGGTGCCTGGGAACGGCGCCGGAGGACAAAGAATATCCCGCGTTTCTCCCTGCGAGACCTGGGGGCGGGTGCCTGAGACCGGTGCCTGAGGACGGAGGAGGTCGCGCGTTTTTCCCCTTTTTTTTTTTTTTCTCTTTTTGGCAAGCGCTTTTTGGAAGCCTTGAAGGGACGGGGACCCCAGTGCTAGGGAGGCACGGTGGTGGGACTGGTGAGCGGGTGGCTGGGACCGGCGCCTGAGGACAAAGAATATCCCCCATTTTTCCCTGCGGGACCGGTGGGCGGGTGCCTGAGACCGGCACTTGAGGACAGAGGAAATCGCGCGTTTTTCCCCTTTTTTTTTCTCTTTTCTGCGAGTGCTTTTTGGAAGCCTAAAAGGGACAGGGACCCCGGTGCTAGGGAGGCAGGGCGGCGGGACTGGTGAGCGGGTGCCTGGGACCGGCACCTGAGGACAAAGAATATCCCGCATTTTTCCCTGTGGGACCGGTGGGTGGGTGCCTGAGACCAGCACCTGAGGACGGAAGAAATCGCGCGTTTTTCCCCTTTTTTTTCTCTCTTTTTGCCAAGTGCTTTTTGGAAGCCTTGAAGGGACAGGGACCCCGGTGCTAGGGAGGCAGGGCGGCGGGACTGGTGAGCGGGTGCGTGGGACCAGTGCCTGAGGACCAAGAATATTGAGCGTTCCTTCCCTGCGGGACCGGTGGGTGGGTGCTTTTTGGAAGCCTTGAAAGGACAGGGACCCTGGTGCTAGGGAGACAGGGCAGCAGGACCAGTGCGCGGGTGCCTGGGACCGGCACCTGAGGAAAAAAAAAAAAAAATCGCGTGTTTTTTCTTTTTTTTTTCCTTTCTGTTCCCTCTCTCATTGTTGCTGTTGTTGTTTTGGTTTGGAGAGTGCTTTTTGGAAATCTTAAAGGGGCAGGACAGGTCACTTAGACCAGAAGCAGGGAATCTGGGGATCTCTGGGCACTCTAACCCCCTGGGCAGCAGGGAGCACAGAGGCCCCTTACGGAGATAAATAGTCTCCTGGCTGCTCCCCCTCCAACGGGGCTCCACCATTTTGGAGGAACAGCCCCAGCCAGGCCAAGCCCACAGCAACAGTGGAGATAAACCCCAAAGCAACTGGGCAGGAAGCAGAAGCCCTGTCTGCGCACAGCTGCCCAGCACAAGCCACTAGAGGTCGCTATTCTCCCAGGAAAAGGCTACAAACCAACAAGAAGGGAAGCTCTCGCAGCGGTCACTTGTACCAGCTCTGCAGACTATCTCTATCACCATGAAAAGGCAAAACTACAGGCAGACAAAGATCACAGAGACAACACCTGAGAAGGAGACAGACCTAACTAGTCCTCCTGAAAAAGAATTCAAAATAAAAATCATGAACATGCTGACAGAGATGCAGAAAAAAATGCAAGAGCAATGGGATGAGATGCAGAGAAAAATGCAAGAGCAGTGGGATGAGATGCAGAGAAAAATGCAAGAGCAGTGGGATGAAGTCCGGAAGGAGATCACAGATGTCAGGAAAGAGATCACAGAAGTGAAACAATCCCTGGAAGGATTTATAAGCAGAATGGATAAGATGCAAGAGGCCATTGAAGGAATAGAAGCCAGAGAACAGGAACGTATAGAAGCTGACATAGAGAGAGATAAAAGGATCTCCAGGAATGAAACAACACTAAGAGAAATATGTGACCAATACAAAAGGAAAAACATTCGTATTATAGGGATACCAGAAGAGGAAGAAAGAGGAAAAGGGATAGAAAGTGTCTTTGAAGAAATAATTGCTGAAAACTTCCCCAAACTGGGGGAGGAAATAATCGAACAGACCATGGAATTATACAGAACCCCCAACAGAAAGGATCCAAGGAGGACAACACCAAGACACATAATAATTAAAATGGCAAGGATCAAGGACAAGGAAAGAGTTTTAAAGGCAGCTAGAGAGAAAAAGGTCACCTATAAAGGAAAACCAATCAGGCTAACATCAGACTTCTCAACAGAAACCCTACAGGCCAGAAGAGAATGGCATGATATACTTAATGCAATGAAACAGAAGGGCCTTGAACCAAGGATACTGTATCCAGCACGACTATCATTTAAATATGATGGTGGGATCAAACAATTCCCAGACAAGCAAAAGCTGAGGGAATTTGCTTCCCACAAACCACCTCTACAGGGCATCCTACAGGGACTGCTCTAGATGGGAGCACCCCTAAAAAGAGCACAGAACAAAACACACAACATATGAAGAAGGGAGGAGGAGGAATAAGAAGGGAGAGAAGAAAAGACTCTCCAGACAGTGTATATAACAGCTCAATAAGCGAGCTAAGTTAGGCAGTAAGATACTAAAGAAGCTAACCTTGAACCTTTGGTAACCACGAATCTAAAGCCTGCAATGGCAATAAGTACATATCTTTCAATAGTCACCCTAAATGTAAATGGACTTAATGCACCAATCAAAAGACATAGAGTAATAGAATGGATAAAAAAGCAAGACCCATCTATATGCTGCTTACAAGAAACTCACCTTAAACCCAAAGATAAGCATAGACTAAAAGTCAAGGGATGGAAAAACATATTTCAGGCAAACAACAGTGAGAAGAAAGCAGGGGTTGCAGTACTAATATCAGACAAAATAGACTTCAAAACAAAGAAAGTAACAAGAGATAAAGAAGGCCACTACATAATGATAAAGGGCTTAGTCCAACAAGAGGATATAACCATTCTAAATATATATGCACCCAATACAGGAGCACCAGCATATGTGAAGCAAATACTAACAGAACTAAAGAGGGAAATAGACTGCAATGCATTCATTGTAGGAGACTTCAACACACCACTCACCCCAAAGGATAGATCCACCGGGCAGAAAATAAGTAAAGACACACAGGCACTGAACAACACACTAGAACAGATGGACCTAATAGACATCTATAGAACTTTACATCCAAAAGCAACAGGATATACATTCTTCTCAAGTGCACATGGAACATTCTCCAGAATAGACCACATACTAGCTCACAAAAAGAGCCTCAGTAAATTCCACAATATTGAAATTCTACCAACCAATTTTTCAGACCACAAAGGTATGAAAGTAGAAATAAATTCTACAAAGAAAACAAAAAGGCTCACAAACACATGGAGGCTTAACAACATGCTACTAAATAATCAATGGATCAATGAACAAATCAAAATAGAGATCAAGGAATATATAGAAACAAATGACAACAACAACACTAAGCCCCAACTTCTGTGGGATGCAGCGAAAGCAGTCTTAAGAGGAAAGTATATAGCAATCCAGGCACACTTGAAGAAGGAAGAACAATCCCAAATGAATAGTCTAACATCACAATTATTAAAACTGGAAAAAGAAGAACAAATGAGGCCTAAAGTCAGCAGAAGGAGGGACATAATAAAGATCAGAGAAGAAATAAACAAAATTGAGAAGAATAAAACAATAGCAAAAATCAACGAAACCAAGAGCTGGTTCTTTGAGAAAATAAACAAAATAGATAAGCCTCTAGCCCAACTTATTAAGAGAAAAAGAGAGTCAACACAAATCAACATAATCAGAAATGAGAATGGAAAAATCACGACAGACTCCACAGAAATACAAAGAATTATTAAAGACTACTATGAAAACCTATATGCCAACAAGCTGGAAAACCTAGAAGAAATGGACAACTTCCTAGAAAAAAACAACCTCCCAAGACTGACCAAGGAAGAAACACAAAAGTTAAACAAACCAATTACAAGCAAAGAAATTGAAACAGTAATCAAAAAACTACCCAAGAACAAAACCCCGGGGCCGGACGGATTTACCTCGGAATTTTATCAGACACACAGAGAAGACATAATACCCATTCTCCTTAAAGTGTTCCACAAAATAGAAGAAGAGGGAATACTCCCAAACTCATTCTATGAAGCCAACATCACCCTAATACCAAAACCAGGCAAAGACCCCACCAAAAAAGAAAATTACAGACCAATATCCCTGATGAACGTAGATGCAAAAATACTCAATAAAATATTAGCAAACAGAATTCAACAGTATATCAAAAGGATCATACACCATGACCAAGTGGGGTTCATCCCAGGGATGCAAGGATGGTACAACATTCGAAAATCCATCAACATCATCCACCACATCAACAAAAAGAAAGACAAAAACCACATGATCATCTCCATAGATGCTGAAAAAGCATTTGACAAAATTCAACATCCATTCATGATAAAAACTCTCAGCAAAATGGGAATAGAGGGCAAGTACCTCAACATAATAAAGGCCATATATGATAAACCCACAGCCAGCATTATACTGAACAGCGAGAAGCTGAAAGCATTTCCACTGAGATCGGGAACCAGACAGGGATGCCCACTCTCCCCACTGTTATTTAACATAGTACTGGAGGTCCTAGCCACGGCAATCAGACAAAACAAAGAAATACAAGGAATCCAGATTGGTAAAGAAGAAGTTAAACTGTCACTATTTGCAGATGATATGATACTGTACATAAAAAACCCTAAAGACTCCACTCCAAAACTACTAGAACTGATATCGGAATACAGCAAAGTTGCAGGATACAAAATCAACACACAGAAATCTGTAGCTTTCCTATACACTAACAACGAATCAATAGAAAGAGAAATCAGGAAAACAATTCCATTCACCATTGCATCAAAAAGAATAAAATACCTAGGAATAAACCTAACCAAGGAAGTGAAAGACTTATACTCTGAAAACTACAAGTCACTCTTAAGAGAAATTAAAGGGGACACTAACAGATGGAAACTCATCCCATGCTCATGGCTAGGAAGAATTAATATCGTCAAAATGGCCATCCTGCCGAAAGCAATATACAAATTTGATGCAATCCCTCTCAAATTACCAGCAACATTCTTCAATGAATTGGAACAAATAATTCAAAAATTCATATGGAAACACCAAAGACCCCGAATAGCCAAAGCAATCCTGAAAAAGAAGAATAAAGTAGGGGGGATCTCACTCCCCAACTTCAAGCTCTACTACAAAGCCATAGTAATCAAGACAATTTGGTACTGGCACAAGAACAGAGCCACAGACCAGTGGAACAGATTAGAGACCCCAGAAATTAACCCAAACATATATGGTCAATTAATATTTGATAAAGGAGCCATGGACATACAATGGCAAAATGACAGTCTCTTCAACAGATGGTGCTGGCAAAACTGGACAGCTACATGTAGGAGAATGAAACTGGACCATTGTCTAACCCCATATACAAAGGTAAACTCAAAATGGATCAAAGACCTGAATGTAAGTCACGAAACCATTAAACTCTTGGAAAAAAACATAGGCAAAAACCTCTTAGACATAAACATGAGTGATCTCTTCTTGAACATATCTCCCCGGGCAAGGAAAACAACAGCAAAAATGAGCAAGTGGGACTACATTAAGCTGAAAAGCTTCTGTACAGCGAAAGACACCATCAATAGAACAAAAAGGAACCCTACAGTATGGGAGAATATATTTGAAAATGACAGATCTGATAAAGGCTTGACGTCCAGAATATATAAAGAGCTCACACGCCTCAACAAACAAAAAACAAATAACCCAATTAAAAAATGGGCAGAGGAACTGAACAGACAGTTCTCCAAAAAAGAAATACAGATGGCCAAGAGACACATGAAAAGATGCTCCACATCGCTAATTATCAGAGAAATGCAAATTAAAACTACAATGAGGTATCACCTCACACCAGTAAGGATAGCTGCCATCCAAAAGACAAACAACAACAAATGTTGGCGAGGCTGTGAAGAAAGGGGAACCCTCCTACACTGCTGGTGGGAATGTAAATTAGTTCAACCATTGTGGAAAGCAGTATGGAGGTGCATCAAAATGCTCAAAACAGACCTACCATTTGACCCAGGAATTCCACTCCTAGGAATTTACCCTAAGAACGCAGCAATCAAGTTTGAGAAAGACAGATGCACTCCTATGTTTATCGCAGCACTATTTACAATAGCCAAGAATTGGAAGCAACCTAAATGTCCATCTGTAGATGAATGGATAAAGAAGATGTGGTACATATACACAATGGAATACTACTCAGCCATAAGAAGTGGAAAAATCCAACCATTTGCAGCAACATGGATGGAGCTGGAGAGTATTATGCTCAGTGAAATAAGCCAAGCGGAGAAAGAGAAATACCAAATGATTTCACTCATCTGAGGAGTATAGGAACAAAGGAAAAACTGAAGGAACAAAACAGCAGCAGAATTACAGAACCCAAAAATGGACTAACAGGTACCAAAGGGAAAGGAACTGGGGAGGATGGGTGGGCAGGGAGGGATAAGGGGGGGGAAGAAGAAGGGGGGTATTAAGATTAGCATGCATGGGGGGGAGGGAGATAGGGGAGGGTGGGCTGCACAACACAGAGAGGACAAGTAGTGACTCTACAACATTTTGCTAAGCTGATGGACAGTAACCGTAATGTGGTTGTTAGGGGGGACCTGATATAGGGGAGAGCATAGTAAACATAGTATTCTTCAGGTAAGTGTAGATTAAAAATTTAAAAAAAAAAAAAGAAAGAAAGAAAGAAAAGGGGGATTACTCCTTAACAGGATAAAACTATTGGTAAATCAAGGATCAACGCATGCTTTAAATATCCTTAATGTTGATCACTTAAAGGGTGTCAGATGATCAGCTATGGAGGTACTCTTTTCTGATAATATTCCTTTCTCTTAATTAAAAAAAAAAAAAAAAAGCAGTTACTGTGTGCTGACCTCCAATGAGTTCTGCACAGTGGTATAGAGGGCATGTCAAAGTGTGGGCAAAGGGTCTGTTTGTTTCTACGCAGAAGATCAAGGCCTAGCTTGGATACCCAGAAAATGAACTAAGATACGATATGAGGAGGAGCTTCCGGCATCAGCACTCTCTGGAGGACTCGTGCCGGGGGATGATCATCAAAAAGCCTCCACAGGGATCCGGACGATGCTGCGGTTGTGGCTGCATCCAGCCCACCATCTCCTGGACTTGCCATAAGAAGGAGGAGGGAGATGTCTAGGCTGGCATGTGCATACAGTGAGACAACGAATTTGACTGGATCTGTACTGTTGGAACTCAACCAGGAGTTGGGAGGGGTGCAAGTTGTAGCACCCCAAAATCTCATGACTATAGACTATCTATGGTTAAAAGAACATATGGGATGTGAACAGATCCCAGAAATGGGCTGCTTTAATTTGTCTGATGGTTCAAGTACAGTTGGAAAATATCCATCATATCATAGATAAATTTTCACAAATGCCTAGGGTGCCTAAATGGTTTTCTTGGCTTCACTGGAGATGGCTGGTAATTATAGATTTGCTTTGTTTATGTCACCGTATTCCTATTATGTTAATATGTGTGTGCAAATTAGTTAGTAGTTTAAAACCTATACATACTTAAGGTACTATACAAGAAGATATGTCAAAGAAATAATCAATCCTCCCAAGTTTCCTTCATATGCTACATCTATAGCTTTTCTTCTTCCTTCCTAATTACAAACTTTAAATAGAATTCGTGCCTCATATCGAATTTACCGAGTATCATAATTCCTCCAGGTGGTAAAGATACCTCGAGACAAGTGCTGGGCATAGAAGCCACAGGGCATAAATCTGCAAAGAAGTAAAAAGCTAACCTTTGCAAACAATATGGCTTCTCTCTCACTTACCAACTTTACATTTCCCTGTATGGCCCCGGAAGATGACTGGTTAGCCAGAGACGGGTAAGATTCCTCAAGGGAGGAACAACCTAAGACAGGCACAGTCGCAGGGGGGCCATCAGGTGAGAATTTGGGGATCAACAGAGGTGAGGCTCAGAACCTCACCCCCCCTGCTTTGAGAGAAATCTTCTGCATCCGTGGATGTCTTGCTGCCCTTGTCTAGCCTGGATTAATACTTAGTCCATAGGCACACACCTGATCATCTGATCATCTACATTTGCCTTCTTACAGCACTAAACTATGTTTTCTACCTTTATCTTGCATCTACCTACCACTTCAGCATTTTATTAAAAATAAAAATAATAATAATAATAGGAGAAATGTGGGATCAACATATAAATCAAGTACAAAAATCAAATGAATATTCATATTTGACCTGATGGTTTATAGGTCATATTGCATGATCAAAACCGAAAGTTTCTGTGATGACTGCCCTTGTACTGTTCACCATGTAAGAATTTATTCACTCTGTAAGAATTCGTTCACCATGTAAGAACTTGTTCGTTATGCTTCAGAAGATTGGAGACTGACGAGAATTAGGCTTGAGATGGATTAATGATTGTACATTGAGCATTGACCCCCCTATACTGAATTTTATTGTTGTTAACAACCATTTGATCAATAAATATGAGAGATGCCCTCTCAAAAAAAAAAAAAAAAAAAAAAAAAAAAACAACCACTTCTCCCAGTCATTATAGACTGGCTTTGTGTGGGGGAAAACCTTTACCAAACAGCCACGCTAGAAATTTTGGGGGTCTCGCAAATCTTTTCTGGGGATGTGTCTTCTCTGAGCTTGTGTGTGTAATTTCCAAGTTGAAGGCATTTACCCCTGTTCTCAAAAGGCTGTAGTATCTTGCTTCCCCTGATGTCTGCAGTACTGTAGCATCTCTGATGCTGTAACAAGCCACAGCACTTGCCTTGTTCTTTGAGGACCCTGACCTGGTATCTCAAGTGTACTACCATTTCCTTTAGCACTCCACATCAGAATAAACAGAAACCAGTCTCTCAAGCAGCCCCCTGAAAAACAAGAATGTGGAACACATAGTCCACTCTTCTTTTTCCCTCTAAACAAGAAGCTAAGAGTTGGGAGCTTTCTCTTCATCACACAATGCTGTGCTAGGGAAGGGAGGGTTATGGTGAGCAAATACAATGAATTTTCTTACCCACTTTAGGAAAACTCTTCTTGGCTTTGTTCATACCTGGCATACCGCAACCACTTATCTCATTTCTGGAGTTCTCACAAAGGCAATTTGGTCTAATGTTGTTAATTCAGTGTCCCATGCAGTCCTGGAGCTTCCTTTTCCACCATCTTACTGTCATTATGCCCAAATTATAGATAACTTTTGCCATCCAAAATAATATAGCACTTAGAGTATGCCAAGTTAAATAAGATTATTACTTCTTGGGCTACAATATAAATGCTATAGTTAAATTTTCCATTTATTTTTTGTAGGTAAATTAATGCTGCTAGTTGTGAACATTTGGTGATGTGGATTCCCAAAGGGCAGGGTATTTGCACCTTTGGGATGCATGTATTTGCATCTTTTTATTATCCCTAATATCAAGCACAATATCTCATACAAAATAACCACCATGTAAAAGCTGCTTAGTGAATGTTGCCATCTGAGTTATGAAAAGTTGCCTAGAGAACAAAGATCACTTTCATTGTTAAGGACTTTTTTCTTTTTTAAAGCTGTTCATGGTCAATACACATCCACCTAGGTTCTGCTTGCTTAAGGAGCTAATACCAAGGCTCCATACCATAATAACACTGATCCTTAATATTATTTTTCTCATTTAAAAAAAAATTTAGCTAAGTCCCTATTTTATTCAGATGTCCTTCATTTTTAACTAATGTTCTTTCTCTGTTTCAGGATGTCACATTACATTTAGTCGTCATGTCTCCTTCAATTCTTCTTGGGTTGGAAAGTTTCTCAAACTTTCCTTGTTTCTTAATGATCTTGATAGTTCAGAAGAGTATTGGTCAGGTAATCTGTAGAATGCTCCTCAACTGTAATTTTTCTGATGGTTTTCTCATGATTAGACTGGGGTTATGATTGGAGAAGGAAAACTACAGAGGTAATGGGCCATTCTCATCACATCATGTCAAGGATACATGATATTAACATGACTTATCACTGTTGATGTTGCCTGATAACCTGACTGAGTAGTGCTTGTCTGGTTTCTCTAGTGGAAAGTTACTCTTATTTTTTGAAAGGAAATCACTATGTGCAGGACATTATCTTTCTGAAGAAGCTTAGCCTGTTATCTTGCAGAGGTTCCACATTCTAGTTTGCTTAACTTATTAGTGTCATTTAATTTGTTCCCTTAATCCTATATTTCCTGTAAAGTTTTGTTATATGTTTGGTGCTGTGTACATCACACTAGATGGCTCAAGGTGTCAGATGGACCCATATTAGCAATCATTTGGTTAAGATAGTAATAGCGGAGCTCTTCATTGTAAAAGTACATCTTTTTCTTTGCAATTAGTGAGAAATCTAAAAGGCATAGTTTAGAATCTCATTCTCTGTCCATGGACATCTGTGCCAGGAGAAATAATATACAAAGGTGATGGCCCAAAGCCCCCTTATCTTCTTGCTTATTACTTCAGTAGTCATTCATCCACTTGTTCATTCAACAAACATCTACTGAAGGTCTACTAAGTTCTGAGCAGTGTTTAGCTACTGGGACTATAAGGGGCAAGATGGGCTTTGTCTTCCAGAAGTACAGCCCAGTGCTAGGGAAAGGCAATCAAGAGTTTCAATGAAGTGCAATCAGTCAATCAGTCTACATTGGTAATAAGCACAAGGTGCTTTCTTTGGTGATTTTCATCATAAATGTTTACCATACTTTGTTCATATATTAAAGATTTTCAATAGCAAATGTTGAAACAGAGAGTTTGTAATTTAAACTTCATTTGATAGCTCCTTTAATCCATAAACATTCTTGTTAATTCTAGTTGTCTCCATAGAGGGACTTGCCCAGTTACTGCAAAAACAGAAATCTCTGGAGGGCAGCATGGCCTAGAGGAACAAATGTAGACTTCAGAGTCTAAAAGGATTGAACTCAAATACCCATTTCCCATTTAATAGCCCTGTTGACTAGCTGGCACAAATTAGTTAACTTTTCTGAGTGATGGATTTCTATACATAAGCTAGAGAAAATACATACCTCCAAGGGTTTCTAGGAAAATTAAGCAAAATAACATACAAAGCACTTGGCAGAGTCCCCAAGTTCCTGGCATATAGTAAATATTTAATAAATAGTATTCCTGTTGAGAAACATCAAAATCTACAAAGTATGCATATAAGACAATTGCTCTGATAAGGCCATTTCTCCATTAGCAATATAAATACCACAAGACTAAAACTAATACCATGGCACTATTATAGGTAGAAGCTAGTTCATATTTTTCATTAGAGCAAAGGAAGCTGATAAGCCTTGAACAAAGTTTACAAATTCCCATCCACCTCTCCACTCTGTTGGCCCTTTCTACACACCCCTTCTGTGTGCCTGCAGTATGGAAGTAGTTAGGAGGTTCCAAGTCTATAGGACCAATAATATATCTGACACTGGGTTAAGTTTTAAAGGCATAAAGATGGTACCACTGAAACTATAGAGGTACAAACTCTTAGGAAGAAGGTCTGTGCTCCAGACAGAACATACATCACCTTTCTGCTCAGCCAGCTCCCACAGCTCCTGAGCTGCTGCCCAAGACAGTGTCATGGGGTATTCCACAAGGACGTGCTTGCCAGCATTAAGGAACTGCCTTTGGAAAAAAAAAGATAAATACAGAGCAACACACTACACATAAGCTTCACTAAAATACACTTCATGACAGGTAACAGAGTATTATAAATGCACAAATCTCTGTGTATATACATGTCATGAAGGAATACAGGTGAGAGTTAGGGCCAGAGGATGAGGAGGATGAATTGTACCTCACATTATTTTCTACTAAGGGAGTAAAAGGTATAAGAGAATGACTTTCTAGTTACGTATTAATTTGAACATTCAGCCATCATCTACTCATACATTCACTATTTACTGTTTTACCAGTTACTCTGGAGGAGAAATAAGGACATGTGAACAAGTATGATTATAGCCATAAATAAAGACCACAAACCCCTAGGTAGCCAGCTCTGCCTGAGGCAGTCTGAAAAGATTTCACTAATGACATCTGAACCTTGGTCTTGAAGTATGAACAGGTATTTTCCAGAGACAACATCCAGGAAGAGGGTGCTTCATTTTGAGCAGCACACGCAGGGGCCTGGGTGTTGTATGGTGCACTGTCCATGTGCATAGTGGTATGAATCTCAGCATGGCAGGGAAATGGGCTACTAGGCAACAAAGTCATAAAAGTGGCTGGGAGCCTGACTGTGAAGAACTAGAATGCTATGCTCAGAAACTTGGGTTTTAGTCTCTAGATACTCTGAGATACAGTTATAAGCTGAGACTGTGCTGTTAGCTGCCAGGTTGTACATGGGGCTCCTCCTTCCAGGCTTAGTCCCACCAAATGCTTGAAGGTTTCTAGGCTTTGCAGTCAAAGGAGGGGCAGGGTGACACATCACTTCTCTTCCTCTGCGAATAATGTCATCTCCACCCTTTGATGCCACCACTACTTCCTTGGTCACTTATCTCATGGCAACACCACTTCACAATGATGTTGGAAGCACAAAGGATAAAAAGTTGGAAGCTAAGTCACACTTAGAAAGAATGATGTACAAGGCTCAGAAAAATTGCTGGCTTTGTATCCTAAGTTATATGATGAGAAGAGGGAAGCCATGTCCAAACTACTTTCAGTACGTTCTTTAGAAAGAAACAAAACATTTTAATTCGTAACATTTCTAATGTTTTAACTTAGGTGTACTAAATAGAAACTAGTTTTAGTTTTCATTTCCTCAGACATTTATTACCAATAGTGAGGGTTTTTAACATTTTGAGAACAATTTTTAAAGGTCATAGAGCCACTGTAATTTTCCCATTGGTTATTAAGACCCCTTAGCAAGATTCCAGTCTGCTCAGCCATTTTTACAGTCCCACATGACTGTGCAAGGAGAGGACCGCCTGCACTGAAAACCCACCTGATATAGTTCTCATGGCTGGAGCTTTCACTGCAGATATAAGCAACCTCAACCTCTTGGCTGGAAAGAGCTTCTTCTAAAGATATCTGCTGAACTCCATCAATGCTCTTGAGCTCTCGTCTATTTGAGAAAAACAGAAAAATGGCACTGAAACAAAGGTAGAATATCAAATAAATGAGCCCATCCTTCCCCTCTCCTCCCAATAATGTCCTGATAATCAGCTTTTAGAAATAAAGAAACCAATGTCTTCCCTCCCACTTTCAGGGCATTTTTCACCATGAGAAAAACATGCCTCAGGGTAGAAGTCAGGGGACTTGGCATAGAGCGCTCACATGACTGCTAACAGCCTGCATGACGTGGTCATCTCTGAATTACTTCATCTCTAAAATAAAGAGAACTGATCTCCTTTTATCTCCTGAGAAGTGATCTCTACAGTCACTGCTCGCTGAAGACACTTGGCCAACCACTAGGATGACTGAACCTCATCTAAGTCCAATACACTGACACCTCTGAAATACAAAGTGCTTATGTCTTCAAGCTCCTTCACATACATCAAGCCAGCACGGGCTCATGACGATCAAGTAGAAGGTGGACCTCCCTGCCTCCTTTACAGCTGAGCTGACAAAGCAGGGGCTGCCATGTCTAACTAAAAGCAGAGGCAGGACAGGAGCCCTAAACCTTGTGTCTCTTACAGAATAAGAAGGAACTCCTGCTTTAGAAGAGAGCCCTGGCCATCTGCACACTGCCCCACCAGGCAGCAGTCCTCCACCAGTGGCTGTCACAGAGGAACTTGGGACAGCCAGCAGAAGGCTCTCGACCCACTCAGGACTCCCTTGTCCAGCACCCACAGGACAATTGGGGAAGTTTGGCTGCCAGAAAGTATTATGGTGGGTTTCTTCTATGGGGGCCACCAATCACCTTGCTCAACTTTACCAATACCTATTGCTGCCTACTGTGTGCTGGGCACTACAGGGAAGACCGTGGAGAATGGATTAATTGTCCTCAGCTTCCAATGAGCTCATAGTCTGCTGGAGGGAAGAGGAGTCACATAACCTACACATAAGAAATAAGAACACAAGGAATGTTGTGCTGGAGGCACAGGAGGTGATTCAAGGAAAGGAAGGATCATCCAGTTTAGAGTTTCAGAAAAGGCTTTCTGGGGAGGTGGAAGGACTTAGCAGGCAGCTCATGAGAGCAGGGTGTGAAAAGTGGAACAGTGGGATAATAATGGCAGGGCAGCAGTAAAGCAGGGGTTGTGAGCCGGCCATCGTCTAACACGGCCAGGGTAATTTAGGGACTTCCCACTGCCTCAGGCATGCCAGCCAGCCAGCAGAGAGCTGGCTCTTAAGGAGGCTTCAGCCTTGGGCCTGAGTGTTACGCACAGGAGGCAGGAGGGGTGCAATGGGAGTTACAGTGCTGTTAATACTCTTGACCTCCCATTTGTATGCAGCTCCTTAGAATCTCACTGGGAGGGGAAGACTGACCAAGGGCAGATTCACAGCACTTCTGCTTCTCCCTAGTGCCCCAAAGTCTGCTTTAAACCCTTAAGGGAAGGGCCAGATTTTGAGACAAACTGGAAGAAAGTAGGTCCCATGAATTAAAATATGAAAAAACTTCTCCATGGACATCACAATGGTTGCTTATGGTTTGTGTTAAGTAATTATTTGATTTCTCTAAAGCACTAGAAAGTAGAGCGGTGCCTAACTCACTCGCTGTCACATCTTTTCAGCCAACACAGCACCTACCCGTAGGTCACAGTATTGGTAAGTGCTGTTTTGAAGCACTGGCTTAGTGAGTGGTGTGTCTGTGAGGAAGCGGTGAAAGGTGGGGGGTGGGGGAGCTGAGCATGAGCATGGGGCGGGGAAGAAGAAATACGGTGCTAAGTTAGATTTTGGCTGAGTTATAGGAAATAAATAAACCTTAAAGAAAAATGGGGTTCAAAATTATCAAAAGGAGAAGAACATGAGATTTAAAAGAATGGACTTTGGAATCAAATAGACTTACATTCAAATCCAGCTCTTAGACCTTCCAGCTGTGATGTACAGGAAAATTACTTAACTTCTCTGTGGCTCAGCTTCTTTGTCTGTAAGTGGGGTTGCTAATGATATCTATGTCGAAAAGTTAGTAAGGCTGTTGTAAAGCCCGGGGTCAGTGCACGGGACGGTAACTGTTATGGTAACTGATGTAACTGGTGCACATCTCCAGCCTCCTTTCAGGCCAGCCCACCTGTGTCTGCCGTGCCCCTTCTGTAACTATCAGGCCTTGTGCTCATCTTCCCAGCCTTCGTCTACACAGTCCCCTCTAGGCTAACAGACTGCACATCCAGTTCCCAGATGTATCGGAACCTGAGCTCTTGTAGGGCTGACCCCAAGCACAGGTCTCTGGACTGACCCCAGAGCTGTCTCTCCTGGGCCTGGAGCATCTCTGGGTCTGAGGCTTAATCCATCTCATTGAGCTTCACATGAACTACAAACCACAAGGCAAACACGAGCAACCTGGACACGAAGCCAATCAGGTTCAGGAACGCTGAGGAAGCATGTGGGTTCCGCAAGTCCCTCATCCGCACAGAGCCAGCTCTGCCAAGGCCAACCACCACCACGCCGAACCTCCTCTCGGGCTGAAACACAAGGGCCACGGTGGGGCTTACAAACAGTCCAGGATCGAGTGCAGAAAAGCAAAACAAAGACATGTTAGCAGGACCAGTCAGGGGCCAGCCAACCCGACACACACACCAAGCCCGTGGCACAGGAGCCGCAGGGCACTCTCTGACGTGAGGGCTGGAGAGAAGCCCACTCCATCCAGAGAGTATTTCTGCAGGTGCTCTGACCCATGTCAGCCCAGGCTCCTCGCATTTGGCTCCCCACTTCTACCACCACCTCTCCAGGGACGAACTGCCTCTGCAAGCCTTACCAGCCCATGGTCTACATACACTCCCTGAATCCTTTCTCTAAGGGACATGAAAATCTGATACAGCTGCGAGTAAGTCAGAGGCAACAGCTGCTCAGTGAGACGCTGGCAAAATGTGAGCTGTCACCTTACTCAGACTCCCTGCCGGGGCTTTCCAAGTTCCAACCAATTTCCCTCCCACTCCACTGTGGTAGCTGACTTATTATTTAGGTGTACTGCTGGCAGCTGTATTCAAATAATATCGTAATGAAGAACTCAAGTGGAACTTTTGAAGTTTATACAGCAATTCAATATAACCCAAACTGATAAAATCATCTGTATACATTCCTTAAACCCAGTTCTTGCATGTCTGTGAGTACAGAAACATGAACATCATCTCAGACCCATGCCTTTCCTTCACCTCAGATACCCGGCTGTAACCGTCTCCCAGCAATTCTGCCCCTCTCCTTGAATCCACTGCCCTAGTCTTGGCCCAAGACTTCTTTGCCTCCTGCAAAAACACCACTGGTCTTGCTGTTTCTCCTACAGCCTCCCCAAGCTGTCCACATCCCTGCCAAAAGCAGCTGCACAAGATGAAAACTGAATGAGTCCCTTCTCTGAGCAAAGCCCTTCATTTTCCCAGCTGTTACAAACTGAGTGTTTCCCAAACTTCACTTGGTGGGAATAACATCCTCCAGTAAGATGGCCTTTGCAAGGTATTTAGGACATGAGGGACTCTCATGAATAGGATTAGCACAGTCATGAGAGAGGGTGCTGAGCGTGCTTCCTCCCCCCGCTCTCTGCCCATGTGGGCCAGCAGCCTGCAGCCCAGAAGAGCTCTCACCAACCTGGCCATGCCGGCAGCCTGTCTGGGACTTCCAGCCTCCAGAACTGTGAGAAACAAACTTCTGTTGTTCAAGCCACCCAGTCTGTGGGACGTTATTACAGCAGCTCAAACTGACTAAGACACCAACTAAAGAAAGAAAACTGTCCAAGTCCCAGTTCTTTTTTTCAAAATATCAAGTCACTATGCTGTATACCTGAAACCAATATGCTATGTGTCAATTATACCTCAATTAAAAAACACTTGAACATGAAAAAAAAAGCCCCTCCAGCCCCTTGGCACTCATGGAACAAACATGACCACTTTCATTCTCCACCCCTGCCCACCCATCCAAGCATATTTCCCTCACTCTCTCCCATCTCAGTAAATGTCATACCATCCACTCAGTTGCTCAGGTCCTTAAACTTGTAGATACCCTTGACTTTTTTCTTTCTCCCACACCCAATTCATCACCAAATAACCCACAAGCGTTCTATCTACCTCTGTCTATCTTCAATGCTGCCTTCCTGATTTCCCGTCCAATGCCTTGGACTATTTAGAAGCTTTATCACTGGTTCCCCTGCTTTACCTCTTGTCCTATTCTGTCTATTCTTCAAATGTTCTTTAAACTAATCATAATCAGATGATGTTACCTTCCTCCCCTCCCTCGCCACCTTACAACTCTCCAGAAGCACTCATCATACTCAGAATAAAACCCAAAACACTTGCCGTGGCCTACAAAGGCTTTCATGGTCTGGCCCCTGCCTTTCTCTCTTAGCTTGTCTTCAACCCGCACTGGCCTTCTCCCTGCTTTTTTAGCATGCCACAGTCATTTGCACCTCGGGCCTTTGCACTCATGGTTAACTGTGAACAGTGTCAAGCTCTGGGGATGTATTGTGGGCAGACCCTACTCTTACCGATCTCTTGAAGAGGGAAGTGAGCAAACAAGCCAAACAAGCAAGATAGTACACACTGTGAGGATAAATACAGTGGCGTAAAGGGATGGAGAATGATGGGAAGGGTGCCTCAAGTTTGATAGGGTGGTGAGGGAAGGCTTCTCTAAGAAGGCAGCTTTGAGTGCAGACCCAAATAAACTGAGGGGGTGAACCACACAGGTATCTGGGGAAGAGGTAGGAGCTCTTTCAAACAGTCCAAGGTAGGCACATAGCTGCAGGGCTTGGATGGTAGCTACGTCATAAAACAGGCAACAAAGTCTTGTAATTAAGTATGAGTGTCTTCACCAAAGACTTCTTTACCAAACATATAAGGCCTTCTACCGCTGGCTCCAGCCTGCTTCCCCAGCACTGTGTTCACGTCACTTCTCCTACTGTGCAGTCCTAGGCTCTGACCTTCCTAATAACCTGAAAGTATGCAGAATATGCACAACTGTTTGCTACCTCTAAGTCTTTGCAAATCCTGTTCCCCTGAAACTGCTCCCTACTGCCCACAGGTGGACACCTACAAAGACTTCAAGAGTCAGGCATCTGATACTCTGTGAAGCCCTTCCTGATGTTATCAGTTTCTTTCTTTCCTTTTTTTTTTTGGCATCTAATAAAATTCACCCATTTTAATGTACAGTTCT
The DNA here is from genome assembly GCF_040802235.1 of Manis javanica. Classification (NCBI taxonomy): domain Eukaryota; kingdom Metazoa; phylum Chordata; class Mammalia; order Pholidota; family Manidae; genus Manis; species Manis javanica. Next base: position 97,405,660 of record NC_133161.1, on the reverse strand, counting down.
ATGAGTTTTGACCAATGTATACTAATGTAACTACCACAATCAAAATACAGAATGGTTCTATCACCTTCCTCCAAAATTACCTGTGCCCCTTTGTAGTCAAACCCTCCTCCAGCCCCAGGCAACCACTGGTTTGTTTACCATCCCAACAGTTCTGCCTTTTTCAAAATGTCATATAAACAAAGTCATTTGATATGCAGCCTTTGAGTCTGGCTTAACTTAGCACAATGCATTTTTCAACTATGCTATTGCATGTATCAGAATTTTTTTCTTTTTTTTACTGAGTAATAGTAGTCCACTGTATGCATACACTGGTTTATCCATTCAGCAATGAAGAAGACTTCTGATGCTCCCAGTTAGAATGAATTCATAATTCATTCAAAAATGAATAAAGCTGCTGTAGATAGCCATATACTAGTTTTTGTGTAAACACAGTTCTTATTTAACCTGGGGAAATACCTGGGAATGAGACTCCTGGGTCATACAGCAAGTTTAGGTTCAACTTTATGACAAATGGCAAAATTGTTTTCCAGGTATACCTTAGAATGGCTTATACTGTACTGTTTTGCATTCCCACCACTGACATATGAGAGTTTCGGTGGTTCTGCATTCTCACTAACAGCTGCTATTAATCAGACTTTTCTCTTTTTTATTTTAGCCACTATAGTAGGTGTGTTGTGGAATCTCTCTGTGGTTTCTCTGTACATTGCCATAATGACTAGCAATGTTGTGCGCTGCCTCACATATTCAATGGCCATCTGTATGTCTTCACTGGTCAAGTGTCCTTACCTTTGTGACTTTTTAATCAGGTTGCTTTCTTATTGTTGATTTAGAGGAGTTTGTTATACATTTTTTATACAATTCATTTTTCAGATATGTAATTTTCAAACTTGTCTGTAGGTTGTCTTTTCATTTTCTTGAGATTGTCTTTCGAGAAGCAAAAGGTCTTGATTTTAATGAAGTCCAAACTTATCAAAAAATTTTAATGGGTCATTCCTCTGGCTTAACCTAATGTCACAGAAATTTTCTCCTGTTTTCTTTTAGCAGATTTATAGTTTAAAGTTTATAGTGTTAGATTACTTTATGTATAATTCATCACTTAATAATTTATGTTTTGATTTGAATTTATTTTTGTATATGGCATAAGGTATGGCTCAAGGTTCCTTTTTTTACTTTTGCAAGCAGAGGGGCAGCATCCAGAATGTACAGTCATTCCAGTCTGTCAACTGCCTACCATGAGGCAGTGGTATGCCAGACCTGCATACGACCCCTTAGTGAAGTAGGCAGTAATAAAAGACCAAGCTTAAGGCACTATTGAGGATTTTCATTTCACTGACATCTTTACCTGAACCTTCCTCAACCTCACTGTCAAGAGCATCATCCATAAAATGATCCACTTCTTCAAGTTTTAGATAATTTGTTTCCCATCATTGTTAACCTTGGCAATATTATAGAGAGTCTATGCTGACCTCCTCCTTGCCTAACAGGAAATATTCAACTTGCTACATAAACAGCAGCATGGCTTCCATTACCATGATACATGACAAAAGGACAAAAATAAATACATTAAAAGAAATATACAATGTTGAGAACTGTAGCTCATTAGTATGAGTATATCCAATCTAACCAGTCTCCACGGACATCTTCATTAGCACTGGATTTACCCTGTGCATTCATTTAAACATTCTCATTCATGGGTAATTTTCTTTGACCACTAGGTTTGTATCTGGTGGGGATTACTCTCCAGGAACATATACCAAATTTAGAGGCTCTGAAGCAGCAGGCTGGGCTGGGTTGGTATCTAATGTGGTGAAACTGTAGCTTGATATTGCACATAATAGCACATTACATCAATGAGCATACATATATTTGCCACTGCAGCATCTGCAGTGGGCTAAAAGCAGAATACACTGGGAGTCTAGGTGGAAAAGCTTGCCCAAGAAACTGTCTATATTTCTTTGCATTATATGTGGTGGAGGATGGGAGCGTCTGATCTTGATTATTTTGAACTAGAGCCAATGCTTCATGAGTTTCTCTCTTGGTGCTGGGTTTTGGAGAACTGAGAGGCATTCATTAAGTACACAAATGATACACCATATGACACTCATCTTGTTTTCTGATAATGTCTTCTGGCTACAAATGATCAGACTCTGCCCAAAAAACCCTGATCTTTTGTCAAATTTCCCATGGTTCAGGAAATCAGGACCTGGATCAGCTGGGTCCTCTGCTCAGCATCTCACAAGACTGCAGTCAAGAGCTGACCAGGTTATATCCTCCTCTACAAGCTCAGCTTTCTCTTCCAAGTTCATGTAGTTGCCAGCAGAATTCAGTTCCTTACAGTTGTAGGACAAAGGCCCTCAGTTCCAAGAATCCAGCTGCAGTTCCCTGACAAATGTCTCTATCCATAGGCAGTTCACATCATCCCAACATGCTTCTTCAATCCAGCATAATTTCTCTCTGTGGAGAGTCTAACTATAGACTCTATTTATTTAATAGGAATAGTTGGAATATATGTACACTGAGGTTGCCCAATTCTTTTTAAAAGACATCTTAGGTAGTTGGAGTCTTTCAAGTAATATGCTCATTTCATCTAAATTGTTGAATTCCTAGCCATAAAGATATTCATACTATTCTGTCATTATCCTCTTAATGTTTGTAGAATCTGTAGTGATGTGTTCTCTCTTACTTCTGATGTTGATAACTTATATCTTCTTTTTCTCCTGAGCAGCCTGGCTAGAGGTTTATCAGTTCTAATAATCTCAAAAAAATACTTTTGCTTTTTCATGGATTTTCTTGTTTCTTCGGTTGCACCGATTTCTGCTCTTATCCTGCTTATTTTGGATTTAATAGGCTTTTTTTTTAGTTTCTGAAGGTTGGAGCTTGAGTTATTGATTTGAAACCTCTCTCTTTTCATATATAAGCATTTAGTGCCATAAATTTCCTTGTAAGTGATGACCACGCTTTAGCTTCATCCCACAAACTGTGGAACGGCACACATTCACTTTCATTCAGTTAACAAAATGTCTAGCTTTCATTTTCATTCGGTCAACAAAATGTCTAATTTCCCTTCTGATTAATTTTTTGGTCAATGGCTTATTTAGAAATGTGTTGTTTAGATTCCAACTCTCTAGGGAATTCTCAGACATTTTCCTATTACAGATTTTTCATTTAATTCCATTGCAGTCAGAAAACATCCTTTAAATGACTTGAATCCTTTAAAGTTTTTCAAAACAAGTTTTATGATCCAGAATAGGGTCTATCTTAGTAAATGCTTTGGGAAAGAATATATATCCTAGTGCTGTTGGGTAGATGTTTCCCAAGTCTGTTAGGTTGAGTTGGTTGACAGTGTTGTTCAAGTCTTCTGCATCCTTACCGATTTTGTCTGCTTATTCTATCAGTTACTGAGGGGTACTAAACTTAATTGTAGATTTGTGTATTTCTCTCTTCAGTTATCAGTTTTTGATTCATGCATTTCGAAGCTCTATCATAAGATACATTAAGGTTTACAATATGTCTTATCAATTAACTGACTGCTTTATTATTCTGAAATGACTACTTTTATTCCCATATTTTTTACCCTGAAATTTATTTTGTCTTATATTAACAATCCACTCCCATTTTACACTGATTAGTATTAGCTCAGTACATTTTCTTTAACCTTTAACTTTTACCCTATGTATTTTCATGTCTAAAATGAGTTTCTTGTAAGCAGCATATAATCAGGTCTTGCTTTTTTACTGCCTTTCAGTGAAGTGTTCACATTATTTACATTGTGATCACCAGTATGATTGAGTTTCAGTCCACCATCTTTTTGCTTGTCTTCTACTTATCTAATTTCTTCTTTAGATTATTTCTTATGATTCCATTGCATCTCATTATTGGCTCTTAACTGTAACTTTTTTTCAGTGTCATTTTAAGGCTTTTATATTACATATATTTTACTTATCACAACTGGTACTTATCACAATGGTAATATTATACCATTTCACAAATAAGACTCTTAGAACAGCACACTTCCATCTCCTGCTTCCCGGATTTTGTACTGTAGTTACACACGTTAATTCTATATTAGTTATAAACCCCACAAGGTTTCCGTCTGGAAAAGAGGAACCATTTCATGTGTTCTAAGCATAAAGTTCAACACAGGGAATTAGAGGCTCATATAACCCCTGCAACCACTGGGAAACTAAAGCCAGAGAAGCCATCACTGGCCACCTCCCTGCTGTACTTCTCAAGAGCTTGTCTGGAAGCCAAGATGTCTGGAAAGTGTCCACAGTCGCTCTCAGCCTGTAGCTCAGGGGAAACTGATTCACAGGAGCCTGACACCCTGCTGCTGCTAAACCCCACCCCAGCTTTAGCTCTCACCCAATGTGAGAGCTGCAGTTGTATCCTGTGAATGTCTCTCTTTCTTCAGCCTTCCAAGTCTCCTGAGTATACCTCTAACTGGCCAATGTCACATGTGAGAGAGAATTCTGGGAAATTTAGTTCCTAGCTCCTCTTCCTTGGATTACAGGTCAGCGAGGGAAAGAGTGGCCACAATACCCAACTGACAATAGGGAACTTAGCTGAGTTAGTACCTTTTGGGTCACATGTCTAGTTTTTATTTTTACTTCTTGAAGGTCTCACATACCAAAAAGAAGTAAGACAGTCACTAGAGAAATCTTTACAGCCAAACACATATACCTGGTCAAACATTTGTTTCTTAACCAAGAGAAAGAGACACATATCTCCTTATATGGCATTCCTAAGATTAACTACTGAATTCCTATATTCCAGATAACAACCAGGAATATAAGTTTCTATTAGCTTCCAAAGAGCCACAAGGCTAAGAAATAGCTCCACTATCTGTAATAGGCCACACTGTTTTTTTAACTCCAGTAGTTACTGATACACACAAACCTGCATATACAATCTGGCTTGCATGGGAAAAGACTGAATGACCAAGCACTTTATGGTTTGGTTTAGACAGTGTTCTTTTGCAAAACTGACACAGGGATATGAGCAAAAATATTGATATCTTTTTTTAATTTTTAATTTCACTTTTATTTTGATATCATTAATCTACAATTACATGAGGAACATTACGTTTACTAGACTCCCCCCAACAAGTCCCCCCACATACCCCATTACAGTCTCTGTCCATAAGCACAGTAAGATGCTATAGAGTTACTACTTGTCTTCTCTGTGTTGTACAACCCTCCCTGTGCCTCCCCCTTCATTATACATGCTAATCATAATGCCCCCTTTCTTTCTTTATTCCCCCTCCTTATCCCTCCCTTCCCACCCATCCTCCCCAGTCCCTTTCTCTTTGGTAACTGTTAGTCCATTCTTGGGTTCTGTGAGTCTGCTGCTGTTTTGCTCTTTCAGTTTTTTCTTTGTTCTTATACTCCACAGATGAGTGAAATCATTTGATATTTGTCTTTCTCCACCTGGCTTATTTCACTGAGCATAATACCCTCTAGCTCCATCCATATTGTTGTTAATGGTAGGATTTGTTTTCTTCCTATGGCTGAATAATATTCCATTGTGTATATGTACCACATCTTCTTTATCTATTCATCTACTGATGGACACTTAGGTTGCTTCCAATTCTTGGCTATTGTAAATAGTGCTATGATAAACATAGGGGTGCATATGTCTTTTTCAAACTGCCCTGCTGCATTCTTAGGGTAAATTCCTAAAAGTGGAATTCTTGGGTCAAATGGTATTTCTATTTTGAGCTTTTTGAGGAACCTCCATACTGCTTTCCACAATGGTTGAACTAATTTACATTCCCACCAGCAGTGTAGGAGGGTTCTCCTTTCTCCACAACCTCACCAACATATGTTGTTGTTTGTGTTTTAGATGGTGGCGATCCTTACTGGTGTGAGGTGATATCTCATTGTGGTTTTAATTTTCATTTCTCTGATAACTAGAGGTGTGGAGCATCTTTTCATGTGTCTGTTGGCCATCTGAATTTCTTCTTTGGAGAACTGTCTGTTCAGCTCCTCTGCACATTTTGGAATTGGATTATTTGCTTTTTGTTTGTTGAGGAGCGTGAGCTCTTTATATATTTTGGATGTCAAGCCTTTATAGGATCTGTCATTTACGAAAATATTCTCCCATACTGTAGGGTACCTTTTTGTTCTATTGATGGTGTCCTTTGCTGTACAGAAGCTTTTCAGCTTGATACAGTCCCACTTGTTCATTTTTGCTTTTGTTCCCCTTGCCCAGGGATATGTTCATTAAGAAGTTGTTCACGTTTATGTCCAAGAGATTTTTGTCTATGTTTTTTTGTAAGAGTTTTATGGTTTCATGACTTACATTCAGGTCTTTGATCCATTTCAAATTTACTTTTGTGTACAGGCTTAGACAATGATCCAGTTTCATTCTCTTACATGTAGCTGTCCAGTTTTCCCAACACCAGCTGTTGAAGAGGCTGTCATTTCCCCACTGTATGTCCATGGCTCCTTTATCATATATTAATTGACCATATATGTTTGGGTTAATATCTGGACTCTCTATCCTGTTCCACTGGTCTGTGGGTCTGTTCTTGTGCCACTACCAAATTGTCTTGATTACTGTGGCTTTGTAGTAGAGTTTGAAGTTGGGAAGCAAGATCTCCCCTGCTTTATTCTTCCTTCTCAGGATTGCTTTGGCTATTTGGGGTCTTTGGTGGTTCCATATAAATTTTAAAACTATTTGTTCCAGTTCATTGAAGAATGCTGTTGGTATTTTGATAGGGTTTGCATTGAATCTGTAGATTGTTTTAGGCATGATGGCCATTTTGACAATATTAAAAAATATTGATATCTTTATAGCTGAGTTGACTCTTCATATTACATGAGGCCTCTAAAAGGTATGTTTTGAAAGAAAACTGAAAACCAGAGAGATGAGGATTTCTGGTTTCAGATTCCATATTTCAGGAGCTTACCAGTTGCCATTCCATCCAAAAAAGTAAAAAGCTAACCACTCTAAAAAAAATCAGGGCCTCTTCTAGGATCCTTCGGAGAGGTGATGACACAAGGCAAACCACTGTCCTCAAGACTGGACAGACAGACAGAGTAACAACTTAATGGAGCAGAGACTAGTGAGTAGGAACCATGGCAGGAACCAGTGCTACAGGAGGAAAGCCTGAATTGTAACTGATCAATTGCTGGAGGCTCAGGGTGGACAACTCTAAGAGTTAAAAACTCCACGGGGACCTACCTCAATTTTGTGAGATTTAACTCCAGGAACTTTACCAGGTTCCCATAGTAAATACTGGAGAAATAGCCCTTTATGCTTCCAGCAAGAGGGAAAAAGAACTATTTTCAAACAAGCCAGAGTTAACAAGGCCTGAACTCAGGGTAAACTAGTTAACCTACTAGGGTATTATCAGAGCCTAATCTAAGGGAAGGGAAATGCCCAACTCTAAGCCATGCTAGCATCTTCTCCCACATAATGGAAGAGGAAAATAAAGAAACATCTGCAATATTCACAATCCAGAGGCACAGGCTCACTAAAAGACTGAGACCTAATCACTATAATAAGACTATAGGACTATAGGATGCTTCACCTCTCCCCACACCTCACCACCACATTACTAAAGGCCTATTTATAGCAGTTCCTTTTACCTGGTACATCACGTCTGGCTATTAAGAAAAAATGAGAAGATATACCAAAAGACAAAGAAAAAACGTAATCTGAAGAGAAAGAGCAAACATCAATCAGACATGGCAGGGGTGTTGGAATTATCAGACTTGGAATTTTAAAAATTATGATTATTATGCTAAGGGCTCTAATGGATAAAGTAGACATCATGTAAGACCAGATAGGCAATGTAAGCAGAGAGATGGAAATCTTAAGAAAGCATGAAAAAAAGTGCCGGAGATCAGAAACGTAACAGAGATGAAGAATGCCTTTTATGGGCTTATTAGTAGAGTGGACTCAGCTGGGAAAGAGTCTCCAAGCTTGAGAATGTCTCAATAGTAACCTCCAAAACAGAAGAGCAAAGAGAACAAAGGCTGAAGGGGGCAGAGACAGAAAGCAAGGACTGTCAGGTAACTACAAAAGGTGTTAACATCTGTGTAACAGGAATATTAGAAAGAGAAGAGAGAGAGAAAAGAAAAAATATTTGAAAAAATAATAATTGAGAATTTCCCCAAATTAACATCAGACACCAATTCACAGATCCAGGAAGCTCAGAGAACACCATGAAGGACAAATGCTACACACACCAAAAACACTTACATAAACCATTAAATTACAGAGAATCAAAGATAACGGAAAACATCCTAAGAGAGGCAGAGGGAAAAACAACTTTAAAAAAGTTAAGAATTATTACATCCTACTTCTCTGCAGAAACCATAAAATGCAAGCACAGAGTGGAGTGAAATATGTAACATGTTAAGAGATAAAAACTACTAACCTAGAATTCTCTACCCTGTGAAATGATCCTTCCATAGAAAAGGAGAAACAGTGTTCAGACAAACAGAAATTGAGGGAACTTGCTGCCAACAGGCTGCCTTGCAAGAAATCTTAAAAGAAGTTACTTAGAAAAAAGGAAAATAAGATGGTAAAAAGGAAAATAATAAAATAAATAATAAACTCAGGTTTACATAAAGAAAGGAAGAGCATTAAAGAAGGATTAAGTGAAAGCAATATAAAAACTTTATTTTTCTTACTCTTAACTGATCTAACCAGTAATTCATTCAAAATAATACAAATGAAGTATTTGTTATATAAGATGTATGTAGACATCTTATGTATTTATACACTTATGTATGCTTTTATATACATGAAATGAATGACAGCAATGACACAAAGCACCAGATGAAGGAATAGGATGATTTCATTATTTTAAGGTACTCACACCTTGTAAGTGGTACAGTTTTACTTGAAAACTGACTTGGATTAGCTATAAATGCATACTATGATCTATATGGCAACCACTAAAAAAAGTTTAAAGAATATAATCAATATGCTAGCAAAGGGGAGAAAGTGAAAGCATATAAAATGCTCAGTTAAAACCACAAAAGACAGGAAAGAGTGGAAGACAAAAACAAAGGAACAAAGAACAAGAACAACAAATAGAAAACAGTAACAAATATTAATCCAACTATATCAATAATCATTTTGAACACTGAGGTCTAAATGCATCAGGTAGAAGACAGATCATAAAAGTGAATTCAAAACCAAGACCCAATTATATGTCATCTACAAGAAACCCACTTTAAATATAAAGACACACACAAAGAAAGTAGGAGTAGCTAGATTAATTTCAAGAAGGGCATTACATAATAATAATGGGATCCAAGAAGACATAATAATCCTCAACATGTATGAGCCTAACAACACAGCATCAAATTATATGATGCAAAGAGAAATTTATAAATCTACTACCACAGTTACGTAACACAGAAAAACTCAATTAACCTCTGGGTTTAAAATTCAACACTAACATTAACATGAAAATGAACTCAAGTAGCCCACAAAAACTTTGTAACCACCACAGTGGCAGTTTCTCTTTGTTATCCCTATTTTCTGAATCTCATGGTCAGAGATAAGGCAGAAAGTTGATTTTAGGGAACCCAGGCCATCCGGTCCTAAGGATGAAGCAATAAGGAAAACAAAAAGCAATGGAATTGATCCAATAAAGTCTGTTTAGATCCTTGCAAGTTGCTCTTTCATGTGTCTGTGAACACCACAGTTTCTCTCCCATGATATCCCCTTTAAAAGCCCTAACTGCATGTGCTTCAGGCGGACAGTGGTTCTTTAAGGTACAAGACTGCCGCTCTCTCATTTGCTGTCAAATTAATAAACTATTCTTTCCCTTTCCTCAAAACCTTGTCATTGTGCATATAACGTAGGAGGAGGCACGGGGAAGGCAGTATAGCACAGAGAAGACAAGTAGTGATTCTACAGCATTTTACTATGCTGATGGACAATGACTGTAATGGGGTATGTGGGGGGACTTAATAATGCGGGGAATCTAGTAACCACAATGTTGCTCATGTGACTGTATATTAATGATACCAAAATAAAAATAAAAATAAAAAAAACCTTGTCATTGTGTTTTGTGACTTGACTTTGGTACCAAGGACCAGTTGGTGGTTAACAGCTGGAGCCTTTAAACACACCTCTATCAGAAATGGACAAACCCAGACAGCAGAAAATCAGTAAAGTCAGAGCTAAACTCAATAATACCATCAATCAAAGGGATATAACTGACATCTCTAGACTACTTCATCTAACAACAGCAGAATACACATGCTTCTCAAGCTCACATGAAACATGAACCCACACAGACCACAGTTTGGGCCATAAAACATCTTTAAGAATTTAAAAGAACTGAAATTATACCATATTTGTGATCACAATGGAATTAAACTATAAATCCATAACAGAAAAATAACTGGGAAACCCCAAAACATTGAGATTAAACAAATCAAAGAGATAGCTAAACTGTTCTGTAGAGATGGCTAAAACTTTGGGGCTGGGAACCAGCAAAAGGTAGAGGCAAGGGGAAGAGAGATGATCAGAAAGGAGAAAGTGCATGCAGGTTATGAAGCTGAAACCAGTAATATGCAGAGGAGGAAGCCAGTAGGACATGCCCAGTGGAGGGATCTGCAATGATTTCTAGAAACCGGGGTATCAAAAATTCCATTTTCAGTTGTTTGCTGTGCTCTGCTGCCTTGGACCTTTGGTAAAACGCCACTATATACACATAGGAACAGAGACACTTTCAACAGCAGAAAAGGGACAAACATAAGGGACAGTGAAGTGACACTCAAAAACTTTAAATTCAGGGCCAAATCACAGTCACAGAGTGAGCTTGCTCTTTTTGGATGGAAAGTGGTGTTTGGAGCTTCAGATCTGATCATGGATTTGGAGAAAGTTGGGATTATGAGAACATTCTCTGCCAACTTAGAAAAAAAATGTTTTGAGATGAAGAGGGTAGAATAAATTATAAAAACTGTTGTAGAAGAACTTCAAGGAGTGAGGCATGAGGGTATAGGTGCTGAACCACCAGACTGGAAGAGGGAAAGGAGATTCCAAACAGGAATGACAATGCAATGTTTTTCATGCACTGTTTACAAGAAACAAAAAGTCTGACGACACATTGGTTGGCATGGGAAAACAAGCATATTCATACATGAAGGAGAGAAAAGCAGGCAAACTTTATAGAACAACTTGGAAATATGTATTATGTAAATATTCTTTGCTCCAGTAAATCCATTTCTAAGGATGTATCCTATTGATATACATAAGTGAAATGACTAATTTTGTTGCAGCCTTGCTTACAATAGTGAAAGATCAAACATAATATATATGTTGTTAATATTATGCTGGTTTTATAAATTTGGTATAGCCCAGAAATGGAATATTACACAGCTATAAAAAAAGAACAAGGAAGCTATATATCTAAGGAACTGATCTCCAAGATACATTACATTGTTGGAGAATAAAGGCAAAATACAAATCAGTGTAAGTTGTGTGCTACTGATCATGTAAAAATATAAGGGTGGCAGATGAAGAAAAAAAAATATTTGTTGTATATATTAAGAGTCCCTCTGAAAGGAGAGCTAAGAAAGCAGTAATATCAGTTGCTTAGGAGCATGAGAAACAGTAGCTGGCAGGGAACAGGACTTCTCAGGGTAAATTTTCTTTTCTAAATCATTTAAAGATTTGAATCATGTGAATATTAGTTTTCCAAAATACAAACACTAAAGGTAGGTGTCAATATCCAAAGGATGTTCCAAGCAGATGAGAACTCCACAGCTTGTATAGTCCCTGGCTTACCCCCATCGCTCTGGGGCTCTCTCTGCTGTACCCAGCATCCTCTGCTGCCCCACCTTCGGGGCCCTCTGCCCGTGATCATGCCCTGCCCAGTACCCCCAAATCATCTGACTCCTCATACCTGCAGGTGACAACTGCTGCTTCCACTCACCTTTCCAGCCCAGTGTAATCTGCTTTTCACTACCATGCCTTTCTGCTTCACCACAGGTCATATCAGACCTCATGGCCAAATTCAAGGGATTTTCCTCAGTTGCATTCTCCTGGACCTGAGACATATCTGAAATGTAAACTTTAAATTTGGATCTTCTTTAATTTTAATCTTAAATTCACTCCTTCCTTGTTCTCTCACCTCACACCAAGCTTTTCTTTTCATACTGCACCATTTTCCTTCTTCACTCTGCCCCCCAGACATGCATATTTCTGAATACTCAAACCTTATCCCTATGTTCTCTCTTTTCCACATTCCCAAAGTTGGGAACCCCTCATTCTTAAGGTTTCCCTGACCACCTTTATGCTTAAGACTCCAACATCTTGAGCTATGAGCCGTCCTCTTCTCCAAGCTGCAGTTGCAGGAAGAAATGCAAACTGGGAATATCCACCTGCCCACCTCACGCTGCCCTGGATTCCAATCATCTGCCTCCCCTGACTGGCTTTGCTTGGGACTTCTGGGCAAAGGCTAGCGGCTCTGTAAATTCTATCAGACACCCACTTGAAATGCTTGCAATCCTGTGAGTCATTCACACATTTAACAAACATCCTCTGAGACCAAAGGGCTTAATGCAGCTAAAAATCTTTCTTCACCCTTTCCCTCCAGCCAGCCTCTGACACAGCAAGTTTTCCTTTAAAATTTGTCATATGATTTCCTTCCTCCACATTTTCACTGACCCACCCAAGCTCTGGATAACATTATAAGATTACGAAATGGTTTCTGAATCAACCTGTCATTTAGTTAACTGACATTTAGTGAGCACAAATTATGGATGAGGCATCATGTCAGATGCTGGGGGGAAACTAAAGTGAACAAGGCACACAGACTCCAAGTCAGGGAATGGTAAGTAACAAAAAAAGAAAGGAGGAAGGAAGTGAAGGGCAATAGGAATTCTCAAAGGGAGGTACAACTTTCAGAGAGAAAGCACTGAGAAAACTTTTCATGGAGCAGAAATGACTTTTGACAGTGACCTGGAGAGAGGTAAAAATGCAGAAATTACCTGCAGAGAATTCTTTCAAGAAGCCTCCCTTTGAAAGGAGTTAGAAAAGATTACAGTAGCTTGACCAGATATCATGTGTTGTTTTGTCCTGATGAAAGTAAAAACTAAAGCATTTTGAAGTATTCATGAGAAAGAACGGAAAGAAATGAGGTTAAAAGGCAGCTGGTAAAGGAGATAACAACCAGGGAGGCAGTGCAAGGTCTGAACAGGCAACAGAGTTTGTAGTTCCATATGGAGAGGGGTACATTTTTACCAGAAACATCTTGGACTGGATGCAACTGGTCCTTTTCCAACATCCATTTCCCTTTCTTCTTCCTATGTCCAGCCCAGGAGTAGAGCGGGATGCTGCTCCAGGAAGGGCCTACTTAGTCTAAGCCAACTGGAAAAATCCAGGCTCCTCTAATACGGTAATTGATCCAGAAATGGGCATGTGACCCGATTCTGGCCAATAAGACCTAAAGAGGCATTTGATGTTGCTGCAAAAAAAAGAGTATTCCCCTCATGTGGGAGAGCTGCAGAAAGCCATCTTTCTCCTGCTCAAAGTGAATGAGGAAGCATATAACCCTAACTGCTGCGGACAGTCATCCTAGAGCCATAAGAGGAACTATCCACAAGATAACGCAACACTTTGATGGACAACAGAGAGATGAAAAGATCCTGGGTCCTCGAGGAGACCACTGAGCCACCAGATCAGGCAACCCTGAAGCGTGCTCTCCATCTGGACTTTCAGGATAAAGAACACTTTAAGTTGGGTTTTCCTATACTCGAAGCCTGGAGCTCTCTCACCGACAAACATCCTTCCACTGTGACAAGAGGAACAAGAAATGTGAGAGGCAGGAATTGAGACAGATGATATCTGATGGTTCCAATTTTTCTATGTAAAGTAAAAGGTGATCCAGATGCTAAGAGTGAGGTGAGGCTGGGCCCTGGTTGTTCAGGGCATAGGAAGGAGAGCTGCCCGGGCCATGCAGAGGGCCTGGCAGGCAGCACTGAGCACCCATATGAGGGTTTGCCAGATGCACGTAAGCCTGAAACTGAGCCATTCACCCAAAATCACCATCCTGTCGGGGCAGCCTCTGGGGTCACCACAGTGCGTCAACAGGACAAGAGGAAAAGGAGTTGGGAGCATCAGCACAAGAGCAGTGGAGATGGACCCCATTGTCTTCGCTGGACATGGAAGGGCATGAAAGCAGGAAAAAACAAAGGGACAAAAAGACTAGACATCTCATTGGATCAAAGAACAGGTACCATGGGAGCAAGAGTACCAAGGAGACAACACAGAGAAAGGTCCTAGTAAGCAGACGTATGGGACCCCAGAATAACCCCAGGCAGAGTGCTGGGCACAACACCCTCCACCCCACGCTGTCCACCCCACCCCCAGCCCAGGAGCGTTGTTTCAGGATTAACTGTAGTAGATAAGTTCTAACCTAACTGAAGCTGGACGGACACAAGGTAAGAACACAGAGGGGCCTAATATTTCCCATATCACCTGGAGCCATGAGCACGTTGGCAGGTTGAAGGGGAAACACTTTCAAGTTTGTGCCAATGGTCCTGAAAGCTCTGTAGAGAGAAAAGACACTCTGCGGAGGAGAGACGGGGAACACTGGACAGAAAGCATTCCTTAAACTGCTCCTCTTTAAGAACTCACCTCTGCATTCATCTTGGTCTCCTCCTGCAGTGGCTGTGAAGACAAAAGCAGAGGTTCAGGACCTGGTGGCACCCACCCCAAACTCCACACAGACACTCCTCTTTGCCACCCCCTTCCTCCCCAATTACTTCCTGTCCAGTTGGCCCCACTGGCCCCGTCTTCCCCAAATGCCTTTATCACCTTGAGCCCGGCAGGTAAGGGGACCCAGGCCAGTGTCTGATTATGAGGCTGGCTGTAGCTGCTCCCCTGTATGTCTCACTAGTAATGTTTTCTCTAAAGAAGCGCATTTCCAACCCCCAAGGTCCATCTCCTACACCAGAAGAGTAGCTGTATAGGTGATACCTCTGTGTACTTGAAAGAATGAAGCATTTCCCAAAGCTGATGCTTGGAGAGGATAGTTTCAGATCTGCCTTTTATGGGGACAGGCAAGGCAGTAAGAAATATGTATTCATTTCTTTTCCTCCTAGCTGAATTTCCAGAGGACTTAAATTTATTCTGTTACAATAACAGTTCAACAGGCTACTCTGAACCCTTTGCACCACAGAGGAAGGAGTCAGCAAATAAGCCAGCATGAGTCAGAAGAAATGAGGAAGGACAAAGGGAAGATCAGAGGAAACAGAAGAGAGAAGAAGGAAAGAAAGAAGGAACTAGTACAGAATCGGTGTTCTAACTTCAATACTTCTAGGACTGCTTGCTGAAAATGTATATTCCTGGGTGCCTCCCTCCCAGAAATCCTGATTCAGAAAGTCTATAGGAGGGGAAGTAAGAATCTATACTTTCAATAGGCATTCAAGAGATGGTATGCAGATGGCCAGACAGCCGCACATGAGGAAACATGAAAACTGGGAGAGGAACGAGAGACCCAAAAGAATTAACTTTCTCACTCATTTATCAGAGCTCTGAGAACTGCCACTTTATTTCAACTAAGACCTGCGCAGGCCATGACAAGGTCAGTAGATAACTAGAGGGGACAAAAAGGACTAAAGGTGCCTCTCCGATCCTTCCAGCTGGGTGGGATGTCCAAGAAGCCAAAGCAAACGAATTTGAGGAGAGGAACGAGGGCCCCCCCACAGCCCCTGGTGAGGCTGTGACTGCAGCCCTGCATCTCATCTTCGCTCTTTCAAAATATCAGAAGGATTAAACGCAGTGATGTAACCATGAACAGTAACACTGAAATAGAACTCTCAACAGTCCTCTGAACACTTGGGATGATCATCTAGACTGGTGTTGGAAATAGCTCATTTTTCAGTAGTTCCCCTCCCTCTCTCTTCCCACTCCTTCCTGCTTTGAGATTGTGTCTCCTGATCCAACCTGGCCAGCACACATCAGGGAGTCAGTATGGGTGTGATGTCTTCTTATGCATAAAATATCTCAGAAGGGTCACTAGGACGGTTAGCAGTGGTTGTGATAATGGTCAGCTACTTTATATACATTACTGCTAATCCTTGAAACCTTGGCAAAAAATTTAATATTAATTCCATTTTACAGACGAGGTACCTGAAGGTCAGGGAGGGCAAAAGCACTTTCCCCTGCAGGCAATGAGTTCTAGCATTGCTCTGTGATTTCCAGTGGAACTGCTGATTCTAGAGCCAAACTCCAGAGTGCTCCAGAGACCTTTCCAGATTCTACAGTCACTCAGTTTTTACAATAAATAGGAGATCTTGTGTTCGATCCTGCTTCAGTCATGGACTAGCCAGGTGACCATGGCCAAACAGGTTTATCTGCAGGCTGAATGGATGGAATTTATCTCTAAGGTCTATTCCAGCTCTAAAATGCTCTCAGATTCCCAGAAGAGGAATAATGTTCAACTTCAGTCATAATCGCAGAATGCAAATAATGGTTTCATCATAATGCTCTATCAGACTGACAGAGATCAAAATGTTCACTATAGTGTGCTGGTCAAAGTGTGGGGAATAATGCACTGACATTATTAGGGAACTACAGATGGGTATCATCTCTATGGAGGTCAGTTTACCAACACCTGTTAAACTTCCTAATGCACGCAACCTAGCAATTCCACGGCTTCCTGTTTCTGTCTCCAGCCCAGGAGAAATCATTAAACTGCTCTGATCCTTCTAGCCTTATAGAAGCATTACTATTACTTGCCTTCCCTTCCTAATGATGACTTCTAGGAGAACTTCCTACAAAATGTTTGTTTATAAAACATTACTTACAAACTTTGCTGCTTCCCCACGGAATCTGGGGAAAGCAAAACAAAACAAATAAAAATGATTTGGAGAGATGCATGTGTGTGTATGTGAAAGAATCCCACCTAGAAATCCTACCACACTAGACATCAGTGGTCTACCAGCAGGATGAATCGCATAATCATTTATAAAGCACATTTAACTGGGGTATGTGAGTATATTTAACCAGATTCTTTCCATGCTCTTTCCCCACTAGCTTTCAACTTCCCTTATAATATGTCACTGTGAGAAGAGGCAGCAACCACAGGCCCAGTGAGATCTGGCTTCCCCTTTCTACACCCTCCTTGCCCATCACACGACTCTCTCTCCTTTCTTTTCCACTGTCCCGCAAAAACCAGGTAAAGTTTGAACAGAACCCAGGGAGAAATTTATTCTACATTTTCATATACTCCTCAAGGTCTAAGACCTAATCCTATAAGAAAAAGATTAAAGTTTGTGTATTTCAAAGATTTAATATTTAAAGGTCAAACACTAAAATGCTTCAAGTTTCTTTTAGTATTATGTTTAGAAATACAGGCATTTTTACTTCTTTTGGATTTTTAATTTTCTTTTATTTACAATTCTTACTTTTAGTCAATCTATTGGTATATGGCATGAGATAAGACTCCGTACTTTTCTCCAAAGAGCTGAGTTAGTCCCAAATCATTTATTGAGCATTTTATCCTTTCCCCTAATGATTCATATGTAAGTTCTTATGAATATGGTTATTCTTTTCTTCATTTCCTCTGCTGTGTCATCAACCTCTATTCCCATGCCTATAATATATTGTTTACATGATTGTGGTTTTACAACGTTTTGATATCTGGTAGCTCAAGTTCTCTCATTAACTTGTTCAGTATTCTTATCTAGTCTTGCTTGCTCAGACCTCCAAGTTAATTTTAGAGCATCTCTGTCAAGTTACAAAAGAATTCCACTAGGACTGTGCCTATGATTGCATCAAATTTACACATTCAGTTAGGGTGCAGTAATAGGTGTTGCCATCCAGTAATATATGGTTTGCCTCTCCAGGAGCAACCATTTAGAAAATAAAAAAAAAAGAAGAAGAATCTCAAGTTAGCCCCTGAATTACTACATAAAGATGAACAGCTCAGGCTGCAGTGGTTCACTCAAAGTTAGAGAAAAACACTGTTGCATAAATAACTTGCTTAAAGCAATTTAAAGTAGCTTTCTCCTTCCCCCATAATCTACTAAACAGAATTGCAGTTTGAGTTTTGACCCCATGCACACAAGTACACACAGACAACCTGTTTTCTGCCAGGTAAGAGCCTGCCTGTAACTACACAGACCAGAATTGGAGACTTGGCTTCGGCACCCACTACCTGTCCATCTGCGGCTGGGCACAAGGCCTTTCAGTGCCTTTGTTTCTGCTCCTTGACAAGAAAGAGGGGGCAGATGAACTTAGACAAACTTAAATGACCTCTCTGCTCCCTCTTTCAGTGCTGACATGCTATAATTCTAACCCACTTTACTTCTATTTTTTTTGTTCTCCTTTGGTTTAGCTTCCCTGGTGTTTGGCTTGGTTAATGAGGTCATTAGTGTCTCTTCTGGTTCTCTCAGGGGGCACAGACACAAGTAAACTAGGACAGGCTCAGGTTACCACATCTGGTAAAGCTGCTGCCATCGAGGCCACAGGCACAAAGTGCTGAGCAGGTAGAGCTTTCCCTGGCACTGTCCCTGAACAAAAGCCCATCTTGTCCCCAGCCCACCTTCCTAGCCCCTCCCACCTGCTCTACATCCCTCCTGTTCCTCATTGCCACTTTGAATGTTTCTACCTTTTATTGAAAGAAAATGTGATACATAGGAGAGAAGTGAGAGTAACAGGAGTTAAAGTACTATGACTAAGAAATAAACATCTATTACATTTAAACTTGAAAGCACATATCCAAGTTTTTAAGAAGCAGTATATTAACTCAAATAATTTCCAACAAAGAGCAACTCAATTTCAAAATTTGGTTGCCATCAGGACATTCTGGGGCCCATACATGCTGTTAGGCATTGATCCCCCAGAAAGTCCAGGTCATCACCTTGGTCCCCTGTTGCCAAAAGACTAGTTCTTCTGGCCAAATGCAATAGGAAACCATGAACTGCTGGAAGAGCTGAGCACAGTGTTACTGACAAGGGCAGGGGCAAAGGAGCAGATGTGGGGGTAAAATCTGCAGGGGTAACTTTCCTTTCTAACACTTTTAAAACTTTTAAAGATCTCTAGAGAGAACATCTTCTCTTTCCATAGTAGATAATTCAAGATTTTTACAAGCAAGAATTCACAAACTGCTGTTCATGATTTTAATGCTAACTCCATATCATTTTTGTCTCAGCACAGAACATAGCTCATTCTTCACTGTTGTGGCCCTGTTGTTTTCCCATGCCATTTTTTTTCCAGCTTTGAGATGTAATTGACATACAACACTGTGTACGTTTAAGATCTATCACATATTTCCAGAGGAATTTTTAAGAAGCTGCAAATTCTCAGATTTCAGATGAGAAACTTTAAGGCCCTTTTGAACTCTCAAGTATCATAATGTGGTTTCTGTGTTGACTTTCAAAAACAAAACAATTAAGTGACAAGAAAAATCATTCTGTACAAGTGCAAGGTATATATGAAATATCCAACTATTTATTCAGGCACAAGCAAATATAGTTTTAGTATACCAAACAGCATAACTGAGTGGGAATATACAGGATTAAAAGCATTTAATAAAATCCTTCAGTAAAGTTGACCAAGATGGTAATACAGGGAGCTCCTGAGATCCCTCCTCCCACAGGCACACGGCACATGGAATGTACCCCTACGCATGCAGCAATTCCCTCTGAAAGAGATCCAGAAACTAGCTGAGCCAACTCCTACATATCTGAGGAAAGAGCAAACACCCACATCCAAACAAGCAGGAGAGGCTAAGACACTCCCGCTATAATCCAAACCCTTGTACAACCCCATTCAGTCAGGAGACCATCTGTAACCCCTGCCTGCTCTCTAAGGACTGAAGGGTCTGAACCTCAAAGCTAGCACCCCAACTTTTAGGCCTCAAACCAGAGGTACAGGCCCCCAAAACACCTAGCTCTAAAAGCCAAGGGGGCTTGTGTTTATAAAACCCAAAAGAGTATAGCAAAGAAACAGCTCCTGAAGAATACACGAGCACGCGCCATACCTCTCCCAAGAGGACACAGTGCAGAGGGAACAGGCAGAAAGGCCCATCTTCCAGTCTCTCCCTGATAAGAGGTCTGTCTGCATACTTTACAGGCACCCTGCTGCTCAAGGGGCAAGCATCTAACCTAAGCACCTATCTAGGGGCTACCTAGAGTCCTCCCCAGAGAATGGGGAAGCTGGTATACACCTCCGCAACCTCTACCCTCCAGCCCACTCCAACAATAATAGCAAGTTGCCAGCATCTCCCTGGAAGGATTTTGGATACATATCTGGTATCCCAGCTCCTGTGGCTGTCACCTGAGGGTCAGGCCCCCAGATCAATGTGGCTTGCATTCACAAGTCCCAAAGGACTATAGCAACTAAGGAAGCAGTTCTTAATAGGCACAGGAGATCCCCTACCCCTTCCCTACCCCCACAGCTATACACCTGAGGGAACAGGAAAAAATGCCCCAACTGCCAGTTTCTCCCTGGAAGAGGCTTAATGACACTTTTCCCCAGGTGTTGCCTGAGTGTCCAGCTTAAGAAGCCTGCATTTAGGTGCTGACTGCAGTCTCCTCTTTGGGACACTAAGGGTCTTGGCACACCCTCAACCACTGGGAGCCACTATGAACAAACAGATAGCTCCAACAATTGCAAAGGTTTGAGAAACAAACAAGAGCTCAGACCAGCCTGACTGATGAAGTTCATCTTCTGGAAGATGTATTTGTTTTATCAAATGTGCAGAAACGAACACAAAGGGTCAAGAAAAGTGAAGCAACAGAATTCAAAATAATAAACATAAACATGCTTTCCAAGGATAGGACAGCAAGGCATGAACAAAGTGTTTCTACAAAGAGATAGGTAATATAAAAAAGTACCAGAGATTACAGAGATGAAGAATACAATAACTGAACCAAAAAACTCAATACATGGTTTCAATAGCAGCCTACATCAATATAAAATAAAATCAGTGTATTCACACAAGGCAGTGGAAATAATAAAATCAGAGAGACAAAAAGGAAAAAAAAAGGAATGAAAGAGGAAATCAATAAATGGAAAGCTATACCATGCTCATGGATAGCAAGAATTAATATTGGTAAAATATACACACTGCCTAAAGTAATCTATTGAGTCAATGCAATCCCCATCAAAATACCAATGGCATTTTTTTTTGCAGGATTTGAAATATAATCCTAAAATTTGAATCACACCACAGAAGTCCCTGAATATCCAAAGCAATCTTGAGAAAGAAGAACAAAATTGGAGTTATCACAATCCCTACTTTCAGGCTATACTACAAAGCTACAGTAATCAAAATTGATACATAGATCAATGGAATAGAAGAGAGAGCCCAGAAATAAACCACCTATGCAGTCAATTAATCTATAACAAAGGAAGTAAGGACAAACAATGGAGAAAAGACAGTCTTCAATAAATGGTGCTGGACAGCTACATGCAAAAGAATGAAACTGGACTCCTATCGTACATCAGACAAAAAAAATCAACTCAAATGGATCAACGACTTGAACATAAGATCTCAAACTGCAATACTCCTAGAAGAATACAGAAGAGGTAAGTTCCTTCATATTGGTCTTGGAACTGATTTGTTGGATTTGACATCAAAAGAAAGGCAGCAAAAGCAAAAATAAACAAGTGGGACTACATAAACTAAAAAGCTTCTGCACAAATAATCAACAAAACTGAAAGGCGACCTACTGAATGGGGAGAAAATATTTGCAAATGATATATCTGAAAAGGGGCTAATATCCGAAACATATGAAGAACTCATACATCTCAACACCAAAAAATACATAGTTTGATTCTTAAATGGAAAGAGGAACTGAAGGGAGATTTATCCAAAGAAGAAATACAGATGACCAACAGGTACACAAAAAGATGCTCAACATCACTAATCATGAGGGACATGCAAATCAAAATTACAAAGAGATGTTACCTCACACCTGTCAGAGTGGCTACCATCAACAAGACAAGAAATAACAAATATTGGTGAGGATGTGGAGGAAAGGAAACCCTCCTTCACTGTTGGTGGGAATGTAAATTGGTGCAGCCATCCTGGAAAGCAATATAAAGGTTTCTCACAAAACTAGAGTAGAAATACCATACAACCCAGGAATTCTACTCTGGGAATTTACCTGAAGAAAACAAAATTAGTAATTGGAAAAGATGTATGTGCTCCTATGTTTATTGCAGCATCATTTGCAATAGCCAAAATATGGAACCAACCTATATACAAGATGCAATATTACTTAGCCATAAAAAAGAATGATTTCTTGCCATTTGCAACAACAGGGATGGACCTGGAGAGTATTATTCTAAGTGAAATAAATCAGAGAAAGACAAATACAATGGGATTTCACTTACATGTGGAATTTTAAAAACAAATCAAATGAAAAAATAAACAAAAGCCCAGAAACAGACTCACAGATACAAAGAACAAATTGGTGGTTGCCAGAGGAAGGGGGATAAGAGAATAGGTGAAACAGGTGAAGGAGATCAAAACTACCCACTTCCAGATAAAAAATAAGTCACAGGGATAACAGATACAGCATGGGGAATACAGTCAATAATATTCCAATAATTTTATATGTTGACAAACTACACTTATATGGTGAGCATTTTTAAATATATGTAAATATTGAATCATTAGGGTATACACCTGAAACTATTATTATATTATGCCAATTATACTTAATACTTTTGAAAAAGTAAATGTGACACATATTCACATATATAATAGAATATTATTCAGCCTTAAAAAAGAAGGAAATCCTATCATTTGGGATAAAATGGATGAACCTGGATGGCATTATGCTAAGTGAAATAAACAGGAAAAGATAAGCACTATATGGTATCACTTATATGTGGAACCTTAAAAAAAAGTTAAACATACACAGAGTGAAAGTAGAAAACTGGTTGCCAGGAGCTGGGAGTTAAGGGAAACAAGAGATTGTAAAAGGGTACAAACTTCCAGCTGTAAGATGAATAAGGCCTGAGGATCTAATGTATAACATGGTGACTGCGGTTGATAACACTGTATTGTATAATTGAAATTTGCTAAGAAAGTAGAACTTACATGTTCTCACCAGAAAAAGCATACAAAACAAAACAAAAAAGGTAATGTGAGGTGATGGATGTGTTAATTTACTAGATGGGAAAATCCCTTCAAAATTTATCTGTACATCAAGTCATAACATTAGACACTTTATATATATTAGAATTTTTGTTGTCAATTATACCTCCATAGAGCTGGGAAAAAAAACAACAAAATCCTGTGGTAGCTAAAACAGTACAACTTGACAATCCTGCATGAAACAGAGCCAGAGGTAAAAAAAATAGCAATGGCAGATGTGTATGTGTCCTTTATTTTTCAAAAAATATATTTTGCCTATCTCCTTTACTCCCACAGTATCTCTTCAGAAGTACAGCCCCAAAACCCTCACTCAGCATTGGCAGAAGACATTAAATCCCTTGCTGAAGGTGGCCCTCCATCCACCATCTCCCAGCCCTTAGGAGGCTGTCTGAGCTCCCCACGCTGTATTACCTGGGCCCCTTTGCCCTTCAGCCTCTGCTTGGCCAGTGGAGTTCAGTGGGCAGAGAAAGAGAAAGAGAGAGACTGGTGTACTTATCCGCCACTCACCCTGTCCTGCTGGGCTGCCCTGGAGGGTGGCCCTCCTTAGAGTGCTCCAATTCCTTCCTGCCCACCCCAAAGCTCTGCTACACAGTTCCTTCCCTGCCCCTTCGGACCAGGGTGGGGTTGCTGTCCCATGAAGCTCTCCCCTGGGTGCCTCACCATCACTCATTGGTTCCCTGAAATACTACCCTCCCCTCTATAAAGAGTCCTCTCAAAAATTCCTCTCATTTTTGTGCTTTTTCCTCTTAGAATCCTAATGCCTCTCTTTCCATCTGTCTCTCTCCCACATGCAAACAGAAACATGACCTCTTTAGAGCATGTCAGCAGTTAATGATTTCTGCTGACCCAGCGGCTATCAACCAACATTTTTGATTGTCATGATGGGGGGAAGGGGAAGTGGGAGAGGAATGCCGCTAAATATCCTCTAAGGCACAGGACAGTCCCCCCATAGCAAAGCTATCCAGCCCCAAATATCAATAGTGCCAAGGTTAAGAAACTCTGGATTACTCATCAAGCAGAATAAACCACATCTGTGACTTATTCCTCTGTCCTCTTTGAAATGCTCTCTCAGATACCCATGATCACTGCCTCAAAGCCAAGCCACTGGCTGAAGTATGGGGAAGGATTACAGAGAGGGTGACCCTCTCAGATGGGGCCAGGTGCTAACCTCAAAGGTCCAAGGATAAAAGTAAACGCAACCCTTGTGCCCAGACTGCACTCAGCTTCCATGGAGGGAGTTGGAGACTTTGGGGCCTACCAAGGAAAATAAAAAAGCTATATTGGAGAAGTCTGGAAATGTGTACATCAAAATATTAACTGTCTGAATGGTGGAAATTTTAGTGACTTTCTTTTTGCTTATCTCTGTATTTTAAATTCTGCTATAATGGTTAACATTTGTATAGTTATTCAAAATCTAGGAAAAGTTATGTATTACATCATATTCACTAACTCCAACCATCCCAACCCAGTTCCTCAGTTGAGTAGACTTTCACATGGCAATATACCAGGGTGTTCCAATAATGAAGCCTGTGGAATACTGTCTTTATAGCTGATTTTCAGGAAAGGCTCTGCTTCCCTCACGGCCATTAATATTTGAGGAATGAATGCATGAAGTCTCTAGTATGCTTTATTTCAAATGACAAGAATATGTAACTGATCAAGTTTATCTTCCTCAGGACAAATGTGAAACTCAACTACAGGAACAATGCAGACCTGCACTGTCCTTTAAGGTAGTCACTAGACACGTGTAACTAAACATTAATTTAATGTAGAACATTTCCACTATCTCAGAAATTTCTATTGGACAGCACTTTCCTTTTTTGTCCCGCAGACATATTTTCTGTTCTTACATTGTCTCTGCTCCCAATATCTGGCTGCATTTATTTTGTATTTGTTACTAGTCTGTGTGATTTTGTTGTAAACTGCCTTAATTCCTTTACAATTCTGGGTATAATATATACAACCCTGTTGCTGCTGGGAGCTGAGCTTGTTTTTTTAGAGTGCACTTAATTCATGCAATCTTCACAATAATGGCTAGGAAACGCGTATTATTCCTGTTTCCAAAGAGTTGAGTGCGGCCAGAAGCGACGCGGCCGGCCGCAGCCCCGCGCGCCCTGCCATCCCAGGCCGGGCCCCCAGCGCGCCTTGGAGCTGCCGGGACGGGAGCACTAGCTCATCCCCGGCTGCCGAGACTACGCCGGACACGCGCGCAGCACCAGCCGGCGTAGGTCTACAGAAACACCAAACCATAAACAGTTCTGAAATGAAATACGGTTTAATTTTCTAAGCAGTCTGTCTTTGCATACGTGAGAAAGCCGCTCCCCGCGACGGCCCGCCGCGAATCCGCGGCCGAGCCTCGCGACCGGCAGCCCTGCCAACCCGGAGGGCCGAGGTGGCCGGCGCCGGGACTCGAGCCGCTGCCGCACCGACCGGGCGCGCTGGCCTTGGTTTTCAAGTACCTGCCCGGGGACTTTACAAAAGCCGCCGCGGCCCCCAACCCCAGCGCGCGCCTTACCTGCCGAGGGGCACAAAGCTCGAGCTCTCCGCGCAGCCTCTGTGCCCCGCCGCCGCCGCCGCCCTGCCTCCCGGGGCGCGGATTGGCCGTGGGGCGGCAGGACGCGAGGGCGCGCGGGGCGGGGAGAGGGCCGCGGACGGAGCGGGGCGGCTGTGAGGAGCAGGGGCTGGGGTCCCCGCCTCCGGTCTCCTCCTGGGAAGGCCCGCCCCGCTCTGCCCGCAGGGCTGGCTGAGAACGCGCCTGGGCCCTTGGCCCCAGCCCTGGCCCTTCCGGATTCCCTGCGCCCTGCTCCGCGGCGCAAGTGGGCAGAGGGCACTCTCCAGCAGGAGCAGAGGAGTCCTTAGGCCCGGCTGTGGGACCTGTAGAGGCGCCCCCGGCCTCTCACTGCGTGCTCGGCCGGGGGGCTGGGGGCGTCCCAACCCTGTCCCCCGCCGCGCTCCCACTGCGCAGAACCCGCTGGGTGCTCTTGGGTCCTGACTGAATGGGCTGGCAAAGTTCATTTTGGTGGGGGAGGGGGAATGGTGTGTGTGTGTGTGTGTGTGTGTAGTTCATTTTGGTGGGGGAGGGGGAATGGTGTGTGTGTGTGTGTGTGTGTGTGTGTGTGTGTGTAGTTCATTTTGGTGGGGGAGGGGGAATTGTGTGTGTGTGTGTGTGCGCGCGCGCGTGTCCTGACTGAATGGGCTGGCAAAGTTGATTTTGGTGGGGGAGGGGGAATGGTGTGTGTGTGTGTGTGTGTGTGTGTGTGTGTGTGTGTGTGTGTGTCCTGACTGAATGGGCTGGCAAAGTTGATTTTGGTGGGGAAGGGGGAATGGTGTGTGTGTGTGTGTGTGAAAATACACAAAGGTCCTGACTGAATGGGCTGGCAAAGTTGATTTTGGTGGGGGAGGGGGAATGGTGTGTGTGTGTGTGTGTGTGTGTGTGAAAATACACAAAGCAAAATTTACCATTTTTAACTGTAAGCTCAGTATCACATCAGTTGTGCAATGATCACCACCACGCATCGCCATTAACTCTTAAGTCTTCTGAAACTGAAACTCTATACTCAGTAAACAGGAACTCCCCAATATTCCCAGCACCTGGCAACCACCATTTTACTTTGTCTTTGTGATTTGACTAATCTAATTACCTCACATAAATGGATTTGTATAGTATATGTCTTTTTGTGACTGGCTTATTTAGTGTAATATTCTGGAGGTTCATCCATGTTTTAACATATTGCACAATTTCCTTACTTTTTAGGGCTGAACAATATTCTATTATATATATATATATATATATATATATATATATATATATATATATATACACATATCACATTTTATTTATCCACCCGTTGATGAACACTTGAGTTGCTTCCATGGTTTACCTATTGTGAACAATGCTGTTATGAACATGGGTGTACAAATACTTCTTTAAGACCCTGCTTTCAATTCTTTTAGGTATATACCCAGAAACGGAATTGCTAGATTTTATGGTAAATATACTTTATTACGAACCACCATAGTATTTTCCATAATGACTACTATTTTACATTTCCAATAGTCATGGGGGTTCCGGTTTCTCCATGTCCTTGCAAACATTCAGTAGCCATTCTAAGGGATTGAGGTAGTGTTTCATTGTGGTTTTGATTTGCATTTCCCTATTAGTGATGTTGAACGTCTTTAAATGTACTTTGTGGCCATTCATATCTCTTCTTAGAGAAATAGCTATTCAAGTCCTCTGCCCATTTTTGAATCACACTTTTTTTGTATTGTGAGTTTTTGGAGTTCTTTGTACATTCTGTATATTAATCCTTTATCAGATATATGATATGCAAATATTTTCTCTCATTTTGTGAGTTGCCTTTTTACTCTGTTGATAGTGTCTTTTGATGCACAAAATTTTTAAATTTTTATGAAATCTGATTTGTCTATTTTTCCTTGTTACCTGTGCCTTTGGTGTCATATCCAATAAATCATTGTCCATTGTTATGAAACTTTTCTCCTTTGTTTTATCTTCTAGTTTATTGTTTTAGGTCTTACATGTAGGTTTTTGCTTCATTTTGAGGTTTTTTTTTTTCTCTTGCATACGGTGTTAGTTAAGGGTCCAATTTCATTCTTTTGCAGGTGGATATCCAATTTCCCAGCACCAGTTGTTGAACAGGCCGTCCTTTTGCCATCAAATAGACTCCTTGTCAAAAATCACTTGACCATATATTCAAGGGTTTATTTCTGGGCTCTCTGTTCTATTTCATTTGTGAAAATGTCTGTGTGTGATTTCAAGTCCAATTGCATGCCCAAGTAAGTTAGTTGAAATGGGAAAGGGCTCGAGAGACCTAAGAAAATCCTTGAAGACAGAGTACAAGACATGAGGGCTTACTGAGACTATGTACAGGGAGTTCAGGAGTGGCCAGCTGGGCAAGGTTGCACACTACTGTCATGGACAGGGAGGGAACTGCTTAGATGGGGTGAGGAGAACAAGACTATGTCTATGCCAGGGGTGAGGGGATAGACAATGTGTTTTGCAAAAAAGAATCATTCTGTGTGACCAGCTCCCCAAGGGACAAAACTTTGGTCAGAAAGATGGGCTTCCCAGTAAGAAGTTTCCACAGATAAGGCAGACCTGAATTTGGCCAGCCCCAGGCCATCAACACCTAGCATACCACCCAAAGGAGGGGACCATGTCGTTTTGTTTTCATTCATCTCTAAGTATTTTCTAATTCCCCTTGTATTTTCTTCTTTGAGTCAATGGATAGTTAAACATGTATTGTTTAATTTCCGTAATTTTGTGACTATTCCAGTTTTCCTTTTGTTATTGGTTTCTAATTTTATCATATTGTTGTCAGAGAAGATATTCTGTATGATGTCCATTTTTTTAAATCTATTGAGACTCAATTTGTGGCCTAACATACAGTCTTCCTGAAAAATGTCCAATATACACTTTAGAAAGATGTGTATTCTACTGTTGCTGAGTAAAATGTTCTTTGTATATCTATAAGATCTAGTTGGTTTACTGTGTTGTTAAAGTCCTCTATTTCCTTACTTATATTCTGTCTAGTTGTTCTATCCATTATTGTGAGTGAAGTGTTAAAGTCTTCAACTGTTTTTGTAGAACTGTCTCTTTCTCCCTTCAATTCTGTCAGTTTTTATTTCATGTATTTGATGATCTATCATTAGATGTATAAATATTTATGTTATATTTCTTGCTGTATTGAACCTTTTATTAATATAAAATTTCCTTCTTGCCTCAAATTTTTTTATTTAAAGTCTATTTTGTCTGATATTATTACAGTCACCTCTGCTTTCTTTTGGTTACTACTTGCATGAAATATGTTTTTCCATTCTTTCACTTTCAATCTGTTTGTGTGTTTGGATCTCAAGTGGGTCTCTTGTAGACAGCATGTAGTTGTATCATATGTTTTATCCATTCTGCCTATCTCTACCTTTTGATCAGATAGTTTAAACAATTTAAATTTAAAGTAAGCACTAATAGGAGGGACTTACTTTTGTTGTACTATTTGCTTTCTTTTCAGTTGCCTTATAACTTTTCTGCCACTCATTTCCTGAATTGCTGTCTTCCTTTTTCTCTGGTTAATTTTTTATAGTGAAATGTTCAAATTCCTTTCTTATTTCTTTTGTGTATATTCTATAGATATTTTCTTTATGGTTACCATAGGAATTGCATTTAGCATCCTAAAATTATACCACTCTAACTTGAATTTATACTAACTTAACTTCCATAACATGAAAACTATGTTATTGTATATTTCTGTCCCCACCCCTTTTGGTTGTGATGTCACAAAATTACATCTTTATACATTGACATAAAATAGAAACAAATAATTCTTTTAAATGAATCAGTCTTCCAAATTATGTAGAAAATAAGATTTGGAGTTACAAATTGAAGTTACAGTAATATTAGCTATTACACTAATAATCTTTTTTTCTTTAACTGTAGTAGACTCTTAAATCATCCAGAAATCAATTAATTGAATTAAATCATGTTATATTAACACTAACTTTTATAATTTTTCCTGTATTTATCTTATTGATATCTTTATTTCTCCATACATCTTCAAGTTACTCTCTAGTATCCTTTCATTTCACCCTGAAGGACACCCTTGAGCATTTTTGCTGGCCATGTCTAGTGGTCATAAAACTCTCTCTTTTTGTCTAAACAAAAGATAAGCTTTTGTTTACCTGAAAATGTCTTAGTTTCTCCTCACTTTTGAAGGGCAGATTTGCCAGTTACAGTATTTTTGGTTTATTTTTTTTAATACATTGAATATGTTCATCTACTGTCTTCTGGCCCCCAAAGTTTCTGGTGATAAATCTGCTGATAATCTTATTGAGGATCCCTGTATGTGAAGATTCACTCTCTGTTGCTTCTTTCTAGATTCTCTTTGTCTTTGCCTTTTGAAAGTTTGATTATAATGTGTCTTGGTGTGGGGATCTTTGAGTTCATCTTGGAGTTCATTGAGCTTATGGAAATATATGTTCATATCTTTTATTAAATTTGGGAAGTATTCAGCCAGAAGTTCTTCAGATATTTTCTCTATTCTCTATTCAGTATCCTCTCTATTCTCCTTGTGGTATTCCCAGGATGCATGTATTTTTCTGTTTGATGATTTCCCATAGGTCCCTTGGACCGTTTACTTTTCTTCAATCTTTTTTCTTTCTGTTCTTCATACTTGATAATTTTCATTATCCTATCTTCAAGTTTGCTAATTCTTTCTTCTGTCTGCTCAAATCTGCCTTTAAATCCCTCTAGTGAATTTTTCATTTCAGTTACTGTACTGTACAGCTCCAGAATTTCTATTTGGTTTCTTTTTAGATTTTCTCTCTCTTTATTGGTCTTTGCATTTTGTTCACACATAATTTTCTTGACATTCTTTACATCTTCTATTAGTTCTCTGAGATCTCTAAGACAATTTTTTAAAAGATTTGTCTTGCATATCACTATTGGATCCTTTTCAGGGACAGTTTCTGTTGATTTCTTTTTTTGCTTTGAATGGTCTCTATTTTTTTGTTTCTTTGTATGACTTGCAATTTTTTTCTTTTTTGGAACACTGATCAATGGAATCTAATAATGTTGTAACAATGTAAAGTACATCCTCCCCATGGTTTTTACTTCCCCAAGGTTTTGCTAATTTTTTTAATTGTTATTGTTTACTGTTTTTTTTGCTGTTGTTTTATGTTATCTCTGTGATGAGGATCAGCCTGACATATAAACTTAAGATCTTCTTAGGTCTTTTCAGCCTTTCTTAGCCTTTCCCTGGACTTGCTAAATCACTTTCTAATTTTCCCCATGTTTACCGCTGTTTTTATTGTCCTAGGCATTAATGTTTGGATCCTAAAAGAGGAAAAAACAAAAAAGGATGCGAGTATGTGGGTAAAATTCTAACATTTCCAGAGTATCTCGCCTGGCTTTAGTGCATTTGCATATCCTAAGGGGTGGAGAGAAGTTCATCTCCATGTCAGTGGGTAATTACCTGGGCAACCCAGGGTGTGTCTGAACCTGAGAGGTTAAGGAGAGGGGTGGGGCTTGCTTACTTGCTTCTTCCAGAGCAGGGGAGAGAGAGAGATGGCGCTGAACTGCAGTTTGTAAACAATAAACGGGTTTGAAACTTTATTTCTTCCTTTGGCTGATTTCGGTTTTCAGAGGTGTTTTGCCCTGGGATTCCTCTCCCCGGACTTATAAAGTAAAAAAGGGCATCCGTGGATGGCACTTTATTTGGGAAAAATGGATTTCAACAGTGAGTGGAAGTGCAAGAACAATGGCTGCTCACCTCTTTGTCTGAACCTCTCTGATCATAAGCAGCAATCAGAGATCAGAACAAAGATATTTGGAGGACAGGTTCCTGGCTCCTGCAAGGTGTGTGTAAGCTGCTCCAGGAACATGTTCACAGCTGCTTGCCACATGGCTGGTCATGGGGGATGGTTAGCTGCCACTGTGCTAAGAGCTGAAATTAATGGCAACTTACTATCCAAGTCTTTCTCTGGAATTTGAAAGCTTTCAACAGTGGGGAGAATTCAAAAGTAGTTAGATCAGGCAGAATCCTGGTGCTTCATACTTCATCATCTTCCTAGAATCAGGGTTCTGATGTTCAAGGTTGACTGCCATTTGAGTCAACAGGAGTTCTCATCCTTTATCCTATGACCTGACAAGCCTGTTTAACTAAGTGAGGTTTTGTCTGTGTGCAGAGTGAAGGCCAGTCTTTGTATCTTGGCTTTAAATTTTTATCATTAGCCCATAACTGTCTCCTGAACTCCTTACTCCTCTATTCAACTGCCTCCTTACTATCTCCTCTTGGATATCTAAAATACATCTCAATCTTAACATGTCAATATCTGTGTCCCTGAAATTTTCCCAAAATTTACTCCTCCCATGTCATCACTATATCATTGCCAACTTCATAGTTGTTCAGGTCAAAATCTTTGGTGTTGTCCTTGACTCATCTTTCTTTTACATCCCACATCCATGGGTCAGGAAATTCTGTTGGCTGGACCTTCCAAGCATGTCAGAGTATGATTACTTCTTACCCCTACCTCTATCATCTCCTGCCTGAGACACTGAAGTTTTCTCCTCCCTGGTATTCCTGCACTTTATCCCCATGCAGCCACCAGAATG
Organism: Manis javanica; assembly: GCF_040802235.1. Taxonomy (NCBI): domain Eukaryota; kingdom Metazoa; phylum Chordata; class Mammalia; order Pholidota; family Manidae; genus Manis; species Manis javanica. Next base: position 97,373,441 of record NC_133161.1, on the reverse strand, counting down.
GTCTTGAAAAAAATGAAAGATCATGTCCCTTCTCTGCTCAAATCTTCCAAAGGTTTCCCATTTAATTCATAGGAAAAGCCAAAACACTTACAAGGCCCTGCAAGGCCTGACATGACTTGCTCCTTCATTACTGCTGCAACCTCATCTTCTATTATGTTCCCCTTGGCTTATTCTGATCTAATCACTCTGATCTTCATGCTATTACTTAAAAATAAATTCTCAGTATGAGCACAGAGTTGTTTTTTTTAATTGAAGTTCAGTTGATATACAATATCATATTGGTTTTAGGTGTACAATGTAATGATTCCACAGTTATCTACATTATTAATTGCCCACGGAAATAGGTGTAGTTACTATCTTTCAACACAGAAAGATATTACAAAAATATTAACTATATTTTCTATGCTGTACTTTCATCCCCATGACTAATTTCTACTATATTGAGATTTTGTGTCTGTGTATCCTCTTCACCTATTTCACCCTAACCCTTCCCCCATGGTAACCACCAGTCTCTTCTCAGTGGCTATGAGTCTATTTCTGTCTTATTTATTTGTTTTATTTCATTTTGGAAATTCCACATTCCAGTGAAATCATATGGTATTTGTCTTTCTCTGTCTGATTTAGGTCAGTTAGTGTGGTACCATCTGAGTCCATCCATATTGTTGCAAATGGCAAGACTTCTTTCTTTTTTAATGGCTGAATAATATTCCATCATGTGTGTGTGTGTGTGTGTGTGTGTGTGTGTGTGTGTGTGTGTACACATATATACCACATCATCTATATCCATTCATCTATTGATGGACACATGGGTTGCTTCTATATCTTGGATATTGTGAATAATGCTGGAATAAATATAGAAGAGCATATATCCTTTTGAATTAGTGATTTTGTTTTCTTTAGGTAAATTCCCAGAGTAGAATTGTAGGATTATATGGTATTTCTATTTTTAGTTTTTTGAAGAACCTCCATACTGCTTTCCATAGTGCTGCACCAATTTACATTCCCACCAATAGTGTAGGAGGGTTCCCTTTTCTCTACAACCTTCCCAACACTTGTTATTCCTTGTGTTTTGGATAGTAGCCATTCTAACTGGTGTCAGGTGATACCTTATTGTGGTTTGATTTGCATTTACCTAATGGTTAGTGGTTGAACATCTTTTCATGTGCCTGTTGGCCATTTGTATGTCTTCTCTGGAAAAATGCTTATTAAGGTACTATGCTGCCCATTTTTTAATTGGGTTATTTGTGGGGTTTTTGGTGTTGAGTTGTATGAGTTTATATATTTTGGATTTTAGCCCCTTATTGGATATATCATTGCAAATATATTCTCCCATACAATAGGTTGCCTTTTTGTTTTGCTGATGGTTTCCTTTGCTGTGCAGAAGTTTTTAGCTTGATGTAGTCCCATTTGCTTATTTTGCTTTTATTTTCTTGCCTGCGGAAATGTATCCAGAAAAAATTACTCGTGTTTATATTCAAGAGGTACCTGCCTATGTTTTCTTCTAAGAGTTTTATGGTTTTATACCTTACATTTAGGTCTTTAACCCATTTCAAGGTTATTTTTTTGTATGGTGTAAGGCAGTGATCCAGTTTCGTTGTCTTCATGCATGCAGCTGTCCAGTTTTTACATTACCATTTATTGAAGAGAGTCTTTTCCCTTTGTGTGCTCTTGCCTCCTTTGTCATACAGGCATAGGTTTACTTCTGGGCTCTCTATTCTGTTCTGTTGGTCAGTTCTTTGACCAGTGGGTTATTTAGAAGTATGTGTTTAATTAAAAAATATTTGCTTTATTTCCAAAGAGCTGTTACTAATTCCTAGTTTAATTATTAATGGCCAGATAACATACTGTGTATGATTGTAAACTTGAGATTTGTTTTATAAATCAGCATAAAAGTGAATATTCTGTACACTTAAAAAGCGTACATTTTGCTTTTTATGAAGAGGTGCAATAGGTCAAGTTAGTTAATGATGTGTATAAGTCTTCTATACACTTACTGATGTTTTGTCTAGTTGTTCTATTAATTGCTGAGAGATGAATGTTAAGATCACCCACTATTATGATTGCTTTTTCTAATTCTTTCAATTTTTGTTTCATATATATTGAATCTCTGCTATAAATTGCATATAAATTTAGAATTATTATATCTTCTTGAAGACCTAACTTTTTATAATTATAAAATATCCATATTTTCTACAACCAGCATATTTAAACAGGCACAACTTTCTATAACAAAACTGTAGTGGATCTATGCAATTTCTCATACATAACAAACATGTAGAGCAAGCATAGACTTTGAATTAGAGATGATATTTTGTAAGAGATAACAAAGAATTTTTCAGGGTTAAAAATCAGGATAGCACAGGGGAATTTCTTATAAAAACACCTCTCAGGACTCAATTTCATGATGATATTATGTAAGGTAATCAGGAAAGGACATTTGTACCAGATAATGTTAATGTTATTAGTGTTTTTGAGGTAAATATAACCTAGTTTACACTTGCTTTTATGACAAGATGTAACGACATGCTCAATGCTTTGTTTTCTCAAAGACTCTGTCAAAGTTTTCTCTATTCTCTCAATGGCTGGACACTTCCTTAACATGATAAGAGTTATCTACCTCAGTTCCCCAAACTAGCAGCATACTTGATGGGAAAATTGTGAAGATATGCCATTAGAGGAAAAATATGACATGGAAGCCCACTGTCTTCACTATTATTAAATATTTTTACTGGAAATACTAGCCAATGCAATGGGATATGATAAATTAAAGGTATAAAATTTGAATGGGATTAGGTAAAACACTCACCATTTCAATGATATGATTATAATCCTAGAAAACCTAAAAGAATCAATTCCAAACAATAAGGCTACTTAGTAAGGCAGTAGAGTAAAATATTAACATGCAGAAAATGATACTTTCATGTATATAAACTACTATCAGGTAGTGTAACTCCATTCAGATTTGACAGATCCAGGTTGCTGCTGAAAGACAGATGATAGGCTGGATTGAATTGTGCTGCTATTGCTTACATTTCTCAAACTGGCCAGTTCACCACTTCACAGTACCCCTCATAGACAGTGTTATAGTCAATCCCTATCCTCTCTCCACCTCCTAACTTTGTCTTGGCTCCTTAGAAGTTAAGAGGTAGCAAAACAGATCCTTTCCTTAAATATATAGGAGAAAGAGAGATAGAGTACCTATCAGATAGGATAATTTGGGCTATAAGAAATAGAATCTCTGTCTCAGACATACCTAACAATAATGATAACTAACATTTTTGAGCACTTACAATATTACTAACACTATTTAACTCATTTAATCTTTACTCTATCTCTATCAGGAAACAATAAGTAAACATATATCCCTACAAGAAGTTCAAAAAGAGGGTGGGCTCCAGGTTTGGAATGGTATTTCTATCACTTTGTTCAGCTGTCATCAGCATCAGTTATATTCCCTGTGGTTGGCAAGATGGCTGTCAATGGCAGTACGGGCTAGATGTTTCTATGTCTAGAGGAGAATATGTTAGAAACTTTGTCCTAAGCAAGAAATGGAAGTCCTTTTCCTTATTTCATTGAGCCAACTTGTATCATTGCTCATCTCTTGAACAATAACCATTCCTAGAGGAATTCTGTATAGTGATTGGTTTAGATTGAATCAGTATCATTTTCTAATAGTGGGAATAGGGTTGCTATTTGAATAAAATATAATTTATGCTACAAAGGAGTAAGGGGCATAAATAGCAGGTATATACACACCAACATTACTTACTGTAAAATATTTTTAAAACCATATCAAAATATATTCCAAAACTTCAGGAGATTTAAGTCCAGTAATGGAAGCATAAATTCTGAGGTTTCAAGCAAATGGTCAGAATGTCTATTTTATGCTTTCTTATTTGCAAAGTAAATATGTTTCTCTTTTTCATATGATAGATGAACTTGTTGATCCAGAGTTTATTTTCATGAATATTATATGAAATGCACATATACACAACTTCATAAGCTTTTATTAATTGATTTAGTCTGTTAAGTATCAAACTTAGTGTAAGGCATTGCAATCTTTTTATTTTCAATATTCAAGTAAAAATTTACTGACCTTCTGAGTAAGAATGCTAACATTTAGTACTTCTAATTTATCATAGGATTTACTTCCCAAAAATGTTAATCACAGCTGGATCGAAAGAGTATTTGGGAAATGTGGCAATGTTGTTTATGTAAGTATACCACATTATAAATCTACTGGATATGCCAGGGGATTTGCTTTTGTGGAATTTGAAACAGAAGAACAAGCAGTAAAGGCTATTGAGGTAGGTCCAGAACTTAAAAAGTAAAGGAAAATTAGTGTTTTTAAAGAATAACAAAACTTGTTTTGCTTATTTTATTTGTTTCTTAACAACCTACCAGAAAGCCTCGTATATTTCCTAAGACAGTGAAAATAAGCCCATTCCTGCCCTTAGAGTAGCAGGTGAGTTATTTGATATTTAAGTAGATAAAGCTGTAAAATTAGCAAACCAATTATAGCATTGTTACAGAAGAAAAGGGAAAGAAGAAGAAAGGCCAAATGAAAAAGGAAGACAATATCCAGATCAAAGAGTTAAATGTGGACACAAGCAAGGAGAGCATCTGTAAACAGAAAAGATACAGTACTGCTTCTGAGGGCTCCAAAGTAGAGATAACTGAACCCCAAAAGCCACCCTCCAAGAAAAAGGAAAAATGGGAAAGAGCTGAAGCATCCAACTTACCTTTAGTCAGACCAAGCAGGAAAAGAAGTAGCTCCGAAGATGCCCAATACCTAACTACCAGATCAAAAGTAAAGCAAATGGTTCAAAGACATTAGAAAAGAAGCTTCAGAAGTCTACAAAGAAAACAAAGGTATTTAATAAATTTCAGGTTAGAATTAAATAAATAAGGTTCTTATTTCTTATGTCTTTATTTTTTGATTTTTAACTTTTAAGATTTAGAAGTCTCTAATGAAGAGGAAAGGGATACTGGAGATATAAAAGATGGATCTCTCTTAAAAGCAAAAAGGAAACATAAGAAAACACATAAAGAGAGGCATAAAATGGGAGAAGAGGTTATAACATCAGAGTACAATTAAAGCAAGTCGATGGTACATATTTATATTGTTGGCAATCGATACACTCCAAGGGCATTTCAATCTTGATCTCGTTCTTCAGAAATTTAAGAAGTCAATAGTCAATGTCAGATCAATGATTACTCAATCAATGCCCATTTTATTTCATTTCCTCTGTTTAAGAAACCACTGAAATAGTCCTGTACTTCAAGTGCCTCAAAATCTGATTAGTTTCGATTAATTCTTCATAAAAGAACTATTCTGGGGATTCGTAATTTAACAAAAGGCTGCTTTGATAAAGTGAGATGCATTGCTTTTAGAGGAAAGCTTGGACTTCAAGCTTGACACTAAAAACGTAAGTGACGACGATAACGGTGGTAATAATGGCAATGAATGATCAAGATGAAAATAACTAACGTTTACTGAGCACTTACAAAGTGCCAGACACTATTCTAAGTGCTTTAATCCTCAGAACAAATCTATGAGGTAAATACCATTATTATCCATATTACTGCTACATTCCATGAGAACCATTACAGTTCTTTTTTATCCCTGCATTCTCCGGAGCACAGGAGGCATTATTAAGTGTTTGGTGAATAAAAGAAAATTGTGTTGCCAAATTTCGCAGCCGAATGGGGCAAAATGGACCTCAGTGCGAGTAGGGCTCAAATGGCCCGTGGTTTTGTGTCCTCAGAGGTCAGTTGAGGCGCCAGCTATGAAGCGCTACACATGAAGCGCTACCGGTGGTTTAAATTTTCTCGGCAGGCGCTGCTGGACTGGACGTATGTTGGAGACTAACGGGACACAGAAAACAAAAAAGCCGGGCTTTGAGTCGCCTAACCCCTTGGGAACACGACTCCGAGCGTTTAGAAGGCGGCGGTCCGGCGGCCCAGGTCGTCTCTGTCTGGGATCTGCCCCTGGGGGGCGCTGGGCCGCATTTCGCCAGCGGCTCGCGCGACTCGACACTCTAGCCCCGCGAGGAGGACACGCCGGAAGTCTCCACTGCTCCTGGGGGTGTCTCTTGCTCTTAGCGGAGCGCGCTGGTCACCCAGTTGCAGCCGCTGCTCACGGCTGAAAGGGCAGTTCACCCTGGCTCCGGCATGGTACTGTCGTTCCTAGCAGGTTAGATTTCCCCCGGGAGAAAGAATCCAGGTATCTCCTACTCTCACAAGCGTTTCTTCCCGCAGTCCGGCGGCCGCGCGGGGTGGGCTGCTGTAAGGGGAGTCCCCTTGGGGGTCACCTCCTGGCGGCTCGCGCCTTCGCCGTGTCGCGCGACCTTCCTCCATGGCGTGCTTGGCGCCAGGGGACCCTTGGTGGGCTCCGCGCCTTGAGATGAGCCAGACTGTCCCCTTCATCCCGGAGTGTGAGAACGTGGGTAGACGACGATGGCCTTGCCCTGCAGTCTCGCTGAGCTTTGTCAAGAAAACATTTGTGAAGAGTTGGGGGCACTTTGTTCATGTTCCTAAGTTGAAACACTCCGAGGAGGATCGTACCCAAATGATTGTAAAAAATAACTCTATGGCTCAGCGGTCATTGTAATTTTTGTCCCCATTACACTTGACCTTCATACAAAGGCTGACTATGAAAGTGATTTTCAGTGTGGGCGACGGCGCGTGTGCGCGTGTGTGTGTGTGGTGTGCTGTGTGTAATTTTGGAAATCCACCAAGATTTTTATATTTTGATACTTGCTTCCCCTCGTACCTTCCTTGACTCTTCCCCTTCTCACCTGAAGGGTAGTTCTATTTCTTAGGTGTTTATGACTCTACTTCACCTTTGGAAAGAATTAACTCTTTACTTCCACTTTGCAGACTTGAAACAGATCTGATTGTATTATTCCTCTGCTTAAAATCTTACTTTCCCATTGGATCAGGATAATATAAATGCCTTAGCCTGGCTTTAAGACCCTTCAGTGTCTTGCTTCTGAGTTTTACAGACTTTTCATGGAAAGCACACCTACGTATACACATGCTTCTGTTAGGCCAACCTGCAGTAATTTCATTACTTTGGATATGACAAATTTTATAATGGTTTACCGACATTTTCAAATTTATTTTTCCATTTTTTTCAGAATGTATTGAACTCCTAATATTGCCAGGTATTGTTTTAGAAGCTGGGAATATAATGAAAAAAAAGGAAAAAGATACGCATTCTACAGGTCTTTAAAAAAAATAACATTGAAATATAGTTAACACAACTAACTAACCCATTTAAAATGTGCATTGATATGTACTACATTCACAAAGTTGTACAGCCATGAGCACAATCAGTTTTAGAACACTTTCCTCACCCCAAAAAGAAGCCCTGTAACCATTAGCAGTCTTTGATGACTTCCCTCCTATCCCACCTTATTCCTTGCCTGTTGGTCAACTCATATAAATGAAACCACACAATATGTGGTCTTTTTTGATTTGTTGTCTTTCAGTTAACATTCATGTTCATCCATGTTGTGACATGTATCAGTACTTCATTCTTTTTTATTGCTGGACAGTATTTCGTTGTATGGATATACTACTGTTTATCCATTGTTGGTGGCCATTTGGATTGTTTTGGCTATTATGAATAATGCTGTATACGTTTCATATAGAAGTTTTTGTGTGAACAGTGTGTTTTCATTTCTCTTGGCTATATACCTAAGAGTAGAATTGCTGGGTCATGTGGTAACTCTACATCGAACATTTTGAAGAAATGCCAAAATGTTTTCCAAAGCAACTGCATCATACTGTATTCCCATCAGCAGTATATGAAGGTTCTGATTTCTTCACATCTTCACCAACACTGTCATTATCTGTTTCTTTTTTAAATTTTTTTATTCTAGCTATACTACTGGGTGTGAAGTGTGTCTCATTGTGGTTTTGATTTGAATTTCCCTGAAGGCTAAGGATGCTGAACATCTTTTCATGTGCTTTCGGCCATTTGTATGTCTTTGGAAAAACATCTATTCATATACTTCACCCATTTTTAGATAAGGTTCTTTTCATCACTGAGTTGTGAGAATTCTTTAAACATGCGAGATACAATTCTCTTATCAGATATGTGACTTTTCTTACAGATTAAGAAAATTCTTTTATGCAGCTCCCTTAAATGAAAGCACCTGAGGTTAATTTTTACTCTTTTTAGAGACCGTGTTAAAAATCTGTAGGCTAATTCAGAGAGTGAATTGCACAGCAACTTAGATGTGTGAAGTACTAGGGCCAGGAAAAAATGCTGTGAAGAACCTGTGAGCAGCAGCATTTTAAGATACGAAAAAGGAGGGAGGGGGAAATAGTTTATATAATTTATCCATTCTCTACTGAATTTTGTCTTTTCTCTGTTGGTTTGTAGTTCTTTGTGTAGAGATCCTTAAGCCTCTGACTGTTACGGTATGTGACTGATATTTTCAGTCTGTTTTTGTTAAGTTTGTTTTATATATCCTTTACTATCTATACTAATGTACTCCATTTTGGTGTAATCAGGATTTTAAATGTTTTCCTTTAAAAGGCTTTTGGGTGGGGTTTTGGATACTTAAGTTAAATGTTCTTAAATTGCAGAAGTTAGAGAAACTAATATACTATCCCTGGTTAGTGTGACATCTGGTCCCTGGTATTACTTTTAACCTTGTAGTTATTGTTTTAGACACCAGTACATCCCTATCTCTCTGCTTTGAAAAATATGCTATAATTTGCTTCAGCTTTCTTGGTTCATTTAATTTTCTATTTTCAACAGACTCCTTTAAGTTACTCCCTTATTCTTGTAGTCATGTTTAAAGGAATATTTTACTGCATTAGATTTGTGAGAGCTGTATTTGATAGTTGATTACCAAATAGATACTTATCTCATGCTAGCAGAAGTTTCTTTGAAGAATTTATGTGTGCAGAGCTTGAATGTGTCAAATCTGTTTTGTTTGGGGAATGCTGGAGATAATAGTTTTATAAAATCCTATTAACATTATTTTGGTATTTGTTCTTCTCATTTCATTGTTTTAAAGATAGTGGTAATTAAAATATTTTTAGGGTCTTTGAACATTTTGAGAAATTGAGGAAAGCTGTATACCATAGCTCCCTAGAAAAAGTTGCATGTTACGAACATTAGCATACAGATAAATCTGAATTCTTTTGGGTGTATACCCAGAAATGGAATCGCTGGATCATAGGGTAATCCTCTGTTAAATTTTTTGAGGAACTGCCCATATGCTTCAGTGTTTTTTTCATTCACATAAAATATGAGGTTTAAAACAACTGTAATTTAGGCACTTATCACATTTACTTTTCTAAAAATAGAAGTTCAAAGAGCCATCTCCTAAATGAAGGAATATAGTTTTTGTCTTGGACTTAGAGGTCTTCGAGTTTTAAAATTATTTGAATTCAGATTAAATAAAAGGCTTACTTGGGAGGTTACTTTCCCAAATACTAAACTTCTTTATGGTCCAAGCTCTTGGGTTTTTTTTTTTCTCTTAGTTCTGTGTTAGTCTTTTAGGGGCAAATTACCCATTATGGCAGACCCTAAAATGGAGATGGCTTTGCCTACAGTTCCTTTAAAAGTCTGGATTCCTCTGTTACCATTTTGCTGTGTGGTGGATGCTTTGACAAATACTTTGGTATGCTTTTGTTAATCTTAAAAATAAAACTGTTAGTTGTTTTTCCAGAAAAGTGGATTTATGAGGGACTAGCAGAGAATTGCAGTTTGGGACAAGAAGCTATGGCAAAACCATAGGCATGTCTGGAGAACCAAGGAGAGGAGTGCTGCTTTACAGAGGAAAGGGCAGAGTTGGGAGGGAATTGGAAGAAACTGGGTGTCCCATATATGATAGCCTCTCATTGGCTGGGCTATTGCTGCAGATTGTGGAGGGTGAGGGAAGGAGGCAGATAAATATTTTCTCTTGCTGGATAGTTAAGTAGCTAAAACTGTATGACTTGGAAAGAGTGTCTTCATTCTGGTGGGTCTGCAACTGACAAGGATTGGTGGGTGTTGAGAGCTCCTCCTGCTGGCCTCCTGATTCCACTTTAGTGAGGTTTCCTTCTCAATTTTCACATTGTGAATACTGCTGCTTCTAACAGGCAGATTTACCTCCCCCAGTGCAAAGATATCATGTCATTAATTAGCAAGGGATGGGAAATGACTAACATTATTCTTTATTACTGTACCATTTTTTCAGCCATTTCCCTGATATTGGAACTGTAAGCTGTGAATACTGGGATCCCTCTCAATAACTGTGGCTTCCCAAAGATCGATGGGGAAATGTAGAAAAACAGGACAACAGTATGCTCAGCCAAATCTTAGAAAAACTAAGATGTCATGCTGCCTGCCAGACCTTCCCTCCTCTGCACCCCCTCCAGTTGCAACATCTTTCATAAACTCATTTTTTAGTATTCCCTCATCGCTATTAACAGCTTGTACCACATAGTAAACAGCAAGCATATTATCAGGAGAGACAGGAGGGACAAGTGTGTTAATATGTCTTTTGCTCTCAGTTTGCATCCGTTTGTCATCTGGGCTCTCACCTGGTCATCTGTCTTCCTGGGGGCTCTTGGTACCTTATGGCACCTGGCATCTGCGGATGCACTGGGAAAGGTCCCCAGATGGAGTTAGATGCTCCAACCCCTTAGAACTTTAATATAACTTAGATTTATATGTGTCTTGCCCAGCACCCAGCAAATACCAAGATTACATAGATGCCGAGTACCCAGCTTGGCCTGTTTATGCCACAGCTTTTTGAGGCAGACAAAACACAGTCACATAAAAATGCTTTTATAGGACTTCTTTTGAGGTTACTAGAATTTCAAAAGTGAATATTGCTTCCTGGTTTTTAGTAGTAGGTTGTTACCTTTCATCAGACCTGTCTAGGCTGGGGATGAAGTGATTTACTTCTCTTGTACATTGATAGCCGTTGGAAACACTTCTAAGTCAATATTTAAATATTTCAACATGCTTGTGTCAGATGAGGACCTGTCTAATTTTATTTGGGCCTTGGGCCTTTGGGTTATAATGGCAGAACTATTGAATTTCCTTGGAATACTTTTGCCTTCTAACTTTTATGATTTTTCTTCCTTTCTGTAAATATAGAGCATTGTGTACTTTCATGTATTTATTCTGTATGTTTCTTTTAAGAATTATCATATAGTAAAATGGACTATTGCTGTTGCTTTATAGGTCTATGAATTTTAGCACATGCATAGATTTGTGTAAATACCATTATAATCGGGATACACACCTGATCTCAAAAACTTGTTATCTCTTCTTGGTCCCACCTTTCCCTCACTCAAGTAACCAAAACCAAAAAGTAAAATGTCAGTTTTGTGCTTTTTATTTTGGGAAGCAGTAAGGTTGCATCCCTGCCTTTTCTCTGTACTAATGTTTTTTTATTGAGGTATAATTGACGTAGAACATTACATTAGTTTCAACTATACAACATAATAAATTTGATGTTTTCATAAATGCAAATTATCACCGTAGTAAGTCTAGTTAACTTGTCACCATACATCATTACAGAATTTTTTCTTGAGAGCTTTTAAGATTTACTCCCCTAAACTTTCAAATACACAATACGGTATTATTAACTATAATCCCTGTGCCATATATTACATCCCCAGAACTTATTTTAAAACTGCATGTTTGTACGTTTTGATTCCCTTCACTCATTTTGCCCACCTCCATCCACTCCCTCTGGCAGCCACCAGTGTGTTATCTGTATTCTGTTTGGTGTTTTATTATTTTTTTTGAGATTCCACATATAAGTGAGATAATATGGTATTTGTTTTTCTCTTAATTTATCACATATACATGGGCTTTCTTTCTTGTTTTCTATTCTTCACGTCCTTGGTTAAATTTATTCCTAGGATTTTTATTCTTTTTGATGCAATTGTATCTGATTTATATCACTTAGCATAATGCCCTCAAGGTCCATCCATGTTGTTACAAATGGCAAAATTTCATTTTTTATTGTGGAATCACATTCCATTGTATATACATATAACACATTTTCTTTAATCATTCATCTGTTGATGGACACCTAGGTTGTTTCCATATCTTGGCTACTGTAAATAATGCTGCCTTGAACATGGGGGGGTGCATGTAACTTTTTGAGTCAGTGTTTTTGTTTTGTTTGGGTAAATATCCAGGAATGAATTGCTGGATCATGTAGTAGTTCTATTTTTAATTTTTTGAGGAACCATCAGATTGTTTTCCATAGTGGCTGCACCAGTTTACATTCCCAGCAGCACAAGGGCACCCTTTTCTGCACATCCTTGTCAAAGTTGTTATTTCTTGTCTTTTGATAATAGCCATTCTAACAAATGTGAGGTGATAGCTCTTTGTGGTTTTGATTTGCATTTCCCTAATGATCAGTGATGTTGAGCATCTTTTCATGTACTTCTTAGCCATCTCTATGTTGTCTTTGAATTTTTTCTCTTTTTTCTTGGTGTGTAAATAAAAGTTTGTCAATTTTCTTTATCTTTCTAAGGATCAGTTCTTGGTTTCATAGATGTTTTCTGTTGTCTCTTTTTGTCTCTGACTTATTTCTGTTCTGGTCTTTGTTATTTTCTTTCTTCTACTAACTTAGTTCTTTGTTCTTGTTTTTCTAGTGCCTTGAGGTATAAAGTTAGGTTCGTTATTTCACCATTTTCTTGTTTCTGTACATTTATATGTAAGAACTTCCCTCTTAGAGCTGCCTTTGCTATATCCCATCAGTTTGGGTATTTTCCATTTTCATTCATATTTTTTGATTTCACCATTGTCCCATCGGTTGTTCAGTAGCCTGTTGTTTAGTCTCCACATATTTGTGAATTTTCTAGTTTTCTTCTTATAATTGATTTCTGGTCTCTTAACATTGTGATTGGAAAAGGTGCTTGAGATGAAATCAATCTAAAATTTGTTAAGGCTTGCTTTGTGGCCTAACATGATCTATCCTGGAAAATGTTTAATGTGCACTTGAGAAGAGTGTGTATTCTTTTACTTTTGGATGGAATATTCTTTATATATCTGTTAAGCCTATCTGGTCTAACATGTCATTTAAAGTCAGTGTTTCCTTCATTATTTTTCTGTCTGGGTGATCTATCCATTGATGTAACTGGGCTATTCAATTCCTTACTGTTATTGTGTTCCTGTCTTTTTCTCATTTTAGGTTTGTTAATATTTGCTTTCTGTACTTAGGTGTTCCTCTTTTGGGTGCATAAATATTTACAAATGTGTCTTTTTGGATCTCAAGCCTAATTCTCGTCAGTCTCCAATCTTCTGAAGCATAACGAACAAGTTCTTACCTTTATAAATACACAATGCATATGAGGCACGAATTCTATTTAAGGGTTGTAATTAGGAAGGAAGAAGAAAAGCTATAGATGTAGCATACGAAGGAAACTTGGGAGGATTGATTATTTCTTTGACATATCTTCTTGTATAGTACCTTAAGTATGTATAGGTTTTAAACTACTAACTAATTTGCACACATGTATTAACATAATAGGAATACGGTGACATAAACAAAGCAAATCTATAATTACCATCCATCTCCAGTGAAGCCAAGAAAACCATTTAGGCACCCTAGGCATTTGTGAAAATTTATCTATGATATGATGGATATTGTCCAACTGTACTTGAACCATCAGACAAATTAAAGCAGCCCATTTCTGGGATCTGTTCACATCCCATATGTTCTTTTAACCATAGATAGTCTATAGTCATGAGATTTTGGGGTGCTACAACTTGCACCCCTCCCAACTCCTGGTTGAGTTCCAACAGTACAGATCCGGTCAAATTCGTTGTCTCACTGTATGCACATGCCAGCCTAGACATCTCCCTCCTCATTCTTATGGCAAGTCCAGGAGATGGTGGGCTGGATGCAGCCACAACCGCAGCATCGTCCGAATCCCTGTGGAGGCTTTTTGATGATCATCCCCGGCACAAGTCCTCCAGAGAGTGCTGATGCCGGAAGCTCCTCCTCATATCGTATCTTAGTTCATTTTCTGGGTATCCAAGCTAGGCCTTGATCTCCTGCATAGAAACAAACAGACCCTTTGCCCACACTTTGACATGCCCTCTATACCACTGTGCAGAACTCATTGGAGGTCAGCACACAGTAACTGCTTTTTTTTTTTTTTTTTTTCTAATAAAACCAGTTTTATTTTTTTATTTTTATTTTTTTTTAAATAAGTTCTTACATGGTGAACAGTGCAAGGGCAGTCATCACAGAAACTTTCGGTTTTGATCACGCATCATGAACTATAAATAACCAGGTCAATTATGATTATTCGTTTGATTTTTTTTTTTTTTTTTTTTGAGAGGGCATCTCTCATATTTATTGATCAAATGGTTGTTAACAACAATAAAATTCAGTATAGGGGGGTCAATGCTCAATGTACAATCATTAATCCATCTCAAGCCTAATTCTCGTCAGTCTCCAATCTTCTGAAGCATAACGAACAAGTTCTTACATGGTGAACGAATTCTTACAGAGTGAATAAATTCTTACATGGTGAACAGTACAAGGGCATTCATCACAGAAACTTTCGGTTTTGATCATGCAATATGACCTATAAACCATCAGGTCAAATATGAATATTCATTTGATTTTTGTACTTGATTTATATGTTGATTCCACATTTCTCCTATTATTATTATTATTTTTATTTTTAATAAAATGCTGAAGTGGTAGGTAGATGCAAGATAAAGGTAGAAAACATAGTTTAGTGCTCTAAGAAGGCAAATGTAGATGATCAGATGATCAGGTGTGTGCCTATGGACTAAGTATTAATCCAGGCTAGACAAGGGCAGCAAGACATCCACGGATGCAGAAGATTTCTCTCAAAGCAGGGGGGGTGAGGTTCTGAGCCTCACCTCTGTTGATCCCCAAATTCTCACCTGATGGCCCCCCTGTGACTGTGCCTGTCTTAGGTTGTTCCTCCCTTGAGGAATCTTACCCGTCTCTGGCTAACCAGTCATCTTCCGGGGCCATACAGGGAAATGTAAAGTTGGTAAGTGAGAGAGAAGCCATATTGTTTGCAAAGGTTAGCTTTTTACTTCTTTGCAGATTTATGCCCTGTGGCTTCTATGCCCAGCACTTGTCTCGAGGTATCTTTATCACCTGGAGGAATTATGATACTCGGTAAATTCGATATGAGGCACGAATTCTATTTAAGGTTTGTAATTAGGAAGGAAGAAGAAAAGCTATAGATGTAGCATATGAAGGAAACTTGGGAGGATTGATTATTTCTTTGACATATCTTCTTGTATAGTACCTTAAGTATGTATAGGTTTTAAACTACTAACTAATTTGCACACACATATTAACATAATAGGAATACGGTGACATAAACAAAGCAAATCTATAATTACCAGCCATCTCCAGTGAAGCCAAGAAAACCATTTAGGCACCCTAGGCATTTGTGAAAATTTATCTATGATATGATGGATATTTTCCAACTGTACTTGAACCATCAGACAAATTAAAGCAGCCCATTTCTGGGATCTGTTCACATCCCGTATGTTCTTTTAACCATAGATAGTCTATAGTCATGAGATTTTGGGGTGCTACAACTTGCACCCCTCCCAACTCCTGGTTGAGTTCCAACAGTACAGATCCAGTCAAATTCGTTGTCTCACTGTATGCACATGCCAGCCTAGACATCTCCCTCCTCCTTCTTATGGCAAGTCCAGGAGACGGTGGGCTGGATGCAGCCACAACCGCAGCATCGTCCGGATCCCTGTGGAGGCTTTTTGATGATCATCCCCCGGCACGAGTCCTCCAGAGAGTGCTGATGCCGGAAGCTCCTCCTCATATCGTATCTTAGTTCATTTTCTGGGTATCCAAGCTAGGCCTTGATCTTCTGCGTAGAAACAAACAGACCCTTTGCCCACACTTTGACATGCCCTCTATACCACTGTGCAGAACTCATTGGAGGTCAGCACACAGTAACTGCTTTTTTTTTTTTTTTTTTAATTAAGAGAAAGGAATATTATCAGAAAAGAGTACCTCCATAGCTGATCATCTGACACCCTTTAAGTGATCAACATTAAGGATATTTAAAGCATGCGTTGATCTTTGATTTACCAATAGTTTTATCCTGTTAAGGAGTAATCCCCCTTTTCTTTCTTTCTTTCTTTTTTTTTTTTAATTTTTAATCTACACTTACCTGAAGAATACTATGTTTACTATGCTCTCCCCTATATCAGGTCCCCCCTAACAACCACATTACGGTTACTGTCCATCAGCTTAGCAAAATGTTGTAGAGTCACTACTTGTCCTCTCTGTGTTGTGCAGCCCACCCTCCCTTTGCTCCCTCCCCTTCTTTGTCTTTTATTACAGTCTTTGTTTTGAATTCTATTTTGCCTGATGTAAGTATAGCTACCCTCTGCTTCATCTAGTCTGCTGTTGAACCCCTCTGTTGTATTTTTCAGTGCAGTTATTATATATTTACTTCTGTGACTTCTGTTTAGGGCTTTCTTATATTTTCTATCTCTGTTGAAGTTCTTACAATGCTCATCCATTCTTCTGAGTTTGGTGTGCATCTTTATGACCATTACTTTGAACTCTTTATCAGACAAATTATTTATTCTAATTCATTAAGGTTTTTCTTCCTAAAGTTTTGTCTTACTCTTTTGTTTGGAACATACTCTTTTGTTCTTTCATTTTGCTTCACTCTCTGTGTTGATTTCTATGCAATAGATGAAATAGCCTCTTCTCCCCATCTTGAAGGTTAGCCTTGTGCAGGATATGATCCTTATTCAACCCTGCCTTAGGTCTTGGTTGTTTTTCAAACCTCTGTGATTGTCCTGGCTGCTTATTTTTAATACCGTAGCGGAGGGTGTAGTGAAACCAGGGTCCCAGGGGAAGGATCTCAGCACTTAAATTCAGGCTGATTGGAAGCTAGATCTTCACCCAACAGCGTTTAAAGAATGCAAATATGTACAATCCTGTGGGACCCTGAGTCATGCGATCTGGAGATGTCACCTGGACAGTAGACCCAAGAATTGGGGTTCCAGTCAAGTGTACCAGCTCCTTTCTTTGAG
This sequence comes from Manis javanica, assembly GCF_040802235.1. Lineage (NCBI taxonomy): Eukaryota > Metazoa > Chordata > Mammalia > Pholidota > Manidae > Manis > Manis javanica. Next base: position 97,356,391 of record NC_133161.1, on the reverse strand, counting down.
ACATTGGTGTGCTGTAGCGAGGCAGAGTGCAAAAATGGCATCCCACAGCCTGAGCTCTCTAAGAGAGCCTTTGTAGCCTCTAGATGTGTGTCAAACCTGATGCCTGCTCCAAGGCCAAAGCACCCAGGCAAGTAGGCTTCTTTCCCAGAGAGGCTGGGGATATGTTTCAGTCCACTGTCAGTTCTGTGTAGTGTCCTGGGGGCGGTAGCCTGCCAAGAAGTAGCTCTCCAATTGTTACATTCCCATGGGACCCCAGAAACACAAGGCCTCCCCACCCCCGCAGGCCCCAGCCACCAGAGCCAGGCAATCAAGGGGTAGCAGCAGCTCAAACACCAGGGCATCCGTGGTTTTTATCCAAGTAGATTGTCTAGAAAGAACAAATCAACACAATCCCTTTTCATTTTCTTTGGGAAACTCCCAGTCTTGACTCCGAATAAAGACATTGTGCGAGTGATGTCTTCCAAAGGGTGGCAGTGTTGTGCTATAATAGGACATAAAAATCAGCTGCTGCTTGTTAGCTGGAAAATAATTGTAAATTTCTACTTTAGAAAAACAGGACAATTAATTAAGAATTAACATTTAACTCTCAAATCGGTTTTCTTGGATCTAGTCCAAAATCTGTCTTACAGTTTTAGTATCCCTAGCAAAGCAATCTGTGGATAAAAGACTGTTCTTGAGTTTCTTGTTTCCCAAGGGAGCTCATTACTTCTTGGGGGTAGTTTTGTTTGTTAATACTTTCATATTTGTTTTCAAATGGTTTTAAATGTTTGCACAGTTATGAGTTAACTATTTCCTTAAGTTTAACATTTGTGGCAAGAATAACTCCAGTTTCATGGATGAATCTATGAGTCATAAAGTCTTGTAAGTGAGACTTAAGATGTTGTATAGTGAAGCTTTCTCTATCATGTAGGAGCACCATCTACAACACCCCTCACAAGTGGTGACATGGATTAATCAGAAGATTTTGATTTTGATTGTCAGCATCCTGAATTTCAGCTTTAATGGAGGTTTTTGGTGAGAAATGATGAACTGGTGCTTGTAAGACATTCACACTTAGATGAGTCATAGGTTTTCAAACCAACTCACCCAAAAAGGCATTCCCTTTGTCCCTACTCTTTCAGCAACTCAACATTGGGCACTATATATTCCCAGGGGACTGGGACCACCATTTATCCAGATGCTCATGCAAGATAACTGGGATCATCTTTAAGACCTCTTAACATTCTCGTGGTTCTACCTTTCAGGTAGTATTTCTCAAATGTGGTGACTTCATTTTTGCATCTGTTATCCTGGTTCAAATTACCATTGTCTTTCATGTCGATTCTGCTTCCTAATTGGTTTGCCCAAAAATAGTAATACTTCCCTTTTATATTTCACACAAAAGCCATTGAAGAATATATAAAATCTGATCACATCGATCTCCTGCCTGAAGAACTGTGTTATTTACCATTATACTCAGAGTAAATCTGAAATGCTTAACTTGACCCACAACATTCCTCCCTCCCAACCGCATCCTGTGATCTGGCCTCTTGGCTTACTGCTGTGGCCTCCTGTCATGCCACATTTCCCTTGTTCATTGTGTTTCACCCTTTCTGATGTCTTCTTTGTTCCTTGATTGAAGGAGATGAGGAGAGTAGATGCAGGGAGACCTATTTTTAAACCAATGTGCCTTTTAGGTAAAGAAAAGATGCTTCATAATATATGAAATTTTGTAGCTCATAGGGTCATTTTCACAGCAATCAGGAACTCATGGCTTTGCCACTTTTCAATTTCCCAGATTAAATCTAGGGATAAATGCACATCTGACTGCAGATTCTGTGTGGGGAAAAAAACATTCCAACTGAGAAAAAGAAATTTAAATTTAGGATCAGTTAGTCATTACCTATTATATTCCAAGTGTAGATAATCCTTAATATGTGGAAGCTTTCTCTTAGTATGCTTAAAATGGCTTTGTTTTTGTAATTTCATTTTTCTAACAAATTTATTAGGTATTAGATTTGTTTTTATGTATGTTAGCCTTGCAAAGGAGCCAATTGTACTGCACAACGATCTAGGGCTTAGTTCCTGTTAGTAGCATCCCAAATATGATAGCTTTGCAACCTGTTCTTGACTTTCTAGTTTCCCGAGGGAGTTCATTCCTCTTTGGGATAGTTTTGTCTGTTAAGAAGGACTTCTCTATCGTGTGCCAGTTTTTTTTGGCTTCATTTCCCCACACTGGTCCTAGTTTTCCTTGGAGTCATAGAGAAGAAGCCTAACTTCCCTTCCCCCATTAGCCCTTGAGCTATTAAAGTAGCTGTGGTGGCACCCATATTTATCCTTGATAAACATCCTTAGCTTCCTCAACTGTTTCTACTTCTATTCACTATTCTGGGTATTTCTTCTGATTATCCTGTAGTTCAATGTTTGGAAGTGTAATTTTGGGGCCACCTACATTAGGATCACTTAAGATACTTGTTAAAAATGTGATTCCTGTGGGACTAAGTAGATTGACTTGTCTAATCTTGCTTCCTGTTGAAAGCCCACTAAAACTGCAAAAAGGACCCAATGGACAAGAAGATTGAGAAAGGAGACAGTAACCATATAATTTGGAAAACTGAAAGCCCAAGAATGAGTGGAAATTAATGTAGAACCCAAGACTCATGAATTCTAAGTTGGCAGAGGGCAAAACTGAAACCAATCATATTTACCCTGTAAATCCTCAAAAAGCTCAAGCTGGCATTGCCAGGTTATCTGGAAATTTGAATACAAGGGAAATACAATAAGGAATATTTGGTGAATATTGTTGAGAAGTAACTTCTGATGGACACTGTTCACTTTATGACAAATTCTGAATGTTCAAAGCAGATGATCTCTTGATCAAGTAGCGTTTCCATATGAGAAGGCATTCCTAGTATTTCTTGGGAAATTTTTGTTTATTGAAATCCCAGATCCTGAGGAAAGTTATTAAAATGTTAGGAAAACAGAAAAAGGAATGAAAAATTTCTTGAGAATTAAAGCTCAACAGTAAATATTATTAGAAACCACTGATTCTGAGAGCTCCATTAACATAAGGTGGAAAGCAAGAAGAACAGGATATGTTGACACACTGAGTAGAAACTAGAGGTGCACATTTCTGGGATCTTAGAAGGAGCTTCTAGGAGAAAAACTTTATGATCTAATCAATCTTACTCATATTTGTTGCCATCTAATAAAAATGTTTTCATGGTCTATCTGCTGCTAACAGTGAACTATTCTTATGAATAAGTATTAAGTTCATATGCATAGTATATGTATAAATTCTATGAGTGGTGTTGAGGAAATAAGTTTGGGAGCAAAATAAATCTGTAAATTGGCAGTTACAATGTTGTTCTGTGTAACACTGTAACTTTGCTATGAAATCTCAATGTTCTGTATGTAAATACTACTGAATAATGTTTGCTGTGTTTTTGAGTTCAGAATATGCACAGTATTTTTAGTTTTTATTTTTACTTTATAGACTTTAAATAAATACAGAAGAATTCCAAAGTGGAAGTATGAATGTCTTTATGGAATACTCCCAACATGAAGTGAGAATTTAATATAAAATATGAATTAGTAAAAGCAATATTAATTTCAAAGGCAAAATCAAAATCAGAATAAGCAGGCAAGATGTAGTTATCATTTTAAAAAGTGAAAGAGCTTATATATAGCATCATATACCCTAACATTCAACTGGAAGATGCTTATTGATGCACAGTGAATTTGGCCACAATCAATAGAAAGATTAATGAAATTGTTTTACATCTAGACTATTTGTCATGAAAGACTACTGAACAGGACAAGTAATCATGATATGTTTTAAATTTTCACTTAAAGAATGACTATATGTAAATATAGTATTTCAATTTTTACAAGGATTTTTACTTGGCATTTAGATTGTTTCTTTTTTAAGGTTTTAAATTTTTTCCCCTAGGTTTATTAAGATATAATTGACATGTAGCATTGTGTAAATTTAAGATAATGTAATGTGATGATATACAACCTGTATATTTAAGATATATAAAGTTTAAGATATGCAACATATATAATTTGAAATGAATACTACAGTAGGGTCAGTTAATACCTCTGTCACCACACATAGTTACCAATAGTGTGTGGGTATATAGTGAGAACATTTATATTCTACTCTCTTAGCAACTTTCAAGTATAGAATACAGTATTGTTAACTGTAGTCACCATGCTGTATATTAGATCCTCAGAATTTATTCATCTTATAAGTGGAATTTTATACCCTTTGACAAACATTTCCCCATTTCTCCTACTCCCTAAACTGTAGCAAACACTATTCTATTGTTCCTATGAGTTTGGCCCTTTTAGGTTCCACATCATACATTAAATGTTTTTCCTGGTCTCATGTCATAATGCTCTCAAGGTCCATCAGTGTTGTCCCAAACATCAAGATTTCCATCTTGTTTTTATGACTGATTAATATTCCATTTTTATAGGTATGTGCATGTATACATAATACATATATATATATATATACACATACATACATACATTTTCTTAATACATCTTTCATCAGTTGACACATATGTTATTTCCATGTGTTGGCTATGTGAATAATGCTGTAGTGAAGATCGGAGTGTGTATAGCTCTTTGACAGTGATTTAATTTCCTTTGGCTATATACCCAAAGTGGGAATGTTAGATCATATGGTAGTTCTATTCTAATTTTTTGAGGAATCTCCATATTGTTTTCCAAAGTTCTATGCTAATTTACATTCCCAGCAACAGTGCACAAGAGTTCACTTTTCTCCACATCCTCACCAGCACTTATCTCTTGTAGTTTGTTTTGTTTTGTTTTTTTTGAGGACAGACACTAACAGATGTGAGGTTATATCTCACTGTGGTTTTGATTTCCATTTCCCTGATGATTAGTGATGGTGAGTATCTTTTCATGTACCTGTTGGCCATTTGTATGTCTTCTTTGGAAAAATGTCTATTCAGTACTCTGCCTGTTTTTAAATCAGATTTTTTTTTTGAGGTATATGACTTTTTTATGTATTTCAGGTATTAAATCTTATGATTTGCAAATAATTCTTTCTGTAGATTGCCTTTTCTTTTTTAGTTACTTTTTTTTTTTGCTGTTGCAGAACCTTTTTAATTTGATGTAGTACTGTTAGTTGATTTTTTCCTTTTGTGGCTTGTGTTTTTGGTGTTGTATCAAAAGTGATGGCCAAGAGTAATGTCAAGGAGCTTTTTCTCCTCTGTTTACTTCTAGGAGTTTTATAGTTTAAGGGCTTAAATTTAAGACTTTAATCCATTTCTAGGTTAATTTTTGTGAGTGATAGAAGATGCAGCTCTGATTACATTCTTTTGCATGTGAATATACAGTTTCCCAACATTTATTGAAGAAACTATTTTTTCCTCATTGAGTATTCTTGACTTCCCTGTCAAGTGTCAGTTGACTGTATATGTGTTGGTGTATTTCTGGGCTCTCTATTCTGTTCCATTGGTCTGTGTATCTGTTTTTATGCCAGTTTGATACTGTTCTGATTACTATATCTTTGTAATATAGTTAGAAACTAAGAAGTTGCTCTTCTTCCTCAGGATTGATTTGGCTATCTGGATCTTTTTTGGTTACATACAGATTTTAGAATTGTTATTTCTATTTTGGTAAAAAAATGCCATTGGAATTTTCATAAGGAGTTCACTGAATTTATAGATTGCTTTGGGTAGTATTGCTATTTTAACAATATTATGTCTTCAGTTCATGAACATGAGCTATATTTACATTTATTTGCATCTCCTTAAATTTCTTTTGTTACTGTCTTATAGTTTTTACAGTAGAGATCTTTCACTTCCTTGGGTAAATGTATTCCTAAGTCTTTTGTTGTTTTTTGGTGCTGTTATAAAGGGGGTTGCTTTCATTGTTTTTCAGGTATTTCATTGTGAGTGTATAGAAATGCAATTGATTTCTGTATGTTGATATTGTATTCTGTAAGTTTACTGAATTTATTGATTAGCTTTAAAAGTCTTTTGATGTGGTTGGTCTTTAGGGTTTCCTATAAAATATGTTACCTGCAAAAACAGACAATTTTCTTCTTCCTTTCCAATTTGGATATCTTTTATTCTTTTTTTTTTTTTTATCTACTTGCTCTGGCTAGGACTTCCAGTACAATTTGAATAGGAATGATGAGAGTGAACATCCTTTCTTGTTCTTGATCTTAGAGGAAAAACTTTCCTCCTTTCACTACTGAGTATGATAGCTACTGTCTGGTCATATGTGGCCTTTGTTATATTGGTGTGTGTTACTTACATACCTTATTGGGAGTTTTTATCATGAAAGAACATGGAATTTTTGTTATGGTTTTTGCATATCTATAGAGATGATCATGATTTTAAACTTATTCTGTTAAACCACACTTACTGATTTGCAGATGTCACGCTGTCCTTGCATCTCAGGAGTAAATCTCAGCTTGGTTGTGGTGTGTGACCTTTTAATGTGCTATTGAATTGGGTTTGCTAGTAATTTGTTGAGAAATTTTGCATCCTCATTCATCAGGTATATTGGCCTGTAGTTTTCTTTTCTTGAAGTGTCTTTATCTAACATTGTTATCAAGATAATGCTGGCCTTGTAAAATGAGTTCTGAGTGTTACCCCCTCTTCCATTGTTTTAAAGAGTGTAAGAAAGATTGGTGTTTTTCAAATGTTTTGTATAATTCACTAATGAAACTAGCTGGTCCTGGTTTTTATTTTATTTTTGTTTGGAATATTTTTAATTACTGATTCAGTCTTACTGGTTATTGGTCTGTTCATATTTTTCTATTCCTGATTTATTTTTGGTAGGTTGTATATTTTTAGGAATTTTTCCATTTCATCTGGGTTATCCAATTTGGTGACATATAATTGTTTATAGTAATCTCTTCTGACCTTTTGTTTTTGTATTTGGATGATATCAGATAATGCTTCCTCTTTAATTTCTGATTTTGAGTATTCCATTTTAGTCTTGCTAAAGGATTGTGAATTTTGTTTATTTTATTTTATTTAAAAATCCAGCTTTTAGCTTTTTTGGTCTAAATTTCATTTATTTCTATTCTCATTCTTTTTATTTCTTTCCTTCTGCTAACTTTGAGCTTAGCTTGATCTTTTTCTAGTTCCTTGAGGTGTAAGGTTATGTTGTTTATTTGAGATCTTTTTTCTTGAGGTAGGTGTTTATTGCTATAAACTTCCTTCTTGAAACTGCATTTGGTATAACCCCTGAATTTTAGTATGTTGTGTTTACTTTTTCATTTGTTTTTGAGATACTGATTTCCATTTTGTTTTCTTTTTTAACCTGTTTGTTGGTCAGGAATGTGTTGTTTAATTTCCACACATTTGTGAATTTTCCAGTTTTTCCTACTGTTGCTGCTTTCTAGTTCCATGCCATTTGGTCAGAAAAGATACTTCTTAAATCTGCTAAGACTTGTTTTGTGACTGATCAAATGATCTATCTTGCAGTATGTTTTCTGTGTGCTTGAGAAGAATGTGTCTTCTGCTTTTGGATAGAGTGCTCTACACGAGCCTGTTAGGTTTGTTTGGTCAAATATATTGTTCAAGACCAAGGCTTGCTTATTGATTTTCTGCCTGATGGGTCTATGCATTATTGAAAGTGGGGTATTGAAGTCCCCTACTCTTATTTTATTCTTGTCTGTTCTCTCTTCTTAATTAACTTAACATAGGTAGGTAGGTGCTCCATTGTTGGGTGCATATATGTTTTTATGACTGATATATCCTCTTGATGAGCCTGACTCTTTTATCATTAAATAATAACCTTTGACTCTTGTTTTGGCTTTTTAAAAAAAATGTTGAAATTGGCAATTTTTGAAGTATAGATAAATAATCATATTAGTTTCAAGTATGGAACACAATGGTTCATCAGTTACCCACGCCACGTTATTAAATCCCCACCCCAACTAGTGCAGTTACTATCTGTCAACATAGAAAGATGTTATAGAATCATTGGCTATATCTTCCATGCTTTACTATCATCCCTGTTATGGTACAGAATCATTGTTACAGAATCATTGGCTATATCCTCCATGCTTTACTACCACCCCAACCTTTATTATGATTGAAAAATTTTGTGTCCCTTTGTGCCCCTTCCTCTTTTCCTCCTCACCTACCCATCCTAACCTCTCCCCCATGATAATCAGTCACTTCTCAGTGTCTGTGATTCTACTGATACTTTGTTTTGTTTCATTTTGTTTTTACATTCCACACATAAGTGAAATAATATGGTATTTGTCTTTCTCTGCCTGGCTTATTTCATTTGACATAATACCTCTAGGTCAACCCATGTTGTTGTAAATGGCAGGATTTCTTTCTTTTTAATGGCTGAATAATATTCCATTGTGTATACACTCCACGTCTTCTTTATCCGTTCACCTATTGATGGACACTTTGGTTGCTTCCATATCTTGGCTTTTGTAAATAATGTGGTGATAAATAGGTGCATGTATCTTTTCAAATCAGGGACTTTATTTTCTTTAGGTAAATTCTTAGAAGTGGAATTACTGGGTCATAGGGTATTTATATTTTTAGTTTTTTGAGGAACCTCCATAACTTTTTTCTGCAGTGGCTGCACCAGTTTACATTTCCACCAGTAGTGTAGGAGGGTTTCCTTTTCTCCACATCATTGCCAGCACTTGTTACACTGTCTTTTGGATGGTGGCCATTTTAACTGGTGTGAGGTGATATCTCCTTGTGGTTTTGACTTGCTTTCCCTGATGATTAGCAATGTGGAACATTTTTTTCATGTGCCTGTTGGCCATCTCTCTTTCTTCTTTGGAAATTGTTCAGTTCCTCCACTCATATTTTAATTATTTATTATGTTACTTGGTTTTTTTGTTTGTGTTAAGTTTTGTGACTTCTTTATATATTTTGGATGTCAACCCCTTTTCAGATAAATCATTTATGAATATATTTCATACTGTAGGCTGCCTTTTTGTTCTGTTGATGGTGTCCTTTGCTGTACAGAAGCTTTTTAGTTTGATGTAGTCTCACTTGTTTATTTTTTATTTTGTTTCCCTTGCCCAAGGAGTGTGTCTAGGAAAAAATTGCTCATGCTTATATTCAAGAGATTTTTGCCTATATTGTCTTTGAAGAGTTTTATGGTTTCATGTCTTACATTTAGGTTTTTAATGCATTTTGAGTTTACTTTTGTGTGGGTTAGACAGTAATCCTCTTGCATGTAGTTGCCCAGTTTTTCCACCACCAGTTACTGAAGAGGCTGTCTTTTTCCCATTGTATATTCATATCTCCTTTATCATATATTAATTGACTGTGTATGTGTGAGTTTTATCTGGGCTCCATTGATCTATGGATCTGTTCTTGTGCCAGGATCATACTGTTTTGAGTATTGCAGCTTTGTAGTATAGCTTGAAGTCAGGGAGCCTAATGCCCTCAGCTTTGTTCTTCCTTCTAAGGATTGCTTTGGCTGTTTGGGGTCTTTTGTGGTTCCATAAAGTTTTAGAATTCTTTGCTCTAGTTTATTGAAATTCCATTGGTATTTTGTTAGGGATTGCATTTAATCTGTAAGTTGTTTTGGGCATAATGGTGATTTTGACAATATTAATTTTTCCTATCCATGAGCATGGGATAGATTTTTTCCATTTATTTGTGTCTTAAATTTAATTTCCTTCATCAGTGTTTCACAGTTTTCATAGTACAAGTCTTTCCCCTTCTTGATTAGGTTTATTCCTAGGTATTTTATTATTTTTGATGCAATTGTAAATGGAATTGTTTTCCTGATTTCTGCTAGCTTGTTAGTATATAGGAGTGCAATAGATTTCTATATATTGGTTTTGTATCCTGCAACTTTACTGAATCCAGTTATTAGCTCTAAAGGTGTTTTGGTGGAGTCTTTAGGGTTTTCTATTTATACTATCATGTCATCTGCAAACAGTGACAGTTTAACTTCTTCCTTACCAATTTGGGTGCCTTTTATTTTTTTTTATCTTGTCTGATTGCCATGACTATGACTTCCAGTACTATGCTGAATAAAAGTGGTCAGAGTGTATATCCTTGTTGTGTTCCTGATCTTAGAGAAAAAGCTTTCAGTTTTTTGCCATTGAGTATGGTGTTAGCTGTGGGTTGGTTGTGTTTGGCTTTTATTATGTTGAGGTATGTTCCCTCTATGTCCATTTTGTTGAATTTTTATCATGAATGGATGTTGAATTTTTAAGTGTTTTTTAAGCTTCTATTGAGATGATCATATGTTTTTTATCCTCCTTTTTGTTAATGTATGTGATATTGATGGATTTATGAATATTGTACCATCCTCACATCCCTATATTAAATCCCACTTGGTCATGGTGCATGATCTTTTTTATGTATTTTTAAATTTGATTTGCTAATATTTTGTTGAGGATTTTTATGTCTGTGTTCATCAGGGATATTGGTTTATGATTTTCTTTTTTTTAGTGTCTTTCTGTTTTTGGTATTATAATGATGCTGACCTCATAGAATGAGTGTGGGAGTATTTCTTCCATTTTTACTATTTGGAATACTTTAAGAAATATGGGTATTAGCTCTTTAAATGTTAGGTGGAATTCAGCTGTGAAGCTATCTTGTTCTGGAATTTTGTTTGTTGGGAGTTTTTTGATTACTAAGTCAGTGATGTTAATGGTAAATTTGTCTGGTTAGATTTTCTGTTTCTTCCTGGGTCAGTCTTGGAAGATCTTACTTTTCTAGGAATTTTTCCATTTCTTCTAGGTTGTCCAATTTTACTGACATACAATTTTTCATAGACTTCTCTAATAATTCTTTGTATTTCTGTGGTGTCAGTTGTAACTATTCCTTTTTTATTTCTGGATTTGTTTATTTGTGTCTTCTTTTTTCCTGAAAAGTCTGGCTAGAGATTTGTCTATTTTTTTTTTTATCTTCCTAAAGAACCAGCTCTTCATTCATTGAATTTTTTCTATTGTTTTATTCTTCTCTATTTTATTTATTTCTGCTCTTATTATATCCTCCTCTACTAACTTTGGGTTTAATTTGTTCTTCTTTTACTAGTTTCTTTAGTTGTGAGTTTAGACTATTTATTTGGGATTGTTTCTTGAGGTAGGTCTTTACTGCTGTGTAACTTCCCTCTTAGAATCACTTTTGTGGTATCCCCATATTTTGAATGTTGTATTTTTGTTTTCATTTGTCTCCATGTATTGCTTGATTTTTTCTTTAATTTGGTCATTGATCCATTATTAAGAAGCATGTTGTTTGTGGGGTTTTTTTGTATTCTTCGTGTAGTTTATTTCTAAGTTCATACCATTGTGATCTGAAAAGATGCTTGATGCAGTTTGAGTCTTTTTGAATTTATTGAGGCTTTTTTGTGTCATAATGTTATTTATTCTGGAGGACATTCCATGCGTATTGAGAAAAATGTGCATCCTGCTTCTTTTGTGTGGAATGTTCTGTAGGTATCTGTTAAGTTCATCTGATCTATTGAGTTGTTCAGTGCCTCTGTTTCCTTATTTATTTTCTGTCTGGTTGATCTGTCCATTGATGTAAGTGGGATTTAGACTCCTCTAATATAAATGAGTTGCAGGCTATTTCTCCCTTTAATTCTGTTCATATTTGTTTTACATATTTAGGTGCTCCTATGTTGGGTGCAAATATATTTATAAAGGTAATATTCTCTTACTGGACTGACTCCTTTATCATTATGTAATGTTCTTTGTCTCTTGTCACTTTCTTTGTTTTGAAGTCTGTTTTGTCTGATACTAGTACTGTAACTCCTGCATTTCTCTGCCTGTATTTTGCCAGAAATATCTTTTTCCATCCCTTCACTTTCAGTTTATGTGTTCTTTAGGTCTGAAATGAGTCTCTTGTAGGCAGCATATAGATAGGTCTTGCTTCTTTATCCATTCTGCCACTCTGTGTCTTTTTATTGGTGCATTCAGTCCATTTACATTTAAGGTAATTATTCATAGATATGTACTTATGGCCATTTTATTAGTTTGTTTTCTGGGTTTTCTCAGATTCTTCTCATTATTTGATGGTTTTCTTTAATATTGTGATTGGACTTCTCTTTTTAAATTTTTTGTAGGCTTTAGGCTTGTGGTTACCATAAGGATCATGGATAGTTTCATAAATATGTAATAGTCTATATTAAGTTGATGGTCTCTCTATTTTGAACACAGTCCAAAAGTATTTCTTTTTTCTTCTTCCTTTGCCACACTTTATGTATTAGATGTTATTATGTGCATTTTTTTGTATATCCTTTGACTGATTTTGTGTATAGTTGATTTTACTATTTCCATTTTTTTTTTTACTTCAGACTTGCTTAACAGTTGGTCTACTCTACTACCTTACTGTGGGTTAATTTTCCCTGATAAAAATATTTAGGCTTAAGAATATTTCCATCTACTGATGTCCCTTTAATGTATCCTGTAAGGCTGGTTTAGTGCTGGTGAATTTCTTTTACGTTTGTTTATCTTGGAAACTTTTAGCCTCTTCTTCAGTTTTGAATGATAACCTTGTTGGGTATAGGATTCTTGGTTGAAGGTTCTTTTGTTTCAATACATTAAATATTTCATGCCACTCTCTTCTGGCCTGTAGAGTCTGCTGAGAAGTCTGCTGATAGCCTGATGGGGTTTAGCCTCTGTAGCTGTTTTCAATACCATCTCCTTTCCTTAATCTCTGTTACTTTAATTATTATATGTCTTGGTGGTGTCTTCCTGGGGTTCCTTTTGTTAGGGACTTTCTGTACTTGCAGGACCTGGGTGTCTTATTTCCTTCGCCAGATAGGGGAAGTTTGCAGTAATTATTTATTCAAAGAGATTTTGTACTTCTTTGTCTCTCCTCCTTCTGTTACCCCTATTATGTGAATATTGTTTCATTGGAGTTGTCACATGGCTATCTTAGCCTCCTCTGGTTTCTAGAGATTCTTTTTTCTCTGTGTTCCTCAGCTTTGTTGTTTTCCTGTTCTCTAATTTCCATCTCATTATCTCCTTTGCTTGCAGCAATCTATTCATCCCTATCCATTGTATATTTCATTTCAGTTGCTGTATTCTTCAGCTTTGGGTGGCTCTTTTTCAACTCTTCTTTTTGTTGAAGTCCTCCCTGAGATCATCAGTACTTCTTCGCAGATCAGTGAGCATATTTATGACCAATACTTTGAAAAATTTATCAAGGAGATTGGTGATATCCATTTTATTTAGTTGTCTTTCTCATGCCTTATCCTGCAGTTGTGTTTGGAACATACCCCTCTGCCTTTTCATTTAGTCAGGGTTTGTGTGTTTTTTCCTTTGTATTATGTAGATCATGTATGCCTCCTGGTCTGGTAAATAATGGCTTTGTGAAGTGGGCATCCTTTGGTGCCCAGAAGCTCAAGACTTTTTACTCTCCAGTGCCTGGTTCTCCTTTGCAGTGGAGTCCCATTTGCTGTTGGTGGGTTATGGGCAATGTCACCTGTCTGCCAGTAGTGTCTGAGTTCTGTCAGCAGAGGCCCTTTGTGAGCTGAGCAGTGGTGCTTGTGCTGAAATTATTATCGGTAGGGGCTGCCTTTCTGCCTATCTACTCATGGTTTCTGATCTCAGTTGGCCATGGTGGTCTGTTCTCCTTTGCTGGCCCTTTGTGAGCAGAGCAGCTACACTTCTACTTGGATTGTTGTGGCCAGGGTGGGTACACAGGGAAGCATGGCACTGGTCTGGGCTGCCAGCAAGGAGGAATGAGCACCTTGAGCTGGCTTCCTCAGGCACCTCCCACGTTGGGCTGAGAAAGCTGCAAAAGCCTCCCTTTTCCTGGCAAGCAGTAAAGTCTCCCTCTACCTGCAAGACAGTGAATTCTGACTGTTGCTGAGCTGAGTGTGCCAGGTGGTTGGGTGGGTTGGTGGTCTGGCTGCAGGGAAGTGCTTTCAGGCTGAGCCACCAGTAAGGGGAATGGAATATTTGGGCTGGTGCCTGTGAGTGCCTGACCAATTGAGCTGAGGAAGGGCTGGGGAATTGTTGCCTACCTGCCCTTTCTCCTGCAGAGAGACCTCCATCCAACCCCCACACCTCTGGCACCCTTCCTGTTGCTGGTAAATCTTTCATACTGCCTCCTCTGTGTTGGGTCTCTGCAGGACTGATAGAGCATCCCTGTCCTCAGCAAGAGTCCCAGCCTCCCAGATTGCTCTAACTCTCCATGATGTCCAGCCCTGTTAATCACTGAAGCCCAGTGCAATGTGGACTGTGTTCCCAGAGAAGATCTCAAGGGCTAGGTATACAGAGTTCCTGAGCACTTATCCACTCTGCACTCCATTCCTCTCCCTCCTGCTTGTGGGCTGGGATCGATTGTGACTCTGACACTTTACCCTTCTCTGTGTTGTCTTCTCTTCTTCACCACATGTAGGTGGTCTGTTCTCAATCTTCAGGTTGTTTTCAGGGTTATTTGCTTTCGCTGTAGTTGCTTCCTTAGTGTGTGTGTGAGGAAGCTTCTGCCTTGCCTTCCTACGCCTCCATCTTTTTCACTACAAGTCCTTATTTCAGCTTATTTCAGTTAAAATCTGTCTTATCTGAAATAAAAATAGTCACTCATTGTCTCTTGGTTTCCATTTGCATGGGCTATCCTTTCTTTTACTTCATTTTGAGCCTTTGTGTCTGCATAAAAAGTTTGTCTTTTGTATGCATTACACAGTTAGGTCTTGTTTTTTATTTGTGCACCCCCACTCTATGCCTTGTAACTGGAGAACTTAATCCACTTATATTTGAAGTTATTCTTGATAGGTAAGCCTTATTTATGCCATCTTACTGTTTTCTGACTGTTTCCTCTATCATATTTAGTTCTGATGTCCTTTGCAAATTGATGATTTCATGTAGCTTTGATTCCTTTCTCTCCTGGAGGTTTTTGCTTCTTGGGTTACCATTAAGCTTACATAAAATAGTATATAACAGTCTGTTTTACAGTGTAACAATTTAACTTAAAAAAACAATTTAACCTTCTACTTTATAGGCTCTTTCTTCTAAGCAGATGTTCTTCTCTTGTTGATTTTTTTCTGTTATATATTTCGTTTAATTTGTTGTATTCTTCAGCTCTGGAGTTTCTGTTTGGTTACTTTTTATGATTTCTATCTCTCTGTTAAACCTCTCTCTCTTTTTTTCTTCTTTTCTTTTGGTCTGTTTACTAATTTCACTGAATTGTTTTTCTGTGTTTCCTTGTAGCTCACTGAACCTTTTTGGGTTCCTTTTTTGTTATGTTTCTTTGATTTTTCTTGTTCTTTGACCTCTTGGGTTGCTGTCTTTGCATTTGAGGAAGGAGTCACTTCCAATCTTCACAGACTGGTTTGGTAGAGAAATACCCTCTATCAGGCTCGTTAGAGATTCTGAGGCTTTCTCATGTGTCTTTGGGCATGTTGCTTCACACTCCTTCTCCCTCTTTTATCAGAATTCTTAAGCTTGTGTGCCTTCTCTTGATCCTGCAAAGTTAGACCAGGTGCACACAGCCTCCCTCTTGGTTTCCCTATTTAGTGCTCAGTGTTCAAGTTTGTGGTTTCTCATGGACTGGCATTTTAGGCATGCTCACTAGCTATCTGCAAATGCAAAAGCTTGCTCTTGTGGCCATGGGGAGCACACAGGGACCTGTACACGGGTGTGTGGTGGTGTGGGTGAGGTTTATGGAGCACTGGGTATGCCCATGGGCTAGTTATGGGGATCTGCAGGCCAGGTGTCCCAGGGGCTCATAGGCAGGCCTGTTGGTGGAATCCATAAAGCAGTTAGGAGGATTTACATACCTTCCATATGTTCTCTTCTGAGTCCTGGCCATCTGTGCCTTGGCTATGGCTATCTTTCTCTTGGCCACTGACTGTCCCCAGTTGTGCAGTTCACAATTCAGTACTCTCAATGGAGCCAGAGAAATAGCCTTCTTTGGCAGTGTTGTCTTGAACAGCTGGGGAAGCCAAGCACCCCGCATAGGCTCTCACTTACCCCTGCAGGAGAAATCACTGACCAAAAAGGACTTTCTTGGCACAGAGCTGTGGCCTGTTGTGGGAGGGGTGATGCATTAGTCAAACATTTCCTCTTACTCTGTTCAGTGAATACAGTCGTGGAATTTTTTGTTTCAGTGGTGTGCTGGAACTTCTCTGCTGGACTCCTGGACTTCCACAAAGACTGTCTTGTCTGTGGGTGGTTACTATAATTGGTGTTCTTTAGGGTATATAACTCTGGGGGTTTCCCCATCTGGGGCAGGTTCCCTATGAATTCGATAAGACATTAAGGCAAGGCAAGAAGTTGGGAATTAATGGACTTATTCTCACAGCTCAGCCTCTCCTCTCCTCACATCCGGTTGGGACCCCCTCTCACATGGCTCCCCAGCTCTCCCTCTCCATCTGCACTACTTGCTCCCCCAGTGCCCCACATCCTGCACCAGGAGGAACCCTGTGGGTGGGTCCCTGGTGACTGGCAGATGCTTAAGCATTTACAGAGGGGAGGAGAGAATGGGTGTTTCCTTTTCACCCCTACCCTGGACCAGCAATCCTGTGACTGATCAGCAGCTCTGTCACAGGTAAACATTCCGTAAGTGTGCAAGTAGAATTCAGTGGGTGCTATTAAGGTCTGGTGGGAATCCTGGACAGAAAGTTCCATTTTCCCCACGGGATAACAGTTGAAAACTCAGAAAACCCCCAATCTGCCATTTTGATGGTATCACTCTCCTAAAATCTTTTATTATCCCATGTGTAGTTCAGATAGAAATCATTTTATGTGGTTATGCAATATATAATCTTATCATAGTATATTGGTTCACAGTAAGAATGCATGGATTTATTACTAGATTTTTTCTTTTAATAGAAAATCTTTGATACTTTTATTACATTATTGCAGATAAATCACTATTTTTAATAGTCACTCATTATTACTTAAAAATGCATAAATGAAATAATATGAAAGGTACAGAATAACTTGAGATTTGGAAAATTCTAGGTATTTGTTCCTAAATCCCAAAAATAATGTCTGTTCACTATTTGGAAATAATATTGGAAATATCATAATTACCATAGTGGGAGAAGAATAAGTGATTGTATGCATACTGAATCTGAGAGCAGAGTCACCTCACTCCCCAGCTTTACCCCCATTTCTCCTCTAGGTTCACAGAATGCTGCTGGCAAAGTAGGGAGTTGAAATATTATTCTCAGAGATTTCTGAGTGGCCCTAGAGAAGAGATCTGACATGGGTTTCCTTGAGCTAAGTCACTAAGCCCCACACACAGTTCAGTTATAATCTTTTTAATCCATTACTCTAAATCGTAAGGAAACCCAAGGACAATCACTCTGGATTGGAGATACATGAATCAAGACATAGCAATGTTTAAGGCAATAATTAGCAAGATGCTTCCTGTCACTGTTCTTTTTAACCTGACGGTAGGCTACTCCATTGAGCTTAACTCACTGGTTTTAATCTGTTCCCAGGTTCATATGCTATAGAAATTTCTGCTTTCCCTTTGTGCTCTGCTGCCTGGTTCAACTGAGGATACTCGTTTCACTTCTGAAATGTATTCTGCTTTGACCTACTCCTAAGGCCTGGTGGGTCACCTGGTGAGCATAGAAACAAAAGGTGTACAGTAGTATGCTCTGTTACCTATATTTCTGCTGTAAGGATACTAGACTGTATTAGCCTGCTAGAAGCCCTGACTGTGGTCAACCTATGTGTTTTCTGTGATTTGTATCTTTGCTCACTTTTCCAGAGAGAAATCTGTTAACTTTCTAGAGAGTTGAAATTGGAGAGCGACACAGAGGGTGTTCAGTTTATCTTCCCCTATCTTTCTTTACTTTTGCCTTTATTTATAAGGGCATCATGCCCTTGTACCACTATATTGTTCAGAGATATGTATGTTACATATTAGAGGTAAGACTAATGAGAAAAGTAAGAGAATGATTAACACAGGAGTGACAATAATGGTTACCTCAAGGGGAGAGAAGGTAATGGGATTAAGGGGTTTCTAGGGTTCTGGTAAGTGTGTTTAAAACAGATGCAGTGAATACACGGTAGTTCATTCTATTAGTTTCTTTTCATGTGCACATATATATTTTAAATGTTCTTATGTATTTGATGCATATGAAATAAATAGGTTTTCTTTTTTTTCTTGAGATATTTGACATATAGCATTATATTACTATCAAGTATACAACATAATGATATTTACATATGTTTGTGACATTTATATATGTATATATATCATAATATATAATATACATATTATGACCAGCACAGTGAGTCTACTTAACATCTGTCACCACACAAAGTTATGAAATTTTTTTTCTCGTGGTGAGGACTTGTAAGATCTACTCTGTTAGCAACTCAAATATACAATACAGTATTATTAACTATAGTCACCATGCTATATATTATGTCCCCATGACTTATTTATTTTACAACTGGAAGTTAGTATCTTTTGGCCCCCTTTATGTATTTTGCCCATCCCACATACCCTGCCTCAGGCAACCACCTGTCTGTTCTGGATATCATATTGGTTTTGTTATAATTTTTTTAGATTTCATATGTAAATGAGATCATATGGTATTTGTCTTTCTTTGCCTGACTTATTTTACTTAGCATAATGCTCTCATGGTCCATCCAAGACTTCATAAATGGCAAGATTTCCTTTTTTATTACTGAATTATATTCCATTGTATGTATATATACCATATTTTCTTTATCTAGGCATCCGTTGAGGGACACATAGGTTGTTTCTATATCTTGAGTATTGTAAATAATGCTGCAGTGAACGTGGGGCTTCTTATATCTTTTCAAGTTCATGGTTTTTTTTCTTTGAATAAATACCAAAAAGTGGAGTTACTGGCTCATACATTACATTTGATCCTTGAACACAGCAGAGGTGATGGGCTCTGAAACTCTGTGCAGTCAAAAATATGGCAATTACTTTTGACTCCCCAAAAACTTAACTGCTAATAGCCTGCTGTTGACCCTTGAAAATCTAGGTTTGAGCTTCACAGGAATTTTTTTGTGGATTTTTTTTTCAATAAATACATTGGAACATTTTTTTGAGATTTGCAACAATTTGTTTACATTTCTCACAACTGTGAGTGGCTCCATGAATAGTCTGGAAGTGTTTGTGTGCATAAGTTTTGATAAATTTTAACTTTATAATAGATTTGTGTATATTTTATGGTAGTAAATGATAAAATAGAGTAGTATATACACATATTTTATGCATTCATGACAAACCTTTTTCTTAATTTTTTTGATATTTCTAGGCTATGTAGTTTGTCTGTTTTTTCAAATTGATGAAAGTCTCCAAAACATTTTCCAACATACTTACCAAAACAACCTGTGTTATGGACCTATGCAGTTCAAATCTGTGTTGTTCAAGGGTCAGTTGTAGTTCTATTTTTAGGTACCATACCAAACCATACTACATATTGTTTTCCTTAGTGGCTATACCAATTTACATTCCCATCAACAGTGCACAAGAGTTCCCTTTTCTCCACATCCTAGCCAACAGTTGTTATTTCTTCTCTCTTTTATAATAGTCACTCTAAGAGGTGTAAGGTAATATGTTATTGTGGTTTTGACTTGCATTTCTCTGGTGATTAGTGATGTTGAGCATCTTTTCATGTACCTGATAACTGTCTGTATGTCATCTTTGGGAAAAAGTCTCTTTAGATTTCCTACCCATTTTTATTAGATTGTTCAGGTTTTTTTTGCTATTGAGTTGCATGTGTTCATCTACTTTGGTTATTAACCCATTATCAGATATATGATTTGCATATATTCTTTCCCATTTGGTAGGTTGCCTTTTCATTTTGTTGATGGTTTCTTTTGCTCTGCAGAAGCTTTTTGGTTTGATGTGGTCCCACTTGTTTATTTTTGCTTTTAGTGTCAAATTTGCTTTTGGTGTTAAATCCAGGAAACCATCTTCAAGACTAATGTCAAGTAGCTTATCACCTGTGTTTTCCTCAAATAGTTTTATGGTTTCAGGTCTTATATCCAAATCTTTAATCCATTTTTTAGTTACTTTTTGTGAGTGGTGTAAGATGTGGTCCAGTTTCATTCTGTGTATGTGGCTGTGCAGTTTTCCAAGTACCATTTATTGAGGAGATTATCCTTCCCCATTGTATATTTTTGGCTCCTTTGTCATCTTTTAATTGACCATACATGGGTGGGTTTATTTCTTGCCTGTCTGTTCTGTTCCACTGATTTATATGTATGTCAGTTTTTACTCCAATACCATACTATTTTCATTACTGTAGCTTTTTAGTATGGTTTGAAATCAAGGTGTGTAATGCCTTCAGCTTTGTTCTTTCTCAAGATTGTTTTGGCTATTTTGGATCTTTTAAGTTTTAGAATTGTTTTTTGATACAAGATTTAGGATATATGTTTTAGGATTGTTCTCTTTCTGTGAAAATTGCCTTTGGGATTTTAATAGAGATTGCACTGAATTAAGTAGATTGCTTTGGGCATTATGGGTACTTTAACAATATTGATTCTTCCAAACCATGAGCACAGAATATCTTTCCACTTTTTTGTGTCTTCAGTTTCTTTCATCAGTGTCTTATAGTTTTCAGTGTACAGATCTTTCACCTCCTTGGTTAAATTTATTCTTAAATATTTTGGGACTTTTTTGATGCAATTGTAAATGGGATTGCTTTCTTAATTTCTCTTTCTGATAGTTTATTATTAGTATATAGAAAAGCAGCAAAGTTTTGTGTAGTGACTTTGTATCCTGCAGCTTCACTGAATTTTTTATTAGTTCTAACAGTTTTTTGGTGGAGTTTTTAGGGTTTTCTATATGTAATATGTGAATTGCAAGTAGTGACAGTTTGCTTCCTTCTTACTGATTTGGATGCCTTTTATTTATTTTTTTAGTCTAATTGCCATGGCTAGGACATCCAACACTATGTTGAAGGGAAGTGGTGATTGTGTATCCTTGTCTTGATCCTGATATTAGGGGCAAAGTTTTAGCTTTACAGTGTTAAATATGATGTTAGCTTGTCATGTATGGTCTTTATTATGTTGAGGTAAGTTCACTCCATGACCAGTTTGTTTAGAGTTTTTATCAAGAATGGATGTTGAATTTGTTAAAATCTTTTTCTGCATCTAATAAGATTCTAATCCTGTATATAATAAGGTCATATGATTTTTATCTTTCATTTGTTAATATGGTATTCACATTGATTATTTTGTGGATGTTGAACTATCCTTGCATCCTTGGAATGAATCCCATTTAATTATGGTGTATGATCCCTTTAATGTATTGTTGAATTTGGTTTGCTAATATTTTGTTAAGGTATTTGGATCAGTATTCATCAAGAATTTTGGCTTGTAATTATCTTTTCTTGTGGCATCCTGTCTGGCTTGGGTATTCAGGAAATATTGGCCTTGTAAAATGAGTTTAGAAGTGTGTCCTCTTGTTCTGTATTTAGAAAGAATTTGTTAAGGATTCATATTAATTCTTAGATGTTTTATAGAATTGATCAGTGAAATCATCTGATCCAGGATTTTGTTTGTTGGGAGTGTTTTGATTACTGATTTAATCTCCTTACTAAGTAATTAGTCTATTCAGTTTTCTTTTTTTTCTTGATTCAGTCTTGGTGGGTTGTATGTTTCTAGTAATTTACCCATTTCTTCTAGATTATTTCTTTTCTGATCTTTGTTATTTCCTCTCTTTGACTAACTTTGGGCTTCATTTTCTTTTTCTAGTTCCTTGAGGTGTATCGTTAGGTTGAGATTTTTCTTGTTTCTTTATGTAGGCAATTATTCCTTCTTAAAACTGATATTGCTTCATCCCATGAGTTTTGGTAAGTTGTATTTCCTTATTGATTTGTTGCAAGGTATTTTTTTGAATTTTCTTGATTTGTTTTTTTGACCCAGTTGTTCAATCTCTACATATATGTGAGTTTTCTAGTTTTCTTCTTGTAGTTGACTTTTAGTTTCGTGCTATTGTGGTTGGAGAATGTGCTTGATATGATTTCATTATTCTTAAATTTATGAAGACTTGGTTGTGGCCTAACATCTGATGTATCCTGGTGAATGTTCCATGTGTGCTAGAGAAGAATGTGTATTTTGTTTCTTTCAGATAGAATGATAGAATATTCTGTATGTGTCTGTTAAGTCCATCTGGTTAATGTGTCATTTAAAGCCAGTGTTTCTATATTGCTTTTCTGTCTGGATGATCTATTCTCTGGAGAAAATGGGGTATTCAAGTCCTGTATTATTATTGCATTGTTGTCTATTTCTCCTTTAAGACTGTAAATATTTGGTTCATATATTTAGTTGCTCTTATGTTGAGTCCATAAATGTTTTCAAATGATATATGCTCTTTTTAGATTGACTCGCTTTTCATTCTGTAATACCCTTCTTTGCCTTTTATTACAGTATTTGTTCTAATGCCTGTTTTGTCTGATGCATGTAGAGCTGTTCAGAATTCTTTTGGTTTCCATTGCAAAGAATATCTTTTCATCCTTTCATTTTCAGTCTGTGTGTCCTTACATTGGCTTGTTGATTTGTCATCCATATTAACTGTATTGCCAGGTATTACTGACGTGTTCTGAAGAACACCTAATGAAGTGGATCTGTTTCTTCCCTATGTATAGTTCCCATGTTTTTGTGTATATAAGGAGATTCTCTCCTGTGCAGTTACACCAGGATGTATCATAGTGATTCCTTATCTTTTTCTGATCCTGTAATATCTCATTTTAATTTGTATCAGATTATGTTAAAAGCTAAATCCTAAGATTTCTGCTATCACTGCAGTGGGGTTGTAAAAAGTGTGGTATGGGATATTACATGCTCTCTAATGTGTATTGCAGATTTCTTTTGTTTTTTTTTCCTCTTTAGTTTAAGGTGCCAAAATCAAGGAGGAAAAAAAACCCAAACTAACAAATATAGTATTGTTTTCAAAGGTGACTTTGCTGGGGGCAGTAATGTCAGAGGGCTCCCATGTGACTTAGTATGTTAACCACAGTGAAATGAAACCCTGACAGCCATCTGGCTGTTGTTTTAGTGTTACTTGAATATTCCCCAGTGGAAAATCTAGTCTTTCAGCCCAGTTGTGAAACAGTGCATGGATATTAGCAGTTTGCAATGGTGCAAATAGCTTAGCTTAGCAACTGAAGGTTTTACTTTAGATCTGATATCCAGTATTTTCTTTCTTGTTCCTATTTTTTTTAACTTTGTAATTTGAAGCAGCAATAATCGCTAGATTTGGAAGAATTAAATAAGATGATTTATATTAAGGACTTAGCACAATGCCTGGTTGCTAAAGAAACACTCAGACTATTCTATGCACATCCTTTACTCTAGCCAGATATCTGGGAATCATCTGTAAATCTTTTTACTCCTTTCCTACCAAAGAGCTATCCATTTCATCTCCTCAGGCCTAGAATGGGAGTGAGACATGACCCACATTTCATAACAATTTGGCTTTTAGTAGACAGTTGCTAAATCAATCCTTCAGGATACTAACTTCTCTTCTACTTTCTTTAGTAGTAATCACCATTAATTTTCTAGAACTCTGAAAGGATTGTAGTAATTTTCACTTCTGGTTTCAGCAGAATTAGTTGTCTTAACATTAATCAAATAAGTTGACAGTATTAAAATAACTTTATTGTTATTTTTACTCGTGTATATTTTAATTTTAGACTTAATATTTTCACATGTGTGAGTTTTATATATATGCAGGATATTGTAGTGCTAAGTGTGCACTTGGCACAGCACACTCATGGGTTCAAATATAGGCTCTGCAGTTTCACAACCTCAAGCAAGTACATAATTTTTCTAGGATTGCTTTACCACATTTTGAAAGTGAATTAATAAGATTTAGTTACATACAGTGTTGTTACAGTTATTAAAGGAGATAAATTTATATGAAAATGCAAAAGGCTAAGAACAGCCAAGACAATCTGTAATAATAAAGTGGTACTTGTTTGATCCAATGTCAAGATTTTTAGTGAAACTAGATAAAGACAATGTTGTATTAGTGCAAGGATACACAATTTTCTCTGTTCAATAGATCAATGGAACAGAAAAAGGAATACAAAAACAAGTACATTGCATGTATAGTAGATACTTGATTTATGGGGAAAATGGCATGCTGAAGAGTAGAATGTGATATTTCACTACATGGTGCTAGAGCAGTGTGCATGTTCATATGGAGCGACATGAATCAAGACCCCTCTCTCACACCACCCTCAGAATAAAGTCCCAGTGGATTATGAATCTGCCTGTGAAAGGCAGAATGATAAATATTTACATGACAATTAGGAAAATATCTATGTGACCTTACAGTATGAAAAGTTTTCTTAAATAGGATACAAAACTCTTCATCAGAAGTCACCTTTAAGAGAGTAAAAGGCAAATCATAGAGTGGTAGAAGATATTTACAGCACTCTGACAAAGAACTCACAGATGGGATATAGGTAGAACTACAGATCAGTGAGGAAAAGACAGCCCAATTGAAAAATTAGTGAGAGACTTGAACAGGCACTTCACCAAATGGCTATGCAATGTGCAGTAAAAATAAAAAAATGCTCAAGACCATAGGTCATTAGAGGAATGCAAATTAAAACCACAGCAATATACAGCTACCTACAAACCTGCCAGTACACTAGAAGGGACTAATAATAGAGTTTGTGGGAATATGAAGAAAAGAAATTCTCATATATTGTGGAATATATATTGGCACTATCACTTTGGTTAACTGGTTGACAGTGTAGAAGTGGAATATATGCATAATCTATGCCTGCAATTACACTCCCCACAGAAATAGTATGTGTGTATACCACCAAGTGGTATGTATATGCCAGTTTGTACTAGCAATATATGGTCTAGCTCCATTTGGGGGCAGAATGTGCATCAACATTATTAAAGGTAAATAAATTACCATGTTTTCCTACTTTGGAATGCTGCACCCTAATGAAAACAAAGCTCATACAACAAAATGGATGTACTGGACAAACATTATGTTGAGCAAAAACCCACGCATCAAAGAATATATACTATATGATCGATCCCAGTGTTTAGAAGTCATGCTGGCTATTCTTGGAGAAGGTGTTAGTGATTGGGGGGTGCTGGCAGGGACCACTGGGTTACTGCCAGTGCACTATTTCTAGCTCTCCATGGCGGTTACCTGGATGCCTGCTTCAGCCTAGTTTATTGAACTGAACATTTGTGCTTTGTGTGCTTTTCTTTGTGTTAAACTTCAGGAGAAAAATAAGAATGACCCAACTTTCTAATACTCAATAAATAGTATGAGGTTTTCCTTCTTACCTCTCCATCCAATTTGTGAGCATTTTGTGTATGTTCTTTGATTAATATAATTCTGGGTTTGATATTATAGATGTAAACTCTTTAAAGATTAGGTAGGGACAATTTTAGCCAGTACACATACAAAAAATAACTTTGCTTTTGAAAATTCAGATACTCCAACGTTTTGTGTGGCCCACAAACAGTATATGTACTTTTTAATATGACAGAACTGTAATGACACTCACATGACACATTTGTTGTTTCTCAAAATTTTTCATTGAAGAAAAGTCTCAGTTGTCAATAGTTGAAGGTATTACTTTTTTGGGTATTTTCTTCTGTTGATTCAAACTTTATTTTTAACCCAAGAAGTTTATGGTTTTATACAAGTTAGATATATCTCTTGTTAAATAAAAAATTTTTAAATAGATTTTCTAATTGCAAGTGAGATATTTTGAACTTTATATTTTCTATCTAATTGTTGAATACTTACAAGAACTCTGATTTTTATGATTACCGCTTCCATCACACTTGATTAAATTCATTGATTCTATGATAATAATTTTCAGTAATTTCTCTATTAGTCTTCTGATACAGTCATCATTTATATCAAATGGCATTAATCATGGCGGTTTTTAAAAAGTCATCCCCTCTTTCTAAAACATATTGCACACCACTATTCTTAGTACACTTTAATGGTGATTAAAGTCATCCTTATTTAGTCCATTCACCCTCATTTAGTGACATTCATAAATAAGTAATCCTTATTTAGTGACATTCTTTTCTATATTATGCATTAACCCCCAAATACCTTGGAAGCCTTCATAGAAAAACTAGGGGACTCCCCCATGACTGTATAACTAAGAGAAGACAAATAGGGACTCTATGGCACCTTACTACACTTATGGACAGTGACTGCAATGGGGTATGGGGGGCAGGGACTTGATAATAAGGGTGAATGTAATAACCACATTGTTTTTCTTGTGAAACCTTCATAAAAGTGTATATCAATCATACATTAATAAAAAAAAAAGAAAGGAGGAAAAAATAAGGGGCTCAAACCAAGTTTCAAACAGGTTCAAGGCATAAACAAGAAAGGATCATTGAACATTCTAGTATTAGTACATAACCTAATCTTTTCAGCTTTTGAATCAAAGTGCTAATAAGCATTTATGAGATTTTAATATAAATAGATGAAGTTTATATAATTCAAAATATGTAATATATATAAAAGATGAAATTTTTTTCCCTACTTGTATTTCTTAATAAAAGAGCTTTCATACTTCATTCTTTAAAAATAGTGGTAAAGAAGTGTTTTAATATTTTATGAACAGGATTCTTCAAAGTAATGTGTTCCTCTAAGTCTAGGTAAACTTTTTTGTTTCAAAAAAGTAGTTAAGATAGGCTATATTGGCATAAAATCATTATTGCTGTTGACAAAATGGTGTGTTACTGCATATTATCATTTCTGTGAGGCAAGGGACCTTTTTGAGCCTTGAATGGCTTGAGAGTATTTACTTCTTTACTGAACACCTAGCACAGAAGTGTGTGCTGGGTGCAGAGACTAGCGTTGCTATGGCTTCATTTTCATAACTCAGTACATTTGTAAACTGTAAAAGAACATTTGCTATTCAATTTTTTTCTTAATGGAACTATTGTGATAAAATGCAGCAAAGTCAGTGTGATCTTGAGTATTTAACTATAAATTTAAATTTTTTTCCCTCATGTGTGGGGTCTTCCCACATATTTAGAAAGCTCATCAAGGGAGAGAAAGGTGGCTGCATCAGAGGTGAGACAGAGGCCTCCTTCTAAAACCACATATAATACAGAAATGTAATTAATACAACTAATCCTGAAAGAGCAACAGGAAAGAAGACTATGTCAGACTACATACACCTGGAGAAAAGAACAGACCTCACAGAACAGGGTGACATACCAAAACTGTGATCTGGCAGGACCCAAGGCTTCCCCCACCCCAGCTCACTGACGGGAGGAAGAGAAGTGGAGCAGGGAGGGAGGGGAGGCCTAGGACTGCTGAACACCCAGCCCTGGAGATCTACTCTAGAAGCATGAACCTACATTACATGGTGCTCTGGAGATTAGTGGGGTTGCAAAGCTAAGACAGGCGGAATACCTGGAGAGATGGAGATTCCAGCCACTTGTGGAAAATGGATTCACATGTGGCTTCTCTGAGACAAAAGAAAGGTGGGCAGTCTGAGAGACTTCCTAACAGCGAGAGGGCTGCTATAGGGGCAAGGATTTCACAGAGCTTCCTGCTCAGGAGAAAGGACAGGTAGACAAAATTGTCCGGGTGCACTCTGCCCAGCCGGTTGGGAACTTCCACGATCTTCAGGTGCTCCAGCCCCCTGGCTGGCTACACAGCTCCAAGGACCCCTTCCGTAATACGCAGCCTGCTGTGCCTTCCTCCTGGCCAGCCCACAGCTGGCTCACAAACCAGCAAGCCCCCCCCTGGCATCAGGCCAGCTAGAAGGAAGCCCCACCTACAGCAGCTACAAACACAAAGCATAGAGGCTTACACCTGTGTGCTTGGCCCACTGGTTCTGGCAGAGGAGACAGGCATAGCACCTGGGAGTAGAAAACAGTTCTTTCCTCCCCTGAGGCAACAGCCCTGCTCCCTTGTGACCCCCGACATGACTTCAGGGGTTGAGCAGCTCCAGAGAGTAGAGCTTTTGGGCACTAGAGGGCACCACATACAAATAGGAAACGTAAAAGGAACCTGGTTCAACCCAAAATTCCACAACACCATAAAAAGGGCCAAATGAAACTGAACTCATCAATCTTCCTGAAAGAGATTTAAAAATAAAAATCAAACATGGTCATGGAGGTACAGAGAAATATCCAAGAACGGAGGAAAGAATTCCAGATGGAGATTCAAACATTATAGGATAGAGTATCAGAAATAAAACTTACAATGGAGGAATTTAAAAGCAGATTAGATACTGTGGTGGGAGATAGTAGATGGAATAGAAATTAGAGAAGAGGAATAAAAAGAAGCTGAGGCACAGAGAGAAAAAAAGGATCTCTAAGAATGAAAGAATATTGAGAGAAGTTTGTGACCAATCCAAACAGAACAATATTTGCATTATAGGGGTACCAGAAGACAGAGAGAAAAAGGGATAGAAAGTGTCTTTGAGGAGGTAATTGCTGGAAACTTCCTTAATCTGGAGAAGGAGATAGTCTCTCAGGCCATAGAGGTGCACAGATCTCCCAACACAAGGGACCCAAGGAAGACAACACCAAGACATATAATAATTAAAATTACAAAATAAGAACAGACTACTAAAAGCAGCCAGAGAGAGAAAAAAGATCACATACAAAGGAAAATACATCAGGCTATCATCAGACTTCTCAACAGAAACGTTACAGGCCAGAAGGGAGTGGCATGATATATTTAATGCAATGAAACAGAAGGGCCTTGACCATGAATACATTATATGTCAAGATTATCATTTCAGTTTGAAGGAGGGATTAAACAATTTCAAGATAAGCAAAAGCTGAGAAAATTTACCTTCCACAAACCACCTCTACAGTGTATTTTGGAGAGACTGCTATAGATGGAAGTGTTCCTAAGGTTAAATAGCTATCACCAGAGGAAATAAAACCACAGTAAAGAAAGTAGAACAATTAATTACTGAGCATATGCAAAATCAAATCAACTACCCCCAAAGTCAGTCAAGGGAAAGAAAAAGAGTACAGAATATGATAACTAATATATAAAGAATGTAGGAGGAAGAAAAAGGAGGAGGAAAATGAAAAAGGAATTTTAGATTGTGTTTGTAATAGCCTACAAAGTGAATTAAGTTAGACTCTTAGACAGTAAGGAAGTTACCCTTGGACCTTTGGTAACTACGAATCTAAAGTCTGCAATGGCAATAAGCACATATCTACCGATAATCACCCTAAATGTAAATGGTCTGAATGCACCGATCAAAAGACATAGACTCACTGAACGGATAAAAAAACAAGACCCATCTATATGCTGCATACAAGAGACTCACTTCAAACCCAAAGACATATACAGACTAAAAGTGAAGTGATGAAAAAAGATATTTCATGCAACTAATAGGGAGAAAAAAGCAGGAGTTACAGTACTTGTATCAGCCAAAATAGACTTCAAAACAAAGAAAGTAACAAGTGACAAAGAAGGACATTACATAATGATAAAAGCATCAGTCCAAGAAGAGGATATAACTATTATAAATATCTATGCACCTAACACAGGAGCACGAACATACGTGAAACAAATACTAACGGAATTGAAAGGGGGAACAGAATGCAGTGCATTTATTTTAGGAGACTTCAACACACCACTCACCCCAAACGACAGATCAGCCACAGAACATAAGTAAGGAGACAGAGGCACTGAACAACACATTAGAACAGATGGACCTAATGGACATCTACAGAACACTCCACTCAAAAGCAGCAGGATACCACATTCTTCTCAAGTGCACATGGAACATTTTCAAGAATAGATCATATACTAGGCCACATAAAAAGCCCCAGTAAATTCAAAAAGACTGAAATTGTACCAACCAGCTTCTCAGACCACAAAGGTATGAAACTAGAAATAAATTATGCAAAGACAACAAAAAATCCCATAAACACATGGAGGCTTCAAAACATACTCCTAAATAATCAGTGGATCAATGACCAAATAAAAACAGATCAAGCAATATATGGAGACAAATGCCAACAATAATTCAACACTGCAAAATCTGTGGGACACAGTGAAGGCTGTGCTAAGAGCGAAGTGTATTGCAATACAGGCCCAACTCAGGAAAGAATAATCCCATATGAACAGTCTAAACTTACAATTAATGAAACTAGAAAAAGAGAACAAATGAGGCCCAAAGTCAGTAGAAGGAGGGACATAATAAAGATTAGAGTAGAAATAAATAAAATCGAGAAGAGTAAAACAATAGAAAGAATCAATGAAAGCAGGAGCTGGTTCTTCGAGAAAATAAACAAAATAGATAAACCCCTCAGCAGACTTTTAAAAAAAAATAGTCTACACACATGAACAATCAGAAATGAGAAAGGAAAAATCACTATGAACACCACACAAATATAAAGAATTATGATAGAGTGCTATGAAAAATTATATGCTAACAAAGTGGATTACCTGGGAGAAATGGACTTTTTAGAAAATTACAACCTTTCAAGGCTGAGCCAGGAAGAAACAAAAAATCTGAACAGACCAATTATCAGTAGCAATGAAATTGAATTGGTAATCAAAAAACTACCTAATAACGAAACTCCTGGACCAGCTGGCTTCACCGCTGAATTTTATCAAACATTTAGTGAAGATTTAATATGCATCCTCCTTAAAGTTTTCCAAAAAATAGAAGAGGAGGAAATACTTCCAAACCATGCGAAGATACCACAAAAAAAGAAAATTACAGATCAATATCCCTGATGAACATAGATGCAAAAATACTCAACAAAATATTAGCAAACTGAATTCAAAAATACACCAAAAAGATAATCCATCATGATCAAGTAGGATTTATTCCAGGGATGTAAGGATGGTACAATATTAGAAAATCCATCAACATCATCCACTGTATCAATAAAAAGATGGACAAAAACCACTTGATCATCTCCACAGATGCTGAAAAAGCATTCAACAAAATTCAACATCCATTCATGATAAAAACTCTCAACAAAATGGATATAGAGGGCAAGTACCTCAACATAATAAAGGCCATATATGATAAACCCACAGCCAACATCATACTTAACAATGAGAAGCTGAAAGCTTTTCCTTTAAGATCAGGAACAAAACAAGGATGCCCACTCTCCCAACTTTTATTCAACATAGTTCTGGAAGTCCTAGCCACAACAATCAGACAATACAAATTGGTAAATAAGTAGTTAAATTATCACTATTTGCAGATGACATGATATTGTATAAAAAACTCTAAAGAATCCACTCCCAAACTTCTAGATCTAATATCTGAATTCAGCAAAGTTGCAGGATACAAAATTAATATACAGAACTCTGTTGCATTCCTATACACTAACGATGACCTAGTAGAAAAAGGAATCCGGAAAACAATTCCATTCACAACTGCATCAATAAGAATAAAATTCTTAGGAATAAATCTAACCAAGGAAGTGAACGACATATACTCTGAAAACTACAAGACACTCATGAGAGAAATTAAAGAAGATACCAATAAATGGAAATACATCCTGTGCTCATGGATAGGAAGAACTAATATTGTCAAAATGGCCATCCTGCCTAAAGCAACCTACAGATTCAATGCAATCCCTATCAAAATACTGACAGCATTCTTCAACGAAGTATAGCAAATAGTTCTAAAATTCATATAGAACCACAAAAGACCCTGAATAGCCAAAGCAATCCTGAAAAGGAAGAATAAAGCTGGGGGTATGTGTTCCCCAACTTCAAGCTCTACTACAAAGCTACAATAATCAACACAATTTTGAACTGGCAGAAGTACAGACCAATG
The DNA here is from genome assembly GCF_040802235.1 of Manis javanica. Lineage (NCBI taxonomy): Eukaryota > Metazoa > Chordata > Mammalia > Pholidota > Manidae > Manis > Manis javanica. The sequence continues at coordinate 97,324,720 of NC_133161.1, read as the reverse complement.
GAACAGACTAGAGAGTCCAGGCAGAAAGCTCATCAAGACTTCTCTGCCAATATTTTGTGATGTTACCAGAATTATATTTGAAAATCAGACCTGAATTTGGATGTGGATCTAAATAATTTTTCCATAAGATAAATCAGGCTACTTTCAGAGACTTGCTTTTGTTGGTTTTTTATTATGGAAAATTTCATTCATACATAAAGTTACATAGAACAGGCATCTGTATTTATGACCCAAATTTAGGAATTACCAAGAACTTTAATTTGCACTGATATTGGAATATTATTACTGATTTGAGGTTTTATGGTCATTATTGTGATCCATACTTTTTTCTCCAGTTTACAGAAAAATTTAGAGCCTAATTTGTACAAGATCCATCGAAATCATAAAGCATCCTGGGCCTCCTGGCAGTCTTGATTTTGTTTAAAAGTTAAGTCACCCTGCCCTTAAAGTACTTACAAAGTGATATTAAATATAAAAATTTTAAAGTGTACTTCTTTACTTAACATAGACCTATCAGATGAAGAATCAAAAGGAGAGACCGAAAATGTACTTAAAAGAGTCCCAAGCCCTTGCACTTGTATGTTTGGAAAGTTTGGTTGAGTTGAATCATGCCCCAAGAATTCCTGTCTCCTACCTGTTTTTTCTTTCTCTTTTGGAAACATTTCCCAAATGCTTCTAGCCTTAACTTCTAAGATAGCTCTCATTGTGCAATGATAGTGTTTCTGATATGCAAATTAGGTATTGGGATGTTAATAGCATTCTAAATGTGTGTGGTATTACTTGTAAGACATCAGAAAAACTTAGGACATAATGGAATCAATTAACACATTTTCTAATGATTGTTTCACATTTCTTTTTTGTGGCTGTGTGATAAGCAGTGCTATCTGTGGTAAAGAGTTTTGAGAGTTCGAAGTCTACTGTAAATTGTATTGAGACAAGGACCATGGGCTTAGACAGAGTAGGGTGAGGGCCTCTGGAAAAAACGAAAAGCAAGATAATCCATTGTCACATTTGCTTTGGCCTACTGAGGGGGGCCCAGCTTATTTTTCTAAATTGACCCAAGTGCTGCTTTTCTTCTTCCAGCCCTAAACAAATGATTTGTTGCAACTTAGGCAATGTAACAAGGAAGCCCAAAACAACATAGTAAAAACAGGAAGGATTCCATCTTAAAACCCAGTTAGTTAAAGTTTCTTGCACTATAACTCAGCCTACCTTGGGAGCAAAGAAGGCAGTCTTGAGAGTGCTCCCAGACCAAGACTCCAGTATCCCAAGGAGAAATCAGAGCAGTAAATTCCTAATTTAAATTAATTCTAAATATTCAGGGACCACTTAACAAGTCCACACCCCTCAGTTTTTTTTCACATTCCCAGATATCCTCAACTGCCTATAAAACCCCCTAGACAACGCACCACTACAGGCTCTCTTGTCCCCTCCTGGCATGAGCCAGGAGCTCTATCTGTCCTCTCACTGTATCTCTCAGTAAGTCTCCGTGGCTCTCCTACCTTGGGTGTTTGCTAAGTTCATTCTTTGACTCCACTAACAAGAACCCTCGCATCAATATTAGGAGCAAATATAAAGCACACTGATGCTAATTAGTACTTAGACAAAAAGTCTTCATTTTTTTTTTAACAAATAATAAGTTGGCTCTGCAAATCCCACAGTTCCCTTTTAAAAGATATAATTAACTCTGTAATTAATAAAGTGAATAAGAACTTTTAATTAAATCATAACTACCTTGTTATCCTGGAAAAATGTAAGATTTTCTCTTCTCAGGGACATAGGTATTAGCACTCCTTGTTATTGTGCTTTCTGTAAATTCACCACATGAGGGTTGCATACATATTTTTTCTGCAGTTGATCCTAACATATCAGAGTGCAGGACTGACCTTTAAGGGTGTATTCTTTTATGAGTGTCTCAATAAATGTCTTTACTTCCCACTCCTACAATTTGATGAAGGCAGTCAAGATATAATTACAGCTTTCTTAACCTACCCTATTCTGTGTTTTCCCCAGCCTTAGATGTCTCTCTTCAGTGCTAAAATAAAGCTTTGGGGAATTTGAAACTTTCTGGTTGACAATTGTAAAAATGTTAATGCTGATGAGACAGGGACCATGGGCTTAGACAGAATAGGGTGAGGGCCTCTGAAAAAAGCAAGGCAGGATATTTATAGGCAGAGCAATGTAACTATATGCAAGGAAACCCTACCAAAATTCTGTTAAACATTAAGCTCTACAGTCATTCTTCAGTGAGATCAGTTAATATTCCCCAGATAAAGAAGAGTAGCACATGTTTTTATTATGCTAATTATTTGTAATCATGTGTAAGATTCACTTTAGCATGCTAGAAGGCCCAGGCCTATGTGCTGTCTTTCCTCCTTCAGATCTGAGGAGGTGATTTGGCAAACTGGGCAACTAATTTAGCGTGCAGATCCAGCTGTAAACAACATAGTAAAAGGCAGGAAGGATTCCACCTTAAAGATAAGAGTACATTTTAACACCCAGGAAGTTTAACAAGTAAGATTCTTAACTTACTCTTTAGCAAACAAACAGTACCTCAGCCCACCTTGGGAGTTGGGCAAACGGCCTTTTGATGTGCTCCCAGACCAAGACACCTGTATCCCAAAGAGAAATTAAGGCAGGAAATTCCTTAAGTTAATTTTTAATATTTAGGGACCACTTAACAAGTCCACACCCCTAAGCTTTTTTTCATGTTCCCAAATATCCTCAACTGCCTATAAAACCCCTAGACAGCGCACCACTACTGGCTCTCTTGTCCTCTCCTGGCATGAGCCAGGAGGTCTGTCTGTCCTCTCACTGTATCTCTCAATAAAAGTCTCCCTGGCTCTCTTACCTTGACTGTTTGCTACGTTAATTCTTCGACTCCGCAAACAAGAACCCCGGCATCACTGATATAAGGTGGTGGTACTTAGGGCTTGTCAATTTCAAATGTGCAGAGGCTTTTCAGAATGGATATGGATATATCAGCCCCTCATGTAGAGGGATTGTGTATGTGGTAGAAGTGTGTGCTTGGTGTGCCCTCCAAGCAATATCTAATTGTGAAGATTAGTTATTTAATCAGTAACAACCGATAATGGGCTTTTAAAGCACATTGTAGCTTCATTAGTGTCCTTGGAAATAAATACCCAAGATCATGAGCAAGTATGGCAAGCTATTGATTCACACCTTACAGTCACTGATAGAGTTTATACAAATAATTAGCATAATAGAGTTGTTCTGCTCCAGTTGTCATCATTTTTGGCTCATGGCTGCTTATTGCATCAACTCTTTAAGCCTTCATCATGATTATAAAGCAGATTTTACATTGCCTTTTATCTGTGATTTTCAACGGTTCTGTGTAAATATTAGTCAGTGGAAGTATTCACTATCTTTACAGTGTATTTCAGCAAGGAAACCACAGCATGGAGAGATTTGTCATGTATTCCAGTCAGCTGAGTCTATGCCTCTGTGTCTGTGAATTGTCGGTTTTCATGTTTGAGATATTTGAAAACAATATTTTGTATAAGAGCAAGTTAGTTGTTTTGCTGTCACTGATATTAATCTAACCTGTCTGATTGGTCTATGGGCTAAACATTTGTTTTTCACATTGTATGTCCATAACTATTGTTTTGACCCTGTAAAAGTCAGTTTTCCTAAAGATTATTCTCAAATGTTCCTGGATTTTTCCTCTTTTATTAATCTAATTAATAAGTGATCTTGAGGATTTTTCTGCTGAGTTCAAGTTACACAGGCATTTGCTGTTTTGGTAGCATGTCTAAGAAAACAAGAGATATCACTGGTCCTACTGTAATTCAAAAACCCAAAGCGCTAAACAAAAGAGCATGTATTTATTTTAACATTCCTAGTCTCTATGGGTTGGTGATTTTAGAAGCTCACATGAGTCTTGGTGCATATTGCTCTGTCTGCTTCAAATTGCATTTTCATTTCATAGCCCTCACCTAGAGCAGCATATTTATATGTTAATATTTATAGAAGATTAACATTTAAAGAGAAATGTGCCACTTGAATGAAGGTCTTTTTAAGGGAAGAAAGCTAAGGTGGAGTAGTGAATGTGTTGGCAGCCTGTCAACCAGGAAGTCCAGACAGTCTTACCATTCATTTCAGTTAGCAGAAGCTGGCCATTGTTATTTATGAGGTTTGGAAAATGTACAATTTTAATCATAGAAGTTTTCTTAGAATCTAATATGCTTGATTATAATTATGAATATTTTAAGCATATAGAAGAATTGAGAGAATAGCATAACAAATATGTGTGCCTATCGTCTCCTTCCATCAAATCCTGATGTTTCCGATGCTTGCAGTGCTTTTCTTTTTTAAGAAATAAATCAAAATGGATATAGTTAAAGTACCTATATAATCCTCCCCAAATTAATTTTTTTCTCTTCTTCCCTTCCTCTTCAGAGGTAACTACAGTCTTGATCTATATTGCATATGAATATATCAACACACAAGGTAACTTTGTTTTCCATGTTTTCAATAATAACCTAGACAGCACTATACCATAATACACAACATTCTGCAACTTGTTTTTCATTAGCTTGGCATTTAGGTTTTTAAGTACAGGCATGTTGATATTTATAGTTTGGTCATTCATTTTTAGCTGTTATATAATGTTCCATTGTATGTATCTATGTCATTCATGTATTTCCTGTTGGTAGATATTTAGGTTTTGGTTGCTTGGCTTTTACAAACAATGCAGCAGTGAGTACTCTTGGAGGGATCACCTTGGGTACCTGTGAGAAAGTTGCTCTAGGCCCTAAAGGATGTATATGCTGAAGTGCAATTGCTGAATTGAACCGTATATGCATTTCAGCTTTACTAAATATTGTCAAATTATTCTCTAAAGTATTTCCATTAATTTATACTCCTGCCAGTGATGTATAAGAGTTCTGTTTCATATTCTGATCACTCTTATTTTAATCAGGACTTACATTCTTGGCATATGATTGGTATGTAATGGCTTTTCATATTGCTCTGATTTTCATTTTCCTGATTATTAATGAGCTTAGCACCATTCATTCAATGTATGAATTAAATACTGCTAGATGTCAAGCAGAGAGTCCCATGTGCTCACATTCTGGTAAAGGGAGATGAAAAGTGGGTAGACAAAAAAAGTACGTGATATCTTAGATGGTAATAAGTGCCATGGAGAGTGAGAGAAGAGAGCAAGTACCATGTAGATAATTGGAGGATGAACATTCCAGGCAGAGGGAATAACAAATTAGAAGACCCTCATGTGAGACATGTTCCCCGTGACATGAACTACAAGGAAGCTAGGGCAGCTGGAATAGAGTCTGTAAGGGAGTAGGAGATGAGATGAGAGAATTGATCAGGTGCCTTATAAAGACTGTCTTTCTCTTTGAGGGTGATTACCATCTGAAATGTGAGGGTTCGAAAAGAGGCATTTAGAGTAGGCAGTTACTTAGATTTAAACAGGAGAAAAGGGCCAGCTAATCACCAAGAAAGAGTCAGCCCTGGCCAACCAATCCCTAAGCCTTCTTGAGTTCCCAGTTTTATAGTCAAGGACACCTAGATTGTCAAGGGGCCTGGGAACACAGGGGCTTCCCTGATGGCAGGGCATGTCCAAGGTCTGAAAACCTTGTCCGAAAGTAACCCCACGTCATTAAAATAACATCTCAATCTACTTAGCATTGTGATTTTGGCCCTCCGGTGGTCTTCACTAGGTACTTATGGCTAAGGTGCCTGCACACTGAGAATAAGGTTGATAGCTCTAGATCATGTAACTATCTAGAGCTATCTAGAGCTATCAATAAACCTGTCAATCAGATGACATAAGACACAGGGCAGGACTTCCTGCCATCTTAAGGAAAAGTAAAAGCCACCTTAACCCAAACAGAGGGCTACTTCTGGTTTCCAGATAGCCCTGCTTCCTGTCTTTAGAGTGTACTTTTCGCTTTGACCCAGTAAATTCCTTGCTGATTTTTCTTACTGTCTGGTCTCTCGACTGAATTCTTTCCATTGAGAAGACAAGAATTAGGGAAACAATGCCTTCAATTGGTAACACAGTGATGTGATTTTATTTAGGCTTTGAAAGGACCACTCTAATTACTCTGGTCAGAGTTCACTGTAAGTAAAAAGAGGCTAAAGGAGGAAGCAAGGAGACTAGTTATATTTAAGCTGTTATAATCCAAGGAAGAGATGATGGTGATTTAGTCCGGGGTGGAGATGAAGGTGAGAAGTGTTCACAGTCTGGATATCTTTTGAAAGTAAAGTCACCAAGATAGCTGATTTATTAAATGTGGGATGTGAGAGAAAAAGTACAGAGTTTTTGGCCTGGAAACTGGAAGACTAGAGTTACCATTCATTGAAAGGGATCTAAGGAAGAAGCAGTTTGGAGAAGAGAGAAAATAGGAGTTTGATTTTGAACAAGCAAGCTCTAGATGCCTCCTCAGCACTCAGGTTAAGGTGTTGATTCAGCAGGTAGATAAGAGTCTAGAATACAAAGATGTCTGAGCTAGAGGTGTGGGTGTCAGCATAGAAGACTGGCTAAAAGGCATTGAAACTAGATGAAGGCCTGAGTGAAGAGAGAGAAAAGAAGTTCAGGAAGAACCTTGAGCCAATCAAATGTTTTGAGTTTGGGAGGATGAGGCTTATAATAAGAAAGACTGAAGAGGAGTACTCAGTAAGGAGGAGGAGAACCAAGAGCAAACAGTACTCTGTAGAGACTGTTTCAAAGAAGGAATGGTTGTTGATCTCAAATATGGTCTGCTAGGTCCAGTAAGGTAAGTGCTGAGACTTGACCTTTGTTTTTAATAATATGGAGGTCATTAAAGGCTTTCACAGGAGCTGTTTCCTAGAGTAGTGAAGAGACAAAGGCTAGTAGGTTTGTGTGCCTTCAAGAGAATAGGGAGACAGGATCTGGCGTTAGCAAGAACAGACATTTCTTTTGAAGATTTCTCTCCGAAGAGGGTTGGGGGGGTGGGTAGGTAGAGAACTCAACCATTGCTGGAAAAAGATATGGGATTAAAGAGTTTTTCAAAGATAAGGACAATGGCAGTGTTTTTGATGCTGACATGAATAATGTAGTAAATGGGGGGAATTAAAGATCTATAAAAGAGAGAACTGCTGGAATGAGATTGAGTAGATGAAAGGAGACAGGGCTCAGCATCCGATGGAGGGTTTGGTTTTAGTAGGAGCACAGACTGTTATCCATAGTTGGAAAGGGAAAGCAAGAGTATTTTGGCACAAATGTAGGTAAGCTGATAGATTCTGATTGATTTTATTTTCTCAGTGAATTAGGAAGCAAGGTCTTCTGCTGAGTTTGCAGGGTGGGGGATAGATAGAAGTGGGAAGAGAGGAAAAGGTATGACCTAATCATCCAGAAACTATAAAAATAGTTTATAGTTACAAGGCCACATCATGGTCCATTTGGAGTCAGTGGTTGTAGGTGTGTAGTGAGGTCAGTCAGCAGAGCTATGTGGTTCTTTTTTCTCTAGTCAAGTTCACCGTGCAGTTTATGTACAAAGTAGTATTCATCTAGGATTAAGGTTTTCCTGATAATACTACAGGAATAATGCTATAGGAAGAGGAAGCAGTATATTTTGAGGGTGTGTTCAAAGCGGGGGATAATGATGGACAGTGGGCATCAAGTTGTGTGAAGGACAGTGAAAAGGTGGTAGAATCAATGGATTGTAAAGCTGTGGTTTAAAAATTTGGAGTAAAGATATTTGAGGAGGTGAGTTGAAAAGAAAGGGGATGGCTGGAGAATAGGATGCTAGAAATTGTGATTTGTGGAGCTGGCCAAGTTATTGGTAATGACAAATTTAGGGGCTGACTGTGGGAATGAGTGTGGTGTGGCCAAGTGAAAAACCAGATTCTAAAAGGAGAGGAGGATGTCATGCATCATCTACGCAGCTATTTAAATCATCATGAATTTTGTTTCGAAGAATTAATCCATTTTCCTAGGTTGCCCAATTTGTTGGCATATAATTGTGCATCATAGTCTCTTATGGTTCTATGTATTTCTGTGGTATCAGTTGTAACATCTTTTTCATTTGATTTTATTTGAGCCTTCTGTTTTTCTTGGTAAATTATGCTAAAGGTTTGTTGATTTCATTTATCTTTTAAAGAATCAGCTCTTAGTTTCATTGATCTTTTTCATTGTCTTTTTAGTCCCTATTTCATTAATTTCTGCTCTGATCTTTGTTCTTTTCTTCCTTCTACTAACTGTAGGTGTCATTTGTCTTTGGTATGAATGTCAGCTTCAGTTTTTCTTTGTTTCTTGATATAGGTATTTATCACAATGAATTTCCCTCTTAGAACTGTTTTGCTGCATCCTATAAGCTTTGGTATGTTGTTTTTCCATTTTCATTTGTCTCAAGGTGTTTTTTTTTTTGATTTATTAAATCATCCTTCATTTTGATGAGAACAGTGTTGGAGAGAATATCATGGCCACAAGCTGAAACCTTTAGGGAATGAGGTTGGGGGTGTCATGTTAATGACTGCAACAAGGAGAATTAGGGATGGTTGGGTCTGATAATGTGAGATTGAAAGTTGGAATTTAGGGAAGCAGGTAAAACAGTAGTTTGGAAGTGGCAATAAGAGATAAGAACACCTACTCCATCTCCAGGCCTAATGGGAAAAGGAGTGTGAGAATGAAGACAGCCATGTCTGAAGAGGGCTGTAGGGATTGCCAGGTTTCAGTTGGTGATGGCTTTCAGCCCTGGCTGCACATTAAAATCACCTGGGAGGATTTGTAAGCATACCATTTCCTGGTTCCCGGCCCCCAGAGATTCTGACTCAGATAGTCTGGCTGGAACTCAGGCTTAGGTAATTTTTTTTTTTTAACTCCTAGGTGATTGTATATGCAGCCAGGGTTGTGTCCCAAGCAGGAATGTTCTGATGGAAGGTTGAGTAATTGGGGATTATGTGTTGCTGAGGGCGTAGGGAAAGGGTTTGGGAGTTTGAGAGAGGTGGGGTGTCTTTAAAAGCTTATTGGTATATATGGCCCTTTGAATTTCTATGAGTTGCCTATTCATACTCATGAGTCTTTTCTTCTTTTTTTTTAATCTTCATGAATAATTTTTTTATTATGATATTATTAATATTATGGTATTATCAATCACATGAGCAACATTGGGGTTATGATTCCCCCCATTATCAAGTCCCCACCACATACCCGGTTACAGTCACTGTCCATCAGCGTAGAAGATGCTGTAGAGTCACTACTTGTCTTCTCTGTGCTATACTTCCTTCACCGTGCCCCCCTTACATTATGTGTGCTAACCATAATACCCCTTAATTCCTTGATCCCTCCCTTCCCCCCTACCCTCCCCAGTCCCTTTCTCTTTGGTAACTGTTAGTCCATTCTTGGGCTCTGTGAGTTTGCTGCTGTTTTGTTCCTTCAGTTTTTTTCTTTGTTCTTATACTCCACAGATGAGTAAAATCATTTGGTACTTGTCTTTCTCTTCCTGGCTTATTCACTGAGCATACTACCCTCTAGCTCCATCCATGTTGTTGCAAATGGTAGGATTTGTTTTCTTCTTATGGCTGAATAATATTCCATTGTGTATATGTACCAAATCTTCTTTATCCATTCATCTACTGATGGACATTTAGGTTGTTTCCATTTCTTGGCTATTGTAAATAGTGCTGCGATAAACATAGGGGTGCATATGAATTTTGAGTCTGGGATCCTGCGTTCTCAGGGTAAATTCCTAGGAGTGGAATTCCTGGATCAAATGGTATTTCTATATATTTTTTTTTTTTTTTGAGGAACCACCACACTGCTTTCCACAATGGTGGAACTAATTTACATTCCCATCAGCAGTGTAGGAGGGTTCTCCTTTCTCCACATCCTTGCCAACATTTGTTGTTGTTTGATGTTGGCCATCCTAACTGGTGTGAAGTGGTATCTCACTGTGGTTTTAATTTGTGTTTCTCTGATGATTAGGAATGTGGAGCACCTTTTCATGTGCCTGTTGGCCATCTGAATTTCCTCTTTGGAGAAGTGTCTGTTCAGATCCTCTGCTCATTTTTTAATCAAATATTTGCTTTTTGTTTGTTGAGGCACATGAGCTCTTCATAGATTTTGGATGTCAACCCCTTATTAGTTATGTCATTTATGAATATATTCTCCCATACTGTAGGATGCCTTTTTGTTCTACTGATGGTGGCCTTTGCTGTACAGAAGCTTTTCAGCTTGATATAGTCCCACTTGTTCATTTTTGCTTTTGTTTCCCTTGCCTGTGGAGATACGTTCATGAAGAAGTTGTTCATGTTTATATTCAAGAGAGTTTGCCTATGTTTTCTTCTAAGAGTTTTATGGTTTCATGACTTACATTCAGGTCTTTGATCCATTTTGGGTTTACTTTTGTGTGTGGAGTTAGATAGTAATCCAGTTTCATTCTCTTACATGTAGCTGTCCGGTTTTGCCAACACCAGCTGTTGAAGAGACTATCATTTCCCCATTGTGTATCCGTGACTCCTTTATCATATATTAATTGCCCATATATGCTTGGGTTTATATCTGGACTCTATTCTGTTCCACTGGTCTATGGGTTTGCTCTTGTGCCAGTACCAAATTGTCTTGATTACTGTGGTTTTGTAGTAGAGCTTGAAGTTGAGAAGCATAATCCCCCTGCTTTATTCTTCCTTCTCAGGATTGCTTGGCTTTTTGGGGTCTTTTGTGGTTCCATATGAATTTTAGAACTATTTGCTCCAGTTTGTTGAAGAATGCTGCTGGTATTTTGATAAGGGATTGCATTGAATCTGCAGATCGCTTTAGGCAGGATAGCCATTTTGACATTATTAATTCTTCCTACCCAAGAGCATGGGATGAATTTACATTATTAGTGTCCTCTCTACTTTCTCTTAAGAGTATCTTGTAGTTTTCAGGGTATAAGTCTTTCACTTCCTTGGTTAGGTTTATTCCTAGGTATTTTATTCTTTTTGATGCAATTGTGAATGGAATTGTTTTCCTGATTCCTCTTTCTGCCATTTAATTATTAGTGTATAGGAATGCAACAGATTTCTGTGTATTAATTTTGTATCCTGCAACTTTGCTGACTTCAGATATTCGTTCTAGTAGTTTTGGAGTGGATTCTTTAGGGTTTTTTATGTGCAATATCATGTCACCTGCAAACAGTGAAAGTTTGACTTCTTCATTACCAGTCTGGGTGCCTTTTATTTCTCTGTGATGTCTGATTGCCGTGGCTCGGACCTCCAGTACTATGTTGAGTAAAAGTGGTGAGAGTGGGCATCCTTGTCTTGTTCACTATCTTAAGTGAAAAACTTTCAGCTTTTCACTGTTAAGTATGATGTTGGCTGTGGTTTTGTTATATATGGCCTTTATTATGTTGAGGTACTTGCCCTCTATACCCATTTTGTTGAGAGTTTTTATCATGAATGGGTGTTGAATTTTGTCAAATGCTTTTTCAGCATCTATGGAGATGATCATGTGGTTTTGTCCATCTTTTTATTGATATAGTGGATGATGTTGATGGATTTTTGAATGTTGTACCATCCTTGCATCCCTGGAATGAATCCCACTTGATCATGATGTATGATCCTCTTGATGTATTTTTGAATTCAGTTTGCTAATATTTTGTTGAGTATTTTTGTGTCTATATTCACCAGGGATACTGGTCTGTAGTTTCTTTTTTTGTAGTGTCTTTGCCTGGTTTTGATATTAGAGTGGTGCTGGCTTCATAGAATGAGTTTGGAAGTATTCCCTCCTCTTCTATTTTTGGAAAACATTAAGGAGGATGGGTATTAGGTCTTCTCTAAATGTCTGATAAAATTCAGCAGTGAAGCCATCTGGGGTTTTTGTTCTTGGGTTGGTTTGATTACTGATTCAATTTCATTGCTGGTAATTGGTCTGTTCAGATTTTCTGTTTCTTCCTTTGTCAGTCCTGGAAGGTTGTATTTTTCTAGAAAGTTGTCCATTTCTTCTAGGTTATCTATTTATCATATAATTTTTCATAGTATTCTCTAATAATTCTTTGTTTTTCAGTGGTGTCTATAGTGATTTTTCCTTTCTCATTTCTGATTCTGTTTATGTGTTTAGATTCTTTTTTTTTCTTGGTAAGTTTGGTTAGGGATTTAATCTATTTTGTTTATTTTCTCAAAGAACCATCTCTTGGTTTAATTAATTTTTTATATTGTTTTATTCTTCTCAACTGTATTTCTTCTCTGATCTTTAATAATAAATTATGTCCCTCCTTCTTGAGTCTTTTCTTCCTATTGGGAGATGCTTGGTATTTGTCTTGGTTTGAGCTTTTTGTTGAAGTATAACTTGAATACTGAAAAGTACACACCTGAATACATCATGCAACGAGCAACAGAACAAATAAGGAAACAACATTATGAGCATCCTGAAGTCACTCTTGTTCCCCCTTCTATTCAGTAATCCCTGTACTATGGAAGACTAGATTTTTAAAAAGGATTTTACGTTGCCTACTTTGAACCAGATAGATTTCATATCAAAGTGTACTGGCCTTAGATTAGAGGGTAAAGCAACATAGTCTCAGCCATGATATGTTTCTGTTTTCCTCTTAAGGTACAGAGACATGTAGAAGAGGGCTTGAAAATCCAAGGTAATGTTTTGTCATCTGAAAACTGGCTTCTGGTGGTACATGGAAGTTGGAGATATATAAGAGACCAGCCACTATCTTTTCTGCCTGCTTGTTCACCAGCTCTTCCTTGCCTGACTGGAAATGAGCTGTTTTGGCAAGTGGAGACATGCCCTAAGTCACAGGGCCTCACCCATTTGTTCAGGACAGTTTGGGTCTTGCAACCTGCCTGATTGTGATGGTGCGTCTAAGGTTAGGGCTTACAAAACAGCTCTAAGTCAGGTTTGAGTCAGAGAACAGTTCTGAAGCATGATCAACCATGGTTTTTCTTAACAATAAATATATATTGAATAAGTGTGAATTGCCAGATTGTGCTTTTGTCATTGGTAGCTGTTAATTTCCAGCATTTTGACTACTGCTATAAAATAAATAAATAAATTCTGGATTTTTGATCTATAGAATGAGAAACATAATGAACTTAATTGTTTCATTTTTTGACAGAAAGCTAGGAAGCAAATCTAGTTAGGACATTACAATGAAGACTTGTTATTACTATTAGGAGCAGGAAATACCATTTAAAAAATTTTAGCTGTACCTTTAGCACCTTTTGAAGAATAAAGCTAATTGAAAATGACTCCTAAATATTAAAGAAGACCATTGGAAAAAACAGTAAGGGCAAAAATACTGCTTGCTTTTTAAAAAATAGTTATATTCTACCACATTCTCTAAAATTCTTTGAAGTTTAGATGAGTATAATATCAGAGTATTGTCATAAATAAATACAGCAGTAACTTACTGTTAAGTTTCTTGAATGAAATATTTTCATTCTTATGTCAGCTTCCCTGCCTGTTGTAATAGTGAAGTTGCTCCAGTGCTCTGTGGTGTATGACAGTGAGTAAAGACAGCTTAGGGTGTTGCAGGGTCATATAACAAATCTTCCTGGGCTGTATTGTCCCAGGTTTGGTTTCTAAACTTTTAATTCATTGCCACCTTATAAAAAAGTAAAGTAATTTGAGTAAAAAGATCAGGGGCTGGTGGGAGGGGGATGAATAGGCAAAGCCTAGAGGACTTTAAGTGAATGGAACTATTCTATATGATACTATAATGGTGATACATGTTATACATTTGTCAAAATCTGTAGAATGTTTAATACCAAGAGTGAACCCTAATATAAACTGTGGACTTTGGATGGTAATGATGTATCATTGTAAGTTTATTGATTGTAGTAAATGTCCCACTGTGGTGCAGGATGTTGACAGTAGGGGTGACTATGCACTGGGTGGGGACATATATTGAGGAGAAAGTATGTAGTCCTTACTTTCTGCTCAATTTTCCTGTGAACCTAAAACTGCTCTAAAATTAAAAGGAACAAAATTAAACAAATAAGTAATTTGCAGGTTTTTTGATGGCGTGTTGCAGCATTTAACAATAACTTCCTAATGTAAAATTATTCCCTCATCCATATGATTTTCATTTGATAGCATATGCCTGTTTGTTAATATTTGCCGTCAGTGATTACAAAAAATAACTAGCTCTTATCCTATCAAATACTAGCATCTTGGTATCTTACAGCCTTTATAGATTCTGGGGACTAGTGCTCAGGTTTGATTTCTAAACTTTTAATTCAGTCACCAGAACTCATTCCATGTCTGCTCTGTAAATACTCTATTCCTAAATCCAGCTTTGATGTCCTTAAAATGTTGACTTAGTATAGTTTTCTTTTACATATTACTGTTTATAACATGTAATCACTTATAAAAAAACTGTATCTCTCCTCTTACTGTGTAAATTACCTAGATAAATTTATTTCTGAATTCTCAAACCTAGCTTATTAATATTTATATAAGTGTTAATTGAAGCCCAAAAGTGAACATCTGGATTATTATAAGGGATTTCCCTTTACTTTTAGGTTGACTATAATTATTTTATATACTTTTAAGTGTTCATCTGGTAAATTAGTGTGGGATGTTAATAATTATAATCAGTTCTTTTTGGAAAAAAGAAGCCTAGATGCTGTTTCTAGGAATTTAATTATATTGAATGCCTGAGCATTGCTATAGTCAATAAGTATCATGTATCATGGATAATATTCTTGTGTAAAAAGGATTAACTACATAATGTATTTCAGTACTTTATCTTTTTAAAATTAGTTTTCTGAGATCATTTATAATTGTCATTTACTTGATGAACTTTTTTAAGGTGTTCTAAAGTGTTTATTAATCTCTTGGTTACCAGTTCCACAACTCATAAGTTATTCATCATGAATGACACTTTCTACTTCCTAGGAACTGGTTCCTCTACCTTTCCCAAACCTTCCTTCCCAACACCAAAGATTGGTTAGCCTTCTAAAATTTTCTTTCTTTTCCTCATGGTATAATATTTTCATTTTATATATTTCACTTATTGGAGTTATCAAAAATATGTCATCTGTTGGCTGTTTTTACTAAAATTGATTAAGCTGAAAATGCTATAAAGAGTCAGATTTTTCCACATGCTGTTCTAAGGTATCATTTGGCCTCAAAATTACAAAGCCTGCTTTTCTATTCTCCACTCCCATGGGAAGATGAAATGCTAAGCCTCTGTTTAAAATTTAAGGAGTGTAAACTTCTGGTCACTTTTTTCTCCTCTTCTCCCTTATTACATTACATCATAGCATTTTGACTTGAAAGAGACTTTAGAGGGTAATTTAGATCAACTTTTTCATTTTACAGATGAGGAAAGAAAGACACAAATGTTAAGTGACTTGCCTATTTAAGATCTTGCAGCTGGTATCAAACTCTGATCCTCACCCTTACCATCCTTTTTCTGTTTCTTCATGCTTCTCAGAGTTGGCACTAATGTTGCCCAGCCACTCTATTTTGAGCCAGTCCAGTCTGCAGCAGTGTTGGTGTGTCCCTGGCAGTCTTGTTCACACCTCTTTCTGAAGATCACAAAAGCATAGACTTGGCATCACAGTGGTTACCCTATTTCCCCCATCTGTACTGTTTCCCCTATTAAATAGTGTTGCTTTTTCCATGCAACCAGTGGAGAAATCCCTATGGAGAGCTGCCAGGTGCACTGTGGTAGGCAGAATAATGCCCCCTGGATTCCAAAAATGTTCATATTCTAATCCTTGTAAGCTCTGAATATGTTGGGTTCTATGGCAAAGGGGAATTAAGGTTGCTAGTCAGCTGACCTTAAAATATCGAGATTATATTCTGGATTAACTTGGTGATACCAAGGTCCCTAAATGTGGAAGAGGGAATTGGAAGGAAAAACCGGAAAAATTAGCAGTGTGAGGACTGGGCCTGCTGTTGCTAGCTTTGAAGTTGGAGGATGAGGCCATAAATGAGGGAAAGTAGCTGACCTTTGCAAACTGAAAAAGGCAAAGAAACGAATTCTCCCATAGAGCCCCTAGAAAAAAATGCATCCTACTGACACCTTGAACTTAGCTCAGTAAGATCTATGTTAGACACGATTAACAGAACTGTAAGATAGTAAATTTGTGTTGTTTTAAGCCACTGAGTTTGTGACAATTTGTTACAGTAGCCATAGAAAACTAACACAAGTACTTATACTGCTCCCCTCAAAAAGTCACCCCCTTTGACTCTGCCTCTTCCCTCATCATGTGACTATTTCATTGGCTACCTTATCCTGGCTCCCTGTTTCTTATCTAAATCCTGGGGTAAAACAACCCACTGTAAGACTGTCCAATCTCAAACAGCTATGACTGTCCCAAGGACACCCCTCCTCAGTATTTGCTCATTGGCTTTACAGAACACAACCAGCTGGTGTTAAGAGGCTACATAAAATTGAAACTGCTCTGTTGGCTGCTGCATTCCAGGAATACAGGGTCAGATACTGATCCACTACTCCCAACTGCCCTGTCCTAGCCCTTAAGAACTTATTTTTGTCACCTCATGAATGTTTATCAGGGAAACTACCTGTATGGCTACAAATGCATCTGCTCAGGGCTTTGCTATGTATGAACGGAGATGCCTATCTTGTTTCTTACTTGATGCAGAAGGAAAATGCTAGGCCATTGCCTGGTTACCTATTTTACTGAGCTGACTTGCTCAGCAGGCTGAAGTGCATGTTTTCTAGTCCAACTTGCTGAGCTGTGGCCAGCACATCTGTTAGTTCCTGCAAAGCTCTTCACTTGATGCAACACCAAGTTTTTTCTCATTGCTCAGTGGCTGGCGGTTGTAGAATTAACTGTGTTGCATGTTGGGAGCTCAGTTTTACAGAAGCCTCACTGGGTTGGTGTGATATGAATTAGTTTGGACAACTGACTCCCCCAGCTTTTTCAAATTGATGTAATTCTTGATATGGCTGGGAAGCTTGAATTCACTCAAAGTTTCTATGTCAGGAGATAGTTCAGTATGTACATATCTAATTCAGGAGATTCTATGTCAGGGCTACTAGAAAGGCTGAATCCATTATCCTGACTTGCTGCATTTGTTCACTTCCTGGCGGGGAAATTTTTATTGACTAGAGGGTTGACCCACTGTGAAGTGAGTTCCTTACTGAGTCTTCCTTCCTGCACTATACAGTAATTTCTCAGGTAGAGGGAAGAGTTTTTGTAGACCTCAAGGACATTAGTCAGTGTCATGGACCAAATAATTCTTACAGATAATGTGTCATTGAGTCTTCTTTTTCTTTTATCCATTATAATCTCTGCCTTTTAATCATAGTGTTTAGACAACTTACATTTAATTATTAATATGATTAAATTTAAATCTGCCATCTTGCTCTTTGTTTTTTATGTGTCTCATCTGTATTTGTTCACCTTTTTCCATGTTTTCTGCTTTCTTTTGGATTAATAGAGTATCATTTTGTGATTCCATTTTGTCTCCATTAGTGGCTCATTAGCTATATCTTTTGTCTTATCTTCTAGCAGTTACTCTAGGGTTTGTAATATATATCTGATTTTATCAATTTACCTTTAAGTAATATACTATTACCTTTAAATAATACTCCATTTCACACAAAAACCATACAATATACTTCTGTCTATGCCCCCCTTGTGCTATTTTTTTCACATATTTTACTTTTACATGATATAAGCCCATACTTTACTAAGTGTTCTTTAAATAGCTAAGTTACCTTTTTTGAGCTTCGTTAAGGTCTAATTGACAAACAAAAGTAGTATATATTTAAAGTGTATGTGATGATTCAATGTACATATACATGGTGAAAGATTTCTGTAACCTATCCATTTACTTCACATAGTTACCTTTGTGTATGTTTGTCACAACCCTTCAGATCTTCTCTCTTAGCAAATTTCAGTTACACAATATAGAATATAGTCACCATACTATACATTATGCTATATATGTTATAGTCATCAAGTGGTACATGCATCTCTAGAATTTATTCATCTTGTAACTCAAAGTTTGTATTCTTTGACCAACTTTTCCCCATTTCCATGCCCCAACCCCTGACATCTACTATTCTACTCTGTTTGAGTTTGAGTTTCCTTTTCTTTTATTTTTTTTTAAGATTCCATATATAAGTGAGATTTTTATAGTACTTGAATTTCTCTGTCTGGCTTATTTTACTTAGCCCTCTGGGTTTATCCATATTGTTGAAAATGGCAGAATTTCCTTGTTTTTTATGGCTCAGTAACATACTATTGTATATATACATGTATGAACATCTCTTTAAACACAGTTTTACTTACATAAAGAATGTTAAACACATCCATTCACTGAGAGCATGGACTGGGGGAATTACAGACTGGGAGCATGCCACAGGTGGGGTATATGTGAATGAGGCATGTGGAGTGGAGCATTGCGGGTGCCCGTGGGCCAATTGGAATCTTAGGCAAGTCACCTCAGCATCTCAGGTGTGGGCTTCCTGATAACGCTCCTCAAACTGGTTAGTAAAATCTATGAGCCTTTATTCCCAGCCTGGTTGCTGCTTTTGCAGCCCCTCTCTGCCCCTCAGTTGTTCAGCTCACCCTAGTGTTCTGGGTGGAGTGAGAAAGAAGTGGGTCTCTTTGGCAGCACAATTGGAGAAACAGGGCACTCACTCACATGCTCTTGTTTTCCCAGGTGGGAGAAATTGCTTGTGAGAGGGTACTATGGCACTGCGCTTTGTCACTTTGGGAGAGGGGTGATGTGGGTACAGTAAAACTTACCCTCTCTACTGCATCTAATCTTAGATTTTTTTGCTGTAAAGGCGTGCTGGAACTTCCCTGCAGCACTCCCAGACTTCCACAAAAATACTCTGCATGGGTGGTTGTCATAATTCATGTTCTTTACAGGGAACATGGTAGAAAACTCCTATTCTGCCATCTTGCTGACATCACTTCAGTTAACACTTAAAGAGATCAAAAATGAGAAAAATATGACTAACACTTAGCCACATATTTGCCATTGTAGACCTCCCTATTATGTTTTGTCATTCCAAATTTCCATTTGATATTTCTTCTGGAAGAACTTTTACATTTTTGGAGAGGTAAATCAGACAAAGAAAGACACATAGTGTATGATATCACCTATTTGTGGAATCTGAAAAAGCCAAACTCATAAAAACAGAGTAAAATGGTGGTTATCATGAAATGGAGTGGGGTGGGGAATAGGACAGATGTTGTTTAAGGGTACAAACTTGTAATAAATAGTAAATAAGACCTATAGATCTTATACATAGTACAGTGAATATAGACAACAATGTTGTATTATAATCACCAAACTTGCTGAGAGACTAGAACTTAATTATTGAAACCAATAAAAGGAAATGATAATTATGTAACATGATAGAGATGCTAATTATAACAGTGGCAATCATATTACAATTTATGAATATGTCAAATTAGTATAAAGTACACCTTAAATGCACACATTACATGTCATATATTTCAATTAAAAAACATTTCTCTAGTTCAAATCTGCATTCAGTGAATTCTCTCATCTTGTATAGAAAAGTATTTATGTTGTCTTCATTCTTGAAGACTATTTGTGCTGAGTATAGAATTCTAGGTTGAAGAATTTTTTGTTTTGGCACAATATTCTGCTCACTGGGAAGTATTTTCTGACACATAGACTGAATTCCTGTCTTGTGAAGACGCTTATCTCTTATCACTAAACCCAGCAAGATTCTCCACTATCACACAGACACCAGATTGCTGTCAATCTTTCTGCTTTTCCTATAGGGGTCTGAATATATTTTCATGGAAAAATGGAGAATTCCTGCTTTGCCAGGATGGCTTGTAAGAGCCTGAAGGGAAAGGCTTGGTGCCTCCCACTTATGATTCTTTTCATGCTTTAGCCAATTGGTGTTGTACTGGCTATTTCATGCATGTGATAGCAGGAGCTCAAGCAGCCATCTTGGACCTCGAAATGGAAGGCACGTGTTGAGAGTAGCACATCATAAAGAGGGAAAGAGCCCAAAACTATGAACTATTATACAATGGACTGACTACATCCAGCCTTCTTTATTGTGATCATGCAATCAATTTCTATCTTGTGTAAGCCTTTGGTTTTGTCTGTCTGTTTTTGTTCTTGTTGTATGTAGCTATATGCAGCTACACCTAATCCTGACTAATGAAATCAGGGTTGTAGAAGAGGCCTAGGTTTTTATCCTGGATGGTTGAACAAGTGGTGATACACTTGCTAAAGAATAAACAGGTTTGGGGCTTCCTGGAGGTAGATAGTCCTATAAAACAATTATACACTAACTTGCTAAGTCTCTCCAATTAATTTTAAGTCATGGAAAGATTCAAACTGTATTTGAATATTTTTTCTCTTGTTTTCTTGGG
Organism: Manis javanica; assembly: GCF_040802235.1. NCBI lineage: Eukaryota > Metazoa > Chordata > Mammalia > Pholidota > Manidae > Manis > Manis javanica. The sequence goes on along the minus strand of NC_133161.1, from coordinate 97,304,428 downwards.
CATAAACATTGACTTCATACTTTTATTACTTTAGGAATCTGATGACTTAATATTACATCATAGTGGAGTTCTGAAATATCAAGTCTCTTACTGCCTCATTTTCCTCTTAATGGAGGTTACAGGTCTTTGAATTATAAAGATATTTTTAGGTTTTGGGATCCTCAAAAGATATATCTGGTATCCTCAAAAGAAATAAAGCATGGAGGAATGTGTGATATGTTGGAACTATTAATTAAATGCTATTTTCTCTTTGGAATATGTCTACCTTCAATCACTAACTGTTAAAGAACTTTTGTCATGTGTTTTGAACTTTTATGACAAAATTGTAGTTGATCTCACCTATGGAAAATTAATTTCAATTTACATTTTTGGCCTTATTTAATATAAAAATTTCAAGTGACAGTAATTTTAGAGTGTAGATTTTACTTTGCTTTTTTATTCTTCAAGCTAGTCAAAGACTTTTAGAATGCAGGCATATTTTTAATCTATTTTTCCTCTGATCTTTCTCCCTCAGTGCAAATAGGATGGATTTGTAGTGGTAGTATTAAGCTTGAAGCCATCAAGGAAGCATTTAATCTTTAGGCAAGCTTGTTTTCCCTATCTTGTCTGGTAATGAGGAAAGCTGAGGGTCTGTTTTTATTCCTTTTAAAAAATATGTCTTTTCTAGGTGCTGTGAAACAAGTTGGAATTTGAATGACCTGGGGAAATCTTTTCTTGCAGTGAGTATATGTGGGAAAACTGTAGGGCAGATTTCGATGTAGAGCTGATGTAATGCATCCGAGGGAAGCAGTGGTTGGAACTCAGGTAGCTTTGAGCATGCAAGTTCATAGCAGAGGATACTTGTCAGAAACAAGCACAGATAAAAGAAGAAAAGAAATGGAAACAGTAAGACCATTGATAACAAAATACAGGAGGGAGTATAACTTAAGGCCTCTATGGAAATCCTTAGTAACTAAAGGCTTTAAAAGAGGAGACTGCTTCATTTTTCTTTTGATGTAACAGTTAATAATAAGGCTGAGGTGGAAACTCACCTATATCAATGTTGTCTTTATATTTACACAATGTTTTTTTATACTTACAGCATAGGGCAATCTTGTATACACAAGGCCTTTTTTGCCAAAACTGCATTTCCTTGAAACAAAGGCAGGCATACTTGGAACTGAGCTGATAGCTTTGTGGCTGTAAAGATAATTATAGCACTTTTCTGATAGTGAATTCATGAATAATCAATGAACCAGCAAAGGACAAAAAGTGACATATGGCAGCCTGGTGTAGATTAAGTGTGATTGTCACATTCCCCTCCCCATCTTTTTCCTTTCTCTAATTTAATTGAAAGAAACAAAAGTCAGCCTACATAGCTGGAACACAGTACCTCTGGAAAAATCTACTTAGGCATAGCGTTAATCGGGGACTTTATTCATTACATGTCTCCTCTGTGGTTTGGTTGTTTTAATAGTCCATCTCAAGTTGTTTGTGTTAATTGAGATTTTATTCAAAATGAAAATTTCACTTGAACTCTTGAAATACAGTGAAAATGATGAAGTCATTTTTTTTAAAATTACTACTGCACCAATATTTCCAAATAAGGAACACTTAATCAGTTATGCTGATTTTGCCAGAATGTTTTTCTGAAAATAAACCACAAATGTGTTGTGGCTGACTGTTCTCATGCGTTCACCTAGTGAGTGCATAAACCAAAATAGAAAAGAAGGCGTTCTTGATTTTTCCCTTTGTATCAATCAACCAAGACTTCATTGAAGATACTGATTTTGTTATATTTAACAAAAATAACCAGGTTTAATGGAAACTCCTTGGTAATACTGAGCTTGTTAGAATAGTGTTCTAAGGAACTATTAATGGGGAGGTATTTGCTCACAACCCAAATAATAGCTCTACCGCTTTAAAACATCAACTCTTTGGCAGCTACTGAAGGATGAGTTTGTAGTCCAGTGAGTCAGTTTGCTCTTTGCATTTGCTTGGCTTTGTGTCAGGGATCTCATTCTGAACCGTGTAGCATTGGAGAGTCTCTAAACAGCCTGATTCTTCAATTCTCTCAGTTCTGCTCTAGCCTTTCCAAACCATTTGAAATTGCCAGAGGAATTAGCAGTAAGTTTTGATTAAGTACATATGATATAAAAAAATTACTGTTTGTTTTGAATGTCTCTTCTAACTCCCCAACTCCCCAAAAGAGGTTCTGGAAACTTGCTCTTAGAATTGCAGATTCCCTTATGAATATGAAATATTCATTGATTTCTTTGTAAATAATGTGGATCTTATCTTGTAGAAGTTGTGAGACCCCAGAAATCAAGGTCTAATTTGGGTTAGGTCTGTAATATTGGGCACCAAGTGATGGTGAGTGAACTAAAAGTCAAGTGTGTGCATTAGGATGGCCATGATGCAATCCTTTCTTTCTTTCAGAAAAATTTACCATGATTTTTGTGATGGAATTGGTCACCACTGGGAGTTGCCATAGTGGAGAGATTGTAAGAGGCACACTTTTTATGTTTCTTGGTGGTGTGGGGAATCCTTGGGTTGCTTTTCTGATGGCTTCCACAGGAGGATAAACATGAAGGGCTGTAGCCTAAAGAAGTTTTTTTCAGAGCTCTTTCTCCCCCTGGTCCCTTTCCCATTTCAGATTCTGACCGGTATTACAGGCTACACTAAAGCTTTTGGATTAGTTCAAGAGTATGGCTGTTAAGCACTATAAAGAGTGCCACTTTCTGAGCTGGCAGTCAAGTATTGTGGAAAACAGAGTGGTGGTTCCTTCAAAAATTACAAATAAAATTACTGTATGATCCAGCAATTTCACTACTGGGTAAATACCCAAAAGAAATGAAGGCAGGGACTGGAACAGATATTTGTACGTCCACGTTCATAACAACATTATAAACAGCAGCCAACAGATGGAAGCAACTCAAGTGCCCAAATAATGGATGAATAAACAAAATTTCTTCCCATGGCAGCTGTGCCATTTTACATTCCCACTAGCAATGTGCAGTTCTAATTTCTCCACAACCTCATCAACTTTTTTCTTTCTTTCTTTTTAAATAACCATTTTAACAGGTGTGAAGTGGTATCTCATGGTTTTAACTTGCATTATTACTGTAGTGATTAGTGATGTTTAACATCTTTTTATGTCTTCTTGACCATTTCTACATCCTTTGGAAAAATGTCCTTAGCCCATTTTTGAATTTTGTTGTTGAATATTAGGAGTTCTTTATATGTCCTGGATATTAATTCCTTATCAAGTATGTGATTTTTCAATATCTCCAATTCTGTGGGTTACTTTTTTACTGTGTTGTTACTGGCCTTTTATGCATGAAAAATTTTAATTATAATGTCCAGTTTGTGTTTTGTTTGCTGTGGTTTTGGTGTCATATCCAGGAAATTGCCAAATCCAATGTCAATGGAGCTTTCCCCCTGTGTTGTCTTTGAAGAGTTTTATACTTTTAGCTCTTACATTTTTAGGTCTTTGATCCATTTTGAGTTAATTTTTGTGTATAGTATAAGGTAAAGGTTCAACTATTCTTTTGCATGGAGTTGTTTAGTTTTCCCAGCACCATTTGTTGAAATCACCTTTTCCTTGTGACTTGATAATTTCTTATCTCTTGTTATTTTTCAGTGCTTTTGAGAAGATTTTTTGAAATAGTTTATACATAGTAAGTTGTTTTCAGTAAGAAAGTTCATGTGTAAGACCTAGCTCACTATTTTTGGTAATAGGAAACTTCATTAATGTTTTAAGTAAACTTGGATGAGAGCATTAAGTGATGCCCTAAATCCTACAAAACATGTAGAGGGGTATGGCCCTTATCCTTAGCTTTTAAATGCTGCTTGCTTGCAATTTTGCAGTTTTCGTGGGAAGAAGGTACAGCTCATCAGCATATACATGTGTATGTGTTTATTTTTTTCTGAAAAGCCAAATAATTCAGTAGTCTAAATCTCATCTTAGGTTATAAGTATTATTAAGAATTAGGTTACTAGTGAGAGAAACAAATACATAATTTTCTGCCAAGAGTACAAGAATCATGAGAATATCCCCTTCTCTTTTTAGTGGTTGTAAGTTTTTCCCCTAATAGTACATCAGTAAGGATTAGGTCCCCAATTTAAAATGTTGCCTATTTAATCATGTTTAATTAATTAGGTGGATGGAGGGGCAACCTCCTTAATTAAAAAATTTATTAATAAAGTATATATTAATCATGTGTCTTCAAATGATATGCTGCTAATATTTCATTTTTTTATTTTAGAAATGTCATCTTTGACTATTATTTACTACTTTGTTCATAAGTAGGCAAGGACAGGTTCCCAAAAGTAAGAGCTAGAAACAGTCAGTATTGATGGTAGTAATTTTTAGAAATCTGTTGAGGGGATCTTACTATTAAAGGAATCAACAGAGCAGTACCTTACTTATTTTATTCCGATGGTACAAGTGGGCCACTTATTAACATCTGGCTTGTTCAAATTCATTATAGGATTCCTTAGTAAGACTTTTCATGTAAATCTCTTGAACTGTATATGTACCATTAACACCCTTTCCCTCTCAAAGTATAATCTGACTTTTTCTGTGTGGCATTATCCTACTATAATTCAGAGTAGTGAATGGTTATGAGGTATTGAACAGGTAATTTGTTACATCTAAGAATTAAAATTTATAATTAACTTACTTCTACAATACAAACTAGGGTGAATTTACACTTAATTTTATAACAGTTTTTGGCTTGTTTCCTTGAGTAGGGGAGAAGATGGTGTTAGAGTAAATGCACTTATTTATTCTATAGTCTGGCAGGGTAGTTGAACATGTACATGTCATGTGTGTGGTGTGTTGTGGAAGAAAAAACGTGAAGGGATATTGTTGTAATGAGTGTATATAAGAAAAGCAAAGTGTAGTATCTGCTGAAAAATAAACTTGGCTAGTGACCTTTAACCTTTAAAATACTTTGAACCAAACAATTCTATCAGTTTACCAACAACTTTGAAAACACCTAATACTAATGCCATGATTCAGCTCTGCTGAGCACATTGGAAGGAGAGTACATTGGAAGGAGTGGTCTTGGGAGGTCTGCCTTTAAAAGGCCTGATTTAAGCCGTGATACTGAGTTGTGCATATTTTACTCTCTCTGTGACTAACTCAATAAAGCCTATTCATCAGGGAAATCTTGCCGTGACTCGGATCCATTCATCACAAATCACACTCTCCCACTTTAAGATTATGTCAGGCCGAAATTATGGACAAAGCATGTTGTTATGTTCATTCCTTTATAATGCAAGGAGTGGCTTATTACCAGATTGTCTACAGTTGTATCACCAGCAGTTTCACATTTAGGGTAATTTCTCCAACTGTTCCTCATAGCTCTTGAACTTTAATAAAGCCCTTTCACTTTTGGAACAAGAGAAAAAAATCCTTGTTATGTATTAAATGTTTACCATCTGCCAAACATACTGTATTGAACCCAAGACAAATAACACAACTTGCCAGTTGTGGGTAAACTTCAGAGTCTTGTTAGGAAGATAAAATACATGAAGCAGAAGAAAAGTTTACTCAGAGCTGAATTTTAAGAATAGTTTTTATTTTTATCAAAGACCATCTTAGTCATCAAAGTATAATCTATAAAATAGAAATGTTAGAGCTTTTAGGTGGGGGAGAATGAAGACATATTTAAACATATTTATTTAAGAAGCCTTTTTTTTTTTGAGAGGGCATCTCTCATATTTATTGATCAATGGTTGTTAACAACAATAAAATTCTGTATAGGGGACTCAATGCACAGTCATTAATCAACCCCAAGCTTATATCTCAACAGTCTCCAATCTTCTGAAGCATAACAAACAAGTTCTTACATGTTGAACAAATTCTTACATAGTGAATAAGTTCTTACATGGTGAACAGTGCAAGGGCAGTCATATCACAGAAACTTTCGGTTTTGATCACGCATCATGAACTATAAACAATCAAGTCAGATATGATTATTCGTTTGATTTTTATACTTGATTTATATGTGAATCCCACATTTCTCCCTTATTATTATTATTATTATTTTTTTAAATAAAATGCTGAAGTGGTAGGTAGATGCAAGATAAAGGTAGAAAACATAATTTAGTGCTGTAAGAGGGCAAATGTAGATGATCAGGTCTGTGCCTATAGACTAGGGAAACAAAACATCCACGGATGCAGAAGATTTCTCTCAAAACAGGGGGGGTGAGGTTCTAAGCCTCCCCTCTGTTGGTCCCCAATTTCTCTCCTGATGTTCCCCCTGCGACTATGCCTGTCTTAGGTTGTTCCTCCCTTGAGGAATCTTACCCGTCTCTGGCTAACCAGTCATCTTCCGGGTCCATACAGGGAAATGTAAAGTTGGTAAGTGAGAGAGAAGCCATATTCTTTGAAAAGGTTAGCTTTTTACTTCTTTGCAGATTTATGCCCTGTGGCTTCTATGCCCAGCATTTGTCTTGAGGTATCTTTACCGCTTGGAAGAATTACGATACTTGGTAATTTTCGATATGAGGCACTAATTCTACTAAAGGGTTGTAATTAGGAAGGAAGAAGAAAAGCTATAGAAGTAGCAGATGGAAGAAAAATGGGATGATTGATTATTTCTTTGACATATCTTCTTGTAGAGTAACATAAGCATGTATAGGTTTTAAACTACTAATTAAATTGCATACACACATTAACATAATAGGAATACAGCTACATAACAAAAGCAGACCTACAATTACCAGCCATATCCAGTGAAACCAAGAAAACCAGTTAGGTACCCTAGGCATTTGTGAAAAATTATCAATGATATGATGGATGTTGTCTAACTGAATTTGAATAGTTAAGAAGCCATTTTTTAACCCCCTTTTTTTTATTTCAGAAACTCTGATTGTTACTGGGATTACAAAGACCTGATTATGCCCTCAAGACCCTGAGAAATATAAAGGGTAAGAGCAACTCACAACTGTCTTGCCCTTTAAAGATAACAAATTGCTTTTATGGTATTTTCTCTATCATTCTTCATAACAATACTGTTTGGGCTTACAGCTCAAAGGCCAAGAGAGATTTAAAGAGGAATAGTGTTGGTATTTAGCCCTCTTCTGTATTTCTGCAGTGTCTTTGTGAAATGCTGACTGAGTGAGGAGTTAGATAAGCTGTAATGAGCTGTAGCACAAGGGACTGTATGGGACCTTTAGAACACATCCTGTATACCAGTACACTTCAAGTCACTTTGCTACAATTAAATGGTGAAGAAAAACCATTTAGTATTTCGATAATATTGAAGGAATGTGATATTTACATTTCTTTATTATTGTGACAGATATTTGTTAACTACATAATATGCATCAGATACTGTACTCATTGGCTTGTTCTTGGTTCTGTTATCACTTTTAGTAACTTAAGCATACTTAATGCAGAAGATGTGGAAATCCAAGTAAGTATGAATATACCAAAAAATTAATTTACTCTGCTTCTCAGCACCCAGAAGTAGTCATTGTGAACATTTTGATCTATTTCCTCATTTCTTTTTATCCTTAAAAAATGAGTCCAATTTTATTTAGACCATACAGCATATACATGATTGAATTCTACTGTACTTTTGTGTAAATACTTCCCCTCACAATAAATATAGTTAATATTTCTTGGGCCCTTACTATATGTTTGGCACAGAACTAATGTATTGTTATTTTATGTTTAAATTTTTTTAAGACTACATTGAAAAGAATCTATGTATTGCATGTATGTTATGGATTTCTGTGAACTGATCATGCAGTGCAGTAATAATGTGAGAACCAATACTGTTGAAGAGTGGTGGAATATGCTACTTCAAAATATGTCATTTTGGCGGAAGGATTATTTTGAACTAAAGGCACTTGCAAGACAGGTGCTAGAAGGGCATTCTGACTTCTCCTTTTCTTCCTGAAAGAAAGAGATAAAAGGCCCATATCGGAATGCCCTCCTTATGCTGAGAGGCAGCATTCATTCACCGGAGACAGGAGCTGAGACTGAGTATTCTGTACAAACAAACCTTGGAAAACAGGTCCTATTTTCCTTTGTCTCACCATGCAATTTAGCTACTTTTTCCACAACTGCCTCTCCTTGGTCACCTAATATATCAGCACTTAGTTTTTGCCGGTTCTTTGGATCTTTATTTTCTTGTGGAAACTTCCATGTATGTGTAAAATTTAAATTTGTGTGCTTTTCTAATGTTAATCTGCCTTAGGTCAATTTAATTCTGGGCCCAGCTGAAGACCCAAAGAGGGCAGAGGTTAAGTTTTACCTCCTCTACACTATTGTCTACCAAGTGTTCCTTCCACTTCTGTCTTATTATCTCCCCATCAGAAATACTGCTATCCTCAATTATGTTTATCATTTCCTTGCATTTTAATTTTATTATTTTATCTTATTTTTAAATTTAAAGTTTTAAATTACTTACTTTTTTTTAAAGAATAAGTGACATGTACTATTTTATTAGTTTCAGGTGTACAACATACTGATTTGAGTCATATACCTTTCAAAGTGGTGACCACAAATAGTTACCATCTGTCACTCCACAAAGTTAACAGTATTATTGACTATTTTCCCTATGTTGTACATTACATACCATGTTTTATTTATTTTAAAACCAGAACATTATTCCTCTTAATACCCTTTGCTTACTTTATCCAACATCTAATTCTTGTCACCTCTGGCAACCATCAGTTTGTTCTCTGTACCTATGAGTATGTTTATGTTTTGTTTGTTTTATAGGTTCCATATATAAGTGAAATTATATGGTATTTGTCTGACTTATTGCACTTTGCATAATACCCTCTTGGTCCACCCATGTTGTCATGATTGGCAAGATTTTATTCTTTTTTTATGGCTGAATAATAATCTATTGTATCTGTGTACCACATCATCTTTATCATTCATCCATTGGTGGACATTTAGGTTGCTTCCATATCTTAGCTATTGTAAATTATGCTGCAGCACATACAAGGATGCCTTTGTCTTTTCAAATTATTTTCATTTTCTTTGGATAAATACTGTGAAGTAGAATTAGAATTACTGGATTATACAGTAGTTTTATTTTTAATATTTTGCAGAATCTCCATGCTGTTTTTTTATAGTGGCTGCACAGTTCACGTTCCCAGCAGTGTAGGAGGGCTCCTTGTCCTCCACATCCTCTCCAGTGCTTATTTTTTGTCCCTTTGATAGTAGCTGCCTGACAAGTGTGAGGTGGTATATTGTGCTTTTGATTTGCATTTCCCTGATGATTAGTGATGCTGAGCATCTTTTGATGTTGGCCATCTGTATGTCTTTGGAACAATATCTGTTCAGGTCCACAGCCATTTTTTAATAGGATTGTTAGTTTTTAAAAAATTGAGTTGTGTGGGTTTTTTGTATATTTTGGAACTTAATCTCTTATTGACTATGTCAGATTACTAGGCCTGGGTGCAGAAGAATGGCTCAGCAGTTTGGAAGACAGAATAATGATCAGTCAAGCTGAACAGAAGAAATAAAAATGAATAAAAAGTAGATAACTTAATAAAGGTTAAGACACTGTCAGTCATCTAACCATTTGCATTATAGGAGTCCCAGAGGAGGAGAGAGAGAGAAAGGAGTAGAAAACTTATTTGAAGAAATAATAGCTGAAAACATCTGTAACCTAAAGAAGGAAACAGACATCCAGATCCAGGGAGCAGAGAGAGCTCCAAAGAAGGTAAACTGAAGGGGGTCCACACTAAGCCACATCGTAATTACAGTGTCAATTACAATGAAGACAGACTGTTAGAAGCAGTGAGAGGAAAGAAATGAGTTACCTACAAGTGAAGCCCCATAAGGCTATCAGCTCATTTTTTCATCAGAAACTCTACAAACCAGAAGGGAGGCACATGATAAAGTCAAAGTGCAGACAAGAAAAACCGCCAACCAAAAATACTCTACCCAGAAAGGTTATCATTCAGAATGGAAGGGGAGATAAAAAGCTCCACAGATAAACATTAAATAGTTTACCACCACCAAACTGCCCTTAAAAGAAATGCTAAAAGATCTTCTTTAAGAGGAAAAGAAAAGACCCTAACTAGAAGGAAGAATAATATAAAAAAGAAAATTTTACTGGTTAAAGCAAACATAGAAAGAGGTAGTAGATCAATCACTTTAAAGCTAGTGGGAAGGTCAAAAAGATAAAAGTAGTAAACTCAGTTTCATCTAAAAATTTTTAAGGGACTCACTAAATAAAAGATTGTAAAATAAAAGATTGTAAAAAGATAAAAGTAGTAAACTCAGTTTCATCTAAAAATTTTTAAGGGACTCACTAAATAAAAGATTGTAAAAGAAAAAAAATAAAAGATTGTATATACATAAAACATGGAGGACGGGGAGTAAAAAACGTAGTGGTGTTGGAATGCATTTGAACTTAGTGACCATCATCTTACTGTAGATTGCTGTATATGTAGGCTGTCATTCATATAAGAACCCCATGGTAACTACAAGCCAAAAACCTAGAATGAATACACAAAAACAAAGAGAAGAAAATCCAAACTTAGCACTAAAGAAAGTTATATTGCATGAGGGAAGAACAAGAGAGGAAAAAACGATGAGAGAACAACAAAAACAGTCAGGAAACATTTAGCAAAATGGCAATAACTACATACCTATCAGTAATTACATTCAATGTAAATGAACTAAATGCTCAATCTAAAGACATAGGGCAACTGAATGGATAAAAAATCAAGACACCATCTATTTGCTGCCTACAAGAGACTCATTTTAGACGTAAAGACACCACAGACCAAAAATGAAGGGATAGGAAAAGGTACTTCATTCAAAAAGAATAATAAAAGGTGGGGTAATAACACTTAAATGAGACAAAATAGGCTTTAGAATAAACACTATAATAAGAGATGAAAAAGGATATGTATATTGAGGCACAATCCAACAAGAAGATATAACAATTGTAATATCTGTGCACCCAAAAGAGGAACATTAAATATAAAAAGCAAGTATTAACAGACATAAAGGGAGAGATTGATAGTAATACAGTAATGCTAGATACTTTTCCACGCCACTTACATCAATGGATAGGTCATCCAGACAGAAAATAAATAAGGAAACAGTGGATTTGAATAACACATTAGACGAAATGAAATTAACAGATACACACACATTACATCCAAAACTTTAAAATGCACATTCTTTTCAAGTGCACATAAAACGGTCTCTGGAATAGATCACATGGTAGTCCACAAAGCAAGTCTCAATAAATTTAAGAAGACTGAAATCACATCTAGCATCTTATCTGGCTACAATGGTCTAAAACTAGAAATCAGTTACAAGAAATAGGAGGGAAAATGCATAAACACATGGAGGCTAAACAGCATGCTACTAAACAACCAATAGGTCATTAAAAAAATCAAAGAAGATATCAAAAAAATACTTGGAGAATAATGAAAATACAGGTGCAAAGTTTAAAATCTTTCGGATGCAGGAAACGCAATAGTAAGAGGGAAATTTATCTCACTGCAGGCCTCCTTCAAAGCAAGAAATACTCAAACACTCTAACTTGACACCTACAGGAACTAAGAACACAACAACACAAAAACCTAAAGTTAGTAGAAGGAAGGAAAAACAAAGACTGCAAGTAAATAAAATAGAGACTAAGAAAACAATACAAAAGATCACTGAAACTAAGAGCTGGTTCTTTGTAAATATAAAAATTGATAAACCTTTAGCTAGTCTCACCAAGAAAAAATACAGAGAGGACTGAAATAGGTAAAATCAGAAATGAAAGAGAAGTTACAACCAACACCAGAAATACAAATGATTATAAGAGAGTGTTATGAAAACCTTTATGCCAACAAATTAGACAACCCAGAAGAAATTGGTAAGTTTCTAGAAAAATACAGTCTTCCAAGACTGAACCAGGGATGAATAGAAAATTAGAACAACCAGTTACTAGAAATTATACTGATTCAATAGTCAAAAAAACTCCCAACAAACAAAATTCCAGGATCAGATGGCTTCAAGGTTAATTATTTCAAACATTTACAGAAGAGTTGATACCTCTTCTACTCAAACTATTCCAAAAAGTTATATTGTAAGGAAAGCTTCCACATTCATTCTATGGGACCCGGATCACTGGTATCAAAACCAGAGAAGGACACTATAAAAAGGAAAATTAGAGACTGATATCTTTGATGAATATAGATGCAAAAACCCTGAACAAAATACTAGGAAACAAAATTCAAAAATACATTAAAAAGATAATTCACCACAATCAAGTAGGATTTATTCCAGGGATGCAAGGTGGTTTGGTGTCTGCAAATGAACGTGATACATCACATTAACAAAGGGAAGGATAAAAACCATATGATCTTTTCAGCAGATGCTGCAAAAGCATTTGACAAAGATTAGTATCCATATATGATAAAAACTCTTAAGAAATTGGGTACAGAGGGCACATATTTCAACATAAAAAACCCATATATGGCAAACCCAGATCTAACATCAATGGCAAAAAGCTGAAAGTTACTCTTCTATGATCAGCAACATAATAAGGATGCCAACTGTCACCACTTTCATATAATACAGTCCTAGAAGACCTAGCCAGAACAGCCAGACAGGAAAAAGAAATAAAAGGCATCTAAATTGATAAGGAAGAACTCACTATTTGCAGATGGGATGGTGATACATATAGAAGACCTTAAAGGCTCCACAAAAAACTATTAGAATTAATATATTAATTCAGTAAAGTCACAGGATACAACATCAATGTACAGAAAGAAATCTTTTTCTATATGCAACAAACTAGCAGAGAACAAAATTAAGAAAACAATCCCATTTATAATTGTGTCAAAAAGAATACAATACCTAGGAATAAATCTATCCAAGGAGGTGAAAGACCTGCACTCTGAAAATTATAAGACATTGATGAAAGAAATTGAAGATGACACAAATAAATGGAAAGCTCTTCCATGTCATGGAAAGGAGGAATTAATATTAAAATGGCCATACTGCCCAGAGCAATCTACAGATTCAGTGTAATCTCTGTCAAACACCAATGACATTTTTCATTGAACTAGAGGAAGGAAACAATCCTAAAATTTATGTGGAACCCAAAAGATCCTGAATAGCCAGAGCAATATTGAGAAAGAAGAACAAAGTTGGGGTTATTATGATTTCTGTTTTCCAACTGTACTACAAAGCTACAGCAGTAAAAAATGTATGGTACTAGAACAAGAACAGATACATAGACCAATAGAACAGAATAGCCCAGATGTAAATCTATGCCTGTATCTTCAATTAATCTGATGGAGTCAAGGATATATATAAAATGGGGAAAAGAGAGTCTCTTCAATAAATGATGTTGGGAAAAACTGGACAGGTACATGCAAACAGTGGACTGGACTATTGTCTTTCACTATGCACAAAACTAAACTAAAAATGTATTAAAGGCCTAAATATAAGACCTGAAACCATAAAACTCTTAGAAGAAAGCAGGTAGTAAACTCTTGAACATCAACGTTGGATTTTTTTTCTGGGTATGTCTCCTTAGGCAGTGGAAATAATAGCAAAAATAAACAATTAGTATTACACCAAAATAAAACTTTCTGTACAGCAAAGGAAGCCATCCACAAAGCGAAAGGCTTTATGGAATAATGTATAATGATACATCTGATACAGATAATATTCAAAATATGTAAAGAACTCATGTAACTGAACACCAAAGAACCAAATAATCTTGTTAAAAAAATGGGCAGAGGACCTAAATAGACATTATTCCAAAGAAGAAATACAGATGGCCAACAGGCACATGAAAAGATGCTCCACACTGCTAATCATCAGGGGAATACAAATCAAAACCACAATGAGATATCCCCTCACACCTGTTAGAATGGTCACAATCCAAAAGACAAGAAATAGCAAATGATGGTGAGGATGTGGAGGAAAGGGAAACCTCCTACACTGTTGGTGGGAATGCAAATTGATGCAGCTACTGTGGAAAGCAGTATGGAAGTTTCTCAAAACCTAAAAGAAATACCATATGACCTAGCAATTTCACTTCTGGGAATCTACCTGAAGAAAAAGAAGTCCTTAATTCAACAAAATGTGAACCCCTATGTCTTTTGTTGGATTATTTACAATAGCCAAGATATGGAAGCAACCAACGTGCCCAACAATAGATGAATGGATAAAGAAGTGATATATACATACAATGAAATACTAGTCAGCCATAAAAAAAGAAAGAAGTATTGCCATTTGCAACAACATAGATGGACCTAGATAGTATTATTCTAAGTGAAGAAGGTCTGTCTAAGAAGAATATCATTTGGTTTCACTTATTTGTGGAATCTGAAAACAACATAAAACATAAATAGATTCATAAACATGGAGAAAGGAAAGTTGTTTACCATGGGGTGAGAGGACAAATAGGTGAAGGGGATAAGAAGTACAAACTTCAAACTGTAAAATAATGTAGCCACAGGGGTGGCAGTATAGTCTATGAAATATAGCTCATAATATTGTAACATCCTTGTAAAGTGACAGATCATAACTACACTTATGGCGAGCATTTAGTAATGTATATAATTGATGAATCACTGAGTTGTTTATCTGAAACCAGTATAATAATATATATGAACTATATTCCAATAAAAACAATGAGATACTTGATGAGAAATCATTAAAGAAGAGACTTACTACCTGTGTTTTCTTCTAAAAGTTTTGATGGTTTCAGGTCTTATGTTTGTCGCGCGCCCCGTCCTCACCGGCAAGAACAGCACGCAACAACAGCAGGATTCTTCTGCAGAAAGCTTTATTCTTCAGCTCTTTGTGAAACAAATGCGTTGGGCAGGACCCAGAGGGGAAGGAGAGGCTTGCTTATATAGTTCTCATGCTCTGACCTGGTTGGTGCGGCTCCATACGCTTCATTAGCATAACAGTTTGGTGGGTCTCATTGGTCCTTATGCTAAGGCGCAATTAGCATGTGGTTTAGTGGCGTGGGATGTTTTGTCACTAGGAAGTTCGGGGCTTTCCGGCTGCCCTGCATTGGGCGCTATTTTCTGAGCGCGGCTGCCAACATCTCCCCCTTTTTTGTCTAATAGAAGCTCAAGGCGGAACTTGCCAGCAGAGGCGGAGACAGAGGCCTGACCTCCATCACACTTCCTGATGCCCCCTTTTTGGAGAGGGGTTCTGGGCATCTACCCCTATGCAGTCAGGCATGCCTCTCTGAGGGGTCCAAGACCTCTTGCAGTGCTTTGCCTCGCATCCTCTGGCTGGCGTTGGGACCGCTTGGTGCAAAGGGTTTGGACCTTTTTTCTCAACCCTCTTGCACCATGAGCTTCTTAGAGAAAGCTGTGATTAAGCAATGAGGTACCCGGGCCTGGTGCAGTGCCACATGGGCTCAGGGTGCAAGAGCTACCTCAAGCTAAAGCCGAGCTTCCTTCTTAAGCATGTTGAGCCACACTTGGGGAGAGGCGCCAACGTCTATCGCCATTAGGGCTTGAGCAAGGATCACCTTGTCCTGCTTATGTTGGTTGCGGAGTCTGCATAACAACCAGAGTAGGAGCATGAGACCTCCAAGCATGAACACGCCCATCCCAGCCATGCCCGCCCACTCCTTGACGTGGGAGAGAGCTCTGAGGAACCAGGAAGAGAGTCCTTCTGCTATGGAGATATCTAGACGGGTGGAGTTGATGTGGATTATTTCTCGCCGCAGTTCTTCTAGTGCCCCATCGAAGTCTTGGGACCAGTTTCCTGAAAGATACTGGGACAGGTCTCGTGACAGATTAGTGAAAGCATTTAATACTTCTGTTAGTGATCTTGGCTTGTTTGTGGCTCTGTAATATGGCTGCGGCTAGGCCCGCGTTGGTGAGTGGTCCTCCTATTTCTCTACAGGCTTTCAACCAAGCGTGTATCCCTTTCTGTTTCCAGGGTGTTATCGCCTGTCTGCATTCCTTGGTACATTGTTCAAACACTAATTGCTCCACTAGGGGCATCGCTTGTTCCTGATCTCCAAATATTCTGCCTGCGGCCTCCATCATACGAGCGACAAAGTCAGAAAATGGCTCGCTCGGCCCTTGAATAATTTTTGTCAAATTGCCTGACACTTCTCCTTTGTTGGTGAGGGCCTTCCATGCCTTGGCGGCGCACGTGTTTATTTGTGCGTATACCTGTAAGGGGAAGGCGGTCTGGTTGGCTGCCCACTGTCCTTGGCCCGTCAGCATATCATATGACCACGCAGGCTGTCCCTCGGCTGCGTTTGCGCGTGCCTGGGCCATACTGATATCATGCCACAGTGCCTTCCATTCTATGTACTGCCCCATACTAGAAAGGCATGCCTTAGTTACATACTGCCAGTCTGCGGGTGTCATTGCTGTCTCTGTTAGTCTTTCAATCTGTGCTATGGTGTAGTTAGCTGACTCCATAAGCCCGAACGGACTCCGCTAACTCCTTAACTTGTTTATGGCTCAGGGGCTGGTGAGAGCGTACGCCATTATCCTCAAATACAGGAAACATTTGTCTAATTGCCTGAAGAGTATCTGGGTGGCAAAAAGAGAGTGCGCCGCTCACGTAAGGTGGCGGGGCAAAGGGCGTCGGGGGACACCCTGCTCTCATTTTTTCCTTGGTCCGCTTTTCAACTTTGCTGGTTCCCTTACTTCTGCACTCTGCGGTTCTATTTTCTTCCCCTTCCTCTGCAGACGTTAATTCCTCCTCAGATTCCCTACTGGAGAGTTGGAGGTCCCTCAACTCTTTCCAGGGGTATTTACTATTTTCTCCAAGGCGATCGTCACTCGCTTCTCGGGGCTCTTTCGCTTTTGCCCTAGGCGGGCTTTCTCCCTCACTCTGGGGTTTCTTTACTTTCATTTTTGTGGCCTTTTTTCGGCCGCGAGCTCGCTCTGTCTCCCGTTCCGTTTCTGACATGCTCCTAAAAAGCGCGTCTCTCGGAACTTACCCCTCCGGGTTTTCTTCTGTCCTGCAGTTCTGAATCCTCTCCAGATGTCTGAAGGGTCCTCCCTGTGCCGGTGATGTTCTGGTTCCCGGGTTTCGGCACCACTTGTCGCGCGCCCCGTCCTCGCTGGCAAGAACAGCACGCAACAACAGCAGGATTCTTCTGCAGAAAGCTTTATTCTTCAGCTCTTTGTGAAACAAATGCGTTGGGCAGGACCCAGAGGGGAAGGAGAGGCTTGCTTATATAGTTCTCATGCTCTGACCTGGTTGGTGCGGCTCCATATGCTTCATTAGCATAACAGTTTGGTGGGTCTCATTGGTCCTTATGCTAAGGCGCAATTAGCATGTGGTTTAGTGGCGTGGGATGTTTTGTCACTAGGAAGTTCGGGGCTTTCCGGCTGCCCTGCATTGGGCGCTATTTTCTGAGCACGGCTGCCAACATATGTTTAAATTTTTAACTAATTTTTGGTTAATTTGTATATGGTGTAAGATGGTGGTCCAGTTTTATTCTTTTCCACATAGCTATCTAGTTTTCCCAACACCATTTATTGAAGAGACTGTCTTTTCCCATTGTATATTCTTGCATTATTTGTCATAGATTAATTGACCATATAAATATGGTTTATTTCCTGGCTCCCTTTTCTGTTCCATTGATATGTGTGTCTGTCTTTCTGCCATGCCATATTGTTTTGATTTCTACAGCTTTGTAGTTTAGTTTGAAATCAGGGAGTGTGATATCTCCCACTCTGTTCTTCTTTCCAGATTGTTGTGGCTATTCAGGGTCTTTTGTGGTACCATAGAAATTTTAGGATTTTGTGTCACAGTTCTGTGAAAAATGCCATTGATATTTTGTTAGGAATTGCTTTGAATCTATAGATTGGGATAATATGGATATTTTAACAACATTAATTATTCTAATCCATGAGCTACAGTATCATTCCATTTGTGTCATCTTCAATTTTTTCCATTGATATCTTACAGTTTTCAGAATACAGCCCTTTTCCCCTTGGATAAATTTATTCTGAGGTATTTTTTTTAATGAAATTGTAAGTAGGATTGTTTTTTTAATTTCTCTTTTTGGTCATTTATTAGTGTATAGAAGTGCAATAGATTTCTGTATGTTGATTTCTGTATGTTGATCTGCAACTATACTGAATTCATGTATTAGTTCTAGGTGTTTGTTGGTGGAGCCTTTAGGGTTTTCTCTGTATTATTATCATATCTTCTGCAACTAGTGACAGTTTAATTCTTTATTACCAATTTGGATGCCTTTTACTTTTTTTGTGTGTATGATTTCTGGAGCTGGAACTGCCAGTACTGTGTTGAGTAAACATGGAAGAGTGGGCATCCTTGTCTTGTTCTTGATGTTAGAAGAAACGTTTTCAGCTTTACACCTTTGAATATGATGTTAGATATTGGTTTGTCATACATGGCCTTCATTATTTAGAGGTACATACCCTCTATACCCACTTTGTTTAAAGTTTTTTTTATCATAAATAGGTGTTAAATTTTCCCTACTGTTGCTTCTACATCTACTAAGATATCTTATGGCTTTTATCCTTCATTTTTTAATGAAGTATATCACATTGATTATTGCAGATACTGTCCCATCCTTGCATCCCTAGAATGATCCCACTTGGTCGTGATGACTGATCCCTTTTGATTTTGAATCTGGTTTGCTAATATTTGTTGAGGATTTTTGAATCTGTGTTCATCAGGGGTATTGGTCTGTAGCTTTTTTTTTTTTTTTTTTACTGTCTTCGGTTTTGGTTTTAAGAGTAATGCTGGCCTTGTAGAATCAGTTTGGAAGTATTCCCCCCTCTTACATTTCTTGGAATACTTAAAGGAGGATGGATATTAGCTCATCTTTGAATGTTTGGTAGAATTCACCTGTGAAGTTATCTGGTCCTGAACTTTTGTTTGTTGAGAGTATTGTGATTACCAGTGCACGTTTGTTACTAGTATATGGTCTGTTTGTATTTTCTGTTTCTTCGTAGGTCAGTTTTGGAAGATTGTATGTTTCTAGGAATTTCTCTATTTTTTTTCTAGATTTTCCAATTTATTAGCATATTTTTCACTTAATTCTCTTATAATTCCTTGAATTTCTCTTATGTTGGTTGTAGTTTCTCCTTTTTCATTCAGATTTTGTTTGTGTCCCCTCTTTTTTTTTTCCTTAATGAGTCTGGTTGAGGGTGTGTCTGTTTTATCTTCTTGAAAAACCAGCTCTTGGTTTCATTGTTTCTTGTTTTTCCTATTTTCTTATTCTGTATTTTATTTATTTCTGCTATGATTTTTATTGTGTCTCTCCTACTAAATTTGGGCTTGTTTTCTATTTCCTTTAGTTGTAGGGTTAGAGTGTTTGAGATTGTTCTTGTTTCTTGAGGTAGGCCTGTATTGCTGTAAACTTCCTTCTTAGAACTGCTTTTGTGGCACCCCACATATTTTGAACTGTTGTACTGCTGCTTTCATTCATCTCCATCTGTTGATTTCCTCTTTGATCTATTCCTTGATCTGTTGATTATTTAGAAGCATGTTCTTTAGCTTCCACATGTTTGTGTTTTTTCCAGTTTTTTTCTTATAATTGATTTCTAGTTTCATAGCATTGTGGTATGAGAAGATGCTTGATAAAACTTCAGTCTTCTTAAATTTTTTGAGTCTTGTGTCCTGTTTGTGATCTGTTTTGGAGAATGTTCTGTGTGTACTTGAGAAAAATGTGTATATTGTTCCTTTTGGATAGAATGTTTTGTATATATCTGTCAAGTTCATCTGGTGTAATGCATCACTCAGTGTCTGTTTTCTTATTTGTTTTCTGTGTGGATGATCTATTCATTGATAGAAATGGGTGTTAAAGTCTCCTACTATTATTGTGTTGCTGCCATTTCTCCCTTTAGGTCTGTTAATATTTAGTCTATATACTTAGTTGTTCCTATCTTTGGTACATAGATGTTTACAATGGTTATGTCTTCTTGTGCTGATGCTTATGTAATGTCCTTCTGTCTCTTGTTACTTTCTTTGTGTTGAATTCTATTTTGTCTGATATAAGTATTACAAGTTTAGGGTTTTTCCATCCCTATTTGCATGGTATACCTTTTTCTGTCCCTTCAGTTTCAATCTGTGTTATCTTTAGGTCTGACATGAATCTCTCACTGGCAGCAAATAGATGGGTCTTGTTTTTTTATTCATTCAGTCACCCTGTGTCTTTTCATTGGAACAGTCCACTTACTTTTAAAGTAATAATTGACATGTATGTACTTATTGCTACTTTCTTAAATGTTTCCTGGTTGTTTTTATTCTTCTCTGATCCTTTCTTCCATTCTTGCTCTCTTTTCTGTTTTAAGACTTCTTTAGTGTTATGGTAGGTTTCCATTCTCTTACTTTTTTGTATATCTGTAGTAAGTTTGTAGCTTGTGGTTATTATGGGGTTCTTATATGATATCCTATGAACATAATAATCTATAGCAAGCAATAGTCACTTAAGTTTGAGTGCATTGTAACAGCACCACATTATTACTCTTCCTATCCACTTTTATGTCTATAATACCTTCTTTTGACCTTTCTATTTAGTGATTAACTTAGCTAAGTTTTAGAGTTTTAGATGTAATTTCTTTTGCTGCTTTTGTCTTTTGACCTTCATACTAGCTTTTAATTAATAGATCTGGTACCTCTGCTGTATGTTTGCTTTAGCAGTAGAAACTTTTTCCCTTCTTAAATTTCTTGTTTCTATTTAGGGTCTTTTCTTTTCCTCTTTAAGAAGTCCCTTTAGTATTTGTAAGGATAATTTAGTAGTGATGAACTCTTTTAAAGTAGGTTTATTTGTGAAGCTCTATCTCTCCTTCAATTCTGAATGATAACTTTGCGGGGTAGAGTATTCTTAGTAGAGGTTTATCCCATTCAGCACTTTGAATATATCACACTACTCCCTTCTGGCCTGTAGAGTTTCTGCAGAAAGATCAGCTGATAGCCTTATGCAGTTTACCGTATACATAATTCATTGCTTTTCCTCTTGTTGCTTCTAAGATTCTCTTTGTCTTTGCTCTTTGACATTTTAATTGTGATGTGTTACGGTGTGGATCTCCTTGGGTTCATCTTGTTTGGTCTCTTTGTTCTTCCTGGACCTGTCAGAGTATTTCCCTCCCCAGGTTAGGATAATTTTCATATTATTACTTCAGATAAGTTTTCTGCTTTCTCTCTCTCTCTCTCTCTCTCTCTCTCTCTCTCTCTCTCTCTCTCTCTCTCTCTCTCTCTCCTCCTTTTAAGATTTCTATAATGCTTTTTTTCTATTTCTTTTAGTTGTAGGGTTAGAGTGTTTGATGCTGTCCCAGAGCCCTCTTACCCCATCCTTATTTCTCTTAATTCTTTCGTCCTTCTTCTGTTCAGCTGATGTGCTTTCCATTACTCTATCTTCCAAGTCACTCATCTGTTCTTATGCATCTTACAGTCTGCTCTTCATTCCCTCCAGTTTATTTTTTATTTCATTTATTGAATTCTTCATCTCTGGTTCTTTTTGAGACTTTCTATCTCTTCATTGAGGTCCACATTGCAGTTCTGCTATTGTTTTCTCAAGTCCAGTGTGTATCTTTATAAGCATGAGTTTAAATACTTAGTAATCAGGTGGTTGGTTCACTGTGTTTCATTTCATTTATTTATTTTTTCTTGTTCTGTCACTTGGAGTATATTCCTGTGTCTCATCATTTTGTATGATTTCTGTACTTTGTTCCATGAATTAGTTGAGAGGTCTTGCTTTCCTAGTCTTTAAGGATTGGCCTTGTGTAGGAGAGTCCCCTGTGTAGACTGTGTATTCCTTGGTAGTTTTGGCAATCTGGAGGCTAAGTAAGTTTGAGCCCTGCTTTTCATGGTGCTGTGGCTCCCAGGGTGTATTTCCAGGGGTGTGGCTTTGGGGGTTATTAGAGGAGCTCCTGGTTGGACACCTGTTGGTTCTGCACTGGCAGCGAGAGGGTTGTGGCCCAGCAGCAGGTTGGATGCACTCTCAAGGTGACTCCTGGGTGGGTGCCAGCTGAGTTCCCTGTTCCTCCTCACCTGTGTGCTGGTACATGCTGTGGGCCAATGGGAACCACTCCGGGGAGTTCCTGCGTCCGGAGCCCTCAGTCCAGCCGGTGGTTGGGTCAGGCACCATGCACACACAAGTTCTCTTGCAGCTCCTGCACCCTCTGGGCTGCTCTGGACAGTTCCTTCATCTGTGCCCACCAGTCCTGCCTATGGTTAGGGTCAGACGTTGTGTGCATGCATATTCCCTGTGGTCCCTGCATGCTCTCGTCTGCTCTGGAGAAATCCCATGTGGCATCCACTGTCCAATTGACAGCTGGGATCAGACACTCTGTGCGTACTTATTGCTCCACTGGCCATGCGCCTTCTAGCCTCTCCAGAGAATTCCCACATTGTCACCTGCCAGGTCCCTCTGGTATGCAGGGGTCAGACCCCATGTGCCTTCTTCCCCCATGGCACTCTGGGGAGCTGTCCCTGTGGCACCAGACCGTAAAACCTGCCTCTTCCCTGTGATCCAGGGAACTTTCTGGTTCTGATGGGGGCTTGGTTGGTGGATAACAGCAGGCAGCAAGATGGGACCTCTGGGTCACCTACAGGCATATCTAGGTATGAGTGGCATCAGGAGGCTTCCTAGACCAAGTATGAGATTGCTGTGTACACTCAGATTCTGCTGTCAGCTGCAGTAAGATGTGCAGAAGGAGCCCAAACAATGGCACCTGCCAGCTCTTACGATTCTGGGTTTCCTCCAGAGGTTTCTTTCCCAAGCAGCGGATGTTAAGTTCTGAAACCTTATGGTCTAGGTGCAGTTTTAACCACAAGGTTTTTTTCTGTGCTTCAGGGCAGGGGTTCCATGCCTGCCTCTCTCAGTGATATCCCTGCCTCTCCCTTCTGCTGGTCTCTGTGCTGGGGATGGGTTCCTGTGGTTAACCTCTCTCTGTCTCTTCTGTAGTTTTTGTTTTTTTTCAATGTGACCTTTCTGTCCCACGTAAGGTGTTCACTTTAGGTCTCTCTACTTCATCAGGGTAAAATGTTCTGTGTTTAGGTGTAGATTTGGTGTGTAAGTGGTAAAAGTGGATTCAGTCTCTCTCTACTCTGCCATTTTCCCAGAATCCTCTGGGATTGTTTTTTCTATTTCTGTGAAGAATGCCATTGGGATTTTGGAAGGATTGTGTTCAGTCTATAGATGGCTTTGGGTAGTATGGATGTTTAACAGTGTTAATTATTCTGAATCATGAACCCAGGATGCCTATTTGTTTCTTTCATCTTTGATTTCTTTCAACAAAGTCTTGTAGTTGTTATACAGATCTATTACTTTCTTTGTTGATTTTATTTCTAGGTATTTTTTAATGTGTGAAATGATATTGAGAACAGGATAGTTTTATTTCTTTTTCAAATGTTTCATTATTAGTGCATAGAAGTGCATCTGGTTCTGTATGTTGATTTTATACCCTGTAACTTTACTGCATTTGTTGATTAGTTCCAGAAGTTTTTGAGTTCAGTGTTTAGGATTTCCTGTGCAAAAAAAATATTATCTGCAAATAAAAATAATAATTCTTATTTCTTTTTTATTTGATTACCTTTTATTTCTTTTTCTTGCTTAATTGCTCTGGGTAGGTCTCCTCGTACTGTGTAGAATAGATGGTTATAGTGGGCATCCTAGTCTTGTTTCTGATCCTAAAGGAAAAGCATTCAAGTTTTCACTGTTGAGTATGATGTTAGCTTTGGGTTTGTTGTATAAGGATTTTATTATGTTAGGGTGTGTGCCTCCAGTACCCAGTGTTGAGAGTTTTTATTATGAGAGGATGTTGCAAATTGTTAAATGCCTTTCAGCATCAATTAAGATGATAGTGTGATTTTTATCTTTCATGTGTTTATGTGATGAATTATACTTAACTGATTTGCATGTGGTGAACCATTCTTGCATACCAGATTTAAGTCCCACTTGGTCATTGTTAATAATTTTAAA
This sequence comes from Manis javanica, assembly GCF_040802235.1. Classification (NCBI taxonomy): domain Eukaryota; kingdom Metazoa; phylum Chordata; class Mammalia; order Pholidota; family Manidae; genus Manis; species Manis javanica. Next base: position 97,280,549 of record NC_133161.1, on the reverse strand, counting down.
CTAAATTCATTTTGCTAATATCATGTTGAGGATTTTGTATCCTTTTTATCATGGATATGGGTTTATAGTTTTATTTTTTTGTAGAGTCCTTATCTGGCTTTGAAACCAGGGTAATGCTTGGCTTTGTAAAATGATTTTGACATGTTGACTTATATTATTTGGAAGAATTTGAGAAGGATTGGCATTAATTTTTCTTTCAAGATTTGGTAGAATTTGCTAGTGAAACTATTGGTCCTAGGATATTCTATGTTGAGAGGTTTTTGATTATTGATTCTGTATCTTACTCATGCATCTTCAAATTTTTTGTTTCTTTCTGGTTCATTCTTAATAGGTTGTGTTTTTGTAGGAAATCTGATATTTTTCAATATTTGAAAATATGATTGTAGCAGGTTTTATGATCATATGTATTTCTGTAGTATCAGTTGTAATGTGATATCTTTCATTTCTAATTTTGTGTAAGTCTTCTCTCCTTTTTTCTTAGTTTAGCTAAAAGTTTGTTAATTTTGTGTATCTTTTCAATATAGACACCAGCTCTCTTCATTTCACTGAGACTTCCTATTGTTTTTCTGATCTCAATTTTATTTATTTCTGCTCTGCTGTTTGTTATTTCCTTCCATAAGCTTACATTGGGCTTAGTTTGTTCTTTTTCCTTGAGGTGTAAAGTTAGGTTGTTTATTTGAGATCTTTTTTTATTAATTAGGTATTTATTGATGTAAAACCTTCTGCTTACAATTCCCTTTGCTGCATCCCATAAATATAACGTGTTGTGTTTCCTTTTTGTTTTATGTTTATTTTGTTTTTCTTTGACCCATTGGTTGTGCAGGAGTATGTTGTTTAATTTTCACATAGTTGTGAATTTTCCAGGTTTCCTCCTTTTATTGACCTCTGCTTTCATGCATTGTGGTTGTATCAGAATGATTTAAATCTTTTTAAATTTGACATGACTTGTTTTATAGACCTAACATAATATCTGTCTTTGAGAATGTTCTGTGCACCTGTGAGAAGAAGGTGTATTCTACTGCTATTGGGTGGAATGTTTTGTATGTCTGTTAGGTCCTTTTGGTCTACGTTATAGTTCGAGTTCCATGTTTCCATATTAATTTACTGTCAGATCCTGTCTGTGTAAGGTGAGAAAATAAAGTTCCCTACTATTATTGTATTATTTGCTTCTTTCAAATCTGTTAATATGTCTCATATATTACATGCTGCAATTGTAAGTACAATTGTTATGTCATCTTGATTAAATGAAATCTTTATCATTATATTATGATCTTTGTTTCTTTTGACAGATTTGACTTAGTCTATTTTGCATAACAGAAATATAGCTATCTCTGTTCCCTTTTTGTTTCTATTTGTGTGAAATATCTTTTTCAATCCCTTCTTATTGAGCCTATGCATGTCCCTAAAGTTTAAGTGGCTTTCTTATAGGCAGCATATAGTTGGGTCTTACTTTTTTTGTTCTGTTTTGTTTCTAATACACAGTGTCACTCTGTTCCTTTGATTGGAGAATTTAATCCATTTACATTTAAAGTAATTATTAGTATGCAGTTACTTACTAATGCCATCTTATTAATATTTTCCCGGGTCTTTTGTAGTTTTTTTGTTCCTTTCTCCCTCTCTTGGTGTCTTCGTTTGTGAATTGATAATTTTCCATAGTGGTATGCTTTGGCTCCCTTTTTCTAATCTTTTGTGTATCTGTGTACGCTTTTGTTTTGTGATTTCCATGAGCCTTTCATAATACATTTTATAACTGACTTTTTATAATAAACTTATTGCAACTGAACTTCAGTCACATACAAAAACTCTACCCTTTAACTCCCTCTTTTATGTTTTTGTTGGCATGGTTTATTTTACATCTTTCATATTGTGTATCCATTAACAAATTATTGTAGCTATAGTTATTTTTAATACTTCTGTCCTTTAACCATTATACTATAGGTGATTACCACACCCACTATATTACAGTATTGGAGTTTTCTGAATTTATATTCTAAACTTTATCAGTAAATTGCATATTCATATGTTTTCATGTTACTACTTAGTGTCCTTACTTTTTAGCTTGAATTCTTCAACATTATTGAGCAGGTGAGTCTAGTGATAAATGCGCTCAGCCTTTTTTTCTTTTTTGGGAAGGGTAGTGGGGGATTCTGAGAACAACTTTATTACTCCTTCATTTCTAAAAGACAGCCTTTCTGGATTAAGTATTCTTGGCCGGCAGTTATTTTCTTTCATCACTTTGAGTATATCATCCTGCGCTGTCCTAGCCTGTAAGGTTGTACTTAGAAATCCATTAATAGCTCATTGGTGAGGGTGTAGGGGGAGGGTTCCCTTGTAATTAACAAGCTTCTTTTCTCTTGCTCTCTTCTTTTTCTTGCTTATTTATTTATCTCTTAATTTGAAAATATTTTTATAATGTGCTGGGAGAAGATATCTTTGGACTGAATTGTTTAGAGGTCTATGAGCTTCAGGAATTTACATGTCCAAATCTCTTCCCATTTTGAAAGTTCTCAGCCATTATATCATTTTAAAAAGCCTTCTGCCTTTTCTCCTCTTCTTCCTGTTTCCCATAATGTATCTTTTGTTTCTTTTAATGATATCCTGTAAGTTCCATAGACTTTTTCATTCCTTTTCATTCTTTTTTCTTCTATTCCTCTGGCCAATTTTAAATTAGCTGTCTTTGAATTCACTGATTCTTCTGTTTGATTGAGTCTGCTGTTTAAGCTCTATATTGAATTCTTTGGTTCAGCCATTGTATTCTTCAGTTCCAAAATTTGTTTGGTTCATTTAATGATTTCTATCTCTTCTTTACTGTACTTCTCATTTTGTTCTTTTTATTTCCTGTTTCCATTATTTTCCTGATTTTGTTAAACTGTTTATCTGTGTTATCTTTATAACAATTTTTAAAATTCTTTCTCAGGCAATTTTTATATCTTCATTTTTGGGAGGTTAGTTACTGGAAGTGTGTTGTGATTCTTTTGTGTTGTCAGTTTCCTTTTTTTCTTTGTGATTACTGTTGCCTTGTGTAAGTGTCTGTATATTGGAAGAATCAGTCACTTCTTCCAGACTTTATATATGAAGTTCAGTTAGGAAAAGCCTTTTGTTGTTGGGGTGCACTCTTGTATGCTGTGAACTTGGGTCTAGTGGTGCAGGCGTGCCAAGGGCAGGTGTGTGTCGCAGCTCCAGGCTGGGGGTCATGTGTTTTCTTGTCAGCTCAAATAGCAGGGTCTAGTACCCTGACAACTGTGTGATCCTTGCTGAGAGCTGGAGGGCATTTCAAGTGACTGCAAGGGCTGGTGAGGTCCTCAGCGGTGCCTCTAGGTGCAGTGGCTCAATACCAGGGCAGGCAGTAGTTATGGCAGGAGCTGGCAGTGTGCATACATTTGGCTGCAGGGCTGCTACAGGTGCCTGTGTGGGCAGGGTCAGCTGCAGATATATGCACAGTGGCAAAGTCAGAGATTCAGCAGTGGGCTGTGGGGCCAACTCTCGGGGGCTGTTGGTGTTTACTTGGAATTTGCAGGGGCTAGCCCCAGGGGTGTGTGTGGTTTTGAGAGGCAGCAGGTATAGAGGTGTGCATGGTGGTGCAAGCCAGTGACAGCAGGGGTTGAGACCTGCTCTGGGTGCAGAGTAGCTGTGGGGATCTGGGCTGTCACCATACACTTGTGTGGGTTCAGGGGCATGCTGAGGCATTGGAGGCCTGTGTTAGGAGTCAGGGCCCAGGGCTATGCAGGTTCAGGCCAGTGACAGGATTCAGCCTTATCTGGTCCCATAAGCAGCCATGAAGGCCTTGACTGTCAGCATGCACATAAGTGGCAGCAAGGGCTAGCCACAGGTGCATACACTGGGGGACAGCAGAGGGACCTAGACTGGTGGTGGTTAGTGCACAGCCATAGCAGTCAGCAGCCAGACCTGACTGCTGAGTGGACCCCAGGCTTCAGCAGGAAGGAGGGGAGGGAGTAGGGAGACACTCAAGCAGCTGCTATCTGGGAATATGAAAACCTGTGGCTGAAAATCTCAGCAGTGAATCTGCAGGGAGACCAAATTGGGTTTGTTGGCTCTTGGTTTCCCCAGAGGTAAAAGGTGCTGGTGTCCTCAGTGATGAAAGCTGGTGGGGGCTGTGCTGTCTACAAAGCCTGTAGGTGTCCTCAGGTGGAGACTGCCAGGGTCCTCTGCCAGAGCAAGCCACTGGGAACCGGGCCGTTCTTGCTGCATGGCTGATACTGATAGTCCATGCCCCTCGCCCTTGTTCTTAGCACTCTCAGTGCATGTCAGCTTTGCTGGTCTCTGGTTGGTGTGAAATCAGAGCAGGTCCTCTGTGCAGTGCCCTGAAAGAGTAAGGAAGCTAATTGCTCACCCCACTCCTTTTCTTGGTGAGGAGAACTCTATCCCGAGGGAGAGTCCCCTCCTGGCACTGAGGAGTGTTGGCCGGCGGGTGGGATGGTGCCGGCAAAATGAAACTTTCTACCCTTTTTGTTCAGGTATTCTTAGCCTCTTCCATCCACTTGTTGCTGAAGCTTTCCAGGTGGCCTCCTGTGACCTCCCAGAGCTGTTTTCATTCATGGATTAGCTGTCCATTGGACTTGGATGGAAGATGGAGACTGAGGTCTCTCACTCTGCCACTTTGGTGACATCTCTCTTTATTATGTGATTTTTACAACAAATTAAAAAAAACCTTTGTACAGAGAATTACCTAGCATTTAATATTTGGGATCCAGACTCATCTTGCTCAATATTGTGTTTCTAAGGTTTTTCCTCACTTGTTAGTTTTCACAGCTGTACTGTGTGTCCTTGTGTGAATACAATGGTTATTTTTTTTGTCCATTCCACCATGTATGGACATTTTCATTTTGGGACTATAATAAATAACATGACTATGAACATTCTTGTGTGTGCTCCACGATGAGTTTATGTTTTTCTGTTATATGTATATCGTGCAGTGGGAATGGAGGGTTATTGGGTATGAACACATACACTTTAGTAGATAGCGACCAGTTTCCCATGGTGTTTTTACTAATGTACACTCCACCAGCAGTAGATGGAAGTTCTAGTTGCTGTGAGAAGATGCATGTAGAGCTCTTACATGTTTTGTGAATATATGGTAGTTACTTTTGTTTCCATGAAATGACTCCCAGGTTTATTTAGGCCCCTGGATTTGGTTCCATGCACCACAGTTGGTGATGAAGGAAGGGGAGAAGCTGGCGCAGGGTAGAGGAGGGTGGGGGAAGGAGGTCACTGGGGGATGTGTGCAAGTAAGAGATGTAGTTTAAGGTACAAAGGGGATGTCTGGCCTCGGAATAGAGCTTGGAGATTCATCTGAGTAGACCCAAACTCAAGCCTTTGAGGAAGATCTCAGGGGAAGAATGGGGTGGGGGCAGAAGAGGCTATGTCACAACAAATCCAACAGACTGGGTGACTTCAACAACAGAAATTGATTTCTTCAGAATTCTGGGGGTTAGATGGTGTTGTCATGTCTGGCTTCTGAGGCCTCTCTCCTTTGCTGGCAGACGGCCACCTTCCCTTTTTGTGGTCTTTCCTTCACCCTGCATGTCTGTCCAAATTTCCTCTTATAAGTGGATAATGGCCTACCTGAAGACCTCATTTTTAACTTAACTACCTCTTAAAAGACCTTATCTTCAAAGTTATATTCTGAAGTACTGGATATATAGGGCTTCAACATATGAATTCTGTGGCAGGGGTGGGAGGACACAGTTCAGGCCATAGCGTAGAATGAGGGAGAATGTAGAACAGACAGAGGAGTACAGATTGCGATAAGGAACTTAGAGGGCTGGCCAGAGAGGTAAAAGGAGAGCAGGTGGAAAGTTAAATCTGTGAAAGTAAAACAAGGGTTTCAGGGAGGGTACAGCCAACCACAAACCTCCCAGGTTCCAAATCTAACCACTGATAGCAAATTTTGTTTTATTTTTCTAAATAGTTTTTTTTTCTAAAAATGGAGGCTTTTAAAAGAAATGCTGAAGTAAAAGTTTAATAGAGGTTGCTTACCTATGTTCACGTGCAAAATGGTTATGTATCAGAGTCCATTATATGAAGTTTTTGATGTCAGAAAAAATGAGTATCTTCTTGCTGTGTTTTCAAATCTGCAAGAGACTGGCCTTGAAATGTTTTTTGTTCAAACATGAGACGATTTAGAAGTCATAGTCAATTGTTTAAAGCTTTTTACTAAGATTCTATAATTTCTAAATTATAATTGCATGGTACTTTTGAATGCTTTAAATATTTGTAAGGAGGTAACTGTACTTCATGCTTCTGTCCTTGCCCCATCTAGGAAAATCTTTAAAAAAAAGCAAGCCAGACTGTGTCATCCCCTGATGGAAACCTTCAGCAAATTCTCTTAGTATGCAGTAGAATCCAAACTCTCTGTGTGATACCCTGAAAAGATCTGCGTGATGAAGACACTGGCCACCACCCACCCCCACCCTCACTCACCACACTGGCCTGCTTTCTGCTTCTTGAACATTCCAAGGTGGTGGCTTCCTCAGGGCCTTAGACTGCTTTCCTTGCCTTTCCCCTGGTTTTCAAATTATCCCTTCAGTCCCAGCTCAGGTCTTGGGAGGAAGCCCTTCCCTTCCCCAACAGTTAAAATTGCTTTGTCCCTTTCATATTTTAGCATGTAGGAGGGTAGGTAGGTAGTTTTCTAAGCAGCTGCCAAACTGCTTTCTCACAGTGGATGTGCTGTTTTGCTTCCCCAGTGGCAGTGGTTACTCCACATTCAATATTTGGTGTTGTCAGCGTTGTAGATTTTAGTGCTTCTAGAAGTAGGTGCATAATGGTGTCTTGTTTTAATTTTCAGCCCCCTAGTGATAGATGATATTGGTTATCTTTTCATATGCTTATATGCCATCTGTATATCTTCATTGGTGAGATGTTTGTTCAGTTTTTCCCCCATTTTTAATTAGGTTGTTTATTGTTGAGTTTTATGAGTTCCTTTTATATTTTGGATAACAGTCTTTTATCAGATGTGTCTTTGCAAATATTTTCTCCCAATCTGGGTTTGTCTTCTCATTCTCTTAACATTCCATTTTTTCCAAAGTATTTATCACTAAGATAATCTTATTTTTTATTATTTGTTTCCTCCCACTGTGGTGTAAGGTCACAAACAACCTGTTTTGTTTTCTGCTGTATTTCCAGGGCATCATAGCATTTGGATGCAGTTAAGAAATATTTGTTGATTGAATGAATGGATAATAACTGTTGGCATTTTTAGTTAATTTTATTGAAAATGGCATTAAGCTGGTTTAAATTCTTCCATCTCCCTATTTGAAGCTCAATTTCAAAATTTTGCCATTTTAATTTTAAAATTAGGGGTAATATTTAACCACTTGCATGAGATAAATTACCACTGTGGTTCATATGAATGGTTTAAGATCATAATTGCTGATCTATACTTGCTTTGTTCTCTCAAGAGCTGTACAGATTTATTCTCCAGGAAGTAGTCACAGAGCTGGATAGTGTGAACAGAACGACTTTGTCAGGCCACAAAGCCTTATGTTTAAAGTGCTGCCTGCTAGACACTGGATGTCTTGAGTGTTCAGATATTTATCCACAGATACATGTACACACAGACACACAAAGACATGCTGAATCTTGCCAACGTAAAAAGAAGTTTCAAATTCGGTTCTTGATGGTGTTTATTTGTTAAAGATGGGAAAACGACATTTTGGTCTCCTAGGATGGTTGTGTTTAATTTTTTTCTTATATTTCTAGTGGTTTTGGGGTTGTATATTTTAATGTTATATTCTTTGCTACTAATGTTCATAACTATTATTTTTTTGTCTGTGTCTCAATGGAATACTTTTTGCCTCGAATTCTACTCTGAATATTTCTACTCTTTTTGTTTGAATATGTCAAGTATTTTTAAGCCTTTGATTACTTTTTACATTGTTGATCTTACACGTAACATATATTTTAAAGAGGGTTTTTAAAAATACTTTCAGAAAAGATTCTAAAAGGTGTTTGGTTTTCTATTGTTGCATAACAAACCATCTCAAAAGTTTGTGGCTTCAAGCTAATATCATTTTAACTCTCATGGTTGAACAAGTGGATGGTTTTTCTGCTCTGTGGATATACAGTCACCTGGTGGCTCACCTAGACTAGAATATCCATGCAGGTGCATTCCCATGGCTAATGCCTTTGGAGGGATAGCTGGGCTCAACTGGGATTTGGGGACAGTGGGGCATGTCTGTTTGTCTCTCTGTCTAGTCGCAGGCCTCTTCCTCACCAAGTAGCCTTCTCCTGATCTCTTTAGGTGGTCCCTCCAGCAGAGTAACTGTATTGCTTATATGGCAGCTTAGGACTCCCAAGAGTGATAAAGTGGAAGCTGCCAACCCTCCTTGAAGTTGAGGCACAGAACTGTCATGGAATTCGTTCAGGCTCATTCTGTTCATTGATGTGAGTCATGGAGCCAGCCCAGTTTCATGCAAGAGGGTGTAAATGCCACGAGGTGTGATTCACCAACGGCTGCCTTTGGAGCCTACCTGCTATACTGAGAGAGTCAAGCCCTTCACATTTATCATTTTAATTGATATGGTACTATACATATAGCTAGGCATCTTTGCTTTTATTTCCTTTCATGAATTTGCATCATGTTTTTAATTCTTTTAATTTCTCTATCAAAATTAAGACTAAAGTAGTATTTTTACCTCAGGATGAATGAAGCCTTTGGCATGATTATACTTGTATTTAGTTATTATCTGGAATTTTATGCCATATTATAAATTTAAATATTGCATACATTCTTTTTTAAAAGTACTAGGTGTTTTCATTCATTTTTAACTACATAAACAATAACTATTTATACCTGACTAATTTACTTGGCCTCAGGATATGCTGTCAGTCTTAATATACCACTGCTTCTAGAGAATTGGGTTTATATTTTGATAAAATGTAGTAATATATCCTCAACTAATGTTTCAGGAACGTTTTATAGATTATATATGTGTCCAAATCATTGCTTTTTCCACATTATTTTATTTCTTGGAGTGAAATTCACACTGCAGTTAGTAGAAATTTCTCCCAGACTCTAACAAATTATTAGTGTTGAAAACAGGATCTACTTTATGTCTTTTCTTATTTGCGTTTTTATAGGTGTTTCACTGGGGTTTGTTTTAAATGTCTTAAATGAAAGTTGTAAGTTCATGGCAGGAGCTGGTAGCTTAACTAGACATTGTCTTTTGTTATCTTACATTTTATTAATCTTAAAAAAAAATACAAAGCCTTTTTATTGGCAGCAGGACCTTCTATCCAGGTGGTCGTGGTCGCCCTGAGATACTTTAGATGGAAAGAATGTTGGATAGGCTTTTGGATAGGCTTTTATTAGTGTGCTTAACTCAGCTAACCAAGTGGGAAAGTCACTTGTGCCAGAGGCCAGGGTGCTTTCCTGGTGACTAGCCTGTTATGGATGAAAGGTCACGCAAAGCTTTTCCTTCAGAAGATACAGTTATTGTAAGACTGCAGAGCCAGAAATGGGTTAAAATGCTGGCAATAATGTTTTATGCTTAATTTTTGAAATGCTGAGCTTACTCTTTGAAATTTGTGGGGAGGGCTTACTCAAAGATACATATTTTCTGGCAGTCCTGGAGGTTGGAAGCTCAAGGTCAAAATGTTGGCAAGTGTAGATTCTTCTGAGGCCTCTTGCCTCTTCACATGGCTTTGTGTGTGTGCATCCTCAACGTCTCTACGCCCTCTTACAAGGGCACTGGTCCTACTGGAGTAGAGCTCTACCCTAATGGCCTCATTTTAATATAATCACTTTCCCCCCCCATTTTTTTAGATATAATTAACAAATAAAACTGTAAGATATTTAAAGTGTACACTATGATGATTTGATGTGTGTACACACTGTGAAAGGATTCTCCCCATCTAGTTAACTAACAAACCCATAAATCCATCATCTCACATATTTATTTATTTATTTTTTGGTGAAAACATCTTTAAAATTTTTTCTCAATATTTTATAAATGCTTGAATGTTTCTATCTTTTTGTCTTCTGGTGTTAACCTTTTAGTCTCCCTTATCTCCTGTATAGTGCATTTCATTATTTTACAGTTTGGTTTCTTTTATTTGGCTGCTCATACTTTTTCTTAAATTCTCATTATTTTCTCTGTTTTTTGCTCTTTTGGGTTTTATTTGTTCCTTATCATTCTTTCACTCAGATTATAATTCTGTTGCCTTAATTTGTCCATCTATTTCTTACACATTGTTCTCCATCCCCACCCCCCAGGGTGTGATCTTTTTATAGGCTCGAAGGCTGTGTAACCCTCCGGCTGGGAAGAGCAGTGGGCACTGTGTCCTTCAGTGATGCCTCCTCCTCTAAGGAGATTTTATATTTCTTTGTTTTGTCTTGACCCCTAAAATGATAACTTGGGGATACACTGATTAAAACTACTTCCCAGAGGAGTGGTGGTTTGCTTCTGAAGATGGCACATGTGAACTTCCGGGGGGCTTTTGGACAGCATGCACCACCCATATGAGAAGCCCACTGTTCAGAAACCCACTGTCTGTATCACGGATTTTGTCACCCCCTGGAAAGACCACAACCTCCAGGGTCCCACAGTTGCAGATAGCTCTGCTGTGGAATAGCTGTGTGGACATGAGCAAGTTTCAGAACCAAGTTTTTTGAGGCTTTCTTCAAGCCTCAAGTTTCTTGAGGCTAGTTTGAAAAAGCAAAAAATCCAGACCTACTTTTCATAGTCATTACAAGAAATAGTGGTGGTGCCTATAAAATACCTGCATTGCGTCTGTCCCGTGGTAGTCACTCAGATGTGGGGCAAGGGAGGCAAGCCATGTGCCTCCAGAGGAGATGAAGGAGGTGGGCAGATTTGCCTGGAGCGGGTCTGCTCTAGTAGAGCCCAGAGTCAGAGAGGAGCCATGGGGTGTGAGTGTGGTTGAGCTCACGGAGAGGCCTGGCTCCTGCTTCAGCTGCCTGGAATGCGCTGCTGCTTGTGTATTAAGATGAACCATGGAACCATGGCTGTCACAATTTGGGGGTGGTAATGTAGAGAAAGAATTGCTTTAATAAATAGACCCAGCTTATAAGACATAGCCCGATTTCAGAAATGATACAGGGTGGGAAACGTGCCTCTGAAAAATGAAGGCTTTTTATCTGTAATTTGGTTCATCCTTCGCAGCTGCGTTTTGGGATAATTGTTGCTCTGAGGGTCTCCTGAGGTGACCTCTTAATAAACTTGGATTTTATCACAGAGACTGGCAAATCTCTACTTGAGGCTTCCCCAGTCTGACGTGGCTCCCAGGGTGGTCTGCCTCTTGTCCAGTGCCAGGACCCTGGGAAGAAGTGATTGCTCCATTTATTGCCATAGACTCTGAATCTCTCAAGGTATGGTGGGGGTGGGTGGTGTGTGTAGCATGGAGGGAGGAGTAGCTGTTTCTGTTCTCTAACTTCCTAGGAGCCCCAAAAGGATCAGCTGATCAGCCTTTGAAAATTAGGTCCTATGCTGACTCTCTCTGCTTTGTTCCTGTAGACCATGGGCTCCTAATCTTGGCTGAATATTAGGATCATCTAGGGGGTTAAAAAAACACCAGTGCCTGGTTCCTACTCCATAGATTCTACTTTAATCAGGTTGAGTTATAGTGTGGACATCTGGAGTTTTTTTTGTTTTTGTTTTTGTTTTAAGCTCTTCAGGTGACTCTGATGTGCAGCTGAGATTGAGATTGTACCACCAGACTGCTTCCACCTTTCCCTGGCCCAAACCCTTTGGCAGCTTATTTTCATCCCCCGAGTGATATGCCCTCCAGACCTCTTTCATCTGGTTGGGGGCCTTCAACCCCGTGCCAGCTTGAGCTGGTTTGCTTGTGTCTGACAGATTGCTCTTGGGCACTAGAAAGGGATTGAGTACTTTGAAAAATGTTTGTAATTCATGAGCCATTGGGGGCCTGTATGATACTGGCACAAAGGTATTAGGACTGCTTTGAGGAGAGACCTTATCTGTACTTTGTCCCACCTTTCTGCAGGTAACAAGCACCTTTATTTTCAAAATGGGTTGCAGCCCTTTCTTCTTGGTTAACTGTAAAGCAAAACAGCAAAAAAAAAAAACTTCCCTTAATTTGCAAAGTACTACACTACTAATAGAAGTTTCTTGCAGATTTTCACATCAAATTTTTAAAATTCCAAATTCTTATCAAATGCATACTTCTAAAATGTAGCGTTCCTGGAGATAGCCTAAAATTTGCCTATCTCTAGTTCTCTACAGCGCCTATTTTGAGTGTGTGTGTGTGTGTGTGTGTGTGTGTGTGTGTGTGTGTGTGTGAAGTTGGGGGAGCTACTGAACATTCTCTTCAACAGACAGCTGATGGGGCAGGTAAACTGAAGCTGGTTAAAAAGGGGCAGGGGCTGCATCCCTTGCTTACCCCCTCTTGCCAAGCCCCTCAGCCCACTTTGACACATGGAGGACCTCCCTGTGGACCACCTTATCTCTGCATTGAATCAAGGTAGCCCATCAGACTTCCTACTGAGTCCTCACTGGTTTGGCTGCTTCTAAAACTGTTTATGGTCTTTCTTGGACTGTGATTGTCACTTTCATTCTGGGATGTTATGAAAAAATAGTCATCTGAAAGTTGTGAACTTTAAGAAAAGTTCTAGGGATACTATTTGCAGTACCAGCACTTCAGAGAATCCTTTTCTGATGATGCACTGGAGCGAGCTTTCTCAGGCTTCCTGTATTATTAGATGTGGTATACCTCCTCAGTTGCTGATGTGTATTACTGCATAGATACTCTGGTTCTTGAAGCTGCTCAGGTTTCCCTTTACACTGAATAGATGGGAAACTCAGTGTCAAATCTGTGGCCACCTCCAGAAAATGCCTATGTGTGAGGGTGTGTGATTTTGTACACTAACTTTATCCCAGCTGTATTTCTTTCCTTAAAATTATTTACCACTTATCTTCATTTCTTCATCTATTTATTTTCTTATCTTCTAAAGTTCTCTTCTCTTTTTAAAATGAGCTGGTATACAAATTAGCACATAAATAAGAGCTATCTTAAATATTTAAGAAGCCATCCTTTTGATCCACTCTTATTATGTGGATCTCAGCTCTTGGCTTTGCTGTCTGTTGGGGAAGCCTCCTGGCAGGTCTTGCTGCATCCTCTCCACCCGTCTGCAGTTCCCCACCTGCAGAGTAGAGCCTGGCAGCTCAGGTATAGATGGCCTTTCTTAGCAGTATCTCCATCCATTTGCAGACTGATTTCCTGGGGCTCTCCTCCTGGTGCTTCCTGTCTTCCCACAGCTCTCATTTCTGCTTCTCTGCCTTTGCTGTCATTTCCGTTGATCTGAATCCTTTCTCCTGTTCCTCCTTCGTGTTTCTCTGCTCAGAGTAATTTCCGCTGTGAAACCTCTGCTGATCTCCTCCAGGCAGGGCGGACCACTTCCTGGGTGTTGCTTCCTCTCCTGGCGCACGTGTCTGGGTGCACTAACCAGGCTGCTGCTTGCCCCCAGGTGCCTTTGTGCAGATTAAAAAAGCAACTACCCCTTCTTCAAGACACTGAATAAACTTCCAACTGTTGGAAAACTATCTTCATAAATACAATTTCAGGATGTTTACCCTGTGAGTATCGCCCTGCCCAGGTGCACAGTTGTACATCTGTCTGTGTTGCAATTACTGTGAACTGTCTCTGTTCTCCTCAGAACTGTTTGATGAGAGCAGACCGTCGACAACCATTTGGTAAATGAAAGAATGAAAGGTACAAATAAGTGTCACACTCTTGTCAGGAAAAACATTAGTGAAGGTATACCTGACCAGGCCTTGTGCACTGAACGTTATGAATACATTTTAGTGCAGAGACACATTCCTGTCTTTCTGAAATCAGTGGGTATTTTTAAGTCAGTGTATCATGATGGCTAAATGTACAGACTCTAGAGCTAGACTGCCTGGGTCTGACTCCCAGTTCTACCATTTACACACTTATCTGTATGACTTCACACATGTCATTTAATCTCTATGTGCCTCAGTTTACTCTGTAAAGTGGGGTTGATAACAATAGTTTCTACTTCATGTAATTATTAGAGAATTAAGTGAATTATTATATGTAATATATAATAGTGTCAGGCACATTATGTGTGCCTGATAGAGATGTAATAGCTATTACCAATATTACTATAGGCTGGGTATACATTTAATACACTATTGTTTCCTTTCAACTTTGAAGAGCTGTTTTTTAGTCCTTGTACAGCTTTATGATAGCATATTGTCTCAGTGGGTGCCTGACTGGGCCCAGGATTATGTGTGCTGCAGTGTGTCCCCACCTGCTGCTGTGTGTCCCCAACCCCCATACCAGTTTTCTGGTCGCTGCAACAAGAGGTTCATAGCACACAGACAGGAAACCAGCAGGCTTTGTTTTTTCTTCTTAATATGGTAAAAGAAAAAGTGGGGAAAAACCATGGCCCTTTGCAGACTAGCTTGTTTTAGAGGTTAAACTTAACCCCTTGCTTATGTTCTAAAGCTTGGGTTGGTAATAAATCTTGGCTGTATAAAACTGGGAAACAAAGAATTGATTTGAAAAATAATTTTAATGTAAAATCTTTGTCTAATTTCAGGGCAACTTTCCTTTGATGATTTTCAAGAAAGCTGTGCTATGAGGTGGCAAAAGGTAATGAATGAACCGGGACCAGCCCCCTGTTAAACCCGCCGGGTTTATGCTCAAGTTGGAATGTAGAGGAATTTGCTTACTAAACAGTTGGAGGTTTCTCCTGGTCTTCAGTGCTCACTGCGGCTGTAAATTCACCTGCGAGAGGGGTGGCTGTGCATTGTTACCCCCTCTGACCCCTCCTGTGGTCTGGCTTCTGAGACTCCAGCCGTGTGGGAAGCTCTGCAAAACTCATGCTCACTGCCCCACCCTGATGAGCTTGCCTGCAAATTTAGTAAGATCTGACTAATGCATTCTTTGGAGATGCTCTGACCATTTTCATTATGAGACTGCATAGCTTTTCCCAGATCACATTACTGTAATTGACTTTGCACTCCCCTTTGAAGTGTTCTTACATGCTGCCCAGCACTAGCCAAAACTCTCACAGCAGCTGCAGTACATCTGTTTGGGGCTTTAGCCATCTTTTCTTAGTTGAACAAAAGAATATATAAAAATATAAGGATTATCTAAAACTTCACTCTAATTCGCTGAAATGATCAAAACCCTTTATGTACATAAACCTGGAGTCACTGTAATTTCAGTAGATCTGGTCAACTTCAGCCCTGGCCAAGAGTGTTTAATTATCAGTGCATGAGAAACTTTCTCCAGCAGGCCTTTAGGGATTCATTTACATTCAGGTTTCAGAAATGGTAGGCAGACAGTTGTTACTACCCTTCGTATTCTAGATGGTGGAGAAGCAGACAGTGGAAATCTATTTACCTTGACTCATAGTCCAGCCACTGGAGGAACTAGCATCATCTTTATTCTTCTGCACAGCAGTGCCTTGGACCCCTTTAGGTCATATCAAAGACTTGGTTTTCTGAAAAAGCACATAAAATCTAGCAAATGGGGACATACACACTTATGGTCATCTCTCCTTTATCTAAACTGGAATTTCTCTCTCTGCCCAAAATCTCATTTCTGTTTGGAGAAATGCAAAGATGGAAGAATTTACCTAATTCTCACCTAGGATGAGGTTGCCCCTGATGTAGTTTGGGTGGTCAGAGCAAACTGGGACCCACAGGAAGAATCTGACTCATGTATTTTGTTGGGTTTTGTTTTTGTTTTTGAGTTGTTAACATTTAAAGTTTGGGCAATTTAACAAAATAAAAGACCTCTGGAAAACTTAAAAGATCTGACCAGACTTGCTGGGGCCACAGTTAGCTGGGGCCCCACTGGAGCTGCCCTTGGCCATGTTTTCCTCTTTTCAGTGTCTGCTCTCAGTTATGTGACCCGTCTGGCCCTGTGGGCATTTGAATTGGTACCCTGATCTACGCCACTGTCCTAATCTATGTTACGGCCAAGTATCTTTCAGGGCTCCAGAAAGACCCAGGCTGGGTATGAGCAGTAGTGAAACAGACACCAGGAAGCTGGATAATTGGTGCCGTCAAGGCCCACCTGCTGCTCTTAGCCTCATGCAGGCCTTTGGGGACAGGAGTAAGGCCAGGGTGGGTACGGTGCTCTGGATTTGCAGAGCTGGCTCTTCTCCATCTGTTCATTCAGCTTGAAAGTCATGACCACACTTGCCTTGTCCAGGGGGTGGGACATTTTCTTTATAAGAAAGAAAGCAGCCAGTGACCACTCCAGCCCATTCGTAGGCTCGTAAGACCAGCTACTGCCACAAAAGGAAAATCTTCCTGTTTACCAGCCGGCATGGGACAAAGTGGTTGTGCTTCCTGGCCATGCGGGACTTGGCAGGCAGGCCGGGTTCTGTCCGAAGGGACAGCAGGGCTGAAAGCCTGCTCTGTACTCCGCCATCGCCCCCACAGCCTGGGGCCTGGATGCAGGCCACCCTTGGGAGGCCCTTTTTCTTTGGCTCCAGAACCAGCACTGGCATTCTGAAAGGAAGAAAATGGGGAAGGTGGCCTTGCCTCCTGGCATGCTTCGTCCTTAGCTTTCCTCTCCCCATGGGGCCCAGTCCAGGCAGGCAGAGGCCCTTGGCACAAACCTGAATCTAACAGTAAATATGCATCTTTTGTTTTTAAGTCTCCAGGAAGCAGGATGCCAATGCCTCTGAGCAGACTGATCCTTTTCAGCGGTGTGATGGCTGGCGGGTCCTGGGCCCTCATATATTACCTTATACAGAGTAAGTTTCCAGCCAACCCCCACATCTCCACCCCCTCCTCATACTCTTGTCCCTGTTCCTCTGTCAGAGGAGATAGTTCAGATGCTTTTAGCAGGTTAGAGAAAGGAGGAGAGGGCTGTTTTTAGAAGCCAGTACATCATTCCACTGGTCATAGCTTCCTCATCCTGTAATCCCAGTTTTTCCTGGAGCCACAAGTGCAAATAAAAGGACCAGGATTTGTTTGCATAAGAAGCCTTGTAAAAAGCAAGATGGGCTTATGTGTCAAGATTTCTGAGACCATATAAAAGAGGGGAGATACCAGATGGTTCACAGGTGGGGGAAACTGGCCGTTTCTCAAGTGTGGTCAGCCTGTTTGCCTGCCATTCTGTGCTGTTGATTTAGTGGAGGAAGGGACCTTGAGCAAGAGATTGGTGAGAGTAGAAAAGAAAAGCAGAGTCCAGAATGGCAGAGTCCTGACAGATGCTGCTTCTAGCCCCACTGCACCTAAATTTGAATTTGTAAAGATAAGTCACAGTTACTGTGAGCAGCCAGGATATTTAAGGTCAAGGTCACTTCAGTGCTACTAGTTGTGAAGTAGCAGCAGTTTTTTGTAGACTGACTTTCTTTGAAGATCCTTTCTGCTGCCCAGTGTGGCTCCTCACCCTGACTCCGCAGCATTCTCACTCCCTTCCAGGATGCTAGTGTCACCAACAGACAGGAAAAAAGAGCCCACTGTCCTTGCCACCCATTCTTCCCCACCTTCACAGTCAGCCCAGAGGGCCCTGTGTCTAGAGGTGACCTTGGATGAGCATTACCAGGGATAATACAGAATATCAGAAATAAATCAGAATAATTCAGATAATTGGAGTAGCTCAAGCTTCTCTCCTCTCCTCGCTGCTGAAGGGACAGGGGCAGGGCACAGTGGGGATGACCACGCTTCCCCAGTGGAGGTGGGGGCCTTCCGATAGCCCAGCCGGGCTCTGCAGCTAACCACCCTGGGCTGAATCCAGGCTCCGGCTCCTGACTGGCTGCATGGCATTGTGGGGGGAGTTTCTCACTTTCCTGGGCCTCAGTTATCTATCTTATATGATGAAGGATAATAGTGCCTGTCCATGAGGTTTTTTTTAAAATTAAACAACTCTCATAACCTGTGGTAATGAGACCTGTGATACAGGAAATACTGCGAACGGTGTCTTGCTATGGAAGTCTGGCCCCAGCCCTGTGGTGGCCGGCTCCTGTTCCTCCTGCAGTGGCCCCTGCAGCCCCCCTGGGGGGTGTCCTTGGCCTTTCTAGGCACAAGCTGCCTTTCCCTTCCATTGCTGTGGCCAGGCCTGTAGGAGGGAAGCTCTTCCTTGTTGCCAAACGAAAACCCTGGAAAGCCCAGCTGTTCTCTTTCCTTAGGCCAGCTTTTCATATCTTACTCCTTCAAGGAGGTGGTTCTCGGTGATCCTGGTAGCCTTTGGGCCAAGAAGGGCTCCTGAGACTGAGAGCCTTTTATAGCTTTATCTCCGTGAAATGTTGGCTTAAATCTGTAAACTGGACCGGTTAGCATTTTCATGTCCTTTTTCTTGGCCTGAGGGTTTTATTATTATTGTTGTTGTGGTCTGTTTTATGCTGGTTTACCAGGACCCTCATCTGAGTAGGAGGAGCAGTGTGTGTAAGTCAGGAGACTAGGTTCCGGCCCCAGCTCTGCCTCGGACCTGCCGAGTCACTGAGCAAGTCGTGGGATTGTAAGACTTTAGAACTGAAAGGGAAGTTACAGAAGATCTGATCAGACCACGTAAATGAAGAAATGAGGCAGGGAATGAGAGATGCAAAAAATGAGGCCCATCAAGGCCAGGCTCCGCGCCGAGGGCGTCTGCCGCACCCCCACAGCTGCTGGCTTTCCACACTCTGGTTCTGGAGTCTCTGAAGTGGACAGGTTAGAGTAAATGGTCCCTAATTAGTCTTCCAGTCTTAAATTGCACTTCTGCTTCTGTTTCCATGTATATGAATTGTATCACTTAGCTTTCTAGAGAGAGTTTACCTGACCAAGTTCAATAAAGAAAAGTGAATGTAACCACCGTCTTTTCCTCTTAGAAACTTTCTCCAGGGCTTCCTACTACCAGCTGGGATTGGAGCAGCTACATAGCCACCCCGAGGCACTGGAGGCTCTGGGCTGTCCTCTCAGCGTTCACTTTCTCCAGCTCACTGACAAGCACAACTTCGTTGACATTGCTGATGCTCAGGTAACATGCTCCCCCTGCCAGCTGCAGGGTGGGTGCCCACTGAAGTCAAGGAGGGGGCTGCTGAAATTGGAGAGAGCTTTGGAGTGAGGATTGGGATGGAAGAATACCACTAGCTTTTACTGATCATCTTCTGGAAAGCATTATTGATTAAGTTATTTTCATATATATTTCTTAGTGTGGCAGGGAATGCAGTGTTTGGACCCAGGGTACCATCCTGAATTGACGGTGTAGAGAAAAGACCAGTGGTAGTTTGCCAGCACTCCAGCTTTGAACTTGAAATAACATCTACAGCCAGTCAACACTCACACAAATGTGAACAACTTTTTAAGCTTTAGTTTTAAAGCTTATTTCCATTGCTTCCATGGAGTGCAGCCCATTTCTCAGCAATGTCTTATGTTACACTGCCCCAAATATAAATTGCATTTGTCCTTCTGTTTAGCAAATACAACTGAGCACACACTGAGTTAGGAGCATGAGTCTAAGCTGTGTGGGAAGTACAGAGGCAGAAGGTTTTTGGGGGTTCATAGTTAAAAACTCCAGAAGCAGACATGGTGAGGCACATGCTGTGGTAGAGGCCCTGGGGGGCTGGTTGGCAGCCAGCTGCCGAGGGAGGGGCAGCCAGGCAGGTGGGCTGGGGCGGCTGGCGGCTGAGGCCTCTCCTCTGAAGGGTGCCCGCTTGGTCCTGCAGCCTGCAGATGCCCTGGCGTGTCTTGAGTATAAGAATGAGGTGAGCTGACCTAGTTTATTTTTGGTTATTATTGTTTTTATTTTTAACTGAAATAGTTTGGGATTTTTTTCTAACTACAAAACAGTGAATGCTCTAGTAGTCTGATTAAAGTATTTGATCTGCTCTTGAAAGAAAGTCAATTCATGCAGCTTGGTCCCACCTGGGTCCTGGGTCCAGGAGCCGCCTTGAGGAGAGCAGTGCGGCCATGCAGGTGTGCAGCAGTGTGAGCTGTGGCCTGGAGAAGTGAGAAGTGGGTACAGAGGCTGTTGTGGCAGCCAGGAGACAGATACTGTGGCCAGGTGATAGGACTTGCTACCAGTTTGAGCAGGAGCATGGTGGGTCAGAGGTGAAGCTCCAAGGTCTCGGGTGAGTGGATGATGGCAGTGCCATTAAGTGAGAGAGAGAATCCAGGAGGAGCACAGGGAAGGGGTGGACATGTGTGGAGGGCCCACTCTGTCAGACGGCCCCACATGCACTGTCACCAAATACCTCACAGCCCATTGTGTGGCTCCACATGCCTCCCCATCTCTGGTCACTTGGCTGGCTCCCCGCAAGCTTGAGAACTGGGAAAGGCCAGGATCGTGTGTGGCTGTCCCCCGTGTCTGCCGGCTTAGAGCACAGGGCCTGTGGTGACACACGGGAATCCTGCAGGCACCTTTACGGAAGGCGGTCTGGCGCAGCAGCAGTTCCAGGATGTGGTGCCCCGTGAGTGGTTGACTCCGTGGTGGTTTTGGTGGGGCGTCTCCCTTGGTCAGGTCAGCTGTCACTTTCGCCCGTCTTCTCCCATCCATGCCTGCTGGCGCTGGAGGGCAGCTTGGGGCCCAGAGTTGCCCCAGGATGCTGCTGGCTGTGCTTCTGGGGCCAGCCGCTGATGCTGCTAGATGCCGTGACTCCAGTGACAGGAGTTCAGGTCTGCTGCTCCAGAGCCATCAGTTGCCCCAGTCCTTGCTCTTCAGTTTATGGGGTGCTTAACCTTCTGTTAGGCTTCCTCACTTCCCCCTTTGCGGTCAGGAGGAATGCCTGCATGCACACATGTCCTCTCTTGGTAGTTCCATTATTTTGTCCAGAGGTGAGGTATTCGTGTGTTGTTCATGATATAGTTGTCTTACTGAAAATTTTTTCCCCATGTATGTGTGAAGTACTAACCACCAACACTGGTTTACCAGGCATTCCTGCTTTCCTCTTTGGTAAGGCCTAGCTGGTGAAACCAGCCCATAAAGTGGCTCACCCACCCATGGAGGCCCAGCTGCCCAGAATTCAGACACTGGCCCCTGAATGTGTGCTATTCTCCAGAATCCTACTTACTTCTGCCTTTTCTCTGCCCTCTTTTTCTGTTTCTTTTGACATGCAGAGATGCTCAATGTGTGCTTTGTTGCTTAATTTTATAATCCCCTGAGAAGAGCTGTAGCTTGATTCCAAAAGTGGAACCCTGAAGAATCATTTTAGTGTGACCAGGTGACTGCTTATCCACTCAGGGTATGGAGCCACCACCCCAAAGCTTGTGTCATTTTAAAGTGTGTTTCAATAAATGCAAGACAGAATTTTGGAAAACAGATGTGTGTGTATATATATGAAAACCGTTCTTTCTCTTGGTAGCAGTTTGGAGTGGGTGACATAGGCCATCTCTTAGCCCATGAAAGTACTTTTGGCCATCCCCCCGGGAGGTGCCTGATGATGGGCTTCCTTGTTACCACATTGCATCCCGTTCACAAGGCTCAAACTGTTTTAGTTTTTACTGAGAAACCAAAAATATTGCATTCGTTATTTTTCTAAGGAGGAGGATTAACAGACATCCACCAGCTTGCTTTGAGGTCCTCATGCTTGGGGCGTGGCAGCTTCTGGGCAGCCCCCACTGTGGCGTGAGCCTGGCCCATGGTGCCCGGTGACTAAGAACTGACCAAAAGCTCCTGGTTGTCCTTCTCAAACCAGCCCTCACATCATTTCTTAAAGCCTATTCTTTAAGGTCCAGGTCAAAGTGTGTACTGGTTTGCTGGCAACAGCTTCCCCTTTTAAACAGTAGACCTTATTTCTTCCCTTTTACTTTTCTATTTTATTATGAAAAGTTTCAAACACATAGAAAGATAAAAAAATTTATGCTGTCACTTGAACTCTACAATTGATACTTGGCTTGGATGGCTTCACTCCACACCTATTCGTCTAGCCACATCTGTTTGTCCATGAACACATCTTGCTGTTTTCAGACATCTCTATAATTTAAGCACATAAGCAGTGTACACTAACCAGAGTGTAATGTTTATTTATGGTTCTTTTTGTTTTTTTGAGGTAATTTTTGTATTCTGCGAAAGGTACAAATTTAAGTGTCCTATCTGATTAATTTTAACAAATGCTCACACCTGTGTAGCTCAGGCCCTGCTCTAGCTGCAGCTTGTTCCCATCGCAGTCCCCTCCTGCTCTGCCCGGCCGGTCCCCCTCACATCCCCCAGCCCTACCAGACGCCATCACTTTTTTGGTATTTTTTCCTAGCAGAGGTCAGCCTGTTGTAGACCATGGAATTATGCATTATATACTCTTGCGTAGGGCTCTTTTGCTTAGCATGTTTTTTATACTCACCCATGTTGTTGTATATTTCTTTTAACAGTGGATTTTGAATAATCATTTTAAGTACTCAGTGCACTGTGGTCTCCTTGCTAAATAGGAGGACTGCCATTGACCTCACCTGACCACCCAAAGAGGGCAGGACATTTGGAGGGAGCCAGATGGGAAATCAGGTGAATTCTCCAGCTAGGCTCCAATTAGAAGCCAACCAGATGCTGTGGGCAGTCACCGTGTTTCATAGGGTTAGCTACAGAAAGCACTGTTTCGTCATCTCTTGAGGAGACACTACATCCAATTATCTCTCTCATTTTATACCCCCAGTTGAAGATTCCTGTCTCTGGCTCCAAATCAGAGGGCCATCTCTATGTCAGCTCATACAGAAGTGGTCCCTTTAAGAGGTATATGGAAGGTGGGTGGGAATGGGGGGAACAGGAGGAGAACTTTCTGATGGAAACAATCCTGAGTCCTGTTTTCAGCTCTGATTACATGATTGTGGTATGAGAACCCGTTTGTCAAAGCTTGAACAGTTTCGTAGCAGCAAGTCCGCATCTTGGCTCTTAGTCTCAGTCCAGACCTTTCAATCCAACATGTTCTGAGTTGTCCTGTCCTTATGCTACTGAAGATTGAAGAACTTCACAGTTGTAGTGGTCAGGGTCTCCCTGACCTAGATAATTTGATGCTGTGTTACAGCTTATAACACTGCTGCCTCAGTCATTACAAATGAATAAAGGCGTGGGTTCCTGTTCCAGAATTATTCATCACATTCTTTTAATGGGGTAGCTCTCCACCTCATTAATTGGCTTTCTTGTCTGGGTGCCAATACTTACATTCACTCACTTTCCCCATGGGCAGCCTCTCTCAGACATGTTTGCTGTTTGGCCAGGAGGTGCTTTAATTCCCCAGGACCAAAGGAGCAGGCACCCTTAGGCTGCCACCTGGCTCCCCCTGGACTTCCTGGCCCCTGAGAGTTAGAGGAGGGGCTGGCCAGTTCCATCCAGGATCTGAGGGTGGTGTGAAGACAAAATGGGGAACAAGCTGCTCCTTCTTGTTCCTGATGCCCCTTCCATTCACCTGCCAGTCATTCATATTTAACTTGCCTTGACAGTGATGCTGGTTAAAGTATGAGGCCAGAGTAAAATGTTAAAACTATATTAACATAGCTCAAACATAATAAATTAGTGTTTAAAAAATTTGAGATGCCATTCCCAAAGCTTGTTTTTTCCCCTTTTTGACCAGGTCTTTTCACTCATTGTTCCTTTGATTAAAGAGACTGTACTTTTGGTTTCTATCAGGTGGTATCTTCAGGAGGTCTTCCTAGAGCTCAGGGACGGTCAGCAGATTCCTGTGTTCAAGCTGAGTGGGGAGAATGGTGATGAAGTAAAAAAGGAGTAGAGGTGATGGAGTAGACCCAGCTTTCTCTAAGCATGGCCTTCCCTCATCACCACGGACCCTCCAGGGCTGCAGCCAGTTTTCCAGCCCCCAGGGGGGGTGTATGTGCTGGCGTATGGTCATTTTGGTATAATCCCAATTTGACCACAACTATTGTGAGTTTTTTAAGATTAAAAAGAAATGAAACTTTTACTATAAGAATTTATTTGAAAGTTCTCTGAAAGCAAAGCACAAGATAGAAGGAATCAATATTAATAAAGTGTTTGTTGATTTTTTGCTGGTTCTCATCTCTCTTTTCTGCTCTCCACAACCTCCCCATAATTCCTGTTAGCTCTGCGAGGGTTTCAGCTGTTAACCTGAGAATGCCAAGAAGGGGCTGCGCTTTGGTTTGGTCACTGTACCCTGAGGTTGTGTAGCTACGGACGCTGTCACTTGGCCGTATTTTTTTTGCTCCACTTTTGTTTTATTTCTTACTTCTGTTTTAGACACAGCTGTCTGCCTGATTGAAGATTTGCAAAATAACTACTTTAATCCAAACATTTTGAAAGCTTAAGAATATCTCTGTGTATAGATAAGCACATGTAAAACTAACACCAGAAAGCTGGGCTAAAGCTAACAGGTCCTTCCCCCCTCTGCTTTCCAAACAACTAAACCACATGTTAGCGCCTCATACATTTAGGTGTTACTAGTCTTAGAAAGGCTTCTCTCTGAGCACCAGAGCCCACAGGAGCCAGAAATCTGGTGCCTCAGCTTTGAAGAGCCCATTCACTCTCTTAGTGTTATCAGGGTTAAATGCAGTGATGACTGCCTACAGTGCAGGACACTCATGAGCTCTTTTCCTAGCTTCTTGACGTTGCTTAAAGAGAAGCCTCTCAGAAAATAATAAGCTTTAAACTTGCTGGAGGAGTATGAGACCTTCAGTTACTGGAAGTTCGTTCTGTTCTAGAGTTTGATTCTTTAAAAATGTACGTCCTTTGAATAGATTACACAGCAAAGAGTCTCTCCCCGAGGGCACTTTTGCCAGTGTTTATTGGTCAGTATTATGGTCGGTACAGGCCTCGAACATGACTGCTCCGGCGCTGTGCACGGTCTGCGCTGGCCTGTGCTCTGCCAGCTACGACTCTCTTTTTGCCTGCGTGTCAGCTGATGCAGTGCTTCCTATCTGATGTTCTCCAACAGCTTTTACTTCCTTTCAGTGTCTCCTTTTTCTGTTGTTCAGGCCAAATCAGAAAACCAGGGCCTTATGTGAGCTCTCTGTTCTGATGTAAAAGCAAGTGCCAATTTTTGTTGGTATAGAATTTGTATTAATTCAGAGGCTTTTCTGAAGAACTAGTATTATGTAGTGAAAAGATCCTTGATTTCTGTTTGAAAGTCACCATTGGGGCATTTCTTCAGGTTAAGTTTGCTTCCATCTATGTACTTGTTAATGCCTCCTTGGGTAATTGTGAACAGGCCAGAACCTGGTCCTTACAGCAGACATTGGTTTTCCTTTTCCTGAAGCATAGTAGTGATGTGTATTTGCAGCCTCCCACTTCCTGTGTATCCAGGAACCAGTGAGACTTGGCACTGACTCCCGTTAACTGCCTGGAAGACATCTGGGATAATGCACACCGTCATCTGAGGAAAAGGCATCTTGTGATGTGACCCTGAGCCGAGTCTGAACAAGTACCCCCAGCACACCCCGTAATAGCAAAGACAGCCCAGGCACTAGAGAAAGGACTTAATAGAATTGTTAAGAATTATAAAGACTGCAGAAGAGAGATCACAGCCAACAAATCAGATACCACAGCCAACCAGTGGTAGTAGGACTCCCAGGTGCTGTTAGCTATAGCGGCAGTGTGGTCTCCACGCACCCCAGGTGGCTTGCCTGCCGGTGTGCTGAGTGGGCTGGGGTGGTGAGAGTTGCAGTGTTACAATACTGTGCCAAGGGTTTGAAGCAGCAGTGCTAACATGACGTAGAAGAGGTACACCAGTCAGGAGGAATCCAAGAGGCTGTAAGGTGGGAGTGGTGACCCAATGGGCCTTGAAATCTGAGATTTCTAGGGTGAGCCTTGCAAGTAGAGAGAACAACATAAAAAAAGGCCTTGGCTGGAGGAAATGTGAGCTATGCCTCAGAAATAAGATCTTCAATTGGCCAATGTAGAGGTTAGCTGAAGATGAGTACGAGAAAGCCCTAGAAAGGTAGGTTGGCCATAATGGGAATGGCAGCATTCGGATTTTGCATGCAGCTTGTGGTCATCATAGATTTTGGAGTAAATTTTACTGTTAATGAAGGTTTAAGAGACTGTTGTATGTGTACTGACAAGCCCTGTATGACTTCAAAATAAACCACAAATTTTACTGTCATTTAGTCCATTTTTCCCCTCTTCCCTCCAACTGTCCTCCATTCACCAATCCAGAGATTTGATAATACCTGAGAAGTCAAGGTTTTATTACTCCCAGTTTTGGTCAAGTTGCATAGAGCAAAGATGAAGTGGAAATAAATTACATATCATGAGACAGCCAGAACTTGACAAATTGTGGCCTGTGTTGTCTGGCACAGAGGGAAGGTCAGGGAGGAGCTCTGGAGGGCCTTCTGAGGCAGCCTCAGGCCTCTTGAACATTGCATGTTTTCAGTTTGTCAGTATGCAAAATATAAATACATACCAGTTGTCTTACAGGTGAGGCAATGTTTATGCTGCTCTTTGAGATGCTTGGGCAAAAGGTGCTGTGTACACAGGAGGCCTTTTGCTTGCGGGGGTCAGGGAGGTGGGAGGGGGTAGGAAAACTTTCCACCTATAAGACTCTCACCTCCTTAGGAACCTGCTCATAGTCCAGGCTTGGCCGTCAGCTGACTGCAGAGTTGCTTAATTCAAAGTACTGTCAGGAATGTGTACAGGAAAACTGGCACTTTATGAGCTGGCATAGAAAAGTGGGAGATGAAAATATTAACATGCCTCTCAGACACAGGTGTGTATCACAGATTACATGTGAAATATTAAGCACCTTTTATTATACTAAATAGTAAAGCTTCAAGGCAGAAATTTTCTCCCACCACAAATTATAATACTTCTAAAATTCAGCTACCATGTTATTGTCACCTTGCAGTCTTAATATAAGAAAGTAATTTTTTACTTCCAAATTTTTATTGAGAAACTATAGACCAAGCCTCTCATAAACATTGTTACAAAAATACTAGATATTAGCAAACCGAATCCCATGATATGGTAAGTAGTGTATTATTTTTCACAAAGTCTTTTGGTGCCTCTCCCTTGCAGTGCCCTTCTCTGTGGGAAGATTATACCTCCCTGCCTTGTTGAACTTGGGTGTGACCATGATTTGTTTTGGCCAGTGAACTGTGAGCGGAAGTGACATGCAAAACTTAGAGGGGAGGTTTCAGTGTCAGCCTTTGGCTCACCATGTCCTCTCTTCTCTATTCCCTGAGATCAGTAATGTCCCAAATGGCAGCAGCTCCAGGGACTAGGGTCGTGGAGGGAAGATGATGTATAGCAGAGCTACAGCTCACCCATAGTGGGACAGGTAGCATGAGCGAGAAAGAAACCCTTATGCCTGTAAGGTTAGGGGCCACTTTTACTTCAGCGTAACCTAGCCTCCCTGTTCACAGTGACTGAGAGAGCTTTATTCTAGGAATGCAGGGTGATTCAGTATTAGGAAATCCACTAAACAGTTTATCATATTAATGGAGCTGAGGAGGAAAATTACATGATTTTTAAGGTACAGAAAAGTATTTGACATAAATTCACTAAATATTCACATTAAAAGCAGTCAATTAAATGAGAATTAGGTATTTCTGCTTGTAAGAAATCAGCATCTCTGTTGGAATATGAGGGATTTTTCCACTGAAGTCAGAAGCAAATGCACAATATGCACTATTATTTAATACTGAATTGTGTCCAACACAATTAGGCAAAAATAAAAAAGCAAGAGGCCTAAACATTAGAAGGGAAGAGTGAAGCAATTCTACAGAGATACGATTACTAATCTGGAAAACTGCGAAGTATTTGGTAGAGGCTATAAGGTTAATATGTAGAAGCAATACTCTTCACATAGACAAATAACCAGTTAGAAGAAATAATGGTGAGCAGACCCTGTCTGTAGCAGCCAAACCCAAACCCCAACGACTCGGGAGAAACTCCGGCATACCGAAGTGCCAAAACACGAGTGGAGGATATAGAGGTAGAATGGACAGATGGACGGCCTGTTCTCGGTGGTGAGATTCCTCAGCATAAAGGTGTCAGGTCTCCCTGAATTCAATTTAATCAATAAACATACTAGGGATTTTTAAAAGTTAAACCCTCTATAAATTCATTTGGAAGAATAAACGAGCAAAGGAAGAGGAAGGAGGCAGGGCCAGTCTGAACCAGACATAAAGTGAGGAAGTATGGGCACATCAAGAGCTGACATGGTGGTACAGGTGTTACAGAAAACAAAAGCATAGCCAAGTGCATTAGGAACTCTGGTTATGCTAAAGGCAGCATCTAAACTGGGGGAGGAGGGGAAGACACTGGGAAATTGATATTGGAACAGCCTAATAGCTACATGCAAAAAGATAAAATTGGGCCCATTACTCACCAAAGTCCAACTGCGTCAAATACCTAAATGTAAAATGAAACCATCTAAAGTACTAGCAGAAAAATATAATCTGGGAGTGGAGAAACTTTCCTAACCATGATTCATTATCTACAAATAGGGGAAATTGATAATTTTGACTAAAAAAAATCCTGCATGTCTAAAAATACTGAAAGCAAAGCAAAAAGCAAATATTAAACTGGAAAAAATATTTACAATTTAGATCACAGAACTTAACATCCCTAAAGTGTAAGAGCAAAAGTTGAGCAGACAGTAGTAAGTCAATAGAAAAATGGGCAAAACATATGAATCAGTTCACAGAAAAGACATACTCGTAAACATAGTTTTTTAAGTGCTCAACCTCACTCTTAAAAAGAATGTAAAATTAAAGCTACAGGAAGATACCACTTTTCCAACAAACGGGCAATAATCCCTGAATATGAGAACCTGTTTTCTTGATAGGCTATGGGGAATTAGGCACTCTTAAGTTGCTGGTGGGGACATGAAATGATGTAATTCCTGTGAATTTCACAATATCTGGAGAAATGCCAAGTACAGTTTGCCATTTGACCCCCAGATCATCCTATATCTGAGACTATTCCAAAGATACAGAGGCAAAAATACAAAATGTCATTTATGTAAGATTATTTAATGCAATACTATTGGTAAGAGCAAAAAACTGGAACAACCCAAATATAACCTAAATATCCATCAACAGAAAACTGGTTAAATAAACTTTGATACTTCTACACAACTGAGGTGTCTCCTTGTGGAAAGGATTATATGTATATATTCTATTTTCAAAAAGAAACAGTGGAAGCATGACTAAAATCAGTAAAAGTAGTTGCCTTAAGCCAACAGATAATGAGGGGATATAGGTAGGGAACAGAGATGGAAAGCTGTACCTCCCTGAAGGTACTTTGTTTTATAGTTGACTTTGGAAACATGCTGTTTTGTTTTTACAAAAGGAGACAGCTTTAAGCATTTAAAAATATACCATTAATAATAAATTCCAACTACATGTCAAAAAAGTCTACACTTGCTTACTCAATAACCCCTTATCAAGCGGGGTAAGCAGATTTCATTACTTATATAGATATAACAGGTTTATTTCTTCCCAATTTTAGCTGGATGATTTAAGGGTAAGAAAGATACGTCATAATCAGGAAGGATAATGTTAAAAGAAAACATCTAAAGGCCACTTGCATCTCAAAGGGAAAGACACAGTGTTGTTTTCTGCATCTATTAAACACGGGATAAAGGAAGACAGCTAAGTCCATTGCAAAATTAAAACCGTGAGTTAAAACTCGTAATCTCAGATCCCCAAGAAGGAACTTGGAAGCAGAGCATAGTGAATTTGAGAGTTATTTGCTGAAATCTTAATATTAAACATGATTGTATTCTGTATTGGGTGTATCTGGAAAACACAATTCACTGTCCATGGGGAAAACGAGCAGAAGCTGAAGCTGTGAGAACACATTAGTGTTCTGTATTTGTATGATGTTCCGGGGCAGTCCACGGGCCTTGATCTGAGGCCCATTTGGAGAGCCGTCATTATTTATGACCTCCCCTATGGTTGGCTTCAGACTGCACTAAAGGTAGAAGTCTTGTGGGATGTTTGTTAGAATATTGTGGGGTTTTTTTTTTAACCAGTAAAAAAGCATTCAAAAAGGCTTGAATAAATCATTTATTTCTTTCACTGCTGTTAGTGGTTGTCATAAAGGTTATCTCTTAACCTACACGATTATCATCTACACCATTTACCACATGAACCTAGGTGTCTTCCCTAAAGATAGTACGTAGATTCCACTATTTAATATTAAGGAGCACAAAGAAGGAAAGTACCAGATTATTTGGTCACTGTCATCCAATTGGGGAAAAATAATGTGACCTTTTACATATGTTTAGTGCATTATTTTTGTGCTAATTTATATCCTAGTTTGTGTGGTCCCCATTGACTCAGTTTTTATGTAGCCCAGTAGCCTCTTTGCCACTGTAATACTACACCAGCAAGCCATGTCTCAAGTCTCCCATCTTGCAAATATAGATGTTGGCTATGAGAGCATGGTGGCATCAAGAGATCAGCCCAAGGTAACCACAAACCACTGTGAAACCTGCGTTACCATGTGCTTCATCAGCGTCACCTTCCAGACACCAGAAGTGACGCTTTATGGGGAAGCTGCCCTTGTTGAGTGCAAGGGTCAGTGAATGAAGAAATGAGTTCCTAGTCCTAGTCCTGATGCTGAGTTTTGAATCTGATGGGCTCCAGATTTGCCCAAGATCACTACTGACAATTTAGCAGAAAGAATTACAGTACTCAGTCTCTGCAGAATTTCAGCCAATAGGTCTTTTTGTGTAACTTAAAAAATACAGAGACTTTAAAGACTTTGATTTTACTTTTGTCTTAAGATACCTGTCATTAAAACTTCTAGCAGTTTGATGACTCCCTTATGGACATCGCCACTGCGTAGTGTAGCAGCTGGGTAAGTGATGACGGGATGTGTCTCTTTGCCTGAACGCAGTAGGAGTGTTATGAAGGCTCACTTGTGTTAACATTGCTTCCATTTTACAAACTCATTGCAAATGTAGCCACTTTCTGGGACCAGATTGTCAGAAAACACTGTTTAATGCAATGTAAGGGACAAAATGGAGAAGACGCACTTCTGCCTATTTTCCCACGAAGTACAGCTGAAAACCCTGGACATACATAAACAAAGTCAGTAAGATGAAGAGAAGGCAGATTGGGTAAGGGCCAAAGACCCAAGTAATAACACAGCAGTGAGGTCCCTGTATTTTCTCTGGCCTCATGTATCCCAGACTGGTGTTGGCGACACCTGCAGCCTGGAAACACCCGTGGGAGCAGATGACACAGCCATGAGAAGCCTGCTTTCCAGCCCAAGGATCACAAAGGGGAGGCCTGGAAAGGCAAAGGTCTTTCACATGGCAATTGCCCCACATTAGCCAAACACCAGAGAAAACACATGGCCTGAACCCCACCCTATCAGCAAAGGCTGAATGGAGAGCCTAGACTTCCTCCCTTGCTTGGCTGCAGTGAGGCCTCGCCCAGTGCCCTGCTGGGGAGGTGGCAGAGAAGACTGCGGGGGGCCGGGACCTTCATCCACAGAAGATATTCCCCCCACCTATGGTGTCATTAGAAGCCATGTGGGGAGCCTACACTTCCACTCCCATCCAGGATAAGCTCCCCAGCCAACTGGTATCAATGCAGAGCCCACATTCCCCAGTGGGAAGCTATAGTGGGTACCCCTCCCCAGCCTGGGTGCCAAAGGGAGCCGAGTGGTGTGCCTGGCCCTTTACCCCACACCTGGCAGTAGGGATATGGTACTGTTCATACCCCCACTTCGCCCACCAACATGGTTATATAAGATAATGTAAGGAAACCAATGATCAGTGTACAATAGAAGTCACACCTTCATATTAAGAACCAGGAAGTTTTCTCTTGAATGAGAAAAGATAACAGATACCAACACAGAGATTACACACGAACTAGAATTATCTGACCAGGATTTTAGAGCAGCCATCATAAAAAGTTTTTTAAACTTTCAATTATGAAGATGCTTAAATGAAAATATAGTCTCAGCAAAGAACTAGAAGGCAGAAAAATCAAATAGAAATTTTAGAACTAAAAGCTATTAAAAAAGCAATAAAAATCTCCCTGGATGGCCTGAACAGCAGAATGGAGAGGACAAAGGAGAGTCAGGACCTTGAAGATGAAATAGAAGGAAGCGACCCAGTCTGAACAGAGAGAAAACAGACCGAAAACAGTGCCTGTGAGTCTGTAACAAAAAGTTCTAACATTCCTGTCCTCAGAGCCCCTGAAGGAGACACTGAGCGGGTGGGGCTGAAGGAAAGGAAAAGCGTCCGTCTTTGGCAGAAGGTGCAAACCTGGGTGTTCAAGAAGCTGAGTGAAGCTCAAAGAGCATAAACCCAAAGGCGGCTCCAAGACAAAATTCTAAAAACTAAAGACAGAAAAGCTTGAGAGCAGCCAGTCAGAGACAATGCCCTACGCTCACAGGGAAGGTGAATCAGACGATAACCTCCTCAGAAACCTAGAGACCAGAGAAGCGGCACGGAATTTTTCAAGTGCTAAAAAAACCGTCACTCCATTCTGTCTGGTGAAATCCTTTGGGAGCGAAGGGGAAATAGAGACATCCTCAGAAAACGGAGAACTAAAAGAATTTTGTTTCTAGTCAAGATTTGTTGTTTGACTAGACCTACCCTAAAAGAATGACGAAAGGAAGTTCTTGAAACAAAGGAAATGTTTTTTAAAAAAAGGGAGTCTTGAAACATCAGGAGGGAAAACGCAGGAAAGAACAACAGTAAGAGTAAATATAATAGACTTTCCTCCTGAGTTCTGAGAATTATTGTCATACTCTACTCTGCATACTCTGAATGTCATACATACTCTGAATATAATGTCATACTTTACTCAAACTGGTAAAATGTTGACATCAACTGGTCCCTGGGCTGTTCTGCATCTTAACTGTGGTGGTGACAGGGACTACAGGGGATGAAATAATGGCACAGAATGTCGTACTAACACCACCTCACAGCACTAACATCAGGTTCTGGGCTTGGTGTTGTACTGCAGGTCCCGAACATGCATCTGTACTACCTTTCCAACTCCCTGTATGTCTATAATCATTTCAAAATAGAAAGGTTTTACATGTGTGGGACAAGGACACTGGGTTTGCTGCTCTAAAATGGGGGATGGGCAGGAATCAGGGGATAATCACACCCTCTTGAATAATTTCCAGCTCTCTGGGGATTAAACATACTTCTTCCCAAGTACGTTTAATATCTTGATTTATTTGAGGTAAAAATCTTGATTCTAGGTACGTTTCTCTCATTTGGGAGAAAGTTTTCATTTTAATAATAGAGAAAAACTAGAGACAAATTTACATGAATACCCATCAAGTGTATTGAACCTAAGAGAACATTTTTTGGTAAAATGTTGTTCTGCTGTTGATAACATATCTAGTAAAAAGTTAATTTTAGAAAATAAAACCTTCACTTATTTTAATAAGTGTAAGGAGGGGTGTGATCTAAGTTGTCAGGTCACTGCCATGTAAGACTAGCTGCCTCCCAAGGGAGTGTGTCGGACACTCTGCTTTCAAAAGTCTCTGCTGCTCCAGTATGTTTAGATGACAGTAGCCTAGGATTGGCAAATATTTTCTGTAAAGGAGCTGCTTCCTAAAAACTTCTTAAATAGTTGTTACTAAAGGTAGTAACCACTTTAGGCTGTAGAGGATCCTTTTAGTATGAAAGCCACCAAAGGCAAAAGTAAGATGTGCCAATGAAACTGCATTTGCCAAACAGGCAACAAAGGCCTTGTACAGTGTTCCTCTGCACTAGCTGAAGCTTGGGTTTCCTATCCTCCAGGTATTAAAACAGAAAAAATCCACCCAGAACGAAGATAGACCAAAATAGTTTCTAAAAGCTCCAGTGTTACGGACAGGAACTAAAATGTGGCCAAAACTAGACGGCCCGGAGGTGAAAGCCCTTGCTGAGCAGCCAGGGAAGCAGTCATCCTGCCTTGTCCTGCCGGCACCATGAGGTCTTGGGCGCATCACACACTCCCTCTGAGTTTCCCTGACCTCTTCTCTACTTTGAGAGCATCAGAGGACCGTTTGTATGGTTCCTTCCCAAATTTGTTACAATGAATTTCAGTTCAGCAGACTTATTCCCACTGTTACCAACAAAATTTTAAGACTTCAAATGAATAGTTTTAAGAGAAAGGTAGATTCAACTTAATTTAAATTATTTATAACATAGGCCTGATTAAGCACAATGAGCTAAAAATGACCACTAGGAGATGTGGAATATCAAAAAACAAAACTGAAAAACAAGTAATACCCAAAAACAATAGCATCAAGTAACATACAAGTAACAGAATGTTAGGGATAAAGTTACCGAAGGGTATGAAGGTCTGTCTACATCAAAAAATATAAAACAATATGAGAAAAATTAAAATGAAACAAATAAAGGGAAACATATACCATGTTAATGGACTGGAAGACTCATTGTTAAAATGTCAAACTGGTCTACAGATGTGGTGAGTCTCAATCAAAATCCCACAGCCGTTTTTAGGGGGCAATTTTGGTAGAAATTGATAAGGCGACTCTAAAATGTATTTGGAAGCGCAAAGGACCTAGAGTAAATATCACCTTGGAATAGAAGGGATCATAAGTACTATTTACTTGAGAGCAAGACTTGACAGAAGGCTATACAAATAGATTAATGGAACTGTCTGTCTGTCTATCCTGAGGTAGATCCACAGATACATGGTCCGATGATTTTAGACCAAGGACCAAAATAATTCAATGCAGAAAAGTGCTGGATTCAACTGAGTATTACTCAATTCAATAAATGGTGCTGGAGTAACTGCGTATTAACAGATGGATCCCTACCTAACACCAAATAATAAAGTAAAGACTGAATTAATTCAAAGTGGATCACAGACCTAAACATTAAAGCTGTAACTATAAAGCTATAAAAAAAAATAACAAAAGAAGATAACATCTTCATGACTTTGGAGTAGGTAAGGACTTCTTAAAGAGGAAACGTGTTAACCATGAAACAAAAGTTCATAAATTTGGCTTCATCAAAATTAAAACTTCCTTCTCATCAGAAAACAATGTTGAGAGAACAGAGAAGCCACAGGATAGGAAAAAATATTTGTAACCTGTAATCTGACAAAGGACTTGAATCCAGAATATATAAAGGACTATCATTACCCACACTATCCAATTAAAAAGGAAAAAAAGTACAAAAGAATAGCTCAACAGGCACATGAAATAGGGCTCCTCATCAGTCACAAGGGAAATGTGAATTAAATTGCAGTAAGATGCCACCACATTCCCATGAGCATGGCCAAGATGGAAGACGGCCAACACTAAATCTTGGCAAGAATGAAGCCACTGGCATTCTCAGATATTGCTGGCTTGAATGGAAAATGGTACAGTCACTTTGGAAAACTGTTGGGTAGTTTCTTTTAAAGTTAAATATGCATCTACCCTATGACCTAGCAATTCTACTCTTATCTAAGAGAAATGAAAATGTGGCCACTAAAAATTCCTTGATAAAAAGTATCGTTAAGAGCTTGATTCACAATAGCCAAAACCTACAACAGTCCAGGGGTCCATGAACAGACATGGATACATGTTATTCCCCAGCAATAGAACAGACTATTGTTACAAGCACCAACACAGATGAGTTCTCCAAAACATCGCGCTGAAGAAAACCAGACACCAGATAGCACATGCCGTATGATTCCACCCACAGGAACCCTAAAGTAAGGAAGACTCCACAGTGGAATAGGAGCAGGGGGTAAAGGCGTGTGCGTGCTGGTAGAGCCTGACATAGACTAGCATGGATTTAGATCTGTATATTTCATTATTCGTAAATTATATCCCCCTCCCACAACAAACAGTAGTTGGAGATTAAGGCTCTGGAGGTTAAGATTAAGATTTTCAGTCTAGCTCTTTTAATCCTGTAACAAATTGAAGGTATTAAGTGGTAAATGATCTTCAACAATTTTGATTATTTTATTTTTAATTTTATCAGATCAGTCTAATTCAAATTTCTACAAATGTGAGCTTACAATGTGTTTGGGATTAGTTTATTGATACTTGACTAATCACCTTTCCCCTATACAGAATGATCTGTGTTGGTGTCTATGGACTGATATTGCTGAGGCCTCCGTAGCCCGGACCGCATACCACCCCATTACATCACTCGGCCTGCGATTTACCTACTGTCCAGTATTCTCTAAGGGGCTTTATAACCTTTTCTCTAGTACATTTTCTTCCAAACAGAGGTCAGCTGAAAAAGTTTAAAAGATACAATAGTATCTGACCTTCATCTTTTAACTACTAGAGAAAGGCAGGCACTTTTCATGTGAAAACAGCATTAAAATATGATTTCCCAATTGACTAAAACTACATACACATTTTGTGTATTTCATAAACTACTTCTCATCAAGCTAAAATATGTTGAATTTTATTGTAATTAAAACTGGATTTATAAATTGTATGAATAAGCTCAATACTACCGTTTGTCCTTTGTAAGCTTCTTAAAAGAAAAATTTAACAGTTTTAGATAAACATAAAGCTACTTGCATGTCATTAAGGGAAACATTTTACTTGGTCCAATATTGTGAGGACTCTGCATGGTCCATTTATATCACATAAGCCAAAAAGTGTCAAATACCTTTACAAGCATTAGTGCTTCTGGTCCACAACTGTAGGCACAGAAGCAGCGTGGAGTACGCAGCCCACTGCAAACGGCAAGGCCGCCAGCTGGAGAAGACACAGCTTTTACAGACCAACCCAGCAAATACATTCAGTGCACGCACAGTGCATGTAGTATATAGAATGGTTTGGAAAAAGCCTAGATGTTGCTCAAATGATTCTGATTTTAAACTGGACAAATCCATCACATGTAAAAATGTGCCATTCAACAGTGTTTTTTTTCCCTCACTTCCCTCCTATTTTTGTCACAGAGATAGTTATAAAAACCTGCCTATAACTGTGTGTTACCTCTTTCAAGACTTACCTGAGGTTCAACATTATGGCCACGGGATTTCACTGAAAGCTCTGCCAGTACAGCAGAATATCCTCTTCCTCTTTTTCTAAAGCTTGTTTAGAAATGCTTCTAAGAAACTATGAATAAAGTAATTTAGTGAGAAAACAGTACGACCTGCCTGATCAACGTCACGTGCTGGTGGGTGGTACCCAGGGCCTCCAGCAATCGCACACCAGGGCTGGGTGTGAACACAGTCCGCGGATGCAGGCACCTAGACGGGACACTAACACTGAGAGCAGGTGGCGGCTACGTGCTGTCATTGTCACGATTGGACGTCTGAGAACTCGGGTAGGAAGAGAGCATTGCGTGGCAGCCTGAGCACACCACAAAGGGGCAAGTCTGTGTTGTTCACAGTAGAGAGCCCACGCACGGGCATGGCATGTGTCCACTCCACCCCGGTGACAGACCACTTGTGTTCATGACTGTCTAACACCGTGAGCCTAACAATGATAAATAAGGATGCTGGGACTTTTTTTTGTGAGAAGGATATTTAGTCGCTTTAAGTTAAACAGCATATACTTTCACATTTACATTTTTTAACATAGGAATTAACTGTTCACTGTGGGGACTACATATAATTGAAGTGTTCAATCTTGATCAAATTCAATTCTATTAAGTGTATTTTTATAAGTGTTTTTGGGACAAAGGTACCTACCTAATGACAAAGTGTCCAAACACCAAATTTTTATGAAAAAAGTTTCATAAATATTTTGGCATCTTATAACTTTTCCTGATACAGCTTGACGACTAATCAGAAATTCAACAAAAATGGCAGCATAAATTAAGCTTTGTATCTCTTCCTCCGCTCTGGAGGATTTTATTAACACAACAACATAATGGCGTCTTCACTGACCAAAGTGACCACGCGTTGGTCAGATCACACTGACGCTTGCAAGTAGCCAACATTAAGTGGCAGGCATGTGAGGAGGGGCAAGGGTGTAGCCTATGAAAGCATAAACAAGTAGATGTGATGAGGGATGGGCTGAGAAGTCGACACTGGTTTACTACGTACGACAGGATTACTCGACTTTGACCTTGAAACCAGAGTAAGTTCATAGGTGAAAAATCACCTACTCTTACTAGTGATGTTGAAAAGAAGAAAAATAGCCAGGGCTTTTGTTTGACAGGTTACATGCATTAGGCAAAAACAGACAACAGAAGCCAAATCAAGTCTGTCATAAAATATAAAAATAAGACATTATTCAACTACAGTGGATGTTATTCTAGGTCTCAAAAAATCTGGAAGGTATCTATTTAAATTAAAATCTTATTCCCTTCAAAATATCCAAAGTGAAAAAGTATCAATTTTAGTATAAAGATAGCAACATACATACATGCAGATATAGGTGCACAAATGAATAATGCAAAATACATTTATAAATATGTTAATTTTGGCACTTTTACTTGGATTTTTAAAGAAAGTGAATACAGATATCTTTGCAACAAATTCTCATTCTGGAGAGAAAGAAGATAGAACTAAAAAGTTCAAACATCTCCCTTCTTATAAACAACACTGAGACAGATACATCCCCTGTTAAACCTCCTGGCTGGCAACCATACGTCTGGGCTGGATTTCTCTAACCCAATGCATTTGACAGTTACTATAGATCTTACCAGTGATACCTGGTCATCCACTTTCAGTACACATACCATTTGGCCAGAAGTCAATAAATAATATTGTTTTCAATGTAGAAATCTTAAAGTTCTAAATGGAAATACTGCTCAGTAGATAAATTCTCCTGGAATTTCTTGTAGCAAAGGTTCTTCAAATTTAAATCGTTTGGAAATGGCCTTTTGCTCCATTTTCTCTTTTTCAGATTGTCTGCATTGTCCTAAAGTATATGAAGTAACTACAATTAACTCCTCTGTTACACCTGATTCCTTGGTTTCTAGTTTCTGAGAATCCGAGTTAATTTCAGGCGCAGAATCACCTTCTTGGAGGGCATTTCCTTCTTCTAAGGCCCCTTTCCCCTTGAAAGGATCCTGAATACTGCTCTGTGACAGCCATGGATGTTTCAGACATTCTTCCGCAGTGGCCCGATCTCTGTATAAAGATACACATTCTAAACTTAGGATAGTTTAAAACTTCAATTATAAATTAGAGCGAAGGTTATGTTTACTGTATTATATTTTGGGACATATGAAGAGTTGGCAAAAATCTTAGTGTGGTTCCTCAATAAAACCAGAAGTCTTAGCATTTGTTGTGCATGTGGCAATCCATGATACTGAAAAAAAAAAAATTTAAGTAGACTACCTCTGAAAAGCCTTTTTGAGAGGCCAAGAATAGATAGAAAATATCTGTTATGCTGAGGTGAAGTTCAGTTTTTCTAGAAATATTTTCATTTTTGCCACTTTTGCTTTCAACAGATATATAATAAGCCAAAGGTTTTTAGCTAATTTTACGTCTACATTTTCATGTCTTCATTTTGGTGTTTCAGTAGTTAAAACTGCTTTTGCTCAGAACAGATCACTCAAAAATTGACAAAAATCAATAGTAACTAATACTTACGCAGGTTTCTTAACTAGAAGTGTCTTGATGAAGTCAATAGCTGACTCAGACACACCATCAAATTCTTCCTCAGAATAGCTCAAGTTCATCTGAGAGATGTTTAGGAATGTTTCTTGCTTGCTATCACCTAAGAAAGGTGATATGCCTGCAAGCATGACATATGTTAACACTCCAATGCTCCTAAATCAAAATGAAAATGTGAGGAAAATTAGAATCATATCTAGTTCTTGAAACTAATTTGATCAATTTTTCATAAATAGTAGTTACCACATATCTGTTGCCATGCTGATAGGATCATAACTCAGAATTTCAGGAGCTAGTATCAGAAAGCAAAGAAACAGTTTTGTGAAAAAACTTCCAAATTCACTCTTAGAGAAAAATACTTTAGGTACTCATCAGAAACTGTAAGACATTAGTCAAGGTTTGAGCTAAATGAAGTAAGTTAACTTTGTAAATCAACATGAATTACTATAAAGTCGAGCCAGATGTTTATAATTAACATTTCCTTTTCACACTTCCACCCTCCACTGTTGGGTCCTAATATTTTTTAAATATCTGAATGTATAAATACTGCAAAATAAAATGACACCTCTTGACACCTTCCTCTTTCTCAGCACCATCCATGACTCTTCTCCCCGCCACCCTCTTCCCAATCCATGGTACTCTCCCCTCTGTCCCACCCCTCTGACCTATTCTGTGTTAAAACGAGTGAGCTGTTCAAATGTCCACCCACGAACAAAAAGTCAGTCATCACAAACTTCCAATTATAAATCAGTCATGGGGATTAAAAGTACAACATGGGGAATAATAATGTAATGTCTTTATATAGTGACAGATGGTAACTACACTGAAATCATGGTGAGCATTTCATAATGCACATAATTGTTGAAGCACTATATTGTATACCTGAAACCAATTTAATATTGTATTAACTATATATTTTTAAAAAGTCAACAAGGTTAAAAAAAATGGCATCTTCAGATAATACTGCATCACATACACACGGCTGCAGTTATTGAGTTGAGAAAAACAGTATGCTTTGATAATATTTAAACTGCTGTCACACAAAAAGCAACAGAAAGACACTGTCAATGTATAAGGGCTTAGGAGAAACTTATAGAAATGCTTCTTGAAAAGAAAAAGCCTATTCATTGATACAATCTAGTCAATCAAAAGATGATTTTCTTCAAAAGTATACAACAGGAAGGCTAGGCTATGAAAAGACAGACAGTAAGTGCTGAATCCATTCAAAAACAGATCAAAGACATTAAACTGTGGTAATTACAATTAAAAAAGAATGATCAAATAAAAAAAAAAACACCCCAAGTTATATATCCATTACTGTTGGGGGACAACTCTGCCCCACCCCAGAGCATGAGGAAGAAGAGGTGGGAGGGCATGTTAGGTGTGCTCCTTCCCTCAACTTTGATTTCTGGAACTGCTGAGTTGAGAAACAGAGATTATGAATATTATTTATAAGTTTTAAAAGAAACTACTAGGCAATTTAAGATGAAATGCATAGCATCCAAATTATTGGAGGGGAAAAAAATTAAAAAGACCAAAGAGCAAAAGATAGTGTGAGGAGGGAGGTAGGAAAGAAAAACAGTTACTTTTTTTAGTGTGTATGATGTGCCGAGTACCGATGTAAGGGCGGATACAGCAATCCAACGAGGTCATATGACTACAGATCTATTTCACAGACAGAGGAATGTGCAGTAGAAAGAGATTTCTGGGCCAGAGGGAAAAAAGCTATTGGGAGAAAATTTTAAATTTACCAAAGAACAGAAAGCATGAAAAAAAACCCAACCTTATTCAGGATAACAACTACTATCAGTACCTCAGCTCATAGCCCTTCATTCTGTATCTCTTCTAGTTTGCCATGCTGTCCATTCAAAACTGGTTAAAATATTTGGGCTGCTGCCTTCCCCAGACAAGTACTGTTAAGCCACATTCCAAAAACTTATTTAGTTTTTGGAACTTAGCAGTTATGACGCTTATCAGTCAGCACACAGAAAACTAATTATTCTAGTCCACAAAAACACAAACATTTTGAAGGTTATTTTTCTGCCTGTGACATATTTTATTACCTAATTAATTAAAGATCTATTTCAAATTGCAGGACTTTCAAAAATTATTTTAAAACTTCAAGTATTTTTTATATTCAAATAATGTAGTCTGAACAGTAATTTATTATTTTTGGAGTTATCACTGCCAGGCAGCTGGTTTCTTCAGCCCTATCTGTCCTCCTAGCTGTGTCCTCTGGGCTCCTCTCTCCCTTGTGGGTACATTCCCACCACCCTCACTGTGGCCAGAACACCGCGGGCCCACTCGGAGGCTCGGAGGGAGGCTGCCTGTCTGCCCTTCACCCCGTCACCCGCAGGCAAATCTTCCCCTCGGGCCCAGGCTTTTCCACTTCTGGTCATGTCACTGCCATCGACTGACACAGAAGCCACTCTCCACACTCACAGCCACGACCCGTGCAGCCTGGCATGCGGGCTCCTTGCCCTAAAGAGCTGCCCTTCCAGAGTTATGTCAGAGCCTGCTCATTACAAAGTGCTATTTCATCTCTGAAATTTTACATGTGAAGTATTTACCACTTAAAATGCTTAAATATTGTAATCTCTGTCACAGCCTTTAAATTATTTTACTGTCTTGCTCTACTACAGATATTAGCTTTGTAAACCATGTGACATTTAAACCACTTATACTTCTATGCCCCATTTCTTTCTCTAGTCTATTGAAAAAGTCATAGTTTGCTGCTTTTTCTACTAAACCCAGAAGCTATGGTGTATCTCTTGCTAGTACCGTCAAGGTCTAAGCTCCTTTTGCTTTCTGCTAGGTGCCCTCACCTTCGCGTCCACGCAGTGGAACGGCCTGTGTCTCTCTCACACCCAGGGAATCCCAGGCTTGCAATCATTTTAACAATGCCTATTACCAACCTG
Organism: Manis javanica; assembly: GCF_040802235.1. Lineage (NCBI taxonomy): Eukaryota > Metazoa > Chordata > Mammalia > Pholidota > Manidae > Manis > Manis javanica. The sequence continues at coordinate 97,238,311 of NC_133161.1, read as the reverse complement.
AAGTTCTTTAAAGGCCCTTACTTCTTAAATATCCTCTCACCCACAGACGACCTGATATCCTACACTGTGTTAAGAAAATCCTCTCCTATTCCTTTTAGGAGCAATCCTTTCAAATTCTCCTAGCTTTCCAGCAAAGGGATTACCAACTTGGTATATCACTCTGTATTCATTTTTAAATTTAGTACAAAGGATGGACTCTCCAATGGTAGAATTTCCACATAGCATATGGCTGGTGTCACTATTAATCACACCACAGGCGAGCTCCCTAATGAAGTGATGCCTGCCGCCGAACGCAAAACACACCCCACGCTTATGAATACTTACCCACATATTCAGGAGTGCCCATGATTTCTCGAAGCTCCTCACTGTTCTTCAATATTCTTGAAAGGCCAAAATCAACTATCTTAATGTCACCTAGTGGAGATTCACTTGTCAGCAGAATATTCTGAGGCTAAAAAACACAGACACATTCCCAGTCAATAAAACTGTGAGTATGAAGAGCATGTAGCCCATAAAACACAGATTTCACCTGTGACACTGAGGCTGTAAGGCAGCAGGCCTTGTATAATCTCTTATACTGGCTCCTCCTCAGGACATAAATATGCATCTATATCTTAAAAACAAAGCCAAACCTCTTATAAAAAATATCCCCCATGACTCTGAATCCTTTTCTAGCCAACACTCTCCCCTCCCTGCTGTTCCCTCCAGCTTCTTGAAAGCATGGTCTCGCACACGTCTCGGTCCAGCTGCACCTGGACTTTGCCCCCTCTACTCAATCTACTCTAAGTTTGCAAAATCTTTAATAATCAAAGACCTACCAAATCCAGTGGATGTCTTTCAGGCACTGTTTTTCATTCCCTGGTTGCTGTGTAATCTGGCATCCTTACATTCCTCTTGGATCTATCCTCCCTCTACAGACCCCTCACCATTTTCTCAGGGTGTTTTTCTTTTGCTCTCCTTTTAGATTTTGGTGTGGCCCAAGATCTCTTGCTGGCTGGCCCTCTTCTCCCAACACTCTGCCTTCTATCTCTGATCAGTATCATCTACTGTCAAAGCTTCAGCTGCCCCTTATATGCTGATGACTTACATCCTAAGCCCTCTGTAGACTCAGAAGATATGATTAAAATCAGATCTTATCTGGCTGAAAGGTACCACACCTTCAACTCCCCACTACAGAGCAAGGCCTTCAATTCATAAATACCTACCCCACCAAACCCATTCCTCTCTCTGTGCTCCCAGTCTCAGTGCCCAAGACAAATACCAGTGATTCATTCTCAAGTACTCTTGTCTCCTTCATTTTCAACCTTTTTTACATCTAGTGAAGTCAGCAGTCATGCCAAATCTATTTCCTAAATCTCAGTATCCCCAGTGCTTAAAGTTTAGGCTTTCATTATTTCTTAACCAGACCACTACTCCATTATCTCTAGTTTTCCCCACCTCCAGCCCACCCTCCACTGTACAATCATCTTCCCATAATATAAGTCTGACCATGACACTGTGACTGTATGGTTCACCAACAGCCACGCTCTCAAATAGGGGTGGGGTGGATGCAAATGGTGACAGACAATAGCTGCCCAAAGCCACAGAATCTATCACATTCCTGGAGTCATTTTTACCTAATTTAAAATTCCCTAAGGTTTTCACATTAAAAAGTCAAGCAGACACGTTATAGATTAGAATATAAAATTGATTAGAACTTAAAATAAAATACAAGATTTGAAAGAAAAGCTTATGTTGCTCAAAGAGGATCTGCATGTACTGTCTTATGCCATTAAGAATATTTCCAAAGATAAATTGAGAAGCATTGGTACCAATAAAGTATAAATACCTCACTACAGCAGCCAGAGCCTCTGCCTCCTTTTCAAGATTAATTTGTCACCATTCTTCAGACAATCTGTGTTGAATCTAACAGGCTGTAATCCCCAAATAAGACACACGCACACATGCATACATATTGCCTTTGCTCAGGAAGACCTCTCCCCTTCTCTGCCTGACAAATTTATTTTCATTATTCACCATGAATGACGGGTTTCACAAAGCACTAGTTATTCCCTCCATAAAGCTTTCTCTAACCCCGCTTTCCACCTTCCAGGGAAGGTTTGATGCCTGTCCCTCTCTTATAAATGGCAAACATCCTGTTGTTTTGTTAAGTGTATTTTTCTGTTTCCTCCATCACACTGTGGTTCTCAGAGGTTTATAATGAGTAAGGAAGGTTCACATTTCCCTTCCTTCCGCTCATCTTCACCCACTCCATCCACCTTGTCCTCTCACTGCCCTACAGCAGGTCACTCAAATCCCATGACCCTTTTCCGTGCTTTTCCTTGGACTCTATCTTAGCAGCGCTTGACCTTACTGCCACTCCTTCCTTGTTTGCAAACTCTTTTCCTCTTGGCTTCCAGAAGAAAACAGTGCTGGTTTTCCTCCTGACCCTCTGGCTGCTGCCACGGCCTGTGAGTCGGTCTTCCTTCACCTGGCCCCTGCCGTGCTGCGTTTACGGCGCCCCATCCTGAGGCTCTGCCCTCTGCTCGCTCTGTGCTGTGCTCTCACCTTGTTCCGTCTGTCTGCACCCAAGGCTGAATTATCACTCAGTCCTTATGAGTCACCTTTTTATCTCTGGCTCAGTCCTCTTCTCAGGGCTCCAGACCTCTTCGACCAACTGCCACCTACCTCTCCCCCTTGATGTCTCAAAAGCACCGGACATTGAGCACACTCAAGCCAGGCTCACACTGCCCCTGCCAGATCAGATTCTCCCTATGCCAGTGACAGGCGTCTCAGGGAATGCCACTCTTGTCCAGCAGGATGACAGGACACGAAGGAGCACGTCCTTCCTCTCTCCCCTCTTCCTCCTCAGTTAGCTAGCATGTTACCATAGCCCACTGATTTTAAATCCTGAATTTAAGCATTTCTAGCCTTTGGCCCACTTCTCTCCAACTAGAGAACACTCATTCAAGCTGCCATCAATTTCTGTTCAGCTGCAGCAGTCTCTAGATCATTTGCCAGGATCTGTTCTGCACACACGAAAGCCAGAGGGTCTTTTGTGCTATATAAACCTGGTCTGTTATCCCCCTGCCCAAACCCTTCAGTAGCTTCTCAATGCCCTTACAATAACCTTCAAACTACTTAACATGGTATACAGAACCCTGCCTGTGAGCTCCTGCCTCACGCCCCAGACCTGTCATGCGCCTGGGCCCCCTGGCTTGGGGAGACTGGGTCTCCCTGGCCGTGGTTCAGTCTCCCTTACTTGCCACGCTCTCTCACAATGGTTCCTCTGTCTGTGGTATTCTCTCCACCTAGCACACCTCCCTTCTTTCTTCTTTGCCTACTTTGCCAACTTGTGAAAAGAACTAGGATGGCAGTGAAGCAGATTTTAACAAAGTTCAACAATGTGAAGAGCTGCAATATGAAAATGGAAATTGAGCCTCAGACGCTCCCTCTTCTGAAAAAGGGCCTTACAGTCAACCCAACCATCCATCATACCCTTTTTGTTATGAAAATGTTTATAGATTTACAAAAGTCTGGATTCAGAAACAGTAAGGGAGGGTCTACAGTTCCATGAAAACTGCAGCCACAGCCCTGGTCACTGTGACACCACCAGGCGTGTGCCCGGCACACAACAGGGACCTGCTTTCCTGTGAGTGAAGGGAGGAAACATGAATGACTACGCTAAAAATTGCCAAAGATGCCTCCTCTGTGTCAGGAATGGTGGTGCTAGACAGGAGGAACGACGAGGTGTAAGGAAGAAGAGTTCACAATCAGAACACAGAAGGACCTACCAGGCGCAGTCACCGAGGCACTCCAGTGCGTGGGCGGTGGCAGACACAGTGCTCCGGTAATGAATAAATAAAAGGGAGTAACTCTGCCCTGGGGAATTACAGAGGAGGGAAGTGGGCAGACGCTGAAGGGAAAAAGAGGATTTCATCATTTATTCATTTATTCAACCAGTTTTTACTGACTGCCTACTGGGAAAATAACAGAAAACAAGGCGTGTGTCTCCTGTTCTTCTGGAGCCTTACATTCTAATGGGGACAAATACACAGAAATAATATAACCGCAGCTAGTTGTAGGCTCTCCGGAGAACGACGAGTAGGGTCCTGAGAAGGCGGGGCCTGCCGGGAAGTCCGTGCACCCCGGGAGGCCGTCTTCGGGGCCACGGTCTCTGAGAGGCTGTGTAGAGAGAGAGGGAGGAGAGAGGGCTGCCAAGGAGCCAGTCGGGGCAGAGTACCTTGGGCGGGGCAGGCAGGGAGCATTCCAGGCAGGGGAAGGGCGTATAAAAGCCCGAGGCAGAGACAGCACAAAGGTGAGAGGGACAGGTGTGGGGTAGCGATGAGACTAGGGAGCAAATGGGGTGGAGGGGGAGGAATTACAGGGCTCTGTGGGCCCTTGAGGAACCGGAAGAAGGCAAACCAGGGGGAGGGAAGGAAGACGTTCCAGGGAAACCAACAGGGGAGCCGATGTGTAGTGGGATGTGTGCAAGGTCTTATCAAATACAAGAATGTGGCTCGAAATATGCTTCTGGGAATGTGCCTTCATCCTGTTTTTAAAAGTCTCAAAAGGGAGAGAGAGCCAGAATGGGAGAGAGATGATGAAGCATGGAATAAAAAATAGAGAAGTTTTACACATTACATAGCAAAATCCACAGCCCACTGTGGGAGAGTGCAATGCCCGTGTCACTCACAGACAGACACAGGTCAGCAAGATGGGGCAGGTGCTTAAATTTTGACTCTCAGACCCAGAATCTGAGGTGCCTGCAAGACCACTTGGGTAAAGATGTCCAAAATCAGTTGGAAATTCAGTCTGGAGAGAAGAGGAGGCTGAAGATACAGCTTTGGAAGTCAACAGCACACAGGCGGGACTAAAACCATGGAAGCAAAGAGAGGAAGAGAATACCGCCAGAAGGGCAGCGGCCAAGGTGAAGGCTGGCGGACAGCTGCCTGACCAGTGGCGACAGGGCTGTGAAGGAGACGGCAGGTAGTGCTCTGGCTCTGAGGCTAGGAGTCCAGCTTCAGTCCTGTAGTAAGAGTCAGCAGGAGAGGGTTGTCAAATGGGACAAGAGGACAAATGAGGACCCAGAAGAGACCGCTACATAGAGCAAATAAATTACAAAAGACCTTTGAGAAAGTAGTTTTTAGTAAAATGGTGGGAGAAAAAGCTTGATTACAGTAGGTTGAAAAATAAGTTGAAAGGCTAAGAAGGGATATTTATATTACAGCTTACTTTGGCTTAAGTATCTTTTGATGCTCCCTAAACCAGTGCTATGCTACAGAAAGTTAATGTGAGTCACATAATGTAGTTTAAAATTTTCTAGCCACATTACCAAAAGTAAAATGCAGCAGGTGAAGTTAATTTTAGCATATTAACTCAACAAATCTAAAATATTATCCCTTCAAAATGTAAAATCATTGAGATATTTTACTTTTTTTCATACTATGCCTTTGAAATCTGGAGTGGATTTCACTCTCTACATCTCAGTTCAGATGAGCCAGATTTCAAGTGCTCCATAGCCACACGTGGCTAGTGGTACTGGATTGAACCGTGCAGCTATCAACTCTTCAGGGAAAAAAAACATCCAAAGGATATCCCCAGAAAGGATCAGGGAACTCTTAGCATCTCTTGCATAATGTTCTAACTTACTCCCACTATGCAATTATGCAATGATAGTTCACTTTGAAAACATAGTCATAAAAATAACTAAGACTTTCCTGTCTATAGAGAAAATAACCTACTGTGACTCAGCGTAATCTGTAATTTTGTACAAAAACCTGTTTTTTTAATCATAGAAAGTTTTGGCCACAGTAAAAACTTAAAGCTGAACAAAAAACAAACACAATAATTGCTGTCACTACAGAAGTTTGGACTACAGAGACATACTAACTTGTTACAAACACCCAAACCTGATAAAGCACACCCTTCCCCTCCCCACCTTCTACCCTCCCCCACCCCCACCACCTCCATCTCTCTCTCTCAAACACACACACAGGAATGAAAATGCTCAACTGATCATTGTTAAAATCAATTTCTCTTTTCAATGATAATATTTATAGGTTTTGGGACTACGTATAAACTTCATTATACAGCATCCACAGCTTAGCTAGACCTCCTTTATAGGGAATCCAGTTCATGCTAAAGAAACTGTGGCTCACAATACCTAATTCCACTGAAGATGCATGTAGCCCAGGTGGTAAGAGGAAGAACAACAAGGTCAGTGGAGAGGCAATGACAGTGAGATACAAAGGAAACATACAAACGGCCCTCTAATAGACAAGGGCAGGAGGGAGGTCTTTCTAAAACCTCATTTCTCTGCTTCAGGGGGACTCCTTTTACTTATCATGGTATCTTCATCTTTATACATAGTCCACTTAACATTTACCAAATTATATCATTGGCTAAGATCATTGAGAAGTTGAGGCTAAACTGCTTCGTCAGGCTTGAGGTATCACGTACAAGGCTTTAGGAACATTTTGTCAGGCAATAAAAATTCAAGTAAATTGACTATTTATTAAAACCCAGGTCAGAGTATAGAAATAGGCTGATAATCCTATCTAAATTTGGGGGACTGTTTAAGAATGTTACATGTTACCCTATTTCAAGTAATACATTGATGCTTAAACTGTCAGAGATAATTTAAGTCTCAAATGAGAGAGTTCCAGCTTCTGGCTCCTCGTCTGCCCCCCCACTTCCCATACATGTTTAGGGTGGGCAAGTCAACAGCTGGAAACCCAGCACAGACCTCCTGAAGTCCTGGTCATAAACCCGGGTTTCTCTGTGCGCTTCTGGCCAAGTCCTTCCCGACTGAAGCAAACGCAGGCTCCATGTCAGTGACGGGGCTTTAAGCTTTGACCTGACTTTGGTAGAGCTGTTTCTCATGATTTATATATGAATGAATGGACTTGCCCTTAACCATAATTCATTTTGTCTTTTCTATTTTTGTAGACTTACAAACATTCCAAAACCTGCACCTGCTACCCTTCAAAGAGTTTTCCATGTTTAACATAAGATACTTGTCTAAGAATCTTCAGTGAATCAGTTGTTTGGCAAACTGACTGTCCTGAAGCCCAGGAGTGTATTTTCTACTGTGTGAATTTATCTTTTATAGGGGCAACTATAATGCTTTTCTACCTCCTAAATATTTTCTGTCTCTGAGTCAAGAACTTCCCATTTTAGCCATAATGGGGGATAAACAGTGTACTAACTCAAAGTTACCATATACATTGGGATTATCAATTTTCAAAAAATTAAAATATAAGGAAATGTATTTGGCTTTATAGCTTAGTTTTTCAATATGTTACAGAGCCTGAGAGTCAACACTATAAGCATGAACTGTCACATGGCAGATGGCTGTGCAGCACAGCAGACTCTCTGCCCAGACGCAACAGAGCTCACAGAAGTCACCTGGAGATGACCTTTTGTTAGAAATCATTCCCGTCTGCACCGCTGCCACTCCAACCCCATCCCTGACCTTCCCCCTGGCTCAGTTCTCTTAGGAGACATGTCCAACGGCACAGTGGAGAGAGGAAGGGCAGAAGAGAGGCTGAGAACCCTGTAGGCCACCTTGTCTGCTCGTTCCTCTGGGCATAGGAAACATGCAAAGTCCGGTTCCCAACATCAAAGGGCCATCATCAAAGCCTCTAATAAATCTGCAAAGAATTCTATATTAAGTGTACTGGGGAGAAAGGAATATGACTTATACTAAGTGTATTGGGGAAAAAGGAATGTAATTTCCTTGTGTAAATACACAGTGGAACCTGGCATTCAAGAACTTAATATTCACCTCTGACTGCTTTGAAGTAACATCAAAGAGCCATGACACACAGTGCGGGCAACCTGTCTGACTCACTGCCTAATCAGGTCCTCGATAATGGTCCTAGCTTGAGCTGTCGTAAGTTAAAAGCTCATTTCCTATAGACACACATGTGTCTGTATTGGGGTTTTGTTCTTGAAAGTCATTTTTACATCATAAAATTAGGAAACATCATAAAAAATAAATATTATTTTACAAAGTTAAGTGTGTGAAAGCAAACATGAAAAAAGACATAGCACAAACATCACTTTGGGGAGTTCTTCTGCATGGCTCGCTGGTACTGACTGAGGCTTCATGAAGTATGAGCCTGAACTGCAGAGACCACCTCTTCCTGAGAAATGCTCCTGAGGGAAGCCCTGGTAGACACTTCTTATGGAGAGGATCTTTGAATTTCTAAGGCACATGACAGACTAAAGGGGAAGGCCCAGTGCCCTCACCATGATGAGAGGGCTTTCCCTCGGGGCTCTCTAAGGCCACGTCAGCATGAACATTCTGGGGCTGCGTATGCGTGCACACTTACCTTCAAAGTGTCCCTATAGCTACCACAGTCTACTGTGTTGTAACCATCCATTTTAGCCACTGTACTAAAAAATTATCATTTGAGAAAAAAAAGTGTTTACAAAATGAATTTAACTTTCTAGCTTTCAGAAAACAACATGAAAGTTTCCAAGTTGTTTCCTTTCCCCTATATTTTTCTGTAGGAAACTAGTATTTGAAGGAATATCTTCAACTTATTTCAATGGTATTTTATCAAGGTTACTTTAGAAGTCAGCCTCCAGATTACACACTGTGTACTGCTCTTCCTTGAGCATTTCTTCATGCAATAAAAATTACTGTTATTTATTCAGTTCGTTTTTATCAGGTGTCACAGAGGGTACGCCGAAGCAGTAGTTCTCAAAATGGACCTGCAGTATCAGCATTCCCTGAGTCTTCTCTGAATCAGAAATTCTGGAGTTGGGGCCTGGCTATTTGTTTTAACATCATGTCAAAGTGGTAGAACTGCTGCCTTAAGCACCTACTTTCTGCTAGAGGGCCTCCTACAGCAGAGCTCAAGACTGGTGGGCAGTGACGAGCGAGAGGAGGCTGCCGAAGTCCAGGAGGGGAGCACTCTTCTCGGTTCTAGGGTTTCAGCACACTCAGGTCCCCTTATTCCCCAGCCTGGTCTCCCTTGGCTGATAAGTCATGTGTTCTATGTTTGAGGACCGTTTCATCTCCCCAGTCTCACCTGGACTTGATAAGGAAGCAGTCATCAGAAAATCAAAGGGATCTTAAACTTTCTACCCACAGATGCCTGAAGAAACACGCTAATACCCATAGTGGGCATTTACTGCGCATCTCCTGAGCACCCAATCTCCTTCAGAAATAGAACTAGTCTGAGAATCCCAGCCTTCCCCAATCTCAGTCCACATATGAGTTGGGATGGGAGGAGGCCTAAAGCATGTGACACTGGTGACACTGGCCTGGTGAGTCAAAGCCCCTACTTCCCTCCCCTAGCGCACTTATTAATTCCAGATTGGCTTTCGCTGGTGTGATGAGTGACTCTCAGGACTTCTAAAAGAGCTAGTAAACAGTGACAGGCTCATTGCTGCTGAGTGTGTGGACAGTGAGGCTAAAACGGCAGCAAATAACATACTAGCACCTTACTGCCATTTTGAGAAGGCAGAGCTGAGGGCTGAAGAGAAACCAACCACTGGCAATATGTGAATGAATGAAGAGTGCCATAACTGGAGTTAGAATTATCCCTGGACTTCTTGCCAATAAAATTATCTGTACCCTACTTTTAAGCTGGCCTTTTGATCACTTGAAAGCATCCTTTGTGTATTTTTCCTCCCTCCTTCCCTTCCTTCTTTAACAATTTTAAATTAGAAATTTACCTGTCTCTTATCTCTATTCTCTTTTATTTACTACTGATTAATTTTCCACAACAGTGCTATTCAGATCTTACTGCCCCCAAATCATCTGCCTCTTCATGACATTTGAAACCCTTGGAATCTGGCCTTTTCTCAACTTCACTGTCTTCTATTTCATCTCTCAATTCCAGTGACACTATTCCATTTATTTTTGCCCATACATATTATAAGTGTTCCTAACTCTTTTGAATTAACTTTCTCCTATTTTTCTCTACCTATCTGAATCCTAAACTTTTTTAAAGTTGTAGCTTAAGCCCTGTCTCCACCAGGGAGTCTTTACCTTCCCCAGCAATATCCTCTAAGCTCCAGTGTTTGGGAAATATATTACTATTTATCTTTCTATGTATACACATGTGCATAATCTCCTTGGTAAAACTACCTAGCCAGAGGAGAAAAGTAAAGACCCAACCCTTATACCCTTGTTGCCTAATAAAATAAATCTGATAAATGTTTGAATACATCACTGTTAAATATTCTACATGTGGCATGTCATTTCAGAGGAATCTCAAAATTCTAAAGTAATTCTGATCTTACCTTCAAATCAAGATGAACTACATCATGAGCATGTAAAAAGCGAACACCTTCTAAAATCTGCCTCATGAGTCTTTGAACATCATCTTCTTTAAAGGCTTCTTCTCTGTCTGCAACACACTGATTAAAGATTTCACCTCCTGCGGCACTAGAGAAGGCAGAGCACAACCGAATTATAAAGGAAAAGGACTCATTAAAAACCCCTGAAGACCCTTTCCCCAGGCCTATAGCCAAGTTTTGTTTTTAATGTATGTAAATGCATACAAAAATAACAGTTGTGTGGATTTTTAAAAAACTATAAATGGTAACTTAGGATATATTCTATGGATATTGTTCTACAACTTTTACTTAAACAAGTTTAAAGAGTCTTTCTGTGATGATTCTGTGTTTATTTACCTCATAATTTTTAACTCTTGTATCCCTGAAGAGATGAACCATAGTGTACTTAACCATTCCCCTTTGAAAGACACTGAGATTTTTTCTAGCTATTTACTGTGATGACAGTGCTCCAATGAGAAGGCACAGGAAGGTTCCTGTTTGCTCATGTGACAGCAGCTCTCAAGGGCAGATACCTGGAATTAAACTGTTGGAATGGGGGTATGTGCATTTAAAACTGTGTTAGATATAACCTATGCCCACCAAAAGAGCAGTACTGATTTAAACTTTCTTCTACCCTCTGGCCAAAGCATCTCAGTTTGTCTCTTTTTTTTCCCTCCGAAAAATTTTGCCAATGAGAAAAATCAACATTATAAAATTTCTATTTCCCTCCAGCATAAATTTCGTATTTAAACAATTCATTCTTAATATAAATGACAGCTCATATATCTCAGTTTCTTCACATATTAAAAAAAGGCTGGATTGCTTTTATAAAGTTACTATAAAATTAACATGAAACATATAACCCCAAATAGCCATGCTGCTGTCATGTAAAAGCTACTTATTAATTTCCTCATCACAATTTTAATTCTTTCATTTCTTCCTTTTGATTTTCACTTTATCCTTCCTTCTTTTTTGTTAAGGCAACCTGTTTTCCAAATTCTGTCCATATAAGGGAACACAATTTTTCACCCAAATTAGATAAGAACATATCCTAAGTTTAGCTGAAAAACTGCAGGTGATGAAAGTTAAAGAAAATAATTTGCCAATGATATTTTCATTTTGGTTAAACATATACAACTGAATTTTTATTTTATTTTGATTATAATATGAAAAAACTATATTGTGAAAGCATCAAAACAATTTTTATATAATTAACTATAAAATAGCCTTCACACATTTAAGTTGAATATATAACTGTAAGAAACAGTTACAACAAAAATAAACAGTAAATCAATTATAACCTGACAATATTATATACTATTAATATGGATTTGATGACCTGAAGCAAACTTCAGCACGAGCTGAGTCAGCTCAGCCCCAAGCAGCTGGAGATGCACTACACTGCAACACTGCAACGCCCGTCCAGAGCCCTCTGCACACACAGGCCACAGTCTGCCAGTCACACTCAGAACTGTCTATGTTCCTCAAGTGACACACAAAGAACTGCATTTTGGTTGAAAAAGTTTCTCAGTCACAGCTTATGTCTCTGGGTCTCTCAGCTCATTACTACCATTCACAAAAAAATTCAACGAAGGTCAGTTTACATAAATACAAACATTTATCTCTAAAATTTAAGAGCAATTCATTATTAGTCCTTTCTACTATAATGCTACCCATTCTTGCTTTAGCAAAAAAGGTTTCCTCTGTTTTCTCAACAGTTTAAATAGGTCACATAAGCACCTAACGTGAAGTACAAAGCTACAGTTTCTGAACATTTTCAAGGATGTACTTCAAATACAGACTATTAAAAAAAGCTGCAAACACCGGCCTTGAGTGATCAGTAAGACTTACACATCCTCTTGGTAGAGTGTGCAATCGTATTTTACCCTGCCTAAACGTACGTTTGACCCATTAATGGTAATACTAACCAATGGAACTAAGTGAAATTTACTAAAGAACAACGTGCAATGTTAAAAGCATCTGTTAAGTATGGTAACAGATAAAATAAGAATATTAACAACTACTTCACACAAAGTACCTTCCTTCACACAGAAGCTAGAGAAACACCAAGAGTTTTGCTCTGCCTTCTTTTAACTACTGCAACATTTCCACAGTTATATTATAGGATACTTATTCTACTGGGGCTTATTTTACACTACCTTAAAATCACCCAGAAATGAAGCTAATCTATATAACTTTTTACCAAAAATGTTTACAAAAAAGTTAATTCAAGAACTTTTCACAAGAAATTTGACACAAAAACTATTTTTACAAACATATTAAGAACATTTAATTTCAACTTTCTAGTGGCTCTTAAAAAGTCATTGGATGAGTACCTCTTGATCAGCATTATGCAGAGCCACATAAATAATAATCACAGGCTAAGAGTAACTGAGCTCCCCCGGCTGCCTGAACTTGGCTAGATCATAGCCCCCAACGTCAGGTGCCAAATGCCCTATTTCTATCTAAGTAGCATTTCCATTTCTACCCTGCTTGGAGGACCAATTTCAATCTTTACTCCATCACTATTCAGATTCAACAAACATTAACCAAGTATTTTAGGCCCTGTGATATGTGCTAGGGATAGAAAGATAAACTATAAATAAGTATAATCTGAGATTTCAAGTCCTAGTGGGGGAAAGAAAAATTAAAGATATTTTTAAGAATATATATGCATTGATATATATGGGTATGAAATTATATATCAAGTGATTTGACAACTTAGCAAGTGAGCAAATAATTGGAAAGGAGAAAAAAAAGTCTCAGAAAGATGACATTTATTTTGAATCTGAAGAACAGGAATCCATTAAATGAAATGGTAAGAGCATATCCCAGCAGAGTGAACACATGTATAAGGACATGTTAGTATGAAAAATACATGGTTCGGTCACAAGAGGGTGTAGCTACTTCCCCTGTCGGCCACTGACATGGCATGAAACATGCCCTCCTAGCCACAGACAATTAGAAAATGAGCAAAGTATATGAGCCAACTATTTTTAGATACTCGAACAGGCAGTTAGGGCCACGGTCCTTGAGAGGAGGGACACAAACAAGTTGAGTTTACTATCTTTTTGTCTTTCTACTTGGAGGTAATTTATGGACTACGGTCCAGAATAGGGGAGGAACCCAAGCAGAATACGGCAGCCTTGCTAAGCTGGGGAGACAGACCAGGAGTTTGGCAAGGTTAAGGCAGCTGGATTTCATAGGCAGAGTTCCAGAGAGTGGGGAGCTACAGAGATCCCCAGACATCTGCTTAGCTGTACCTTGGAGTCTTAGATAAAAATACTATATGTACATACATAGGGTGAAGCTCTGTAAGGTTGGGCAAAGAACTGCAGGGAAATTACAAACTGAACAATTTCCAGCATTCCCAGAGGACAGAATGACATATCTGAATTTTGTCCAGTTGGAGTAGAAAATCCACAACAATCATTTGGGGCAAACAGTAGACCCCACCTCCACCCCAAAAGGGTAATACCTTAGTAATAAGGCTAAAGTTACCCCTGAGTCACCCCAGTAGAACTGATCCACAATTAATTTAACTACCTGCCAAAACAAATGTCACTCTTTTTTAACAGATGATCATAAAATCCACTCAACACTGTGATACTCTACATGTATGCATCCTTACAAAAATTACTCGACATCTGAAAATGCCACAAGTTACGAACCACAACTAACAGGAAAAGAATAAAAACAGACCCAGAAAGACGGAGATGATGGAACTGGCACATGATGTATTATAAATATGCTCAAGGATTTAAAGTAAAACATGAACACAACAAGGAGAGAGATGAAGGGTATAAAAGAACTAAGTAGAACTTCTAGAAATGAAAAATAAAGTATCTAAAATGAAAACTTCACTGGGTGGGCTTTAGAGCACATTAGACACTGAAGAAGAATCAGTGAATTTTAAGATACAGTAATAGAGACCATCCGATCTGAAGCACAGAGAGAAGGGAGAAAAGACTGAATAAATCAACAGGCCTCCAGGGACCAGAGCAATAATATCAAGCAGTTTAACACACTGTAATCAAAGGAAGGAGAGGAGAGATGAGGAAACAAATGTTTTTTTCAAGTAATGGCTGACAAATTCCCAAATCTAATAAAAACTATAACCCCCAAAATCTAAGCAGCTCAATGAACTCTAAACAGGACTAACACAAAGACAACCAAGGCACATTATGCTCAAACTGCTGAAAGAGAAAAATTATAAAGACACATTTATAGGGAAGCCAGGAATTAACACAGAGGTCTTGTCATAAACAGTGCAAGACAAACGACAATACAATGCTGAAAAAACTTCATGCCTACAATGCAGGTTAAGGTTGAAGAATGACTAGCTGGAGATAAGGTGAAATAGAAGTCAGACAGTCAAGCATGGGATGAGGTCAAAACAATGTGAAAAATCCTGAGTAAGGCACAGAAGGGCTAGCATATAATGTAAAATGTCTGCTCCCAAAGTGCTCCTTCTCCACTAGAGCAAAGCAGCACAACACAGGGCTGACAGCTTTGGAATCACACACCCCTGGACTGCACCTTGGCTCTGCTACTTGCACTGTGACCTTAGGTTGTTTTGACTTTAGGCTGATTGCATCTCTGAGATTTCTTTTCTCATGCATATCTTGTTCTAAATTTATAAACAGATGACTTCAGTAAAGTTGCAGGATATACAATCAACATACCAAAATAAGTGTGTTTCCATACACCAACAATGAACTATCAGAAAAAGAAATTAAGAAAATAATCTCATTTTCAATAGTATCAAAAACAATAAAACACTTACGAATAAATTTAACCAAGAAAGTAAAAGATCTGTACACTGACAACTATAAAGACACTGATGAAAGAAATTGAAGAAGACATAAATAAATGGAAAGATATTCTGTGCTCATGGATTGGAAGAATTAATGTTGTTACAATGTCCAAAGTGATCTACAGATTCAATGCAATTCCTTTCAAAATTCCAATGTTATTTTTCACAAAGAAAAAGCAATCCTTAAGTTTGTATAGAACTATAAAAGACCCTGAAAAGTCAAAGCAATCTTGAGAAAGAACTAATCTAGGGGCATTACACTTCCTAATTTTGTAATATACAAAGCTATATAACCAAAACAGTATATGGTATTGACATTGAAAAAAGACATAGATCAATGAAGCAAAATAGGCTGGAAATAAAACCACATATATATCATCAATTAACTTACTGCAAAAAGAATTAAAATATACAATGGGGATTGGATTTTCTCTTCAATATGTTGTCTGAAAAACTGAATAGCCACAGGCCAAAGAATGAAACTGGATCCCCTACCATACGTCACACACAAAAGTCAACTCAAAATAGATTAAACACTTGAATGTAAGACCTGAAACCATTAAACTCCTAGAAGAAAACACAGACAGTCCCCTCCTTGGTATCAGTCCTGGTAATTTTTTTGGATTTGATAACAAATGTAAAAATAAGCAAGTGGGATTATATCAAATTGAAAAGCTTCTATGCAACAAAGGAAATCATTAACAAAATGAAAAGGGGGAAAATATTTGCAAATCATATTCAAAACAGATAAAGAACTTACGTAACTCAATAGCAAAAAAGAAAAAATATTACAACAATCCAATTAAAAAATGGGCAGAGGAACTGAATTTTTCCAAAGAAGACATACAGATGGCCAAAAGGGACATGAAAAGGTGCTCAACATCACTAATCATAAGGGAAATGCAAACTAAAACACAATGAAATATCATCTTACATCTGCTAGGGTGGCTACCAGCAAAAAGACAATAGACAATTGTTGACAAGGATGTGGAGAAAAGGGAACCCTCATGTACTACTGATGGGAATGTAAATTGGTACAGCCACCATGGAAAACAGAAGACAGTTTCTCAAAAAATTAAAAATAGAAATGCCGTGTGATCCAGCAATCCTACTTCTGTGTGTGTGTGTCAGAGGTATATGTACCGCCATGTTCACTGAAGCTTTATTCGTAATAGCCAAGATAAAGAAACAACCTAAGTGTCTGTCAGTAGATGAACGGACAAAAAAGATGTGGCACATATATAATGGAATATTAATAAGCCACAAGAAAGAATGTTCTGCTGTTTTCAACAACATGGTGGACCTTGAAGGCATTATGCTAACTGAATTAAGTCAGATAGAGAAAGATAAATTCTGTATGCTATCACTTATACATGGACTCTAAAAACACCAAACTCATACAGACCCGCATGGTGGTTACCAGTGGCTGACAGGAGTGTGGGGTGGAAATGGGGAGATGTTGGGCAGAGTACAAACTTCTAGTTATAAGATGAGTAAGTTCTCAGGATCTAATATAATCACAGCATATGGATTGACTGTAGTTAGTAATACTATATTATCAACTTGAAAGTTGCTAAGAGAGTAAATCTTAAATGTTCTCATCACAAAAAGAAATGGTAATTATGTGACCTGATATAGGGTAGTTAAAGCTATGGTAATCATTTTGCAGTCTATAAGTGTATCAAATCAGCATGTTGTATACCTTAAATTTACAAAATGTTTTATGTCAATTATATCTCAATAAAGTTAGAAAAAATTTTAATAAAATTTATAAATAATGCATATAAAGCATATAAATAATGTACATAATGCTCCCTGAAACACTTAGCACAGTGCCTGGAACATAGTAATACTTAGCACAGTGCCTGGAACATAGTAAATTCTTAACATTATGACTACCTCATCTATGTTACCACTGCACCTTACAAGAATTTCCAGTAAAACACCAAAATTGCTGCAATCATTTATATCTCCTCCACTATACTTCTAGCACTTGAAAGTTAGGAGCTCTGCTCTTTTCGCTTTTATATTACCAGCACCTATTAGCATCTAGTGTATGTGGCAGGTGCTTAATTGTATGAGTAACTAATCCAGTGATCATAAACCTGCCTGTTTTCAACATAACAATTTACTGATGTGGCCAAGAACTTTGGTACCTCAATGTCCAAAGTATATTTCTAAGACTTCTCCTTCAAACAAAAAGTAGAACACAAAAGTTTTTGGCCAAGTCATACTGACTTGTGATCACTGAAACAACAGAAACCTCCAAATGTTTCTAATCAAGAGAATAGGATCACCACACTTAGTTTTAGTTTTAGTTACCTAACAACAGCCTGAGAGATGCCCTAGAATGAAAGCCAAGGTCATCAGCTAAGAGGCTATTGTGAGAGTCCATGGGATAGACAATGAGAACCCAACACAGACAGGAAACAGCAAGCAGGAAGGAAAAAGGACCAACAGGGGAGACCCTCAAGTGGAAGACTTGGTAATTCATTACACAGGAGCGTTAAAGGAGATAAAGAAATGAAGGATAGATTCAGTTTCCAGCTTAGGCAATGAACTAAATGGGGATACGACTGGAAATGGGGAACAAAAGGAAAACAGGCATTAGAAAGGCAATGCAGGCATCCACACATACTGATCCTGAATTGATAACGATGTGCAGAGAAATGCAGTAGGCAGCTGGAGCCTAGGAGAAGATCTGAGGTTGGGGACAAAGACTGGGAAACAATCAGCAGGTAAACAACAGAGGAGGCCACAAAAACAGACTGTTACCACCCAGGGTATATGTGCAGAACGTAAGTGTGTGACAAGAGTAACATGAACTCTGGAGAGTGCTGATATTTATATATAAGAAAGGTAGAGTATCTGAGAGAAATTTAAAAAAAATAGGGCCATAAAAATCAAGGAAGAACATAATTTCAAAAAAGGTGTAATATCACGTGTTTAAAGACAGTAGGACCCAGAATGAATACTAACATGAGGAGATTGATTTTGGCAAACAGGCTGATGATCTCATGAAAGTTTTAGAAGAGCAGATGGCATTAGATTGAAAAGTAATTGGCGTACTGGCACATGAACAGATGAACACATCAATGAAGTAGAACAAAACTGATTCAGAGGTGGGGAAAGCTGTAAATTTAGACTATTCCTTTAAGGCCTATAGGAGGAAAGGGAAGAGAAAGGCAGGACAATAGTTTAAAAAGAGTCAAAGCTGAAAAGGAATTTTAGGATAGAAAAGACTGAAATACTGTAAGACAGAGGGAAAAGAACTATCGTAGGAACCGGGACTGAAGCTCTACAAGAGGTTAGAGAACTGACAGGAAAACAAATGTAGGCCCTAGAAAAGGGGGAAACAAAGTTGAAGAGCAGAAGCCAGCCTGTAAGCCTTCGAGTTCAGCAGTGGACTCCCTTCCTTCCGACAGACGGGAAGTGGGTGAGAAAGTAAAGATGGAGGGGTGCTGGCGGATGATGGCCTTTATTTTCTCCAGAAAGGGGAGAAAACACTAGGGATCTGGTAAGAGGTGGAAAACAGGTGACAGAGTAAGTGTACTAAATGTTTCAGTTGGTTCCTGGTGGCAGTGTTAAAAGAAGAAGATGAGAGAGCAGGTGAAGATGTACCAACCAACCCAGAGTACAGCTGAAGATGAATTCTCACACGAGTAACACCCAGCTCAGAGGCTACGCTCACAGGTCAGGGGGCAGGGGGATGTGTGAAACAGGTGAAAGCCATGAAGAGCTACAGATTTCAAACTATAAAATAAATTAGTCATAGGGATGGAAGTACAGCACAGAGAACATAAGCAATAATTTGTAATATCTTGGTATGGTATCAGGGGTGATAGCTACACTTACTGTGGTGAGCATTTAGTAATGTATGTACTTATCGAATTACATGTTGTACACCGGAAACCAACATAACATTGTGTATCAACTATATTCCAATTAAAATAAAAAGGCGATGCATGTCCTCCCATGAAGGAGCAGCAGGCTGGGCACACAGCATGCGCCCAGGGTTTCAAACCGGCAAAACAAGTTGCAGAGGAAGAAGGAAATGTGAGGTGATGGTAAGAGATAGGTTGAAATAACTACTAAATATGAGAAGGTAATGAAAAGAAGGAAAAGAGTCAGGAGTTGGCAGAAAGACTGGAAGAACCGAGAGGAGTTAAGGATTAAAGGCTGAAGGGCAGATTTCGTGAGAATGGGGGGATGAGGTCTTGGTCAGAATATTTCAGAGGGTCTTTTCTAGATGAATTTCCAATTCTGCCCTCATTCTCTCCAAAACAAACTGGAAACCCAAAACCTAGGTAAGCAAGGGGCTTATTTATGAGATTCCTAAAACAACCTTTTTTTTTTCCAATTAAAAAACAACTTTACTGAGATGATAATTCACATATACTACATTCCTTAACCATTCTATCATTTTTGGCTAATTCTACTATTATAATTAAAAATATATTGTGGAAAAGAGTTTTATGCTTCTTACTGTCCACATTTCACTGTTTCTTTAGAAGGCATTCCTGCAAATGAAATTACGGAATCAGTATATGAATCCAGTGCTCTTGAATAAGACACTTACTATTTTAGCCATCCAGACCTTTCCCTCTATAAACTTTTAAATAAAAACAAGACACACATTATTTTGTAATATGTTTTTTCTTTTTAACAATATTTTAAAGTATCCTTCTACGGCAATATATTTATGTCTAGCTTATCTTTTTAAAAGACTGCATAGTAATCCATTTTATGGACATTATCACTTCTTTAAACAACCCTTTACATATTAAACATTTATATTGTTTTTTTGTTATATAAGTAATGTTACACTGGACATTTCTGTAATATATCTTTGCGCAACTACCTGATTATTTCCTTGTGAAAAAAATACATAAGTAAAAGTGCTGGGTTAAAGAGTATATATATTTTTCCAGCCTTTAATCCATGCTCCAGACCTGCCTCCAACACACTGCCCCCCAATCAACAGTCTCACCTGTACTGTAGATCAAGCATATGGTTCAACCCATGAATTTCACTTTTCTTAATAAAATTTGCCAATCTTAAAAGGAGAAACTGACAACTTACATTTTAATATATAATTATAAGAATCAATATTTTTCATGTATGTATAGGCCATTTACATATGTTTGTGTGGAATTTCTCTTCATAGGCTCTGCCCATTTTTTTTTAAACTGGGAAGTTCATATTTTTGAGTATATGTGTAAGATCCAGTTATAAAGAAGTTCCTAATCATTTTGGGTGAATACATAGAACTATTTTTCCTTGAGTTTGTCTTTTCATTTTTTGTTTATTGATGTATTAAAAGTTTTAATGTGTTCAAATCTATCAATCTTTTTCTTTGATAGGAGAGGCAGAGAGGAAAACAGGATTTCTTAAGAAGAAAACACTGCCCATCTTTTTCTGAAGCTGTTTGCTATGCTGTCCCTACTTAATTAATTACTCCAATTGAAAACTGCATGAATCAAACAATTGTTTCTGAAAGAAAGGAGATTATTAACTCATACTATATGAACATGTAAGGGATTATACAATGCCTTTTATTTTAATATTACCTTGGTATTACTTACCAAGTTCTTAAGAATGTCTCTAATAAGAATAAGAGTGCTTTACCCTATTATCAGAAGAATTTCATCAAAAAATGAAAATGAAAAACCTACAGTACCCTTGCACATTTGGAAAATATCAAATTAATAAGAGGAACACATTAAAACGTTCTGAAAAATGTTCAGACTTCCAGAGAACCAGGCTCTGCCGCATTAGCACTCATGAGTGGCATCCTGTAAAGAAAGTGTGGATTATCAGAGAAACTCAGTCTAAGGAAGACAATACTCACTATTCCAAAACTAAGATCATTTCTGATGGAGTCTCATAGACTTCATGTAAATTAATGACCCAGGGACTGTCCTGTGCTAGTTCAAGTACAGCAATCTCATGGATTATTTCCATCCGACAATCTTGGCCTTTTCTTCTTTTTCTCATGAACTTTGCTGCAAATTCTTTCCCAGAATCTTTCTTTATACATTTTCTCACCACTGCGAATTTCCCCCTAGAATTAAACAAAAACATTCACTGTTAAAGTTTAACAACTTCCAGAGATGACAAACTCTTAATTCTCATCAGTAGATATGCAAAACTTAGGTCGTATTCAATCACAGAAATAGCAATATTACTTAGGAATTTAATAGGATATGTCTACAACCAAGTAAAATGTAATTTGTAAACCTGCAAAATTCATTCTTCTTAATAGATAATAACCAAATACTAAAGTCAGTATTTTTTAATTATGTATACAAGTAACTTAATTTTTTGCACATTTATAAAAACGACTGAAATTTTTAAAAAAGGCATTTGACCTTTTAAAAGAAACTGGCTATCAGAATTCAGAAAGCCTAAAATGATGTCACTGTCACTAACTTACTCTAAAAAAACACTATTGTTTCCCAAAATTATAAAAGTTAGGGATCTCATTTATAGGCTATTAACTACAAATTATAAAAGTTAGGGATCTCATTTATATGCTATTAACTACAATGTCAACTGGGAATGTCTAGTTTTCCTATAAAGATAGCTATAACAAGCCTTGTTTTGATACACTACACTACCATTTGTTATTAAACTATAAGTAGTCACAAAGGGGAATCGGTATAGCATATTAAGGGCATGAGCTCTGGAATTAGACAGACAAGGGCTTGAATCCCACAAATGGCTCTGTCACTCACTTGATACATAACTTTGGGTGATTTATTTAACTTTCTGAAGTCTCATTTTCCTTAACTGTAGAAGAGGACACAAAGGGAATCTACTTCACAGGGTTTAGTGTGAATTAAATTATATAATACCTATCAGTTGCTTAGCATGTATTTGCCACACTCCTGGTGTTCAATAAAATAATATTAATCACACAAATCATTAAGTTGTGACTGTCATCACCCATAAATACCCAACCCCTAAGTTGAAAGGCAACTTAGTTTTTTGACCTAATGCCCAATATCAGTGTCTTCTTTCAGACTGTGAAGTAGTTTCTTCTACCCTGAACACCTTATTACTTTAATAAAGTTTTCATTACAAGCCTAAACCTAACTTCAAGTGAAGGGCTATAGTTGGGGTCTTTTGCCAAGCAGTACAGAAAGACCCACTCTCTCTTCCTCATGAAGTTCTTCAGGTATGGAAACAGCTAACACGATCTGTTAACGGCCACTACCTTCTTCAATTTTCGATCATTCCTCACCCCCGTAAGGCTTTTAGGCCTCCTCACTGTTACGGCTCATCAGAACTATTGGTCAAATGTGCCAACCAAATCTGAGGCAACTACTCCAAGTATAATCTGCTCCAAGGGTTACATGGTTACTATTTTGTTTATCTTGGCACAATACAACCTTATATTGCCTTTTAAAAAACTTGACAGGTTTTTCATATTTCACATTGCACTGGTAAATAAACTACCTGGATCTTTCCCTCTTGAATTTTTTCAAGCCAGTGTCCTTACATAATATTTTTAAAATATTTTTTAAAAAATTAAATGCAAGTCTTTAATTTGCTCTATTAAATTCCAATGTTTTGATCCAGCATTGCAGACTACTGATGTAATTTTGAGTACTAATCCTTCCTTCCTAGCTACTGTTGACCACAAGTACAATTTTCATGCCCTCTATATTTATTACCATCAGTATTAAAAATGTTAAATGACAAATCCCTAATCATAGCCCAACAGCTGTTCAATTAGGTAACATCCATCTAACAGCACCCTTATTCAAAGTCCTTTTTGTTCACAGAAATGTGAAAAGACTTCTGCAGACACTGGGGACATTAAACCATAAACATATTCATCACAGACTAATACCTCCTTTTATTTTACCCCACAAAATCACTAGGCTAACGTCAGCAAATTTTAAGAGGTTCTTAATGACCTTTGGATTCTTTTGAGAAATAAAAATTATAATATTTTTAATCTATATGTTAGAAGTTTCAAAAGAGAAATAGAGAAAGTTTAATTGGTAAAAAACTAAACAACATCCAACATATAATTGACAGCATGTCACCTGTAAATTAGAAATGACTCAGTTGAATTGCTCTCAAAGTACTCCCACATCAAAGACGCAAATGTTTATTGTTACCACACCTCAAATTCCAGGCCATAAAGTACCTTGCACTAAGTAATATACTACTTATCTGGCCTGAATGTATATTTCTGAAGACTAGATAGAAGGACAAGTGAGAAATGGATTCATACACATCACTAACCTACAAATTCTGGAAACCCTTGTTAGGGAAGAGCCATCACTACATTCAGAGACCAGAGGGAAGAACCTGCAGTTAATGCAACAGCTGCAGGCATGATCCATTTTTCTGGGTCACCAGGAAGTTTCCCATGGCTCTCCTCTCACACCACTGACCGCCCTTGAGGTCTCCTTTGTTTTTATGGAAGCATTCCCCACAGTTTTAGGCTTACTTTTTCCTTGCACATATCATGCTGCATACTGGGAATCGGCAAACATCTGCAATGTGCCAGAAAGTATTTTCAACTTTGCTGGCCAGATGGTCTCTGTCACTACTAAAGTCGGACGCTGTAGTGTGAAAGCAGCTATAGACAACAGATAAATGAATGGGTTTCAGAAAGCCTTTATGGACACTGGAGGTTGAATTTCATGTAATTTCCAGATCATTAAATAGTACTCTTTTGATTTTTTCAACCATTTAAAAACATAAAAATCATTCTATATAGCTTATGAGCCTTACAAAAATAGGTGGCCAGCAGCTGTTTGTCAAGCCCTACACTACCGCATGCTGAAGCCAATTCTGCCATCATTCTGATTCTGCATATCTCTGAAGCTGAGAGAAAGATAGCGGATCATAATGGCTTGAGGAAACATGTACCGCTTGCCTGTCAAATGACTGGTGCAACAGAAGGGGAACCCTTAGAGTCCTCAAGGAGTAGGAAGGACATCGAGATTTCTGGGAACTGTTCTTTCTGTAAAGCCACACAGTACACAGAAAGGTGAGATTCAGCATTCAAAGTGTGGAGTACTAGTGAACACTGAATTACACTGTCACAGTGTCTCTAAATTTCACACCCCAAAGGGCTCTAATATGCATGATTTCCTACAGCTTCATGGTAAAACTGATTAGCATCTCAACCCTTAACTTGAGATTACTGAGGCCTTTACAAAGCATAAAATAAATGTTTCTCTGACTTTTGGGGCCACAGTTATATATAGACAGGAGGCCAATGAGATTCAAAAGTCCTAAGATGTTTGCGGCATCTTAATTCTTTGTTGACTTACCAAAATTCTTCCTAAACCATATAGTTGTTACAATTTTCTAGGCTCTTCATTCACTTCACAAACAGGTACAGCTCACTACTATACATTAGACTCAGAACTCAAGTTTTCATTATACATTTTTTTGGGGGAACATCAATAATTAATATATTTCAGAACTACTTAATGATAACATATTCCGGCCTGGTAGGGAGGGAATGATACTTAAACAATTATAACAAGAGGAAGTGACACTTGAGTTAGACCCACTAGTCTAAGCTTCTTAAGAATAGGGGTGGGTTTCAGAGAAGACAAGTAGTGACTCTATAGCATCTTACTATGCTGATGGACAGTGACTGTAATGGGGTATGTGGTGGAGACGTGGTAATAGGGCAGAATGTAGTAACCACAATGTTGCTCATGTGAAACCTTCATAAGATTGTATATCAATGACAGCTTAATAAAAAACTTACAAAAAAGAATAGGGGTGGGTTTTATTTATCTTTGCATTACCAGTGCCTACCTGGAAGGCAGGGTGAGCATCTTTAGGTAGGTGTGACATGCTAAGGAGTTTGGGCTCTCTCAGGGTAAAAATGGGCACCTATTAGAATTTTTTAAATAAGACAGTTATTTAAAAAAGAAATTTCTGATAGTGTGGTAAAGAGCATACCATCAAGTATTAACTAGACACTAAGGAAGCCAATAAAATAATTCAAGGTATGTGTGTGAACTAAAGTAGCAGAAGTGGAGGCTGGGAAGAGAGAATGCATTTAAAAGATTTTCAAGGTCAAGATTCATTAGCACTCTCTGACCAGCTGAGCTGCAGGGAGGGAAGAAGAGGAAGGTGGAAGGGAGGATGACTTGTAGATTTTTAACATGAGTACTGGGTAAATGTGGTACCATCAACTGAGAGAAGGATGACTCAACAGCTTTGGCAGGGGAATGCGGAGTGGGTAATGTGTTAGGTTTGGTAGGACAAGTTTGAGATTCCTTTCTCTGTAAAAAGAATTTCATTTTACTGGATTCCAAATGTAAGTTCTAGTGTTGTGTTACAGACAAAGGTGGAAAGACAATAGCTTATCAGGTTCAGACAAAGATAAAAAAGTGTAGCTGCTCCTGTGAGTGGTATAGAGAGAAAGCAAAATGAAAGTGATCTCCAAGGTTCTAGGTCTAGTGCCATGCTAGATTACAATAAAGTGCTTTGTTCATACCTGTACTATGTTATTTAAATTGGTCTGACATATTATAATTTGCTGCACTATGACTGTCTCCCTACCTAGGCTATGAGGTCCAAGGACTTACCATTCATCTTTGTATCTCCATGATATCCTGCACATGTCAGGTACATAAACAGGGCGTCAGTACCCTGAATATATGTATTATTTTTGTTATTTTGTAAAATAAAAATTCTATGGCAACTTAACCTCATAGAGGTTAGTATTTCAGCCACATTGGACTACCTGCCATTCTCTCTTTGACTGACTTTCTCTGCCACTGTACTTATTTACTGCCAATGGTGGAGTATCTTTCATAGCTGCTACTGAAATTCCATCCATTCTTTAAGGCTCAGCACAAATGTTATTTTCCCCATAAGGTTTTCCCATGTGCCATGTTATCTTGCCACTAAAGGGAATAGTGACTGATTTCTTACATTTAGGAGTAATTTCCAGAGTGTAGCAAAGTGCTTTATGTGTTTAATATGTAAGTACAATATTTGCTTACTAGCATTGGGGTACTTTATTTACATAGCATGTATGTAAAGAAGTTTCACTCAAGCAAGACCTAGAGTAGATTCTGTCTTCCTTGCCTCTGAAAGCAAAACAAAAACAAAATATCTGTTGACTCTAAGTATAAAAAACCAATGAGGCCATCAGATGAGTTATCAGCATGAGTGACAAGTACAGGCAAGGTTTTAAGTATCAGACTCAGTTTAAAATTCTGGCTAGGAACTACAATCTTGGGCAATTTACTCAACCTTTCTGAGCGTTAGATTCTTCATCTGTCAAATGAGGTTGATGGCATTTACCTTGCAGGGCAGGTAGTAAAGACTAAACAAAATTACATTTCAAAAGTGTGTAGCATTTGCTAAATGATCAGTCATCAGTAGCTACTGGTTACTGTTTGAGGCATAATTTAAGATCTATGATAATAACAATAATTTGTAAAAAATAATCATAGAATGGAAGATCTGTGGAGATGGTGTAATCTGAACCCTCTACCTGATGCATAAATTCCTTCAATAAATCCAGTTCCTTCTTCCTTACTTGAATAGGTAAACCAAAGACAATAAGCTACTAAGTAGTTTCTAATACACTTGGTACAATAATCAGATTTTATACAATCTTGTAACTTATACTTTTGTAAGGAGGCTGAAATTCATTAAATTCTTAAGTTTTATTTTAAATTAAGATTTTAATTTTAACATTATAAGGTCCAATTTTTCAAAATTAAAACAGTTGACTTAATGAGGTATCTGCCTTAGAGCAGAGCCACTTCCTAAGCAACACCTGCTGCTGAAACACAAACATAGGCAAATTTTTTTATTCATCCAAATATCAGATTACCCAAAATTGTTTGTAAACATCATTCAGACTAATAGCCAGCTACCAAGAAATATTAAATAATATTTGTCCTAAAATATGGCAATTTCTACATGGGTATTATTTTAAAAGGGTCTCTATTTCTTAAGAAACTATTCCTTACAATTTATGACAAATGTTTAAGTAGTTAAAAGGTACAAAACCTGAAGCCATTATTTATGGCTATGAATCTAAGCAAAGAACACACAGTTCCTGAAGATGCCCACCCTTCCATCCCCTTCAGCTTACACACTCTTATTCTCTAATAAAAACCCTTCCTTGTTCCTGTTCCTTCTAACTGCTCTGAGGAGAATGAGACAGGACATCCCTATCTACCATAAGGCCCAGCTGGGGGAGCAACTGTATGGCACTGAAGCTTGGTAGAGTTTGTTACAATCTGCAATTTATTAACATGCCCTCACATAAAAACTATGGGAATTTGCTTTAGCTATAAGACAGATTACAAATAATTCTTTGAGAAAAAAATCGGTGGCATAATGGAAGTGATTTCAAAGGTGACGTTCCAGCTCAGTCTTCTCCCACAAGACTGTCTCTGTCTTGTTTTTCTCATCCGAGAAATGAGCTCATCCAAACATACTGGGACAGGAATTCAGGGAGACAACACAGGTGACACACAGGTAAAACTGTACAGCCCTACACATTTAGCAAGTACCTGTTCCATACAGAATTCATACTGACATCTTTTTTCCCCACAGGAAAATTCAACTATGAGTATGTGATAAAAAAAAAAGTCCTCTTGCCTTTACAAATCTTCTCTTCTTAATATAAAATGTACAAGTACATCAAAAATATTAAAGCTGAGGCCTAGATAATGAAAACACAAGTAAGGCACATGATCTGATGTGAAATTAGCATAATTTTAAATTCCTAGAAACATCTGTTTCTACCCTATCAATAAACTCCAGGGAAATTAACATTATGAAAAAATTCTCAGGACTCAACATCTTATCTCCTGAGCCTCACAGTCATTAACATGGTTTACACTGGCACATACCCTGACTCAAAGAAAGGTAGCAGGCCTTAGGGATAACAAGTCACTCTTCAAGCAATAAAAGAAAATTTTACATGATGTATTTATCCACATTTGGGTTGCATGGACTCTGCTGGGGTCGTAAAGAATGGAACATTTCTTAAAATAACATCAATCACACCCTGTCATCACCGTGGAACCAAAACTGACCATTTAAAAAATTCTCTTCAAACAACTGTTTCACTGAAAGCTTTATATTTCTGTAAGATAAAATAATGGTGACTCCTGAAAAAACTGAATTTCTGTGTTTGAACAGTTAGCTCTTCACACCTCTTCAACATTTGCAACTTGGTCAAAGGCAACAGAATAAAATGAATAGGTCATGTTTTTCCCATTATATTATTAAAATATAACATGGGTAATTATATAAGTTCTGTATCAGCATGAGGTCAATTACCTCCATTAGAAATGCAAAAAGAGTTAACAGCTGGAAAAAGACAATTTTTCTATCTTACTACAGTAAAGATTATGTATAAACATATTCAATTATGGCAAAACCATAACATACAGACAAAATTTATGAACCTCAAACAAAGACTGCTAACAACACAAAAAAGTGAGACATCTAAACAGTTCTTGTGTCTTTTGCAATGAGATTTCATCATTTTTGCCAGAGAGAAGTGTGTTTTGAGGTTGTGCAGGTTTTGGTATTTTTGCTTTTTGGTTACATTTACTGTGACACAATGAATCACATTTATTGAGTGCTCTCCCTAAGTTAAGCACAGCCTTAATTCTATGGATGTGTTTTGATTCTCTCAGCAATTCTAGAGGCAATCAAAGGTTAGGTAAATTACCCAAATACACATGCCCAATAAGCAGAGAGCCAAGGTTCGGTCACAGACTGTCTCCAAAGCCCCTGTGCCTAACCACTGCATTAAACTCTGCCATGAAAAAGGGAACCACAAAAAAACAAATACATTAATTTCATCTTTCAGTTTTAAGCTCTTGTATCAAGTACCTACCTAATTGCAAGGTTTCAGTGCTTCAGGAATCATTACTTTTGTAAAGAAATTTACATAAGAAAAGATATGTAAATGTCATAACCTTAAAACAGAAACCTTATAGGCAAGTGAATTTTATAAAACAGGTTAAAAACAAAAGCTGAAAGGAACATTCCTGAAGGAATCAGCATCACGACACCTGGTGGGTGGTACAAGTCATTTTTTTCAGATTAAATCACTTGTTATAAAGTCTACAAGACAGTGCTTGCCACCGGAAGGCATTTCGGTGTTATAATACCAGTTTTCCTCTTGTGGAATGAAGCCAGACAACTCAAATAATAGAAAGTCTCAGCTTCCATTCTTCAAGAAATCAGGGTTACTTCAGAATGTCTGGAATTTCAACGAATTCGAATACCCAGCTGAGTCAGTAGCTCTCTCCATCTTTTGTCATACTTCACAGCGTGTGTAAATCCACGTAATTAGGGCCTATCACAGTGAAGTAAACCCTGCTCCTGAAAGATGTTTTTCCTTTTGTAAACATTTGAAATAAGAAATTTTTAACATGGGTCCCCTTCAAAAAAGAGCTATTTCTAAAAGTTACCTTATTATCTGTAAAGCAGTGCATTTTAAACGTTTTTTGTAACCAATGTTACAAGACCCTCCTTTTCCAAGAGCCTGTCATAATGGTGAGGGCCTTTCCTAATTACAACATGGTGCAATTTTGCAACCATGACAAATGTTTGCAACGCTGACACTTACTGAAGTCTAGGTGCCAGGCCCAGTGGCATGAGCTTTACAGGCACTGACTCTTCCCGACACCCTTATGAGGGAGACAATGTCTTTCCACTGATTTAATGGGTGAGACGCGTGAGGCTGGGGAGCCTAAGGCGTCCACCCAAAGGCACGCATAGCACACATGGCCAGGACAGGAACTCAGATCTGACCCAAAGCCAGCGCTTCTCACGACTTCTCCAATCTGTTCTCAAGGTAAAGGGGAGTCAGTCCGTCCCCAAACCCCCATCACTACCTCACCTTTCTTCAACATTCAAAAACGTAAAGTGTCCAAACAGCCTTAGCCTCTTACTATTTAAAATAAAACAACAAAAAACCAAGTAGTAAGGCACCCTATCTCTACAAGAGTTGGCGAGAGGAGAAGACAAGGGCCGGCCCAGAGCGGGTAGAAAGGGAAAGAGGGCCAAGGGCACAGAGCTCGGAAATGAAACCAACTGAACCGAAGGTACCAGGACTTAACACACTTCAGTGCTAAAATAGCACAAAACCAAGAACCCGAAATGAAATCAGCAGAAGGCTGACAGTTCACACCGCGCGGGTGCAGAGAAAGCTGTCACGCTGATGTTATCTTTTATTACCGCCACAGGAGACCGAAGAATCCACAGTTTAAGGTAAAAACAAGCTGACTCTTAACCTCGGGTTTTCCTGCAGACTCGCTGTCGCGGGCTCCCACGAGCAGGGCGGCTCGCACGCCCCTGCCCCTACGGGACCGCGAGAACCGCGGGCCGCTGCAACGGAGGGGGTCTCGCTTTGGGTAACTGCCCTCGGGGGCTTCGCCCCACACGCTCGCGGAGCACCGCGCCGACTCCGGCGCGGATCAGCTGCCGCCCGCCCCCAACTTTGTGCCAAGTCACAGCGCGCGCTATCGGCCCCGCGCCGCCGCCAGCGCGCCCGCCCGCCTCACCTGCCCAGCTCCCGGCCCGGGCTCAGGCTGTAGCCGTCCTGGAAGGGCTCGGGGCGCACGGCGGCGCGGATCTCCGTCAGCAGCCCGCGGGCCGGGGGCGGGAGCGGCGGCCGGCGCGGCGCGCTCAGACCCCGGCCTGAGCCTGAGGCCGCGGCCGAGGAGGAGCCGCCGCCTCCTGGCTTCTCCGGGGGCACCATGGTGCTCGGGCGCGCCTCCTTTCCGGTCCCCCGGCTCGCTCCGAGCTGCAGGCGGGTAACGGTCCCGCCTCCTGGAGCTCCGTGCGGGAGCTCTAAACCTCCAGCCTCTGGCTCTTCCCCTCGCCGCGCTCAGACTGCGGCATCCGGTCGCGCAACTGCGGACCCGCCCCGCGGCCCGCCCCCGGTCCCGGCCCCGCCTCTTCGCTGAACGCCCGCGGGGCCCCGACAGCCGGTGCCCCGTGCGCACCCTCTGCAGTCGAAGGAAGGAAGGTGCAGCCTAGGGGCCCGCCCAGGCGTCCTGGAGGCCAGGAGGCTCCCTCCACACTTCCCGCCTAGGCCAGCTGTGTCATCAGCTGTGCACCTGTTGAGCATCTGAGTTCCAAAATCTGAGCTTCTGTTAGTGAAAGGCATACGAAAAGTCAGAGGTTTATGATCCACTTTCCCTTGGGCCGGTGGGGAGGCATGGTGATATTCTGGTGCCCGCTCCGTACAGCACGTGGGAGGTGCCTCCAGCAGTTGGTTCCTTTTTGCACCGGGGGGGCAGCTCTGGAGGCAGGAGTTAGGTAAATATTATTAAGCTCTCACACCAGCCCTATGAAATTCTTCCTGTCTCCATTCTTCCTATATTTAACTTTCAAGGTGCTCTCATCTAGTATTTTTTTAATTATTGATTTATGATTGACTACAATATTATATTAGCTTCAAGTGTACAAATAATAATCCCATATTTTATACATTATGAAATGATCACCATGATAAGCCTAGTTACCATCTGTCACTAACAAAATTATTATAATATTATTGACCATATTCCCTATGCTGTACATCACCTCCTCATGACTTATTTCATTTATAACTGGAAGTTTTTACCTCTTAATCCCCTTCACCTACTTCACCTGTCCCCCCAGATCCCTCCTTGCAGGCGGTTGGTTCTCTGTATCAGTAAGTTTGCTTCTGATTTTTGCTTCTTCATTTGTTCTTTAGAGTCCACATATAAGAAAAATGGCTTTGTTTCAAAGAAACTAAGAAACCAATGGTGTAAGGACGTTAGGGATGACTTCATGATCACAGCATTTACTAAGTCATGAAGGAATGAGATTTAATGAGACAAATGAGAATACAAGAAAATGCCCATCAGTTTCCATTTTTTTGTATTTGTCCTTCTCTGTCTTACTTATTTCACTTAGCAGCATAATACCCTCTTGGCCCATCTATTTTGTCACAGATGGCAATATATATATGATTCACCTGTCCATGAACACTTAGGTTGTGTCCATATCGTGGCTATTGTAAATAATGCTGCAGTAAACGTGGGGGTGCATGTATCTTTTCAAGTTAGTGTTTTCATTTCCTTTGAGTAAACACCCAGAAGCAAATTGTTGGATCCACAGTAACTGTACCGCTTTATATTCCCACTGACAGTGCACAGGGTTCCTTTTTCTTTACTCTTTGTCAACACTTGTTATTTCTTGTCTTTTTTAATAGTATGAGGTGATATCTTGTTGTAGTTTTGATTTGCATTTCCCTGATGATTAGTGATGTTGAGCATCTTTTCATGTGTCTGTTGGTCATCTGTATGTCTATTCAGGTCCTCCACTCATTTTTAAATAGGGTTATTTGTTTTTTGATATTGAGTTGTACAAGTTATACACATTTTATGCACATTCTTTATATATTTTGGGTATCAACTCCTTATCAGATATAGCATTTGAAAGCATCTTTTCTCACTCAGTACGCTGCCTTTTCATTTTGCTGAGGGTTTCTTTTTCTGTGCAAAAACTTTTTAGTTTGATGTACTTCCATTTGTTTATTTTTGCTTTTGTTGCCCTGCCTGAGGAGACATATCCAAAAAAAATATTAAGATGGATGTCAAATTGCTTACTACCTATGTTTTCTTCAAGCAGTTTTATGGCTTCAGGTCTTTTTGAGTTACATAATGGTTTTTAGTCCTTAATCCATTTTTAATTTATTTTTTGTATATGGTATAAGTGGTCCAGTTTCATTCTTTTGCATGTAGTTGACCAGTTTTCCCAGCACCTTTTATTAAAGAGACTGTCTTTCCCCATTGTATGTTTTTGCTCCCTTTGTGATAAATTCACTGAGAATATAAGCATAGGTTTTATTTCTGGGCTGTCTATTATGATGCATTCTTCTGTGTTTGTTTTTGTGCCAGTACCACACTGTTTTGATTACTTTAGCTTTGTAGGATTGTTTAAAATCTGGGCACTTGATACCTCCTGCTTTGCTCTTCTTTCTTGAGATTACCTTCAGTATTCAGGGTTTGTTGTGGCTTCATACAAAGACTAGGGTTCTTTGTTCTACTTCTATTAAAAATGCCATTGGTATTTTGAAAAGGATTCCATAATCTGAAGATTGCTTTGGATAGTATGAAAATTTTAATAACATTAAATCTTCCAATCATGAGCACAGAATGTCTTTCTGTTTATTTGTGTTGTCTTCAATTTCTTTAATCAAATCTTACAGTTTTCAGAGTACAGGTCATTCACCTCTTTGGTTATCTTTATTCCTAAGTATTTTATTTCATTTGGTGCAATTGTAAGTGGGGTTGTTTTCTTAATTTCTCTTTAAGATAGTTTGTTATTGGTGTATAGAAATGCAACAGATTTCTGTATATTGATTTTGTATCCTTCAACTTTACTAAATTTATTTCCAATAAATTCATTTATTCTATTAGTTTTTTTTGCGGAGGCTTTAAGGTTTTCTGTATATAGTATCTTGTCATCTTCAAATAGTGGCAGTTTTACTTCTTCCTTACCAATTTGAAATATTTAATTTATTTTTCTTACTTAGTTGCTGTGACTAGGACTTCCAATAATATGTTGAATAAAAGTGGTGAGAATGGGCATCCTTGTCTTGTTCCTGGCCTTAGAGAAAAAGCTTTCAGCTTCTTACCATTAAGTATGATGTCAGCTATGGGTTTGCCATACATGTCCTTATTAGGTTGAGGTACATTCCCTTTATACCCAATTTCTTGAGAGTTTTTATTAAAATGGATTTTGAAATTTGTTAAATGCTTTTACTGCCTCCATTGAGGTGATCATATGATTTTTCTTCTTCATTTTGTTAACATGGCATATCACACTGATTGTGGATGCTAAAACATCCTCAAGTATCCCTAGATGAATCTCACTTGATCATGGTATGATCCTTTTAATATGTTGTTAAGTTTGGTTTGGTTATATTTTGTTGAGGATTTTTGCATGTATGTTCATTGGAGATACGGCATATAATTTTCTTTTTTTGTAGTGTCTTTGTCTGGTTTTGGTATCAGGGTAATGCTGGCTTCATAAAATGAATTTAGAAATGTTCCTTCCACTAATTTTTGGAACAGTTTTTAAATGTATGGTAGAATTTACTTGTGAAGCCATTTGTACCTGGACTTTTGTTTGTTGGGAAGGTTTTGGGTTTTGATTATATTTCACTACTAGTAATAAGTCTATTCAGATTTTCTACTTCTTCATGATTCTGTCTTGGAAAGTCATATGTTTCTAGGGATTTATCCATTTCTTCTAGATCGTTTAATTTGTTGGCATTTCATTGTTCATAGCATTCTCTTTTGATCCTTTATATTTCTGTGGTATTGATGTAATTTCTCCTCTTTCATTTCTGATTCTGTTTATTTGGGGTCTCTCTTTTTCTTGATGAGTCTAGTAAAAGGTTTATCAATTTTGTTTATCTTTTCAAAGAACCAGCTCTGAGTTTCATTGATCTTTTCTATTTGTTTTAGTCTCTGTCATTTATTTCCATCCTGACCGTTATTATTACCTTCCTTCTGCTAACTTTGGGCTTTGTTTTTCTTCTCTTTCTAATTCCTTTGAATGTAATGTTAGATCATTTCTTTGACACTTTTTTTTTTTCTTGAGATAGGCCCATATTGCTGTGAACTTCCCTTTTAGAACTGCTTTTTGCTTTCCATAGGTTTTGGAATGTTGTGTTTTCATTTCAATTTTCCTCAAGAAATTTTTGATTTCCTCTGGTTTCTTTGTTGACCCATTGGTTGCCTGGTAGCATGTTATTTAGTTTCCACGTTTGTGTGTTTTCCAATTTTCCTATTGTAAATGATTTCTAGTTTCATACTGTTATAATGTGAAAAAATGCTTGGTATGTTTTTGATCTTCTTAATTTTATTAAGAATTGTTTTGTGACTTTATATGTGATCTATCCTGGAGAATGATCCATGTGCACTTGAAAATAATGTGTATTCTGCTGTTTTTTGTTGGAATGTATATATCTATTAAGTCCATCTGGTCTAATGTGTCATTTAAGGCCAATGTGCCCCTACTGATTTTCTGTCTAGATGACATATTCATTGATGTAAGTGGGCTATTAAAGTCCCCTACTATTATTATATTACTATTTCTCCAGTTGCAGGATGGGGTGGGCAAAGCACACCTGAGATGCTGGCAAGCTGGAGGGAGGGCACCAAACCAGTGCTTTGTCAGCTCCACCACCAGCAAGTTAGGGTGAGACTGCAAAAATGGTTCCAGCCAGAACTTCTGTCCCTAGATAAAGTTCTTGCAGTTTCCTGCCTCTTTGGCAGCTGCTTTAAAATTAGTAAGTGTATCTCCCTTACTTGTGGTCTCGGCCCTTTTCAGTCTATTGCTTTTTTTTTTATAGGATCTAAGAGTGAGTGGGTTTGCATGTGAGCACTTTAAAAGTGGGATCTCCATTCCCTATAGTTCTATGATTCTATTGGTTTTTTCCCCACTGATTTTCAAAACCAGACATTTAGGGGGGTCATCTTTCTAATACGGGCCCCCAGGGTCAGAATGCCTGGTATGGGGAACAATCCCTTCATTCCTTGAGGGAGCTTTCCATGTTTTTGGAATCCCTCTAGCTTGTGGCATCTCCACATCTGGGGTGGGGTCCCAAACAAATTATTATTCCTTTATAGCCATAAATTTTTTGTTTTCATTGGAAGAGGTGATTTAGGGTCTTTTTACACTGTCATTTTGAATCCCCTCCTCTCATCCAGTCTTATGGCTTTAATTATATTCATATGCTCATAACTACAGAATTTATATCTCTAGCTTCCAACTTTTCTCTGAATTTCAGACTCATATATTTAAGTGTACCTGGAATCTTCAGTTAGTTGTCAAATTAGCATCTCAAATTTAACATATACAAAAGTAAGTTCCTGATTACCCTTCATAAATGCAGTCATGCCCATCTTCCCCATCTCAGTAAACAGTAGCTCCATTCCTCCAGTTTCAGGCCAAAGAATGGGTTCAGCATTGACTCCCCTTTCTTCTCATACCATTCATCCAATTTTAAGTACATCCTCTAAGCTTTACTCATAAAATATATCCAGAATATGATCACTTCTCTCCATTTTCAATTACCAAGTTAGCTTAAGTCACTATTATCTCTTTTCTGGATTATTATAATAGCTTACTAACTGAACTATTTCCATTATTTTTCCTCCTCAATCCCACATAGTTTATTTTCAAAGCAATCAAAATGGTCTTTTAAAAATCTAAATCATTTCATGTCATGGTTCTGCCCAAAGTATTCTGATAGAATTTTTTTTTTGGAAATGAGGGACTAGTTTTTTGGGGATCAATACTCTGACTGAGGAAATGTGGAAAATATTTAAAAACAAACAAACCTTTGCTTGAAATATCAAAGAGCTTAAAATGCAGCAAGGGCTTGGATGACTAACATGCTGGAAAGAAGGGATGCACAGAATGGTACCACTTTCTCCATGAGGCAATTGCTGATTCTGTTAAAGTAGGCAGTTAGATAAGACATGAGCAGGAACAAAAAGAGGAGGGCAGACCACCCAGTCTCCACCCTGAGACCTCCCTGCTTCCCTTAGACCAACCCCTTTTGTGGTTCAGCACAAACTGATGAGCAAAAGGTATGAGTCCCTGGGACTTTCCCAGTTTTGGAATAATGCACTTAAGGAAAACCTTGTTACTAATGACCCTGAGACCATTATATCATTTATGTCACAGTTTGGGCCCCAACAATGGTTTTCACATAGGTGCTCATGAGAAAATGAAGACATAAGCTTGTGCAAAGGAGCTGAAGGGGAGCAAGCAAGGCAGATCCAAAGGATGATGTAAGAATGAGAAAATGGTTGGAAGGAAACCAAATAAACCCCTATAAAAAGACATCCTGTATAACCCACCCTCAGGGACAGCCTGCTCTTCTGTCTTTGGACCATGCTTTTCTTTTGCTTTCTTAAATAAAAAGTCCCTTGCAGCTCTAACTTTCTATCAGGTCTCTTGGCTGGATATTTTCCTTGGAGAAGACAAGAACTGAGGAATTCCATAGTCTAACAGCCTGGTGACAATGCTAAAGCAGTGACTGAAAGGAGAGAAAATAAGCAGAGCTTCCACCCTGTCATGCGGCTGGAGAGACAAAAAATTGGAGTGAAAGATCTATTAAGGAGGAGCAGCTGGTAAGCACTCCAGAATTAAAGTTAAAACCCTGATAGTCTATATCCTAAGAGCACTGATAAAAGGGAATTAGATCAGTCCTCACAAGGACTTCAATGCTTCAAAGTGCAAAAATAAATCCCTTCTGGAGGAAAACATCATCCAGAGCCACACATTATCTGGACAATATTTCACACACATTGTCTGGCACTTAGTTTTAAAAGAGGTACATGAAAAGAACTGTTTTAAAAACTAAAGAAAAAGACAGAAATAGCCAAGCAGGAGGTCCTGAAATTGGATTTTAAAGACAGATGGTTAAATAATTCTGTTTAATATCTTCAAGAAATTAAATGAGGAGATAGAGAATTTCAGGACAGAACTAGGAACTTCAAAGGAGAATGAAGTGGAATTTTTGAAATTGGAAAAGAAAACCCCACAAACTAAGACTATGATAGAAGAGATGGGTTTAATAGATGGAATACAACATAATAATTAGTTATCCTGATAGTTGAATTTAAAATGTCAAAAATCATGCAAAATATAACACAGAAGATAAAAGGACAAAATGTTCAGAAAAGAGAATAAAATACATATGGTATGTGGTAAAATGTTCTAATGCACATGTAATGGATGTACCATAGGGAGAGAAGGAAGAAAGCAATATTTGAAAAGATAATGGCTAGGAATTTTTCAAAACTAGTGAAAGACAACAACTCACAGAATCAAGAAGCATTATGAATATCAAGCACAACTTCAAGCAAAGAAAACTTTAACAAGGCAAATCTTAAACTACTGAAAATTAAAGACAAAGAGAAAAATCTTTAAGAATGGGCAGAGAGAGGATTAAAGATGGCAGCATGAGAGGTGAGACAGAGGCTTCCTCCTAAACTGCATATAATATGAAAGTATAATTAATACAACTAATGCTGAAAGAGCAACAGGAAAGAGGGCTGTACCAGACTGCATACACCTGGAGAAAAGAGCAAACCTCATGGAACAGGATAACGTACCAAAGCTGTGGCTCGGTGGGACCCAAGCCTTTCCCCCACCCCAGCTCACCAGTGGAGGAAGAGAAATGATGCCGGGAGGGAGTTGAGGACCTAGGACTGCTGAACATCTAGCTCTGGAGATCTGCTCTCAGAGCACAAACCCACATTGCATGGTGCTCTGGTGATTAGGGTGATTGGAAAGCCCAGACAGACAGACTACCTGGAGAGACTGAGATTCCAGCTGCTTGTGGAAAACAGGGATCCATATACAGCTGCTCTTGGACAAAAGAAAGGCAAGTACTCTGAGAAGCTTCCTAACAGCACGAGGGCTGCTAAAAGGAGCAAGGATTGCACAGAGCTTACTTCTCAGGAGAAAGGACAGGTAGACAAAATTTTCCAGGTGCACTCTGCCCAGCAGGTTGGGAATATTCACAGTCTTCAGATGCTCCAGCCCCCTGTCTGGCTACACAGCTCCAAGGACCCCCTCCATGATATGCATCCTGCTGTACCTTCCTTCTGACCAGCCTGCACCAGGATTGCAAATTGGCAAACACTGCCCTGGCATCAGGCCAATCAGAGGGAAGCCCCACCTATGGCAGCTACAAACACAAAGCATAGAGGCTTATATCTGTGTGCTCAGCCCACTGGTTCAGGCAGTGGAGACAGGCATAGCAACCAAGAAACAGGAAACAGCTCTTTCCTCCCCCCAGGCACTAACACTACTCCCCTGCAAACCCCAACATTGCTCCAGGGTCTGAGCAGCTCCAGAGAGTAGAACTTCTGGCCACATACAAATATGAAACATCAAAGGTACTTGGTTCAAAGCAAAACCATATACACCGGAGAGTGAGTCAAATGAAACCAATCTCATGAATCTGCCTGAAAGATATTTCAAAATAAAAATCATAAACATGATCATGGAGGTACAGAAAAATATTTAAGAACTCAGGAGTGAAT
Source organism: Manis javanica (assembly GCF_040802235.1). Taxonomy (NCBI): domain Eukaryota; kingdom Metazoa; phylum Chordata; class Mammalia; order Pholidota; family Manidae; genus Manis; species Manis javanica. Next base: position 97,199,128 of record NC_133161.1, on the reverse strand, counting down.
TCCAGTTGGAGATTTAGTCATTATGGAACACAGTATCAGAAATGAAACATACAATGGAAGGTTTTAAGAGGAGAATAGATACAGTGGAGGAGATGATAAATGAAATAGGAACTAGAGAAGAGAAACACAAAGAAGCTGAGGCATACAGAGAAAAAAGGATCTTTTAAGAATGAAAGAATATTGAGAGAACTGTGTGACAAATCCAAACAGAACAATATTCATGCTATAGGGGTTCCAGAAGAAGAAGAGAAAGAAAAAGGTATAGAAAGTGTCTTTGAGGAGTTAATTGCTGAAAACTTCCCCAGTCTGGGGAAGGAGATAGTCTCTCAGGCCATGGAGGTACACAGATCTCCCAACACAAGGGACCCAAGGAGGACAACACCAAGACATAATATAATTAAAATGGCAAAGATCAAGGATAAGGACAGAGTATTAAAAGCAGCCAGAGAGACAAATAATATCACATACAGAGGAAAGCCCATCAGACTTCTCAGAAGAAACCTTACAGGCCAGAAGGAAGAGGCATGATCTATTTAATGCAATGAAGCAGAAGGGCCTCAAACCAAGAATACCAAGGGAAGATTATCATTTAAATTTGAAGGAGGGATTAAACAATTTCCAAATAAGCAAAAACTGAGAGAATTTACCTCCCCAAAACTGCCTCTACAGTGTATTTTGGAGGGACTGCTATAGATGGAAGTGTTTCTAAGGTTTAATAGCTGTCACCAGAGATAATAAAACCACAGTAAAGAAAGCAGGACAGTTAATTACTTAGCAAATGCATAATTAAATCAACTGTCCACAAAGTCAACCATGGGATAGACAAAGAGTACAGAATATGATACTAATATATAAAGAATGGAGAAGGAAGAAAAAGGAGGAGAAAAAAAAAGGAACCTTCACATTGTGTTGTAATAGCATGCTAACAGTTAGATTAGACTGTTAGAAAGTAAGGAAGTTAGCCTTGAACCCTTGGTAACTACAAATCTAAAGCCTGCAGTAGTTATAAGTACATACCTATTGATAAACACCCTAAATATAAGTGGTCTGAATGCACCAATCAAAAGACATAGAGTCACTGAATGGATAAAAAACAAGATCCATCTATATGCTGCCTACAAGAGACTCACTTTAAACCCAAAGACATACACAGACTAAAAGTGAAGGGATGGAAAAGATATTTCATGCAACTAATAGGGAGAAAAAAGCAGGAGTTGCATTACTTGTATCAGCCAAAATAGTCTTCAAAACAAAGAAAGTCACAAGAGACAAAGAAGGACATTTCATGATGATAAAGGGGTCAATCCAATAAGAAGATATAACCATTAAAAATATCTATTCACCCAACACAGGAGCACCTACATATGCGAAACAAAAACTAACAGAATTAAAAGGGGAAATAGAATACAATGCATTCATTCTAGGAGACTTCAGCACTCCACTCACTCCAAAGGACAGATCAACCAGAAAGAAAATAAGTAAGGAGACAGAAGAACTGAGCAACACATTAGAACAGATGGACCTCACAGACATCTACAGAACTCTAAACCCAAAAGAGGCAGAGTACACATTCTTCTCAAGTGCACAAGAAACATTTTCAAGAATAGATCATAGACTAGGTCACAAAAGGAGTCTCAGTAAATTAAGAAAGATTGAAATTGTACCTGCCAGTTTCTCATACCACAAAGGTACGAAACTAAAAGAAATCATGCAAAGAAAATGAAAAATCCCACAAACACATAGAAGCTTCACAGCAGGCTCCTAAATAACCAATGGATCAATGACCAAATAAAAACAGAGATCAAGCAATATATGGAGACAAATGACAGCAAGAATTCAATGCCGCAAAATCTCTGGGACACAGTGAAGGCCATGCTAAGGGGAAAGTATATTGTAATACAGGCCCACCTCAGGAAAGAACAACAATCCCATATGAACAGTCTAAACTCACAATTAGCGAAACCAGAAAAAGAAGAAAAAATGAGGCCCAAAGTCAGTAGAAGGAGGGACATAATAAAGATTAGAGTGGAAATAAATAAAATCAAGAAGAATAAAACAATAGAAAGAATCAATGAAAGCAGGAGCTGGTTCTTCAAGAAAATAAACAAAATAGATAAAAACCTAACTAGCCTTTCCAAGAAAAATAGAGAGTCTACACACATAAACAGAATAAGAAATGAGAAAGGAGAAATCACTACAGACACCACAGAAATACAAACAATTATTAGAGAATACTATGAAAAATTATATGCTAACAAAATCTGTAACCTAGAAGAAATAGACAACTTTCTAGGAAAAAAAATCCTTCCAAGGCTGAACCAGAAAGAAACAGAAAATCTGAGCACACCAATAACCAGCAATGAAATTGAATTGGTAATCAAAAACTACCTAAGAACAAATACCCTGAACCAGATGGCTTCACCACTGAATTTTATCAAACACTTAGTGAAGACCTAATAACCATGATCCTTAAAGTTTTACAAAAAGAAGAAGAGGGAATACTTCCAAACTCATTCTATGAGGCCAGAATCACTCCAATACCAAAACCAGGCAAAAACACCACAAAAAAAGAAAATTACAGACCAGTATCCCTGATGAACATAGATGAAAAAATACTCAACAAAATATTAGCAAACCAAATTCAAAAATATGTCAAAAATATCATCCACCATGATCAAGTAGGATTTATTCCAGGGATGCAAGGATGGTACAATATTAGAAAATTCATCAACATCATCCATTACATCAACAAAAAGAATGACAAAAACCACATGAAAAAGCATTTGACAAAATTCAACATCCATTCACGATAAAAACTCTCAACAAAATGGGTAATAGAGGGCAAGTACCTCAACATAATAAAGGCCATATATGATAAACCCACAGCCAACATTATACTTAACAGTGAGAAGCTGAAAGCTTTTCCTTTAATATCAGGAACAAGACAAGGATGCCCACTTGCTCCACTTTTATTCAACATAGTTCTTGAGGTCCTCACCACAGCAATTATACACCACAAAGAAATAAAGGGAATCCAGATTGGTAAGGAAGAAATTAAACTGTCACTGTTTGCAGATGACATAATGTTGTACATAAAAAAACCCTAAAGACTCCACTCCAAAACTACTAGGTCTAATATCTGAATTCAGCAAAGTTGCAGGATACAAAATTAATACACAGAAGTCTGTTGCATTCCTAAACACTAATGATGAACTAGCAGAAAGAGAAATAAGGAAAACAATGCCATTCACAATTGCACCAAAAAGAATACCTAGGAATGAACCTAACCAAGGAAGTGAAAGACCTATACTCTGAAAACTACAAGACACTCATGAGAGAAATTAAAGACGATACCAATAAATGGAAACACATCCCATGCTCATGGATAGGAAGAACTAATATTGTCAAAATGGCCATCCTGCCTAAAGCAATCTGCAGATTCAATGCAATCCCTATCAAAATACCAACAGCATTCTTCAATGAATTAGAACAAATCATTCTAAAATTCATATGGAATCACAAAAGACCCTGAATAGCCAAAGCAATCCTGAGAAGGAAAAATAAAGCTGGGGGCATTACGTTCCCCAACTACAAGCTCTACTACAAAGCCATGGTAATCAAGAAAATTTGTTACTGGCAAAAGAACAGAACAATAGACCAATAGAACAAACTAGAGAGCCCAGATATAAACCCAACCATATATGGTCAATTAATATATGATAAAGGAGCTATGGACATACAATGGGGAAATGACAGCCTCTTCAATACCTGGTGTTGGCAAAACTGGACAGCTACATACAAGAGAATGAAATTGGATTATTGTTTAAGCCCATACACAAAAGTTAACTGAAAATGGATCAAAGACCTGAATGTAAGTCATGAAACCATAAAACTCTTAGAAGACAACATAGGCAAAAATGTCCTGAATATAAACATGAGCATCTTCTTCCTGAATGCATCACCTCAAGCAAGGGAAACAAAAGCAAAAATGAACACATGGGACTACATCAAACAAAAAAGCTTCTGTACAGCAAAGGACACCATCAACAGAACAAAAAGGCATCCTACAGTATAGGAGAATATATTTGTAAATGACATATCTGACAAGAGATTAACATTGAAAATATATAAAGAACTCACACACCTCAACACCCAAAAAGCAAATAGCCCAATTAAAAAATGGGCGGAGGATATGAAGAGACAATTCTCCAAAGAAGAAATTCAAATGACCAAGAGGCACATGAAAAGATGCTGCACATCACCAATTATCAGAGAAATACAAATTAAAACCACACTGAGATATCACTTCACACCAGTGAGGATGGCCAGCATCGAAAATACTAAGAACAACAAATGCTGGTGAGGATGAGGAGAAAATGGAACCCTCATACACTGCTGGTGGGAATGTAAGCTAATTCAACCATTGTGGAGAGCATTATGGAGGTTCCTCAAAAAACTAAAAATAGAAATACCATTTGACCCAGGAATCCCACTCCTGGAATTTACCCAAAGAATACAAGTTCTCAGATTCAAAAAGACATATGCACCCCTGTTTATCATAGCACTGTTTACAATAGCCAAGATAATGGAAGCAACTTAAGTGTCCATCAGTAGATGAATGGATAAAGAAGAGGTGGTACATATACACAATGGAATAATATTCAGCCATAAGAAAGAAACAAATCCTACCATTTGCAACAACATGGATAGAGCTGGAGGCTATATGCTCAGTGAAATAAGCCAGGTGGAGAAAGACAAGTGCCAAATGATTTTCCTCAGTTGTGGAGTATAACAACGAAGCAAAACTAAAGGAACAAAACAGCAGCAGACTCACAGACTCTAAAAGGAACTAGTGGTTACCAAAGGGGAGGGGTGTGGGAGGGCAGGTGGGGAGGGAGGGAGATGGGGATTGAGGGTTATTATGTTTAGTACACATGGTGTGGGGGATCACAGGAAGGACAGTGTAGCACCGAGAAGGCAAATAGTGGATCTGTGGCATCTTACTGCACTGATGGACAGTGACTGCATTGGGGTATGGGGGGGACTTGGTAATATGGGTGAATGTAGTAACCACATTGTTTTTTCATGTGAAACCTTCATAAGACTGTATATCAATAATACCTTAATAAAAAAAAAAGAATGAGCAGAGAAAGGAGATATATTACCTGCAAAAGAGCAACAATAAGGTCAAGAGCTTATCCTCAAAGAAACCACGGAAGCCTAAAGAACTTCAGGTCTTCAAAGTGTTATAAGAAATTAGCTCCCAATCTAGATTATATATCTGATAAAAGTATTCTTCAAAACTAAAAGTAAAATACAGACATTTTTATAAGAAACGCTAATTTCATCATCTGACCTACATTAAAGAAAACTCCAAAGGGAGTTCTTTATGCATAGAAAGTAATCCCAAATAGAGTCATGGAGATTTGAAGAAATGAAGAATAAAGGGATTAATATAGATATAAATAGGTGCAAACAAATATGAACTGGATAGAACAAGAAAATAATGTCTTATGGGAGTTTAAATATACATAGAATAAAAATGTACACAATAATAGCACAAAAGGAGGGAAGGAGTTGATGAAATTAAAGTGTGTCCTAGCATTACATGGGAATTGATAAAATTACTTGGCTTTAATTCTTAACAAATTAAGAATGAATATTATAATGTCTAGAGTAACAACTGAAATAATAGGAAAGGAACTAATACATTAATAGAGGGGGTAATGGAATAATAAAAATACATTTAATTTGAAAAAAATAAGAAATGAAAGGAAGTGGAACATAAAACAAGAATGGACACGTCGAAAACAAATAGTAAGATGATATATTTAAACAAGACTTGTTTTTTTCAGCAGTGATTACATTAAACATGAATGAGATTTAATAAACCCTCAATTAAAATACAAATATTTTAGATAGGATTAAAAATAATCTCAGCTGTATGTTGCTTCAGTTAGACAATTTAACAGAAAGTTACAGAAAGATTAAAAGTAAAAGATGGAAAGATTGTGTTATTTAAGTAATGCCTAGTAGGAAAATGGTGTAGCTATACAAATATTAGAAAAAGTAAAATTTAAAGCAAAATGCATTAATAGAGATAAAGGGCAACATTTTCTTAAAAGAATCAATCCATGAAAGTAAGTTATAACAATTCTAAATTTGTATGGTCTTTAAAGTATAGCATTGAAATATACAAAGCAAAATGAGAGAACTGAAAGGAGAAATAGAGAAATCCACAGTCATAACCATGGATTTTTAACAAACTCCTCTATGTAACTGATTTGTATGCAAACATACAAAACATTACATAGAAATGTTGTTAGCAGTTTTGAAACACACAATGAACAAACTTGTCATAATTGACTTATGTACATTATAGAATATATGTCTTTTTGGTGCAAAGAGAACATTTTTTGTTTGCATACTGCATCATAAATCATATTTCAACAATTCAAAAGACTGCAGTTCTACAGATTATGTTTTATGATCATAGTGGAATCAAGCAAGAAACCAAACATTACCTATTATACTGATGCAACTGCTACAGCAAAATACAACTACAAACAAAACCAAAAGCTCTCTAAAATCACCAATGCTTAGAAATTAATCAATTAACTTCCCATTTATGGTGATTAAAAATCAGAAGAGGGATTGATTTGAGGGTTGGAGGAGATTGACCAAAAATGAGTAAGAGGGGAAAAAACATTTTATAATATTCAATACCCATTTGATTAATTTTAAAAATTAATTTGCAGCCTAGAAATAAATCTTAATAAGATATACCTCTGAAAAACTTACAGAAGTATTATCACTGAAATCAGAGGAACAACAATGTTACCTGTTATCACTACTCCGATTCCATGTTGCAGCAGAGAACCTAAACAGGGCAGTAGACTACAATGGCACTAATATAGGAAAGGAAGATTTAAAATGGTCAGGAAGGAAAAGACAAAATTATTAAATGTAGGCAATTCAAGTACACTTCCAGATTACCCAAAAGAATCACCTGAAAAATTAAAGTTAAAAAAATTAAATGAAGGTGATTAGATATATTTAAAAACAAAAATAATAAATCCATAGCAAAATTTCAAATTTACTAGGAATAAAAGAAATATAAATTAACCAATGGTTCTCCACTTTTGCCAGCAAAATTAGCAAAGATTTTAAAGATAATTCAATGCCCTTTGTTAGTGATAATGGAGGGTAAGACAGAAAGGATAAAAACATAAGTACTTTTTATTTCCTTCTTTTGTTATAATCTGTGTTTTTCTGTACTTTTCCAAACTCAGAGATCACTTTCTATAGGGCGACTTAAGTGATTCCATCAGAGTAAGATAGAACCTGGCCTACTTACTTCCATATAAGCCTGAGCCTATCTTTATCAAATTGTATTCTAAGTGTATACTTTTATCTTCTCCTAGCTAGGTAAGACAGAGGCCATTCATTTCTGTATCTTCAGATGTATAACTGACATTCCATAAATATTGATGATTATTGATGAATTCAGTATTCAGCACTTTAAATGTCTCTCAGTAAGAGAATGATTAAATGAATTATGATATATTTACCTGTTAAGTTATTGTGCAACACTTGTGCAGGGATTTAATAACACTGCATTATACTTGTTTTGCAATAAGTATAAAAAAGAATGATTCAAAGTTGTCTCTATTTTATATTATGTTTTAAAATTACATTGAAAAGAGATGACACAGAATTACCTCTGTAATGGTGATTCACTTTGGTTGATGTGACTATTTCTGAGTAACTTCCTTTTTATGTTTTGTACTTTCCAAATGTCTTTAAATGATATATATTGCCTTTATAACTGAACTAAGTAAAAACAAAATAAAGCTTTTTTTTTTAGTATAAAGATACCATGTAAGGCATGGACTACAGTTATTTACAACACAGCTCAACCCTACATAACTTCTCTCACCATTTACTGATGGGAATGTACGTAACATTCTTTTTCTTCTAATTCAGTTCAAGTTGAAGCTTGCCACATGTCCAAACTTCTGCTATTTTTTAAATATCAGAGCACTGTTCTGGAAATTATGTGCAAGTTACAGACCTCAGCTCATTGAGGATAAGCATGGCTTTGAGATCAGCAGTTCAGCTAAACAACACAATTTCCTTTGACATTTGCTGTCAAAGGCAGATGACTGATTTGTACTTCTCATTTGGGTGCCAAAATTAGCATTTAGGTCAAACGTACAACAGGACTCCAATATTTCAGTGAATATTTTTCAGAATTTAGTTTAGAAAAGAGTAGCTCAGTATGGTCATCTCTTCTCTCCTTTCCTTTGCCGTTTAGCCTTTCCAAACAATGATGATATTTGAGAGAATGGCAGTTGCTCTGTCAGAGTTATATGTGTTAACTTAATAAAAATTCACCCACACTTGAGGGTTCAGATTTGAAAGCACAGGAATCTCAGAGAACACAAGGAAAGCAGCAACACTGTGTTATACAATAGCAGTCTGGTGAATGTTATAGAATCCGATGAAATGACCAACTGATACACTTTGAAATATTGGTAAACATCAACTCAACTCCAAGGTTAAAACTTTCTGTATGACTCCTGAGGTGTTTATTGGCTAAGAAAATTAAGTATCTAAATACATATAGAAGAGCTAATGAAAAGCATATGAAATATTTTCATAAATTAAATGAAATTCTCTGAAATTCTGAGATTTATAATGCAAACACTAAAATGAGAGCATGTGAGCTAACAAGAGAAGATATGGATCCCCTTCAGATTGGTTAGAAATGTAATATAACAGGTATTTTATTGGCTGTAATGTTTGTAGTTTTGATTGATTATGAAAAATACTTAACAGATTTATGGAAATCTTTGATCAAGAGGTAACAGCATCATCCAAACAGCCTCAACATCAGTAACATAGGAGCCCAGAATCCCTTCTCCTAACTTCTCATTTAAATACTTATGAAGAAAAGGCTCTGGAAAATAAAAGGGAAAAAAAATTAACTATATAATAGGTTCTATGATTAGTTTCTACTATTTACAGTTCTAAGGTCTGAAGACACAAGATTAGAAAACAAGATTAATGAGTATGCCTTTAAATTCATTTCTGATGATCTTTCCCTAGGAAAAAGAGGAGAGTAAAGGTCAGCCTTTTTATATTTTGCAAAGGTTCTGGAGAAATAGAATTAATTGTCTTGTACTGGATTTTACTAGCCTGACCCAGGAATGTTTTAATTTCTAAACTCTGCTTCCCATGCAATATAAGGCTGTTTGGCTAGAAATAACATTTGTTAAATCCCTAGTGTATTCTAGGCATGTTTTAAAAATTCTACATGTACTTTCTTGAGGCCTCAAAATAACATAATCTTGATCTATAGATTAAATATAATCCCAATCAAAACTCCACTGAATTATTTTGTGGATATTAAACTGATTATAAGTTCATATGGAAATGCAAAAGACCCAGAATATCCAACACAATGTTGAAAGAAAAGAAAAAGTCAGGGGACTGACACTACCCAACATCAAGGCTACAGTAGCACCCAACATAAAGCTACAGGTAATCAACAGTGTGGTACTGGTGACATCAGCAAAATGGTAGAATGGGAAGTTCTTAGCCCACATCCTCCCACAGAAACAAATATTTGGTAGCTACTTATGGACAAAAGTGACTCTGTGGCACTCTTGGGATCCAGGAAGGATGTTGTGAAACCTCAGTGGAACCCAAGATTGAGGAGCCCCACTTTCAGAAGACAGACTTGTGCACCACTGGGAGGCCTGTTGCCTGTGGTCCCATCTGTGGGACAGAGGCAACCCCATCCCTCTGTGGACTTGGCGCCGTCTCTGCTTGTCCACAGTCCTGCTACCAGCTCTTCCTGCCAAGGGACCCATTATGAGCTATGGCCATCCAGACCCCCAGTAACGGGACCTGTTGACATCAGACCCAACTAAAGCAGTCACATGACCCAGCTCCACACTTTCCAGCTCCATTCCAGAGAGTCCTTTGGCAGTTATACCTGAGCAGGCACCTGGGCCAACAGGCTCACTGACCTCAGATCTAACTGTGGTCCTTGAGGAAGTCCTATGACATGGCTCCTGCCTATGCAGGGACCTGATGCAAGTGATATCTATTTGTGCCCCTAACCAGGCCTGCTAACCACAGACCTGACTGTGGGCCTGGCCAGCACCCACAGGACTTAGCTCCAGCTTTACTTGAATGTGGTCCTAGGGGCAGCACCTCAACCAGGAGAAGGTCTTTACCTGCTGAAACCAGTCTGCAAAGACTGGAAGAGTCTTCTCCTTCAGATGAACAGACATCAGTGTAAGGCCACACAGATAATAAAGAATTAGGCAAACATGCAACCACCAAGGGAAATGAATAAATTTCTAATAATGGAGATCCATGAACTGCTTGACAAAGAATTCAAGACAATCATTTTAAAAGAAACTCAATGAGCTACAAAATAACATGGATAAACAACCAAATGAAATGAGGAAAATGAAGTATGAATGAAATAAGAATTTTAATGAAGAAATAGGAATCTTAGGAAAGAACCAAACAAGAATCCTGGGGCTGAAGAATACAATGACTGAAACAAAATATTCAGTATAGATTCTCAACAGAAAATTTGCTCACTCAGAAGAATCAGCAAACTTGAAAACAGGTCATTTGAAAATATCCAGTTAGAGTAACAAAAACAAGAAAGCATGAGAAAGAGTTAAGAGAGCCTATGGGACTTATGAGGCATCATCAAATGACTCAAAATACATATTGCAGAAGACCTAGAAGTAGCAGAGAAAGAGGAAGGAGCAGAAATTTTGATTAAACAGATCATGACAAGAAACTCAAATCTAGGAATATCCAGATCAATCATGCCCAAGAATTCCAAATAGATTGAGAATAATGAAATCTTTATGAAGACACATTATAATCAAATTGTCAAAAATCAAAGACAAAGAGAATTTTGAAAGCAGCAAGAGAAAAAATGATTTGTCACATACAAAGGAACCCTCGTAAGATGTTAAGAAGATACATCAGCAGATACTTTGGAAGCCTGGAGGTAGAAGGAAAATATATTCTAAGTGCTGACAAAATAAAAAAACTTCCAACTCAGATTACTGTCTCCTGGACAGATTTATTTCAGAAGTGAAAGAGATAAATTTTCCCAGACAAATAAAAGCTGAGGGAATTCATCACCACTAGACCTGCCTCCTAAGAAGTGCTAAAGGGAGTTATCCAAGCTGACATGAAAGGACACTAAAGAGGAAGATGAAAACATATGAAAATACAAAACTCACTGGTCAAGATAATTATATAGTCAAATTCAGAATTCTATAATACTGGAATGGTGGTGAATAAGTCACTTTCTATTCTAGTATGAAAGTTAAGACAAAAGCATTAAAAATAGCTATAGCCACAATAACTTCTTAATGGCTACAATATAAAAAGATGTAAATTGTGAAATCAGTAACATAATATTAGGAAGATGGAAGAGAAGTAAAAGTAGAATTCTTGTATGTGATTGAAGTTAATTTATCAGCTCAAAATAGAGTGTTATATTTTCTGTAAGCTTCAAGGTAATCACAAATATAAAATCACTAGTAGATACACAAAAGAGAAGAAGTAATCAAAGAACATAACTACAAAAAAATCTTCAAATCACAAAGTCAGCAAGAAAAGAATGGAAATAAAAGGAACTACAAAAGAGTAAGAAAACAATGAACAAAACAGCAAAGTAAGTCTATACCTACCAATACTTTAAATATAAATGAATTAAATTTACCAACAAAAAGCCATGATATGGCTGAATAGATTTAAAGAAAAAGACCCTATTATATAGTTCCTACAAGAGACTCTAGCTTTAAGGACATATATACGTAGAAAGTGGAGGGATAAAAAAAGATATTGCATGGAAATGATAATAAAAAGAGCAAAGCTGGCTATACTTATATCAGACAAAATAGACTTTATCAAGAACTGTCTCAAAAAATGAAGACATTTGCATAATGATAATGAGGTCAATTCATCAAGATGTAAAAATCATAAATATGTGTGCACCTAACTTCAGAACACCTAAATATATAAAGCAAATATTAACAAAACTGAAGGTAAAAATAGAGTATTACACTAAACAGCAGCACAACTAAGAGTACTAATAGTAGGGGACTTTAGTACCTCATTTTCAACAATGGGTTGGTCATCCAGACAGACAATCAATAGGGAAACAGTGTACTTGAACTACATGTTAGACCAAATGGACCTAACAGGTGTACACAGAACATTTGATCCAACAGTGACAGAATACACATTCTTCTCAAAACCGCAATGGTATAAAACTAGAAATCAATGGCAAAAGGAAACTTGGAAAATCTAAAAATGTGTGGAAATTAAACAATCCTGAACAATCAATGGTTCAAAGAAGAAATTATTTATTTAAAAAAAATTTAAAAACAAAAATGGACACACGACATAAAAAATGTACAGGATGCAGAAAAGGCAGTTATAAAAGGGATGTTTATGGTGATGAACACCAACATTAAGAAAAAAGAAAGATCTCAAACATACAATCTACTCCACCTCAAGGAACTTGAAAAAGACCAAACTAAGTTCTATGGTAGCAGAAGAAAGGTGATAATAAAGATTAGAGCAGAAATGAATGAATTAGAGACTAGGAAAACAATGCCAATGATCAATGAAATTAAATAATGGCTTTTTGCAAAGATAAACAGAATTGCCAGTCTTTTACTAGACTAGGAAAAAGAGAGAGAAGACTCAAATTAAAATATCAGAACCCCTTTATCACTGTGTGATGCTCTTCTTTATCCCTGATAATCTCCCTTATTTTGAAGTGTGCTTTGTCTGAAATTAACATAGTTACTCCAGCTTTTACTTGCTTAGTGTTAGCATGATATATTTGTCACCACCCATTTATTTTTAACATGTGTGTCTTTATGTTTAATATGTAGACACCATATAGTTGGGTCATGGTTTTTTATTTAATCTGACAATCTTTGTCTTTTAGTTGGTGCATTTAGACCATTGGCATTCAGTGTGATTATTCATATAGTTGGATTAATATTTATGATTTTTTTTACTGTTTTCTATTTGCTCCCTTTTTTCTTTGTTCCTATTTTTGTCTTCCACTATTTTTTGCATTGTAAGATAATTGAGAATTTTTCACACATTTCCATTTTCTCTCCTGTATTAGCATATATTAGTTAGTGTTCTTTTTAAACTGGTTGCTCTAGAGTTTGCATTATGCATTTATAACTAATTCAAATCTACTTTAAAATAAGACTATTCCACTTCCTGGTTAGTATGAGTACTTTCTTTACAAGAACAAAATAATCCTAATTCATTCCTTTTGTCCCTTGTGTCATTGCTATCATTCTTTTGAGTTGTATATAAACATACATAAGCATATATCTATATACATAAAACATATATACATAAGTATACATAATTGAATACATTGTTGCTACTATTATTTTTAACAAACTTATCCATTACTAAGAGCTTAGATCTTAAAAGTTCTCAGCACAAGAAAAAATTTTTTGTAATTATAAACGGTGACAGATGTTAACTAGACTTATTGTGGTGACCATTTCCCGATATATACAAATCTTAAATCACTATGTTGAACACCTGAAACCAATATGTCAATTAATCTCAATGAAAAAAATAAGAATAGTAAGTTTTGAAAAAAATTCAATCGTTCCTTCTTCCATCATCTTTCTCTCTTTATGTAGACCTGAATTTCTGACCTATATTCTTTTCCTTCTCTCTTAAGAGCTTCTTTTAACAGGCAGTTTACTAGCCACAAATTACCTCGATTTTTATCTGAGAATTTTTTTTTAATCTTTCACTTTTGAAGGATAATTTCACAGGGTGCAGAATTTTAGGTTGGTGGGTTTTCTTCTCTCAACACTTTAGACATTTCATTCCACTCTTTTCTTGCTTGTAGGGTATCTCAGGAGAAGATGCATGCAATTCTGATCTTTGTTGCCTTATAAGAAAGGTATTTTCTCTCTGGCTACTTTCAGGATTTTTTTATCTTTGATTTTCTGCAATTTCGAAGTGGTAAGTCTGTGTCTTTTTGTTTTGTTTTGTTTGCATTTATCCTGCTTTTGTTCTTCTTAAATCTGTGGTTTGGTGCCTGATACTACATTGGTGGAAATGCTCAGTCATTCTTGTTTCAAATATGTCTTCATTCCTTTTTCTTTTTTTACTCTTTCTGGTATTCCCATTTCACATGTTACACATTTTGTAGTTGTCCCACAGTTCTTGGATATTCTTTTCTATTTCTTTTTTTCTTTCAGTCTTTATTCTCTTTGCTTTCTAGTTGTGGGGGTTACTATTGAGATATCTTCAATTTCAGAGACTCGTTTGCTGTGTACAGTTTACTAAAAAACTCATAAAAGTCCTTCATTTCTGTTACAGTATGTTTAATTTATAGCATATCTTTTTGGCTCTGTCTTAGGATTCTATCTCTCTGCATAAATTGTCCTGTTTTTTTTAACTGAAGTATCATTGATATACAATCTCATATTGGTTTCAAGTATACAACACAGTGGTTCAACAGTTACCCAATTTATTAAATCCCCACTCCCACTAGTGCAGTTACTATCTGTCAACATAGGAAGATGTTACAGAATCTTTGGCTATATTCCTCATGCTGTACTACCATCCCTGTGATGAGTTTATATTATGATTGAGAGTTTTGTGCCATTTTATCCCCCTCACCCTCCCTCTGCAATGGTAACCACCAGTCACCTCTCAGGGTCTATGAATCTACTGCTATTTTGTTCATTTTGTTTTGTTTTGTTTTTATATTCCAGAAATAAGTGAAATCACATGGTATTTGTCTTTTTCCACCTGGCTTATTTCTCTTAGCATACTTTTCTGTAGGTCCATCCATGTTGTTGCAAATGGCAGGATTTCTTTCCTTATTATGGCTGAATAATATTACATATATATGTCTTCTTTATCCATTAATCTATTGATGGACATTTAGGTAGCTTCCATAACTTGACTATCGTACATAATGCAGCAATAAACATAGGGGTGCATATATTTTTTTTGAGTAGGGGTTTTGCTTTCTTTTGGCAAGTTCCTAGAAGTGGAATTACTGGGTTGTATGGTATTCCTATTTTTAATTTTTTGAGGAACCTCCATACTGCTTTCCACAGTGGTTACATCAATTTTAAAATCCCACCAACAGTGTAGGAGGGTTCCCTTTTCTCTACATCCTCACCAAAACTTGTTATTTCTTATTTTTTGGATAGTGGCCATCCTAACTGGAGTGAGGTGATATCACATTGTGGTTTTAATTTGCATTTCCCTGATGATTAGTGATGTGGTGTGACTTTTCATGTGCCTGTTGGCCATCTCTAGTTCTTGTTTGGAAAAATGTCTGTTCAGGTCCTCCACCCTTTTTAAAATCAAAGTGGATTTGAGGTGGAGCCAAGATGGTGGCATAAATAGAACAGTGGGAATTTCCTCTCAAAAATATATATATTTTTGAAAATACAACAAATACAACTAATCCTAAAAGAGAGACCAGAAGACACAAGACAACAGGCAGACTACATCCACACCTGTGAGAGCCCAGCACCTGGTGAAAGGGGTAAGATACAAGCCCCGGCCCGGTGGGACCCGAGCGCCCTTCACCCCAGCTCCTGGAGGGAGGAGAGGAGTCGGAGTCGGGCGGGAGAGGGAGCCCAGGACTGCTAAACACCCAGCCCTAGCCATCCGCACCAGAGCACAGACACAGTGCATGCATGGAGGGCTGGAAACTAGGGAAACAGGACAGCAAGACCTCTGAGCGGGTCCTGAAGCCGATGCCCCTGTGACAAAGAAAAGCGAGTGCTTTTTGAAAGTCTTAAAGGGACAGGGATGCCACAGCTAGATGGAAACATCCCAGGTCACAGTCGAGCAGCTGGAAATTCCAGGGAACTCTGGGCGCACTAACCCCCTGGGCAACAGCTCTGAGACCCCTCACGGAGGTAAACAGCCAAACAGCCACCGGTCCATTACCCCTCCGGGGCCCTGCCAAAGCAGAGAAGCAGCCTGAGGCTGGCCACGCCCTCAGCAAGGGAGCTTCCTTCATATCAGCTGGACAAGATACAAAGACCCAGTCTAAACGCAATTGCCCAACACAAGCCACTAGGGGTCGCAGTTGTCCCAGTAAAGAAAGGCTAGGAGTGAAGTGGAAGGCTGAAAGACGCGTCAATAGCACTCCACTGCACCTATCAACATGAAAAGGCAAAAAAATTTGATCCAGACAAGGCTAGCCCAGACAGCTTTGGCATCTGCTACATCTTCCCCTGAGAAGGAACCTGGGGAGATAGATTTAACCAGTCTTTCTGAAAAAGAATTCAAAACAAAAGTCATAACCGTGCTGATGGACTTGCAGAGAAATATGCAAGAACTAAGGAAGGAGAATACCGAAATAAAACAAGCTCTGGAAGGACTTCAAAACAGAATGGACGAGATGCAAGAGACCATTAATGGACTAGAAAACAGAGAACAGGAACGCAGAGAAGCTGATGCAGGGAGAGATAAAAGGATCTCCAGGAATGTAAGAATTCTAAGAGAGCTGAGTGACCAATTGAAACAGAACAATATCCACATTATAGAGGTACCAGAAGAAGAAGAGAGAGAAAAAGGGATAGAAAGTATCTTTGAAGAAATAATTGCTGAAAACTTCCCCAAACTAGGGGAAGAAATGGCCTCTCAGACCACAGAGGTACACAGAACTCCCATGACAAGGGATCCAAGGAGGGCAACACCAAGACACATAATAATTAAAATGCCAAAGACCAAAGACAAGGACAAAGTATTAAAGGCAGCCAGAGAGAAAAAAAAGGTCACCTACAAAGGAAAACCCATCTGGCTATCATCAGACTTCTCAACAGAAACCCTACAGGCCAGAAGAGAAAGGCATGATATACTTAATGCAATGAAACAGAAGGGCCTCGAACCAAGAATACTGTATCCAGCATGATTATCATTTAAATATGAAGGAGGGATTAAACAATTCCCAGACAAGCAAAAGTTGAGGGTATTTGCCTCCCACAAACCACCTCTACAGGGCATCCTACAGGGACTGCTCTAGATGGGAGCACTCCTAAAAAGAGCACAGAACAAAACACCCAACATATGAAGAAGGAAGGAGGAGGAATAAGAAGGGAGAGAAATAAAGAATCATCAGACCATGTTTATAATAGCTCAATAAGTGAGTTAAGTTAGACAGTAAGATAGTAAAGAAGCTAACCCTGAACCTTTGGTAACCACAAACTTAAAGCCTGCAATGGCAATAACTACATACCTTTCAATAATCACCCTAAATGTAAATGGACTGAATGCACCAATCAAAAGACACAGAGTAATAGAATGGATAAAAAAGCAAGATCCATCCATATGCTGCTTACAACAGACTCACCTCAAACCCAAAGACATGCACAGACTTAAAGTCAAGGGATGGAATAAAGATATTTCATGCAAAGAACAGAGAGAAAAAAGCAGGTGTTGCAATACTAGTATCAGACAAAAAAGACTTCAAAATAAAGAATGTAACAAAAGATAAAGAAGGACATTACATAATGATAAAGGGCTCAGTCCAACAAGAGGATATAACCATTATAAATATATATGCACCAAATACAGGAGCACCAGCATATGTGAAACAAATACCTACAGAACTAAAGGAGGAACTAGAATGCAATGCATTCATTCTAAGAGACTTCAACACACCACTCACTCTAAAGGACAGATCCACCAGACAGAAAATAAGTAAGGACACAGAGGAACTGAACAACACACTAGAACAGATGGACCTAATAGACATCTACAGAACTTCCAAAAGGAACAGAATACACATTCTTCTCAAGTGCACATGGAACATTCTCCAGAATAGACCACATACTAGGCCACAAAAAGAGCCTGAGTAAAATCCAAAAGATTGATATCCTACCAACCAACTTTTCAGACCACAAAGGCATAAAACTAGAAATAAACTGTACAAAGACAGCAAAAAGGCTCACAAACACATGGAGGCTTAACAACACGTTCCTAAATAATCAGTGGATCAATGACCAAATCAAAATGGAGATCCAGCAATATATGGAAACAAACGACAACAACAACACTAAGCCCCAACTACTGTGGGATACAGCAAAAGCAGTCTTAAGAGGAAATTATATAGCAATCCAGGCATATTTAAAGAAGGAAGAACAAGCCCAAATGAATGCTCTAATGTCACAATTATCGAAATTGGAAAAAGAACAAATGAGGCCAAAGGTCAGTAGAAGGAGGAACATAATAGAGATCAGAGAAGAAATAAATAAAATTGAGAAGAATAAAACAATAGCAAAAATCAATGAAACCAAGAGCTGGTTCTTTGAGAAAATAAACAAAATAGATAAGCCTCTAGCCAGACTTATTAACAGGAAAAGAGAGTCAATGCAAATCAACAGAATCAGAAACGAGAAAGGAAACATCACGACAGACCCCACAGAAATACAAAGAGTTATTAGAGAGTACTATGAAAACCTATATGCTAACAAGCTGGGAAACCTAGGAGAAATGGACAACTTCCTAGAAAAATACAACCTTCCAAGACTGACCCAGAAAGAAACAGAAAATCTGAACAGACCAATTGCCAGCAAAGAAATCGAAGCGGTAATAAAAAAACTACCCAAGAAAAAAAATATCCAGGCCAGATGGATTTACCTCGGAATTTTATCAGACACAGAGGATATAATACCCATTCTCCATAAAGTTTTCCAAAAAATAGAAGAGGAGGGAATACTCCCAACCTCATTCTATGAAGCCAACATCACCCTAATACCAATACCAGACAAAGACCCCACCAAAAAAGAAAACTACAGATCAATATCCCTGATGAATGTAGATGCAAAAATACTCAACAAAATATTAGCAAACCGAATTCAAAAATACATCAAAAGGATCATACACCATGACCAAGTGGGATTCATCCCAGGGATGCAAGAACGGTACAACATTCGAAAATCCATCAACATCATCCACCACATCAACAAAAAGAAAGACAAAAACCACATGATCGTCTCCATAGATGCTGAAAAAGCATTCGATAAAATTCAACATCCATTCATGATAAAAACTCTCAACAAAATGGGTATAGAGGACAAGTACCTCAACATAATAAAGGCCATATACAATAAACCCACAGCCAACATCCTACTGAACAGCAAAAAGCTGAAAGCTTTTCCTCTGTGATTGGGAACAAGACAGGGATGCTCACTATCCCCACTGTTATTCAACATAGTATTGGAGGTCCCAGCCATGGCAATTAGACAAAACAAAGAAATACAAGGAATCCAGATTGGTAAAGAAGAAGTTAAACTGTCACTATTTGCAGATGACATGATTTTGTACATAAAAAACCCTAAAGACTCCACTCCAAAACTACTAGAGCTAATATCGGAATTCAGCAAAGTTGCAGGATACAAAATTAACACACAGAAATCTGTGGCTTTCCTATACACTAACAATAAACTAATAGAAACAGAAATCAGGAAGACAATTCCATTCACAACAGCACCAAAAAGAATAAAATACCTAGTTATAAACCTAACCAAGGAAGTGAAAGACCTATACCCTGAAAACTATAAGATACTCTTAAGAGAAATTAAAGAGGTCACTAACAAATGAAAACTCATCCCATGCTCTTGGCTAGGAAGAATTAATATCGTCAAAATGGCCATCCTGCCCAAAGCAATATACACATTTGATGCAATCCCTATCAAATTACCAACAGGTTTCTTCAATGAACTGGAACAAATAGTTCAAAAATTCATATGGAAACACCAAAGCCCCCGAATAGCTAAAGCAATCCTGAGAAGGAAGAATAAAGTGGGGGGATCTCACTCCCCAACTTCAAGCTCTACTACAAAGCCACAGTAATCAAGACAATTTGGTACTGGCACAAGAACAGAGCCACAGACCAATGAAATAGAATAGAGAATCCAAACATTAACCCAAACATATATGGTCAACTAATATTCGATAAAGGGGCCATGGACATACAATGGGGAAATGACAGTCTCTTCAACAGATGGTGCTGGCAAAACTGGACAGCTACGTGTAAGAGAATGAAACTGGATCACTGTCTAACCCCATACACAAAAGTAAATTCGAAATGGATCAAAGACTTGAATGTAAGTCATGAAACCATAAAACTCTTAGAAAAAAACATAGGCAAAAATCTCTTAGACATAAACATGAGTGACCTCTTCTTGAACATATCTCCCTGGGCAAGGAAACAAATGCAAAAATGAACAAATGGGATTATATCAAGCTGAAAAGCTTCTGTACAGCAAAGGACACCATCAATAGAACAAAAAGGTATCCTATAGTATGGGAGAATATATTCGAAAATGACAGATCCGATAAAGGCTTGACATCCAAAATATATAAAGAGCTCACACACCTCAACAAACAAAAAACAAATAATCCAATTAAAAATTGGGCAGAGGAACTGAATAGGCAGTTCTCTAAAGAAGAAATTCAGATGGCCAACAGACACATGAAAAGATGCTCCACATCGCTTGTCATCAGAGAAATGCAAATTAAAACCACAATGAGATATCATCTCACACCAGTAAGGATGGCTACCATCCAAAAGACAAACAACAACAAATGCTGGCGAGGTTGTGGAGAAAGGGGAACCCTCCTATACTGCTGGTGGGAGTGTAAATTAGTTCAACCATTATGGAAAGCAGTATGGAGGTTCCTCAAAATGCTCAAAATAGAAATACCATTTGACCCAGGAATTCCACTTGTAGGAATTTACCCTAAGAATGCAGCACTCCAGTTTGAAAAAGACAGATGCACCCCTATGTTTATCGCTGCACTGTTTACAATAGCCAAGATATGGAAGCAACCTAAATGTCCATCAGTAGATGAAAGGATAAAGAAGAGTGGTACATATACACAATGGAATATTACACAGCCCTAAGAAAAAAACAAATCCTACCACTCGCAACAACATGGATGGAGCTACAGGGTATTATGCTCAGTGAAATAAGCCAGGCAGAGAAAGACAAGTACCAAATGATCTCACTCATATGTGGAGTATAAGAACAAAAGAAAACTGAAGGAACAAAATAGCAGCAGAAGCACAGAACCCAAGAATGGACTAATAGTTACCAAAGGGAAAGGGACTGGGGAGGACGGGTGGCAAGGGAGGGATAAGGGTGGAAAGAAAAGAAAGGGGCATTACCATTAGCATGTATAGTGTTGGGGGGGCACAGGGAGGGCTGTGCAACACAGAGAAGACAAGTAGTGATTCTACAGCATCTTACTATGTTGAAGGACAGTGACTATGAACTTGGTGACAAGTCGTGATTTTACAGCATCTTACTATGTTGATGGACAGTGACTGTGAACAGGGATGTGGGGGGGACTTGGTGAAGGGGGGAGCCTAGTAAACATAATGTCCTTCATGTAATTGTAGATTAATGATACCAAATTTAAAAAAATCAAAGTGTTTTTTTTTTTTGGTGTTGAGGCATAGGAGTTCTTTATATATTTTGGATATTAATCTCTTATCAGATAAATTATCTACAAAGCTATTCCCCCATATTGTAGGTTGCCTTTCTGTTCTGCTGATGGTGTTCTTTGCTGTACAGAAGCTTTTTATTTTGATGTAGTCCCACTTATTCATTATTGATTTCGTTTCCTTTGCCTGAGAAGGTGAGTTCAGGAAAAAAACTGCTCATGCTTATTATGTTCAAGAGATTTTTACCTATGTTTTCTCCTAGGAGTTTTATGGTTTCATGTCTTACATTTAGGTCTATAATCTATTTTGAATTTACTTTTGTGTATAGAGTTAGCCAGTAATCCAGTTTCATTCTCTTGCATCCAGCTGTATGATTTTTCCCAGCACTAGTTATTGAAAAGACTGTTTTTTCCTCATTGCATATCCATGGCTCCTTTATTGTATATTAAGAGTTCATATCTGGCTCTTTAGTCTGTTCTATTGATTTATGGATCTATTCTTGTGCCAGTACCATACTGTTTTGATTACTGTAGAGCTTGAAGTCAGGGAGAGTAGTGCCTCCAGCTTTGTTCTTCTTTCTCAGGATTGCTTTGGCTATTCAGGATTTTTTGTGGTTCCATACAAATTTGAGCATTATTTACTCTCACTCATTGAAAAATGTAATTGGTATTTTGATAGGGATTGCACTGAATCTGTAAATTGCTTTGGGCAGGACGGCCATTTTGATATCAATTTTTCCTATGCATGAGCACAGGATAGATTTCCATTTATTTTGTATTCTTTAATTTCTCTCATGAGTGTCTTATAGTTTTCAGAGTACAGGTCTTTCACCTCCTTGGTTAGGTTTATTCCTAGGAATTTTATTATTTTTTATGTAATTGTAAATGGAATTATCTTCCTGATTTCTCTTTCTGCTAGTTTGTTTTTAGTATATAGGAAAGCAACTGACTTCTGTGTCTTAATTTTGTATCCTGCAACTTTGCTGAATCCCTTTTGTAGTTCTAATAATTTTTTGGTGGAGTCTTTAGAGTTTTCTATTATAGTATCGTATCATCTACAAATAGTGACTGTTTAGCTTCTTCCTTACCAATTTGGATGCATTTCATCTCTGTGTTTTCTGATTGCCATGGCTAGGATTTCTAGTACTCTGTTGAATAAAAGTGATGAGAGTGGGAATTCCTGTCTTGTTCCTGATCTTAGAGGAAATCTTTCAGCTTTTCACCATTGAGTATGATGTTAGCTATGGGTTTGTGTATATGGCTGAGGTATGTTCCCTTTATACCCGTTTTGTTAAGAGTTTTTATTTGGAGTTTGAATTTTGTCAGATGCTTTTTCAACATCTATTGAGATGACATGGTTTCTTATTTAAAAATTAAATTTTTTAAGAAAAATTTGGTATCATTAATCTACAAATATATGAGCAGCGTAATGGTTACTAGACTCCACCCATCATCAAGTCCCCACCACATACCCCATTACAGTCACTGTCCATCAGCGTAGTAAGATGCTATAGAATCACTACTTGTCTTCTCTGTGTTGTAGAGCCTTCCCCATGCCCTCCTACATTATGTGTGCTAATCGTAATGCTCCTTTTTCCCCGCCCTTATCCCTTCCTTCCTACCCACCCTCCCCAGTCCCTTTCCCTTTGGTAACTGATAGTCCATTCTTGAGTTTTGTGAGTCTGCTGCTGTTTTATTCCTTCAGTTTATTTCTTTGTTCTTATACTCCACAGATGAGTGAAATCATTTGGCACTTGTCTTTCTCTGCCTGGCTTATTTCACTGAGCATAATACCCTCTAGCTCCAACCATGTTGTTGCAAATGGTAGGATTTGTTTTCTTCTTAGGGCTGCATAATATTCCATTGTGTATATGTACCACATCTTCTTTATCCATTCATCTACTGATGGACACTTAGGTTGCTTCCATTTCTTGGTTATTATAAATAGTGCTGTTATAAACATAGGGGTGCATCTGTCTTTTTCAAACTGGGCTGCTGCGTTCTTAAGGTAAATTCCTAGGAGTGGAATTCCTGGGTCAAATGGTATTTCTATTTTTAGTTTTTTGAGTCCCATTTATTCATCTTTGCTTTTGTTTCCCTTGCCTGGGGGGATATGTTCATGAAGAAGTTGCTCATGTTTATGTCCAAGATATTTTTGCCTATGTTTTTTCCTAAGATTTTATGGTTTCATGATTTACATTCAGGTCTTTGATCCATTTTGAATTTACTTTTATGTATGGGGTTAGACAATGATTCAGTTTCATTCTCTTACATGTAGCTGTCCAGTTTTGCCAACACCAGCTGTTGAAGAGGCTGTCATTTCCCCAGTGAATATCCATGGCTCCTTTATCCTATATTAATTGACCATATATGTTTGGGTTAATGTCTGGACTCTCTGTTCTGTTCCACTGCTCTTTGGGTCTGTCCTTGTGCCAGTACCAAATTGTCTTGATTACTCTGGCTTTGTAGTAGAGCTTGAAGTTGGGAAGCGAGATCCCTCCTGCTTTATTCTTCCTTCTCAGGATTGCTTTGGCTATTTGGGGTCTTTTGTGATTCCATATGAATTTTTGAACTATTTGTTCCAATTCGTTGAAGAATGCTGCTGGTATTTTGATAGGGATTGCATTGAGTCTGTAGACTGCTTTAGGCAGGATGGCCATGTTGATAATATTAATTCTTCCTAGCCAAGAGCATGGGATGTGTTTCCATTTGTTAGTGTCCTCTTTAATTTCCCTTAATAGTGTCTTTTAGTTTTCAGGGTATAGGTCTTTCACTTTCTTGGTTAGGTTTATTCCTAGGTATTTTATTTTTTTTGATGCAATTGTGAATTGAATTGTTTTCCTGATTTCTCTTTCTGCTAGTTCATCATTAGTGTATGGGGATGCAACAGATTTCTGTGTATTAATTTTTTATCCTCAAACTTTGCTGAATTAAGATATTACTTCTAGTAGTTTTGGAGTGGATTCTTCAGGGTTTTCTATGTACAATATCATGTCATCTGTAAATAGTGACAGTTTGACTTCTTCTTTACCTATCTGGATGCCTTGTATTTCTTTGTTTTGTCTCATTGCTGTGGCTAGGACCACCAGTACTATGTTGAATAACATTGGGGAGAGTGGGCATCCCTGTCTTGTTCCTGATCTTAGGTGAAAAGCTTTCAGCTTCTTGCTGTTAAGTATGATGTTGACAGTGGGTTTGTCATATATGGTTTTTATTATGTTGAGGTACTTGCCCTGTATACCCATTTTGCTGAGAGTTTTTATTATGAATGTGTTAAATTTTGTTGAATGCTTTTCAGCATCTATGGAGATGATCATGTCCTTCTTTTTGTCCTTCTTTTTGTTGATGTGGTGGATGATGTTGATGGATTTTCAAATGTTGTACCATCCATGCATCCCTGTGATGAATCCCACTTGATCGTGGTGTATTATCCTCTTGATGTATTTTTGAATTCGGTTTGCTAATATTTTGTTGATGTTTTGCATCTATGTTCATCATGGATGTTGGTCTGTAATATTCTTATTTTGTGGTGTTTTTGCCTGGTTTTGGTATTAAGAGTGTTGCTGGCTTCATAGAATGGTCTGGGAGATGACGTGGTTTTTAATCCTTGTTTTTTTTAATGTGGTTTATGATATTGATCAATTTATGAATATTATACCATCCTTGCATTCCTGGAGTAAACCTTTGTTGTGATGGTTCATCTTTTTGATATATTTTAGAATTTTGGTTGCTAATATTTTGTTGAGGATTTTTTTTTTGGTATAGTTAATCTACAATTACATGAAGAATATTATGTTTATTAGGCTCCTCCCTTCACCAAGTCCCCCCCACATACCCCTTCACAGTCACTGTCCATCAGTGTAGTAAGATGCTATAAAATCACTAGTTGTCTTCTCTGTGTTGCACAGCCCTCCTCCTGCCCCCCCCCACACTATACATGCTAATCGTAATGCTCCCATTCTTTTTCCCCACCCTTGTCCCCCCCTTCCCACCCATCCTCCCCAGTCCCTTTCCCTTTGGTAACTATTAGTCTATTCTTGGGTTCTGTGATTCTGCTGCTGTTGAGGATTTTTGAATCTATGTTCATCCGGGTTATTGGTCTGTAGTTTTCTTTTGTTTATAGTTTCTTTGCTTTTTGGTATTAGAATAATACTAGCCTTGTAGAATCAGTTTGGAAGTATTCTTTCCTCCTCCATTTCTTGGAATACTTTAAGAGGATGGATATTAGCTCATCTTTAAATGTTTGGTAGAATTCACCTGTGAAGATATCTGGTTCTGTATTTGCTTGTTGGGAGTTTTGTGATTACCAGTTCTCTTCTGTTATTAGTGTTTGGTCTGTTCAGATTTTCTGTTTCTTTCCTTTTACTATTAGAATGATGCTGACCTCACAGAATGCATTTAGAAGTAGTGTGTAGTACTCTACTTTTTGGAATACTTTAAGGAGGATGGATACTAGCTCTTCTCCAAATGTTTGGTAGAATTTAGCTATGAAGCCCTCTGGTCCCCCTGGACTTTTGTTTGTTGGGAGTTTTTTGATTACCAGTTGAATTTCATTACTGGTTTAATTGGTCTGTTCACAGTTTCTGCTTCTTACGGGGTCAGTCATGGAAGGTTATATTTTTCTAGGAACTTTTCCATTTCTTCTAGGTTATCCATTATATTGGCATATAATTTTTCATAGAATTCTATAATAATTGTTTGTATTTCTTTGTTATCCTTTGTGGTTATTCCTTTTTAATTTCTGGTTTTATTTGTATACTCTCTCCTTCTTACTTGATGAGTCTGGCTAGAGGTTTGAGGCTCTTTTTGTGGCCTGGTATGCGATCTATTCTGGAGAATGTTCCATGTGCACTTGAGAAAAATGTGTATCCTGCTGCTTTGAGTGTAATGCTTTGTAGATCTCTGTTAAATCCATCTGATCTAATGTGTTGTTCAGTGCCTTATGTATTTTCCATATGGTTTATCTATTAATGTAAGTGGTGTGTTAAAGTCTCCTTTATTCATATGAATGAATTACAACCTGTTTCCTGCATTAATTCTGCTAGTATTTGTTTTACATATTTGGTTACTCCTTTGTTTGGTGCATAGATATTTACAATGGTTATATTCTCTTGTTGGACTGATCCCTTTATCATTATGTAATGTCCTTCTTTGTCTCTTGTTACTTTCTTTGTTTTGAAGTCTATTTTGTCTGATATAAGTACTGCCGCTCCTGACTTTTTTCTCCCTATTATTTGCATGAAATATCTTTTTCCATCCCTTGACTTTCAGTCTGTGTATGTCTTTGTGTCTGAAATGAGTCTACTGTAGGCAGCATATAGATGGGACTTTTTTCTTTATCCACTCTGTCACTCTGTCTTTTTATTGATGTATTCAGTTCATTTACATTTAAGGTAATAATTGATAGGTATGTAATTATAGCCATTTTATTAATTGTTTTCTGGTTGTTTTGTAGTTCTTCTCTGTTCCTTTCTTACTCTCTTATACTCTTATTCTCTTATTACTTGATGGTTTTCTTTAATGTTGTGATTGGATTTCTTTTCTTTAATTTTTTTGTGTATCTGTTATAGGCTTTAGGTTTCTCATTATCATAAGGTTCATCAATAGCTTCCTAACTATATAATAGTCAATATTAAGTTGATGATTGCTCTATTTAAAACACAATGTAAAAGTACATTTTTAATATATCTTTTTTATTAAGATATCATTGATATACAGTCTTATGCTCAGGTTTCAGATGACATTTCTGGTTACTACATTCAACCATATTATCAAGTCCCCCCACCACACAGCATTGAAGTCACTGTCCATCAGTGTAGTGTAGTAAGATGCTATAGAGTCACTACTTGTCTTCTCTGTGCTATACTGCCTTCACCATGCTCCCCTATATTATGTGTGCTAATCATAATACCGCTTAATCCCCTTATCCCTCCCTTCCCACTCACCTTCTGAACCCCTTTCCCTTTGGTAACTGCTAGTCCATTCTTGGGTTAGTCTGCTGCTGTTTTGTTCCTTCAGTTGTGCTTTGTTCTTATACTCTATAGATGATTGAAATCATTTGATACTTGTCTTTCTCTGCCTGGCTTTTTCACTGAGCATAATACCCTTTAACTCCATCCATGTTGTTGCAAATGGTAGGATTTGTTTTCTTCTTATGGCAGAATAATATTCTATGGTGTGTATGTACCACCTCTTCTTTATCCATTCATCAACTAATGGACACTTAGGTTGCTTCCATTTCTTGGCTATTGTAAATAGTGCTGCGATAAACATAGGGGTGCATATGTCTTTTTCAAACTTGGCTGCTGCACTCTTAGGGCAAATTCCTAAGAGAGGAATTCCTGGGTCAACTGGTATTTCTATATTTAGTTTTTTGAGGAACCTCCACATTGCTTTCCACAATGGTTGAACTAATTTACATTCCCACCAGCAGTGTAGGAGGGTTTCCCTTTCTCCACATCCTCATCAGTATTTGTTGTTGCTTGTCTTTTGGATGTTGGCCATCCTAACTGGTGGGAGGTGATATCTCATTGTGGTTTCAATTTGCATTTCCCTGATGATTAGCAATGTGGAGCATCTTTTCATGTGCCTGTTGGCCATCTGAATTTCTGCTTTGCAGAAATGTCTTTTCTGATCCTCTGCCCATATATTTTCATTGGGTTATTTGCTTTTTGGGTGTTGAGGTGTGTGAGCTCTTTTTATACTTTGGATATCAAATTCTTATTGAATATGTCATTTGTGAATATATTCTCGCATACTATAGGCTGCCTTTTTGTTATACTGATGGTGTCCTTTGCTATACAGAAGCTTTTTAGTTTAATGTAGTTCCCCTTGTTCATTTCCACTTTTGTCTCCCTTGCCTGGGAAGATATGTTCATGAAGTTGTTCATGTTTATATTCAAGAGAGTTTTGCCTATGTTTTCTTCTAAGAGTTTTATGGTTTCATGACTTACATTCAGGTCTTTGATCCATTTTGAGTTTACTTTTATGTATGGAGTTAGACAGTAATCCAGTTTCATTCTCTTATGTATAGCCATCCAGTTTTGCCAACACCAGTTATTGAAGAGGTTATCCTTTCTCTATTGTATGTTCATGGCTCCCTTATCATATATTAATTGGCCATATATGTGTGGGTTTATATTTGGGCTCACTATTCTATTCCATTGATCTGTAGCTCTGTTCTTGTGCCAGTACCAAATAGTCTTGATTGCTGTGGCTTTGTAGTAGAGCTTCAAGTTGGCAGCATTATCCCCCCAGCTTTATTCTTTCTTCTAAGGATTGTTTTGCCTATTCAGTGTCTTTTGTGGTTCCATATGAATTTTAGAACTATTTTTTCTAGTTCATTGTAGAATGCTCTCAGTATTTTGATAGGATTGCATTAAATCTATAGATTGCTTTAGTCAGATGGCCATTTTGACAATATTAATTCTTCCTGCCCATGAGCATGGGGTGTATTTCCATTTATTGGTGTCTTCTTTGATTTCTCTCAAGGGTGTCTTGTAGTTTTCAGAGTATAGATCTTTCACTTCCTTGGTTAGGTTTATTCCTATGTATCTCATTCTTTTTGTTGCAATTGTGAATGGAATTGTTTTCCTTATTTCTCTTTCTGCTAGTTCATCATTAGTATATAGGAATGCAATAGACTTCTATGTGTTCATTTTGTATCCTGCAACTTTGGTGATTTCAGTTATTAATTTTAGTAGTTTTGGGTTGGATTCTTTAGGGTTTGTTACGTACAATATCATGTCATCTGCAGTGACAGTTTAATTTGTTTCTCCTTGTGTATGCCTTTTATTTCTTTGTGCTGTGTAATTGCCATGGCTAGGACCTCCAGTACTACATTGAATAAAAGTGAGGAGAGTGGGCATCCTTGTCTTGTTCCCAATCTTAGAGGAAAAGCTTTCAGCTTTTCACTGTTAAGTATGATATTGACAGAAGTACTTTTTAAATTCTTCTTCCTCCTCAACACTTTATGTATTAGATATCATAATCTGCATTTTTTTGTGTATCCCTTGACAGATTTTTGTGTATAGTTGGTTTAACTACTTTTGTATTCTTTTAATTTCATACTTACTTACTATGTAATTGATCTACTACCTTTACTGTGGGTTTATTTTCACTGGTAAAACTATTTAGGCTTAGAAACATTTCCATCTCCAGAAGTCTCTTTAACATATCCTATAATGCTGTTTTCATGGTTATAAATTCCTTTGCCTTTGTTTATATGGGAAATGATTAATCTCTCCTTCAGTTTTGAATGGTAATCTTGCTGGGTAGAGAATTCTTTGTTGAAGGTCCTTCTGTTTCAATCCATTAAATATTTCATGCCATTCCCTTCTGACCCATAAAGTTTCTACTGAAAAGTGTTCTGATGGCCTGATGGGGTTTCCCTTATGAGTAATTTTTTTTTCTCTCTGGCTGCTTTCAGTACTCTCTCCTTATCCTTAATATTTGTCAATTTAATTATTATATGGCTTGCTGTTGTCTTCTGGGGTTCCTTTTTTAAGGGACTCGCTGCACTTCCAGGACTTGAGTATCTATTTCCTTCCCCAGATTGGGGAAGTTTTTAGCAATTATTTCTTCAAAGAGACTTTCTACTCTTTTGCTGGTCTTTTCCTTCTGGTACTCTTATTATGTGAATATTGTTTTATTTGGAGTATCACACAACTCTCTCAGTATTCTTTCATTTCTAGAGACTTTTTTTCTGTCTGTTCTCAGCTTTGCTTTTTTCTATTCTCTAATTTCCATCTCATTGATTATCTCCTCTACTTGCCGCAATCTATTCTTCATTCCCATCCATTGTATATTTTATTTCAGTTACTGTATTCTTCAGTTCTGAGTGGTTCTTTTTCAACTCTTCTATCTCTTTGTTGAAGTCCTTCCTGAGATCGTCAGCACTTTTCCATAGATCATGAGCATATGACTGCTACTCTGAAATCTTTATCAAGAAGATTGGTGATTTCTGTTTCATTTAGCCCTCTTTCTGGTATCTTATCTTATAGTTATGTTTCAAATGTATTCCTCTACCTCTTCATTTTGTCTGGGTTTGTGTGTTTCTTCCTTTGTATTAGATAGATCTGCTATGCTTCCTGGTCTAGAGAGTAATGGCTTCCTGAAGAAGGCATCCTGTGGTACCCAGAAGCTCAAGACTCTTTCCTCTCCAGTGCCTGGTTCTCCTTTGTGGTGGGCTGTGGGTGGGGCTGCCTTTCTGTCTGTCTTATGGCAGTGGTCTTTCTCAGTCTTCCAGGGATGGCAGTTCACCTCAGCTGGCCCTTTGAGCTGAGCAGAAGCATTCCTGCTTTAATTGTTGTAGGCAAGGCTGTCCTCTGCTTGTTCTGCAGCGATGGTGGCACTGCTGGGCTAATGGGGGTAGGCAGGGTGGTTATGGGGCCCTGGGGTGGGTGTGTGGTGCTGGCAGGGTACATGTTTATGCAGTGGTAGCAGGCTGCATAGTGACTAGATATGCAGGCACATGGTTGTAAGGCATGGCACTTGTACTGCACACAGCACTGGGCTGGGCTGCCCAGAGGAGGAAGGATCACTCAAAGCTGGTTCCAGTAGGTGCCTCCCACATTGGGCTGAGACAGGGGACAGAAAGCTGCGAAAACCTCCCTCTGCCTGCCTGGAAGCAAAGTCTCCCTCAGCCTGCCATGCAACATGTCTGATGCTACTGGGCAGAGCAGGCCGGTGTTCAGGGAAGTACCTCGGGACTGAGCCACCAGTGAGGGCAAGGGAGTATTTGGAGCTCCCAAGAGGGCTGAATTGCTGGGCCAAGGGAGGGCTGGGGAGGTATAGTCCACCTGTCCTTTCTCCTGCAGAGAGAGCTCCATCCAACTCTTGTCCCTCTGGCACCCTTCCTACTACTGCCTCTGTGTTGGGTCTCAGCAGGACTGACGGAATGTGCCTAACCTCCACAAGAGGCAGGAGTCTTAGTCTTCCAGAGTCCTCCAACCTTCCCTGATGTTCAGCCCTGATAATCATCATAAGCCAATGCCATGTAGACTTGTGTTCCCAGAGCAGATCTCCAGGGCCAGGTGTGCAGAGTTCCTGAGCACCTATCCCTTCCCTGCTCCATTCCATCTGCTTGTTGGCTGGGTTGGGGGAAGGGTTGGGGTCCTGACTGATTATGGCTCTACCACTTTATCTTTCCCTTTGTTGTCTTCTCTTCTTCACCAGCTTTAGGTGTTCTGTTCTGCAGTCTTCAGGTTATTCTCAGGGTTAGTTGTATTTTCTGAAGTTGCTTCCTTGGTGTGTCTGAGGGAGGTTTTCGTCTTGCCTTCCTGTTCTGCCATCTTTTTTCACTTCCATGCATCTGTTTTTGTATGCTGTCTAATTTATCCATTATACCCTAAGCATATTAATCATAGTTGTTTTAAATTCCCAGTTGAGCAATTCCAATACCCCTGCTGTTTCTGGTTCTGATGCTTGCTCTATCTCTTCTAATTGTGGGGGTATGTTTTGCCTTTTGATATGCTTTGTAATTTTTTTCTTGGTAGCTGTACATGAGGTAATGCATAAAAGAAACTTCTGTAAATAGGCCTTTTGTAATGTAGTGTAAGGTATGGGGGTGTGGAAGTGTTCTATAGTCTTATAATTGGATCTCAGTCTTAGCAGTTCTGCTGTGAGCTGCACAAGTGCTTCTCAATCAGGTTTTTTCCCCTCTTCTCCTAGACCCCACAATGTCTTCTGGACTTGGAAAGCCTAGGGGGAGGAGGGACGGGCCCCAGGACCACTGCCAGGTCTTGGAGCACATTAGGGTGGCCACACTGAGCCCCCAGTCTGACCGCTTCTCATGGAGGTCCAGCTCCTCAGCTAGCCTATTGGGGAGAGTTGAACAATAGGCATTGATGGTGTGAAAAAACATTAAGAGTGAAGAGAAGAAGAGAACCTTGCAGACATGTATGAGAAGAGTATTTCAAGCAGAGCAAATCATGGTGGCAAAGGCTTTCAGGTGAAAACCTATTTGGAGTGAGTGGCTGGGAGAGCAAAGTAAGAAATAAGAGGTGTAGCTAGGGGCAGGTCATGTGGGGTTACATGCTGATGGGAAACCATTGGTGGGCTTGAATGGATAGTGACATGATTTAATGCATGCTTTATAAGGATTATTCTGGCTACAGTGTAAAGAATAGAATGTAGGGTGTCAACTTGGGTGCTGGAAGGCCAGAAAGGAGGCTATAAAAATAATACAGGTGAGAAGTGGCTTGTATGAGGGAGGTGGCAATGGAGTTGGTGAAAAGCAACTGAAATTCTTTCAGGTAGATCTGACAGGACTTTCTGATAGATTAGATGAGGGTTTTGAGGGAAGGATCTCTTTCTATAGTTTCCCCTGAGTCTTGGGTCAGGTATATGTGCAGCTCCATGCTGCAAGGAGACATCACTTTTGGCCACCCACATTCTTACGGTGGCTTCTAGTTTGTTCTCATGGGTTTCAGTTTATCCCTGTAAGATTCATTTGTCCTGGTTCTCGCCTGCTTCATATCTGACTTTTGTTCCTGATTCAGGCTAATTACCAGCTGCGAAAGCTTCCATGTACTCACCAGCAACCCTAGCGGTGTAAGGTCTGTCTCTGTAATAAATTCCTTATTTCCTGTCACTCAGAGTGACCCTACTTTCCTGAACCGAACTTAATTGATACAAGTTTGGCATGTTTATCAGCCCACTGAATAGAGATGTTGATTGGCCAGTTGAATATGTAAGTCTAAGGAATGACTTAGCTGTATTCATGAGTTATTTTTAAGTGTTTTGTTATCCTGTGGTAAATAATTCTTTAAGCTGTTGGCTTCTATTACACTATGGTCAGAGAATGTGGAACTGTAAGTTCTTTGGCATTTATTGAGACACGGTATTTTTTTTTTTTTTTGCAAATGTTTCTTGTGATTGGGAAGAATGCATATTTTCTGCTTGTTGAGTAAAGGGATGTTTTGGGTATCTACACAATAGATGGGAAATAGATACCATAAAACCCTTAGTTAATCTTAATAACCAAGATAAAAGAATTTTAGGTGAAATTGCTGGGGATTAAGAAGGTCATTGTATATTTATAAAAGAAATAAGTCGTTGGGAGACCTAACCATCTTTGATTTATACACACATAATTCACAGACTCAAATATATGAAGCTTACTGAATTACAAATTCAAATAATTTTGAGTTATAAATTATTTATAAAATTGACAAAACAAATTAATTACGAAAATTAACAAACCAAGTCATATTATGTATATATGTGTGTG
Organism: Manis javanica; assembly: GCF_040802235.1. NCBI lineage: Eukaryota > Metazoa > Chordata > Mammalia > Pholidota > Manidae > Manis > Manis javanica. The sequence continues at coordinate 97,165,365 of NC_133161.1, read as the reverse complement.
TGTTGCTATACCAATTAAATAAATTATATTTCCTGTAACAAAAACAAATTTGAATGGCATTATTAAGCACCTATACATCAATTTTTTGAAAGCCAAAGTTCAGCATTCTTAGGGTAGAAGCTCAACATTCTTATATCAACCTGATAGGTTAATCTATATAACATAAAAATCAACTAAGCAATATTTTTTCTTACTGTAAAATTATGATAAAACTACATTTTATAAACACATATATGAAAAATATACATTCAAAATTATTTTAGAAGATATGTCTTATAAGTGCTATGAGCTGCTACACATTTTCATACAAGTTTAATACTTAAAGAATTCAAAGGACTTGTTCCAGTTAAAAAAAAGAAAAAAGGCACAGTATTGTTTTTTCAAACCTGCATTTTCATGGTTTATAATCTTCTGTCCCTGATTTATGTAATCTATCCCTTCCTTGTCTGTTAAAATATTTCAAAGTACTTATTTTATGCCTCTTTTAGAATGCAGTATTTTTTCAGATTCTTTTAATTCTCTCTGTGGATTTTCTTTCCTGGCAGTTAAGTTTCTTGTGTATTTTATAATTTTTGTGCATGAGCTCATATAAATATGCCAGTTTTTATTCTCTCTCCAGTGCTATTATTCATTTAAACTAAACCACAGCTACCATGCATAATAAGGTTAAATTAAACTTTCAGTGCTTGGTTTCAAAAGTTATCCCAGAAAGTAAAGCATGCCTAATAGTCTTTGAATCAGTTGTCTATTAAGCAGATACCACAATATTAATGATTGATTTACTATATTAAGCTGTTTAACTAGCAGTAACTTATAGGCAATGTTTTAATTCCTTCCATGATTATTATTATAGCAATTAAAAAGCCTTTATAAGTTCATGGTGAATAGTGTGGTTCTAGATGTCAGTTTTTGTTGTTATTACTATTACTCTTGGGGTTGATGACAGCTATTAATGTGGCATGAAGGAGGATGCTATGGATTGAATTGTGTCCCCCAAAGAAGATATGTTGGAGTCCTAATTCCCAGTACCTCAAAATATGGCCTTATTTGGAGTTGAGGTCTTTATAGAGTTAATCAAATTAAAATGAGGCCATAGGGTAGAGCCTAATCCAATATGACCTCTACCTTTATCAAAATGGGAAACTTGGACACATGCACACATACACACATGTACACACACTCGCAGAGAACACCACATGAAGATGAGGACAGAGGCCTCCAAGCCAGGGAATGCCAGATTGCCAGCAGATCACTGCAAAGTAGGAGAGACGGATGTAACACATTCTCTTTCAGAGGGAACCAACCTCGCCATCACCTTGATCTTGGGCTTCTGGGCTTCTTTAAGTCACCCAGTTTGTGATCCTTTGGTACAGCACCCCCAGCATACTCAGACTAAGGGACTGTGGTAAAAAGCAGCCCAAATCCTTCTGTGGGGAGTACCACTGACTGTGATTCCTAGTGTCCTCTATGATAGGCCAGGTTGATCTCAGCTTTCATCTTTTCTACCTTCCTGGCAAATTTCCTCATACTTATGCAAGGTCCAGAGGCTCAGGACCTCAAGGGTTATTTTGTGACAGGTTACCTTAGCCCCCAAGTTAAAGCATCGTGGCCTTCAGCAAATTACGTCTCCTGGTCTCAGACTCCTCATCTCCAAGGTAAACTAGTGAGACAAGAGTATGTAAGCTCTCTTCCCAGCTGTGTGATGATTCCCACAGCACTGATAAAGGTTAGCCTGACCTTCCGTAACTCCATTTATTCTGCTGGAGACCATCCTCTATAAACATATTTAAACCACATCTTGACTATAAGCTATGTGTATCTTTTTTTTAATTTACAGTATATAACTAATGAGTTGTCAGCACAGTGTATTGGAAAGTATGGTCATAAAAATCAGGAGATCTGAAATCTTATCCTGATTTCAGGATAACAATCTGATTAAAACTCAAAATAAGATAGTTTATTCCTCTTTGTAAATTATGCTCTAGGCTAATTATTTTCTTATACCATAAAAGATTATTTTTATTTAGAATGAGTCTAAAGTTCAACCCAGCATGTGCATAAAAATGCAATTATCAAGACCTCTCAGGTTTTTCCTTCTCTCAATCCTACCCGCATTCTAATAATAAAATACTTTTTTTTCTCAAAGAATAAATGAGCTTTTGACCACCCAATGGGAGCTATGTGGTTGGTTTGTCTTTTAGAGGCATGGAAGGAGGTAATGCTGTCATGCTATTGGGCATTATGATATTGCCATCGGACACAGTTTTGCCCAGGGCTAACCCTTGTCCTAGAGTCACACTGGGTGTCAGGTTGTGGCCTGAAGCTTTTGTAGAAGCACATTAAGAGGTAGGAATTCAATAAGCCAGTGTAAGCCTGGTTCAACATAAAGGACATTCACAAAATGAAGCCCATGTGATTTGTGTGCAGTTTAGTAGGCATACAACAAAGGAACTCATTACAAAAGCTGTTCCTTTATCCCTGGATTTTTGAGCATATACTATGCTTTTTGATAAATCATTTTTCTGGGATAGTTTATAATAGCAGCTGGTCGCCTTCTGTGTTGTTTTATTGCTTACACCCAGCGAGAGCGTAGGCATGATACAAACTGTCATGCATTCCCAGACTTCTGTTCACAATAAGGAGTAGACACAATGCCAAACCAAAGTGAGTTTATTGACATTCCTAGAAGGTGGTATGATGGAAAGGAGAAAGCTCGGCCTGAGTATCACATGACATTTCTCTCGTCGAAGTTAGCAAAATCAGCCCAATAATGTGGACTTCTCCTGCTGTTGACTAGAACAAAGACTTTTAACAAAATTGTTATAGACATTTCCTTAGATAAACTGGAAGCTGCAGGAAGTAGGCTGATGGAACAATATATACTGTATAAACTACCTCTAGGCACCTTTTTTTTCTACTAGAACAGGGACTACAAGTCACTAACAGGAAAATAACACTTTTGCTTTGGGACCTTGTGATGGCTGGAACATTCATCCCAGATTTTTGTGATACAGTATTGCAGAGTTTTAATAATGAACACTGAAGTACATAATAATAATAATAATAATAATAATAATAATAATAATAATAAAGCACCACATTTGTTATTTAAAGTTCTAACTACTTTCATTTGAAAGTGTTTTATCTTGACTGGGAAAACATTTGTGGGAACTGAGAAATTTCCCAAACCCAAATTTTGGACAAATAGTTTGACATATATTCTGACGATGCCACAAATGTAGCACTGGAACTGTCCAGAAAGTCTGGCTCATTAGCCTGCCTCACAAATACACTTACTGCTAAAGGACATATGATCATATTAAATGGGGAAAATATTTGTATTTTGCATATGTAAGCCTGCCAAAGAATCATATACCACTTTTTCTTAACTTCCTCATTGCCCTCCAAACACTTACTAGTGATGGTAGTAAAAAATATTCACAACCACAACTTACATACTTAGGAAGCCACAAAGCTCAGTAGCTCTAGAATACTTTTCCTGACCCTGTGAGTCACTTCTATTTTTCTGGGATTATCATTTTCATATGATAGAGTAAAATGTGTGACAGCCATGAAATTATGATAATACATAATAATATTTTGAGGCATTTTTCAAATCAAAACAGGTTTTCTCTTATTTATTGTTCTTGTTTGTCCCCCAATGAAGAGTAGTACTCTTTTACTAAAACTAGCTCTAAAAGATTTTGTTTTAGGGGAACTGTGGTTCATATGTGATTAAGTTTATTATATACCTCCCTGGACAAAGCTCATACTTAAATTTAAAAAATTATAAGTGATAACAAACAGATTTACCTTGCCTGTTGAGTTAAATGATTTGAGGTGGTTTATACTTCTACCTGGTAAAATTAATAGCAATAAAACAATTTTGGTCCTACAGCTCTTTTATTACATATATAATAAAATATATATAATTTAAAAATCAGCATCATATATAAGGGAATATTAACTAAAGAAACTCAACTGAGAATTTAAGGATCTTTCCATAGCAACCATCTTTACTCCTCTTCTATTTTCCCTGCGTAAGGATTCTGTACGAGGCTGTAATGGAATCTTGGGACCCTGTTAAGCAAGCTTTGCATTTTTTCAGCAAATGCTGACACCAGTATTTTTCTTTTTTTTGTACTCTGAAACAGTGTTCCTGTAATGGTTTATGAGGTTCATCTAGAGCCATGGTATTGAGTGGAGGGGAGATGGGGGTAGGAATAAGGAAAAGTTCGCTGATAAATCATTTGTGCCTGTTATCTATCTATAATTTCTAGGATACCTAGTTCTTTCTGTATTTGGGTAGAATAGACCTTAATCTGATTAGTAGATTTAATTAGATATTCTTGTAAATTGTGACGCTCCCCAGGAGCAGGTTCCATCTTTTGAACAGTTTTCCCCCTTGCCAATGCCAACAAATAATATAAGTACTAAGAGAAGAAGGGAATGCTTGAATTAGTATTTACGTGCATACAACATCAAGTCCTAAAAGTGGAAGATCCTCCTACACTAGAGATGCTGTTCAAAGAGTCAGACTGGTGAAGTGATTTGCATATTCCTTATGTTCTGATTTTTTAAATGATGGCTCAACTGGAATCCAATCAGATCCTGAAATGTATACTGAATTTTACAGGTCCTTCAAAGTCTATACTATGTATCTTACCCATACGACCCTATCTTGGTAAATATTCTTTTTAGATAACAATAGAAGGCTAAATTTCTATAACATATGTACCACTTGACTGACAACAGATACACAGCAGCAAGGGTTCTGGGAATTATAAATAATTCCTACTAAAAGAGTATGTCACTTTGGAATGCAGAAAGCACAGTAATGTACTGTCCAGACACAAACCCACCCATTGAGCACAAGGCATTGCTTCCTATGAAATTAACTTCCTCTTACATCCCTTACACCTCCTTTGTTTAATGTCTTGAAAACAACAATGTGACATTTCAACAATGGGCCCCTTTTGCACTTGTTTTCCCAGTGAAGAAAAACACTTTCCTTTAAGTCTGACTTCAGACAACATGGATAACAAGGTTAGAAAAACAGCAAATGACCATTATGTTTGGGTTTATTCCAAATGTAATTGAGAGGTTAGGCTGTGTTTGGAGCCTGCAACTGTTATTTTGAACACAGTTTTCTGAGAGCTCTCTTTTTACTGAATGCTAAAAGGAACTAAATAGCTGTTTTGACAAAAACCAATATGCCCTTGGGGTGTCAGGGCTCCAGTCGTGGAGGACTGCACTGAAGGAGAAGTATTATATTGCCCTTGGTCCCCAACAAAGCACCATCACTCTCTGCAGCTTCTTGTTTAATGTCCCTGTGGACAATCAGATGTAAAGGACTCTGAAAGCCAGATTAACAAGAAAAAAGAAAAAGAGAACAACATGAAAAAAATATATATCAAAGTTAAAATAAAAATATGTTTGCCAAGTGAGTTTACCGGGTTTTAACAAGTCATGAGATGATGTACACATTGTTAGGGGTTGGATGAAGGCAAGTGGTAGCTAGATTAAACAAAGCAAAATGGTACAGAACTCCGTGACTCGAACCAACCTAATATGGCCCTCTTCCCTCTTGCCTGTTTGTATCATCACACTCTGGACAAGACAATGGAGACAGAAGCCTCCAAATTTCTGCCACATAAGGAGATCGTCTCCTTGGACATGCTCACAAGTTTGTGCTTCTTATGTGGTGAGTGCCCACGAGGGGTGCACCCCCTCCTAGACTTGTCTGAACTCAAGTTGAGCCACAGTCCTCACACCTGGAGGTGCCACACTGCAGCAGTAGGAGATGTTCTCTTGCTGTTATTATTTGTTGGAAAGTGTAATATTTGCACCATATTCTAGGCTAGTTCCAGCTGATGGGACTGATGCCACATATGAATCATGAGTTGAATGTATAAAAATTTTGGCTTTGCCACTGCTATTTTTGGATGGATAGTATGCATGGGGAAAAGTAGAGTGGGAAGAAAAGAGTTGACTGGTTCCTAGTTCTGAAGTGGGTTGTTAGCAATTATAAAAAATGGTGGCTCTGCTCAGAAGACATGGGCATATAAAAGCTTGGAATGCTTAATGCTCAAATTTTCTCTTAAATTATATAAATGGAAGTAAACATTTATTACCATTTGGTCAAGTGTAGCATAACTTGCATTCATATTTCATTGTTAGTAATGGAGGTATGTGGAGATATACACAGACCTTGAGACAGCTGTTTTTCAATATTGCATACAGGCTAGCAGTTCATTGAAAGTAGAGGAGATAAGCCTGAAGGTTAGATCTTAGAAGAAGGCAGTTCTTCATGCACAGCTTTTGTCAATCCTGATTTGGTTTGAAAATAAAAATCATGGAATACCAAAATCAAAGACTCAGGGAAAGGGAAGGGGGATCATCCCAGAAAGGTTGATGTGACTGATCAGGAAAATGCCAGGTGAGTTCCATTTCTTCATTCAAGTCCAAAGGTGCTGGTTTCTTCAACTGCTGTTAACAGCTTTTCATACAGCATGGAGTATGAGGGATAAGGTGGAAGATCCAATCGATTAAAGCATGTGTGTGCCCTGAATGGGGGAGAAGAGACTGGTTAAAGTGTTTGTTTCAGGGATACCACAGGCTTGTGTGCATCTGTAACTAGTCTGGAGCTGTGAATCGAAAGGGAGCAGAACTGTGGCTTAGGACCATCACAGAACATTGTAACTCGGAAGCACTGCCTGTTACACATGTATAAACCAGTTGTAAGCAAGCCACACTCCATGAGAACTTTACTAGCAAATCACTGATACACTCCATGGTGTCAGCTCTATTTTGCAATTGAGGTATGAATATGGATATGGTCAATGAAGGAGGCAGAAATATAATTAGTATTAGAGATCATACTCCTATCTCTCCTTCCCCAGCTCTGATTTCTGGCCTCAGGAAACTATATGCATCAACTCAGAGGTGCCAACAGATACCCTGGGATTCTGAGCTCCAGTGCTCTCCCAGGTTAGTCGTGCCCCGGAGGTGGTCTGACTCCTCTACCACTCCCAGTGGGAGACACATACCCCGAAGCATTTCCAAGACAGCTGCACTTGTGGGACAGTCTTGCCTGGGTGCCTGGAGCATCCCTATGCCATCTGCCCTGGGTTCTTGTCCTGTGCCTGATCCTGCAGGCTGAAGGCATGCCAGTGTCTGGCTTAGATAAGGAATGGCCTCCTCTGCCACGTGCTGACATACGTAGCAGGACCAGACCCTTTGTCACCAATGTTGGGCTCAGCAGTGTCTTGGAGGCCCAGATTCTAATCCTGTGGAACTTCAAATCACCTGACTAGCTTCTCCCCATCAGAGGCTCTTTGTTTTTATGGAATTGTTGGTTGATGTACCAAAGTATGGAGAAAGGTGGATGCTTGCAGCTGAAGGTTAATTTAACACCTTTTCCTCCTTAAAAGAGGTGGTGTGTTGCAATGGTGTTTTGAGAAGCCAACCAGCACAAAAAAAAGGGTATTATACAATAAAAGAAAATGTCACAGAACACACACATACAAACAAAGCTAAACAAAGCCCTAATCAAAGAAACCATTCTCTCTTCATCTGCATTTTGAGATATTAAACTCTTATTACAAGATCTCCAGGAGAGTCATATATAATTCAAACCTGTATTTTCAGAGTTCCCCATCAGCTCAGGGTATCAGGGAGACAGGGCAGTGGGGCAATGGAAGAAGGCAAAGGCAAGGTGGGTTTTCCCACACAGGGAGAAGCTGGAGAGGATGCCATTGTTTTGTTTGCCAGCATCCATCCCTCCTTCTCCTGGAAACAGCTCCCTCATTGTCCTTGGGAACCTAACACCCTCACCTTGACTCCTTGACCCCTTGACCCCCTCTCCTTACAACCTTCAAGGGTGGGCATGGGGTAGTAGAGTATCTGGCCTTAGGCCTTAAGGAGTTAACTAAGAGATATAAAAATAGATATTATTAGAGGTCTCAGATTATTTTCTAAGATTCAAATGGGTTGTTGACTTGAAAAGAAAATTGAATATTTTGTCTAAACTTATTTCAACTCAAAGTGAAAGTGAACCCAGTGAATTGAGTAGCATAACAATTACAAAGGTCCTTCTCTATATTTAGAATGATTGAAACTAGGACGTACTCTGGGCTTTGGCGAACCTAAGTTAATTGGGACAGAAAAATCCCAAGTACATTTTTGGAACCAGCTGAATTAGCCAGAAGCCAGATTGGAGCAGAAATCATCTTCTTGATTTTCTTCCTATGGTCATTTTAACAGGCACTCATGAGTGGAAATACTACAGCACAAAATCCTCTATTTATCAAATAGTTGGAACCAAATTAATTCTGTGAAAGATAACTTCTGGGCATAAACCAAAAGCATTAGCAAACGGCACTTCTAGTATGAACACAGAGAGTTTCTTCAAGAGTTGCTTTTATTGCATTTATTTACAGCCTTGTTTAACTCTCTTAAATAAATTCTAGTTTGTAATTTAGAATGAATGAACACAGCCAAACTACAGTGTGATTCAGTGTGCCTAAAGGCTTGCCACCCTCCAGGTGTGGTTCTGACACTTCAGAGAGCCTGCTGACCTCATTCTGTGAGCACTGGACCTAGGTGGGGGGTTGGGGGTGGGAAAGCAGGGAACCAGGGCTTGGCAGACCTCTACTTTGATCACAGTCTAGCCACTTGATAACCTTGGGAGAGTCAATGAATCTTCCTGAGCCAGTTGAGTCACTTGTAAAATGGTAATAATACATGCTCCGTGTACTTCAGAGGGTCGCTGTAAGGACCTATCATAGAATGTGCATAAACACCTCCCATAAACTGTGAATCACCATTTCAACATAAGATGATCTTAATAATGCAACCACAGTTGCATTAACAGTTCCTAGAAGAACTGTATCGTCTTTGTGGGGACTTAAGACCCTCAGCTTTTTTCACACAAACTCCTGGCGAGTGAATCACCCTCATCTCCTATTTGAGTGATTGATATTTTGGAACCCCACCAAATATGTTCCATTTTCAATCATGCCAGGTCAGATTTCACTCTGTGGGTGTTAATCTGCGGTTCCAGCATTTTGACATGAATTTGGATTGTGCCAACCACTGTATTATTCTCCCTTTGAATTGTGTCATCTGCACAGTTGATCTCCTGGCCACCTCCATTTTTTTTCCAAGTTACTGATTAAAATATTAGCTAACACAGTGCCAAAGGCAGTCTTGCTCTCTCCAGTAGGGATGACTTTAAAGCAGGTTAAAAGTAAACAACAAAAAGAGGGAACCGCCATGCTGTCAGCCGCTGGCTGTTGTGAGGCCAGTTATGTCCGACGTGTCTCCCTTCACGTCACACTCTGCTGCCCGTCCCGCAACAGCCTCATTCTCCAGCCTCTCGTCACTCCGGACTCCACTCTTTTTCAGGTTTGGCAATAACCTCTCGGTCCCCAAATACAGAGGCCCATCCTCTACCCTTGCCTCCTCATGCTCTTTAAGAGCACTTGGCAGATCTTCCTCTTGAATGTCTCTGGCCCCTTGGCTTCTCCACAGCTTCTCAATGGCTGTCAGTTTCTCTTCCGAATTCCCAGTGGCTCCCCAAGCCTCCTTTGTGCCCTTACAGCCTGCAGAGCAGGGTTTCTCACCTCAGCACTGCCGACATTTGAACTTGGCCATTCTCCATCGTGGGGTGCTGTCCTATGCACCATGGGTGTTTGGCAGCGTTCATGGGCTCCACCTGTGAGATGCCAGTAGCATGCCTCCCCCACAACCAAATACGTCTCCAGACATTGCCAAATGTCCCTCAGGGTGTGGTGGGCATCTCTCCCCAACTCCCCTTGAGAACAATCCCTATAGAGTAGGCCTAGATTTACTTTAACAAGGCCTCTACTTCACCCTGAGCTTGGGCTCAGTTCCCATTTGTGGTGAAGCATGTTTATGCTTCTGTTTGCAATTTTTAGGCCCATTAACATGCCCATGACTCATAGTTCTGTAATCCGTGGTCCTGACTCCAAATGTAATCCCTCAGGTTCTCTCCTCTCCTTTATTCTATCTCCACACTGCCTTGTGCTACATCTGCTTTGACTAGCTTCTGGGCTTCTCTTTCCTTCCAACTCCCTTGTCTGTCCTCTCACCAGTCCTTGCTCCTTGTGAGGAAACTCTCCCACTTTCTGAAGGTCTTTCTGACATGACCTTGCAGGCCTGGTGTCCCTCCCTAGTTCTCACGAGTGGAGACACTACTGTTCACCCGGCCACATTTTGAGCTGCAAGTGAGCACTCTGCTCATGCCCACTGCCAATTCTAGATAAAAAATTTCTGTTCCTTTGAATCTACTGCCATTTAGGTAGTTTTTCCCCAAAAGTACAAGTTTTGTCTAGCATTTTTTTAATGAAACTGGATAGAGTAGAAAATAGAGTGTATTACCTGCAGATAATAAGGGTAAAATGTTGTTTTGAAGAACTCGTATTTCAGATACACACACAAATACATATGTACATACTGGGTTGTGATATAAAGGGCATTTCTTTCTGTGGGTTAAGATTTAAAAAGTTTGGAAACCAGGGATATACCTTCTGTATTCTGAACTTCTGGCTAATTACATTTATTAAAATCTCTTGTGTTTTGCTTAAGCCTTTCCATTTCAGGTGTCCCCTCCAGACTGTGTGGCGTCTGGGCCCACAGGGGTGACCTGCTCAATGCCCTAGCCTGCCAGCTCGTTGACTGCCCCCGAGTGCTCACCCCCCGTCCCTCTGGTATTTTACCTGCGGTGGCATACAAAGTTTCTTCAGCAAGCACTGTACAATTCTATCCTAGAACCCCCTACTCTTAAAGTCCTTTTTCCTAACCCTCACACAGTTTTTAGCAGGCCAGGACTTGAACTGACATGAAGGTTTTATTTATCTGGGCTATGACCAGGTTGTGTTGTGACACTATTTGGCACACTGGTCTGGGAGGCCAGGTGCCTTTCTGTCGTGGGAAGCGCTCAGGAGAAAGCTCCCCAGACTGCCTCTTCTCTGAGTGTGGGCAGTATGCACTGTGGTCCACAGTCTCTGGGCAGCCCTGGGTGACTCTGTGTCTGCTTGATGCCCCTGTCGGCCACGGGGCCCTTCCCACCCCACCTCACTGTAGATGTTGCTCCCGCCACCTCAGGGCTTCCTGCCACCTGTCATGTGGGCTGGCCAGGTCTTCCCAGGCTACCGTTCTTGGAAGTTCGAGGTTATTTCTTTATCTCTACACACAGGTGGCACTTTTTAAATTCTTGGATCTTCAGAGAGTGTGCAATGGAGACTAGACATGGGTCACCATTCTGAGGACAATTTCCACTGTCCTCTGAAAGGTATTCCAGCACTTGCTCCTGGGGCCCTCTTGGCCCAAGCAGAGTCCCTTCATCCTCAAGGAATCCTCCCTGAGGTTTGCAGAGCAGTGTCCTTTTTAGGGGTGCTTGGCCCCAGACGTGGAGAACCTGATCACCAGCCTATTGTCCACCTTCTACTCTTCTGTGTGAGTTAATATTATCCATGTGTAATTCAAAGCTTCTCAAAGCAATTATGTAATGAGACTGAATCTGTGATTCCAAAGGACAGGAGCAACAACTTCTGTTTCCTAAGGAATAGAACAGAGACTCTTCAGTGGGGTCTTTGCTCCATGGCCCACCAAACTATCTTCCTCAACTGGATCGCCAGTGAGTATCGCTTCAGACGTCTTGTCCTGTGTGCTGGCTTGGCACATTTTCCTAAGCACACACTGGCCGTTTCTCACCCCACAGAGCCTTGCTCAGGAAACTGCTTTAGCCTGGAATTCCTCTCTGCCCATTCCTTGCCCCCCAGTGCTCACCTGAATGTCAGCCTCTTTACTGTGTCTTCTCTTGCCAACTCGACCAAGATTTGGCTTCTGTTCTCCGTGTTCAGCACCTTGCCTTTACTTGCCGTGCTTAGTGCCCCCCTGACTTCACCTTCTGTGTCATTCATTCCTGTCAGGCTGTGTTGCTTCCTAGACTGTAAACTCCTCTGGGTAGGTATGTTGTGGGGGTCTCAGCCCTTCCTCAAGGAGCCCACTATGGGAGTGGCTCAGATGATGACTCATTTCTCTAAAATAAACTCATTTCTCTAAAATAAAAACAGAATGTATCCAAATACCCTCAATTCTCCAAATCTATCATTAAAGTAGACAAATGGAAATCTTGCCTTTTGAGCCTTATTTTCTTGTCTGGCTTAGTTCAGGAGGTTCAACTGTTGGCAGAACCATGCAAGTGAAGGTCTGCTGAGCCCAGCAGGTGAAGCCAGGGCTGCAAATTGCACCAAGGCTTCAGGGCGTTATGACCAGCTGGGCATGCACTGCTTCTGGGGCCTTCTAATGCTCACTGACATCAGGTGAATTGTCTTCAGGGCATTAGAAAATCTGGGAAAGGTAGGTGAAAATCATAGTTGAGTTAATCCTCCCACATTAGGGATATAGCAACGGTTTCTAGGAGGCCATGTAGAAACAGAGCTGAATTAAATGTGAATCTTTTCCTATAATTGGAAAATATCATAGTAGAAGAAAATAATATGGGTCAATCTTTTCTTCTGTTTCTTGAGCAATATTTATTACTATATACCCATATAGAAGTATCTCTTTAGTGTGCTTTATTTCAGGATCAGTAATATGCTGCCCAAAGTGGCCTAGAAAGGACCCAGGAAGTTGTTGGGATTAAAATTCACGGCATAGAGAATTCATTCTTTTTAACTGCCTGGGTCCCTAATATCATTTATCTGCATTTATCTCAATAATGTCCTCAATAGCTGACTATATAGGAGTCACTATGGAGACCTGAGATACATGTAGTATTGTCCTAACATGTTTTAAAACACAGTAGAAGAAACATGACATGCACACGCATGAATATCCTACAGACTGTGCACTGATATGCATAGGAGCACAGGCACAGCACTGGAAGGTTACTGTGGGTGTCCAGCCTCCCCACCACCCCCAAGTGACACATTCCTCTTTAAATTAAATTGGGCCATGTATACATTGGAAAGCTTCCCACAACCAACACGTGGACCATGATGCTATAGCCCAGATACATCAGTCATCAAAGAATCACTAAAAATATGGTCTAAATTCACTTCCCAGAGACTTCTTACCTCTGCCTTTCACGTATAACTCACCTAACAATACTTTGGGGGGGTGCTAAATAATTCTATCCCAAAGGATGATGACCCAAGCTCAGATAATAAACTGTACTTCAGAGGGTTTCCTTAAGGGGGGCGGGAACTCCATACCTGGGGAGAGATGTGATTTTCCCCCATTTCTCTATGCAGAAACGCCGAAGCCCATTGCTCCCTCGAAGGGCTGCGAAGCCTTCATAGGGCACACTGGATGTTCCTGTGACAAACTGCAGTAACCTTAGTCTCTGCTCATTATTGAAGCGTTCCACCGCCGCCCAGAACCAGCGGATCACAAGGTGCCCATCATGGTAACCTGAACAGAGTGACAGGAGGGAGAAAGACGGGAAGGAGGAGGGAGAGAGAGAGGTGAAACGCACATGGGGCAGGACAGGGGCTGCGCAGCTGCTCCCAGCCTGCTGATCTCTCTAATAACAGCCTTCACAGGGGTCTGGAACAATTTATGTAATTACGTCCAGTTTTAAGACAAAAGCCAAATTAGAAAACAGCCATTCTATAGGAAGATTTTGAGGGATGTCCTCAGAGATGCTTGCTTTTTGTTGAAACAACTGGGATTCCACCAGTCATATTCCTGTCTCTTGTAAATGTAGGCAAGGAGCATCTGCGATCTCTGAGATTATTAAGAGATAAAACCCTCTGTGAGCACAATATTTCATCACATTTTCTTTGTTCTGATGTCTTGGTACCCACATACCATGGGAGAGTCTAGGACTTAATGAAGCCTGGAGGGAAATGGCAAACTTTGTGGAGGGAAGATGCCAGAATCTCCAGCCACCACTGGTACCCACGGAGCAGCCGCGCTCAGGCCAGCCTGGGTGAAGATGAGTTGAGCCCATGGAGGAAGTATGGCCCCTGTCACAGTACAGCTGGGAGCCCTTGCTTGGATCCAATAATCAACATCAATGATTTACACTGACTGCGAATGCAGGTGGCATTACAGACGGGAGCAATCTACTTGGGCTGGGCAGAAGGGGGGACAGCTTCGTGAAAGGGAAGTGAGCTGTGGCCTGAGTGTGTGAAGGGTTTGTGTGAGTGCAGGAGGGCAGGAGGACACTGGCAGGGGAAATAAAGATGAACAGGAATGAGGCAGAACATGTGGGGAATGGCAAGCCGACTAGCGTGAAGGTGTGGTGGGGACTGAAGGGGGACTTGCTGGGGGGCTTCGAGGACCTCGTCAGCCAGGCAGAGACAGTTTGACTTGACAACTTAGGTCAGTGCTTTTCTTACCTTTCCAAGAGGAGCCTAGAATCCCTCAGAGGCTTCTCACGGCCGAGTGTACTGGGAACACGGGGAGGCCGAGATGGCGGGCCCTAGCTTTCTCTCTACTGTACTGATCAGGGTTTCTCTGTAATATTGTACTTGAAGAAAGGGTTTTGAGCATAAAACAAAGCTTTCGAAAACCTCTTCTATAAGTAATAAGGTGCTTATTTTAAGGGTAGGAAAATGGCCTGATGAAAAATAATGCTTTAGGAAGTCTAGTTTGGTAGTGTGAAGGTGAATGGTTAGGAGGGGTTAGAAATTCAGTTTGGAGAGACAGTAGCTACAGTCATGTTCTGGCAAACTGGGACTGAGGAGAAGAGGGCTCCTGCTCCACAGGACACGCTTCCCTGCCGGCTGGCCTGTGGATGGCGGTTCTCTGGAACGCATCTGCATGGAGTTGGGCCAGAGACCACCAACAGGGATTACTGTCACCTGAAGGAAAGTTCAGGTTGGAAGGTAAAGGAACGTGTGTCTTAGAGCCTACTTTGCACATGGGTCAAAGTAAGGCCAATTTTTTGTAGTCTTCAAAGAGTGATGACATATATATATATAAATGTATATGTAATATATATAAACATTTCATAAATGCATATGAAATATGTATAAACAACAACACTGAGGTTCAGGTGCTGATGCCCCTGTGCAGTTGAAAATCTCCATATAACTTTTGACTCCCCCAAAATGTAATGACTAGTAACCTACTGTGGACTGGAAGCCTTACTGATAACATATACAGTCAATTAACACATATTTTGTACATTATATATACTATATGCTCTATTCTTATACTAAAGTAAGCTAAGGAAAATAAAATGTTTTTAAATTGTTGCAAATCTTTAAAAAGTTTTCCAATATGTTTATTGAAAAAAATTCATGAATAAGTAGACCCACATAATTCAAACTCATGTTGTTGAAGGGTCAACTATCTAAGTTATATAGAGTACATACACTATTTATATTATAAATATATATTTATTCATATTTATACTATAGATTATATATATACTGTATAATATATATGTGATGCTATATATTATATGCATTATATAAAATATGTGTGTTATATATATTTCATATATATATGTAGACTATATATAGAATGTATATACAGGAATATTATTCAACCATGAAAAAGAAACGAAATACTGAAACACGGACAAGCCTTGAAACAGTATGCTAAGTGAAAGAAACAGACTCAAAAGACCATGTGCTGTATGACTGTGTATTCATGAATTATCCAGAACAGGTAAATGCATAGAGAAAATGCAGACTGATGGTTGCCAGTGCTGGGGAGCCAGAGGAATGGAGAGCTACTGCTTACAGACTGGGGAGTTTCCACTGCACTGTTTACTTTAAAATGGTTAATTTAAGGTTATGTCAATTTTGCCTCCATAGAAAAGCTCTGCAAAGTGATGAACCATGTCTGTGGGGCTCACCTCCCCGGTACTCGGTGTTGTTTCTCCAGTCATTCAGATCAATTTCCGCCGTGCCAGCTATCACCAGCTCCAGCTCCCGGGCGTCAAACACGGACACAAGCCTCGAGTCCACGACCTGAAACACAGATTGGGCTTCTGCACACAGATCCAACCACATCAAAAAGTTATAGTCATTATTATTATTTCTGTGGGTTAGGCTGTGGGACTGACCATCCTTTACAACTCTTTTGTCAATATGTTATCATGTTTAAGTTCAAAATTGCAACTTAAAACACCTCAAAACACAACTCATTCATGAGCTGTGAGTTCAAAAAAGGTCCTCAGCTTTTCACTACCTCTGACAGCTCTTCTCAGAATGATGTTATGAACAAAACTGACTCAACTTGTTCTAGTCACATTTGAGTTTCCAAGTGTCATTGCAATTTAAAGGCAAAAATTCCAAGTCACTCTGTAAGTATTATCATTTCACTTAAAGGCATCCTCTTTTTCACATAAAACTAGGACTGGGCATTCTGTATTAAAAGGACTGTATCTCCCCTCCTCCTCCCTCCCTTCCTTCCTGCCTCTTTCAAAGCTCTGTTAGGGCATGAGCTCTGGCTTTACATCCCGTTCCCTCGTGTATCACATACAACTGAGCACCTGCACTGGGTACCTCCTTTAATCAAACCAGTGGTGGGTGATCCAGTTAGCCATGCCAGGAAAAAAAATCCTTCCAAGACCCAAGCCCCGAGAAAACATTTACAGCCTCTTGTTTTGAAACTGGAAGAGTTAAAGGATGTCAGTTTGGGTGCATAGAAGGCTAGCAGCTGTCACTGGCCTCACGATTTACATCTGTGCATGGATTGTGCAGCACAAAGTGACACTATCTTGAAATAAATGTCTAGCAAGAGTGAACAATGTCTTCCAACGCCTTCACTTCATTTACTTTTATTTCATAGAAAGAAAGGAAATGTAACATGCGCGTATCTGGATGAAAGATGCTGATGTTTTCACATCTGGCAATCAGGGCTATGGGACACCAGTTCTGTGGGAGCATTTTTCACTTACGGCAGGAGCTAGGTTGCCTGGAAAACTCTGATCCCCCTCCATCCAGCCTATCTAGGTCCTCTCTGCACTCTGGGGAGTGGAGTCGAGCCCTTCACCTGCCTTGCATCTCCCCCTCCCTTCTCCTCCGAGCTGCGTCCGATGTCGAGGGCCCCAGCCCTGGCCTGCCTTGCTCAGCCGGGCCTGCGTCTCACCTCGTAGAAGCCCCGCACCAGCGCCTCCGTCTGCTGCACCACGCCGCGTTCCACCCGCCACTTCACCATCCTCTCGATGTACTCCTTCTTGTTCTTTTCAGTCACCTGGGTGTTGGCTCCCCCGGATTTTAACTCCCTTTCTGTTACCTTGAGGCAAAGCAGAATGATTGTGATGCTTGTCAATCCAGTTTACCTTGCAGCGAGTGTGAACTATTTGCCGAAAGTCTTCTCACACAGGTTTAGCCTTATTGCCTCTTCCGTCCTTTTTCCTTTCCTGAAGTTACTAAAAATGCTCTGGTTGTATTACACAGATACTAGAGCACCTTAGAAAAAGGCTGCAGTTCCTTGCTTTATAAAGAGGAAAAGTGTTTCCTTAACTCAAGAGGAATAAAGGAAATAAAAGAAAAATGCCCTGTTTTCCCTAAATGGACTGGAATGTCCCCATACCAGTCACCCACTTGATTCCCCCAAATCCAAATTAGATCAAATTTGTGACAGCCACCAGCTTCCCCACCCACAGCAGATCATTGGCAGCAAAACAGCAGAGTGGGGGAAGGTGGTTTTTACAGCAGGTAGGACAGTGGCTGGAGAATGACAGACTGGCCTTGAGAAAGGAACCAGGAATGACATTCCACTTAGGATGGGGATGCATGTTTGTTAGCACAGCCTGAGTCATCAAGAAATGTTATGATTTGTGCCCTACCTTTTGAAAGGCAAGAGGGTGAATAACAGTTTAAACTTTAGTCTAAAAGTATTGTGTTTGAAGGAATTAAGTGTCAGTCACCTTAAATTCCCTTAAGGAACTCACTGAACCACTCAATGTTATAAGACAAACGAGGCACAGCTGTACTTAGCTGGTTTTAAAATATATGTGTGTGTATGCGTGTGAGTGTGTGTGTGTGTGTGTGTGTGTGTGTGTGTGTGTGTATACAGACACAGGTACCTAAACAAAAGCATCCACAGAAGTCTAATAGTTACTTTTTCTTCTTTCACTTAGGTGGCTAGTGCTATTTGTAAAACACTGGCCAGATAACATATTAGTTGCCACCCAATATCCACATTCCTTGGAACTTCTGGTTCCTAGCTGTCTAGTTAAAGATTTTATTTCCTAACCTCTGTTGCAGCTAAATTCTGGCCAATAAGGTGTGAGCAGGAGAGTGCGTGGCACTTCCAGGGGGCCTCCTCAAAGGGAGGGCTGCTGCTCCTTTGTCCTGCTGCTTCAGATGCGTACAGGATGGTGGGGCACCCTGTGCTCCTGGGCCATGAGTGCAGGTGCCCATCGCAGGGGCTGCAGTCCTGCCTCCAGCGCTCACGTGAGAGGAAAACACACTTCCGTTAACGTCAGCAGGGTCTGTCTGGTGTCTTCACTAGCAGCTGAACCCTGACTAACTCACCCAGGAAGAGCCTATGGGGTCTCACCTGCGTCTGTCTGTCGGTCTGCTCTTCCCCATTTCCTAACTGGCCAAAAGAAGGGCGATGACTAAATTTTCTAAAATGAAAATCATCATTCTCCATGACTTCATTGGAAGAGAAACAGGTCGTGTTTAAGCTTTAAACAATATGCATTACTTTAGATCTGCAACCCATCTGGATCTTTATCACAGAACATTTTAAACATTTTTGGAGTCATTTAATTCCTACACTCTCTGCACATGAAGGATTGCTCTTTTGTATTTTCAACATTAATTTTTATTTTAACTTCATATATTTAGTTATTTGTAGTTAACTTCATTTTTTTGAGTAGATATTATGTGTTAATGGAATAAAATTCAAGTGGTATAAAAGGCCATAAAATGAAAAGCAACTCTCTCCTCCACCTCATCTCCCAGCCACTCAATCTCCTTATCTGGAGGAAATCATCCTTCCTTCCCTTCCAGGGAGATTCTATGTAAGAACCAGGAATTTGTATATATCACCTCTTTTTCCCACAAACCGTAGCATATTACACACCGCGTTCCTCTCCATACTTGTTTCACTTAAAAATACATCTTTGCAATTGTTTGGACCTGTTTTATTCTTTGCTGTTGTTCTAACATGTTTATCGTTTATAATTTATATGTAACTTGATGGGCTGGGGCATCTTACACTTTTTAACAGCTTCGCATCTCACTGTCCACTATTCCATTGTGTGAACATATCATAATTTATTTAACCAATGCTCCACTGCTGGACATTTAGATTATTCCAGATCTTTTGCCATTTGCAACAATGCTACAATAAAGATCTTGATGCATTAGTGATTTCAATTAGGTGTGAATATATCTGTAAGACAAATTCCTAGGTGTGGAAGCTGAGTCAAAGGCAGGTGCATTTAGAATGAGGACAGATGTCACAAAGGTGCCTTTCATAGAGTGTGAACCAATCTTCTGCTTCCTTTCACCTACACTCCTGTATGGAGCGCCTGTTTCTCTGTACCATCTCTAAAGTAGAATACTGCTAGATCTTTTGATTTTTGACATTCTCTTAAAGGAAAATGGTATTTGTGCTTTAATTTATGTTTCATACAATTGTGAGTGAGGTTGGGTATATTTCCTCTTATTTCCTTTTCTGGGAACAATCTATATTCTTTGCCAGTTTTCTATTGTGTTGATAATTTCTTATTGATCTGTGGGATTTTTTTCCTATATTGATAGAGTCTTTTGTCTGTGTTATGCATTACAATGTGTTAAATATTACACCATTTTATCTTTGCTTATGGTGTATTTTTGCCATGCAAAATCAAAAAAATTGTTTAGTGGACTAATCAATCTTTTATGACTTTGAAAGTTTGTGTCACATCTACAGCAGCATTCCTTATTGCAAGATTGAAAATAAAAATGCTCTCATTTTCTTCTTTTCATTTTTTAATTTTTAATTTTTTTTATATTCAGCTTTCTTATTCAGGTGGAATTTATTTTAGTGTAATTAATTAGGTTAGGGATCTAACTTAAAATTTTTAAGATGGTTACCCAGTTGTTTTAATACAATTTGCTAAATCATTGATTTATTTTACAAATTTACCCTCTATGATAGGGAAAGTGTAAAGGATGAGCTAAAATAGTCATGCACAGGGAATAATGTATTTTACACGGTCATCTATGGCAGATCAGTTAAGGAAACTGTATACTCTTGAACATATTTAAATGTGCTCTAGCTATGAGAAGAAATAAATTTTTTCTCAAATATGGAAGAACGTATTCTTCAGAAATATGTTTATGCAAAGAAAATACAACAGAATTTGACATTTTCCAGGACCTGTCCAAGATTCTTGATTGAGATGTGGGCAGTAGGTGACCTGCAGATTCAGTGGGGTAACCCTCATCGCAGACTCAGCACACTGTCCCCATTCATGCAAGGTACTTACAAAGTCTCCCAACTTAATTCTCACAACAAAGCATTGCAAATTACCACAGGTCGGCTCTTGGGATCTCTAGTAAATGATGTTCCTAAAACCTTAATTGTTAAATCTTCTCAGGCTACTGTTAGCCTGATAAAACTGTAACCTAGATGATTCAATGTCATATACATGCTGATAGAAAACTAATGGGAACCTTTTTCTTGTTAACTAATAGTGAGATGTATACATTTTGGAGGAGTAACTATCTAAATGGTACTGATAAACGTATTTTTTCAGTTGCACAGATAACAAAAACTTTACATAGCACACTTTACAAATAGGCTTTCTGATCCATTATCACAACCACTTTGATTTTCAAAAAACTCTATAAAGTAGATCAATGTCAAAACAAGAAAAAGAATGAAGAAGGCATACCTTTATTAAAGGGAGTAGCTCTCAAATAATTATATTTGGAATTGAATGCAACTGCTTATTTTCTAGTTAAAAAACAAAATCCCATTATATAAGATCTAGCAATCCCAATTCTGGGCATATAGCCAAAGAATTGAAAGCAAGGACTCAAACAGATATTTGTGCACCTGTGTTCATAGTAGCACTATTCACAACAGCCAAAAAGTGAAAGAAACTCAAGTGTCCATCAACAGATGAATGGGCAAACAAAATATGGTATATACATACAGTGGAGTTTTTCTCAGCCCTAAAAAATAAGGGAGTCTTGTAATATGGTGGTTTCAAGGAAGAGGGAGAAATGAGAAGTTGTTGCTTAATGGGTACAATTTCAGTTTTGCAAGATGGAGAAGTTCTGGAGATTGGTTGTGCAACAATGTGAATATACTTAATACCAAACTGTACATTTAAAAATGGTTAAGATGGTAGACTGTGTCATGTGAATTTTCCATAACAGCAAACAAAATATCTCTTCCTAGCCCCACATCTCACAAACCTGTCCGAAAACCTCTTCGTTAACGGTGAAAGTGAGGTCCAAGATATCCGTGATGATGTTGTCCTTCATCCATTGCAAGCTCTGGTGAAACTCCTCATCCAGGTATTCCAGGTCACTCAGATCACAGGGCCTGGGTGCATTCGAAGGCAGAAAGGTGCACAGATTGTTAAACAAATGGCTGTGCACACCTTGCTGGTGTTTCTGCCCCTCCTGGCTAAAATAACATAGACCTATTTTAAAATGTGATACTTTTTCGTATGTTGATGAATCCTTTTTATTCACTCAATATTTTTTTCAAAAGGAAATATTAACATATTTACAATAACAAACATGAAACAATTATTGGCTCATGGACTCTCCATGGCAATTGATGAAAAGTATCATTTAAAAACAACAAAGCTATAAACACATTAATTGTGTTTAGTAGTTAATGCACTTCGTGATGTTACTATAATTATTCACATAAACTGATTCATATCCATTACATGATGTAATAATAGTCTTTTCCCATGCTTACCTAAAATCTTCAAATGCCTTTTTTATTGAAGGCGTATGTGGTATCTAAGCATTCAGAAAGTAAAGCACCATAAACCTAACAGGACTATTAGGGCAAAACTGGGTCCGGAGGGTCAGAGGTGCAGGGTCAGCCCCTGTCATCCTGCAGGCAGGGCTGGGTGGATGCACGGTGGTTTGCAATACACTTACAGTCTCAGGAGTGCCTTATAGAAGGGCCTCGTGAAGAAAGCATCGAGAAGGTACTGATGAATCAGAGCCAGGCCTAGGATACGACCACTAAACCTGAACCTGGAACACAGACAAGGCAGAGAAATTAAAGGGCAGGTGGGAATTTATATCGTTAAATATTTCATTGTATTTTTAATCATTTTTAAATTGAAATATAGTTTATATATAATGTTATATTGGCTTCAGATGAACAACATAGTGATTCATCAATTATATACTTATTAAATGCTCACCGTAAGTACAGTTACCATCTGTCACCATACAAAGATCATACAATATTATGAGCTATATTCCCTGTTCTATACTTCCATCCCTGTGACTAAATTATAATTTGAAGTTTGTGCTTTTTTTTCTTTTCACCTGTTTTACCTCCCACCCCATAGTAAACAACTGTCCAATCTCTGTGTTTAAGAGTCTATTTCTGCTTTGTTTTGTTACTCAGATTTCACATACAAGTGAAATCATATGTTCCTCTTTCCTGACTGACTTATTTCACTTAGTGTAATACCCTCTAGGTCCATCTACATTTTTGCAAATGGCAAGATTTGTTTCTTTTTTATGGCTGAATAATATTCCATTATATATATGTACCAAATCTCATTTATCCATTTATCTACTGATAGACACTTTGGTTGATTCCATATCTTTGCTATTGTAAACAATGCTGCAATAAACATAGAAGTGTTTACATTTTTTTAAAAAACTAATTATTTTGTTTTCTTTAGGGAGATTCCCAGAAGTGGAATTGCTAGGTCATATGGTATTTCTAATTTTAGTATTTTGAGAAACCCCCATACTGGGTTCCATAGTGGCTGCACCAGTCTGCAATCCTACCAACAGTGTAGGAGGGTTTCCTTTTGTCCATATCCTTGCTAACACTTGTTATTTCTCATCTGATTGATATTAGCTGCTCTGACAAATGTGAGGTGATACCTGATTGTGGTCTTGATTTGCATTTCCCTGATGATTAGTGATGTTGAGCATCTTTTGATGTGCCAATTAGCTACCTATATGTCTTCTTTGGAAGAATGTCTATTCAGGTCCTCTGCCCATTTTTAATTCAGATTTTTTGTCTTTTAGACTTGTGTGAGTTCTTTATATATTTTGGAAGTTAGCCCCTTATCAGATATATCATTTGCAAATATATTCTCCCATACAGTAGGTTGCCTTTTTCATTTTGTTGATGGTTTCCTTTGCTGTGCAGAAGCTTTTTACTTTGATGTAGTTCCACTTGTTTATTTTTGCTTTTGATGCCTTGTCTGGAGAGACATATCTAGGAAAAAATTTCTAATGTTGATGTTCAAGTGTTTACTGCTTATGTTTTTCTTCTTGTAGTTTTATGGTTTCAGGTCTTATGTTTAGGTCTTTAATCCATTTTCTATTTATTTTTGTATATGGTGTAAAGTAATGATCCAGTTTCATTGTTTTACATGTAGTTCTCCAGTTTTCCCAGGACCACTTACTGAAAAGACTGTCTTTTCCCCATTCTTTATTGTTGCGTCCTTTGTTGTAGATTAAATGACCATATAGTATTATTTCTCGGCTCTCTATTCTCTTCCATTAGTCTATATATTTGTCCTTGTATCATTATCATACTGTTTTGATTACTGTAGCCATACAAACTTTATGATTATTTGCTCTATTTTAGTGAAAAGTGTCATTGGTAGTTTGGTGGGGATTACAAAGCCATCTATAGATAGCAGTATGCCCATTTTAACAATATTAATTCTTTCCCTCCATGAGCATGGAATAGCTTCCATTTACTTGTGTCATCTTCAATTTCTTTGATTAATGTTTTACAGTTTTCAAAAGTATAGGTCTTTCATCTTGCTTAGATTTATTCCTAGGTATTTTATTCTTTTTGATGCAACTGTAAATGGAATTGTTTTCTTAATTTCCCTTTTTGCTAGTTTTTTTTTGTATATAGAGATATAACAGATTTCTGTCTGTACATTGATTTTGTATCCTATGACTTTACTAAATTCATTTTTTAATTATAATAGTTTCTTGGTGGAGTCTTCAGGGTCTTCCACATATATTACCATATTACCATCTCATCTGCAAAGAGTGAGTTTTACTTCTTCCTAACCAATTTGAATGCCTTTTATTTATTTTTCTTGTCTGAGTGCTGTGGCTAGGACTTCTAGGAATATGTTGAATAAAAGTGGTGAGAGTGGGCATCCTTGTCTTGTTCCTGATCTTAGAGATAAAAACACTCAGCTTTTTTGCCATTGAATATGAAGTTAGCTGTAGGTTTGTCATCTATGGGTTTTACTCTGTTGAGATATGTGCCCTCTATAACCACTTTGTTGAGAGTTTTTATCATGACTGGATGTTGAATTTTGTCAAATGCTTTTTCAGTATCTATTGAGGTGGTCATATCGTTTTTATCCTTCCTTTTGATAACTTAATTTATATTTTTATTAACATGTTTCTTTACATAAAGTACTCATGTTACGCCACTTAAAGAATTTGTCAATTGATGACACAAGCGAGGTCTCATATTCCCTCTTCTTATTCTTTGTCATAAGCAGTGCCTAGATGCTCGGTATGCACTGAAGGAGCCCTCCTCCCCTCCAAGTACAAGAATAGAGTCATTTTGCTAGATTCTCTTTTCAGACCTGGGAATATAAGAATCCAAGAAAAGAAAAGCACTGGAGAATGGGGATTCTGGAAGCCTAGATAAACAGTGCATATTGGACCTGAGCAGGACATGAACCCAAGGATATAGAACGTTTGCTAGACTGTGCCTCCTTACCCATTCAAGCATTTCAGACATACCACCTGAAGGTCTGTCTGTGCCTGATATACACTGGGGCATGGAGGATTTGAGTATGAATCACATGTGGTGGTTGTGCTCATAGCTAGTAGGAAGATTACATGGAATCACACTGTCGTAAGTAATAAGCTGGGCCTACATTACTATTTAATACTGCCAGCCACATACAAACAATATCTCTGCAGTGGAGAAATGCTCATGTAGACCTGGCCACATCCAGATGTAAGGGCCTTTATCGATTTAAATCCTTGTTGGGGCAAATTGCCTCTTGATCCCATTGTTGCCCTGCTCCTAAACCAGCTTCCTGTCTGCCTGGTCTAGCACACTGGTTTCCTTATCATGTAAGCCTTGCCCACCTCCAGTACCTGCCTCCATAACTGGGGTCTCCCTGGTCTCCTTTTAACTAGATTTTCACCTAAATGTGGACTTTGTTGTGACTTTTCTCAGATCCTCCTAATTGGAATTTCCAACTAACCCATCTCCACTACCTTTCACAAGATTCTTTTTAGACTCAAAAGATTTCCTAATTTGTTACTGCTATAAAAATTATTAAAGTGAATAAATTATCTGACCCCATAGAATAAGTGTAATTATAAACAACAACTTCAAATTGGTGTGCTAGCAGTTGATTTTTTTTGCATGACATAACATGCAATATTATTGACTCTGAAGAGACTAGAGGTGAAGAGATCCTCAGTAAAGCTGCTCTGGGGACACTGTGGACAGGGATGGCCATAGGATGAGCAAACATCTGAGAGTCCTCGGGGCTGCAGTGCCCCACCAGGGCTTCATTCCTCAGTGCTCTTTCCCGACCACCCTAGTAACTGACTGTTCCCAGCATGGGAACCATGATCCGGTGTATAAAAACAGTTTACTTTTACTCCAATACAGGTCAACCCACTCCAACTGGACTCTAAAGCATAGGACTGGTGCCCCCAACATGAAGGCGGGGTTGCGGCCATGCTGGTAGAGGAGACTGAGACCCCCTAAAGCCAGGAGAAAGCAAAGGTCAGCACAGAGCTGCCTGGCCAAGCACCCTCCTCACTTAGAGGTGGTCCCAGTGGGCCTAAGAAAGAGAAAAGGTAATCTTGGCAGGCAGTGAGTGCCCACAGACATGGAGTAGATGAAAAAATTACATGAGAATATTGTTTTTCAGTTCAATTTTAAAAAGTTGAATATCTCAATGAATTGTAAATATTCTAGCAAAAAATAAATTATTCAAATCTTTTAAAAAAGAAGTAGAGAACTTAAATAGACAATCATAGCGTAAACTAGAAAACTTTGAAGAAAAAGAATTATATCCAAAATTGATGCTGGGGACTGGATATATGTATATATATATATATATATATACACATATTCCCTTTCAAACCCTGAATGGACAGAAAACCCCTCTGGCATTTCAATAGTTCCAGAAATCAGAGTAGAAAACTTGTTAATTCATCATTAAACTATTGTAACCACAAAATAGAATCTGGAAAAGAGAAAAAGAAAGAAAACTGAAGACACCTCACTCATACATAAAAAAATAACATACACAAAACTATCAATCCATTCCCAGAACAATGCAAAATGGTTAAGGTTGTTTGATTTTAGGATTCGACAGGTGAGTACTAGACATTCTATTATTAATATTAATTATAATGTCAACAGACAAAAATTCTATGGCTTTTTAGGTGGGGAGTAGAAGCTGAAAAGTTACTTGCTAAAATGCACCATCAATTTCTGGAGGAAAAAAAAATCTTTGTAGTAAACCAGGAAAAGAAGAATGCTTCCTTAGGGTAGTAAAACATCTTTCTCAGCATTGTATGTAACAGTAGAAGTACAGAAGGATGCTGGTCATGACCACTTTTCACAATATTCTATCAGTTCTAGTCCTGCAATTAATTATAAGTGAAAATTGGAATCAGATTAGAAATAACTGTTATTAAATGTTTCTTAGGCAACACATGTCATTCATGTTATCTCATTGATCCTTGCATCAACTCTATTTTGTGATTGTGGCCTCTTTGTTTCACAGGGTAACAAGTCCAGGGCCAATAATTAGCCCAGGCAAGTAGTGTAGGGAGGACACTGCCCCAGACCTGCCTGACGCCAGACCAGGCCCTTCATTCTGTGTCCATTCTGAGAACCCAAACAGTAAAGATGTTAATCTTCTGGTCAGGGGCCAGGCTACCTGCTATGTGAGCTCATGGAAGGACTTAACCACCTCCTCTCCCTTTCCTTTTCTGGAAAACTACTCTCTTTAAATGATAGCTATTATTGATATTATTATTTTATGTTGGCTTCCAACACTTGCTTATGCCAGTTAGAAATATTTTCGTTCAAGCAACCTTTAGCTTAAGCCAAAGGGGTAATTCATTAGGAGGTCTTGGCGGTGTCTCCCAGAACCCAGGGTCCATAATGCAGGTGGGCTTCAGGAACATGAGGGACTGAGTGACCTCCCCCAGCCTCATCCAAGAAACCTCCCCTTGGACTTTCGCTCCTTTCTGCTCTCTCACTGCCAGTACTTCCCAGGTGTTTCCTCCTGGAGTTCAAGCACCTGGAGAGAAACCAGCTCGACTCTCTCTGACTCTTTCTGTCCCAGTTTCCAGCCTGATTCCCTGGTTGTCCCAGCCAGGCTGGATGCCCACTCTGGACCAGCCATGAGTGCTGAGGAAAGCAGGGTCTGGGGAGGAGAGCTCAGCGTCTGCGGTCCTGCTCAGCCATGCAGCTAGGATCGCCACTGCTTGCCTCGACCAGGTGGTGGGATCAGATGGAGGAAGCAGATGGGGCTGTTCCAGCATAGGGGACTGCAAAACAGACCACCAGCAGGGAATGTTTATTTGCTTTGGATGGGGGTGACCATAAGGGGGAGTTGCTAAAGACAAATTTATACTGGTTTCACAAACTGAAGTGGGCAACAGTAGGCTGTGAGTATTTTTTCATAGTTGTGCAAGTAATCTGTGATAATGAGGTTGGCTTCATATATACACAGCAAAGCTCATAACCCATCCAGTATATACACTAAAATGTATTCCAGAGTGATGAGCTATGCTCTGGGCTGTGTGTTTAAAGCATAACACAGTGACTGTACAAATCCCAAACACAGTTAAAAAGCTTAGATTGGAACAGGAAGACTTTACCAGTTGATGAACTGCCATGGTGCAGAATTTACTGAATGAGAAAACACCTTCTAGTAATTGAGCGCCTCCTTTATTTATCTCACAAGCTTGAACAAAGACTTGTTGGGAAATTGACTGTGTTTGTTAGCCCAGTTATGAATGTGTAGCAATTATGACATGGAAAGACAATACTTTTCTTTAGCCTCTAGACTGATAATCTAAGAAACTACCTAGATAATTTAAAAGTTCATAAACATAAACAAAAAGTTCATGTTTGATCTAAGTTACTTGCCATAAATAAATAGTTCTAAGGATAAGTGAAAGTCCTACAGAAGTAGCAGACCCCTCCTCCTCTGCTCAGGGTGGGCATGTGTCCCTTTAGTATCAGGCCCCAGGGTCTCCAGATGGAGGGCCCCCCTGCTGTGAACTTGCTGGGCCAGTCACTCCTTCCTCTCTGGGAGTCCCATCTGATATGGCAGGCCATCCCTGCACAGGGGTGTGGCCCACCCCTCCTTTTTACCCAGGGCTTCCATTCTTGAAGCTGCACTGGCCTCAGCGCATCGCTCAGATGGCTAATATGCTTCATGTTCTAGGGTCACTGTCACCAGCCTGCAGGCTGCTGCTCAAGATCTGCTCTTCTGAGCAGCCTGTCCGCATTTACAATTTTGCTGGTAGAGAAAGAGCTCCTCTGTTAAAGGGGCCTCATAGTGGATTTGCTGGGGGCCTGAGAGTTTACCAGGACTGCTTTTGAAGTTCATTCACCATTCTTAATTCCTGGGCTGGCAAGGTCACAATGGGTTTGGGGAGCAGCTAACCCCACTCATTCACATGCGAACCTCAGGCTTTGTTGGCCATCCAGGCTTGCTGAGCCATTCTTCTGCTCCTCTGTTATTTCCAAGGACCCCAGATTCCTTGCTCACAATTTGCTGTCCACTGGCTCCCTTTGCAAGACATGCCCACAAGTGCCTGAGTCCTGTGATGGACGAATTCAATTTCTCCTCATCAGAGGAGCCTCAGGCCCCAGGTAAATCAGCAGATATAAGTGCTATATTTAATGCGTGGGTGGCAGAGGACAGGAGGAGACAAGGCCTCTTCCCCAACTGCACATACTAGATATGACGAATGAAACACACCCGCCAGCTACACCGGGCCTGTCCCCCTGGGGCCCTCCCCCTGCCACTAAAAGGTAGGTCTCAATCCTTTCTCCCTTCCAGCCACTTGAAGGACATGACACCTTGATGGGTCAGGGACAGGACCTCCCTCCACTAGTAATCCTCAAGAGGGGGGAAAAGAGTTTCCCTCTGGCTTCACCCTCGGTGTAATATGAAAAGTCCCCAGGAGATTCTGAGATGCCATCACCCTAAGATGTATTCCTGACTTTTTAAAAACACATAAACCATTTTGTTCTATTTATTTACTGCTCAGAGATGATTCCACATACAACCATTTGGACCCAAGACACCAAAAAATGATGATCAGTAGAGCAAAATACCAGGAACCCCACATTTAATAGAAAAAAGATTGAGTCAAATATGGGTCTCATTGGTTAGAAAGCATGGTTTCCCTTCAGAGGGAAATGGGGAGGGTTCACAATTAGATTTCTCAACCTGACCCCACTAGCCCTGTGGTTTGTAGAAATATTCCTTGAACTCTACATTCTTTTCTTATCCTTGTTTTCAATATGCTGCAAATTTTCTGTTTTGGTACCATGTATCATCAACCCTTACCCTCCTGCCAAAGAAAAATAACAGAATTGGGTATTTTTTAGCATAAAGAAAAATATAAACAGTACAGAAAATATTTTAAAAATGCATAACTCTGTCATGTGAGGCAAAGCCCTTGGCCCTGATGGGTCACCCCCGCCTCCCCCAAGTATCAGTCGTGAGCACAGACACACTCTCATAAATGCGGTCACCTTGCCACTCATGATCTTCTGCAGCTTCCTCTTTCCACACCACAGGGCAGCACAGAGACCCTCACAAATTTGAAAATACAGGTTTCCATCATTGAACTTAAATAAACCACAAAGTTTTTCATTGTGTGGAAGTTCTACACTCGGTTTGTGCTCCCACTGTGGTGGAAACCTAAGTGGTCTTCACCTTTACACATCTGCTCATAGGTACTGGGGAGGCAGCAGGGAGTCATTTAACTCTGGAACCACCAGAGAACTCTTGAAATGGGCAGATGTCACTCTTCAAGGCTCCTCAGCAACACTCACCAGATGTCTGGGAGATGAACTGAGTTCCTCCGATTAAGCCACTGCAACCACTTTGAGCTTTCATAGAGCCACGGAGGGGGAACTGTGGCAGCAGATCCCAAAGGAGCCAATGTATTGGCAAGGATTTATCTCAGTTCCATATGGGTTTTGTACATTTTAGCTAGAGTTCAAAGGTAACAGAGTTTCACACATTTCTAGCACACCTTCCTGTGGTTCAGAGGCCCAGCAAAGACTTGACTCTTCCCTCATTCTTCCTGAGTGCTTTCTGTTTGTTGACTCATTTGGGTTGTTTTCCAATAATGCAAGAAAGGCCATGTGGTAGGGAGGACAACATTACAAGCTCTGATGTCAGGCTGCCTAGGTTTAACTCTCCTGAGCTGTGTGACTTGGGACAAACTGCATAACATCCATGGGCCTCAGATGACTCATCTGCAAAATGGGTTTCATAATTATAATTATTATATAAGGTAACTGATAAGATGTTAAGACTTTGCTCAGGGACTAGTGTATGAGTCCAACTGGGTGCTTAATAAATACTATCTGCCGACTGGCATGTTTGATCCCTTACACCAGCTTGAACCCTAGAGCTATACACCTATGCTGGAGTGAAGAAGGAGAATGTGGACCAGACCAGAGAACCAGCATTGCTGTTTCCTGCAGAACTGCAAACTTTTGCTCTGCTCACGGATCACAATGCTTGGCACAAGTAAGGGCCTGATCAAGATTTGCTGAATCAAACTAAACTGAAAATTATCATCTGGTTTTATCCCAGGGAAGCACAACTATGTAAACTTACTGATGATTTCTGCAACATCATATACCTTTTGAAGCCTGTTTTAGATTAATTGCTTACATTTCTAGTATCTATGGTAGGTCTCTGTCCAAGAAGGTGGATGAAAGACTGAACTGCAGAGGGCACTTCAGGTGACTTCAGTGTATGGAAAGAAGAGCTGGATGTTTTGCATCAAGAAGCTGAAATAGTAGGTGTCTCCCCTTCTTCTCCCTCTTCAATCTCTAATGAAACCGGGTGGGAATATGTCTTAGCAGGAGGTACTACGTAATGATTTCACAGTGTATTTTTTAACTGATTCTTTAAAAAGCAGTTTCCTTGATGGCAAAAAAATTTGGTCAGGACATTTGGGAGAGGGATTTCTTGTCCACAGGCCACATTTATGGAAAGGGACACAGGATGGTTTGACAAGCAAAGAAAATAAAAGACCGAGTGAGAGCCTGGAAGGACATTTTGGAAAGTGGAACACTTTAAAAAGGTTTCTAGTTAGTCTCTTTATATGAAAGTGATATAAAATGGAATAAAATGTTCAGGGCGGTACCCAGGCAATATGCCTGAAAGGTTTGCTACAGTGTTTTGGTACTTTGATCCCCTGGCATTAAACTTGGGCCCCTACTAATTGTCTCAAGGTGTGTCCTGGTTTTGGTGACCTTCTCATTCACCTCTTTTTGACCTATAAGCCATCATCTCTCTCTGAGGGATTCTTGGCCTCTGCATTCCCTATACCCACTTTCTCCTTGAGAGGCCCAAAGCTGGTGCCATCGCCTGGCCTCCCTGCCTGGGAAGAGGATCAGCCTATATCCTAGAGAACTGTAAAGAGGCTGGGCATCTGGGGACAGTGTACACAGCTCTTCCTGCCATTGGTGAGGGGCTGGGGCCTGAGGCAGATGCAAGACCACCTGGCAGGACCCTGAGGACTGCCCTAAACCCTGTGTACCTGCAGACTTAAAGGCCTCTTCTGAGACCCTGTCAGAACCAGCATGGCACTGGTGCATCACAGGGGCTCCAAGTCAGTCTGCTGCGTCAGTGAGCAAGGCCAGAGGGCCGCTGAAATGGCACCCATGCATGTCGGTCCTCATGACACCATCACGATGGCCTGCCTCTCAAGCTATGACTGAGACTGCACCCACTTGTGACTGTGGACTGACAGCTGGGTGGTTTGTGTCAGCTCAGTTCTAGAAGGTTCTCTCTGCTGCAGTCATGTTTTGCATCCATGCTGTTTTAGGAATCATCTCTGGTCCCTGCTTTCCTGGCAGTGGGCCAGGGCTTGCAGGGGTTAAGTTCCTTTAAGAGGTCCTTTTTGGTTCTCAAAAGAATAGAGCCAGTCTCTCAACCACAGTGCTATTGGCATTTGCTGTCCTGGGCACTGTACGATGTTTAACACCTCCTCTGGCCTTTACCCACTACATGCCAGTATTACCTTCTCCAAGGATGAAATAACCAAAACTCTCCCCAGATGTTGCCAAATGTCCCTTGATTGGGGTGGGAGTAAAACCACCCTCCTGGGGAAAGGTATCTGAAGAGGTGATCATAGCTCCTTTCTGACACATAGGTGCCTCTTGTCTCTCCTGGGATTGCCAAGACAATGAAGGTCACACACCCCAAGGCTTTGAGCTCTACTCTGCACATATCTAAGCAGTTTTTTCATTCCTCCTTGAATCTCTAAGCTTAGCTTCCTACCCCACAAATATCCTTTTGGACTCCCACCAAAAACTTGAGCTCTAGGCTTCTCTTGGGGAAAGGATGGGAGGGCAGAATGATTCTTCTCAAATGCACCACCACATTGTGTCATCCTTTCTGAGGGATAATGCCTGATCTGAATTAAGAAAAGAAATAAGCCTCAGAGAGAATGAGCATTGTAAGCTGGGAGTATAGAAATAACAAGTGTGAGAACATACATGGTTTATTTAAATAACAGTGAAGAAGGCAATGGGGTTGGACCCAGAGAGAGAAGGTGAGGCTGGTAACACGTGGGTTTGGAGATATATCTAGGGGACAGATCATGCAGGGCTTGACAGGCCATGGAAAGGACTTTGGATTTTATTCTAAGTGCAGTGGGAATCCACTGGCGGTTTCCTGTAGAGTCTATGGAATGAATTGATTGATGTGGAAATGATCACTCTGGATGCTTCTTGGAGAAAGGTGAGGCTGTCAGGGGTGGAAGCAGAGAGACCAGTTTAGAGGTTAGTCCAAATGCGAGGTGATGGCAACCACCAGGGTGGTGGCAGTGGAGGTGACAAGGTCAGACTGGGGATGTATTTCATAATAGAGTCAAGAGAATTTGTTGATGGATTAGATGGGAGATGTCAGGAAAAGGGAGGTGCCAAAGACAGTCCATGGTCTTGGGCCAGACCAGTTGTGTAGGTGGTGGTGACATTTGTTGAGATTGGAAACACTAGAAGAGAAGGTCTGAAGGAGAACTTTGAGAGGTGTCTTCCAGACACACTAAGTTTGTGATGCCTATTAAATCTGGGTGTAATCACTGAGTCAGTACTTCTGGGAACAGGGCCAGTCTGCAGATGTTAATGTGAGGTCATCATAATGTAGATGGCATTTGAAGTCCTATAGCTGGATGAGACTTCCCCAGGGAAATGCATGCAGTGGGAGAGGTGGGCCAAAGGCTGAGCCTTAAGCAGTGCAACATTCAGGGATCCGGAAGATAAGGAGTGACAATAAAGTGAACTGAGAAAGAAGAGGCAATGGGCAGGAGAGGAACCAAGGAATGTGGAGAGCGTGTTTCAGGAACGAGGCAGAGACTGAGTCAAGTGCTCTTGACATCTGGTAGTAGGAGGTCTAAGAGTTGCCCAATGCATTTGGCAACCGTGATGAGAGTTGTGTCTGTGGTGGGGGAAGGGGCAGAAAGGTTGGCTGGAGAGAATGGGAGAAAGAGCACAGGTAACTGCAGAGGATTGTTTCTCTAAAGGAAGAAACAAATCACAGTGGTAGGTAGAGGAGGGTGTGACATCAAGGAGGTTGGGTTTGCTTTTTAAAGGTGAGAGAAATTACAATGTGTTCATGCATTTTCAATTTCAACAAATTTACTGAATGCCTACTATAGGTGCAAAGAAAGACACAAAAGTAGAAGTTCATTTGGAAGCGTTTACAGGATAGTAAGGAGGATAGACATAGCAATGCAGCGTTTCTTTACCATTTAGCAAGTTCTGTGGAAGAGCACACAGGGTGTGTGAATACACAAAGGACTCAGTGGACTTTGCGAGGAATTAAATCCAGGCAGCATCACTGGAGTAAGTGATGACTGAGGCAAGCTTTGAAGAATGAGTAGAAATTCATGAAGGAAGGGAAGAACTTCCCAAGAGGATAAAATCACATGAGGAAAGAGGCAGGAAATGGAATGGAATGTGTCTAGAACAGCATGCCACTCACGATGACTAGGGAATAAGGACTAAGGAGCAGCAAGGTGAGACTAAAGAAAGAGGAAAGGGGGGGGGCCTGGAAGGTCTTTTTTTCTATCCCAGCAAGTTCAGCCTTCAAATTATAGAGAACAGGGAACTACTGAAGGGTGTAAGCAACAAGTGACATACTTGGTTTGGCATTTTAAAGAATTCAGTCTGAAGCCACAAGAAGGACAGGTCCGAGGAAGGAGCAGATTGGACGGTATTAAGGAATGTCCAGGTAATCGAGACACACACTGGAGAAATCGGCAGGACAGGGAGCTTTATGTGAGCAGACGTGAAGGATGACAGGAAGTGGCTCATGGGAGGATTCCAAGTTACATTTGGAGAAGGGTCAAAATGAAGATATCTAGTAGGTATTTGGATAATAGAGTCTGAAGCTCAACAGAGAGATTAGGCTTAAAAATAGAGATTTGGAATTCATATTTTGACATGTAGAGTTTATAAAACAGTAAATTTTGATTCCATTGTTATATTTTATATAAAATTATATCTTTCCATCCATCCATCCATCCACCCATACATATATAAAATAGCATGGAACAACTTGAGTCAAATATTAAAAGCATTAATTTCTGTATGGACATATTTCCTCATGGGTATTAGTTTTTTTTACAATGAATGTCCATTCTGATGTGATACATTACATAGATTTATTTACATATAATGGATGTATAAAGAAAACTCGAAGACACTGGTGTCTCAGAATGCAAGGGAAAGAGCCTCAGGTGAGGTTCATATTACTGCAGTAAAGTTTCCATTAAGCTAAGGAGTCATAATAGTTCACTACATCTGGCCATTAGGTGGTTTCTGCTGCTCATGAAAAGGGCAGTTTTGGTGACAGATACTGAAGTCAGATTTCAGTAGGTGAGTGGGGGAGAGGATCCATGGCAGGGGGGGAGGGCACATGTGAAGATGGGTGAGATAGAGAAAACCGCTGGAGCAAGGGCACAGAGGAGATGGGCCCAGGTGGACCCGGAGCCTAAGTGGAGGGCTGTGCCTGGACAGGAGGAGGGACACACAGGCAAGGTGTTAGTATTTGTAGTTGGGTGGGAAACTGAAGTCACCTTTGTATTTCTTCAGATTAGCAGGATCTAAAGTCATCTCCTCAGAGTGAAGGAGTCTGGTTGGCAGGGGCTTTCAGGACAGTGGAATGGAAGATGCATCAAAGGACTGGTGAGCTTTGCTGTAGAACCTGCTGAAGTCAGAGGGCATGATTTAGAATTGTACCATCTCAGGATTATTTCATTTTCTCTGGGGCTACAGGAAACAGCTCCCACTGAATATGGGAGAGTGTGTTATGATACTGATCCAAGATGGCATTGGCCCATCAAATGGGGCACAAGTGTGTAGGAGAGAGGGAATTGTGTGTGCACGGAAAAGAGTTCAGGAGGCCTGGGGTGAAGGAGACCCATACCAGATGGGGAGAAGATGGTGAGTCTGAGGTGCAAATGACCTCGGTGAGCAGCTGTGGTTGTGGGAGGAGGTGAGAACACTGGCAGTAGAAGGATTATAGATGGGATATTAGAGTTTTCAGATTCAGATATGGCACAGTTCTGGGTGATAATGAGGTCAGGAGGGTAATGAAGTAGGGAGCAGGTGGCTTGAGTAGAATGTAGGTCAAGGCCCCTGGGATTAGGTTAGGACTATTCTCTACACCCACCTTTACTCAGATAGTGTTTCAAGGAATGTGTAAAGAAACCCCTGCTCATGCCCTGAAAAACTATAAATATTGCAGATGCAAG
This sequence comes from Manis javanica, assembly GCF_040802235.1. Lineage (NCBI taxonomy): Eukaryota > Metazoa > Chordata > Mammalia > Pholidota > Manidae > Manis > Manis javanica. The sequence continues at coordinate 97,129,210 of NC_133161.1, read as the reverse complement.
GTATGATTTGTATCTAGTTTTTCTAGCTTCCTTGTGTGTGGAAACAGTGTTGTAAATTAGCTGAGAAAATTTGAAGATTTCTTCATCTGCCATGAAAGAGACTCCGCCAAACACAAGATAATGACAGGGTATTATCTTCTGATTGTTAATTAGCAACTGAAATGATGTCTAGTCCTGATGTCTGCCAAGTGACCTCCATTAATATCAACCACTCAGGGGGCAAAGGAGTAAGACAGGACTGCTTGTTCCTCAATGTGGCAACACAGTGGACCAAATGGGTGGGTGCCTCCCTGTTAGAGAGAGCTCCTCTATAATACATGTAATATTATACCGATTATCTGCATCTGTAGTGGGTTGAATGTTGGCCCCCAAAAGGTATGTCTACTTCCTAAATCCTGGAACCTATGAACCTGACTTTATTTGGAAAAAGGGTCTTTGCAGATATAATTAAAGATCTCATGATGAGGTCATTGTGGATTATCCATGTGGGCCCTAAATCCACTGACAGGTGCTGTTCTATGAGACAAAAGAGGAGACACAGAAATGGAGGAAAAGGTCAGGTGCAGACAGAAGCAGAGATGGGAGCGGTGCAGCCACAAGACAAAGAATGCCTGGAGCCACCAGGAGCCAGAGGAGGCCTGGAAGGACTCTGCTCTGGGGGCTTCAGAGGGAACATGTCCTTGCTGACATCTGGATTTTGCACTTCTGGCTTCCAGAACTGAGACTACCCAGTTTGGAGTAATTTGCCTTGGCAGCCCTACGTAAGTAATATACTCCATCCAAAGGGTGTCTCTTTTCCTTAGTTTTCTGGAACACTTCTCCCTAAGAACAGTATTGTGTAGTTTCTAAGCTGGCCTACTAAAGTCATACATTTAATTTCATGCAAAAGGAGAATTTATCCAGTTTTGAATGATACATGGAGTCTTGTTCCATGACCAGAATTTTATAGAAAAGTTGACTAAAAAGGCTGCTGGCTTACATAAAGAAAATGTTCTGAAATTTGCTGTATCTTCACCTAAGAGGAGAATCCAGGAAGGTGAGGACCTAAAAGGTCTTAATTATCTGAGCCACACAGACCAAAGAACACAGGAATAGCAATGCCATTGTGCTCCAGGCAGAACTGATGGTGCCTCACTGTCCCTTTCCATGTTGTGTCCCTCTCTTGCCTGTGACTCATTAAGCAATGTATTCCACTAAAACTGAGTCAGGTTAAAAAAATAATCAATTTGGTATAACCTGTTAGGCTGGAGGAAGGAAAAACAGAGAGATGCCATAGGGGGAGAACAGACCAGACCCCAAGGTCCGTGCCTTATATGGAAAGGAGACAGCTCTTCCTGAATTCCATCCTTCTGATGTGCCAACTAAGACCCAGATGTCAGCCTCCTCCCTCTTGGAAGGAAAAAAGTTTTTAGTTGTCAATTATGTCACCTTTAGCCAATCACACCTCTCCACGCCCCCTAGGATAGCTTTCCCACTCCTCCCCCTCCTAATCCCTTATAAGCCCCCACCTCCCTGACTGGGTGCAACTTCCCCAGACTGTGATAGCCAGTCTGAGGAATATCACCTGGGAATTTGCGTTCAAATAAACTACCTGGCCCTTTGTTGCCTCTCTTCACCTGCTTATTTCGGCTAAAATTTATCTTACATAACCTAAACAACTTTTAGTTCGTTTGTTCTTTCATTCATTTGTTCCTTCCTTTTTTCCTTTTTTCCTTCCTTTCTTCCAACTTTCAACAGATCATAATGGGATACCTATAATTTCTGAGGCACTGTGCTAGTTCCTGGGATATTTATGAACATAGCAGACAAGGCTTCCATATCCCCACGGAACAAATAGTCTAGTGACATTATGGTTCCAGAAATTATTAGATTATTGCAATACTACTTAAGTCTCAACTAAAATCACATTCTTTAATTTTCATGAGACTGGCAAAATAATAGTGGCTCTGACAACATCACGTTCTCATGATACACAAGGTATATGTACTGATACAACCACAATACCAGGAATATTTGAAGCTATTTAAGTAATTGGTTCTGAATGAATTACATTGAGCATTGATAGAGGCAAAATGTGGGAAGTATAAACCAAACATATAATACATTAGCATGATTCTGAGGTTTGCAACTATGTTCTGTTTAGCTTTACTGTCTTGAAGACTTATGTATTGTTATATTTTTCTTTAGATAATAGAATTAATTGATGTTCTTTGAGATTAGACTATAAAGAAGAAGTCCCCAGAAGTCTGGATAGCAGGGAAAGCTAATTTTGGAGTATACATTGGCTATTCATCAGCAGAAAACTAGAAGCCCTTCTTGCCCCTTCGTGCCCTTAAAGATCCCAAGGTATCGGTCAAATCTGTTCCCAGCCTGTGCCTGAGAATTTGTCTCCCAGGTTAAATCACACTCTTCCTTATAAGTCTAGGTGATTCCCATGTTTCTTTTACAGTTATATCCCTGATGTTTAGATTTATGTATCTCTACCCATTACCCCCTTCAGATCACTTGGATATGTTGATCATGTTCCTGAAATGATTAGGGTTGAACTTCTGTCCCTGGGTGACCTCTGAAAATGCCATCTTCAACACTTTCTTTGGGGAATAGTTCTACTATTCTCAACTTAGGAAATTCATGCTAGATGGTTGGCCCCCTCTTCCATTCATTACAGTTTCTGTTGCTGTCAAACTCTGTACCCTTCCCACTGCTCTGACTTTACATTTCCCCCCATGAAATTGAAGTTAAACAGAAAATAAACCTCTATATTTTCACATAATTTATTATTTAAACCTCTTCCAATAGTGTGGGATAAATTGAAGAATTTCCAGAATCTCCTGCCTAGACTTAGTCATTTACATATCAACAGGTGTTTACTGCTGCAGCCTCCCACAGCCTCTGGGCCAAGGGGTGGAGAGATCACAGCCATTCTCTTCTCCCCTCCGTTCCTGGTAAGCAATTGGTCTGGTGTCTGCCAGTCACCAAGGACCCACCAATAGAGTTCCTGCCCAAAGGGGTGGGTGGGAAGTGGAGAGCATGCCAAGGGGCAGAGCATGAGTGGTGGCAGAGGAGACGGCCCAGGCTGGTGAACTCCAGCAAGCTGTTAGCAATAAAAAACAGCTTCTCCCAACCAACCCTTTCCCTTGACTTATTTCTGTTACACTGGTTTCACAGGGGATTTGTACTGGGCTGAGAAAACTCTCCCCCCAAGAGCAACAAACAGACAAAAAGTCATTTGAAGACAAGATGTTGTTGCCCTGTTAATTCTATTCAGTACTTAAACAGATTAGAAACTGAACAAATTTCATGGGAAGTGCACCTTTCAGTGACTTAGCCAGTAGTTTCAATTTTGTTTATTTTTATACTTACAGTCAAGCCTAAGGATTTCTCAGCCATGACATTGGCCACATATTGTAATTTATTCTCAGGCTTGCCATTGTTACTATGGTGCTTTCATTTCCTTTGTCCTCAAAGCCAAGTTTAAGGTGGGCAGCATCAAATCCCACTTATTTAATCAAGGCACTATGTAGTCATAAAAGTTTGAATCATGTAAACAAAATGTAATTTTTAATCTCTATTTTATGCATTAGGATGATGAAGGAGGGTAATGTAAACAGTCTGGTAAAATTAATTTATACCGATTCTTCTGAAAACCGACCTCAGTTTAAATCCTAATACACTACAGAAATCTGGAGAACAGCAGGTGGCACCTTCCAACCCTGTGAGCTTCTTGCCACTAATGGCTGCTTTTACAAAATTTTCTGTAAGTTCTTTCCCAATTATATAAGCACACAGGAGAGCTAAAGGTGACACAATAGCCTGAAAACCCAGATCTCCACAGTCTCTACAGTGGAAATTTTTTTTTTAAAGTCCTTTCAATTTTAGGTCTACATGGGCATATCACAGCCTCTGCACTCTTCTCTTCCCATCTCCAAATCAGGGATAAGAATGTTAAAATTTGCTTACCTACATCATGGAATTAATAAGAAGAGTAATTTAAGGTCAATAGGTTCTTTGAAGATGAAGAGTAGTTTGTAATTGCTCATTTCTATTATATTCTAAAAACCTGTCTCAAAGATACTCCTCTTTCCTTAGGCTCATAACTTTTAATAATTAAAAATATCCTTGCTCAATTTCATTATTGAGGTACATGAAGTATTTATGATGTTCTCACACAATATATGCTTCCATGCTTTTCCCTATAGTATCGCCTGCTACTTTGGACCTTTATGCTTTCTAACAGTCTCACATATTGGCAAATTGAAGGACCATCTGTTGTTTTGCCTGGGGGATTTCCTTTCTCTATGTGAACATTGCGGGAGCACCTAGCTTTCTCCTCAGACTCTCTGGAGGGCTCTCGGAGCTGCCAGCATCTAGGGAAGTGTTTCTCCAAGGGTGGGGACCCTCCCACTGGCATCAGCACCCCTTGGGTGCTCGTTAAAATAAAGGTGTCGGAGTTAGATTCTGTGGGGTGGGTTCTGGAAATCTTCACTTAAAACAATTCTGCAATTGCCTACTAAAGAGAACCATTGACTCCAAGTCCCTCATCCTTTTTTTTTTTAAATGGAAAAAAAAGAGATTTGGAAGTCAGAAGTGAAGTTCTGCCTTAGGCATCAGCCTTGCGTTTTATGCACAGATACAGGGAAGGGATGGAAAGAAAGACCTGCCTCTTCTAAAAGTAGAAGGACCAAGTGTCCTGCGTGGGCTCGTCTCAGCCCACTTACCTGCAGCCAAATATCTTCATGCCTCCTCCTGCCCCACTAAACTGGGGAGGGTTTCTTCTTTTTGCTCAAAGCTAATCCCTTTTGTGGTCCCCAGCCTCTAAGTGCGCATGTGCAGTCTATACTTGCCAGTTATTTTCCTACAGACTAGAGAAAGAAGGGGCTGCCCTGGTTTCAGAGTTTCTCTACTTATGCAATTTTCTTCCCTCCTGAGATTTTCTTCCCTCCTGCCTCATCTGGGCTCTTGCCCCCTCAGTTTTTCTGTCCTTTCATAATTCAAATTTCCCTGTCTGTTTACATTGTCTCGTCAACTACCTTGTACCCTTCTAGCTGCCCACATAGCTAAGTTTCCAGCAAGAGCAGCTTTCAGGACTACTGATTGCCAGTATAATTTTTTATTGATGTGTAAGTGGAAAATGCTAGGTGTACATCATAGCGAGTCAACATCTTTACACATTATGAAATGACCTCCACAATAAGTCCAGTTACCCCATCACCATACAGAGTTACCACAGTATTACTGACTATATTCCCTGTGCTGCCCAGGACATCCCCATGGCCTACTGAAGCAGGAGTGCCTTTGGAAAGTGAGCACACAGGACAAACTGCTGGGGCAAGGGCCAGCACTAATAGCATCCTTGCGCCAGAGCTGATGTGGGATAAGCACCAGGAAAGCAGTTTTGATTCTTTGCGGCTCTTGGTCCTCCCCACAGAGCACTTCCCTGCCCCTTGCTCCTGTGCCACACCCTGTGTTGTTTTCACTCCTTCGCACCAGCTGAGTTCAGGGTTCGGCCCTAAGTTGGTCTCCCATCTCCACAGCCCGGTTCGGCCCTGGCATCCTCCCCAGAGGTTCGTTCTGTAATCGTTTCCTCCTGGTTTGTGGGAGGACTGAGGAGTGGCATCTGGTCCTCCTGCACAGCTGACCTGCAGGGAGGACCCTGTGGCCAACTGCTGGGCAGGTAACACACCCGGACCTAAGAGAACTCCCTGCTTGAAGACCCCTGAGGAACCCCACGGAATTCTGATTCCTAAATAAAGGGCATGGCCTAAAATTTGCTCAACTGAGTCCAGAAGGCAACTGTCCCAGGAGGTTCTTTCCTGGATGGACTACAAGGGACCCAAGCATGGGTGCAGGGGCCTGACTGCACCCAGGCCCCACCCCAGGCCCTTCTGTGAGGCTGTGCTGTGCTGATCCACTACCCACAGATGTCTAATATATGACTTATTCCAATGTTGAACATGGTTTTCATAAAACTATAGGCCCACAGAAACATTCTTTATTCTGCAAAAATGTTGCTGCCCTTGTCCGGCCATGTGCACTTTTTTCTCCAGCCTCTTCCCATACGGGACATCAAAGCAGCAGCTCTCTACAGGGAGAGTTCGCATCCCAGAAGACACCTGGCAAAGTCTGGAGACACTGGCTGTCACCGCTGTGGGGAGTGGTGGTGCTGGGACTGTACCTGGCGAGCAGAGGCCGGGGATGTTGGTAAACAGCCTACAACACACAGGGTGCTCCCTACAGTAAAGAGTATGTGGCCTCAGATATCCGTAGTGCTGAGTGGGGAAACCCTGGGTGGAAGGCAGCGACCTAGCTTTCTCCACCACTTTCCTGAGTCCCTGTAATGGGAGCTCATACCTGGGGGAAACAATGATAGCATCTGCGTTTCTTAAATGGCTACAGGTGCTAGTCACTTTTTCTGTACCTTGATAACCGTCAGGCAGCATAGGCACCATTATCATCTTCTTATGGGCAATGAAGCTGAGATTCAGGTAGGTTAAGAAACCTTCCCAAGGTCACACAGCAAATGAGAGCTGGAGCAGGAATTCACAATGCGTTTGCCTGGCTCTGAAGGGCAAACAGACAATAAAGTGCTGCCCGGTTCAGTTTCAATGCTAATGCAAATCCTTACAATGCCACATAGCCAGAGTGGCAGAATGGGAGAAGCAGACAGTAGCCCAGACTGCTGTGTTTTCATTGTTTTGCACAAAAGCACGGAGATGTAGGGGTGGGGAAGAAGAGTTTGAGGGGGACATTGAGCAGCCACTGAGCCCCGCTTGCTTCCCTATGTTTTTTAGATGCTGGGAATTAAAGCACCTTTCATTACAAAGCAAGGTTTCAGCTACGGGTATTTGAAAATCTGTTTCTAAAAGAACTCAGGAGAGGATGAATTATTTTTCAGAAGAAAGTTCAGGATAGAAGTCACAATGAACATGAAGTATTTTAACTGGGGTTTAAGGGTGGGTGAAACGTGGACCCGGGAGAATAAGAGAAGGGGGCAGAACGAACACAGGGCACATGGGAGTGGGGTGCAGCCCTGACGGGGACCCGGGAGGCCAAGAAGGGCTGGTCCGCAGAGCGGATGGTGTCTCCAGGTAGGCAGTCCTGCACTTGGGCTGTCCTGAGGAGTGGGGTAGTCTGGACTTCATTTTATTGAGAGTGGGAATTCTTAAAAACCTTTGTGCTGAGTAAAAGGGAGAGAGAGGTGGGAAATGCGATGAAAAATGGAAGAGATGAGAGGGAGGGTGAGCACGGGAGGAGCACGCACGTGTGGACCTGATCACAGGCCACAGGCTCCCTGCCCAGCAGCCCGTGTGGCCCTGCACCAAGTCCTCCAGGGTGTGAGAGGGCACTGAGAAACCTGAGCCTTAGTCATCTGTTCCCTGTAGTAATTTAGCGAGCCACTTGTACCAGGTGGCATTTCAATTGTTAGGGATTTTTTTTTTAATTACACAGCTCATGTTTACATAAATTCATTAACACGATCATAGACATTTTTTACCATTGCTGGTTTGTCTTCTGACTTACTTGCCTCCTCTCTCCCATGACCCGTGTTGACTAAAACGTATCCTTCCATATTTTTATCTAAATCATACAATCACACACTAATTTATTTATATTTACTTATCTATATACCTACATACACATATAGTTTTTGTGGTATTACTTTTCAGTTTTTGAATCCTGTTGTTCATACATTTCTGCTTCTTTCTTCCCTCAACAATATGTTGAAGAAATCCCCTCCATCATTGGTAAGGCTTTTAATAATAATAGGGCAGCCCTTACACAGCTCACATCAGTCACTGTGTAGTGTGGACCAGCCCCCAGCTGATGAACACTTACATTGCTTCCACATTTGTGTCTTTACAAATGAGGCTGGAATAAACATCCTTGTCTGTCTTGTTAGGCAGTATAGAATCACTTTAGAAAGTTTGCACTCTAGAGCCAGACTACTACTGGCTTTGATTCCTGGCTGTACCATTTACTAGCTTGGGCAAGTATTAAACCTCTTTGGGTATCACTTTCCTCATTTGTAAAATAGGGGGATTGTAATAGGATGTGTAACTCACATAGAGTCTTTAAAAACATACATGACCCATAATAAGGGCTCAAGAAATACTAGTTATTATTAGAAGAGTCTTTATGGTAGTGCTTTTGTTTCTATGAGATAGATTCATGGGCCAAAGGGTATATGATATTTAAAATTTTTAGTATATATTATTGATTATGAATTTTAAATAGGCCATAAAAAATACATGTTTCTACTGGCAATGCATGAAAGCATCCTCTTATCTTTGTCCCCTTCAAAAGGAGATAATGTACCTCTTTTTAATTTTTGCCCATTTGATAGTTATGAAGTGATGCATCATTGTTAATTTTAGTTTGCATTTCCTTGACCTTTGGTAAAGTTGAAATTCTTTTTATAGGTTTGTTGATTATTTGGATTTTTTCTTCTCTAAACAGCTTTTTCATGCTCATTGATGATTTTTCTAGAGTTGTTTCCCCTCTTTCTTTCAAATATAAGGGCTGTTTGAAATCTATATTACATATTCTCAGCCTTTGATTTGCCCGAGTTGCAAAAATTATTTTTCAAAGTTAGAGTTTGCCTTTTGACTTTGCTTTTGGTATTTTTCCTGTCAGATAGGCAAAACAATAAGGCACACATGGGAGTGGAGCTACCATTAAAACAAGTTTAATTTTTATATTCAAATATGCTTTCGTTTTCCTTTATAGATTCTAGGGTTCCAATTTTAACTTTAAATGTCTTTACCACTCCAGGTTTCTTGAGTTTGTTTTATGTACTCAATAATGTTTACATTCTAGAATATATATAAAATCACCTAGTTTTTCTTGAAGAAGTTTTATTGTTACATTTTTTACATATACTCTGAAATTAGAAAGGAACTTAACCTAAGTTTTTTGGTTGCATAGCCAGTTGTATCATCACTAACTGATAGTCCATTCTTTCCCACCTGAACTGTCGTAGATGAAACACTCATACAACATCAGCTCTATTTCTAGATAATGCAAGTGTTCAAAAAGAGTGTTCTCTATAATAGTTTTGAAAATTTTACTAGAAGTTTCTCACAAGTTCTGAAGGAAGCTGGGTTAAGAAATGGACAGACTGGATATAGGCACAACCGGTCACACATATTTTATGATGACTTCTTAACAAGGCACTGAGCTTCTCTAGGGCACCGCTGGGAAGGCTACTCA